>NC_143049.1:10212500-13005000 GCF_057628025.1 Oncorhynchus mykiss
TTTTCCAACCATCTTGAAGGAGTTCCCACATATACTGAGCACTTCTTGGCTGCTTTTCCTTCACTCTGAGGTTCAACTCATCCCAAACCATCTCAATTGGGTTGTGGAGACCAGGTCATCTGATGTATCACTCCATCACTCTCCTTCTAGGTCAAATAGCCCTTACACAGCCTGGAGGTGTGTTTTGGGTCATTGTCCTGTTGAAAAACAAATGATAGTCCCACTAAGCGCAATCCAGATGGGATGGCGTATCGCTGCAGAATTCTGTGGTAGTCATGCTGGTTAAGTGTGCCTTGAATTCTAAATAATTCACAGACAGTGTCACCAGCAAAGAACCCCCACACCATCACACCTCCACCTCCATGCTTCACTGTGGGAACCACACATGTGGATATAATACATTCAACTTCTCTGCGTCTCACAAAGACACAGCAGTTGGAACTAAAAATCTCAAATTTGGTCTAACGTCCATTGCTCATGTTTCTTGGCCCAAGAAAGTCTTGTCTTCTTTTTGGTGTCCTTCAGTAGTGGTTTCTTTGCAGCAATTCAACCATGAAGGCCTGATTCACGCAGTCTCCTCTGAACAATTGATGCTGAGATGTGTCTGTTACTTGAACTCTGTAAAGCATTTATTTGGGTTGCAATTTCTGAGGCTGGTAATGCTAATGAACTTATCCTCTGCAGCAGAGGTAACTCTGGGTCTTCCTGTGGTGGTCATCATAGCGCTTGATGGTTTTTGCGACTGCACTTGAAGAAACTTAAAAATGTCTTGTCATTTTCCGGATTGACTGACCTTCATGTCTTAAAGTAATGACGGACTGCCATTTCTCTTTGCTTATTTGAGCTGTTCTTGCCATAACATGGACTTGGTCTTGTACCAAATAGGGCTATCTTCTGTATACCACCCCTACCTTGTCACAACACAACTCATTGGCTCAAACACATTAAAAAGGAAAGAAATTCCACAAATTAACTTTTAACAAGGCTCACCTGTTAATTGAAATGCATTCCAGGGACTACCTCATGAAGCTGGTTGAGAGAAGGCCAAGAGTGTGCAAAGCTGTCATCAAGGCAAAGGGTGGCTACTTTGAAGAATCTCAAATAAAACATATAAGTTTAACACTTTTTTGGTTACTACATGATTCCATGTGTTATTTCATAGTTTTGATGTCTTTGCTATTATTCTATAATGTAGAAAATAGTAAAAATAAAGAACAACCCTGGAATGAGTAGGTGTGTCCAAACATTTGACTCATACTGTATATATATTGTCACTTTAAGTCTAAAAGTGTGCGAGTTTGAGCATGTGTCCATTAGGTCTATGGATTTTTTTTTATCAGCATGAATTAAAGCCCCACTTTTATTCTATAGGCTGGGATCCGCACTATGCAGCTGTTGTAAGAGCACATTTTTCACTGGTTGTCCACTGGTTTCAAAAACCAGCTTAAACTTCTTGAATTCAACCATTATTGGGTTCAAATGCACATTTAGATTTGTGAACAGCCATCCACAACAACCACAATCCGTAAAGCGCAAATAACTAAATGAGAGGGCAGCAGTGCGATTCACATCAATGCACTTTGTAAATATCATGAATAAGTGATATCCATATCGCCGTAGTCTACACCACTGCTGTCATCCTTGCCTCCAAGTGTTTATTCAAGTTGGATAATTTTTGGATGCCACCAGCAGTCGCACCATTGGAAGACATAGCTTGGACTGTAGCCTACAAAAGCCTATTCCTACTCTTAGCCTCCGATCCATCAAACACAGTTTGTGTGCCATCATAGTGGTATCTGACTTGTGGTCAGACTCGCTCAGGTGGAACAAACTTACACTTGCCCCTGTTTTTCAATGCTGAATTGAATGTCATTGAACAAACAGAGAAGTGTCAAAGATTTTTTTCCTCAAACATCCTTTCTGAATTTAAAAGTAATCCTCGAAGTAATCATCTAGTTTTTCAGAAGTATCTGTAATCTGATTGCAATGTTTTTGCTGGTAAAGTAACGGATTACAGTTACCGTTTTTTCGTAATCCCTTACATGCAAGGGATTACAGTGCCTTGTGAAAGTATTCGGCCCCCTTGAACTTTGCGACCTTTTGCCACATTTCAGGCTTCAAACATAAAGATATAAAACTGTATTTTTTTGTGAAGAATCAACAACAAGTGGGACACAATCATGAAGTGGAACGACATTTATTGGATATTTCAAACTTTTTTAACAAATCAAAAACTGAAAAATTGGGCGTGCAAAATTATTCAGCCCCTTTACTTTCAGTGCAGCAAACTCTCTCCAGAAGTTCAGTGAGGATCTCTGAATGATCCAATGTTGACCTAAATGACTAATGATGATAAATACAATCCACCTGTGTGTAATTAAGTCTCCGTATAAATGCACCTGCACTGTGATAGTCTCAGAGGTCCGTTAAAAGCGCAGAGAGCATCATGAAGAACAAGGAACACACCAGGCAGGTCCGAGATACTGTTGTGAAGAAGTTTAAAGCCGGATTTGGATACAAAAAGATTTCCCAAGCTTTAAAAATCGCAAGGAGCACTGTGCATGCGATAATATTGAAATGGAAGGAGTATCAGACCACTGCAAATCTACCAAGACCTGGCCGTTCCTCTAAACTTTCAGCTCATACAAGGAGAAGACTGATCAGAGATGCAGCCAAGAGGCCCATGATCACTCTGGATGAACTGCAGAGATCTACAGCTGAGGTGGGAGACTCTGTCCATAGGACAACAATCAGTCGTATATTGCACAAATCTGGCCTTTATGGAAGAGTGGCAAGAAGAAAGCCATTTCTTAAAGATATCCATAAAAAGTGTCGTTTAAAGTTTTCCACAAGCCACCTGGGAGACACACCAAACATGTGGAAGAAGGTGCTCTGGTCAGATGAATCCAAAATTGAACTTTTTGGCAACAATGCAAAATGTTTGGCGTAAAAGCAACACAGCTGTCACACTGTCAACACTGTCAAACATGGTGGTGGCAGCATCATGGTTTGGGCCTGCTTTTCTTCAGCAGGGACAGGGAAGATGGTTAAAATTGATGGGAAGATGGATGGAGCCAAATACAGGACCATTCTGGAAGAAAACCTGATGGAGTCTGCAAAAGACCTGAGACTGGGACGGAGATTTGTCTTCCAACAAGACAATGATCCAAAACATAAAGCAAAATCTACAATGGAATGGTTCAAAAATAAACATATCCAGGTGTTAGAATGGCCAAGCCAAAGTCCAGACCTGAATCCAATCGAGAATCTGTGGAAAGAACTGAAAACTGCTGTTCACAAATGCTCTCCATCCAACCTCACTGAGCTCGAGCTGTTTTGCAAGGAGGAATGGGAAAAAATGTCAGTCTCTCGATGTGCAAAACTGATAGAGACATACCCCAAGCGACTTACAGCTGTAATCGCAGCAAAAGGTGGCGCTACAAAGTATTAACTTAAGGGGGCTGAATAATTTTGCACGCCCAATTTTTCAGTTTTTGATTTGTTAAAAAAGTTTGAAATATCCAATAAATGTCGTTCCACTTCATGATTGTGTCTCACTTGTTGTTGATTCTTCACAAAAAAATACAGTTTTATATCTTTATGTTTGAAGCCTGAAATGTGGCAAAAGGTCGCAAAGTTCAAGGGGGCCGAATACTTTCGCAAGGCACTGTACATGTAATCCGTTACTCCCCAACCATGGTTAAAACAATGAACAAATCCTTTCCCAACCCTGCCATGCAGTTTCCCTCTCGTTATCGCCATCTAGTGTTTATCCAATGAGCTGCTCCCTTTGAAGTATGTCACCTGTATCATCACTGGGAGAAGCAAGCTTAATCACAAAAAATGTATCGATTTATATTTCTTTCATGAAAATATTATTTATGAAAATTCTATGGAAATGCACTGGGGAAGAAAATCATATCAAACAGAAAAACTACATATACAGTGCATTAGGAAAGTATTCAGACCCCTTGACCCTTTCCACATTTTGCCTTATTCTAAAATGGATTCAATTGTTTTTTCCCCTCATCAATCTACACACAATACCCCATAATGACGAAACAAAAAAAGGTTTTTAGAAGTGTTAGCTAATTTATCCAACAACAAAAAAACTGAAATATCATATTTACATAAGTATTCAGACCCTTTACTCGATACTTTGTTGAAGCGCCTTTGGCAGCGATTACAGCCTTGTGTCTTCTTGGGTATGACACTACAACTTGGCACACCTGTGTTTGGGAAGTTTTTTCCATTCCTCACTGCAGATCCTCTCAAGCTCTGTCAGGTTGGATGGGGAACATGGCTGCACAGCTATTTTCAGGTCTCTCCAGAGATGTTTGATCGGGGTCAAGTCCGGACTCTGGCTGGGCCACTCAAGGACATTCAGAGACTTGACCCGATGCCACTCCTGTGTTGTCTTGACTGTGTGCTTAGGGTCGTTGTCCTGTTGGAAGGAGCAGATTTTTATCAAGGATCTCTCTGTACTTTGCTCCGGTCATCTTTTCCTTAATCCTGACTAGTCTCCCAGTCCCTGCCACCGAAAAACATCCCCACAGCATGATGCTGCCACCACCATTGCTTCACTGGAAAGATGGTGCCAGGTTTCCTCCAGACATGGCGATTAGCATTCAGGACAAAGAGTTCAATCTTGGTTTCATCAGACCAGAGAATCTTGTTTCTCATGGTCTGAGTCCTTTAGGTGCCTTTTTGCAAACTCCAAGCGGGGCAGTCATGTGCCTTTTACTGAAAAGTGGCTTCCTTCTGGCCACTCTACCATAAAGGCCTGATTGGTGGAGTGCTGCAGAGATGGTTGTCCTTCTGGAAGGTTATCCCACCTCCACAGAGGAACTCTGGAGCTCTGTCAGAGTGACCATCTGGTTCTTGGTCACTTCACTGACAGAGACCCTTCCCCCCGATTGCTCAATTTGGCCAGGCGGCCAGATCTAGGAAGTGTTGGTGGTTCCAAACTTCTTCCATTTAATAATGATGGAGGCCACTGTGTTCTTGGGGATCTTAAATGCTGCAGACATTTTTTGCTACCCTTCCTCAGATCTGTTTCTTGACACAATCCTGTAAAAAAGAATAAGTATTTAACCTTTAACTGTATGACATGATGGAGGCCACTGGCAACTGTGGGACCGTATATAGACAGGTACCTTTCCAAATCATGTCCAATCAATTGAATTTACCACAGGTGGACTCCAATCAAGTTGTAGAAACATCTCAAGGATGATCAATGGAACCAGGATGTATCTGAGCTCAATTTCGAGTCTCATAGCAAAGGGTCTGAATACTTATGTAAATACGGTATTTCTGTTTTTTATTTTTAATAAATTAGCAAAAATGTCTTAAAACATTTTTTCACTTTGTCATTATGGGG
Source organism: Oncorhynchus mykiss (assembly GCF_057628025.1). Classification (NCBI taxonomy): domain Eukaryota; kingdom Metazoa; phylum Chordata; class Actinopteri; order Salmoniformes; family Salmonidae; genus Oncorhynchus; species Oncorhynchus mykiss. Next base: position 10,217,881 of record NC_143049.1, read on the forward strand.
TATTGTGTGTAGATTGATGAGGGAAAAATACTATTTCATACATTTTAGAATAAGGCTGTAACGTAACAAAATGTAGAAAAAGTCAAGGGGTCTGAATAATTTCCGAATGCACTATATATCTCTCTCTCACACACACACACCACAGTTCCAAATGTCAGAATCTTTGGTCGGCCACTAAAAAATGACTCTCGCCAAATGTCTCACCTTCAGTTCAAAACGTGTTCTCACCTCACAGGTCACTGACTAACCTCTCTCTCAGTGTGTGTGCGTGTGTGTGTGCTCGCGTGTTTGTTTATATGTGTGTGTGTGATGCTTCTCGGGGTGCAGACAGAGTGTGTGATGATTGAATCCCAGGTCAGTATTAAACCTCCGGGCATCACATGTGAGTAATGTAACATGTTTCCCACTGTGACACTCTGGGTGGGGAGAAAACTACATTAATGACCTGTTTGTTTTATATGAACTCACACACAGGAGAGGTAACACACACACACACACACACACACACACACACACACACACACACACACACACACACACACACAGACACACACACACACACACACACACACACACACACACACACACACACACACATGCATGCCTGTCTGGTTGAGTCTCCATCACTCACTGCTTTAGGGTGGTGAAATGCAATAACAGTCATAGAAGCATACACACACACACACACACACAAAATATGCGGTGTGAAATTGGGTCAGCAGTGGAGAGTGGGCTTAATGCCGAGCACATACGCTCCCTGAAATACATCTGCATATTCATGTGGGTGGCTATCAAAGTACACACACACATATGCAGATACACGTGTGGGAACACAGACACTCACAGACAATTACACAATCGCACACATGCACACAACCTCATAATCACATGTTTGAGTTACTGCCAGGAGCAGAGTGTTCAACTTTTGTGGATCTGATTGTTTTTCTAAAACACTGGATGCCTTCAGACGTGTGCCTATGTATGTGTCACGATATCCTTTGTGGGAGTGATGATAACTGTATTGACAACTGCTTGCTATTGTTCCTGTAGACACTGGGGCATATGCTGTTTGCTCTCTGTGTCACCAGCGTCACTTAAGAACTATTCTGACCCTAAGTCTCCTCAGTCCCACACACATGCTCAAGTCATAAAACAACACTTTACTCATTCTAATTCTACATATGAAAAAACAAAGAATTTAATCCCACTACACCGGCTCTGACGCTCGTCGGACGTGGCAGGGCTTGAAAATGTTACGGACTACAAAGACTCTATGAGCTAAATGCCTTTTATGCTCGCTTTGAGGCAAGCAACATGAGAGCACCAGCTGTTCAGGAAGACTGTGTGATCACACCCTCTGTGGCCGATGTGAGCAAGACCTTTAAACAGGTCAACATTCACAAAGATGTGGGGCCAAACGGATTACCAGGACACATACTCAAAGCATGCATGGCCCAACTGGCAAGTGTCTTCACTGACGTTTTCAACCTCTCCCTGACCGAGTCTGTAATACCTACATGTTTCAAGCAGACCACCATAGTCTCTGTGCCCAAGAAAGCGAAGGTAACCTGCCTAAATGATTACCGCCACTTAGCACTCACGTCAGTAGTCTTGAAGTGCTTAGAAAGGCTGGTTATGGCTCACATCAACACCATCATGCTGAAAACCCTAGACCCACTCCAATTCGCATACAGCCCCAACAGATCCACAGATGATGCAATCTCAATCGCACTGTTCACCCACGACTGCATTTCCAAGCACGACTCCAACACCATCATTAAGTTTGCTGACGACACAACAGTGGTAGGCCTGATCACCGACAACAATGAGACAGCCTATACGGAGGAGGTCAGAGACAAGGCAGTGTAGTGCCAGGACAACACTCTCTCCCTCAATGTGAGCAAGACAAAGGACCTGATCCTGGACTATAGGAAGACAAGGGCCGAACAGGCCCCCATTAACATTGACTGGACTGAAGTGGAGCGGGTAGAGGGTTTCAAGTTCCTTGGTGTCCACATTACCAACGAAATATCATGGTCCAAACACACCCAGACAGTTGTGAAAAGGGTACGACAACACCTTTTCCCCCTAAGGAGACTGAAAAGATTTGGCATGGGTTCCTAGATTCTCAAAAAGTTCTACAGCTGCACCATCGAGAGCATCCTGACCAGTTTGCTCGCTCGGTATCTGGCCGTAAGGTGCTACAGAGGGTAGCGCATATGGCCCAGTACATCACTGGGGCCAAGCTTCATGACATCCAAGACTTATATACTAGGCGGTGTCAGAGGAAGACTACAGTCACCCAAGTCGTAGACTGTTCTCTCTGCTACCGCACGGTAAGCGGTACTGGAGCGCCAAGTCTGGGACCAAAAGGATCCTTAACATTTTCTACCCCCAAGCCATATGACAGCTGAACAATTAATCCACCCGGACTATTTACATTGAGCCCCCTCTCCCCTTTGTTTTGACACTGCTGCTACTTACTGTTTATTATCCATGCATAGTCACTTTACAAAACTTTACCTCGACTAACCTGTACCCCCTCACATTGGCTCAGTACCGGTACCCCCTGTATATAGCCTCGTTATTGTCATGTATTTTCTTGACTCTATTTCTTGAACTGCATTGTTGGTTAAGTAAGCATTTCACGGTAAGGTCTGCACCTGTTGTATTCGGGCAAATGGGATTTGATTTGTTGTATGTGACAAATGGGATTTGATCTGTTGTATGTGACAAATGGGATTTAATTTGAAATTGATTCCAGTGTCTTTCTTCCCTCTCTGTCTCTCTCCATCTCCCTTTCCCTTTTTCTCTCCTTCTTTTCGATCTCCAGGTGACAGTCTTCGATGAATAATATACCCATCCCTAGAATGACTATTTAATAAAACTAACAACATGAAACTCAGTACGTCCTTAGAAAGTGAAACACTAACGTTTCAGTAAAACCACGAGGTAAGGACAATGACATATAAATTAAACCATCCCATCCAGAGGTAGCAGACTGAAAAACAGAGACAGCGAGAGAACGAGAGCGAAAGACGGTGCGGCTTCCCTGAGGATAAACATGTCAAACCATGTGGTTGGCGTTTCTGACTTTCTCTCTGAGAAATGAACAACCATTTTCTCTGACAAAGCGTTTTTCTGCACTGCATATTTGCAGAAAGTGGGTGGAAACTGTATTTTGTGCAAAAGTGAGAAACATTGAGAGGGTAACAAAGGAAACAGAGCCAGTGAGCAGATTGTTATGAAGCCCCATCGGGGTAAGGGAGGGCAGACGTTTGAAGAGAGAGACAGTGGGTTGAGCCGAGTGGAGCGAGAGAATATGTGGATGTGTGTGCGTGTGTATGTAAAAGCATGCAGGCTTGTGTGTGTGTGTATCCTTGTGTGTGCTTGTGTGTGTGTGTGTGTGTGTGTGTGTATGTGTGCGCGGAGTTGCCTGTTTGTGTGCGTGATCGCCTGTGTGTGTGTATATGGGGGTTGGGGACTCTCACAGTGAGACCTGGGCGTATGATTTATTTCAGAATACTAATGTCTCTTTGATCTCCCTCTGCTTAAAACAACCCCCTGCTGGGATCACACGCACACCATTGTTGTGTCCCTCTCAATTCACTAAGCAGGCCACATTTATGCACTTACACTCGCAGGGAAGTACGGACGCAAGCGCGTGCACACACACATACACACACTCCAGGGTGTCTAATCTACTTTAGCTTTAATCGAATCCGTAGAGATCCAATTACAAAGATAGAGGGATATTTGTTTTTCGGTGAGCATCCTAAAAGACTAATTAAATGTTCATGTAAAGATGACATTATTTGATACAACACAAAATGTATTTTCATTTTCATAATTGCTCTTTGTTGTATAAATCTGTTTGAAGTTGGGTCCTATAATTCTAAGTAAGTGATTCACTGTATCAGAGAATACCACTGGTCCTTAAATTAGGTGTGTGGGTTGTTTTCTGTCCTCTAACTACAGAAACAGAATATGCACGCTTTACTGTTGCAGGGTTAGGCCACACGTTTCTTATAATGCACATCTTGGTATATATTTCTAACACACACACACACACAACCACACCTTGGTTATGTGGATACCCTGTAAATAAATCTCTAGGAGGGTGACCAGTAAAACTTCTCCTTTCAGCCAGCAGTAAAACTCGTCCATGCAGAGCTGCCTCTGGCGTTTGGTATGATGATGGCGCCACCTCATGGACGAAAACACGAAAACACTCTTTTCCTCTTACCTGAAATTTCGCTGCTCTGTCTGGATCACTCGAAAATAGCCCAGGTGAGCGCATTTATAACTAGGCAATGGTAAAACGTAAAATGTGTTTTCTTTCCACCACTTGAGGGAATCCACTGAGTAGACTCTTTCAATCTGATTTTGTTAAGGAAAAACATTGTCAGAAGCGGGATTCGAACCCGCGCCTCCATTCGGAGACCAGAATTCCCCTTTTACCCAGGAAGGATTTTCACCTTGAGTCTGGCGCCTTAGACCGCTCGGCCATCCTGACAACTGTACTATCCTACGTTTCTTATAGCTTTTAGTATTCTATGACTTAAAGTCTTGTATAGGTGAGTACTGCTATGTAGGTAAACTACAGGTTGGATTTATGTAGGCAAGGCAGTTAGAGTACTGATAATGTATGGCCTAAGCCTATAGTTATAGATACATCTTTAGATTTTATAATGAATCATTTAGATTATTTTACCTGTATTGTCGTTATCACTTTAATAAATCATATTCAGGCTATACAGACAGTTTCGCTGTTTCAGGACAGACCGACGGCAGTTGGAAAAGTCTAGCTAGTTTACTACAATCCCCATACTGCACTGACAGAGAATGGGCGTGGTTCGAGTCGAGACAAAAGCGGAAACTTGACATCACGGATGATACGCACTTTTGTTTCTTTGTTGACCTTTTCTTATGTAGCGTTCCAGAGATATAGTCGGCGTACTCTTCAGTTTGTTTTAAGATCTAGCTCTGCTTTATGTTGGTGTTTGTTTTAATTTGTACATGGTACACGAAGAGTTGAGCGCTCGTCTGAACGATGGCGGGTATAAGAACTGGCTCAAAGCGGGGTACTGTCTCCTCAAACTGCGGGAGGGATTGCACCCTTTCACCGATACTGAGATGAGATCCTTCCACGGAAATCTAGTCACTAGGAACCCGGGTCTGCGGCGGCCATGTCGGAGCGGGTGCAGACCCAAAGGGAATCAGGTGAGAGTCAAAAGTTGTCTGCTGGCATAATGTCAGTTGAGTTGAACTCCTCCCCAAATAACCTGAATCATTTTAAGAAGGACATTATTATGGGCTAGCTAGATCATGTGTCAATTTACTCCAGTAGTAGCCTGGACGTTAGGAGTGTATTTATTAGTTCGAACAGTTGAAAAGCGGAAAACACTAATTTATTTCACCTTTATTTAACCAGGTAGGCAAGCTGAGAACAAGTTCTCATTTACAATTGCGACCTGGCCAAGATGAAGCACATTCAGGTAGGTAGGTCCCTTCCGTTTCGTTCCGTTTGCATCCGTAAGAACGTTTTGTTAAAGAATCGGAATACGCCCCTGGCTCTCGCGTACTCTTTTCTGCTATAATGGTGTTCGCACTAATTTAATGTGCATGCATGCTGGCACCAACCGTACTGGTAATGAACTGAAGAAAAGGAGTAATAAAAAATATATAATTCAAAAAACAAAAAAAATAACGATCTCACTCCAGTCAGAGTCCAATCCAATTCACACCACTACACAGGCTCAGGGGCCTGGGGGGGGGGGAAGAATCATCTTCAGTCAGTATTCCATGCAATGTTTCAGTTGTTAATTCCTGAATACCCCAAACCTTGCAGATTCAATTATGCCCAGCTTCTTGGACTTTCTTCGTTTGGGAAGTACAATTAATCACTTGTGCAATAAACGCCACAATCGCCCTTCACTATCAATGTGTCTGTATCCTTCAACTCGTGAACAACATTCTGAATCTTAACTGGCTGCCGGGCATCCACTGCCATAGCTTCCTCAGCACCATTCACCCTTCAACAATTGCCTGCGCCTCCATGTAGGTGACCTGCTGTACAGCCCGGATCCGTGCTCCTTCAAACTCCTTCATCCTAACGGGGCACGCCAGGAATTCGGCAAGGTGATTCCCACCACAATTGCAACACCGTAGATCATCATCAATATGTTGCTTCTGCTGACACACACTTGATACATGACCATACCTTTTGCAATTTTGACACTGCAAGGGTTTATTCACAAACTCACTGTGTATCTTCTGGATCCCAGCTTCCCATGAATAGGCATACTGTTCTTCAAACATCAGTAACACCAATTTTGACTTTCCTCCTTCTTTCCATCTTCTACACGTTTAGGTGACGTGCTCCACCACTCCTGGAATCTGCTTCGACCATCTCTAGCACTTCCAAGAAGACACAATCCCACCCTTATTGTCCGGCTCTTGTGTTGAGTCAGATTTGATACTATATTGACAAGATAGTCAAGTGACTGTTCTAACAATGGAAGTCGTCGACCCAAAGGGTGGGAAGGCAGCCGGTCTTATCAGTCTGCTTATCGTGGACAGATTTAGACGGGCGTAAAACCCTCTCGCTTCGCCTCGTCGTCGCTGGTCGAGTGAACAAAAACGAGATTTGGATTCGTGGTCACGAGAGACTACACCAGTAGAGACCTGTCATGATGACGTTTGATTGAATGATTCTTTCTCGTATGTGTTCCACAGCTGTACTCTGTGTGTGTGGTGTGTACAGAGTGGAGGAACATGATCCTGAGGCACCACACAAACCCCAGGGGGGTGGTGAATTGGGGGAATTGCAGACCCCCACTCTGGAACCAGGACCACTGGGAACTGGCCAAGGTAGTGTGTGTGTGCAAACTAAATATTACTGAATTATTGGTTCTGTTATTGAAATTGTACTCCGCTTACACTCATGTTATATTAGATAATTGACCTCTTCTCTCCTTCTTTCTTCCTTTGTCTCCCTCAGGCCTACATGCCGCGGGGTCAAGCTGGGGTTAAGGGGGCGGAGCTGTGTGATGCGTCCGCACTGCTCAACCTCCTCAACTTCTGCTCCCACTTCAACTACGTGGACCAGCACTGTGTCAGAGAGGTAACGCACACAGTATAAACACACGTTTCCTGTGTTTGTGTGTTATGAATGTGTATGCGTCTTGTCTTAGGTTATCAGGTGTAGGAACGAGTTGATGCACTCCTGTGAGATGCGAGTGTGTGACCAGTGGATGAGGCGCTACCAGGTCAGCATACAGCAGCTCCTACAGCAATTCACACACCTACCAGAAGTGAAAGCAGCCGGACAACAGATACTAGAGGTGTGTGTGTGTGTGTGATATCAGCTCTCAGATCTGTGTGTTGTATCACCTCTGATCTATGGAGTGTAAATGCTGTGTGTGTTTTTGGGTCCAGATGCTGGCTGTTGATTTGTCGGTGTTAGTTCCTGGTGTGGACCGAGTGGACGGTTCCTTGTCGGAGGGGGTGGAGCCTGAGTCTATCAGCCAATGGGAAGCGGACTTGCTGAGAGAGAGGCTGCAGGAGCTGCTTACTGACACAGACACACAGGTACTTCTAACTACAATTCTAACCATTAGTTGTCTGACTGATTGACTCTGTCTGACTAATGTCTGACTGACTGCCTGCTGTATTCTGTAGGACACTGAGGAGTTGCTGAGACTGAGGGATTTCCTCCTGGCCAACAGAGACTTGAGTGACCAGTTCTCCTCTGAACTCCAGACCATTACATCAATGGAGACACAGATGAGGAGAAGGGGAGAAGGGGGAGGGAATGAGACACCTGAGTAACCAGTTAACCTACTAACTCATCAGAGGGCAGGGGAAGAGAGCAGGAGGAGAGCAGAGGTGAGGACTAAACCAGAAGAGATGGATGACTAGTGCCCAAATGCCAGTTTTAGCATGGGCAGCACCATTGAGGACTTTTACCATTTTTAAGTAATCAACAGGGTGGGACTTCCTATGGGTTAAGGAAGGATCACATGATTCCATTTTGGGTCATCAGGAGGGATCAGCCAATGAATTATACTAGTGAGCAAGCATTCCATAACTGCAGGCGACATTAAATCGGCAACCTTGGCATTGTACCTGTTCAAACAATTCACTACAGTAGGGCTGGGCTATATGGTGACAATATCATGTCACGGTATTTAATGGTTTGAGTAATAAATGTTCTGAATTTGCTTTGAGTAGTGTGTGACCCTAGGGTGACAACACATACATTAATTGATTTCAATGGGTTCTCTGTTCTGATTGTTTTATACTGTTATATTAAACTTCCACCCAAAATAGTTTTCATAAATGTCCTGCACTCATTTGAGATAATTTCCATATTGCCACGTAGTGCTGCACGATATTGGCCAAAAATGTAGGCCTTTAAAAAAATAATGTTTTTTTACCAAATGTTGCAATTGTGATTTGACTTGCGATTTAGATCAGAACACTTGGGTGAACTGATGGAATCATGGAAATATAGTTATCATAATTTTATAGTTAGAATATAAGAGTGGACACTTTGAATACAGTGTTTGACATGAAAATGCCAGGGAGGAGTTATTGTGACAGGGTAGGAACCAAAGTGTTGGTCAGTGTTTCCTACCTATAATCTTTGGCTACATTAAATGTTTTCTTCATGTAGCGAACATATTCATGCTTTGCCTATTCCTCTTTGATTTAGAAGATACTGTTGCACAAACAACATGCTGATTTAGGCCTCCACCATCACTGGTATCAGGCTGTATTGCCAGCTACATTTGCTCTGACTCAGTACATTTATTGGCTAGCCAGCTGACTAGCAATTAGCATTAGCGGCTAACGCGACTTAGCCACAACTTGCTAAGAAAAGAAACTAGCTGTTTACAGATGTAAGAAACACAAACTAATAGTGTAATTATAGAATGCTTGTGGATTTATATTAAGAAGTAAAGTGGAATGTGAACTTCCTAAACTAGACAGGGGGGCAGCTGCTGAACTCGACGCTGGGATAACTTTAGAGGAAATTAACACAGCGACAGCACAATTTACAAACAGCAAGGCCCCTGGGCCCGATGGATATGTAATAGAATTCTATAAGAAGTACTGCGCCAATCTAGCTCCACTTATGTTGCGAATGTTTAAACGATCCAAAGAAAATGCCAAACTCCCGCAAACACTGTATGAGGATACAATAGCACTGATCTTGAAAAAATATGATAGAGATTCCATGGAGATGTCGTCTTATCGCCCCATGTCGTTACCCTCCATAGGAAATAAAGTGTTGACAAAGATATTGGCAAACCGATTGAAAAAATATGTTTCCGACATCATACACCCTGACCAGACAGGTTTTTATCCCGGGCTGACATATATACCACAATTTGAGACTCCTTTTCAACGTAATGTATCATAAGGTTGAGGCAGTGGTAATAGCTCTTGATGCAGAGAAGGCGTTTGATCAGATTGAGTGGAAGTATATGATGTCGGTTCTGGAGCACTTCGGGTTTGGAAAGGAATTTATTAATTGGATAATAATTATTTATGCACACGCAATGGCGTCCGTGGTAACCAATCAGTCAATGTCGCAGTCATTTCACCTGTTCAAGGGCTGCCGACAGGGGTGCCCTATTTCGCCTGCTCTCTTCGCTATAGCCATGGAATCCCTTGCTCCTCGCATTCGGGCATGTGCCGATATAGCTTCTGTTAAAATAAGACACTCGCCACAAAATTTCCCTACAGGCAGATGATGTTATTTTGTTTTTATCCAAGCCTAAAACTTCTATTCCGCCCTTAACTTGATAAATACATTCTGCTCCTTCTCTGGCTACAAGATAAACTGCCAAAATGTGAATTGATGCCGCTATCACGGCCTGTGGATATGCAATTTCTGCAATCTACCCCATTTAGAACAGTGATGTACAAGTTCACACGCCTTGGCATTGTAGTGACGAGACCTTGATCAGCTACTGAAAGCGAATTGGGACAGTTTCAAAGAAGCATTTATGCAAGTACAAGATAGAGGGGGGCTTTGGCCTTCCTCACTTTAAACTGTATTATTGTGCTGCTAATCTGAACATTGTGCTTTCTGGAGGGAAAGTTTACCTGGGATGTGACAGAATGATATGGCTTTTGATTGAGCAGGCCTCCTGTCAACGTTCCTCACTCCCTGCACTTGTTAATAGTCCATCATATGTGAAAAAAGCCACTTATGACTCTAAAAGCCACTTTGTCATACTCTTAGCATCTGGAAACAGATTAGGTATTTTCTTAACATACCCATTGTATACATTGACAGCCCGATTTGCCTAAATCATGCTTTCCACCCTGCATTGGAAGATATGGTGTTTTCACAGTGGAGGGAGAAGGGGCTCATAACAATTGGTTATTTATACATGGATGGTTAGTTAGCTTCATTTTCAACAATTACAGGGAAAGTTCAACATGCCAACAACACATTTTTTCAGATACCTCCAAATCAGGAATTTCTTAAGGACACATATCCCACAGTATGGCATTAAGCCAAATATCCTACATTACATAGCCTGATCCTTGTAAAACCCCATTCAAAAGGGTCGGTCTCTAGACTGTAATGATGTGCTACAGGCCCACATAGAGGTATCCACAGACACTATTAAAAGGGCTTGGGAACAAGAACTGTGGTTTATATTCCCTGGGAGCTTCTACCCAGTCCTCATCTGAGATTTATGAACCAAGTTCTTGTTCCCAAGCCCTTTTAAAAGTGTCTGTGGATACCTCTATGTGGGCCTGTAGCACATCATATCGTCTAGAGACCGACCATTTTGAATGGGTTTTCACAAACCGTGTACAGTTTAAGGTGATACACAGGTTACATTACTCAATAGTGAAACTGCATAAAATATTCCCGGACACCTCACCACTGTGCGAGAGGTGCAAACCGGATGAGGGGACGTTGACCCACTTATTTTGGACATGTCATATGTTACATGCTTACTGGGCTCTTATTTTTGATTACTTATCTAAAACCTTCGATAGAGCTCTAGCCCCAGACCCATTGATCGCTCTGTTTGGTACAGTTGATGGGAATAACCAGGAGGGGAGGCTGTCTCTCTTTTTAGCCAAAAGGCTCATATTGCAATTTTGGAAATTGGAGACTGTACCTACCTTTTGAAATGTGGTTATGGGATTTAGGAAATGTAATACATATGGAAAAGATACGATACAATACCTTCAATAGAAGTCCATTGTTTTACAGAATATGGCAGCCGATACTGGATAAATGGTCTAGTCCCGCTTCATAACTGGGTTGACTATCTGTTTCTACTCTGTGCTGTACTCCACTCAATTTATTTTTGGCTTAACTACACTGCTTGTAATGACTATGCTGACTTCTTATACATGTACCACCTAATAGGATTTTATTTTGTGTATGTGTGAGTTAAGTTTTGTTTTGTCCTCTAAATTGGCCATCCCATTCAACAGTACAATGAATGTCAATGTAACATTTTATTGGAAAATAATAAACATATTATTATTTTTTAAATTATGAAGGAAAGTGGAAACAGCATCGTAGTCATTCTCATTGTTGCATGTGCTGCATTGACCAAGTGTCTCATGGTCGAGATACAACAAATGCGCTCCTTGAGTGAAGGGGTGGGACTAGGTCTGTGTGGAAAGCGGCATAGAGTGAGGGGAGAAAGATGTTTCAATTATCGGAGTAAACTATACAAATGAACATCACACAAGGTGTATCACATTTAACAAGCAAAACCTTCAAAATACCGTTATAGAACGTAAAGTAAAAACCCTTACCGGTCCGTGCATCAATACTGGTATATATTAAAATACGGTATACCGGCCAGACTACAGGTGACTACACTCATCTTGTTTGCCAACTCGTAGAAGAAGACAATGGAGATGGCCTCAATGGCATTGCCCATGCTCTCATGGGTCTATAATGGGACAGATACAATGATGCAATGTCTAAGTAAGGGATCATCAACTAGATTCAGACGCGGCCCATTTTTTTTCTATTTTTTTATTGAGTGGATGGTCGGGGAGCCGGAACATGATTACAAATAATTTGTAGACAGCAAATTGACCGCAAGAAGTCCACACGGATATAGTATTTGACTAAAATGTAATAATTTCAAACCTTGCTTACATTTGTTTATGATCACGTGTCTCGCTATTATGCGTGGAAATACGTGTGAACATATTTCCTAGTTTATTGGGAAATCAGCTCCAAGCGATTTTAATGTTACTTTTTTTAATAAAAAATGATGTCCAACAATGAAAATGCAAAAAAAATAAAAATACAATGGGGATAAAACCACCTGTGGGAAGCCAGTTGGGGAACATACTTTTTAAAATTGAACCTTTATTTAATCTAAGTCTGTACTGACCAATCATGCCTTTATGCCAGAAGAGGGGTTAGGGGTCAAGGGTAATGGGTTGATCAGTGATCTACCAGAGGACGGGACAGTAGAACCCAGGGAACTATTCAAAGTCTTGAAAAGGTTTCAGATTTTGCTTGCGAGCATGTTTTTATCGATATGAACTTGGTTTTGTTGACCGACTGAATGAGAATGTGCATGTACAAAAAGTTTTATGTTTACTCTGTAAATCCAGCCACACTTTGATTGAACAGACCCTAACTGTTCCGTTTTAAAAATCATGGAGGACCAGAAGGGGAAATTGATTGTCCCCCAAAAACAACTCTCCAACATGACCATACTTTGTTTTATTTGTTAAATACGTTATATTGAGATGTAGGTATGTCTATGCTGTAGATCACATTGAGACACTTTGTGATTGAATAGTGACCAGAACTGTAAGAGCAAGAACACGTACTGAAAAAAACATACATAAATGCACAATCACTGAAATGTCCTGCGTTTCTATCATTATTGGTTTGAATGCAATGCCGTACATTGGAAGGTTTGTTTTGCTGTGGTAATACATGGAAGCAAAGTATATGGTATAAACGGGTTAAATATGTATCTTGGAGGTGAGAGAACTTTCCCCAAAAGACATGTACAGGAATCGATCTACGTACACGTTATGACGGTGGCGAGAACGCTGCTCATTGGTTGAACCGGGACCCTGTGCGCCTGACAGTTCGGCTGCAGACAGCCTGTCAAACCCAGCTCATAGGTAATGTAGGCTCAACGGTTACGGGACTGATCGAATCGGGCGGTACCGAAGGAATTATTATCCAGCACAACGATACAGCATTTGTTTCACCATGGACTCATTCAGACGGTTTCAGGATGACGACTATAAAAACTGGATTAAAACGACCATGGGTCTGAATTGTCTTAAAACGCGACTAGGAGGATTCCTGGAACACGAAACCGAAACGTACCACGATCACCTCCGAAACAAAGTGAACGCAAACAAAGGCGATCTATGTAAAACACAATGTAACCTGAAGAAATGGATGCCCAGGCCAAAGCAGGTGATTAAAATATGTGAGTTAAAATGTAACTCGCACGATATCTGAGTTTCCGTCCCTAATATGTTCTGCCCATGCACGGATGTCATAGGCTACAACTGTTGTTTTATGGAATTACTTTTGTGATTGTAATATAAAACAAACCGTTTGAATTCGAGAACCAAATTCTTATTATTGCAAACCAAAATAATCATATTGAGGGCAAAACATTAACCCAAAAGTATTGAGAGGAAAAATCAATAATATTGCAAGAAACTATTTTTTTAAAGGCAAGAACAAGTGACTTGTAAATTAATGGATTTTTTTCTTCTTCAGTAAGCACGTTTCCATCCACAGTTTGTATGGAGTGAAGTCATACCGTATAAAATACATCGCACAGTTGTGATAGAAACAGGAAGTTTCGGTACAATTTTATAAATGCCGACAGAAAACGTGTTTGTTCGACATGGTGGGATCGCTGTTGGTAAAATGAATTATGCGAGAAATGGCGGTGGAAACGCCTTTATGCGTAAATGTTGAAATAATAGCCATCCTACTGAAGTAAACGTGGAGTCACGTGATGATATGTCGTGTGGTCCTTCCACTACGACTCGGGGAAACTACAGTTTATTAGGCTACAGATGAAAATGTAATGATCTTCACAGGGTGGTGAAAGTGCTCGGTGATCGTGATGCGTATTTCAAATATATATCGAGGGTTCGATTCTGGTGACTTGACGATCGATGCTTGACTGCCTTTTGACAAAAACACATATTCTCGGGTATATCCATAATAATCTCACTGATCAACCCATGACCCCTGATCCCTAACCCCCTGTAGACTAGTCTACCCGGGGTTGCCATGTCTGCGGCTTTCTGTAAATTGTTGTAACCTGTTGCTGCAGATTATCAGGCAGTGAGCAGACTGTTACTGAGTGAGTGGTGGGGATGGCTGGAAGGGTGTGTGTGTGTGTAATTTAGAGCACTGGTTGAGAGCGCTGCTGCTGAGTCATTGAGACGGCAGCACGCACACGTCGTGACAACGTTTTACCAGTTGTAGGTAGGCTATTTAGATTGTCATTATGGAGACACCTATTTACAACCCTTTTCCATAAAACCTATTAATGCGCTATAACTGATATAACCCCGACAACGACTGGAATACGACTTTAGGCTCACTAGTATGCTGTAGATAAATTCGCTCAGAGGTGGTTTAAAGTAAACTGCATTTGAAAGTCGACTTTTCTTATGGAAAACTTTATCAAGCAAAGGGTTTTACGCATGCTTAGTTCTTGGGTCTCGAGCACTTGAAATGTAATTTATAGATGCTTCTGTTACGGGAATAAGTCCACAATAAACCTGACATTAAATTTGGAGAATGATACATTTGCATTTGTTGGCCGTCATGTAGTCTATTCATTTCTATGCAATTGAAGGCTACTGTAGCTTACCGTTTGATACACTATACACATAAAAGTATTTATAATATGTGGACACCCCTTCAAATGAGTGGATTTGGCTATTTCAGCCACACCCGTTGCTGACAGGTGTATAAAATCGAGCACACAGCCATGCAATCTCCATAGACAAACATTGGCAGTATAATAGCCTTACTGAAGAGCTCAGTGACTTCCAATGTGGCACTGTCATAGGATGCCACCTTTCCAACAAGTCAGTTCGTCACATTTCTGCCCAGCTAGAGCTGCCCCGGGCAACTGTAAGTGCTGTTATTGTGAAGTGGAAACATCTAGGAGCAACAACGGTGCTGGGAGCGCGTAG
The DNA here is from genome assembly GCF_057628025.1 of Oncorhynchus mykiss. Classification (NCBI taxonomy): domain Eukaryota; kingdom Metazoa; phylum Chordata; class Actinopteri; order Salmoniformes; family Salmonidae; genus Oncorhynchus; species Oncorhynchus mykiss. The sequence goes on from NC_143049.1 coordinate 10,233,091, forward strand.
CACATAAAAATGGTCAGTCCTCAGTTGCAACACTTACTACAGAGTTCCAAACTGCCTCTGGAAACAACATCAGCACAAAAACTGTTAGTCGGGAGCTTCATGAAGTGGGTTTCCATGGCTGAGCAGCCTCACACAAGCCTACGATCACCATGCGCAAGCTAAGCTTTGGCTGGAGTGGTGTAAAGCTCGCTGCCATTGGACTCAGGGGCAGTGGAAACGTGTTCTCTGGAGGGATGAATCATGCTTCACTATCTGGCAGTCCCACAAATGAATCAGGGTTTGGCGTAAGCCAGGAGAACAATACCTGTCTGACTGCATAGTGCCATCTGTAAAGTTTTGTGGAGGAGGAATAATGTTGTGGGGCTGTTTTTCATGGTTTGGGCTGGGCCTCTTAGTTCCAGTGAAGGGAAATCTTAACGCTAAAGAATAAATTGACATTCTAGACGATTCTGTACTTCCAACTTTGTGGCAACAGTTTGGGGAAGGTCCTTTCCTGTTTCAGCATAACAATGCCCCTGTGCACAAAGCGAGGTCCATACTGAAATGGTTCGTCGATCTGTGTGGAAGAACTTGACTGGCCTTCAGAGCTCTAACCTCAACCCCATCGAACAACTTTGGGATAAATTGGAACGCTGAATGCCAGCCAGGCCTAATCGCCCAACATCAGTGCCCGACCTCACACATGTTCTTGTGGCTGAATGGAAGCAAGTCCCCGCTGCAATGTTCCAACATCTAATGGAATGTATTTCCGGAAGAGTGGAGGCTGTTATAGCAGCAATGGGGGCACAAACTCCATATTGATGCCCATGATTTTGGAATGAGATGTTCAACGCGATATCACTGAAGTCATTGCAAATCAATTTGTGCCACTTGTGTAGTCTACCTGGAGCTGGCAAACAGATTTTAACAAATGGCCTATAACTTCAATTTGTTATTGTAGCCTTGTGTAATTAGGCAATTATTAATGGCCGTGTTAGGATAATTCAATTAGAAATTATCAATTGTTATCATGGTGACAGCTCTATCGCAAATGTATCATTCACCACATTTAATGTCAGTTTCATTGTGGACTTCGGCATGTTGGCCTATCAGGGCCTATAAGGCTACCTGCATCTCGCTCAGCAAGTTGAATTGCAATTATAAACCCAGATTTTAGTCAGTAGCCTATGCCTATTGAAATAACGAGTCAATCTCACAAACAGGCCATTTTATAACGGTTTGTAGTCTTAACATCTAACACAATGGCACAATTGCCAGAAAATAGCCTAGCATTCTTTTTTGAAGTTCGTTCAAGTGTTTCTTTTTTCAGAGATTTCGAGATCCTCTGTCCAACTTTCATCCCTCTAACTCTCCTGTCGGATTTATCAAGTTATGTGCAAAAGGGATTTAATTACAATTATAAACTGAATGCTGATTGGTTGAAAGCTGTGGTATATCAGACAGTGTACCACGGTATGACAAAAAAAAAATTATGCTGTTCTAAATATGTTTAACCAGTTTATAATAGCAATAAGGCACTTCAGGAGTTTGTGGTAAATGGCCATTATACTACGGCTAAGGGCTGTGTCCTAAGAACAGCCCTTAGTCGTGAAATATTGGCAATGTACCTCACCTCCTCGGGTCTTATTGCTTAATCATAGCAGTCAAAACAAGTTAAATCGACATCCATTGATGGAAAATGATCTGGCAAATTTAATAAGGGCGAATTAGCATTTCTCTTGCGACATATTCTTAAACTCACAATAGCTATTATTTTGATGGAAAACTGAAGTTTGCTTCTTAGCTTACATCGTTACAAATTCCGCAGATATTCCTTCTTAATTCGCTCTAACATTATAGAAAAAGGGTTTATTGGATAAATGTGGCAACTGTTCTTCTGCTGCGAAAAAAAAGAAACATTTTTGGGCTAGTTTTCAGGCCTGGTAAGTGGGTTGAGGTGTCATTGGGCTAGAAATTTGAACTTGACCTGGCAACCCTGAGCCTATCCTACTCATAGCCTACTCGCCCTGTATCTGCCAGCTGTTGGCTAGAGCACATGTGCTAAAACCAGACTAGGCACATTTGCTATTTAATTTTTGTGAAAAACTATGGGTAGAGTAGAAAATACAATGGAAACACACTGAACTTTATATTTTTATTCAGTACATGAAAACTTGAGGGAAAAGGTCAGCCTCACCCAGTGATCCAGTTTGTTTACATCCAAGGCTATGTAGACCTCGGTATGTTAGATATAGCTACCATGCAACCCAGATAACTTGCTAGATACTTGTTTGTTACTCTATAAAGTAGCTTGATTGCTAATTCCAGAATTCAGGGGATACAATACACATCTAAATGATCTTCAGTCCCTAACTATGTTAGGTAGCTAACAGGTTAAGAAGCTAGCTAGCAAGTTGATTCACACATGACTGGTCATTTGTAGGTAGCTGCAGTGCAACAAGACCAAAGTCAAAACCAACTTTTTCTAAACACCTCAATCTACACGTATATGGCCAGTGACGATTATGTACTAGTCATAGTAATAAACATAATTGTCACGTATACTCCCTCTCCGGCCTCTAGATCATCAGGCTGCTGATTATCCCGCACACCTGTCACCGTTGTCAAGCGCACCCGTGCCTCATGACACTCACCTGGACTCCATCACATCCTTGATTAGCTTCCCTATATCTGCCACTCCCCTTGGTTCTCTCCTCGGGTGTTATCGACTCTGTTTCCACGTCGGCGCGTTTTGTGTTTCGCGGTTATTGTTTTGTTTACTTATTGAAACACACACTCCCTGTACTTGCTTCCCGACTCAGCGCACTCGTTACAAGAATCTTTGAGTTAGTCCTTGGCGAGACAGTTGACAAAGCTGTTACTTGACTCAATACTGTTAAAGCTGCAAGACATGGGCATTACCACAGAGTTTTTCTTGACTAATGTCGACTGGAAAATCAGATGCATAAAGCAGATAAGTGTTTAATTACAGTAGTTGATTGATTTGTCATGTCCACGCCGCCGCAATCAGTCTGCACAATTAACCATCACAAATGATTTTATTAAGGACATACCCCTTACTGTACATTTAGACCTGTGATAGACACATTGTCCTTAGAAGAATGTTCAAGAAATGTACAATTTCCACAAAGTGTTCAACTCGTTTTCCTTGATAAATGGTTTCCAACATATGATTGGCAGAACTTAACTAAAGAGCAAGAACATCTCTGCATTGTAATTGTATTTGCAGGATACCTTATTGAACATGTGGCTGGTAACAAATTGGTACTGTAAACTGGACTGAACACAGTTTAGCGATTAAGTCTGCCCTACTCATTCTCATCTGTACAGTTAGAAGTGTTTGTAGTATTGTTGGGAACGAAGTGATGTTCCTCTTCGGCTTCTCCCAGCTACGGAGGCAGATCATCAGCCAAACTACCTGTGGAAAAGGAACAGGAATTAAGCAAAAAGGTTAACATGGGTGGAAACTTAAACACAGATTCTCAATGTACAACTAACGCACAAGTCATAATTCAATTTTAAAAACTTTATTTATTTATTATTGTTCACGGTAACTGTACGCTCCGGTTTTGTCAATGTTGTCACAACCAGCTATATATTCATTACGTTTACTCAAGTATGGTCTGATTGTAGTTCAGTTGGGTGTTATAGCACAGGTAGGGATGTTTTAAACACTGCTGCCCTTCAGGGCCAGGAATGAGGAACATTGAACTCGTGCACACTTTGGTAGAAAGGGTGAAGAATCAGGACACAAGCCGACCCTCTCCCCTTAAGCCGAAGTACGCATTCATACAATCTCCCTCTTGGCCGAAGCCCTTTACACTCGTACCCGTATGTATACGGGTTGAAAATGGCAGATATGGACATTGATAAGCACGTAAATTGGAAGGCAGTGGCTGTACAGTAACATGCTACACAAGACGTCAGAGCTCAAGGGCCTCCAGTTCATAGAGCTGTATTGGGTTTTGAATGAAAGCCGTTAGGAACTTGAGCAGCACGCACAGCCCCCAAAAAAGGTTGCCCCATTCCTCCCGCTAATTGGCCAACTTTTGCAAATGATTTTGTGTGTCTGAGTGAGGGAAATGCCTTAAGTTACGAGGACTCTATGGATTTTGAAAGATGTGACGTTGAGGATTTATAATAAATACCACTTTGATGTCATACGAGCAAGTCAAACAACCGGTGAATCCAAATGTACACTTCACATTTCCACATCATAAACCTCATGTCATGTACAGTGTCAGTGTTTATCATCACTATGTTTGATGTACAAGATGACATGACGTCATACCCTGGGGTTGTCCTGAACACAATGAGCCTATGCTTGCTGTGTTGTGAAGAACATTTACAGTGGACCACACATCTGAATGCACTCACGACTTCATTCCATGCGCACCAAAATTACCATCTGCTTCTCTGAATTGCCTAGTGAAAGCCTAACACTGTAAGTCATGTTGGCAATAGAACCCCACATTTTCCAACAATATTCTTGTCATGTCACTGAATGTATTTAGAGTATTTTCAGATTTTGATACAAAAAAAAAAAGGTACAGTAAGTGTAAAATGCACGTAAAGTCTTGGATTCAGTCTTGTCAGGTGAAGCGTCATGTCCTCACCTTTAGTCTAATCATTTCCCCATGATCTCCAAACGGTTCCCTTTGAGTTGCTACCATGGTAATGCTTTGCTTATCTTATTTCTCATGTAATAAACATTTAAATGTAGCCCTATCTATGTAGGCCAATTCCCACGAGTGTAAGGGGTTAAAGGAATGAACTGGCGGTGTAAGGAATATGACGGAACTCCACTCAACCATGGTTGTAGCAATCCATTGCCTTAAATCCATGAAAGGGAGTTAACAAGTAAATGCCATTTGAAGAAGGGGGTTTAGGGCACCAAGTAATTTTTCAGCCACGTTGGTGCCACTACAGCCCTTGCTCCCCGTGAGAGAGCATCCTGACCGTGCAGCTTAGAAGGGCTGTTTCTTCCAGAAGCTGGCCAGCAGCATCTGGAAGACAGGAGGGGGCCGTCTGCTGGAGGAACTGCTGGGTTTGCCTGCACACAGCAATGACTTTAGCCAGCTGAACCTCTCCCTTCTCATACTTTCCTAAGGGTTGGAACACAAAATGGATTAGTTGGAAAGCACTAGGGGCAACAGTGGAGCTGAGTAGTGGGCACATGCAAATAAATTCATTAAAAAATCCTACAATGTGATTTTCGGGATTTTTTCTCTCATTTTGTCTGTCATAGTTGAAGTGTACCTATGATGAAAACTACAGGCCTCTCTCAGCTTTTTAAGTGGGAGAACTTGCACAATTGGTGGCTGACTAAATACTATTTTGCCCCACTGTACCTCCTCCCTCTAAACCCCGCCTACCCGGAATGAACATGCCAAAACTTTGCAAACCCAAAAAAGGCAGTGAAGAAAAGGGCCGGATAATGTAACCAAATAGAGTTTAAAAAATTGCAGTCAGAGGTGTTTAATCGCAATTGCGTAATCATTGAAAATGTTTCCCAGATGATATATATTTTTTAATTAATTTACAATTTGTTTTTACCTTTCAAAATGATTTTCTTGCAATACTATCTATTTTGCTCTCAATACTTTTGGGTTAATGTTTGCGTTCAATATTATTATTTGTGTTTGCAATAAAAATAAAAAATTCTCGAATTCGAAAGGTTATCTTGATGTTAAAAACACAAAAGTAATTCTATGGTTGTTCCTGTGTAAGGTTCCTCAAGTGTGTGAAGTGTGCGTGCCATGGAGAGATGAGATCTGGGCCAACCATTCATGTAAAGGCGGACAGGTCTACTGGAATAACTCCAAGCCGTACCTGTGGCCTACGAAGAAATGGGAGGTTGCCAAGGTAAAGTACCAACATCTGGAGTAATGCTCTTCCTGTATTTATCATAAGTGTGTTACATCCTGCCTTGGTAGTTGGTATGTCATTGTGTGTGTGTGTGTGTGTGTGTGTTTAGGTCTACATGCCCCGTGGAAATATGGACCACACCACTGTGGACCAATTTGACATCTCGGCCTTCCTCAATCTCATGTCCCAATGTAGCTACTTTGCCAAGTTTGTGAAGTCCAAAACTCTTATCACACAGGTAAACTTTCTCACACTCACAAATGTGCACATTTACCTGTGTATAAGTATGACGGTGTGTATGTGTGCAGGTGACCAACGTGAGGAACCAGGTGATGCACTCGGCTGACTTCCGGGTGGAGAAGAGGGAGTTAGAATCCTACCTAGGGCGAATCAAAGACCTGGGCCAGGCTCTGAAAACACACTACCCCAAATTCAGTGAGCTGACAGAGGAGATCGAACAGGTGTGTGTGTGGGTGGGCTATTACAGTGCCTTGTGAAAGTATTCGGCCCCCTTGAACTTTGCGTCCTTTTGCCACATTTCAGGCTTCAAACATAAAGATATAAAACTGTATTTTTTTGTGAAGAATCAACAACAAGTGGGACACAATCATGAAGTGGAACGACATTTATTGGATATTTCAAACTTTTTTAACAAATCAAAAACTGAAAAATTGGGCGTGCAAAATTATTCAGCCCCCTTAAGTTAATACTTTGTAGCGCCACCTTTTGCTGCGATTACAGCTGTAAGTCGCTTGGGGTATGTCTCTATCAGTTTTGCACATTGAGAGACTGAAATTTTTTCCCATTCCTCCTTGCAAAACAGCTCGAGCTCAGTGAGGTTGGATGGAGAGCATTTGTGAACAGCAGTTTTCAGTTCTTTCCACAGATTCTCGATTGGATTCAGGTCTGGACTTTGACTTGGCCATTCTACCACCTGGATATGTTTATTTTTGAACCATTCCATTGTAGATTTTGCTTTATGTTTTGGATCATTGTCTGGTTGGAAGACCAATCTCCGTCCCAGTCTCAGGTCTTTTGCAGACTCCATCAGGTTTTCTTCCAGAATGGTCCTGTATTTGGCTCCATCCATCTTCCCATCAATTTTAACCATCTTCCCTGTCCCTGCTGAAGAAAAGCAGGCCCAAACCATGATGCTGCCACCACCATGTTTGACAGTGGGGATGGTGTGTTCAGCTGTGTTGCTTTTACGCCAAACATAACGTTTTTCATTGTTGCCAAAAAGTTCAATTTTGGTTTCATCTGACCAGAGCACCTTCTTCCACATGTTTGGTGTGTCTCCCAGGTGGCTTGTGGCAAACTTTAAACGACACTTTTTATGGATATCTTTAAGAAATGGCTTTCTTCTTGCCACTCTTCCATAAAGGCCAGATTTGTGCAATATACGACTGATTGTTGTCCTATGGACAGAGTCTCCCACCTCAGCTGTAGATCTCTGCAGTTCATCCAGAGTGATCATGGGCCTCTTGGCTGCATCTCTGATCAGTCTTCTCCTTGTATGAGCTGAAAGTTTAGAGGGACGGCCAGGTCTTGGTAGATTTGCAGTGGTCTGATACTCCTTCCATTTCAATATTATCGCTTGCACAGTGCTCCTTGGGATGTTTAAAGCTTGGGAAATCTTTTTGTATCCAAATCCGGCTTTAAACTTCTTCACAACAGTATCTCGGACCTGCCTGGTGTGTTCCTTGTTCTTCATGATGCTCTCTGCGCTTTTAACGGACCTCTGAGACTATCACAGTGCAGGTGCATTTATACGGAGACTTGATTACACACAGGTGGATTGTATTTATCATCATTAGTCATTTAGGTCAACATTGGATCATTCAGAGATCCTCACTGAACTTCTGGAGAGAGTTTGCTGCACTGAAAGTAAAGGGGCTGAATAATTTTGCACGCCCAATTTTTCAGTTTTTGATTTGTTACAAAAGTTTGAAATATCCAATAAATGTCGTTCCACTTCATGATTGTGTCCCACTTGTTGTTGATTCTTCACAAAAAAATACAGTTTTATATCTTTATGTTTGAAGCCTGAAATGTGGCAAAAGGTCGCAAAGTTCAAGGGGGCCGAATACTTTCGCAAGGCACTGTAAGTCCATACCTCACTTTTACATTGGGAACCTGACCGGTATCTTTGTCCCAGCTCCAGAATACAGACTTCAGTTTTATCATGAGCTGTGTTGGGAAGAAGATTGCACTTGCGGCAGAGCATGCTGAGAGCATGCTGAAACTCCAGAACTTTCTGAGTCTGGAACAACAGATACTGAAGGAAAAGTTGGAGTGTCTGTCCCAACGCTATGAAGAGGACAGAGAGACAGCCCTTACTGTAAGACACACACAAACACGTCATGTTATTCTATCCTCGTGGGGACCTACACCCCTAACTTTAACCCATAACCCTAAACCTAACTTATAACTCTAAACCTAACCCTAATTCTAACTCTAAACCTAATTCTAACTCTAATTGTAACCCTAAGCTTAAAATAGCCTTTGTCCTCATGGGGACCTGGGAAATGTAAGTCCCCTCACACTCACACAAACACACACACACACACACACACACACACACACACACACACACACACACAGACATCCTCACTGTAAGGCACCTCAAATGTTTGTGTGTGTGTGTGTACCCCCAGCTGGAGGAGTTGCAGTGTGTGAGGGTGTTTCTGGAGGGGAACAATGACCTGCAGAAGAGCCTGGCGCCACAGTGGGAGAGACTGACAGAGGTGCAGGAAAGAGTGGACACACTCACCGTCAGAGTGGACACACTGGAGATGAACACACGCACACACGGTGAGTGAGGAAGAGGAACATAGAGAGAGAGATGGATTCAACCCCACTCAGAGCATTTGTTTTCCAGAGAGAGAGCAGGGCTGTATTCATTAGTCAAATTCCATTGCAAAGTTTTGTCTGTTGCAAAAAGATTTAACGTAAACCGTTTACACTAAGAAACAAACAAGCAAACAGAGTAAACGGAACCAAACGGGAAGGGACCTACCTTAATTTGTCCAATAGAAACGCTCATTTTTCATTTGGAGTAAACGGTTTCCATTGCAAAAATTTTGTAACAGACTAAACGTTTTGCAACAGAATACAACTAATGAATACACCCCAGGTAGAGAGAGAGACCGAGAGAGAGAGATAGTAGAGTGACAGATAATGGAGTTACTGAGGAATCCAGCCCTACTCAGAGAGAGAGACTTGAGGGTTAAAATTACTTCAAAGATTCACATTTTTATTTAACCTTTATTTAACTAGGCAGTTAACAACACATTTTTATTTACAATGACGGCCTTCCCCGGCCAAACCCTAACCCGACGACGATGGGCAATTGTGTGCCGCCGGTTGTGATACAGCCTGGAATCGAACCAGGGTCTGTAGTGACGCCTCTAGCACTGAGATGCAGTGCCTTAGACGGCAAATTAATCTAGTGTACAACTTTAAGTGTTCACCACATTTACATAATTTCATACAGACAGACTTTACCATGAACAGAGGAAAAATATTGACCTATGGCAGCTGTGTGTTTTTCAGATCCTGAGTTCAGTACTGACATCCTCAAATATAAGAACCATCTGTATGAAGAGGCCAGGAGGCAAGGGTGGCCTGAGCCTGTCTTCTCAGAGATAAAGGAAGCCCTCGGTAGGTCAGAACCTTATCCCTAGCTTTGGGCCTGGAGTTCTTCCTTAACATGCCCAAAATGTCGCCCATAACGGTCATCCAGACTATCCTGGCTACGTTACATGGTCAGGAAAAACTCCTGGCCCTTAACCAATTCTGTGGTGTAAAGAAGATGTCTTATGGTGGGTTATGCTGGGTTGTTTTATGATATTATATGTAATAGCTTTATAATATCAGGAAACAGCTCTATAAAAATGTGTTGAGTGTAAATAAATGATGTATTATTATGTGAAAACGTTGGAGATGCATGCAGCTGTGTCTCTGTGAAGACTGACCCTCTGGCTTCTCCCAAAATGGGTTTGTCCAGGTTACAGGGGTCGTGTGCAGGTGAGAGGTCAGACATTTGAAGGTGTTCAGGTGTGCCCAAAGTCGAAGACAGCGCACCAGGAAGTGGCTAAACTGGCCCTGAGCCAGCTAGCCAAGGACAGTGCTAGCCTGAGTGAGCTAGCCAATGACACAGAGGAGGGAGAGGCATCCAGTAGCCAGACGGACCAACCACAAAGCCTCTCATGCACAGGTGCTGTATTCCTCAGCCAATCAAATGTATGGTATGAGTAAAAAATATTGTGTCAATAGTATCTGTTAAAACATAATATCATCATGTTTTGTTTCTCAAATGACCAATAGTCCTAAATTGGTATCAGTGTCTGATTGATTAACCTCTACCATGTAACTCTGTCTTTAGGCCCCATGTTCTTTGGTAGTGTCACTGTGGTCCTTAAAACTGACATCACCTCTGGAGAGGGGCATTCTGGAATGACAGAGGCTGTTCAGTCTGCCTACAAGAAACTAGCTCTCCTGTTGGATCTACCAGAATCAGGTTAAAGACCCCTACAGTACAGTAATGTACATCTACCTTTTCTGTTTTCACTTATGTCCATCAAAATGCTTGTGGTCATGGAAACTCTTCTCTTGTACCTCAGCTTCCTCCTATAAGGATGTGGTCCTGAAGCACTGTCATACGCGGGATGTCCCACCCCCAGAGGAGGCTGTCCAATCTGATGCAGAGGAGAAGACGTACCAATGCACTCTTCAATTCACTGGACCAATCACCTTCTATGTCCCAGGTAACACCACATTCAGTAGGCCGTATGGATACTTTACAATGTTATGTTTCATGGTGTATTGAATGTAAATATATTGTGTGTATGTCAAATGTATATAGATATATACTGTAAGTATTATATAATGTTTAAAATATGTTTTCTGGTTCACTCCAGAGGGTTCCAGCAAAAAGAAACAGGCATGTCAGCAGGCAGCTAAAGTGGCCCTCCAGCGGCTGTCCGGAGTCCTCGGCAGTAAGGAAGTGGTGGGAGGGAACTACGTGAGCACCCTGAAAGAGCTGCTGGAGGCTCAGACCCCACAACTGGACAAGCCTGCGTATGATGTCACAGACAGAGGAAGGGGAGCGGGGGAGGTCACTGAGAGGGGGGGGGGAGTGGAGGAACGTGGAGGGGTGACAAGTGGGGGGGGGATCGGCAAGAAGGAGAAAGGAGTGGGGTCAAGCGAAGGTGAGGGCTGCCCTCACCTCCCACCAGCTCCCATGATACATAGCGTGCAGCCCCCCGAGAGTCAGGTGGTCCCAGTGTCACTAATGGAAACCTTGGTTACTATGGACCCCATGGCTACCACAGTCACCATGGTTGCCATGCATACCACAGCCCCCATAAATACCACAATTACCATGGAGACCCAGGGGGGAGGGGCCTCAGAGTCAGACCCCAACCAAGCCACACCCACCCTCCCAGAGGACAGCAGCGTCTCTTCAGGTACACAGAATCGAAATTAAAACTCACAGCTTTATTGTCCAGTTCATATTAACAGACAACAATGTACCTAGAAGAAACAAGAACAAAAAATAAGACAACAGTCAACACTGTTAAAAGAACACACTTTAAAAGAAGTGTGAAATTGAAGTCAATGAAAACGAGAACGTATGAAAAAGGTGAGGTCCTTTTATCTGTCCTCCATTTTTCAGATGGCCGGGGGTTCGTTATGTGTGTGGCGGTACGTGTGCAGAAGGACCTCGACCCACACGAGGCCTCCTCTCGAGAGGAGGCGCTACAGGCAGCCTACTGCAGTCTGCTCCAGGGCCTGTCCCTGGGTCCGCCGCCTACAGCAGGTACACTACACACTTTAGATACGGGGGTGACAACTTCATCCTACTTAATTGGTTAGTGGGTGTTGTTGTGACTCAGCCTGAACTCAGTGCTGCCCTTGCAGGTTGTGAGAAGCAGAGTGTGTTGGAGTTCTTCAGACGGACAAAGTGTGACCCCCCAGTGGAGGACTGTGTAACAACTATGGAGGGAAAGCACAGATGCGCTCTAAGAATCGTAGGCGAGCTCACCTTCCACAGCACAGGTAAAAAATATACAGTGCCTTGCGAAAGTATTCGGCCCCCTTGAACTTTGCGACCTTTTGCCACATTTCAGGCTTCAAACATAAAGATATAAAACTGTATTTTTTTGTGAAGAATCAACAACAAGTGGGACACAATCATGAAGTGGAACGACATTTATTGGATATTTCAAACTTTTGTAACAAATCAAAAACTGAAAAATTGGGCGTGCAAAATTATTCAGCCCCTTTACTTTCAGTGCAGCAAACTCTCTCCAGAAGTTCAGTGAGGATCTCTGAATGATCCAATGTTGACCTAAATGACTAATGATGATAAATACAATCCACCTGTGTGTAATCAAGTCTCCGTATAAATGCACCTGCACTGTGATAGTCTCAGAGGTCCGTTAAAAGCGCAGAGAGCATCATGAAGAACAAGGAACACACCAGGCAGGTCCGATATACTGTTGTGAAGAAGTTTAAAGCCGGATTTGGATACAAAAAGACTTCCCAAGCTTTAAACATCCCAAGGAGCACTGTGCAAGCGATAATATTGAAATGGAAGGAGTATCAGACCACTGCAAATCTACCAAGACCTGGCCGTCCCTCTAAACTTTCAGCTCATACAAGGAGAAGACTGATCAGAGATGCAGCCAAGAGGCCCATGATCACTCTGGATGAACTGCAGAGATCTACAGCTGAGGTGGGAGACTCTGTCCATAGGACAACAATCAGTCATATATTGCACAAATCTGGCCTTTATGGAAGAGTGGCAAGAAGAAAGCCATTTCTTAAAGATATCCATAAAAAGTGTTGTTTAAAGTTTGCCACAAGCCACCTGGGAGACACACCAAACATGTGGAAGAAGGTGCTCTGGTCAGATGAAACCAAAATTGAACTTTTCGGCAACAATGCAAAACGTTATGTTTGGCGTAAAATCAACACAGCTGAACACACCATCCCCACTGTCAAACATGGTGGTGGCAGCATCATGGTTTGGGCCTGCTTTTCTTCAGCAGGGACAGGGAAGATGGTTAAAATTGATGGGAAGATGGATGGAGCCAAATACAGGACCATTCTGGAAGAAAACCTGATGGAGTCTACAAAAGACCTGAGACTGGGACGGAGATTTGTCTTCCAACAAGACAATGATCCAAACATAAAGCAAAATCTACAATGGAATGGTTCAAAAATAAACATATCCAGGTGTTAGAATGGCCAAGTCAAAGTCCAGACCTGAATCCAATCGGGAATCTGTGGAAAGAACTGAAAACTGCTGTTCACAAATGCTCTCCATCCAACCTCACTGAGCTCGAGCTGTTTTGCAAGGAGGAATGGGAAAAAATTCAGTCTCTCGATGTGCAAAACTGATAGAGACATACTTACAGCTGTAATCGCAGCAAAAGGTGGCGCTACAAAGTATTAACTTAAGGGGGCTGAATAATTTTGCACGCCCAATTTTTCAGTTTTTGATTTGTTAAAAAAGTTTGAAATATCCAATAAATGTCGTTCCACTTCATGATTGTGTCCCACTTGTTGTTGATTCTTCACAAAAAAATACAGTTTTATATCTTTATGTTTGAAGCCTGAAATGTGGCAAAAGGTCGCAAAGTTCAAGGGGGCCGAATACTTTCGCAAGGCACTGTATATATACACAAATGTCATCACAATGGCACATTTGATGAGAGGTAAACATTGGTTATAAAGGGTAATTGCAGTTTTTCCAGGACATGAAATGATCGATGTCTCACAATCACCTGTAACCCCCTCACCTCTCTCTCTGTCTCTCTAAGAGGCGGCCCCCAAAAAGCAGCAGGCAGAGCATTGCGCTGCTAAGGAGGCCCTGAGGCGTCTGAATGGGGTCCTGAGTGGGGTTTTGGGCGGAGACATCGGCAGAGCGGGTCCAAACTACAAGGGTAAACTCCAGGAGTTGCTGGTCAAGCATGGAGGAGGAGCCAAGCCAGAGTACAAAAATACTGAGGCTAACAAGATCAGAACAGGAGCCGGTTAGTCTGGACCTCTTTCTTTCTCCCCATAGCTGCAGGTCAGGTGATGGGAAACTGCTGCTGCTGGCTCTAAAAACTAACACAGCACTTATTCCATTGTTAATACATTATCTTCTCTCTGTATCTTTCTCTATGTCTATGTCTGTCGCTCTCTCTCTCTCTCCTGACTTCTATCTATCTCATGCTCTCTCTCCCCACAGCTGCAAGTCAGATGACCGGGGAAACTGCTGCTGTTGGCACTACTCTACAGGGTGACAAGTTGTCAGTTACCACGGAGACGACACCTGACGATTCCGGCCCGCCTCCGTCTAAGAGATCTGCAGGGGGAGAGATGGAAGGTGACTGTCCTCTCTTTGTTACTCTGCTCAAAGAACTGGAAAATGTCCTTTTTCAAGGAAAAGAATCAGAACCAGGAACGAAACTGGTCTATACTGTTCCGGAACAGAACCGTTATTTTAAAAGCAACCGTTTAATAGCGTTCTTTTATATTCCAGACCAAAAAATGTTCAGTCCCACAAAGAAAGCAACAAAGCACCTACGCAAAGCACTCCCTCTGTCATTCAGAAACTTCTTCCAGTGTCTGCCTGCCAGCTGAACATATTTGTGTGTGTGTGTGTGTGTGTGTGTGTGTGTGTGGGGGCTACCTGCCCTTCCCCCTCCGAAGAATAGCTGTAGCCTACTGACGTTACAAGCATGATTCAGAAGGAGATGAAGAGAGCAGATGGAGAGAGAGATTTTGAATTAGAGAAGAATGGATTAACTTCTTTGGGATACTATAGTTATCACATTTCACATTGTATTTATTAACTACAAAAATACCTTATTTTTTAAAATTCTGGTGACGGTCTGCACACACAAGCATGTCAGCTAGCTATCTCCGGTCCAACGTTAAGCCAACTCTGAAGTTAAATGACATTCAAAGTTCCTCCATAGAAGCCACTTCTCCGTAGGTGTAATACCGCGGGCCTAATTCAGATAATGCATGTTATATCAAGATGCCCAGCGCTTCAAGGCAAGCCTCCTCCTCCACCCTCACCCGCTCTCTCCCCACTCGGAAAATGTCAATTGCATCTCACGGCCCTAGACTTGTCTTTCCATCACACACGTAAATAACTCACTGTACTATAGCTTGCCCGCCCCATAGCAAGCTGCTATATCCGCACTGCATGATTGGTGAAGTCATTTAATGTCGAGCTAAATGTAAAAAAATTGTTTGTTTTTTAAATAGAGATTTAAAAAGGAACCGAAAGGAACGATATTAGCCAGTACTTTTTGGAGGTCCGAACCAGTTCAGAACTGTATTTATCTGGTCGGAAAAGTGGGACGGAACAAAGAAAATGGTGGTTCAAAATGAAACGATTGGAAAATAATTGAGGTCCCTACCCCTGGACCTACCCTCTTTCTGAATCATTCTAAGCCTCAATATCAGTCAATTAGCAGTAACCTTTTACTCAGTACCTTTTACTTAACGTGTGTGTGTGTGTGTGTTTCAGAAATCCGGCGGTGTCTGGCACTGTGGAGTCTGCAGCCCCCGTGTGTGGTGTGTGAGGATGTGTCTGTGGAGCAGTTGTGTGAGTGGACGGTGGAGGTCCGACTAGACCGCCACGCCTTCCAGAACCAGACCCTGTTCAGCTCTAAGAAAGAGGCTATCCGCTGGTCCTGCCACAGCCTGGGTACAGCAGGGGATATCTTCCAGCCTGGCACCGGTGAGCAGTCAATCAGTCATTCAATCAATTAATCAGCCAGAGCTGAGCCACAGATCGTTATTTTAAAAAAAATGTTTCAAACACCACTCCTCAGGAAATGGTTACACTACATAATACCCATCTCACCATCCTCCTTATCTTCCTCCTCTCCCGTCTTCACACCCCTTCTCTCTCTCTCTCTCTCTCTCTCTCTCGCTCTTCCTCTCCTCCCGTCTCTCTCTCTCTCCTTCTCTCTGTAGACGAGAGTAAGTCCACGGCGGTGGTGAAGACTTTTTTCCTGCAGCGGTCGTTCCCGTTGCCTGTGGAGGAAGTAGCAGAACCAGAGAAGGGCAGGTTCTGCTGCAATCTCAAAGACATCACCTGTGTCTTCACTTACCGTGGAGAGGGTATATAAAGACCATGATTAGTAGGAATGGATTTATTTATCACATACCGTGCATTCGGAAAGTATTCAGACCCCTTCCCTTTTTTCCAACATTTTGTTACGTTACAGCCTTATTCTAAAAAGGATTCAATCAAATAAAATCCTCAATCTCCACACAATACCCCACAATGACGAAGCTAAAACAGGCTTTTAGAAATGTTTGCTAATTGAATTTAAAAATAAAAAACAGAAATACCTTATTTACATAAGTATTCAGACCCTTTGCTATGAGACTCGAAATTGAGCTCAGTTGCATCCTGTTTCCATTGATCATCCTTGAGATGTTTCTACAACTTGATTGTAGTCCACCTGTTGTAAATTCAATTGATGGGAAATAATTTGGAACGCCTGTCTATATAAGGTCCCACAGTTTTGCATGTCAGAGCAAAAACCAGGTCATGAGGTCGAAGGAATTGTCCCTAGAGCTCCGAGACCGTGTTGTGTCGAGGCACAGATCTGGGGAAGGGTACCAAAAAATTACATTGAAGGTCCCCAAGAACACAGTGGCCTCCATCATTCTTAAATGGCAGAAGTTTGGAACCACCAAGACTCTTCCTTGAGCTGGCCGCCCAGCCAAACTGAGCAATCGGGGGAGAAGGGCCTTGGTCAGTGAAGTGACCAAGAACCCAATGGTCACTCTGAAAGTGTTCCAGAGTTCCTCTGTGGAGATGGGAGAACCTTCCAGAAGGACAACCATCTCTGCAGCACCACCAATCAGACCTTTATGGTAGAGTTGCCAGATGGAAGCCACTCCTCAGTAAAAGGCACATGGCAGCCCGCTTGGAGTTTGCCAAAAGGCACCTAAAGGACACTCAGACCATGAGAAACAAGATTCTCTGGTCTGATGAAACCAAGATTGAAGACTTTGTCCTGAATGCCCATGCGTCATATCTGGAGGAAACCTGGCACCATCCCTTTGGTGAAGCATGGAGGTGGCAGCATCATGCTGTGGGGATGTTTTTCAGCGGCAGGGACTGGGAAACCAGTTAGGATCGAGGGAAAGATAAACGGAGTAAAGTACAGAGAGATCCTTGAAAACCTTCTCCAGAGTGCTCAGGAAGGTTCCCCTTCCAACAGGACAATGACCCTAAGCAGACAGCCAAGACAACACAGGAGTGGCTTCTGTACAAGTCTCTGTATGTCCTTAAGTGGCCCAGCCAGAGCCCGGACTTGAACCCGATCGAACATCTCTGGAGAAACGTGAAAATAGCTGTGCAGTGACGCTCCCCATCCAACCTGACAGCGCTTGAGAGGATCTGCGGAGAAGAATGGGAGAAACTCTCCAAATACAGGTGGGCCAAGCTTGTAGCGTCATACCCAAGAAGACTCAAGGCTGTAATCTCTGGAAAAGGTGCTTTAAAGTACTGAGTAAAGGTTCTGAATACTTATGTAAATGTCATATTTCCATTTTATTTTATACATATTTAAATATTTCTGTAAACCTGTTTTTGCTTTGTCATTATGGGGTATTGTGGGTAGATTGATGAGGGGAAAAAAATATTCAATCCATTTTAGGACATCACGTAATAACGTGGGGAAAAAATCAAGGGGTCTGAATACTTTCCGAATGCACTGTATGAGAGCGTAGTGCAGGATAATGCTAGTAAATGAATGTACTGAGTGAACTGTATCACATTGCTAAAGGCAGATTTGATTGACAGGTTCCAGTGAGGCTGCAGCATGTCAGTCGGCCTACCAGAGGGCGCTGTCTCGTCTTGCTCCTTTCATTGGCTACTGTGGTCCTGTGGCCCCACCCAGCAGCACTGCGGATGCGAAGCAAAGGCTCAGCACTCTGTTGGAGGGGACAGCCCTTACATCTGTGAACTCCGCCCTTTCAGAAACTCAGTACAGAATCTCCGCCCAGCTTAGGTTCTCGGGGTAAAGACTGATAACAATCTATATAAGTTTCCTTTCTAAATATCAATACATTTGAATAGTCCCTCAGTGTTTTGTTTTTTTACATGTTGAAAATGTGTATTTTGAGTGAACTCTCTCTTTACCACACAATTATATAATGGACTTGTTTGTAGTGAGTAGGAGTAACTGCCTGATGGTGGTGCATGATTGTGATCGCGATTGGCAGGTACAGCATGGAGACTGAAGGACAGGACAGTAGGAAAGCTACCAGAGCCCAACTCAGCCAGCGCTTACTGGGCCTACTTGGGGAGGATGAGATGGGTCAGTACCTCACACACACACACACACACACACACACACACACACACATACGTTGATATTGTGAATCCCTCCACAGACTCCACAGCCTCGGTGAGGAACGTTCTAGATGAGTGGTTTGCGAAGAAAGGTCTGGAGAAACCTGTATTTGAGTACACTAATGACAAGTTTGGGACAAAAGTCACCTTCTCTGCCCCTCTCATCTGCTCCTACAAAGGTAGGCTTCTGGCACACTCACACATTTACGTTTCATTGATTTAGCAGATGCTCTTATCCAGAGGGACTTACAGTAGTAAATGCATATATTTTCATACTGGTCCCCTGTAGGGGACACACACACTCTCGCTCTCAGGCTATTTTCTGATTGGCTGCTTTCTCTGTCCTTCTGAAGAGTGGCAAGCCAGCCGGGAGAAAGCGAAGAAGAAATTAATCGATGAACTGCAGAGGCGGGTCAAATACTTTTGTGACGGAAGCACCAACTGAGGGCCCACTGACCAATCATAAAACATAGTTTTACTTACCCGTGGCTCCTGCATGAAATGACAAAATGTCCTCTATTTCCCAGTCTGGATCTCTCTCTTCCAAGTTTTCCCTCTTTCTTTTCCTCTGTGTTTCATCCGGCTAGTGGTGTTGTTGACAGATGTGTCTGTCTGTAATAGTATGGCTTTAATACTATATATAATTCACTCTTTGGTATGCACTGTTTTTACCACCAGGGTCCTGATATGAAATGATCCAACATTTAGCAGCTCTTTTATTTTTGTACTCTGTCTAGTAACATAATGAATGTACTTTTGTGCAACCCAGATGTATTACATTTTAATTTGTAACAATTACCGAAGTATTTTAACACTAAATGAAAAGGCTCCTCTCTGATAATAAAAAAATACCATCCACTACTTTGAATGATGTACTTGTCTGTCTCACCTGTCTCTGAAATGACTGGTCTTACTGGTGTGAACAGGGGTTAATGGGGAACACTGGTGTAACCGTTCCGCTGTCACTGGCCAAAGTATTTTGTATGGTTGGCTGAGTGTGAGTAATGTCGGGCGAATTGTGTGGAATCCTGGAGTGGGTTGGTTGAAACATTATCACCAGCATGCTGAAGTTTCAGCCCCAATATAACAACTCTAATGTCGTTGGTCTCAACATCTGATGAAAAGAGTCTGACGACTAGTCAATAAACATATATTTTTTAAATGGCATCACTTCGTCTTCATTTACCTTTCCCTCTTAACTTTACATTGCCTAAATCATTTTTTGACTAATGTTAAAAGTCATGATGGTCGATGCTTTCATTTAATACTTCCCCCAGTGGGCACCAGAGCTCCACTTAACCACACTACCACAGGAAACGTTGGTGTGTGCGTTGAATGAGGGTATAGAGCCAGAAACCACTTCCAAACACATTGCATGGCCAAGACAGTCTCTCCGTACCACATCCTGAAAGAAATAACTCAACTCTTTGCAGCAAGAGTTGTTTCGGTCGCTCTCTCCCTGTAGCTCTGGTACCTGTATGTTGGTGCTTGATTAGCCTCATCCCAATTTAGACACTCCTAGACAGGAGGCCAGTGGAGTCAGGTGTCAGGAATACCGTTCTGCTATTTATTGTTATTTCTGCACCAGCACCTAATAATGTGACTGTCTGTGAACATATTATTACACATACCATCTGACGCCAGGCCGGCGGTGCTACTGCACTCTGACCTGGGTGTGTTGACATCCTGTTCAGGCTGACAGTCCGTTTCCCATGAGATGCACACAGAGAGAGGGAAGGGTGTGTGTGTGTGTGGGGATGAAGTGAAGTGGATATATATTATGTGTCTGGTGGTGGATGGGTAGGGAGACCATAGTAGCGTGGCTATATTCTCATACCAAGGTTGAGAGAGAATTAAGTCAAATAAGAACATGGATCTTAAATATTCCTGAAAGGCAACTCCTCTCCCTTTTTTATAAATAGATACTCACCTGGCTGTGATGTGTGTAGTGGTCCTAGGTGTGTGTACTACTAGACAGCCACTTTAGGCTCTTGAGACCTATACATTTGACACATCCCCAACCCCCACCACCCCTAAACAGATGCTTGAGCTGCGGTAGGCCCATCTCTCGCATAGCATCTGAATGCGTCGGATCTGTTTCTCTTTCCAAAACCACTTGTGTGTCTCTCTTTGGTCAGCCGCTGCTATGTCCCAAGCCTATAGCGCACTGAGCACCTCGCTCCGCTGTCTGACCCGCCGCGAAGTCGGTCTTTGTATACAGGGAATAATTATGCTGTTATGACGGGAAAAACTCAAGTGGTTTAATATGTAAGAAGCTTCCAAACAATAATTTGAAATAACCTAGTAAATAAAGAAAACTAAGCCATATTGTTGGTCATTGTCTCCCATGTTCAGTGGCGACCCGTCATTCAGGGCAGTTAATAAAGCTGCATACAAACATGGTCTCTTTTTTGTTTTCTTGAGTGAGGCAGCTCCAAGATGCAGGTGTTTCAGCCTAGCTCAGTGCTTTCTGCAATGGTTGGGCAAGGCAAGCCAGTAGAAAATACGTAGCGTTGCACCGTGATTGGCTCAGTGTTCTGTCACTCATGGGGACACTAGGTCACTGCCAAGTCTAAGGGTAGAGCTCTAAAATTCTAGCCCCTTGGGTGCTGCCATAGAATTACATTAGAAGTGCCCATCCAAGAAGGCTCAAGGTCATTGGCCACAGATAAAATAACAAGTAAATCACGTTATCTCCACAGTATCTAAAAAGCTTGGACACACCTATTCATTCAAGGGTTTTAATTTATTTGTACTATTTTCTATATTGTAGAATAATAGTGAAGACATCAAAACTATGAAATAACACATATGGAATCATGTGGTAACCAAAAAGTGTTAAACAAATCAAAATATTTTATAGCTGAGATTCTTCAAAGTAGCCAACCTTTGCCTTGGTGGCAGCTTTGCACACTCTTGGCATGGTCTATACTCATCTCACTACAATACTCTTAAGAAGTATTGCAGTGAGATGAGTAGTAATACCTCATTAGAACTAAAAAGCACTTTCAGAACGAGTGGATAGTGTTTTCAACATTTGAGTGTGTTTTAATGTCACCCAGTTTGTCTCACCTTTTTGATTTACATGACCCTACTGAAACCGAGTGTAAACTCATCCTCTCTCTGGTTCAGGAGGACACCGTACGTCCACCGTTTCAGAATGAATCTGAAGGATGGAGGCTTCAGGTGAGTCACTCTGTATTATTCTGAGAACATGAATCAATAGGATTTCAAAAGTATTCATTTAAAAACATGGAAAATAAACTCTTACTCCTCCCTACACACACGCGCCATTACCTCCCATGTTATAGCAGTCCGTGCAAGGCCTTTTTTGTCAGTGTTATGAGCTGTGCATTTGTGAAAGTAACTGCACTTCATTAACAATCAACAAGTACACAAAGTAGCAGCACAATACATAATGCAACACAATACAGCAAACATAACAGCCTCCAAATCACCAAGTCCACGTCTGCAGATAGTCCCTGCTGACAGAATGCCCCCGACCATACACCCCCTGAACAAAACACAGCTGAGAGACGAGAGTCTGTGGAGTGGTAGGTCGTCCCACACACACACACACACACACAGTGCTTGTAATATAGTTAACAATTTTATTTTTTCCTACAGAGATGGGACGATTTGTTTGTGTGTGTGTGTGTGTGTGTGTGTGTGTATATATATATATATATATATATATATATATATATATATATATGCATGCATTTAATTGAGCCTTTGAGATGCTTTTGTTGTTTACAAAAGTGCACGTTTGTGGTTCCAGATGGAGGAACGCTTTGAAGTGTGTGTGTAGTAATTTGGTGGGTACTAATATTTGTCCTCTTTCACATGAGATTTAGAAATGTGTTTTTGTGTGGTTTTTTTCCAAATCCCACTCCCTGAAAGGATTGGATAGGTATTAACTAAAGGGTAACGACTGCATCTTGCCCTGTGATAGGTTAAGGGGATCCTCATTACAGATTGGCCCACAAGCCTAGGGGTTAATGATGGTGGGGTTTAAGCAGGTAGCCTAGCGGTTTGAGTGTTGGGCCAGTAACAGAGGTTGCTAGTTTGAATCCCCGAGCCGACAAGGTGAAACATCTATGGATGTGCCCTTGAGCAAAGCACTTAACCCTTATGGCTCCAGGGTTACCGTTCATAATGGCTGGCTGAGATCCTTGATAAAATCCTGCTCCAGTGCACCCAGAACCTCAGACTGGGGCAAAGGTTTACCTTCCAACAGGACAACGTCCCTAAGCACACAGCCAAAACAAAGCAGGATTGGCTTTGGGACAAGTCTGTGAATGTCCTTGTGTCCCAGCCAGAGCCCGGACTTGAACTCGATTGAACATCTCTGGAGAGACCTGAAAATAGCTGTGCAGCAACGCTCCCCATCCAACTTGACAGAGCTTGAGAGGATATGCAGAGAGGAATGCAAGAAACTCCCCAAATACAGGTGTGCCAACCTTGTAGCGTCATACCCCAAAAGACTTGAGGCTGTAACCGCTGGAAAAGGTACTGAGTAAAGGTTCTAAATACTTATGTAAATGTGATCGTTTTTCTTTATACAAATGCAAAAATGTCTTATTCCTTCTCACTTCAGGCCAAATTTCTCACTCCTCCCTAATCCACAGCTGTCCTACCTTACCAGTGACTGAAACCAGACTATTGCCCTTTGCCTCCCTCCATAGGACCCACTGATTAACTTTCTATTCACCTAGTTCTTATCCGCCATTTACCCAAACACATACATTCATTATACATGTAAAGTCATCAATAATTTATAGTAGGTAATATGAATAAGTATATTTCAAGCTAGAATCCAACATATCTGACCAAGGAAACTGCTTGTGTAACGGTGTGATTAAATTGTAAAATTCCTGCATAAAATTGGTATTATGCCACTTCCTGGTGGATTAGTGGGTTTACATTCTCTAATACACTCAGTGATAAAAGTATGGGATTCTGGGTAATCCACAGCAAATTTATGGAGAATTGCTGTGGGTGAGTTGAAAATTGAATGGTCCCGGGATGGAAATGTATAAAGTTGACATTATATTAAAAAAAATCCACATTTTACGTTAGCAATTTATGTTATTAGTAACTAATGCTGTTGGTTTGGCGTCAGATATGTTATTTGCCAATGTGGGTTTTATGCTAGCTAATGTTCCCTCTTTGAAGTTGGTAGCTAACTGGAGAATGCATCTTCTTTAGGAATGCTGTTATATCCTGTCTACTACTACTGTGTGTGTCCCATGATTGCAGCTTTGGAAATAAAATAACTATCCATCCATTACTCCTTCCTGTGTTGACTCACAGACTTGAGGGATGGGACCAGGAAGGTCACACTTGCCCTTACACACTCTCCTTGTCCTACTTGTAGATCGGAAAGGACTGTATTAACAAATGATAATGACTGCATCTTGACCTCTGATAGGCTAAGGGGATCCTTCTTACAGATCGGCCAGAGAGCCTAGGGGCTAATGTTGACGGGGCTTTAAAACGGCCTAGCAAAGCCGTCTGATCCCGCAAGCTTCACGCTGGTATTTACGAGGCTACTTTAAAAACAGGCCATCTTGTCTAACTGGCTATATTGACAGGTGTTTCCTCAGCTTCCTCCACCACTGTGATCTCCTCAACACATTTGGACGGCAGGGCCTGAGGGACAAACGGTGGAAACCAGAAGGAGGAGAAGTTTTGTTAGCTCCACAAAGAGAGAGGATATGTTAGTTTACAAAAGTAAACATGACTGTTTCTGCTCTGTGCGTGTGTTTATTCACCTGAAGTAGGTCGTCTCTCTCCAAGAGGTGTTTAATCTTCAGTGGGGGACCAGGGATGGGGGGAAACAGACGGTCCAGACGGTCCCTGAACACACACACCACAGTCAATCAGGGAATCAGACAACTAATACCATAGCGTTATATCATTACATTTAAACCGTATACTGTTTTCATATTGTTCTTGCCAGTTACTGTTGAATCACAAAGGCAATTTTCTTCCCCCTTCTGTTGTTTTTCTAAGAATAAATGGGTGTTTTTCACCTCTTGTTGGAAGGAAGTTCTGTTTCACAGTGAAAATGTGTGCGGTCTGTAGACAGATGCTTAAATCTAACACCTCTGCCCTTATTCTATTAATAAGTTGTTGTCTTCTCTCTATCTTTCTCTGGGTGTCGATTTTTTGTAACTGTTTCGTTTCTCTCTGGTCCCTCCCATTCTCTCTGTTTCCTTCTCTCTTTCTCAGTCGCTCTCTGTTTCTCTCTGCTGCTCTGTCGCTCTCTGTTTCTCTCTGCTGCTCTGTCGCTCTCTGTTTCTCTCTGCTGCTCTGTCGCTCTCTGTTTCTCTCTGCTGCTCTGTCGCTCTCTGTTTCTCTCTGCTGCTCTGTCGCTCTTTGTTTCTCTCTGCTGCTCTGTCGCTCTCTGTTTCTCTCTGCTGCTCTGTCGATCTCTGTTTCTCTCTGCTGCTCTGTCGATCTCTGTTTCTCTCTGCTGCTCTGTCGATCTCAGCCGCTCTCTGTTTCTCTCTGCTGCTCTGTCGCTGTCTGCTGCTGCTCCGCTTCTCTTTGCTCTCTTTCTCAGTCGCTCTCTTTCTCAGTCGCTCTCTTTCTCAGTCGCTCTGTCGCTCTCTGTCACTGTCTGCTGCTGCTCCGCTTCTCTTTGCTCTCTTTCTCAGTCGCTCTCTTTCTCAGTCGCTCTCTTTCTCAGTCGCTCTCTTTCTCAGTCGCTCTGTCGCTCTCTGTCGCTGTCTGCTGCTGCTCCGCTTCTCTTTGCTCTCTTTCTCAGTCGCTCTCTTTCTCAGTCGCTCTCTTTCTCAGTCGCTCTGTCGCTGTCTGCTGCTGTCTGCTGCTGCTCCGCTTCTCTCTGCTCTCTTTCTCAGTCGCTCTCTTTCTCAGTCGCTCTCTTTCTCAGTCGCTCTCTTTCTCAGTCGCTCTGTCGCTCTCTGTCGCTGTCTGCTGCTGCTCCGCTTCTCTTTGCTCTCTTTCTCAGTCGCTCTCTTTCTCAGTTGCTCTCTTTCTCAGTCGCTCTCTGTCGCTGTCTGCTGCTGCTCCGCTTCTCTCTGCTCTCTTTCTCAGTCGCTCTCTTTCTCAGTCGCTCTCTTTCTCAGTCGCTCTGTTGCTGTCTGCTGCTGTCTGCTGCTGCTCCGCTTCTCTCTGCTCTCTTTCTCAGTCGCTCTCTTTCTCAGTCGCTCTGTCGCTGTCTGCTGCTGTCTGCTGCTGCTCCGCTTCTCTCTGCTCTATTTCTCAGTCGCTCTCTTTCTCAGTCGCTCTCTTTCTCAGTTGCTCTCTTTCTCAGTTGCTCTCTTTCTCAGTTGCTCTCTTTCTCAGTTGCTCGCTCTGCTCTCTCTCGTTGGAAGGAAGTTCAGTGTCACTGTGAAAGACAGAAGCTAAAATCTAACACCTCTGCACTTACTCTATTAATATGTTGTCTTATTGTCAGTGTCTCTGCTCTTTCTCAGTGTCAGTGTCTCTGCGTCTCTTGGCTCTCTTTCTGCCTCCGCGTCTCTTGGCTCTCTCCCTGAGTCTCTTGGCTCTCTCCCTGAGTCTCTTGGCTCTCTCCCTGAGTCTCTTGGCTCTCTCCCTGAGTCTCTTGGCTCTCTCCCTGAGTCTCTTGGCTCTCTCCCTGAGTCTCTTGGCTCTCTCCCTGAGTCTCTTTGCTCTCTCTCTGAGTCTCTTTGCTCTCTCTCTGAGTCTCTTTGCTCTCTCTCTGAGTCTCTTTGCTCTCTCTCTGAGTCTCTTTGCTCTCTCTCTGAGTCTCTTTGCTCTCTCTCTGAGTCTCTTTGCTCTCTCTCTGAGTCTCTTTGCTCTCTCTCTGTGTCTCTTTGCTCTCTCTCTGTGTCTCTTTGCTTTCTCTCTGTGTCTCTTTGCTCTCTCTCTGTGTCTCTTTGCTCTCTCTCTAAATCTCTTTGCTCTCTCTCTGAGTCTCTTTGCTCTCTCTCTGAGTCTCTTTGCTCTCTCTCTGAGTCTCTTTGCTCTCTCTCTGTGTCTCTTTGCTCTCTCTCTGTGTCTCTTTGCTCTCTCTCTGAGTCTCTTTGCTCTCTCTCTGTGTCTCTTTGCTCTCTCTCTGTGTCTCTTTGCTCTCTCTCTGTGTCTCTTTGCTCTACCTCTGTGTCTCTTTGCTCTCTCTCTGTGTCTCTTTGCTCTCTCTCTGTGTCTCTTTGCTCTCTCTCTGTGTCTCTTTGCTCTCTCTCTCTGTGTCTCTTGGCTCTCTCTCTGTGTCTCTTTGTCTCTTTACTCTGTGTGTCTTTGCTCTCAGTGTCTCCTCCCTCCCCATGAACCCAACAGAATAAATACCTCTGGAGTCTGATCAGCAGCAGCAGAGCCAGGAGGATCATGGGTATCCCCAGAGTGATGCCAACAACCGCCGGAGTGTTCAGCTGATTGTGTGATTCAGACGGGGCCACCGCTGCACACACACACACACAGCAGTGTAAACATAAACAGACAGAAAAGACTGCTAAATCAAATGTAGAAATACATTCAAAAAAAGATTAGAGGTCGACCGATTAATTAATTAGGGCCGATTTCAAGTTTTCATAATAAATCGGTAATCTGCATTTTTGGACGCCGATTATGGCAATTTACATTGCAATCCACGAGGAGACTGCGTGGCAGGCTGTGACCACCTGTTACACGCCTGCAGCAAGGAGCCAGGGTAAGTTGCTGGCTAGCATTAAACTTATCTTATAAAAAAACAATCAATCTTAACATAATCACTAGTTAACTAGTTGATGATATTACTAGTTTAACGAGCTTGTCCAGCGTTGCACATAATCAATACGGTGCCTGTTTATCATCGAATCACAGCCTACTTCGCCAAAAGGGTGATGATTTAAAAGAGCATTCGTGAAAAAAAGCACACTCTTTGCACCAATGTACCTAACCATAAGAAAGGATGTTTAAAATCAATACACAAGTATATATTTTAAACCTGTATATTTAGTTCAAATAAATTCATGTTAGCAGGCAATATTAACTAGGGAAACTGTGTCACTTCTCTTGCGTTCCAGGGCAAGCAGAGTCGGGGTACATGTAACAGTTTTGGCCGCCTGGCTCATTGCGAACTGTGTGAAGACCATTTCTTCCGAACAGAGACCGTAATTAATTTGCCAGAATTTTACGTAATTATGTCATAACATTGAAGTTTGTGCAATGTAACAGGAATATTTTGACTTATGGATGCCACCCGTTAGATAAAATACGGAACGGTTCCGTATTTCACTGAAAGAATAAACGTTTTTTTTTCTCGAAATGATAGTTTCCGGATTTGACCATATTAATGACCAAAGGCTCGTACTTCTGTGTGTTATTATATTATAATTAAGTCTATGATTTGATAGAGCAGTCTGACTCAGCGGTGGTAGGCAGCAGCAGGCTCGTAAGCATTCATTCAAACAGCACTTCCTGCGTTTGCCAGCAGCTCTTCGCAATGCTTGAAGCACAGCGCTGTTTATGACTTCAAGCCTATCAACTCCCGAGATTAGGCTGGCAATACTATAGTGCCTTTAAGAACATCCAATAGTCAAAGGTATATGAAATACAAATGGTATAGAGAGAAATAGTCCTATAATTCCTATAATAACTACAACCTAAAACTTCTTACCTGGGAATATTGAAGACTCATGTTAAAAGGAACCACCAGCTTTCATATGTTCTCATGTTCTGAGCAAGGAACTTAAACGTTAGCTTTTTTTACATGGCACATATTGCACTTTTACTTTCTTCCCCAAAACTGTTTTGGCATTATTTAAACCAAATTGAACATTTCATTATTTATTTGAGACTAAATTGATTTTATTTATGTATTATATTAAGTTAAAATAAGTGTTCATTCAGTATTGTTGTAATTGTCATTATTACAAATATATATAAAAATGGTCAGATTTAATCGGTCTGGGCTTTTTTTGGTTCTCCAATAATCGGTATCGGCGTTGAAAAATCCTAATCGGTCAACCTCTAATCCAGATGTCATGATAATATCGATGACTGCGGACTCACGGATGGTGTTGCTCCAGCTGCTCCAGTGTTCAGATCCTCTGCAGTTACTATTCTTCCTCACCCTCATCTTCACGTCGTACCGTTGTGTGTGGTCCAGGTTGGTCTCAGTGAATGTCAGTCCCTCTGTGAAGCTCCTCACCTTTCAAGACACACATACAAATAGCCTCTTAATAAAAACAGGGCCACCACTGAACACAAGTTAAGACAACTCTCTGGTATACTCATCTATTTATTTTTTTACTTAACACTTTTCTTAAAACTTTAAGGGCTTGTAAGTCAGCTTTTCACTGTAAGGTCTAAACCTTTCACATTCGGCCCATGTGACAAATACAATTTGATTTGATAGTATTACCAGGTCATTGATCTGGAGCTGGTAGTGGAAGCATCTGGGTGTGGTGTTGGACGGAAGATCCCACTGGACCAGCAGACCCTCCTGTCTGACCCAGGCAGTGATGTTGGGGGGCGGGCGCAGTACTTCAATATCTATGGTGTCCATTTTATTGGTGTAGATGCAGCACACGCCAGGGCGTGACACTTTGAAAGTCAGACTCAAAGAGGTGACGCCGTCACCCACACTCCCCTGGCAGCCAGCAGACACGCCTCGAACCACACCGCCAGGCCATCCCTGGCCTCCCATGACCTCAGAGACACAGTCCACACTGGAGATACTCTCATTGTTCCTACACACACTGATATTCACACACACACACACACACACCCCAGCACTTTTAACAGACACCTTAATTAAAGGTGGGTGTCATGTACTAAAATTAGATTACATTTTTATTATACGGTAAAATGGTAATTGCACAGTAATAACCAATAAATTGACAAGTTCTACTATCACAATTGTTGCTAAGCCTTTCATTTTCTATGTATCTTGGATATTGTGGGAGGGGCTTACGAGACAAAGGCAGAGGATTGGCTGTCATTAAGGAGACCATGGAATTTCCAGGAGCAGTTGAGTTGATTGGTTGGGTAGATAAGACAGCAGGCCAGTCCACCTAGAGTTACAGACAGGGTTTCAGCGAGTGTGCATGCGTGTGTGAGTGTGTGTTTGGGTCTTTGTGCATTTTGTGTTACTGGGTGATAGGTTGCAGGGGTGAATGCTGGTGTCAATGTCAGTGTCTTCATAGTCCTCGCTGTCTTCATCGTCGTCGCTCTGAACCAGCTGCATAACACCATGAGAATCCCTCTGGTACACTCTCTGGCGCACCGGGGACAGAAAAAGAAAGCGCGGAGAGAGACTTTTTATTTTAAGAGACAAAGATATTGTAAATCTAAAATGGTTTGAGACAGGGCCATTAGAGACCACAGACTATCATAGTGATCTCACTTCACTGTACTCCGTCTCGTCATCCTGACAGGGGTATAAGGGAGGCAGTTCTTGCTTCTGGTCAGGTTCTAGGCTCTGGTGTGTGTGTCTAGCAGGGCTTCGGGTCACATCCAGCCTTGTAGTAACTGTCCCCGCAGTCAACCCTTCTGTGCTCTCAGAGAAACTTGTTTCAGTCGTTTGAGTTACTGTCAAACAGACAGAGACAGAAATAGAGCTCAGTAAGGTCGCACACTATAGGGTAACAGTTTTGGGGAAGCTACTCTGAAATCATAGTTACTCATAGTTATTCATAGTCACAATTACTTCACACTAGAAGTTAAGCTACATTAAAGATGCCCTTAGGAACTGACTGTACAAAACATAGACATGACAGACTGACCAGGTGAATCTGGGTGAAAGCTTGTTACCTGTTAAATCCACTTCAAATCAGTGTAGATGAAGGGGATGAGATAGGTTAAAGAAGGATTTTAGGAAGGTGTTCTTAATGTTTTGTAGTTTAATTAAGTAAAACTACATTGAAAAAGCAGTTCACTACACATCCAAGCTACTTTGGGAGAAAAAAATGATCATATCTAAATCTGAAATGTCATAGACTACAAATTACAAAAACACATCACTCTGGGGTCAGGTGTTAAATGTTCAATGCTGCCATTTATCTTAGCTCAATATCAAATCATTTCTGGGTAACAATTAAGTACTTCAATTTAATTGAAAGCAATCACTGTAGTCAAAAATAAATTAAAATAGCTTCTTAGCGAAGAGCCATTTCTCAAGCAATAATTTTGCTAAGAGTGTCTGGGAGTGGTCTGAGTGGGGAGGGGAAAACTGAAAACTAGGAGAGAGGTTTGGAACTCTTTCTTATTGGTCTATCAAACTAATTGAATGCATGTTGATGTCACCAGACAGGCCAAAACTCAATCCCACCAAAACAGGGACAAATTTCAGGCGGTCTTTTCAAATAGCTCTTAAATGAAAAGGATATCATAATTTTCACAATTTCACAGTCTTTTTTCATCCTCATGGTGTGGAAATATATGTCAAACACAGGAAAATCACATTTGACTGCACTCGATCTTTAACTAAATGTGTAATTTGACCGATTATTAATAAAGACAAAAGCTGTTTCAAGTGAGAAATAGGCCGTTCTGAACCTGAAAAGGAAATTAAATTATTGCCTATATCACACACATCTTCTCTTTTTGCAAAAAAATAAATAAAAATGTGTAGTTCCAATAGTTAGCTACTCCACTATATGGATTTGAATTGATTGGAATTCAACTTCCACCATGCTACTGCAAAATGTAGTTTAATTACTAGTTGACTTAAATGTAGTTCGCTACTCCCCAACACTGCAGGGTAAACGCATGTAAGGATGATACACACACATTCACACACCTTTCTCTGCTCTCCCAAGGGAATGCAGCACCACAGCACAGACCCAGAGGACCACCAGATATAGCCCCATTGCAAACCTGGGGGGGGGGGGGGGGGGGGGACAAACACAGATATCACACCATGATAAAAACCTATCTACTTCAGCAGGGATGAAAATAGCCCATATTAATACATGTAGCCTTTGAGATTATGTTAATGTAAATCAATAATTTGCTAACATCAGATAACATTTATATTAGACATTTATGAGAGTTAATTAGATAATTCATTTGATGATACAGCAGTAGCAATACAAGGAAGTAACATCTACAGAAGAGACAGAAATGCTTATGAGGGAGGCGTTGCTGTATATATATATATTCAGAGCCATATCCCTGTAATGCTTTACTAAGATCGTATGTCAAATGTTATTGAAGTGTTGTGGTTGCTGGTTCATTTGGCACATCTAAAGCCTTTTCTTTCAGGGTGTTGCTATAGGCCACTAAGTGCTAACAGTCAGTATCTAAATCATGTCTGAAATGCTTGATAGTGTATGTGATGTGAACAGAGAGGGCTACTTTCTTGGGGACCTGAATATTGACGGGTTTTCATCAAGCTGTCCGAGGAAGCTTCTTACTGTAACCAGTGCCTGTAATCTGGTTCAGGTTATTAATCAACCTACCCAGGGTGTTTACAAACACTACAGGAACAAGATAATCCACATGTATCGATCACATTTTTACTAATACTGTAGAACTTTGTTCTAAAGCTGTATCCGTACCCATTGGATGCAGTGATCACAATATAGTGGCTGTATCCAGGAAAGCCACAGTTCCAACAGCTGGGCCTAAAATAGTGTATAAGAGATCATACAAAAGATTCTGCTGTGATTCACGTGGATGATGTTAATATTTTTTGGTCTGATCCACTTGATGAATTTATGAAATAGCTTCTTCCAGTTATTGATAAACATGCACCTGTTAAGAAACTGACTGTTAGAACTGTTAAGGCTCCATGGATTGATGAGGAATTGAAAAACTGTATGGTTGAAAGAGATGGGGCAACAGGAGTGGTTAATAAGTCTGGCTGTACATCTGACTGGCTGACTTACTGCAAATGGAGAACTCAAAAAGAAGAAACTGTATTATGAAGACAAGATCAATGATATAAAGAATAATGGAAACATTTAATTTAAAGTACTCAAGTTATGGGCAAAAAGACAAATTCAACCCCATCTTTCATCAAATCAGATGGCTTATTCATCACAAAACCATTTGATGTTGCCAATTATTTGAATGATTGTTCAGCGATGTCATTTACAAAATAGCCCCCAACACTCTACTCAGCAAACTGGATGTAGTCTATCACAGTGCCATCCGTTTTATCACCAAAGCCCCATATACTACCCACCACTGCGACCTGTATGCTCTCGTTGGCTGGCCCTCACTACATATCTGTCGCCAAACCCACTCAAACAAACAAATCTAAGTCTTTGCTAGGTAAAGCCCCGCCTTATCTCAGCTCACTGGTCACCATAGCAACACCCACCTGTTGCACACGCTCCAGCAGGTATAATGCACTGGTCATCCCCAAAGCCAACACTTCCCTTGGCCGCCTTTCCTTCCAGTTCTCTGCTGCCAATGACTGGAACGAATTGCAAAAATCTCTGAAGCTGTAGTCTTATATCTCCCTCTCTAACTTTAAGCATCAGCCAATCTGTAAATAGCACACCCGACTACCTCATCCCCATATTATTATTGCACATCATCAATTGCACATTCTGTCACTCCAGTATTAATGCTAAATTGTAATCATTTCCGCCTCTAGGGCCTATGTATTGCCTACCTCCCTACTCTTTTTGTCGCACTGCTTTGCTTTATCTTGACCAGGTCCCAGTTGTAAATGAGAACTTCTTCTCAACTGGCCTACCTGGTTAAATAATGGTGAAATAAAAAACGTATTTAAAAAATTGTATTTGGTACAATTGATTCGTTAAATTCAAGACCTCAGCTAAATCTGGTAATGAATGGTGTGACTGTTGAACAAGTTGAGACTAAATTACTTGGCGCTACCTTAGATTGTAAACTGTCATGGTCAAAACATATAGATTCAATGGTTGTAAAGATGGGGAGAGGTCTGACCATAATAAAGAGATGCTCTGCTTTTTTGACACCACACTCCAAAAAGCAAGATCTGCAGGCTCTAGTTTTGTGTAATCTTGATTATTGTCCAGTCGTGTGGTTCAGTGCTGCAAGGAAAGACCTAGTTAAGCTGCAGCTGGCCCAGAACAGAGCAGCACGTTTTGCTCTTCATTGTAATCACAGGGCTGATATAAATACTACGCATGCCATTCTCTCTTGGCTCAGAGACTGACTGCCTCACTTATTTTTTATAAGAAACAATGTGTTGAAAATCCCAAATAGTTTGCATAAGTCAACTTACACACAGCTCTGACACACTTATCCCACCAGGGGTCTTTTCACAGTTCCCAAATCCAGAACAAATTCAAGAAAGCGTGTAGTATTATATAGAGCCCTTATTGCATGGAACTTCCTTCCATCCATCCATCTCATATTGCTCAAATAAACAGTAAACCTGGTTTCAAAAAACAGATAAAGCAACAGCTTCTCTCCCCCATTTTACCAAGATAGTTTGCACAACGACTCTCCCCCATTTTACCAAGATAGTTTGTGTGTATGCACTGATATCTAGGCTACGTGTGCCTTTTTAAAAATGTATGTAGTTACAGTCCTTGAGCAGTTCTTGTCTATTAGAACATCAATAGACATAATGTCATTCTGTATTATGTTTCATGTTTTGTGTGGACCCCAGGAAGAGTAGCTGCTGCTTTTGCAACAGCTAATGGGGATCCTAATCAAATAAAATAAAAACTCAAGGCACATCAGAACTTCAACATTCAGAGGGCCACACATGCTTGACTTATTTCTACCAGGTTTAAGAGGGTCGCCTGGAGTTTTTCTTTAATCATGTCATTCCATGGGCTTTATAGCTTCTGGTAGAGGCTTCTCTCAGGTATAGATCTAAGACACCGGTGCCCCCTGTATATAGCCCCGCTGTTGTTATTTACTGCTGCTCTTTAATTATTTTCTTTCTTTAAAACTGCATTGTTGGTTAAGGGCTTGTAAGTAAGCATTTCATTGTAAGGATTGACTGTTGTATTCGGGCACATGTAACAAATAAAATTAGATTTTGGAGACCAGCTTAACTACATGAAATCCTTCCCCTTTCCAGTACAAACCAGACTGACCTTGGAACAGCATCTAAGGGAAACTTGATGATATACACTCATGGGTTTTAGACAGTTGAGAAACACAAAACACTAAATTGCCCCCTTAACATTGGACATATCAAAAGCTCAAAACAGCACAAGACATGTTAGGCTTAAGTGTTAATAACATAGAGAGGTTAGAATGATGGTCTCATATCAAGATAAAAGTAAAATACCGTTGTGTTTCACCGAGTATCTTCCTTGGTCTGGTCTTGATGCCGTCTAGTGTCAGCAGAAAGAGTGTTGGCACACACACTGACTGCCTCTGGAGGGAAATGTGACCTTACTCATTACTGGAAAGTTGATAGACAGGAAACTACATCCAGTGGTGTATTAAGTAAAAATACTTTGAAGTACAACTTCAGTAGTTTTTTGTGGCATCTGTACTTAACTATTTATATTTTTGACAACTTTTACTTCACTACATTCCTAAAGAAAATAATGTGTTTTCTACTACATAAAAAAGTACTCGTTACATTTTGAATGCTTAGCAGGACAGGAAAATGGTCTAAGTCACACATTCAATTAAAGAGAAAATCCCTGGTCATCCCTACTGCCTCTGATCTGGTGGACTCGTTAAACACAAATGCTTTGTTTGTAAATGATGTCTGAGTGTTAGAGTGTGCCCCTGGCTATCAGTCAATTTTTATATTGTGCGTCTGGTTTGCTTAATAAAAGGAATTTGAAATTATTTATACTATTGTTACTTAAGTATATTAAAAACAAAAGTAACAATCAGTATCTGGTGTGGCCACCAGCTGCATTAAGTACTGCAGTGCATCTCCTCCTCATGGACTGCACCAGATTTGCCAGTTCTTGCTGTGAGATGTTACCCCACTCTTCCACCAAGGTACCTGCAAGTTCCCGGATATTTCTATGTTCCCGGATATTTCTAAGGGGAACTTAGCCCTCCGATCCAACAGGTCCCAGACGTGCTCAATGGGATTGAGATCTGGGCTCTTCGCTGGCCATGACCAGAACACTGACATTCTTGTCTTGCAGGAAATCATGCACAGAATGAGCAGTATGGCTGGTGGCATTGTCATGCTGGAGGGTCATGTCAGGATGAGCCTGCAGGAAGGGTACCACATGAGGGAGGAGGATGTCTTCCCTGTAATGCACAGCTTTGAGATTGCCTGCAATGACAACAAGCACAATCCGATGATGCTGTGACACACTACCCCAGACCATGATGGACCCTCCACCTCCAAAATCGATCCCGCTCCAGAGTACAGGCCTCAGTGTAACGCTCATTCCTTCAACGATAAATGCAAATTCAACCATCACCCCTGGTGAAGTGCACTTTTTGCCAGTCCTGTCTGGTCCAGCGACGGTGGGTTTGTGCCCATAGGTGATGTTGTTGCCGGTGATGTCTGGTGAGGGCCTGCCTTACAACAGGCCTACAAGCCCTCAGTCCAGCCTCTCTCAGCCAATTGCGGACAGTCTGAGCACTGGTGGAGGGATTGTGCGTTCCTGTTGTAACTCAGTCAGTTGCTGATGCCATCCTGTACCTGTCCTGCAGGTGTGATGCAATATTAAATCTGCCCCCCCCCCCCCCCCCCACAATATATATATATATATAAAAAAATATATATATAAACAAAAATAAGAAGACACAGTGGGAAATTCAATGCAACATATGTCTGGTGAAGTCCACTAAGCATTTTGCATGTAATCAAATCAAATTTGTTGAGCAGATGTTATTGCGGGTGTCGTGAAATGCTTGTCCTTCTAGCTTCAAAAGTGTAGTAGTATCTAACAAGTAATATCTAACAATTTAACAACAATACACACAAATCTAAAGTCAAGGAATGGAATTAAGAATATATAAATATTTGGACGAGCAATGTCAGAGCGGCATAGACTAAGATACAGTAGAATAAAATAGAATACAGTATATACACATATAAGATGAGTAATGCAAAATATGTAAACATTATTAAAGTGACTAGTGTTCCATTAATAAAGTGGCCAGTGATTTCAAGTCTATGTATATAGGGCAGCAGCTTCTAATGTGCTAGTGATGAGTATTTAACAGTATGGTGGTGGCCTTGAGATTGAAGCTATTTTTCAGTCTCTCGGTCCCAGCTTTGATGCACCTGTACTGACCTTGCCTTCTGGATTATAGCGGGGTGAACAGGCAGTGGCTCTGGTGGTTGTTGTCCTTGATGATCTTTTTGGCCTTCCTGTGACATCGGTTCCTGGAGAGCGGGTAGTTTGCCCCCGGTGATGTGTTGGGCAGACCGCACCTCCCTTTGGAGAGCCCTGCGGTTGCGGGTGGTGCAGTTGTCGTACCAGGCGGTGATACAGCCCAACAGGATGCTCTCAATTGTGCATCTGTAAAAGTTTGTGAGGGTTTTAAGGTGCCAAGCTAATTTGTTCAGCCTTCTGAGGTTGAATAGGCGCTGTTGTGCCTTCTTCACCACACTGTTTGTGTGGGTGGACCATTTCAGTTTGTCAGTGATGTGTACGCAGAGGAACTTGAAGCTTTCCACCTTCTCCACTGCGGTCCCGTCGATGTGGATGGGGGGTGCTCCCTCTGCTGTTTCCTGAAGTCCACGATCAGCTCCTTTGTTTTGTTGACGTTGAGTGAGAGGTTATTTTCCTGGCACCACACTCCCTGGGCCCTCACCTACTCACTGTAGGCTGTCTCGTCATTGTTGGTAATCAGGCCTACTACTTGACTACTTGACTAAACTTGACAAACAGTTACATGACCTACAGCATAGTCAAGCAAGTTATGCTTCTGATATTTTCAACAGGGTACTGGAAAGCTCACGGCACATCGGTAATAGTCTCAAGCAGCTTTGTACTACTCCGGAGCATCTGCCTCTGTCATCTCAGTGAACCTGATGAAAATCAGTTAACATGCTGACCATCAAAGTTTTTCATTGTTTTTCACCATGTTAACTGTATAATTATTATTTTTTGAACTATGCAAAATCCTTGGAAACAGAAGTTGAAGGTGGGGAAGCCTATGGGCTTTTGAATACTTCCAAGCAGTCAAAAAACGGTACTTTCGATTGAATGCGCAAGCAAAAGGGTAATTCCCTGACCGGGAATCGAACCCGGGCCGCGGCGGTGAGAGCGCCGAATCCTAACCACTAGACCACCAGGGAAACTATGTTTCTAACTCCAACAAGTGACATTACATATATTACACGATGTACACATAAAGTATTCACACTTGACTTTTACTAGGGAAGAGGGGAGCACACGGTGAGCAAATCACTCTGCAGTAGCGGTGTGAGGGTAAATTCACTGGGGAAGCCAATCCATAAAAAAAAAGCGAGTTGTGATTATTGCGTTGTTTGCTCTATAACCTGTTAGCTCATAGGCCAAGCCACCGTGATATATAGGCCTAAGTCCGAGACAATAAGAAGATCTGTCTGGTGAAGTCCACAAAGCATTTTTCATGTAACAAACAGTTACATGACCGACAGCATGGTCAAGCAAATTAATGTATCTGACATTTTCAACAGGGCACCGGAAAGCTCACAGCACTACGGCAATAGTCCAAAGTAGCCCTGTAGTACTTCCGAGCGTCTGCACCTTTGCTCTACCGACTTTGTTAACATGAAGAAAAACAGTTAACATGTCCAGCAAAGTTTTTCATTGTCATTCACAGTTAACAAGGTGAAACACAATGAAAAAGACTTGCAACCAGAAATTGTTCCGTGAGTAAAAAATGTTGTTCCCTGACCGGGAATCGAACCCGGGCCGCGGCGGTGAGAGCGCCGAATCCTAACCACTAGACCACCAGGGAAGCTATACAATTACAGGAGAAAAGTTAAATAAAAAAGCTTCACTTGTCCACGGAAATAGACCAAACATTGTATTCATATCAAATAAACTAGGGTCATCATGTTAACTATGAATGAAAAAGCACGAGCGATATCCTATGCTCTTGCTTATGCTGGTGTGTCTGTTTGTGGTAGAAATGTCCTTTAGCAAGTAGCTAAAGATAACATAGGTAGCTAGAGTTTATACACTTAATTGTATTGTTCCATCTATTAATCTAATCTGCTCACTGTGATTAAAATGTATATAATTTATGGTTATTAAATACAAACTTCCCTCTTGATTTTCACAGCAGACAGGGAGTCCAGCTTCAGCTTCAGAAAACTGCCAAATGGAATCATTGTCTTAAAGGACAGTAAGGATTCCAGGAGTTACAGGACAAAAAACTACTAAAAGAGCATGGAGCAGGGCTGTGTCTCCAGACAAAGTGGTGGACTCAGCCAGGAGGGCTGTACTGCTCAGAGGTGGCAACCCAGCAAGCAGAGCACATTTGCCGGGTCAGCATAAGATGCAGTTTGGCCTTTATAAGGAGCAGACCTTCAAGTGGGTGGTTGAAAGTGTGCTGGGCTGGGTATTTGGTGGCATCGATGCAGAAATAATCTGCCTCTCAGCCAGCAAGTAGTGATTTAAAAAACCATGCTGCTAATGAAATGGCTTTCAAGAAACACATGGAGCTCTTCCCTGAGGGCTGGGAGGCTATCAGGATTAAGTCCAACATCCAGCCACTGTTATGGGTGTAAAATGGCACAGTGATGCCATCTGTTGGTAAATGTTCATTACTGCAACTCTTGTGTTTTACCGGGGTGCTTGAGATACCCGGATGTGTTGTGATGTACTGAACATGACTTGTTGAACAATGCCTCTGTCTCGTCATTTAACGTTCAAACAGCCACCTCCCACCACCGAGCCATGCAAAGACCAGATGACCACTGGTCCCATTTCCCAGAGGTCCTCAACATCCTCACTCAGGTCATTGCTGGTTGGAAAACTACACCCCTTCCAGAATCTCGATAGGACAAGGAAGGTGATTGAAAAGAAGACGGATAACATTACTAAAGAGATCGATGTTAAGATAGGAACGGTCTTTGGAAGCAATAGCAGGCCATTCAGCTGAACTACAGAGGGTTGTCAAGCGTGTGGATGAGGCAGGAGGAAGAATTGCTACTGTGGAAACTTCAACTAGATCAATAAATAAAGGCACTTGAGAAACAGGTGCGCGAAATTGCGGAGCACATTGACGACTTGGATAATCGAGGACGCAGATGCAATATCCGTGTTGTGGGACTCCCGGAAAGGTACTCGTTCAGTATACATGTTCGTGGAATGGATCCCTGGCTACCTACAAATTGATACTAAGGCTGGTCGTGTGAAGCTGGACAGAGCCCATCGCTGTCAAGAACCGATACACGGTCACAACCAGCGCCCACGGCCAGTGGTTAGAAAGTTCCACAACTTCACCCACAAGCAGCGCGTCCTGGATGCGGCCAGACGCATATCGGTTCTGACTGTAGTCAAGGTCCAAGGGTCTCATTCTTCAATGATTATTCCACAGCGGTTGTACTAAGACGCGTGTCGTTTGATGAGGTGAAGGCTCGACTCAAGATAATGAATATGGACTACGCACTGATGTACCCGGCCACATTGAAGATTATGGTCAAAGGATCGCCTAAAAAAACTTTACACACCAGAAGAGGTTGCTGCGTTTATTGACTCTCTCAGGTAAATAACTTTCAGCTGCACCTCCGCAGCATTGGATAACTTTTTTTACTTGAATCTGATCATGAAGCAGTGATGTGAGTTCTCAAGTGCTCCTGTTCAGCAATATTCTTATGTTTTATCATTTTTCTTGCTAAAGTAACTGCCACTATAGCTCTGACTAGGGTTGTCAACTGTCCCGTATTAGCCGGGATGTCCCTTATATTGGGCTAAATTGGTTTGTCCCGAAGGTGATCTCCCTTGTCCGGTATTTTCATCCAATCACGGTAATAGCGTAAACGCGCCAATTCCGGCAAAGTAATTTCTGTTGTTGTTTTCGGTCGGTTTGTCATATCAAGGAAATATGGGTAAACCTGCAAAAAAGAAAAGACTGGGCAGCTACAACAAACAATGGGAAGCAACAAAAAAAAAGACGTTGGTTAAGGCTGTCAGTGGTGACTCGGTGAAAGCCTTCTGTACTTTGTCGTTAGGAATTCTCAATTGGCCATGGAGGGGAGAGTGACCAAACTCGGCATGCATCCACAGAATTGCACAAGGAGGCCACGCTAGCTAAAGGTGCTAGCAATATCGGCGCATTCTTCGTGACGTCTACTGCGGAAAATTATTATCTGCCTCCTACGGAAGGCGAGCCGGTGTATTTCTCA
Organism: Oncorhynchus mykiss; assembly: GCF_057628025.1. Lineage (NCBI taxonomy): Eukaryota > Metazoa > Chordata > Actinopteri > Salmoniformes > Salmonidae > Oncorhynchus > Oncorhynchus mykiss. The sequence goes on from NC_143049.1 coordinate 10,273,494, forward strand.
GTTGCCAGTGATGCCTCAAACAAGGAAAATAGAAAAATGTTTCCAGTGTGCGTCAGATATTTCTCTATGTCTGATGGAGTGCAGTGCAAGTTACTTGACTTTTATGAAGACGGCGATGAAACTGCAAATGGCAAACATCAAGCTTTGAGGAACTGTCTGGAAAAGCATGAACTGGATATTAGACACATCACAGCCTATGCAGCAGGTAATGCCAATGTCAACTTTGGAAAACACCACTCCGTTTACTAGTTATTGAGCAGTGACAACAATCGCATTCTGAAAGCTAATTGCCCAGCTCACATAGCTCATAATGCCTTTTGTCTTTCCAATTGAATGAGAATATACACAGTATATTCATTCCCATTACACCCACACGGCCGTGTCACCGTGCACTGGCACGCCACCTTTTGTTCCTTATTTGGTAGTGAGAAAGTTAGCAACCCTAGCTCAGACTGAGATGTGTGGGAATCTATGTTGGTGCCCAGTCTTGGTTTTAGGTGGAAGAGCCTCAATCTTATTTTATTGAATTTATTTATTTATATCGCTTGTTTATGCTCGGCGAGATGGAGGCGAGTTCAACACATGGGAAAAGGTACCATCCCATCTTTACAGTAGGATTCAGTCTGGATATTGGTTGGTCAAAGTGCAATAGCAGGTAAGACTGTGTGAATGAACATTAGAGGGAGCCATAACCCCATTCATATTTTTTTCCCCCACCTTTATTTAACCAGGTAGGATAGTTGAGAACAAGTTCTCATTTACAACTGCGACCTGGCCAAGATAAAGCAAAGCAGTTCGACACATACAACAGAGTTACACATGGAATAAACAAACATACAATCAATAATACAGTAGAAAAGTCTATATACAGCATGTGCAAATGAGGTAGGATAAGAGAGGTTGGGCAATAAATAGGCCATAGTGGCGAAGTAATTACAATATAGCAATTAAACACTGGAATGGTAGAATGTGCAGAAGATGAATGTGCAAGTAGAGATACTGGAGCAAGGAGCAAGATAAATAAATACTGTATGGGGATGAGGTAGATTGGATGGGCTATTTACAGACGAGCTATGTATAGGTGCAGTGATCTGTGAGCTTCTCTGACAGCTGGTGCTTAAAGCTAGTGAGGGAGGTAAGAGTCTCCAGCTTTAGTGATTTTTGCAGTTCGTTCCAGTCATTGGCAGCAGAGAACTGGAAGGAGAGGTGGCCGAAGGAAGAATTGGCTTTGGGGGTGACCAGTGAGATATACCTGCTGGAGCGCGTGCTATGGATAGGTGCTGCTATGGTGACCAGTGAGCTGAGATAAGTCGGGGCTTTACCTAGCAGAGACTTGTAGATGACCTGGAGCCAGTGGGTTTGGCGACGAGTATGAAGCAAGGGCTAGCCAAAGAGAGCATTGGTGACAAAACTGATGGCACTGTGGGAAACTGCATCCAATTTGTTGGGTAGAGTGTTGGAGGCCATGTGTAACTCTGTGTTGTTGTTTGTGTCGCACTGCTTTGCATTATCTTGGCCAGGTCACAGTTGTAAATGAGAACCTGTTCTCAACTAGCCTACCTGGTTAAATAAAGGTTAAATACAAAAATGGAATAAACAAACATACAGTCAATAACTCAATAGAAAAAAGTCTATATACAGTGTGTGCAAATGAGGTGAGGTAAGGAAATAAATAGGCTATAGTGGCAAAATAATTAGAATTTAGCAATTAAACACTGGAGTGATACATGTGCAAGTAGAGATACTGGGGTGCAAAGTAGCAAAAATAAATAACAGAATGGGGCTGAGGTAGTTGGATGTGGTAGTGGGTTTGGCAATGAATTTGAAGCGAAGGCCATCCAATGAGAGCATACAGGTCACAGTGGTGGGTAGTATATGGGGCTTTGGTTACAAAACTGATGGCTCTGTGATAGACTGCATCCAATTTGCTGAGTAGAGTGTTGGAGGCTATTTTGTAAATGACATCGCCGAAGTCAAGGATCGGAAGGATAGTCAGTATTATGAGGGTATGTTTGAGTGAAGGATGCTTTTTTTGCAAAATAGGAGGCCGATTCTAGATTTAATTTTGGATTGGAGATGCTTAATGTGAGTCTGGAAGGAGAGTTTACATTCTAACCAGACACCTAGAATATGTGGACATCTACAAATACCTAAGTCAGAACTAACCAGAGTAGTGATGCTGGACGGGCGGGTGCTGGTAGCGATCGGTTGAAGAGCATGCATTTAGTTTTACTTGCATTTAAGAGCAGTTGGAGGCCATGGAAGGAGAGTTGTATGGCATTGAAGCTCGTCTGGAGGTTAGTTAACACAGTGTCCAAAGAAGGGCCAGAAGTATACAGAATGGTATCGTCTGCGTAGAGGTGGATCAGAGAATCACCAGCAGCAAGAGCGACATACAGAGAAAAGAGTTGGCCCGAGAATTGAACCCTATGGCACCCCCATAGATTGCCAGAGGTCCGGACAACAGGCCCTCCGATTTGGCACACTGAACTCTGTCTGAGAAGTAGTTGATGATCCAGGCTAGGCAGTCATTTGAGACACCAAGGCTGTTGAGTCTACCGATAAGAATGTGGTGATTGACTGAGTCGAAAGCTTTGGCCAGGTCTATGTATACAGCTGCACAGTATTGTCTCTTATCAATGGAGGTTATGATATCGTTTTGGAACTTGAGCGTGGGTGAGGTGCACCCATGACCAGCTCGGAAACCAGATTGCATAGTGGAGACGGTACGGTGGGATTCGAAATGGTCGGTGATCTGTTTGTTAACTTGGCTTTCGAAGACCTTAGAAAGGCAGGGTAGGATAGATATAGGTCTGTAGCAGTTTGGGTCTAGTGTCTCCCCATTTGAAGAGGGGGATGACCTCGGCAGCTTTCCAATCTTTGGGGATCTCAGACGTTACGAAAGAGAGGTTGAACAGGCTAGTAATAGAGGTTGCAACAATTGTGGCAGATAATTTTAGAAAGAGATGGTCCAGATTTTCTAGCCCAGCTGATTCGTAAGGGTCCAGATTTTGCAGCTCTTTCAGAACATCAGCTATCTGGATTTGGGTGAATGAGAAATGGGGGAGGCTTGGGCAAGTTGCTGTGAGCAGTGCAGGGCTGTTGGCCGGGGTTGGGGTAGCCAGGTGGAAAGCATGGCTAGCCATAGAAAAATGCTTCTTGAAATTCTCAATTGTTGTGGATTTATTGGTAGTGACAGTGTTTCCTAGCCTAAGTGCAGTGGGCAGCTGGGAGGAGGTTCTCTTATTCTCAATGGAGTTTAGTGTCCCAGAACCTTTTGGAGTTTGTGCTTCAGGATGTAAGTTTCTGTTTGAAAAAGCTAGCCTTTGCTTTCCTAACTGCCTGTGTATTGATTCCTAACTTCCCTGAAAGTTGCAAATCGTGGTGGCTATTCAATGCTAATGCAGAACGCCACAGGATGTTTTTGTGCTGGTCAAGGGCAGTCAGGTCTGGAGTGAACCACAGCTATATCTGTTCCTGGTTCTAACATTTTTGAATGGGGCATGCTTATGTAAGATTGTGAGGAAAGCACTTTTAAAGAATAACCAGACCTCAATGCGTCAGTAGAAGATGCCAATATCCTTCCAGGATACCCGGGCCAGGTTGATTAGAAAGGCCTGCTCGCGGAAGTGTTTTAGGGAGTGTTTGACAGTGATGAGGGGTGGTCGTTTGATCGCAGACCCATTACGGACGCAAGCAATGAAGCAGTGATCGCTGAGATCCTGGTTGAAGACGACAGAGGTGTATTTGGGCGGCAGGTTGGTCAGGATGATTGGCCAGTGTGATATTTATGAGGGTGCCAGTGTTTACGGATTTGGGGTTGTATCTGGTAGGATCATTGATAATTTGTGTGAGATTGAGAGCATCAAGCTTAGATTGTAGGATGGCCGGAGTGTTAAGCATGTCCCAGTTTAGGTCACCTAACAGCACGAGCTCTGAAGATAGATGGGGGGCAGTCAATTCACATATGGTGTCCAGGGCACAGCTGGGGGCAGAAGGTGGTCAATAGCAAGCGGCAACGGAGAGAGAATTGTTTCTGGAAAGGTGGATTTTTTTTAATAGTAGAACTCAAATTGTTTGGGCACAGACCTGGATAGTATGACGGATCTCTACAGGCTTTCTCTGCAGTAGATAGCAACTTTCAGGGTTTTTGGTGGCCTTCCTAAGCCAGGATTCAGACACGACTAGGACGTCTGGGTTGGCAAAGTGTGCTAAAGCAGTGAATAAAACAAACTTAGGGAGGAGGCTTCTAATGTTAACATGCATGAAACCGAGGCTTTTACGGTTACAGAAGTCAACATATGATAGCGCCTGAGGAATGGGAGTGGAGCTAGGCACTGCAGGACCTGGATTAACCTCTGTCTCCAGAGGAACAGAGGAGGAGTAGGATAAGGGTATGGATAAAGGCTATAAGAACTGATCGTCTAGTACGTTCGGAACAGAGAGTAAAAGGAGCAGGTTTCTGGGCGCGGTAGAATAGATTCAATGCATAATGTACAGACAAAGGTATGGTAGGATGTGAGTACATTGGAGGTAAACCTAGGCATTGAGTGACGATGAGAGAGGTATTGTTTCTAGAGTCATCAATTAAACCAGGTGAGGTGACTGCATGTGTGGGAGGTGGGACAAGAGGGTTAGCTAAGGCATATTGAGCAGGGCTGGAGGCTCTACAGTGAAAAAAGACAATAATCACTAACCAAAACAGCAATGGACAAGGCATATTGATATTAGGGAGAGGCATGCGTAGCCGAGTGATCATAGGGTCCCCTGTGAGTAGCTGGGCGGGCAGGAGACACGGCGATTCAGACAGCTAGCGGGCCGGGGATAGCAGAAGGGCCTTAGGGGGACGTCGCGACGGAAGAAGTCTGTTGTAGCCCACTCATGCAGTTACGTCGGCAGACCAGTCGTGATGGATCAGCAGGGGTCCATGTAGTAAAAGGGTCCAAGCCAATTGGCAAAATAGGTATAGTAGCCCAAAAAATTGGCTGATGGATCTCTTCAGCTAACAGTCTGGTATGCTCTTGACAGATAGCGGGCCGCGGCTAGCAGATGGGCATTCAGGGGACGTCGCGACGGAGGAGCCTTTTGGAAACCCACCTCGGGCGGATTATGTCTGTAGTCCAGTCATGATGGATCGGCGGGGCTCCGTATTGGCAATAAAAGGGGTCCAGGCCAATTGGCAAAATAGGTATTGTAGCACAATGAGTGGCTGATGGACCTCTTCAGCTAGCCAGGAGATGGGCCTAGCATAGGCTAGCTCCAGGCTAATTGGTGCTTTTTCCGGGACAGAGACGTTAGCCAGAAGAAGCCAATCGGATAGCAGCTAGCTAGCTGGGATGATTCAGGTGAAGAGGTTCACAGCTTGCGGTAGGAATCCATGGATATGGAGAAAAATAAGTCCGATAAGCTCTGGGTTGAATCTGCGCTGTGCAGACTGGCAGGAGTTGTCCCGACTAAAGGTTAGCTGATGACCGCTAGCAGTGGCTAGCTGACTAGTAGCTAGTTAGCTGGCGAGCTTCTGTTGGGGGTTCCGGTTCTAAAGTAAATAAAATAGCAGATATATACCACATTGGATGAGGTGGGTTGCAGGAGAGTATGTTGAAGTTGGGGTTAAGAAAAATATGTTTATAATAAATTAAATTAAATTGTATGCGGAGAAAAAAGATATATGAAGATATATACACGGGACACGACGAAGACAAAAGACTAATGATTGCTACGGCATCTTGGATTGAAACAAGGAAGATGGAAGAAGGTACTGTCTTTGGAATAAAGAAAATATTGATATTGCTCTGTTGCAAGAAATTAATTTGGATATTAAGGAGCATCTGAAATTGCAACAAGGGAGGTTTGGCCAAGTGTTTTTCTCATGCTTTACATCCAGAAGTAGAGGTGTAGCAATTCCTGGGAAAAATAACCTATCACTTAGTGTCGAATTGTATGAAAGATACATATGGTTGTTTTGTTATAATTAATGGTACTTTACACGGGCAGAACATTTCCATAATGAATATTTACTTCCCCCCCCTGCCCACCCTCCTTGATTTCCTCACTAAAGTATTTCTAGACATTTCAGAATTCAACTCAGACATTGCAGTAGTTGGAGGAGATTTTAATTGTTTTTTGAACCCCCTTATTGACAAGTTTCCCAGCGGTATAGCTTCACTCTCTCCTCAAACTAGGTCACTTAAAGCTATTTGTGATAATCTGGGGTATGCTGATGTTTGGAGAACCTTTCATCCCTCCAACAGAGAGTTCACTTTTTTCTCTGCACCTCATGGATGTCAGACTAGAATATATATATTTTTTTATGTCCAGGATGTCTTTGCAATCTGTTTCATCCGCTAGGATAGGAAGCATAGTCATATCAGATCGTGCGGAGGTCATCCTAGACCTTGGAGGTTGAATACAACCATTCTTAAAGACCATACATTCACATCATATTTTTATTACAGAGTTTAAACCATTTTTTCTCTAACTCTCGACAGAACCCCTCGCTTCTTTGGGAAACCTGTAAAGCGTACGCCAGGGGTCCGATTATGTCATACACAGCCACTGAAGCGGGAAAAGCAAAAACATTAGAGGGTGAATTAGGTACTAAAGAGAAGGACTACATTAAAACTCCTGCCCTATTAAAGGAAATATCAGTCCTTAGATCAACGTTGGACTCACTCCTAACACAGGACGCTGAAAAGAAGATGAGATTTGTCAGGCAAGAGCTATATGAACATGGTGATAAACCAGGAAAGTACTTGGCTACCTAGCTAAAAAGAGAGCTGACTCACAGTGAATTGCTACTATTACTGAGTCTGATGGCAATCATTTATATGAAAATAAATTGATAAATTAACAGAGGTCTCTCCTTAATGCACCTATTACCGATAATAGGTGCATTAAAGCTTTCGAAAGTTCTAGCCACAAGATTAGAGGACTCACTGCCACTAATATTGAAAGGAGACCAAACAGACTTCATTAAGGGCCGTAAGTCATGTAACAATGTCAGGCAGCTTCTTAATGTTATTCAAGCCTACCAACGAAGTGCTATGGCTGGTCTTGCGCTCTCCCTAGACGCTGAGAAAGCATTTGACCGTGTGGAGTGGTCTTACCTATTATTTGCTCTGACTAAATTTGGTTTAGGGGACAACTTTATAAAATAGGTTAAAGTTTTCTCAGGCTGCTGTCCTTACTAATGGGCTACGGTAAAATAGATTCTCTATACACAGAGGTACTAGACAGGGCTGTCCTTTGTCCCCTCTCTTATTTGCACTCGTTATGGAACCACTGACCGAGGCCGTCAGGGTAAAGCCTGCTATACAGGGGCTGCTCATTGGTGAGGTTCACCATAAAATAAGCTTGTATGCTGATGATGTCCTGACATTCATCTCTAGTTCCGAGACTTCATCTTCTTAATATTATTGAATTATTATTATTATTATTATTATTATTATTATTCAGTGAAATCTCAGGCTACAAGATGAACTAAATCAGAGGCTATGCCACTTGGTAACCTTCATTCTGTACCTAATACTTCTCCCCCCTTTCCTTTTAAATGGCCTCCCTCAGGTTTTACGTATCTGGGTATATTTGTAACTTCTAAATTCCAGCAAATGTAGAAAGCTAATTTTATTTCCTTGTTTGATACAATAACACAGGATCTGGAGTGCTTGAACTCGCTTCCTATTTAATGGTTGGGTAGAATATCCCTCTTAAAAATGAACATTGGACCCAGTTTCTTTACTCTTAGGTCTCCCTAGCAGACATGTAACTTCTGTGGGTAAGAGGAGGCTTTACAACATCCTTACTTTCGCAGTGAGGAAAAACATCTTCTTACAGTGGATTAGTGATCAGGTTCCTTCTATTAAAGATTGGCATAAGATACTATTTGAATGGGTGCCACTGGAATATCTGACATGTACATTGCATTCTAAAACAGATCAGTTCTACAAAGTATGGGAACCTTATCTAAATGATCTAGAACCTGAGGTATCAGCTATTATGCTGCAAGGATTTTCTTAGAATGGTGGTGATCTATTTGTTTAAGAATTATACTGTACGTTCCATGTGTTGAACCTTACTTCTTGGTTTAAACTGAGCTTTAGTGTTTAATTTCTGTTCGTTTGTTTAAAATGTATGTATTGGGAGATGCAATGATGGGGAGGGGAAGATGGTTGGTGTGTGTGTGTGGGTGTGTTGTGACGGTCCTGAATTTGTCTGAACCGTCTCAGTGCTTCTCCTTCCAAAAGGTTGCTTCCTTTTTAATTCCCAATTAAATATCCAGCATCAGCTGCGCAAAAGTGGAGTTGTGATGGAGACGCGAATGAGGATGTGTTCAAACCTCAGTTCCGAAGCGTCTTTATTCTGTTTGTTTTGTTGTATTTAAAAGTGTGCTTTGTAGCCTAGTCGCAAGTTTAACCAGGATCGGATCCACGCATTGCTACCTTTGGACTACACATCTCAGTTGTTTTCCGCTGGTTCTTTGTGGCCTTTCTCCGCTGGAGATCTGTTGGCGGATTGGATTGTCTGACTGACCACAACTATTTTGCATACGGTATTTCATTTGTTTTAGAGTGATGTATACCGTGATATTTAAGACTTATTGAGATGTGATATTATTTATGGTTGTGTGGTAAAAGATTTGATATTTTGACTATGATTGAGACTGCGTTTACGCTACACTTTATAAGTGGACAAACATTGCATGACTAAGGTCACTTGAGTTCATTTACCGGGCTGGACTCTTTTTAGGCCCAAAGTACGGGACTTTTCTGGAGGAACCAGGGATCATTATTTTGTTATATTATTGTCTGTGTGATCATTTATGTTGGTTATACAACCCACGCAAAATAATACAGTTGTTTTGAAGTTATTTCCAATGTTTTAATGGTTTATGAAAAATTTCAATCCAGACTTTTACATGAGTCCTTTGTATTGGTGTAGACTTGACGGACCAGACAGGACTGTTTCCCTCCCAAACCAAAAGGAGAAATCAATATTTTCTCTGGTAGTCACAACCTACCTGGCACCCCTTCAAACAATAACCTGAAGTCAAAACTTACTGTGTGTGTGTGCTGTTTTTTTTGCTTTGTCTTTGTTGAATCTCTTAATATGGGTGAAAATTGTGAAATTCCAATAAAAATACTGCTACAAAAAAAATGGTGGTCACAAACGCTCACTTAACTAATGTTGCTTGTAGCTTTAAAATTAGGATCCTATACCTTAAGTATTTGGTGATGGTAGTTATCTAGCTAAGTAACTCTCTTTTCCTTTTCTTCTTATTTCAGAGAAAGCATGTACACCATCTTAAAAAGTATGGAGAACTGACGGCAAACATACTGAAGAGAGAACATGCCCCTAAGACTCCCTCCACCATCAAGCAGAGCACATTACTGAAGACGGTGTCTCTCAAATCCATCGACAAAGCTGTGATGAAGTATGTGGTCCAAGGGCTCCAACCATTTGCTGTTGTAGAACAAGAACCGATTAGAGAGTTTGTCCAGGATCTACAGCTTAACCAGTTGAGTCTATGGGGGCGTTATTTCATTATTGGATAAAAAAGTGCCCCTTTTAAGCGCAATATTTTGTCACGAAAAGATGCTCGACTATGCATATAATTGACAGCTTTGGAAAGAAAACAGTCTGACGTTTCCAAAACTGCAAAGATATTATCTGTGAGTGCCACAGAACTCATGCTACAGGCGAAACCAAGATGAAACTTCAAACAGGAAATGAGCAGAATTTCTGAAGCTCTGTTTTCCATTGTCTTCTTATATGGCTGTGAATGCACCACGAACGAGCCTGCCCTTTCTGTCAATTCTTCAAGATGTCTGCAGCATTGTGACGTATTTGTAGGCATATCATTGGAAGATTGGCCATAAGAGACTACATTTTCCAGGGGTCCGCCCGGTGTCCTTTGTCTAAATTGGTGCGTAATCTTCAGGTGCGGGCATTTTCTCCTGGGATTCAGGAGAGAAAGCACACTTCCACGAACGATATATCATCGAAGATATATGTGAAAAACACCTTGAGGATTGGTTCTAAACAACGTTTGCCATGTTTCAGTCGATATTATGGAGTTAATTTGGAAAAAAGTTTGGCGTTTTGATGACTGGATTTTCGGGTTTTTTTGGTAGCCAAACGGAGCGATTTCTCCTAAACCAATCATCTTTCAGGAAAAACTGAACATTTGCTATCTAACAGTCTCCTCATTGAAAACATCTGAAGTTCTTCAAAGGTAAATGATTTTATTTGAATGCTTTTCTGGTTTTTGTGAAAATGTTGCCTGCTGAATGCTAACGCTAAATGCTACGCTAGCTAGCTACTGTTACACAAATGATTGTTTTCCTATGGTTGAGAAGCATATTTTGAAAATCTGAGATGACAGTGTTGTTAACAAAAGGCTAAGCTTGAGAGCTAGCATATTTATTTCATTTCATTTGCGATTTTCATGAATAGTTAACGTTGTGTTATGGTAATGAGCTTGAGGCTGTATTCACGATCCCGGATCCGGGATGGCTAAGTGCTAGAGGTTAACTCAAAGATCTTATCAAGGCCCACACTGCGCTCCAGGGTTGATGAAGCCTCCAAGGAAATTGAGAAGGTGACTAAGGCCACGAGAGGAGTTAACCACATCGCCGCCACCGACTGCTGGTCTGCAAGAAGACAGAGCTTCATTGGTGTTTACAGCCCACTCGATAGACCCTGACAGTCTCAACAGATGTTCTGCAGCCCTGGCCTGTAAACGGTTGAGAGGATCATACACCTTTGTGTTGGCAGGGGCCCTAAATGACATCCATTCTGAGATTAAAATCCGGGCTAAGATTGTTAGAACAACAACAGACAACGGCTCTAACTTCTTGAAAGCTTTCCAAGTTTTTGGATAAGATGAAAACATCGAGACAGTGGAAGCAGTGGGTGGTGAAGCAGCTCAGCCAGGACAGGAAGATGGTGAAGAGGAACAAGAGGAGAGTGAAGAAGTGGAGTTTGTTGATGTGGCCACGATCCTGAATGAAGATGATGATTTTGTGTACCAGCTGCCGAAGCACCAGCGTTGTGCTTGCCACCTACTCAACTTAGTATCTACAGTGGATGCCCTGAAGGCAACATCCAGTGAGGCTTACAAAAAAGTATCCCGTTCAACATTTGGCAAGTGGCAAGCACTTTGGAACACATGCTGAATATCCACACTTGCAGCATGTTGTAGCCATACACTATTTAGTCAACTACTCATCCAGCCATTGATTACTGTAGTTAAATCGGGTGAAATGGTTAGTGGTCACCTTTGTATAGGGTTACGAAACACAGTGTGTGTGTGTGTCTATATATATATATATATATATAATTATTTCATAGGTTCAATCCAGCTGAACTTGCCTTCCTCACAGTGTATGCTGCCACCATGAGCCCAGTCGCAAAGGCCATCAACATCCTGCAGGCTGAAACCAATGTCCAGATGGGCTGGCTACTTCCAACTATCAACCTGCTGATCACAAAACTTGACTGAATCAAGTTGTCCATGAAGTACTGTAAGCCTCTGGTGGATGTGCTACAACTGAGACTGAAGAAGCGCTTCAGCCACATGTTTCACGACCCTGAGCTGATAGCCGCTGCAATCCTTCTCCCCAAATTCTAAACAACGTAGACAAAGCATGACGCCACCATCAGAATGGGTAAGACAACATGTGGTTAATTAACAGTATTTTATTATTCATAAACAACTGTGTATAGTGTTCATTTGTGTTAAGAGAATTATGTACTCAATGTTCATAAACTGAACTACTCGGTCTGCTACCAAGAATTTGTATAATTCTTGTTGAAATGAAACAGACAGAGGCCAGTCTACAATAGTCAGCAACGTTTATTTACGGGAGCTCTCCCCATCATATCATGTACATTGGTTTATACACAGCTCAAAAAATAAAGGGGACACTTAAACAACACAATGTAACTCCAAGTCAATCACACTTCTGTGAAATCAAACTGTCCACTTAGGAAGCAGCACTGATTGACAATACATTTCACATGCTGTTGTGCAAATGGAAGACAACAGGTGGAAATTATAGGCAATTAGCAAGACACCCCCAATAAAGGAGTGGTTCTGCAGGTGGTGACCACAGACCACTTCTCAGTTCCTATGCTTCCTGGCTGATGTTTTGGTCACTTGAATGCTGGCGATGCTTTCACTCTAGTGGTAGCATGAGACGGAGTCTACAACCCACACACGTGGCTCAGGTAATGCAGCTCATCCAGGATGGCACATCAATGTGAGCTGTGGCAAGAAGGTTTGCTGTGCCTGTCAGCGTCGTGTCCAGAGCATGGAGGCGCTACCAGCAGACAGGCCGGTACATCAGGAGACATGGAGGAGGCCGTAGGAGTGCAAAAACCCAGCAGCAGGACCGCTACCTCCGCCTTTGTGCAAGGAGGAGCAGGAGGAGCACTGCCAGAGCCCTGCAAAAGGACCTCCAGCAGGCCACAAATGTGCATGTGTCTGCTCAAACGGTCAGAAACAGACTCCATGAGGGTGGTATGAGGGCCCAACATCCACAGGTGGGGGTTGTGCTTACAGCCCAACACCGTGCAGGATGTTTGGCATTTGCCAGAGAACACCAAGATTGGCGCCACTGGCGCCCGCCCTGTGCTCTTCACAGATGAAAGCAGGTTCACACTGAGCACGTGACAGACGCCGTGGAGAACGTTCTGCTGCCTGCAACATCCTCCAGCATGACCGGTTGGCGGTGGGTCAGTCATGGTGTGGGGTGGCATTTCTTTGGGGGGCCGCACAGCCCTCCATGTGCTCGCCAGTGGTAGCCTGACTGCCATTAGGTACCGAGATGAGATCCTCAGACCCCTTGTGAGACCATATGCTGGTGCGGTTGGCCCTGGGTTCCCCCTAATGCAAGACAATGCTAGACCTCATGTGGCTGGAGTGTGTCAGCAGTTCCTGCAAGAGGAAGGCATTGATGCTATGGACTGGCCTGTCCGTTCCCCAGACCTGAATCTAATTGAGCACATCTGGGACATCATGTCTCGCTCCATCCACCAACGCCACGTTGCACCACAGACTGTCCAGGAGTTGGCGGATGCTTTAGTCCAGGTCTGGGAGGAGATCCCTCAGATCTCCCTCAGATCTACTGAGCCTCATTGTGACTTGTTTTAAGGACATCAAAGTTGGATCAGCCTGTAGTGTGGTTTTCCACTTTAATTTTGAGTGTGACTCCAAATCCAGACCTCCATGGGTTGATAAATTTGATTTCCATTGATAATTTTTGTGTGATTTTGTTGTCAGCACATTCAACTATGTAAAGAAAAAAGTATTTAATAAGAATATTTCATTCATTCAGATCTAGGATGTGTTATTTTAGTGTTCCCTTTATTTTTTTGAGCAGTGTATATCTCCCATTTCGTCATAAATGTCCCTCTTCTCAGACAATGACAATATAGTCTACAAGTTTTCTCCTACACATATATTGCTTATCACATACTACAACATGTGGCACAATTTACTGCAAGCCCAACGGTTTCTCCCCTCTTTGTGTGGGGGGACTTCCTTCCCCGTTATCAGTTTCACAGAGGGCACAAGTTGTCTGCCACAGTTTCTCTTCTCTTATGGACAAACATTCTTCCTCATTATACAGAGACATGGTACAATTATGTTTGTTATAGTTCTACTTTAAATGTATACATAATTTAGTCATTATTCATACAATTCATAACAATTTGACACTTCATAGATTTGAGAATCACCCATTTAAACTACATTCCTGACTCTGTGGTTCAGTCCGATGGGTAGAACACTTGAAAAATTAAAGGAGAGCCGCACACTCTAGGAGCTCAGATGTAATCATTTTAATAACCAACGTCGCCTCTAGATCAGTCTACTTAGCCCTGTTGCTTGGTTTATATAACGGCAGGTAGCCTAGTGGTTAGAGCGTTGGACCAGTAACCGAAAGGTTGCTAGATCGAATATCCGAGCTGACAAGGTAAAACTCTGTCGCTCTGCCCCTGAACAAGGCAGTTAATCCACTGTTCCTAGGCCGTCATTGTAAATAAGATTTTTTTTTCTTAACTGACTTGCCTAGTTAAATAAAAATATGGATGGGGATGGATTCACGTAGGCTCATAACGGCATGATTTCTATTGTCATCTTCCTTGTATTTCAGGAATGGACGACATCAAGGACCACCTGGAAGAACCCTTGCAGCAGCTAGGTGATGGCACCAGTTCATCAGATGAGGACTTCTTCTCTGCATTGAAAACGTCTCAAGCACAGGAAAGCTCCAATCAGCTGGACAGATTCCTGGCCTGTTCAGCTGATCGTATGGAGTTGCTCAAGTCCTTCTCGGCAGTCTGTAACCTGTCTCTGAGGTTAAACACACCCGTACCTGCATCAGCTTCCTGTGGAAGGCTGTTCAGCATTGCAGGACTTGTTTTCAGCCCCAGGAGAGCAAGGCTGTATTCCAGAAACTTTGAAAACCAGCTTTCACTGAAGATTAACCATAAATTCTTCAACTTCAAGTAATGACAGCTTAACGCTTGCAAGGCCAAGGACAAGGATGCCTTATGCATTTTTGTTAACTGTGAAATTTCAACATAAATTATAGGTGTCCTTGTTACAAAGTTATGACCAGACACTGATTTCTAATACAGTTCCATCAGTGGTGATGTCCTCATATTCCTACAGTGATGTTTTGTGTACTTTTGATGAGCTGTTTTTTCTAAAGCAATGTAATTGATTGTAAGTGCTTACGTGTACTGGCTATATTCCTTTTCTATTAAGGCATAATTCTGTTTTGTCTGTAAGAGATGTATTTTGAAGTGTTGCCTATATTTGACAATCCACTTTTTAATTTTTTTTATCTGAGCTCTTACTGCGTCCTTAAGACTTAACTTTTCAGAAAAACTCAAACTAAATAAAAGGTCTGGTTGTTTTGCTTTTTAGATTTACGGCTCTTACGTTTCATACTTTTGATACATCCACCACTGCTTAATATAAGGAATTGAATGTGTAACTTTTACTTTGTACTTTCACTCAAGTATGATAATTGTTACTTTTTACACTACTGTACTTAAGTACATGTAAAACTTTTTTACTTATACTCAAGTAGTATTTGACTTGGTGACTTGGTCACTTTTACTTGAGTAATTTTCTATTAAGGTATCTTTACGTTTTACTCAAGACAATTGAGTACCTTTTCCACCCCTGCCAGCAACAAGGCACACTTGTTGGGTCAGCACAAGATGCAGTTTAGCCTTGGCTTTAGAGGAAGCAGACCTGTGCTGGGTTAAAATTTTTTAAAAAAAATGTTTTATTCAAAATGCAGATCAACAATTTACATTCTTACAACATACAAAACAGAACGCAGGTATTAACGAGAAAATACTGAAACAAACAATTCTAGTGCAATTATAATCACTCTGAAAAAAAATTTTTGTAATGATTTAGGAAAATGTTATTTTGTTATTGACCAAATACTTATTTTCCATAATTTGCAAATAAATTCATTGAAAATCCTACAATGTGATTTTCAGGATTATTTTTTTCTAATTTTGTCTGTCGTAGTTGAAGTGTACCTATGTTGAAAATTACAGGCCTCATCTTTTTAAGTGAGAGAACTTGCACAATTGGTGGCTGACTAAATACTTTTTTGCCCCACTGTAAGTAATTTGCAAGGTTTTCCCAAAATTCTGAAACAAATTTACATTCAAAGAATAAGTGAGACAAATTCTCACCTTTTTCACATAAAACGCATATCAATTGCCACAAATTTGGGTATCATAGAATTACATGGATATATCTTATGTCAAATTTTGAAGTGCACTTTGTTTGGTATACAATATTTGTAAGGCCTTAACCATGCATTTTTCCAGACAACATCAGGAATAAGCATGTTCCAGAAAAACGTTCCTCTCGGTGTAAGTTTGTTTTGTGAATGAAGAATATGTCTTATATATTTATTACAACAAGATTTCTCAAGTAAGCCCACACCTTCCAATCTGAGTTCTGGATAAACTTTGTGATCATTACCAAAGCTAAGATGACTTTTCATCGGTGTAGTTAGACCACTGGGAATGGCATTGATCACAGAAATAAACTCTGAAAGGTATTGGAAACTTTCAATTTTAAAAATTGTTAATATGTGAGAATATTACCCTTGTTGTCGAAAACATCAAGGACAAAGTCAATATTCCTCTCATGCCAGCTGGGGTAGAACAGTGACTTACTTATTCCTTACAGTTATTTATTTATTTTACCTTTATTTAACTAGGCAAGTCAGTTAAGAACAAATTCTTATTTTCAATGACTGGCCTAGGAACAGTAGGTTAACTGCCTGTTCAGGGGCAGAACGGCAGATTTGTATCTTGTCAACTCGGGGATTTGAACTTGCAACCTTCCGGTTACTAGTCCATGTCTGAATTATTCCACAAAAGAGCTTTATGTGGGGAAAAATTGTGTAGGAAACATATTTTCCAGGCCATTAAAGCTTGTTGGTGAGACCTGTGCTGGGATCTGGTGGCATCCGTGAAGACTGACTCAAAAAAACATGCTGCCAATCAGATGACTTTGAAGGAGTACCTGGAGGTTCCACCCCAGCATCGAGGAGGAAGTGCAGCCAGCGTAAACGAACACTGAATTATTTCAATCGGCGAGCGAATCACTTTAGTCGTACAGGTAAGTCGTAGCTATTACTATTAGCTATCAAACCGTTGTTAATATATCTTGATAACCACATCGGCAAAATATGCTCACTGATAGATGACACGAAAGTAACTAGCTAGGCAGCTAACGTTACTCATGCTTAACTTGCGCGTTACTGTAATATTAGCTACTTTTACACTAAACCTATTAACGTTAGCTACCGTAGCTATCAAATAGTTTCTAAACCTACTAAATCATCTTTGGTATTACTGGGCAGTGGTGGATAATTATCTTAAAAGTAAAGATACCTTAAAAGAAAATGACTCAATTGAAAGTGAAAGTCACCCAGTAATGTACTTGAGTAACAATTAAAAGTTAAAGTATTTGGTTTTAAATATGCGTAAGTATCAAAAGTAAATGTAATCGCTAAAATATACTTAATGTATCAAAATGTCAAGTTCAAGTATAAATATTTTCAAATTCCTTATATTAAGCAAACCAGACGGCACCATTTTTTTATGGACAGCCAGGGGCAAACTTCAACACTCAAAACATAATTTACAAGTGAAGCATATGTGTTTAGTGAGCCCGCCATATTGGAGGCAGTAGGGATGACCAGGGATGTTCTCTTGATAAGTGTGTGAATTGGACTATTTCGGGGGGCACTCAAGATGGCGGCATGAGAGGGTGTAACATTACTAGCTGAGGAACAATTTTAGGGTTTTCTCACAGCTAAAAATCAAAGAGAGCGCAGATGACATCATGGATTTGGTGGAAAAGAACACTATCAGTATCGTACTATTAATGTAGTTTTTGTAGGGTTTTTGGATAAACGCCCAAAATAAGGTCTGTGATTAACACAGGTTTAGGAGATCTTACATTTTTTTGTCTGTGAGATAATCTTCATCAGCTAACGTCACTTTTTGTGAAATTTGAAGCATTTATGTAATACAAAAAGCACATAAAGCACCAAGACTTCATAATTTAAACTGACTGATATTATCTCATAGAACAAAACATATATAAGATATCTTAAGCCTGTGTTAACCTTAGACCTTATTTTTCAGCGTTTATCCCAAAACCCTATTCTTTCCCCATTTAATTTTCCTATTAGGAATGGCTGAATGAACCAGAGGTATCTAATTTTCTCAGGACTACTACAAGCTTGCGAGCTCCATTGAGGCTGCTAATCAGTCTCTGGCCCACACTCCAGTACAGTAGGTGGCGGTAATGCACCAATAATATTTTATGCTAACCACTGTAAAACCCCACAGAAGAAGAGGAAGTACAGTGGCGGGGAAGTGGCCAAAGATAAGAGCTAGACATTTTTTTATTTTTTTTTTAACTTCATGGCTTCAACGAGAGGGGGCAGTCGTTCTCCCCTGCACAGGCTAGCTATAACTTGTATCAGTCAATGCATTTTGAATGTGACCCATTCTTGGAATTTCAAAAAACTTATTAGGAACATGGTAGGTTTTATTCCTGTTTAAAATATTTGATATCATGAACAATCTTTCTCTCTCTTAAGGTCCACCATGCAGACGTTGAGAGAGAATAAGACTTTGATTACAGAGATCCTGTCTGCGGAACCTGAGTTCATCCTTCAGCATGTGCAGCAGGCGAAGATAGTGAACCAGCGTGAATACAACAACCTAAACGTCACTGGTCATCCCCCAGAGACCATCATCATCAATCTTCTGGACAAAGTGATGAACAAAGGAAACGAAAAATGCCTCGACTTTGTGACCCTGCTGCAGCAACCAAATATCATAGATACCTACTCTAGAATGGAGGAAGTATTCAGCAACAACCTCACAGCACCCAGTGACCACACCTTCAGCACAGGAACCAGAGGCCCATACACAACCTCCAGTACAGGTACTGCACACTACTTAGCTGTGCACCACACGTCTTTCATTGTTCACTGGCACATCTACCAGTAGACTCTACACTGCATGTCAATTTACAGATCAATCGACATACATTAGCAACGATCATCAAAATTGTTATAAGATTTTAAAAACAGTTATCATAAATGCAACAGTTGGACAATGAGTGAAGATACTCCAAACTTTTAGAATTGTTAAAAACCCATCAGATATTAACTGAATTATAGCACATCAAACATTTGACTTTTTATGGATTTGGGTGGGAATTCAGGTATTACATTTGTTGTAAAATGTCCCTTTTTTTCTTAGGATGCACTCATATATATACATGTTCCATTTTTTTTGTAAGATTTTATTTAGGTTAGACAATAGAAAATTGTCATAGACAAAAGACAACTTAACATTTCACAGACATGGCTCCAATAAACTAGACGTTGGCTGGGACTTAATGCCCAACCTTCAACATAAAGAAGAATAAGAAGAAAGACAAAAACACCAACTCAGACGTACATACATTTCAACAAACATTAATGACATCGTACTTGCTCAGACCTATATGTTCCCACCATATCCATACCCATCTTGTTTGTTCTCATAGTCTTTAAAACATTTTTTTTAATCCTTTGGATATTTCTAGTGCTTGTAATACTTTATGCCATATATTTTGAAATTGTGCTAATTTGTTTCTCTCTGTTACCAATCTTTTTTGAAATATCTCAATAAGAATGCATTTGATTCTCCCACTGTCTTAACGATGGGAGGATTATTTGATTTCCAGTTTTTTTAAGTAAACGTTTCAAAGGATAAAGCATTAACAACTTTGAGAAAATGAAAGATTCTACAAGAACCAATATCACTCCCTAAAAATACACCCCTGTGGAACAATCCTTCCTGTACAATAACATGCTGCTAACCTGTACTGTCAGTTAGCGTTGATCTGCTTACTCATATTGTCTGTAGTAAGGGACACTAACACATGCTAACGGGTTTTTCCAGATACTACTGGCCAGGCGTTTGGAATGAGCAGTGAGGTAATTGCAGCAATCCCGTATGCTTTCATTCTTAGCAGAAACAAAACCTAACAAATCATCACAACTACACAAAACTAAACTGCTCGAAACACAACATTCACAATACTACTCACAACCCAACTGAGCACCTCAGACCACCACCAAGTCCAGTCAAGCCAATGAATAAAACATATTTTTCTTTTTGCACTACAAAACATACACAAGGAACACAGAGTTTTAACCTGTGTACACAGCTCTGAGTTAAGTAAGTGTTTGTCTCCTGACTGCGCAGTGTGTGTATGCATTTTTGTGCTAAATCCCATGGCTTTTCTCTGTGTTCCAGGTCTGTCAATACCGAATGACCAGCCTGCCACGTGGTCATTGTTTAATCATCAACAATGTGCACTTTATTCAAATGGGGGAAAGAAGGGGATCAGACAAAGATGCTGGTAATGTAACCAACGTGTAAAACAGTTCTAACATATTTGTTCCATATTGTTGTTGCATGAACGTTGATCTTGTTCCTCTTGCCTTAAAACATCCTGGTATTGTAAAAGGGACATATTTATGTGGCTTGGTTTAGTGTTTGTCTTGAAATTGTTTTGTGTGTGCTTTTCCTGTAGAGGTTCTGAAGGATGTGTTCCAGTGGCTCGGTTTTAAGGTGACTGTACTCCTAGACCAGACAGCACTGCAGGCCCGCGAGGAATTGAAGAGGTTTGGTGACGAGACGCATGGCGACGCCTTTGTCTGCTGCGTACTGAGTCATGGTGGCAAAGGAGTTATCTATGGCACAGACGGCGAACCCATCTCCACCAATGACCTCATCTCACCCTTCAAAGGCACCAACTGCTCCACCCTCATTGGCAAGCCCAAGGCCTTCTTCATCCAGGCATGTAGGGGGAAAGATACCCAAGCTAGAGTGCAGTTGGAGGCAGACGAAAATCCAGGTGTAAATCCAGGTCACCAGATCTACATTCCAGCTGATGCCGATTTCCTGTTTGCCATGGCCACTGTCGAAGACTACTACTCGTTCAGAGTCCCAACCAGTGGGTCCTGGTTCATCCAGACTCTGTGCAAACAGCTCAAACAGGGCTGTCCCAGGTGAAGCCTGATTTAATATGTGCTCTAGAGCACCAAATCTGGTGGGTCGCGTCGGGAGGTTTTGAATGGCTCGAGGTTATTTATACATTTTTTATGAAAAAAATACTACAGTCTGAACTTTAAACCAGGTGAAAAAGTGTGTAGAAATATAATGAGCTTACTTTTAAAAAATATAATTTAAAGTGGCAATACTTCACTTTTTGGGTGACCTGACCAAATTCACATAGAAATGTGAGTTATAGATCTATCATTCTACTTTAAAGCAAGTATAAAGCAGTAGATCTGTTCTATGTGCGCTATTTCTATGCTTCCCGGTCTTCATTTTTTTTGTTAGGTCTTTTACTTTCGGTTCTGTACACAATCTTCAAAGACATGAAACAACAATAATATAGATATAAAATATATTTCAGCGGTTTAGATGGTGCAATGATTCTCTACTATCTTATCTTGTCACATAAACTGAAATGAGGCTAACTATGAGGTTTAGCAACCAGGAAATGGCGGAGCAATTTCTGCATAGTGTATTTGTAATCTCTGAAAATGTTTTCTTCATCACAGTATTTTCAATATAAAGCTATTAGCAGCACTATTTTGGTTGATTTTTGTGGTCTCAAACTAGTGAGTTTATTAACATTCTTAAAGAATATGGGCAAAATGTTATTATTGACAATGAGAGGTGGGAATGTTTTTCCCTATAATTGTTAGATTTACTATCAATATAGCATTAAATAGTTTTCCAGGTTGTATTTTATTGATGTATTTTTTGCAATTTCTGTCCTGAGGCCAAACCATTTGAAAAACAATGCTCTGGAGGAGGCATAAATATTCTTACATGGTAATGACCTAACAAAGCAGATGTTTAGTAGGAAAGAGCTGACAATGCAAAACTGACCATATTCTACAGAATAACAGTGTTATTCGGAACTCCAGTCTACACACTGTCAGGTGTAAACCAGGGACTAAAGGCTAGAACAATATTACCATAAAATCTATTAGCTCGTAGTGAGCAAGTCCCCTGACTAATCAGAAACGAATGCATTGCTGGCGACGAGAAGTATATTTTATGGACGGTGTGTGTTGTCTTTCCTGGGTGTTAATGTCTTCGTTGTCTGGTATGCGTGTGTCTCCTGCTCTCTCTAGAGGTGATGACATCCTGACCATCCTAACACAGGTCAATAGAGACGTAAGCCAGATGGATGACCGATACCGGGATAAGAAGTCCAGGGAATACAAGCAGGCCAAGCAGATGCCCGAGCCCAAGTACACGCTGACGAAGAGGCTGGTGTTCACAGTGCCGCCCCAATGAGACGACGCCAGAGACAGAAGAGAAAGTGAGACATCTCACAGGCCATTTTTTTTTATGGTAGGGTAAGGCGAGCAGAGAGACAGTTCTTATTGGGCAGTTTCCCATTGAAAAAAATCCTGTCTGTTTAAGTGGGCGTTCTTTCTCACGTGAGCATGCCAGAGATTACCGAGGAACTGTTGGCTCACGCGGGAAAGCATGCGCACACGAGTGACAGGAACCTTGACCATTTTTTTCAATGGTAAACAGCCTTTATTAGACATCTTCATTATCCACCATCTTTGACGATGCGCTATGACCCAACAACCTGAAGACCCAGAGGTCACTTCCTGTTGTCGTGGTCACTGTGGTGTTTTATGTTTATGTTCTAAGCTGATCTGCTGCTTGGTGTTGAAATGAAATGTTATGCCTTGTTTTAATATTTTTTTCCTTTTATAGTGGGGGGTGGTTTCGTGCTCGTGGGAATGTTGCGTTCACGTGCTAGTCGGAAATGGGAAAATCTGAAATTTCCAATTTGCAAACTGGTGGTGAGCTAGCTAACATTGCTAATAATAAAGTTAGCTAGCTTGCTTAACATTGACATATGGTCAAACTGGCTACATTCTCCATTTTGGTAAGGTTGTAATTGTCCAATGCAGATTTGTCGTCATCTTCTGGTTCAAAAGGTAAAAAGTCAGTGGTGATACATCACAATTTGGCAACAAGATTTTCTGAGTTTGCCACTTGGAGTGCTGGTTAAATGAAATTTCCCACTGGGAACTAGGAGCTTCCGATAGCACGTGAACGCAACTCCAGCAGATATACCAAAAGTCCAGGGGCATTGCTGCATCTCGATCAAGTAAACTAGGCTAGATTTAACCAAACTAAGAATGTATTTGATATGTGAAGAGCTCAGGATCACCATTCTTTGTAAACAAGTGGATTCTCATAGCAAGAACAAAGTAAATCGATATCAACACATTGCTTAAGCTTCACTTTATTGCATGTTGTGATTTGATATTTCCTAATTTGGGTTATTTTTTTACAATCATGTTCTTACCTGCCTTTCACCTTAACATGTTTTATACCTGGAAATAAATATTTTAATCCAAGGTTGGTTGCTGAAGTCTTATTAAATCACATTCTCCTCAGAATTAGAGACATCTTGTTGAACTTTAAAAATGTGAAACATGGCTAATAGAAAAATAGACACCCATTTTACTGATCATCTCCTTCTCTTACAGATAAAGAAAACGTTACACAATTTCCAGCATTTAATGGAAAAATGTATTAAAATCTCATGAGTTTGAAACATCTTTCAGGAAATCAGACATGCCAACCAATGTTCAACACACTGTCTTATGGGAGATGGGCCACGGTAGAGGCTGCTGTGGTAGGGTTCCTGAGAGTGACAGCTTACTGTTTAGACATGACAGCCATTCTGAAGTGTCTCGATCCAGAAGGAGGGACAAGATTTGACGCTTTAAGTCAGCCAACCAGAGGTGTTTCAGAAGTAGGGGAGGAAGAGTTTCTTGGTGAGGGTGTACTTGGGCTCGGGCATCTGTTTGGAGTCTCTATACACTCCTCTGCTGACCTCACGATTCACACGCGTCAGCACCGACAGAATATCCTCCCCTCTACACAGGAAACAGGAAATACACATCACGATACATCTCTCACCTGTTACAGAGATGTTAAATAAAGGTTAAAAACATACTAGGCAAGTCAGTTAAGAATACATTTTTATTTACAATGATGGTCAAACCCAGAAGACGCTAGGCCAATTGTGCGTCACCCTATGGGACTCCCAATCATGGCCGGTTGTGATACAACCTGGATTCGAACCAGCGTCTCTGTGGTGATGCCTCAAGCACCGAGATGCAATGACTTAGACCACCATGCCACTCAGGAGCCCAGAGATAACAACCTTGTATCTGCCATCATGGTGTCTGTGACTGCATGGGCAGCATCATTGAGACTATTTCTTCTTTTGATGTTTGAAAAAAGTGGCAAGCTTGTATGGCCACCTGCAGTGCTAGAGTCTTGAACCAAATCTTATGTGAAATGAATTTGTGACCACTAGATGGCGGTCATATAGCTTAAAGCCATTTACAAACTAAACAAACCAATTTGAAGAAGACAATAAGGGTCTGATCATTGGCCGATCGCTCCCAACCCGTACGAATTCCCACCCAGTTGACTGTTTAAAGTGTAGTCAAAATTAAGTTTGGGCTTCCCTGGTGACATCACAAGGCAGTAAATTGGTTTATAGACCAATAACAAAGAGTTCCAAATCTGTCAATAAGAGCTAGTTTTAAGTTTTCCCCTCCCTACTCAGACCATTCCCAGACAATCAGAGCAAAATTCTGTCTTGAGAAAGTTTTCTAAAAAGCACAACAAAAAATATGAAAAAATATTACAGTAAGGTACTTAATTGGTACCCAGAAATTATTTGATATTGATATAAAAACAGCTGCATTGGGCCTTTAAAATGGTGGAATCCCTCAATGGCAACATCCCAAAAACGGGTTATTTCTATGTATTGATCTTAATAAATCTCTATGGTTAATGCCAAACCTAACCCGCTTCCCTTCTAATTCACCTGTCCGCTCCCCACTCCAGCTGTTTGCAGAGCTCCTGGATGTAGATGGAACCTTCCTTAGTGTTTCGGAATGACTTGCACTCCTCTACTGTTGCCATACCGATCAGGAAGTCTGCATCCCAGGGAATGGACTCGATGGCGCCGGCGTCTGCCTCATACCGCCCCTCTCTCTGCCTTATGGAGGGGATGAATAGGGCCCCTCGCTGGAAGCCCTTCCCCTGGCAGGCCTGGATGAAGAACAGTTTGGGTTTGCCCATCAGAGAAGGGCACTGCTTGCTGGTGAAGGGTTGTGTGAGGGAGCGAATGGGCACCTCCCCCCCATCTGTCCCAAGCACACAACCCTTCTCCCCATGGGACAGCACACACACCACCTAGGACCAGGCACAGGGATTAGAGTAGTTCAACCTACTTTAATTAATTGGAGTCCAATTGGGCTTCAAGAGTAGAGCTACTGTACCTCCTGAAGAGACTGGAGAATTATGACTTCACTACTCACCAGAGCGTCTGCCTGTATGTGACTCCGCCCTCCAAGCTCCTCTACCGCACCCAACATGGTCTTCTCTGTCAGGTCACTACACACTTCCACTTTAAACCCCAACCTGGAGAACACATTATGCAGAGCCTCTACACACAGAGACAGAGAGACAGATGGGAGAATTTAACATCCAGGTTGGCCAATTCACTGAATGAGATCAGGCTCATAATATCAACCAATGAGTGAGCATGCCTACTCTCGTCCTGCTCAGTTCCTGGTCTGTCTGTCAGACCTGAAAATCCCATGAAGTGGTAGTTATTGATGATTAAGCACGTCCCCCGAGGATTACAGGTCATGGAATAGTGCTCCATCTGTTGGGCAAACACACACAGGAGTTACCACCATGGAAAAATAAATAAATAAATAAATAAATAATAATAATAATAATAATAAAAATACATTTTAAAAAATCAACCAAATGTTAGAATCTATGATTGGCGTCTAAAGTGTATCCCACTTTCTAACCTCAGAGGTCTTACAGGATTGCGTCGGTGAAGTGGTCACCTGGTCAGGCCCAGACCCAGGCTGAGTTTCCGTCATTGCATCAGAGTACAACCTTATGCGTTGCCCACGCTCACCTGTGGACAAGAACACACTTCAACTACCTGTGTGTGTGTGTCTGTGTGTGTCTGTGTGTGTGTGACTTACAGTTGGGCCGTGTCTCTGATATAGACAGGCTCTGTAGTGACTGAGGGAAGCTGAGTTGCTGTTCCTGGTTGCTGATTGGCTGAACAGAGTACTCCTGCCGTGACACACTGCCCCTTGCTGAAAAACAGCAGCCACATGAAACAAATAACTATATTTTTATATACTGAACTATCAAATCAGCGCAAGAGAGTGGTGTGAGAGAGAAGAGAGAACAGTGAGTGACTTGTACCGGCTAGCCAGGTGTGTCAATATGTACCTTCTCTATGCTGCTGTACTGTGTGGGCCAGCTGTGTGTCAATATGTACCTTCTCTATGCTGCTGTACTGTGTGGGCCAGCTGTGTGTCAATATGTACCTTCTCTATGCTGCTGTACTGTGTGGGCCAGCTGTGTGTCAATATGTACCTTCTCTATGCTGCTGTACTGTGTGGGCCAGCTGTGTGTCAATATGTACCTTCTCTATGCTGCTGTACTGTGTGGGCCAGCTGTGTGTCAATATGTACCTTCTCTATGCTGCTGTACTGTGTGGGCCAGCTGTGTGTCACACTCCTCCAGTATCCTCTGTAGCTCATCCAGTCTGTCCTCTGTCAGCAGGTCCTGCCTCTCCATCTCACACAGCACCTCCAGAGCAGTCTATGGGGAAGAAAGAGAGAGCGAGAGAGGGTGTAATTGTGTGTGTGTGTGTTAGGCTGCGTTTACAAAAAGGCAGCCCAATTCTGATATTTTGCCCACTTATGGGCGAAAGCTGATCTGATTGGACAAAATACCAATTAGTGGAAAAAAATAAATCAGAATTGGGCTGCCTGTGTAAACGCAGCCATAGAAGGTACGGTGAGATTCCCATTTTCAGCCCGAACCCGACGGCCCTTTAACAGGCTGGGTCTGAATTTCTGAGAATTGATTCGGTCCGCGCGGGGTTCGGGCTTGCTGCACACCTTTTACTACTACTGCTCTCGTCGCAGCAGTAGCCACTATCGGCACCAGGATTACAATATTGGCTGGGTATGAGACATGTGGCCATGATTAAACATATTTTTCTGATGACTGAAACGTTTTCAAATTGTGATGCGAAAAGGCTGGAGCGCATTCAGGAGAATGATGATCCACGAGACCTAGACAAGCTGCGCATCTTAGAATCAGGAGAAGCCGACACATCCTAACATACATTTACCCTGTGACTGCACCGCTAATGGGCCTTCCTTGTAAAACTATTGAAAGGAGACCCATAACTGATCCAAATGTTTTCCTAATTAGGCCTAGGCTTGATGCAGTTATTTCAGAATAACATGCATCCACAACATGGGGCTTTTGAGCAATTATTCAAATGATGGATGTTCAGTAGAAAACATCTTTACAGTAAAACTTCAGTTAATAGCCCAGTTTTATTTGCTTAAATCACTGAACACAACATGCACTTAGAGACAGACTTCTATTTGAGCCAGGCGTCCATTTCCTTAATGCATACAGCTTTAGCTCATTTGCTTAGTTAACTGTATAATTCCAGATTTCACTTCCAGCATTTTAAACAATTCTTCAATTCCTACACTGTGTAATCATGTACACACTAGGTCACGTTTCTTTTGTCTTAGTATGCCTAAAAAAAAATGTATATTAATATCAACAATTTTCCTTGACAGAATAATTATCTTCTTTGACTGTGCATTTGTCAGTTCTTACTTTCGCCACTAGGTGGCGATTGGACGATTTATGGGGGTCACAGTACACCTGAAGTTGTTGACTATGTTTGTGCTTGCCAGTTAGCTAGCAGTTCTCAGCTGTTAGAAGCCAACGGCTAGCAGTTTCTTACTGGCAATGAAAACGGAGGATTAAATAATTCAGCAATGACTCAAATTATGGAAATTTAACAAATCAAACAAATCTCGTAAAACAATTAATGGTAACCTCGTAAGAAATTCAGTTAGACCAGCGTTTATTTGAAACAGGTGTTCATTTTCTGAAATGTGTGCCGTTGTCCGGCTATTAAAAGGGACAGGGGGCTATTTGAGACTGCGCTTAATTGAAGTTTTACGGTGTTTGTTTGTTTGTTTAAATATTCTAGGCTCTTTTTTCATTTTCAAAATAAAATGCCTTATCGTTAAAAAAAAGGCATGAATCATGCTGTGTGATGACATTAATTAATGATTGATTGAGGCCTAAGTGACGGCTATAACACGACAAGCTCGATGGTGGACAGATTAAGCAAGGCTACTAGCCTACAAGGCCTAATATTGATAAAAGTAACACTTATTATAATAATTCTAGTAAGAGAAATAGACCAAGAAGAAAAATACAAGACCAAGAAGGAGGAGGAAGAGGCACATGGTTATTCTGTGCTAAATGGGTGTTGGATTTTTTTTATTTTTAAAATGTGTCTTTTGACCGTTTAGATCAATGTAAACACTAATGAAATTAAGAAATCC
This sequence comes from Oncorhynchus mykiss, assembly GCF_057628025.1. Classification (NCBI taxonomy): domain Eukaryota; kingdom Metazoa; phylum Chordata; class Actinopteri; order Salmoniformes; family Salmonidae; genus Oncorhynchus; species Oncorhynchus mykiss. The sequence goes on from NC_143049.1 coordinate 10,301,612, forward strand.
CAGAGTCTTTTCTAATGAAATCAAGCCTTTTAAAAACAGTTGCATTCATAAAATGCAATTGCTTTATACATGTTGCTTGGAGCTCAATTGATATCGCATCGGATTACTGTAATCAGTAGTAAACAAACACTCAAAAAACGGGCAACAGCAGCAAGATCTGTCTAATTTCTTAAGGTTTGGATATTTTATAAAGTCAAGATGCATTCAAAGGAGAGTTCTGAGAAAAGATGCTTCCTCGTCTTCCCATGCTGCTGCCGCCTCAACCACATTGTTCTCAACAGTCAATATAGCCTACTGGTGAAATGGCAACGTTATTTTTTCTAGAAATCAAGTTTAAAAATATAAATGTATTTATTTATTTCACCTTTATTTAACCAGGTAGGCTAGTTGAGAACAAGTTCTCATTTGTAACTGCGACCTGGTCCAGATAAAGCAAAGCAGTTGACACATACAACAGAGTTACACATGGAATAAACAAACATACAATCAATAATACAGTAGAAAAATCTATTGACAACATGTGCAAATGAGGTAGGATAAGAGAGGTAAGGCAATACATAGGCTATGGTGGCGAAGTAATTACAATATAGCAATTAAACACTAGAATGGTAGGTTGTGCAGAAGACGAACGTGCAAGTAGAGATACTGGGGTGCAAAGGAGAAAAAAAAAATACAGTATGGGGATGAGGTAGATTAGATGGGCTATGTACAGGTGTAGTGATCTGTGAGCTGCTCTGACAGCTGGTGCTTAAAGCTAGTGACGGAGGTAAGAGTCTCCAGCTTCAGAGATTTTTGCAGTTCGTTCCAGTCATTGGCAGCAGAGGACTGGAAGGAGAGGCAGCCAAAGGAAGAACTGGCTTTGGGGGTGACAAGTGAGATATACCTGCAGGAGCGTGTGCTACGGGTGGGTGCTGCTATGGTGACCAGTGAGCTGAGAAAAGGGGGGACTTTACCTAGCAGGGTCTTGTAGATGACATGGAGCCAGTGGGTTTGGCGACGAGTATGAAGCGAGGGCCAGCCAACGAGAGCGTACAGGTCGCAATGGTGGGTAGTATATGGGGCTTTGGTAACAAAACGGATGGCACTGTGCTAGACTGCATCCAATTTGTTGAGTAGATTGTTGGAGGCTATTTTGTAAATGACATTGCCAAAGTCGAGGATCGGTAGGATGGTCAAATTTACAAGGGTATGTTTGGCAGCATGAGTGAAGGATGCTTTGTTGCGAAAGAAGCCAATTCTAGATTTAATTTTGGATTGGAGATGTTTAATATGAGACTGGAAGGAGAGTTTAGTCTAACCAGACACCTAGGTATTTGTAGTTGTCCACATATTCTAAGTCAGAACTGTCCAGAGTAGTAATGTTTCTTATCGATGGCGGTTATGATAACGTTTAGGACCTTGAGCGTGGTTGAGGTGCACCCATGACCAGCTCTGAAACCAGATTGCATAGCGGAGAAGGTACAGTCAGATTCTAAATGGTCTGTAATCTGTTTGTTAACTTGGCTTTCGAACACCTTAGAAAGGCAGGGTAGAATAGATATAGGTCTGTAGCAGTTTGGGTCTAGAGTGTCTCCCCATTTGAAGAGGGGGATGACCACGGCAGCTTTCCAATCTATGGGAATCTCAGAAGACACAAAACAGGTTGAACAGGCTAGTAATAGGAGTTGCAACAATTTCAGCAGATTATTTTAGAAAGAGGGTCCAGATTGTCTAGCCCGGCTGATTTGTAGGGGTCCAGATTTTGCAGCTCTTTCAGAACATCATCTATCTGGATTTAGGTGAAGGAGAAGTGGGGGAGGTTAGGGCGAGTTGCTGTGGGGATCGCAGGGCTGTTGACCGGGGTAGAGGTAGCCAGCATGGCGAGCCGTAGAAAAATGCTTCTTGAAATTCTCAATTATTGTGGATTTATCAGTAGTGACAGTGTTTCCTAGCCTCAGTGCAGTGGGCAGCTGGGAGGAGGTGCTCTTATTCTCCATTGACTTTAGTGTCCCAGAACTTTTTTTGAGTTTGTACTACAGGATGCAAATTTCGGTTTGAAAAAGCTAGCCTAAGCTTTCCTAACTGCGTGTGTATATTGGTTCCTAACTTCCCTGAAAAATTGCATATCACGGGGGCTATTCGATGCCAATGCAGAACGCCACAGGATGTTTTTGCTGGTCAAGGGCAGACAGGTCTGGAGTGAACCAAGGGCTATATCAATTCCTGGTGCTAAATTTAAAGGTTTTTTTTGGAGGGTGAGTTAGTTAGGATGATATCTATGAGGGTGCCCATGTTTACAGATTTGGGGTTGTACCTGGTAGGTTCATTGAAAATTTGTGTGAGATTGAGGGCATCAAGTTTAGATTGTAGGATGGCTGGGGTGTTGATCATGTACCAGTTTAGGTCACCTAGCAGCACGAGCTCAGAAGATAGATGGGGGGGGGGTCAATCAATTCACATATGGTGTCCAGGGCACAGCTGGGGCAGAGGGTGGTCTATAGCAAGCGGCAACAGTGAGAGACTTGTTTCTGGAAAGGTGCATTTTTAGAAGTAGAAGCTCGAATTGTTTTGGTACAGACCTGGATAGTAAGACAGATCTCTGCAGTAGAGTGCAACGCCGCCCCCTTTGGCAGTTCTATCTTGGCAGAAAATGTTATCGTTAGGCATGGAAATTTCAGGGTTTTTGGTGGTTTTCCTAAGCCAGGATTCAGACACGGCTAAGACATCTGGGTTGGCAGAATGTGCTAAAGCATACTTAGGGAGTAGGCTTCTAATGTTAACATGCATGAAACCAAGGCTTTTACAGTTACAGAAGTCAACAAATGAGAGCACCTGGGGAGTAGGAGTGGAGCTAGGCACTGCAGGTCCTGGATTAACCTCTACATCACCAGAGGAACAGAGGAGAAGTACGATAAAGGTATGGCTAAAGGCTATAAGAACTGGTCGCCTACACGTTCGGAACAGAGAGTAAAAGGAGCAGGTTTCTGGGCTCTATAGCATAGATTCAAGGCACAATGTACAGACAAAGGTATGGTAGGAAGAGAGTACATTGGTGGTAAACCTAGGCATTGAGTAATGATGAGAGAGATAGTCTCTAGACGTTTAAACCAGGTGATGTCATCGCATATGTGGGAGGTGGAACAACATGGTTAGTTAAGGCATATTGAGCAGGGCTAGAGGCTCTACAGTGAAATAAGACAGTAATCACTAACCAGGACAGAAGTGGATAAGGCATATTGATATTAGGGAGAGGCATGCGCAGCCAAGTGAATCGGATGGGTCCAGTGAATGGTTGGGCTGGCTGGGGACACGGCAATTGACAGTTAGCATGCCGGGGCTAGCAAGTTAGCAGAAGGGCCTTAGAGGGATGCCGCAATGGGGGAAAAGTATGTTTTTACCTCCTCGTGCGGTGACGTCGATAGACCAGTCGTGGAATTAGTCGGGTTCCAAGTAGCAGAGGGGTCCAAGTCCAATTGGCAAAATGGGTATAGTGGTCCAAGAAACTGGCTGATGGATCAGCTAACAGTCCAATATGCTCTAGATAGCTAGCAGGCCGCGGTTAGCAGAATGGGCCTTCAGGGGACGTCGTGCCTGAGGGGCCTGTTGGAATCATCGGGCAGATTATGTCAGTATTCCAGTCGTGAAGGATTGGCAGGGTTCCGTGCCCCGTACCGGCAGTAGAAGGGGTCCGGATATTGCAGCCGAGGAGTGGGCTTCAGGAGTAGCCCAGGAGCCCTCGCCAGGAGATGGGCATAGCATGGGCTAGCTCCAGGCTAATTGGTGCTTGCTCCGGGACGGAAACCTTAGCCAGGAGTAGTCAACCCGGGTTGCGGTTAGCTAGCTGCGATGGTCCAGATGAAAAGGTTCAGAGTTTGCGGTAGGAAACCCGAGGATATGGAGAGAAAAATAGGTTCGGTATGCTCTGGTTTGAAATGCGTTGTACGAACTGGCGAGAGCTTTCCGAGCTACAGGTTATCTGATGACCGCTAGCAGTGGTTAGCTGACTGATAGCTGGTAGCGAGTCAGTTGAGGAATTCCAGTTCCGGAATTCCACATTGGGTGAGGCGGGTCGCAGGAGAGTATTTTGAAGTAGAGGTTTAGGAATAATATAAAAAAGAATGCAAAGAAAAATATTTTTAAAAAGATATGTACATGGGACAAGACAAAGACGTCTGACTGCTACGCCATCGTGGATTCATTCCATGTATGTGATGTTGGACTCGGGTAGGGCTCGGGCTAGGTCAGACCAGGCTCAAATTTTCTAGTGTGCATTTGCAAATGAGTGTGTGCATGTAGGTGTTCTCACAGTGCAGGGATCCAGTCGTCCTCTGGGCAGTTTGTCACTCAGCAAAAACTTCATCTTAGTGAGATTCTCCTTAGTTACATCTTCTGAGACCTTATACAACATCCTCCTGAGAGAGAGAGAGAGAGAAAGAAAGAGAAAGACGTAAACCAGTGATTTACCAGAATGTCCAGCTGTTCAGTGTTGCTGTGCTATGTGGTCCCCCCCCCCCTCCCTCCCTCCCTCCCTCCCTCCCTCCCTCCCTCTGTGCTCACCTGTACTGTGAGAGGGCAGGGCATGCGTCTGTCTGGGTGTGGGCCGTTTGCTCCGGCTGTCTGCTGTCGGTCTCCAGGAGGCGGTGAAGGTCCAGTCGACCAATGACAGAGAGGAGTTGGGACAGGAAGTAGTGGTCCTCCAGCAGGCTTTTCTCCTGCAGCCTCAGGAACAGGCCACGCCCATCCTCCACCTGAAGCCAGCCCACAAAGGATTAGACGGTGTTGCGTTCCAATTCTCTACACTTGCTTTCACTGATATAAAAGGAATGGACTGATGGGAAATATAATGATAGGAAACTCTATAGCCATAGACCACTTTGAAAACAATTAAAGCTTTAATTAAAACATGCTCTGGGGATACAATGTACATTGTGTTTTTTACATTTTTTATACCCAAATTCAATTCAAATTTATGGTATTGGTTTCACCAGTTTCCATTTGGCACTATTGCATAGCAATATGGCATAAACTCCATAGTGCGCTAGGATGCGCTATCCTAACCACAATCCTAATATACATCATCCAATCACTTCAAAGGAGGTTAGGATTGGCCATTCATCTCGATCTTAGCCCTCTGTACGTGGTCCCTATCCCTCACCGTCTCCAGGCGTTTCCTATTGAGCACATCTCTGCACAGGAAGCACAGGGCAGCCACCTCAGAGGAGTCCAGCTCCTCATCGATACGAGACAGCAGGCGCAGGTCCATCACACACTGGATCCCCTGACCAGACCGCACTGCAACATCCACTTGCACAGGGCTATGAGAGAGCGGAGGGGGGGGGGGGGGGGGGGAGAGTAGAGGAGGTTTGTAAGTCCAACATGTTGGTCCATTATTGCTGGGTCAGGTATGAGGAGATGACCAGGAGGAAGGCTTCCTAAAGGGCTATGAGAAGTGACCAGCCTCTATATAAACTCCTGGGTGACAGGATGAGAAACCCACAGGCCACAGTCAACAGTGTAGGATGTATGAATGAAAGAGAGGTGAGCTCATATTGTTTTATAGATAGGATGTCAACATGTGTTTTTTTTTTCCATCATTAGGTTTTTCTCAGGTCATAGATATTTTTATTTTACCAGGCCAGTTGACCGATAACAGATTGTAATTTACAGCAACCACCTGGGGAATAGTTACAGGGGGAAGAAACAGATGAATGAGCCAATAGGAAGCTGGGGATGATTAGGTGGCCACGATGGTACGAGGGCCAGATTAGAAATTTGGCCAGGACACCGGTGTTAACACCTTTACTCTTACGATAAGTGCCACCGAATCATTAGTTACCACAGATAGTCAGGACACCCATTTACATCCCATCCGAAAGATGGCATCCTACACTGGGCAATGTCCCCAATCACGCGTGTCTGCGTGCACCAGATGCGATCAGGACATGCAGGTTGAAATAAAGTCTGAACCAATTATATTAATTTGGGGGCAGTTCGAAAAGTATGAAACATTTATGACAATTTAGCTAGTGAGCTTGCTGTTGCTAGCTAATTTGTCCTGGGATATAAACATTGGATTGTTATTTTACCTGAAATGCACAAGATCTTCTACTCAGTTCCATCTTTCAATCACCCACGTGGCTATATGCGCCTAAAAACCAATGAGGAGATTTGAGAGGCAGGACTTGCAGCACGTTGAGCATCACAAATAGAACCAAGATCTATTTTAGCGCCCAGCTACGCAGACACTCGCGAGCAGTGTGGGTGCAATGATTGAATAACATGTATGTGTAAATTTATGCGGTGTGGTGAGCATGTTAGACCATGCACTCTTCCATCCCATGTACAGCCGATTCTCAGGATCTTACACACTATTGAGATGCTTTTGAGCCCACACTATTACACTGTCTGAGTCAAGGACTACACACTTTCTGGTCAGTTTTGATTACAATACTGGGTGGGGTGAATATATTTTATATGACATACATTATTTTTTGTTAACTAGTAAATAGTGTGTTTAAATTATTTATAACTTGTTAACAATTTCTGCTAGTTAGTTTTTGCTTCCGTGTGGGTTTTAGCTTACTTGAGCCTGCTAACTGAGGAGTATTAATTCACCTGTTTCCATACATGTTTCATGATAAATGTTTCTTACAAAGGAATTGTTTAATCTAACTGCTTAACTATTTTATCTGTACATATCTTTTTTTTAACCAATTTTTTTCCTTATCTACAGGAAAATGCAACGGGCACTACCTGATGTGTGGAGACATTTCACTGCAGCTAATGTACAAGGAAAAACAGCGTACATTTGCAAATTCTGTGCCAAATCATGTGAAGAATGCAACAAAGATGCAGAATCATCTGGCCAAGTGCATAAAGTTCCCTCAGCGCTCACAACCTCTGACAAAAGTCCCTCTACTTCTATTCGAGGTGAAAATGATGAATCAGACACCTTATCGATAGTAACAGCTCATGGTCCTCCTGGAATCAGAAGTTTTTTTGACTCAATTGCAGAACATAGTCCGAGAAATGCTGATGAATTTCTTGCTCGAGCTGTGTATGCAACTGGTTCACCTCTGATGCTCACAGGCAACGTGTATTAGAAGAGATTTCTGAATGTTCTTCGCCCAGCATACACCCCTCCAACCAGACATGCTGTATCTACTCATTTGCTGGATACAGAGTTCAAGTGAAGGTCAAGCAAATCATAGAGAAAGCAGACTGTGTTGCAATCATCTCTGATGGGAGGTTGAATGTTTGCAGGAAAGGAATAATTGACTACATCAACCCCACCCCTCAACCAGTATTCTACAAGAGCACAGACACAAGGGACAACAGACACACTGGTGTCTACATTGCAGATGACCTGAAGGCAGCCATCAATGACCTTGGACCACAGGAGGTATTTGCACTGGTGACAGACAATGCTGCGAACATGAACGCTGTCTAAAGTGGAGGAGTTCTACCCTCACATCACAAACACTTGTTGTGGTGGTGTTGTCATCATGTTTGACAGTCTCATGGAGGGGAAGGAGTCTCTCCAAGAAATGGCCATATCACAGTCTGCCGATATGGACAGCCCCATCAAGAGGATCCTCCTGTGTGATGTATTTTGGGAGAGCGTGGTAAGCAGCCTGAAACTCCTGAAACTATAGTAGTATTAGCCATTGCATGGATTGAGGGAGACAATTCCATCCTGTCTGATGTTCAGACTCTGTTGCAGATGTAAGCAAAGAATTCTGCCTGAAGCCCATCCACGCCACAGCGTACATGTTGAACCCCAAGTCTGCTGGCAAGAGCATCCTGTCTGGTACAGAGATCAACAATGGTGTCATCACTACCGTGTCTCGCCACCTTGGCCTGGATGAGGGCAAGGCTCTTGGCAGTCTTGTGAAGTACACTTCCAAGCAAGGGCATTGGGAGGGAGCTGTAATATGGCAGTCGTGCCAACATATCTCGTCAGCCACCTGGTGGAAGGTACTTTCTGTATCTGAGGCTCTTTCCCGTTGTCGGTCATCCTCCAAATCCCACCAACATCAGCCGCCTCAGAGCGCAACTGGTCCTTGTTTGGGAACACACACACCAAAGCACGCAATAGGCTGACCAATACAAGAGTTGAAAAATGGTGGCCACCCGGGCAAATTTGCGGCTTTTTGAGCCTGACAACGAGCCATCCACAACCAGGCTGGAAAGTGACAGTGAAGATGAGGCCTCAGAGTCTGATGTTCAAGAGGTGGACATTTAGGAGATCCATAGAGAAGACATGGAAGCCTGAGAGGAAGACAACCAAAGCTTTAGTTTCTAGACTATCATTTTGTTGAAAACGTTTTTTTGATTAAACTGAAATTGCAACCAACTTTCTATGGCCTCTATTTTGGAGATTATTTCGTTTTCAAATAACCAAAAGTGAGTGGTTGTAATCTGTACAACGGGAAAAAGGCCATTCTTGAACATGAGGTGAGACATTCTTACTACTATTTGTACATATGTCTTTCAGCCTCAACAGGAGTGGCAACAAAGTGGCAAGGTTCCAGCTAGCAGCAGGAAATTATGCTAGCAGTAAAGATTCAGATATTTTCCCCCTTTTCCCCTATGCAAAGTAATGCTCAACTTCGGGAATATTTATTTTTAGCACTCTAGTGCAGTACAACTGTTTTTCACAGCATTGCCATCACCTTTGAAAAAAAATAATGGATTATTTGACATAAAATATTACAAATAAAAGTATTATTTCTACCAGCATTTCTTTTGAAAGTTCACACAAATGCTGGTATGTTGAAAACTATTGTCCAAAGTGAACAAATGAACTCAAACTTACGGACAATGTCAAATGTGATATAGCGAAGCATCGGAGTGAGTTGGGTGCGTAATTACGCAGATACTTTCAGATGACACAAACAACTGGATTCGTTCTCTCTTTCATGCCCTTCCTCCAGTCCACTTACAGATATCTGAACAATAGAGCCTCATCAAAATTGCATCAAGCGGTTCTGTGAAAATGTAATTTAAATCAGAAGCCACTGCCAGATTTCTGGATTGGGCTGCACGCTCAGAGTATCCAGCCTTGGCACATCGCGCTGTTAAAAGACACTGATGCCCTTTGCAACCATGTACCTATGTGAGAGTGGATTCTCAGCCCTCACTAGCATGAAAACTAAAAACAGGCACAGACTGTGTGTGGAAAATGATTTAAGACTGAGACTCTCCAATACAACCCAACATTGCATGTGCATCCTTTCAAGCACACCCTTCTCATTAACCTGTGGTGAGATATTCACAACTTTCAATGAACAAATAAAACGTTTTATATGTAAGATGGCTAAATAAACAGCAAAATTACTGATTAATAATATATTATTATTTGTGCCCTGGTCCTATAAGAGCTCTTTGTCACTTCCCATAAGCCAGGTTGTGACAAAAACTCACACTCATTCTGATGTTTAATAAATCTTTCATATAGTGTGTGTGTGTGTCAGGCTTACAATGATGGCAAAAAAACAACATTTGAGAGTGCGCTGACCCTGGTGCTAGAGGGGGTACGCAGCTGGAGGTTGAATGTTTGAAGGAGTAGCGGACTATAAAACGTTTGAGAACCACTGGTGTAGACTATATTTACAGAAATACACTTAATAAAATACATGGTATTGTTATTACTCAATCGTCCTAAAAATCCGTCTCTTGTGTTGGCCAACGGGTTGAATACAGAGTGCTGGTGACAACTTACTCCACCCACTGCAATGCAATACACTGTATATGGGATACTTATTGGTTTGTGGGGGGAAAAGATCAAATAATCTTCACCTCCCTTAGTAGGGTCAACATGTAAAGTTGGTACTGTGTTGTACATGTCCTGCAGCAGTTTGTTCTCCACAATTATTCGACCTTTCTCAGCTAAAGTGGGGTGGGAAATACTCTGTTGGGTCTCTAATAAACAAATATGTGTAGTTTTGGAGGGGGATTGTGTTATGCATATTAGTGATCGGGGGGGGGGGGGGGGGGGGCATTATACAGTTACATATCTGGATATTATATTTGACAATATGTATCGTTTCAACAATATCGCAATATTATTTTTTGCGCTGGTTGGCTGTCCCTGTTCTTTTGGGTGTCAGGGAAAATGTATGGAGTAAAAAGTACATTGTTTTCTTTAGGAATGTAGTGAAGTAAAAGTGGTTAAAATATAAAAAGTACAGATACCCCTTCCACTGCCCCCAATGCTGTACATGGGCTATATGAACCATTAAAGTCCAAAAGTAAAACCTTTTTATTGTGACCAAGCTGGGTTTAAGAAAATAATTGGGAGGCTATGCATAGCTGGGGTGAACCTACAGCAACATGATTTTATTGGGATTACCGACAATTTTTTATTTGTTAGGCCAAAGCGATTGACCTGTCAAAGCTGCCCTTAGGCTGATTTAAATGTGTAAAGGAGCAGCCAGCACATCCCCATTAGATTCATCTAGGACAGATTCATGTCAGTCCATCATTGTCTTTGAAGCAGTTCTCAACCAATCACCAATCCATTAGGGCAAGGCAAGAGTACATGAACGTCTAGTATGGAATGGCATTTTGTTTCACACTGGAAGCAAACAGGTTAAGCACATTTATTTGACAATGTTTTGTTTTTCTGGCTGATTTACTATTGCTGTATTGAATATGATTGTATTGTTTTGAAATGAATGTAACATGCTGAACTAAATGAGTGTCTATAACAAGACAGACTGCGTAATAACCAGACGTTTGACAAAGCCCCCCTGAAAAACAGAATATTTGATTAATTTAAAGACCTTACATCAGGGATCATCAACTAGATTCAGCAGCGGGATGATTTTCTTCTTGAGGGGCTGTTCGGAACATAATTACAAATCATTCATGGACTGCAAGAAGCCCAAAACAGATATAATATTTAACTAAAACAATTTCAAACCTTGTTTACAAATGTATACGACCACGTGTCTCTCGGTTATGCATGGAAATACTTCAGAACAGATTTCGCTAATTAAAATCATTTGGTAGGTAATTTCCTTGTGTTTTTATAGTTATGTACAATGATAAAATTCAACAACAAAAAAAGATCAGAACTTGGGGGCTAAATAAAGCCACCTGTGGGCCAAATTCGGCAGACAGTTTGGGAACCCTGCCTTACGTAAAGTTATGCTGTGTTTTTTTTACAGGCCCTACTTTATTTTATTTTATCTTTATTTAACTAGGCAAGTCAGTTAAGAACAAATTCATATTTTCAATGACAGCCTAGGAACAGTGGGTGAACTGCCTTGTTCAGGGGCAGAACGACAGACCTTGTCAGCTAGGGGATTCGATCTTGCAACCTTTCGGTTACTAGTCCAATGCTCTAAACTCAAGGCTACGCTGCCACCCCACAACTTAGTTGTGGCCAATGGAATGGGTGGAGTATAAAGTGCTCCTGGCCCTGACGTACAGGACGGAAATCGAGTCGGAGCAGGCGAGTTTGATAAGGACCGCTTTTTAACAAAGTTATGTTTTCATGTCTTAAAAATTGTTTTACTTTTGTAAAATAATTTATACACATTTTAAATGGCTTTCACAGATTTGGATGTTTTACATGAAAAAGTACTTTTATTTATGGTTGTTTCTACTGGTTTTAACAACATGTACTTTTTAACAATTTAAATGTAATATTCAAATGCTGTTTTTTTTATGTGTTTAAAGGTTGTAAATATATAAATGAACAGTTTTAAAAAGGAAATGTGACAATAAAACTTTTTCAAAAACAAATAGTGCTCCTGGGTAATTATGACACATTCACGTGATGTCAGAAACTCGAGTTTCCCCACTTGGGAAGTATCAGAATCAAACAATAGGAAGCTTTACGCAAATAACTTACATTAATTTGACATAAAGTGAACGTGGCATTAGACCACAGTCCCCCATGAAATAACACCATCTGTAGATTCTACAGACCCAACTGAGAATTTCCCACCCCACTTAGGCAGAGACAGGTAGAACATTGGCCATTGGTTAAAATTCTACATCTTTTTTTATCAGCTACTGTCCCTACAGGAGGCCTTTTGGTAGGCAGTCATTGTAAATAAGAATTTGTTCTTAAGTGACTTGCCTAGCTAAATAAAGGTTAAATAAAAACAAATAAATACAGTGTTGAAATGTGGGCTTTTATTTAGAAAGTTCCCCGATTAGCATAAAAAGTGAGGTCATCATTTGTGCTGCAGGCAGAATAGTTTATTCTGTACTTTTGAAATTGCAAATACTATACAAAAAATGTCTACACCATGTTAAATAAAATCAACTTGTAATTAAACAGTAATACAGCACTTGACTGTTGTCATGGATAGGAACTTAAAATAAACTTTAAAAGGCAGACACAACTCACCTTGGGTCGGCTGGGCGAGTATTTCCCGCCGGCTTCTTCTACTAACGAAACTACGTAGTCAGTTAATGAGACGCCAATGAGATAAGACACGACTAAATAAAGAGAACAGCCAATTCACTCAACTGTAACATACACTGTACGCAAAATGTATACCTCTTGTTTTAAATTGTTTTTTTAATACCACTGCCACCGCACTCTTCGAGCTGTCCTGTTTTCTTTCGGTTCGACTTCTTCTCCACGGTTTTATCATTTGAGTCAGGAAGTAGGTCATGACAATGGGCGTGGTTGTACAGTAACATGATGACGCATTGAATAAAATGCTCAAAAATCTCGTCATCCCTTTTCTGGTTACAGAGACAGATAATTATAGGGCCTTTGGTGTAGTATGTACAGTTGAAGTCGGAAGTTTACATACACTTAGGCTGGAGTCATTAAAACTTGTTTTTCAACCAATACATTTCTTGTTAACAAACTATCGTTTTGGCAAGTCGGTTAGGACATCTACTTTGTGCATGACACAAGTAATTTTTTCCAACAATTGTATACAGACAGATTATTTCACTTAAAATTCACTGTATCACAATTCCAGTAGGTCGACATACACTAACTTGACTGTGCCTTGAAACAGATTGGAAAATTCCAGAAAATTATGTCATGGCTTTAGAAGCTTCTGATAGGCTAATTGACATCATTTAAGTCAACTGGAGGTGTACCTGTGGATGTATTTCAAGGCCTACCTTCAAACTCAGTGCCTCTTTGCTTGACATCATGGGAAAATCAAAAGAAATCAGCCAAGACCTCATAAAAAATTGTAAACCTCCACAAGTCTGGTTCATCCTTGGAAGCAATTTCCAAACGCCTGAAGGTACCACGTTCATCTGTTTAAACAATAGTACGCAAGTATAAACACAATGGGATCACACAGCCGTCATACCGCTTAGGAATGATACGCGTTCTGTCTCCTAGAGATGAAGATACTTTCATGCGAAAAGTGAAAATCAATCCCAAAACAACAGCAAAGGACCGTGTGAAGATGCTGGAGGAAACAGGTACAAAAGTATCTATATCCACAGTAAAAAGTGTCCTATATTGACATAACGTGAAAGGCCACTCAGCAAGGAAGAAGCCACTGCTCCAAAACTGCTACAAGAAAGCCAGACTATGGTTTGCAACTGCACATGGGGACAAAGATCATACTAATTGGAGAAATGTCCTCTGGTCTGATGAAACAAAAATAGAATTGTTTGGCCATAATAACCATCATTATGTTTGGAGGAAAAAGGGGGAGGCTTGCAAGCCGACGGACACCATCCCAACCGTGAAGCATAGGTATGGCAGCATCATGTTGTGGGGGTGCTTTGCTACAGGAGGGACGGACTGGTGCACTTCACAAAATAGATGTCAGCATGGGGGAGGAAAATTGTGGATATTTTGACGCAACATCTCAAGACCTCAGTCAGGAAGTTAAAGCTTGGCCGCAAATGGGTCTTCCAAATGGACAATGACCCCAAGGATACTTCCAAAGTTGTGGCAAAATGGCTTAAGGACAACAAAGTCAAGGTATTGGAATGGCCATCACAAAGCCCTGACCTCATTCCTATAGAAAATCTGTGGGCAGAACTGAAACGTGCGAGCAAGGAGGCCTACAAACCTGACTCAGTTACACCAGCTCTGTCAGGAGGAATGGGCCAAAATTCACCCAACTTATTGTGGGAAGCTTGTGGATGACTACCCAAAACGTTTGACCCAAGTTAAACAAAAGGCAATGCTACCAATTACTAATTGGTTGTATGTAAACTTCTGACCGACTGGGAATGTGATGAAAGAAATCAAATCTGAAAGAAATAAAAGCTGAAATAAGTCATTCTCTCTACTATTATTCTGATATTTCACATTTTAAAAATAAAGTGGTGATCCTAACTGACCTAAGACAGGGAATATTTACTCTGATTTAATGTCAGGAATTGTTAAACTGAGTTTAATTATTTGGCTACGGTGTATGTTTTTTTTAAACAAAGCTGGTGTAGCAGTGTAGACGTTGTTCTCCCATGTAAATGTGTTTTTTTCCCGTCTTTATTTGAAATCACTCTAGTTGGAGACTTATCTCCCTCACCAACTTTAAGCATCAGCTATCTGAGCAGCTTACCGATCGCTGCAGCTGTACACAGCCCATCTGTAAATAGCCCATCCAACTACCTACCTCATCCCCATATTGTTTTATTAACTTTTTTGCTCTTTTGAACACCAGTATTTCCAGTATTTCTACTTGCACATCATCATCTGCACATCTATCACTACAGTGTTAACTTTCTAAATTGTAATTACTTCACTACTATGGCCTACTTATTGCCTTACCTCCTTACACCATTTGCACACACTGTATATAGACATTTCTATTGTGTTATTGACTGTATGTTTGTTTATTCCATGTATAACTGTGGTGTTGTTTGTGTCACACTGCTTTGCTTTATCTTGGCCAAGTCGCAGTTGTAAATGAGAACTTGTTCTCAACTGGCCTACATGGTTAAATAAAGGTGAAATTAAATAAATATGTAAACTTCCGACTTCAACTGTATTAAGTGTAATGAAGACAACCACAAAAGCACATTTTGCTTCATTAAAAAATCATGTTTTATTAAAATTTCAATTGAGACCACACACAGCTGAAAATGAACTCTAATTCCTCATTTATGTCTCAATAATCTAGTAAAGTCCCCATCTCATTTCCTTCATAACAGCCTTACTGCCCAAACCACTAATAGTTCAGTTGACACACAGGAGATGAAAGAACTAATGCATTAAAGAGTCAAAGGACGTGCCCCTGATGACACATATAGGTAGGACTAGTCTACCTGGCCTGCGCACAAATGTAGGCCTATAAATGTGCCCATTTGGGGATGTCTGATAGTATTTCTGATTGTCTTAACTCACCACCACTAATGAGCTGTGGAGCTTCTCAAAGTGCGGAGGTCAAACTATGTGCGGAGGTCAAAATCATAAAAAACAATCTTCCAAATCTATTATTTTCTAATGTAGATTACTTCTCCTTGCCATTATCATTTACCAGATGATAAGACAAGACGTGAAAAATACAGTTTTTCTAACATATGATGGGGATCCCTGGGTAGCCGGTTTTCCTGGGAGGGGGATCCCTGGGTCACCGGTTTTCCTGGGAGGGGGGATCCCTGGGTCACCGGTTTTTCTGGGAATGGATCCCTGGGTTGCCGGTTTTCCTAGGAGGGGGTTCCTGGGTCACCGGTTTTCCTGGGAGGGGATCCCTGGGTTGCCGGTTTTCCTAGGAGGGTGTTCCTGGGTCAGACAGTATACAGCGGTCTGACTTCCCCCCGGGTTTTTGATGACTCTAGTACCCACCTCTACGGCCCCCGAGGTGGTGACTACCCCCCTCCTCCTGCATACGGCTTCCCGGCCTATGGAAGTCCCCCACCAGGCCAGCCTTCTGCCCCCTACCCCTCTGGTCCCCATGGTCCTCCATACCCCGGTCAGCCTGCAGGGTACCCCATTGGGACCTACCCAGGCCAGCCTCACCTTGGTGGTCCAACACCAGGGTATCACGCCCAGCCCACAATACCACCCATGCCCCGCATCACTACTCCTACAATGCCAACCAGTGCACTGTGCAGTAAGCCTGAACCCTCCTCTCTCACCTGGCTGGGGCTTATTCTGAGCTTTCTCTTATTCCCGAATAAGCTCTTTTGCACAGATTAATATGAATCCTTGATACTGAAGGTTATACTTTAGTAGTTGATCACCAGTCTTGTGTTCTGATGAGGTTTCTGTTGATGTCACAGGCGATGGGGAGGGGTTTGCGGCAGGCCGTTTCAACAGTCTGAAAGTGCGACATGCCTTCATACGAAAAGTGAGACAGCACAACAAGCAAGCACACACAAACACAAGGTGATATAATTAAACAATAAGGCACGAGGGGTGTGGTACTGTATATGGCCAATATACCACAGCTCAAGGCTGTTCTTACTGTAGGCACGACGCAATGCAACGCGGAGTGCCTGGATACAGCCCTCAGCCGTGGTATATTGACCATATACCACAAGCCCCTGAGGTGGCTTATTGCTATTATAAACTGGTTACAAATGTAATTAGAGCAGTAAAAAATAAATGTTTTGTCATACCTGTGGTATACGGCCTGATATACCACGGCTGTCAGCCAATCAGCATTCAGGGCTCGAACCACCCAGTTTATAATATAGTATAATATTCTCTTTCTCTTAGGTGTATATGATTCTGGCATCTCAGCTACTCATCACTGTCACACTCGTTGCAGTGCTTGTGTTTCTATGACTGTGGTATGTCTGTGTATTAGTGATTTTGTGTTACTGCACACGTGTGTTGAACTGAGTTACCCTTCTCTGCAGTGACTCTGTAAAGCGGTTTGTGATCAGAAACCCAGCCGTCTACTGGTTGTCATTGTAAGTACTATCCCTTTGTACTGACCTATGTTTTTACAGTGTTGTTGGATTGACAGCTGTGCTGGCCTATGTCTTGGCTGTGCTGTTTGATTGACAGCTGTGTTGACCTATGCCTTTGTAGCACTGTGTATATCGTCACTCACATTCTGCCGGTCTGCCGTAAAGGACCCAGGTGAGTCTCTTTCTTAAAGAACATCACCTCTAGAAGATGACAAAGTTGACCAAAAAATTAATAATAGTTTACAATAGAGTTGACAATAGAGTTTTATTGTATTAAAGTGCTGTCCTTAACGTAGCCACTCGCCTGTCTTTAGGAGGAAATTCCCACGGAAAGTCCTCCAGCTGCCCACCTTTGTCAGTAACTAGCAATATTCTGTACTGGTCCAGGCTAGTCTATAGTCTACAATGGTATTTACTGGTCGATGATGGACTTTAGTGGTTTGTGCTGGCCTGCTATGGTTTATATTGATCTGTGTTTTCTGTTGCACAGACACTGGCCATGTCCTACTGTACATGACAGGGACCATATCCAGGTGAGACAGACACACACAGTGTGGTAGTCACGTCTGTCTGTCGCCGTGTGTGCGTCTCTGCTCTGTGTGTAGTTTCTATGATACTAAAGCAGTGCTTCTGGCTCTGGGCATCGCGGTCATCGTATCGTATGCATCATCACCACAGTATTCTACTTCCAGACCAAGGTAAGAGGACGGCCGGGACGGCGCAAATGGAATGTCATCAAACACCTAGAAACCATGCGTTAGATACTATTCCACCAATTCCGGTCCAGTCATTACCATTAGTCCGTTCTCCCCCAATTAAGGTGCCACCAACCTCTTGTGGTGTGTGTGTATGTGTGTGGACCTCACCTCATGCACAAGCCTATTTTGTGTACTGGGGGTTGTTGTCATGGTGGCAGGCATCATCACAGTCATTGTGCTCTCCTTCACACATGTGAGCTTGCACTTTAGACACCACGTGTCTGATACCATTCCAATGACTCTATTCCAGCCATTATTATGGGCTGTCCTCCCTCACCAGCCTCCACTGATGCCGAGTCATGTTTTTGTTCTATTACCGTTACTATTGTACTGAGGATAAAACACAGGTAGATGTAGTACAAACAGAACCACTTAAACTGTATCAGCATGTGTTTGTTCCTATAACATATACAATATGTATAATATATGTCTGATATGTTGAGGTTTGTACTGATGGTACTGATTGTCATACCCGTGGTATACAGTCTCATACCACAGCTGTCAGCCAATCAGCATTCAGGGCTCGAACCCCCCCGTTTATAATAGCAGTTTTACTGTCGTTATTTATATATTACTGCTATTGTAATGGCGATTCCCATTAAAAAGTCACTGTCACAAGAGAAAGCCGTCCGTAACGCGTTGTCAAGAATCAGCTTTCCAAACGTTACTCGTTTCAGGTAAAGTTCCCATATGTTGCACATATAAAATAGAAATAGCTCCTAAACACATATTCCTATTCAATGGGTAGAGAGAGAAGAATTCAATAAACTGTATCTGTGATATGATAAGAACCTACACCTGTGCTAACCCTTCCTGGTTACCTATATACATGTGACCCATGACCCCAAAATAAAGTGCCCTCTATAGTGAATATAATGACCACAGGAAAAGGAGGGCCAAGCATGCCCCCATTCTCAAACACAAGCTACCGGTGGCCGAAAACACAATCGTAGTGGGACGAACGAGTGACGAATTTCCGGGAAAGGTCCATTTTAAAATAATACCTTCCTCCCTCGCCCTGCAAGTGTAAACGTGTCTGACACGTCATCAGAAGTGTCCACTTAATTTGAGGGCTTATGATGTGTCTGGAATGCAGCCCAGACATTCCTGTGGCTGCTGAAGCTCATCGGTGCAGCCCACAGATGACTCCCCTGGAAACAATGAGCTGGGAATAGTGAGGTACTTTCCGAAAAAAAAAGTGTCTGCTAGGGGCAACCCTGCAGTGTAAAAAAAAAAAAAGCCTCTATTTACATTTAGCTTATGAGTACATTTCAAACTACTTTTGGATTACAATTGGATTTTAAGGCTTATATAAATGTCCTGCTTTTAATATGATGTTTATGTCATCATCGCAAATCAACTGCACTATACTTAAACACTTCCACCTCCAGCCATTTTACAATGGCTCTTTGGCTAGCTTTTGCTACAGCCTATATCAATGAGCTTTAGCATTCTAGCTAACACCTGCTGCATTCAAAAGTTAATTGGCAAAGATCACAACCAAATAGAATCTCAGCGACTGTTCAAGCAAGAATCAAAACCTTATTATAAGCGTATGAGAACCCCAAAAAACGTTTGTTTAGAAGTAATAAATAATAAGTAAATCTAGGCTATGTTTAAAATGGGCGCAAATGGCAACTGCTTTCTTACCGCTGCCAAGAGTCACGCACATCTGTGTCTTGTACTGGGAAAGGGGTCTTATACACCCCTGATAACAATCATGCTCTGAGACACGGATAAAGAGGAAACGTCAAAGTAGAGACAGGTTTTTATTTTTACTTCTTCTTCTGTGGAATTTATATGGCGGCCGGCAACCAACTTCAAGGTGCATTACCGGCACCAACTGGACTGGAGTGTGGACCAGAGACAATGAAGGCTCTTATACCCCTCTGTTACTCCTCAAATCTAATGGCAATCGCTCCCTTTCACATATTTCTGGCACTGAAATAGAACGTGTTGCACTGTCTCCGTCTCCTTCCTGACAATGATCACACCTCCCAGTCGGATGGTTCACCACCACTTTCAATGCACTATTTAGCCTTGTATGTCCCAGTCTCAGCCATGTGACTACACTTTCCTCCCTTCTCTCTCGGCCTGAGGACCTCCCTGCCCCCACCTGGATCTTATACAGGTGTCTTCCTTTACTCTCCCTGTTCCACAACTCTTATACAGGTGTCTTTCCTTACTCTCCCTGTTCCACAACTCTTATACAGGTGTCTTCCCTTACTCTCCCTGTTCCACAACTCTTATACAGGTGTCTTCCCTTACTCTCCCTGTTCCACAACTCTTATACAGGTGTCTTCCCTTACTCTCCCTGTTCCACAACTATTGCCACTTTTAACCACTGTTCTTATTCATCCATTTAGCTTCCGCTTTACCAATTGACAATTCCAGCTCAACATCAGGATGTTTACGAGCCCGATTGGCAATAATATCCACTAATCATGAGCGAAAGCTCTGGGCTGATTGGCGTGATTTTGATACGCTGTTAGGTAGTGGTCTCGTCTTAGTGGTAAATTCATTTTTACGTAAATGCAATGTCTGTTTCTGATGTACATGATACCACATACAGGGTACCTATTATAGCATTGTGAAATGTTTAGCCTAATTCTCATGTACTGGCTTGAACATACAGTTCTAGGCTCAAATGTGTTTAGAACCCTCAGAACAAAACATTCGATGACAGCAGAACACTGAGAAAAGGCCCAAATTCACACCTTCAAAGCATTAAAAGACAAGCTTCTATTCTACCACATGAGAAGAATGGACGTTTTAGACTATTGATGTAAAACGATTGACTGTTGAGAGAAATCATATGGGAACACAGTTTGCAGGGTGTACTGACTGATGCATGTTTTGAAAAATCAGGAAAGAAAATGCCTGTTGAACGTAGCAGAGTGACATGGCCAGCGTTTCTCCCGACAAAGGGCATGACATAGGAAGAACTCTGGATCCTATACTGATCCACGCAGACAGTCTTGTGCGATCATCATGGACTTGTTCACAGTCGATTCATGTACATTCTTGTAGGTGCGAACACCGAGCAAAGTAGTATGGGTGTCTCTCAACAACTGTTTCCAATCCGTATACATCAGTCTCTTTTTAAGGCTTCGTCAGTCCAACGGCAGAAGAGGCAGTGAACACACACATACACACACGCACACACATTCACTCAAGCACACACACACATTCACTCAAGCACGCACACACACATCTTCTCAATGGAGTTGGGATCAGTCCAGTCTGTGGTTGCGGTAGCGACTGCCCTCGTATTCTCCTTCATTGGACCGGTTCATCCGCTGGCGAATCCTCAGCTGCTTCAGGCGGTTCTTATCCACCTCTCTCTTGGTCAGGATGAACCCTATTATTCCTGCAGGGAGACCTATCATCCTATAGAGAGGGGAAAGAGAGGGGGAGAAAATGGGAACTTACCAAGGGGGTTATTCACCTGAATACAATATTAAATTGTCAGCTGTTTCTCTACAACAGAAATCTGATGATAAACCACGTTAGAGAACAGAGGGTCTCTCACCAGGCATATCCGATCTTCATCATGGGGTTCTTGGCCTTTCTCGTGGGGATGTACGCTGGTCCCTGCTCCTCCTCTTCCTCCTCAGTCTCTTTCTTTTGCTCTTTCTGCGTGTCAGTCGTTTTCTGCTGATCGGTGCTTCTCGGCTGTTCTGTTTTGGTGCTGATCAGTGTCGACCTGGTGGTGGTCAGTGGCTGGTAGAGTCGGGTGAGACACCGGGGAGGAATGCACCTCAGAGCCTGTAACTTGACCGGGCACCTCTGTGTCCATAATGACCGGCCTGGAATCTGACACAAACCTAAAACAGTGAGAGTATTGGTCAGGTCAAATAATTATAGCCTTCGGAGTCAGCTGCCTCAGGATCTGTGGGTTAAGAGATGTTGACGATGAGTATGATACTTTTTTTTTTTTTTTTAAATGAGACGATGTCTTTTCATCTATATTGGGTGAACCGTTTAGAAATTACAGCACTTTTTGTACATAGCCAGCCCCCCCATTTAGGGGACCAAAAGTATTGGGACAAATTAATTTATGTGTATTAAAGTAGTAAAAAGTTTAGTATTTGGTCCCATATTCATAGCACGCAATGACTAGTCAAAGTGCTGAAACAGAGACAAAACAACATTTGTCACTGTCCAAATAGTTTTGGAGCTCACTGAGTCTTGTGAGCGTGCATAGAGTCAGTGTAAGATAGTCTGGGTAACCATTTAATTATCTACTTAGCATTCATGAATTTTTAGCAGTCTTATGAATATTTAGCAGTCTTATAGCTTTTTCCCCCAAGCCGTCTCGGAACCTGTTGGTTCGAGAGACGATGCTTCTATACTGTTTAACGAAAGGTGGCAGAGTGAACAGTCTATGTTTAGGGTGGCTGGAGTCGTTGGCAATTCTTAGGGCCTTCCTCTGACACCTCCTGATATAGTGGTCCTGCATGGCAGGGAGCTCGACCCAGTGATGTACAGGGCTGTCCGCACTACCTTCTGTAGCAATTTGCGGTGCATTTGCCATACTAAGAGGTGATGGAGCCAGTCAAGATGCTCTCAATGGTGCAGCTGTAGGACCTTTTCAGGATTTGAGGGCCCATGGCAAATCTTTTCAGCCTCTTGCTGGGGGAAGAGACACTGTTGTGCACTGTTAAGTCCTTAGTGATGTGGACGCCAAGGAACTTGAAGCTCTCGACCCGCTCCACTACAGCCCTGTCAATGTGGATAGGGGGCATGCTCGCCCCTCTTTCCTGTAGTCTACAATCAGCTTCCTGGTCTTACTGACATTGAGGGAGAGGTTCTTGTCCTGGCACCACAATGCTAAGTCTCTGACCACCTCCCTATAGGCTGCCTCATCTCCGTTGGTGATCAGGCCTACCACTGTCGTGTTGTCAGCAAACTTGATGATGGTGTTGGAATTGTGCGTGGCCACGCAGTCAAAGAGTGAACAGAGAGTACAGGAGGGGACTAAGCACAAACCCCAGAGGAGCCCCCATATTGAGGGTCAGCGTGGTGGAGGTGTTGTTGCCTACACTCACCACCTGGGGCCAGCCCGTCAGAAAGTCCAGGATCTAGTTGCAGAAGGAGGTGTTCAGTCCCATGGTCCCCAACTTGGTGATGAGCTTTGAGGGGAGTATGGCGGTCAACGCTGAGCTGTAGTCTATGAACAGCATTCTCACATAGTTATTTCCCTTCTTACCCAGGTGGGAGAGGGCAGTGTGAAGTGCAATTGTTAATTAATTACAGTGCTACAGGGCGATAGTTATTTAGGCAGGTTACCTTGGAGTTCTTGGGAACAGGGACAATGGTGGTCAGCTTGAAACATTATGGGATTACAGACTGGAACAAGGAGAGATTGAAAATGTCAGTGAAGACACTTGCTAGCTGGTCTGCACTTGCTTTGAGAACGCGCCCTGGTATTTTGTCAGGTCCGGCAGCCTTGCGAGTGTTAAACTGTTAAATAGTTTTACTCACATCAGTCACGAAGAGCGAGATCACACAGTCATCCGGAACAACAGGGGCTTTCACACAAGACTCAGTGTTGTATTCCTCAAAGCGAGCATAACAAGTATTTAGCTCATTTGGGAGTTCTGCATCACTGGGCATCTGATGGTTAGGTTTCCCTTTGTAATCCGTTGTCATCTGCAAGCCCTGCCACATACGACGAGTGTCGGAGCCGGTGTAATAGGATTCCAACTTCTTCCTATATTGTCCTTTTGCATGTTTGATGTCTCGTCAGAGGTCGTAACGGGCTTTCTTGTATGCGTCCGTGTCCTGTTCCTTGTAAGCGGTAGCTCTAGCCTTTAGCCAGGCGGGGATATTGCCTGTAATCCATGGTTTTCGGTTTGGATACGTTCGTATAGTCACTGTGGGGATGACGTCATCTATGCACTTATTGATGTAGCCTGTGACTGATGTAGTAAACTCCTCAATGCTATCGGGTGAGCCCGGAACATATCCCAGTCTGTACTAGCAAAACAGTCTTGTATCCTTGCATCTGCTTCATCTCGATCCCAGGCTGTGTAACAACTCATCGCGATGGGCACATATGCCTGTCTTCTCTCTCGGTCTGCCTACGGTGAACTCTCAATAGCAAAGCTAAGCTCCTGAGTCCGTACATAGTCAAAGTCTTCCTTCATTTTGGGTCAGTCACAGTGGTCAGGTATTCTGCCACTGTGTACTCTCTGTTTAGGGCCAAATAGCATTCCAGTTGGCTTTGTTTTTTTAGTTTGCTCTTTCCAATGTGTCAAGTAATTATCTTTTTGTTTTCTCATGATTTGGTTGGGTCTAATGGTGTTGCTGTCCTGGGGCTCTGTAGGGTCTGTTTGTGTTTGTGAACAGAGCCCCAGGACCAGCTTGCCGAGGGGACTCTTCTTTAGGTTCATCTCTCTGTATGCGATGGCTTTGTTATGGAAGGTTTGGGAATCACTTCCTTTTAGGTGGTTGTAGAATTTAACAACTCTTTTCTGCATTTTGATCATTAGCGGGTATTGTTCTAATTCTGCTACGTGTGCATTATTTGGTGTTTTACATTGCACACAGAGGATGTTTTTGCAGAATTCTGCATGCAGAGTCTCAATTTAGAAAGGACATTAACCTTCTTATGATGGTCAAAAGGACAGCCATGTTGGTCAACCATAATTTGTCAGTGCTGTGATAAGATGTTATCTTCACTGTATGTGTATTAACTAGCTAGCCAGACAGTTTGAGGAATGATTCCATTCTATATTTTTTTCTAATTAACTGCCAATATGCCAACATTCCATTCAAACAATGCAGTCAATCCACTGGCTGAAATCAGTTGATGATAGGATTTAGACAAGTTGTACATGCACCAAGTACTGATATTGTATCATAAAATAGCACTCACAGCTTTCCAAGAAAATCACATCCGAGACATTTATGGTCTGTTCACATATACAGCATTTTAAAAGCTATACAGACAATTGGTATAGAACCCATGTAAACTGTATTTATAATTATATAACAATATTTAAGACTGGTTTTGATTTTCTCCCTGACCAAGATAGCTACCATTTTGGCCCCATTACGGAAACGTTAAGGTTTATGATATCTCCTCTAGTAATTGTATAGGCTCTCTATGCCCAGACCTCAGGTGGAGGGCAATCGGTATATATCCCCTCAAGTAATTGTATAAGATCTCTATGCCCTGACCTCAGGTAGAGGGCAATCGGTTCTATAACTGACTGAAGTATTTTTTGCCACATCCTAATTGGGATGTCGAATTTAATGTTCCTTTTTGACGGCGTAGAAGGCCCTTCTTTCCTTGTCTCTCAAATCGTTCATAGCTTCGTGTTGTTTTCAAACCACCAGACAAGGAGATGAACAGCTTTGCCCCTAAAAACTGCTGACTCCCTCTGTTTATGAGTTATGTCGAAATAAAGGTGGTTTTAAGCTGTTCAGAGTAAACATACCTTTAAACATCACCGACCTCGCAAGCTTCCTACAGGGCGCCGCCATCTTGTTATGTAAAAGTGGAGACGGCTTGGGCATGCGCAAATCATCATTCATCCGTTCTACGGCACTCTGCTGCCACCTAGCGGACGATTCACCGATAGATATGCCAGCCAGTGTCATTTGGATTAGTATATTTATCAGAAGATGCGTTAAATCATTATCTTTGGCTATACTCATTCATTACAATCATATCAACTCCAACTAGGTATAAATGTGATCCCACTCCACCCAGCTTAATAACATTTGCTAAATGTTTACTGTAGGGGTGTCAAATTCATTTGGAACTTGGGGCCGCATTCTGTCTTCAAAGAGCTCCAGAGGGCCATACTAAAAATGTGTCATATTTCCTCGCCGTAAAAATTTGCTAAAGAGTCCTCTATTCATCCTTTTAGGATTTTTCAGTTCTCCCCGACTGTCTTGCTTTCATTTCGGTGATTATTAGTGAGCTGGACAGTCAAGAAACTGCATGAATGTAGGCCCATTATAATTTCTACAGTTTCGTTTTGGTTTTAGTCATTTTGAAGTATATTGCGTTAGTGTGCCCCGAAACATCACTGGCGACAAGGCCATAAACAATATCAAACATTTGATTATTCTTCTTAGTTTTTTTGGGAAGCATATTTCCACGTGCTACAACAGTTATTTCATTTTTTGTTTCGTTTTATACAAAACATATGCATCAAAAGGGTAGACTTTAATTTGTGTGTGTTCTTTCACACATACATTTAACATGGGAGGTAAAACCATGCTAGTCAGGATTAACATCATGTTAACTGAGGAGACCCACAAACAGCCATACGCCAGTAAACGCTCTGGAGAAATCAGAGCAACATATTTACATTATTCACCTGGCTACACCAATACAAATACAAGGCTTAAAACAGGGTAGAGTTTTTTAAAAACTCTATAAAGCAGCAATACAATTAAAACATGACAAATGTTGAGAATGTAATTACGCTGACCAACATTCAACAAAAAACAACTTCACAGAGTCTTGAATTGGAGTCCAAACGTAAAAGTTCTAGAAAGAGGCGATTGAGAAGGAGGGGGAAAGTGCTAGGGAGGGAGTTGGAGGGGATGAGTTTAGTCCTCCAGAGTGTAGTTGGGGTTGACGACCAGAACCTCTTCCTGTGCCTCCGCCTCTGACCCTTTCAGCCCTCCCCGAGACAGCTCTATCAGGATATGATCCTAGAGATGGAGAGAAGAGAAGAAGAACAGTAATAGTAAAGATGTCTGTTGGACATTAAGGCTTGTAAAGGTGTTATTACTCCGACTCAACGCTGCAATGGGTGTGTTCGTGTGTTCTCACGTAGTGCACTAGTCTGTGCAGGACTTTCTCTATCAGGCTCTTCTTGTGGATCAGTTCCTCTTCCGAGTCGATCTCTGACTCCATCTCCTTCAGATACCAGTTGATTAGGGCACTTTTCTTCAACTCCTCTTCCTCCTCGGCTGCGCACACAGGCAAACAGTTAACCACTGCGTAACACACTGTCCACATGTAGAATGTGTGCGTTTCGGGTGCCTAACCCTCCTCGGCCCTGCGGAGATGCAGCACCAGCAGGTTGGAGATGCGGCGGTACTCTGGGAATGTCAGACGCAGCGGCGGCTTGGGGCCGCTGTCAGAGTGGCCGCTCACAACGTCGGTGAGTCCTTCGACTCCGTTGGCGCCGCGGTTAGTTCCGTCGGAGTGGCCGCTCACAACGTCGGTGAGTCCTTCGACTCCGTTGGCGCCGCGGTTAGTTCCGTCGGAGTGGCCGTTCATTCTATCAGCGTGCTCGTTAACCAGGCCGTTTACGCCATTCGCTCCGTTGGGAACGTCACGGCCTGCAGAGAGACGGAGAGGTTTCAGTACATGTAAATATCTGGAGTAAAGCGGCAGTAGTACTAGTGGTTGTGTACCGTTCTCGCCCTCCTCCTCCTCCATCTCCTGGTCCTGGTCCAGATTGACGTCAGGCGTCTCCACTCTGACGATGGACTTATTCAGCAGGCGGAATGCCTCCTTCACGTGCTTAGGCTGGACCTGCCGGGAACAACAAATAACACACACTTTACGACAGAACACCCTACACACTTTCTTAGCACGCAATCTATGACAAACTGACAGAGCAAACTTGATCAATCCTTCAGGACCGTTTTGAGAGCGTTGTGCGCCTAAGTTCTTGGTACGTTGGGTATAGGTTGTGTGACCTCTAACCTCGTCGCAGCAGTGCATGCGGGCCATGCCCTCAGAGAGGCGGATCATGCTCTCCAGCTGCCGCACCGTGATTCGCCAGGCCGACTTGGCCACGCCCCCAGAGCCGTCGCGCTGACGCAGCCGTTTGTACTGCTCCACGATGAACTCCTCGGACTCACCAGAGATCTACGCACCAACACAAATTCAGCCGCATCAGTCCCACTCCATTGGAATTGGGCATAAGCCCTATCACAGCACAGAAACACAGAAACACAGACATGGGATATGTTTACATGCATTTAATAGTACGATTTATTGTGAATACTCAGATTAATATAATACTTCAATTAAAACAGTTACATGGACGCATCTGAAACCAGGCTACATTTTGCGAACCCACTTCACTGGCGCGAATGAGAAGCTCGTGCTAGCACACGCGCAGGTCCAACACACCGCTGAATCTCCTATTCATGTCCTAATATTTCAAAAGACTGCTTAAAAATCGTGGTGTTTTTAAATCGCCGTATGCCTACTTCAATTATGACCGGTCACCGGCCACATCATGATGATGATGATGATGATGATGATGCAAAATGGATCATATGATAATCAGAGTAAAGTGTTTACATGACTAATGCCATAAATCAGCTTAATATCTAACTATTAGAGTGCATGTAAATATACTCAGTGTGAAAATCCTTAATACACACACACCACTTACCTTGGGTTTGAACTGTCGGGCGAAGAGCAGGTATCTTCTGATCTCATCCAGAGAGTAGAGTCTGTCTACTGAGTTCTCAATGCGAGAGTGCAGATCCACGATACGCCTGGCTATGGCATAGTCTGTCACCCACACACACACACATTTCCATTAGTAATTACACACACACCAGTCTGTCACACACACACACACACACACACACACACACACACCTCATTGCAGTCGTCCACCAGGATGAAGAAGAGGTCAAAGCGGCTCATGATGGGAGCGGACAGGTTGACGTTCTGTTTCAGACTCTTGCTGCGGTCGTAGCGACCACCGACCGGGTTAGCAGCCGCCAGGATGGACGTACGGGCATTCAGAGTGGCCTGGAGGAGAGGGAGGTCAGAGGGAGAGAGTGTGTGTGCACCTTGACTCCAGCTTTAGTGGTGGTGTGTGTGTGTGTGTACCTTGACTCCAGCTTTAGTGATGGAGATGGTCTGTTGCTCCATGGCCTCATGGATGGCCACTTGGTCTCTGGTCTCCATCTTGTCAAACTCATCGATACAACACACACCCTGTGGACAAAGAGAAGCCCATCCCACTTTAAGCACAAAACACAGACAGAAATGCAAACACACACACACACACACACACACACACAACATCCTCAGCTCACACACACACTCACGTTGTCAGCGAGCATGAGAGCTCCGGCCTCGATGACGAACTCGTGTGACTCCTCGTCTCGAACCACGGCTGCTGTTAGACCTGCTGCACTGCTGGCCTTCCCACTGGTATACACAGCCCTGGGACTGAACTCCTCCACATGCCTGAGAGAGGGGGGGACAGTGTGTGTAAGTATACAGCGGGTATCAGTGGCGACCTGCCATTCAGGGCAGGTGGCGCAGAGCCCCACCGGTTTTGGGACCCACATTTCTAGCAAAAAAATAAATGAAACGATATATAAATACATAAATGTACAGTAGCTTTGATTGGACTGATCGTGGCAACA
The DNA here is from genome assembly GCF_057628025.1 of Oncorhynchus mykiss. Classification (NCBI taxonomy): domain Eukaryota; kingdom Metazoa; phylum Chordata; class Actinopteri; order Salmoniformes; family Salmonidae; genus Oncorhynchus; species Oncorhynchus mykiss. The sequence continues at coordinate 10,330,540 of NC_143049.1, forward strand.
TCCTATTTCCACTTATTTCTTCGCTAGCAGTCATCATCGTGAATCAAGTCTACTGGCAAGTCCTTTTTAATCCTCGTCATATGAAGGGAAGTAATGAAGAGAAAATATAACACATATTGGTGCTCATCGGCCGTTGGACATAAACATTAGGACAAACATTACACAACAAGTTGGAAATTGCAAATTCAACAATGAGTGGTTTGGAAGGAATCGGTGACAGTGGCTAACCGCAAGCATTGCGACTGGGAAGTCGCTGTTTTGAACAGCCATCCAACTCGGGAATTGTAAATCTTTTTGATGACAACATTTGCCAACGAAGGACCGCCGCCGCGCACAACAAGGGGAGTCTTACAACGTCTGCCATGCTGCTGCATGAACGATGTCATTGGCCAGGGACATAGTCAGCCATGTTGTTTTAAAAGGCAGCAAACGAGGCTGAATGAACCGTTTCCCTGCCAGACAAGGTCTGTGCTGAAAAGAAAGCTGTCGGGGACAGACTTTATGTCGGCCCTAACACATTTGTGGGCACCACTTCTCACCGTTATAGTGCAATTAAGGTATTGTTTAGCGTTGTGTTGTGCAGTGGCTTTGTTTTGAGATTTACATGCCAAAATTGCCACTGGTGGGTATAGGGAGATGTGGAGGTGGTTTTGTGTGAGAGTTAGACATGCATTGTGCAAATGAATAGGGGTGTAGTGGGCAAGTATGCGGTTGTGTAAGCTATAGGGTGGAAGGATTTGTGACATAGGGGAGTGTGTAGGGTGTAAGGGTCTTACTTGAGGAACTGGCTCTTGGCGGTCGAGGGATCTCCTACGATGCAGACGTTCACATCTCCTCTGAGAGATGTTCCCTCCATGGTGGTTTTGGGAACACCCCCGAACAACATCAGCAGGATGCCACGCTTCACCTCGTCATTACCTACACACACACACACACACACACGTTATACATTTATTACACACACACACAGACTATCAAATGTATTTATATAGGCCTTCTTACATCAGCTGATATCTCAAAGTGCTGTACAGAAACCCAGCCTCAAAGCCCAAACAGCAAGCAATGCAGGTGTAGAAGCACGGTGGCTAGGAAATACCCCATGCAAAGGCTGTGTTTGCGGTGAGAGTGTAGTGCTGACCGTGTATGGTGGGGAAGAGGCTGGTGCCGAGGTTGTGGTAGAGGTTCTTGTCTTGGCTCATCTCGAACACCTTCTCCCACTCCTGAACTGACATCTGGCTCTTGATGCTCTCTGCCGTCTGATCCTCATCACGCAGCTCCTTCCCTCCGAACTACACACACACACGATTACAACTCCCTTCAAACAAATGTCGTACATGCATGCGTGATATGTCCACTAGTTAGTAGCCTGAGGTAGTGTAGGTGTGTGTGTGTGTGTCTCGAAGGTTTGAGTGAGGGTGTCGTACCCTGGGGTTGGTAGGAGCCACATGGCAGGCGAGGAAGGCCAGTCTGTAGGACAGCTCTCTGACTCCCAGGGCTTTAAGACCGCGAAGGCCCTCGTTCTCATAACCCTGTCTCCCTCCTACACGGGAACTCGTCTCTGCTCGCACACCTAGAGAGAGATGGAGAAAATGGGTCATGTCAGGGTGAACTGTGTGCGTGTCATGGCGGTGTGATTGTGTCTGTCTATCGTGTGCGTGTACAGCCCTCAGAATCACCTCTAGGGAGCGGGGGATGGACCCTCTGGGCAGCTCTGCCTGGGTCTCCTGGATACGCACCTACACACAGAAGTGTCAGACACACACACACACACACACACACACACACACACACACACACACACACACTCAAGCCTCAGCACAGACAACAAACACAATCTACCTTCTGGAAGTCAATGAATTTGGAGCGGTGTGTGTCGAGGTGGAAGCGAGCGCGGTTGCTGCAGACGGGGTTCCTGCAGACGGTGGGCGGGGCATACTTGAACTGCTGGGGCACGTCCGGACACACCCCCTGGCAGTCCAGACAAAGGAACGTCCCGCTCACCTGAAGGAGACCGAACGAAGAGGATCAGACACAGATGTCACACAGCTCAAGATTTGTTCAGGAACGATATTTGCACCGCGGCCGTCATTAACTATCAGTTCTGGGTGTACAGGGTGTGTCCTCACCACCTGTGCACTGATGCGCACCAGAGAACCAATGCGCAAGGAGGACAGCTCACGGATCCTGTCACGCAAAAAAACAAAAACAAGGACTGTTAGATCACACGCAAAAACATCTTACCGAGCAGAACCTGTCGGAACACTATTTGTGTGACTTGGTACTTCTGTCAAGTATGCGTCTTACTTGTGTCTGGTGGGCAGGTCCTGGACGGCCAAATAGAACTCCTTATTGACAGGGACATTCCCGTGATCCCTGGCAAAGCTCCTCACCGCACGACAGAGGAAGGGATATACTCTGGAGAGAAGGAGCGGTAGAAGGAGGAACAAAAGGAGAGTTTGTTGTTAGCCGGACATCAGCCTGGATCATCAATAACACTCAACGTTCTCGTGGCTGTTCTACGTGCTCTGTTTAAGCCCGATTCAAAAGGAAAGGCGAGACGAGATAAAAACGAGCCCGTTTTAGAATTGTGTGTTGTAGAACAGCTGACTGAAGAGGGGGCATTAAGATGAAGAAAAAAGGGACGGGTGGTTGGGACCGTTTACGGTATTTCTTTACAATGGCGCGATACAAATTTGAAACTAAATTGGCACTTGCTGTAGCAAGGCGTTGTAGCAAACAAGTATGATTCAATGCAGGCACCAGAAACAGGGCCTACTTTGTGACTCGTCAGATAATATAGCCAGCTGCTCGGTTAAAAACAGAACGTCAGCGCACTGTACATTTTCGATTGGCTAAACGGATCCATCTCGTCACAAGTCTCGAGATTTGACATGTTGAACACCAGCCACTTCCGCAGCGGACACGAAACGTTCTAAAACTAGACCGTTCAGATCAAGCAAACTTTGTTCTAAAACAGCATTAAACCAGTCTCGCCTCCTCTCGGCTGTTGCATCTGAACTGGGCTTCAGAGTTTGGGGAAGGTCTTATGAAGGCCTGTGACATAAATGTCACACCGTTTTTAAATGGATTTGTAATAAATGCCAATTTTTTTATTTTAATTTTAAATAGTGTCTCGCCTCTTCTTCTGGTCCTAGATCTGTAACTACCTGTAGAACTCCTCCTGGATGGTGGTCGCCAGTTCCTGGTTAAATCCTTCCAGATCAGTGAAGGAGACCAACAGAGTGTTTCTCTCAGGCCTGATCAGCTCCTCAGCATCACGGACATACTTCACCTCACCGTCTGATGTCTGGTACCTACACACACACACACACACACACACACACACACACACACACACACACACACACACACACACACACACACACACACACACACACACACACACACAAACAAACAGTTGTATTACTCGTATGCATCCCATTTTCATGTATACCTGATGTATAAAGCTATTAGAGGACTCATATTTTTTTTAATTTCACCTTTATTTAACCAGGTAGGCAAGTTGAGAACAAGTTCTCATTTACAATTGCGACCTGGCCAAGATAAAGCAAAGCAGTTCGACACATACAACAACACAGAGTTACACATGGAGTAAAACAAACATACAGTCAATAATACAGTAGAAAAATAAGTCTATATACAATGTGAGCAAATGAGGTGAGATAAGAGGTAAAGGCAAAAAAAGGCCATGGTGGCGAAGTAAATACATTATAGCAAGTAAAACACTGGAATGGTAGATTTGCAATGGAAGAATGTGCAAAGTAGAAATATAAATAATGGGGTGCAAAGGAGCAAAATAAATAAATACAGTAGGGGAAGAGGTAGTTGTTTGGGCTAAATTATAGATGGGCTATGTACAGGTGCAGTAATCTGTGAGCTGCTCTGACAGCTGGTGCTTAAAGCTAGTGAGGGAGATAAGTGTTTCCAGTTTCATAGATTTTTGTAGTTCGCTCCAGTCATTGGCAGCAGAGAACTGTATGAGGCTATACCGACTGTGTGCACATCTTAACCAACTTCAACGTGCTTGTTAGCGAGCTAGCTTGCTAGGTTTTAACAGGGTGGGGGCACTTCCAGCACTGGGGAACATCCCGCGCGCCCCACCCAAGCCCCACATCTATTTCTATGGGAATAAGCACTGTTCATGGCACAAGCTGTTCACACCCCTCTTGTTGGTGGAGAGAATTTTGCAGTTTTAAAGCTAATCTTGCAATTCTATACATTTTGCCATGTCTAATGTGTACTCATGATATGAGTGACAAAATAAATTACAACAATATCTATGGGCTAAAAACCTAAATGAAAAAACGTTAACTGACATGGGCTAGTTCATTTGGGCATTTCTGACAAGTTATAAATAGCTGTCTTAGGTATAAAATGACTAACATGACAGGAGGAACTGACGATGCACTACCCAATTCAAATCCAATTGTATTTGTCACACGCGCCAAATACAACAGGTTACAGTGAAATGCTTACTTACAAGCCCTTAACCAACAATGCAGTTAAGAAAAAATGAACACAAAATGTAATGAAAAATAAGAAAAAAAGTAACAAATAATTAAAGAGCAGCAGTAAAATAACAATAGCGAGGTTATATACAGGGAGCACCGGTACAGAGTCAATGTGCGGGGGTACCAGTTAGTCGAGGTAATTGAGGTAATATGTAGGTTGAGTTATTAAAGTGACTATGCATAGATAATAAACAGAGAGTAGCAGCAGTGTAAAAGAGAGGGGCAATGCAAATAGTCTGGGTAGTCATTTAGATGTTCAGGAGTCTTATGGCTTGGGGGTAGAAGCTGTTAAGAAGCCTCTTGGACCTAGACTTGGCGCTCTGGTACAGCTTGCCGTGCGGTAGCAGAGAGAACAGTCTATGACTAGGGTGGCTGGAGTCAGGCAGTGATGCAATCAGTCATGCTCTCGATGGTGCAGCTGTAGAACCTTTTAAGGATCTGGGGACCCATGCCAAATCTGTTCAGTCTCCTGAGGGGGAATAGGCTATGTCATGCCCTCTTCTGGACTGTTTGGTGTGCTTGGACCATGTTAGTTTGCTGGTGATGTGGACGCCAAGGAACTTGAAGCTCTCAACCTGCTCCACTACAGCCCCGTCGATGAGAATGGAGGTGTGTTTGGTCATCCTTTTCCTGTAGTCCACAATCATCTCCTTTGTCGTGATCACGTTGAGGGAGAGGTTGTTGTCCTGGCACCACACGGCCAGGTCTCTGACCTCCTCCCTATAGGCTGTCTCGTCGTTGTCGGTGATCAGGCCTACCACTGTTGTGTCATTGGCAGACTTAATGATTGTGTGAATTTCGAAATTGAATCCATGTACTTTCTACTGCTACAACTTTTAAGAATAAGTTTAAAGCCGGACTAAGTTACTTTAAAAAAAACACCCCCACACACAGTTTTTGGTGTTTTTGTTTATTTTTTACTATTTTCTGCATTCTATAATAATAGTGAAGACATCAAAACTATGAAATAACAAATATGGAATCAAGTAGTAACCAAAAAAGTGTTAAACAAATCTAAATATTTATATTTGAGATTCATTCAAAGTAGCCACCCTTTTTGCCTTGACGACAGCTTTGCACACTCTTGGCATTTTCTCACGAGTTAGTCACCTGGAATGCTTTTCAATTAACAGGTGTGCCTTGTTAAAAGTACATTTGTGGAATTTCTTTCCTTAATGCGATTGAGACAATCAGTTGTATTGTGACAAGGTAGGGGTGGTATACAGATAGCCCTACTTGGTAAAAGACAAAGTCCATATTATGGCAAGAACAACTCAAATAAGAAAAGAGAAAATACAGTACATCAATACTTTAAGACATGAAGGTCAGTCAATGCAGAACATTTCAAGAACTTTGAAAAGTTTCTTCAAGTGCAGTCGCAAAAACCATCAAGCGCTATGATGAAACTGGCTCTCATGAGGACCGCCACAGAAAGACCCAGAGTTACCTCTGCTGCAGAGGATAAGTTCATTAGTTACCAGCTTCAGAAATCAGCAATTACCTGCACCTCAGATTGCAGGCCAAATAAATGTTTCACAGTGTTCAAGTAACAGACATATCTCAACATCAACTGTTCAGAGCAGACTGTATGAATCAGGCCTTTATGTTTGAATTGCAGCAAAGAAACCACTACTACAAGGACACCAGTAAGAAGAAGAGACTTTCTTGGGCCAAGAAACATGAGCAATGGACATTAGACCAGTGGAAATCTGTCCTTTGGTCTGATGAGTCCAAATGTTAGATTTTTGGTTCCAACGGTAGTGTCTTTGTAAGACGCAGAGTAGGTGAATGGATGATCTCCGCATGTGTGGTTCCCACCGTGAAGCATGGAGGAGGTGTAATGGTGTGGGAGTGCTTTGCTGGTGACACTGTCTGTGATTTATTTAGAATTCAAGGCACACTTAACCAGCTTGGCTACCACAGCATTCTGCAGCGATATGCCATCCCATCTGGATTGCGCTTAGTGGGACTATCATTTTTTTCTCTCCAGCAGAACAATGACCCAAAACACACCTCCAGGCTGTGTAAGGGCTATTTCACCAAGGAGAGTGATGGAGTGCTGCATCAGATGACCTGGCCTCCACAATCACCCAACCTCAACCCAATTGAGATGGATTGGGTTCCGTTGGACCCCAGAGTGAAGGAAAAACAGCCAACAAGTGCTCAGACTATGTGGGAACTCCTTTAACACTGTTCGAAAAACATTCCAGGTGTCTACCTCATGAAGCTGGATGAGAGAATATATTTTGATTTGTTTAACACTTTTTTGGTTACTACATGAGTCCATATGTGTTATTTAAAAGTGGTGATGTCATCACTACTATTCTACAATGTGGAATATAAAGAGAAACCCTTGAATGAGTAGGTCCAAACTTTTGACTGGTACTAATACATTTATGTTTAATCTAAACATAACATTGTTGTCTCTCTATGTTAATGTTTTGCTAGATATCCAATAGCTATTATCTAGCTAGCTATAAATCTACCAGTCAGCTAACGTTAGGTTCCAAGAAGAACAATAACATAATGTCACTCACTCTTCTAAGAAAGCCTGGAAAAGCTTCTGGCATTTCTCTGCTAACTCGTCTTTCACCATCTGTCCCGCATTCTCCTGAGTCGTCTGTGCAAGATCCATCTTTTCACTGGATTAACACTGAAATATAAAATTGTTTCTAAAATCTCTTCCGTCTTCCCTTGACGAACCGTACCATGCACGCTGGAGAAGAGAAAGTGCACTTTTCGCGCGAAAACAAGGACCATGTAACGTTTGGGGCGACACAGTTGACCAATCCCATCGTTGTATCTTGAAACCATGTAAAAGCCTGAAATATTCTAGCCAATCAAATGTGTTATGGAAATATGAACAACCCCCTTTCTCCTTGTAGGAGTAACATTGTGTAAAACCATAGCGTTTACAGTAGCTACTTCCAGTGATGGTGGGGTACAGTTCTGCGGTTTCGCCACTAGAGAGAGCTGTTTAACTGATAGAGCAGGTTCTCAAATGCACCGTTATTATATTTGCGTGTTGGTTTTGTAAAAACTTGTCATGGGTGTAAGATGGCACGGTGATGCCATCTGTTGGTAAATGTTAATTACTGCAACCAGTGTGCTTGGGATACCCGGATGTCTTGCAATGTACTGAAAAAGACTGGTTTCTCGAATCAATGCCTCTGTCTCGTCATGTAACATCCAAACAAAACTGTCTGGTTTCATGGTCTTCCACAGCGGAAGGACAAGGACCATAGCTTGTCAGTTCTCCCTGGCAAAGTGCCTTTCTCTCTCATCTCTCCTCCAGAGAGTACACAGTAGTAGACTCTTATCTGACAGGTGAGAGCAACATGGAGATCGCTTATCACCTGCCATCAGGGTTGGGTAGATTACTTTCTAAATGTAATCCGTTAAAGTTACTAGTTACCTGTCCAAAATTGTAATCAGTAACAATTTTTGGATTACCCAAACTCAGTAATGTAATCCGATTACATTCAGTTATTTTTAGATTACTTTCCCCTTAAGAGGCATTAGAAGTCGATGTTACCAATCGAACCACATCGAACCAAAGTTTACATATCTGGCAATATATAGATGTTACATTTTACTTTATGGGTTGGTTATGTAGGCTTCATCTAACCCATCTCTTTCTACTACATATAATAATACAATTCAATTATATTTTTTACATTAAAAACCAAAGTCTTATCAGAATTTCAGTGTTATACCTCTTTATCTTCAAGAATAAGACTTGGAAATATGGAAGTATAGAATAGACAAATTGTTTTACCTGAGCATAACCCCAAAACTAAGAGATTAACAGCCAACCCTACTCTGCTGTTTATGATTTTGTTGTCATGGAGGACAGATTGGGCTCATTGATTCGAGTTGAAAAATAAATGCTGCGCTCATGGAAAGGCATGTTTTGAGCACTACTGAAAAGTGCTGTTTACATGTGAAGAATGAATGCCATATGCTGCCTTTGCTATCGGCCTGTTGTTTCTATTTTTGTTGGTCAGTCTTTGACATCTTGATAATATACAGCTGTTTAAAGGGCAAATCCAAAGATGAAACAATAACAAAATGGTTGCCCCACCTCTGTTTTGGTAAAAAGCTGAGGGATGGGCCTGGAGAAATGTAATCACTCAGATTAATAGACAGAGCTATACTGTAGATGCAAGGACTGAACATCCATGATATCAACATGTATTGTTTTAACCATGTTATGAGGCTATACAGCGTTTGTTTACATTTACAATGTTTACAAACATTGGAGAAAAACAAGCTTATATTTTGGGTTCTCATGGAGTGTGACACTTGAACTAAGCTCATGAGGCATTTATAAGTTCTATTCATCAAGAATCAATGGATATATATATATATTTTTAATATAAGTAAAAAACAAAATGGATGTAGCAACTACAGATTGCCCCTTTAAGGCTATCAAATGTGTGCGAGTTTGAACATGTGTCCATTAGGCCTATGGAATTAGATTGAGCAATAAAAGCCACTGTTGCAAGAGCACATTTTTCACTGGCTGTCCACTAGTTTCAAAAACAATGATTGATAGGCAGCCTAAACTTCTTCAATTCAACCATTATTTGGTTCAAATACACATTTTAGATTTGTGAACAGCCATCCACAACAAACACAATCCGTAGTGCCGAAATAGCGAAATTAGAGATCACAAGTGTGATTCACATCAATGCACTATGTACTGTAGATAACAATAATAAGTGATATCCGTATCGCCGTAGACAACACCACTTGTGTTTTCCTTACCTCCAAGCGTTTATTCAACTTAGACAATCATTGGATGACGACAGCAATTGTACCATTGGAAGACATAGCTTGGACTGTATCCTACAAAAGCCTATTCCTGCTCTTTTCCCACGATCCATCAAACCCATTTGGTGTGTCGTCATAGTGGACTTTGATTTTGTGGTAAAACTCGCTCAGGATGGAACAAACTTACATTTGCGCCTTTTTTCAACGCTGATTTGAATATCATTGAGAAAACAGAGACATGTCGAAAAAAAATCTGCAAACCTCCTTTCTGAATTTAAAAGTAATCCTCGAAGTAATCATATAGTTTTTCAAAAGTATCTGTAATCTGATGAAGATATTTTTGCTGGTAAACGTAACAGATTACAGTTACCGTTTTTTGTTTTGTAATCCGTTACTCCCATACTCTGCCTGCCATTCACCTGTCCAGCTTTTTCACATTGGTGCACTGAGCGCTGGGAAAGGAGAGTAGACAATGAGCCACTTTGGACTGTTGGGATGTACCTCTTGTTTTGTCTCCCTTATATAGACTCATCTGAAACATAGGACCGGTGATAAGCAATAAGGTGGATGCCTAACAGGTGTTTGCTTGTATGTGAAGCACATGGGGATGTGTGAAACCTACTCTTCAGACTGAAGTGTCCCCACTTGCACCAGCAGATAGCTAGTGTATTGTGTGGTGTCGACTGGAAAGATCCTCCAGGTCACGTGCAAGCAAGGCAGAGGTCCTGGGTTCAAGCCTGGTGTGAGCTGAATCAGGATGCAGTAGCCCTACTTGGTTAAAGACCAAGTCCATATTATGGCAAGAACAGCTCAAATAAGCAAAGAAAAATTACAGTGCTATGATGAAACTGGCTCTCATGAGGACCGCCACAAGAAAGGAAGACCCAGAGTTACCTCTACTGCAGAGGATAAGTTCATTAGAGTTACCAGCTTCAGAAATCAGCAATTAACTGCACCTCAGATTGCAGGCCAAATAAATGTTTCACAGAGTTCCAAGTAAAAGACACATCTCAACATTAACTGTTCAGAGGAGACTGCTTGAATTGCTGCAAAGAAACCACTACTAAAGGACAGCAGTAAGAAGAAGAGACTTTCTTGGGCCAAGAAACATGAGCATTAGTACTTGTTGAACAAGCAGCGTGATGTCCTTTATATCTGTATTCACATGGCCAGTGTTTTCACACCAGAGCAGATAAAGAAGAAGAAGCCCGTTTATACCGCTAAAGAGATGGTATGGGATTTTGGCAATGAGGCCCGTAATCTATACAGAACAAAAATAAATCAAATGAAATAAAAATGTTATTTGTCACATGCGTCGACTACAACCTTACAGTGAAATGGTAACGTACAAGCCTTTAACCAACAATGCACTTTAAAGAAAAATAAGTGTTAAAGTATTTACTAAAATAAACTGAAGTAAAAAATAAATAATTAAATAATTACAGTGCCTTGCGAAAGTATTCGGCCCCCTTGAACTTTGCGACCTTTTGCCACATTTCAGGCTTCAAACATAAAGATATAAAACTGTATTTTTTTGTGAAGAATCAACAACAAGTGGGACACAATCATGAAGTGGAACGACATTTATTGGATATTTCAAACTTTTTTAACAAATCAAAAACAGAAAAATTGGGCGTGCAAAATTATTCAGCCCCCTTAAGTTAATACTTTGTAGCGCCACCTTTTGCTGCGATTACAGCTGTAAGTCGCTTGGGGTATGTCTCTATCAGTTTTGCACATCGAGAGACAGAAATTTCTTCCCATTCCTCCTTCCAAAACAGCTCGAGCTCAGTGAGGTTGGATGGAGAGCATTTGTGAACAGCAGTTTTCAGTTCTTTCCACAGATTCTCGATTGGATTCAGGTCTGGACTTTGACTTGGCCATTCTAACACCTGGATATGTTTATTTTTGAACCATTCCATTGTAGATTTTGCTTTATGTTTTGGATCATTGTCTTGTTGGAAGACAAATCTCCATCCCAGTCTCAGGTCTTTTGCAGACTCCATCAGGTTTTCTTCCAGAATGGTCCTGTATTTGGCTCCATCCATCTTCCCATCAATTTTAACCATCTTCTCTGTCCCTGCTGAAGAAAAGCAGGCCCAAACCATGATGCTGCCACCACCATGTTTGACAGTGGGGATGGTGTGTTCAGCTGTGTTGCTTTTACGCCAAACATAACGTTTTGCATTGTTGCCAAAAAGTTCAATTTTGGTTTCATCTGACCAGAGCACCTTCTTCCACATGTTTGGTGTGTCTCCCAGGTGGCTTGTGGCAAACTTTAAACAACACTTTTTATGGATATCTTTAAGAAATGGCTTTCTTCTTGCCACTCTTCCATAAAGGCCAGATTTGTGCAATATACGACTGATTGTTGTCCTATGGACAGAGTCTCCCACCTTAGCTGTAGATCTCTGCAGTTCATCCAGAGTGATCATGGGCCTCTTGGCTGCATCTCTGATCAGTCTTCTCCTTGTATGAGCTGAAAGTTTAGAGGGACGGCCAGGTCTTGGTAGATTTGCAGTGGTCTGATACTCCTTCCATTTCAATATTATCGCTTGCACAGTGCTCCTTGGGATGTTTAAAGCTTGGGAAATCTTTTTGTATCCAAATCCGGCTTTAAACTTCTTCACAACAGTATCTCGGACCTGCCTGGTGTGTTCCTTGTTCTTCATGATGCTCTCTGCGCTTTTAACGGACCTCTGAGACTATCACTGTGCAGGTGCATTTATACAGAGACTTGATTACACACAGGTGGATTGTATTTATCATCATTAGTCATTTAGGTCAACATTGGATCATTCAGAGATCCTCACTGAACTTCTGGAGAGAGTTTGCTGCACTGAAAGTAAAGGGGCTGAATAATTTTGCACGCCCAATTTTTCAGTTTTTGATTTGTTAAAAAAGTTTGAAATATCCAATAAATGTCGTTCCACTTCATGATTGTGTCCCACTTGTTGTTGATTCTTCACAAAAAAATACAGTTTTATATCTTTATGTTTGAAGCCTGAAATGTGGCAAAAGGTCGCAAAGTTCAAGGGGGCCGAATACTTTCGCAAGGCACTGTAAATAGCAACAATAAAATAACAGTAGCAAGGGGGTACCGGTACAGAATCAATGTGCGGGCCACAGAAATATGTACATGTAGGTAAAGTGACTATGCATAAATAATAAACTGAGAGTAGCAGCAGCGCAAATAGTCCAGGTAGCCATTTGATTAGCTGTTCATTAGTCTTATGGTTTGGGTGTAGAAGCTGTTAAGAAGCCACATGTAAAGTGTTTTATGAGCTGAATTTAAAGATCCCAGAAATTTCCCATACTCACAAAAAGCTTATTTCTCTCAAACTTGGAGTACACATTTGTTTACATCCCTCTTAGTGAGCCTTTCTCCTTTGATAAGGCAATCTATCCATCTGACATGTATGGCATATCAAGAAGCTGGTTAAACAGCATGATTATTACACAGCTGCACCTTGTGCTGGGGACAATAAAAGGCCACTAAACTGTGCAGTTTTGTCACACAACACAATCTCTCAAGTTTTGAAAGAGTGTGCAATTTGCATGCTGACTGCAGGAATGTCCATCAGAGAGGTTGACAGAGAATGAAATGTTCATTTTGTCTACCATAAGCTGCCTCCAACGTCGTTTTAGAGAATTTGGCAGTACGTCCAACCGGCCTCACAACCGCAGATCACGTGTAACCTTTCCAGCCCAGGACCTCCACAGTCGGCTTCTTCTTCTGCGGGATCGTCTGAGACCAGCGAGCCAGGCAGCTGATGAAAAGGTGGGTTTGCACAACCAAAAAAATTCTGTACAAACTGTCAGAAACCATCTAAGGGAAGCTCATCTGTGTGCTCGTCATTCTCACCAGGGTCTTGACCTGACTGCAGTTCGGCGTCGTAACTGACTTCAGTGGGCAAATTCTCACCTTCGATGGCCACTGGCACGCTGGAGAAGTGTGGTCTTCACGGATGAATCCCGGTTTCAACTGTACCGGGCAGATGGCAGGCAGCATGGATGGCTTCATTTGGGCAAGCGGTTTCCTGATGTCAATGTTGCGAACAGAGTGCCCCATGGTGGTGGTGGAGTTATGGTATGGACAGGCATAAGCTACGGACAACGAACACAATTGCATTTAATCGATTTTATCTATTTGAATGCACAGAGATACAGTGACAAGATCCTGAGGCCCATTGTTGTGCCATTCATCCGCCGCCATCACCTCCATGTTTCAGCATGTAATGCACGGCCCCATATCGCAAGGATCTGGACACAATTCCTGGAATCTGAAAATGTCCCAGTTCCTCCATGGCCTGAGCACTCACCAGACATGTCACCTATTGAGCAAGTTTGGGATGCTCTGGATAAACATGTACAACGGTGTGTTCCAGTTCCCGCCAATAACCAACAACTTCTCACAGACATTGAAGAGGAGTGGGACAACATTCCACAGGGCACAATCAACAGGCTGATCAACTGTATGCGAAGAAGATGTGTGAAGCTGCATGAAGCAAATGGTCTCACCCAGATGCTGACTGTTTTTCTGATCTATACCCCTACCTTGTTCTTAAAGTGATCTGTGACCTACATATGCATACCTGTAATCTCAGTCATGTGAAATCCCTAGATTAGGGCCTAATGCATTCATTTCAGTTGACTAATTTCCTTATATGAAATGTAACTTAGTTGCATGTTGCATTTTTATATTTCTTTTATTCAGTGTACTCCCCCAGAGTGACATGAACGTGTGGATACTATTTTCTATGTCTCTGCGTTCAATATGGGCTTCATTACCAAAATGGTGTACTATCCCCTTTAAGATGTAGCCCATCTCCGTCTGAATTTCCCAGGATTGTTCAGAGTCTCACCAACAGGAAAGTCTGTCTTGCATTGACGGAGGAGTTAACATTCTGTAGGCAGTAGACCAGTACACCCCCCCCCCCCCCCCCCCCCCCACACCCCCAAGCGTTTAGACCATCACTAGAGTGGTGCTGGGGGTTAGAAGGAGAGAGGAAAATAGAGGAGACGAGTGATGAGAAGAATGAGGGATTCAAATTGAGGGCATTTGTGTCTGTTTCAAAGCTGGATATACATATCTTTACAGGTGTGTGTGCGTGTACGTGTCTGCATGTGTACAGGAGTGTCTGTGTGAGAGAGCTTTCCAGCTGTTTGCTTTTCCCAAGTAGAGAGGGAGGAAGTCCTTCCTGTTATGAATACTCCATGACTAGAGGAGAATAATGTGTGTGTGTGTGTGTGTGTCACCAAACCCCTGACACATTAGCAGCTGCATGGGGTTTGGGAAGTGGTACGATTTGGATGTGGGGTATGCCTTGTGCATCCGTGTGTGTGTGTGTGTGTGTGTGTGTGTGGCCGTGCGTGCATCCGTGTATGTGGCTGTGGGGTGACTGATTCGGGAATGGTTACTTGTTAGGGAGTGTTGACTTGTCTTCTCCTCTCTTCTTTCTGTTTTCTTCGCTCTTCCTCCTCCTCTTCCTCCCTCTCTCCTCCAGGAAGCTCCGTTCTAATGCTGGGAGTGGCAGTCAACTTCCAGCTTCTGTTTCTACTGCTTCCATGTGTGTGTGGGAAGTGCTTGAGAGGCCCTGGGAAAACTGACTCTGCTCGTCACTCACCAAGCCACCCTCCCATGTAACCTACTTGGCTCTAAGTTGAAACGGCTCAGCTGGCCAGCAGCTGCAGCAATACTGTGAGTTCCCAACCTATTGTTCCCTACTGTTTCTTTCTACTACCTTTTATTTTACACTCGCTGTATGTGCAGAAATACCATTTTCTTGCTCCTCTGTTCTGGTGTGTGTGCGCATGCGTGCGCGCGTGTGTGTGTCCCTCGGGTGGTCTTTTAAACAGCTGAAGGTATGGAGCTAAACCAGCTGGTCACCAGCGCTGTCGTTGGAACAGGCTCCATGGCAACCCTGTTAGACCAGAAACACCTGCTCGCCTGTGTGTGTGTTCTGATTCAGTCCATGCCCATATACTGTAAGCGTTGTAGGCCTACAAGAGTCTCTGCTGCAGTAGTGTTCATATTCGTGTCTTAAGGCCTGATAACAATCCCCAAAAAAGGTATTTTCACTTCAGTCTTTTGGAGTCTACATGAGAGTGGGAGTTCTAAGTAAAGTGGAGTTCTAAGTACAGGAGGTCTTTAATTAGGCCTATGAGGAGAGGGAGATACAGTGTTGGTGATGGGAGGGGAGGGAGGGAGGGAGGGAGGGAGGGAGGGAGGGAGGGAGGGAGGGAGGGAGGGAGGGAGGGAGGGTACAGATTTAGGATCTTAATTCGACCACTGTGTCGATGGCAATTTTCTTGCAAAGGAGGAAATTCAAACGTGTCGTCTATTCAAGGTTTAAAAATGCTTCTGAAGTTTGTAATTTCCATTTTGAAATGTCAGTCTATTTGCCCTGACGCAAAATGTATCAACCCATACAAAACATAAATGATCATCCACATAACAATTCACATTTCCTGTTGCTGCAGGAGTATTTTCCTGCTGTAGCAAACTGGCTCAAATTAAGATCCTACTGTATAAGGGTTTGAGAGTGGTTAAGGGCGGGGTGACACCTTCGTCAGTGTTGTCTGGGTCTGAGTCTATGTCTGTACAGGATATGCCTCACCTATAACGAACATCACACCCAGTCTATACCACAACCCTAAACACACATCTACCTGATCCCTTCACAGGCTGTGGGTAGACTGAGAGTCCAAAATGCGCAATGGCACCGTGCGCCTGGAGTATGTATGGACACGGTTATAACACACACACACACACACACACGGTTCATTTATTGTCAAAGAACCCGTGGGAGAACATGGTATTTAACAGAACGGAGAACGGGAGGAGACACTATCTGATCTGAGAATAATAGCACACACACATACACACAATAATAATCATATCAGATGACGCAAGTCAGAGAATTCTCTCACACACCTGTGCACTTCTTCATGGTGCCACTCATGCAGGACTGTTCTGATTCAGCTCTGTGTCAAAGGGACAAAGTGGTGCAAACACAAACTTGCTCTCCCTCAGTCTCAATTTATCTCACACACACACAGTAGCTGTACCCTCGTACATACAGACGCGCTACAGCTGGGCGGTGAGAATGTGTTTATAATGTTTCCCCTCTCCTTTATGGTTTGACTGTCAATAGACAGCAACAGCATTATATCATCATGCCATTGTCAACAATATTATTCTCACAGATTTGACGTTAGGGGCCTAAACTGTAAACAAAGGCGCGCACACACACACACACACACACACACACATACACGCACACACTCAAATATCCTGCGATAGAGACACTTTCAGCACCTGACACCTCGAAAACAGGAAAAGCATTTCAGTGGGACACAGATGTGTGTGTGTGTGTGTGTGTGTGTGTGTGTGTGTGTGTGTGTGTGTGTGTTGGGGGCGGAGCAAGGGTGGAAGAAGGGTAGGCTCAGCTATTTAACCTCACCGGGTACAGAACTTTACTCCATTTGGAGAAGAGAAAGACAGACGTGGCAGGAGAGAACAGAGGGAGAGACAAACATATAGCTGTCTCCATCATGTCCTACTACGAGGTATGGATTGTTTCAGCATTTAGGCCTTGTTAACAAAACCTTTCTGGGACTTTGTATGGCTGTCGGCATTTGTCTTGGTTATCATGTTAATCACTAATCAGATTGTAGAATTGGTTCTTAAAATTGTGCACATCATATTTTTTAAGTGTACTCAATTATCCTTCTCTCTCCCTCTCTCTGAAGCACTTTGTGATACCAGAATCGGATTATGACTACAATGACACAATTTCCGGTTTTGGTTCTGGCTTGGGCGATTTCGGTGCTGGATTTGAGGAGCCATGTGACCGTGAACTGCTGAGCCCCAGCGTGCAGCGTGTCTTCATCCCGGTGGTGTACGGTTTCATCTTCACCCTGGGGATCACCGGGAATGGCCTGGTGGTGTTTGTACTGGGCTGCCAGCGGAAGGCCCGCCTCAGCCTAACGGACCGCTACCGGCTGCACCTCTGCGCCGCCGACCTGCTCTTCGTGCTGGCGCTGCCCTTCTGGGCTGTGGACGCAGCACTAGGGGACTGGCGCTTTGGAGCAGTCACATGTGTCGGCGTGCACGTCATCTACACGGTGAACCTGTATGGCAGCGTGCTGATCCTGGCCTTCATCAGTCTGGACCGCTACCTGGCCGTGGTCAAAGCCACGGACACCAGCACCACACACATCCGGCAGCGGCTAGCTCACAGGTATGTGTACGCTGGTGCCTGGCTGCCGGCTGGTCTCCTCGCTTTCCCAGACATGGTGTTCGCTCGGACCCAGGAGGCAGGGGAAGGGGAGATGGTGTGTGCAAGGCTCTATCCGCCAGAGAACGCCCCACTGTGGGTGTCCCTGTTTCACCTTCAGACGGTGCTGGTGGGGCTGGTGGTGCCGGGCCTGGTTCTACTGGTGTGTTACTGTGTGATCGTGTCCAGGCTGACCCGCGGCCCTCTGGGAGGCCAGAGGCAGAAGAGGAGGGCGGTGCGGACCACTGTGGCTTTGGTTCTCTGTTTCTTCCTCTGCTGGCTGCCGTACTGCATTGGCATCACAGTGGATGCTCTCCTCCGCTTGGAGCTGATCCCGCGGGGCTGTACGTTGGAGTCAGGCCTGGGGTTGTGGTTAGCGGTGTCTGAACCAATGGCGTACGCCCATTGCTGCTTGAACCCGCTGCTCTATGCCTTCCTGGGAGTGGGTTTCAAGAGTTCTGCTCGCCGCGCCCTCACACTTACACGCATGTCCAGCCTGAAGATTCTCCCGCGTAGACGAACAGGCGCCACGACGTCCACAACGACAGAGTCAGAGTCATCTAGTCTGCACTCCAGCTAAGAAAGATATTAGTCTATAGCCTAATAGTGTGTGTGTGTGAGTGTGTGAGTGTGTGAGTGTGTGAGTGTGTGTGTGTGTGTGTGTGTGTGTGTGTGTGTGAGTGTGTGAGTGTGTGTGTGTGTGAGTGTGAGAGAGAGAGTAAGGAGAGTAAGACTGCTGGTCAGTTCTTTCTAATGTCTTGAGATTGTTTTGTAAATATTTTTTGCTTTGCCAGCATTCACTGTTGTTATGGTATGTATGTATGTATGTATGTATGCTTTTTTTAAAACTTCTAACATGTTTGTAATAAAATGTAGAACAAAACCATGATTAATCTTTACTTGGTTCTCTCGTTGAGTGGTGTTACGGTGTGTGTGTGTGTGTGTGTGTGTGTGTGTGTGTGTGTGTGTGTCAGAGAGAAAGAGAAAGAGAGATGAGTGTGTATCTTTACGCTCTTGAAAGTGAAACAGATAAATCCCCGTGGTGCGGTTGGCCAGTCAAGCTTAAAACATCCTGCTGTGTGTCTGGGCAGGGGAGGGGGTGGACATTTATTGTTTCTCCAGATGTTGTTATGGGAACTGTATACCCCCCACCCACACAGGTAAGGGGCTATTTGTGTGTGTCACATCCTGTTACTATCATCATGGCATTGCTGCCCCCCTACCCACACACATACATTCACATTGAAAATGAAATTGGCTGATGTTTCAGACCATAGCCACAGGAAGTAGGGGTGCTGAGGGGGCTACAGCACCCCCTGATAAATCACCCCAAAAAATAATACAGACAAAAGAAAAGTGGGGAAAAAAGTATTTCTCACAAAAATTGATGCACTAGGCCTTTATTACTTCGTCAGCCCAAAACTTCTCTGGTGGCCATGTTCAGATGTGTGACACTGGGCCAGGTGTGAGTGATTCATAACAGCAGAGGATTTTTTTGCATCTTAACAACAGAAAAATATTCCTGTGCGTGTGTGTATAGGGCAGCTGTTTTCAAACGAGGGGTCCCTGATATGAAAATGTGGTTGCCGGAGAATTTCCAAAATCCTAGTAAAGAAAAAAAAAAGTATATATATATATCACAGTGGGGCAAAAAAGTATTTAGTCAGCCACCAATTGTGCAAGTTCTCCCACTTAAAAAGACGAGAGAGGCCTGTAATTTTCATCATAGGTACACTTCAACTATGACGGACAAAATTAGGAAAAAAAATCCCAAAAATCACATTCTAGGATTTTTTATGAATTTATTTGCAAATTATGGTGGAAAATAAGTATTTGGTCACCTACAAACAAGCAAGATTTCTGGCTCTCACAGACCTGTAACTTCTTCTTTAAGAGGCCCCTCTGTCCTCCACTCGTTACCTGTATTAATGGCACCTGTTTGAACTTGTTATCAGTATAAAAGACACCTGTCCACAACCTCAAACAGTCACACTCCAAACTCCACTATGGCCAAGACCAAAGAGCTGTCAAAGGACACCAGAAATGAAATTGTAGACCTGCACCAGGCTGGGAAGACTGAATCTGCAATAGGTAAGCAGCTTGGTTTGAAGAAATCAACTGTGGGAGCAATTATTAGGAAATGGAAGACATACAAGACCACTGATATTCTCCCTCGATCTGGGGCTCCAAGCAAGATCTCACCCCGTGGGGTCAAAATGATCACAAGAACAGTGAGCAAAAATCCCAGAACCACACAGGGGACGTAGTGAATGACCTGCAGAGAGCTGGGACCAAAGTAACAAAGCCTACCATCAGTAACACACTACGCCGCCAGGGACTCAAATCCTGCAGTGCCAGACGTGTCCCCCTGCTTAAGCCAGTACATGCCCAGGCCCGTCTGAAGTTTGCTAGAGAGCATTTGAATGATCCCGAAGAAGATTGGGAGAATGTCATATGGTCAGATGAAACCAAAATATAACTTTTTGGTAAAAACTCAACTCGTCGTGTTTGGAGGACAAAGAATGCTGAGTTGCATCCAAAGAACACCATACCTACTGTGAAGCATGGGGGTGGAAACATCATGCTTTGGGGCTGCTTTTCTGCAAAGGGACCAGGACGACTGATCCATGTAAAGGAAAGAATGAATGGGGCCATGTATCATGAGATTTTGAGTGAAAACCTCCTTCCATCAGCAAGGGCATTGAAGATGAAAGTGTCTGGGTCTTTCAGCATGACAATGATCCCAAACACACCGCCCGGGCAACGAAGGAGTGGCTTCGTAAGAAGCATTTCAAGGTCCTGGAGTGGCCTAGCCAGTCTCCAGATCTCAACCCCATAAATCTTTGGAGGGAGTTGAAAGTCCGTGTTGCCCAGCAGCAGCCCCAAAACATCACTGCTCTAGAGGAGATCTGCATGGAGGAATGGGCCAAAATACCAGCAACAGTGTGTGAAAACCTTGTGAAGACTTACAGAAAACGTTTGACCTCTGTCATTGCCAACAAAGGGTATATAACAAAGTATTGAGATAAACTTTTGTTATTGACCAAATACTTATTTTCCACCATAATTTGCAAATAAATTTATTAAAAATCCTACAATGCGATTTTCTGGATTTTTTTTCAAATTTTGTCTGTCATAGTTTAAGTGTACCTATCTCCTCTCTCATCTTTTTAAGTGGGAGAACTTGCACAATTGGTGGATGACTAAATACTTTTTTGCCCCACTATATATATATATATATATATATATATATAAATTGCATATTTTATCGTCTTTGTCTCTCAAAATCACTGTAATGTGGATAACCTTAAAAATCTCAATGAGAATGATAAAAATCTTAAAGTTAAAATTCAACCAGAGAGAGTTCTTAGATCGTGGGAAAAGACCGCACTTGACAGTTGCACTTGAATCATTACCACGGTGAATGGCTAGGCACGCTACGCTATGAAACCACAGACTATTGCAGAGATTTCGATATGACCGCCCACCACTGATGTGGTGAAAACAACGTGTGGGGAGGCAGAGGCTCAGAAACTCACATCAATACCTTTGTCATATAACACTGTGAAACTAAGAATTGATGCTATTGCTAGCAATCAGGAGGAAACTCGGGTGACTGAATGACTCAACATACCCCACCCACCATATACTCTCCAAACGGATGTTCGCTGCTACGGCCGAGATGCCCATGCATTGTCTTTTGCTCGCTACATGTCGGGGGATGTTATTCACAAGGCCATATATTTCTGTCTCAGGGATGTTCAGTGTGCTGCGAGGCAATATTGACGAAAAACAGATTCCATGCGATTGAATGGTGGCTTTTGCACAGATGGAGCTCCATCTATCATGCGACGGCAGACAGGCCTCTGCACTCTAGTTATGAATGTGTCTCCCTCTGCCATATGAACGCATTGTATGATACACCCACTGAGCTATTATGAATACACCGAGAGCAACTGGCGGCAAAATAGTTGAGCGCAGAACTCGGAGATATGCAGCAGGTAACTTCGATTATGAACTACATAGCGCACGCAAAACTATGTGGAGAAATGAGATCAGAGCATGACAATATTCTATTTCACACCGAAGCTTGGTGGTTTTTGAGGGCAATGTTGGAAAGAGTTTTCGAATTGAGAGAGGAACTGTTGTCATTCGCAATG
Organism: Oncorhynchus mykiss; assembly: GCF_057628025.1. Taxonomy (NCBI): domain Eukaryota; kingdom Metazoa; phylum Chordata; class Actinopteri; order Salmoniformes; family Salmonidae; genus Oncorhynchus; species Oncorhynchus mykiss. The sequence continues at coordinate 10,352,290 of NC_143049.1, forward strand.
GATGTAAAAAAAAAAAAACTTTGTTGAATTTCTGTGTAATGAAAAGAAAATGTGTATCCTTGCCTACTTAACATAAATATTCGGGATACTGAATGAACTGAACGCAAGCATGCAGGGGAAATGCAAAAATAAATCTACAGATGAGTGACCAAATCAGCTAAATCCATTTGACTGTGATCTTGGCTCAGTTGACATGCCAGTGATGGGTTTGGATATCCGATCTTTAAGTATTATTAATCATGAGTTCTAATAGAGACATGAGAGGTGCCTTAGCCCAGGGTTTGCACCAGGAGTTGTCTGTAAGAGGAAGGGTTATGGTGGGTGCAATTAAGCTTGGGAGTAGTTCCTCCATCTTAATCTTTTCTTTTTATTGGCCAGTCTGAGACATGGCTTTTTTTTCCAACTCTGCCTAAAAGGCCAGCCTCCCTGAGTCACCTCTTCACTGTTAACATTGAGACTGGTGTTTTCACGGGTACTATTTAATGAAGCTGACAGTTGAGGATTTGTGAGGCTTCTGTTTCTCAAACTAGACACTCTAATGTACTTGTCCTCTTGCTCAGTTGTGCCCCGGGGCCTCCCAGTCCTCTTTCTATTCTGGTTAGGGCCAGTTTGCGCTGTTCTGTGAAGGGAGTAGTACATTGCGTTGTACGAGATCTACAGTTTCTTGGCAATTTATCGCTTGGAATAGCCTTTATTTCTCAGAACAAGAATAGACTGACGAGTACTTCATTTCTAGCCATTTTGAGCCTGGAATTGAACCAACAAATGCTGATGGTCCAGATACTCAACGAGTCTAAAGAAGACCAGTTTATTGCTTCTTTAAATCAGAACAACAGTTTTCAGCTGTGCTAACATAATTGCAAAAGGGTTTTCTAATGATCAATTAGCCTTTTAAAATGATAAACTTGGATTAGCTATAACAACATGCCACAGGAGTGGTTTCCGATAATGGGCTTCTGTACGCCTATGTAGATATTCCATAAAAAATCAGCCGTTTCCGGCTACAATAGTCATTTACAACATTAACAATGTCCACTGTATTTCTGATCAATTTGTTGTTTTAATGGACAAAAAAATGGCTTTTCTTTCAAAAACAAGGACATTTCTAAGTGACCCCAAACCTTTGAACGGTAGTGTATCAACAACTGTCGTTTTATGTGACACAAAGATATGTGCCTGCTGGGACATGCAAGTGTATCTGTAGCTGCAGAAGGCCTACACATAATTTGCACCTACCAACACACACAGATCAGCTCAACAATATGAGCACCACTAGACTATTAAAGATTCTCACAGGCTTCATAACTTGAACTAGATTGCTGTCGAATTTGTGACACAATGCAATGAGTGTAAGTAAACCACAACGTCTCCAAATGGGAAATATTTTCTGTGTGGGAGAGTTTTACACACACGAGCACACACTATAGCAAAAGAACACGGAGTGGGCGAAAAATTAGGCTGTGGCGTTTTATAGTATTCACATCACTTAGCCTATCACTCAACAACTGTGTAATGCAAGTGAATGATTATAGAGTGAATGCTTGCCTACTTCTTTTAGTGGGCTACACACTGCATTGGTCCTACTACTGCGACATACAAAATGTAGGCCTATGTCAACTGGATTCCGGTGCTACATGCAACATAATGCAACGTAATGAGCTACAAAGACAAAATCAATCTGGCACCTGACACACATCTATTGCCCAGCGATACTAGACTAAAGCTGTACTCAGGAGAGCTAATGAGCTCTATGGGCACCTTTTGAGACCGAATATGTTATTCAGGGACGCAAACACAAGCTGGAGTTTGAGATTGTGAAAACCAGTCAACATCCTTTTCTCTCAGGCTCTACATGCGAACTCCTGGGACTGATGCAGTTCACTGTACCAAATGACCTGCACATGGTGGATCATGTACAGCATGGACTCCTGTCCAAAGAACAACTACTCAGCAGATATGACGATGTATTCAACAGGCCAGTTGAATCAGTGCCTGGGGAGGTACACTTTGAAGTGGATGAGAGCATCACTCCAGTCCAGTTTGCTCCTCGCAATGTGCCCATTGCAATGAAAGTGGCTGTGAAGGCCCAGCTGGACAAGTATGAGGCCGATGGCAACATGACATCTGTGACTGAACCAACTGACTGCTACAACAATATGGTCATAGTGAAAAAAACAGAGAAGCTGAGGGTCTGCATCGACCCAAAGCATTTGAACCAAGCACTGAAACGATCCCACTACATCATGCCAACACTAGAGGATGTCCTCTACAAGCTTCCCAAGGCCAGGATTTGGAAAGGATGCCCGAGATGCATTCCTTCAATGCAAGCTGGACGAAGAAAGCAGCTCCCGTTTTATGTCTCAGTGGCGCCTGAGGTATACCAACGCAAGCAGCACGAGTTACTGGCTAGGCTCAAGGGCATTGCAACCATCGCCGATGATGGCCTGATCGTAGGCTGTGGTGACACAGATGAAGAAGCAGAACGCGACCACGATGTGAAGCTCCTGGCACTGATGGAGCACTGCTGATCAGTTAAGCTTCGTCTTGGCCTGAAGAAGCTGCAGTTCATGGTGAAAGACGTCCACTTCCATGGCCATATTCTCTCGGCAAAAGCTCTGTAGCCGGACCCAGACAAGGTCCGAGCGATCCTCGACATGCCAAACTCGTTTGATGCGAAAGGAGTACAGCGTCTCATTGGTTTTGCAAACTATCTTGCAAAGTTCATGTCACACCTATCAGCAGTCTGTGAGCCTCTGCGCCGGTTGCTTGGATGCTGCCTTATGCAGGAAGGCCAGCCTGTTGCGTTTGCCTCGAGAGCGCTCACCCCCACCAAACAAAACTATACACAAATTGAGAAAGAGTGCCTCAGCATCGTCTTCTCCTGCCGCCGATTCCATCACTACTTATATGGTCGAGAGCTGGTCACAGCTGAAACTGACCACAAACCACGTATTGCCATATTCAGTGAACCTCTCCTCAACGTGCCCAAGAGGCTTCAAAGCATGCTTCTGACTCTGCAAAACTACAGCCTGAAGGTCATTTACAAGCCAGGACCAGAGATGTACATCAGCGACACACTGAGCAGGGCAACAGCACAATGTACAGGCAGAGGCACTGCCTATCAGCGGCAGGCCATCTGTTCGCTACAGCAGGAACAACAAGATGTTCAACAGATCAATCAGGCAGACTACTTAAACGTCACAGATCACCGCCTAGCCCAGATCAGGCAACACACTGACAAGGACGAACACCTACAGTCACTGAAGTCCATGGCTCTCGCAGGTTGGCCAGACCTGAATGAGGAGACACCTTTCACAGTGAGAGAATACTGGACCTTTCGAGATGAGATCATCGTGCAAAATGGCGTCTTGTTCAGAGGTCAGAAGGTCTTTATTGCCAAATCACTACGTCCAGAGATGCTTACCCGCATACACTCCAGTCACGTTGGAGGTGACGCATGCTACCGCCAGGCTCGTGAAACATTATACTGGCCAAACATGCAAGCAGAAATTAAAGACTTTGTCAGCAACTGTACCACATGCAACAGGTACGCTCATGAACAGCAAAAGGAAACCATGATGTCACAGGAACTGCCCACAAGGGCCTGGCAAATCGTCAGCATGGACTTATTCAGCCACAGACAAAAGGACTATCTCCTCATCGTTGGTCACTACTGCTCCCTGACTTGTCTGCAGAGACGGTCATAAAGTGCTGCAAGGTGCAGTTTGCAAGGCAAGGTCAGCCTGACAAGGTAATCACGGACAATGGCCCACTGCACAGTTAAAGCGTTTTGCCTCAGAATGGGAGTTTGACCACGTGACCTCCTCTCCAAGACAAAAAGCAAATTGCAAGGCAGAATCAGCTGTCAAGATTGCAAAAAACCTGTTAAGCAGGGCCTTGCGCGACAGTAACGACCCATGGAAAGCGATCTTACAGTGGAGGAACACACCCACCGAAAACATGGACAGCAGCCCAACACAATGCCTTCTGTCCAGGCGTCTGAAGACTACCATCCCCGTGGCTAACAAGCTACTTGAGCCCTGCGTCATGGTTGGCGTAACGGACAACCTGCGTCACAGAAAGCAGCTCGCTAAGTGCTTCTACGACCGGACTGCTCGAAGCCTACCAGAGCTGGAGGTGGGTGAAACGATAAGGATGAAACCACTGCCGGGAGACCACACATGACTCTGGAGGCTGGGCACGTGCCTACAGAGAGTTGCACCACGTTCTTACCTGGTGGATGTTGGTGGCTCCCTCTATCGTCGCAATCGGGTGGATCTGCGCGTAGCAGAGCAGACAAACCAGAACACGCCATACACTCACCTAGATGAGCTGGATCACAGTCCAGGCCTAAGTGCAAGGGGTGCAGAATTGAGACATGAGCCAACTGAAGGTGAGGCTTCTACCCTACCAAGCTCTCCAGCTCGTGGCCCTAATCCTACCCCTGTCAGAGCCAATACTTACTCACGGGTGGGTCGGCTGTGCAAGCCACCGGACAGGCTTACTCTGTAAGCAAGAAACTGTGTTAACTTGTCCTCTGTTTATAAAAAAAGGAAGATGACAACTGAAGTAAAAAGAAAATGTCATGCTTTTTCAATTGTTATGACTTGACTGTTAAGAACTTAATGTTATGCCGTTATGTTTGCACTTTCTATTGAAAAGGATGATGTTACGGAGTCTAGTTGATAGGTAATCAACTAGCCGGACTGTTCCCTGGACTCCGCATGTAGGGATTTGTACAATGCTTGAACAAGGCTATTGAACTTGACATTGGTGTCTGTCTTTAGTCCTTTATCCAACATATCATACTGAAACAATGTGCCTCACCCAAATTATTAGTCCTATTGGTCCCTTTCCCCCTCATCACTTAGCCTACTGTTCTGACTTGGTGGTGCACATGTTGCCTATAGCCTATTTTAGAGAAATGTAATCATCTGACTTGGTGTACAGGGAGAATACTATAAGAACAGCCCATGTTGCTGTACATTTCAAAAGTGCTGAACAAATAGTTATGTTAACTACGTTTGTCCTAGCTCGCTCATTAATGTCTTAATCGAAATTACGGATTGCATCTTATCCGCTCGTCGTCCCCTTATGCCATAGTTTGTACATCTCAATTGTTAGTAGAAACCACATTTATTTAAGCAAGTCGGACATATCAGCTATGGTTTTTTAAAAGGCAGTAAATGAGGCTGAATGAACTGCTGTTAGCCAGGTGTAGCAGTGGTAAGGATTCACTCCATGGTGCAGAAAAGAAAGCAGTTTGTGGGCACTGTTTGTCACCATTATAATGCAATTAATGTACTGTTTAGTGTTTGTGTAGTGGCTTTTGCATCTACAATTGATTTTTTTTTTGTTGAGTTTGCCCTACCTAGATTTACGTGCTAAAATCGCCACTGATGATTACAAACGTCAAGTCATTGCTTGCTATACAGTTTTCGAAAACACAAGTTACTTATCTTTCATATCTGGCGTGATGATTTGATAACCATGTAAATCTCTCTCGGACAAGGTAACATTTATTAATATTTTCGGCTGTATTCTATTCGAAAATAGAAATTAGCATAAAAGTTGACATCTTGCAAAACTACAAATCCCTGCAAGCTCATGCACATAATCTCTAGCTGGCACCTTTGCTAACAGGTATTGTAAACATTTAAAGCTTGCACGAGACAGTTAACAGAATTGTTCATTCAAATAATTTTTTGGGCAGTTTATTCCTTACTACGTTTAGCTAACATTAGATAGCTAATCCAGAGATTCTTACCTTTGCCCTCGATTTGGCAGTCTCTTCCAGGTCATCATGGCATTTGGAGTCGTAGCTGTGCTGCAGCACCCCCTGAAAAAAAAAATAGCCCCAAAATATTTTTTCACAAAAGTAGTGCACTGAGCCTTTATTATTATTATTATTATTATTATTATTATTATTATTATTATTATTAGCGGACCAATAGCAGGTAAATACAGGCAAGTATATATTGATAAGTCACCTTGTCCAAAAACATCACATCAGGGTAAGCCTACATGAAACACAGCCCTTATTTTATGCAAACAGTTGTATGCTGGTAACAATGCCTGCTTAGACCTTTACCCTATTCTGTCTCTGCTTTGTAGTAATCATCGTGTTTGTCATAATACAGTGTTAATGTGTTAATATGGCTGTCAGGAACATAATCTTCTGTCTCTCCCCCCCCAAGCCAAATTTGGGTTGGGGCTGCTGGCCCTCCATGTCCTTCCTGAAGAGCACAGAGGCCAAGATCCTCACCTGTAAGACCATGTTAATGTCTTTAGATCTTAAATTTGTCTCTTTTCAGTGGAACAAAATCATTGACTCCTATGTACAGTATACAGTAGTAGTTCCACTGACATATTGTTTCTCCTCGTGGTCCCGTGGTCCAGGTTTGTCACATCATTCAACCTGGACAGGATCTGGACTCAGGTTTATGGACATTTTTGCAAATGTATATATATATATATTTTAAACAAATACCTTATTACATAAGTATTCAGACCCTTTGCTATGACACTCGAAATTGAGCTCAGGTGCATCCTGTTTCCATTGATCATCCTTGATGTTTCTACAACTTGATTGGAGTCCACCTGTGGTAAATTCAATTGATTGGACATAATATGGATAGGCACACACCTGTCTATTTAAGGTCCCACAGTTGACAGTCCATGTCAGTGCAAAAAACAAGCCATGAAGTCGAAGGAATTGTCCGTAAAGCTCTGGACCAGGATTGTGTTGAGGTACAGATCTGGGGAAGGGTACCGAAAAATGTCTGCAGCATTGAAGGTCCCCAAGAACACAGTGGCCTCCAAGACTCTTCCTATAGCTGACCGGCCAGCCAAACTGAGCAATCGGGGGAGAAGGCCTTGGTCAGGGAGGTAATCAAAAACCCGATGTTCACTCTGACAGAACTCCAGAGTTTCTTTGTGGAGATGGGAGAAACTTCCAGAAGGACAACCATCTCTGCAGCACTCCACCGTTCAGGACTTTATGGTAGAGTGGCCAGACAGAAGCCACTGCACAGTAAAAGGCACATGACAGCCCGCTTGGAGTTTGTCAAAAGGCACCTAAAAGACTCTCAGACCTTGAGAAACAAGATACTCTGGTCTGATGAAACTAAGATTGAACTCTTTGGCCTGAATGCCAAGCGTCAACTCTGGAGGAAACCTGGCACAATCCCTATGGTGAAGCACGGTGGGGGTGGAAGCATGCTGTGGGGATGCTGTGGGGAAGCATGCTGTGGGGAAAGATGAACGGAGCAAAGTACAGAGCGCTCAGGACCTCAGACTGGGGTGAAGGTTCACCTTCCAACAGGACAACGACCCTAAGCACACAGCCAAGACAACGCAGGAGTGGCTTCCGGACAAGTCTCTGAATGTCCTTGAGGGGCCCAGCAAGAGCCCGAACCTGTTATAACATCTCTGGAGAGACCTGGAAATAGCTACGCTGCGACACGCCCCATCTAACCTGACAGAGCTTAAGAAGATCTTCAGAGAAGAATGGGAGAAACTTCCCAAATACAGGTGTGCCGAGCTTGTAGCGTACCCAAGAAGACTCAATGCTGTAATCGCTGCCGAAGGTTCTTCAACAAAGTACTGAGTAAAGGATCTGAATACATTTTTACATTTTTTATTAATGTGCAAACATTTCTAAAAACCTGTTTTTGCTTTGTAATTATAGGGTATTGTGTGTAGATGGAGGAGGAGGTCTGTGGATCTGTAACCTGGATGCTTTGAGTTGCTCTCTGAAAGTCTATGCGTTTGACCTCCTGGGGTTTGGCCGGAGCTCTCCACCCCCCCTTCCCCACAGATGCTGCCCTGGCCGAGGAGCTGTAGAGGCAATCAGTAGGCCTTGAACAATGTCCTACTGGAACATAGTCTGGGTGGATACCTGGCAACGTCTTACATCATCCAGCACCCTTCTAGGTGAGAGGCCATGTTATTGTTCACTCATGTTGATGTCAGTATTTATTATGGTATTGCCTTGAAGCTAATGCTTGATGTACATTGACAGTGCAAACATGTGTACACTAGGGCCGTTGTGTTGACCATATTACTGCCACACCGGCAGTCATGACCGCAGTAAAATTCTACGTGACCGTTGAGTCAGGGTAATATTTTCTTATGCACTCTGGACATGCGTTAGTAGTACCCGGGTCGCTAATGGCCTGGTACTCAGGGCTCTATTGTCCCTCTAACCAATCTGACATCAATGCAAAGGCAATTGAAAAGCACATCAAAAACAGTATGTGCTTTTAAAACTCACCTCACTGTGATTGATCAATTTGAAGAAACAAGTTCAACAACAGGTTGAAACTGAGTGCAGAACATGGTCGTTGTGGATGTTGTTTCAAAGCCTAACACAACTAAATCAAATCACTTTTTCTTGGTCACATACACGTGTTTAGCAGATGTTATTGTAGGTGTAGCAAAATGCTTGTGCTTCTCGTTCCCGACAGTGCAGCATTATCTGACAAGTAATATCTAACAATTTCCCAACATACACCTAAAAGTTACAAATCTAAGTAAAGGAATGTGGACGAGCAATGTCCGAGCGGCATAGACTAAGTATAGAATATATGAGATGAGTAATGCAAGATATGTAAACATTAAAGTGACTAGTGTTCCATTTGTTAAAGTGGCCAATGATTTCAAGTCTGTGTATATACAGTTGAAGTCGGAAGTTTACATACCCTTAGGTTGGAGTCATTAAAATTCGTTTTTCAACCGCTCCACAAATTTGTTGTTAACAAACTATAGTTTTGGCAAGTCAGTTAGGACATCTACTTTGTGCATGACACAAGTCATTGTGTCCAACAATTGTTTACAGACAGATTATTTCACTTATAATTCACTGTATCATAATTCTAGTAGGGCAGAAGTTGACATACACTAAGTGGACTGTGCTTTTAAACAGCTTGGAAAATTCCAGAAAATTATGTCATGGCTTTAGAAGCTTCTGATAGGCTAATTTACATAATTTGAGTCAATTGGAGGTGTACCTGTGGATGTATTTCAAGGCCTACCTTCAACCTCAGTGCCTCTTTGCTTAACATCATGGGAAAATCAAAAGAAATCAGCCAAGACCTCAAAACATTTTTGTAGACCTCGACAAGTCTGGTTCAACCTTGCATGCAATTTCCAAATGCCTGAAGGTACCACGTTCATCTGCACAAACAATAGTACACAAGTATAAACACCATGGGACCAAGCAACTGTCATACCGCTCAGGAAGGAGACGCATTCTGTCTCCTAGAGATGAACTTACTTAGAGCGAAAAGTGCAAATCAATCCAAGAACAACAGCAAAGGACCTTGTGAAGATGCTGGAGGAAACAGGTACAAAAGTATCTATGTCCACAGTAAAATGAATCCTATATCAACATAACCTGAAAGGCCACTCAGCAACGAAGAAGCCACTGCTTCAAGACCGCCATAGAAAAGCCAGACTACGGTTTGCAACTGCACATGGGGACAAAGATTGTACTTTTTGGAGAAATGTCCTTTGGTCTGATGAAAAATAATAGAACTGTTTGGCCATAATGACCATCGTTATGTTTGGAGAAAAAGGGGGAGGCTTGCAAGCCGAAGAACACCATCCCAACCGTGAAGCACGGGGGTGGCAGCATCATGTTGTGGGGGTACTTTGCTGCAGGAGCGACTGGTGCACTTCACAAAAGAGATGACATCATGAGGAAGGACAATTATGTGGAGATATTGAAGCAACATCTCAAGACATCAGTCAGGATGTTAAAGCTTGGTAGCAAATGGGTCTTCCAAATGGACAATGACCCCAAGGATACTTCCAAAGTTGTGGCAAAATGTCAAAGTCAAGGTATTGGAGTGGCCATCACAAAGCCCTGACCACAATCCTATAAAACATTTGTGGTCAGAACTGAAAAAGCGTGTGCGAGCAAGGAGGCCTACAAACCTGACTCAGTTACACCAGCTCTGTCAGGAGGAATGGGCCAAAATTAACTCAAACTTATTGTGGGAAGCTTGTGGAAGGCTACCCAAAATGTTTGACCCAAGAAACAATTTAAAGGCAATGCTACAATACTAATTGACTATTTAACAGTCTGATGGCCTTGAGATAGAAGCTGTTTTTCAGTCTCTCGGTCCCAGCTTTGATGCACCTGTACTGACCTCGCCTTCTGGATGAACAGGCAGTGGCTCGGGGGGTGGTTGTCATTGATGATCTTTTTGGTCTTCCTGTGACATAGGGCGCTGTAGGTGTACTGGAGGGCAGGTATTTTGCCCCTGGTTTTGTTGGGCAGACCACACCACCCTCTGGAGAGCCCTGCGGTTGTGGCTGGTGCCGTATCAGGCAGTGACACAGCCTGACAGGATGCTCTCAATGGTGCGTCTGTAAAATGTTGAGGGTTTTAGGTGACAAGCCAAATTTCTTCAGCCTCCTGAGGTTGAAGTGGTGCTATTGCGCTGCCTTCACTACACTGTCTGTGTGGGTGGACCATTTCAGTCTGTCAGTGACGTGTATGCCGAGGATCTTAACATTCCACCTTCTCCACTGCTGTCCAGTCGATGTGGATAGGGGGGTGCTCCCTCTGCTGTTTCCTGAAATCCACGATAGTCTCCTTTGTTGACGATGAGTGAGATGTTATTTTAGTAGGTTAGCCTACTACTGTTGTGTTGTCTGCAAACTTGATTATTGAGTTGGAGGCATGCTTGGCCAAGCAGTCATGGGTGAACAGGGAGTACATGACGGGGCTGAGAATTCATGTTTGTGGGGCCCCAGTGTTGAGGATCAGCAAAGTGGAGGTGTTTCCTACCTTCACCTCCTGTGGGAGGCCTATCAGGAAGTCCAGGACCAAATTGCACAAGGCAGGGTTCAGACACAGGGCCTCGAGCTTAATGATGCGCGTGGAGGGTACTATGGTGTTGATTGCTGAGCTATAGTCAATGAACAGCATTCTTATATAGGTATTCCTCTTGTCCAGATAGGATAGGGCAGTGTGATGGTGATTGCATCGTCTGTGGAACTATTCGGGCGGTAATCAAATTGAAGTGGGTCTAGGGTGACAGGTAGGGTGGAGGTGATATGATCCTTGACTAGTCTCTCAAAGCACTTCATGATGACAGAAGTCATAGTCATTTTGTTCAGTTACCTTTGCATTCTTGGGTACAGGAAAAATGTTGGCCATTTTGAAGCATGTTGGGACAGCAGACTGGGATAGGGAGAGATTGAATACACCCACACACAACCCACCTGTTAATTAATATTTGTTAGTGGTTAATACTCTGTTTGATTTAGAAGTGTGGGGTCGTTTTAAATGTGCTTTTATTGGGTTTTCACGGGTTAGAAAAGATAGTGTACACAAATTAAAGTTTATATTGTCAAAGTTTAGTTTGCACACATGTCAATTCGCTTGTTTGGAAGAAATGTACTGAAAAACCCATGTAAACCTGATACACAAAATGTTTGAAATATCTTTAAATAATATCTGAGGTGCAGGAAAACAAACTCACTTAATAGGGCTGACTGACCTCTGTTCTGACTTCCTGGTGAGGCCTGATCACCCTTACTAGGAAGACATGATATGTTTTTTTTATGGACTATGTAAAAACATATAATGAACAAGTTTATAACTTATTTATTTCGGACCACGAGAAGGACAGAGCCGTCTCCATTTGTATTTTACCATTACCTTATGGGATACAATTATTATCAAGAGAATTATTATCAAGAGAATTCGTTATCAAGAGAATTATCAACTTATCAAGAGAATTCGATTTGATATATTCTAATTTGTTTATTTTGATTTAACAGGGAGTGTTTTTTTAATGTATTTTTTTCGGACGCATGAATCATGTTGTGAGTCATGTGTCATAGGGGAATTACCAGTCCCTTGGGGTCCTTTGGTAAATATGCAAATAGATTTTCTTCACATGGTTGCCTGTAAAAGAGATGTTGGTAATGGATGACAGTTACTCCAAATTCATTGAAGTTTTTCCCCACCCTGAGTGATAGTATTGCTGTTGTTTTCTCTTTCTTTTTGTGCAACACTGACAATGTACTATGTAAACAGTACCAGTCAAAAGTTGACACACCTACTCATTCAAGGATTTTTCTTTATTTTTTTTTACTATTTTCTACATTGTAGAATAATAGTGAAGACATCAAAACTATGAAATAACACACATGGAATCATGTAGTAACCAAAAAAGTGTTAAACAAATCAAAATATATATTTTATTTGAGATTCTTCAAAGTAGCCACCTGTTGCCTTGATGACAACTTTGCACACTCTTGGCACACGCTTGGCACCAGCTTCACCTGGAATGCTTTTCCAACAGTTTTGGAGGAGTTCCCATATATGCTGAGCACTTGTTGGCTGCTTTTCTTTCACTCTGTGGTCCAACATCTGAGGGTTGAGGTTGGGTTATTGTGGAGGCCAGGTCATCTGATGCATCACTCCATCACTCTCCTTCTTGGTCAAACAGCGCTTACATAGCCTGGAGGTGTGTTGGGTCATTGTCCCGTTGAAAAACAAATGATAGTCCCACTAAGCCCAAACCAGATGGGATGGTGTATCGCTGCAGAATGCTGTGGTAGCCATGCTGGTTAAGTGTGGCTTGAATTCTAAATAAATCACAGACAGTGTCACCAGCAAAGCACCATCACACCTCCTCCCATGCTTTCAGAAATGTCAAATCTCAAGGACAGATTTCGGTCTTATGTCCATTGCTTGTGTTTCTTGGTCCAAGCAAGTCTCTTCTTCTTATTGGTGTCCTTTTAGTAGTGGTTTCTTTGCAGCAATTTGACCATGAAGGCCTGCTCCACTGTCTCCTCTGAACAGTTGCTGTTGAGATGTGCCTGTTACTTGAACTCTGTGAAGCATTTATTTGGGCTGCAATCTGAGGTGCAGTTAACTCTGAGCTTATCCTCTGCAGGTAAATCTGGGTCTTACTTTCCTATGGTGGTCCTCATGAGAGCCAGTTTCATCATAGCGCTTGATGGTTTTTGCGACTGCGCTTGAAAAAACGTTCAAAGTTCTTGACATTTTCCGGAATTGACTGACCTTCATGTCTTTAAGTAATGATGGACTGTCATTTCACCTTTGCTTATTTGAGCTGTTCATGCCATAATATGGACTTTGTCTTTTACCAAATAGGGCTATCTTCTGTATACCACCCCTACCTTGTCACAACACAACTGATTGGATCAAAAGCATTAACAAGGAAAGAAATTCCACAAATTAACTTTTAACAAGGCACACCTGTTAATTGAAATGCATTCCAGGTGACTACCTCATGAAGCTGGTTGAGAGAATGCCAAGAGCGTGCTTAGCTATCATCAAGGCAAAGGGTGGCTACTTTGAAGAGTCTAAAATCTAAAATATATTTGGGTTTCTTTAACACTTTTTTGGGTACTACATGATTCCATATGTGCTATTTCATAGTTTTGATGTCTTCACTATTATTCAAACATTTTGAAAATAGTAAAAAAGTAAGAAAACACACCTACTCATTCCAGGATTTAACTTTTGACTGGTACTGTATACATTTTTGTTGCATGTTATTTTGGCATTAATAAATTTGTCACATGAGTTTGCAAACAATAAAATAAAATAAAATTAACATTGAGTTAATAAAGCCACATAAAAACTTGTTCCCTTTATTGCTTCTTGAGTAAGGCAACTCCAAAATGCAGGTGTTCCAGCCTAGCTTAGTTTTTTCTGTGGTAGTGGGGCAGCCAAGCTGAAAATACTGAACGTAGGGTTGGTATGTTCTCTAGTTGTGCCGTGAATGGCTCTGTGTTTTGTCACTAATGGGGACACTACGTCACTACCAAATCTACGGAGAAAGCTCCAAAATTCAAGTCCCTTGGGTGCTGCCATAGAGTTATATTAGAAGTGCCCATCCAAGAAGTCTCGAGGTCATTGGCCACAGATAAAATGACGTCAAATCATGTTAGATCTACCATAGCTTTGATTGGACTAGTCAAGCAGTCATCATCATCATCAAGTCGACAATCTACAGGCAAGTCCTTTTCAATCATTTGTCATATGAAGAGAAATTATTGGACATAAACATTGGAAGTTGGAAATCAGAAATTCAACAATGAGTGGTTTGGAAGGAATCAGTGGCTAACAACAAGCGTTGCAAAGCAATCTCTAGCCTACTACTCAGTGGAGTGCGGGTGTGGTCCAAGTCTGGGTTTAAGGGTCTTTTTGCCAAGCTTAAAAGGATAAACATTCACATGCATCACCATGGGCCTGAAAAGGTTGAGTACAGCACGAGTGAATGAGTTGTTTACGTCTTTGTTAATTTACCGTAAAAATGTTTTTATTCAGTGTGGACGGGGTCCCTGTTTGAAAGGGGAAAATCTTTTGACGCACCGCCGGTGAGCACCTGAAATATTATGTCAGCTCTGAAAAATTATGTCAGCTCTGAAATATTATGTCAGCTCTGAAATATTATGTCAGCTCTGAAATATTATGTCAGCTCTGAAATATTATGTCAGCTCTGGAAAATTATGTCAGTTCTGAAATATTATGTCAGCTCTGAAATATTATGTCAGCTCTGAAATATTATGTCAGCTCTGAAATATTATGTCAGCTCTGAAATATTATGTCAGCTCTGAAAAATTATGTCAGCTCTGAAATATTATGTCAGCTCTGAAATATTATGTCAGCTCTGAAATATTATGTCAGCTCTGAAATATTATGTCAGCTCTGAAATATTATGTCAGCTCGAGGACACTTACCACGCTGCGCTTTGGTCCACACCTTCTTCAACAGACGATCGTTACAGAAAGCTTCAAGTTCCTTGGCGTACACATCACTGACAAACTGAAATGGTCCACCCACACAGACAGTGTGGTGAAGGCGGCGAATAGCACCACTTCAACCTCAGGAGGCTGAAGAAATTTGGCTTGGCACCTAAAACCATCACAAACATTTACAGATGCACAATTGAGAGCAAAAGCATCATCGGGGGTAAACTACCTGCCCTCCAGGACACCTAGAGCACCCAAAATCACAGGAAGGCCAAAAACATCAAGTACCACCTAAGCCACTGCCTGTTCACCCCGCTATCATCCACAAGGCAAGGTCAGTACAGGTGCATCAAAGCTGGGACCGAGAGACTGAAAAACAGCTTCTATCTCAAGGCCATCAGACTGTAAAATAGCCATCATTAGCACATTAGAGAATGCTGCCCTATACATGGTTTGCTTTTTCCGTATTTCTTTTTAAAAATCTGACACCGGTGGCATTAAGGAGAGGTACAGTGCCTTGCGAAAGTATTCGGCCCCCTTGAACTTTGCGACCTTTTGCCACATTTCAGGCTTCAAACAAAGATATAAAACTGTATTTGTTTGTGAAGAATCAACAACAAGTGGGACACAATCATGAAGTGGAACGAGATTTATTGGATATTTCAAACTTTTTTAACAAATCAAAAACTGAAAAATTGGGCGTGCAAAATTATTCAGCCCCTTTACAGCAAACTCTCTCCAGAAGTTCAGTGAGGATCTCTGAATGATCCAATGTTGACCTAAATGACTAATGATGATAAATACAATCCACCTGTGTGTAATCAAGTCTCCGTATAAATGCACCTGCACTGTGATAGTCTCAGAGGTCCGTTAAAAGCGCAGAGAGCATCATGAAGAACAAGGAACACACCAGGCAGGTCCGAGATACTGTTGTGAAGAAGTTTAAAGCCGGATTTGGATACAAAAAGATTTCCCAAGCTTTAAACATCCCAAGGAGCACTGTGCAAGCGATAATATTGAAATGGAAGGAGTATCAGACCACTTCAAATCTACCAAGACCTGGCCGTCCCTCTAAACTTTCAGCTCATAAAAGGAGAAGACTGATCAGAGATGCAGCCAAGAGGCCCATGATCACTCTGGATGAACTGCAGAGATCTACAGCTGAGGTGGGAGACTCTGTCCATAGGACAACAATCAGTCGTATATTGCACAAATCTGGCCTTTATGGAAGAGTGGCAAGAAGAAAGCCATTTCTTAAAGATATCCATAAAAAGTGTTGTTTAAAGTTTGCCACAAGCCACCTGGGAGACACACCAAACATGTGGAAGAAGGTGCTCTGGTCAGATGAAACCAAAATTGAACTTTTTGTTAACAATGCAAAACGTTATGTTTGGCGTAAAAGCAACACAGCTGAACACACCATCCCCACTGTCAAACATGGTGGTGACAGCATCATGGTTTGGGCCTGCTTTTCTTCAGCAGGGACAGGGAAGATGGTTAAAATTGATGGGAAGATGGATGGAGCCAAATACAGGACCATTCTGGAAGAAAACCTGATGGAGTCTGCAAAAGACCTGAGACTGGGACGGAGATTTGTCTTCCAACAAGATAATGATCCAAAACATAAAGCAAAATCTACAATGGAATGGTTCAAAAATAAACATATCCAGGTGTTAGACTGGCCAAGTCAAAGTCCAGACCTGAATCCAATCGAGAATCTGTGGAAAGAACTGAAAACTGCTGTTCACAAATGCTCTCCATCCAACCTCACTGAGTTCGAGCTGTTTTGCAAGGAGTAATGGGAAAAAAATTCAGTCTCTCGATGTGCAAAACTGATAGAGACATACCCCAAGCGACTTACAGCTGTAATCGCAGCAAAAGGTGGCGCTACAAAGTATTAACTTAAGAGGGCTGAATAATTTTGCACGCCCAATTTTTCAGTTTTTGATTTGTTAAAAAAGTTAGAAATATCCAATAAATGTCGTTCCACTGCATGATTGTGTCCCGCTTGTTGTTGATTCTTCACAAAAAAATACAGTTTTATATCTTTATGTTTGAAGCCTGAAATGTGGCAAAAGGTCGCAAAGTTCAAGGGGGCCGAATACTTTCGCAAGGCACTGTATATCTATATTTCCATGTCTAACACTTGAATGTTCATCGACATTTATAATGAGTATTTCTGCAAAATGATGTGGCTCTACAATATCACTGGATGTTTTTGGAACTAGTGAACGTAACGTGCCAATGTATACTGAGATTTTTTTATTTAAATATGAACTTTATCAAACAAAACATATATGTATTGTGTAACAGGAAGTCCTATGAGTGTCATCTGATGAAGATTATCAAAGGTTAGGGATTAATTTTATCTCTATTTGTGCTTTTTGTGACTCCTGTCTTTGGCTGGAAAAATGGCTGTGTTTTTCTGTGAGTTGGTGGTGACCTAACATAATCGTTTGTGGTGCTTTCCCTGTAAAGCCTATTCGAAATTGGACACTGTGGTGGGTTTAACAACAAGATTACCTTTAAAACGAGGAATTTTAATTATGGGATTTGAATTTGGCGCCCTGCACTTTCACTGGCTGTTGTCATATCAATCCCGTTAACGGGATTGCAGCCATAAGAAATTTTAAGCAAGTCAGCCATGTTTTTTAAAAGGCAGTAAATGAGGCTGAATGATGTCACGTTCGTCATAATGATCACTGAACAACTACAACTACTTTCGTCAGAATGAACACTGAACAAACAAACAAAATAACAAAACGAACCGTGAAGCTAATATGAGTAGTGCAGACAGGCAACTAAACATAGAACAAGAACCCACAAAGACAAAAGGGAAAATGGCAACCTAAATGTGATCCCCAATCAGAGACAACGATAAACAGCTGCCTCTGATTGGGAACCATATCAGGCCACCATAGACATACATATAACCTAGACCTACCAAACCCCTAGACATACAAAAACCCTAGACAATACAAAACTAGCATACCCACCCTTGTTACACCCTGACCTAACCAAAATATAAAGAAAACAGAGATATCTAAGGTCAGAACGTGACAAATGAACTGTTTTGCTGCCAGACAAGGCTCCGCTGATAGCCAGGTGTAGCAGTGGTAAGGATTAATTCCATGGTGCTGAAAATAAAACTGCTATTGGGACAGCTTTATGTAGGCATTAACAGTTTGTGGGCACCTTTTGTCACCGTTATAATGCAATTAATGTATTATTTAGTGTTGTTTAGTGGCTTTGCTGGTAGGCATAAAAGAATGTTGGGGGTCGTTTGCCCCACCAATATTTGCATGCTAATATCGCCACTGTTCACAATGTATTTCTTGGATGGCCATAGTCTTGAAATAACCAAAATAATTTATTTTCATTCCTTCTTAGGCTCCCTGTCAACATCATCAAACACATGGTTTCCATGTGTTTTGATGCCATTCCATTCACTCTGTTACAGCCATTATTATGAGCCATCCTTCCCTCAGCAGCCTCCACTGAATTATATGCATGAGATTTTCCATTTCCTCAGGTTAAATTGTGCTAGACACACCTTTGCCTGAAGCTACACAATTCGAATAGATAATAACATGTTAATGAGGAAGCCAAGGGTGTATAAAGTTATAATTATGTATTTTAAAATAAGTGCGCCAGGGAGGGAAAGTTTGGCTACTAGAGGTATGTACTTGCTACTCTGTTACATTGAACGATGTCATCTTTCTGATCTATTCACCCCATTTTGTCCTACAGGGAGTCATCATGCAAATAACTTAATTAACTACAAAGTAACTTTCCAGTGTTTCCACCTTTCTATGAAATATGACCTGTAAATAATTACATTAAGAGTGAAATAGTTTTCCTTTCATGAAATAGTAATTAGGTATGTTAAAAAACAGCTTTTTTTTGTGTTGGAATGGTGTGGGTGCATATACAGGTCATTAAAAATATTTATGTGAGTAGACCGCTGATTGGCCAGTTCATCCTCCTCAGGATGACATGAGGAAATAGTAATACTTTTTTAAACGGTTTGTTTGAGGTGGGGTTTTGAAAATGTTTTTTTTTTTCTCCAATTAATGCTTTGACCACAAATACGAGTATAGGCTGAGTCGGCAACATTATTTGGTTATGAGTAAACAGAATATTAACTTTTAAAAGGGAGATTGTCACCGGGCAATTTAACAGGGAAGATTGTTGATTAACAAATACATTGACAATTGAAAAAAAAAACATGTATATAGATGAATTAATACAATCTAAATGTAATGCGTTAAAATGTTTCCTTTCTTGTATTTTCACGTCCAAACACACAAACTATGAGAGCAGAGCAAGGTCAACAAGGGCCATGGATACAACTGTAAACTCTCAGGAGGTGACTGCTGTTTGGAACAGTGATTTCATAAGAGCACTTTAAGGCAAGGAAACACTATTAGCAAAATAAGATAATAATGTCTTCAATTCTTTCATATAAAAATAAGCAAAACACATTGAGAAGGACTTCTTTAGGCATAAGCATCAGGAAATCAAACTGAAGCGCTTCACCTTCATATAAACCATGTGACGCTACATACAGCATATCCAACAATGCACAATGCATACATCTTGAATAATAACATCATTTGACACTCTTATGCTTATACAGTGTATTAATAAAATATTTGATGACAGAAACTTGACATCGTTTGTTCAGTACATTCTACTGAAAATGGGTGCATTAGATAACATTGGTAACATTAGATCATGTATATCTAGATAATAAAGTATACCACAGGATTCTTCATAAAGCATTTCAGTGGCCCTAACAATAATTATGTTTCTTCTTCATAAGTGTGGATGACCCTAACAGTAATGGAAAATCCATTTCAGAGCAAGGCACGCTGGTGAAAAGCTTGGACACCTACTCATTCAAGTTCTGTTATACTTTCCAGGTCTATACCCAAACAGTTTGAGCTTCTATTTTTTTTTAACTAATCTCTCCAGAAATAAGTCTCTCACTGTTGCCGCCTGTTATAGACCCCCCTCAGCTCTCAGCTGTGCCCTGGACACCATATGTGAATTGATTGCCACCCATCTATCTTCAGAGTTCGTTCTGTTAGGTGACCTAAACTGGGATATGCTTAACACCCCAGCAGTCCTACAATCTAAGATAGATGCCCTCAATCTCACACAAATGATCAAGGAACCCACCAGGTACAACCCTAAATCCGTAAACATGGGCACCCTCATAGATATTGTCCTGACCAACTTGCCCTACAAATATACCTCTGCTGTTTTCAATCAGGATCTCAGCGATCACTGCCTCATTGCCTGCATCCGCTATGGGTCCGCGATCAAACGACCACCCCTCATCAATGTCAAATGCTCCCTAAAACACTTCTGCGAGCAGGCCTATCTAATCGACCTGGCGCAGGTATCCTGGAAGGATATTGACCTCATCCCGTCAGTCGAGGATGCCTGGTCATTCTTTAAAAGTAATTTCCTCACCATCTTAAATAAGCATACCCCATTCAAAAAATGTATAACTGAGATCAGATAAAGCCCTTGGTTCACTCCAGACCTGACTGCTCTTGACCAGCACAAAAACATCCTGTGGCGGACTGCAATAGCATCAAATAGTCCCCGCGATATGCAACTGTTCAGGGAAGTCAGGAACCAATACAGGCAGTCAGTCAGGAAATCAAAGGCTAGCTTTTTCAAACAGAAATTTGCATCCTGTAGCTCTAACTCCAAAATGTTTTGGGACACTGTAAAGTCCATGGAGAACAAGAGCACCTCCTCCCAGCTGCCCACTTCACTGAGGCTAGGTAAAACAGTAACTACCGATAAATCCATGATAATCTAAAATTTCAATAAGCATTTCTCTACGGCTGGCCATGCTTTCCTCCTGGCTACCCCAACCCCAGCCAACAGCTCCGCACCACCGCAGCTGCTTGCCAGAGCCTCCCCAGCTTCTCCTTCACCCAAATCCAGATAGCAGATGTTCTGAAAGAGCTGAAAAATCTGGACCCGTAGAAATCAGCTGGGCTAAACAATCTGGACCCTCTCTTTCTAAAATTATCCGCAACCCCTATTATTAGTCTGTTCAACCTCTCTTTCGTATCGTCCGAGATCCCTAAAGATTGGAAAGCTGCAACGGTCATACCCCTCGTACAGGGGGTGACACTCTAGACCCAAACTGTTAGAGACCTATATCCATCCTGCCCTGCCTTTCTAAAGTCTTTGAAAGCCAAGTTAATAAACAGATCACTGACCATTTCGAATCCTACCGTACCTTCTCCGCTGTGCAATCCGGTTTCCGAGCTGGTCATGGGTGCACCTCAACCACGCTCAAGGTACTAAATGATATCATAACCACCATCGATAAAAGACAGTACTGTGCAGCCGTCTTCATCGACCTGGCCAAGGCTTTCAACTCTGTCTATCACCGTATTCTTATCGGCAGACTCAATAGCCTTGGTTTCTCAAATGACTGCCTCGCCTGGTTCACCAACTACTTCGCAGACAGAGTTCAGTGTGTCAAATCGGAGCGCAGTCTCTGGCAGTCTCTATCGGGGTGCCACAGGGTTCAATTCTCGGGCCGACTCTTTTCTCTGTATATATCAACGATGTAGCTCTTGCAGCGGGTGATTCCTTGATCCACCTCTACGCAGACGACACCATTCTGTATACATCTGGACCTTCTTTGGACACTGTGTTAACTAACCTCCAAACGAGCTTCAATGCCATACAACACTCCTTCCGTGGCCTCCAACTGCTCTTAAATGCTAGTAAAACCAAATGCATACTTTTCAACCATTCACTGCCCGCACCCGCCCGCCTGACTAGCATCACTACTCTGGACGTTTCTGACCTAGAATATGTGGACAACTACAAATACCTAGGTCTGGCTAGACTGTAAATTCACCTTCCAGACTCATATCAAACATCTCCAATCCAAAATCAAATCTAGAATCGGCTTTCTATTTCGCAACAAAGCCTCCTTCACTCACGCCGCCAAACTTACCCTAGTAAAACTGACTGTCCTACCAATCCTCGACTTCGGCGATGTCATCTACAAAATAGCTTCCAATACTCTACTCAGCAAACTGGATGCAGTCTATCACAGTGCCATCCGTTTTGTTACCAAAGCCCCTTATACCACCCACCACTGCGACCTGTATGCTCTAGTCGGCTGGCCCTCGCTACATATTCGTCGCCAGACCCACTGAATCCAGGCCAAGTCTATGCTAGGTAAAACTCCACCTTACCTCAGCTCACTGGTCACGATAACAACACCCACGCGTAGCACGCGCTCCAGCAGGTAAATCTCACTGGTCATCCCCAAAGACAACACCTCTTTTCATCGCCTTTCCTTCCAATTCTCTGCTGCCAGTGACTGGAACGAATTGCAAAAAATCTGAGCAACTAACCGATCGCTGCAGCTGCAGATAGTCCATCTGTAAATAGCCCACCCAATCTACCTACCTCATCCCCATATTGTTTTTATTTACTTTTCTGCTCTTTCGCACACCAGTATCACTACTTGCACATCCTCATCTGCTCATCTATCACTCCAGTGTTAATCTGCTAAATTGTAATTACTTTGCTACTATGGCCTATTTATTGCCTTACCTCCTCACGCCATTTTCACACACTGCATATAGACTTTCTTTGTTCATTGACTATAGCTCAGCATTCAACACCATTGTGCTCTCCACGCTCGTCACTAAGCTCAGGACCCTGGGACTGAACACCTCCCTGTGCAACTGGATCTTGGACTTCCTGATGGGCCGCTCGCAGGTGGTGAGGATAGGCAAACACATCCGACACGGTGACCGTCAACACGGGCCCCTCGCGTGCGTGCTTAGTCCCCTCTTGTACCTGTTCACCCACGACTGCGTGGCGGTGCATGACTCCAATACCATCATTAAGTTTGCTGATGACACGACGGTGGTTGGCCTGATCACCGACCATGATGAGACAGCCTATCTGGAAGTCAGTGACCTGGCAGTGTGGTGCCAGGACAACAACCTCGATGTCAATATCAGCAAGACAAAGAAGCTGATCGCGGACTTCAGGAAAAGGAGGGCCGAGCACGCCCCCCATCCACATGGCTGCAGTGGACGGAGCCTAGAGCTTCAAGAATCTGTGTCCACATCAATAAGGCATTATCATGGTCCACACACACCAACACAGTCCTGAAGAAGGCACGACAATGCCTCTTCCCCCTCTATTGCTAAAAAGATTATGCATGGGCCTTCAGATCCTCAAAAAGGTATATAGCTGCGCCATTGAGAGCATCTTGACTGGCTGCATCACCACTTGGTTTGTCAACTGCTTGGAATTTGACCGCAAGGCCCTACAGAGGGTAGTGCGTATGGCCCAGTACATCACTGGGGCCGAGCTTACCAGGCGGTGTCAGAGAAAGGCCAGCCAGCCTCCCAAATAATAGAACGTTTGTTCTGATACCACACGGCAAGTGGTACCGAAGCACCAAGTCTGGGACCAACAGGACTCTGAACAACTTCTACCCCCAAGCCATAAGACCGCAAAATAGTTTGTCCGAGTAGCTATTGGTTAACTATTTAACTATGTGCATTGACCCTTTTTGCACTAACTCTTTTAATCATCACTTAGGCTACTGCTGTTTATTATCTATCCTGTTGCCTAGTCACTTTATCCCTACCTATTGTATCTACCTCAATTACCTCCTACCCCAGCACATTGACTTGGCACCTCGTGTACATAGCCAGGTTATCGTTACTCCTTGTGTATTTATTCCTCGAATTCTTCTTCTTCTATTGATCCTTCTTCTCTCTCTGCATTGTTGGGAAGGGCCCGTCAGAAAGCATTTCACTGCTAGTCTACACCTGTTGTTTACGAAGCATGTGACAAATAAACTTGATTGATTTGGAAAAATATGACGTGAGTATTAAAAACATTAACACGGGTAAAAACAATTTAGTGTACAACTTCATCCAACGATCAGGGTATTTCCATAATTACATGTCAGCATGAAAAAAATATATATTACACTCAAATCATGGGAAAACTGAATAAAAAGCTTCCCATTCTCTTTTTGGAGACTTGAATGAAACACCAGATAAGTGGACAGGAGAGAGCAGTTGAAGGCTCCCTCTCATTGGTCCTGGACAATGATGTCAGCAACCCCGTGCACCTGTGTCAGCTGTTTACAGTCCAGAGCTGCTACCAGCTTCCTGTGTCCAGCCTGGGTGGGTATGAAGTGTTCTGTCCGAGTCACCGTAGAGTGGCTCCCAACATCACTTGAGAGTGGAGAGAGACAAGAGTTATCACTTAAAGCAGGGATGAGCAACTGATGAGGGGCCTACAAAACATCTGAACTCAGCATGAGGGGCCGCAGTGGCTCAAGGGTCTGGGTAACAACATCCATACCCACACATGCAGTCAGCGCTCTAAGTGAAACATTTTAGTGGCTCGCCCTCTCGACAGCGGAGAGAGAAACTTTTAGAGTTCATTTCCTGCAATTCTACACATTGTCATGTTGCAGTTCAAAAGGAAGTTTGTTGCAATTCTACACATTTTGCCATGAGGCGGATAGAAGATTTAGCCATTTTAAAGCTCATTTCCTGCAATTCTACACATTCTGCCATAGGATAGAGAGAAATGTTTTCAGTTTTTAATATATCTGAGTGAGAGTGACTAACAAAATCAATGAGGGGCCCCCCAGTTGTAGTAACCTTATAGTTACCATGACTACTACAAGTTTAGATAGCTGGCGTGACAGAAAATATGTATTTACCTCATTTGTTGGATATTTGACAATTATTTACTTAACAAACAGTAAGGTACTTCTGTCCTACCAATGCTCTGTTGAAGAGATGGTTTCCACTCTAGCTTCCTGCAGTTAGTCTGGACGTATGGTCAAGCAAACAGGTTTTTGCTAGAGATAGTTTGAGCTGACAATGACTTGGGGATTAAAAACCTAAAAACTGGCATTCTATAGACAAGATGTGGTGTGTGTGACCCGAGGTAGAGAGAGCCTGGAGTTTAGCTGTTGGAAGTAAAACAACATCCCGTGCAGATAACCAGGAGATGGACCAAGGAGGCTTATGGGAATGGTAGAAATGATTGACTAAGCATTTTTTAGGGCCTATATAAGATCTGTTTTCTCATGATCAGTCAAGCACTCGGCAACACACTTTGGCGTGTGGGGTCGACGCTTTCATTATTGCAATAATTAATCGATGTTAAATAATGATGATTGCTTGAATAACTGTCCAAGTCTCTCTCAGTACTGACATTTCCACGACACTGGCTAGACTAACTTATGATTATGAAATAAATACATTGTTGACATGAGCTAATTGAGTGACTGTTAGTGACTGACATGAGAAACAAACTGCTGATGGACAACCACATTTCAAAATTGATTCTAACTCTCAATAGTAAGCTGAGTTCCCAAATTATTTTTTTTTTAAATCATTGGGGGAGGGAAATTGATGAATGTGCATGCGGCTCGTGTGCCGCCCATTGCCCATCCCTGACTAAGAGTAACTGGGAGAGGGACGGAGAGAAACAGAGGAGTTGACATACAGACGGAGAGAGATCGAAAGGAATATCATTACTGTAATTGACAGTTCTAAAGCGAAAGAGAGAGGAGAGAGCAGGATAATAGCAAGCTAATAGAGGCGGGTTAGTGTCTTACCCCACAACCACCTCTTTGACCTCCTGCAGGCCCAGTCCCTCCACCCTGAGCACCACGCCCCTCAGTGTGCGTGGCAGAGGGTTGGTGAACGTGATCTTGGCTGTCATCTTCTTGCCTACCACCGCCTCCCCTACAGCCTGAGGAAACAAACACTAACTATTTCCAGCGCTGCTGTTTATCTGTGCAGTGACATCTGTATGCAGTCTGTGCCATGGTCCTGAGGCAAGACATCAGTACTTCATTTCTGTGGCATTACATTTGTTTTGGGATACTATACTGAACAAAAATATAAACGCAACATGGAAAGTGTTGGTCCCATAATTTCATGAGCTGAAATAAAAGATCCCAGAAATGTTACATATGCACAAAAAGCTTATTTCTCTCAATTGTTGTGTTTGGCAGTACGTCCAACTGGCCTCGACTGCAGGCCACGCGTAACCACGCCAGCCCAGGACCTCCACATCCGGCTTCCTCACCTGCGGGATCATCTGAGACCAGTTATCCGGGCAGCTGATGAAACTGAGGAGTATTTCTGTCTGTAATAAAGACCCTTTGTGGGGAAAAACTTTCATTCTGATTAGCTGTCCTTGCTCCCCAGTGGGTGGGCAAGTTTACCAAGCGCCCCTGCCCAGTCTAAGGAATTTATTTCAATTGACTGATTTCCTTATATGATCTTGAACTCCGTAAAATCGTTGAAATTGTTGCATGTTGCGTTTTATATTTCTGTATATGTTAATAGAGACAGAGGGAAAAAATGACTCTGATAGAATCATAACCAGCAAATTGTACACCATTGATTACAAAACAAAAGTGTCTCTACACTGTTTGAAATTCAATTGTAAACTGCTTTTATTGGCCATCGAATTTACAAAAGATGGAAAAGGTACTTCCTGAATCCCAGTAACAGATTGTGTTCATGTTAAACTGTGTCTTACCTCGATGCTGAGGTCTGGTGTGCGTAGCCTGAAGCTGGTCTGAGTGGCCAGGACCTGTTGGGTCTCGCTGACCCGTCCAGACAGAGTCAGCATTAGAGCTGCCTGGTCCACCAGCTGGTCCTGGTAGCTGTGGTAGGGCAGGACCCACTGCATGGCCTTCACTGAGGAGGAACAGAGAGAGATTACTACACATTCTACAGGGACCATTTGAGAGGATGGAGGATGCACGTCGGAGAACATTTTTCATATTACGGTGACTGAGCTGAAATGGTGGCAGTGGGGCTAGCTGCTGGCTTCTGTTTGCTTGAGATTAAAGTTGCCCTTAACTCAAATCAAATCAAATCAAATCAAATTTTATTTGTCACATACACATGGTTAGCAGATGTTAATGCGAGTGTAGCGAAATGCTTGTGCTTCTAGTTCCGACAATGCAGTAATAACAAGTAATCTAACTAACAATTCCAAAACTACTGTCTTGTACACAGTGTAAGGGGATAAAGAATATGTACATAAGGATATATGAATGAGTGATGGTACAGATGGTACTCCAGATCTAGGATCAGATTACCCTACCCAAATCCTAACCTTAACCATTAGGAGTATGACAAATATCTGACCCTGTAGCAGGGGTTAAGGACACCCTCCACCTCCAGCCACTTACTAACCTTCATTGGGCTTGAGCGCCACAGGCATCTTGTCCTTCTTGACGGTGCCCTTCAGCACCCCGGTGTAGTACATGACTGCCACCTGGATGTGTAGCGTGGTCTTGCGGGTCTGGGAGCTGAAATTGGTCATCACGATGGTCAGCTGGGCGTCAGCCCCCATACGAGGCCCCTCTCCCTCCAACTTCACCTCCAAGCTCACGTCCTCCGCCATGGATGTAGAGTACACGTCAGGCTTGGTGCCATAACGACTGGCTGTCTCCACGGCGATACGTTCCTCCTCTGATCCTGGTGGGGGGAGAGTGGTGAGAGAGGGAAGGGGGTGCGGAGAGAATATTCTGCTGGAAACTTTGGTGTGTAAATATCTATCCCCGATGTCTGCACAATTAATACATTAATCGTATGTTTCCTCAGAGCCTCAGATGTGAACTCTGATATTAATTTCTTTGTACAGGTAACCATCCGAACCTTAGTGTTTTTATGTGTGTGTATGGTTGCCAAGCTACCCTCTGACAGTGTGTTGAAGTGTATGATGACATGACTGTACCTTCGGTGTGTTTGTACAGGTGTGTGATGTCATCGCGTTTGTCAGAGCCCACAGCCTTGGTGCTGATGCAGTGGCCCACGGCCTTCTTTTCACATTGGATCTGAGTGAAGATACCATCCAGGTTCCTCTGCCAGTAGATCTTATCACTGTTCACCTGACCAGACACACACAGAGACAGACAGGAGAAGTAGGGAAAGTGTGCAATCTTTGATCAAACCTAGGTAGTTATCCAAGGTCAGTTTTCGCATTCCCTTTCTATTTGGAGTTTTGGGATGGTTAAGCTGAAAAAACTGATCCTAGATCTTCGACCATCTCCTTCCCATAGTACTCACCTCAGCAAATATGAAAGGTGTGTCGTATTTGAGGTAGACCTGGCCGGTGCGGATGGCGGTGACAGAAGCAGGGCCACAGCGGAAGGTCCCCTGGCTGGTCTCCTGCGGGGTGGCGTCTAATGCCTGCCAGCCGCCGTTACCAGGAGGAAGGTCTGGCCTGGCCATCCAACAGTCGTTCCATACATGGAAATTCCTACAGAGAGGAAGAGGGGGTTGAGATTACATACGTAGTTAGGATCAGGAGTTTGACCATAGACATCTATTTATATAACTAGAGCCTGGTGTTTTTCTTGATCCAGTCACATGGTCAGGAAAATCTCCTGGGCCTTTTTATAGAGTATGACTTGTGTGGCAAGGCAATGGGTATTTAAAGTGGCACACTTTAATCTTGTGGTAGATTAGACGCATTTGATGTGACCAGGAAAACCGGGCCCTACTTAAAGTGGATGATAACTCACCAAACAGAGTCAGTGTTGAGTTCGTCGAACGGCTCCATTTTCTCGTCAAAATACATGTCTGTGGTGAGTGAGACGTCTGTGTCGTGGGCCGACTGGAAGTTTGTTACACTACGGCACGGTATACCCAAGCACCTGAGCACTGAGAGATGGAGAGAAAATGAAAAGGAGGGGGAGGGAGAGCGAGGAGCAAAAATGAGGCAAGGCATGAACAAAATTGACACAGATATGAAAATAAAGCAAAAGGGAGAGATCGTACAGAGAGCAGGGGTGTAAAGTACTGAAATAGAGCCTTGTGTAGTCTTAACATTCTGTGTACTCCCCTTGTCCTAAGGGTCAAAAATGACCCGCCTTCACTAAAACCCCTAACATAAAAGCAGTTTAATTGAATTTTAAACCCCAAATCTATTTTGCATGAAGAAGCAACCTGTCATTCATCACAAACTTTGTGAATATCTGGGTTTTCCCTCTTCACAATGCAGAAAGACTGCATTTAATCAGTGGACACCACTTATTTTTATTACAACACACCTGTCATAATGGTTTTCTTTACTAAAGCAGAGGTTTATTATTATTATTATTATTATTATTATTATTGTTAAAGGTACTGCATAGGTGTAAATAGCCTAAGAAAGTTTTGTATAGCCTAAGAAAGTTGCAGAAATGTGCAGAAAGTAGTTTAGAATGCATTTTATTGAAGGGAAACAACAGTCTTGAACTTTTTTGGCAACATAGTGATATATTGTTATATACTGTACAATGAGGAATTCAACTACAAAATACTAGTCTTTTTTTTTAAAACTACCCCCCCCCCCCCCCCCCGCACAAGGTGTATAAACAACAACAATATGTAAGAATAAAATAAGATACTTTAATTGGCACATGTAGGACATAGTATTTGTTTTTACAGTCCTTTTTGGGGGGCAGATTTGGCATCTCCTCTTCTTGTCTGCCCCAGCTGCAGCCTCAGGTGGATCAGGACAAGAATCAGCCCCCTGAACAGCTTTCTCAAGTGCTGCAGAGGCTGCTGTGCAGGGGAGGCGCTCCCTTCTTTTAATGTGTGGGGTTAAAAGTGCCTTTCCCAGCTGCTCCAGGAACACACTCCTCTTGTTCCGCTTATCAGGTATACAAGTAGGGTTGATTTTGTTCCATATCATGAAAACATTGTATGAGGACACATGAATGATGTTATGGACAACCTGGACAAGATGATGTTATGGAAGATGACCAGGGGCCAGTGGGCAGTTGTCTTCCTGCAGCTGTAAGTTCCAATCACCTTGTCCAGGTTGTCCATGCCTCCTTTGTTGTGGTTGTAGTCCAGGTTAATGGCTGGCTTCTTGTCCTCACGATCACTGATCTCAGCCGTTTTGGGCAGTGTGCTTAGGAGGACCACATTCTTGTTCGTATTCGGGAGGTAAGAAACTAGATTGGTGGTGGGGGGAAGGCAAACTTTGATGAAGGCCTCTCTCCCCCTTGTTGCGAGGAGTGCAGGAGGGAGCTCAGGCTTGTTCTTTCTAACTGTGCCAACCATGGTGATCTTCCTCTTCAGTAGCTGCTGGCTGAGTTCAATCAGTAGCACACATAATCTCAATTTATGTGTGTGTGTGTGTGTGTGTGTGTGTGTGTGTCTTCGTGGTTTTTGTGGTGTGTAAATGATTTTATAACTGCCGGGTCAAAAATGACCCTAAGACAATCTTTGTACCCTGGTGGTGTACAGCTTTCATGGAAATATGAACAAATGCAATGTTTCACTCTTTCTAATGTTGTTGAAAAAATATAATTTAGGGGGTTTTCTCTGCTGTTAAACATTTTTTTTGTACTTTTATTTCACTACATTCCTAAAGAAAATAATATACTTTTTACTCTACACAATTTCCCTGACACCCAAACTTATCCGTTACATTTTGAATGCTTAGCAGGACAGGAAAATTATAAAATTCCTGCACTTATCAAGAGAACATACTCAACACAAATGCTTAATTTGTAAATATCTCTGAGTGTTGGGGCGTGCCCCTGGCACTCCTTAAATAAAAGAAAAATTGAAAATAGAAAATGGTGCTGTCTGGTTTGCTTAACATAAAGAATTTGAAATTATTTATACTTTTACTTTTGATATTTAATACAATTTTAGCAATTATATTTACATTTGATACTTAAGTATATTTAAAACCAAATACTCAAGTATTATTTTACTGGGTGACTTTCACTTTTACTTGAGTCATATTCTATTAAGGTATCTTTACTTTTACTCAAGTATGACAATTTGGTACTTTTTCCACCACTGCCAGAGAGTCAGCAACAAATGTGCCTGTGTGTCTGTGACAAAAGTGTTAGGAATGAAAGGAATGCTGTTGGGGTATTTTGGGTAGATCAGTTGTGGGACCCTATCAGAGGCACTGCTATGTGCTGCTCTGGGGTCAGCTACCGAGTGAGGGCCACCCTGGCCTGCACTCAGTATGAATGGTGTTCTGTTACAGAGAGAAACTAATTAGAACTAATTAGCATGACAGACTAGACACATAACAGGATGTGATGGATAATGATATTGTTACTGTGTCTACCTCATTTCTACCAGCATGTCACATGTGCAACCAGAGGAAAAAAATTCTAGACCACCTTTACTCCACACAAAGAGATGTGTACAAAGCTCTCCCTCGCCCTCCATTTGGCAAATCTGACCATAATTATAGCCTCCTGATTCCTGCTTACAAGCAAAAACTAAAGCAGGAAGTACCAGTGACTCGCTCAATACAGAAGTGGTCAGATGACAGGGATGCTAAGCTACAGGACTGTTTTGCTAGCACAGACTGGAATATGTTCTGGGATTCATCCGATGGCATTGAGGAGTATACCACATCAGTCACCAGCTTCATCAATAAGTGCATCGATGACGTTGTTCACACATTGACCGTACATACATATCCAAACCAGAAGCCATGGATTACAGGCAACATCCGCAATGAGCTAAAGGCTAGAGCTGCTGGATTAATCCAGACGCTTATAAGAAATCCTGATATTCCCTCAGACGAACCATCAAACAGGCAAAGCATCAGTACAGGACAAAGATTTAATCTTAATAGACCATCTCTGACACTCGTCTGGTGTGGCAAAGCTTGCAAACTATAACAGATTACAAAGGGAAACCCCAGCCGCAAGGTGCCCAGTGAAGCAAGCTTACCAGATGACCTAAATACCTTTTATGCTCGTTTCGAGGCAAGCAACACTGAAGCATGCATGAGAGCACCAGTTGTTCTGGAAGACTGTGTGATCACGCTCTCCGTAGGGACCAGACGGGTTACCAGGATGTACACTCAGAGCATGTGCGGACCAACTGGAGAGTGTCTTCACTGACATTTTCAACCTCTCCCTGACCGAGTCTGTAATACCTACTTGTTTCAAGCAGACCACCATAGTCCTTGTGCCCAAGAACGCCAAGATAACTCGCCTAAATGAATACCTCCCCGTAGAACTCCCGTCTGTAGCAATGAAGTGCTTTGAAAGGATGGTCATGGTTTCCATCAACACCATCATCCCGGAAACCCTAGCTAGACTCACTCCAATTCGCATAACGCCCCAACAGATCCACAGATGACGCAATCTCAATTGCACTCCACACTACACGTTCCCACCTGGACAAAAGGAACACCCTATGTGAGAATGCTGTTTATTGACTACAGCTTAGTGTTCAACACCATAGTGCCACAAAGCTCATCACTAAGCTAAGGACCCTGGGACTAAACACATCTGCAACTGGATTCTGTACTTCCTGACGGGCCACCCCCAGGTGGTAAGGGTAGACAACAACACATCTGCCACGCTGATCTGCAACACGGGGGTCCTTCAGGGGTGCATGCTTAGTCCTCTCCCGTACTCCCTGTTCACCCAAGACTGCATGGCCAAGCGCGACTCCAACACCATCATTAAGTTTACTGACAACACAATGGTGGTAGGCCTGATCACCGACAATGAAGAGACAGCCTATAGGGAGGAGGTCAGAGACCTGGCAGAGTGGTGCCAGGACAATAACCTCTCCCTCAATGTGAGCAAGACAAAGGAGCGGATCGTGGCCCACAGGAAAAGTAGGGCCGAGAATGCCCCCATTCACATCAACGGGGCTGTAGTGGAGCGGGTCGAGAGCTTCAAGTTCCTTGGTGTCCACATCACCAACAAACTATCATGGTCCGAATACACCAAAACAGTCATGAAGAGGGCATGTTAACACCTATTCCCCCTCAGGAGACTGAAAAGATTTGGCATGGGTCCCCAGATCCTCAAACAATTATATAGGTGCATCATTGAGAGCATCCTGACAGGTTGCATCACCGCCTGGTATGGCAACTGCTCTGCATCCGACTGCAAGGCGCTACAGAGGGTAGTGCATACGGCCCAGTACATCACTGGGGAAGACTCCAGCCACCCAAGTTATAGACTGTTCTCTGCTACCGCACGGCAAGCTGCCCGGGAGCGCCAAGTCTAGGTCCTAAAGGCTCCTTAAAAGCTTCTACTCCCCCAAGCCATAAGACAGCTGAACAATTAATAAAATGGCTACCCGGACTATTTGCATTTCTTTACACTGCTGCTACTCGCTGTTTATTATCTATGCATATTCACTTTATCCCTACCTACATGTTCATTTTGCCTTGACGAACCTATACCAACACACATTTACTCGGTACCAGTGCCCCCTGTATATAGCCTCATTACTGTTATTCTATTGTGTTACCTTTTTTTACTTTAGTTTATTATATTATAATAATAATATTATATTTTCTTAACTCTTATTTTCTTAAAACGGAATTGTTGGTTTTAAGGGCTTGACAGTAAGCATTTCATGGTAAGGTCTGCACCTTACCGGCGCATGTGACGAAATTAAATGTGATTTGATTTGACACACCTGTGGTGGTGACCCCAGAGAAGACCCAGCACTGTCCATATTTGACAGGCAGGCCTCCCTCCTTGTGGTATTTCCTCAGGATCTCCACACTGCCATTCCAGGCTGTAGGGGAAACTCCTCCTACATAGTTCCCTGACCAATTCCCAGCCAGGACCCCATTGTCATCTTGGGAGTTGATCTGGAACGCAACAAAAAAAATGGGAGAGACAGTTTTGTTTTCAGTAAGATAAAATACAGCAGCACGTGGTTGTTTTTACTTAACCAGGTAGGTCACTGAGAACACATCTTTAAAAAAAAAATATTACCATAACGTTATAGTAATGGTCATGAAATGAACATCAACATACCTCAACATAATTCAGATCAATGAACGTACGCCAGGAATGAATACACGGGAAAGTATGTGTATGTATGATAAATAAGTATGTTCACTACTGGAGGTCAAATAAGTCGACAGGTAACGCACCATGGCAGATATGACTCTGACCACGTTGACAGGGTCCCCTCTACCAGGCGGAGGGATCTCACTCTTCTCCAGCACATAGAGACAGGCCTCCAGCATCCCCTCAAGGAACTGAACAGCACAGCGAGTGGGAAACAGACAGACAGGGAGAGATGGAAGACATGATAGGGGTCAACCAATGAATGAATTACTTGTGTTCTGTGGTTCATAAATGGCTTAAACGACGGTGGTTTTCAGGATGACTGGAATTCGCCGAAAGACATCATGGCCACCGCACTTGATGTTGAATTCCCTCCCCATCTCGTACTTGTCCGTAGTTCCATGTGCGATCTCCAATCTGTTTCTCTGTGCCGTAGTAGAGTCTTCCTGTGTCATTCAGCACATACTCCTTCTTCTCCTCCTCATCATCCATGTACACTGTGTCATCTTAGGGGGAGTGGGAAGAGGGACAAAGATTAGGTATGCATTTTTCAGTTATGCATGGCAAAAATGATTTCTGTTTTTCTTAACATTTCTGAAATGTAATCTGGTGTGAAGTCCACAACACAGTCACATCTGCCACAAATAACTATTTTGATAAACACCGGGGAGAATCGGAGAGAGAGGCAAGGATAGGGTTCACTGTTATTTGATGAATATCTGGACCATACAAAGCAGGGAGAGTGAGTGTAGCCAGGAGAGGGTTAATCACTACTAGCAAAATGTCTGGACTTCACAAAGCCGGGAGAGGGTTTACTATTACTAGAGGCCAGAATAGGTTTAAATGTTGCTAGCACAGTGGCTGGCGCTCACTGAGGGGCCTTACTCATTTAGAGGAAAAGGGATGGATTGTGTGAAATCATCCTAAATGGATAATACACCACAGGGTGGAGTAAGGACTCTATGGGAATATCTGGTTCTCTCTTTTCCATCCGTTTGTTGTCTTT
This sequence comes from Oncorhynchus mykiss, assembly GCF_057628025.1. Taxonomy (NCBI): domain Eukaryota; kingdom Metazoa; phylum Chordata; class Actinopteri; order Salmoniformes; family Salmonidae; genus Oncorhynchus; species Oncorhynchus mykiss. The sequence continues at coordinate 10,386,915 of NC_143049.1, forward strand.
ACAACTGACCACATGGACCTGACCACATGGACATGATTATCTGTGTGAGACACTGTGAAACAGGAGAAAGCTATTGGGAGGAGGGACAAGAAGAAGGGGAGGCAGAGGAAAAAGCTAGGGGGGGGGGAGTGAGAACTAGCAGAAGGGGCAGAGAGGTTAAACGATTAGTTTGGGAGCAGTGGTCAAGATGGGATGTGGGAAGGAAGAGGAAGGAAGAGGTACAAAAAGGCTACACAAACTAATGGCGGGAGAGGACGCTATAAAGAGGGAGTGGTAGAATCTCAAGGAGGGAGGGAGGAAGGGTAGAGATTGTGTAGAGGTTTTATGGGAGGAGGTACAGTATAGATTTGAGCTGTTGACAGGATCTAGCAGCTGAGATTTGGCTGGCTTTACTACTTAATAAACATCTACAGCACGTAGAGAGAGAGAGAGAGAGAGAGAGAGAGAGAGAGAGAGAGAGAGAGGGGGAGAGAGGGGGAGAGCGAGAGAGCGATAGAGAGAGAGAGAGAGAGAGAGAGAGAGAGAGACGTGCAACCAGAGGTCTTGACGTGCAACCAGAGAATGAAACAAACATTCTGGGTCACACTGGGTCAAGCTGTGACTTTATGATGGATAGCAGCACATTATTGGGCAGTGAGCTGAGTTTCCCGCCTATGTGCAAATTAGCGCTTCTCTGTGAGACCAAGAGGCTAAATAGAGCACAGTCCTAGAGCCAGCCTCTGTTAGACACTGAGGGTACAAAACATTAGGAACACCTGGTCTTTCCATGACATGGAAGGTGAATCCAGGTGAACGCTATGATCCCTTATTGATGTCACCTGTTTAATCCACTTCAACCTGTGCAGATGAAGGGGAGGAGACATGTTAAAGAAGGATTTTAAAGCCTTGAGACAATTGAGACATGGATTGTGTGTGTGGCATTCAGAGGGTGAATGGGCAAGAAAACACATTTAAGTGCCTTTGGTATGGCAGTAGGTGCGAGGCGCACCGGCTTGTGTCAAGAACTGCAACGCCTCTGGGTTTTTCACGCTCAACAGTTTCCCGCGAGTAACAAGAATGGTCCACCACCCAAAGGACATCCAGCCATCTTGACATAACCGTGGGAAGCATTAGAGTTAACATGGGCCAGCATTCCGATGGAACTCTTTCGACACCTTGTACTCCACGCCCCGACTTATTGAGGCTGTTCTCAGGGCAAAAGGGGGTGCAAACTCAATATTTAGGAAGGTGTCCCTAATGTTTTGTACACTCAGTGTAGAAACCCCTAGCTCTTTTGAACTCTACGTCTATTCTGTGATCTGTGACTTGGTCCTGGTGTTTAGATGGGGTCATAGGTCTGTTCCCATAGCAATGGAATAACAACATTGAAACATTAGACTTACATACTGCATTGAAGCTGAACTGTGATACAATGGGATACCTTTGTTTGACTCACTGTGTCAACTATAGGTGAGCACGGGGGGTGGGGTTGGCACTTCAGTGGCAATGGTATGGTCCTTAACGTGCCGACCTTGCCTCCCAATATTTATTTGTCGCCCCCTTCTCTCTCATTCCTTCCTCCCACATTTCCCAACAGTCTTTACCTTCACACCAGGGGTTGAACAGCATGACGATGTCTTTCCTGGGGTCGCGTGTGGTTGCAGACCCGCCCTTCGGAGACTCCACCGTCACGGTGAGCTTGTACTTGCCAATCACAGCTTTGGCGTGCGAGTTGACGGACAGCTTGATCCTGTTGCCGTTCCGCTCCACTATCTTGGCCTCCCAGCGGTCGTCCTCCAGCTCTTCCACCAATTGAATGATGACGTGCGTGTTCTTTGACACCATGGGGAGGGGTCCTGTCAGACACATTAGTAAACGGTTTGTCGGGTTATCATTTATGGTCATCACAAGCGTGTGCCAAATGGCGCCCTTATATAGTGCAGTGCACTATAGGGAATAGGGGGGCCCTTTCAGGTAAAGCTTCAGGGGGATTGAAGCAGTGTTATATTGGTGGAATATCATTGTGGTAACAGTGTAGTGGTGCCTGAAACCCATCTCAACAAACTATGCAGTGTTCAGGACCATCGTGTTACTCCCAAAGACCGCCGTAAAGATTGATTGTTCTCTTATCTCTGATGGAAACCGTACCAACCCACATCGAATTCCTCCTGCACCTCTCTTGGACTTAAGCCCTCACCCTTCACACAGAAAAGGTCCACAATACACACGCAATCATTGAAACCTGCTTTCAGTCAAATACACCATACGGCTAACAGCTGCACTTGACTGGCACACACGTTCTATTGCAGAGGCAGGAATCACATTCTTCACATAACCAGAGGGGTGGAAATTCCAAATCCTGTCACACTCCACTTGGCAAATACCAATGCTGACTATTTATACAGAGTGAATGTGTGTGTAATTGCATGTGAGAAACAGTAAGAAAAAGCTCTGCAAACTATACCAGTGAAACACTGTCTTGAATTGACCTTAAAAGAGTTGAAATAAAGGTAAGATAGTGGAATGACAACGAACGGCCTTTAAAGGTAACGTGTAGTCTGCTGTGCAGGAAAGTGAGGAAACCACAGTATCCCCACCACTGTAATTCAGAGCCTGTTGTGCCAGAGGGTGACAGTGCCAAAACCAAATGTGAACCACAAGTGTGTCACTGTTATGCAGTTCAGTTCAGCTTCGGTAAACTGAGCTGAGTACTGTGAAAACTCCACTGAGGGTAAACACACAGAACGTCTTCACACATACAGTGGGGTCTGAAGTTTTTTGACACCCAAAATTGACCATATCAAATACATCATTGAAATACTGAGCTATGTTGTACGCTCAAAGCATATGGGAGAATATATTATTTTATACTAATACAACTGCTCAGAGAAAGAGATTTTGATGATCAAGTATTCATTTTGATATTCTTCGTCTGCGTCTTCGTCTTCAATTCAAACCACAGGTTTTCAATGGGTTTCAAGAAATGACAATTGCAAAATGTTGATTTTGTGGTCAACCATTTCTTTGTGGATTTTGACGTGTGCTTGGGGTTATGGTCTTGCTGGAAGACCCACTTGTGGCCAAGTTTCCTGGCAGAGGCAAAGTTCACGATGCCGTTGACCTTAACAAGGGCCCCAGGACCAGTGGAAGCAAAATAGACCCATAACATCCAGTGGTGTGCATTCATGATTCCCAAGGGAAGCCAGACTTCCCCCCAAAAATGTACCAAGAAATGTAAAAAATAATCTTTTGTCTCTGTGTTTCATAATTCTCCCTCAATTCGCAAGAGGCTGAATGTATCTCACCAGAAAAAAAGCATCTGAGTGAGCGAAACAACGTCCCTCTGTCTCTGTCTCTGTATCCCATCTATAGGATGCTGTCTGGTCAAAAAGAGTATGGCATTGTTGCCGCCTGTAGTATTGAATGCAAGGAAAGCCAGTGAGCATTTGGCCTCCCTTTATAAAACAATAGCCAATCAGCGTTGAGCCTAAACTGAGCTCAACTGTGAATGGTTCTGGCGCACCAAAAAAAAAGGGTGAAGGGAAGCCCATTTGGATTTAGCTTCACACCAATCACATCACATCAAAAGCTATACGTCATTGACATATTTTTTTTAAATGACTGCAACTCGCTGTGTGGTTGTCCTTCAATAGCTAGCTAGCTAAAATTGTCCCTTTCCTAAATTAGCCATGGATGGAGATAGAGATTTGGACTTGTGGTTTTACTTAATTCTCCGTTCTGGCCAATGATTATGACAGCGAGTCTGATCCAACCATAAATTCATACATTGTGCCTCTGGCTTGAGAGGATGGAAGTTCAATATGTAGCTATATGTAGTAGGCTAATGTTTATATTTGGATGTAGTCTATCACAGTGCCGTCCGTTTTGTCACCAAAGCCCCATATACTATCCACCACTGCGACCTGTATGCTCTAGTTGGCTGGCCCTCACTACATATTCATCGCCAAACCCACTGGCTCCAGGTCATCTATAAGTCCTTGCTAGGTAAAGCCCCACCTTATCTCAGCTCACTGGTCACCATAGCAACACCCACCCGTAGCACGCGCTCCAGCAGGTATATTTCACTGGTCATCCCCAAAGCCAACACTTACGTTGGCCGCCTTTCCTTCCAGTTCTCTGCTGCTAATGACTGGAACGAATTTCCAAAATCACTGAAGCTGGAGTCTTATATCTCCCTCTCTAACTGTAAGCATCAGCTGTCAGAGCAGCTAACCGATCACTGTACCTGTACACAGCCAATCTGTAAATAGCCCACCCAACTACCTCATCCCCATATTGTTACTTGTCCTCTTGCTATTTTGCACCCCAGTATCTCTATCATCATCTGCATATCTATCACTCCAGTGTTAATGCTAAATTGTAATTATTTTTCGTCTATGGCCAATTTTTTGCCTTACCTCCCTACTCTTCTACATTTGCACACACTGTACATAGATTTTTCTATTGTGTTATTGACTGTACGTTTGTTTATGTGTAACTCTGTGTTGTTGTTTTTGTCGCACTGCTTTGCTTTATCTTTGCCAGGTCGCAGTTGTAAATGAGAAATTGTTCTCAACTGGTTAAATAAAGGTGAAATAACAAATGTTTATTTTTGCAATATTCAATTGGTAGTTAAGGTCTTGTTGGACTCAGGAGAGGCAAAGATCAAGATCTGTGTGTCCTCTGAAACATGACCCAGCCAAGCTGCACGGCTTCTTGACACAATACTCACTTAACCAGGTAGCCTTGTCAGCGTCCATTCTTGTCAGCGTGCATTGCGCCCGGCCCACCACAGGAGTGGCTAGAGCGCGATGAGACAAGGACAACCCAGCCAGCTAAACCCTCCCTTAGGCTAGCGAGCAAACATGAACTTGATTGACCGTGCTGTAGGTCATGTAACTGTTTGTTAAATGCAATATGCTCTGTAGACTCCACTGGACAGATGTTGCTCTCCGGTTTTGTGATGACAAAGGTGTGGTTGAATTTATTCTGCTGCGGTGTCTTCTTATTGTCTCTGGCCTTAGGCTTAGATATCACGGTGGCAAGGCATGTGAGCTAACAGGTTATAGAGTGCTGCAGTGGTCTAAGACACTGCATCTCAGTACAAGAGGTGTCACTGCAGTAGCTGGTACGAATCCAGACTGCATCATATCCCGCTGTGATTGGGAGTCCTGTAGGGCGGCGCACAATTGGCCGAGTGTAGTCCTGGGTTTGGCCGTTATTGTAAATAAGAATGTGTTCTTTACTGACTTGCCTAGTTTTAAAAAATTTGAGCAAACTATGCAAATATCACAACACATAGGTTGTAATATATATATTTGTCCTGGCTTGGCTTCCTCAGTGATTTTACCCACTCACAGCTACTGGTAACATCAAATATCCACCACCATATTTTACAGTAGGTATGGGGTTATTTTCTTCTCATGCATCCTGATTTTGACGTTAAACCCACCACTGGTGTGCGTGGCCAAAGAGCTCTATTTTCATGTAATCTGACCATAGCGCTGATTTCAACCCAAGTGCCGTTGCCGTATAGCAAACTCCAGGTGTTTACATTTGTAGGATGACATGAAAATAGAGCTATTTGGCCATGCACAGCAGTGGTGGGTTTGGCGTTGAAATGAGAATGCATAAGAGTCCTTCTATAAATAATTGGTGAACCAGGCAAGGCAGTCATCCGAAAAACTGAGGCTACTGAGTCTGCCGATAAGAATACGGTGATTGACAGAGTCGAAAGCCTTGGCAAGGTCTATGAAGACGGCTGCACAGTACTGTCTTTTATCGATGGCGGTTATGATATCGTTTAGTACCTTGAGCGTGGCTGAGGTACACCCGTGACCGGCTCGGAAACCAGATTGCACAGCGGAGAAGGTACGGTGGGATTCGAGATGGTCAGTGACCTGTTTGTTGACTTGGCTTTCGAAGACCTTAGATAGGCAGGGCAGGATGGATATACAGTGCCTTGCGAAAGTATTCGGCCCCCTTGAACTTTGCGACCTTTTGCCACATTTCAGGCTTCAAACATAAAGATATAAAACTGTATTTTTTTGTGAAGAATCAACAACAAGTGGGACACAATCATGAAGTGGAACGACATTTATTGGATATTTCAAACTTTTTTAACAAATCAAAAACTGAAAAATTGGGCGTGCAAAATTATTCAGCCCCCTTAAGTTAATACTTTGTAGCGCCACCTTTTGCTGCGATTACAGCTGTAAGTCGCTTGGGGTATGTCTCTATCAGTTTTGCACATCGAGAGACTGACATTTTTTCCCATTCCTCCTTGCGAAACAGCTCGAGCTCAGTAGAATCTCAGTTCCACAGATTCTCGATTGGATTCAGGTCTGGACTTTGACTTGGCCATTCTAACACCTGGATATGTTTATTTTTGAACCATTCCATTGTAGATTTTGCTTTATGATTTGGATCATTGTCTTGTTGGAAGACAAATCTCCGTCCCAGTCTCAGGTCTTTTGCAGACTCCATCAGGTTTTCTTCCAGAATGGTCCTGTATTTGGCTCCATCCATCTTCCCATCAATTTTAACCATCTTCCCTGTCCCTGCTGAAGAAAAGCAGGCCCAAACCATGATGCTGCCACCACCATGTTTGACAGTGGGGATGGTGTGTTCAGCTGTGTTGCTTTTACGCCAAACATAACGTTTTGCATTGTTGCCAAAAAGTTCAATTTTGGTTTCATCTGACCAGAGCACCTTCTTCCACATGTTTGGTGTGTCTCCCAGGTGGCTTGTGGCAAACTTTAAACGACACTTTTTATGGATATCTTTAAGAAATGGCTTTCTTCTTGCCACTCTTCCATAAAGGCCAGATTTGTGCAATATACAACTGATTGTTGTCCTATGGACAGAGTCTCCCACCTCAGCTGTAGATCTCTGCAGTTCATCCAGAGTGATCATGGGCCTCTTGGCTGCATCTCTGATCAGTCTTCTCCTTGTATGAGCTGAAAGTTTAGAGGGACGGCCAGGTCTTGGTAGATTTGCAGTGGTCTGATACTCCTTCCATTTCAATATTATCGCTTGCACAGTGCTCCTTGGGATGTTTAAAGCTTGGGAAATCTTTTTGTATCCAAATCCGGCTTTAAACTTCTTCACAACAGTATCTCGGACCTGCCTGGTGTGTTCCTTGTTCTTCATGATGCTCTCTGCGCTTTTGACGGACCTTTGAGACTATCACAGTGCAGGTGCATTTATACGGAGACTTGATTACACACAGGTGGATTGTATTTATCATCATTAGTCATTTAGGTCAACATTGGATCATTCAGAGATCCTCACTGAACTTCTGGAGAGAGTTTGCTGCACTGAAAGTAAAGGGGCTGAATAATTTTGCACGCCCAATTTTTCAGTTTTTGATTTGTTAAAAAAGTTTGAAATATCCAATAAATGTCGTTCCACTTCATGATTGTGTCCCACTTGTTGTTGATTCTTCACAAAAAAATACAGTTTTATATCTTTATGTTTGAAGCCTGAAATGTGGCAAAAGGTTGCAAAGTTCAAGGGGGCCGAATACTTTCGCAAGGCACTGTATCTTGACGGAAGATGTTATAGTTGGGTATGGAAATCTCATAATTTTTGGTGGCCTTCCTGAGCCAGGATTCAGACACGGCAAGGACATCAGGGTTAGCAGAGTGTGCTAGAGCAGTGAGTAAGACAAACTTAGGGAGGAGGCTTCTGATGTTGACATGCATGAAACCAAGGCTTTTTCGATTACAGAATTCAACAAATGAGGGTGCCTGGGGACATGCAGGGCCTGGGTTTACCTCCACATCACCCGCGGTACAGAGAAGGAGTAGTATGAAGGTGCGGCTGAAGGCTATCAAAACTCGTCGCCTAGAGCGTTGGGGACAGAGAATAAGAGGAGCAGGTTTCTGGGAATGGTAGAATATATTCAGGGCATAATGCGCAGACAGGGGTATGGTGGGGTGCGGGTACAGCGGAGGTAAGCCCAGGCACTGGGTGATGATGAGAGAGGTTGTATCTCTGGACATGCTGGTTGTAATGGGTGAGGTCACCGCATGTGTGGGGGGTGGGACAAAGGAGGTATCAGGGGTATAAAGAGTGGAACTAGGGGCTCCATTGTAAACTAAAACAATGATAACTAACCTGCACAACAGTATACAAGGCATATTGACATTTGAGAGAGACATACAGCGAGGCATACAGTAATCACAGGTGTTGAATTGGGAGAGCTAGCTAAAACAGTAGGTGAGACAACAACAGCTAATCAGCTAGCACAACAACAGCAGGTAGAATGGCGATTGACTAGGCAGAGGGGGGGTCGGATTAACTACACACAGAGCCTGAGTGCGGCTGGGGCCGACAGATAAAACATAAACAAGCAGAATAGATTACCGTGATTAATGGACAGTCCAGCATGCATCAGCTATGTAGCCAAGTGATCAGTGTCCAGGGGGCAGCGGTGGATGGGGCAGGGAAGCTGGACTGGCGAGTGTTATCCAGGTTAGAAAACTAACAATGACTAAATAGCTTGTAGCCAGTTAGCTGGTTAGCTTCTGGAGGTTCTTGAGTGTGTTCTAAAAATTTAAAAATAATAGCGGTTCCGTATCACATTGGGTGAGGCAGGTTACCGGAAGGTATAAACAAATTAAAAATCGAAAAGGGATAGAAAGTAAATATGGGTCCAGTGAGTGTTTGGGACGCGGCGATTCAGACGGTTAGCAGGCCTGTGCTAACAAGCTAACAGTTAGTAGGCCGGTGCTAAACACGGTAGCAGTCAGCGGACCGGGCTAAACAAGCTAGCAGTTAGCAGACGAATTTGCAAGCAAGGAGATAGCAAGGGCTAGAGAGTTAGCCTTTGGGGGGACGTCGCGATGAGGTGAGTCTGTTTATTCCTCTTCATGCGGTGACATCGATGGACCGGTCGTGGGTCCGGATATTGTAGCCCAGGAGTATGCTACGGTGGAACAATGGTGTTTGTTCTTCACTGATTGCCCTTTTCTTGTGACAACAGGTCACACATCTTGCTGCTGTGATTACATACTGTGGTATTTCACCCAATAGATATGAGAGTTTATCAAAATGTGATTTGTTTTCAAATTCTTTGTGGGTCTGTGTAATCTCAGGGATATATGTGTCTCTAATGTGGTCATACATTTGGCAGGAGGTTAGAAAGTGCAGGGTCTGTACAAACTCAACGATTTCCTTAATTATGGGTCAGTCACAGTGGTCAGGTATTCTGCCACTGTGTACTCTCTGTTTAGGGCCAAATAGAATTCCAGTTTGCTCTGTTTTGTTGTAATTATCTTTTTGTTTTCTCATGATTTGGTTGGGTCTAGTTGTGTTGCTGTCCTGGGGCTCTGTGGGGTCTGTTTGTGTTTGTGAACAGAACCCCAGGACCAGCTTGCTTATGGGGCTCTTCTCCAGGTTAATTTCTCTGTAGGTGACGGCTTTGTTATGGAAGGTTTGGGAATTGCTTCCTTTTAGGTGGTTGTAGAATTTAACGGCTCTTTTCTGGATTTTGATAATTAGCGGGTGTCGGCCTACTTCTGCTCTGCATGCATTATTTAGTGTTTTACATTGTACACAGAGGATATTTTTTGCAGAATTCTGCATGCAGAGTCTCAACTTGGTGTTTGTCCCATTTTTTTAATTATTGGTTGGTGAGCAGACCCCAGACCTCACAACTATAAAGGGCAATGGGTTCTACAACTGATTCAAGTATTTTTTGCCAGATCCTAATTGGTATGTCAAATTTTATGTTCCTTTTGATGGCATAGAAGGCCCTTCTTGCCTTGTTGCTCAAATCGTTCACAGCTTTGTGGAAGTTACCTGTGGCGCTGATGTTTAGGCTGAGGTATGCATAGGTTTTGTATACTTTAGGGCAATGGTGTCTAGATGGAATTTGTATTTGTGGTCCTGGGAACTGGACCTTCTTTGGAACACCATTACTGTCAGGGCCCAGGTCTGACAGAATCTGTGCAGAAGATCTAGGTGCTGCTGTAGGCCATCCTTGGTTGGGGACTGAAGCACCAGATCATCAGCAAACAGTAGACATTTGACTTCAGATTCTAGAAGGGTGAGGGTGCTGCAGACTGTTCTACTGCCCTTGCCAATTTGTATATATATATATATATATATATATATATATATATATATATATATATATATATATATATATATATATATATATAATGTGTTGAAGAGGGTGGAGCATAAGGTGCATCCCTGTCTCACCTCCCAGCCCGTGAAAAAAAATGTGTGTGTTTTTTGGCAAGTTCAACAGCGCACTTGTTGTTTGTGTTCAGGGATTTTATAATGTCGTATGTTTTCCCCCAAAACCACTTTCCATCAATTTGAATAGCAGGTCCTCATGCCAAATTGAGTCGAAAGCTTTTTTGAAATCAACAAAGCATGAGAAGACTTTTCCTTTGTTTTGTTTGTTTGTCAATTAGAGTGTGCAGGGTGAATACGTGGTCTGTCATACGGTAATTTGGTTACATAGTTTTCGCTGAGGAAATGTATGAGTCTGACGTTATTTCTGACGTGCTGTTCTTTCTTTTTCCGTAGTGTATTCCTGTATTGTTTTAGTTATTCACCATAGTGAAGGCGTAGGCTCAGGTTTTCTATGACTCTATGCTTTTGGTTGGATAGGTTTCTCAATTTCTTTCGTAGGTTTTTGCATTCTTTGTCAAACCATTTGTTATTGATGTTAATTTTCTTAGGCTGTCTGCTTGACCTTTTTAGATTTGATAGGGAAGCTGAGTGGTCAAATATACTGTTTAGGTTTTCTACTGACAAGGTTACACCTTCACTATTACAGTGACACATTTTGTCTAGGAAATTGTCTAGAATTTGCTGCTGCCTCACTGTTTTTTGGTAGATTTCCACACTACTTTCCTTCCATCTAGAGCATTTCTTAATATTATTAAATTATCTTTGGTTTTGATGCCTCATGATTGAGCAAATCTCTGTTCAAGGAATTGCTGTCACCTCCAGGTAGGTATTTGTCCCCCTTTGTGCTGAGGGTGTCAGGTTCTTGTCCAGTTCTGGCATTTAGGTCACCACAGGCTAGTACATGTCCCTAGGCCTGGAAATCTCTAGGATGGAGAAGCTGTCATCGTTAAAGTATAAAGTATGGGAATTATATTGGGGGGGGATACAGGTAGCACAAGAGGTCAATTTGTTTATTAATTCCTATAATTGACACTGTTCATTTGGGCTGGCAGGTAGCCTAGTGGTTAGAGCACTGGGCCAGTAACTGAAAGGTTGCTAGATCAAATCCCTGAGCTGACAAGGTAAAAATCTGTCATTCTGCCTGTGAACAAGGCTGTCATTGTAAATAAGAATTGGTTCTTAACTGACTTGCCTAATAATAAGTTTTCTGTTTTGACTAATTTGATAGAGTGGGTCTGCTATATACCAAACTATCATACCCCCTGAGTCTCTTCCCTGTTTCACACCTGGTAGTTTGGTGGATGGGACTACCAGCTCTCTTTAACCTAGAGGGAAACCAGTGGTTCCATCTCCTTTATACCATGTTTATGGATGACAATGTCTGTATTTTCAATTTCTTTGATGAAGTCTGAGTTCCGGCTCTTTAAGCCAAAGGCAGATGACCTCAGACCTTGTATATTCCAGGATGAGATTGTAAAAGCTTTGTGTTCCATAGTGTCTAGTATTGATTTGGTGTGGTTTAAGTCCGGACCATTACAGTAGGTGTGAGCAGAGCATGTTAGGCATGTGATACATACCTCTGAGGTCGCAGGATGGGGCTTGGGCGGGTGTAATAGTGGGGGTTGGGCCTGTTGCTCTGCTCACGGCCTGGGCATATGTCCTGCTGTCATGTTGAGGTCCTTGCCGCAGAGGCGGGGGGCATGGGTTGGGTAGAAGGAGCATAGGTCTGATATGGGGGGGCTATATAGGGTGTGGCCAGAGTTTGCTTGGGGTGGTCTTAGCTGGTTGGGGTTTGGCTGGCGATGCAGTGGTCTGGGTGTAGGTCCTCTTGACGTGGGTTCTCTCGGTGCAGGTCCTTTAGGAGGGGGTCTTGCAAGTCTGGGAGGGTGTCTCGCTGGTCTGGGCGGGGTGTCCGTTGCTCTGTTGTTCCTGTGTGAGGTGCTGGGGCTATGGTTGTGGGTGACGTCCTTCAGGGTCCTGGCACAAGTTGGGATTGCTGCCTTGTAGAGGCGAACCTGTTCGTAATGGCTGTTCAAGTCCAGTGTGGAGTGGTGGGCCAGGTAGACATTAGCTTTTGAGGTACAGTCGTGCTGGTCTGTTTTGTGGGTTTGTTCTGTGTGTATTGTGTGGACTAGCTCTCTCAGCTATCTGAGCAGCTAATCAATCGCTGCAGCAGTACATAGCCCATCTGTAAATAGCCCATCCAATCTACCTATCTCATCCCCATATTGTTTTTTTCTTGACTTTTCTGCTCTTTTGCACACCAGTATTTCCACTAGCACATCATCATCTGCACATCTATCACTCCAGTGTTTATTTGCTAAATTGTAATTACTTCGCTACTATGGCCTATTTATTGCCTTACCTTCACGCCATTTGCACACATTGTATATAGACTTATTTATGTATTTTCTACTGTGTTATTGACTGTACGCTTGTTTATTCCATGTGTAACTCTGTGTTGTTGTTTGTATCGCACTGCTTTGCTTTATCTTGGGCAGGTCGCAGTTGTAAATGAGAACTTGTTCTCAACTAGCCTACCTGGTTAAATAAGGAATACTAACCTCATACTAAATAAGGAATACTAACCTGTGTTCCCTTTTTTGTGACAGACATCAAGGTCAGACTTACCTGTCCTGAGGTCCAGGTGGAGTTTGTCTGTGTTGGAGTTAAAAGGTCGCGACAGGTCCAGTTCTATCTGGAAGGTCTGGCCACGTCGGATGATGAGTACGTTGCCATGGTAACAGTCGGTGTGATGCTCCATGCGGTTCTGACCCGTTTTAGAGCTCAGTAGATCCACCGAGTGCACTGACAACATCAACTCTGACAGAGAGAGAGAGAGAGAGAGAGAGAGAGACATTGAAAAAGTTAATGCAATGATCATTGCTTATAGGTAGGGCCAGGATTTTTCCCATCTACATGGGCTTACCATTATGAACTAATTAACTTGACTGAGACTATACCTTCCAGCTGATTGTCTCCAGTGTGGGGCTGAGGGGGCTCAGGAAGCGGGGCCTGTTTCTCCACTTCGTCCGTGACAACTGTATCGTACAAGCTGCTCTGGCGTGGCCAGCAGCAGCATATCTTCTGAACACCCTGGAGAAAGCCCCCCTGCTCCTTAGACTCCGCCTCCTCCTGGTTGGTTGCCTCCACTATGGTCAGGGCATTGCCATGGAAACGGCCCACATCAGAACCGCTCTCCATCAATCGTTCTCCTGGCATTCTGAAAGGGGTGCTACGAAAGATCAAGTTCGAGATGAGATAGTAAGATTGAGATTGTAAGAAACAGTAAGATTGGTCATGCAGACAGTCAGGGATAAATAATAATGATACATAAAGAGGAGTGCCCAGTTTTAAAAAAAAGTAAAATATAGGAGAAAAGCGCAATTGACTGAAATAAATCTATGAAATAACATCAAATGAAGATGCAAAAGCATGTCAACAATTCAATGTGAGAGGGGTTAAGTGCACACATATCAGTCGGACAACACAGCGCACAATTGTCTACTGAGAAAGACTGTTAACATTACTACTCCTATTCTTCCTCCTGTGTTTCCCCAATGTAAACCTCTCTTCTGCATGTTCTCTCTGCTTACATTTCTTCTCCACCTCTTTTCCTCCCGCCATTCCTGAAACCAGCTTGTTTTCTTTTTAAACTTTTCCTACAATTACCCCGTTCTTGACTCACTCTTTACAACAGCCTGCTGTTCCCAAAGCATGCTGTTCCCAAATTCCCCAAACACCCCAACATTCCTCTTGACTGATACCAGACATTATAGCCCCCACCCAGCCACAGATGTGTGTGTAATCTCTAGATATGATGGGGACCATTTATCATATTGCCATGACAATGCAAAATGCTTAATTATTCAGTTAGTCTAGTTCATCTGTTTATACCACCATTCATTAAACTGCAAGGTTAAGCGAACCATGAGACTATGAAACTCTGGATCCAGGCTACCACGCTAGAGTCCAGGCTACAAATCTAAACATAATGGGGGGTTCTAAGGTCAAATGTGAAAGGTCAAGAGAGGTAAAAACAAGAGCATGAGGCATGTTTACAAGAAGACCAAGATACGTTTCCAACCATGGTCTCCATCTGTACTGTTTCATTTGGCTGTGTCTAAACAAACTAAAACACTGGCTCAGGCCTGGGTTCTCTCCCAGGACCCAAACAATGAAGCCCCTGTGGAGTCAGTTTGGTCTGATGAATCCCTTTTGTAAACACTCACTGCCCTAACGAGCCATACGCCCTGCACATAGTTAGGAGAAATAAAAGCAGAGTTGTAAACAATTATGTTTACTTTTAGGATTTGCATTGGCAAGACAGAACAGCTGCCTCCGGTAAGACAAGTGGTGGATGTGTCTATTTGTCAATAACAGCCGGTGCGCAATGAGGTTTTGCTCTTGAGGTTTTGCTCACCTGAGGTAGAGTATCTCATGATAACCTATAGACCACACTATTTACCAAGAGAGTTTTCTTCTAAGACAGCACTCAACGAGCTGTATAAGGCCATAAGCAAACAAGAAAATGCTCATCCAGTGGCGGAGCTCCTAGTGGCCGGGGACTTTAATGCAGGGAAACTTAAATCCGTTTTACCTCATTTCCACCAGCATGTCACATGTGCAACCAGAGGGGGAAAAAAAACTCTAGACCGCCTTTACTCCACACACAGAGACGCATACAAAGCTCTCCCTCGCCCTACATTTGGCAAATCTGACCATAATTATATCCTCCTGATTCCTGCTTACAAGCAAAAACTAAAGCAGGAAGTACCAGTGACTCACTCAATACGGAAGTGGTCAGATGACGCAGATGCTAAGATACAGGACTGTTTTGCTAGCAGAGACTGGAAAATGTTCTGGGACTCATCCGATGGCATTAAGGAGTATACCACATCAGTCACCGGCTTCATCAATAAGTGCATCGATGACATTGTCCCCAACAGTGACCGTACGTACATACCCAAACCAGAAGCCATGTGTTTTGGCAGCTAGCACCATGCAAACACCGTTAGAATGCACATGGGCCACTGAGATAAGAGCCTTTAATTCAATGCTGTTTCCCAACAACAACATCCACACTTTAAATGCTATGGGTTGAAGGCTGCTTCACCAGCACACATATAAAAAGTCACCCAAATTGATGCCAGATGTAGAAAACACCCACCTATAAACTATTGTTTATACTGTATTATTGACTGTATGTTTGTTTTACTCCATGTGTGTGTTGTATGTGTCGAACTGCTTTGCTTTATCTTGACCAGGTCGCAATTGTAAATGAGAACTTGTTCTCAACTTGCCTACCTGGTTAAATAAAGGTGAAATTAATAAATAAATAAAAATCAGCATTTGTTTGCAAATTAAATGGCACACAACATGCAACCTATAGTGCGGCTGGGCGATATATCGAATGAATTTGTTTCATTCGAATTC
The DNA here is from genome assembly GCF_057628025.1 of Oncorhynchus mykiss. Taxonomy (NCBI): domain Eukaryota; kingdom Metazoa; phylum Chordata; class Actinopteri; order Salmoniformes; family Salmonidae; genus Oncorhynchus; species Oncorhynchus mykiss. Next base: position 10,402,482 of record NC_143049.1, read on the forward strand.
ATGTTTTTGCGCGATATTCCAAATGATAGTGCCACTAATCAATGTTTTGTTATTTTTCGTTTTTATGAGCGTTTATGTCCGCTTGTTCTCATTGTATTTTTGGTCTCGTCTCCTTCGCTCCTCTGTGCTGTGTGCCCCTTTCCATTTACACCAGAGATCTGTCTCCGTCCAACAGATTTGAACAAGAGTGAAACCTCTCACCTTGCCTCTTTCTATGTGGTTTACACACATACCAAGCTCTTTCCTCTCAACAAAGTTGGAAGATCACACCTTCCTCTCTTTGAACTCGTCAAACAGAATTGGCCATATGGACACCAAAACACATTGAGACATTATTTTACTGTAATAGAGGAGAAGTAAACTTTTCAATCAATACCCTTTTTATGTCTCAACTACTCAAAATGCGCACAGAGCAGTCACTAGTAAAACAAGAGTATCAATGAACATCGATTGTGGAAAATGAATGCTCAGTTTGTCGTGCGCGACATTGGGGTACCACGTATCACTAGCAGTATTTCAGCCAAAGACTGTTATACTAGCTGTCTAGTCTTTTTTAAATTGTGTTTTATAAATGTGCAATAAGCATAAAACACAATTATATAAGGAATTGGCAACTCGTTCTCATTCTGAGAAATCAGGTAGGCCACTTGATTTCAAGAAGTGGACAGGCTAACATGCTTTCAAACAGTTGGAGGCAGACTGAAGGGTGTGCTCATTGCAATTCCACTGTTCAGCCTTGTTAGCTAGCAAATAGATCCAAGTTGGCTAAACTTAAAATATAAAGATTATCTTGGCTAATCCCTAGCACATGGGCTTGAGAGATTGTGGAGACCTGTGTTCATTTTCTATAGCCCAATGCCTGCTCCAAGAAGTTTGTCATTATTAGTGAATGTGCATTATGCATGGTTCTAGTTAAATTTGTAACAAAAAAGGGAATTTTCATTGACAGACTTGAAAGCCAGATCAGTGATTGTTGCACAAAAAAGCAGGTTAAACTATTTTGATAAACTCATTAAGCAGTGTGTCAGAGTCGTGTGTATAGGTGGCAGGGAAGTCATGCGCAAGAGAATCAAACTTAATGGAATGGAGTTGTTTAATGATTGTAATCAAAACATAACTCCAAAAGGAATGAATCATAATAAAACAAAATGGAGTACGAGGACCCGTCGCGCACAAAAACTGAACAACAAACAATCTCCGAACAAAGACATGAGGGGAAACAGAGGGTTAAATTCACAACAGGTAATGAACGGGATTGAAACCAGGTGGGTAGGAAGACAAGACAAAACCAATGGAAAATGAAAAATGGATCAATGATGGCTAGAAGACCGGTGACGTCGAGCATCGAGCGCCGAGCACCTCCCGAACAAGGAGAGGCTTCGACTTCGGTAGAAGTCGTGACACAGTGGATCTTATGGTTGTGGATGGCTTATATTTAGCCTAGGTATAACTTCAGAAGCCCTAAATGCATTAGATTATTGCTGACTGTTTGAAATGCAGTGTACTTTACCTTTAATTGTACAAATATCGAGATATATATTGTGAATCGCCCATAACTTTGAAAAAAATCGAGATAGGGCTGGGTGATATGGCCTAAAAAATGTAGCTTATCCCCTCTTATTTGACAGAAAAGGTCCTTAGACCACATGACCTTTATTTAACTAGGCAAGTCAGTTAAGAACAAATTCTTATTTACAATGACGGCCTACCAAAAGGCAAAAGGCCTCCTGCGGGGACGGGGATTAAAAATGAAAAATAAATACAATATAAATATAGGACAAAACACACATCACAACAAGGGAGACAACGCAGCACAACATAAAGAGAGATCTAAGACCACAACACAGCAAGGCAGCAACACATGACAACACAGCATGGTACCAACACAACATCACAACAACATGGTAGCAACACAACATGGTAAAAACATTATTGGGCACAGACAACAGCACAAAGGTCAAGAAGGTAGAGACAACAATACATCACACAAAACAACCACAACTGTCAGTAAGAGTGTCCATGATTGGGTCTTTGAATGAATTGATTGAGATAAAACTGTCCAGTTTGAGTGTTTGTTGCAGCTCGTTCCAGTCGCTAACTGCAGCGAACTGAAAAGAGGAGCGATCCAGGGATGTGTGTGCTTTGGGGGTACAAATGTGTGTGTCATAGGATGTGTGTGTCATAGGTGAAAGGGTAACAACATTACATATATTACTTGCCTATTATTTTATTTTTGTTGGTGCTAATTTTGATCTTTCTTTTATTCAACTTCTTAACTCACCATCAAGTCTCTGAACGGGGTTAGGTATGTGGGAGTGAGGGTGGGGGTGTGTGCCTCTTTGGGTCTCCGAGACCAGGATTGAGAAGCACTGCCTTTGAACAAAATACACTGAAATTGCAAATCGTGAAATGTGTAATAATAACTTGAAAAAATGAATTATGTGGAGGCCAGATCATCTGATGCAGCACTCCATCACTCTCCTTCTTGGTCAAATAGCCCTCACACAGCCTGGAGGCGTGTTAGGTCAATGTCCTGTTGAAAAACAAATGATAGTGCCACTAAGCGCAAACCAGATGGGCTGGCGTATCGCTGCAGAATGCTGTGGTAGCCATGATCGTTAAGTGGTCTTGAATTCTACATAAATCAATCAATCGATCAATCAATCAAATGTATTTATAAAGCCCTTTTTACATCAGCCTATGTCACAAAGTGCTATACAGAAACCCAGCCTAAAACCCCAAACAGCAAGCAATGCAGATGTCGAAGCACGGTGGCTAGGAAAAACTCCCTAGAAAGGCAGGAACCTGGGAAGAAACATAGAGAGGAACCAGCCTCTGAGGGGTGGCCAGTCCTCTTCTTGCTGTGCCGGGTGGAGATTATAACAGTACATGGCCAAGATGTTCAAACGTTCATAGATGACCAGCAGGGTCAAATAATAATAATCACAGTGGGTGTAAATGTCAGTTGGCTTTTCATAGCTGAGCATTCAGAGTTAGAGACAGCAGGTGCGGTAGAAAGAGAGAGAGAGAGAGAGAGTCGAAAACAGCAGGTCCGGGACAAGGTAGCACGTCCGGTGAACAGGTCAGGGTTCCATAGCCGCAGGCAGGACAGTTGAAACTGAATCAGGCCCCCAGTGTCACCAGTAAAGCGCCATCACACCACCTCCTCCATGCTTCATATGCGAAGATCATCTGTTCACCTACTTCGCATCTCACAAAAACACGGCGGTTGGAACCAATAATCTCTCATTTGGACTCATCAGACTAAAGGACAGATTTCCACCGTCTAATGTTCATTGCTCATGTTTCTTGGCCCAAACAAGTATCTTCCTCTTATTGGCGTCCTTTAGAAGTGCTTTCAGCAATTTGACCATGAAGGCCTGATTCACGCAGTCTCCTCTGAACAGTTGATGTTGAGATGTGTCTGTTACTTGAACTCTGTGAAGAATTTATTTGGGCTGAAATTTCTGAGGTGTAGTTAACTCTAATGAGCTAATCCTCTGCAGCAGAGGTAAGTCTGGGTCTTCCTTTCCTGTGGTGGTCCTCATGAGAGCCAGTTTCACCATAACGCTTGATGGTTTTTGCGACTGCACTTCAAAAAACTTTTAAAGTACTTGAAATGTCCTGGATTGGGCCTCCCGGGTGGCGCAGTGGTTCTGGGCGCTGTACTGCAGCGCCAGCTGTGCCACCAGAGACTCTGGGTTCGCACCCAGGCTCTGTCGTAACCGGCCGCGACCGGGAGGTCCGTAGGGTGACGCACAATTGGCCTAGCATCGTCCGGGTTAGGGAGGGTTTGGCCGGTAGGGATATCCTTGTCTCATCGCACACCAGCGACTCCTGTGGCGGGCCGGGCACAGGGCGTGCTAACCAAGGTTGCTAGGTGCGACACATTGGTGCGGCTGGCTTCTGGGTTGGATGCGCGCTGTCTTAAGAAGCAGTGTGCAGTTGTGTATCGGAGAACGCATGACTTTCAACTTTCGTCTCTCCCGAGCCCGTACGGGAGTTGTAGCGATGAGACAAGATAGTAGCTACTAAAACAATTGGATGCCACGAAAAAGGGGTAAAAATAAAATTAAAATTAAAAAAAGAAATGTCTTGGATTGACTGACCTTCATGTCTTAAGGTAATGAGACATGTTTCTCTTTGCTTATTTGAGCTTTTCTTGCCATAATATGGACTTTGTCTTTTACCAAATAGGGCTATATTCTGTACACCACTCCTACCTTGTCACAACACAGCTGATTGCCTCAAACGCATTATGAAGGAAAGAAATTCCACAAATGAACTTTTAACAACACCTGTTAATTGAAATGCATTCCAGGGACTACCTCATGAAGCTGGTTGAGAGAAAGCCAAGACTGTGCAAAGCTGTCACCAAGGCAAAGGGTGGCTACTTTGAAGAATCTCAAAATATAAAATAATATTTTGATTTGTTTAACACTTTTTTGGTTACTACATGATTCCATATGTGTTATTTCATATTTTTGATGTCTTCACTACTATTCTACAATGTAGAAAATAGTAAAAATAAAGAAAAACCCTTGAATGAGTAGGTGTCTCCAAACTTTTGACTGGTACTGTATAAATATATAAAGAAAGGCAAAAAATACCTCATATTTCCATTGGTTGTTGACGCACAACATTATGTGAGGGAACAGGTATCTAAAATATTTCTCACTTTATGAGCAGAGCCTGGTACCACTGGAACCAATAACACCCATCACCCTGTGTGTGTGTGTGTGTGTGTGTGTGTGTGTGTGTGTGTGTGTGTGTGTGTGTGTGTGTGTGTGTGTGTGTGTGTGTGTGTGTGTGTGTGTGTGTGTGTGTGTGTGTGTGTGTGTGTGTGTGTGTGAGAGAGAGAGAGAGAGAGAGAGAGAGCAATTCAGTGTTCAGTAATTCAATGGCCAAATGAAACGTAATATTGCTCAGTCGGCTGAGCTAATAACTATCTGCCATTTAAAAGTGCCTTTTATTTTGATTTATCCATTGGCTACATAAGCACTTTCCTCTGCCTGTTCTTTCATGCCAAGTTAATAAGCTACATGTGGTGGATGCAGGCTTCTAGTTGCAAGCTTTCAGCCTATAGGCTACTCACTTTCAAGTCAAATCAAAGTTTATTTTTCCCTTCATACCTCATCAAAACACATCCCAACTGCGAAATTTGTGAAAGTTCTTCACTTGAGTAGCCTACCACAGTGTAACTAATTGTCAAGAGTGAAATGAACAATTGCTTACGTTGTGTTGAGTGATGGCTTCTTTATACACCGAAAAAGTTTGAGTGACTTTTTAAAGCTTCTAATATATATATCCTTGTTCGTGTATTATCAGCTTTAAAAGTTTCAGCTCGTGCCAGTTCTTCTGTCTCTAACAGACGCTTCTTGGATAAGGTTTAGCCTATGCTCTGGAGGAACGCAAATAGGAAGTGACTTGACACACCCCCTGCCTCGGACAGTTCCAACCTACCCCCCTCACCATTATGGTATCAAATAAACCATAGCCCTCTATCGAGGACATCCTGTGTGGAGCGTCAAGGCACTCCAGCAGACAGCATACACGGCAAACCCACAGGTTACTTAGTACAATAACAGGCGCGTTAGTTTATAATGCAGAAAGGCAGTGGAAACCAAGCAGGCACATTTTTTGGTGGCAACCCTTTTGATGGCAGAGAGAAAAATTTACATTTTAAAGTTGATTTTAGAAATTATGCCATGTGGCAGAGGAAAAATGTAGCAATTTTATAACAAATTTGATGCAATTCTACTAATTTTACCATGGGAGGGAGAGAAATTAAAGGGCAATTCCACCACTTTTCAACTTCATATTCACCATCTTCAGCACCAAACCAGGGTCTACATACGTGAAAACGGTGCGTTTCTCTGTCTGTGGTTAAAAAAATAAGGTTCTAAAAATTGCTTCTCTATCACATGGTGGGATAAAAAAAAATATTGGCAAACATTTCAGTGTTCATACCTTCCTGTGTGCTGTCCCGTATACAAAATCTAATCAAAATCGAATTTAGTTTATCACATGCGATGAGTACAACTGGTCTAGACTTTACAGTGAAACGCTTGCTTAAGAACCTTTCCCAACGATGCAAAGTTTAAAAAAGAATGATACACATTTTAAAGTAACTAACGCGAGGAATAAAATACACAAGAATGGAGCTACAGTATATACAGGGAGTACCAGTACAATATGCAGAGGTACGAGGTACTTGAGGTAAATATGTACATGAAGGCAGAGTAAAGTGACTTCGCATCCGCATAGATAATAATACGAGTAAAATAAAAAAACAGATAAGCAGCAGCAGATTAAAAGTGTGTGTGTGAGTGTGCGCGTGTGTATGTATGCATGTTTGTTTGTGTTGTGTCGGTATGTGTGTGTGTGTGTGTGTGCGTATGTACTGTTTGAATGTGTGAGAGATTTGTGTGAGAGTGACAGTGTAGTGTGTGTGTGAGTGAGTGTGTATATCAATTCTAGTGAGTGTTCATTGGGTCAGTGCAAGATAGAGTCAGTGCAGATAGTTTGAGTACCATTAGTTGACTGTTTAGCTGTTGGACTATTTAGCAGTCTTATGGCTTTGGGGTAGCAGTTGTTTCGGAGCCTGTTGGTCCAGAGCAGATGTTCCGGTACTGTTTGCCGGACGGTACCAGAGTGAACCGTCTATGGCTTGGGGGGCTGGAGTCTTTGGCAAATTTTCTGGCCTTCCTCTGACACCGCCTGATGTATAGTAGTTTCCTGATAAACCAGGTTTCTATCTCCCCATATTGACTGATACCATTCAATAAAATAAAAAAAGACAATACAAGAACAATCCAAGAACAAAAACCAGTGCCTGGTCTCTCAATTTAGAGACATAAGTATCAAGCCTGTCTGTGCGTCTGGCAAGTCTCCATGTGCTCCATACATTTCTGTGAAAACATACACACAGTCACTGTTCTATAGGATCGTTTTCAATAACACGTCACAATACCTTTTGATTTGGCTGCTGGGGGGCAAGGAGACCCCTAGTTCCATTAAAACCATTGCCATCTACAGTGCCTTCAGAAAGTATGAGTTTTTACACATTTAGTTGTGTTACAGCCTGCATTTGAAATGGATTACATTGAGATTTTGTTTCACTGGCCTACACACCTACACACCCCATAATGTGAAAATGGAATTATGTTTTTAGACATTTTCACAAATTAATAAAAATGAAAAGATGAAATGTCTGAGTCAATATGTATTCAACCCCTTTGTTATGGCAAGCCTAAATAAGCCCAGGAGTAACATTTTTCTTAAAAACTTCTTAGAGCTAGGGTCTATTTAAATAGTAGTAGAGAGAATGCTTTATTCCAGCTTTTATTTCTTTCATCACATTCCCAGTGGGTCAGGCGTTTACATACACTCAATTTGTATTTGGTAGCATTGCCTTTAAATTGTTTAACTTGGGTCAAACGTTTTGAGAAGCCTTCCAACAAGCTTCCCACAATAAGTTGGGTGAATTTTTGCCCATTCCTCCTGACAGAGCTGGTGTAACGGAGTCAGGTTTGTAGGCCTCCTTGCTCGCACATGCTTTTTCAGTTCTGCCCACAAATCTTCTATGGGAATATTTCAGCTTACTGGTCACGATAACAACACCCACCCGTGGCACGCGCTCCAGCAGGTATATCTCACTGGTCATCCCCAAAGCCAACACCATCTTTGGCTTTCTTTTTTTCTATTGTGTTATTGACTGTACGCTTGTTTATTCCATGTGTAACTCTGTGTTGTTGTTTGTGTTGCACTGCTTTGCTTTATCTTGGCCAGGTCGCAGTTGTAAATGAGAACTTGTTCTCACCTGGCCTACCTGGTTAAATAAAGGTGAATAAAAAAAATAAAACATTTAAAAAAATGTGGTTCCAGGTAGAACAATATAAGTTTGTAAAGCAAATAAAACCCTTGTGTCCTGATTCAGTCTCCCTTGGTGTGTCATGTAAAGTTTCTCCCATTTCTCTCTTGCTCATTCTCCCTGTCGCTCAGTCAAACTCACACGTGTACAATTCCAAAGAAGAGGACGAGATTAGCCAGTTACACCCATTTCTAACAATGTTTGTTGCAGGACTGATATGACAGACAACTATAGAACAAGATCATCTTTTATTGTCTCTTTGTCGCCTCTTCACACATACTTAAATTTTTGCATTTAGCTTTCTTTTTTTTAAGACTGCCAAGCTGTACTCAATTGGGGTAACCTCTGTCCGGGACAATTTCCTCAGGATTATGGAGCAGTATGTTTATACATTTTTTAATTTTTTTTTATATTACAACATGTATAAGGATTAAGCAACTTTACCATTTAGAGATTAGTTAAAAATTGTCATTATCCAACCACTGTCTAATTCTGATAGCCACTTTCTTAAAATGTTTCAGATTGATGACCATTGAATGAATGTACCAATAGGAAGGGACAGAGGAGAAAACATCCCTTTGATACCACTTTTAGTAGATTCTGACTGTTAGAAATATTTTACTGAGCGTTACTGTTCTGTCGTGTTCTGCATGCCCACATTATGCCAATCACTCATTTATTTTTCTTATCTTTTTATGCTTACAGTAAGTGTCATGAAAGGCCAGAGACTCAGGATGTTGGTTTGTTGCTGGCCCTCTGGAAAGTCCCAAAATATTTCCCTGACCACCGTGAGGGAGGACACAAAGTGTGCATATGAGCAAGTTGCTCCTTACTGAAGACATCTCTAACCTACAACTGCCACAGAATTCTTCATGTAGTACCATGGAAATACATTTAGCCAGCTGAGTCCACAAAGTTTCTTCAAGAATGTCCTTTTCTAGTTTGTGTATATATCTAAAATTGATCAGTCGGATTGCGCTGATTCTCTTCAATGCAGATCTGACCAATCACACAACTCTTCAAGAGGGCCACAACGTTCTAGGTCACCTTCTGTGCTCAGAGGTCCTTGATGAGGATCTACGCCATCACACCACTTTTATTAATCATTAATCAAATACAATTACTGTATGCAGATGTGCGAAAAATTGTGATGTAGATTTGTTTTTGCCATTGCTTGATCTGTTTTAAATGTAAGAATATGTTGAAGAATAACTTTAATTAGTGACTATGGAAACAAATATAAATGTAATGAACAATGATTTCAATATCCAACTTTATCCTCTGCAATACTTTTTACAGTACACTCAGAAAAAATGTGGAATCTAGAACCTAAAAGGGTTATTTGGCTGTCCCTATAGGAGAACCCTTTGAAGAACCCTTTTTGGTACCGGGTATAACCCTTTTGGGTTCTATGTAGGACCCTTTCCACAGAATATTGTTGTTCTACATGGAACCAAAGAGGGTTGTCCTGTGGGGACAGCTGAAGTGTCCTTTGGAATCCTTTTTTGTAAGAGTGTGGGTAATAAGCTGTAGTCAGGTGGTCATTACCAGGTTATGATGAGGTCCTAACCATGACCAGTAGGCGACATAATATAGCACATAATGTAGTGGTCAGAATTATGACTAGCTGGTCAGATAGAGGTCACAATTATGATCAACTGGTCATATGGTCGTCAGAAAAAGAAGTTTAAAAAAAAAGTACTTTTTCAACCAACGTTTGCGACCAGAATAAGACATTGTAAAAATACGTCATACTAACCATGTTTCCATCCACAGTTTTTATGCAAGTCATACCATTTAAAACAAAATCACGACAGCGGTGATGGAAACAGGACGTTTCACTACAATTGTATTAACGGCGACACGACATTTAATCATCCGCCATGAGGGATCTTTTTGTGTCCCTCATGGCATCTTCATGCTTGTGACACTTTTGAATGTGGGTCACAAAAGGGAAATAAAAGTATTATATTCGTTATTTTGCCCCAGTCTCCCGGAGTCCTCCTGGCTAGCTAGCTAAACCAGTAGGCAGTGTCCAGCTCTGCAGTTCAGCTCTGCTCTACTTTATGCAAATGAGACGCGGTCACCACTCCTGTTAACCAATCAGGTGAGGAGCAGATGTTTGCTTGAAAATCTTCTGTTGGAATGGCCTGCTCCGGTTGTAATGAGTTTGTAGCCCACGTTGTGTGTGATTTTTAACTGTATTGTTGTATAGAACATTTGCTAACATAAGTACACATACGACCCATGGCATACAAGGATGTGCCAGTAGTCTCTTGGGACATTCACTGGGACCTCTTCATCTGCAGACAGGCTTTCGCAGCTCTCCATATCTGAGGATAGAAAACATCACAAAGAAACAGGCTTCATTATTACAATGAGACATCTCTGACTATTATTTCTCTGTCTTCATAGTCTTCCTATCTAGGACTAGAATGGGAAAATATTTTCAGAATATCATCCCACAACCTGCCATATCTAACTAGCTAGTATACCTACTCCCTTTTCTGACAGCTGGAGCAGAATATCATCCCACAACCTGCCATATCTAACTAGCTAGTATACCTACTCATTTTTCTGACAGCTGGAGCAGAATATCCTTTCACCCTCTTCCATTTCTGTTATCATTTCTGTTATCATTTATTTTATCTACAAACGCATTTGGAGTATACATATTTAATTTACAACGCAAGTGTCATGACTGTCCTGTGAGGATCTGAATGGGTCAGCTCAGCTTGGCAATGGATGACAGTAACCACACCCTCTCTCACCCACAGAGGGGGGAGGAGGGAGCTGGTGGAAGGTTGACACCTCACGCCCTGTTGTAATTCAAGGAGAGAGAACCTGTCACGACTTCCGCCGAAGTCGGTCCCTCTTCTTGTTGGGGCGGTCGACGTCACAGGCCTTCTAGCCATCGCCGATCCACTTTTCATTTTCCATTTGTTTTGTCTTTGTTTTACACACCTGGTTTCAATTCCCCAATTACATGTTCATTATTTAACCCTCTGTTTTCCCCATGTTTTTTGTTGCGTGATTGTTTTTTGTAAGTTCGGTCCAATGTTTGAAGGCTTGGTATGACTTCATGTATATTTTGAGTAAAGTTCCTTTTGTTACTCATCTCTGCTGTCCTGCGCCTGACTCCTCTGCACCAGCTCCTCCCAGATCCTTACAGAATCATGCACCTGAACATGGAGTCAGCAGGAGCTCTTCGACCCTTTGGCGGTCGAAGAGCACGTCCAGCAGCATGTTGCAACGTTTCGGCACCGCCATGGATCGCGTGCTGCAGACGATAGACCGATGGGAGAGAGGGGGAGTTCTGCCAGCGCTTCCACCGGCACCACTACAACAGGCACCACAGTTCACCCCTCCTTCACCCGGTCCCAGTGGTATTTGGCTCGCGCTCCCGAGGGAGTATGATGGGACAGCTGCCGGATGCCAGGGGTTCCTACTCCAGCTGGAACTCTACCTGGTGACTGTCCACCCGGCTCCTTCGGGACTTGAGAGCGTGTCCGCCCTCGTCTCCTGTCTCTCAGGAAAAGCCCTGGAGTGGGCCAATGCCGTATGGGGGGGAAGGTGAAGCGGAGTTGGATCATTACGCGGAGTTCAACGTCTGTGAACGTCTGTTCCACTGCAGGCAGGGGATGAGGAGCGCACAGGAGTTCGCATTGGACTTCCGGACCCTTGCCGCCAGTGCAGGATGGACCGACAGGGCCCTGATCGATCCCTACCGGTGCAGTCTGCGTGAGGACATCAGTCGGGAGTTGGCCTGCAGGGACACCACTCTTACGGCTGACCAGCTGGTGAACCTGTCCATCTGGCTGGATAACCTGCTGGCTACCCACAGACGTCCTGATCGGGGCCTGTCAGTTCCATCCCCCAGCACCACCGCTCCGATGCCCATGGAGCTGGGAGGTTATGCACTTAGGGAGACCGGAGAAGGGGCCGTTTCCTGTTCCATCTGTGGCCGCAGAGAGCACACTGCTGGTCGGTGCTGGGAAGGTTCCTCTGGGAGTCGAGACGGCAGGCAGGGCACTCTCGTGTCACCCCAGGTGAGTCGGCACCAGGCTCACTCAGAGCCCCCTGTTGCTCGCATGTTTTTGTTTATACATTTTCCTGAGTTTTCCCCGCATTCCCAGCATAAGGCGCTCGTAGATTCAGGCGCAGCTGGGAATTTTATTGACAGAGCATTTGCCCATAGTTTAGGGATCCCCATTGTTCCTGTGGATATGCCCTTCCCTGTGCACGCCCTAGATAGTCGACCATAAGGGTCAGGGCTAATTAGGGAGGTCACTGCTCCACTGGGCATGGTTACGCAGGAGGGTCACAAGGAGAGAATTAGTATTTTCCTTATTGATTCTCGTGCGTGGTGCTGGGCCTACCCTGGTTGGCCTGTCATGACCCCACTATTTCGTGGCAACAGAGGGCTCTCAAGGGGTGGACACGGAAGTTCTCGGGGAGGTTTTTAGGGGTTTCCGTCGGGGCTACTACAGTGGAAAGTCCAGACCAGGTCTCCACCGCGCATATCCCCTCTGACTATGCCGATTTGGCTCTTGCCTTCTGTAAGAAGAAGGCGACTCAATTACCACCCCACCAACGGGGGCATTGTGCGATAAATCTCCTGGTAGACCCTGCACTTCCCAGGAGTCATGTGTATCCCCTGTCACAGGAGGAGATGGCGGCTATGGAAACATATGTCTCTGAATCCCTGGGGCAGGGGCACATTCGCCCTCCACTTCACCTGCCTCCTCAAGTTTATTTTTTGTGAAGAAGAAGGATGGAGGTCTGCGCCCGTGCATTGACTATCGAGGTATCAACCAAATCACTGTGAGGTACAGTCAATGCGCTTCTTCACAAAATTACAACATTCTGATATAATCCGCTACACCCACCGAGCATGTGTCCCTGGTGCGCAGGATGCTTGGTCGACTGTTGGAGCATGACCTGTATGTCAAGGCTGAGAAATGTCTGCTCTTCCAACAGTCAGTCTCCTTCCTAGGGTGCCGCATTTCCACTTCAGGGGTGGAGATGGAGAGTGACCGCATTTCAGCCCTGCGTAATTGTTTGACTCCCCCCACGGTTAGTAAAAATGTATGTGCAAATCAAATCAAATGTAGAGTTAGAGTTATGAAAATATTTACGAAATAAACTAAAGTTTAAAAAAAATTACAATAACAATAATGAGGCTACATACAGGGGGTAACAGTACCGAGTCAATGTATGGGGGTAAAGGTTAGTTAAGATAATTTTTACATGTAGGTAAGGGTAAAGTGACCATGCATAGATAATAAACAGAGAATAGCAGCACTGTAAAAACAATGGGAGAGGGGGGGTGTCAATGCAAATAGTCTGGGTGGTCATTTGATTAATTGTTCAGCAGTCTTATGGATTGGGGTAGAAGCTGTTAAGGAGTCTTTTGGACATAGACTTGGCCCTCCGATATTGCTTGCCGTACGGTAGCCTTCCTCTGACACCACCTAGTAAATAGGTCCTCTTTGGCAGGAAGCTTGTCCCTTGTGATGTATTGGGCTGTACGCACTACCATATGTAGCGCCTTACGGTCAGATGCCGAACTGCTCGTGATGCAACCAATGCTCTTGTTGGTGCAGCTATATACTTTTTGAGGATCTGGGGACCCATGCCAAATATGTCCAGTCTCTCCTGAGGGGTAAAAAGCCTTGTCGTGCCATCTTAACAACTTTTTTGGTGTGTTTGGACCATGATAGTTTGTTGGTGATGTGGAAACCAAGGATCCAGTTGCAGAGGGAGATGTTTTGTCCCAGGGTCCTTAGCTTATTGATGAGCTTTGTGGGCACTATGGTGTTGTACACTGAGCTGTAGTCAATGAAAAACATGCTCACTGAGCTGTAGTCAATGAAAAACATGCTCACATAGGTGTTCCTTTTGTCCAGGTGGGAAAGGGAAGTGTGGAGTTCGATTGAGATTGCATCATCTGTGGATCTGTTGGGGCGGTATGCGAATTGGTGTGGGTCTTGGGTTTCCGGGATGATGGTGTTGACCAGCCTTTCAAAGCACATCATGCATACTGACGTGAGTGCTACAGGGAGGTTGTCATTCAGGCAGGTTACCTTCACTTTCTTGGGGACAGGAACAATGGTGGTCTGCTTGAAACATGTAGGTATTACAGACTCGGTCAGGGAGAGGTTGAAAATGTCAGTGAAGACACTTGCCAGTTGGTCCGCCCATGCTCTGAGTACCTGTCCTGGTAATCCCTCTGGCCCCGCGGCCTTGTGAATATTGACCTGATTAAAGGTCTTGATCAGCTACGGAGAGCGTGATCACTCAGTTGTCCGGAACAGCTGGTGCTCTCATGCGTGCTTCAGTGTTGACTGCCTCGAAGCGAGCATAAAAGGCATTTAGCATGTCTGGTAGGCTCATGTCACTGGGCAGCTCATGTCTGGGTTTCCCTTTGTAGTCCGCATAATATGTGTGTATGTGAGCAAATGATGGAGTGTTTGTATGTGTGTTGCATGTGTGTTTGTATGTGTGTTGGAGTATCAGTGTGCGTTGTGTGTAGGGCCCTTTGAGTGTGCATAGAGACAGCGCAAAAAAATGAAATGAACTACAAAGGTAAACTCAGATAGTCCATTTTGCCATTTAGCATTATTATTTCATTGGGATAAAAGCTGTTCAGGAGCCTGTTGGTGTCAGACTTGATGCACTGGTAACACTTGCTGTGCAGAAGCAGAGAGCACAGTCTATGGTTTTGAGTGGTTGGAGTCTTTAACGATTTTCCGGGCCTTCCTTAGCTTGGCCCCAGTGATGTACTGAGCTGTCCGCACTACCCTCTGTAGCATCATGTGATCGATGGCGGTGCTATTGCCATACCAAGCAGCCAGTCAAGATACTCTCAATGGTACAGCTGTAGAACGTTTTGAAGATTTGAGGGCCCATGCCAAATCTTTTCAACCTCCAGGGGAGGAAGAGACCCTATCCCACCATCTTCACAACTGTGCACGTGTGTGTGGACCATTTTAAGTTCTTAGTGATGTGGACAAAGCAGCCCCGTTGATGTGGATGAGGGCGTGCTCGCCCACATGTTTCCTGTAGTCCACAATTAGCTCCTTGAACTTTACTTGAATACGTTCACGCCCATGCCCACAAAGCGGCCAATCTTTTGGAGTGAAGCGGAGGTGCCGCTTCTGGTCAAAACTTGTAATGACTGGCAGGGGTGAAGGACACTGTCTACCGCTAGCACAGCAGGTGGGAGGATGGGGGGACACCATGTGCTAGCTAACTAGCTTGTTTGCTAGTTAGTGACACTGTGTGCTAGCTTGCTAGCTCCCTCCTGATGTGTACTGGAGAAAACCATGCCCAACCATTGGGAGAGAAGGACACGGTCTATCAGTGTCAGGCTAGCTAGCTACTGTTGTTGCCCCCACCCCTTCTTCTGTGGGATTTATTTGCGGCTGGCTTCCAACGTTATTTTGTATTAACGCCACCTACTGTACTGGAGTAACCCCACCTTCCACCTGTCCTAGCTTCAAAATGTACCAATAGAGATATAAAGAGGGGTTCCTGCAGATGCAGGAATTGCTGGCCGCAATTGCACCCTTCTCTGTAAACTAGCCTACCTGCACTGCATCTGGGTCATGGCTAGAAGGGATCCAGCTTTTGTCAAATTAACGTCAAAACATGTTTTTTCTGTTCATGAAAACTTAAGCGAAACGATACATTTTGTGTGCGTGTCACGCCCTGGCCTTGGTATTTTGTGTTTTCTTTATATTTGTGGTTAGCCCAGGGTGTGACATGGGTGATTATGTGTTTGTCTTGTCTAGGGGTTTTGTAGATTGATGGGGTTGTGTTCGGTGTAGTATTCTAGGTAAGTCTATGGTTGCCTAGAGTGGTTCTCAATCAGAGGCAGGTGTTTATCGTTGTCTCTGATTGGGAACCATATTTAGGCAGCCATATTCTTTGAGTATTTCCTGGGTGATTGTTTCCTGTCTCTGTGATTTGCACCAGTTAGGACTGTTTCGGTTTTGTCGCGGTTTCTTATATTGTATATGTATATTGTTCACGTTATCATCTTTATTAAAGATGTTCAACCATAACCACGCTGCATTTTGGTCCTCCTCTCCTTCCCAGGAGGAATCTCTTAACAGAATCACCTACCAAACAGGACCAAGCGGCGTGGTGACAGGCAGCGGCAGCAGGAGCCGCCCAAAGGCAGAGCTGGAGGCAGGCAAAGCGGAGAGGCGGCGGTTTGAGGAGGCAGCATGGCGGCGCGAATGGATTCCCGAGAGTCAGCCCACAAAATGTATTGGGGGATGGCACAGGGAGAGTGTGGCAGAGTCAGGAGTCAGACCTGAGCCAACTCCCCCTGTTTATCGTAAGGAGCCAAGGAGTAAACCAGAACCAGAGCCGGTGTTGGAGGTGAGCGAAGCAGAGACCGTGAAGGAGTTAATGGGTAAATTGGAGGAGAGAGTTATGAGGGAGTTGCTGTGTTGGTGCATGAGGCACGGAATTCGCCCGACGGAGCGTGTCGGGATTTGATGGCACCTGGGTCAGCTCTCCATACTCGTCCTGAGGAGAAGATTGAGAAGATTGTGCCAGCCTCACGCACCAGGCCTCCTGTGCACCTCCCTAGCCTTGCACGTCCTGTGCCAGCTCAGCGCTACAGTGCTCCTAGCAGTGCTAACCATGGCGGGCGTGGTACTGGTCAGGCACCGTGTTATGCGGTGGAACGCACGGTGTCCCCAGTATGCGCGCTTAGCCCGGTACGCTACATCTCAGCTCCCCACATCTGCCGGGCTAGGGTGAAGATCCAGCCAGGGCGGTTGGTGCCAGCCCTGCACTCGAGATCTCCAGTACACCTTCACGGTCCGGTCCATCCAGTGCCACCTCCACACACCAGCCATCCATCCGGTGGTAGCTCCCCGCACCAGGCTTCCTGTGCGTGTCCTCGGCCCAGTACCACCAGTGCCAGCACCACGCACCAGGCCTACAGTGCGCTTCGCCTGTCCAGCGCTGCCGGAGCCTTTCTCCTCTCCAGCGTCGCCTGAGCTGCTCATCTGTCATGAGCCGCCAGAGTCTCCCGTCTGTCATGAGCCGCCAGTCTCCCGTCTGTCATGAGCCGCCAGAGTCTCCCGTCTGTCATGAGCCGCCAGAGTCTCCCGTCTGTCATGAGCCGCCAGAGTCTCCCGTCTGTCATGAGCCTCCGGAGCCGCTGGAGCAGCCGGAGCCGCCAGTCAGCATGGAGCAGCCGGAGCCGCCAGTCAGCATGGAGCAGCCGGAGCCGCCAGTCAGCCTGGACCTGCCGGAGCCGCCAGTCAGCCAGGATCCGCAAGTCAGCCAGGATCCGCCAGAGCAGCCAGTCAGCCAGGATCTGCCGCTAAGAAAGCGGACTATGACTATGTTGGAGTGGGGTCCACGTCCCGCGCCAGAGCCACCACCCTATGGGTTTAGGTGTGCGGCCGGGAGTCCGCTCCTTGGGGGGGGGGGGGGGGGGGGGGGTATTTTGGTCCTCCTCTCCTTCCCAGGAGGAATCTCGTAACAGTGCGCAACTTCATCATGCACTGATTGTTGCCAAATGGATGGAAACCTAGCTACTGACGTCTTTTTAACCAGATTTTGCCCACTGGGTTTTGTGTCGGTAAAATTCATTATTCAGTCGGTGGAAATGCTTTTATGCATAAATATTGGTATAATAACCATCATAAGGAAGTAAACTTGGAGTCACGCAATGACATGTTGTGTGGTCCTCCCACTACGACTCCTCGGGAAAGCATGAAGTTTATTAGGCTACTTCACAGCATGGTGAAAGTGCAAGGCTTCATGCTCCTTTACAATAAATATCTAGTCTTTTTTGGTGACATGATCATTGATGCTTGGCTGCCTTTTGACCAATAAAAATAATCTTGCTATTTTGTCCATTACCTTACCTTTTACATAAGCGTGATTACGTTACCATTTTTAAAATGATATCCCGATACATGACTTGCAGGCTTATGTCTATCAGAGCAGAGAGAGGGAGAGAGATCATAGAACGTGAATCTCATTCTGCGCCGAGGAACTTGAAGCTTTCCACCTTCTCCACTGTGGTCCCATCAATGTGGTTTGGGGGGGTGCTTGATGATTGAGTTGGAGGCGTGTGTGGCCACGCAATCATGTGTGAATAAGGAGTACAGGAGGGGGCTGAGCACGCACCCTTGTGGGCCCCAATGTTAAGGATCAGCGAAGTGGAGGTGTTGTTTCCTACCTTCACCACCTGGGGGCGGCCCATCAGGAAGTCCAGTCCCCAGTTGCACAGGGCGGGGTTCAGATCCAGGGCCTTGAGCTTAATGATGAGCTTGGAGGGTACTATGGTGTTGAATACTGAGCTACAGTCAATGAACAGTATTCTTACATAGGTATTCCTCTTGTCCAGATAGGATAGGGCAGTGTGCAGTGCGATTGCATCGTCTGTGGATATATTGGGGAAGGTAAGCAAATTGAAGTGGGTCTAGGGTGTCAGGTAAGGCTTCCTACAGTCGGGAACATGCTGCAAATCTGTCAGTGAACAGCATTCAGCCAAAACAGGCCTTTCACAATATTTTAAGTACAATCACGGGAAAACAAAAAAAAACGTATCTGTCTGTAGGTTTCCAAATATGGTATAAACTTGCAAATAGGTCTATTAAACAAAGAGCATTGTTTTTTTTAAAGTAAAACAAGAGAGAGATAGGCTTTAATTTCATCATCAATACAGACAATATGTGTGTCCCCACACACCTAGGCCTAGGCTATTGATGGATTCAAGATAAGGTCATTTTTATTGATCTCAGATTTTCAGTTTGTCAGTGTCAAAGTAGCCTGTCATTTCGATCCTTGGTGAGGTATTTAAAAAATATTCTGCTAATGTCTCCAGTCATCTAAAATGATGTCGAATTGCATGAAATGGGTTAATAAAAGGCTAAATGAGGCAAAATAAAAAATACATTCCTATGTGCAACTTCTGTACTCACCTATACTCTACTACTCTATGTCAGCATGCAAGAGCGATGATAATGCATGCAATGGTTTATTAAAAAGGTGTTTTTATGTAAAGTTTCCAGTACCTCAGAAACCCTCAGGTCAACCCCCTTTCCTTTTTTTTTTTTTTTCGGGCACCTCCCAATTTAAAAATGAAGCACTGGAAAACATCCAGAGCTACCTTATTTACATAAGTATTCAGACCCTTTGCTATGAGACTACATTTTTTGTTATGTAACTAGGCAAGTTATTTAAGCACAAATTCTTATTTACAATGACGGCCTACACCGGCCAAACCCAGACGATGCTGGGCCAATTGTGCGCCACCCTATGGGACTCCCAATCACGCCCAGTTGTGATACAGCCTGAATTCCAACCAGGGTGTCAATAGTGACACCTACTAGCACTGAGATGCCGTGCCTTAGACCGCTGTGCCACTTGGGAGCCCAGGTGCATCCTGATTCCATTGATCATCCTTGAGATGTTTTGACAACTTGATTGGAGTTCACCTGTGGTAAATTAAATTGATTGGACATGATTTGGAAAGGCACACACCTGTCTATATAAGGTCCCACAGTTGACAGTGCATTTCAGAGTAAAAACCAAGTCATGAGGTTGAAGGAATTGTCCGTAGAGTTCAGAGACAGGATTGTGTAGAGTCACAGATCTGGGGAAGGGTATCAAAAAAATTCTGCCGCAATGAAGGTCAACAAGAATATAGTGACCTCCATCATTCTTAAATGGAAGAAGTTTGGAACTACCAAGACTCTTCCTAGAGCTGGCCACCCGGCCAAACTGAGCAATCAGGGGAGAAATCCCTGGGTCAGAGAGGTGACCAAGAACCCGAAAGTCACTCTGACAGAGCTCCAGAGTTCCTCTGTGGAAATGGAAAAACCTTCCAGAAGGACAACAATCTCTTTAGCACTCCATCAGTCAGGCCTTAATGGTAGAGTGCCCAGACGGAAGCCACTCCTCAGGAAAAGGCACATGACAGACAGATTGGAGTTTGCCAAAAGCCAAGTAAAGGACACAGATCATGAGAAACAAGATTCTCTGGTCTGCTGAAACCAAGATTGAACTCTTTGGCCTGAATGCCAAGTGTGACGTCTGGAGGAAACCTGGCACCATCCCTACGGTGATGCATGGTGGTGGCAGTATCATGCTGTGGGGGTGCTTTTCAGCGGCAGGGACTGGGAGTCTACTCAGGATCGAGGGAAAGATGAGCGGAGCAAAGTACAGAGAGATTCTTGATGAAAACCTGCTCCAGAGTGCTCAGGATCTCAGACTGGGTTAAAGGTTCACCTGCCAACAGGACAACGACCCTAAGCACACAGCCAAGACAACGCAGAACTGGCTTCGGGAAACGTCTCTGAATGTCCTTCAGTGGTCCAGCCAGAGCCCGGACTTGAACCAGATCGAACATCTCTGGAGAGACCTTAAAATAGCTATGAAGTGACGCTCCCCATCCAACCTGACAGAGCTTGAGAGGATCTGAAGAGAAGGGTGGGAGAAACTCCCCAAATACAGGTGTGCCAAGCTTATAGCATCATACCCAAGAAGACTTGAGGCTGTAATCGCTGCCAAAGGTACAAAGTACTGAGTAAAGCGTCTGAATACTTACATAAATGTTATATTTAAGTTAAGTTTCTTCTAAAAGACTGTTTTTTCCTATGTCATTATGGGGTATTGTGTGTCGATTGAGGAGGACAAAAACGATTTAATAGATTTTAGTAGAAGGCTGTAACGTAACAAAATGTTGAAAAAAGTCACATCTGAATACTTCTGAATACACTGTAGTAATACCTTTAGCCGTGATGATGTGATTAAATGTGATGACGGAGATAGACATCTGGATGTACTGAATCGAGTCCCAGTACAATCCATTATTATGATTGGAGGAGAATATTGGTAAAGGAAAATAGAAAAAGTTGGTCTTACATAAGCTCAGAAAAGCGCCTCTTTCTTCAAATTGCATATTTATACTCAAATGTGTCTCTGTACAGCTAACACAGTCTAGAAATGCCGAGAGTTCTTGTGATTGAGGGTGAGGGTCAAGAGTCAGAATTGGTATGTGCCTTAGTAACACCTCTTTGTTAAACAATAACTGAGTTATTCAGACCTCTCCCATTCCTGTTGAGGGGTTTACTACTTCAGCTACAGGTGTAAGGAAAGTGAAGGTCTTTTTTAGTGGGCAGCGGCAGGTATTGTAGGTATTGATTCCATATAATCACTTGATTGTCAATCTGTTTTTTTTTTTTTACAGGATATGGGTTTGGTCAGGGCCGATTTTTGTAACATTGACCACAGCCCATTACTTACATTTATTTTTATTACAATCTGAAAGAGATGAAATAGTCACATAATTCCCCAATATTTCAATAGAGCATATTGTAGAGCGTGGGTATTTTAGTCATATGTTCTGAAGCCTGAAATTAAATGGAAATGGGCAAGCAATGTTTAATATAGTGACTTATTGTATGTTGGGCTGGGTTTTAAGAAAGCAAAGCATCACAATTGAGAACATTCAGTAGGAAGTGATGCCTTCAACTGACAGGAAACGATAACACGAGAGCGATAATAATTTTGACAGGCAGCCAAGTAGACAACTCCACATCGAAAAGTGTATAGAATAAAAATATATATTGAAGATAGCCCAGAGAGCCTATAGATGAGTAGAGCAACATTAATGTGAACAGGAAGGGAGTGAGGGAATTATGAAGAAAACAGATGATCTGTGTGCATGTTTTGCACATACATGTTTTATTGTGTCATGTCTTGTGTCTGAGGGATGGAGTGCATTTACAAGTTCCAGATAATGATCTGGTGACATCATGAGGGCGTTGGCCTCACTGTGTGCTTTACACAGTGGTGGGAAAAGTACCCAATTTTCATACTTGAGTAAAAGAAAAAGATGACTTCATAGAAAACAACTCAAGTAAAAGTGAAAGTCACCCAGTAAATTACATGAGTAAAAGTTGAAAAAAGTATTTTGTTTGAAATATACATATACTACCAGTCAAAAGTTTTAGAACACCTACTCATTCAAGGGTTTTTCTTTATTTGTACTATTTTCTACATTGTAGAATAATAACGAAACATCAAAACTATGAAATAACACATATGGAATCATGTAGTAACCAAAAAAGTGTTAAGCAAATCAAAACATTTATTTTATTTTTGACAGTCTTCAAAGTAGCCACCCTTTGCCTTGATGACAGCTTTGCACAATCTTGGCATTGTTTCAATCAGCTTCATGAGCTATTCACCTGGAATGCATTTGAATTAACAGGTGTGCCTTGTTAATTTGTGGAATTTCTTTCCTTCTTAATGTGTTTGAGCTAATCAGTTGTGGTGTGACAAGGTGTGTCGTGTGACAGGGGTGTGTCGTGTCTTTGGCTATGCCGGATTAAGTGATATGACATGCTATTCTATAAAATAATTTCTCTGTAACTAATATTACCTGATTGAGCTAATCATGTAAATGTAATTAACCAGAGAGTCGGGGCACCATAAAATAATATTAATGGAGCTGTTATCTTCCGAATAAACTCTTCAAGACCTAGTAATATTTTACATCAATAGCAGTCAATATTAATCGTCACCTTAATTCAGTCTCATCTGAAAGTTGTAAACTCTTGGTTATCTTCACAAACCCTGGCTAACAAGTTGAATCAGCAATACAAAATCGGGTTTAATTATTTATTTACTAAATACCTAACTTGTCACACAGAATTACACTTACACATAATTAATCACAACTTGATTACAAATGACGTCATAAAGGAAAACGTCCCTAGCGGGCGGAACAGATATGACAGCTTGTTACACAAAAGAAAAGGGGCTGGGTTTGAGTGAAAGAGCGGGAAGACTGAGGAACCAAGGGTGAAGCTGTGCTGTCGTAAATACAGTATCTTATGCATTCTAAATTACCGCCCATTTGGAAAAGGAAAATGCAATAAATATTTACTCTGAGCTGCGCTTCGGTAGGTTGGTGGTAGATGGAAGACCGTGTTGCCAAACCAAGTCCTTTGTCCTTTGAAGAATGTCTCTGGTGGTCAATTGGATACGTTGTAGTAACATCGTTGTGTGATAGACGGGATACTCTGTCTGTTCCTTCCTAACCCTCGTTTTCAGCTGTTGTTGCTAACTTAACGGCTAGGAGGTATCACTTATGTAGTGAATAAGAGTTCAAAGTTCATACCATTCGCAACCAAAGCTCACACTGATGTTGGCTTCGTTCTGTAGTTATTATCTGAACCATTCTGACATCGGACCGTCGTCCTCACATCCTCGGAACAGGAGGTTATATTGTCGCCAAGGCTTTATATAGTGGAGCGAGAAGGGTGTGTCTGAAAAGTTTTATAACCCATGTCTCTTCACAGGGGCGGGCCACTGATTGAGCAGAGCCCTAACCTTATGAAAACACAAATCTCTCATTTGGAAGCTAAAATTACATTTAATCTCTTAACCAATAATTTGATATTCAAACATTTAAATTGAACAACAATTCCATGTGAATCCGATAACTCTGATGTGTAGACTTTCCACTGTAGAGTTTATGTCATATCATTGATGAGAATGTCTCAGATGACAACCGAACTGACATCATATTCATTAAGTACCACCGCATATGTTCAATTGGTCGGATGACCAGAATATAGTTAATTTCCCCCCACCTTCTGATGTTCCCATAATCTCTATGTTAACCAAGGGGTTTTCAAATTTCACATCAGTAGGGTAGAGAGAGGAAAAAGGGGGGAATAGGTATTTATGACTGTCTTAAACCTACCCCCAGGCCAACGTCATGACAGGTGGAATACAGAAGATAGCCCTATTTGGTAAAAGACCAAGTCCATATTATAGCAAGAACAGGTCAAATAAGCAAAGAGAAACGACAGACCATCATTACTTTAAGACATGAAAATCAGTCAATACGGAAATTTTCAAGAACTTTGAAAGTTTCTTCAAGTGCAGTCGCAAAATCCATCAAGTGCTGTGATGAAACTGTCTCTCATGAGGACTGCCTCAGCAAAGGAAGACCCAGAGTTACCTCTGCTGCAGAGGATAAGTTCATTAGAGTTACCAGCCTCAGAAATTGCAGTCCAAATAAATTATTCACAGAGTTCAAGTAACAGACACATCTCAACATCCACTGTTCAGAGGAGACTGTGTGAATCAGGCCTTCATCGTCGAATTGCTGTAAGGGCTATTTTACCCAGAAGGAGAGTGATGGAGTGCTGCATCAGATGACCTGGCCTCCACAATACACCGACATCAACTCAATTGAGATGGTTTGGGATGAGTCAAACCGCAGAGTGAAGGAAAAGCAGCCATCAAGTGCTCAGCATACTGTATGTGAGAACTCCTTCAAGACTGTTGGAAGATATTTCCAGGTGAAGCTGGTTGAGAGAATGCCAAGAGTGTGCCAAGCTGTCATCAAAGCAAAGAGTGGCTATTTGAAGAATCTCAAATACAAAATATATTTTGATATGTTTGAGTTTTTGGGTTACTACATGATTCCATATGTGTTATTTAATAGTTTTGATGTGGTCACTATTATTCTACAATGTAGATAATAGTAAAAAGAAAGAAAAACCCTTGAATGAGTAGGTGTTCTAAAACTTTTGACTGGTAGCGTAAGTATTAAAAGTAAATGTAAGTGCTAAAATATACGTAAGAATCAAACGTAAAAATATGGATAACTTAAAATTCCCTATATTAAGCATGGCACAATTAGTTTTGATTTATTTACGGATAGCCAGGGGCACACTCCAACACAGACATACTTCACAAATGAAGCATTTGTGCTAAGCATTCAAAAAGTAACAGGTGTCAGGGAAAAAGTATGGAGTAAAAATAACATTATTTTCTTTAGGAATGTAGTGGATTAAAAGTACAATTTGTCAAAAATATCAATAGTAAAGTAAAGTACAGATTCTCAAAAAAACTACTTTAGTACTTAAAGTACTTTTACTTCAGTACTTTTCCCCACTGGTTTTACTGTAATGTGATGAAATATCTGGACTCAGGAGAAATTAGACACTGTGACAATTATATTTTTGTTGAATCAATTAGAGCCCATTCATACAGTCAGTCCTAATGTATGACAACCAGCAACCACAATTCATGATTCGTTCCGTTGCCCTGTGGATAATGAAGCAAAGCCAAGAGCCCCCTACATGTTGATGAAAGAAATGCACGAAATTGACCTTTGGAAATCGACGTCATCTTCACGCGTCAACAACAGACCATCGTTTCACATGTGAGTTGTTCTATTAGCTAGCTTGATGTTACATTTTCTAACTTTTTAAAATGTTGTTATGTGTCTTGTTTTTGAGTCCATTCATAGTTTATAAGTTATGAGACAATCAAATATACAGACGATTTGAACTGGAAGAGAACGGTCGCAGTGATCTAGCTTGTGAGCTATTTATTCTTATGGGTTATTCTTGTTAGCTAGCTAACGTCAGCTAAACCAAAACAGTTTATTCTTGTTGTTAGCTAGCTAGCTAAACCGAAGAAGATTCCGATTGTTAATGTATTGACAGCTCCTTGAATTTAGGTTGTTCTTAATAGTCAAAAGTGTACTTTCAACTGACAAATATTTTGTCTCGTATTCATGGCTGGTCCGTATTAGTTTAAGAGTGACCAGGGGGTAAGCATCTGCTTTTCATCTTATTCAACAACATGCACATTGTTTTTTTCCAGACAGAAGATACCAGTACCCAAGTAATCAAGTTGCGTTGGTGTCCTTACTTTAAAATGCTGGCGAAAATGGAGGAAAATAACCAGTGGAGAGAGGCAGGATTGAAGAGGAAGTATCCTGAAGATAGAATGAGAGGAGAAGTGAGTGGAAGAGGAGGAGCGTGCGAAAGAGGAGAAGATGAAGGCAGAAATAGAGGAAGAGAAGCAGGTGAACGAGGAGAAGATGGAGAGGGAAAGAGAGGAGGAGCGGGTGGAAGAGGAGGGGGTGAAGGAGGAGGTGCCAAGAAGCGTCTAGATGCCTTGAGTGTGGGATACTTCCGCAGAGTGGGAGAGAGACTCAGCGAAGGCTTCACAGAGGACGAGGAGAAAGGTGAGAGCCCTTGCACAGGGAAGGAGATTGCATGAGCATACAATGCTGTGACCTTTACAACATAGCTTCACATCTTAATTTCTTCCTCCCCTATAGTTCTCTTTGTGGAGAACGTGCTGACGGAGGTCAAAGGGCAGGCTGCCCTGGTTGCCATGGATGTGACAGGAAGTGTCACCCTCCAGCGTCTGCTCCCATTGGCTAGCCCCGGCCAGGTGGGGGAGGTGCTGGCTGAGCTTGGCGGAGAATCTGGGTCCGATTTTAAGACAGTGTCATGTGACAAATGTGGGGGTCATGTCTTGGAGAGCGCCCTCAGACAGATGCCCAGATGGAGAGGTGAGTCTGATTGTGACCAGTCTGAAAACAATTTCTAGCACCTGAAATGTCAAGATATAATAGAAGGACATGAAATGAATCTCCTTTATATTGTCTCTTAGAAAAGAGCTCATCAGAGGAGGAAAAGACAGCTACCACAGAAGGAGATTCCGAGACGGAAGAGGGGGATTGTGGGATACTAGAGGCCCAGGTTCTGTCCCTGTGTCACGTGGTGATGGAGCACTGTGCAGAGTTCATCAGACACACACACGGCTCCCACGTGGCCCGCACGCTCATACATGTACTGGCAGGCTGCCTTGGTCCAGCCCGCACCGACACAGCACGCCCAGGTACATACACACGCACACAATTATCCAAACACACTCATACACACAATAACTTATCTTGTCTGTGTATTTTGTTCCAGGTGTAAAGGACAGGAGTGTCACCACTCAGCTGACCTACTTTGAGGCGCCCACATCATTCTGGTGGGAACTAAAAACCCTGTCTACCTCCCTGATGGATAATGTCAATGGTAAGTCTTCTGTCATCAAGCTACAGTACATTGAAAACCCTCATTGCACTTCGCAGTACGTCTTCATAGTAGATCTTCATAGTACATATACAAGCAAGTCACAATGGCATTACATGACCTATCTCTCCACTTCCATCAGTGTGTGTGACTGATGCCGTGGCTAGTACAGTGTTCCAGACCATGTTGACGGTGTGTCACAGAAACCGACCCAAGCTCTGCAAGCTGCTCACCAAAGGTATCGTGGAGTACCTGACATCACTCAGCTCTGCTCCTGGAGTCAGGTCAGTGAGATTTCCTCGAGACATTTGAGTCCATGTATCTTTGCACTTTTTTTTATCAGGGCCCGGACGATATATATTGCAATATATTTCCATGCCAAAAATGAAAACACAAAGTAGACTCTTTGTTCGTTTAAAAACCTGCTGTATGTAAAATATTATGTGCTGTGTCTGGGAAAATAAATAAATGTGGCTGGATGACATCATAATGATGTTTGTTTAAAACATTAGGGCTGTTTTCCTGAAGAATTTAAATCCACTTCGTGTTTGGTTTCCTTGCCACGATACTAACGAGTATCGCTGTACTGGTATCATCCCAGCCCTACTTTTTATACGTTTGGTTTTATTGTCTTTGTCTCTCTTTTTGCGTCTTTCTCTTAGTCCTCTCTTGGTCTTTCTGAAGGACCAGGCCTCCAGTCGGCTAATTGAAATAGTCCTCCAGTTATCCCACAAGGCCTTGCTCCGTGACCTCTATAAGAACCACCTCAAGGGTCAGCTGGTAACCCTGGCCATCCATCCAATCGCCAACTTCCCCATACAGAGACTGACAGCAGCCTCCACCAATTACAAAGTGGTATGCCAATATGTATACCCCCTATAGTTATTGCTGTGATTAAGTTATATGTATGCATCATGGTTACTTAATAGTGTTATTCACACAGATACCATACTATTAGTCCTGAAATCCATAAGATGGTAGATACTGATGAATTTAATCTGTATTTACCAGGGTACATGATAAAACAGAACAAAAGTTTACAATGACAGTGGTAACTCTACCTCCACTATTTGTCTCTCCCTTCCTACCTCAGTTCCTGAAGGTGTTTGATGAGCTAGCCGAGGGTTTGGAGGCCATCTTGGCAGCAGGTCACATGGGTGTGATCGTCCAGCTGACAGACAGCTGTGCAGAGCGGGAGGAGAAACAAGGAGAGATGATGCAACGCCTCCTTAATGCTTTTCACTGTGCTGAACCTGCCTCTCGACACACGGCCTGCCTGCCTCTCTTCCTGTCCCTGCTCACACACGAGGTGTACTACAGCTCCGAGGCAGTAGAGGGCAACACACAAACAGAGGTATTGGTCTCAAAGTCCCCAAATGAACTTGATGTTCTGAATGCACTCACCCACCCTACTTTGGATCTGACACCAAGCATATTGTGTGTCTATCCATAAAAAGACCAACACTATCATCTTTTGTATTCCCTCTTCCCTCCCTAGCGCCCCCTATCCTCTATCTGTTACCATGGCTCACGTCTGGTCCAGTCACTGGCCAAGTTCAAAGACCGCTCCCTGCTCCTGAACAGCCTGCGCTCTCTGACCCCCGCTGACCACCTGACCCTGGGAACTGACCAATCAGGCAGCCACGTTCTGCAGCTCCTGGTGACCTCCTCCAGCGATAAGGGGAGGGGAAAGATCCTGAGGAGACTGGAGGTAGTACTTGCTGGAGAGATGATAACCGAAACAGTACTTCCTCTCATTGTTAGTCATGGTCCAAAGCTGACTGTTTTGTTGATCACATTCTCACAGCAGTCCCCATATCTCCTAATCCCCTCTGTCTCCCTGCCATGTCCTTACTTGGCTCCCAGGGCCAGTATGTCCAGATGGCCTGCTCCAGGTATGGCAGCCGTGTGTTGGAGGCAGTCTGGAACAGCGCCACTGTCCCCCAGAGACAGAGCATCGCTAAGGAATTAGGTAAAAATCGACAAAAATGTGTTAGTGTTGCTGACGTTTAAGTTGTCACCCAAGAATGGAGCTGCTAGTAGCTACTCACTAGTTTACTGGTTAGTATTGATTTCATTGTGTTGGGGTTTGGGGCAAGCATATAATCAAATTCTGTCTTAGGTTGGACCACATAGACCAACGTTTCCCAAACTCGGTCCTGGGGACCCCAAGGGGTGCATGTTTTGGTTTTTGCCCTAAAATAATACATTTGTCTTCAAGCTTTGATTATTTGAATCAACTGTGGTGCTAGAGCTAAAAACCAAAGTGTGCACCAATTGGGGTTCCCAGGACCGAGTTTGGAAAAGCTGTTTAAGACCATGTGTTTAATGCCATTCTTGCTCTTTCTCTCTCAGTGCCTTGTGAGACACAGCTTAGATCAGGCCAGTTTTCTCGTCACGTTTGGGCCAAATTTGCACTGACCCACTTTGTGAAGAGGAGGGCCCAGTGGCAGGAAGTGCAGACGGGTGAATCGAAGAAGAGGAAGCTCTTTAGTGACATTCTAGAGTGAGAAATTGTGCTGGGAATTGTCTTCTAATGGAATTTCAATGTGATTTTTCTACGTGATCAAATAAAAAAAATATAAACATCCACTCTTCATTTGTATGCATGGTTAGGAGTGATAGTAAAGTACACTAATTACCAAATCTCACATTAAGATTAACAGAAGACATGCTTAATTGTATAGAATTGCAGTATATTTTTCTAGCATTTTAGTATGAAAATCCAGACACATTTTTTTACTATACCAACACTATTTTAGGGGTCTGTAATAAGGCATTTATAAATTGTGTGTTCACCATTTATCAATCATTACTTTCACATGAATAAATAATTTACTAATCATTATTGTTGCAGTCACTAATCTAAAGTGAGTGCTATTTACAGTGCCTTCAGAAAGTATTCAGACTCCTTGACTTTCCACATTTTGTTGCGTTAGCCTTAATCTAAAATAGCTTTTTTTTTAAAGCATCCTCTACACAATACCCCATAATGACAAAGTAAAAACGGGTTTACACATTTTTGCTAATTTATAAAAACTTAAATATTACATTTACATAAGTAATCAGACCCTTTACTCAGTACTTTTGTTGAAGCACCTTTGGCAGCGATGACAGCCTCAAGTCTTCTTGGGTATGACGCTACAAGTTTGGCACACCTGTATTTGGGGAGTTGTTCTCTCTTCTCTGCAGATCCTCTCAAGCTCTGTCAGGTTGGATGGGGAACGTTGCTGCACAGTTATTTTCAAGTCCGGGCTCTGGCTGGGCCATTCAAGGACATTCGGAGACTTGTCCCGAAGCCACTCTTGCGTTGTCTTGGCTGTGTGCTTAGGGTCATTGTCCTGTTGGAAGGTGAACCTTCAACCCAGTCTGAAGACCTGAGTGCTCTGGAGCAGGGTTCATCAAGGATCTCTGTATTTTGCTCAGTTGATCTTTCCCTCGATCCTGACTAGTCTCCCAGTCCCTGCCACTGAAAAACATCCCCACAGCATGATGCTGCCACCACCATGCTTCACCATAGGGATGGTGCCAGGTTTCCTCCAGATATGACGCTTGACATTCAGGCCAAAGAGTTCAATCTTGGGTTTATAAGACCAGAGAATCTTGTTTCTCATGGTCTGAAAGTCTTTAGGTGCCTTTTGGCAAACTTCAAGTGAGCTGTCATGTGCCTTTGACTGAGGAATGGCTTCCGTGTGGCCACTCTACCATAAAGGCCTAATTGGTTGAGTGCTGCAGAGAAGGTTCTGCCATCTCTACAGAAGAACTCTAGAGCTCTGTCAGTGACCATTGGGTTCTTGGTCACCTCCTTGAACAAGGCCCTTCTCCCCCGATTGCTCAGTTTGGCTGGGTGGCTAGCTCTAGGAAGAGTCTTGGTGGTTCCAAACTATTTCTATTTAAGAATGATGGAGACCATTGTGTTCTTGTGGACCTTCAATGCTCCAGAAATGTTTTGGTACCCTTCCCCAGATCTGTGCCTCGACACAATGCTGTCTCTGCGCTCTATGGACAATTCCTTTGACCTCATGGCTTGGTTTGTGCTCTGGCATGCACTGTCAACTGTGGGACCTTATATAGACAGGTGTGCCTTTCCAAATCATGTCCAATTAACTGAATTTACCACAGCTGGACTCCAATCAAGTTGTAGAAATATTTCAAGAATGATCAATGGAAACAGGATGCCCCTGATGTCTCATAGCAAAGGGCCTAAATACTTATTTACATAAAACATATCTTATTTTTAATAAATGTGTAGAAATGTCTAAAAAACTGTTTTTGCTTTGTCCTTATGGGGTATTGTGTGTAGATTTGAGGATATATATATATATTTTTTAATAAAGATGTAATGTAACCAAATGTGGAAAAAGTCAAGAGGTCTGAATACTTTCCGAAGGCACTGTATATTTATAAATGTCTGAGGGACCAGTGTAGTTTCCCACAATCAGATGGGCATGCCATTGGTATACAATCCTGTAGTACCCGGCTATAAGAATAAGCACTCAACACAGGATGATTATTTAAATATATATTTACACATGTATAAATAGCTAGTTTACTAACATTTACAAATATGGGAGTAATTATTAATAAATGGTGAGCATACAGTTTGTAAATGCCTTATAAATGGTTTATCATGGACCCTTAAAATAAAGTGTTACTAAAATCCTTTATGCAAACTACCATAAAAACATAAAATACAAATGTGTTTATATTATCAAGAGGAAATGACCTAACAGGAAATTGTGGCCCTGAGCAGCAGGTGTGTTGATGGCACCTCATTAAAAGGTTCTCTGGTTGTTTGTCAAAGGAGGTGAATGTTGGAAAACAACTATTAAGGCTCTCCATCAAATATTTAGCTAGTGACAGTAAATGAGGCCTTGGATTTGGAGATCAAATGTAAGGTCTGGCCACAGCTTCTGCAACGACTGCTTGCATCAGCACTGGAGAAGCTCAGCCTCCCTGGAATGTTGAGTTTCTTTGAAAAGGAGTCTTGTTTTGTAAATGCAACAGCCCTAAGAAGCTTTACCAACAACATGACAAAGTTTGAGGACACAGGGTTATAAAGATTTAAAAGAAGAGAGCTATCCTGATCGCCTGTTGCAAAGGTAAAAAGTCCAGAGTTGTCCGATGGTAAAAGGTGAAAGCTGAGCCAGTTGAAGAGGAGATATCAGCTTCCTCTATCATGACTGATTAAGTGTGAGGATAGAGCTGAGGCCTATCATCATTGAGGTTAGAGCCAGACTGGCCCTCTATCAAGTAACATAAGACCATGAAGTTCGGATTCACGTAGTCTCCTCTGAACAGTTGATGTTGAGATGTGTCTGTTACTTGAACTCTGTGAAGTATTTATTTGGGCTGCAATCTGTGGTGCAGTTAACTCTAATGAGCTTATCCTCTGCAGCAGAGGTAACTCTGGGTCTTCCTTTCCTTTGGAGGTCCTCATGAGAGCCAGTTTCATCATAGCGCTTGATGGCTTTTGTGACTTTCAAAAGGTCTTGAAATTTTCCGGATTGACTGATCTTCATGTCTTAAAGTAATGATGGACTGTCGTTTCTCTTTGCTTATTTGACCTGTTCTTGCCATAATATGGACTTGGTCTTTTACCAAATAGGGCTATCTTCTGTATACCACCCATACCTTGTCACAACACAACTGATTGGCTCAAACGCATTAAGAAGGAAAAAAATTCCACAAATTAAATTTTAACAAGGTCGTTTGTTAATTGAAATCCATTCCAGGTGACTAGCTCATGAAGCTGGTAGAGAGAATGCCAACAGTGTGCAAAGCTGTCATCAAGGCAAAGGGTGGCTACTTTGAAGAATATCAAATATATTTTCATTTGTTTAACACTTTTTTGGTTACTAAATGATTCCATATGATTTTTCATAGTTTTGATGTCTTCACTATTATTGTACAATGTGGAAAATAGTAAAAATAAAGAAAAATCCTTGAATGAGTAGGTGTGTCCAAACTTTTGACTGGTACTATATATCCTCTGGGTTTTTTTTCCTCACAAACATCACAGATGTTATTTGTGGATATTTACTCTCAATTCCGCCGAAGTAGGATATGTCTCCTCTTCTTACCTTGTTCTCTATGTTTAGCATTTTACTGGTCCTGTGCATGACCTCTTTTCTCTTCAAGACTGATTAAGATGGAACAAGGGGCAGAAGTTGGCCTATAAAGATCCGTAAGTGTTCCAACTCCCCTGTTATTACCAAAACCTCAACCAGCCCAATACAGCAAGTTATGAAGATGCAACTTGCACAGGTCCAGACTACTGAGAAGCTCAGTCGCCAAAGGTCAACTGTATCCAGACACTAAACCAGATAAGACACATCCAGTCAGAAATTTGTGCTCAGTGTGGGAGAAGCTTTGGAAGCACAAGTGAGCTTAAGGCTCACATACGCACCCATGAACGCAATACGCCTCATTGTACCACATGTGGGAGGAGCTATACTAATAAGGATGACCTTGTGCTTCATATGCGACATACTGGTTAGAAGCTGTTTCCTTGCTTACAGTGTGAGGCTTCACAAGGAAAAGTGCCTTGTTGTATCGTGGTCGAAGCCACACAGGTGAGAAGCCATATCACTGCACTTTATGTGGAAAGAGCTTCACCAAGAGAGTGGCTTGAGAGTGGCTTGAAAAACCAGGAGCGAGCCCACAGTGGATGCAAACCTCATCAGTGCCTAAATTGTAACCCATCTGAAGGAGCACACATTTCTTCACACTAGAGAAAGTCTGTATTCCTGCATTCTGTGTGACACAACATTCAACAGAAAGTCCAGCCTTGAGTATCATATGTGCAAACATGCTGGACAAAGACCCTTCCACTGTTAAGAATGTGTGAAGGACTTCCCAAGAAAACATGAGCTTGTTACACATCAGATGACACACTTTGAAGACCAACCGCGTTCCGCCTTCTCATCTCACACCGGAGAGAAGCTATGTGAGAAGATGTTCAGCTCTCTCAATTGTCTGAAAAACCACCAGTGTGAGAAGAGATTTAGCTGCTCTGGCGATACACCTCCATAGCCACACCAAGGAGAAACCATACAGGTGCTCCATATTTTACTTTTATTTAACTAGGCAAGTCAGTTAAGAACAAATTCTTATTTTCAATGACAGCCTAGGAACAGCCTTGTTCAGGGGCAGAATGACAGATTTTTACCTTGTCAGCTCGGGGCTTCGATCTTGCAACCTTTCGGATACTAGTCCAACGCTCTAACCTGCCGCCCCATATGTGAGAAGAGTTTCCGATGCTCGACCACTCTGAAAGGCCATCGGGAAACTCACTCGGAGGACAGGCCCTTCTGTTGTCTGCAGTATGGAAAGACCTTCAAAAATGGCTTGACGGCCTCAAATGGCACGAGAAAAGTCATGCCAACCAGAGACTTTGCAGCTGTGATTACCATGGGATCGGTTTTAATACTCACAGTACTCTGACATCACATCAGATCGTTCACTCCACAGAGGGACCGTTTCACTGTGGTGAGTGTGGCATGACCTTCACTAGAAAATACACTTTCAAGAAACACAAAGACTTCCACTCCGGTTCCAAAGAGTACAAAATGCCCATACTGCGGGGAAACCCTTAGCTCACCAACAACCTCAAACTCCATGTCCGGAATCACCAAAGTGAAAGAAGGCTGTACGATTGCACTGTGAGAAGAGTTTCAGTTCAGTAGCATACCTGAAGAAGAACCAATAGCTCCACAGTGGGGAGAAGCCCTACCACTGCTCAATGTGGAGAGTCCTAACTAGCCACCAGCTGGGCCACACTGGAGAGAGGGAACACCTCTGTGACCAGTGTGGGAAGACCTTCACCCAGCTGATACACCTCAGAAGACATGAGAAGATCCAGTCTGGGGCGAGGCCACGCCAGTGTGATCTGGAAAAGGTTTGGTCAAGAGGGATCAGCTGAAGAGCCGTCTGCAAACTCATGTCGATAAGGCATGAAGGAAAGGAGGGTTTGTTTGTCACTTGAGATTCATTTCGTTTCACTCAGTGTTTCCCTAAAATAGGCAATTGATTTGACTTACTGCACGTTTGATTAGATAGATGGTACTATGGAAGCACCTCTTTGAAGGAGCTATTCCATTGCAAAGAAATATTGCATGATTCATGTGACCGCATTATACTTGCATCAAAGCTGCACGAAAAGGATGTCATGCTTATTCAAATTTATTTTAGTTAAGAATCAATAAATGTTTTGGTTAATCAATTGAATTCCCTCCACCATTGTCATTCTAATGATGTTCCACTATGTGCTTGGTCATAATGGTATTGAAACTAGAACTGGGAGCACTTACCTGATTGTTTTATGAAGGTCTGGTAAAAAGGGCCTCTTCTTTCCGGCTCAGCATTTGAAGACTAAAACAATATGACCACACAATGCTCTATACTCTCCCCTAGATGGCAGTGTGATAGCAAATAATCAGATCATGCATTGACGTCACCATTAATCAGCTCATAAAGCACATATCTGTATGGATAATACTGTGTACATCATGTAATTGTGAGTTAATTTTCAGTCTAATATTGGGCTTGCAGGCTGATGGCATTGGCAGTAAAATAAATGATATGTTATTGATTTTAAACTCAAGGCTTTGTTCTCTATGATGGAGGTCCTGGTCTATGGTCAATCAATGAAACGTAATGTTGACCTGGTTACATAAATACGTCCAGTTTAGTTCATTCTCTTCATATTGCGTACAATGTTTTTTCTCCAACAATAGGCCAATGTCCAACCATTCAAATCAGTACTAATGTCATAAACCCATTCTGAATTCTCTAGCCAAAAAGAGCTTAAGAACCACGTGGCCTTCCTCTTTCCTCTTGACCTGCTATTAATCAACATTAGGGGGATTTAGTGACCATTTAGTGGGAGTTCAGACGATACTGAGGTTGATTTGCCACTTTTGCTCCCACAATGCAATCACTTAGCCTGATGAGCTGTTTCTACTCTGTGGGGCACAATTCTTATGCAACAAAATCTGCATGAATAAGAATAACCCGTTTCAGCCACAGTGCACTGTATTTATCCTCAGAAGCTCTAGGTTGTTTATTAGTGTGTATTCCTAATCAGCTCTATATGCACTGATGAGAGACGGCAGAACACTGACCTTTGGGGTACAATGAGGCAGTGCCCCACGCATTTAAAATCACATCCATTCCCCTGGGATTCTGTGTTGCATCACTCAATGCTACTCAATGTCTTAGTTACTTGAGTACATGGCAGCTATTAGTTGCGCAGTACAGCTGCCTTCATCTTTACTCCATCCCCCCCTCGTGCCAAATTACCTCTTCCATAACATACCAACACACAAGCACGCATAGCGTGTGTAGAAGTACTCCAATTTACTAAAAAAGTTGTTTACTTGTCAAGTTAAGATTAGTCAGAATGAAAATTATCTCTGGCATAGATAGTACTACACCTCTCTCTCCCCATCCCTCCTGCTCATTTGCCCAGTCTGTTTCATTCTATGCCCGGAGAATTAGTCAGCAGAGGAGGGAGAGAAGGTATCTGGCATCAGTCACGATTTGAGACATGATTCTGAAGCCTGATCAGTCTCATTTTCTATTCGCTTCACCCCTGTAGTCCAAAATTGTAGTTTATCATTGTGCCGTGTGTGTTCGGTGTGACAGTGAATCCACAGGTAATTTTAAGTTGGTGTGATTTTGATATGTTAATGTAAATGTGGTGTTTCTCAAGTGTATATTTCTGAATGTGTTCAGGGGTGTGTGCTCTGTCAGTGTTTGAGAGAGATGTGTGTATTTAAAAAGCTCTCATTAGTCCTAGGCTGAATATGTGCTTATCCTTTTCCCGCCTACTTTTTACTTTACCACAGACTGCACCTCACTGCTAGCTATTTCTGTCTTCTTGAAGGAAAACAAACAACCTACCCCAGAAGATGCTAAAACAAATAAAAAGACAGATGCCATAGGACTCTGGGACTCCTTGTCTCCTTGACAACAGTCTCCAAGCAACTGTCACTCCTCCATTCCCCCTACCCCCTTTCTTCCCACTCAAGAGTTCACCTGGATCTACTCCAGCTTGCATCCATGAACATCAGTAACTAACTGAAATACTCCAGCTAGCATCCATGAACATCAGTAGCTAACTGAAATACTCCAGCTAGCATCCATGAGCATCAGTAGCTAACTGAAATACTCCAGCTAGCATCCATGAACATCAGTAGCTAACTGAAATACTGAAATACTCCAGCTAGCATCCATGAACATCAGTAGCTAACTGAAATACTCCAGCTAGCATCCATGAACATCAGTAGCTAACTGAAATAATCCAGCTAGCATCCATGAACATCAGTAGCTAACTGAAATACTCCGGCTAGCATCCATGAACATCAGTAGCTAACTGAAATACTCCAGCTAGCATCCATGAACATCAGTAGCTAACTGAAATACTCCAGCTAGCATCCATGAACATCAGTAGCTAACTGAAATACTCCAGCTAGCATCCATGAACATCAGTAGCTAACTGAAATACTCCAGCTAGCATCCATGAACATCAGTAGCTAAGTGAAATACTCCAGCTAGCATCCATGAACATCAGTAGCTAACAAATACTCCAGCTTGCATCCATGAACATCAGTAGCTAACTATCTTTCACCAATAGATCTGTGTCTGTGGCTGTGTACTCCCCTCTGAAATGGAACATGATGTATAATGTTATTTTTGCCCACAAACTAGGGTAAAGCAGAAAGCCCTGCGCAGTACTGAGACACTCCACTGCTTTTCCTTTAGGGATTGTAGGTGTTGGTACACCATGTGGTACACCATGGGACAGTGGCAAATGCCAAGACAATTGTCCTTGATGAAGACTAATGGGCCAATAACGTTCTGGAGGAGTACAACATTTTGACATTGGAGTTATCTCCCAAAGTGTTGAGGTTGTACTTTTGCTAGAAGAACTGACACAGCAGAAAATGTAACTAGGGCACATACCTGCCCTCAATGGTATTTTTATAATATTTACAGAATACGCTTTTAGGATGACTTTATTTTACAATGCCATTACATCAGGGATGGGCAACTGGGGGCTCAGTCGGGGTCTCAATTTACTGTTGAGCGTTAGAATACACAAGGTGCAATTTGGCTGTGGATCAGCGGTTTTTCCAATTGTCAGTCCCTGACAGTCACTCAACTAGCCATGTCAACAAAAATGATTTACATTGGTAAGTTGGTATAGCTAGCTAGCTACACTTGTAGTAATCACATTCTGAATACCAACCAGGACCCTGACCTCGACCCCATTGATGTTGTTAGTCACCCTCACTCAGATCTCATTAACGTTGCATAAATTATGGCAAAATGTGTAGAATTTCAGGAAATGAGTTTTAAAATGGAAAAAATTGATAAAATTGCAAATTTGCTGTAAAATGTTACTACTTATCTTTGCCCCATGGCAGACTTAGTAGAATTGCATGTTATTTGGTATAAAATTGAGAAAAAATAATCTCCACCATATGGCAAAATGTGTAGAATACAAAAAAAATTGCTTTAAAGATGCAACATTTTCTCAAAGCCCCATGGCAAATGTGTACATTCATTCTCCGCCTTCAAGACGGGGGCCAGTAAAATATTTTGCCAGCGAGGTATAGGGGTTAACCAACCAAATCCCGCTTAGGGCCCCCAAAATACTATATCTGGCTACTGGTATAATGCATTTAGTTACAGTAAGAGAGTTAAGTAGAGCCACTGTGGCCCCGCAAGAGGAGTTCATATTTGTTGTGGCCCCCACCCCAATCAAAGTTGCCCATCCCTGTGTTAGTTTAACACTAGTGTGTGAAACAAATGAGACAAGAACATATAACACTCATCAAGGACGTCAAACAAAATGAATTTATTATCTTTCGAAAGACAAGTGTGTAATAATAGACAGTGACAAATGAGTGAGCATATGTAGCTAATGTATGTCAATGTAGTTGCCACACGCGGACAAGACATCCAAGCAACGTTTCCAGAACGCTTATGGTTGTGTTTGCCTGTGTGGCCAGCCCCCACAGTAATGTTCTGTTCTATGGTAGTTCATGTACAGGTAAATGCCAAGATAAAGGAAACACTTACGCAAATGAGGGATACAAAGTATATTGAAATCAGGTGCTTCCACACAGGTGTGGTTCCTGAGTTAATTATGCAATTAATATCCAACATCATGCTTAGGGTCAGTGTTGAAGTACTCTAGTCCGTTTTCATGACTTGTGACTCAACTTGGACTCGACCACTGGTGACTCGGACTTGGACTCAACTTCTTGACCATTGGCAGCCTGGTCTCAAAGACTAGACGTAACAAAGTAAATGTACATTTGAGACACTCAAATTAGTATGATGTGTTAGGTATGGTTACATAAGACAGAAGGTTACTTAAGGCAAAAATGAAAGGATGGTGATTGGTCGGGGTGGATGGGTGGGTGCATAATGCAAAAGTCTGGAAATTCAAAGATTGCGTGTTCAAATCTCATCATGGACAACTTTAGCATTTTAGCAACTTTAACTACTTGCTACTTTGCATGTTAACTAACCCTTCCCATAACCTTAACCCTTTAACCTAACATTAGCCACAACAAATTGGAATTCATAACATATCATATGAATTGGATGGGCATCCAAAAATGAATACATACCATACGAAACGTAACATATCACACTAAATGGGGAGTCTCGGATTTACATATAGAATAATACAAAATGATCTGAGACCAGGATGCCATTGTTGACTCGGACTCGCCTTCTTGTAACGTTGCACTTGGACTGGATAGGCTACTATGAGATGCAGAATATAAGTGGCACTAGGTGTGCAGAGCAGCGAGGACTCTGCTCTCTAGCAGTGGGAAGGACATGCCACACCTGGCACATGCAGCCTACATCAGCTTGTGAGCTGCGGGGGAGCAAGCGATGTTTGTGGGCAGTCAGGATCCACTCCGGCTCCGATCATAGGCTACACATCGCACAAGTGTCTCTTGCTGCCCTGTAACTACCAGCCTACTATTTAGCTTTGTCTGCTTTACCAAATTGAAGACAATAGTATTGAGTTTAATAGTAAAACAACAGTCTAGCTATGTCTCTCTCCTAGACTATAGAAAAGTAGGCCGTCTTTGAATTTGTCATCTTGCTCTACCCTCTCAATTTCCCCCCTGCATCCCATAGCCAGTCTCCCTTTAGTTTTCACTCTGCAATAAATAAATAAAAACTACAAATGTCAGTGGATCGATAACAAACAAGTAGTTGAGAGCCTGACTTACCATTCATTTATATAGTAAATAAGTAGTGAAACACAGGTATTGAGTAGAACTTGTGAGGTAGTGATGAATAGTAAATTAGTTGGGTTTCCACATGAGGGAGTGACAATATACTGCCATCTGGTGGTGACCAGAAACAATTGCATAATAAGACCTATTATAAATTGGACGTAACTCGACCATTGGTGACTTGGACTCAAATTCAGCCATAGGGACTCGACCTCGAGGTTTAGTGACTCAACTACAACATTGGGCTAGTATAAAAATGTGCATTTTTATACATGACCATTATTTTGGCTCCCATGGCTAGAAGAGCTCAGTGATCTAGCATTTTCCACCATCAACAAAACACCAAATTATGGAATTTCTCGTAGAATAAGGGTGTCACATCCCTCCAGTAGAGTTCCAGACACTTGTAGAGTCTATGTCAAGGCGCATTTACGCTGTTCTGGCGGCTCGTGGTGGCCCAATGCCCTATTAAGACACTATTATCTTGGTGTTTCCTTTATTTTGGTAGTTATGCCAATGTCCTATATGTATGTATGTAGTGTGTGTATACAATTTCAGCAGGTAAAAAAAACACACAAAAAAACTATCTAACATGAAACAGCCACAGGTAGTTGAGTCTCTCTTGTCGTCTCCTCAACCCTCATCTTCGTCGATCTTCCTGTAGCAACCCAACGTGCTCTGACTCAGCCAGTAGTTAGTTGAGTGGGTTCTGCCAGTCTGTGTCTACACATAGGGACCAGAGTTTTCCCTGATTAGGTCTTCAAGTCATGTGAACAGGAAAAACTCTGGGCCCTAGTTACAACTATTGCTTCTTTTCATTTAGAGCCATTTACTTATCGCTAGGCTCCGCAGTAGCTGCATATATATATATATATATATATATATATATATATATATATATATAGATAGATAGGTAGGGCCTGGAGTTTTTCCGGGCGAGGAAAAACTCCAGGCCCTATTATAGGATCATAACTGAGTGCAGGGATGTTTACCATGGAGTCAGTGTAAAGGTGAGTAGGTGGCCAGATTTCATATAACCGCAAGACCTGAGTCTACATTTACTTTCAGAATAGCTACTGTAATATGACCCGCTCCAACCAAGTTCTCGTCTCTGTGGGGTCGCGGTAGAAAAAGAAAATACATCCCAAATCTATACCTGATTTAAAGGGATTATGCAGCGACATGAAAATCGACATGAAAACCCACAGTATAAAAAAAGTGCACGGCTTTTATAAAGGGCGTTGCATTGGCGATCGCAGGGGAGGGGGGTTGTATATCGTAGCTACCGGCCAATAAGGAAATACAAGACATTATTATTATAATAATAATAATAATAATGAGCCTACGGGGGCAAGTCTTCTCTCTGCAACTCTATTCACAGTGTAACAGCATGCTTTTAAAAACAGGGACTATATAAGGGTCTCTATTCAATCCGTATCGCGTATTCACGGTCAACGCTGCATATGTCGGCTTAATTGGAAACGACCGATACATTTTCTAGCGCGCAATCTGGAACGTTCCGGCGATCCAGATTGAATACAGCCCTAGGTCTACGTTAGATCTCTATCAGTCTCTACGTAATTAGACAGTGCGTGCCTCGTGTGTGTGTGTGTGTGTGTGTGTTTATGTGTTTATTTGACACTCATTATTTTCCATCTTGCACAATCATTTTCCAATCCCCTTTTTCTTACTTGATTCTTTCTCCAATGTGACTGTTTTTTCCCCCCTCTACATTGCATAATGAGTCGACTAGTATTCATCTCATCCTGCTATTCTAATGACTTCACCTCTCGCACTCTCGTTCCCTAAGGTACAGCTTCATTTCTAACGGCCCCTCCCTCTCCATTGCTACACTTCTCACCATCCCCCGTCCCAGTTTTTCCCTCCATAACTCATCTCCCATCCTCTGTTTTCCTCAATTTTTTCCCCTCCCCTTCTCACACACACCTCACCTCCTCTCTCGGTCTGTCTGATGTGTCACATTGCACTGAGATCATGGCAGGAGCGCGATTTCTGTCGGAGGATCTTGCTGCCCCGGTGTCTGCTCATCTCCCTGTACTGACCCCTGTCCCGGTCTCCTCGGCCGTAGGACCGCGGCACCAGGCCAGCCAGGAAGCGCTTGGCCTTGCTGGTCAGGCTTTCCCTGCGCCCCGCTCCAGGGTCCCCCTCCGTCCAGCCCGGCCCCACGCAGTCACCCCTGGCAGCCCTCACCGCTCCCTCCAGCAGCTCGGTGGTGCCGTGGTCCAGGGAGGCAGACAGCTCCAGATACTGGCATTCATACATCATGGCACTGGAGTGGGCCTCTGGAACAGGGAGAGATAGAGGGGTGGGGATGTAGAGAATAGAGATACCATGATAAGCCACGTTTAGTGGAAAGGATCAAATCTGATCAGATCAGCTGGGGCTTATCCTACTATTTACTACATGTAACTGATTGACTGGCGTCTCAACCTGATAAGAGTGACATGAAAATAACATTGAATTGAATGGAGCTGAGCTGAGGCAGGGATGAGCCACAATGAGATGAGAGCAACATGAGAACATAGTGTGGCGGTGGCAGTGGCTGGCTGACGTGGAGATGTGAGGGTTGGCCACTGTTCTCTATGACTCAGCAGGGCTTCTGTGTCCCTCACAGCACTCCAACAGCAGACTCCGAGAGCAGGGATGCGACAAGGTAAGGTGAGCGAGAGCGGGGGAGAGAGGTGCAGGGAGGAGAGGAGAGAGGAAGGAGGGGAGGAGAGAGAGGGAAAGATTGTCCCTGCACTCAAAGAAGGAGGGAAATAATACAGACTAAACAGCACAGTCGCTATACGATGAAAACGTCGCAACTCCATTTTTTTTTAGCCAATTTTCTTTTTTTGGTCTGACATTTATTGACTTGAGGACCAATAACATGTATTTATTAGTTAATGGGAAAAAATGTTCTGTTTTGGAGACGAGGTTGTCATCAGTCAGCGACGACATGCAAAGAGCAGCTCGGGCAGATATCAAAGCAACAACATTGTGTAAACAAAGACGGTACAGCTTCACCCTCGCTGAGAAGATGAATGAAAAACACAATGTATACTGTGAGAGGAGAGAGAGAAAAAATGTCACTGTAATTCCATCAATTCATTTTAGGACCTACAATCTCAAGCACAATATGAATGTTGAGTTGTCCACCAGCCAGGCAAGTTCACTTCCTTACTCGGGCTTAAATATCAGTCAGGGAATCAGGACTTGTATCTCAATGACCACATCATTATTGCAGTTCTCTCAGATGGGGAACATGCTGAGCACATGGGTAAGGAGCAGTATCCTAAGAACAACCCTCCTCTCCCCCCCCCCTCTCTTTATCTCGCTGACTGCATGCCGAACCCATGACTGAGCATGAGTTCATACACAACACAGACACACACACACCCCCTTCCATGTCTTATGGTGGGCTAGACAAACTATACTAAAATAAAAAATAAAAATATTTCACCAAAAACAATAGGTCTCACACCCACACAAAACACACAAAACCATCCCCACTCAATCACTTTTATTCACATACTCCTGCACCAGCCCTTGTAACATGGCCTTCCCAGGCATCTCTCCTCTCGGTTCATCCCCCTTATCACAGCTTTCCACACGGCACAAGCAGTGTCACCCACACCACACAGAGAGTAGGGTG
Source organism: Oncorhynchus mykiss (assembly GCF_057628025.1). NCBI lineage: Eukaryota > Metazoa > Chordata > Actinopteri > Salmoniformes > Salmonidae > Oncorhynchus > Oncorhynchus mykiss. Next base: position 10,446,171 of record NC_143049.1, read on the forward strand.
AGGTGTGAGAATGTGGTTGCCAGCTGGTACTTTTAAGTGCGAGTCTGTGTGTGCGTGCGTGGGTGCCCGTGTGTGCTGGCAGAGGTACACATGAAAAGCACACACACACACACACACGTTAAGATAGTGATAGCCCTGTGCGCTAGAGAGATCATCCAAATAAAGTGGGGGAAGCCTCCAAAAACAACACAGAACAGGAGGCGAGGCACACAGCTGAAGTAACCCTGCAGGGGATGAGATAGGAGGGAGAGCTACGTGTCCATAAACACGTATACTTAAGCAATAAGGCCCCGAGGGGGGTGTGCGATAAGGCCAATAAACCACGGCTAAGGACTGTTCCGACGCACAACGCAACGCCTGGACACAGCCCTTAGCCGTGGCATACTGGCCATATCGCACAAACCCCTGAGGTGTCTTATTGCGGTTCTAAATACTGGTTACCAACGTAATTAGAGCAGTAAAAATAAAAATGTTTTGTCATACCCGTTGTATACGGTCCGATATACCATGGCTGTGGGCCAATCAGTGGGCTTGAACCACCCAGTTTATAAAAGTAGGTCGAGGTCACTGCTTTAATTGTGAACAGGTATGATGGGATAATAATAGAAGGAAAACAACAACTGGGGGTTGGTGTCCTATTTTCTGTGGCTTACTGTAGGCTATGTGACTATGAGTTTTGCGTTGTAATTACGGACGAGGTTACAGAGATATAGACATAGGCATTTCCACTAGACTAGATTAATGTGGTTCCGGAATCAGCTTTGTGTGGTTCCAGAATCAGCTTTGTGTCAGAATGGAACAATGATCCACAGAAATAAAAAAATAAAAAAGGTAGCCAACATAATTCCCTGGCCTTAGAGAATGTGTGCTTTTCAATCCACTGGAAGCCATTTCGCAGTGAATCACCGCGCCAAACTGGTGCTTATGGTTTCATTCGGTAACAATTACATGGGTCCATTTTTCTCCCATAAGGAGGTTGCAATGGGAAACATTTCTCTTCCCATATTGCTCCTCACAGCAGCCAGGAATTGATTTTTGGTGATCACAGATAAACTGTCTCTCTGGCTCTCGAATGGAAATACAGTTATAGGTGACAAATGGCATAACACACAGGCACAGATTAGGTGGGCCATGACGAAAGACCGACCAAGGACAAGGGTAGAAAGCAGAGACCAACATTCAAAGGAAATGGAGGGAGCCATGCTGTGCTGAATGTTATGAGGCTCTGCCGGTTTAAACATGAAAATGGTTGGGAAAGGGGGGGGGGTCATTGCATCGACTAAGTATGTACTGCATTCATTTGTATGCAATACTGCATTATCTCTATGCACTGTACGCGATCACATGAGAATGGTGGTTCAAGGTGGAAAGGAGAGACCAGTAGATTGATAGGAGGTACATTATAAAACATTCTGGAGCGCTCAAGGTGATAATGGAGTGTGTTTTTACAGTATAACGAGGGTGTTCTCCCTACCCTCTGTGCTGATCTCCCGAGAGCGGACGAGGTCACTCTTGTTGCCCACGAGGATGATGGGAGTGTGGGGCAGCGACTCCCTGAGGATGAGGCGAAGCTGGGCGGTGCGGTGGAAACTCCTCCTGTCTGTCACAGAGAACACCAGGACAACCACCTCACACTGCAGCGTGGACAGGTCCTACAAACACCAAAACACACACAGAGAGAGAGACATTAAATGACAATGATACACACTTCGTCACTGTCGGATGTGCATTTTTGTGTTTACGTACTCTGCTGAGTGGACTGACAGGGGCTTTGTCCCAAATCCAAAACACATGGTGCCCTTGTGAACTGGCTTCTGACCCTTTTCGCAGTGAAACACTGTTTAACTGGGCTTCCATTAATGTCTCCCTCCCTCTAGTCGTGGCATTTATAGTACGCTTTGGCTCTGAAGGACAGGCCTCTCAGATTCATTCAGGCACACAGGAGAAGAGCTGCCCCCCCCCCCCCCCCCTCCTAACCCACCATAGCCAGCCATGTCTGCCTGTGTCTGTTTCTGTCTGTGTGCCCTACATCCACACGACCCTGAAGATGAATTTCAGCCCTCTGGAGAGAGTCTCCGCCTGAAAAATTCACAGCTCCCACAAGCCAAAGAGGATTGCACCCCCACAGCAGGAAATCCATGGTCTCCGGAACCCACTCCATCTCTCTCTGGAGGAGAGGGGAGCTAGCAGCGCGGAAGTGAGCCTGGCCACCTGTCACCTTCTGGGCTGGGCGCGGGGGGACGAGGAGGGGGAGGGGGAGCAGAACTACCAGGCTTTGTGGAGGGAGAGACACACACACACTAATCTTTGTTAGCAGCGAAGAGAAACACGGCCACGTCGCAGATCGATTGGCGGCGTCATGACGGAGAGCTCTCCAGGGTAACTGTGACAACGTAAAAGGGCTTTCCATCAGAGGGATGCTTGCTAACTCAACACTGCGTTTGTCCTCCTTTAGTCAGTCAGCTCCTCTCTGTTCTATTTCACTGCTGTGGCCCAGGCCATCTGTCAGGGCATGCAGCCTTCCCCACACACACACACACACACACACACACCCATAAACATTAGGCGAGCTTGTGAGAGTCAGTTATCTTGTCACTTAGCATACGTCACCATATATGATTCAACTCCTGAGTAAAAGCCATCAACAGCAACCTGACATGTATAATATAATCCCTTTATAATGCCTCCCAGACAGTGTCGTCGCCTGTATTCTCCTCCTGTGTCCTGTGTTAAACTCTGTAGCACTATAAATCTATTTGCCCTAAAGCCACTTCTTTACGAGAAACCAGATTCGTTATCAGAGCTCAAAGTAAAGCAGCTTACAGCGTGAACTTGGAAATCAGTTCAGAAATCTCACCTCATAACATCTAAAAACACACAATCACACCCCCACCCTTTCCTGGAACACAAACAGGGACTGGGATTAAAAGAGGAACTACCCCTGAAAACCAACTCCTCCATTTGAAAATGGTCTATGTGGCATGGATGAGTCAGAAACATTTATTGTAGTGTAATTTTTTTTTTACCACAAAGTGTATATAGGATAGTTTTGGTCATGAAGTCAAGTCTCGAGACCAAACTAGCCAGTTCTAGCATATTGTGTTGCTGGACAGCTGCGCTGACTCAAGACCGGGCATTCAACAGGCAGTTGATACCGTTTCCACGGTAACATGTCTTTACAAATCAAAGTGTATTGGTCCCGTACACAGTTCAGCAGGTGTTAAAGTGGTACAGTGAAATGCTTATGTTACGAGCTCCTAACAAACGCAGTCAAATGTAAAACAACTCAAATGTAAAGAAAATGACAAAGGAAAAAAAAAGGCAAGAAATCAAGAATGGCAGGAACGAATCCAATTAACAGATCCATAAAGCAGCAGTATCAAGATGCAATCTATACATATGTACACCAGGGGGATTTACACAAGATAAACTAACAATGGTATGTACGGCAGTAGTTATATCAGGAGAGAGCTATGTCAAGAATCCAGTATATAAATAAACTCAACTGCGTTTATTTTCAGCAAACTTGACATGCAGAAATATTTGTATGAACATAACAAGATTCAACTGAGACAAACTGAACAAGTTCCACAGACATGTGACTAACAGAAATGGAATAATGTGTCCCTGAACAAAGGGGGGGGGGGTCAAAATCAAAAGTAACAGTCTGGCCACCAGCTGCAATAAGTACTGCAGTGCATCTCCTCCTCATCGACTGCACCATATTTCCCCAGTTCTTGCTGTGAGATTTTATCCCACTCCTCCACCAAGGCACCTGCAAGTTCCCCAACATTTCTGGGGGAAATGGCCCTAGCCCTCACCCTTCGATCCAACAGGTCCCAGACGTTCTCAATGGGATTGAGATCCAGGCTCTTCGCTGGCCATGGCAGAACACGGACATTCCTGTCTTGAAGGAAATCACGCACAGAACGAGCAGTATGGCTGGTGGCATTGTCAGGCTGGAGGGTCATGTCAGGATGAGCCTGCAGGAAGGGTACCACATGAGGGAGGAGGATGTCTTCCCTGTAACACACAGCGTTGCAATTGCCTGTAATGACAAGCTCAGTTTGATGATGCTGTGACACACCGCACCAGACCATAATGCACCCCCCCCCCCCTCCCCCATCTCCAAATCGATCCCGCTCCAGAGTACAGGCCTCGGTGTAACGCTCATTCCTTCAACGATAAACGCGAATCCGACCATCACCCCTGGTGAGACAAAACCGCGACTCGTCAGTGAAGAGCACTTTTTGCTCTTCGCTGGTCCAACGACGGTGGGTTTGTGCTCATAGGCGACGTTATTGCCGGTGATGTCTGAGGAGGACCTGCCTTACAACAGGCCTACAAGCCCTCAGTCCAGTCTCTCTCAGCCAATTGCGGACAGTCTGAGCACCGATGGAGGGATTGTGCTTTCCTGGTGTAACTCGGGCAGTTGTTGATGCCATCCTGTACCTGTCCCGCAGGTGTGATGTTCAGATGTACCGATCCTGTGCAGGTGTTGTTACATGTGGTCTGCCACTTTGAGGACAATCAGCTGTCCGTCCTGTCTCCCTGTAGCGCTGTCTTAGGCGTCTCACAGTACGGACATTGCAATTTATTGCCCTGGCCACATCTGCAGTCCTCATGCCTTCTAGCAGCAGGCCTAAGGCACGTTCACGCAGATGAGCAGGTACCCTGGGCATATTTATTTTGGTGTTTTTCAGAGCCAGTAGAAAGGCCTCTTTAGTGTCCTACGTTTTCATAACTGTGACCTTAATTGCCTACCGTCTGTAAGCTGTTAGTGTCTTAACGACCGTTCCACAGGTGCATGTTCATTAATTGTTTATGGTTCATTGAACAAGCATGGGAAACAGTGTTTAAACCTTTTACAATGAAGATCTGTGAAGTTATTTGGATTTTTACAAATTATCTTTGAAAAGACAGGGTCCTGAAAAATGTCTGTTTCGTTTTTTTTTGCTGAGTTTACATTTGCTGCGTGTATAAACAGTGTAACAAAAATACAATGTACAGTGGTAGAAATATTAGAATAAGCCATGTGAAACGGGAAGCGACCAGTGGTTCAATGTCTCTATAGCATGGGACAGCAGCATTGGCTGAGTGTGTGCGTGTGTGTGTGTGTGTGTGTGCGCGCGCACGCACCTGCGTGTGTTCATGAGTATGAGGTATGTGTGAAAGCTTGTGTGTGCAGTTTGTGTGAGTGAGTGTGCATCACTTGGTAGACGGCTAATGATGGCTGTTCAACAGTGATGGTCTGGTAATAGAAGCTGTTTTTTTAGTCTCTCTGTCTTGGCTTTGATGCATCTGTACGGTCTCGGTCTGTCAGATGGTAGCCGAGTGAACAGTCCGTGGCTCGGGTGACGGAGGTCGTTGATGATCTTCATGGCCTTTTTGAAACTGGGTGCTGTCGTAGATGTCCTGCGGGGGAAGGCAGCGTGGGCCCGGTGAGGCATTGGGCTGTCTGCACCACCCTCTGGAGAGCCAGGCGGTTGAGGGTGGGAGCGGTTGCCATAGCAGGCGGTGATGCAAGCCCAACAGAATGCTCTCATTGGTGCGTCTGCAGAGGGTCTTAGGGGACCAACTTATTTAGTCGCCTGAGGTTGTAGAGGCGCTGTTGCACCTTCTTCACCACAATGTCAGTGTGGCGAGACCATTTCAGGTCCTCAGTGATGTGCACGCTTAGGAACTTGAAGCTTTTGACCCTGCAGCTATCATCAAGCTATGCTAGCTAGCTGCCGTCTGCTTGGCTAAACACCAAGTCAGCGCAGGCCTTAGCCTACACATAGAACTGAATTAGGGCGGCAGGTAGATGAGCGGTTAAGAGCGTTGGGCCAGTAACCGAAGGCTTCAATCCCTGAGCCGACTAGGTCAAAATACTGTCGATGTGCCCTTGAGTAAGGCACTTAATCCTAATTGCCCCTGTAAATCGCTCAGGATAAGAGCGTCCGCGAAATGATTCAAATGTGGCTGACCATCTTGAGATGGCGAGATAGTAAGGAGGGGAAAGGTCCTCAACCTCAAAACTTTCTTGTCTCCATAACAAAGCCATCTTGGATTACCTTAGCTCACTGTACTCACTACTGTCCTTGTTTGTGATTGTGATTTAAAAATGGCAACGACACACCCAAGAAACACCCACATCAAACAACACCCGTAAGACAACTCGTTTGGCTTCAGCAGTGACACTGGATATAATGACTAGATGCTTCTCAAGCTCCCGCCTATTCCTCTCTTTGGATTGGTTGACACATCTAATTATTTGAATATTTTTTGAATATTTGACGAGGGGGGGTGTTGACATCAACCGCCTGTATTCAACGGAGAGTGAGATGCTATGCTAGCCTCATGAATATGGATAGACCTTCTCGAACTTCAACAGGAGGGAAAAAAACACAGAGTTGCCCAAGGTTGCCGGGATATCAACCTCAGCATTATGAAAACTATTAGATCAAATAAGCCTGACGTAAGCCGCTCATTGCCGCCCAGACAAAAAAAACGCCTCACTTGCTTAATAATTCATGATCTGCTCAACAGGATTTTTGGCGGAGTAAACCCGCTCACGTCGCCTCCTCCTCCTGGCTTCAGTTATGGCCGCTAGCATTTGTTAATGACCAAGCTTGGAAACGAGGCCAAATTAGAAAGTTCCGTCGTTCTTTAAACAAGAGGAAAAAAATAATCAGTCCAGGGTCCAGATCGTCAGAATAAAATAGGTCAAGAGAAAGATGAATGGAGAGGGAGCGAGAGAGAGGAGATAGATTGGCCCAGAGACCTTCCTCTGGTTGAGGAGTCAAAATCTGATAATTGGATGTAACTCTTTAGTGGAGCTGAGTGCTGGGTTGGTTTCTTGGGGCTGCATCGAGGCACCACACCCCTCCGGGCTGACATTATAGAGGCTAGCTCCGGCCGTATACACACACACAAACGTAGAATAGACACACAACAATAGATACTGACCGCACTATCTAGACACACATAAGACTGCTCTGCATACACAAATATACAACGCCACAAACTGACCGCGTTACACAACACTGCAGAACTGCCACCTCCCTTCACAAATACACAACAATATAGACTGATCTTTCACTACACAAATACGCACAACAAGAGACTGATAAATATACACAACGATGCAGACTGACTTCTCTACACAAACAAATGCAGAATGACCAGCCACAACAACCAGTCTACACACAAAGAACAACAGAATGACCGGTCAACATAAATACACAACAGTGCAGTCTAAAAAATATACACATCACTGTAAAGACAAATATCTCCACACAAATACCTGTTCACTGAACTCTTTATATAGACACAAAACATCCCAAAATTCCTACTAGAAAATACCATTTTACACACCAAAACAATCCTTCACAAATAAACACACCATCTAAAAACCACACACATCCTTGTCTCTGTAGAAAATGGCTAATACAGTATATATATACAAAAGTATCTGGACATCCCCTTCAAATGAGTGGATTTGGCTATTTCAGCCACACCAATTGCTGACAGACATAAAATCGAGCACAAAGCCATGCAATCTCCATAGACAAACATTGGCCTTACTGAAGAGCTCAGTGACTTTCAACGTGGCACCGTCATTGGATGCCACCTTTCAAACAAGTCGGTGTGTCATATTTCTGCCCTGCTAGAGACGTCTCAGTCAACTGTAAGTGCTGTTATTGTGAAGTGGAAACGTCTAGGAGCAACAACGTCTCAGCCGTGAAGAGGTAGGCCACACAAGCTCACAGAATGGGATGGGACCGCCGAGTGCTGAACCGTATATACATTTTAAGTCCTTGGTTGCAACACTCACTACCGAGCTCCAAACTGCCTCTGGAAGCAACGTCAGCACAATAAATGTTTGTCAGGAGCTTCATGAAATGGGTTTCCATGGCCAAGCAGCCGCACACAAGCCTAAGATCACCATGCACAATGCGAAGCATCGGCTGGAGTGGTGTAAAGCTCGCCACCATTGGACTCTGGAGCAGTGGAAATGCGTTCTCTGGAGAGATGAATCACGCTTCACCATCTGGTTTTGGAGGATGCCAGTAGAATGCTACCTGACCCAATGTATAATGCCAACTGTAAAGTTTGGTGGAAGAGGAATAATGGTCTGGGGATGTTTTTCATGGTTCGGGCTAGGCCCCTTAGTTCCAATGAAGGGAAATCTTAACACTACAGCATACAACGACATTGTTGACAATTCTGTGCTTCCAACTTCCTTTCCTGTTTCAGCATGACAATGCCCCCGTGCACAAAGCGAGGTCCAAACAGAAATGGTTTGTCGAGATCGGTGTGGAAGAACTTGACTGGCCTGCACAGAGCTCTGACCTCAACCCCATCAAAACACCTTTGGGATGAATTGGAACGCCGACTGCGAGCCAGGCCTAATCGTCCCAACATCAGCGCCCGACCTCACTAATGCTTGTTGCTGATGCTCGTGCAAGCAAGTCCCTGCAGCAACATTATGGGGGACCAACCCCATATTAATGCCCATGATTTTGGAATGAAATGTTCGACTTCCAGGTGTCCACATACTTTTGGTAATGTAGCGTATATACTGGCTTACTACAACTGACCTCAGACTCCATCCAGGATTTTCTAGTATAACTATTTAATAGTTATTAAATAATTATGGACACCTCCAGCAGACAGACAGTGTAATTTGAGAGGCTGACTTGTGTAGTAATTAATGGCTCCACGCTGAGATCCAGTCACTCACAGCTGGCTCAGACCTCCAGCATGGAGAAATCCTGGTGGTGAATACAGGTGAAACTAGCCTGTTATTAGAGAGGGGAAGCACTAGAGAGTCAACCCACAGCCATCAAAACACCTTGGCTCCTCCCATTGACCATGATAGATGCTGATTGGCTGTGGTGTACACAGAGAACGACCCATGGTACAGTAAATGTAACATGTACAGAGGAAATCCTCGGCCTGTCAGGTCACAGCCAAGCATGCACTGGCTATTTTAGGAAGCTGGATGACTTATTTAAGCCATTCTCTGCCTGACGTCAAGAGCACTCCAAGTCCCATGGCTAGCTGAAGAGAAACTCGGAGAGCCGCTGTGTGTGTGTGTGTGTGTGTACTCAGTGAAATCTTCTATGGTGATGTGGCTGGATGGCTGTGAGGGCTGCCTAGTGTGAGACTCGGTTGCTTTAACATGGAAGCTTCAACTTGAGTAGCAGCTGGTGTGAATCAGCTGGGAATCAAGGAACCATACACAGCAGTTATCTATTTGTTGATTCTTTTTTTTAATCCGATAAAAACACCCAACTATAATTAGCGGGGTTATGAAGAGGTACTGTACATGAAGCTAGAATAAAACCAGTGTTTTCCCCCCGGGGAGCAAGAAGCTTTGTAGCCCAATGCTTCTACATGATTTGACCCATGAGGGGGGTGGGATTTGTTCAGTCCACTGGTCACCATGGTAACCTGGGGAGGGTGGGGCACCCATGGAATAGGGGACTAGCTAGGGACTCGGGAGCTAGTCAAAATCCTCCGGAGGTCATTGCACACACATACACACTGCTCTACTCTGCTGCTCCTGTCAGTGTCAAGGGTCATTTGATGGGCAGCGTGTCGTGGCGCAAGCATTAGCAGTGAAAGGAGGGTGTGGGTGGGCGTGTTTGAGTGACAGTGCGCGTGTGTGTGTGCGTGTTGGGGGAGAGGGAGCTGGTCCAGTCCCCTCTCGCTCTCTGCCGCTGCTGGGCTGGAGCGGCTCCAAATCCCGCTGGCCTGCTTATGTTGTCATGGCTTAATACCAGCGCTTGCATTAGCACGCAGAGAATAACAAATGTAATTGACTTTCAGAGAGAGTTAACTTGAACAAAAAAAAAAAAGGGGTCAGTTCTGAGTATGACAGGGAGAACAAGAAAGAGAGGGGGGGAGATGGATTTTGAGATGATGACACAGCTGTAGGAAATGAGGTCAACTTGGGAAGAGATAGTGAGGAGAAAGAGAGAGGTACCGGAGAAAGGGAGATCAGACAGTTAAAGAAGTGAAAGGCCTTTAAATGGAGTTCCCCTGAGCTAGGTTTAAATAATTCAGACTCGGTAAACCAAGGAGGACTCCTGAGGGGTATCCTACAATGCAAGCTAGATCTACTGAGGGTTTTTGTAAAAGGTAGCCAGCTTCAGTTAGCTTCACATTCCAGCTAAGGCTTCATCCATATTACGATGGTGGATATTGCTCATCCACCGATCCAGCTTGTAGCTGCGTGTGCATGTCGCACGTGGCTAGTTGAACGCCAAACTCTTCATTGAGACAATGCTGAACCTTCAATCCATGGGCGAGTCAGTGCCACATTTGAAATTGTGCCAAAATCTAAATGAAAGAAAATTGATCTTGCATATTCATCAGGCTAGTGTGTGAAACAGACTTTAAGGGCCTTCTTTATTTTATTACTTATTGGTAGACCCCTTTCCTGCAGTCAATGACCAAAAGCGCCATCTAGTGGCCTCATGGGTGGAATGTTATGAATATTTTTCATAATTGCATAGTTAATAAAATCTAGTGTTTCTATGTCAAACATACAACGTGTCATTGAGATGCAAACTCAAAATGTAATATTTCAACTCTAGATCTGACATGGTACAGGTTTCTATTTTTTAAAGCCCATAACCATGTGAGTGAGGTGTATACTTTCGTTTCAAAGTAGATTTTATAAGACTACCAACAATCACTCTGTGTGACCCTGATTTAGCCCACTGCAGTCAAAGGTTCATGCCGTCTTGTGTGTTTATCAATGCACCTTTACCTCCCTTTCTTCCCATCGATACAATAATTGTATTAAGTCATACAAACGTTTTACTGTGCGCGACGTTTCAAATGCATTCGGTCTTTACTAAATGTGTAATGTGATTGTTTTAATAGTGTTGTTAAAATTACCTATGTAAAAAGCGTTTGATGAATAAAATCTGTAAATCGCTCGTCTTCCTCAAAGGAAGGGGAAGATGGCGCAATCTTTGCGAGAGGGAGGGAATCTGATTTTATTGGCGCTCAACTCGCGACTCAGACAACTTCATTCAGGATAAATGGAGTCAGCCCTGAGCTAGACCTGCTCTCCCGAGTTGACGAAAGTTACTTCGCTAACTCCTCAAACCATAGGGCTCTGGACTTCTGGTAGAGAGACAGACTCGGGGCTCGATTCAATCCGTATCGCAGAAGTTCAGTGCTATAGCGCAATTTAAATTTAAAGGCAACGTTCCCGCGGTTCGCAGAGACTGCATTCACGGTAGACACTACATATGGACGACTCAATCCGAAATGACCTTTAAAATTCCAATCGTGCTACAGCGCTGCACTTCCACGGTACGGATTGAAGCGAGCCCTAGGTCACGTGGCTGTACACATAGCACTGCACTGACTGCACCATCATCACAGAAGGCCATCACATGGTTAATATTAAACTATTACAGTGTACTTTATCATAATGAAATCCTCAGTGACACACACACACACACACACAACAGATGAGCCTCAGAGCAGCTGTGCTCCTCTAGCCTCATTATAATTCACTGAATACGACAAAACATCTCATTCAAAGCGCATTCAAATTCTGCCTATAGAGAGGATGGTACACATTCATGCTGTTTGTAATATGTAATGAAGAGAAGAACTGGCACGACCGCCCTACAAATATCTGCAGCAAATTAAAGCAATTTCAATTTTTTGTAAGTTACCATTTCATTTGTTGTATTTTTATAAAAAGGGATAATATAAAAACCGGTCTGCCACTGCCTCGAGGTGGCCACACACACGTAGGGTTGAACAATTCTTTAAACGTTCAACAAATTCCCTGGTTTCCCCGAAATTCCAGCTGGATGATTTCCAGAATGAGGAGGGAATCAATTGGAAATCCGGTACCCTCCAACCAGCATTTCTGGAAGCCCAATGATTTTTTATTTAAAGTTCCCGGAATTCTGCAACCCTACGCACGCTTCCTGACACATTTCCATTTCAAATGCAGCAGTGTGAACAGGAATACTGGCAGAGGGAATTGCATTCAGAGAGAACGAGACAGACCAAGAAAAGAGTATAGAGAGGTGGCACAACACATTACACATGAATGGAATGTCGGTGTCGTGTGCCAAAAATAGCTCACCTGTTTCCAGTTGTCATAAATGATGACTGAACTCTGCTCATCGTCAACTGACACCGTGCGCTCGTAGCCTTCTCCTGGAAACAGACGTGCTTGTCACAAACACACACACGTCAACATAGTGACACTCAAAACACAAGCTCATAAATGCTTTGAGGTGAATACACAGCACAGGGAAGTCATTCAGCCCATTTGGACCGGTCCAGTTAACCTGGGCCCAAAGCTGGTATTATTACACAATGACAGCCTGAGGAGTTGTCCCAGATCTGGGACAAGGTTATTGTAGAATACACAAGGGTGCCCCACATAAAACATTGAGGTTACAGAAAGAGCTAAACACTTGAAAACAAGTCAAATCTCCAAGCAGCCTAGGATCTACATCCTGTGTGGACTGCCTCTTCATGACGTGTCTGTGGCAGCACCTCCTACAGAGCAGTATGCCCATCCCTTTCCTGGGGCATTGATTGATTATTTGGCCCAAGACTGGTGTTATTATTACCCTGGCCTTCAAGACGGCACAATGACACACAGTGCTGGCGAATGGCGGCTGGTCTCGTTATCGCTCAGCCTTGAGTGCACTCAGAAAGTAAATAGGGAAAGTGACTTTCAATATCACGACTCCGATTGGTGTTGCTCTTTTGTGGCAGCTGACATTAGGTCATTGACATAAAGTAGACACCATGTGCACACTGCACGCACACTCCCAACGCGCAAGCACGCACAACACCAACACACACAGAATAACTTTACCACAGGCTGTTTCAGAGTCCACAGACAGTGAGCTGTCTGACAGTCCAGCCAGGGCCAGAGAGAGTGCCGATTTCCCAACCCCATTCTGCCCAAGTAGTACGATCCTTATGGCACTCCCGTGACACCCCTCCGACGCCTGACTAAATGATTCATCCCGGCAAAGGGCGTCACTCATTGGCAGCGTGGCCGGCTCGTCAATCCCTGGTATCCAGTCATGGTCCTCTGATACGGCCTCCTCCCGCCTCAGCTGGTGCTTGATTGGTAGAGGTGTGCTCCCTCTTCTCAGAGGGGGAGCGGCGGTGAGAAACATACTGTACTGAGAGAGACGAGAATGGTAGTGAGTACACAGCCCAATGGACATGACCCTCGTGAGAATGGAGCTGAGAGCATGTTAACACAGGAGAGGAAGTGTTACACAAAGAATTGATACAGCAGGCCTTCTACTACGGAGACAAGGATGGGAAGAGAGAGGAAGAGCGAGCGTGTGTGTGTGTGTGTGTGTGAGAGGGAGAGAGGCAGGGAGAGAGGTGAAGCAAGAGACCGAGAGAGATCCACAGAGAGAGAGAGAGAGAGAGAGAGAGTTAATATACTATGTAAAAGGGGTGGTACTGTACGGCAGGACTTCCCAAACTCCATCCCCTATGACTTCACTGCTGATCCAAACAACCCACCTTCAATTATTTGAATCAGCTGTGTAGTGCTAGGAAACCCTGCTGCACAGCTTAGTGACTGATGGGACTCTGGGATGCATTAGCAGAATGTAGGTCAAAACATGAATGTCCATGACCCCTCCTCCCTCCCATCCTTGCATGAAACACACACACACACAGTAAACTGTGCATCCTGTGTGGGCTCTATGTACGTAAACAGTAAACACCTAAGCCTAAACCTTTGTGTGTGCATATGCAAACACACACACACACTTCACTGTCCTCTGATTTCAACAACACTAAGGGCCGCTTAGGATAACACTGCCAACAGTCCGCCTTAAACAAAAGCATTGCGGCGAGCGTTCTGTGTGTATGGAGCACCAGGTCAGTCAGATGACCTCCATCAATATTAATACAGCAATTAGTCTAGGTGGAGCCCTCACGCTGTGAGCCAGCAACCAGCCATGAGCAGGTGTGCCTGTGGCTGAGCTATAGAAGCTCCACTCCTCTCAGTGACACACAGGGAGAGAGAGAGAGAGTGTACTGCTGGACTCAGCCACATAACCAATTAGACTAATTGAGAGGGTCTAATTAATTAATCATGGTCAAGGAGACGCAGGGGAGGGATAAAGAAAGACACAGAAGATTATGTGACAAGGGTGAGGGGAGCATGTCATCAGTTAATTTCACCCTGACTGACTGACAGGTGATAACTAGGGTAAACAGTAAAAACACAGAGAAGGAGGCAATAACATATTACAGTACAGTAAAGGCAATGCTGTGTTGCTATATTTCTATATTAAATATCATCACTGTAAAACGTCAATTAGCGTACTCTTGCTTCTAGGCTACTATGGTGTTTCCCCTAAAGTGCAATACATTAGGCCCACTATTATTATTTCACCCAGCGGTGTTCACATTTCAATTGCAGTGTTGGAATTCCACATTTAGAGTAATTATACTGCAGCATAATAATAACACTAATTAGGATTCATTTATTCTAAAAGAGAGAAGAAAAAAGACTCAATTGAATACTGTACAAATACTGTACATTTCACAACTGAGTGTCCGCATCTTTTGAAGGCGACAGACGAGGTGGGATAGAGTGCGTTGTGAACATAAAAGTGTCCGCGTGCTTCTAGAATGCTAGCCTACTTATTGCGAGGCTCTTTTCTTGAGTCGTTCCACTAAAGAGGATGTGTAGCCTACACCGCAATTGTGTGTAACAATTCAATATAGCCTACTGAACTTAAAGAAAACGTTTGGCACACGTAAACAGCGAGGTGATGCTAGAAAAAAGAAAAAAAAGAAGGTATGTCACCTTACCTGGTCAGTCATCGTGTTCAATTCTTCCTATATTTTTCAGAAAGAAAGTGTTTACCTGCGACCACCACTATCTATGTCAAGTCATTTGCGATCGCACCTAACTAGTGCGTCTCGACAGTCACAACGGGGAAGTATAGATGCGGGCGAACAAAAGAAGCGCATCTAATGTCAATTAACATTGCGAAACCATTTTCCGGTGCAATTAATTCCTCCGGAAGCCCCTTGGTCTCGATATGTAGATTTTAATTTAAGAACAATGCAACGCATGTGTCTAGGTGGCCTGCCCTACACCTGCTTCTGGGAGTGTTATGAATAAGCGGCTTTTCTCGTGCACCAAAAAAAAAAAACCTTTAGCACGCCCCCTCCTCATCCCCTCCTCTTGTCCCACGCCCAAGAATGCGCTCCAGTGTGTACCTGAGTTGCTCTCTCTCTCTCTCCTCTTTCTCTATTTTACTATAATAAATATGCATCAGGGCCGCGTCCTTGACTAAAGTCTTGGCTGTCACTGCCAGCATTACTCATGCATAAAAAAGCAAGCACAACCTGACCGCTCTCCCAGAACATTCTGCCTGCCGTTGATTGCTCGAGCCGCTAGAGGGAAGCAAAGTACAATTTTCTGAAGAATGTTTGTGACGGAAATGGAATAGGGTTTTCGTGCTCCAAGCAACATCTGAATGTAGTGAATTGCTCTGATATGGTGACTGTGAAATCATATGAACCTATTGGTTCTCATCCGTTGGATGTTAGAAGCTGCATCAATTTACGACCATAGTATTTATGACTGTGTCATTCAGGGGCTTAACTAAAATGGTCTGTCCGTGACCTTATAACCTTATGGTGGTTTGTACTCGCATGACTCACCCTGTATCTGTGATGATCCTGTATCTGGCTGGTTATTAGACCGGGTTGTCTATGCACCTTAAGACTGTATTAGCCCACTAAGTTAAAGCCTGCAGGCATTTTCTCTGGGAGCTAACACAGGTCTGTATATAGGTCTCGGGTGAGGTTTTGTTACTTATCACATGAACAACATTTCACTGAACCACCTCCAACACACTCACTACACCCCGGGGATAATGAACAAGATCCCTGGTCGCTCCTTGTGGTTGATTGTTACATACTCACGTTGCTGATAAAGCAATTTCCTGTGTCTGTCTATCTCTCTGTCTGGGCCCCAACCTCAGTGGCATTTAGGTAGCATGTACTGGTTAGAGGAAGACTGATGCGGACTGAATGAGGACTGAATGGGGACTGGGAGACGAGCTAGCACTCCTCAATGGGCCTGTGGAGCTGAGCTTTAATCTGCAGACTTTAATTAAGTCTCATCAAGCCATCAGAGCGAGAGCCGTGTGTGTGAGAGAATATCAGTGTAGACGGATCACTGAGATAACTGCACTCATTAACGGCAAGCTCAGCCGGACAAAATTCTGCCTGCTCCATATTAATGGGCTGCAAAGATTATCAATAGCGTACAGCATGTTTCCATCTGAAATAGGTTAGAGGAGTCAAGTGACAAATTGGGCAGATTTGAGACTAAACTGAAATTACTGCAATTTTCTCTGTTCATCCCAGCTCGCCAATCTATTTTTTTCTCATGGTGAGTTTGTTGGATGGTGGTCACAATTCAGATTGGTGATTGAACATTGAAGAAGTGGATGGATGCAGATGTTTTACTTTTAAAACAGAGATGCAAGTTCAGGTCCCAAGAAAGAAAGAGATCTGCTGTTGCATCTGACAATTCATCTTGATGGTTCTACAGACGTCTCAAATAAAACTGTGAAGGACCTTGGCGTTACTCTGGACCTTGATCTCTGTTTTGACTAAATTAATCAAGAATATTTCAAGGGCAGCTTTTTACCATCTTCGTAACATTGCAAAAATCAAAAACTCTTTGTCCAATAAATGATGCAGAAAAGTGAATCCATGCTTTTGTCGCTTCTAGATTAGACTACTGCAATGCTCTACTCTCTTGCTACCCGAATAAAGCACAAAAAAAACTTCATTTAGTGCAAAACATGGCTGCTAGAATCTTGACTAGAACCAACCAATTTGAGCATATTACCCCAGTGCTAGCCTCTCTACAACAGTTTCCCGTTAAGGATATGGCTGATTTCAAGGTTTTACTGTTAACCTACAAAGCATTACATGGACTTGCTCCTTCCTATCTCTCTGTACAAACCTACACGTACGCTAAGGTCACAAGAAGTAGGTCTGCTTATTGTCCCTAGAATTTCTAAGCAAACAGCTGGAGGCAGGGCTTTCTCCTATAGAGTTCCATTTTTGGGGAATGGTCTGCCTATCCATGTGAGAGACACAGACTCGGTTTCGACCTTTAAGTCTTTACTGAAGACTCATCTCTTCAGAATGTACTATGATTGAGTGTAGTCTGTCCCCGGGGTAGGAAGGTGAACGAGAAGGCGCTGGAGCGGCGAACCGCCCTTGCTGTCTCTGCCTGGCCGGCCTCCCTCTCTCCACTGGGATTCTCTGCGTCTGACTCTATTACGGGGACTGAGTCACTGGCTTACTAGTGCTCTTGCATGCCGTCCCTAGGAGGGGTGCGTCACTTGAGTGGGTTGAGTCACAGACGTGATCTCCCTGTCTGGTTTTGTACCCCCTCTGGCTGGTGCTGTGGATGAGATATTTGTGGACTATACTCAGCCTTGTCTCAGGGTAGTAAGTTGGTGGTCAGGTCATTTCCCTCTAGTGGTGGGGGACTGTGCTTTGGCAAAATGAGTGGGGTTATATCCTGCCTGGTTGGCCCTGTCTGGGAGTATCGTCGGACGGGGCCACAGTGCCCCCCCCCCCCCCCTCCCCAGCCTCAGCCTCAGCTTACAGTATCTATGCTGTAATAGTCTCTGTGTCGGGGGGCTAGGTATCAGTCTGTTATATCTGGTGTAATTCTCCTGTCTTATCTGGTGTCCTGTGTGAATTTAAGTATCCTCCCTCTAATTCTCTCCCCCTCTCTAACTCCCCTCCTGGAGGACCTGAGCCCTAGGACCATGCATCAGGACTACCTGGCCTGATGACTCCTGGTCGTGCTGCTGCTCCAATTTCAACTGTTCTGCCTGCGGCTATGGAAACCTGACCTGTTCAATGGACGTGCTACCTTATCCCTGACCTGCTGTTTTTACTCTTCCCCTCCCTCTCCCTCTCTACCGCACCTGCTGTCTCGACCTCTGAATGCTCGGCTATGAAAAGCCAACTGACATTTACTCCTGAGGTACTGACCTGTTGCACCGTCTACAACCACTTTGAGTATTATTTGACATTGCTGGTAATCTATGAACATTTGAACATCCTGAAGAACAATCTGGCCTTAATGGTCATATACTCTTATAATCTCCACCTGGCACAGCCAGAAGAGGACTGGCCACCCATCAGAGCCTGGTTTCTCTCTATCTGTCAACCTAGGTTCCTGCCTTTCTTGGGAGTTTTTCCTAGCCACCGTGCTTCTACATTTGTATTACTTGCTGTTTGGGGTTTTAGGCTGGGTTTCTGTATAAGCACTTTGTGACATCTGCTGATGTAAAAAGGGCTTTATGAATACATTTGATTGATTGAATGATATCTGAGTGAGAGTGACTAACAAAATCAACAGGGGACCACTGGAGGTCAGGGCCCCTGGGCCTGGTCGCTATTCGTCCACGATTACAACAAGTTTAGATAACTGGCTAGACTAATTTAACAATCTAAACATTGTTAGCTGACATGGCTAATTGAGTGACTGCTGGAAAACTGCTAGTACACAACCAAATGTTGAACTTGAACCTTGTGTATTCTAATATTCTAACTCTCAACACTGAGCTTAGGTCACTTATGCCTGGAGCTGGCCCTGTTTGTAAGTACGTTTTCCATGTCATTGCTCCAGTTTAAACTGACCTGAGCCCTAGGACCATGCCCCAGGAATACCTGACATGATGACTCCTTGCTGTCCCCAGTCCACCTGACTGTGCTGCTGCTCCAGTTTCAACTGTTCTGCCTTATTATTATTATTCGACCATGCTGGTCATTTATGAACATTTGAACATCTTGGCCATGTTCTGTTATAATCTCTACCCGGCACAGCCAGAAGAGGACTGGCCACCCCACATAGCCTGGTTCCTCTCTAGGTTTCTTCCTAGGTTTTGGCCTTTCTAGGGAGTTTTTCCTAGCCACCGTGCTTCTACACCTGCATTGCTTGCTGTTTGGGGTTTTAGGCTGGGTTTCTGTACAGCACTTTGAGATATCAGCTGATGTACGAAGGGCTATATAAATAAATTTGATTTGATTGCGCTGTTAGATTACACTGGGATTTGAACGTTCTCTCAGACTGAATTTCAGTACAACTGAAACACGCACTCCAATCGCACACGCGCATGCACTGATGCACACACACACACACACACACACACACACACACACACACACACACACACACACACACACACACACACACACACACACACACACACACACACACACACACACACACACACACACACACACACACACACACTCACTCTCTCAGCCGGATGCAAAACAACTGATTAGCCTATCTAATCAGCCTGGAGTTCAAGTGACTCCAGTCTTCCCAATGAATTTTAACTTCCCAATGAATTTTAATCGACTTTTGCTGTCTCTCAATGTGAATGGCCTAACATTCAAATCCAATTACCTCTGTTTGTCAAACCAAGCCACTTTAAACACATGGGATGCCCTTTGTGCTGTGTTATTAGACCAGACCCAAGTGTGTTGATCTGATTGCACATCCTGTCCCTGTACATTTAACAGGGGATTTGGTCCACCTCCAGATAAAAACAAGACACTTTCTATCAGCACTCATGAGTCGAGGTAGTCTTTCATCACGGTTACTATGCCAACTGAAAGCCCTCAAATAGCCTATATGACATGCTGTTTGTGTGTGCATGCGCGTAAGTGCTTATGTGTGTGTGTGTGTGTGTGTCCTCTGTGTGTTGCCTGTCTGTCATAGGGCTTAGTAATGGGGTTATGGGTCTATATTTCCCGCAGTAAACCAGTGGATATGATGTAATACAGAACCTAGCTACTAGAGGAGGGGAGTTCTTATTTCATTCTGAACACCAACTTCATCTTCTATTCCACTGGAGGCTGCTGAGGGGAGGACGGCTCATAATAATGTATGGGATGGAGTGAATGGAATGGCATCAAACAGCTGGAAACCATGGAAACCGTGTGTTTAAATACTTAATACCGTTCCACTGATTCCGCTCCGGCCATTACAACTATCCCGTCCTCCCTAATTAAGGGGCCTCCTGTGCTGTGTCTTCCTTATCCACCGCTCACTTTACTGCCAGTTTGTTCTGTGTTCAATGAAAGCTCCACAGGGATTTCAGTTTATTCTATATGCGGTACTTGGATAGGTCATGTCTATATATTAGGCCGGGTAGGTCCCTGAAGTGAGATGGAGTAGAGAGGAAATGAGCTGTTGCAGTGGGTCGCTCGTTCAAATCCCCAGAGAGAACACTGTTTTAATGGAATGGCTAAAAGGTTACTGGCCTGGATTGGTTTAGGGAGAACTCCAATGTATAAAGCACGACAAATGTGTGTTGTGTGCAGCCAGTCTCGAAAGTAACGTTTCAAACACATTTAAGAAGAATTTATTTAGCCAATAATACATTCAAAGGCACATTCATGTTGAACAGTCACATAAACACTGAATGTATAGCTCTTCACTCCCATACTGTAAATTGAAAACACAATATTTATCCCTTAAGATTATGCACAGCATGCGATTGAAGACGACATCCTTCGTTCTGAAACTGCCGCGGCCGTTTGCAATATTACAACCACAAAGAAGTTACTGCAACAAAAAAAAACACACACAAAAAAAAACACTGTTCGGACATCATTGCACGCACTGAAGAGGTACTGTAGAATGAAAACAAACATGTACCTGTCCGAAACAGAGGCTACGGTAGAGTAGCACACAAGGTCTTATCTGATGACCTGGAGTGAGAGATTGCTTAAAACGCATCATGTATTTTGCAGACCAGTTTCATGGGCTTAGTAGTCTCAAATGCAGAGAACATGCCTACGAATTGGCACATCGAAACAGCATCCCTGTCCCAGACAACTGGGAAAGATATGGAAGAGTAAGTGATATTGAGCAGAGGTATCCATATCTGAATGTAGGCGTACATTTAAGATATGCAATATTATACCACACCCTCATTCCAAGAATTCAACTTACCAGACCTACCAGCACCATCACCCCACTGTCACAGAACAACATCACCCCACTGTCACAGAACAACATCACCCCACTGTCACAGAACAACATCACCCCACTGTCACAGAACAACATCACCCCACTGTCACAGAACAACATCACCCACTTACCCCAAGGCTTACCCTTGCTGTGTTTTTAAAACTGTTATATTTACATGATTATTTCCAGGGATAGACAACATTCTGAAATATATGTATATATATATATTTTTTTTTTAAGGAATATTACATTTCCATTGATGTAGTGATGCTGAATGTAAAAAATGGCTCAATATACCTCACTCTCCCCTATTTGGGAGGCATGTTAAGAATACCAACCATGTTGTTCAATTACTGATGGCATAAATGCGTCTCACCTGTCAATCATGTTGTTGTTTTCTAGGTGGGAGAAACACTAACAATATTTCACCCCCTTTCATTAATGTACATTTTATTCCACACACACACACACATACCGCTTGATCAGCCCCTTGAATCTGTGTCTTGGTTATCCTCTCTTCCTTCTCTTATCCTCTCCGTCTCTCTGCCAGCCCCCCACCTAGTCTCTCCTTGTTAGATGACTCTGCCAGCCCCCCACCTAGTCTCTCCTTGTTAGATTACTTGTTAGATATTACTGCACTGTCTGAACTAGACGCACAAGCAGTTCTCTACACTCGCATTAAACATCTGCCAACAATGTGTGTGTGACCAATACAATTTGATTTGATTTGATTTGATTCTCTGAGCCTGCTAACTGACACTTGCAAGGTGAAACCTAAGATTGTAAGATTCTAATTCTGATTTTTATGACACACCTTCACATTTATGACACTTTAACCTGTCTCCTCCCATTCCCCTTCTACACTGACTGAAGTGGATTTGACAAGTGACATCAATAAGGGACCATAGCTTTCACCTGGATTCACCTGGTCAGTCTATGTCATAGAAAGAGCAGGTGTTCCTAATGTTTTGTACACTGAGTGTGTGTAATCACAATCTGTTGAATAATAGCGTGTGTGTGCGTGTGCGTGTGCGTGTTCATCTCACTGGATCAGCCTGAGTGGCAAGGTGTGGTGTGTAGTTACAAAGTAGGAAGAGGGCGGAGGTGAGGAAAACGTGTTGGTGGCGCGGGGGTGATAGGTGGTCGCAGGCTTCCCAAGCATTTCCTCAGCGACGGCAGGAGGGCACGGAGCTGACGCACCGCCGGGCGAGACAACAGGAAGTAGAGGGGCGGGTTCCAGCAGGGCGCCAAACACACCAACAATATGGCCGACAGGGACGCCACCTCCCAGAGGAGAGACACCTCCGTGTCCCCCTCCGTGGGTGGGGACAGGGACGCGGACGAGTTGAGGGAGGAGGAGGGTTGTTGACTGATAGGCGAGGCAACAAAGCTGACGTAGGGGGACATGACATTGACAAACTCCAGGGCGTAGTAGGGCAGCCAGCTGATGGCGAAGACCAGTGTGGAGCCAATCAGGAGCGCCGTAGCCTTCTTGTTGCGGCGGTCTGCGGCCAGCGTACCCCGGCAGCGGTGGAGATGGGTGATGATGAGGCCACAGTTGAGGGCAATGCAGAGGAGGGGAGCCACGTAGTAGACCAGGAAGGCTGGCACCAGGAAGCCCAGCCACTGGCCACGCCCCACAGACCATGTACAGCCACTGTCAAACTGGATGTATGTGACCTTGGGAAGGGCCATGGTGACAGAGACTAACCAGATCACTGCCACGATGCCGGCTCTGAGAGAGGGGGGAGAGAGGAGGTTACATAGCTGAGGTGGGCCTAAATGTGTGCAGATGAATGGTTTAATTCCGTACTCACACTTGTGTGGGACTGGGGGCCGGTCTAGCAGGTGGGGCCACTATGCGGTACCTGAGCACCGACAAGGCGGCCAGACTAAATATATCCACTCCAGCCGTCAGGGAGGTCATGAAGCCCAGCAGCACACAGATACCGCCCCCTAGCTGCCAGTCCTGGGAGCTGGCGCTGAGTAGGACGCAGGGCAGGGTGAGCAGTGCTCCCATGTCAGCCAGGCTCAAGTTGAGGAGCAGCACGGAGCTAGGTTTGGAGCGTCGCCGAGGGTTACGCATCAGCACCAGCCACATGAGTAGGTGACCTCCGACCCCCACCAGGAGGGAGAGGACGCTGACCAGAGGCAGCACCAGGGAGAAGGAGATGGTGGTGTTGGTAGACACCGTATTGAAGAGCAGGTTCACTATGGCCGGCATGGTGGTGGGAGAGGGATGGAACGAGGGATGGATGGAACAAAAGTATGATCTAGCTGCTCCCGTTGGGGATGGACTGAGAGAGGAAGGTGGGAAAGAGGGATGTACATAATTAGAAAGGCAGACAAATTGATTTGAGGGATGAATAAGATGTTTTAATAATTGATCTTTTTCCCTTTTATTATTAATCTATTAATAGTTTCTGTTTGTCTGGTGCTGGGTTGGTGAATCACCTGGCTGCATAATTCACTGGGCCTCCCCTTAAACTGGCAGCTGTGATGACTCAGAACCAGGCTGGGATGACTCAGAACCAGCCTGGCAGGCCAAGTCATCTCGTTCAGACACACAACGCTGATGGGTAGCCTGAACAGGCTGTGTCAGTCCTGTGCCGCTTCTCCTGAGAGCAGACATGATGTCTTTTTGTGTGGCGACGTGTACTCTGTCTCCATCTCTCTCTCTCTCTCTCTCTCTCTCTCTTTCTCTCTGGGGAGAGCACACCTTAAGAGCATAGATTCAACACAGGCCAGCACACGTCGTCACACAAACTGAAAAAGACATCACATCTGCTCTCAGGGGAAGCAGCAGCGCAGCAACAGCACTGACACACAGTGTTCAGACCACTCATCAGCGTCACAGCGTTGTCTGTCTGAATGAGATGCAAGGTGAGGAAGGGAACAGGAACGAGCTGACCACTGGGAACAGACTGTGACTGTGGTACACTACCTTGTCAGCTTGATGGGTGAAGTGAACTACTCTATCTAGGGCTTGACATTTGGAATGCTGTTGTTTGTTGGGTGGCAGGTAGCCTAGCGATTAAGCGTGGGTTGGGCCAGTAACCGTCAGGTCACTAGTTCGAATCCCCAAGCCGACTAGACAAAAGGTCTATCCAGGTGCCATTGAGGAAAACATTTAACCCTAAATGGTCTAGATAAGAGTGTCTGCTAAATGACTAAAAATGGAAATAAAAGTCCAAAAACTAGCCCAAAGTGAATAGCTTATGCAGATCTTTCCATCCACACTAGTCATGTATACAAATACTTTTAGTGGCCCTGCCGACTCCACACCTTTTTTCTTATCCATTCTATATACACCGTATCATCACCCTTCTGTAGATATGATGTGTCAAAATATTAGGCCTTAAATGTATTTGTTCCATATGTTGACACAATGAAATCCAAATTCAACCTCCCTGTACGTTCAATGATGACGATACGCTGTAGGCAGATCCACGCATACAGATACATTATATCTCTGCTTGAATACATGCACACTAAAGAGATGCTAGTAAATCACGCTGAACCACCTGAGAGAGAATAATCCCTGCAGCGCCTCAATCTGAACGTTGTCCTGGGACGCAGCTACTGACAAAAAACTACTGTGAACGTGTGTCTCATACGTACCTTTCCCCATTCAACCAATGTGTGAAACACACTGCAAATATTACAGAGAGAGTGAAGGGAGGAGAGACAGAAGTGGCCAAATATAGGATAGAGGAGAGGGGGAAGACATGGAATGAGGTGAAAAGAGGGAGGAAGACAGCAGCACATGAGAATTTACGAGCAACATAAACGTAGCTAATGGGAAACAGAGGGATAAACTAATTGTGCATTATTTTAGACACATTGACCTCCAGCTGAACCTAATTACAGCAATTTATGGCCGGCTATTAAATCCTCTTAGTATCCATGTTCATAATGTCATACATTTATCCAGGATTGTTTCTTTAACACTTTGCACCAATAATCCAAGGGGAATTGGCTCTTATTAAATTCCCTAACCATTACATGACATTATATAATTATGTCTTCAATCACTAGAACGCCCTAGCTGGAAACTTAACTGAATATAAAGACAAGAGTCTGCATGCTGAAATGACAGTAGGAAGATTGCTAAACAGAAAAGGGGTCAGTGAAGGACAGCAGCAGTAAGCAGAGAAAACCTTTCTTTAAAGATGTGTGTCACACTCACTGTGGCCAGTGTTCTGCTCCAGGGAGAAGTCATCCTTTCACCATCAGTGGCTTTGTTGCATAAAGCGACACAGAGAGAGAGAGAGAGAGAGATAGAAGCGGGCACACACCTGCGTCCTGCCCTACATCCTCCCTCACTCGCTTCCCACCATCTCTCTCTCTCACACACACACACACACACACACATACACACACACACACACACACACACACACCACCAAAAAGGGGTGGGGGTAGGGGGGCACACGAGCTCTGGGGGCCCATGTGCCTGTAATCGATGTCTATTTTTTATTTATTTAATAAATCATTTTGACAGTAACACTCTAAAAAGTACTTAATATACCTTTTCTACGTCAGTGTGTACTAGGAAGCTACGTGTTTGTTTCTTGGGTGTCAAGAATGTGGCAGAAAAAGTGCCTTAGACCTTCTTTTTTTAATGATTGAAAGAATAAGGGGATATCGGTGAACAAATATCGGTCGCGGGTACGACGGAGCATGTGCAATAAGTGGAGCTCACTCAGATGTTCAAAAGTGCCTGTCAGACCGAGAGCCTAATGATTCTTAGGTGGTTCTTCATGAGTTTTAGTTCAGAGAACTCTCTCTCCGTGGAAGCGACAGTTACAGGGATGGCAAGAACAGCGTGATGCTGTAGCAACTTCAGGGAAACTGGGCAGAAGGGAATGATGCTTCAAATACAGCAGTTCTGCAATTAAACCACTCGTTCTTCTTAATTGCCGGCCTCAGCATGTTACGGAAAGAGATGAAGTGTATAGGAAGCTCTGGGGACAGGTTGTCTGGATACTGATGCAAACAGGTTATCATCTTTAGCGGACAGCAGTTCTTGAAGGCTTAAACCAACAAGCGATTTACATTCATACTGGTGAATTGACGTTTGAGTTGTGTGGTCGCAATTTATCGCTGGTATATCTTGGCATGCATCCTTCAAGACTAAGTTTAAATGTGTGCAGAGCAATGGGCATAGAGTATAATGCACAATGTCTCAGGAAAAACTGTCTGGGTTGGCAATACTCAGTATAGAAAACGCTCCGTTGGGAATCATTTGCACACACAAAAAGGAGGCCTTCAGGAGACCAGGGGAGTCTCTCAAGTTGTATTGAATTTGATTGAATTGAATTGACCTTGAATATTTCAGGCCATTATTGGATGCGATTAGCCAGACAAAACCCACTGAGTTCCCACTTTTTTTCTCATTGTTAGGCTATTTGATGTGTAATGTTTTGTAAAAAGTGCTCAATGTGCACATTGCGCAGTATCTCTAGAGATAAATCAGATCCAGTCTGAACCGTGCGATGTAGTAGGGAGTTGTAGTTTCCATCAGGCCAATATTCTACATTAGTTCAGTGCATAAAATGTGGTAATTAAGTACAATGACCATAATCCATTGCCCATCTACTTTTCCCGGGCTTAATACGTGATAAGCAGTAATGGACAGTCACTACCATCATGGGACTTTTATTAATTGTTTTATTCTGTGTTGTTGCACCATTCAACCCAAATAATCGAACCCGCACAGGTAAACAGGTCAACATCCACAAAGCCGCGGGGCCAGACGGATTACCAGGACGTGTACTCTGAGCATGTGCTGACCAACTGGCAAGTGTCTTCACTGATATTTTCAACCTGTCCCTGACTGAGTCTGTAATACCAACATGTTTCAAGCAGACCACCATAGTCCCTGTGCCCAACACTAAGCTAACCTACCTAAATGACTACCGACCCGTAGCACTCACGTCTGTAGCCATGAAGTGCTTTGAAAGGCTGGTCATGGCTCACATCAACAACATTATCCCAGAAACATTAGACCGACTCCAGTTTGGATACAGCCCCAACAGATCCACAGATGATGCGATTTATCTTGCACTCCACACTGCCCTTTTCCACCTGGACAAAAGGAACAAATACGTGAGAATGCTATTCATTGACAACAGCTCAGCGTTCAACACCGTAGTGCCCTCAAAGCTCATCACTAAGTTAAGGACCCTGGGACTAAACACCTCCCTCTGCAACTGGATCATGGACTCCTGACCGGCCGCCCCATGTGGTAAGTAAGGGTAGGTAGCACCACATCTGCCACGCTAACCCTCAACACGGTGGCCCCTCAGGGGTGTGATCTCATTCCCCTCCTGTACTCCTGTCAGAGCAGCTCACAGATTACTGCACCTGCACATAGCCCACCTATAATTTAGCCCAAACAACTACCTCTTTCCCTACTGTATTTAATTAATTTATTTATTTTGCTCCTTTGCACCCCATTATTTTTATTTCTACTTTGCACATTCTTCCATTGCAAATCTACCATTCCAGTGTTTTACTTGCTATATTGTATTTACTTTGCCACCATGGCCTTTTTTTGCCTTTACCTCCCTTATCTCACCTCATTTGCTCACATCGTATATAGACTTGTTTATACTGTATTATTTGACTGTATGTTTGTTTTACTCCATGTGTAACTCTGTGTCGTTGTATGTGTCGAACTGCTTTGCTTTATCTTATCTTGGCCAGGTCGCAATTGTAAATGAGAACTTGTTCTCAACTTGCCTACCTGGTTAAATAAAGGTGAAATAAATAAAAACTCCCTGTTCACCCATGACTGCATGGCCAAGCACAACTCCAACACCATCATTAAGTTTGCCAACGACACAACAGTAGTAGGCCTGATCACCGACAACGACGGGACAGCCTATAGGGAGGAGGTCAGAGACCTGGCAGTGTGGTACCAGGATAACAACCTCTCCCTCAACATGATCAAGACAAAGGAGATTATTGTGGACTACAGAAAAGGGAGGACTGAGCACGCCCCCCAATCTCATTATACGGGGCTGTAGTGGAGCAGGTTGAGAGATTCAAGTTCCTTGCTGTCCACATCACCAACCAACTATCATTGTCCAAACACACCAAGACAGTCGTGAAGATGGTACGACAACGCCTGTTCCCCTTCAGTTTTGGATCCTCAGATCCTCAAAAAGTTCTAGAGTCTGGTTGCATCACCGCCTGGTATAGCAACTGCTCGGCCTCCAACAGCAAGGCACTACAGAGGTTAGTGCGTACGGCCCAGTAGATCACTGGGGCCAAGCTTCCTGCCATCCAGGACCTCTATACCAGGCGGTGTCAGAGGAAGGCCCAAAAAATATACTTAAGTATCAAAAGTAAATGTAATTGCTAAAATATTCTTAAGTATCAAATTCCTTATATTAAGCAAAGTGGACGGCACCATGTTCTTGTTTTTAAAACATACGGATAGCCAGATGCACACTCCAACACTTAGACATTATTTATAAAAGATGCATGTGTTTAGTGAGTCGGCCAGACCATAGGCAGGGAGGACCACTTGTTCCCTTCTTTGGACACTGTGTTAACAACCCTCCAGGCAAGCTCCAATGCCATACAACTCTCCTGACGTGGCCTCCAATTGCTCTTAAATACAAGTAAAACTAAACGCATGCTCTTCAACCGATCGCTGCCTGCACCTGCCCGCCTGTCCAAAATCATTACTCTGGACGGCTCTGACTTAGAATACGTGGACAACTACAAATACCTAGGTGTCTGGTTAGACTGTAAACTCTCCTTCCAGACCCACATCAAACATCTCCAATCCAAAGTTACATCTAGAATTGGCTTCCTATTTCGCAACAAAGCATCCTTCACTCATGCTGCCAAACATACCCTTGTAAAACTGACCATCCTACCAATCCTCGACTTTGGCGATGCCATTTACAAAATAGCCTCCAATGCCCTACTCAACAAATTGGATGCAGTCTATCACAGTGCCATCAGTTTTGTCACCAAAGCCCCATATACTACCCACCATTGTGACCTGTACGCTCTCGTTGGCTGGCCCTCGCTTCATACTCGTCGCCAAACCCACTGGCTCCAAGACCCTGCTAGGTAAAGTACCCCCTTATCTCAGCTCGCTGGTCACCATAGCATCACCCACCTGTAGCAAGCGCTCCAGCAGGTATATCTCTCTGGTCACCCCCAAAACCAATTTTTTCTTTGGCCGCCTCTCCTTCCAGTTCTCTTCTGCCAATGACTGGAACAAACTACAAAAATCTCTGAAACTGGAAACACTTATCTCCCTCACTAGCTTTAAGCACCAGCTGTCAGAACAGCTCACAGATTACTGCACCTTTACATAGCCCACCTATAATTTAGCCCAAACAACTACCTCTTTCCCTACTGTATTTATTTTATTTTATTTCTTTATTTATTTATTTAGCTCCTTTGCACCCCATTATTTTTATTTCTACTTTGCACATTCTTCCACTGCAAATCTACCATTCCAGTGTTTTACTTGCTATATTGTATTTACTTTGCCACCATGGCCTTTTTTTGCCTTTACCTCTTATCTCACCTCATTTGCTCACATCGTATATAGACTTGTTTATACTGTATTATTGACTGTATGTTTGTTTTACTTCATGTGTAACTCTGTGTAGTTGTATGTGTCGAACTGCTTTGCTTTATCTTGGCCAGGTCGCAATTGTAAATGAGAACTTGTTCTCAACTTGCCTACCTGGTTAAATAAAGGTGAAATAAAAAATAAAATAAGTGTGTGAATTTTCCTGTGCTGCTAAGCATTCCAAATGTAAGGAGTAGTTTGGGTTGTCAGGGAAAATATATGGAGTAAAAAGTAAAAGATTTTCTTTAGGAATGTAGTGAAGTAAATTAAAGTACAGATACCCCCAAAAACTACTTAAGTAGTACTTTAAAGTATTTTTATTACATTACCAAAATGAAAATTAAATCGAACCATGTTTGACCATTTAGGAAACATTCTGTGGAAGTAATGAAATACCAAGCTAACAACTTTTTTTTGTCATGTTTGTTAAATGTGCCGAGAATGATCCAAAGCAAATCAGCTAGCCTGCACCATTCCCAGATATTTATCAAATCAGCTAGCCTGCACCATTCCCAGATATTTATCAAATCAGCTAGCCTGCACCATTCCCAGATATTTGGGGCAAGGTTGTACGCAAAATAATCATAGGAAAACCACGCTCTCACCAAGCTCTCAGAACGTTACGTGCTAGTTGGGAAGGCAGTGGTCTGAATCTGACATGCAACATTTCACTGTCTGACCTCTCAATAAAAAAGTTATGTTAACAGTTTCATTGACAGTTACTGAGAGGATAGTCATCCATCTCCCACTGTGATAACCTCTTTTTCTCTGTTCTTTCTCCATCCCTTCTACTTTTTCCCCATTCCCTGCATCCCCCCACACACTGACCTTTCTATCTCTCTGTCTATCTCCCCTCACTTTCCCAGATTATGTTTCACTTGATTTTCTCCCTTCACACCCCCCCTACCGCTGACCTTTCTGTATCTCTCCATCCCTCCCTCTCTCTATCCTCTGTTTGATCCTCTCTAATCCAGTGGCAGTCTGGGATCATGAGATTCACCTGTTGTTAAGGAAACCCTTAAGAACAAACATACCCAGGTGTGGAGGGGAGAGAGAGAGAGAGAGAGAGAGAGAGAGAGAGAGAGAGAGAGAGAGAGAGAGAGAGAGAGAGAGAGAGCACTAGTGCTCTGTGGTACACAGGGTCATATAAACTCATTATGAGCCTTCTGGTGTTTACACAACCATGTCAAGTGCCTCGCCAATATAACCCATCTGCCACTGTCACCCCCCACCACTCTCTCTTTGTGTGTGTGCACATGCATGCATGCTTGTGCGTTAGAGTGTGTGTGTGTGTTTGTGTGTGTGTGTGCAGTGCGCACGTGGCATCTACTTTATGTCAATTGCCTTATGTCAGCGGTGTGTGTGTGTGTGTGAGTGTGCATGCGCGCACATGTTTATATGGGCTCATGCATGTGTAAAGCTTCCAACATGGCACATGTGGGTTTGTGTGTATATTAAATGCTTCCACTCTAGTGTTGAAAGGAAGTAGGTCTAATCAGAGCTGGCTCTACGGGGTGGCAAAGCCAGGCCTGGACCACCCCAGATTGAATTTGTGTCCCCACAGTTTTGTTTTCCCATAAACATAACACAATGGTATATGAAGGACCCTGCCCGGTTTTGCCAATGTTGCGCTACCGGGCCTGCCAGTAGAGCAGACCAGGACAGAGGCTATATTACAGGTGTTAACTCATGATCTGAGGAGGGGTGGGGGAAGGGGAATGTAATATTATCATATTGAGTCATTAAAATAAAATGCTTCTGATTCTGACTGGCCATCTAGCCATATCATTTCATAAGGTACCGCCTTCATTACCTTGTTTAGGAAGCTGATTGGATCCCATGCCGTTTTTTTTCTCTCACAATTTTGCAGACTACTAGCTTTATTACGTTTCGGCAGCAACACACTGAATACTTAATGCTAGCTGGCTAAACATTGATCAGCATGGATATCCAAAAATGGCTGGGCACTGCGAAGAGCAAAAAAACTGGAGGACCACCATGTCGAGGGCGATGCCAAGCTCACCGACCAGCATGCAGGCCCAACCACGGATTGTAATACCTGCCCATTCCCCACGCCGCCTGCTGACCAACAAGATCGAGAAGAGCCAGGGCCTAGCACCAATGGCACGAGGTTAACATCACAACAAGCACCTGAACCTCTGTTAACCCAGCCACTAGCACCTGACAACCTGTTAATTCTAACCAAAACAGAACCAGTGGAAGCAGAGTTTATTGTGGCGCGCACATTCTTGGAAAGTGAAATCACAACCACAGTCAGCAACAACAAATGGGCCCCACTCAGTGGTCTTAAAGATACGCCGACAGGCCCTTTGTCAGCAATGCCGACTGTGGTGTTGGGACTGAAACATGATAAAACAAATTGTGGAATCCACAGCAATGTGCAAAACATTTATCCACCCTGAAGAACGTATTCAGTGAATACAGACTCTGTTACATCAACGAAAAGCCCAGCTTGTCCAGCTGACATTTGAGAGGGACCTGACAAGTACATTTCGCCAGGAAGGAGAATGGAACCAGAAACTTCCCGTGTGGCTGCATCAATGAGGCTGCAACTCTTCTAAATAGTAAGCAACAACCTTTTTGGCCCTGGCCACTGTGCCAGAATGATTTATTCATTGGTTTGCCCTCATGTAAGCCTACTGTTTTTTTGCCAATTATTTGTATGTAATGTAAAGTTTAGGCCTTTGCTATTTACTTCAATGCATCTTTTAATCTGTGATTCTTAATGTCATTGCTTGCTTTTGCAGATATACAGCTTTGCGTTATTTGATGGATATAGGGACAATTGCCAATGTAGCCTAATTGGTTGTGCTCTGAAGTGAGCCTTGGCGCAGTGCTCCTGTTGTCCTGGCTATCCACTCCAGTGGTGCTGAAATTGGAAGTGCCTCTTAATAAATCCTCTCATGGATAGGCGTCCCACTAGCGGGACAACTTCCGGTGAAACTGGAGTGCGCGCAATTCAAATAAATAATCATAAAAATGATGGATATTAAACATTTAGGTACATACAAGTGTCTTATATCGGTTGAAAGCTTAAATTCTGCACTGTCCGATTTACAGTAGCCATTACAGCGAAAGCATGTTGTTTGAGGACGGTGCCCAACATCAAATCTTTTTCCACTGGTACAGGTTTCATAAATTCACAAAAAGCGATTCAAAATTCACATACTTTTTGAACATCTTCCTCTGATTTGTCATCCAAAGGGTCCCAGCTATAACATGTAGTGTCATTTTGTTAGATAAAATCCTTTATATCCCAAAAAGTCTGTTTAGTTGGCGCCATCGATTTGAGTAATCCACTTGTTCAACATACAGAGAAAGGAATCCAAAGATCTACTCCTAAACTTTGTTAAAACAAGTCAAAATACATTTCTATGTAATCCTCAGATATCCTAAAATGTAATCAAACTATAACATTTCTTACGGAAATTAGTATGTTCAATAGGAAACCGATTTTAGCAGGTGCGTCTTGTCTTCATGGCGCGCGAAAACAAGTATTTCCAAGACTGTGTCCCTGTACTAAAACGTTTATTTCTTATTTGTTTTGGAAGTTACAAGTCTGAAACCTTGAACATAGACTGCTGACACCCAGTGGAAGCCTTATGAATTGCATTCTGGGAGCTAGAATTGAGTATGCTCTTATACTTGCCTTTGGAAGAGCGTGGTCCCTCAACAAAAATAATTTCTGGTTGGTTTTTCTTTGGATTTTCTCCTACCATATCTATTGTGTTATACTCTCCTACATTATTATTATTTAACATTTCTAAAAACTTCAAAGTGTTTTCTTTCCAATGATTCCAATTACATGCACATCCTGGCTTCAGGGCCTGAATAACAGGCAGTTTACTTTGGGCACGTCATTCAGGCGGAAATTGAGAAAAAAATGGGCCTAGCCCTAAGAATCTTGTTGACTGGCGGTAACCTTCTGTCCATGATCCTGAATTGATGGTTAAGTTGTGTGCTTATTGAGCGCATCATGGGCTACCAGTCTTCGCGAGGCTTCTCTTCAACATCCTGTGTGCAAAATGACAGTTGTTGTGAATATGGCTGCATTTCAGATAGGCCTACATTTTGTATGTCGCAGTAGTAGGACCAATACCATGTGTAGCCCACTAAAAGAAGTAGGCAAGCATTCACTCTATAATCATTCATTTGCATTACACAGTTGTTGCGTGATAGGCTACAGTAAAAGTGATGTGAATACTGTAAAACTCCACATAGCCTACTTTTTCGCCCACTCCCTGTTCTCTTGCTATAGTGTGTGCGTGAGTAAAACTCCCCAAACACAGAAAGTATTTCCCACTTGGAGAAGTTGAGGCTTGTTTACGCTCATTGCATATTATCCCAAATTCGACAGCAACGTAGCCTAGTTCTGATGATTGAAGTTGAAGTTATGAAGCCTGAATCTTTAATAGCCTATTGGTGCTCATACTGTCGAGCTGATCTGTACGTGTTGGTAGGTGCAAATTATGTGCAGCTTCGGATACACTTGTATGTCAGCAGGCGCATATCTTTATGATATATAAAACAACGTTTTTTGATATGTACGGCTACATTTCAGATACGTTTTTGTACATTTGAACAGTAGGACTAATCTAACTTATGTTATTAGGGCTCTAAAACAATACTAGTTGTGCCAATACTAGTTGTGATTATGGATGGGATACGTTCTGCCCTGATGAACACTGACATTTTGATATGAAGTCTGTCAAGGTCACACAGAGACGGAGCTTAGATTTTTTTTGTAGCATCTAAGGTATTATCGCAAGAGCCCACAAGAGAGAATTCATAGCTGTGCATCTTGCATGAGGGCACCATCATATCAGGCATAACTAGAATGAAAACTCACCGTTTACAGACGGAACGCTAATATAATTCAAGTAGTTTATTTGCCATTTGCAAATATTAAAAGTAACACATACTGCACATTTGAGTTCATTGTATAGATCTAGTCTACACGCCGCATTCAATTGGTCATGTTTATCAGATAGGCATGTTGTGAATAACCTTTGATTTTGGTCTTGAAATTATGCAAATAGAGTGCATTCGGAAAGTATTCGTACTTCACTTTTTCCACATTTTGTTACATTACAGCCTTATTCTAAATTGGATTACATTAATTGTATTCCTCAAAATACATACAATACCCCATAATGACAAAGCAAAAACAGGTTTATAAAATGTACCACATAAAAATAAAAATAAATGAAACAGAAATACCTTATTTGCATAAGTATTCAGACCCTTTGCTATGAGACTCTAAATTGAGCTGAGGTGCATCCTGTTCCAATTGATCATCCTTGAGATGTTTTGCAACTTGGAGTCCACCTGTGGTAAATTCAATTGATTGGGCATGATTTGGAAAGGCACACACCTGTTTAAATAAGGTCTGGCAGTTGACAGTGCATGTCAGAGCAAAAACCAAGCCATGAGGTCAAAGGAATTGTCCGTAGAGCTCAGGGACAGGATTGGGTTGAGACCCAGAAGGGTACCAAAATGAGTTCTACAGCATTGAAGGTCCTCAAGAACACAGTGGCCTCTATCATTCTTAAAAGGAAGAGACTCTTCCTAGAGCTGGCTGCCTGGCCAAACTAAGCAATAGGGGGAGAAGGGCCTTGGTCAGGGACGTGACCAAGAACCCAATGGTCACTGACAGAGCTCGAGTTCCTCTGTGGAGATGGGGGAACTTTCCAGAAGGACAACCATCCACCAATCAGGCCTTTATGGTAGAGTGGCCAGGCGGAAGCCTCTCCTCAGTAAAAAGGCACATGACAGCCCTCTTGGAGTTCGAAAAAAGGCACGTAAAGGACTCTGACCATGAGAAACAAGATTCTATGGACTGATGAAACCATGGCCTGAATGTGTCATGACTTCTGCCGAAGTCGGATCCTCTCCTTGTTCGGGCGGTGTTCGGTGGTCGACGTCATTGGTCTTCTAGCCATCGCCGATCCATTTTTCATGTGCCATTTGTTTTGTCTTGTTTTCACACTCACCTGGTTTCAATTCCCTAATTACATGTTGTATATTTTCCCTATATTTCCCCCATGTCCTTGTCGGGAATTGTTAATTGTAAGTTCTTGTGCTATGTGTTACTGGTGCGATACGGGTTTTGTACCCATGTGTGTTTGTTGTTTTATATGCCGTTAGTTTTATATATTAAACTGCTCCGGCTATTCACCAAGTTCTGCTCTCCTGCGTTTGACTTCCCTGCCACCAGTTACACACCCCTTACAGAATGCCTAGCCTCACATCTGGAGAAAACCTGGCACCATCCCCACGGTGAAGCATGGTGGTGGCAGCATCATTCTCTTGGGATGTTTTTCAGCGACAGGGACTGGAAGACTAGTCAGGATTGAGGGAAAGATGAATGTAGCAAAGTAGAGAGATCCTTGATAAAAACCTGCTCTCAGATTGGGACGAGGTTCACCTTCCAAAGGGACAACGAGCCTAAGTACACAGTTAAGACAATGCAGGAGTGGCATTGGGACATGTCTCTGAATGTTCTTGAGTGGCCCAGCCAGAGCCTGGACTTGAACCCCAATGAATAACAACTCTGGAGCAACCTGAAAATATCTGTACAGCGATGCTCCCCATCCAACCTGACATAGATTGAGGGGATCTACAGAGAAGAATGGGAGACACTCCCCAAATACAGGTGTGCCAAGCTTGTAGCATCATACCCAAGACACAAGGCTGTAATCGCTACCAAAGGTGCTTTAAAGTACTAAATAAAGGGTTAGAAGTGTTTTTTTTTAATACATTTGAAAAAAATGTCAACCTGTTTTTGCTTTGTCATGGGGTATTTTGTAGTGTCGTGAAAATTAATGTATACTAAGAGAGATTTGGATAATTATTCAAACAATCTTTAACATCGATTAATTATTGTAATAATGAAGCTGGTCGACCGCACACTCTGAAGTGTGTGTTGCAGAGCTTAACCTTGCAGAGGAATCCTGGTTCTTATATAGCTGACACTAAAAATGCTTAGTCATGGCTGTTTCCACCCCTCCCTTGCAGATCGGGGGGCATCATAAGCCATCTTTGGGTTCATCTAGTGCAGGGCTGCCCAACCCTCTTCCTGGAGATCTACTGTCCAGTGGGTTTTCAGTCCAACCCTCATTTAACACACCTGTTTCTACTAATTTGCTGCTCAACCAGACCTTAACTAGCTGAATCAGAACCGCTAAATTAGGGTTGGACTGAACCTACAAGGCAGTAGATCTCCAGGAAGAGGGTTGGGAAGCCCTGATCTAGATCTATCTGCACCTGGTGTTTTAACCCCCAACCGGCCCAGATGCCAGGTTGATTAGGAACAATGAGGGTTTGTTCTAATCCTCCTGGCTCTCTTGGTTACACCCACCACATCTTGTCTATGAAATGCAGGCTTTAGGTTTTAGCACCAAGTCAACTGTCAGCTCAAGCCCCAGGTGCCCAACTCAGTCCCACAGGCACGAGTACTCCGCTTTGATGAATTCACAGTAGATTGAGATTTTGGGGAGGAGATCCATTTTAGAAGGCAATACCGTAATAATGTGGAAAACTTCAAGGGGTTTCAGTACTTACCAAATGCACTGTACGTTAATTGTGTTTGTATGATAATGTACC
This sequence comes from Oncorhynchus mykiss, assembly GCF_057628025.1. Taxonomy (NCBI): domain Eukaryota; kingdom Metazoa; phylum Chordata; class Actinopteri; order Salmoniformes; family Salmonidae; genus Oncorhynchus; species Oncorhynchus mykiss. The sequence continues at coordinate 10,483,466 of NC_143049.1, forward strand.
TTTAAGTAAAACATGTTCAATGAAAGGTGATATCAAGACCACTATTAATCACTACCTGAAATTGAATTTTATTCAGGACTTTACTTCATTTCCTTATCTCTCTAACAAAGACTGATGTCATGGGATGAGAAATAAAAGTACAGTTCTGTAACTCCAAGGCCATGTCACCAACAGCCATTAGATACGGGCACTCACGGAGCCTAGATTGATAGCGTTGATGGGAAAGGGTGCTGCACTGTTGCGATTACATCCTTGACTCAGAATAGGAATCTCATTTCAATGTAAATTGTTGCAGAGTATGTTATGTTCGGCAGGGTAGCCTAGTGGTTAGAGCATTGGACTAGTAACCGGAAGGTTGCAAGTTCAAATCCCTGAGCTGACAAGGTACAAATCTGTCGTTCTGCCCCTGAACAGGCAGTTAACCCACTGTTCCTAGGCCATCATTGAAAATACGAATTTGTTCTTAACTAACTTGCCTAGTTAAATAAAGGTAAAAAATGGCTGTATGGCATTTAATAGTCTAGATTGACATCCCTTATGTAACCGCCCCAAGTATTGGTCGTTCCTTGTGCAACTAAGACAACATTTTAAAGCGGGTCATGTTGGCTATGAGCCATCACAGGTGTTTTGTAGTGAGAGAGTTACTCCTGACTGCAACATGTATGCCTACCTGGATCATGTTCTTCAGGGCACAGTAGTTTTAAAACCAATATAGTAAAAAAAATCTAATGAATGCTACTGGTTTTTCTATTTTTTTTCTTTACACAGCATGAATTTTAACACAGGGTAGGGTTACAATCAGTCTCCTGCATAAAGCTCGCCACGATTTCCTTCAGCTTCAGGTGATCCGACTCATCCTCCTGAAGGGCGGTCAAAAGGTCAAAAGTAGTATTTAGGGACCTTGAGGGTGGCGCAGTGGTTAAGGTCGCTGTACTGCAGTGCCAGCTGTGCCACCAGTGACTCTGGGTTCGCTCCCAGGCTCTGTCGTAACCGGCCGCGACCGAGCGTCGTCTGGGTTAGGGAGGGTTTGGCCGGTAGGGATATCCTTGTCTCATCGTGCACCAGCGACTCCTGTGGCGGGCCGGGCGCAGTGCGCGCTAACCAAGGTTGCCAGGTGAACACTGTTTCCTATGGAACATTGGTGCAGCTGGCTTCCGGGTTGGATGCGCACTGTCTTAAGAAGCAGTGCGGCTTGGTTGGGTTGTGTATCGGAGGACGCATGACTTTCAACCTTCGTCTCTCCCGAGCCCGTACGGGAGTTGTAGCGATGAGAAAGTAGCTACTAACAATTGGATACCACGAAATTGGGGAGAAAAAGGGGTAATTAAAAAAAAAAAAAGTAATATTCAGGATCAGTAGTGAAACAAGACACTGTATGAAGGAATGAGGCCTTGAATTCATGTCAGGGATTTTGTGGCACAGAATTCATATTTGACGATATAGCATGCTACAGACAGGACTGACTTCTACGGTGGAAAGATGTTCGAAAGCCGTGGTGAACACGCAGGCTAGGTTCAACAGTCCGCTGTGCCTCTGGTTTCTTGCAGCACAGTCTGGTACCCTGTGAAATGACTATGCGCAACGGATAAATAAAAATAAAAAAGATTGCCGACTTCATGTGATAGTGGCCAAAAGAGTGCACTGTTGCGTGGCATCATCGTATCCTAAGGTCACCTTCTCCGGTAGCGTCCTGTGGTTCTCCACATTCTCCATCTCAGCAGCCCACTTATGTTCCTCACGGTCCATCTCCTACACCACCATGGAGAAAGGAAGGAGAGAAACCTACTCACCTTTCTGCAAAACATTTTGCTACACCATTAAACATGACAGCACGCCGGTTCCCATTATGACACAAAGACAGCCCTAGGCCACACGTTTGTTTTCTACATTTGGTGGCAGTGGTGGGTTCCAATGGCTGCAGGGCAGCAATGTTGTCAGCATAAAGGGCCGGGCACAAGGTCCTTATTCTACACACCCGTGGATGAAGACAATATCCAAGCGTAGAAGTAAACATTTGTGATGATAGCATGCCTGCATGTTGTGTTCAAGCTGCTTGTCCACCTGAATGTGGGATCAGTTGTTTCGAAGTCTGTTGCCTTTTCGGAAATATTTGAATCAACCTGAAAGAGAACGAGACCATACTAGAACCTCGAAGCAAAACATGCACGTTCCATCTTAAACCAAAAGAATGTACAGACTGGTCTCACACCTGTTCCACAGACTGTTCCGGAACAGTGTCTGTGTCAGCCGACTACACTCTTCTTCCAGGTCAGTGATCATTTTCTACAGTGGATTCTGTAAAATAAATAAAACAGCTTCTGGTTCTACGCAGTGCCCAAAAGATATGTAAAAAAGTGAGCAAAATAATCACACTTGAATCTGTGTTCTGTATTGGACCATAGTTGATGGCTTGTATTCTGTCGTGGTCCTGATCTCAAAGTCAGTTATGAGCTTCAGTTTGTAGGCCAGCTTGTTGTATGCGGTTAGCGTCGCTTCAGCCTAAACAAGAAGGGAGAATATTAAATACCTATTACGTATTTTGTATAAGCATTGGGCAACACCAGGGTCATTTTCATTAGGCACCAAATGGCAGAAAAACAGACCAAATGGGAAGAGAAAAAAGTTGTGAATTTCCTGATGCAAAACTTTCAGTAGCATGTCCTAATGAATGCACCCAAGTTAAAGTAGCCCCTCTAACATTCTCTTCACTTACGGTCTCTTTGACCTTGGCCAGAGCAATCTCTTTCCACATGTATTGCTGAGCCAGCTCCAGGCTCTTGGTCTGATGCAACTCCCTTTTCTCAGTTAACCCACTCAATGTATGCAGGGGTGAACTTCTGGGTGGAGAGGATGTGCTGGAGCCTCGATTGCTCCTGTTCCAGGGTGTCCTGAAACAGACGGCAACTGTTCAGCGTTTAAAGAATAGCAATTGCCAATAGTCTTCCAACACCCAGTGACAGGACCAGGGCAAAACTGATCCTATGTCAGCACTGCTGAGCCAGGATTTAACATGTTACAAGGAACAAGATTTCACCAGGGGATTTCACAGGGGTGTAAAGTACTTAAGTGCAAATACTTTAAAGTAAAACTAAAGTAGTTATTTTTGGGAAACGATTTATATTTGACAATATACTTCACTAAATTCCCCCAAATATTCCATACCCCTCACGCACCCAAAAGTGTCAAATTCGTACACTCAAGAGAATATCCCTGGTGCAGTCCATGAGGAGGAAATGCACTGCAGTACTTAATGCAGCTGGTGGCCACACCAGATACTGACTGTTACCTTTGATTTTGATCCCCTCTTTGTTCAGGGACACATTATTCAATTTCTGTTAATCACATGCCTGTGGAACTTGTTCATTTTATGCGTTTAGGACAGGTTAAGCATGAGAGGCTATCTGATCGGAAAAAGTTAAAAGGGCAAGACTGTACAGCTTCCCTGTGAGAAACCAAATCGAATCTGTCTAACATGAGCTCAAACCACTAGGCCTACTTTATACAGTATCTTGCGAAAGTATTCGGCCCCCTTGAACTTTGCGACCTTTTGCCACATTTCAGGCTTCAAACATAAAGATATAAAACTGTATTTTTTTGTGAAGAATCAACAACAAGTGGGACACAATCATGAAGTGGAACGACATTTATTGGATATTTCAAACTTTTTTAACAAATCAAAAACTGAAAAATTGGGCGTGCAAAATTATTCAGCCCCTTTACTTTCAGTGCAGCAAACTCTCTCCAGAAGTTCAGTGAGGATCTCTGAATGATCCAATGTTGACCTAAATGACTAATGATGATAAATACAATCCACCTGTGTGTAATCAAGTCTCCGTATAAATGCACCTGCACTGTGATAGTCTCAGAGGTCCGTTAAAAGCGCAGAGAGCATCATGAAGAACAAGGAACACACCAGGCAGGTCCGAGATACTGTTGTGAAGAAGTTTAAAGCCGGATTTGGATACAAAAATATTTCCCAAGCTTTAAACATCCCAAGGAGCACTGTGCAAGCGATAATATTGAAATGGAAGGAGTATCAGACCACTGCAAATCTACCAAGACCTGGCCGTCCCTCTAAACTTTCAGCTCATACAAGGAGAAGACTGATCAGAGATGCAGCCAAGAGGCCCATGATCACTCTGGATGAACTGCAGAGATCTACAGCTGAGGTGGGAGACTCTGTCCATAGGACAACAATCAGTCGTATATTGCACAAATCTGGCCTTTATGGAAGAGTGGCAAGAAGAAAGACATTTCTTAAAGATATCCATAAAAAGTGTTGTTTAAAGTTTGCCACAAGCCACCTGGGAGACACACCAAACATGTGGAAGAAGGTGCTCTGGTCAGATGAAACCAAAATTGAACTTTTTGGCAACAATGCAAAACGTTATGTTTGGCGTAAAAGCAACACAGCTCATCACCATGAACACACCATCCCCACTGTCAAACATGGTGGTGGCAGCATCATGGTTTGGGCCTGCTTTTCTTCAGCAGGGACAGTGAAGATGGTTAAAATTGATGGGAAGATGGATGGAGCCAAATACAGGACCATTCTGGAAGAAAACCTGATGGAGTCTGCAAAAGACCTGAGACTGGGAAGGAGATTTGTCTTCCAACAAGACAATGATCCAAAACATAAAGCAAAATCTACAATGGAATGGTTCAAAAATAAACATATCCAGGTGTTAGAATGGCCAAGTCAAAGTCCAGACCTGAATCCAATCGAGAATCTGTGGAAAGAACTGAAAACTGCTGTTCACAAATGCTCTCCATCCAACCTCACTGAGCTCGAGCTGTTTTGCAAGGAGGAATGGGAAACAATTTCAGTCTCTCGATGTGCAAAACTGATAGAGACATACCCCAAGAGACTTACAGCTGTAATCGCAGCAAAAGGTGGCGCTACAAAGTATTAACTTAAGGGGGCTGAATAATTTTGCACGCCCAATTTTTCAGTTTTTGATTTGTTAAAAAAGTTTGAAATATCCAATAAATGTTGTTCCACTTCATGATTGTGTCCCACTTGTTGTTGATTCTTCACAAAAAAATACAGTTTTATATCTTTATGTTTGAAGCCTGAAATGTGGCAAAAGGTCGCAAAGTTCAAAGGGGCCGAATACTTTCGCAAGGCACTGTATAAGCACTTGGCCCCCAAGGACCATACAATTACAACCGATAAACTGGTTCTACAATGTAAAAGGCAATTCTCACATCCATTGCTCCATCTCTTAAATCAGACGTAATTATTTTTAATGCCATTTCATCACTACGCATACATGACAACGATTCTCTTATTGAACATTCTGACGCCAAAGCGTTCTATGTGCACGGAGGCGTGCGCTCCTATTACCCACAAAACAATTAAGCTATGTCAGAGTTCCGTGTGTCCTAACAGAAAATATGACCAAAGGAAACCATACATGGAATTACATAAACAGAAATTCTACCTCGTGAGTCTTGCAAACATTGATGTGCACTACAAACATTGCGTCCACTCCGAGCAGGGTAAGTAATGGTTGGCTAAATGAAAACGTATCATAAACGTATCACACCTGAAGCAATAAACGTATGGGATGGAATGATGAAACGCTAGCAATTATTTCAGTATTAAATGTCATATAGATTTAACACATAGGGCCTGTGCATTTGAACATGTGAAAGCAAACATTTCAACAAGAATAAAAAGCCCTCCACTGGCAGGAGTTGAGAGTCTTCCCACAACAGACTAATAACTCATTATAACAACACCAAATGTAGCTTCATAGGTAAATCAAACACTTAAAGTAATTGTTACACACCAAAAGACCAGTACTCTCCTATGCTAGTAATTGTTGCCCCACAGCTAATCTGTTGCAACTGTCTCTGGCTGAGTGTAGAGTAATCCACGTGTGGCAAACTACAAAACCTAGCTAGATAATGTCAAGTCAGTCTCAAGTCAAATACGGAAAGTTGTTTAAACTGGCCAGAGAAAATAAAAGGCAGTCGCACGGCATTCAAATGTAAATATATGTTCAACCTCATTGGTTTACTCAGTCATTACTACTGGTAGGTCATTGACATTTGACACTATTTGCAGGTGGAATTGTGATGTGTAGAACTTTAAAAAGAGTTGGTCATCCACTGGGCTGTCTAAAATCTACCTTCACAGTATCAATGAGCCAGGTCAGAGTCCCTAAAACATGTGACCAGGTATGTGGAGCTCCCACAGCGAACATGGGACTTTTAGAGAGTGCTAAATGGATACCTGCCAGCAGAGACTTAGTTGTCAGTAGACATGAACCTGCTAGCATGCGAACATGTAGAAATTGTCAGTTGATGTTTGAATCACATGATTTGCAAAATTATTGATTTTACCCCAAGTCTTTGAGAATCCTGGGGACCTCCTCCACTTCGGTTGACATCTGGAAGGTGGGCTCAATGAGGCAGTAGAGGAACTCAAAGATCCTCAGGAACGCCTTGGTGGAGGGACGCTTGAGAGACTTCACTGACACCATACCAGGAAACCACTTCTCTATCAGGAACTATAGGAGAACAAGGGGAAAATCACTGTCAGCAAGACAAAGGAGCTGATCGTGGACTACAGGAAACATCGACGGGACTGAGGTGGTGCAGGTCGAGAGATTCAAGTTCCTTGCTGTCCACATCACTAACAAACTATCATGGTCCAAACACACACCAAGACAGTTGTGAAGAGGGCACGACAACAACCCCCCACTTGGCATGGGTCCCCATAAACACTTGTTTATGTTTTGTATTATTTTCCAATTCGGTGTCCTTCTGCTCCCTTTTGCAACGAGGGAGTGTACCTAACCAGATTCGTGCAACCGACACCACGCAGTGGAGAGCTTCTCTGTGCCGAGGTCAACAAGGATCTGGAGGTCAGGGCCAAGGCTCAGGCTACATACTCAACGTGAGGGATAACTTACTGTATAAGGTTCCCAAACGGTCTAAAAACCAAGAGTAAATCATACCTCCTACTGATATCTCCGATTTGATTTGTCTGTTTTGCCCCCTTGCTAGGATTAATGAGGTCATCATCAGTGAACCTTAGAACATCACCAACCACAGGACCGGACCACCCAATGGGAGTTTGTAATTCAGTGGAGTGCCACTCAAGATCTGGAGGAACATTTCCCCATTTGCTTCATTGCTGAGGAGGCGGACAGGTGAGTGTCATGGCATCATGTTTCATGGTCCTGCAGCATCACCAGAACAGCTCTGGTACCTTGATACTTTCTGCTACTTCCTGGTACTTTCCGGTAGGCTACATTCCTCTGGAGAATCATCTCTGTTATGAAATTGTCATTTCCCAACGCAGCTGGAGAGAAGTTCTTATTTGATGTGGGTGTTTAATAATACAAATATGACATATTCTGTGTTTTTTTTTTACCCTGATCCTCTCTTTCATGTCAGGCATTTATCAATCAGAGATGAGCTGGGTTCTGGTGTATGCAGTAATCAAATCAAATCAAATGTATTTATATAGCCCTTCGTACATCAGCTGATATCTCAAAGTGCTGTACAGAAACCCAGCCTAAAACCCCAAACAGCAAGCAATGCAGGTGTAGAAGCACGGTGGCTAGGAAAAACTCCCTAGAAAGGCCAAAACCTAGAGAGGAACCAGGCTATGAGGGGTGGCCAGTCGTCTTCTGGCTGTGCCGGGTGGAGATTATAACAGAACATGGCCAAGATGTTCAAATGTTCATAAATGACCAGCATGGTCCAATAATAATAAGGCAGAACAGTTGAAACTGGAGCAGCAGCACGGCCAGGTGGACTGGGGACAGCAAGGAGTAATCATGTCAGGTAGTCCTGAGGCATGGTCCTAGGGCTCAGGTCCCTTGGAGCGCTGTCTCACACTGGACTGGAGCCAGCAGGAATCCAATCAAATGAAAGTCGATGCGTTTCTTCCCCACCTGAGGCTCTCCTCAAGCCTTCAGGAATGGTGCGCCTTGCCGGGTGGCTGACCCCCTGCCTCCATCCACTTTACTCTCCTGACTTTCGTCTACATTCGGCTACTTTCACCTTTACCACTCAAACGCGCCATTTGACTCCTCAAACCCTGGCCTTATCTGCTAACGGAAGTGTGAAGAGTCTGTTTCCGCAAGCGTTCCCGGAAGTGATGCTGCGCCTCTGTAATGGGTTGTAGATTATTTTATGATCAAGGATGATCTATGTTGGAGTGTAAATAGGCATCTTAACAGATAAACCTGTGGACAAGAGTACATACTAGTACTACTTATTCCAATATTTATAAAAATCATGATACTGATTGACTTTTCAGATAGTGCCCACCATTAAGAAGAAAAGTTCAAATGGCCCAAACCTAAATCATGGTTTTACAATCCCGTTGTTTTGAATAAGACAGATATATTTTTACAATAACAAGATACAGTATCTCCTGTGTCAGTCACAGCCGAAGGTGGTTTGCCACGAGACAAAGATGACAGTGGAAGTGGAGAAGTTCTCTATCACTGGAATTCATGAGGACCTTCTCCGCCTCGACAACCCCAGCAACTCTGCCCGCAACCCGGCAACGCATCTCTAACAGCACCCATGTCATCGGAGTCACCCCCCCCCCCCCCCTCTAAATGCCTGTGGCACTCAGACAGAGGTGAGTTTTAACTGAACTGGAAGTAGCAAATAGCCGATTAGCAGCATGAATGAATTTCTGCTTTGCAGAGAGGATTATTGAATGAACAATTATCTTATGGTTGCAGTCCAAGATGAAATTGCATTGAGTCACACTCATTAGATCCTTTGATTTTCCGTCCGTAGGGCGGGCAGCGTCTAGTGCAAAATATTATATGGGGATGATGGCTATATGGATATCTCTTTGGGTGAGACTTATTCACTCCTGGGTGTTTGTCTGTGTTATTAATATTGAACCTGGTCGAATGAAATATATTCGCCCCCAAAGGACAAAGCCTGACTGATTTTGAATTGGGGTTCCCTTAGAGAAAGGGTCAATACGTAGGGTTTTGGTGAGGAGTGGGCCAGTGGTTCCTGCTGTCCTGTGTTACACCGACACACAACCCTCACACTTTCACAAACACTACATACGCACACGCATTAAACACACACACGCACACTGACACAACACAAACACACATGCATACGCACACTCACACACACTTTTACACTCATCATTTACTGCTGCTCCTCTGTTCTTTATTTTACTCTTATTGTAATCTTTCCGAATACCTAGTCACTTTACCCTGTCTTCATGTACATACTTACCTCAAGTACCTCGTACCTCTAGAGGCACATTGCTCTTGTACTGTCACTCCCTGTATATATCTCCATTCTTGTGTCATTTATTTGATTAATTTTATGTTACTATTTTATGTTATTTTTACTTTTAAACTCTGCATCGTTGGAAAAGGTTTGTGAGCAAGCACTTCACTGAAACGTCTACACCGGTTGTACGGCGAACGCGATAAATCCAGTTTGATTTAACTACGAGGACCTAATTTCCAAGAACAAAATCCACACCTTCGACAACCCCAACGACATCATCACCAGGAGGAGATCCATTTCTACAGCCAGTACGCCGAAACATGGCGATGTGACCCTGGGCTTCAACGCACACAGGAACAATGTCACAGTCATGGAGAAAAGCTTCGGCATGTTCACTAACCAGTTTGAGTTCTACCAGACGAGCCAGTGTGTTTCCCCTGACTAAATCATCTACAGTGGGGCAAAAAAGTATTTAGTCAGCCACCAATTGTGCAAGTTCTCCCGCTTAAAAAGATGAGAGAGGCCTGTAATTTTCATCATAGGTAAATGGGAACAGACTGCTGGATGATTCTGGGTGATACCCCCTCAGTTCAGTGACCTTTGACCTCTCTGGCTGTAGGTGTACGTACATCAGCTGTTCAGTAATCCTGTGTGAGGCTGGGAACCTCAACACCTGGTGTGCCCAGGGCTGCGTCAACTCAACCTCCCCCAGTCTGCTGGTCACCACCACCGCAAGAGAGAAGCCCTTATGGAAACTGCCAGGGTCCCAGGGTCCTTTGTGCCTGAGACTTCCAAAAGCTTAGGTAACTATAGCTGAGGGTAACAATAGCTCAGGACAAGCTAGAAGTCAAATGTTGTACTTTGAATGGTTGAAGTTACAACAGTTCTTATCTGCAAGTCTAATCCTAACAGTCATTAGCATGTCAGCCTCCATCTCAGTCTGGATGGAAAGGTGTTTTTGTGTTTCGCAAAGAGTTTTGGTGAAAAGGGTGTTGACTTGTTTTCTTGTCCATCCAGTGACCAACATGAGCATGGTGTTCATGGCTGGGTGTCTCCTGACAGCCGTTGCCAAAGCAACTAGGGGTCAAATACCAGTTAGATGACAGCCATCCTCTCATATGTAGCCTGCAATATTTAAAGAAGAATGAGGGGGAACCATGCTGTCTATCATTTGGCACAGCGGTCTCTAACTTTTACAAGGACTATGTCAGCCTCGTGGGATCAATGAAGTATACCCATTCATCCATGAACATACTTAGTGGACACTCCCACTAACATGTTTTAAGAGTTAAGTGTTCGTTCCTTATCATCATCTACAGCTGCAGGATCTTCATTTGATCACACTGGAATATAAAACGTATATGTGTACCTGAGGTTGCAAAAGGCTTCTGAAGTTTGTCATTTCCACTTAGAAATCTCAGACTTGGTTTTCCCTTACAAAAAAAGGTACAGATCTTTGTATATTTAAAGATGGAATCCGCAGTAGGGGGAAACAGCGACACTGTCCACCCCCACGGGCGTGATTGTTTTTTTTTGTTCTGTAGACAAACTACAGGTGCATCGCGCGCATCATGGTTTAAAAATAAATAAATGCATTTCATATGCTGATGCTCTATCGCGCTTGCAATGATCACAAACGGACGTGGCAGGTTCACCATTCAGGATTCCAGATTTTAAACTAGCTTATCCCCCCATATTGATTAATTAATGTGATTAGCAAAGCTCCTGAATGTGCACTGTCCTCTGCTATAGAGGTGTGCTCTTTCACTCTGTCAAACTCAGGCGTGAAAGAGGAGCTTTTGGCGTCAGAGGACAAGTACCTTCTGGTCTTTTAAATCCAAATTGTGTGTGTGTGTATTTTGTGACATTATTCATGACATGATTAATGAATGTGGACTTTTAACACAGCCAATTTAATATTTGCCTAATTCATTGATTAATGTATTCGTGGCCCATCTGTCAGTTGAAATCCCTTTTAAGCCTACTTCAAACAAATGGACGCTACCAATTCGATGATATACTTTTTTTTACAGACATTGCTCAGGCAATGTCTGTGCCTCTAACTTGTGTTTCATCCAAGTCTGTTTCATCACTCAGCTCTAAGCATTTATCGCCCTCTGCTGCCCACTTCATAGTACTGCTCCAAAATCCATCGATGTCATTTTCATAGAGGGTCAAATCCTAATCTTGCACAACAAACATATGAGTTCTTGAAGCAGATGTCAGGTTAGGGTTGTTTTCACCTGAGATAGTGCGTCATCAGTTTGGTTCCTTTAGTTAAGTCAATTTTATTGATTGATTCATTATATTAGCATTTTTTTGAAAATATACTAATTTCAGTCCTGTAAAATATGAATAAAACAGACTAAAACTGCCATTGTTCTATTGACCAACTACTAGATTACTGTAATAATGATAAACAATACACGTCATTACCATCTTCTCAATAGGAAAAACATCCTTACAACACACTCACATTCATCTTATTGTAAAATAAAAGCATGAATGTTACCCGTTACCATGTAATGACTTGGTAATAACAATGTTTAGTGCAGAGTTTGTTCACTTACGTTCAATAATTACATAATACTAGTTTCGAATACATACCGACTCATTCTTACAGAAACAGGGTCACAGATTGTCAATAAAAGAGAGACGAGGGAGAATCAGAAGTATGATCAAAGATTTTTGTACAACAAGAAGTGCAAGAAATAACAGCGGCATGAGAATACCAGAGGGCCCTCAGAGACCTCTCTGTGTGTGTGTGTCTGTGTGGATAAGAGCGTTGGCTAAATGACTAAAATATAAAGGTAAAAATGTGTGTGTGTGTGTGTGTCCCTCTGCAAAGGAATGAAGGCGAGTGCAACTAAGTATGAGGGAGGAAAAAAAGCAGAGTGTACATGCATGTTTCGTAAAAATGAAGGAAATTAATGCTGTATACGAGGATAACCACAGTTGGGTCTATGGTGATCAAGTTCATCATTTCTCTTCTCTCTCCATCTCTTCACTCTCCTCTCCCTCCAGTTGTCCAGAATGTTGTCTTCGCCTCCGGTCTGTTGTTGTTGTTGTTATGACGACGTCACACCATTGTCGTTGGCGGGCTCTGGACTCTCAGGACCTAGACAGAGAGAGATCTGAAAGTCAAGAGTCCTTGTTCGGCCTTGTCCTATCTCCCATTAAGTATTAGAAAGGTGACTCTCCCTCATCTCCCCAAACAATGCCTAGGCCACAGTCAACAGGATTTTAATGGCCCAGCACGGCCCAGTGTTTTTTTCTGATCATGTGACACATTGGGTAGACTGTCAATGCCATGTCAATTCCCTCTTTCACCACTGAGTCATGAAAAGGAGGCTTATGAACATTCCCATGCTTGCACATACTCATACAGTATGACACAGAGAGGGGTCCAGAGAGCAGATACATACAGACAGTCCTGGGGAAGTCCAGAGATCTGTTTCTGTTCTCTGGGAGTCTGGGTCTTTTCACAGGGGGTTTGCGATCTGAGGACCCCGTCTCCAGATCGTTGGGGCTAATCCGTTCCATGCCTGAAGGGAAATGATATGAGACATACACACAGGGCCACACAGACGGTGACTGGTGACAGGGGGTAGTTGCAGTAATGTAAGAGTCATGAGAAGCAGAGATCTATTGGATAGTCCCTGGCAGAGGGATGGACAGAGGAATGGTCAGCGTACCTAACAGCGACACAATGAGTCAGCATTCAATGACTGAAATAGCAAGCAAATAAATGCATCAAATCACAAATTGGAATTCCAACATCGGAATTCAAAAGATAGTGTAAAACAAGCGTATGCATGCAGGGATCTGTGGAGACAAACATGTAGGTACAGACAGACGTACAGCACACATTCACACATGCAGTGAACCCACACACGCTCACCCTCACACATACCCATGTCACATGAGTCTGCCTTCCTGTTGCGATGCGGCTTCAGTGGATAACCATTTCTTCCTCCCTCCTCATCTGATTAAATAGTCAAAAGGTCAACCTGCCGCCATCATCATCATCATCAACAACAATAATACAATATTCATAGCCATTGATCATTTTTGGGACTGCATGCACATTTTCATTTACATTTGAGTCATTCAGCAGACGTTCTTTTCCAGAGCGTTATCAATTATCACTACAATGATTTCTTAATAAAACCACCTTCAGTGAAATTCCATCATAGTGCTACCTTGACAACCAGCATGATCAGGAGAGTCAAACACAGGCTTGGTAGAAGCAGGAGGCACAGGAGGAAGGCTTTTCTTCTCATTAGTCCCTTCGTCTTGACTGACAGGAGCTTGAGACAAATCAAAAGAGGGCTTGGCAGAGGCAGGTGGAACAGGAGGTGTGGTTTTCTTCTCATTGGTGGTTTCCTCAGGCGGAGTGACAGGAGGCAGTGTCTTTGGAGAGGTCTTATCTCTACCAGGCTGTGGAGATAGATTGCACGCATCGTTAAGTCATTGAGACAGACACAAACAACAAGCAGCGACACAAGAAACAAGGAGACACAGACAGACGAAACAGACACACCTTTTCAGGAATGGGGGGCCGCTGCCCCTCTGCCCCTCTTTCTTTCTGCACACCCTCACGTCTCCTTTCATTATTCTCCTCTTCTACCTTGTCTCCCTCTGTCCATCCTATACCATCAGTTGATTTCTCTACAAAGACAAAAAAAAGTGTGAAACAAAAGTGATATTGTAATTTGGTAACGACTCTACATCCACGTTCTATCACATGCAGTAGCTGGAGCCAAACGCGGCCGACCGGCTCAAATCGGTCTTATGTAGCAAAATGTGAAATTGTGTTTTTTACATTGGATAAAAGTAGAGTCTCAGAGCTATTTAATACACCTCTAGTTAATACACCTCTAGTTAATACACCTCTAGTTAATACACCTCTAGTTAATACACCTCTCTCTAGTTAATACACCTCTAGTTATTTATGTTGCAGTACCGGAGCTTCCCTGCAGGTGTCTCTGTTTAATGCTGGCCAGGCTGGGCTTGCTGCTTTGAGAAGGGGGTTCTGGTTTCTGTCCACAGGGGGCAGCCTCCTTCCTGTCCTCCATGGACTCCGTCCCCTCTGTCTCCTTTGTCCGTCTCTCCACCTCTGTCTGAGTGCTGGGCATCGGCAGGTCCTGACAGACTGGCTCTGTCTGTCTGTCAGTCTGTCTGTCACTCTGTCTGTCAGTCTGTATGTCAGCCTGTTTGTCTGTCAGAGAAGCGGAGGACATTGCATGTCCATTGGCACGGGACTCTGTCTGGGTGTCTGATGCAATCGGCGTGTCCTTCTGTCTGACTGTGTCTCTGCCCACTGGTCTGATCTCAAAGCTACTGTCTGAGTCCTCGTCTTCTGCTCCGATACAATTGTATACCACCCCGACCAGATCTGAAGGCTGGAAGGTGGGAGAGAGACAGAGTGAAGAGAGTAGATTGTACAGCTTACATTGTGTCATATATGCACATTTTTACTATTTCGTTTTACATGGTGGGTCACCATTGACACCAGGGTCTCATTTACAAAGGAGCCCTGCGAACATGAACCTACACAATTTGATACAAAGAATGTAAGATAATAATATAAATACAAGATGAATCAAAACAAACCCAACTCTCACATATCACCTCGCTTAAACTCAATCTAAACTGTCCAATGGAGACCAGCAAGTCTAATTTCAAGGCTATTCCATGAGCTGGGGCTATAAAACTAAAGGCATCCTCGTTGACATTCTACACATGGGACACTCGAAGTCAATCTTAAATGAATCATTGTTCATTAACAGTTAACAGGAGAGGTTTCAACAAACTGGATGCCATAGTACACATCTGTCAGGAGCTCTACCGAGGCAGTCCCATTAGTTCTCTTAAATACTGCTGGCAAGTTATATTTACAAGGTTTAGCTTATTCATCATATATAATTAATTCATCATTAACGTTTGCTGCATTCATGTGACCGACCAATACCGCTTCATAACATGTGACAGACCAATACCTCAGGAGGCTTCTTCTCTCCAAGCTGAGGCCTTAAAACTGAGATATCCTTTTGTTCTCAAAACAAGGTTCTGGGCGTACTGCCAAATTGCAGATGCTGATAGTGAGGATTCGTTCAATCAGTCACTTACATGAACACGGCAATTGGTTATTAGAAAAGCACAAACCTAAAACGTTCCATCACAGATTTTCCCTAGGTCAGTGGAGACCCTGTGGTCATCCTGTCTGGGTTGCCCCCCCCCCCCCCCCCCTTGGGTTGTGCCGTGGCGGAGGTCTTTGTGGGCTATACTCAGCCTTGTCTCAGGATGGTAAGTTGGTGGTTGAAGATATCCCTCTAGTGGTGTGGGGGCTGTGCTTTGGCAAAGTGGGTGGGGTTATATCCTTCCTGTTTGGCCCTGTCCGGGGGTGTCCTCGGATGGGGCCACAGTGTCTCCTGACCCCTCCTGTCTCAGCCTCCAGTATTTATGCTGCAGTATTTTATGTGTCGGGGGGCTAGGGTCAGTTTGTTATATCTGGAGTACTTCTCCTGTCCTATTCGGTGTCCTGTGTGAATCTAAGTGTGCGTTCTCTAATTCTCTCCTTCTCTCTTTCTCTCTCTCGGAGGACCTGAGCCCTAGGACCATGCCCCAGGACTACCTGACATGATGACTCCTTGTTGTCCCCAGTCCACCTGGCTGTGCTGCTGCTCCAGTTTCAACTGTTCTGCCTTATTATTATTCGACCATGCTGGTCATTTATGAACATTGGAACATCTTGGCCATGTTTTGTTATAATTTCCACCCGGCACAGCCAGAAGAGGACTGGCCATCCCACATATGCTCTCTCTAATTCTCTCTTTCTTTCTCTCTCTCGGAGGACCTGAGCCCTAGGACCATGCCCCAGGAATACCTGACATGATGACTCCTTGCTGTCCCCAGTCCACCTGACTGTGCTGCTGCTCCAGTTTCAATTGTTCTGCCTTATTATTTATTATTCGACCATGCTGGTCATTTATGAACATCTGAACATCTTGGCCATGTTCTGTTATAATTTCCACCCGGCACAGCCAGAAGAGGACTGGCCACCCCACATAGCCTGGTTCCTCTCTAGGTTTCTTCCTAGGTTTTGGCCTTTCTAGGGAGTTTTTCCTAGCCACCGTGCTTCTACACCTGCATTGCTTGCTGTTTGGGGTTTTAGGCTGGGTTTCTGTACAGCACTTTGAGATATCAGCTGATGTACGAAGGGCTATATAAATACATTTGATTTGATTTGATTTGATTTTGACCCGCGGGACCTCCAGAACCAGCCAGTAAAGAGAGTGGGTCTGAAAATGGCTGGATCTCCAATTAATACATGAGCTGAGGTAGTAGGGGAGTCTCTGAAGAACCGCTATTACATTCTATGTAATAGATTACATAGAATGTAAAAGCTTGCATGCTGTACTGTGATGCATTTTGTAATGAGTGGGATAGACTAGTCAGGTAAAACTCCTGGCCATATTCATGAACTAGGGGCCGACCTACGTTCCTACCTGTCTCTGTGTGAGGCAGTGGGGGCTAGGCCTGCCCCCCCTCATCCCAGGCAGTGGTGTGCCCTGGATGGGCCTAGGGGACGGCATCATTCTCCCATTGGCTCCCACCTCAATGATGGCCTCCCCCTTCCCACGATCCTTAGGGTGCTGAATCATAGAGTACACGTTCTCTGAGCCACTACTGAGAGAGAGAGAGACCGAGAACGAGACAGAGATGTATTATAAACTGATAAACTGACAATAAACAATTATTTTATAGTTGTTGTTTAACAATTTATAACTATGACCTGAATCATATGCTCGGCAATAAATCAACTAAATGTGTGCATGACTTTTCAGGACTCCCTCCGTACTCTGTTTCCTGATTGGAGATGGTGGAGCTGCGGTTCTTGCGGAACCCGGAGAAGATCGACAGCACACTGCGTCTCTTCTTCCTCCTCAGGGACTGAGCTTGATGGAGTAGTGACAGCTGACTGGTGGGGAGAGATAAAGATATGGGTAGCTGGGTCACTGAGAGTATGTGTGTGTGTGTGTGTGTGTGTGTGTGTGTGTGTGTGTGTGTGTGTGTGTGTGTGTGTGTGTGTGTGTGTGTGTGTGTGTGTGTGTGTGTGTGTGTGTGTGAGTGAATTGTGCGTAGCCTACCTGTCAGGCAGGACTCTCTTGGTATAGAAATCCGGCAGTCCATCCTCCAGCACGTTGACTCCTCCGTTCTCTGAACAGTGCTGAGAGGACGGAGATAACAGGTTTACACCACAGCCACCAACACAAATTCTGCTGTCACACTGAAACTACTGCCATGCTATCCTGTGCAATTATCATGTATCATGTACATACACCCTACTCCCTATATAGTGCACTGCTTTTGACCAGGGCCCATGGGCTCTGGTCGAAAAGAAGCGCACCATACAGGGAAAAGTGTGTCATTTGGGACGCAGCTGAGGAATCTGATATGCCGCCAACAGAGAGATGCCTTGGGGCATTGCGGATTGGAGAACGTGATAAACGAGTGAGTCATGAGATAATGCGACAGATTCACAGTCATAAAGAAACCTATTTTTGGGATGCCTCTGGCATGAAAAACCAGGATGACTCCAATTCTAGAATACAAATACATTGCATTAGAGCTGAGAGGTGAATAGATTTGTTTGGCTCAGAGGCCTGGTCAACCCCTACCCCCTAGGTACTTAAGTTTAACTAAAATGATTGGGTAAGTAATGTCTGTATCACATTTCACACAGCCTAGTGGGTACGTTTGAACTTTCAACTTGACCAGCTTTCAGATCTGTATGAAGTGCTTAGGGGGCTATTTAGGATCGGGTCTGGCTCTTCTTTACAGGTCAGAGTTGACTCACTGTTTCCACGGGGACTTGTCCTCGACAGTGCCTTCGCGGGGGCCGTGGCCTGACCTGTGTCACATGGCGCAGTGGTGCACCCTGGGTAGGCAGGGTGTACAGATCCTCCCATGATGCTGAGCGGGATAGGGGGCCAGAGTGAGTCGGGGAGGAGGTGGGATCATCACCAAGACCTAAAAGGGAGGGAGAGAAGATTCAAAGTTGGGTCAAATCCATGTTAATCCACATAAAATGCCCTGCATGATAACTTTATTATTAAGGTAAGCTCACTCAATCTGGTTGACACCGGACGAATCCTTCTGGTTCTGGAGCTACGTTTCTTGATGGCGATGGTGTCCTAGTATGACACGAGAGAGAGGGAAGGCAACGTGATAAGAGCAATGAAAAAATGCACTCGTACACGCACACATATACACCCGCCCACACACTTACGATGTTCATGCCCAGGCCTTCCTCGTCGGGGAAGTCCAGTGAGTCTGTGATTCTGGATTGTCTGATGATGCGCCTGCCTGTCCCTGCGTCATCCAAACGCTTCGCCTGGGACACCTGACACAGCTAAGACAACCGAGAGGCATTTACAATGCTATATACTGGTCCGACACAATGGGAACTGGTCTGGTCTGAGACTATGCTCTCTGGTGTGAGATGGTGGGGAGATGAAACTGAGATTGAACAAGTCACTGTTCTAGAGGTACACAGATGTACACAGAGGTCCCAGAGGTACACAGAGGTACACAGAGGTCACATAGGTACACAGAGGTACACAGAGGTCACAGAGGTACACAGAGGTACACAGATGTACACAGAGGTACACAGATGTACACAGAGGTACACAGATGTACACAGAGGTCACAGAGGTACACAGAGGTACACAGAGGTCACAGAGGTACACAGAGGTACACAGAGGTCACAGAGGTACACAGAGGTCACAGAGGTACACAGAGGTCACAGAGGTCACAGAGGTACACCGTGCATAGAGGTAAAGACACATCGAGCACAGAGAGAGTAGTGTGTGTGTTAGTACCAGGGTTTTGTGAGTGGTGTAGAGCTCCTGAAGGATCTGATCCACTATGGAGTTGGTCAGATAGGAGACCACCGACAGCTTTACGTCCCTGAGGGAGAAAGATAAAAACAGAGAACGAGATCAAGGGAGGGAGAGAGAAAGAGATCAAGGGAGGGGGGAGAGAGAGAGAGAGAGAGAGAGGGGGGGAGTGAATTCTTCCTTCAAGTTCTCTATTCACACCCTACTCTTTAGTCTAGACCCTTCTCATCCCCTCCCTCTTTTTTTCCTCCCCCTCTTACTCCAGGGCTCTGTTGATGTCCTGTGCCGCTCTCTCCATCAGGGCGGTGCGGATGGTGGAGCGAGGGATGGAGACACGTTCTGAGACAGAGGAGAGCGGAGGGTTGAGTCGCTCAGCTGAGGAGGAGGACATGGGACACAGCTCCCGACACAGAGACACCATGGAGTCCACTATCACCTGGGAATGATCAGTCAACAAAGTCATCAATGTGACACTCCCTCATTCAATAAGTCCTGTTTACGATAAGAATCACAGTACCCATGTTTCCTTATCAGCAACCGTGGCCAGGTCTCCTGCCGAAGAATGTGTATATATATCCATCTATCTTTCAATTCATCCATCATAGTCTAAATCCAACCATGCAGGGGGAGATGGAGTGTTGAGTGGTCTACCTGTAGTTCCTTATCAGCAGCCTTGGCCAGCTCTCCTGCTAGAGAGTCCAGTTTCTGTCTGACAGGCCCGTCCACTGAGAGAACATGGGCCAGCTCACACAGAGATGGGTAGAGCTGAGAGGGAGAGAGAGGAGCTTAGAATATATTCAACCACACATACATATGCATATTCAACACACACACACACACGCATACACACACACACACTCACACGCGCACACACACACGCACACACACAAACAAACACACACACACACACGCACATATGCACACAGTATAGCTGAGAGAGACAGAGAGAGTGGTTTAGAATACATAAACACGCATGCATACGCACACGCCAACTTACTGCACGGGAGTTTCTGGCCTCCTTCAGGACCTGTCTGGCAGCCTGCAACTCCTCTCCTTCCTCTGAGCCTCGGAGAGCACACACCTGCTGCTGCACACGCACACACAGCCGCTCCATCACCTGACACACGCAGACACACACATACACACACACGCGCACGCACGCACACACACACACACAAACACAGACTCACACACAGACACACACACACACACACACACACACACACACGTCAGTCCGTGGGGTTTTGACTCAAAGGCTGTCTTTCTCGCCAAAATTACACCGTTTACATAAGCTCACAGTATTTGTACCTGTTCAGCAGTGCTGGTGACCAGGCCTTGGTGCAGACGAAGAGCCTGTTTCTGAGAGAACCTCTGGGTCTGGTTGTTCCTCAACAGAGCACGCTGGATCTGAGAAACAAAGTGAGAGGGATGGGAAAGGAGGGATGTCGGTGGTGAAAGAAGACGAGCAACAGAGAGAAGAAGAGGTGGTTTAACGAAGTGAACAGGGCAGAAATAAGAGAGACGGACACGAGACGCCGACGACAACAGTCGTGATGTCACGGCGTGACGTCACACCCCAGGGGAC
Source organism: Oncorhynchus mykiss (assembly GCF_057628025.1). Lineage (NCBI taxonomy): Eukaryota > Metazoa > Chordata > Actinopteri > Salmoniformes > Salmonidae > Oncorhynchus > Oncorhynchus mykiss. Next base: position 10,504,193 of record NC_143049.1, read on the forward strand.
CCACCTTGGTCAGCGCTTGGTCAATCCTCTCAGGGGCACTCCGGTAAGCCTGTGTGACATCATTGAGGGGGATGGACATGTAATGCAGGGTGAAGTTACTGTCAAGAGAATGAGTCAGCGAAAATGAAGAAGAGGAAAAAAAAACAGAAATCATTACAAATCAATACCTTTTCTATGAATAATGATGAGTCATTGCCTTGGAAATGCTTGATGCGGTAGTTGGATATCACTCTAATGTCCTCTTTATGTGAATCCTTGTCACTAGAACTTAAAACAGGCAGCCCCGCCTCACAAACAGGTCAGGGTGCTTATGAAACGCTGTGCAACGACTGCAAGGCAAGCTCAGAGATATGCGTCTCTTGTCTTCTGACTTTCAGTCATGTCCCTCGTGTTCAGGCTTGTTTGAGTGAGTGGGTGAGAGCGTGTGTGTGTGTGTGTGTTGGGGTGCGTGTGTCTCACTGTTCCAGGGCCCGAGCCACATCTTGGAATCCTGTAGCCGTGGTGTTATTGCGATCCCACGTCACACTCCTTAGAAGGATCAAATGGGAGGAAGGAAGAAGGAGAAAGAGAGGGATGGATAAAAGGAGAAAAGGAGAGATCATTTGAATAATAATTGACTTGAAAACTGAAGCTCACATACATGGCACCTGTCAAATTACAAATTCAGAATTGCACAGCGTGAATAACCAAAGAAGTGCTTGTTCACTACAGAGTGTATTGAGAGCCGTAACAGAACCCCTCATCATTACATTATCACTGCATTAACTACGGCATAGCAACTGAACAATGAACTTTCCCACATCCCCCTCAGTCTCTCTTTTCCCCCTCCCTCCCTCCCTCCCTCTCTCTCTCACCTCCCCCTTTCTTGCTCTCTACCAGCCCCCCTTTCTCCCTCCTCTCTTTCGCTCCCACTTTCCCTCGCTCCCTCTCTCTTACCTGAGTGTGGTGTTGATCTGCAGGGCTTTGCTGAGCATCTTAGCCCCCGCATCCTCCAGGCTGTTCCCACTCAGGTCCACCTTGCGCAGGCAGGTGTTGCTGCCCAGAGCGTTCACCAGCACTGTGCCCCGAGAGCGCAGGCGCGAGTCCGCCAGAGAGAGGGACTGCAGGGCCTGAGGACGGAGAGACGGAGAGAGGGGCGAGAGAGAGGATAAGGGCTCTCAAAACTGAAGTGAATTTGTAAAGTGTGTGTATGTGTGTGTCTTTGAGTGCTGTGTGCTTGTGTTATGTTTGTGAGTGATCAGCGTCAACAGCAGTAAATAATTGAGTGAGCTCGCCATGGTGATGCCGTATCTGCGCTGAGAGAGGAGCCCGGAGCCGAGAGAATAAAGTACGTCCCAATGAATCATTCACTAGGGCCGGAGAGAACATACAGTGTGCCTGCGTAGAGTATGGCAGTGAGTGCGAGTACATAAACATACCCGGGTGGTACGTGTATGAGTTTGTGTGCGCGCGAGCGTGTCTCAGTGTGTGTTCACGTGCATGATGAAACTCACACACTCTTCCTCCTGCACTAACTGCACTAGTTTCTGCAGAATTTCATCCAGCACCCTGCAGACACATAATTGCCACTGTTAGACAAAATACACATCTTCCCAGTGCGTGTTTCTACGCGCCTGCGGAGGACGGGTTACTGTCCCTACCTGCCCTTGAGGTTGAAGTTCTTGCCCAGCAGCAAGTGTTTGAGGGAAGGGTGTCTGGAGAAGGCCGGGATGACCCCTAGCAGATCAGCATCCAACCCTGAGAGACACATATGCACAGTATATCAGCTAATGCATATGAACTGGCATCTATGTTGGCCCTCAAAATACTCAGAAGACTGTGGCATGCGTAGGGAAGAGAAAGGCACAAGGGTCACTCACCGTTGTCTGAGATGTCCAGACTACCAATACAGGCCACTCTGGGAAACAGCTCCTGGAGCACCCCGGCACCAGCAGACCTCAACTGAGAGAGAGAGAGAGAGAGAGAGAGAGAGAGAGAGAGAGAGAGAGAGAGAGAGAGAGAGAGAGAGAGAGAGAGAGAGAGAGAAGACTAAATCAGTCAAATGGAGAGACAGGAAGGCAAGGCAATTCGGACAGACAGGCGCCGTACCTCACAGCAGCTGAGGTCCAGGTGTAGGTCACTGATGTGAGGGTTGGAAGACAGGCCAAGGAAGAGAGCTCTGAGAAAGGCAGAGATGGAGAGATGGAGCGAGAGAGAGAGAGAGAGAGCGAGAGAGAGGAGGTCAAGAAAGGTCAATGCATAGCAAACTCATTTCAAATTGTTTTCTTAATTACCATGACGGATTTTTCCATCAACTTCCCTACGAGGAAACCATGTAGGATTTATATTCACACACACTGAGGGGTGTTACAGCCGTCTTAAAGGATGTGGGAGAAAAGGAGTTTAGAGATTCCTAGAACTACTTGGCCAAGGACCAGTAAGTGCTTCAACTGAAACGCGGGAAGCGTGGTAAAGTGGTACACAACAAAAAGACAACTTGATAAGGAGATTGGTTTTTACCAACAAAACACCTTTCACAATACACACATGTTCAAGAATTCATTAAGTGTCGGTAAATAAATGATAGACTGAGTCAGAGCGTGAGTCAGACATTTTGGGAGGTGGCCAGAGCGGAGTGCCTATCTCACCTCAGAGTGTCCGGAGGGAGCTTCATGGAAGACAGGTTGACGTGCGTAAGACTGAAGGCTGAACTGAAGAACTGTCTGACGACAGGAAGAGTCTCCCTCACTTTCCTGAAAGAGAGAGAGAGCGAGAGGGAGAGAGGGGGAGAGAGGGAGAGAGGGAGAGCGAGAGCGAGAGTGAGAGCGAGAGTGAGAGCGAGAGTGAGAGTGAGAGTGAGAGTGAGAGCGAGAGCGAGAGCGCGAGAGAGAGAGAGAGAGAACGGGAGAGAAAGAGAGGGAAATAAACAGAGGGAGAGAGAGAGAGAATGCAAGATAGGGAGAACGAGAGCGTGAGAGACAGACAGAGTGGGAGAGAACCAGAGGGAGAGAGAGAGAATGCAAGATAGGGAGAACGAGAGTGTGAGAGACAGACAGAGATAGAGACAGAGTGGGAGAGAACCGGAGGGAGAGAGAGAGAGAATGCAAGATAGGGAGAACGAGAGCGTGAGAGACAGACAGAGTGGGAGAGAACCGGAGGGAGAGAGAGAGAGAATGCAAGATAGGGAGAACGAGAGCGTGAGAGACAGACAGAGAAATAGACAGGCAGTAAATGGCCTTCAAAAAACAAGACTATAACATCAGACAATGTGAACAACACAAAACAAGTTTAAGTTACAAAAATGGCTGGCTTCAGTCACACAGAGATGGGCAGCAGATACACCCAGCACAGTGTAGGGGCCAGTGTAGACATTGAACACTGTTACAGTCAATGATTTGGAGGAAAGAGAGAGGAGAAAGAGTGAGAGTGAGAGTGAGAGAGAGAGAGAGGGGGGGATAGCGCTGGCTCTTTCATTCTTATCAGTTCAAACCGATTTATGTTCTATTTAATGTGGCGAGATCAGAGCTCAGGCAGAGCGACCAAGGCTCCACTGACTGCTGCTAGTGAAGGACAGACACACAGAGAGGGAGGGATGGGAGAGGGGAGAGAGTGAGAGGGACATGTCGAAGAGGAGAAGGAGCTAGAGAAGGCGAGAGAGAAAAGACAGAGAAAGAGAGGCATGAGAGGAATGGAGAAAAAGAGAATAGAGAGGGTGACGTAGCAGGGTGACGTAGCAGGGTGACGTTAATTGTCATGAATCTTGCCCTGGACGCAGAAATTAGAGATTTCTGTTAGATGGGCCAGCTACAAAATTGGATATATCGTAAAAGTTCATGAAAACAAAAATGTGCTTTTTGGTCTTGCACTTCCATATAATAAAACTCATGTCATATACAGTACAGTGTCAACGTCTATAATCACTATGTATTCACAGCCCTTGACTTTATGTGTTACAAAGTGGGATTCAAATGGATATAATTGTTTTTTTTTGTCAACGATCTACACAAAACACTCTGTAATGACAAGTTTTAAGAAGTGTATGGAAAATAAAACACAAACATTTCTTGATTAGATACGTTTTCAACCCCCCTGAGTCAATAAGTGTTAGAATCACTTATTACAGCTGTGAGTCTGTCTGGGTAAGTCTCTAAGAACTTTGCACACCTGGATTGTACAATATTTGCCCAATATTTTTTCTCCCAATTCTTCAAGCTCTGTCAAGTTTGTTGTTGATCATTGCTAGACAGCCATTTTTAAGTCTTGCCATAGATTTTTAAGATGATTTAAGTAGAAACTGTAACTAGGCCACTCAGGAGTTTTCTATGTTGTCTTGGTAAGCAACTCCGGTTTATATTTGGCCTTGTGTTTCAGGTGAATTGTCCAGCTGAAAGATGAATTTCAGTGTCTGTTGGAAAGCAGACTTAACCAAGTTTTCACTAGGATTGTGCTTGTGCTTAGCTGTATTCCACTTTTTTTAAACCCTTAATACTCCCTAGTCCTTGCCGATGACAAGCATACCCATAACATGATGCAGCCACCACCAGTACAGTATGTACTGTATGTACAGTATGTGTGGGGTACAGCAATGGGGTAGTCATTTAAAACTCATGTCAAACACTATTATTGCAAGTAAGATTGAATCCATGCAGCTTATTATGTGACTTGTTAAGCACATTTTTACTCCTGAACTCATTTAGGCTCGCCATTTAGAAAAGCGTTTCATTTGTAAACATTTCTAGAAACACATTTGCAGTTTGACATGATGGGGTGTTGTGTGCAGACCGGTGACACAAAATCTCAATTGAATAAACGTCGTATTCAGGCTGCAACACAGCAAAATGTGGAACAAGTCAAGGGGGGTGAATACTCTCTGAAGGCACTGTGCATGGCGTCATACCCTGGGTTGTTCTGAACGGCCACGGAACACGCACCTCAATGCGCTCGCGACTCCTTCCTATGCGCTTCAAAACCACGGTCTGTTTCTCTGAATTGCTTTGTGCAAGCCCAAACACTGTACGATCCTATTTTATAACCTAGTTAGTCATTTTGGCAATAGAACAAGCGTTCAAATAATGCCCAGCTGACCCAGATTGCAATATAAAATGGGCCCCTTTTGGATTGTGTTAACAGGATTGCAGGGTTGTGCTCCAATCAAAACAACTACAAGTGTGTCAAGTGAACTGTTCTTCAACTTTGGTATGAATCATTTTCCCATAATCTCCAAACTGTTCCCTTTAAATTGCTACCATGATTATGCATTTCATATTTATTTTGTAAGAAACATTTCATTTTTAGTCCTACCCATATAGGCCAATTCCCATGAGTGTAAAGGGTTAATTTAAGGTTTGGGTTAGCCATTAGGGTTAGCAGTGTGGTTAAGGTTAGGGTTCAAATCAGATTTTATGACTTTGTGGATGTGCCAGCTATTGACAACTCTACAGAGGTGCCTCCAGGGCAAGATTCATGACAATAAATGCCAACCTGCTCTATAGTAATAGCAGAGAGAGAGAGAGAGAGATAGTAGAGAGTAGAGAGAAGAGAGCGGGGGAGGTGAGGGAGACCGAGAATGTGCTGGCGCGTAGAGAGCCTGGGGATTTGAACAATAATTCCCTTCCAAAATTAGTCTCATTTTTCACAAACTTTTCTATAATGGATTAATCTGCTGAGCGGAGATGGGGTTGCTGCTTTGCCAGTCCTGAGGGAGGCCAGACGAGAGCAGACGAGAGATGGATCATGTCTGCTCTGCTCCAGCCTGCTCTGCTCCGCAAGGTAGGTAAACACTGGCTCAGAGACGGAAGAGATGGATGAGGGGGCGCGTCTTGTACAGTTGGACACATTTCTATCTAATTCTGTCTACGTGGTACAGGGGTAAAGGCCCATCTCTGACAGAATGTGTTGTGCTCTACACGGACACTTCCCTGAGAGAGGATACTGCTGGTTGCCTCTCAGGGATCAACAACGTTAAGTGAATCGATATGGATGAAGGTCCATTCAAGGGGCAACCAGAGTCACCTCACCTGTGAGAAAAGCAGTTCTTGGAGAGATTCAGGTAAGCGAGATCAACACAACATCCCCTCAACAGAGCGCCGAATAACTGTTATGGATAGAAACCAGTTAGTTAGCAGGATTAAATCACATATTATGTTAACACGACAACAAATACATACGAAGATCAATCATGTCAACAAGCTCGGCAGTTTCACGATCGCTTCGCTAACACCGTCAGGAAGTCATTTTTGCAAAAACGCTAATGTGCCAAGGAAGTGACATTCTAACAAAGTCAACCAGACTCTCTTACAGGGGAGATTATATGGAGAAAACAAGATACGAACACAACAACAATCGTCAGAAAACAAAATCCCGAAGAAAAAAAAGTGGCCTCCTTTCATCCCAAAGACACATCAGAGGAAGAGGAATGAGTTGAGAACGAGCAATGGCAGACCAGAAGCTTCCTGTCTCAGAACACACTGTAATATTCTACACAAACATTAATGCTCAACATAAAAGGCATAATATTCCTGCAATTGTGGCAGAATGTTCCTTCCCAAGTTATACAGATTAAATGTCATGTTTATACGTTTGTAGAATCCCAGAACTGTTGTCCCGATTAGGGCGTCCACACTTCCACTTTAACGATTATAAAGTCCACTTCAATAAGTATGTCAGTTAAGACCATCCTGACCCTTGACCAGACAAAGCGTGTATCACTTTGAATTGTATGGCCAAAGTATGAAGCACTCTAGAATGGAGACGCTACTAACCGAGTCCACAGTGCAGTCGGTCCCAGAGAGGTCCAAATGAACCAGACAGTTTGGCTGGGCTAGGAACAGGTACATGTTCTGCAGAGAGATAGACGGAGAGAGAGAGCCTTTAAAGAGAGTAGTGCGTGCGTGCGTGTGTGTGCGCGCGTGTGTCTGGCTGTGTGTGCGTGTGTTACAAGCGGAGCAACGATGCGTGCGCGTGCGTGTACATGTGGCGTGTTGATGTGCCGGTCTCACCGTGGCGTCCTCCCCAGACAGAATCCCAGGGTTTTTGCTCAGGTCCAGGTGAAGGAGAGAGTTGGAGTAGTCATCACTGGAGCAGAGGGCCTGGGAGAGAGACATCACTCCTAAGATAGAGGAAGGGAGAGGGGGATGAATGAATAAAGAAATGTGCATCGGTAGAAATAGTCTGTTGACGTGGGGAAGTCAAGGACCTGCAGAGGAGGAGGGAAAGCGTTTCAGAGCACCCTTATTAACTGGCCAACTATCCGAGCTAACTACTAATCCCATAAAACGAAACCAAAAAGACAACTATGGGCCCCTTGGTCCGTTATATTAGAGCAGCCCATTCAAATCTCTTTCAGATCTCTTCACTGCAGAGATTTTGAGAGAGAAAATAGTAACAAGAGCATGCTCAGTGAGCAGTGAACTCAATAAAGCCCACAAAACGGCAGACGTGCAGGGCCAGACCTTGTACTCTCGTGTTTACTTTGAGGCCTGCAACAAAAGGTTACAATTAGAGCAATGAGGCAAAGACTGTGGAATAGCTAGCCCTGTGCTCTACCCTAGAACAGTAGATCAATCTCATCCCTAATTCGCCCAGATTAAAGAGGAAATTAGCACACAGCAGACAGCAGAGCAGACAACAGACAGGCATGTGGCGCATACCTTGAGAGGGAGCAGGTAGGCCATCCTCTGCCCATCCATGTGAATCAACACATTCACATATTATGACTGTCTTTTTGACGAGTCATCTGTAAATCTATCAAATCTGTAAATCTATAAATAGACTTTGATCATAAATGTGCTCTTGACAAATATAAGAGAACATAAACCTTAGGACCCTGTATGACCAAGAATAAAATTCTCTTGAATACCCAGGCCCTATAGACGGGTTAGCTGAGAGCGTTAGCTGGTTAGCTGAGCAGAAGGTTATGTGTCGTTGTGATTCTGGATGACCATATAGCTAGCAACAATGACAAGAAACTGCAATGTGGGGAATAGTGAGAGGCTCGTTTCAGTTAGTTTCACCTTGTTCTGGCTGCCATGTCTTGTTTTGAGGTGTTTCGACTGATACCATGTCTATGCTAATATGGCAAAAATCTGCTAGCTAGATAACCTGAAACGATGCTCATTGTGCAACTTTATGTTTTCAATAAACATTGGAGACTAAATATAGTTTACACGTTGTCAACAATCTAAGACAACCCCATCTGTTTTGCCCTATAGTTGAGCACGTGTCGGTTTTGTTGCCAAACAACCAACTGATCTATATGAGTTCATGGAGGAGAGGTGACCACCACAGGGGGGCGCTGTGGCCCAGGGGACAGATGGAGGACAGAGGGATGAACACACCCTTGGAGGAGAGGGACGTCTTGGAGAGGTTGAGCAGACGAAGGCCTTTGTTGAGACGACACACCAGCTGGATGAGGTTGGACACTCCTGGGATAACATAAACACACCTGAGAGTGTCAGAATGAAACACACACACACACAGACAAACACACACACACACACACACACACACACACACACACTGCTCACACACACACCAACTGCTTACACTCACGTCCACAAACAAACAGTCACACACATGAACATGCAAAGATCAGAGTAAGCGCACACAATCACACACCCTTGACCTCCCCCGCACATGATCAGCAAAATGAACACATACACACGGGTATAATCTACCCTAGACGACAAAGCGAGTCTAGTACGTCTATAGGCACACAGGCACAAACACACAGTGATGTTAGTGGAAGTGACAGGTGAAAGAGGCAGATTCTTACTGTACTAACGAGAGTTCCTGGCATGCATACAACCCTGACACACACACACATTAATAGAGGGCACGCGCGCAAACACACACATCTGCCAAGTCAAATCAAATCCAATTGTATTTGTCACACGCGCCGAATACAACCTTACAGTGAAATTCTTACTTACAAGTCCTTAACCAACAATGCAGTTTTAAGGAAACCACCCCCCCCCCCCCCCAAAAAAAAGTAAGAGATAAGAATAACAGTCATAAGAGACGGTAGCAGCAACAGTATGTACAAAACAAGCTACGAACAAACGCAACAAAAAACAACAACAAAATAGCATGCTTGGTTAAGAGCCGATAAGATGGCAGCCCTCCCCTCTGGCGCCATCAGCCCTACAAGCAAACAGCAAACACTGAGAAAGATGCACCCAGACTGGTATTCAAACACATGACTGATGCACCAAAAAGAGCGAGAGACGTGCCACTGAGGGGCCAGTACCTTGGTTGTCCAAGGTGTTGTGGGCCAGGTTGAGAGAGTGGATTGCAGAGGCAGGATTCTCTGACAGAGCCGTCGCCATTTTCTGAGGGAAGTCTCTAAAATAGCAAATGTAGAGAGAAGGATTAAAGATGGTTTTGATGATTCCAGTGATCCATTATGCATCTGTGTATATCTGAGTCATGGAAGAAAAAAAGCTCAACTCAGCACTGAAGTCGGGGTGGTGAAGACAAGAATTCGAACAGATAAAAAGAGAGGAGATGAAAGGGAGAGAAGTGGCAGAAACAGGAGGAGGGGAGGAGTGGAGGAGACTCACGATTTGAGGCCAACGTTCTCCAGAGTGAGTTCCTCCAGACTGCTGGACTTACTGATGGTGTGAAGGACCTGCTCCACCACCTCTGACCCCTGGGGACAACAAACAGAGACATTGCTACATAACTGGACAAGCTCCTTGTGGATAAAACACACTTTTAACCAACTCAAAAATATATAAAACCTTCTAGTCCAGTCTAAACACAAATGGATGTTCTCAGGCAGACAGACAGACAGACAGACAGACAGACAGACAGACAGACAGACAGACAGACAGACAGACAGACAGACAGACAGACAGACAGACAGACAGACAGACTTCTGAAACATAACCAGATGTCACAGGCAATCAGTAATGTGCAATGGATAGTTACAATGCGCATGTCTGTGCAGTAGAGCTTGGTGAACCAAGTGTTGTACGCCATGGAAGCCACCATCACCGCCAGGTCCCTGAAATTGACACACACAATTTCAGGCTTAGATTTATACAACAGTGGTATCAACTGGAAATACTCATCAAAAACTCATTACACTCCCACAGCCAAACCCCACCCCCCCCCACACAAAAAAAAAATGTGTTTTTCTCCAGCAAAACAAATGAATCAGAGAGAGCCATATGGATGGCTTCAGAAATGATGTATGATTCTGCAGCACACTCTCCGTGTTGGAGAGAGAGGGCCTGAGGAAGGAGAGAGGGCAGAGAGAAGGATCAATTTGGCTGACTGAGAGAGGCCAGGTCAGTGGATTACTCAGTGTGAGGTGCAACAGAGCTATGTTTCGATCCTGGCCAACGGCCTAAAACCGTTTTATCCTGCCCAACACACAATTTGTCTAGTGGAGGGGAGGGAGAGAGGGAGGGAGGGAGGGAGAAAGGAAGAGAGGCAGAGAGCGAGAGAGAGTGAGAGAGAGAGAGAGAGAGAGAGATAGAGAGAGAGAGAGAGAGAGAGAGAGAGAGAGAGAGAGCGAAAGAGAGGGAGAGAGAGGCAGAGAGAGAGATGAGGCAACAGACAGAGAGACCAACAGAGAGGGAGAGATCGCTCTTAAAGGGGAACGCCCTCCCTCCATTACAGCGAATCATTAGCGCCCAGTCCAGTGTAGCATGGCTGAGGGCTGTGTTCTCATTTCTCATGCCATTGCGGAAGGGACTTCACTCTGGCTGGCTAAAGGGTGTGTGTGTGTGTGTGTGTGTGTGTGTGTGTGTGATGGTGTGCGTGCGTACGTGTGCATGCATGTGTACAGTATGAGTGTGTACACTCCACAACCTCTCCCAGTGTTCCCCACCAGCCAACAGCAGCTCCCTCATACACCAAACTACTAGCACGATTTCCCTGAATCAACAATTCCATTAAAAGTGTGAGCTGCACTTCCAGCTCATGTGTAGAAGAGAACTGTTTACTACCACTATTGGTCCCCTTGGGGCCTGTAGGGCACGAGAGCATGACAGTCTGCCAGCTATACTCCAGAGAGAGACACACACAGACACACAAGCATGTATGCTGTCACACACGCACGCGCCCACACACACACACACACACACACACACACACACACACACACGAACCAAGTTTAGCTGCTGCAGAGTGCCCAGTGTGAGAGCGACATCTGAACCAGCTATTGCTGCAGGGCCACACAGGCAGCAGAGAGAGAGAAATGTACCCACTTTCATAGCACAAAGAATGAAATGAAATAGAAGAGGACGACAGTCAGCAGAAAAAGCATGGCCGTGTCGGAGGCTGTAACTGTAGAAGGCAGAAATCAGAAAGGATTTGGGTGGGTGGGTGGGGGGTGGGGGTGGGGGGGTGGCGGTGGACACGGCCCAGAGGGATGACCACAATTGCCTCCTGGCAGGGAGACAGGAGAGGCGTAGAGTTTGGGAAGGCCAGCCCACAGGAGGTGGTGGAACTAGGCTTAAACTAGAGCACCTCACACGGGTGAAGTCCCATGAAAGCTTTACCCTGTACCCCTGACACTCACTTACTGACATAGTCCCATCCGAGAGCAGAGTGGGGCTGAAATGTAAGTGGACAGGACTAGAGGAAGGGCGTAGAACAGCAGTATTCTGAAGCATCATTTTTGCATACAGAACAGGTGGTGTACCTGCTGTCCAGGTGGCTGAAGTCCAGCAGGTTGAACTCCCTGTTGTCCTGAGAGTGATAGATAGTGTCCACATCCTAAGAGAGAGGGGAAGTTGGGAGGGTGGGAGGGAGGGGAGAGAGAGAGGGAGGGGAGAGTGAGCGATAGAATAGATTCAGGTTACAAATATGACGGTAACTCCAATGATTGAGCACTACAGTCGGTTGATGTAATGCATGTGGTTTTCTTACCCACTGCACTTCCTCCTTACAGCCGATGCCGTTATAGTCGCACAGAGCTGCGTAGGTCTCAGAGAAACCGCCTGAGAGCAACAGAAAGAGAGAGAGAGAGAGAGAGGATGAGGAGAGAGGGCAAGAGAAGAAAGAGAAACAGAGCAGGGTGGGGGAGTTCATATTGAGTTGAGATGAAAGACAAGAGCATGAAAGAACTTGAGCTAGAGATATTAAAAATGATCCCTGATCACATACAGTCGTAGAATAGTTGCTTCTAAACACAATAACATATGCTCCGGGTGTGAATTCAAAATTGTGTCACGACTCGACAACGAGTGTGAGTTTTGAGAGGGAGTGAGTAGGCGGTTCACCACAGGTTCTCTGAGTCTCTACAGATGATTCGGAGTCCGGTGAAAACTGGAGGACTCCATCAGAGACGTCCCCCTCTGCTCGGCAGATGGTCGGACTGCGAGAGATGGGAAAGGGAGGCAGAGAAGGAAAGATGAGAAATAAGTAGAAAGATATTAACATCTCAGTCGGTGAACAAGCCATATGGATACAGTATGCTGCATACTACACATGTTGGTGACATGACTTTACTGCTACATTAAATACACAGTGTCCTTAATCAAGTTGTGTAGTAAACCCAATACTACTACTACCCTGCTTAAATCTCTGAACCTGTCTGACCTCTGACCCTAATCCTTACTTTAGCTCAATAGCCCTAACTACTCTTTACTTTAACCTTCTGTAGTGCCTTTAACTGCATTCTCTCTGTATCCTGTTAAATGATCCGATGGAAAACAGACATTTTGGTATATTATATACTGTAGATGAGTCTCAATGGTCAATACCCAGCGCAGAGTCAATCCTGATGATGTTACAGTCTGCAGCCAGGCTCTCTCCCTTCTTACAGACTACATAGCACGGTTCGTAGCAGTAGGTGATTCCACAAGCGAGACTTACGCATACATGGAGTTATTGAATATTCGTGAGAGGGCAAAGTTGATATGGTTCATCATGTGATCAAGGTGGTCTTGTGACTGCAGTCTCAAGGAGTGGGTTGATTTGTCCGTGTCTATGACAACCTGAAGGTGTGAGTTGACATCACTGAGATTAAACAGGGCTAAATGGAAATGATCGTTTCAGAGAGTTGAGAGTTGCCCGATAAACACTGAGAAAACGAGGCAGATGGTTGTGGTTGTGGGAATAAAACAGTCTCTCTCACCTGATGATCTGGATAAGTGTTCATTGCTCGAATTTCCAGGAAGTTGAAAGTAACCTCCACCTGAAATGATGTTGATATTGTGCATTGTAATTGATATGACCAAGTTATCCCTTTACTAAAAAAAGATGATAATAATCTTCAGAATCATCCTCATACTCATCATCATCAAAAACAACACTATTAGTCTATGATTTTTTTGTTTAAATCGTGAAATACCTTGGCGGGGACTTTGACAGCAAATAGATACATTCGCCATGTTGCCAGAACCTAAAAAGTGAAAAGAAGAATTTTACTGTCAGACAGAAGGAAATACCAATATAGGGGACCAACCACCATATCTGTTTACTCAAACATAACATTACTCAGTCTTGAATAGATGTTACTTCCTAGCATTTTTGAGACATTGTGATGCTGACATTTCGTTACTTAAGGTAGTTATTTCCAATCGATTCCAGTGTCAATGTGTCACAGCTTGAATTGATTTAGGAGTTAGGAGTTGAGGAGACGCAGGGGGAAACAGGAGAAAAAGCACAACAAAAATCCAGTTTTATCCAGATCAGGGGATTACCATTAAGTGGTTGGCAAGAGGGAAAGTGGGCATATATTCAACGTCGAGTCTGCAGAAGTAATTCATCGCATTCATAATTCAAACGTCCTAATTAGCATACTCCGTCCACGCCTTTATTACACACACCCTGCATCCCTCCATCCTTAAGTCTATTCTTTGCCCTCGCCTTCCCAAATCTTAACCAAATTCCAGTCGGTTCTCCTTTTCTTTAACACCTCTCCTCTCTCACCCCCTGCCATCCTTCCATTTCTTTCTCTATGTAAATCTGTGCTTTATTCCAACAAACTATCTTTTTAAGCCTCCCATCTCACCATCCACCTACCTCTCTGTGCATTGTACCCTCCCTCCCTACCCCCGCCGCCCCCGCCGCCCCCGCCCCCCTCTTCTCTCTCTCTCCTCCCCGTCACTCTTGCCTTTCTTATTTGCTTGGAGGTTTCTTTTCTGTTTCTGCTCTGTCACTTTCAATTCCTCAAGGCCTCTCTGTGCTGAATCGTTAATGGCAACCCACCGTGGGGCAGAGAGAGAGAGAGAGAGAGAGAGAGAGAGAGACAGAGAGAAAGAAACAGAGAGGCTAAGGAGAAGGACAGCGATAGAGGGAGAGATGGAGACAACAGATTTGCCATGAATAAAGTCCTCATATTGGACATCTCTCCACGCTATTCTTAGCTAAGTTAGCACGTCGACAGTGGATCAAGCTGTATCAAATGAGACTGCCAGGAAAGCCCGGCAGCCAGGGAGTTGACCCTGCGGTATGACAGAGGAAAGACAGGCAGCCTCAAGAAACCTCCTTTGAAACAAGGCCTTTTGAGAGCCCCTATTACAGAGATTGTTATTCACATCAGAATACCCTGACATGTTGGAAAACTCAGTTATATAAATCTTATCAGAGAACAGCAGTGGAGAGAACACTTTTTATGATAGCTGAGAGGCTTGGAGTGAGAGAGAGAGAGAGAGAGAGAGAGAGAGAGAGAGAGAGAGAGAGAGAGAGAGAGAGAGAAAGATAGAGAAAGAGAGAGAGAGGAGACAGAGATGCAAAGCTTTTGTCATCAGACACAAAAGATAGGCACGTAAACACGGGCATCAATAATGTAGGTCTTATGGTGGACTTTGATTTGATTGAGTGAGAGGTTGAACACAGCCTGACATGGGGTTTGCATCTTCAAATATAATGAATCATCTATTCAGATATCATTATTAATACCAATCAATGGATTTCTGATTTTGGTTAAGAGTATGTTTGTTCAAAAATAAGTGCCAATCAAAATCAAGGTTAACATGTTGGATATTGGAATTGAATTCGAACATTGGAGAAAGCAATAGATGTCGATTTTTTTTTATTTTTTTAAATACACTTTTTTTTTATATACACGTTTGTATTTTTGACTGGTGGCTGGTACTGTAATACTCCCACTTGTACTGTGTGCCGAACTGTAAACATAGTTTGGCAGACCTAATCAGAGACAGGTGCCTGAGCCTGCGGCTATGGAACCATGACCAGTTCACCAGACGTGCTACATTGTTCCGAAACCGCTGTTTTTGACCCTCTCTCTCCCACTCCTCCCTCCCTCTCTCTCTCTCTCTATCTCACCTGCTGTCTCGACCTCTGAATGCTCGGCTATGAAAAGCCAACTGACTTTGAAAAGCCAAGCCAACTTAACTCCTGAGGTGCTGACCTGTTGCACCCTCTATAAACCCCTGTGATTATTATTTAACCCTGCAGGTCATCCACCAACGTTTGAAACGTCTTGAAGAACAATCTGGCCTTAATGGCCATGTACTCTTATAATCTCCACCCGGCACAGCCAGAAGAGGACTGGCCACCCATCAGAAGCTGGATCCTTTCTAGGTTTCTTCCTAGGTTCCTGCCTTTCTAGGGAGTTTTTCCTAGCCACCATGCTTCTACATGTGCATTGCTTGCTCTTTGGGGTTTTAGGCTGGGTTTCTGTACAAGCACTTTGCGACATCTGCTAATGTAAAAATTACTTTATAAATACACTTGACTGATTGAACTGTCCAATCACAACCTTGAAGAGAGGTTGAAGAGACTGACCTTGAAGAGACTGATTGAACTTTTCCCCACTGTCTGTGAAATCTCATCAGACTCCTCATACATAAACAGTAGACGGTTCTCCAAGCTGCTCTGAGATGACCAATCAGAATCCTAATATCTGAGGGGAGATGACTTTGGCCGAGCCGGATCAGACAGTCAATGTGATACCTGGGTGATGAGATAGGGGGACTTTAACCTGGCCGTCTGAGACATACAGGGAGAATCTTAAAGAGGCAGAGGAGTCGAGTCTTAAAGAGAATCTTTAGAGACGGGAGTGTCTGTGATGGGGGCTGCAGAGGTGCCCTTCCAGCCGTGATGGCACAGAGTCAAACACTCACAGTTCAAAGAGCCAGGCAGAGCCAGAGTGGGTCTGTGGGGAGGGAGTGTGGGTAGGCAGGCCGGGAGGGAGGGAGGGAGGTAGGGGGATGGTTTGGCTTATATTAATCATAAGCTATCAAGCTCTGGGTCTGCACTTCAAACGAGACCTGCAACGCTTCACATCACTGCCTCTGGGAGACGAGGCCAACTTAGGCGTACAGGCACTTTAACGAATAGAACTGGCAAAATGGAGCTCAATTAAATGAAGATGAAATTGTATTTCAATATGATTGAAATACAATAGACATGTAGACTATACTGACTGTATTTATCTGTTAATGCATTCATCTCGGTTTTCATTTGAAGCATCTTTGTATCCTCCAATTGCAAAGACATTGGTCACTTTCTATTTGTGGTCCACTTCATTCTGAAGTCTATCGGCGGTCACAGAGATTGTGTGCTTAGCGGGGATCTTCTGTGTATAAAGAGACGCGAAAGGGCAACAAAAAAAGCATCTGCCGATGCACTTAGCATTTTCAAGTGCGACTTTATTACGAATAAGCAGTATCTCACCCAGAAGCAGTCTTTGTTGTCGCAGGTGATTTTAACCAAGCACCTTTAAAACACATCTTGGGAACAATTCATTTTAAAGGTGTCCTCATTTCAGTGTAATTACATATGTAATTACACTGTAACAAGTATTGTAATTAATTGTAATTATTTATGGTTACACTGTACTAACAAAATGCAACTGGTGGTAACTTCAGTCCGTAATTACAGAGGCGTAACCAATCAAATCAAATTTTATTTGTCACATACACATGGTTAGCAGATATTAATGCGAGTGTAGCGAAATGCTTTTGCTTCTAGTTCCGACAATGCAGTAATAACCAACGAGTAATCTAACCTAGCAATTCCACAACAACTACCTTATACACACAAGTGTAAAGGGATGAAGAATATGTACATAAAAATATATGAATGAGTGATGGTACAGAACGGCATAGAATGCAGTATATGGTAAAAAGTACAGTATATCCATATGAGATGGGTAATGTATTACATAAAGATGGCAAGATGCAGTAGATGGTATAGGGTACAGTATATACTGTACATATGAGATGAGTAATGTAGGATATGTAAACATTATATTAAGTGGCATTGTTTAAAGTGGCTAGTGATACATTTTTACATCAAATGTTCAAGTTTTCCGATAGCATCCAAACGCACCATTTGTCAGCCTGCACAAACCACCTTATAAGTGTTAGCCAATGAAAAACCAAGCACCTCATTGACAGAACTCTGTTATAAAGGGATCTGGAGTCTGATGCCCCGGCCCAGGTCAGGCTTTTGTGACATGGTGAGGTAGGACCCAGGAGCAGAGAAGAGAATCAGGTGAGGAATCAATGGAAAGGAAAAACGTAAACACCTTACTGGTCAAAAGTCCAACCAGTGGACACAAAGTAAAACTTGGGGAAACAACAAACACTGTGATTCGATAACTCACTCAGGAGACAAACACACATGGCAACGAAATCAAGTTTCTACAAAGGCTGACAGAAAACGCATCTCTCTATAAAGAAATTATAATTAGTAACAGAAAGCACCAGGGTCATTACAGTCTCTAGGACGGTCTCTGCCCGGTCTCTGCCCTCTACCCGGTCCCTCGGGTGACAGGTGGAACCATGACAGCTTTCGTTTAAAATACATGAAAGCAACTGAACGCTATGACAAAAGACGGACCTATAGGGGAGGGTCTGGGTGGGTGTCTGTCCGCGGTGGCGGCTCTGGCGCAGGACGTGGACCCCACTCCACCATAGTCCTTGTCCGCCTCTTACTTAGCCCGCCTCCGTGGCCTCTTAAGAGCCGACCTCGGACTGGGTACCCTGGCCATGAGTCCCGAATGGACGGGAGACTCCGGCAGCACCGGATGGACGGGAGACTCCGGCAGCACCGGACAGGCGGAAGACTGCGGCAGCTCCGGCGAGAAGGGCGATTCCGGCAGCGCCGGCGTGACGGGCAATTCCGGCAGCTCCTGACAGACGGGCGGCTCTGGCAGCTCCTGACTGACGGGCGGCTCTGGCAGCTCCTGACTGACGGGCGGCTCTGGCAGCTCCTGACTGACGGGCGGCTCTGGCAGCTCCTGACTGACGGGCGGCTCTGGCAGCTCCTGACAGACGGGCGGCTCTGGCAGATCCGGACTGGAGGGAGACTCTGGCAGATCCGGACTGGAGAGAGACTCTGGCAGATCCGGACTGGAGGGAGACTCTGGCAGATCCGGACTGGAGGGAGACTCTGGCAGATCCGGACTGGAGGGAGACTCTGGCAGATCCGGACTGGAGGGAGATTCTGGCAGCGCTGGATAGGCGGGAGCACCTGTATGAAGGTGCGGGGGGCCGCCACCGGAGGGCTGGTGTGTGGAGACCGGACCGTGAAGGTGCACTGGAGGTCTCGAGCACCGAGCCTGCCCAACCCTACCTGGCTGAATGTTCCCCATAGCCAGGCCAGTGCGGCGAGGTGGAATAGCCCGCACTGGGCTGTGCTGGCGAACCGGGGACACCATGCGTAGGGCTGGTGCCATGTAACCCGGCCCGAGGAGACGCACTGGAGACCAGATGCGCTGAGCCGGCTTCATGGCACCTGGCTCGAAGCCGATATGAGGTGCTGCTTTGTACCGCACCGGGCTATGCATGCGCACCGGGGACATCGTGCGCCTCACGGCATAACACAGTGCCTGCCCGGCCCCTCTCTCTCCACTGTAAGCACAGGGATTTGGCTACCTGACTTAGCAAAACTCCCCATGTTCTCCCCCCAAGACATTTTTGGGGCTGCCTCTCGGGCTTCCAACCGCGCTTTCATGCTGCCTCCTCATACCACCGCCTCTCGGCTTTCGCTGCCTCCAGCTCTGCCTTGGGGCGGCGATATTCTCCAGCCTGTGCCCAGGGTCCCTTGCCGTTCAAAATCTCCTCCCATGTCCAGGAGTCCTGCGCTTTCGGCCTCTGCCTGTTACCACGCTGCTTGGTCCTTTGGTAGTGGGTGATTCTGTAACGGTCGTCGATGGTGGAAGAAGGTGAGGACCAAGGTGCAGTGTGGTATGTGTCCATATTTTTTATAATTAACACGGAAATAACAAAAATACCAAAGAGAAACGACCGAAAACAGTTCTGGCTGATGCAGACTCAAAACAGAAAACAGAAAATAATCACCCACGAAACACAATAAAAAACAGGCTCCCTAAATATGATCTCTGATTGAGAACCATACCAGGCCAAACACAGAAATAGCAAATCCTAGAAAAACTAACAAAGACAACCCACCCAACTCACTCCCTGACCATACTAAAACAAATACATAACAGTCTTAAGGTCAGAAAGTGACAGCTCCGTGAATCTTTTCCTCGATCCTGACTAGCCTCCCAGTCCCTGCCGATGAAAGACATCCCCACAGCATGATGCTGCCACCAAAATGCTTCAACGTAGGGATGGAACTGATTTCCTCCAGACGTGACGCTTGGCACTCAGGCCAAATAGCTAAATCTTGGTTTCATCAGACCAGAGAATTTTGTTTCTCATGGTCTAAGAGACATTTAGGTGCATTTAAGAAAACTCCAAGTGGGCTGTCACGTGCGTTTTACTGAGGAGTGGCTTCCATCTGGCCACTCTACCATAAAAGCCAGATTGGTGGAGTGCTGCAGAGACGGTTGTCCTTCTGGGGGAAATCTGGAGCTCTGTCAGAGTGACCATCGGGTTCTTGGTCACCTACCTGACATAGGCCCTTCTCCGCCGATTGCCCAGCTCTAGGAAGAGTCTTGATGGTTCTAAACTTCTTCCATTTAAGAATGGTCACTGTGTTCTTGGGGACCTTCAATGCGGCAGACATTTTTTGGTACCCTTCCCAAGATCGGTGCCACGATACAATCCAGTCTCGGAGCTTTCCGGATAATTCCTTTGACCTCATGGCTTGGTTTTTGCTCTGACATGCACTGTCAACTGAGGAACCTTTTATAGACAGGTGAGAACAAGTTCTCATTTACAACTGCGACCTGGCCAAGATAAAGCAAAGCAGTGTAACAAAAACAACACAGATTTACACATCAACAAACATACAGTCAATAACACAATAGAAAAATCTACGTACAGTGTGTGCGCTCTCATTTGTTGACTTCTGTAACCGTAAAAGCCTTGGTTTCATGCGTGTTAAAATTAGAAGCCTCCTCCCTAAGTTTGTTTTATTCACTGCTTTAGCACACTCCACCAAACCGGATGTCCTAGCCTTGTCTGAATCCTGGCGTAGGAAGGCCACCAAAAATCCAGAAATGTCCATCCCTAACTATAATATTTTCCGACAAGATAGAGCTGGGGGGGGCGGAGTTTCAATCTGCTGCAGCGATAGCCTGCAGGGTTCTGTCATACTATCCAGGTCTGTGCCCAAACAATTTGAGATTCTACTTTTAAAAATCTACCTTTCCAGAAACAAGTCTCTCACCGTTGTCGCTTGTTATAGACTCCCTTCAGCCCCCAGCTGTGCCATAGACACCATATGTGAACTGATTGCCCCCCATCTATCTTCAGAGTTCGTACTGTTAGGTGACCTAAACTGGGACATGCTTAACACCCCGGCCGTCCTACAATCTAAGCTAGATGCCCTCTCACACAAATTATGAAGGAACCTATCAGGTACAACCCTACATCCATAACCATGGGCACCCTCTTAGATATCATCCTGACCAACTTGCCCTCTAAATACACCTCTGCTGATTTCAACCAGGATCTCAGCAATCACTGCCTCATTGCCTGTGTGCATAATGGGTCCGCGGTCAAACGACCACCCCTCATCACTGTCAAACGCTCCCTAAAACACTTCAGCGGGCTGGCCTTTCTAATCGACCTGGCCCGGGTATCCTGGAAGGATATCAACCTCATCCCATCTGTAGAGGATACCTGGTTGCTCTTTAAAAGTGCTTTCCTCACCATCTTAAATAAGCATGCCCCATTCAAAGAATGTAGAACTAAGAACAGATATAGCCCTTGGTTCACCCCAGACTTGATTGCCTTTGATCAGCACAAAACATCCTGTGTTGTTCTGCATTAGCATCGAATAGCCCCCCGCGATATGCAGCTTTTCAGGGAAGTCAGTGACCAATACACTCAGTCAGTTAGGAAAGCTAAGGATAGCTTTTTCAAACAGAAATTTCCATCCTGTAGCACTAATTCCAAAAAGTTTTGGAACACTGTAAAGTCCATGGAGAATAAGAGCACCTCCTCCCAGCTGCCCACTGCACTGAGGATAGGAAACACTGTCACCACCGATAAATCTCCGATAATCGATCATTTCAATAAGCATTTTTCTACGGCTGGACATGCTTTCCACCGCTTCTCCTTCAACCAAATTCAGACAGCTGATATTCTGAAAGAGCTACAAAATCTGGATCCCTACAAATCAGCTGGGCTAGACAATCTGGACCCTCTCTTTCTAAAATTATCCGCCAAAATTGTTGCTGCTGGAAATTATCTGATCCACCTCTACGCAGTCAACACCATTCTGTATACATCTGGCCCTTCTTTGGACACTGTGCTTTGGACACAAACCTCCAAACAAGCTTCAATGCCATACAACACTCCTTCCGTGGCCTCCAAATGCTTTTAAACGCTATTAAAACTAAGTGCATGCTCTTCAACCGATTGCTGCCCGCACCCTCCCGCCCGACTAGCATTACTACTTTAGACGGTTCTGACTTAGAATATGTGGTCATCTACAAATACCTAGGTGTCTGGTTAGACTGTAAACTCTCCTTCCAGACTCACATTAAGCATCTCCAATCCAGAATTAAATCTAGAATCGGCTTCCTATTTCGCAACAAAGCCACCTTCACTCATACTGCCAAACATACCCACGTAAAACTGACTATCCTACCGATCCTTGACTTCGGCGATGTCATTTACAAAATTGCCTCCAACACTCTACTCAGCAAACTGAATGCAGTCTATGTTAAGGGAATTTTTATCAATAATGACTAATTATGTATACATTTCAATCAGGACTGACTAATCAGAATACTATTATGTTACTGTATATGTACTAATCAGAATATTATTATGTTACTGTATATGTATGAATTTTCTTTTTAATCCTAGTACTGAATATAATGTGTGTAAATATAATCAAGAATTAGAACAATGACTGTCTGTTCCTTGGTAGAAATGAATAAACTATATCGCCAGACTGGCTAGAATGCTTATCTACACTGGCTGACCTTGGCTCTAGGCGAGGGGGGAAGGCTTGAAAACTATATAGCCTTTCTACCAGTGTCAAGAAGAGACGGAACATTTAGTTTATTTTAACATAATGTACAGACAAGGGTATGGTAGGATGTGAGTACAATGGAGGTAAAACTAGGCATTGAGTGACAATGATAGAAGTTTTGTCTCTAGAGGCACCATTTAAGTCAGGTGAGGCCACTGCATGTGTGGGGGGTGGAACAAAAGTGCTAGCTAAGGCATATTGAGCAGGGCTGGAGGCTCTACAGTGAAATAAGACAATAATCACTAACCAAAAGAGCAATCGACATGGCATATTGACATTAGGGAGAGGCATGTGTAGCTGAGTAATCATAGGGTCCAGTGAGTAGCTAGGCGAGCTTGAGCCACGGTGATTCAGACAGCTAGTGGGCCGGGGTAGCAGGCTAGCAGAAGGGCCTCTGGGGACGCCGCAACGGAAGAGCCTGTTGAAACCACATTGTACGGTTACGTCGGCAGACCAGTCGTGATGGATCGGCGGGGCTCCGTGTTGGCAGTAAAGGGTCCAAGCCAATTGGCAAAAGAGGTATTGTAGCCCAAGAATTGGCTAATGGACCTCTTCGGCTAACCGGGAGATGAGCCTAGCACGAGGCTAGCTCCAGGCTAACTGGTGCTTGCTTCGGGACAGAGACGTTAGCCAGGAGTAGCCACTCGGATAGCAGCTAGCTGCGATGATCCGGTGTAAAGGTTCAGAGTTTGTGATAGGAATCCGGAGATGTGGTAGAGACAAAACAGTCCAATATGCTCTGGGTTGAAATCGCTCTGTGCAGACTGGCAGGAATTGACCGGGCTGAGGCTGGCTGATGTCCGAGATAATGGTCATGACCGCTAGCAGTGGCTAACTACTAGCTAGTTAACTGGCTAGCTTCTGATGGGGTTTCCGGTTCTAAAGTATAAAAAGTAGCGGATCCTTACCACATTGGGTGAGGCGGGTAGCAGGTAGTATGTTCAGTCCGTAAATTGAGATTAAAAATATAAGAAGAAAACTATATATACACCGGACGGGACAAGACAAAACAGACGACCGACTGCTACGCCATCTTGGCGACGCCATTTCCAATCAATTGAATTTACCACAGGTGGACTGTGGTAGCAACATCTCAAGGATGATCAATGGAAACAGGATTGCACCTGAGCTCAACTTAGATTCTCATAGCAAGGGGTCTGAATACTTATGCAAATAAGGTCTTTCTGTTTTATTTTTATTTTTAATACATTTGAAAAAATAAAAAATTAACTTTTATTATAAAAATATAAAAAATGTGGAAAAGTGGTCTGAATACTTTCCAAATGCACTGTATGTAGCTGCTTCTTTTGTCTCAGGTTCAGGAATGGCTGAAGAATTACAACATATACCTGGAGATAACTCTGCAAATAGCACTGCTGGGTTATTTGAAAAGTCGTAGTCAATTGATCAATACTATAATGAAAACTCTTAGCAAAACAAAAGAGTGTGCAAAGCTGTCATCAAGGCAAAGGCTGGCTATTTTGAAAAATCTCAGATATAACATATACTTTGATTTGTTTAACACTTTTTTTAGTTACTACATGATTCAATGTGTTATTTCATAGTTTTGATGTCTTCACTATTATTCCACAATGTAGAAAATAGTACAAATAAAGAAATCCTGGAATGAGCAGGTGTCCAAACTTTTGACTGGTACTGTATATTTACCAACAAATATGGGGAATTAGAAATGATGCAGCCAATTACATTGACAGAAGCCACAGTCTATCTTCAATATTAAAGTTGATCTTACCCCTAATAAAATACAAATAAAATAAAAAGGAGGGCAGGGCAGAGCAGGGCAGGGCAGGGCAGGGCAGAGCAGGGCAGAGCAGGGCAGGGCAGGCCAGGGCAGAGCAGGGCAGGGCAGAGCATGGCAGAGCAGGGCAGGGCAGAGCATGGCAGAGCAGGGCAGGGCAGGGCAGAGCAGGGCAGGGCAGGGCAGAGCAGGGCAGAGCAGGGCAGGGCAGGGCAGAGCAGGGCAGGGCAGGGCAGGGCAGAGCAGGGCAGGGCAGAGCATGGCAGAGCAGGGCAGAGCATGGCAGAGCAGGGCAGGGCAGAGCAGGGCAGGGCAGGGCAGAGCAGGGCAGGGCAGAGCAGGGCAGGGCAGGACAGGGCAGGGCAGGGCAGAGCAGGGCAGGGCAGGGCAGGGCAGGGCAGGGCAGGACAGGGCAGGGCAGAGCAGGGCAGGGCAGAGCAGGGCAGGGCAGAGCAGGGCAGGGCAGGGCAGGGCAGGGCAGGCCAGGGCAGAGCAGGGCAGGGCAGAGCAGGGCAGGGCAGGGCAGGGCAGGGCAGGGCAGAGCAGGGCAGGGCAGAGCAGGGCAGGGCAGAGCAGGGCAGGGCAGGCCAGGGAAGGCCAGGGCAGGGCAGGCCAGGGCAGGCCAGGGCTTGACAATGGGGAAATTACTTTACTAATAAATAGTTAGCTCTATGGAAAAATTGTGAGATATTCATTCAGTGTTTACCTATTTATATATATATATATACAGTGCCTTGCAAAAGTATTCGGCCCCCATGAACTTTGGGACCTTTTGCCACATTTCAGGCTTCAAACATAAAGATATAAAACTGTATTTTTGTTGTGAAGAATCAACAACAAGTGGGACACAATCATGAAGTGGAACGACATTTATTGGATATTTCTAACTTTTTTAACAAATCAAAAACTGAAAAGTTGGGCGTGCAAAATTATTCAGCCCCTTTACTTTCAGTGCAGCAAACTCTCTCCAGAAGTTCAGTGAGGATCTCTGAATGATCCAATGTTGACCTAAATGACTAATGATGATAAATACAATCCACCTGTGTGTAATCAAGTCTCCATATAAATGCACCTGCACTGTGATAGTCTCAGAGGTCCGTTAAAAGCGCAGAGAGCATCATGAAGAACAAGGAACACACCAGGCAGGTCCGAGATACTGTTGTGAAGAAGTTTAAAGCCGGATTTGGATACAAAAAGATTTCCCAAGCTTTAAACATCCCAAGGAGCACTGTGCAAGCGATAATATTGAAATGGAAGGAGTATCAGACCACTGCAAATCTACCAAGACCTGGCCGTCCCTCTAAACTTTCAGCTCATACAAGGAGAAGACTGATCAGAGATGCAGCCAAGAGGCCCATGATCACTCTGGATGAACTGCAGAGATCTACAGCTGAGGTGGGAGACTCTGTCCATAGGACAACAATCAGTCGTATATTGCACAAATCTGGCCTTTATGGAAGAGTGGCAAGAAGAATGCCATTTCTTAAAGATATCCATAAAAAGTGTTGTTTAAAGTTTGACACAAGCCACCTGGGAGACACACCAAACATGTGGAAGAAGGTGCTCTGGTCAGATGAAACCAAAATTGAACTTTTTGGCAACAATGCAAAACGTTATGTTTGGCGTAAAAGCAACACAGCTGAACACACCATCCCCACTGTCAAACATGGTGGTGGCAGCATCATGGTTTGGGCCTGCTTTTCTTCAGCAGGGACAGGGAAGATGGTTAAAATTGATGGGAAGATGGATGGAGCCAAATACAGGACCATTCTGGAAGAAAACCTGATGGAGTCTGCAAAAGACCTGAGACTGGGACGGAGATTTGTCTTCCAACAAGACAATGTTCCAAAACATAAAGCAAAATCTACAATGGAATGGTTCAAAAATAAACATATCCAGGTGTTAGAATGGCCAAGTCAAAGTCCAGACCTGAATCCGATCGAGAATCGGAAAGAACTGAAAACTGCTGTTCACAAATGCTCTCCATCCAACCTCACTGAGCTCGAGCTGTTTTGCAAGGAGGAATGGGAAAACATTTCAGTCTCTCAATGTGCAAAACTGATAGAGACATACCCCAAGCGACTTGCAGCTGTAATCGCAATAAAAGGTGGCGCTACAAAGTATTAACTTAAGGGGGCTGAATAATTTTGCACGCCCAATTTTTCAGTTTTTGATTTGTTAAAAAAGTTTTAAATATCCAATAAATGTCGTTCCACTTCATGATTGTGTCCCACTTGTTGTTGATTCTTCACAAAAAAATACAGTTTTATATCTTTATGTTTGAAGCCTGAAATGTGGCAAAAGGTCGCAAAGTTCAAGGGGGCCGAATACTTTCGCAAGGCACTGTATATATATATATATATATATATGGTATCCAATCGTCTCTTCAGTAGCTACTATCTTGTCTCATCGCCACAACTCCCGTACGGGCTCGGGAGAGACGAAGGTCGAAAGTCATGCATCCTCCGATACACAACCCAACCAAGCCACTGCTTCCCAACACAGTGTGCATCCAACCCGGAAGCCAGCCGCACCATAGTCGGAGGAAACACCGTGCACCTGGCAACCTTGGTTAGCGCGCACTGCACCCGGCCCGCCACAGGAGTTGCTGGTGTGTGATGAGACAAGGACATCCCTACCGGCCAAGCCCTCCCCAACCCGGACGACGACAGGCCAATTGTGCGTCGCCCCACGGACCTCCCGGTCGCGGCTGGCCACGACAGAGCCTGGCCGCAAACCCAGAGTCTCTGATGGCACAGAGCACTTTGTGACATCAGCTGGTGTAAAAAGGTCTTTATAAATACATTTGATTGATTTATTGATTGCTTGTCAAGTTTGCTGACGACACCCCAGTTGTAGGCCTGATAGCAAACAACGACAGGTCAGCCTATCGGGAGGAGGTAAGTGAACTGGCATTGTGGTGCCAGGACAACAACCTTGCCCTCAACGTCAGCAAAACAAAGGAGTTGATTGTTGACTTCAGGAAGCAGAGGGAACATGCCCCGATCCACATCAATGGGACTGCAGTATAGAAAGTCAGCAGTTTGAAGTTCCTCGGCGTCCACATCGCTGAGAACTTGACCAACAACACCACCACACCTGTCAATATAGGGTGCAACTCCATCTCTACTTCCTAAGGCGGCTGAAGAAATTAGGCATGCCACCCCGGGTCCTCTCCAAATACTACCACTGCACCATCGAGAGCGTCCTGACATGTTGAATCACGGCCTGACACAGGAATTGCTCCATCCACAACCACAAGGCCCTCCAGCAGGTAGTGAAGACAGCCCAGTACATCACTGGGACCAAGCTCTCACCCATCCAGGACATCTACTCCAAACATTGCCTGAGGAAGGCCCTCCGCATCATCAAGGACCCCACACACCCCAGCCACGAGCTGTTCACTTCCTTACCAACAGACTCAGAGACAGTTTCTATCTACAAGCCATCAGATTACTGAACACTTGAACTGGACTGACCACCTGCACTGACTCTCCTCAGCTTAGCACTCCTCCACACACACACACACACACACACACACACACACACACACACACACACACACACACACACACACACACACATACATACATTCACGCTACACACACATAAAATACTTCAGAATTTAAACACTTGCCCCCCAACCACCCCTTTCCTAAAACACGTGTAAATATTGGACTATAAAATGTGCCTTCCTGTCTTATACTTGTGCAAAAATGTTTATTTTATCCTACTGAACCCTTTACTTTATGTTCATATTCTTATATTTTATTCTTTCTTATTGTTGTTGCAATGTCGAGCAGGAACCTGCAATGAAGTATTTCGTTGGACGGTGTATACCATTAGTACATACTACTAATAAAACCTAATAAAACCTGAACTAGTAACGATGGTGTTTGTGAACCAGCTCTGAGATTTAACTATGCTACTACGAAGTCCTAACGATCAATTTAGACTTAAGATGCTTTTGAGAAACCGGGCCCTGGCCGCTCTAATCTAGGATCCCGTCTCTCTGGCTCTGAAGAACGGGTGTGTGTGCCTGCATTCACACAAAATCCCCAGTGTCTCTTGGGAATTTTGTGTGTATCCGCACCAGTGTGTGTGCATGTATGTGTGCGCGCGCATGTGTGTGTATGTGTGTGCACGTCCTCTTGAGTATGTGTGCGCGCACACACGCACTTGTGCGCACACACATACTCACAGAGACGTGCACACATACACACACGCATGCGCACACACACTGGTGCGCAAACATACAAAATCCCCAAGAGACACTGGGGACAGTCTGCTTTCACCCAGGTGAACCCAGCATCAAAAGGACACAACCTTTCCATCTTCCCTGGCAGACAGTCTGGCAGAGAGTACGGGCGCGTTTGAAAACACAGCTGCCCTAGGTCCTGCTCTATAAGCAGCCTTTAAAAAGAGACAGAGAGAAAGAGGGAGAGATGGATAGAGAGAGATAAATTGGAGGGAGGAGGCAAATGAGGGAGAAAATGCTGGCTTAAAAACACATCTTGTAGCAGATTTTGCTCACATAACAGTCTGCACAACCCTAACTCAAAGAGACTTACAACCGAGCCCTGTGGAACATTAAAGGGATCTGGGAGAGGGGAGGGAGAGAGTGGGGCGAGAGGGGGAGGGGGGGGGGGGGGTACGGAGACTAATACATCCCTGTTTATAGACAGAGCAATATCCCTGTAGTAAGACATCTATCATCAGATCAACAGATCAATCATACCACCATTAGATGCCTGCCATTTACAGACATCCAACCATTACGGCATTCCCCAACAGGTACTCTGTTGTATCCAACGGGGATGTGCAAGTGTCAACCTCTTTAGCTGACTACCAGAACTCACATGACAAAAAGCCATCTTGGTTCAATTCAAGCATTTTCAGTCTTCATTATGTGGTGCTAATACAAATCCAAGTGAGGTACTCTGTTGTGTTTAAGATAAACAGCTCTCCTTCTCTCCTGCCATTGAATGTCTCTACAAGTAGCCTACTCTGTTGACAGATCCCTCCTTGTACCTTGTAGTTACAGGAGACTAACAGAGAATGTGGAGATCTAAGTGGAGAAAAGGTTTGAGACAACCGACTGTGTTTGGAGTGTCACACTGTAACGATCACATCCCAGTAATAGGGCCTTTATTAGTGAGGAGAGAGGGAGCTGGGAACCAATGACGGGCGAAATCGAGCAAGGGATCGAGATAAATAATGGACGAGGGTAGAAAAGGCAGCAATTGGGTCATCAAAACACATCAGATTTCTTCCTTCCTTTCCCCCTCTCCTCCGTTGCTCTGAGCTCTCATCACCCCTTTCCCTGGTGCCCCCCTCGACTCGCACCACCCCTCCTTCTCCTCTGCCCCTCCCTCCTTCACTCCTCTCAGTCTTTGAAGATGTTTTGTTTTTGGAGTTGGCGCTAATCTTCAAATGAGTGCTCCGAAATGCATGCCCTCTGTGTGTGTCCCAGTTTGTGTGTGCAATGACAGGGTGTGTTTATGCGGTTGTTTGTGTATCTGGGCGTATGTTGTTACTCTTCGTAACGTTGCCCTCAGCACAATGGTGTATGTCTTGCTGAGCATACTATATGTCTGTCTGAATGAAATGCACTAGGAGGGTGAGGCTGTCTGTGTGCGTGTATGTGTGCGGGTATGTGTGTGTACATGTGTCTGTGAGGCACAGCGGGACAGCTGGAACAGGAGACGTACACAGACAGCTGAATACCAGCACAACCCCAGAGGGAGAAAGGACACAGAGAGAGAGAGAGAGAGAGAGAGACAGGGAGGGAGGGACGAACAAAGAGTAGATGAAGTGTAGTAGACTAAGTATTCAACAGCGAGCTCACTGCATGCATGCCTGTGTGTGTTTTAGACACCCTACACGTTGTTCCAAAAGCTCTGTCCATTTACAAACATTGACATATGCACAATACACATGTAGGCCTCTATGCGATGTTTTACTTGTCATCATGCCATGCTACGCCATAAGTGTTTTCAGAAGTTGCATTAGCAAAACCCATTTAGACTAACATTCTCCTGAGGCCAAATTGAGTTCTGTTCAGATAAAGGAGGGAGCAGAGTGGTTCAACACAGCTCTATGTGTTGAGATAAAGATGGAGGAGGGGAGGAGGGGGGGAGAGAAGGGCAAGATGAGAGATGATGAGGAGGGAGAAAAGCGAGAGAGCAGGGAGCGGGAGGGGAGATGGGAGAGTAATAGAGATGGACAGATATGGAGGAGAAGAAAAGGAAACAGAGGCTAGACAGAGGCAAAAATAGAGGGGGTGAGTGGTAATGACAGCTTGTCTTCCCTCTACCCAGCACCAGTTTACTCTCAGCAGTAAGAGGAAATGAGCTTGTGCTCTTACTCCTCTACGACCCTTGTGTCATGTGTGTGTGTGTGTGTGTGTGTGTGTGTGTGTGTGTGTGTGTGTGTGTGTGTGTGTGTGTGTGTGTGTGTGTGTGTGTGTGTGTGTGTGCGTGCGTGCGTGTGTGCGTGTGTGCGTGCTTGCGTGTCTGTCATTAGTAACTGATACGGGTGACTAATTGAGGATGTCTCAAAAGCAGCAATGTCCGGAAGTGTGTGTGTTGCCTCGCACAAGCTGCTAGGACACCTCTCAGTCCGCTTACACACCCTCAGGCACACACACACTGGCATGAGCACACGCGCACACAGGGGCACGCACACACACACACACACACACACACACACACACACACACACACACGCACACACATACACACCATCCCCATGCCTCTGGCATTAGAGGCACACTGCCACTTCTAATAAAGGTTGAAAGGATATGGACTCAATGCCCCATGATGTCCCGTTTGCTCCTAGGGGAGTGTGTGGACCACCAAGCTTGAATGCCCGATTAAAATGGATTGTACTCTAATTTAAAGTTGAAAATACACTACATTGACCTGAGATATAGAATCCAGATTTCTGACAGTAGAGTGTATTGTGAAGGGGCCTCACCAGTATCCTGTCCTCTGATTTGCCGTGCTTGGTGTCCTGCTTTACAGCTCGCACAAACTTGATAGATTGTTTATCAATGAGCCTCCTGATGCTCTCTGTGGAAAGAAGGCATGAAACAAAAGTCAATACTGCAAGTAAATTCCTCTCTCACAAAAACGCTCTCTTACAGGCAACATTACAAACACCACGGCACAGACACACATACACGAGAAAACAAGAGGAAGCGAAACTGGTTTTATATTTAGCCCCAGAGATGGAACTGATTTGGAGGTACAGTCACACTATGAGACAAAAGAGACAGAGTGGCATGGCAAACAGCTTTAGTAGAATGTTATGTTAATTAATAAAGGAAGTTTTATCAAAGTTTTACCAAATAGTTGATACACATCACACTATTTCTTAAGCTGCCATATCCAAAAGACACCATAAGCTTTCAAACACTAAGGCTGCGTTTACACAGGCAGCCCAATTCGGATCTTTTTTTCACTAATTGGTCTCTTGACTAATCTGATCATCTCTGGAAAAAGATCTGATGTGAAAAGAGCTGATGTGATTGGTCAAAAGACGGAAGAGGGGGATGGGGACAGAGGAGGGAGAGACGAGAAAGGATCAGAGAAAGACAGAGAGTTAAGGCAGCTGTAATCAACTTTAATCTCTGTAAAAGCTCAGACACAGCGATAGGATTGTCAAACATTTGCCTGCCGACAGTATTTAGCACCCGTGAACAGTCAATCTTTTTTGTGTTCAAATAGCAAAGACCTCGTCAGCCACTAAACCCTGTTAAAATTCTCCAAACCAGAAGGTGGCAGTAGCGTTATTTGCATATCCGAGCATATTGCTTATGGTCTAGATTCAAAGCTATCTGCGCTAATGTTGCTATTTTGTAGAAAGCCCTTGTTGATACTATGGCCACAGCTACATTCACTGCCTAGCAAGAATTCACTCTCCATAATCGGAGGGCCTGTTGTCCGGACCTCTGGCAGTCTCTATGGGGCTGCCACAGGGTTCAATTCTCGGGCCGACTCTTTTCTCTGTATATATCAATGATTTCGCTCTTGCTGCGGGTGATTCTTTGATCCACCTCTACGCAGACGACACCATTCTGTATATATCTGGCCCTTCTTTGGACACTGTGTTAAAAAACCTCCAAACAAGCTTCAACGCCATACAACTCTCCTTCCGTGGCCTCCAACTGCTCTTAAATTCTAGTAAAACGAACTGCATGCTCTTCAACCGATCTCTGCCAGCACCCGCCCGCTCGACTAGAATATGTGGACAACTATAAATACCTAGGTGTCTGGCTAGACTGTAAACTCTCCTTCCAGTCACATTAAGCATCTCCAATCCAATGTTAAATCTAGAATTGGCTTCCTGTTTCGCAAAAAAAGCCTCCTTCACTCAAAATAGCCTCCAACACTCTGCTCAGCAAATTGTATGCAGTCTATCACAGTGCCATCCGTTTTGTCTCCAAAGCCCCATATATTACCCACCACTGCGACCTGTATGCTCTCGTTGGCTGGCCCTAGCTTCATATTCATCGCCAAACCCACTGGCTCCAGGTCATCCTTGCTAGGTAAAGCCCCACCTTATCTCAGCTCACTGGTCACCATAGCAGCACCCACCCGTAGCACGCGCCCCAGCAGGTATATTTCACTGGTCACCCCCAAAGCCAATTCCTCCTTTGGCCGCCTTCCCATCCAATTCTCTGCTGCCAGTGACTGGAACGAACTGCAAAAATCACTGAAGCTGGAGACTCATATCTCTCTCACTAACTTTACTACAGTGCCTTGCGAAAGTATTTGGCCCCCTTGAACTTTGCGACCTTTTGCCACATTTCAGGCTTCAAACATACAGATATAAAACTGTATTTTTTTGTGAAGAATCAACAACAAGTGGGACACAATCATGAAGTGGAACAACATTTATTGGATATTTCAAACTTTTTTAACAAATCAAAAACTGAAAAATTGGGCGTGCAAAATTATTCAGCCCCCTTAAGTTAATACTTTGTAGCGCCACCTTTTGCTGCGATTACAGCTGTAAGTCGCTTGGGGTATGTCTCTATCAGTTTTGCACATCGAGAGACTGACATTTTTTCCCATTCCTCCTTGCAAAACAGCTCGAGCTCAGTGAGGTTGGATGGAGAGCATTTGTGAACAGCAGTTTTCAGTTCTTTCCACAGATTCTCGATTGGATTCAGGTCTGGACTTTGACTTGGCCATTCTAACACCTGGATATGTTTATTTTTGAACCATTCCATTGTAGATTTTGCTTTATGTTTTGGATCATTGTCTTGTTGGAAGACAAATCTCCGTCCCAGTCTCAGGTCTTTTGCAGACTCCATCAGGTTTTCTTCCAGAATGGTCCTGTATTTGGCTCCATCCATCTTCCCATCAATTTTAACCATCTTCACTGTCCCTGCTGAAGAAAAGCAGGCCCAAACCATGATGCTGCCACCACCATGTTTGACAGTGGGGATGGTGTGTTCAGCTGTGTTGCTTTTACGCCAAACATAACGTTTTGCATTGTTGCCAAAAAGTTCAATTTTGGTTTCATCTGACCAGAGCACCTTCTTCCACGTTTGGTGTGTCTCCCAGGTGGCTTGTGGCAAACTTTAAACGACACTTTTTATGGATATCTTTAAGAAATGTCTTTCTTCTTGCCACTCTTCCATAAAGGCCAGATTTGTGCAATATACGACTGATTGTTGTCCTATGGACAGAGTCTCCCACCTCAGCTGTAGATCTCTGCAATTCATCCAGAGTGATCATGGGCCTCTTGGCTGCATCTCTGATCAGTCTTCTCCTTGTATGAGCTGAAAGTTCAGAGGGACGGCCAGGTCTTGGTAGATTTGTAGTGGTCTGATACTCCTTCCATTTCAATATTATCGCTTGCACAGTGCTCCTTGGGATGTTTAAAGCTTGGGAAATCTTTTTGTATCCAAATCCGGCTTTAAACTTCTTCACAACAGTATCTCGGACCTGCCTAGTGTGTTCCTTGTTCTTCATGATGCTCTCTGCGCTTTTAACGGACCTCTGAGACTATCACAGTGCAGGTGCATTTATACGGAGACTTGATTACACACAGGTGGATTGTATTTATCATCATTAGTCATTTAGGTCAACATTGGATCATTCAGAGATCCTCACTGAACTTCTGGAGAGAGTTTGCTGCACTGAAAGTAAAGGGGCTGAATAATTTTGCACGCCCAATTTTTCAGTTTTTGATTTGTTAAAAAAGTTTTAAATATCCAATAAATGTCGTTCCACTTCATGATTGTGTCCCACTTGTTGTTGATTCTTCACAAAAAATACAGTTTTATATCTTTATGTTTGAGGCCTGAAATGTGGCAAAAGGTCGCAAAGTTCAAGGGGGCCGAATACTTTCGCAAGGCACTGTAACTGCTAACTGCTTTGACAGCACCATCCCTTATCTTACCTCATTTGCACACACTGTATATAGACTTTTTTCTATTGTGTTATTGACTGTATGTTTGTTTATTCCATGTGTAACTCTGTGTTGTTGTTTGTGTCGCACTGTTTTGCTTTATCTTGACCAGGTCGCAGCTGTAAATGAGAACTTGTTCTCTACTAGCCTACCTGGTTAAATAAATGTGAAATAACAATTTAAAATGCTGCCAAACATACCCTCGCAAAACTGACTATCCTACCGATCCTTGACTTCGGCGATGCAATTTACAAAATATCCTCCGATAAAGCTCCGCCTTATCTCAGCTCACTGGTCACCATAGCAACACCCACCCGTAGCACACACTCCAGCAGGTATATTTTACCTGTGTAAACAGCCCATCCAACCAACTACCTACCTCATCCCCATATTTGTTTTTGTTTTTCTGCTCTTTTGCACACCATTATTTCTACTTGCACATCCTCATCTGCACATATATCACTCCAGTGTAAATTGCTAAATGGTATTTACTTCACCACTATTGGCCTATTTATTGCCTTACCTCCTTACTTCATTTGCACACACTGTATACAGATTTTTCTATTGTGTTATTGACTGTACATTTGTTTATCCCATGTGTAACTCTGTGTTGTTTTCATCGCACTACTTTGCTTTATCTTGGCCAGGTCTCAGTTGTAACTG
Source organism: Oncorhynchus mykiss (assembly GCF_057628025.1). Classification (NCBI taxonomy): domain Eukaryota; kingdom Metazoa; phylum Chordata; class Actinopteri; order Salmoniformes; family Salmonidae; genus Oncorhynchus; species Oncorhynchus mykiss. The sequence goes on from NC_143049.1 coordinate 10,539,348, forward strand.
AGAACTTTTTCTCAACTGGCCTATCTGGTTAAATTATGGTTGGTTTTTAAAAAGTTTAAATCCCATTATGCCAGTGCCAGCCCATAGCCAAATGTTTAGCTAGCTAGCTAACATTAGCGCATTTGCTAACTAGCAAAAATATTTTGTATTGTATTTTTTGTACCATCCCATAGTCTACATTGCATATGAAGTGTGACTGGTTCATCTGTAGATGAAAATACCCTCTTTTTCCCTTTTTTTTGTTGGCACCCCCACTTCGGGGTTCGTTCTCTCTGATTGGCTCAAAGTCAAGTTGTTGGCCACTGACGAGCATTGCGATTCTACAAGTAGAATTGGTAGGTTAGTCGCTGCCGGGTCGGCAAGCAGCAGATAACGCTTTTGTTCTAGCAAGAAAAGGAACGGCCTGCCACTATGATAAGTGCCTTTCGGCAGTACCTATCGGCAATGAGATTCTCAGTGTGTTTCATGCTTAAAAACCACTCAATTATAGCCCTTAACACTCGGCATTCCCACAGAAGGCCCGGCCACAGCATATGCTGAACTACCATTAGAGAGAGAGGAAGGAGAGAAAGAGATGGGAGAGGAGAGGATGAGTTAAAACCTAGCCAGCAGATCCGACCCGCTTGCTTACAGCTTCATTTGGGTGGGACAGGCTTCCTGCGTAGATTAAAATATAGTGGAGCCAGCACAAGATCATTTTCGCAAAACGTAGCATGAATTTTGAATAAGTGGGACACATTTTGCATTTCAGTCTTCTGTAACCTCTTTCAACATCTATCCAACACATTAGCCCAACACATTTCTGAAATCCTCAAGATGTTTCCTAATCACACAGAAAAACTCATGTTGATATCATATTCACAGAGGCATGACACACTCATTTGTGTACACTGAGTCCAAACCATATTTTCTGTTTGCATTTGGTAGACTACGACAGCAGGTTAGATGAACTGGGACACAATGATTATAATCCTGATTGTACTCCAATGACAATTCAATTCAATTTTGTGTGATTAGGAAACATGTGTTGGGATAATATATTGGATAGATGTCTGAACAGGTTACAAATCCACTTTTTCTGAATTCACTAAAATAACTGTACCAATAACAGTACTACAAAAAAACATTTGCAGGATATAGTACTACAAGCCGACAACAAGAAAAATTATTGAAATACAAAAGGTAAACAAAATATTGGCAACTTTTTAATAGTATGCACATTTACATAACAATTTGTGATGATTATTTATGACAGTTTTATAACCTTAACATCAAAACAGAAAAAAATCTATGTCACTTATCATACTGTGTGCTTCGCAGGGTGAGCTCCCACCTTGACGCTTGCTCTGTGATGTCACACCAATGAAGTGATCATGTGGTTTCTCTGCAAGGGCTTAGTCACAATAGTGTTGACTTTCTCTAGTCAGACCAATGAATAAATGTGTCAGGATTAAACTGTGCCAGTTTATATGACCTCCCACTCTTTCTGATTTCACCCTGCCTCAATCCAGGAATGAAAAATGCATTGTACTCCCAAATGTTACACTGACAAGGTTGAACGACTGCTTGCTTAACAGTCGCTCAATCTTCTCAGTGTAACAGTTGTAATAACTGGACAATTCGGAGTACAATGTTGATTAATGTGCACTGTCCCTGTAAAAAATAAAATAAACTCAAACTCGATGCATTTCTCATCCCTGGATTGGGGGACGTTTTCTGAGACATTTCTGGTGCCGGCTCCGCCGTGTCTTCATCGACACAGGAAGCCTGTCTGAACCCTAGCGTAGCTGTAAGCAAGCGGGTCGGATCTGCTGGCGAAGTTAAAAACCTGCCTTGATTGTCTAATGGAACTGCTCTTTCTCCATGAGTGCCCACCACACATCCCTTCCTTCCTGTCTCTGTACCTTTAGCTCTGACTGGTCATTACCACAGCCAAATCCAGAAACAAACAAGGGATTCATTTGCCTTCACGATAATTAACAGCGAGAGACACCCTTTTAACACCCTTCTGTCCAATGGTGTCAGTTGGTGTGTGTGCGTGCAATGTGTTTGTGTGTGTGTATATGTCAGACACTACCATTGTGCTGGCATGTGTGACCAACGTGAGTGTGATCGTGCTTGTCACATGTTTAAATATAACTCTCAGTGTGTGTGTGTGTGTGTGTGTGTGTGTGTGTGTGTGTGTGTGTGTGTGTGCGTGTGTGTGTGCGTGTGTGTGTGTGTGTGTGTGTGTGCGTGTGGGTGTGTGTACTAAACAGTGGTATGCTGAGCGCTGCACACCCTAAGGGCACTATAGCCCATCTCTTCAGCGTAGAGGGCCTCTCAATGAAAAAACTCATGCCTGCAAGCTTCAAACAAAATGATTGTTCCACATAACACCCCTACACACAAACACACTCAAAGGAAAACTATTAAAGCCAAGGCAAAGCACCCAGAGACACGCACAGGCAGGCACGCATTTGCAGTAACACACATCCAACCAACTCGCTACTGACAGAAGTGGGGTTTAATAACCGTTTAAAGTATGATTGTGCTAAACACAGAGCAGGCAGCGGGAACCAAAGCAATCCCAACGTAGCCTGTTTATTTCGATTCGGATCGATAGGAATAACAGGTTATCATTCCTGACGTGGGCTTACACAGGAGAACATGGAACGTCAAAGAGAGTGACATGTACAATAAAATAACCATTGGAATTCACAACAGCGATAGGCTCTGTATTCTGCCCAGGAAATATAGTATGTAGGCTACAGCAGGTGTTGAGCATTACAGTGAATTTAAAAGAGCAGTTTTGCGCTTACCTGTGTTTTCTCTGCCGACGTGAACGAAACCTGCAGCGGTGGTCTCTTTAGAGGCCATAGCGCGCCCTGACGCGTCCGTCTGCGCTTCTTATAATCAAGGGAGAGAGCCGCTAATGCGTTTCAACTGGCAATCGGAGAGTAGCGCGGGCGACTCCAGTTCCTATAAACATATCAAATCGGGGGGAGAGACAGATAGAGCGAGACAGATAGAGAGAGAGAGAGAGAGAGAGAGAGAGAGAGAGAGAGAGAGAGAGAGAGAGAGAGAGAGGGGGGGGGGGGGGGGGGGATGCATCAGTCAACGCAAGAAGCATAGACCCAAGGGCTTCAGATGTTACTTTTAATATTTGAGGGAAAATAAAATAATAACACTATAATCTCGAATCTCAAATAACCTCAACACTAATTCTAATAACACGAATTATTAAAAGTCACACAAAAACATTGAATAAACGTATTAAATTTGTCAAAATATTCTAATGATATTTGTTATCTTTAATATCAAAATTAATAATGACTCCATTTTGCTTCATTAGATCAATAACTTTTGGTTCATTTCATTCATATCAAGAAATAGCCTACAGTACCGCCCATTGTCAATATATGGCCATGGAGACAGTTTTTTGTGAGCTGGGTGGTTGCCAACAATTATTACACAGTATGGACTGCTGCAGTAAAAACTGGAGGAGAAGTCACCACGTTTCCATCCACAGTTTTCATGCGACTCATGTCATACCGTATTTTAAAAAATCACAACAGCTGTGATGGAATGAAAAGGGAACGGTTCGGTACCGTGGTAAAGTTGCTTTGAGATTCGATATTTGCCAAACATTCGGACCTTCGAACATCAATAGCTTGCGATCGATTTGAGTTTTATGAAGAAAAAAGATGTTAATCAAAGCACAGTTTCATAATCACACAGCAATAGTGTAGGCAGTCTGGCCACAGTCAATGCAGGTAGTTAGGAACTACCAACAAAGTGCATGATCACAATATTAAAATGTGAATAGCTCTTACACCATGTGACTTAGCAACCTTATTTCAACTGTGCATTATGCTTTACACAGAGAGGCATGTTACAGACTCTTTCGTTTTCTCCTAAAATGATTCCTATGTTTTTGAAATATACATATGTATACAAAAATCAACTAAAATGCAATAGCTCCTTGACCATGTGACCTAGACACCTCAAACCAACTTTGGAATGTTCACAGGGTAGGGACACACATGGCACACCCGTTGGTTTCCCCAGTAAGCACTTACACCATGTTATATCAATATTTCAACATGTACAATTTAAATAGCAACCACATGATTTAGCAACCTAGTTTAAACTGTCCATTATTACTTATATAAACAGTCATGTTGCACACACTAGTGTTCTCATAAAATGATTCCTGCATTTAAAAAAAAGTATATACAGTGCATTCGGGAAAGTATTCAGACTCCTTGACTATTTCCACATTTTGTTAAGTTACAGCCCTATTCTAAAACTGATTACATAGTTTTTTTCCCTGATCAATCCACACACAATCCCCATAATGAAATGAATGAAAGAAATTAGCCTTAGACCACTGCACCACTCGGGAGTCAAGCATTTATAAATTGTGTGTTCACCATATATTAATAATTAAACCCATGTTAATAAACCATTTACTAATCTTTTGTAAAGTATTTTTGCAGTCCCTAATCTAAATTGAGTGCTATTCATACTTTATGAACACTTTATAAATGTTTTGAGTGACCATAAAGATGGGCATGTCATTGGTAGGAATTCCTGCAGTACCTGGTAAAAGAACAAGCACGCAACACAGCATGTTTCAGGAAATACACTGTATATACATGAATAACTGTGAAGAACTAGCTTACTAACATTTACAAATGCGGGAGTAATGATTAATAAATGGTGAGTAGACAGTTTGTAAATGACTTATACATGGTTTATTATTGACCCTTATAATGAAGTGTTACCCTAGGCTAGGATTTTGCTGGGCCCAGCCCAGTTATGCTAGACTTAGCAGCACAGACGGCTCAGCAGCTGCAGCTACAGGCAAGTGTAGTGGACGTAGGATGGAGAGAGAGAGAGAGAGAGAGAGAGAGAGAGAGAGAGAGAGAGAGAGAGAGAAAGAGAGAGAGAGAGAGAGAGAGAGAGTGAGAGAGAGAGAGAGAGAGAGAGAGGGAGAGGGAGAGGGAGAGGGAGAGAGAGAGAGAGAGAGAGAGAGAGAGAGAGAGAAAGAGAGAGAGAGAGAGAGAGAGAGAGAGAGAGAGAGAGAGAGAGAGAGAGAGACACACACACACACACTGACACATGTACTGCCAGTGTATTGATATTTTGGGTCTATATTATGTATGTAATAGTAATTAACCCTTAGGATAGGGGAGACAAGTACAATATTCTTAAATCCACATAAAAACAATATGCATATGTGTTTCCATCAAGACATCTCTGGTGGGATAATGTGCATATTGTTTGCAGATATATTGCAGATAAAAAGCTGTGCGCGATGAAATAGTGCACATAAATATACACTTTGTGGTTTAATTCCCATGTACAGAATAAAGTTAAATGGGTTTCCATCGCATTTTCAACTCAACTGAAGGTTTTCTCACAAAAAATGTTGCGTTAGTATTGGCACATGCGCTCTAACTAACAGCTTGCAGATACAGTGTGGGTACAGCCCACTATGACTAGGGAAACCATGCAATTAAATAGGCTACAGATGGAATAAGTTATGATGAACTTCACAGGGTGGTGAAAGCGCACTGTGATCTTGATGCGCCTTTCCAATTAATATCAAGGGTCTTGTTCTGGAGACATGATGATTCGTGCTTGACTGCTGTTTGACAACTACAAATATTCTCATCCGTGATAATCTCATCATGTGGTCACCAACCTTTTCTGAGTCAAGATCACTTTCTGAGTCAAGATCACTTTCTGAGTCAAGATCACTTTCTGAGTCAAAATGCGAGCAGAGATCTACCACTCAGATTTTTATTTAAACGTGTCTTAAAAAAACGTAAGCCTAAGCAACATTAACCAATTAAAAACAGTTATGTAGAAATGAGGTTTGTGCAGTAGGCTATAGGCCCAATACATTACCACCGCATATTGGCTACACTCGAATTGCCCTGCCAATGAGGTTCTTCTCAGACCCTTTTGAAATGATATTTCAACATTTTAGGTGCATGATCCCACTGATAATAGATCATTGTTGTATTACTTGTGATGCACAGCTTTTACTGGACTGATTGGCCTGCATCTGATGGTCAGTCTGAGGGGAGGGAGGCAGCAGCCTTGAGGCTACCTCCCACCTGACTCGCCGTCCCTCCTCTCTCGCTCCCGTCAATGAGAAGAGGGGTTACAAACTTCCAGCTGATTGCAGAAATAATGCAGTGTGACTTAATGACCAGAGAAACTAAAATATTCCTTGATATTAAAAAAGACACAAGCTGCAAATAATAACAACGCAAGCTCATCGAAACTCTTCGCTATACTCATTCATTGCCGCTGCAGTGCTGGTTGTAGCGTGAGTGGAAGTAGGGAGATCGCAAATGTATAGCTTATAAAACTGTTGAACAAAGTGTTTACGGTGCTGAATAACAACTTAAATAAGAACTCACTCATACAAACAGCAGCTTTCGCTCTGGTCATGGTTTGAAAAGAAATCTCACATGATCAACTTTGCTGTGCATTCAAAGCTTCTTTTTACAGTCTATGGATCGAGGAAACTGTGCAGACACGGTGATCTGGGCTATCCGAATGGACAGTGGTAGGCCTACAGGTGCACTTCATTTGCTCTCTGAGCCTGCCTGGTAGGCGGAGTTCTACCTTCAGACACATGAAATGGTTCAAAATGGGAACACTTTGCCTTCCCGGCGCTAGGGCTACTGAATCTACCGCCAACAGCAGAAAAATAAATAAATAAGAACGCAAGGCTTTATCTTTGGGTTTTTGACATAAATGTTTGGGGATTGACTAGGAATGGCTATATCCACAACATGTCCATTTTGTGGAAACACACCACTGGTGGGAAGATGCAGATTTTAGAACATTCACATGAAAATCTGTCGCCAATTAGATAGAAACGTAGCTACTGAAGCAAATATGTTGGGTCTGTTTGAAGGGCAAGCCAGGTTTGGCCATTTGGTTATCTCTATTGTCCGTTTGGTGGAAACACCACTGACGGGAAAATGTGTATATTTTCTTCATGCAGATTTTAGAATATTCGCATGAAAATCTATCGCCAATTGGATGTAAACCTAGTTATTGGAGGAAATATGTTGAGTCTGTTTGAAGGGCAAGCCAGGTTTGGCCATTTGGTTATCTTTATTGGAATCAATATTTTTGAATACGTGGATGCCTTCATTTAAGATAACGTATTTCAACCCATCAGTCTGCACAGTATGGGAGAGCCATGAGGTTTTGTTCAGTACAAATCCGTACAGGTTTCAGGCACTATTCCTTCGCATCCTTGATAGCAAGTGTTGAAAAGTTAATATTGTAAGTCAATTACCATCTTGCAAAAACACTCTATTACACACATCATTACAAACACACCATCACCCTGTCTCTCTCTCTCTCTCTCACACACACACACACACACACACACACACGAAAACAACAGGAAACAAACGGGAACTGACATGATTCTGAAAAGGAGGGGTACGGTAGAGTTATGAGACAAACGAGAAAGGGGCATGGCAAACAGATTAAGCAAAATGACTCATTTCCCTTTGTATCCTTGAAAGGATTGGTACAGATCACAAAGGGCTTGAGAGGCCTGATTGGATCAAGCAGCAAATAAAGCAGAAAACAGAAAGAGTCTAGTGTGATTATTCCACTGATCTGAACCATTGCTTGTCGAACCCAACCCTAAGTAATTTCACAAATGTAATATCTGCTATTGTTTTACAGCCTCCTTTGTCCCTTTCACTCTGCAGTGAAGTGGATGATGAACCCATGTGTGTGAGCATGCACCATGCACTACACACACAAACAGTTCAGGGTTAGCTTGCATTTGTGAGAGGTGTGTGTGAGGGTGTATAGAAGGCACAGGAGCAGCTGGCTCTGGTGTCATCCCTAACACTGGCCCTAAAGGGGCCCCATGGCCACATAAACATGTTTGTGTCAGTTTGTGTGTGAGAGGAGACCTTTGTGTCTGTGTCTCTCAAATGATGTCACTGGAGTGAAAGACCCCAGTGGGGGGGCATAACAGCAGGGAGAGAAGGGGAGGGAGGGAAGGGTAAGTGGAGGAGAGAAGACAATGAAAACTGGCAGGTTTAGGGTCTCTTCTCCTTGAATTTGCTTTCCCTGTCCAGTTCTTCAACACTAGTGCAGATGGAAAAGAGGCAGCAGTCACTGCAGACTATTGAGATTGAACCTCCGCTTAAGAGTTTAGCTAAGGTGAGATGATAAACAGGCCGACACGGGGTCCAGGTTTCACAGGGTGAAAGACTTCAGCTGTTCACACGGACACGCTTGAAAGTATGATATCATCCTTTATTAATGAATACATCATCTCAAAGACAGGAGCAGGGACGTCCTCAGTGTACTCTCACTTACTTCTCTGTCTGTTAGGATGTATGTATGAACGCTCCCAGTAAAAATAAACTCAGACATGTTATTTCCACTAAAACATTTACAGTTGACTGACCTTTGGACCATCACGCATGGTCCTATGGAATAGATCTTACAAGAACCTCTTTTATCTGTGCATTTTTTTTTTTTTACAAAAACATCAGAATCTGTGCATTTTGAAATACAAAGTGGTGCTTAGCTAAAGGAGATTTACGGACTGTATCCATTTCATCATTTTAGGTCTTGGTCTTTTCCTGACTGTCTACACCAGGATGTGTGCAAGTAGGATAAGGCAGTTACGCTTCATATATATATATATATAGACTAACAGTGCTTGGGTCTACCAGTGCTTATGATGTGCTGCCCTCACCTGGTGAGACAGGGTAAAATCCTATTCCCATTTCTCCTCTATTCCGTTTCACATGAATGAGCATTGGCTGATGCAGGCATGAAATGAGTGCTGCATATAGTAAAGGATATAACGGTAATTATGTTTGCTTTTTCGAAGCTCACTGTGCCGAACATGGAAAGTTCAGTTTGTCACTGTGTTTGAGTGCACATGTCAAAGGAAATCATATTGGGGGGGGGGGGGGATACACTATTATAAGCACTCCACCTCTGGCCCAAGGCAGCATGCAGCTAGGGCCAAAACTCTCTTCATCTGGCTGATGGGACTACATGGGTGACCTTTACAGCTTGTGCTGTGACTGAGCAGTCAGATATAAAGCAGAGTATGAAGCCTGTCAGTAATACAAGCCCACAGAGAATTGCTGTCGCTACAGCACCCTGGCTTCCCCACTGTCTGCACTCACCTCTCCCATGGTTCCGTTCACGTGGTCCCCAGCTGCTGACCGGGCGTTTTGGGATCTCAAACACTGCTTCACCACGGCTCCCATCTTGGTTCATCCTGACCCGTCCGGCCACTTCGTGGTGGAGGCCGATGTTTAGGATGTCAGAATGGGGGCTGTCCTGTCCCAGCGTTCTGCCCTGGACCTCAAGCTGCATTCCTGCACCGCCTTCTCCCACCGCCTCAGTGCCAAGGAGAGGAACTACGATGTGGGGAATAGTGAGCTTCTCGCGGTTGTTGGAGTTGAGACCGGGGCTGGAGTTGGCGGGAACATCCATTCATTGTGTGGACCGACCACAAGAACCTGGAATATTTCCGCACTGCCAAGCGCCTCAATTCCAGGCAGGCTAGGCGGGCCCTACTGTTCACCTGGTTCAACTTCTCCCTCTCCTACCGCCGGGATCCAAGAATGTCAAGCCGGATGCGCCGTCACGCCGCTATAGCCCCACGACTACTACCCCAGGGGGTCCAGATAACCGGATGTTCGTGTCTGACGCTGTCCGCTCCGCGGTCCTGGAGTGGGCCCATTCCTCCAGGCTTGCCTGCCACCCGGGCTCCCGTTGGATCCTGGCTTTTGTGCGACAACTCTTTTGGTGGCCTACCATGGTTCCTGATGTCTCTGCATTTCTCACCGCTTGGACGGTCTGTGCACAGAACAAGACTGCTCGGCAAGCTCCGGCTGGTCTCCTCCAACCTCTGCCTGTCCCTCACCGTCCCTGATCTCACATCTCCCTGGACTTTGTCACGGGTCTCCCCCATCTGATGGCAACACCGCCATCCTGACCGTTGTGGATCGGTTTTCCAAAGCCTCCCACTTTATTCCCACAGACCCTCCGGATCTTCCGGATCCATGGACTGCCAGCCGACATGGTCTCCAACCGGGCTCCTCAGTTCTCATCCCAGGTTCTGGAAGGTGTTCTGCACCCTCATTGGGTCATTGGCCAGCCTGTCCTCCGGTTTCCACTCCCAGTCAAACGGCCAGTCGGTGCGAGCCAACCAAGACCTTGAGACTACTCTGCGCTGCCTGGTCTCCGCCAACCCCACCACCTGGAGCCAGCAGCTTGTGTGGGTCGAGTATGCCCACAACACCCTTCCCTGCTCTGCCACTGGCCTATCACCGTTTGAATGTTCCCTGGGGTATCAGCCCCTGGTCTTCCCTGAGCAGGAAGAAGGGCTTGGCATACCTTCTGCCCAGATGTTTGTCTGCAGCTGTCGTCGTACCTGGAGGAGAGCCCGGTCGGCCCTCCTCAAGACCACCTCCAGGTATTGACGACAAGCGGATCGCCACCGGACCCCGGCTCCCCAGTATCATGTCGGGCAGAAGGTATGGCTGTCCACCCAGATCTGCCCCTCCGGGTGGAATCCCGCAAACTGTTCCCCCGGTTTATCGGTCTGTTTCCCATCTCCAAAGTCATTAGCCCCACTGCTGTTCATCTCCTGTTGCCCCGTACCCTTCATATACATCCCGCCTTTCATGGGTCTAGAGTTAAACCCATGTCTCACAGCCCTTTGTCTCCTGTCTCCAGGCCCACCCATCTCCCCTGTCTCATTCGACAGCCAACCGGAGTACACGTGAGGCGTCTCCTGAAGGTTTGATCTCGGGGCAGGGGGTTCCAGTACCTGGTTGACTGGGAGGATTATGGCCCAGAGGAGAGGTGCTGGGCCTCCGCCAGGGACATCCTGTACAGGGACAATGCCGACATCCTGGTCAACCAGGTATGCACCCAGGTAGGCACCCCTGGGGGGGTACTGTCACACCCTGATCTGTTTCACCTGTCTATGTGCTAGTCTCCACCCCCCTCCAGGTGTTGCTCATCTTCCCCATTATCCCCTGTGTATTTATACCTGTGTTCTCTGTTTGTCTGTTGTCAGTTAGTTTTGTTCGTAAAACCTACCAGCATTTGTTCCCCTACTCCAGTCTGTTTCTTGCTCCTGTTTTCTAGTCCTTCCCGGTTTTGCCCCTTCTGCCTGCCCTGTTCTGGACCCTTTGCACCAATCTCTGGAATACTGACCCCTGCCTGCCTTTGACCTGTTGTTTGCCAGCCCCTGTGTTAGAAATAAACGTTTGTTTCTTCGACACTGTCTGCATCTGGGACATACCTGAAACGTGATACATTCACCATTGTTTGGAATTAAATAGAAGGGTGAACGGAGCGATCAGGCTGGTTCACTCAGGCTAATAGCCTACAGTATGACCTATAAACAAAAGGCTTAGGATTGCAACCTATCAATTAGAACTGAAGTTACAGAAAGCTTTTACTCACCCGGTCAGGTGATGAGTTTGCACTCATACTCTGATGCAATTTCACCAACAGATCATGTCAATTAAACACCATATCAAAGAAGAATTTGAAGTTATTGTTAAAATATCTATAGCTCTGCATATAAGCAGTCTTTTTTAGTCTTCAGATTGATTTGAGGTGGCTTAGATTTGTCTGTGAAAATGTACATTTCACTAACAGACTCATTATTGCTTGCGGCCCAATAAAGAGACTGCATAAAAAACAGAAAACATTAAAACGGCAATCCTTAGTTGAAGCAATAACAAAGTGGCTCTGTTTATAACTGCCTCTGTTTTGGTAAAAAGCTGAGTGATGGGCCTTGAGAAATGTAACCACTCTCAGTGTCACATCCTGACCTTAGTTCCTTTTTTATGTCTCTATTTTAGTTTGGTCAGGGCATGAGTTGGGGTGGGCATTCTATGTTTTGTGTTCTATGTTTTATATCTCTATGTGTTTGGCCTGGTATGGTTCCCAATCAGAGGCAGCTGGCAATCGTTGTCTCTGATTGAGAACCATACTTAGGTAGCCTGTTTTCCTATTTAGAGTTGTGGGTGATTGTTTTCTGTTGTGTGTCTGCACCAGCCAGAACTGTTTCAGTCGTTCACTTTGTTATTTTGGTGTTCATTAAATTAATATGGACACATACCACGCTGCACCTTGGTCCTCTCCTTCCAACAGCTGTTACACTCAGATTAATAGGCAGTGCTATGGATGCAAGGACTAACCATCCAATATATAAAAAATAATAACTGTGAGCATGTTTTGAGATGATACAGTGTTTGTTTACATGTACAATGTTTACAAACATTGGAGTAAAGCAAGCTAATACTCTGGATTCTGATGTGGTTTGACAGTTGATTTATAAGTTATATTATTTAAGACTCAGTGGGTATATTTAAGTGGACGGCAGTATAAAACATATTTTCATGAGAGAGCCATGAACAGTAACTAGTAATGCCTTATAATGTTAGAAAGCGCAGATATTTTTTTAATCTATGACTTGTAGGCCCTTTTTGCACTAGCATGCACTGCTATAGTAAATAGCATGAAAAATAGTACATAGTAGATTTCATTTTAAAATGTCATATGTTATGAACAAGTTCTTAAGAACAACCTATTCATGAAAAATCGCGGAATAGGGCTTACATTTTTTTTTTAAATAATCTACACATATTCACCAACTACAATTGACATGCTATAAGATTTCAGCTGCCTCATTACTAGTGCTAAGTGATTAACAGAAATGTCCGTTATTTTTTGTTTTTTAAACAACTAATTGACCGGTCTCGGTTCAATTACTTGAACTCCATTTCAATGTACACATTGCACAGTTTCTCTAGAGATAAATCAGATCCTGCCTGAACTTTGCGATGTAGTAGGGAGTTGCAGTTTCCAGCAGGACATTATTCTACATAGTTTAGCGCATAAAACGTGGTAATGTCACGACGTCCGCCGAAGTTGGCGGTCGTTGTCACCGTCCTACTAGCCGCTACCGATCTCTTTTTCGTTTGTCTGTTGGTTTTGTCTTATTAGTTTCACCTGTGTGTATTTTGGTTTAATTAGCTTCCCTATATGTAGTAGTTTGACCCGCCCTTGTTTTGTGCGGGATTGTCTTTTGTTACGTGTGTACATATTAGGTCGTAGTGTATTTTATTTTCTATACTGGACACCCTGTGGTTTTGGGTTGTCTGGTATAGTGTCCTGCGCCCTGTATTGTATTGGGCTTATCAGTTTGGTGTGCAATAGTAAAGCACTTTACTCCGTTACTCTCTCTCTCTCTCTGTGTCTGATTCCTGCACACACACCTAGTCCCGCGTGACAGGTAATTAAGTACAATGACCACAATCCATTGTGCATCTACTTGTCCAGTGTGTTTCCAAAGACAGAATGAAACGCTGTGGTGTTTATCTTTGCCTGCTATGGAAGAGACAAGAATGCACGTGATTGTGAATGGATATACAGTAGACAGCAGCAGTTGCTTCGTGAGGTATGATAGTTGGTATTCAGCAGTCATACAAGTATGCCTTATTGACGTTGAAGAACTACAAAATAGATTGTCAGACAGCCTAGGCAGCAGCTCTATAGAGATGAGATGATGACTTGGAATGAAATAATAAAGTCATCAAATAATACAAATATTATATACACAACAACTGAAATATTTTATTACAGTAAAGTAATGTGAATAAATGATGGTTAGTAATGGGCAGTCACTATCATGTGACTTTTATTAATTGTTATATTCTGTGTTGTAACAGCATTTAACTCAAATAATCTAAACCGAAATCGAAAACTGTGATTATTTTTTAATAATCTAACCGCAACAACCTCAAAAAGCACTACTTGCTCAGCACTACTGACAGTATCTCTATTACACTCTACACTGCCCTCGCCCACCTGGACAAAAGGAATACCTATGTAAGAAAGTGGTTCGTTGACTATAGCTCAGTATTCAATACAATAGTCCCCTCCAAGATAATCACCAAGCTCAGGACCCTGGAACTGAACACTTCCCTCTGCAACTGAATTCTGGACTTCCTGATGGGCCACACCCAGGCGGTGAGGGTAGGCAACAACACATCCGCCTTGATGACCATCAAAATGGGAGCCCCTCAGGGGTGTGGGCTTCGTCTCCTCCTGTACTCCCTGTTCAACCACAATTGCATAGTCGCACACGACTCAAACACCATCATCAAGTTAGCTGAAGACACGAAGGTGGCAAGACAGATCACCGATGAGCCAGCCTATACAGCCTATAGGGAGGAGGTCAGATACCTGGAAGTGTGGTGCCAGGACAACAACTTCTCCCTCAATGTCAGAAAGAAAAAGTAGCTGATCGTGGACTACAGGAAACAGAATCTGAACATGATCCCATCAATCAATCAATCAAATGTATATGTCAGAGCAGCTCACAGAGCAGCTCCCAACTGTCAGAGCAGCTCACAGATTACTGCACCTGTACATAGCCCACCTATAATTTAGCCCAAACAACTACCTCTTTCCCTACTGTATTTATTTTATTTATTTATTTTGCTCCTTTGCACCCCATTATTTGTATTTCTACTTTGCACATTCTTCCACTGCAAATCTACCATTCCAGTGTTTTACTTGCTATATTGTATTTACTTTGCCACCATGGCCTTTTTTTGCCTTTACCTCCCTTATCTCACCTCATTTGCTCACATCGTATATAGACTTGTTTATACTGTATTATTAACTGTATGTTTGTTTTACTCCATGTGTAACTCTGTGTTGTTGTATGTGCTTTATCTTGGCCAGGTCGCAATTGTAAATGAGAACTTGTTCTCAACTTGCCTACCTGGTTAAATAAAGGTGAAAAAATATATAAATCCCTTTTTACATCAGCCGATGTCACAAAGTGCTGTACAGAAACCCAGCCTAAAACCCCAAACAGGGCTGTAGTGGCGCGGGTCAAGAGCTTCAAGTGTCCACATCACTTAGGAATTAACATTGTCCACACACACCATTGCACTGCACACTGCCCTATCCTATCTGGACAAGAGAAATACCTATATAAGAATGCTGTTCATTGACTATAGTTCAGCATTCAACACCATAGTACTCTCCAAGTTCATCATTAAGCTGGGGCCCTGGGTCTGAACTCCGCCCTGTGCAACTGTGTCCTGGACTTTCTGACGGGCCACTCCCAGGTGGTGAAGGTAGGAAACAACACCTCCACTTCGCTGATCCTCAACACAAGGGCCCCACAAGGGTGCGTACTCAACCCGCTTCTGTACTCCCTGTTCACCCATGACTGCGTGGCCATGCAAGCCTCCAACTCTATCATCAAGTTTGCAGATGACACAACAGTAGTAGGCCTGATTAACAACAATTACGAGACAGCCTACAGGGAGGAGGTGAGGGCTCTGGGAGTGGTGCCAAGAAAACAACCTACATATCTATGTCAACAAAACCTACCTATGTCAACATAACAAAGGAGCTGATCGTGGACTTCAGGAAACAGCAGTGGGAGCACGCCCCTATCCACATCGACGAGACGGCAGCAGAGAAGGTGGAAAGCTTCAAGTTCTTCGGCGTACACATCACTGACGATCTGAAATGGTACACCCACACAGACAGTGTGGTGAAGAAGGCGCAACAGGGCCTCTTCAAACTCAGGAGGCTGAAGAAATTTGGCTTGGCCCCTAAAACCCTCACAAACTTTCACTTGTCAGTTACAGTGGTCTCCTAGCTGCAGTCTACAGAGCCTCATCAGCCACGCCTCTCAAAAATTAGTTTGGTTGCACCTAGGGCTGTAGGGGTCACAACATTTCGTCAGCTGGTGATTGTCAAGCAAATAACTGTCGGTCTCACGGTAATTGACCGTTAATTAACATAAACACATTTAGCCTCTCCTGGCTTCCCTCTGATGCCGACCTTTGGAGCATCTACATTTAAAAAAGTTGAATAAATGCATGTAATATAGCCTACACCTTCTCAATATATCCTTTATTTATTGTAGACAGGTCTAAAGAAGCATGATGTGAAGACAATGTAGTCTATTTTAGAAGAGTAGAATAGCATACTCTGAGTTGTCCTTATGTTAGGTCCTGATCTGGCTATGCCAAATGGCTGTGGGCTCCACTAGTTCATTTAGCAGACAAGATTTGCTCAGAATTCCGTGGCATTATTTTATAGTATGAAGAATACAACTGAACAAAGCTGAATAAAATACGAAGGATATTTTCTCCAAACGTGTTGAGTGGTTAACAAAGAAATTGGTACTCCTACATACTTAATTTAGAGTAATTAATGTAACTTTCGTTGTTCTACAAACGTTGGGCGACTGATTTGAAAAAAGCTGGTTGAAAGGCACGAGTTATGCTTTGTTTTTAGTGCAAGCTGTATACATTTCATCAGTCACTCAATCACAATTTGACAAGCACTTGATAATGCCTTGAATTTCATGGCGGCATCCCCTTTGGGTGACCGTAATGCACCTTAAAAAAATCCATGCCTTTGCGACCAGTGGCCGTTGTGCCCTTCTCCATGAGTGCTGTTTGCGCGGAAGTACCGCTCTCACTCACATGGCTCTCCGTCACTCCATAGGGTCTTTCTCACAGGCTACAAGTGAATACAGACACATCGGGGATGCAACTGCGTGCGTCCTTATCCAATTCCGAGTTGCATATTGAAGATATTGGAAAAACTGTCCACATTTACTTTTCGTCAGCCAACAAGATGAGTAGGCCTAACGAACAGGAAAAGCACTAGCCTATGTCAATCTACTATCCACCATAGTACAAAAGTCAATATATTATATTCTTTGCGGGAAATAAATATTCCAAACATAGTCTGGGACAGTTGTGGGATGCGATAGATCCCAAATTAATACAACCAGTAGCATCAAAAAAACCTTTTTACTCAATGTGCCTGACACAACAGATCAAAACGTTTAGCTTAAAATATTGGTGAACTTTTAGGATATTTCTTCACATTAGAAGCACATCAATGTGCACATGGCAGTAGGCCATAAGCGCGAATGTTCCATTAGAGGGAAAACACAATTATGAAAAGTCACCGCAAATTCAATTATGCATGTAATGCTTTTATTATAAAGGTGCATTATTGTGGTGAAAATTATCTTCCATAAACTTGAAACTCACATGCTGATTATGTATGCCAGTTAGGCTTGTAAAGCGGATTAATGTGCTTAATTTTAAGAAGTTATTTGGCCACTTTGGTTGTGATACTAACCTTATGAAAACATATAGGCCTATGGGCTAGGCTACATGAGGTGTGCAACTATGACTTGAAAAAGTCGGAAAGGCATTGTTTCTTATGCTGGGCATCATTCACAAGTGATAATATATCATTTCCAAATGATAGACTAATGCTGTCACCCATCAGAATATTCTTGATTTAATCTTGTCTTTACATATACTGAATAATATATGTGTGAAATTTGTTTTGATTTAGAATGGACCATTATCATGTATCTGTATCGAAACAGGGGCAGCAGGAAAAAATATGTGTCATCTATGCACTTAAATAGCGAATGGAGGACACTTTTCCCTTGGTTAATTTTCATGCCAGCCAGGTAGGCTATACTCCTGTAGTAAATATAAGCAATGTGCTTAATATTAGGAAAGTTGAGAAATAACTATAGTAGGCCTAGCCTATAGGAAGCTGATTGGATCCTCCTCTTTTTATTAGAGGCAATCACTCTGTTTTCTACAACAATTGCATAGCCTATAGAAATGTGCCGCAACATGATCTCTTATAGCCCTAGTTGCACCAGCACCACCTTGTTTGACTCAGAACTTGGTTTCTTTCTTCGCTTACTCTCCTCTCCTCTCCTGCCTGCCTGCCTCATGAGAGAGTGAACACAAATGTTTATGGAAAACAAGGTGTGTTAATAAAAAGAGGTTATAATATCAGTTTAGTCGTCCTTTAAAACTATCTAGAATGATCTAATCTACAGTTAGCTAACAAAACCCTTTTATTAGCCTAGCTACGTGCAGCGAGCAGCTGACGTTAATAATTTAGAGTCACTAAATAAATATGTTTGGCACAGGATAAAGATGATGAAACGAACTGCTGCTGCTAGTCAAGGCCAAGGTATTCTGAAGTTCATGAAAAGGTTAAGTCAGTCAGTTTGGTATTCCAGTAATGTTGGCATATTTATTTTTCCCACTGCTGGTGATTATTCACAAAAGTTTGTGGTGCAAATGTCACTGTCTTAAAAGTACAAAAACTACAAATTCCGCCACAGAGCAGTCTACACAGACAATATGAACACATTACACCAACCATGACAGATGGATGGCTAATGAGGAAAACAGCAGGTCTGGGACAGGTAGCACGTCCAGTGAACAGGTCAGGGTTCCATAGCCGCAGGCAGAACAGTTGAAACTGGAGCAGCAGCACGGTCAGGTGGACTGGGGACAGCAAAAAGTAATCATGCCAAGTAGTCCTGAGGCATGGTCCTAGGGCTCAGGTCCTCCGGGAGAGAGAAAGAAAGAAAGAGAATTAGAGAGAGCATACTTAAATTCACACAGGACACTGGATAACACAGGAGAAATACTCCAGATATAACAGACTGACCCTAGCCCCCCGACACATAAACCACTACAGCATAAATACTGGAGGCTGAGACAGGAGGGGTCAGGAGACACTGTGGCCCCATCCGATGATACCGCCGGACAGGGCCAAACAGGATATAAACCAACCCACTTTGCCAAAGCACAGCCCCCACACCACTAGAGGGATATCTTCAACCACCAACTTACCATCCTGAGACAAGGCTGAGTATAGCCCACAAAGTTTTCCGCCATGGCACAACCCAAGGGGGGCGCCAACCCAGACAGGAAGACCACTTCAGTGACTCAACTCACTCAAGTGACGCACCCCTCCTAGGGACGGCATGGAAGAGCACCAGTAAGCCAGTGACTCAGTCCCTGTAATAGGTTTAGAGGCAGAGGATCCCAGTGGAGAGAGGGGAACCGGCCAGGCAGAGACAGCAAGGGTGGTTTGTTGCTCCAGTGCCTTTCCGTTCACCTTCACACTCCTGGGCCAGACTACATTCAATCATAGGACCTACTGAAGAGATGAGTCTTCAATAAAGACTTAAAGGTTGAGACCAAGTCTGCGTCTCTCACATGGGTAGGCAGACCATTCCATAAAAATGGAGCTCTATAGGAGAAAGCCCTGCCTCCAGCTGTTTGCTTAAAAATTCTAGGTACAATTAGGAGGCCTGCGTCTTGTGACTATAGCATATGTGTAGGTATGTACGGCAGGACCAAATCGGAAAGATAGATAGGAGCAAGCCCATGTAATGCTTTGTAGGTTAACAGTAAAACCTTGAAATCAGCCCTTGCCTTAACAGGAAGCCAGTGTAGGGAGGCTAGCGCTGGAGTAATATGATCAAATTTTGGGGTTCTAGTCAGGATTCTAGCAGACGTATTTAGCACTTACTGAAGTGTATTTAGTGCTTTATCCGGGTAGCCGGAAAGTAGAGCATTGCAGTAGTCTAACCTAGAAGTAACAAAAGCATGGATACATTTTTCTGCATTATTTTTGGAGAGAAAATATCTGATTTTTGCAATGTTACGTAGATGTAAAAAAGCTGTCCATGAAACAGTCTTGATATGTTCGTCAAAAGAGAGATCAGGGTCCAGAGTAACACAGAGGTCCTTCACAGTTTTATTTGAGACGACTGTACAACCATCAAGATTAATTGTCAGATTCAGCAGAAGATTTCTTTGTTTCTTGGGACCTAGAACAAGCATCTCTGATTTGTCCGAGTTTA
The DNA here is from genome assembly GCF_057628025.1 of Oncorhynchus mykiss. Taxonomy (NCBI): domain Eukaryota; kingdom Metazoa; phylum Chordata; class Actinopteri; order Salmoniformes; family Salmonidae; genus Oncorhynchus; species Oncorhynchus mykiss. The sequence goes on from NC_143049.1 coordinate 10,559,125, forward strand.
AAAGTAGAAAGTTTGCAGCCATCCACTTCCTCATGTCTGAAACACAGGCTTCTAGCGAGGGCAATTCTGGGGCTTCACCATGTTTCATTGAAATGTACAACTGCGTGTCATCCGCATAGCAGTGAAAGTTAACATTATGTTTTCGAATGACATCCCCAAGAGGTAAAATATATAGTGAAAACAGTGGTCCTAAAACGGAACCTTGAGGAACACTGAAATGTACAGTTGATTTGTCAGAGGACAAACCATCCACAGAGACAAACTGATATCTTTCCGACAGATAATATCTAAACCAGGCCAGAACTTGTCCGTGTAGACCAATTTGGGTTTCCAATCTCTCCAAAAGAATGTGGTGATCGATGGTATCAAAAGCAGCACTAAGGGCTAGGAGCACGAGGACAGATGCAGAGCCTCGGTCTGATGCCATTAAAAGGTAATTTACCACCTTCACAAGTGCAGTCTCGGTGCTATTATGGGGTCTAAAACCAGACTGAAGCATTTCGTATACATTGTTTGTCTTCAGGAGGGCAGTGAGTTGCTGCGCAACGGCTTTTTCTAAAATGTTTGAGAGGAATGGGAGATTCGATATAGGCCGATAGTTTTTTATATTTTCTGGGTCAAGGTTAGGCTTTTTCAAGAGAGGCTTTATTACTGCCACTCTTAGTGAGTTTGGTACACATACGGTGGATAGAGAGCCATTTATTATGTTCAACATAGGAGGGCCAAGCACAGGAAACAGCTCTTTCAGTAATTTAGTTGGAATATGGTCCAGTGTGCAGCTTGAAGGTTTAGAGGCCATGATTATTTCCATCATTGTGTCAAGAGATATAGTACTAAAACACTTGAGTGCCTCCCTTGATCCTTGGTCCTGGCAGAGTTGTGCAGACTCAGGACAACTGAACTTTGGAGGAATATGCAGATTTAAAGAGGAGTCCGTAATTTGCTTTCTAATGATCATGATCTTTTCCTCAAAGAAGTTCATGAATTTATTACTGCTGAAGTGAAAGCCATCCTCACTTGGGGAATGTTGCTTTTTAGTTAGCTTTGCGACAGCATCAAAAATACATTTAGGATTGTTCTTATTTTCCTCAATTAAGTTGCAAAAATAGGATGATCGAGCAGCAGTAAGGGCTCTTCGATACTGCACGGTACTGTCTTTCCAAGATAGTCGGAAGACTTCCAGTTTGGTGTGGTGCCATTTCCATTCTAATTTTCAGGAAGCTTGCTTCAGAGCTCGGGTATTTTCTGTATACCAGGGAGCTAGTTTCTTATGACAAATGTTTTTAGTTTTTAGGGGTGCGACTGCATCTAGGGTATTGAGCAAGGTTAAATTGAGTTCCTTGCTTAGGTGATTAACTGATTTTTGTCCTCTGACATCCTTGGGTAGGCAGAGGGAGTCTGGAAGGGCATCAAGGAATCTTTGGGTTGTCTGAGAATTTATAGCACGACTTTTGATGATCCTTGGTTGGGGTCTGAGCAGATTATTTGTTGCGATTGCAAACGTAATAAAATGGTGGTCCGATAGTCCAGGATTATGAGGAAAAACATTAAGACCCACAACATTTATTCCATGGGACAAAACTAGGTCCAGAGTATGACTGTGGTGGTAAGTAAGTTTGGAGACATGTTGGACAAAACCCACTGAGTCGATGATGGCTCCGAAAGCCTTTTGGACTTTTCCATGTGAATATTAAAGTCACCAAAAAATTGAATATTATCTGCTATGACTTCAAGGTCTGATAGGAATTCAGGGAACTCAGTGAGGAACGCTGTATATGGCCCAGGAGGCCTGTAAACAGTAGCTATCAAAAGTGATCGAGTAGGCTGCATATAGTTCATGACTAGAAGCTCAACAGGCGGAAACTTCGGGGGGGGGGGTTGTAAATTGAAATTTGCTATCATAAATGTTAGCAACATCTCCGCCTTTGCGGGATGCACGGGGGATATGGTCACTAGTGTAGTCAGGAGCTGAGGCCTCATTTAACACAGTAAATTCATCAGGCTTATGCCATGTTTCAGTCAGGCCAATCACATCAAGATTATGATCAGTGATTAGTTCATTGACGACGATAACTGCCTTGGAAGGGATCTAACATTAAGTAGCCCTATTTTGAGATGTGAGGGATCACAATCTTTTTCAATACTGGCAGGGATGGAAGAGGTCTTTATTCTAGTGAGATTGCTAAGGCGAACACCGCCATGTTTAGTTTCAATGGGGATAGCTGACTTGACTACACTGACTGAGCTAGTGGCAGACTCCACTAAGCTGGCAGGCAGGCTAACAAAGGGGCCTTATAAATACATTTGATTGATTGATTGCCTTGCACAAAGTATCAAAATACTAAAAATACTACACAGAACTCTTAAAGAATTTCATTTAAATGTTCATTGTATTTTTGGGTCACAGAAACAATGAGAAAATTTGGGAAAATAAATAAATAATGAAATGTTAATTATATAAAGCAGCCAGTGTAATCATCTGCCATACATTTGGGCCAGATAACTCTCACCGGAATCGGCCCTATCTCCAAGTAATACATTTGGGCCAGATAACTCACACCGGAATCGGTCCAAGCTCCATCCCCGCATCCTAGACATAAGTAATCCTGCCAGACTCGGGTCACATGACGTCGGCCGAGTCTGACTCTCAGCCGAGTACCCCGACTCTCTGCCGGAATTGGCCCAGATCCACTGTGCTAGCTGGGTAGTTAGTATCTATTAATGGGGTACGGGCTAAAAATCTTTCTACACTGAGGACATAGATAGACGTCGCCAGCGATGCGCTGCATGCGAAGATTATGCCCACACGGACTGGTTGTTGGATTTTTCAGTAAATTGAGACATATAGAGCATTTCAAGTTTCAACCTTCTTCAGCCATTCTCATTGGGTAAAATCACAGACAAAAGGGTAAACCTGTGGGGGAAAGGGGTTTGTTACCAGTATCTTTGGTTAAATGTTTGGTTAGCTATCTAGCTAGCTAGCAAAGTGACCTCAGAGATGTTTGGCAGGTTAGCTGCCTGCCTGCCTCACTTTGTTCGAAGAATGAGAGTGATTCTGATTCCCGAATAGTACTCTGAGTGTGGTTAGAAACCTTAGCGAGCTTTTCATTGGATGTATTTGTAAGAGATTGCATCTGTAATAACTGGGACCCCCTACTTTCAAACATAAAATTCAGGACAGGATGAAAAATTGGAAGCATCATAAAATTGTCATTTTTGGGGTTGTTTGTAGGATTTTGATTGAAAAAAACATGTTGTTCAGATCTATTTGATAAAACATATTAAAATGATGTCAAATTATGTTTGCATCATGTTTCCAAAGCAAATTTCCAATGATGTATATAAACCCTGGATTTCTTATGCTATGTATTGGCCAGTGAGAGGATTTGAAGCCACTGGTCAACCTTAATGTCACTCTGCAGAAGAAGCTGCCCTCCATAGGAATGAATGTAATTCTACAGTATTTCAAATAAATGTTTAAAGGACAAAATTAAATTAATTTTAGTTTTTTTTATTGTAGTGGGAACAGTCAAATTAGAACATTAAAAAAAGTGTATACTTTTAGGAAAATGTTTTTATATATTCTTTTGATTTTTTTATCTTTCTTTTTATGTTCAGCTTAAATAATGTAATGTAAGTAATGCAATGTAAAGTATGCATTTAGGTGTCCAATAGAAAATATGTGGCGAAAACTGTAGACATTAATAAATGCATTTATTTCGCTTCCAAAATATTTTTTTACAAAGATGGGGGAGTGCCTAGATGGAGGCACGGTGGCTTAAAACAGCGCCCCCCTGTCAGTCATCTAATTCGTTGTAACAGAAGACAAAGTAATCACACCCCAATCACACAACAATATTGAGGAAAATGTCTTATATCGAGTACACAGACATGCCATTAACTGTAGGCTTCATCAAGTCTTCATCTAATTTCCACCAGGTGGCAGTAGCAACTCATGGACAAGCTGCTTGTAATCTGTTTGAATGAATTTACCAACGCTGCCGGGTCCCGTGTGGCGCAGTTGGTAGAGCATGGCTTTTGCAACGCCAGGGTTGTGGATTTGATTGCCACAGGATAAAAGTATGAAAAATGTACATACTCAGTCAGTCGCTCTGGATAAAATTGTCTACTAAATGACTAAGATGCATAGATAGACTGCCTGCTCCTTACAATGGGTAAGTGGAGATGTGATTTACTGTGGTGTTGTGTAAGGTTCAAAAGTGTTATCCTCACTGAGCACATTAAAACAATTTTGTTTTTTACAATTATTGATGCACAACATGAATGCTTACCCATTCCGTTATTGCATGAAGAAACAGATTCAGAGCTCCTTCATCTGCCTTATTGTATTCAATCTATTGTTTATGTGTTCAAACAATGGACATTCACATTACACAAGGAATTACAATGCATGTGTTTCTGTGTCTTCCTAAGGACATTTACCTGAAATAGAGAGGATGCAATTTCCTTTTATTAGTTATTATTCTAGTAATTTATTTTGTTAATAAACCAATTTGATAATAGGCCCTGTGTGTGTGTGTGTGTGTGTGTGTGTGTGTGTGTGTATGTGTGTGTGTGTGTGTGTGTGTGTGTGTGTGTGTGTGTTTGTGTGTGCGCACGTGTGCATGTGTGCGCGCGGCCGTTTATCATTTCCCTGTCATTGTGTTTTCTCTCTGATCAGCTGTGCAAATAGAGGCAGAAACAAAGACACACACACACCACAATTTAAATTTAACCACAGATATGATCACACAGCATAGTGCAGCACCCCTCCCAGGCAGCTACTCTGAGAAATAAAAGCCCCTGACATGATCTACTGCTCTTAGCATTTCGAAACGTTCTGGGGTCATATTTATTTATCTTCTCCACAATGTGGACAACATCAGGAATCTATAAATATAGATTTCTGCCATACGCTATATCTCCCATAGGAATTCTTTACAGACGCTGTCTGTACCTGGTACCTGTCATACTGAGAGCACAGGCAATGTCTTTGTATCATTTTACCTCACAGGTATCCCCTAGGCAAATCCATGTCAGCTCTACACAGTTTTTTTTGTGTGTCTTTTTGTTGTTGTCTATGCATTAACTAATAATTATAAGAGGTATTCATGAAGAGCTTGATGATATCTGATTGGTGAGTCAGATAATGGCAATAAGAATGCACGCAACCATGAATTCTACTCTGAATGTAAAGGACCTGTAGGAAGTACCTTACACAGTATGGTGAGTATGTTGTGGGTTGTTTTACATTAGAATCATAAGTTTCTTCACGTTCTCTAGTATCGGACAATTGTTTTACGCTTATGTAAGCATGATAAAAGATCATGTCCCCTCGGTTAACATCACATTTCTGAAAAGCAAGACGGGGGCAGTCATTTGATAAAATTTTTAAAAAAACAACACATTTGCAAAATAACGTTTTATTTTATTTTGAATACAGAATAAACAGAACGTAGCAACCCATCCAGTAATTGAGTTCAGACTATATCACCCATTAACACTGTGGCAGGGTAGCCTAGTGGTCAAAGTGTTGGACTAGTAACCGAAAGGTTGCAAGATTAAATCCCAGAGTTGACAAAAATCTGTTGTTCTGCCCCTGACAAGGCAGTTAACCCGATGTTCCAATGAAAATAAGACTTTGTTCTTAGCTGACTTGCCTATTAAAATAAAATACAGTTGGCAACATGTCTGTATGCTTATAAATCTAATTCTCTCCTTTTTCAGTCATCTAATTTCCTTTGGAGAGTAGGTCTAGTTCTTCCTGTGTAACTTACTAACCCTAAAGCTTCCATTCTATGATTACCCCTACCCCTGTCTTCCCCTGTTACACTATAGATACTCTGTCAACTTACAGTCGGGAGATCGAAGTCTAATTAAGATTGCTAATGAAGATTTAATTTTCTACTTCAAACCACTGAACACAGAGCAGAGAGAGAGAGGGAGAGAGAGGAGAGGTAGAGAGACACAGCTGCATGTGAGCTCCCACATTTTCCAGCATGTTTTTACAAAAAGATAGATTTAGAGTTAGATAAACTTGGATTTTTCTGCAAGAACATATACAGGATAATACCCTCCACGACATAACCTTCACTCCAAATCAAAACTCCAAACCTACAACCTGATTTTGGACAGAATTACCTGGAAGGATTCATACCATACCACACCAAAGATTCTTCTTTCCAAGCTGTATAGCAAATGGTCTGGCAAATAAACAACAGAAACCTGAAACTGTGTGAGTAATGTTTAGTCTGAAGCTATTTTCAAAGCCAAGAAGAAAAATACATTACAATGATATACTTTACTTTATAAGGACTGAATGCTAAGAAAAGGCTACCAAGCTTGCTAAGACCGAACAGATACAACTTCAATTAGCACTGAGGAGTGAAGTGAGATGTGTCAAAGCCCTTGAGCCCAAAAATGGCAGGAGTGTCTCACAGCCTACTCCAACCAAACGCAGAGGCCTTTGAAGCCCACTCCTGCTGTTCAGAGGTAATTACAATACAGTACCCTCTGGATGTATTAAAGGATAAAGCACGAAAAGAGTACAAGCTAATTTTGGAAAATCAGGAGGCTTTTATAAAAATGGGAACATAAGCAACTTAATCTTCCACACAGACCATCCCCTGGCATGGTGAAGTGCTATATTCAAACTCCTCTGTTAAGAAGGGGGGGGGGGTGGGTGTTAGTGATGGGTGGAAACTCAGGATACTAGACAACGAGGACTCTGAATCAGACAATGTGAACCTGGACAAATCTGGAACAGTAATGGTACAGGCCAACCCCAAAACAGTTTCAGCTGGACTTTCACAGTATGGAAGAGATACTCAGCAGGATCAGCACTTTCTTGAGAAAGATACCCCCACCCCGAGCATTGTCAGACCAGACCTTTTCATTATACAACCCCACAGACAAGAAACCCCAAGAAGAAAGTCAACCTCCCAGCACAGAGTACTACTCCCTCATTGAAATTCACCCAACTGGAGGTAAGGCAGGTGGAGCTGGAACAGCAGGTGAACACACTTCAGTCAGCACAAAAAATAGTCCAGATCAAAAGAAAAACCTCAACCTGACCCGGAGAGCTGGAGGTAGAGAGTGACATATCTGCAATCTGGACTGTGGTGAGATAACATGAAGTCGGACGCCATTTTAATCATGAGAATCTCCTCTTTCTAATGATGTAAGGCTTGGCAGCTAGCTCAGTTGTCATCAAATGCTAGCCCCTAAAATTATTTTTGCCCTTGGAACGCTGAGCTCCGCTTCCCCCATTGTTTTCCTGTGGAGATGCATGCCGGTCTATTTCACCAAATACAGTGCCTTGCGAAAGTATTCGGCCCCCTTGAACTTTGCGACCTTTTGCCACATTTCAGGCTTCAAACATAAAGATATAAAACTGTATTTTTTTGTGAAGAATCAACAACAAGTGGGACACAATCATGAAGTGGAACGACATTTTTTGGATATTTCAAACTTTTTTAACAAATCAAAAACTGAAAAATTGGGCGTGCAAAATTATTCAGCCCCTTTACTTTCAGTGCAGCAAACTCTCTCCAGAAGTTCAGTGAGGATCTCTGAATGATCCAATGTTGACCTAAATGACTAATGATGATAAATACAATACACCTGTGTGTAATCAAGTCTCCGTATAAATGCACCTGCACTGTGATAGTCTCAGAGGTCCGTTAAAAGCGCAGAGAGCATCATGAAGAACAAGGAACACACCAGGCAGGTCCGTGATACTGTTGTGAAGAAGTTTAAAGCCGGATTTGGATACAAAAAGATTTCCCAAACTTTAAACATCCCAAGGAGCACTGTGCAAGCGATAATATTGAAATGGAAGGAGTATCAGACCACTGCAAATCTACCAAGACCTGGCCGTCCCTCTAAACTTTCAGCTCATACAAGGAGAAGACTGATCAGAGATGCAGCCAAGAGGCCCATGATCACTCTGGATGAACTGCAGAGATCTACAGCTGAGGTGGGAGACTCTGTCCATAGGACAACAATCAGTCGTATATTGCACAAATCTGGCCTTTATGGAAGAGTGGCAAGAAGAAAGCCATTTCTTAAAGATATCCATAAAAAGTGTCGTTTAAAGTTTGCCACAAGCCACCTGGGAGACACACCAAACATGTGGAAGAAGGTGCTCTGGTCAGATGAAACCAAAATTGAACTTTTTGGCAACAATGCAAAACGTTATGTTTGGCGTAAAAGCAACACACCATCCCCACTGTCAAACATGGTGGTGGCAGCATCATGGTTTGGGCCTGCTTTTCTTCAGCAGGGACAGGGAAGATGGCTAAAATTGATGGGAAGATGGATGGAGCCAAATACAGGACCATTCTGGAAGAAAACCTGATGGAGTCTGCAAAAGACCTGAGACTGGGACGGAGATTTGTCTTCCAACAAGACAATGATCCAAAACATAAAGCAAAATCTACAATGGAATGGTTCAAAAATAAACATATCCAGGTGTTAGAATGGCCAAGTCAAAGTCCAGACCTGAATCCAATCGAGAATCTGTGGAAAGAACTGAAAACTGCTGTTCACAAATGCTCTCCATCCAACCTCACTGAGCTCGAGCTGTTTTGCAAGGAGGAATGGGACAAAAATTCAGTCTCTCGATGTGCAAAACTGATAGAGACATACCCCAAGCGACTTACAGCTGTAATCGCAGCAAAAGGTGGCGCTACAAAGTATTAACTTAAGGGGGCTGAATAATTTTGCACGCCCAATTTTTCAGTTTTTGATTTGTTAAAAAAGTTTGAAATATCCAATAAATGTCGTTCCACTTCATGATTGTGTCCCACTTGTTGTTGATTCTTCACAAAAAAATACAGTTTTATATCTTTATGTTTGAAGCCTGAAATGTGGCAAAAGGTCGCAAAGTTCAAGGGGGCCGAATACTTTCGCAAGGCACTGTGTCTCACTGTGTATATTTTGTTTTTTTCAAGTTGGGCACCATATTAATCAATAAAATCTCCTCTTTGTAATTATGTAAGTCTGGGCAGTGAGCTTTTTTGTCATCGATCGCTAGACCAGAAATAGTCAGAAGTGTTTATTTTTTCCCTACTTTCTCATTACGCAGACATAAGCACAGCTGACACCATCGAGGTGAGGATGTTTACTTTCTACACAAGTAGTTTTTTTTCCAGGTTTGTCTGACTAACAGACTGTAGTGGTAAAATAAAAATGGAATCCTTTTTTTTTTCCATTTAGGTGAAATGGAATTCTATGCATCACTACAGTCAAAACAGGCACTGCGAATGTTCGATTCCGTTCATTTGCTATGGGTTCGCGCTAGTGTTCCAGTTTAGCCAACTTTCTTAAGCCGTTTTTCAGTCTTGGGTGAACTTTGACTCGTTCTATTGTCCAGCCTATAGATAGCCAGAGCGAAATTACGAAAGCACCCGAACGTCCATTGAGAAAGCACAACGACTATACCATTTAGCTCAGCTAAGAATGACGGGAATAATCAAGTCAATAAACGTTGGGTAGTTAGATAGCCTATAGTTAATATACTGGCAATTTTGATGTATAACTACTAACGTTAGGTAGATAGCTAAAATACTGGTACATACTGCTGTAATGATATGCTATGTGGTTCGTAAGGACAGCGTAGCTAATAAATTGTCAGCCAACATAACGTGTAATGTAACTTATTTGAAAAGTCATGACTTTATTACATTGAGTAGCAAGCTACTCCTTGGTCGTTAGGGCATATCTGGTCTGTGATAGGAGTTTTTTTTTCACACCTAGCTCGGCTAATGTACTATTCTTTAGTAAATGTTGAAAAGTCTATTGTTCAGCAATTAGCCCCAATCCCCAACTTGCAGCAAATTGCTGTACCCATCTCATTCCTTTCCCTCTTCCACGCATCATCATTCTGCGCCTGAGTGTCTCACTTGTGGGCGTGCTGGCAGGATGTGGCAACATCTTCGGTTGTTATTCAAGAATTCCGCATACAGTAGCACGTTCGTATGAAGGTGTGGTTATTCACAGGCAAATTGTTATATTCTGTGGAGGTACATTTGTGTCTTTTTGTCGAGAGCAAAACCTTTTTCATTTTCAATCAAAAAAAAATTGTTCTGAAAGCAACTTTTTTGCAACACAAAAGAAGTCATAGCGGACACCTACGAAGAAGGACTGTGTGAGGATGACATCTCAGGTTAGCAGCACTGGGCTGTATTGACGTATCCTGAAAATGACATATGCTACTTTCAGAGAGCGAGCTGATCAAGGGTTCGAAAATGTAGATATTGCCAGATGTTCACTGTCCGAGGACCAGGCCGTATAAGATTTATTGCTGGCAAAAGTGTCCATAACCACAGGTGATTAAACTGTTCTGTGTTCTTTTTCTCTTTTCATCTCTGCCTGTCTTGTACATGGAACCTGTCTCACATGCATTAATTTAAAAAACCTTAAGATGTCAGCTGCTCATTTTCAGATTTACACTACATAAACAGGCATTTTCATTGGACTATCTGTTGCTGCCAAGTCATGATTTCCCTGGGGGTATACCTTGCGAAAACCAAGTGGTGAGACACATACAGTTGAAGTCGGAAGTTTACACACACTTAGGTTGGAGTCATTAAAACTTGTTTAACATCTACTTTATGCATGACACAATACATTTTTCCAACAATTGTTTACAGACAGATTATTTCACTTATAATTAATTCACTGTATCACAATTCCAGTGGGTCAGAAGTTTACATACACTGAGTTGACTGTGCCATTAAACAGCTTGGAAAATTCCAGAAAATGATGTCATGGCTTTAGAAGATTCTGATAGGCTAATTGACATCATTTGAGTCCATTGGAGGTGTACCTGTGGATGTATTTCAAGGCCTACCTTCAAACTCAGTGCCCCTTTGCTTGACATCATGGGAAAATCAAAAGAAATCAGCCAAGACCTCAGAAAAAGAAGTCTGATTCATCCTTGGGAGCAATTTCCAAACACCTGAAGGTACCACGATCGTCTGTACAAACAATAGTACGCAAGTACAAACACCATGGGACCACGCAGCCGTCATACCGCTCAGGAAGAAGACGCGTTCTGTCTCCTAGAGATGAACGTACTTTGGTGCGAAAAGTGCAAATCATTCCCAGAACAACAGCAAAGGACCTTGTGAAGATGCTGGAGGAAACAGGTACAAAAGTATCTATATCTACAGTAAAATGAGTCCTATATCGGCAGAACCTGAAAGGTCGCTCAGCAAGGAAAAAGCCACTGCTCCATAACCTCCATAAAAAAGCCAGACTACGGTTTGCAACTGCACATGGAGAAATGTCCTCTAGACTGATGAAACAAAAATATAACTGTTTGGCCATAATGACCATTGTTATGTTTGGAGGGAAAAGGGGGAGGCTTGCAAGCCGAAGATCAACATCCCAACCGTGAAGCATGGGGGTGGCAGCATCCTATTGTGGGGGGTGCTATGCTGCAGGAGGGACTGGAGCACTTCACAGAATAGATGGCTTCATGAGGGAGGAAAATCATGTGGATATGTTGAAGCAACATCTCAAGACATCAGTCAGGAAGTTAAAGCTTGGTCACACATTGGTCTTCCAGAGTGAGACTGTGTTAAAATGTTTTAAAAAAACAAGGCTTAATCATGCCCTCTCTCTATCCATCTGTCACTCGTCTGCAGATATGTTTTGAAGTGAGAGAGGAAGCCAGTCCCGTGATCGTCACCTCACCCGCTCTAAAGATAACCTTCGGGCCAACTGGGGGCCCAAGGCTGGTTAGGAGACAATGCAATTGTGATGAACTGAGAGAATATTAGGGTAGCACTGTAATTCATGAATCATATGCTGTCTGCCTCTGTTCTTACCTCTTTCCCTTTCTGTCGTCTACACCTCTCTCCCCACCTGGTCCTTCGTTTAATAATGCATACCATATGTGCATTGAAGTACAGATTGAACTTGCATTTATATTACAATCATCATAATATTAATGCATTTATTATGTATTCATAACACCTGGATATTGAACTTCTTTCAATAAAGTGTTTCACATTCTCCACTGGTTGAAATTAAATATCTTATTGAAATACTATAATGTGTCCTCAGATTAATGCAGATAAAGGGAGTTAGATATGCATCGGTTTTTTTCTGTATATATGAATTACAAATCAATCATGTTTCTAGTCTATTGCATAGTTACAGTGTGTAATCATTGATGTCCCAGGAGCAGGAGTGGTAAACACTGTTGAAGTGTGTAATTGTAATACATACATGCAGTCACAGCATCATTCAAATAATGGAGTTTGACATGACTGAAAAATAATGTCTCAGAGATGCAAACCTGAACCGCACCTTTATTTGCCAAGGAAGAGTACATGATCAGTGAATCTATTCAATGTACAGGCTACAATGTGGGGATCTCATGCGTGGTAACTTGGCAGTAGAAAACCTAAACAGTATATTTGACCTCTTAGCTTCCCTAGCAAATCCAAAAATGTCAAACAGAAAACAGAAGGAAATGAACAACAATGACAAATGATTTGATGAAGAATGCAAAAACCTAACAAAGAAATTGAGAAACCTATCCAACCAAAAACATAGAGACCCAGAAAACCTGAGCCTACGCCTTCGCTATGGTGAATCACTTAAACAATACAGAAATACACTACGGAAAAAGAAGGAACAGCACGTTAGAAATCATCTCAATGTAATTGAAGAATCCATAGACTCTAACCACTTCTGGGAAAATTGGAAAACACTAAACAAACAACACAAAGAGTTATCAATCCAAAACAGAGATGTATGGGTGAACCACTTATTCAATATTTATGTGTATTTATTTTCCCTTTTGTACTTTAACTATTTGCACTCAATATTACATTTGAAATGCTTTTTTATTATTTAGGAACTTTTGTAAGTGTAATGTTAATTGTTATTAAATAAAAGTTAAATAAATGAAGTTAAATAAAGGTAAAATAAAAAATATTATCTACTTTACTTGCTTTGGCAATGTTAACATATGTTCCCAAGCCAATAAAGCCCTTAAATTGAATTGAGAGAGAGAGAGAGAGAGAGAGAAAGAGAGAGCACACCTAGATCTTCTGCACAGATTCTGTCAGACCTGGGCCCTGATAGTAAATCTCAGTAAGACCAAAATAATGGTGTTCCAAAAAAGGTCCAGTCACCAGGACCACAAATACAAATTCCATCTAGACATCGTTGCCTTAGAGCACACAAAAAACTATACATACCTTGGCCTAAACATCAGCGCCACAGGTAACTTCCACAAAGCTGTGAACGATCTGAGAGACAAGGCAAGAAGGGCATTATACGCCATCAAAAGGAACATACAATTCAACATACCAATTAGGATCTGGCTAAAAATACTTGAATCAGTCATAGAGCCCATTGCCCTTTATGGTTGTGAGGTCTGGGGTCCGCTCACCAACCAAGATTTCACAAAATGGAACAAACTCCAAATTGAGACTCTGCATGCAAAATTCTGCAAAAATATCCTCCGTGTACAACGTAGAACACCAAATAATGCATGCAGAGCAGAATTAGGCCGATACCCACTAATTATCAAAATCCAGAAAAGAGCCGTTAAATTCTACAACCACCTAAAAGGAAGCGATTCCCAAACCTTCCATAACAAAGCCATCACCTACAGAGAGATGAACCTGGAGAAGAGTCCCCTAAGCAAGCTGGTCCTGGGGCTCTGTTCACAAACACAAACACAAACACACCCCACAGAGCCCCAGGACAGCAGCACAATTAGACCCAACCAAATCACGAGAAAACAAAAAGATAATTACTTGACACATTGGAAAGAATTAACAAAAAAACTGAGCAAACTAGAATGCTATTTGGCCCTAAACAGAGAGTACACAGTGGCAGAATAACTGACCACTGTGACTGACCCGAACTATTGAGAAAGGCCTCTGTAGGCAGACATGGCTCTCAAGAGAAGACAGGCTATGTGCTCACTGCCCACAAAATGAGGTGGAAACTGAGCTGCACTTCCTAACCTCCTGCCCAATGTATGACCATATTAGAGAGACATATTTCCCTCAGATTACACAGATCCACAAAGAATTTGAAAACAAATCCAATTTTGATAAACTCCCATATCTACTGGGTGAAATTCCACAGTGTGCCATCACAGCAGCAATATTTGTGACCTGTTGCCACAAGAAAAGGGCAACCAGTGAAGAACAAACACCATTGTAAATACAACCCATATTTATGCTTATTTATTTTCCCTTGTGTACCCTCAACCATTTGTACATCGTTGCAACACTGTATATATACGTAATATGACATTTGTAATGTTTTTATTGTTTTGAAACTTCTGTTTGTGTAATGTTTACTGTTCATTTTTATTTTTTATTTCACTTTTGTATATTATCTACCTCACTTGCTTTGGCAATGTTAACACATGTTTCCCATGCCAATAAAGCCCCTTGAATAGAGAGAGAGAGAGAGAGAGAGAGAGAGAGAGAGAGAGAGAGAGAGAGAAATTCTGTACTTGTCTTAAGGGCAGGAAGTTCCTGTGTCCACTAGTGACTTTCCACCATGTTTTTCCATCCCATATTTTTTTTATGTTTATTTGTTTACACAGATAACATCAGATGCTGTAATCAAAGACACACACACACACACACACACACACACACACTTGCAGTACTGTAGTTATGTGGGATTTAGTGTGTCAGTTAGGATCAAACAGAATGAAGAATCTCCATCATGTCATGGCTTCCCTCTGTACACACACCAGCCCTGTGCTCTGATGTAATCCTGCCTCACACTGTGTGAAGTGTGTAGAGTAGTAGCCTTCCTTGGCCCTGCAGCACAGCTTCCCAGGCATTCCCATTCAAGCCCAGCTCTGTTATTAGTACACTATTATCTATTATTCAGGCTATAATTACTGTCATTCTGCTGCAGTCAGTGTTTCATCTGAGTGAACAGCACTGGAAATTCAGATTGGAACTCAGATGATAACATCGCTTGACATTATCTATAGACTACTGAAAAAGACAGACTTAGTTTATCATAATTGTATCCAATCATATGCATGTATACATTTAATGCAGATCATTTCATTACAGATGTAGCATATTAGTGTTTTGTTTGCTTCCTCGTCTTCTCAAACTACCCGCTTTCCAGGACACCTAGAGCTAGGACCCAGAGACTGAAAACCAGCTTCTATCTCAAGGCCATCAGACTGTTAAATAGCAATCACTTGCAGGCTTCCACCTGGTTACGCAACCATGCACCGTAGAGGCTGCTGCCCTATATAAATAGACTTGGAATCATTGGCCATTTTAATAATTGAACACTAGTCACTTTAATAATGTTTACATACTGCTTTACTCATCTCATATGTATATATTGTATTCTCTTCGACTGTATTTTAGTCAATGCTACTCGACATTGCTCAATCTAATATTTATGTAGCATTTCGCTACACGCGCAATAATATCTGCTAAAAATGTGTATGTGACCAATACATATTTTTTTAAAGAATCCACATAGGCATTACAGTACATTCAGAAGCATGTGTAGTTACACTATAGCCTACTGTATTGAGTTAGCAGGGGCGTAGCGGGGCTGCGCTCCTCTCCGGAAGTTGGAGAATTTGGCATTTTTCAAACACCTGAAACAGCTTTTTTTCTGCAATGTAAGAGCCATAATTATTATGCACAATTCTATGTAAAAGGCTATAGGCTATCTAAGCATACCTCTTTATCTGTTCAATTATAATTTTAATGCCTTAGGGGTTTGGTACAATTGCTACACTGGTATATAGTGTCATAACCCAAGAATTAAAGCAATTTTTGTCAATTCCCAGCTTGCACATTTCGGTTCCTCGGAAGTTATGGGAACATACGTTTTTTTGTGTCCCTTTGGTTTTGGGAACGAAGCCGTGCTGTAAGTTTCTTGACCGGTAAAACTGAATTTTTAAAAAATGTTCTGAGAAAGGAATTGAAAAAATGTACCTGTTTTGGGAACGTACGGTGCCTTGCAAAAGTATTCATCCCCTTTTTCCTATTTTGTTGCATTACCAACCTGTCATTTAAATGGATTTTTATTTGTATTTCATGTAATGGACATACACAACATAGTCCAACTTGGTGAAGTGAAATGAAAAAAAAAGAACTTGTTTAAATAGATTCTAAAAAATGTAAAACGAAAAAGTGGTGCGTGCATATGTATTCACCCCCTTTGCCATGAAGCCCCTAAATAAAATCTGGTGCAACCAATTACCTTCAAAAGTCACATAATTAGTTAAATAAAGTCCACCTGTGTGCAATCTAAGTGTCACATGATCTGTCACATGATCTCAGCGCATATATATATATATATCCATTATAAAAAAAATTGAAAGAATATGGCACCACAACAAACCTGCCAAGAGAGGGCTGCCCACCAAAACTCACGGACCAGTCAAGGAGGGCATTAATTAGAGGCAACAAAGAGACCGAAGATAACCCTGAAGGAGCTGCAAAGCTCCACCGCGGAGATTGGAGTATCTGTCCATAGAACCACTTTATTATTTTTTATTTAACCTTTATTTTTTTTTCCATTTAGGTGAAATGGAATTCTATGCATCACTACAGTCAAAACAGGCACTGCGAATGTTCGATTCCGTTCATTTGCTATGGGTTCGCGCTAGTGTTCCAGTTTAGCCAACTTTCTTAAGCCGTTTTTCAGTCTTGGGTGAACTTTGACTCGTTCTATTGTCCAGCCTATAGATAGCCAGAGCGAAATTACGAAAGCACCCGAACGTCCATTGAGAAAGCACAACGACTATACCATTTAGCTCAGCTAAGAATGACGGGAATAATCAAGTCAATAAACGTTGGGTAGTTAGATAGCCTATAGTTAATATACTGGCAATTTTGATGTATAACTACTAACGTTAGGTAGATAGCTAAAATACTGGTACATACTGCTGTAATGATATGCTATGTGGTTCGTAAGGACAGCGTAGCTAATAAATTGTCAGCCAACATAACGTGTAATGTAACTTATTTGAAAAGTCATGACTTTATTACATTGAGTAGCAAGCTACTCCTTGGTCGTTAGGGCATATCTGGTCTGTGATAGGAGTTTTTTTTTCACACCTAGCTCGGCTAATGTACTATTCTTTAGTAAATGTTGAAAAGTCTATTGTTCAGCAATTAGCCCCAATCCCCAACTTGCAGCAAATTGCTGTACCCATCTCATTCCTTTCCCTCTTCCACGCATCATCATTCTGCGCCTGAGTGTCTCACTTGTGGGCGTGCTGGCAGGATGTGGCAACATCTTCGGTTGTTATTCAAGAATTCCGCATACAGTAGCACGTTCGTATGAAGGTGTGGTTATTCACAGGCAAATTGTTATATTCTGTGGAGGTACATTTGTGTCTTTTTGTCGAGAGCAAAACCTTTTTCATTTTCAATCAAAAAAAAATTGTTCTGAAAGCAACTTTTTTGCAACACAAAAGAAGTCATAGCGGACACCTACGAAGAAGGACTGTGTGAGGATGACATCTCAGGTTAGCAGCACTGGGCTGTATTGACGTATCCTGAAAATGACATATGCTACTTTCAGAGAGCGAGCTGATCAAGGGTTCGAAAATGTAGATATTGCCAGATGTTCACTGTCCGAGGACCAGGCCGTATAAGATTTATTGCTGGCAAAAGTGTCCATAACCACAGGTGATTAAACTGTTCTGTGTTCTTTTTCTCTTTTCATCTCTGCCTGTCTTGTACATGGAACCTGTCTCACATGCATTAATTTAAAAAACCTTAAGATGTCAGCTGCTCATTTTCAGATTTACACTACATAAACAGGCATTTTCATTGGACTATCTGTTGCTGCCAAGTCATGATTTCCCTGGGGGTATACCTTGCGAAAACCAAGTGGTGAGACACATACAGTTGAAGTCGGAAGTTTACACACACTTAGGTTGGAGTCATTAAAACTTGTTTAACATCTACATTGTGCATGACACAATACATTTTTCCAACAATTGTTTACAGACAGATTATTTCACTTATAATTCACTGTATCACAATTCCAGTGGGTCAGAAGTTTACATACACTGAGTTGACTGTGCCATTAAACAGCTTGGAAAATTCCAGAAAATGATGTAATGGCTTTAGAAGATTCTGATAGGCTAATTGACATCATTTGAGTCCATTGGAGGTGTACCTGTGGATGTATTTCAAGGCCTACCTTCAAACTCAGTGCCCCTTTTCTTGACATCATGGGAAAATCAAAAGAAATCAGCCAAGACCTCAGAAAAAGAAGTCTGATTCATCCTTGGGAGCAATTTCCAAACACCTAAGGTACCACGATCGTCTGTACAAACAATAGTACGCAAGTACAAACACCATGGGACCACGCAGCCGTCATACCGCTCAGGAAGGAGACGCGTTCTGTCTCCTAGAGATGAACGTACTTTGGTGCGAAAAGTGCAAATCATTCCCAGAACAACAGCAAAGGACCTTGTGAAGATGCTGGAGGAAACAGGTACAAAAGTATCTATATCTACAGTAAAATGAGTCCTATATCGGCAGAACCTGAAAGGTCGCTCAGCAAGGAAAAAGCCACTGCTCCAAAACCTCCATAAAAAAGCCAGACTACGGTTTGCAACTGCACATGGAGAAATGTCCTCTAGACTGATGAAACAAAAATATAACTGTTTGGCCATAATGACCATTGTTATGTTTGGAGGGAAAAGGGGGAGGCTTGCAAGCCGAAGATCAACATCCCAACCGTGAAGCATGGGGGTGGCAGGATCCTATTGTGGGGGGTGCTATGCTGCAGGAGGGACTGGAGCACTTCACAGAATAGATGGCTTCATGAGGGAGGAAAATCATGTGGATATGTTGAAGCAACATCTCAAGACATCAGTCAGGAAGTTAAAGCTTGGTCACACATGGGTCTTCCAGAGTGAGACTGTGTTAAAATGTTTAAAAAAACAAGGCTTAATCATGCCCTCTCTCTATCCATCTGTCACTCGTCTGCAGGTATGTTTTGAAGTGAGAGAGGAAGCCAGTCCCGTGATCGTCACCTCACCCGCTCTTAAGATAACCTTCGGGCCAACTGGGGGCCCAAGGCTGGTTAGGAGACACTGCAATTGTGATGAACTGAGAGAATATTAGGGTAGCACTGTAATTCATGAATCGTATGCTGTCTGCCTCTGTTCTCACCTCTTTCCCTTTCTGTCGTCTACACCTCTCTCCCCACCTGGTCCTTCGTTTAATAATGCATACCATATGTGCATTGAAGTACAGATTGAACTTGCATTTATATTACAATCATCATAATATTAATGCATTTATTGTGTATTTATAACACCTGGATATTGAACTTCTTTCAATAAAGTGTTTCACATTCTCCACTGGTTGAAATTAAATATCTTATTGAAATACTATAATGTGTCCTCAGATTAATGCAGATAAAGGGAGTTAGATATGCATCGGTTTTTTTCTGTATATATGAATTACAAATCAATCATGTTTCTAGTCTATTGCATAGTTACAGTGTGTAATCATTGATGTCCCAGGAGCAGGAGTGGTAAACACTGTTGAAGTGTGTAATTGTAATACATACATGCAGTCACAGCATCATTCAAATAATGGAGTTTGACATGACTGAAAAATAATGTCTCAGAGATGCAAACCTGAACCGCACCTTTATTTGCCAAGGAAGAGTACATGATCAGTGAATCTATTCAATGTACAGGCTACAATGTGGGGATCTCATGCGTGGTAACTTGGCAGTAGAAAACCTAAACAGTATATTTGACCTCTTAGCTTCCCTAGCAAATCCAAAAATGTCAAACAGAAAACAGAAGGAAATGAACAACAATGACAAATGATTTGATGAAGAATGCAAAAACCTAACAAAGAAATTGAGAAACCTATCCAACCAAAAACATAGAGACCCAGAAAACCTGAGCCTACGCCTTCGCTATGGTGAATCACTTAAACAATACAGAAATACACTACGGAAAAAGAAGGAACAGCACGTTAGAAATCATCTCAATGTAATTGAAGAATCCATAGACTCTAACCACTTCTGGGAAAATTGGAAAACACTAAACAAACAACACAAAGAGTTATCTATCCAAAACAGAGATGTATGGGTGAACCACTTATTCAATATTTATGTGTATTTATTTTCCCTTTTGTACTTTAACTATTTGCACGCAATATTACATTTGAAATGTTTTTTTATTATTTAGGAACTTTTGTAAGTGTAATGTTTACTGTTAATTGTTATTAAATAAAAGTTAAATAAATGAAGTTAAATAAAGGTAAAATAAAAAATATTATCTACTTTACTTGCTTTGGCAATGTTAACATATGTTCCCAAGCCAATAAAGCCCTTAAATTGAATTGAGAGAGAGAGAGAGAGAAAGAGAGAGCACACCTAGATCTTCTGCACAGATTCTGTCAGACCTGGGCCCTGATAGTAAATCTCAGTAAGACCAAAATAATGGTGTTCCAAAAAAGGTCCAGTCACCAGGACCACAAATACAAATTCCATCTAGACATCGTTGCCTTAGAGCACACAAAAAACTATACATACCTTGGCCTAAACATCAGCGCCACAGGTAACTTCCACAAAGCTGTGAACGATCTGAGATACAAGGCAAGAAGGGCATTATACGCCATCAAAAGGAACATACAATTCAACATACCAATTAGGATCTGGCTAAAAATACTTGAATCAGTCATAGAGCCCATTGCCCTTTATGGTTGTGAGGTCTGGGGTCCGCTCACCAACCAAGATTTCACAAAATGGGACAAACTCCAAATTGAGACTCTGCATGCAAAATTCTGCAAAAATATCCTCCGTGTACAACGTAGAACACCAAATAATGCATGCAGAGCAGAATTAGGCCGATACCCACTAATTATCAAAATCCAGAAAAGAGCCGTTAAATTCTACAACCACCTAAAAGGAAGCGATTCCCAAACCTTCCATAACAAAGCCATCACCTACAGAGAGATGAACCTGGAGAAGAGTCCCCTAAGCAAGCTGG
Organism: Oncorhynchus mykiss; assembly: GCF_057628025.1. Classification (NCBI taxonomy): domain Eukaryota; kingdom Metazoa; phylum Chordata; class Actinopteri; order Salmoniformes; family Salmonidae; genus Oncorhynchus; species Oncorhynchus mykiss. The sequence goes on from NC_143049.1 coordinate 10,580,138, forward strand.
TCCTGGGGCTCTGTTCACAAACACAAACACACCCCACAGAGCCCCAGGACAGCAGCACAATTAGACCCAACCAAATCACGAGAAAACAAAAAGATAATTACTTGACACATTGGAAAGAATTAACAAAAAAACTGAGCAAACTAGAATGCTATTTGGCCCTAAACAGAGAGTACACAGTGGCAGAATACCTGACCACTGTGACTGACCCGAACTATTGAGAAAGGCCTCCGTAGGCAGACATGGCTCTCAAGAGAAGACAGGCTATGTGCTCACTGCCCACAAAATGAGGTGGAAACTGAGCTGCACTTCCTAACCTCCTGCCCAATGTATGACCATATTAGAGAGACATATTTCCCTCAGATTACACAGATCCACAAAGAATTTGAAAACAAATCCAATTTTGATAAACTCCCATATCTACTGGGTGAAATTCCACAGTGTGCCATCACAGCAGCAATATTTGTGACCTGTTGCCACAAGAAAAGGGCAACCAGTGAAGAACAAACACCATTGTAAATACAACCCATATTTATGCTTATTTATTTTCCCTTGTGTACCCTCAACCATTTGTACATCGTTGCAACACTGTATATATACGTAATATGACATTTGTAATGTTTTTATTGTTTTGAAACTTCTGTTTGTGTAATGTTTACTGTTCATTTTTATTTTTTATTTCACTTTTGTATATTATCTACCTCACTTGCTTTGGCAATGTTAACACATGTTTCCCATGCCAATAAAGCCCCTTGAATAGAGAGAGAGAGAGAGAGAGAGAGAGAGAGAGAGAGAGAGAGAGAGAGAGAGAGAGAGAGAGAGAGAGAGAGAGAGAGAGAGAGAGAGAGAGAGAGAGAGAGAGAGAGAGAGAGAGAGAGAGAGAGAGAGAGAGAGAGAGAGAGAGAGAGAGAGAGAGAAATTCTGTACTTGTCTTAAGGGCAGGAAGTTCCTGTGTCCACTAGTGACTTTCCACCATGTTTTTCCATCCCATATTTTTTTATGTTTATTTGTTTACACAGATAACATCAGATGCTGTAATCAAAGACACACACACACTTGCAGTACTGTAGTTATGTGGGATTTAGTATGTCAGTTAGGATCAAACAGAATGAAGAATCTCCATCATGTCATGGCTTCCCTCTGTACACACACCAGCCCTGTGCTCTGATGTAATCCTGCCTCACACTGTGTGAAGTGTGTAGAGTAGTAGCCTTCCTTGGCCCTGCAGCACAGCTTCCCAGGCATTCCCATTCTAGCCCAGCTCTGTTATTAGTACACTATTATCTATTATTCAGGCTATAATTACTGTCATTCTGCTGCAGTCAGTGTTTCATCTGAGTGAACAGCACTGGAAATTCAGATTGGAACTCAGATGATAACATCGCTTGACATTATCTATAGACCACTGAAAAAGACAGACTTAGTTTATCATAATTGTATCCAATCATATGCATGTATACATTTAATACAGATCATTTCATTACAGATGTAGCATATTAGTGTTTTGTTTGCTTCCTCGTCTTCTCCAACTACCCGCTTTCCAGGACACCTAGAGCTAGGACCCAGAGACTGAAAACCAGCTTCTATCTCAAGGCCATCAGACTGTTAAATAGCAATCACTTGCAGGCTTCCACCTGGTTACGCAACCATGCACCGTAGAGGCTGCTGCCCTATATAAATAGACTTGGAATCATTGGCCATTTTAATAATTGAACACTAGTCACTTTAATAATGTTTACATACTGCTTTACTCATCTCATATGTATATATTGTATTCTCTTCGACTGTATTTTAGTCAATGCTACTCGACATTGCTCAATCTAATATTTATGTAGCATTTCGCTACACGCGCAATAATATCTGCTAAAAATGTGTATGTGACCAATACATATTTTTTTAAAGAATCCACATAGGCATTACAGTACATTCAGAAGCATGTGTAGTTACACTATAGCCTACTGTATTGAGTTAGCAGGGGCGTAGCGGGGCTGCGCTCCTCTCCGGAAGTTGGAGAATTTGGCATTTTTCAAACACCTGAAACAGCTTTTTTTCTGCAATGTAAGAGCCATAATTATTATGCACAATTCTATGTAAAAGGCTATAGGCTATCTAAGCATACCTCTTTATCTGTTCAATTATAATTGTAATGCCTTAGGGGTTTGGTACAATTGCTACACTGGTATATAGTGTCATAACCCAAGAATTAAAGCAATTTTTGTAAATTCCCAGCTTGCACATTTCGGTTCCTCGGAAGTTATGGGAACATACGTTTTTTTGTGTCCCTTTGGTTTTGGGAACGAAGCCGTGCTGTAAGTTTCTTGACCGGTAAAACTGAATTTAAAAAAAATGTTCTGAGAAAGGAATTGAAAAAATGTACCTGTTTTGGGAACGTACGGTGCCTTGCAAAAGTATTCATCCCCTTTTTCCTATTTTGTTGCATTACCAACCTGTCATTTAAATGGATTTTTATTTGTATTTCATGTAATGGACATACACAACATAGTCCAACTTGGTGAAGTGAAATGAAAAAAAAAGAACTTGTTTAAATAGATTCTAAAAAATGTAAAACGGAAAAGTGGTGCGTGCATATGTATTCACCCCCTTTGCCATGAAGCCCCTAAATAAAATCTGGTGCAACCAATTACCTTCAAAAGTCACATAATTAGTTAAATAAAGTCCACCTGTGTGCAATCTAAGTGTCACATGATCTGTCACATGATCTCAGCGCATATATATATATATATATATCCATTATAAAAAAAATTGAAAGAATATGGCACCACAACAAACCTGCCAAGAGAGGGCTGCCCACCAAAACTCACGGACCAGTCAAGGAGGGCATTAATTAGAGGCAACAAAGAGACCAAAGATAACCCTGAAGGAGCTGCAAAGCTCCACCGCGGAGATTGGAGTATCTGTCCATAGAACCACTTTATTATTTTTTATTTAACCTTTATTTAACCAGGAAAAGCCCATTGAGACCCAGAGTCTCTTTTTCAAGGGAGACCTGGGAGTTTACCCAAAAGGGCTTTGTAGATGAACACATACAAATGTGTCTTTCAGCGCATATAAAGTGAGGTCCAACCTACCATTTGGTACAAGGTGCAATGGTGGGTGAGTAATTTGGCATTTGTAATAAAGCGCAAGGATGCATGATAAACAGAGTCCTGTCTCTGTAAGACAGAGGAGGTTGCATGCATGTACAACAAGTCACCATAATCAATTACAGAGAGAAAAGTAGCCTGAACAAGCTTCCTTCTAGCCATAAGCGGGAAGCAAGCCTTATTACGAAAATAAAAACCCTATTTCAATTTAATCTTTGTCACAAGATTATCCACATTAACTTTAGGACAACTTGTCAAGGACAACTTGTCATCCAACCAAATTCCTAGGTATTTATAGGATGACATTTTTCAAATGGATAAGCCACCAGATGTGACAATGCTAACGCTCTCTGGCAAAGTTCTAGCTCTGGTAAAGGTCAGGAATTTAGTTTTTTGTATATTCAAGACCAGTTTGAGACCATAAAGGGAGGCCTGCAGTGACTGAAAAGCTGTCTGGAGCTCTTCAACAGCCTGAACCAGAGAAGGAGCGCATGCGTATCATCTGCGTATAGATGTATCTTTGCTGGTTGCATCCTATTTCCCAAATCATTAATAGAAATTGGAGCTAAACAGCACAGGAGCTAAAATGGAACCCTGGGGCACACCTCTATTAATCTCAAGAAAGCTATACTTGTGATTGTCAGTATACACACATTGTGTTCTGTCAGAAAGATAGTTCCTAAACCAATTTACTGCCCATTCACTGAGACCAACATTTCTGAGTCTAGCTAGCAACAATTCATGGTCAACTGAATCAAAGGCCTTTGATAAATCCACAAACAGAGCAGCACGTTGCTTTTTATCAAGTGCATTAATGATGTCGTTTGCCACTGCCGTAGCTGCAGTTGTGGTGCTGTGCCCCGATCTAAAGTCAGACTGAATGCCGCTCAGTATGTTCTTTTCAATTAAGACGTTTTTTAACTGTGAGTTCAATAGGGATTCAGAGACTTTGGCCAGGATAGGGAGTTTAGAGATAGGACGATAGTTATTAGCATCTGAGGGATCTCCCCCCTTTAGCAGTGGGAAGACATAAGCTGATTTCCAAATGCTGGGTATGGAATTGGTCAAGAGACTCAAGTTTAAGAGGTAGGGGTCCAGGTTGTCTGGACCTGCAGACTTTTTAGTGTCTATCGCCTTTAGTGCTTTATAGACCTCAGCATAAGAAACAGGCTCAAGGTTAAAATGGTTCACATGTGGGCCTATATCACAGTTGACTGTAACAGAGCTTACATTAGAGGCCTGGGCCTCACCATTATCAAAAGCGGAGCCAGCAGATATGAAGTGCTTGTTAAAAAAAAACTACAATATCGGCTTTATCCTTCACTTCATTAGAATCCATCATTAAATGGTCAGGAAGGCCAGAGGATACATTAGAACCTGACACTGATTTGATTAGCTTCCAGAACTTGGTAGGGTTGTTTAGGTTCTCTGAGACTGCATTTAAATAGTCATCTGATTTGAACTTCCTGATCAGTCCTGTGCATTTGTTTCTTAGCGCTCTGAAGGAGGCCCAGTCAACAGGAGCATTTGCATGTCTAGCTTGAGCCCAAGAGATATTTCTCTTTCTAATTAAATCTGAATTACATCTGAAAACCAGAGACTGTCCCTTCCACTGATTCTAAATTTCTTCACAGGCGCATGCTTATCACAAATCGACACAAATGTTACATAAAAATAGTCCCAGGTAGTGTCAACATCGGGAATCAGACTTACTCTGTCAATATTATGGTACAGATCATGTAAGAACGCTCGCTCATCAAACTGTCTAAGATGTCTTTAAAAAATATAACGGAGTTTGGCTTTGGTCATTTTTGTATTTCCAACACAAGCAATTGCACAGTGATCACTGAGATCATTACAGAATATCCCTGTCAATGTGTATTAGTGAGAGGTATTTGTTAGCATAATGTCCAATAGCGTTGATTTGTTAGATGCTCTGGGATTCGGTCTTGTAGGCGCATTAATTAATTGAGCGAGATTCAGAGAGTCACACAGTTCTTTAAAAGAGTCCGACACAGATGTAAGCATGTCCCAGTTCAAATCTTCTAAAATAATGAATTCAGAGTCATTCAGAGTCATCAGAAAGAGTGTTAGGAGCGTGTCCCAAAGCCGAGGTTGGTCCGTAGCAGCAGACTACAGTGACGTAGGAGTCCTTATTTATGTTCACTTTAACCGCAAGCAATTCAAAATGTTTGGCTTTGGTACTCGGATTTCATGTAAAGTGCAACCCCTACTCCTTTACTCATCCGATCCGATCTAAAAACCGTGTACCCATCAATAGAAATTGAGTTATTTGACACAGACTTCTTTTGCCAAGTTTCTGATAAAACCATTACGTCTGCATTTGTCGTTTTGGCCCATCGTGTCTATTTTTGGAAATAGACTTCTGACATTAACATGCAAGAGGCCAAAACCTGCTCTGTTTTTAAAATCATAGGGAGTCGGTAGAGATTGCATGGTATCTACCAGCCCAGAGTTTGGTCGCACATTACCAGAGATCAACAATAAAAGCATAACAATATATCTCAATTGCCCAATGCATGAGGACTTTGTGGAACCAGCACCATTGTCAATAAAATGAACGGAGTCTTTTGAAAAAAATCATTCAATAGTTTGCGATTTTAGAAGTATGCCATCTAGTGTAGGTCCAGTTGTGTTTGAGAGTGGTACAAATGTAATTGCAGAGAGAGACCAAGTTCCTGGTGGTATTGACACTCGGAGTGTTTGCAAATTGTAGGGCATAAGGCCTCACTCACCCATTCAGCCTATTTAATCCAGGATGGTATTGAGTAAAGAGCAGGCACAGTAACAGATACATAATGCCGGTTTTTAGATATATTTCAGCACAGGTGTGCAACGACCAGTAGAACTTGTGTAAAACAAGGTAGATTTTCCCACCTCCCACGGTGCATCAGGTTTTCCAATCCGATAAATGCTTCTCCACTTCAGTGCACACCTGTGCTCGCGTAGCAGGCCTTGCGCACAGACAGACACTCCTGACACGGCGAGCTCCAACTCCAGAAAGGTATAGAAAAAAAATATAGGCCAAAATCCGAAATCTTTGTACAAGTAAATTTCGTAAAATAGAGACTGAGATCTAAAAATAATAGTTGGTATATACAGCATCCACCTTCACATAAAAAGTATTTGCTTCAGTTAACAGGATCAGGGTCATTAAAACATACAAACTCTTAAAACTCTGATCTCAAGGATCCCACATACAAACGGACAGACTGATTGGCTACCATCTTTAAGACGTACACTCCACAGAGCTGGAATTTACAGAAGAGTGGCCAGAAAAAAAGCAAACACGTTTGGTGTTCGCCAAAATGTATGTGGGTAACTCCCCAAACGTATGGAAGAAGGTACTCTGGTCAGATGAGACTAAAATTGATCTTATTGGCTATCAAGGAAAATGCCATGTCTGGCGCAAACCCAACACCTCTCATCACCCCGAGAACTCCATCCATCATGCTGTGGGGATGTTTTTCATCGCCAGGGACTGGGATTACTGGTCAGAATTGAAAGAATGATGGATGGCGCAAAATACAGGGAAATTCTTGAGAGAAACCTGTTTCAGTCTTCCAAAGATTTGAGACTGGATGGAGGTTCACCTTCCAGCAGGATAATGACCGTAAGCATACTGCTAAAGCAACACTTGAGTGGTTTAAGGGAAATCATTTAAAAGTCTTGGAATGGCCAAGTCAAAGCCCAGACCTCAATCCAATTGAGAATCTGTGGTATGACTTAAAGATTGCTGCACACCAGTGGAACCCATCCAACTTGAAGGAGCTGGAGAAGTTTTGCCTTGAAGAATGGGCAAAAATCCCAGTGTCTAGATGTGCCAAGCTTATAGAGACATACCACAAGAGACTTACAGCTGTAATTTCTGCAAAAGGTGGCTCTACAAAGTATTGATATTTTTTCACAATAAAAAATATTTTGCATCTTCAAATTGGTAGGCATGTTGTGTAAATCAAATGATACAAACCAACCAAAAATCTATTTTAATTCCAGGTTCTAAGGCAACACAATAGGAAAAATGACCAAGGGGGTGAATACTTTCGCAAGCCACTGTAGTTTTTAGGTTGCAGAGAGGTTCTGATAACGTTTTACTGTGATTCCTTGAACGTTTTCCTGGGAAGTTTTATTAATATTCTGAGTATGGAATTGATTTGAACGTAACATGTTTCAATAACACTGCTAGCTAAATTTGGGTTAACTGTTTTGAACTCCAAGTACAGATGAGGCACATGAAACACTCAAAGAGAAAGACAATAGTTGACCACTTTTTAACAAATTAATTTCTTCAAAAATGAAGGAGGAGCAAGAGAGAGAGAGCGAGCTAGCTCTATATTTAATATATTTTAGCAAGAAAATGCAGCTAGATAATTTAGCCTAGTCAAACACCTTGCTCAAACAGAGGGATGCTATGTCAGCTAGCAGGCTATGGCTATCCAACACTGGAACGCTACCAAGTAAGCTTTTCGTTTTGCTAATTTATTGCCAACAACTGCTTAAACTGCTTACTGACGGTACACTGTAATGCATGATTGTCGCAGGTTTACTAACACATTAGTTCCATTAGCTATGTTGACTATGACGTTACTATAGCTAATATGGTGACAACGATGTAGGCTGTGTGTAGCAGTTATGATATGATGGTTTGGCTTGGAAAGGTTTTTTCACCTGGTCACAGACAGCTGTGTTGTGCATTGAAGTCCACGAGCAAAGGGAAAAGGTGAGAGGAGGATTGTGAGTAGATGCAAGAAGGAATACCACAAGCTGTTTGTTTGTGGCTATGAAAGTAATCTGTTTTCGTGTGATCAGGGGTGTGTTCATTCCGGCGATTCTGTTGAAAAACGTTTCTTAAACAGAAGCAAACAGAACGAAATAAACATACCTGATTAAACATACCTGAATTTGTCCAATAGAAACTCTTGTTTGCAACTGTTGGACTAATGATTACACGCTAGATCAGCTAGATGCAGGCAAGAAAGTGTAAGGCACTATTGAATGTGTCATTGTCTGTCCATGTGTCACTGTCTGTCACATCAAATCTTTATCTTGGCCTGTGTGCCCTTAGGTTGTAGCAACCTCATCTTGGGTTTAGGGACATTTTGAGTATCATGTAACCTAAACCTATCACTGTTGGGTAAATGGAATATGAATGACGGTCATCCAATATACTGTAATAGAAATAAGGCCATGCTCATAAAAAAAGATCATCCTTCCTCGTTTTCAACGGCACTGACCGCCACTGACCTGAACACACTTAACAAGGTAGAGGATAGAGTTTTGTTGATGTTGAGAACGGAATGTATATGTTTTTAAATAACAATCATGGAACATTCTCTGAATGTTACTAAAGTTTTGTATTTTTTTATGGAAAGTTTTCTTAATGTTCTTGTAACAACTTGAGAAAATTACTTTAAATAGAACCATGAGGAAACCTGTAGGAAAAACGTTATGCTGTGAAGTACTGAAATTCCCACAGAAGAACGTTGTTTCTTAAAGCAGGAATTCGCAGGTCATGAGCAACCCTATACAGTGTTAGCAACGATTATTCAAGAAAAGTAGCTGTTGGTTACTACATTTGTCGCGAGATGACGTCATGATGCAATAGTGATGTCATAAATATCATTTTTTAAATGCTAATTCTATTCCTCAGTCTCTCATGCAAAAGGTCCAAAATATCCTGTGTATATAGGTTGATATTGGGAAACCATGAAACAAATTGTGACTTCAATAGTGCACAATACAATGCAATGTCATGTTCCCGTATACATCTCACTGTATCCTGTGCATACAGTGCATTCCGAAAGTATTCAGACACCTTGACTTTTTCCACATTTTGTTACGTTCCAGCCTCAATCTAAAATTGATTACACTGTTTTTCCCCCTCATCAATCAACACACAATACCCCATAATGAAAAAGCAAAAACAGGTTTAGAAATGTTTGCACATTTATTACAATTAAAAAACTTAAATATCACATTTACAGAAGTATTCAAACCCTTTACTCAGTACTTTGTTGAAGCATCTCTGGCAGTGATTACAGACTTGAGTCTTTTTGGGTATGACGCACCTGTATTTGGGGAGTTTCTCTCATTCTTCTCTGCAGATCCTCTCAAGCTCGGTCAGGTTGGATGAGGAGTGTCACTGCACAGCTGTTTTCAGGTCTCTCCAGAGATTCAAGTCCGGGCTTTGGCTGGGACACTTAAGGACATTCAACACTCCTGTGTTGTCTTGGCTGTGTGCTTAGGGTTGTTGTCCCTTTGGAAGGTGAAGCTTCCGCCCCTGCTCTGGAGCAGGTTGTCATCAAGGATCTCTCTGTACTTTGCGCCGTTCATCTTTCCCTCCATCAGAACGAATCTCACAGTCGTTGCCTCTAAAAAACATCACCACCATCATGCTTCACCGTAGAGATGGTACCAGATTTCCTCCAGATATGACGCTTGGCATTCAGGCTAAAAGTTCAATCTTGGTTTCAGCAGACCAGAGAATCTTGTTTCTCATGGTCTGACAATCCTTTATGTGCATTTTGGCAAACTCAAAGCGGGCTGTTGTGCCTTTTACTGAGGAATGACTTCTGGCCACTCTACCATGTCATGACGTTGCCCTGTTGGTGAGGTTTATGACCCCATAAATACATTTAGTATTTGACTCTTGGAAAGCCCTTTGTTAACATGGAGAGAGTCTGGTAACATCAAAAGGTTGGGAACGGAACCATATTTTGGTATTCCAAACAGTTGAAAATATTCGTTGGTACTTAAAGAATATGATGTCAGATCAGTAGTCGTCTGAGACATTATTACTGATGATAGGATGACATAAACTGTATCTTGAAAAGTCTACACATCCTAGTTATCAGATTCCCATAGAATTGTTGTGCAATGTAAATGTTTAAATATGAAACTATTTGTGAAAAGATTAAATGTAATTTTAGCTTCTAAATGAGAGAATTGTTTCCATAAGTGAACAATGTTCACTTCCACCCAAGTGAACAGACATTGGTTGTGAACTATGAAACAGGCCCTTCTCTCCAGTACTACAAAAGCCCATTGACGAAAGTCAACCGTGTGTTCCTGATGATGTGAGGACTGCTGTCTATACGTTTAAAAGGGCTAATATCAACTTCAGAACTAAGCCAACCTCAGCGTGAGCTGTGGTTGCGAATACTTGAACGACTACAACCTAACGAAATTAATATTGTGTTCCTGACGTGAGGAGATGATGATCGACACGCTGGAAGGATGAATTTCGACTATACCAGCCAGAATATAACAATATAGAATATAGCATGAGCTTATAGTATGGCAACTTGGTATGAACTTTGAACTCTTATTCACTAAAGAAGTGATACATCCTAGACATCGAGTTAGCAGCAGCAGCTGTAAACGTGGGCTAGGAAAGGACAGACAATCTCTTCAGAAAGACAGGGTACTACAACAGATCCGTTCTACCACACGACGACGGTACTACAACGTATCTGTTCTACCACAAGACATATTCTTCAAAGGACAAGAGAGATCTCTGCTGGGCAACCCAGCCTTGCATCTACGACCAATCTATCGAAGCGCAGCTCAGAGTAAATATTTCTTGCATTTTCCGTTTCCAAATGGGCGGTTATTTAGAATGCATAAGATTCTGTATTTACGATAGTATAGTTTCATAAGGTCCGATAGAGACCCAATCCTTTAGTTCCTCAGTCTTCCTGAGCTCTCATTCAAACCCAACCCCCTTTCTTTGTGTAACCAGCCGTCATATCGGTTCCGTCCGCCAGGGACGTTTTCCTGTATGACATAATTAGTAATCAATGAATGATTCCATCCTGTGTATATGTAATTATGTGTGATTATTTAGTAAATAAATAATTAAACTGTAAGGGATTTCTTCCATTGACGGAGAGGCGGACCAAAGCGCAGCGTGGTTATTTTGACTCATGTTTTAATAAATCACTTCACATGAACAAACTAACAAACTAACAAGAACAAGAACAAGAACCGTGAAAACCCAAAACAGCCCTATCTGGTGCAAAACACAGAGACAGGAACAATCACCCACAAACACACAGTGACACCCAGGCTACCTAAGTATGATTCTCAATCAGAGACAACTAATGACACCTGCCTCTGATTGAGAACCATACTAGGCCGAAACATAGAAATACCCAAATCATAGAAAAACAAACATAGACTGCCCACCCAACTCACGCCCTCACCATACTAAATAATGACAAAACAAAGGAAATAAAGGTCAGAACGTGACATAAACCAAATGTTGTATTGCTGTTTCAACTTGTTAGCCAGGGTTCGTGAAGACAACCAAGAATTTTACGACGTTCAGATGAGACTGAATGAGGTGACGATTAATAATAGACTTCTATTGATATAAAAGATTAACAGGTCTTTAAGAGTTTATTCGGAAGTCAGCAGCTCTATAAACATTCTTATGTGTTGCCTCGCGACTTTCTGGTTAATTACATTTACATGATTAGTTTAATCAGGTAATATTAATTACAGAGAAATTATTTTATAAAATAGCATGTCATATCACTTAATCCGGCATAGCAAAGACATGACAACCATAAAGGCCTGATTGGTGGAGTGCTGCAGAGGTGGTTGTCCTTCTGGAAGGTTCTCCCATCTCCACAGAGGTACTCTCAAGCTGTATAAACATCTTGAGTATGATCAATGGAAACAGGATGCACCGGAGATCAATTTTGAGTCTCATAGCAAAGGTTGATTACTTATGTAAATAAGGTATTTCTGTTTTTTATTCACAATAAAGGTGACCAACCGGCACGATTCAGACTTATATAGCAACATTTGAAATTGTGTTTTTTACATTGGATAAAAGTAGACTCAGAACTAGAAAAGTGTATATCATACACTACAGTTGAGGAGCAATGGGAAAGTAATTCTGCTTTGAAAGTTGATTAACTTGTAACCTCACTTTTGAGAAAATGGCCCTGGAATGTTTTGGTAAACCTTCTGGAGAGCTCTTATTTTTTTATTCTTATTAGTATTATATATATTTTTAGGGAGTAGATCAGCTTTAATATTTCAGATATATTGTAGCTTGTAATTGTCTGCATCACTTTCAATCCCACATATATTGTTTGGAAATATATATACAGTACCAGTCAAAAGTTTGGACACCCCTACTTTTTCAAGGGTTTTTCTTGATTTCTACTACTTTCTACATTGTAGAATACTAGTGAAGACAGTAAAACTATGAAATAACAGATGGAATCATGTAATAACCCAAAAAGTGTTAATTAAACAAACAAAATATATTTTAGATTTTAGATTCTTCAAAGTAGCCACTCTTTGCCTTGATGAAAGCTTTGCACACTCTTGGCATTCGCTCAACCAGCTTCATGAGGAATGTTTTTCCAACAGTCTTGAAGGAGTTCCCACATATGCTGAGCACTGTTGGCTGCTTTTCCTTCACTCTCATCCCAAACCATCTCAATTGGGTTGAGGTCAGGTGATTGTGAAAGCCAGGTCATCTGATGCAAAACTCCATCACTCTCCTTCTTGGTCAAATAGTCCTTACACAGCCTGGAGGTGTGTTTTGGGTCATTGTCCTGTTGAAAAACAAATGATAGTCCCACTAAGCGTAAACCAGATGGGATGGCGTATCGCTGAAGAATGCTCTGGTAGCCATGCTGGTTAAGTGGGCTTTGAATTCTAAATAAAGTGTCACCAGCAAGCACCCCCACACCATCACACCTCCTCCTCCATGCTTCACGGTGGGAACCACACATGCGGAGATCATCCGTTCAACTGCTCTGCGTCTCACAAAGACACGGCGGTTGCAACCAAAAATCTCACATTTTAACTCATCAAACCAAAGAACAGATTTCCACCAGTCTACTGTCCATTTCTCGTGTTTCTTGGCCCAAGCATGTCTCTCCTTCTTATTGGTGTCCTTTAGTAGTGGTTTCTTTGCAGCAATTTGACCATGAAGGCCTGATTCATGCGGTCTCCTCTGAACAGTTGATGTTGAGATGTGTCTGTTACTTGAATTCTATGAATCATTTATTTTGGCTGCAATCTGAGGTGCAGAGAATTGCTGATTCTGAGGCTGGTAACTCTAATGATCTTATCCTCTGCGGCAGAGGTAACTCTGGGTCTTCCTTTCCTGTGGCGGTCCTCATGAGAGCCAGTTTCATCATAGCGCTTGATGGTTTTTGCGACTGCACTTGAAGACATAGACATTTTCCATATTGACTGACCTTCTTGTCTTTAGGTAACGATGGACTGTCATTTCTTTTGCTTATTTGAGCTGTTATTGCCGTTATATGGATATGGTCTTTTACCAAAAAGGGCCATCTTCTGTATACCAACCCTACATTGTCACAGCACAACTGATTGGCTCAAAGGCATTAAGAAGGAAATACATTTCACAAATGGACTTTTAACAAGGAACACCTGTTAATTGAAATGGATTCCAAGTGATGAAGCTGGATGAGAGAATGACAAGAGTGTGCAAAGCTGTCATCAAGGCAAAGAGTGGCTACTTTGAAGAATTTCAGATATAAAATGAACATAAAACATTATTCAAGTGAACAGTGTTTAATGACTATTTACATAGAGCAGCAGTCTCAGGTCCAGGGCAGGGAAGACGGCTGTTTAACAGTCTGATTGCCTGGAGAAGGAAGCTGTTTATCAGTCTCTCTGTCCCAGCTTTGGTGCACCTATACTGTCTCTGCCTTCTGGATGGTAGCGGGGTGAACAGGCCATGGCTTGGGGGGGCCAAGCCCAATTTCTTCAGCCTCCTGATGTTGAATAGGTGCGTTTGTGCCTTCCTCCACCACACTGTGGTGTGAACTGACCATTTCAGGTCACCTTGAGGAACTTGAAGCTTTTGACACTCTCCCCGTCAATGTGGATGGGGGTGTGCACTCTCTGCTGTCTCTTGTAGCCCATGAACAGCTCCTTCATTTTGGTGTCATTGAGGGAGAAGTTATTTTCCTGGCACAAGTCCACCAAGGCTTTTACCTCCTCCCTGTAGGCCAGTGGTCACCAAACTTTTCTTAGTCAAGATCATTTTCGCAGTCAAAAGGCAAGCAGAGATCTACCTCTCACATTTTTTAAGCCATGATTTAAAAAAAAAAATCTAACATTAACCTAATAAAACAGTTCTGTAGTAATGAGGTTTGTGCAGTAGGTCTAATGCATTGTCACAGCGTATTTGCTATATGCCTGGCCAGCAAATACTGTTCTTCTCTGACCATATTATGTTTTGCAATAAATCAGTTGGTGTAGCACTTGCGAAGCACTTAGTGATGAGCTTGGAGGGCACTAAGGTGTTGCAGGCTGAGCTGTAGTCGATGAACACCATTCTTAAATAGGTATTCCTGTTTGGGCAGCATGCAAATTGTAGTGGGTCTAGGGTATCGGGTAATGTGGAGGTGATATGATCCTTAACTAGCCTCTCAAAACACTTGTGAGTGCTACGTGGTGATAGTAATTTAGTTTAAATACCTTTGCTTTCTTGGGTACAGGAACAATGGCGGACATCTTGACTGGGATAGAGATAGATTGAATGTGTCAATAAACACTCCAGCCAGTTTATCTGCACATGTTCTGAGGACACAGCTTGCGATGCGATCTGGGCCGGCAGCCTTGAGAGGGTTAACACGCTTGAACGTCTTATGTCGGCCACAGAGTTCAGGAGCACACAGTCCTAGTGAGCGGCGGAGGCCCACGTTGGCTGCTCTATACTGTTTTCCTTGAAGCAGGTGAAGGTGTTTAGCTTGACTGGGAGTGAGGTGTCAGTGTCCACAGCGTGGTTGGCTTTCCCCTTATAATCCGGGATTTTCTGGCATCCCTGCCACATGCGTCTCATGTCTGAGCCGTTGAATTGCAACTACACTATGTCCCTGTACTGTTGTTTTGCCTCTTTGATTGCCTTACGGAGGTCATAGCTGGTCTGTTTGTGCACGTCCATGTTCCCAGTCACCTTGCCATGGTTAAATGCGGTGGTTTGCGCTTTCACGTTTTACGCGAATGCTGCCATCTATCCATGTTTTTTTGTCAGAGCTCCAATCTGCAATGGGGCCGACCAATCAGTTGCTTGGAATCCAGGAAGCCACCCTGAAATACACCCACACACATGCAAACCCACAACAAGACAGAAACTGGGGGAAACGTAACAGTTACAGATAAGTTCTAATCGTCACAGTAGGAACAACATCCTCTATGCACTTCCTGATGAACCCAGTCACTGAGCCAGTGTACACGTCAACACTATTTCCTGAGGCAACCTGGAACATTTCCCAGTCCGCATGATCAAAGCAGTCTTGAAGCATAAATTCCAATTGGTCAGACCAACGTTGAATTGTCCTTACCACAATTGCTTTGTGCTTAAGTTTCTGCTTATTGGCGGGGAGGAGCAGGATGGAGGCGTTGTCTGATTTGCTGAAGGAAGGATGGGGAGGGCCTTGTAGCTGTCCCGGAAGGGAGAGTAACAATGGTCAACCGTGTTCTCTCCGCGTGTAGCACATGAGATGTGTTGATAGAATTTCAGGAGAGTTTTCCTCAGATTTCCTTTATTAAAGTCCCCAGCTACAATAAATGTGGCCTCAGGATATGCAGTTTCCAGTTTGCACAAAGTCCAGTGTAGTTCCTTGAGAGCCATCGCGGTGTTGGTTTGGGGAAGGATATACACGGCAATGACAATAGACAGGTTGGTTGTTTAGCAACAAAACCGACATGTGCACAACTATGGGGCAAAACAGACGGGGTTGGCTTAGATTGTTGACAACGGGTCAACTATATTTTGCCACCAATGTTTATTGAAAATATAAATACATTTGCACAATGAGCTTGTGTTGTCTCTCTAATACATAGTTACAACTGCTGGTTTGCTAGCGCTAGCTAGGGAATTTTAACCATATTAGCATAGATGTGTCAGTCAAAGCACCTTAAAACAACATGGTATCACGAAAAAAATAAAAATTGCAGAAACTAGCCACGTACGATTCCCCTCATAGTAGCTTATTTTCATTGTTGCTAGCTATCTGACCAACCAGAATCACAGCAATACACGGGCCTCTGCCTCAATGAAGCGTGTGCATTGTTTTTGTGACGTTGTCAGCTGTAACTGAAGAAAATGATCTCGGTGAGGTATTTCGGTAAGCATTTGATGGGGAGGTATTCCAGGTCAGGAGAACAAAATGACTTACATGTAAGTTCCTGTATGTTACCATAATCACACCATGAGTTGTTAATCATGAGACATACCTCTCCATCTCTGTTTTTCCTGGAGAGTTCTTTCTTCCTGTCCATGTGATGAATGTAGAGCCTCACTGGCAGTATGGACATGTACAATATATCCAGAGAGAGCCCTGATTCCATTAAAAAATGGTTTGTTACAGTCCCTTATGTCCCTCTGAAAGGAGATCCTCGCCCAGAGCTCATCTATTTTGTTGTCCAGGGACTGAACATTAGCGAGTAATAGACTAGGAAGTAGTGAATGGTTTGCTCGCCACCTGAGTCTGACAAGGACCCCACTTCTCTTCCTTCTTTTCCGGCTCCAACGTTTTGGTGTAGTACCACCGGTGACTGGGGCTGCCTCGAAGTCCAAACAAAGGATCCAGGTCCAGGAAATTGAATTTCTGGTGAGTGACCTCTTATCTCATGTCCAAAAGTTATTTCCAGCAGTAGGTAATAATACCAGAAACATTCTGAGAAAATAATGTAAGAAATAACCAGGTAAATTAAGTTTGGGTTTTGATTTAACAATATCCATTAACATGGGGTGAACAGCTGTGTTGATTGTTCTCTATCCAATAGCATAGACAGTGAGACAGACCTGCCCAGTAGCTCTGACTGTTTACATCAGACAACACGTCGCACATTTTTTTACTTGAGAAATATTGAACCACACACCTTAGTTAATGTAAAATTGCGTAACTAAAACATCCTCGTCAAAACGTCAAAATTAATGACAGATTTCTTGAGTTATCTTAGATTCATTATGGGGATTTTGAAGAAGAGAAATGGGCTTCCATGTCTACAGTCTCTCATGGGGGCCAAACATCATTAAAATGCGGAATTGGTCAACAACAACCAAAAACTCCAAGACGGAAATCTTGTTTTACTAATGAGCAACAGAAAACCACGTGCCAATCATCGTGTTCAGTGGCTACATTTTTTTTTTTTAATACAGCAAAGTTGTCTAGGAGCTAGAAACAGGGTGTCTGTCGGCACCATCTTGCCTATCTTGTAGTGTGTGTGTGTTTACACCTCATCTTGTAGTTACACCTCCGACACTGCCAAAACATCAGCTATCACTTGATCTGATTGAATCAAGGCCTGACCTTATTCCTCCTGACTTGGGGCATATATACGTATTGAAACGAGCTAATTTAGCAACATCTGTCATAGAAATAATTCAGGAAAAACTAAATAAACAAAAGAAATCCATTGTATTGGTCTTTACTTTTCAAAACACATCTCCACATTGTGTTTGTCAACACAGATGAATCACTATCAGTCTGCTAGAGTGCTGTGGGTTCTCTAAACGTTATGTTCAGTGCACCCTGTTAGGTTTGCTCTATTTCTCTGCCTTCTCTTGGGCTCCCAATGAATCACCCGGCAGATGAAAGTGTGTGTGATTGGTCCAAAACTCTCTGATTTTCATTATTGCACTTAGATCCCGTGTCTAGAGTAGCGCGGATCAGAACACACAAGGTGTTCCCACATCTGGGAGTCAGAACACGCTCTGTTCTGAAACGATTTCAAATACTTTTTACCTTGCTGACTCAGCCATGTCCATTACAGTAAATACAATAATATTTGCTGTAGTGTTTTTGCTGAGTCCGCAAAAACCCTACAGTGAATTCTACAGCAGTCTGCAGAAACACTACAATTTTTTTGTTTTGTTTTGCGGACATGACTATAGTATGCTATAGTATTCACTGAAGTGATTTTACAGGCATGACTGCTGCATACTATAGTATTCACTGTAGTGTTTTTACGGACATGACTGTAGTATACTGCAGTATTTACTGTTGTGTTTTGTGGACATGACTGTAGTATATTGTAGTAGCATCTGCCGACTAGGGTCAGATAAAATGACTATGCCAAATACTTTTTAATGAGGGGAACACCTCACTCAACCAGAACATAAGACAGAGGTTCATGACAGGCCAACAATTGAGTTGGGTCAACAGTTCTGAGCAACGCTACGACCCAGGTTTGCTTGTTTGACAGATAACACAGTAACAAGTGTAAACCAAAATGACTTCTCAGATCTGTTACTTCCATTAGGTAGCTTTCTGAAATACAACAGTGGTTTCACAGAGATTCAGCTGGCCAAGTTCACAAGATGACCAAAAACAGTAACAAACAATAATGTACATCTGATAGTAGAAAATCAACAGTTAACCACTGCATTTACATAAACAATACATATTTTAGAATTGCAAAATGACCTTACTTAAAGACTGACAACCTATTGGAGGGCACTGCCAATAACCCACCTGGACCTCAAACCAGAAAATCCTCTCCAAACAAACTGAAAACAAAAGGACATGATTGCAGTGGCTTTACATGATAAACCTCTTGAATATTTTCACATTGATAAACTCACTGATGGTCAAACTCAACACATACAAATCAGAACACTCTACACACCAAGCATTTATTCAGGACAGGATAGTCACAAAGTGGTCGCTCACAGAAATAAACCAGCAGCTACAACGCCGTACAGCCTTCCAAAGCGCTCACCTCTACATGACAAAGGGGTGCTTTTCTACATTTCCTGCATGTCCTCCTCTAGTATGGGTGCCCAGGGAAACACTGACCAAAACTTTGGTTTGTAGCCTGTCACAATATTCTTCAGTTACAATGTTGTAAATGATAGAGGTTAAGGTGAGGTTAAGGTGAGGTTATGGTGATGATGATGATGCCCATCTACTGTGGGACGCCACCTAAGGAGCAGGCGGAGGCAGAGATGCAGTTCAGTTGAAGAGTCTATATAGATTTGGGTAATGGAGATGATGCACGGCAGGGAATGATTGACAGTTGTTGACATGACTCTGTCATTACTTGAGACTTGGTTGGCTTTGTAGGGAGTATGGTTTATCTAAAAGGAGACGCAGAAAGGTGCAAATAATGGGAAAGAACAGAAACAGAACATACATAATTAAATTGGCTGTTATTGGCAATAATTGACGATAATCAAATGCAATAAGCATATGAATTGGTAAAGCTACTTTCACCAAATGTTGTTCATGACGCCCCCGGTGAATACCACAGTAAAGTCTGCAAAAACACTACAGTCATGTCCTAAAGAAATACTACAGTGAATACTAGAGTCATGTCTGCAAAAACTCTACAGTGAATACTACAGTATACTACAGTCATGCCCGCTAAAACTCTACAGTGAATACTGTAAGAAATTGTCTGGTTGTGAAAGGACTGTATGGTTTTAGTGGATGGTGACGACCACCAAATGGATCCTGTCTGAGAGACTCGGATCCACAACTTCTCTTTTGATCACTTTGATTTTTTTTGTTTTTAAGCAGGCCAATCATCAGAGGACATTGAAGTCATAGAATGCAGTACACTGCCCAGTGTAATTATTGTGGCAGTAAAGCATTTATTCTTCTTTTGACTCGATACTTCACTAGTTTGGATTTGAAATCAAACAATGACCATGAGTTTAAAGTGCAAACTGTCAGCTTTAATTTGAGGGTATTTTCATACTTATCAGGTGAATTGTTAATAAATTACAGCACATTTTGGGGGAGCAAAAGTATTAGTAGGAAATCACTTATATGTGTATTAAAGTATTTGATCCCATATAGATAGCACGTCATGACCACGTCAAGCTTTTGACTCTACCAATTTGTTTGAGGCATTTTCTGTTTGTTTTGGTTGTGTTTGTGATCATTTTGTTCCCAATAGAAGTGAATGGTAAATCATGTATTGTGTCATTTTGGAGTCACCTTTGTTGTAAATAAGAATATAATATGTTTCTAAACACTTCTATATGAATGTAGACGATACCATGTTTAAGGATAATCCTGAATGGTTCAAGAGTATTGATGAGTGAGAACATTACAGACACACAAGTCAGGTGACTTGTCAGGTGACTTGGCGGCCATTTTGGAGAGGCAGGTTGCCACTGTGATAGTGAGTTTGATAGTGAACTGGGCATTAAACATGGAATAATCCGCAACAAATACTATAGCATACTACAGTCATGGAAGGGTACCAAAAAAAACATTTACAACTCCCCACCAACTACCAGATCTCACCCTCTTTTCATGTTTCCCTTCTCAGGATGGTGGTTCCTGGCCCCCTTGCTGATGCCGCCCCCCGTTACACCCCTCCACCTCCCCTGGACATCGATGGGTCCCCTGCCTATGCCATCAGGTCTCTACTGGACTCCCGACGTCGTGGGGGTCGGCTTCAGTACCTGGTGGACTGGGAGGGGTAGAGGAGCGATGTCGGGTTTCGGCAACCGGCCCATCGATGTTGGGTTCAGAGGAGCGATGAGGAGCGATGTTGGGTTCTGGCAGCCGACATCCTGGACCCCAACATTATCCAGGATTTCCATATCCGGCAACCGGCCCGATCCTCGCCCTTGGGGCCGTCCTCCAGGCCGGCGTCGTCCTGTGGCTGGAGCTGTGCTGGGGGTGGGATACTGTCACACCTACTCCCATTCCCTCTCTCTGGTGCTCGACATCGCCAGTCTACTAACCACCGGTCCTGGCAACCCAGGACGCACACCTGGCAACCATCATTACGCACACCTGCTCCCCATCGTTATGCACAACTGGACTTCATCATTACCTTGATTACTTCCCCTTTATTTATCCCTGTAGCTTCAGTCTTCAGGCAGTGTTGGTTTTGTTCACGTTCGGTACGCTTCTTCTGTTTTGTTTATCTGCTTATTCTCATTATTAAACTCACCTTCTGCACCTGCTTCCTGACTCCTAGCGTATACGTTACAATATGTCTCCCGTTAAAATAAGGTTAAGGTTAAATAAACTAAATGACAGTGTATAGTATACGACACAATCGAGGGATACTACTACAGTGTGTATTACTCTCCAGTATACTACACAATTCTCAAGGGATAGTACAGTGTGCAAAAGTCTATTTTAAGCACTACATGATCAAGCGATACTAGTGTGGAGTATAAGATTCTACAGTATAATACAGTTTACTACATAATTATATAGAATTCTATAGTAAGTACTATAGTATTCTATAGCAAGCTGCAGTATTTGTTTTACGTGGGTAACCCACCCACACACCTACGTGTACGCGTACACACACACACACACACACACACAACATTCAAACGTAGCACACAATTGATTAGTGAGATTGTTTCATTGGAGAGACCAATAAGAAAAGACCACCTGCCAAGTGTGACATCTCTTTAAAACATATGATTTTTTATTCAAATTTACAAAAAAGAAAAGGAAAAATACAACATAATAAATACATTTACTTTATTCAGCACGCCATCTTGGAATTTGATCAACATCGTGCAGGAGTGATGAAGTCCCAAAAGGGAGACTGAACCTGGGGTCGTCTGGTGGCGTTCAAAGTTCATGACCTTCTACCCTCCAGAACACACACAGAATACAACCACACACCCCTGAAACACTACATGTAAAGCATGTCAGGACCTGTCATTAAATGCAGTGTATTTTCATTTGCATTTAATTGCGTGGGTAAATGGTTTGATAAATCTCCTGACAATCTCACTTTCCTCTCTGACTAAAGTGAGGGGGGGGGGGGGGGGGGGGGTTGACCAGGAATAGGAAACCCCCGGTCCTGGAGTGCCCCTGCGACAGGAGGCGACTGATTCAACTAATCATGCCTTTGATTGGACCAATTTGGTGTTTCGATTCCTTTCCTCCGGAGGTGACATAATCAGTTCAATCAAGTAGTTAAGTGACGGCGGCACTGCAAGCCAAGGCCTCGCCAACTACAGATCAATCAGCTGGAGCATCACTCTGATTTAGACCAATCAGCACAAGCAAAACACCAAGAGCCAATCGGCGCTGGCTAACCATGTTTCCGGGGACAGAAGTCATTATGTCACAGTAGATGAGGCACCAATCCGTTTATAATTACGACACACACATATATTACATTATCTATATTTATAGGTGTGAACTACATAACATATTCCACAGTGTATGTGAGGGTGTTTTACAGGTGTATGTGGTTATTCCCTGTGAATAGGGCTTGACTAGCCCTGGTATGGCTAACCTCTATAGTCCTCAAACTCAACTCTGGACCTCTAAGCCAGTTCCACTGTGTTTTTCATTGTTCCCCTCTAATCAGGGACTAATGTAGACCTGGGCAATTAATTATCAGATAGAACAGAAAACCAGCAGGTTCCGGACCTCGTAGGGTAAGAGTTGAATAACCCTGCTCTATATAGCCTCCACTATGGTGCCGAGCCTATACAATACTAAGGAGGCTAGCCATATCAGGGCTGGAGTTTGACCAAGCCTGGTCAGACCATTCTCCAGGGTCCCGCTCCCCTCTCCTCCCCCAGAGATTGTGCACTACGACAGTAGTCCTGGCAGGGTCCAGTCAAGTCTTTGGCCCGATTTGAATACATGCAAAACGCATCCCTGCTTCCGCCCATCCTCGAAGTAATAATCACGGATCTAAACCCAATTTGAGAGGTGAAAAAGGAAGGGTTCCCTTCCATCGCTTTGACTTGTCAGATCAGTGAGAGATGAAGGGCGCGTTTTTAAAAGTATTTCAACAGGACCTTACACAGGGACACAGTGTGATTGTGGACTCTTGTGGTGATTGTGCCGACTTTCTCTTTTCACTAGGGGTTTGTCACAATCTGAGCCAATGTTAAGTTAACAGTGCACAACTTTTGGGCACGGCACATAAAGTCTGAGCTGACAGGAGTCTCTTTTTGCTGCCTCGGGGACACTATATGTATTCTTTGGGGTCGGTTCCATTACAGCTCCAGTCAATTCAGCGAACGGGTTGTGACAATTGCATTGGAGAATAGAATACAGCATCGGGCAGTTTTCATGGTCCAGTTAAATGGTTTTCAACGGAAACGGTATTAATCGAAATGCTGGCTTTAAGAAAGCTACCTCACATAACCTTGCACGCCGGGCTTCTAGTTCTTGTCAGATACATGGCTAGTGAAGCAGAGTACCTCACAAGTAATCGAGTGCTCATGTTCCGCATAACACTTTTTGCCAGGTTAAAGACCTATTTGAATACTTTGCTTTTCCACAAGAATGTTGTGTCAGGCACACGATATTCTGGTCTGTCCTAATGTAAAGTACATCGTGCCAGTTTAGTTCAGGGTCAGGTAAATCAAGTCCAGTCTGGTTGAAATATTAATCTAGGCCAGGTCTAAGTTGTCCCAACAGTGCTCTGTTCAAACGTGACAGTTTTTCCACTTAGATTTTTTTTGTTGTGACAATTATCTTCTCTTTTAACAAGGATATTCACTGATATTTACAAATGCATTCACATACAGTAGAACAGTAGTTATCGTCCATAGACATCTTCTTAAAAAAAAACTTGATCTGACATTATTCATAGTCTAGTATTGAACGCCACACAGTATAAAAGTGCATTCCAGCTGAAATCCCAGCTCATTCTTAAATTGACCTCTAACCTTTGACCATTACGGGGCCCAGTTGTTTCTGTTCGCTGGGCCTGCTGGTTTTCATTCTGACACTCTTCACTGATAAATGGAAGTTACGGATTGGACGGTTAAGAGTTTTCAGAGTGTGAATAGGCGGTTGAGATTGGTTGAGATTGTGCTCAAATCATGCAGACTTGGTCCTCAAGACATGTTGATTGAGTAGATGGAGGTTTTGCATAAAAAATAGTCATGTCTCTCCTCTCCTCCCTACATACAGTAAAATAATCGATTTAGAAGAGATTTCTTAGATTCATACATAGATTCAATGCATCTTGTTAATACTTTTGCTTTCGTGATTTATTATACAATCAATGCCTGATAACACAAATGAGTCTTTAGTGTGTGTGGGTGTTGTGGGTCGTTCCATCAATTCGGTGCCTTTTGAGAAGTATAACTTGGTCATAATAAACTTTGATTCCACCTAATTACAGAATTTTTTTCATCTTGAAAAAAAAAATGTTTTCCCATCTCAAGAGGTTAATGAAAAAAAAACATATATAGTAAGTGCCTATTAAGTTCCAAATAAAGTAACACGTTTGACGGTAACAGGGTTGACCGTGACAGGGTTGACAATTTCATCTTAATTCAGCCATAAATCCCCTTGTGACAGGGGGAATGGTAGCTTTTCTGTGCAATAGAGTGTGGCAATTGAATGCAAGCTTCACAAAAAAAAAATAAACGTGTTTTTTTTAAAAATGTCTAGCCTGTGTTTGTAAACACAACGACACTCAGCTAAGCCTGGGAATATCATATCCCTTTTTTTCTTCTCACATGTGTATTTTCCAGTGATACGACTTTTTCAGCGATTTAAATGATTCATCGTTTTTTATTTGGAATGAAGTCGTGAGTTGAATTATTCACTTTTCTGCCTCTGCGGACGGTGTGAATGCAACAGTTTCTGCACAATCATCTCTCTTCCCCTCTCTCTCTCTCTCTCTCTCTCCTTCTTTGTCTTTCTTCTCTATCCCTCTGTCTTGGTCATCTTATATCCCCTTCTCCTCCGTGTGGTACCCTAATTTTCCATACTTCCTTGTTGAATGTATTGTCTTGCTTGCACCCCCCCCCCCCCAAAAAAATAAATAAAATAATAATAATTTGTTTCCAATTTCTCTCTCTCACATACACACCCTCATCCCACACACACGCAAACAAAGAAACACATTCGCTCACTCCCTCTCTCCTCTTTCTATTTCTATAGATGTAGAGCTGAATGAAAATCCTGTCTCGGATGTTTAAGTTGTTTCTCTTTGTCCAGACCACTTAACAAATTGTTGCTGCTTAGTGGAGAAACATCATGCACATTGTCTCAGTATCTGTGCTCACACGTATCAGCCTTTCACCACTTATTGCTTTAAATTACATCAATCACTCCCTCCCCTGCCCTTGCTTCCCTGGGCTCATTTTTATCTGTCTCTTTTTATTATTCTCCCTCTTCATCTCTCTCTCCGTTAACTTCTCTTCCCATTATTCTAACTCTGCTTGCCTTTTAATCATTCTTCCACCCTCCCCTCATTCTCTCTCATTTTTTCTCTTCTCCCTCTCTGTCTTTCCCCTCATCTCCAGACTGCTCCTCTTTCTGCCCCTCCTCTTTTTCAGCCTCTTTTTTGTTGTTCTCTACCCCTCCCTCCCCATCCTTCTCTGTCTCCTCTTGTTTTTCTTTCTCCCTATCTCGGAACAGCTTGGCTAGCTCCTGAAATTGTGGACCCCACTCCTCCAGTCCTCCTCCCCACTCCTCCTTCTCTGCATCCTTCTCTCCCTCACTCTCCAGCGAACTGAGTGAGCCTGCACGTGACCCTGTGCCCTCCAGCCCGTACACCTGCACTGAATCATAGGGAGGCTGCGAGGGGTCAAAGGTGACCTGAGCCAGACGAAGGCGGAGGAACTCACCCACCCTGAGGGCCAAGGAGTGACCACCTGGTACTGGACCCCCTCTCCCTGCCTCTATCCCTGGGACCCACCCTGCCCCGTACCCCATGATGCCCCCATATGCACCCCTGGGCTGCCCTGGGAAGGGCAGCATCTGGGGGGTCATATCCCTTCTTCCTAAAATGTATGCCCCAATACCCACCCTGTCCCGCCAGTCAGCCATGAACCCTTCTGGGTACATCCCCCCGCAAGAAGTGCCAGTCAGAGATATCCCTCCGCCCTCCCTGTCCGGCCTGGCCACCACAAAGTTGCTGCCAATCTCCAGCCCTCCCCTCCCCATGCTCCCAGGGTAGTCCTGCCTCTGTCCCGCTGCCTCCCCCTGCAGGACACTGGTGTAGTTGCGGGCGGCTGACTGCTGAGACTTGCTGTCTGGGCCGTTCGCCCCAGGGCCTCCACCTCCACCACCAGAGGAACCTCCTTCAGCTAAGCCGGAGCGTTTGGGGGAGAGGCCTGCGCGGGAGGCTCTGCGGCCCGCCATGGGCAGGGTGGCCGAGTCACACACCCAGGCACCTCCCTGACCAACCACGGAGCCAGAGCGGGTCAGGACCAGGCTGTGCTCCCTCTCCCGGGGGAGGGTCTCAGACTGGACCTGCAGGGGACGGGGAGGAGGAGGAGGGTCAGTCAGGGACAGGGGCAGGGCAAGGGAACGGCGCTGTTAAGTGGAAGTAGAAGATAAAGGAGAACAAGATGTGATATTGCGGTTGAGAGGAGAGAGAATTGTAAGGGAACGAATGGAGAGATGAATTGGAGAAATAATTAAAGCAGATAGCCGGAGCGTAAGTAAAAGGCCAAAAGAAAGAAACAGGGAGATAAGGAAGATGAGGGAGAGAGAGGAGATGCCGTGAAGGAAGAAAGCAAAAAGGCAGAGAGACAGAAGAAGAATAGACAGACAGCGCGCAAGATGCAGAGTGAAAGAGAAACAGAGTTGAGAAGGTAAGAGAAGCAGCAGAGGTTAATTGAGCACTAGAAAGAGCTAATAGTGCACTGTGAGAGGAGGATGAAGAAGGAGGAGAAAATCAAGAGACAAAACGTTAAAAAAGGAAAGGCCAGAAAGCTTCTTTAAATCAAAATATATCAAATAAAAAACCATACATATTCATCATCATCTCCCCTCAGAACCCTGTTTAATCAGCAGTGCACTAAGCATACCAAATGCTAACATTTATTCACTGATTGTGATATACAGTGTCTGTCTCTTACCATGTCCACTGAGTCCTGACTTTGGCTCTGCTGCTCGCTGCTGTTCTCTGTACAGTTGCTCATAGCTCCCCCTCCGCCTCTCTCCTGGCTGTCATTGGTCCGCGGTGTCCCTCCATCTGAGGTGCTAACCCCGCTCTGCGGGCCCGTTCCGTCTCTGCTCTCTCTGCTGCTCATTTCAGCTGGGCCTATGTACACGGCCCCTGGCTCCAGGGCCCCCACCATGGCCCCCTGATTCTGGATGACCAACGAGTGGTCCGGCTGGCCCCCGGGGAAGCGGTAGGCCAGCTCAGCCAGACCCGGCTCAAACTGGCTCCCTGGAGTACGTCGGAGAACAGGTAAGGTATGGCTGCTGTAGCAGAGGCGGCCGTACATGGGCCCTCCAGGGCCGGAGTAGGCCGGGTCCAGGGTTGGGTTCTGGGCCCAGCTGTAAGACTGGGCTTTGTCCTGGACGTGCTGGGAGTAGCGTCTGGGGGGTAGAAGATAGGGTGTGACAAGGCTAGACTATATGTTACAGCAGCTTTACACGGAAACAAATGCCATTGAGGGATAACATAACATAGACATATATCACACAGCACAATAGACCATGTTTGTAATAGACCATGATCAATACAGTCTTAGAGAGACTCCTGAGAACTCTTGAGGACTGGAGTTTTGTCTGCCTGTGTTTCTTCCCGGGACAGCTTTCAATTAAACACACACTCACATGTTCCTGCTGTCCAGGGTGCGGTATACCCTGCGTGAGCTGTGGGGGGCGCTCTGGAGCGCTGCAATGTCGAAGGCGGCCGTGTCGGCCTCACCCCCACCCTCGTCGTCGTAGGTGATGATGTTCTCCCGCACATCGTCCTCCTCCAGGGGGGACAGAGAGTCCCGCTTCTGACGGCGGAGGGACAGGGACAAGGCACTGACCGCTGGGGGTGGGAGGTGGGGAGGGAGAGAGAGAGAGAGAGAGTAAACAA
Source organism: Oncorhynchus mykiss (assembly GCF_057628025.1). Classification (NCBI taxonomy): domain Eukaryota; kingdom Metazoa; phylum Chordata; class Actinopteri; order Salmoniformes; family Salmonidae; genus Oncorhynchus; species Oncorhynchus mykiss. Next base: position 10,608,007 of record NC_143049.1, read on the forward strand.
ACACTGGAAGGGGCAGATTAGAGTGTTGGTATAGCATATCTCTGCCCTGCATGCTAAAATCAGTAATTGACTTAGAGCCACAGCCAGTCAGACATAGATACACTGTGTACTGTACTAACCCAGTCACATTGGAATTGGAACGACGTCGGCATTCAGGAGGTCATTCCCAGTAAAATTCCAGTGCAATTTGATGTAAATTAGGTTTGTGTTCCCCAGTAGAATAACTAACCAACTAATCATCAAGTCTTGATTGGTTGGATACGGTGTGCTAGTGTGTTGTAACGAAAGCCTGCAGTGCACACCCTGTGGATCTGGGTCTCTGAGACCAGGATTGAGTATATTTACCGAGCAGAGTGGCAACACAGGCCAGGATGGCCAGCAGGGCGGCGGTGCTAAGCCCAGGGGAAGGAGAGGTGGACTGCTGGGGGACACACACCGTCTCTCTCTCCCACTCCCAGTCTCCCTCCGTCTGCCTCTCCTGCCTCTCCTTCTCCCCAGCCCGGGCCCCTCCTCTCAGGCAGGGGCAAACGGATACGGTGACCGTCCCGGTGGAGGTCAGGCCAGATGTCCCGTCCCTTAGTACCAGGGGGACGTGCAGCGTGAGGGAGGAGGAGGACGAGCGGGAGAGGGGCTGCAGGGGCGACAAGAGCAACAGGGTGGCGGTGGGGCCTGGAGGAAGAGAGCGAGAAAGAGGGAAATACAACATTAGAGGGGTAAAAAAAACACAAGTAACACAACGGAATTTAATTGAAAGAAATCTCTACTATATAACGTTATTCCCATAGCTTCCCACAGCTTCCCTCAGAGGATGTGTCCGAAAGCATTGGGAAAATATGGATGTAGAGTAGAGGCAGAGGTAAACAACAGGGGAAACAAAAGGGGAGGAGGATAAAAGATGTAAACATTTGAAGGCACGGACGCTGTGAGATGGATGGTAGAGGAGATAGGTAGAGACAGAGAGAGAAGAGGGAGGAGAGGAGTGTGTGTGGGAGAGAGGGGGCCAGACAGAGCGGGGGGGGGGGAGCGAGATGGGACGCGTGTGTGAGAGAGAGACGTAGAGAAAGGAAAGGAGAGAGACTATACACACCTCCACTGTCCCTGATGCTGAAGTTGAGGGCGACGCTGGACTCTGGAGGGATGCTGAAATAGACAGCGCTGTCATTCCCTCCCTCATCTCTATCAATCGCACGCAACACCTGCACCACCTGAATGGGAGAGATAAGAGAGAATGTGAGACCAGACACAGAGGAGGAACGATTGGGAGGTTGGAGGGAGGATGGGGGAGGGGGAGGTCGGAGAGAGAGAGACACACAGGCAAGAAGAGAAAGAGAAAAGAGAAAGATAGACAGCAGCAGAGGTAGAAGAGATAGGAGGGGGATATGAGAAAAAAATAATAGAGATTGAGAAAGAGTACTTTGTAACAACGCATTCCTTTAACCACCGCCCACATCCCTGTGCAAGAGTTCAGCATTTACCTAATCAAAACAAACAGACTGCTAGATAAAACCTTTAATACCAAGTAGGAAGTAATTAAAGTATATCTAGCCATAACAGAGGAGGGAATGACTGGGTTGGCTTTCCGTATACAATCTACTAAGCCTGGGTTCCGACTGTGAAGATGCACTTAGAAAATAAATTATCTTATTCGATCTAGTGAATATTATCTCAGTTTAAACCATTGGGACTCTCTTAAAATACTGCCTGTGGAGAACAGGCAATACAACATACCTCTTTAATGGACTTTAGAGTGCATTAGTGCTAGTGCAGTGATTCAGACCAGGATTAAGATGTTAGAAAGTTTCTGAGTTATGCAGTAGCTAAGGGCTCTCATTTTGAAAGGGTTTATACATTAGAAACTTTATTTTCTCTGTTTTAATGTCTTTAGAAAATTACATTACATACTGAACAAAAATAAATGCAACAATTTCAAAGGTTTTACTAAGTTAAAGTTCATATAAGGAAATCAGTCAATTGAAATAAATTCATTAGGCCCTAATCTATGGATTTCACATGACTGGGAATACAGATATGCATCTGCTGGTCAGCGATACCTTAAAAAAAAGGTAGAGGCGTGGATCAGAAAACCAGTAAGTATCTGGTGTGACCACCATTTGCCTTAAGCAGCATGATTACATGGAAGAACTGAGACATTTTCAGGTCCCAGGAATTGTGTACAGATCCTTGCAACATGGGGCCGTGCACTATCATGCTGAAACATGACTTGATGGCAGATGGCACGAGAACGGGCCTCAGGATCTCATCACGGTATGAGAAATGTCAAATTGACATCGTTGTGTTCATTGTCCGTAGTTTATGCCTGCCCATACCATAATCCCACCGCCACTAGGGGGGCACTATTTTCACAACGTTGACATCAGCAAACCGTTCGCCCACACGACGCCATACATGTGGTCTGTGGTTGTGAGGCCGGTCGGATGTACTGCCAAATTCTCTAAAATGACGTTGGAGGCAGTTTATGGTAGAGAAATGAACATTACATTATCTGGTAACAGCTCAGGTAGACATTCTTGCAGTCAGCAGGCCAATTGCACTCTCCCTCAACACTTGAGACATCTCTAGCATTGTGTTGTCTAACAAAACTGCATTAGAGTGGCATTTTATTGTCACCAGCACAAGGTGCACGTGTGTAATGATCATGCTGTTTAATTAATCAGTTTCTTGATATGCCACACCTGTCAGGTGGATGGATTATCTTGGCAAAGGAGAAATGCTCACTAACAGGGATGTAAAGAAATGTGTGCCCCAAATTTGAGAGAAATAAGCTTTTTGTGCGTATGGAACATTTCTGGGATCTTTTATTTCAGCTCATGAAACATGGGACCAACACTTTACATGTTACGCTGATCTTTTTGTTCAGTGTACAACAGTTGGCTGATGGATTACTTCCCTGCAAGACGGTTCCTGTAGATTCACAGATCGTGAGACAGAACAACAAAGACACAGGCACACAAAAGAGGTAATAAACACAAACACAGAGAGAAGGAACAGACGGACAAAGACAACAAATTACTGGAACAGAGACAACATGGGAACGTGGAAAAAGCAAGACAGAAATAGAGGCAGAAAGACGGAAGCGTGGACGAAATGATCGAAGGAATCGACAAGAACATTCAAAGACTTTTTACACATGCACGCCAGCACACACACACACACACACACACACACACTCTCTCTCTCTGACTGACCTGTCCGGTGGCTGATGAGTCACACATGGCTGTTGTGTATTTTCTGTCCAGCTCGGGAGCATTGTCATTCAGGTCCAGCGTTTCTATGGTCACCACCACTCTGGACACTTGGCTGGGGTTGTCTGGGGGAGAGGAATCAGGGACATCTGTGTCACTACAGAGAGCATTTCACGACCTCAGAGTGGCCAACGCATCTCAACTCTGCTGATCAATCCGCTAAGGTGTCCTCGTGACCTAGCCTACATGGCTGCCTTCAATAGATTTGGTTTGAATCTAAAGTAAACATAGCATTTGTCATGTGATGTTTTATCAATCTGGCTGAATCTGGGGGTTATTGCTGTATTTTAAGATTGAGCGTTGGAATTAGGGCCTCCATCAAATCAAATGTATTTATATCTTCGTACATCAGCTGACACCTCAAAGTGCTGTACAGAAACCCAGCCTAAAACCCCAAACAGCAAGCCATGCAGAAGCATCACTCTCTTTCCACATCAAACTGACTTTTCAAAGCGCCAGCATCAAACAATGACAATATGCTCGTAAGGAGAGCCGACATTCATGCAAAGCAGTTATATCAGGGCACAGTTTAAATGGATTGGGACGGAGTCCACACTGCATTCACACACCCACACACACTTTGGAAGGCACTGACTCATAGTTTGGACTGCTCACATGAGTCCCGTATATACACACACACACACACACACACACACACACACACACACACACACACACACACACACACACACACACACACACACACACACACACACACACACACACACACACACACACACACACACACGCGCACACACACACACACATTTTTGGGCAGTCTCTTTGGACTGTGTTCACACACTCTGAGCAGTAACACCATGTTATGGACGGAAGCCTTAGGTCCACATTGCAAGCAATGAGCTCCTAGTGTCGTGGCAGGCAGTGAGAGCAGAGGAGAGAGGCTGCCTCTGGCCACTGAGAGAAGAGACAGTTAGCAATACTGATACCGCCTCCAACGGTCTGGTTTACTCTATGGAGCTCATTAATCAACTCTGGCAGCAGCATTACAACTACTGAAGACCCACTGCAACGCCGGCCAGTAGCACTGCCTAAATAAAGACTAGCACTGTCACCACACTAACCACTACTGTTGGTACTACTGTGTTACCACTAACTGATATGACTTTAAGGGGATCATTTGGGATTTTTCTTAGCTGGTGGAAATGGTAGTTTAATTAGGATCTGCTGTCTCCCATCCAAGGTGGTTGCCCTCCATTGATTTCCCCTAATTTCACACTCGGTGCTAACATTGCTATAAGCCCTGTTACTATCACCATGAATGAAGCATTGGGGCACTACAGTGCTGCTACTGATAGTACCACTGGCACTGTGTAGCTAATATAAGCCATCAAGACATATCGAGTAAAGCTGCTTAGTGGAGTGTATTGTATTTCAGCTCTCTACGACTTCATTTTATGAGGGTTTATAGGTGTAATGACTAGGGTGAAAAGGTAGACTATAGCTAGTGTAGAGTTAATCCTGGTCAGATCAAGTGATCGGGAAAAACTCCTAGCCCTGAATGATGACAAAGTTGTGCCCTCTGACCTCTCTGTGTGGCGATGACGGTGATGTTGTGCCATTGTTCGCGCTCACGGTCCAGCTCCATGGCCGTGGTGATGAGGCCGCTGTCCGGGGTGATACGGAACAGAGCCTCTGGATCTGACTGGGGATCAATAGAGAACCTGGGAGAGATGGAGAGATGGGGAGGTGGGAGGGGACCAAGAGAGAGAGAGGGGCAGAAGAGAGGGAGAGAGAAAGAGGAAGATAAGGATGAGAGGATATAAATGGCCGGGGAATTACTATCGCAAATTATCGTAGTCGATACGATCTGACTTATCTAAATATCTCAATGGACGTTCTAACTACCGTTCATTGGCGGATTGGCCGTCTGGCAATACTGGCAAATGCCAGAAGGGCCGGACCATTTTATTGGGGGTCCAAAAAACAAAAAAACATTTATACATATAACACTTTAAAAAATGGACATGGTCAGGAGCCCATGAGCCAGTTTTTTTAATGACTTTGTCATAATTGTCATGTTGTCATGATCATCCACATTGAGCGTTTTGCTAATCAGTGGGCAACGGTTTTCTGATTGGTGTTTCAGCCTAGCTCAGTGCTTTCTGTGGTGGGGCAGCCAGTGGAAAATACGGAGCGTGGGAGTTGGTAATGTTCTCTAGTGGCGCAGCGGTCTAAGGCACTGCATCTCAGTGTAAGAGGCATCACTACAATTCTTGGTTCGAATCCAGGCTGTATCTGGCTGTGATTGGGAGTCCCATAGGGCAGTGCACAATTGGCCCAGCGGTGTCCGGGTTTGGCCAGGGTAGCCTGTCATTGTAAATACGAATTTGTTCTTAACTGACTTGCCTAGTTAAATAACGGTTAAATAAATAAAATAAAATAGTTGTGCCAGGATTGGCTCAGTGTTCTGTCACTCATGGGGACACTACGTCACTGCAAAAACTACACGGACAGCTCAAAAATTCATGCCCACTGGACACAGATAAAACAACATAAAATTACATTATATCAACCGTAGCTTTCATTGGACTGATCATGTCAAAATCATACTTTAAAAATCTTAGCAAGCAAGCTAGCAGTCATCATCATGAATCAAGTCGACAATCTATTGGAAAATCCTTCTCAATCATATGAAGAGAAATTGTCATATGAAGAGAAATTATCGATAAAAACCTAACGGTGCTCATAGGCCATTGGACATAAACATTACAAGTTGTAAATTGCAAATTCAACAATGAGTGGTTTGGAAGGAATCAGTGGCCTGCTATACAGTGGAGTGGGTGTGTGGTCCAAGTCTGTGTTTAAGGGTCTATTTTCCAAGCTTAAAAGTATAAACATTAAACATTGGCCATGCTGTCAATCCAGCATGACTTCTGCCGCGCTCAAAACAACTGGAAACTAGGAACTGGGAAATATCAGACGTCAATGAGTTCAAGACAACTGGGAATTCGTAAAAAAACAAGCTCCGACTGGGAAAATACGTTTTGAATGGTCATCCAGCTTGGATTTGCAAGTTGGGAACTGAAGCCTCTTTCTAGAGCTCCGACCTGAAGATCACTGACGTCATGATTCGCCTTTGTTCCCAGTTGTCTTGAAAGTGCCATAAAATCCAGAGAATGCCAGACTTTGATGACAAAGTTTCATGACAAAATTTGCCAACAAGGAGGACTGCCGCACCATCATCCTATTCAAGTGAGCTCAGCACAACAAGGTGAGTCCAAAAAGGTATTTCATGCTGCTGCATATATTTTGAAAATATGTCATGGAGATATGCATACTGTAGCTAACAAAGTAATACCAAGTGTATGTTGTGTAGAAAGCTGTCAGGAGCCCATGTGCCTCACCCTAATAATTTGCTCCCTTTTCCCCTCGTAACTTAGCCTACTGTTCTGACTTGGTGGTACACATGTAGCCTAGAGCCTGTTTTAGAGAAATGTCATCATCAAATATTGTAAGAGCTTTCATTGTCTGCTTATATGCCCCCTTTATTTATCATACAGTTCTGACTTGGGGTACAGGGAGAATACTGTAAGAACGGCCCAAGTTCTGAATTCTGTCGCTGTACATTTCAAAAGTGCTGAACAAATAGTTATATTGACTAAGTCTGCCCTAACTCGCTCATTATTGTCTTAATCGAAAATTATGGATTGCCCCTTATGCCTTAGTTTGTACATCTCAATTGTCAGTAGAAAAAAACACATTTGTTTAAGCAAGTCAGCCATATCAGCTATGTTTTTTTTTAAAGGCAGTAAACGAGGCTGAATAAACTATTTCGCTGCCAGACAAAAGGCTCTGCTGATAGCCAGGTGTAGCAGTGGTAAGGATTCACTACATGGTGCTGAAAATAAAGCTCTGCTGTTGGGACAGTTTTATGTAGGCCCTAACAGTTTGTGGGCACCGTTTGTCAACGTTATAGTGCAATTCATGTATTGTTTAGTGTTGTGTTGTGTAGTGGCTTTCCTGGCATGCATTTAAAAAAAAAAAACAATTGGTTTGCCCCACCAAGATTTATATGCTAAAATCGCCACTGTGTCAGTCACTCAGTCAAAACGGAAAGGTGTTTTGCCCAAAAAAGTTAGAGAGCAAAAAAAAAAAAGCACTTGAGGCTGATGCTGCTGAATGTGTGAAATGAAACAACTTATTTGCTACGAGTTCAGGCTCTGCTGGTTTGAGTGCTCTGTCTGTGATAAATGACAGATAAGCTACTGTAGTGCAGTCGAGGTAGGAAGAAAAAGGAGAAAGACACATTTATGTACACTGACACAGACCATGTAGCCTAGTGCTGCCAGTTAGGCCTAATATTTTGTCTGTATATTGCATGAAATATATTTCATACCTATTATAGTAGGCTAATTAGTGAAGGGAGGATTCGGAGGAACATTTAGATACTAGGCTACCAGCAAAATAGTCTAACAAGCCATTAGATTGGCTTTTATGTAGGTAAGGCAATTGCCATCTATTAGACATTTATACAGTGCTTTTTGCTAAACACAAGTCATCATGTATAAAGGTCAATTGGGGCAATTTACACCCAGTCACTACAAAGAAACAGGCGTCTTTCCTAACTCAGTTGTCGGAGAAGAAGGAAACTGCTCAGGGATTTCACCATGCCAATGGTGATTTTAAAACAGTTATAAGAGATTAATGGTTGTGATATGAGAAAATGGAGGATGGATCGACAACATTGTAGTTACTCCACAATACTAACCCAAATGACAGAGTGAAAAGAAGAAAGCCTGTACAAAACTAAAATATTCCAAAACATGCATCCCGTTTGTTGCAAAGAAATGTACTTTTTGTCCTGAATACAAAGCGTTATGTTTGGGGCAAAACGACACATCACTGAGTACCACTCATCATATTTTCATGCATGGTGGTGGCTGTGTCACGTATTGGGTAAGCTTGTCATCGGGCAAGGACTACGAAGTTTTTTGGGATAAAAAGAATGTTGGATGTTCCTGAGTGGCCTAGTTACAGTTTTTACTTAAATCGGCTTGAAGATCCATGGCAAGTCCTGGAAATGACTGTCTAGCAATGATCAACAAATCAACTTGACTGAGCTTGAAGAATTTTCAAAAGAATAATGGGCAAATATTGTACAATACAGGTGTGCAAAGCTCTTAGAGACTTACCCAAAAAGACTCAAAAGTATTTTCTGTATTTAATTTTAATACATTTGCAAACATTTCTAAAAACATGTTTTCCCTTTGTTAGTGTAGGGTATTGTGTCCAGATGGGTGAGAGATAAAAAATATACATTTAATCCATTTTGAATTCAGGCTGTAGCACAACAAAATGTGGAATAAGTTAATGGGTATGAATACTTTCTTAAGGCACTGTAAACCCGTAGCTATGTGGGCAGGGAGGAACACTTGAAATGCACTACTTTTAATTTGATAATTGGGCCTTTAAAATGTATTATATAAGCCAATGGTCATCTACAACGCATTTACTCCATGATTTTCTTCTTGTCTAATATACAGAACCAGTCAAATGTTTGTAAACCCATATTCACTCAGGGGGTTTTTCTTTATTTGTACTATTTTCTATATTGTAGAATAACAGTGGAGACATCAAAACTATGAAATACATATACAGTGCCTTGCGAAAGTATTCTTCCCCCTTGAACTTTTTCGACCTTTTGCCACATTTCAGGCTTCAAACATAAAGATATAAAACTGTATTTTTTTGTGAAGAATCAACAACAAGTGGGACACAATCATGAAGTGGAACGACATTTATTGGATCTTTCAAACTTTTTTAACAAATCAAAAACTGAAAAATTGGGCGTGCAAAATTATTCAGCCCCCTTAAGTTAATACTTTGTAGCGCCACCTTTTGCTGCGATTACAGCTGTAAGTCGCTTGGGGTATGTCTCTATCTGTTTTGCACATCGAGAGACTGAAATTTTTTCCCATTCCTCCTTGCAAAACAGCTCGAGCTCAGTGAGGTTGGATGGAGAGCATTTGTGAACAGCAGTTTTCAGTTCTTTCCACAGATTCTCGATTGGATTCAGGTCTGGACTTTGACTTGGCCATTCTAACACCTGGATATGTTTATTTTTGAACCATTCCATTGTAGATTTTGCTTTATGTTTTGGATCATTGTCTTGTTGGAAGACAAATCTCCGTCCCAGTCTCAGGTCTTTTGCAGACTCCATCAGGTTTTCTTCCAGAATGGTCCTGTATATGGCTCCATCCATCTTCCCATCAATTTTAACCATCTTCCCTGTCCCTGCTGAAGAAAAGCAGGCCCAAACCATGATGCTGCCACCACCATGTTTGACAGTGGGGATGGTGTGTTCAGCTGTGTTGCTTTTACGCCAAACATAACGTTTTGCATTGTTGCCAAAAAGTTCAATTTTGGTTTCATCTGACCAGAGCACCTTCTTCCACATGTTTGGTGTGTCTCCCAGGTGGCTTGTGGCAAACTTTAAACAACACTTTTTATGGATATCTTTAAGAAATGGCTTTCTTCTTGCCACTCTTCCATAAAGGCCAGATTTGTGCAATATACGACTGATTGTTGTCCTATGGACAGAGTCTCCCACCTCAGCTGTAGATCTCTGCAGTTCATCCAGAGTGATCATGGGCCTCTTGGCTGCATCTCTGATCAGTCTTCTCCTTGTATGAGCTGAAAGTTTAGAGGGACGGCCAGGTCTTGGTAGATTTGCAGTGGTCTGATACTCCTTCCATTTCAATATTATGGCTTGCACAGTGCTCATTGGGATGTTTAAAGCTTGGGAAATCTTTTTGTATCCAAATCCGGCTTTAAACTTCTTCACAACAGTATCTCGGACCTGCCTGGTGTGTTCCTTGTTCTTCATGATGCTCTCTGCGCTTTTAACGGACCTCTGAGACTATCACAGTGCAGGTGCATTTATACGGAGACTTGATTACACACAGGTGGATTGTATTTATCATCATTAGTCATTTAGGTCAACATTGGATCATTCAGAGATCCTCACTGAACTTCTGGAGAGAGTTTGCTGCACTGAAAGTAAAGGGGCTGAATAATTTTGCACGCCCAATTTTTCAGTTTTTGATTTGTTAAAAAAGTTTGAAATATCCAATAAATGTCGTTCCACTTCATGATTGTGTCCCACTTGCTGTTGATTCTTCACAAAAAAATACAGTTTTATATCTTTATGTTTGAAGCCTGAAATGTGGCAAAAGGTCGCAAAGTTCAAGGGGGCCGAATACTTTCGCAAGGCACTGTATATATATATATATATATTTTATATTTGAGATTCTTCAAAGTAGCCACCCTTTGCATTGATGACAGCTTTGCACACTCTTGGCATTCTTTCAACCAGCTTCATGAGGAACGCGCTTTTCCAACAAGTCTCTTCTTATTATTGGTGTCCTTTAGTAGTGGTTTCTTTGCAGCAATTCGACCATGAAGGCCTGTTTCATGCAGTCCCCTCTGAACAGTTGAATTTGTGTCTATTACCTGAAATCTGTGAAGCATTTATTTTAGCTGCAATCTGAGGTGCAGTTAACTCACGTGAATTTATCCTCTGCAGCAGAGGTAACTCTGGGTCTTCTTTTCCTGTGGCGGTCATCATGAGAGCCAGTTTCATCATAGCGCCCGATGGTTTTTGCGACTGCACTTGAAGAAACTTTCAAAGTTCTCGACATTTTTCAGATTGACTGACCTTCATGTTTTAAAAGTAATGATGGACTGTCGTTTCTCTTTGCTTCTTTGAGCTGTTCTTGCCATAATATGGACTTGGTCTTTTACCAAATAGGGCTAATTTCTGTATATTCACCCCTACCTAGTCACAACACAACTGATTGGCTCAAATGCATTAAGAAGGAAAGAAAGTCCACAAATGAACTTTCAACAAGGTACACCTAGGCTAGGATATTGCTGGGCACAGCACAGCCAGTGTAGTGTGTTCCCCTGCAGCTCAGCTGCAACAGTCAAGTGTAGTGGACGTAGGGGGAAACCAGAGAGAAAGTGCATGCGAGAGAGAGAGAGAGAGACACTGACGCATGTACTACCAGTTAATTGATATTTTGGCTCTATATTATATATGTAATAATAATTAACCCTTAGGATAGGGAGGGACATGTATTACAGCAATATTAGTAGCAAGGCTTTCACAAGGTATTATGAGCCAATGGTCATCTATTAGGCATTTATTTAGTAATCGTTCTTCTTCAGCTAATAAATGTGTTTATTCATTCACAACTAGGATGCTGCTGGGCCCAGCACTGGCAGTGTGGTCTTCTGATACCAGTGTTGTGGGGAAAGGATGCTATGCAGAGACAGGTCAGAGGTGAGTGCAGTGGACATAGAAAGAAAACAGCAATTAACACTTTGGAGTGACAGACAGACAGAGTGACAGCAGAGAAGATGCAAAGACAGGCTGCACAACAGGGAGGCAACAGAGGCAACATAAGCATTTCTGAAGAGAACATACAGTGCCTTCAGAAAGTATTCAGACCCCTTGACTTTTTCCACATTTTGTTTTTATGTTACAGCCTTATTCTAAAATGGATTCAATTGTTTTTTTTCCCTCCTCATCAATCTACACACACTACCCCATAATAACAAAGCAAAAAGTTTTTTTTTATACATTTGTGCAAATTTATTAAAAAAAGAAAAATGGAAACATAACATTTATATAAGTATTCAGACCCTTTACTCAGGACTTTGTTGAAGCACCTTTGGCAGCGATTACAGCATCAAGTCTTCTTGGGTATGACGCTACAAGCTTGGCACACCTGTATTTGGGGAGTTTCTCCTGTTCTTCTCTGCAGATCAGGGCGGCAGGGTAGCCTAGTGGTTAGTGTGTTGGGATAGTAACCAAAATGTTGCAAGTTTGAATCCCCAAGCTGACAAGGTACAAATCTGTTGTTCTGCCCCTGAACAAGGCAGTTAACCCACTGTTCCTAGGCAAATAAGAATTTGTTCTTAACTGACTTGCCTAGTAACATTGGACGGGGAGCTTTGCTGCACAGCTATTTTAAGGTCTCCCCAGAGATGTTTATTCAGGTTCAAGTCCGGGCTCTGGCTGGGCCACTTAAGGACATTCAGAGACTTGTCCCGAAACCACTCCTGCGTTGTCTTGGCTGTGTGCTTATGGTCATTGTCCTGTTGGAAGGTGAACCTTCGGCCCAGTCTGAGGTCCTGAGAGCTTTGGAGCAGGTCTGTCATGTGCCTTTTACTGAGGAGTGGCTTCCGTCTGGCAAAGGCCCTTCTTCCCCAATTGCTCAGTTTGGCTGGATGGCCAGCTCTAGGAAGAGTCCTGATGGTTCCAAACCTCTCCCATTTAAGAATGATGGAAACCGCTGTTTTCTTGGGGACCTTCAATGCTGCAGACATTTTTTGTACCCAGATCTGTGCCTTTCCACAATCCTGTCTCGGTGCTCTAAGGACAATTCCTTCGACCTCATGGCTTGTTTTCTTTCTCTGACATGCACTGTCAACTGTGGGACCTTAAAAAGACAGGTGAGTGCCTTTTCAAATCACGACCAATCAATTGAATTTACCACAGCTGGACTCCAATCAAGTTGTAGAAACATCTCAAGGATGATCAATGGAAACAGGATGCACCTCAATTTCGAGTCTCATGGCATCTTAGTATTCAACTTATGTAAATTAATAGATTTGCAAACATTTCTAAAAACTGTTTTCGCTTGGTTCTTTATGGGATATTATGTGTAGACTAGGGATACATATATTTTTAATCCATTTTAGAATAAGGCTGTAATTTAACAAAATTTGGAAAACACCAAGGGGTCTGAATACTTTCCAAAGGCACGGCACGTATAAAGATAATTTTGCCTTGCATCTTTCTTAGTGTGTGCATGTGTGCGTTTGCACATCTGTCTATATCATAGATGGCATACATAAATGGATAAACCCATCAATGATGTCGCACCATTCATTTCTATGTGAAGCCTGAATAGCGCACTTGAAGTCAAGGAAGTTGATTTTAGCGACCAAGATGGCATCTCATGGGGAATATTTTCAAGATATAACGTGCAGTTTGAGCTAGTCCAGGAATTAACGTTGCAGGCTAGCTCAGTGCTGACCTCTCTCATTGAGGATCTCAAGTTGAAGGCCGACCAGGGTGGACCCTCGGTCAGGGTTTTTCTCTTGTTATGTCAGTCGTTGACAGTTCCAAAATTAGCCCATATCAGCAAAAAAAAAATTTGATTGGTAAATTAGTCTAGCGGCCAGCTATCTAAACTTGTACAGCTATCTATACTTGTACTGCAAAATTTCTCTCCGCCACATGACAAAATGTATAGAATTATAACTGCAAGAAGAGTCCGCTAAAATGTTTTGCTTTCAAGGTGGGTGGCCCCAAAACCTATATTTAACTTAGGGCCCCCAAAAGACTAAGGCTGATTCTGAGCATGTGTGGGTATGGATACTGAGGCCCCTTATGATAGCCCCCACCCCCATCAAAGTTGCCCATCCCTGATTTATACAAAGATGGCCCTTTTCCCGTTGAGGTTTTCCGGTTCACTATAATGGAGGATCCCGGTCGGCCTTGAACTTCCGGCCTTCAATGAGAGGGGACAGAACTTCTCCCCTGGTCTGTATAGGATCCACTCTAGTCCAGTACCTGATGTTATTGGTGAGTCCAGTATCAGGGTCCACAGCACTAACCCGTCCCACGGTGCAGGCGGGAGGGCAGTTCTCCGACACATCCATACGGTAGCGAGCCCGGGAGAAGCGGGGCGGCTCGTCTGCGTCCAGCACGGCCACCCGGATGGAGGCGCGGTCCTTAAAGGGCCCACGGCGGAGGAAACGAGGGTCCACCATGGGGTTCAACACCTCCACGGAGAAAGAGTAGGAGCTACGACTCTCATAGTCCACAGCCTGCAGAGAGGGAGTGAGGGACAGTTATCGATACACCCGCAATAACATCTGCTAAATATGTGCATGTGACAAATACTATTTCATTTGGTTGGAGAGAGAGAGAGAGAGAGAGAGAGAGAGAGAGAGAGAGGGAGAGAGAGAGAGAGAGAGAGGTTACAGTAACTACATGTTGGTTCTGTAGTGTAACAAGTGATATTGATATTGTGATATTATGATATTGTATCACACTTTCCCTTTACAACACCAGGAGTTAATGTGTTCACATTCTCATGTATGCTCCTGGGTATGGTGTGGAAATATACACATTTCCATACAAATGCAATAAGCTCACCTTGACTGTGAAAATAAAATCATATTGACATTTCGCAAAGGTATGTTTTATTCAGTGGTAGAAACTTAAGCATCAGCATCAAGTATGATGCATTGACCTGGTTACGTACAGGCATATCATTTACCCATGCTATTACATTCACAGATGTAGTCAGACAAGTAGGAAGCTGTGAGGGTTTCATGATACAGCTCCAATCTCGTCTGAATCTGGCACTGCTGAGACGTTATGACTGTCTGCCTGTCTATCTTTCTGGCTGGCTGCTCATTGTGGTTTCTCTTAGCAGGAGGGTTCCTCTAGGAATGAGCTCGTCTCTGATCAGATCAGGAGAGGTGATTGCTAGTGAGGGCAAAGCCCTACCTTGATTACATTCTGGAGAGCGACACGGCTGGGTTTGGTTGAAAAACAGCGTTCTGAGGTTTTCTTACATGCCAATATTGGATGGAGTCAGTATGATTGGCAGAAACATGCAGACTGGACTGGACTAGGAATAAATAGAGTGATTTGGTATGAGCCATATTCAACACATGAGTGAAAAAAAACTATCTTTGAATGTCCCTCTTGGAGGAAAATCTGGATATTTTTTTCTTCTTTCTGATCTCCCCGCTTTTTTTATTTTTCTCACAGTTGTTAAGAACTGCATTCTCTTACAAGAAATCTGTAATCTTAACAGGACAGAGATTGATTAAAAACGATGCAGTGAGAAAAGGGGAATTGAAGGGCACAGATATTGAAATATAGGCAATACCGGAAAGATTTCGAAGTAGGAAAAAGGGAAATGTCAGAGAGAGAGAGAGAGCCAGGGAGAGTGAGAGAGAGGGAGTGAGGGGGTAGACAGAGAGAAAGGTTCTCTAACAGGATCCCATTAGCGGGAGAGAGAGACAATCTGTCTGAGGAGGAGAGATGTCACTTACACTGTGAACACACACTTATCACCCACTCCCTCCCTTCCCCGTTCCTTCATTCCTCCCGCCCTCCCTCTCTCCCATGCACTCCATCACAGTCTCCACTCCCATCCTAGTGTGTAGAGGTCCATCTCTGACACCCAGAACACACACTCATCTCTTTCTCTCGCTCAGGCTTAGAGAAAGCACTTATCACAACCACCACCTCCCTTTTTCTGTCTCACTTCCTCATCCTATGCTGCTTTCTCTCTCCATCTCCATCTCTCTCTTTCACTCTTCCACTCACACTCTCTCAGTCTCTCAGTCTCCCACTCTCTCACTCTCTCTGTCTCTCACTCTCCCACTCTCAATCTCCCACTCTCACTCTCCCGGTACATGTACACTAGATAGCAGTAAATTGCAGCGTGCCGCTTAGGCCGCACATTGTGACTTGCTTGTTGACGTGCTGGCAGCATATAGCAGCATGTTTGATTGTGTGTCAAGAATTCAGTATAGCAAGTTTGTATGAAGGTCTGGTTATTATTGGGTAAATAGTTCAATAGTAATATCCTCTAAAAGGCTCTGGTGACAAACAAACTCTGCTGCCCTGTTTCCAATTGTCCACATGGCTGGGAGAACCTATTCAAGTAAGTAAATACATGTTGAAAATGTTTCTTTTTTTTTTAAATGAATTATTAGACTAGCAGGCTAACAGTGCAGGCTAACTCAGATGAGCTGCTAAATGAGATAGCTGGTTGGCTAGCTAGCTATCTAGCCAACTTCACATACTGTATAGATTGCTAGCCAAGTGAATGAAATATCACCATCTACCTAACTTCATATTAGCTAGCTATCTTGATGTATTTATCACTGTAAAACAACAAACTCCAAATGCATTTGTAGGTAGCTAGCTAACAGCCATGGAGGAGGGTGAAAGGATAGCAGCCCCAACTGTCAGTGAGAGAGTAGGCTATTCTGGATAGGGCAGGTACTTTTGAGTAGTTCCAGTCCCTAGAATTGAGGACGGAGATGATAGCAACATAATATTCAGTGCAGTGTAATTTCTTGGGAGGTTTTCTGGCCTCAGAGAGCTATGAAAGCCTGTCTGCGGATGAAGAGGGCCCAATGAAGAGCAGTGGTTCTCAGTCCTGGTCCTGGGAACTCAAAGGGGGGCACGTTTTTGTTTTTGCCTTGGCACTGCACAGCTGATACAAATCAACTCATCATCAAGCTTCAAGTGGTATTTATGTATTCATTTGTGATGCTATCCTTGATATGATCCTGTTATTGACACATGCTACACATGCACATATGTGTGTCCATGCATCTATCAATCCAACGTAATCCACAATGACCTGGTGATGTAAATATCTCTAATAATTACATTGTCTTCCATATTCCTACAGATACCTTGTAACTGGAGATTCCTTCAAAACGATTGCCTACGGTTAACGTGTAGGGCACTGCACGGTTGGGTGACCAGGGCCATCTGGGACAGCCTCCTTGAGGAATTCAGGTGTGTGAAGGCTACCGGTGTCCTGCATAACTTCATGAGGATGGACACGAGGACCAGGAGGGGATCTGAAGCTCGCCGGCATGTGCCAGAGGAGAAGTCTACTGCTCAGCAGGATGTCTCAAGGATGGGGTCCAACAACACAGCAGGGGAGGCAATCCGTGTGGGAGATCTTCACCTCCTACCTCTTCGAAGATGGTGCTGTTCCCTGGCAACACTATATACTACACTATGCACAACCAAAGGCTCTTTTAAGAACCATTCACATTGCAATGAGAGTATTCTTCCATTTACTTAGCTACATCAACTGCAGTTATTCCATTCCCAGTTTCTCTCTCTTTGATGTCTACTTCTCAGGTGAGGGTGGTGTTTAGGTAAGGGTGTGACGTCTGTACAAAAACAAAACAGGCTATTTTAAATCACCCATATTGAAACAAATGTAGAACACCCTATAACCCACACCTACACACTCATGTATGAATCTGATGAATGGATTGTGTTGTGCAGCAAGCAGGCTCAGGTGTATAACTGTGGCTCCTTCCACCTTCAATGACTAGGCAAGAGGGCCAACCATGGAGAATAGTAAGACACTTCATTATTCCTATAACTACGTTATATTGTTTGTCCTCGTGTGTCCATTCATGTTTTCAGCATAAAGTTCTCTGCAGCCACTTAGTATGGTGTGGAATCCAGGTGAGGCCACACACGCAGATTCCTGTTGAACACGGTCTCTTTAACTACCTTATTTTCTCAATAACAGTCTCACTCCTTCACTTCATCCCTTTCTCCTCTTCTCCCTAAATCCTCTAGGTTACATCAGCTGTGTCGGTGAACCCCTCCCGCATCTGAACTGGCTACATAGAGGCACAGCATGATCAGAGGTGAGAGGTCAATTGGTCAGGTCAACAGGAAGTATTTTTAAAGAGATGCTTTACATTGAAATAGAGATAGAGATGCAGTAGTCCCAGAGTTAATGATCCAAGGTCAGTTTTGCATTTCACGTCCTGATTTTTATGATGAATAACAACGTTAGAATAAAAAATAAATAATACATCTCTCTCTCTCTCCATCTGCCTCTACTCTGCAGATGTGTTTTGATGTGAGAGAGGATGCCAACCCCCAGTCCCATCATCGCCACCTCACCTGCTTTTAAGATAACCTTCGGGCTGACTAGAGACACTATTATGTAATTGTGATGAACTGAGAGAATATTTGGGTAGCACTGTGATTCATTAATCATGTGCTGCCTTCCCTGCCCATATGTTCTTACCTCTTTCCCTTTCTGTCTTTTACACCTCTCTCTCCCCCTCTTTCTTCCTCTGCTTTTATAACGCACAACAGATGTGCATTGAAATACAGATTGAACGTGTATCTATACTATTACGATGATAATATTTATAATGCTTGTATTTATAACACTTGGATAATGAGCTTCTTACAATAAAGCGTTTCACATTCTCTACTGGTTAAAATGAAGTCTCATTCGATGAAATACTACACCTTATCCTGGGTTTATCAGATCAATGCAGATGAAGGGCATTAGATATTGAGATGAGCCGGTTTTAGAGTATTTACGTGATGCATAAGCAGTGTAGTGTACTGTTTTTTAAAATGATATTTCGGTATATATGAATTACAAATCAGCCTTTAACTAGTTAAATCATGTTTCTAGTTTATTAGTTACTATGTGTAATCATTGATGTCCCAGGACCAGGATTGTTAAACACTGTTGAAGTGTATAATTGTAATACATACATGCAGACTCGGCCTCATTCAAAGACTGGAATTTGATACTCCTGGTATTGGATATGACTGAAAAACAATCTCAAAGACATTCACACCTGAACTGCACCTCTATTTGCCAAAGTAGAGTACATGATCAGTGAATATATTAAATGTACAGGCTACAATGTGGGGATCTCATGCATGGTAATAAATACATGTATATACGACTTGCATCCTTGACACAGAGTTATATTATATTCTACTCAATCCATAGGCTTCATTAATGTCATTGAGACTGTTTTGAAGTTGATACAACTGGCTATGATAGCTGAGGTTCATAGCTAGGTTCTGAACTAATATGTATACCAAACGCTTTAGGGTCCATACACAGATCGGCTAGATAGCTAGCTACACATCCATGTGCATACAGGTATTTTTATTCTCCACTGCACAATAAGCAAGAACATGGCTAGCTATGTTATTTCATCTATCTGCGAGGCAAATATCAGCAAGGCAAGCTTACAAAATTCAATTTACAGTACATTCAATTCGCAGTAAATGATTTAGCTAGCTAGATTCTTTACATCCACTGTTTCACAAGACGACAGCCTGCTTTGCTGGTAGTTTCAGGAGTCCCTAAAACATTAAACAACCAGATTTTTTTTGTAAATTAACTTTATGATAAAAAAATATGCATAATTGTTTGTCGTTGACTAACATATTCCTGTTTACTGTACAATTTTATGCATGATTCGTTATGACGCTATAATCACTTGCATTTGCTTCCATCCTAGTATTTTTGTCAGCCATCTTTGCTGAAGAAAGTCTCCAACCTTGGGTCGCATAGCGTCAAATGTCATGGGAACCACTCGATATGATTGGTCATTGTCCAGAGGTCGCCACTGGTGATTTGCATAAAGTTGGGAAAGGTTTTTCACCGCCTCCCACGCCACCTTCGCACCACCCAAAGGTCACCGCCCTCTCTGCTTCTCACCACTTTCCTTCCATTGAAATGAATGGGAAGTGGTGTTTCACCACGCGGCATCCTATGCTGGTGTATCATGCCCATCACTGTCCCTGTCTCTCACTCCCACTATCCCTGTCTCTCACTCCCACTCTCCCTCTCTCCCTCTCTCTCTCTCTCTTTGGATCTCTCACTCTCTCCCACTCTCACTCCCACTCTCCCTGTCTCTCTCTCCCACTCTCTCTCTCCCTCCCTCCCTCCCACTCCCTCCCTCCCTCCCTCCCTCCCACTCTCTCTCTCTGTCTCTCTCTCTCTCTCTGGATCTCTCACTCTCTCCCACTCTCACTCCCACTCTCCCTGTCTCTCTCTCCCACTCTCTTTCTCTCTCCCTCCCTCCCTCCCTCCCTCCCACTCTCTCTCTCTCCCACTCTCTCTCCCTCCAACTCTCTCTCTCTCCCACTCTCTCTCTCTCCCACTCTCTCTCTCTCCCACTCTCCCTGTCTCTCTCTCCCACTCTCTCTCTCTCTCCCTCCCTCCCTCCCACTCTCCCTCTCTCCCACTATCTCTCCCTCCCACTCTCTCTCTCTCTCTCCCACTCTCTCTCTCTCTCTCCCACTCTCTCTCTCTCTCTCTCTCCCACTCTCCCTGTCTCTCATTCCCACTCTCCCTGTCTCTCTCTCCCACTCCCTCTCTCTCTCCCTCCCACTCTCTCTCTCCCTCCCACTCTCTCTCTCCCTCCCACTCTCACTTTCCCACTCTCTCTCTCTCTCGCTCTCTCTCTCTCTCTCTCCCACTCTCTCCCTTCCTCTCTCCCACTCTCTCCCTCCCACTCTCTCACTCCCACTCTCTTTCTCCCACTCTCTCTCTCCCACTCTCACTCTCCCACTCTCACTCTCCCACTCACTCTCACTCACTCTCTCCCAATCTGTCCATCTCTTAGTACAACCTTCTCTTGTCCTGTCCTGCACTCACTCTTTTTTGAAATTCTAATTCTTTCTCTGTAACAATTTCCTTTTCCTACGGACTTAGCATGGAATTAATTAACTAACCAGTATGGCACAATAGTCAAATACGGCATCAAATACGGCTCATGCTCATATGTGTGTGTGTGTGTGTGCGTGTGCGCGCGTGTGTGTGTGTGTGTTTGTGTGTGTGTGTGTGTGTGTGTGTGCGTGTGTGTGTGTGTGTGTGTGTGTGTGGGGGCGGGGCAGGCTGATCAGTGAGGCTTTAAATGATCTGAATCCGACTTCTTTGCAGCTATTGTATATGTGTAGCCATCTTACCGTAGGGGAATATGCAAGTGAAAAATGATCTCTTTAACTGCATGATGCTGTATACTGCCTTCTCTATCCTGCTGGCGTAGCCTATGTGAGGTTTTACTCAATTCTCAACATTTTACATCAAGATTATGTCTTTGTCTGACTACTCACTTAAGATTGCAGACTTAGCTCTGAGCAATTTTGCAGACAGACATGCAACTTTAGTATTGCTGGAACAGAGTATCCTCTAAATCTCTTCACACTTTGCTCTTTCTCTCTCCCTCTTTTCTGTCACTCACTCTGTTCATGTCCTTCCTTCCTCTCTTTTTCTCCCTCTGCCCTCTGTCTGTATACTCATCCCTATATTTTGGGTATATCCCCCTTTTCGTCTCGCATCCTCATTCTCCCTTCCTCTCTCTCTTTCATCCCTCTGTTTCTCTTTTCCTCTCGCTCCCATGTTCTCTCTCTCTCTCTCTCTCTCTCTCTCGCTCTCTCTCTCTCTCTCTCTCTCGCTCTTCCTTTCTCTCTCTCCTTTCTCTCTCTCCTCTCCGAGGAGATTAGTACAATCTCTCTTCTCAGTGAGAAAACAAACACAGATAATCCTCGGAGCGCTGCTAGCCGGTGACCGTGGATCAGCCAGCCGTTTAAAGTGAGAGCATATGGAAATAATGGCTAACCAATGGAATTAAAGTGTCCCTAGGTGGAATCACACAGATATATGAATAGAAGGTTTACACAGCTCATACCCCCCAAAAAACATACCTGGAATGAAATCAGAGAATGTACATATTGGGCGAAGATGATCGTCTTTTGTGATGTAGCATATACTATTAAGCAGGAACTTTTATCCAAAGAGACTTACAGTCACGCGTGCGTACATTTTAAATCATATCCTGGCTTTGCAAGTGCCATGCTCCACCAACTGAGGACAATTTCTCATTGGACTCCAAATGTTGCTGAGGATCAGTGTCATAGACCTGTGTAGCATGCAGCTGTGTAGTCAGCACACTCTGGACCCAGCTAGGTCTTACTACTAACTCGGTCACTCAGGAACATTCACTGTCTTCTTGGTAAGCGTCTCCAGTGTAGATTTGTTTCAAATTATTGTCCTGCTGAAAGGTGAATTCATCTACCAGTGTCTGGCGGTGTCACGCCCTGACCATAGAGAGCCTGTTATTCTCTGTTAGTTAGGTCGGGGTTTGACTAGGGTGGGTCATCTAGGTAATTATATATCTATGTTGGCCTGGTATGATTCCCAATCAGAGGCAGCTGTTTATTTGTTATTTTTACCCATCTACCAATAGGTGCCTTTCTTTGCAAGGCATGGGAAAACCTCCCTGGTCTTTGTGGTTGAATATGTGTTATAAATTCACTGCTTGACTGAGGGACCTTACAGATAATTGTTTGTGTGGGGTACAGAGAGGAGGAAGTCCTTCCAAAAAATCATGTTAAACACTATTATTGAACACAGAGTCCAATGCAACTTATTATGTGACTTAAGCAAATGTTTACTCCTGAACTTATTTAGGTTTGCCGTAACAAAGGGGTTGAATGCTTACGGACTCAAGACATTTCAGCTTCTCATTTTTAATTGATTTGTAAACATTTCAAAAAACATAATTTCACTTTGACATTCTGGGGTATTGTGTTAAATCCATTTTAAATTCAGGCTGAAACACAAGAAATGTGGAAAACGTTTAAAAATACAACCTAAAAATGTCTGACACCATTTCAAACCAATGAGGGTTTGGAACTTGAAAGCCACTTATCTCCAAAATCATATTTTTGCAAATAGAACCTTATAGTCCCAAGCTCTTGACTTCACATAGATGTGTAAGGATTGGATACCGTAGGTATACGCAATATAGTAATAGCTCCACCTTGACCTCTGACAGGGTAGGTTACACATTCCTAAAAGTGCCTAGGGGGTAGCGGCTCTAAAGGTCCGTTTGAAGTTTTCTTACCAGCCCTACACTACCACATGTGAGTAGAGGGCACCATGTCAATTAACTGTCTCCGATTACAGCTGTTATATCCACCACTGGGTGGCAGCTTTGCAGAGCAGTAACAAGGAACTCCTTGCTTATTTACAGAGAAGAAGCCTTGTTGTAAACCTTAGTTCACTTGACGGTTCAAGTGAACTATAGATTTAACATCAATGGGATTGAGATGTTTACCCGGTAGACCTGTAGTTTGTACCAAACACAACGGTATGAGAGTGGAGAGATTGGATGCCAAAATGTATTTCCCAATTCCAAACACATTCTATTGGCTTCGAACCTTCCCTTTCTCTGCGTTTAGGCCTGTGTGCGCAGGGACTAGATCTCATCTCAATCCACTGCCCTCAGAAAACCCCTTTTCAAAAAAACCTACTGGGGTGCTCATATAAGCCTATAAATGAATAGTTGTCCATTTTTCAAATCCCCGGACACCGTTTAGAGGTTGAATTAGAGGGACCTATTGCCCAGGCAGTTAAGAGGGGGAATCACAACAATGAGTCAGACTGAGACAAAAACGGCTAGTATCCAACAAAATGGCCCCTGAGAACAGAGAAAGGGAGAGGAGGAGGATGAGTGAGGGGATGACAAAGGGAGGGAGAGAGAAAGAGAGAGAGAGAGTGAGAGAAAGGGAAACAGAAAGAGCGAGGCATAGGGAGAGAGAGAGAGAGAGAGAGAGAGATATGGAGAGAGAGGGGAGAGAGAGTTTGCTGTGGCCCTGGGAGACTGACTGTGAATAAGCAGTGATAAGAGACAGGCAGTCTCCAGTCTTTACCCAGACTGACTGCCGGAGTGTTAACGACCCAGCTTCCCCTGCACGTCCCTGGCTAACCCTCCACCACCCTCACCTCACCCCACCTCTCCACTCTCTACCACTGCCTATGGGCCTGTCGCTGTCTGTCCCTGACAGATACACATACACACACACACACACAAACACACTCTCCCCCCCCCCCCCCCCCTCTGTCATCTGTCACATCACACAGTGCTGAACCTCATTCTTTTAGGAAGGCGCCACCATTTTTTCCCCTTTTTTAAACAAATGACTGTATTCCTTCACACCTTCCTTCACACCACATTTTTCGCATCCCACTGATTGTTAACAGGGATAGCTGCCAGCCAAGGTCAACAATGTTTGTGTGTTTGTGCCCGGGCGCCTGTGTCTGTGTGTGCGCCTGTGTCTGTGTGTGCGCCTGTGTCTGTGTGTGCGCCTGTGTCTGTGTGTGCGCCTGTGTCTGTGTGTGCGCCTGTGTCTGTGTGTGCGCCTGTGTGTTCGCCTGTGTATGTATTCCAGTGTGCCTGTGTGTGTGTGTGTGTGTGTGTCCGTGCGGCTGTGTGTGTGGCTGTAAGTCTAAGTAAGTCCCCCCCCCCCCCCCCTTCCCTACAGACAAACTGGCCATCGATAGTGAGTGATTCAATACACACAAACCTCAACACATACAACACACATACCCAAACACACTTTTTGTTGTTGTGCAAATCGGGAGCGGGAGCTTGGCGCCATTTTTTGGCTTTGTTTATATCTTCTATGTTTTCCATTAGTTACGTGTGGATTCTCTGAACGGCTAAATCCCTTGTAACCTCCTCAAGTCTTCTTCTCAGCTACACCCTACAACCTAGCGCCCACCTATCATTCTTATCCTCCCTCTGTCACAACGACAACCGTGTGTTCCCTGAGCCAATTTGGAAGAGCGCTAGAGAAGACAGACATAAAAATATCCATCTCTTCTATTTCTTTCCAGAATATCTTTTTGGGGGAAGGAGGGAGACAACGTTCCATATTGGACAAATAATTTTAGGTTTTGTTTGGCGTCCTCAGTGCAATGGAGTCGGAATCCGAGGGGAGATAGGAGAGGGATGTGATTGGAGAGGGATGTGAGAGGAGGTGTGTATTTGTTTACAAGTCATTTTCCCTCTCATTTCTCCAGTGACTGAGCACACTGTGAATTGATCACTTCTATCTCCCTCTGCCGGATGCTGCTTAGACATTCTCTCTATGTTATATTGCTCTCTCTTATTTCTCTCTCTCTAACTCTGTTGTTTTTTTCTCAAACAAACCTCTATTTTTCAGCCTGCCTGTCTTCCTTTGGGTGTGTTTTTCCACTTCATTTGTGCCTCTCTCTCTTTTCTCTCTCCTCTTTTTCTCACTATCTCTTCCATCTGTTTTTGCTCTGGCTGTCTCGCTAATTTCACTCTCTTTTTCCTCCCTGTTTCCTTCCATCCATCCCCCCCCCCCCCCCCCCCCCACACACACACACACACCCCCCCACCCAAGGGGCCAGCGTTCTGGTCTTGAAGCACGGTTTCGACTGCACCTACAGTCTTGCTTCAGTACTACAGTTTAACTGACGCCCAGACCAGAAATACCATTTCCATTGACAGCCACATAGAGAAGTCAGATTTGAAAATTCCCAATAAGACACTTGAGTCATGACCTTTAGTCCACAAAACATCCATTGAATAATTAAAATAATTGTCACTGAGGCCGATTATTATTATTTTTTGTATCACCGAAGATTTTAAAATCTTATATTCACCCAATGTCTGCCATGTTTATGGAAGACATGACAACCTCGTCGCTGCTCACTGCCCTGTGCTCACTGAGTGCTAGTGCGCATGTGATGTTGCAACCCGGATATAGACGGTCCACGAATTGCCGTGTGCAAACGTGAGTAGATTACGTTGAAAACAACGGTCGGACATCTTGGACTCAGCATCCAGTCCTTTTATACCTTAGTGCCCCCACCTCTCTCTCTTTCCCCTTCCCTCTCCACCTCTCACTGTCTCTTCCCCCCTCCCTCCCTCCCCTCTCTCTCTTATCAAAGTAACACATCCCAGGCCTGGAAATCCTTTACAACCCTACCTCCGGCCAAGGCTTTTTTAACACATCTCACAAACCCTGGGGGGGCTGTCACAGTGACACACACATCCGCAGGCACGCACGCACGCACGCACGCACACACACACACACATACACATACACACACACACACACACACACACACACACACACACACACACACACACAGTAAAACACACTCACACTGGATGACCATCAGAGGCGCCTCAGAGTCTCTCATATCGCAGATCTAAGTGACAGGCTATATTAAAGAGCAGGGTATATTTTTATCACTCACACACTGTGTATGCGCTTCTTTGAAAGGCTAATTTAGCTTCAAATAGCATATTTCATGCGCGTCTCTGAGACAGACTAGAGGTCTTTGGTGTTGCTGCTATTGATGTCAGTCAACATCAACATCACACGTGAGAGAGGCCCACTCACAGGTGAGTAATAACGCGTGAGACAGACACACATACACACACATGTTCCACGCAACAAACACAGTGTCAGCTCTCATCCCCAACCACACGTCTTCATTAGTAGATAACCCAGAGTGACAGTCAGCTCTGGGGGGAATCATCTAGAATCAGACAGCATCAAGGCAAATGCGAGCTGATTCAACAAGCACACAGACAGATATGGCCGTCTGGCTCACAGAGAAAACACTAGATATCCAGCATAGCAGGCTCACCTGTTTCCTCTCTCTCCTCCTTTCCTCCTCCTCATCATCTGTTCCATTATTCCACCCTGTTCCGCCCTCCCTCGTTCCCTCCAACCCTCCTCTCTCGGGTAACACCAAACACGTTCCCTCGCTTACTCCCACATCTATCTTCCCTCTCACCTTGTTCAGTGTGATCACAGCCTCTTGGTTCGCTCCGCTGATGTTGAAGGTGTTCCCCGTCTCTCCCTCCAGGATGGTATATTCCAGCTTGGCATTGTCGCCCAGGTCAGCATCTGTTGCCGAGATACGGCCCACCTCCGCCCCCGGAACAGCCAGCTCGGACACAGAGAACGACCACATACCTGGAGAGAGAGGAGGGAGGAAGAGAAAGAGAGAGATTTAGATAAGGGATATGGTGAAAAACAGGGAGGGGGAGTGAGTGAGAAAAAGGAGGATAGAGAGAGGGAAGAGGCCATGGCAGGGGAGCGAGACATATCACAGGTTACATGACACGCCTTTCTTCTTGCCTATGTTGTTTGTGTTTGGTGAGACGAGATAGAGAGGACTCATAAATGTCAATGTCTGTGGTTGTCTCCTGCTGTTATTTCTTATCTGCTAACAAGTTTGATTATTAAAGGCCCAAAGCAGCTGTTTTTATCTCAATATCAAATAATTTCTGGGTAACAATTAAGTACCTTATGGTGATTGTTTTCAATTAAAATGGTCAAAAATAAACAACAATAGTCTCTTAGCAAAGAGCAATTACTCAAGCAAGAATGTAGCTTGGAGTGTATGGGAGTGGTCTGAGTGGGGAGGGGACATCTGAAAACGAGCTGTTATTGGTAGAGAGGTTTGGAACGGTCTTTTTTATTGGTCTATTAACTCATTTATCGCATGGTTATGTCACCAGGCAGGCCAAAACTCCCATTCCTCCAAAACAGGCAGAAATCTCAGCCGGCCTTCTCAAACAGCTCTTACACTAAAAACGCATTATCATAATTTGCACTATTTCATAGTATTACTCCGACTTCATAGCGTTGAAATATATACATTAAAACTCAGGAAGATCCCGTTTTGGATTTGCACTGGGCCTTTAATCAAGGACAGATAACAGGCCTTTGGTTCTCCTCCACTCAGATATGTTTAAACATGCAGGGGATTTTACCTTTTAGTGGCCTTCACATTAAATAACCACAGTAAAAGGCCTTTTTGTTGGAGCTGCAGTTTATATTACAGACAAATACACTGCTCCCGTAACTCAATCTTTTCTGGGAGAGAGCACAGAGCAATGCAGTAGCTAGCTAGTCAGTCACGGGTCTGCATTGCTCACGCACCGTCCGTTTCTTCCACTTCACAGTCGCTTGGCAAACTGGTGTATACCGCACACACGGACCGTCGACTCAAGTGACAAGATCAAGGGAGGTGGGAGAGAAATAAATATATATTTTTGCCATACATACACAAAACTGACGTGCCCATTCAGCAGAGCAGCTATCTACACCTTGCTATTGCTCGGGAAAATCTGATAAACACTGGGGCTCAGACAGAATAACATTGTAAGAAGTGTTTTGTGACAGTAAAAAGGATAACCAGCACTTCAGCCAGACAACATCGGGACGACATCAAATCAACAAGGAGTAAGATAGTCTATATCCGCCTACATCAGAGTAAGACACAATGTTCGATAAGGATTTTATCAATCCAATCGATGAATTACGGTAGAAGATAATGTTTGCCATCACTTTTAACAAACACCAGAATTGTGTCCTATGTTTCCTCAAACATAAGGAGAACGTGGCATTAGCCACCACAATTGACATCGATCAAGCGGCATCATGTCCACAGCTATAAGTCATCAAGCTCATTTCTACAGTACAACCTCCCAAGTGCCCGGGCCCTTGAGAGTAAACGGCTCCCTGGTCATTCACCTGCTCTTTTGATCCTCTGGCCCAACGACCAACTTCTCCTTCTTCTAGCAGCAATCTGCTTATGACACCTGATTTAAGTACTATCACTGACATGTTTGAGTAAGGGGCCAGGAGTTTTTCCTGACCACATAAACTCATGGTTTCCTCATCAGGGCATGTGGTCAGGAACAACTCCGGTCCCTGGGGGCCCTCGTGTGTGGGTGTGGTGTCCCGAGGGATTGGCTGGGCACGATGTCAGCAAAAAATATAAATGTATGCTCGGTTGGCTCTGAATAATAAAGACATATTCTTTGTATTCTAATAATGAGATAAAGAAAGGACAAACCGTGTATATTACAGGATATAAATGTACATTTCCGTCTCCTAAGGCGGCGAAAACATGAAACTCAGCATGCTTACGCCCACAGAGACTCCGGGGCCCGGGCCTGCCTACTGAAGGGGATACTGTGCCAACGAATCAACATTACATATCAGTTTATTTGCCATGACGACGAATCAACCATCTGGGACACTGGGCACCAGAAGGCAAAGACTCAGACCATCCCACGAAACATTCATATTACTGATGACACCCAAAATTAGCTAAGTTCTATTCAAGTGAGCAAAAAAGAGAAACTATCAGCCCACCCACACAGACGCAGAGACACTCTCTCTCGCTCTCATTAACATACACAACAAACACTCACTGTAACAGTTGTCTATATGTCGATGTACTGCTGGAAGGCAATCATAAATCTCAGAGCTGTGTTACACAAGAGCAGTGATGCAGGCGCGTGCACCACACACACACACACACACACACACACACACAAACACACAGCTGTAGGAGTGAATGGGGGGAGGCGTGATGGCGATGGTAAAGTAGTCATTATCAGCTTTCCTCTCACCATGTAGTCAAGCGGGCAACTGAAATCATTCATCATGTCCACTGGAGATCGATGGAGTCGGCGAGAGGGAAAGAGAGGGAGCGACAGCTCAAAATAATATGAGGACAGGCTGCCAAGGCAACAATAATCACACAGCACTTGAAACTCCTGGCTCTGGCCTCTCTAGAGAGGTGTGGTGAAGCACCATGTGTGGACACAGGCTCAATACCTTGTGGCTCTCTGATACAGTTCTCCCTACCAGGCCTTGGTAATTGCGCTCAGGAGAGAGAATCAAACCCCTCCCCTGTGCTCTGCTCAAACCCCTCCACGGTGCTCTGCTCAAACCCCTCCACGGTGCTCTGCTCAAACCCCTCCCCTGTGCTCTGCTCAAACCCCTCCACGGTGCTCTGCTCAAACCCCTCCATTGTGCTCTGCTCAAACCCCTCCCCTGTGCTCTGCTCAAACCCCTCCACGGTGCTCTACTCAAACCCCTCCAAGGTGCTCTGCTCAAACCCCTCCCCTGTGCTCTGCTCAAACCCCTCCACGGTGCTCTGCTCAAACCCCTCCAAGGTGCTCTGCTCAAACCCCTCCCCTGTGCTCTGCTCAAACCCCTCCATTGTGCTCTGCTCAAACCCCTCCATTATGCTCTGCTCAAACCCCTCCATTGTGCTCTGCTCAAACCCCTCCATTGTGCTCTGCTCAAACCCCTCCATTGTGCTCTGCTCAAACCCCTCCATTGTGCTCTGCTCAAACCCCTCCATTGTGCTCTGCTCAAACCCCTCTATTATGCTCTGCTCAAACCCCTCCATTGTGCTCTGCTCAAACCCCTCCGCTGTGCTCTGCTCAAACCCCTCTGCTGTGCTCTGCTCAAACCCCTCCATTGTGCTCTGCTCAAACCCCTTCATTGTGCTCTGCTCAAACCCCTCCATTGTGCTCTGCTCAAACCCCTCCATTGTGCTCTGCTCAAACCCCTCCATTGTGCTCTGCTCAAACCTCTCTATTATGCTCTGCTCAAACCCCTCCATTGTGCTCTGCTCAAACCCCTCCCCTGTGCTCTGCTCAAACCCCTCCACGGTGCTCTGCTCAAATCCCTCCACGGTGCTCTGCTCAAACCCCTCCGCTGTGCTCTGCTCAAACCCCTCCACTGTGCTCTGCTCAAATCCCTCCACGGTGCTCTGCTCAAACCCCTCCATTGTGCTCTGCTCAAACCCCTCCATTGTGCTCTGCTCAAACCCCTCCATTATGCTCTGCTCAAACCCCTCCATTGTGCTCTGCTCAAACCCCTCCATTGTGCTCTGCTCAAACCCCTCCATGGTGCTCTGCTCAAACCCCTCCAAGGTGCTCTGCTCAAACCCCTCCCCTGTGCTCTGCTCAAACCCCTCCACGGTGCTCTGCTCAAATCCCTCCACGGTGCTCTGCTCAAACCCCTCCGCTGTGCTCTGCTCAAACCCCTCCATTGTGCTCTGCTCAAACCCCTTCATTGTGCTCTGCTCAAACCCCTCCGCTGTGCTCTGCTCAAACCCCTCTATTGTACTCTGCTCAAAACCCTTCGCTGTGCTCTGCTCAAACCCCTCCATTGTGCTCTGCTCAAATCCCTCCACGGTGCTCTGCTCAAACCCCTCCATTGTGCTCTGCTCAAACCCCTCCATTGTGCTCTGCTCAAACCCCTCCACGGTGCTCTGCTCAAACCCCTCCATTGTGCTCTGCTCAAACCCCTCCATTGTGCTCTGCTCAAACCCCTCCATTGTGCTCTGCTCAAACCCCTCCATTATGCTCTGCTCAAACCCCTCCATTGTGCTCTGCTCAAACCCCTCCATTGTGCTCTGCTCAAACCCCTCCATTGTGCTCTGCTCAAACCCCTCCATTGTGCTCTGCTCAAACCCCTCCATTATGCTCTGCTCAAACCCCTCCATTATGCTCTGCTCAAACCCCTCCATTGTGCTCTGCTCAAACCCCTCCATTGTGCTCTGCTCAAACCCCTCCATTGTGCTCTGCTCAAACCCCTCCCCTGTGCTCTGCTCAAACCCCTCCATTGTGCTCTGCTCAAACCCCTCCCCTGTGCTCTGCTCAAACCCCTCCATTATGCTCTGCTCAAACCCCTCCATTGTGCTCTGCTCAAACCCCTCCATTGTGCTCTGCTCAAACCCCTCCATTGTGCTCTGCTCAAACCCCTCCATTGTGCTCTGCTCAAACCCCTCCATTATGCTCTGCTCAAACCCCTCCATTGTGCTCTGCTCAAACCCCTCCGCTGTGCTCTGCTCAAACCCCTCTATTGTGCTCTGCTCAAACCCCTCCATTGTGCTCTGCTCAAACCCCTTCATTGTGCTCTGCTCAAACCCCTCCACGGTGCTCTGCTCAAACCCCTCCAAGGTGCTCTGCTCAAACCCCTCCCCTGTGCTCTGCTCAAACCCCTCCACGGTGCTCTGCTCAAATCCCTCCACGGTGCTCTGCTCAAACCCCTCCACTGTGCTCTGCTCAAACCCCTCCACTGTGCTCTGCTCAAATCCCTCCACGGTGCTCTGCTCAAACCCCTCCATTGTGCTCTGCTCAAACCCCTCCATTGTGCTCTGCTCAAACCCCTCCATTATGCTCTGCTCAAACCCCTCCATTGTGCTCTGCTCAAACCCCTCCATTGTGCTCTGCTCAAACCCCTCCATTGTGCTCTGCTCAAACCCCTCCATTGTGCTCTGCTCAAACCCCTCCATTATGCTCTGCTCAAACCCCTCCATTGTGCTCTGCTCAAACCCCTCCATTGTGCTCTGCTCAAACCCCTCCATTGTGCTCTGCTCAAACCCCTCCATTGTGCTCTGCTCAAACCCCTCCATTGTGCTCTGCTCAAACCCCTCCACGGTGCTCTGCTCAAACCCCTGCATTGTACTCTGCTCAAACCCCTCCACGGTGCTCTGCTCAAACCCCTCTATTGTACTCTGCTCAAACCCCTCCATTGTGCTCTGCTCAAACCCCTCTATTGTACTCTGCTCAAACCCCTCCATTGTGCTCTGCTCAAACCCCTCCATTGTGATCTGCTCAAATGCACTTCAAAGAGAAACACCTTCAACTCGCCATCTTCCCCCTCACCTCAATGGAGATAACAGAAGATACTTTCCCCCCAGACTACTAAACTTTTTTTTAGTTCTCAACAGTTAAATAACGAACACCGTGATTGGTCAGGGCACCTGGACAAAGCGTGGTGATTGGTTGAAACAGGCCACATTAACGGGAGATTAGTGTAAAGGGGAAGTGAAGTGACAGCCAGTGGGAGTTAATTAGCGGTGGCTGTAGTGTAAACAGGTTTATCTGTGACATCACACTGAGACAGGAGGACAGGGAGCTGGAGAGAGAGGGAGGAGGAGGTATGGGAGAAGGATAAATGGAGAAGAGGTGACTAGTCCTAGTAAAAGAGATTCTGAAAGGGGGACATAGGTTATGAATCCCGTGAAATGAAACCAAAAGGAAAATGGAAATGAGGACAGGGATAGTGAGTTGCAGACTCACTGCACGGTAGGCTACAGTAATAACGCTAGGTGAGGAGAGGGCCGAGAGACGGGGGGGGGGGGGGGGGGGGGGGGGGTAGGACCCGTCTTATTCGGGTAGGAGGCTTTCTGTTTCTCTGAAGTGGTGGGAGTAAGGCGAGTCATTAAAAAAAGTGTCTAGCTGGCTAAAGTGCATGCACTGGTTGAAAATAGCCTGAATAAAATCTGCATCCGTTTAGTAAGAGTCCATCACACAGGCACTTCCAGTGGATGAGGCTTAAGGGAAGAGAACAGCAAGGGAGGGAGAGAAGGCCGGAGAGTGGGAGAAATGTAGGCAGAAATAGTAGTAGCCTAATACAGAGAGATCGCCTGGGGGAGAGTGAGAGAGATAGAGAGAGAAACAGCGAGAGAGAGAGAGAGAGAGAGAGGGAGGGAGAGAGGCGTGGCTATCTGACTGGCAGACTAACTGGACATCCCAGCACCACTCTGACACTGCAGGGCCAGGCGACAAAGGGTTAACATAGCGTGCCTGCAGGATGAATGAATCCTCCACTACATTACTGCCACACTTAGAGAGACAGGATATATATGACATACTCTATTTACCTCGTAAATGGGTGGGCCTCTACATTCACGCTGTCATGAGTAGGAGGAAGTGAACAGTCCCCAAGGGACACAGAGGACACTGACTGACTGATGGGTATTGCTGAGAGAACACTATAAATGGACAGAATCAGTATGACTAGTACACACGGCTGGCCATAGAAAGGGACGCAGATAGGGAACAGAGAGGACGAGAGCGGGAGAGTGGAAGTGGGAATGCATGAGGGAGAGAGAGAGAGAGAGAGAGAGAGAGAGAGAGAGAGAGCGAGAGCGAGAGAGCGAGAGCGAGGGTGACAGAGAGAGAGAGAGAGAGAGAGAGCGAGAGAGAGAGAGAGAGCGAGAGAGAGAGAGCGAGGGTGACAGAGAGAGAGAGAGAGAGAGAGAGAGCGAGAGAGAGCGAGAGAGAGAGAGAGAGAGAGAGAGAGAGAGCGAGAGAGAGAGAGCGAGAGAGAGAGCAAGAGAGAGAGCAAGAGCGAGAGCAAGAGCGAGAGAGAGAGCGAGGGTGACACAGGTTGAACGCAAATAAAGAAAAAGTGAGAGAGGGAGTTGGTATGGGGAGCCAGAGAGGGGGAGGTAGTGAGCAAGAGAAAGAGAGAGAGAAAAATGGTTCCAGCAGTGATTTTACTGTCTATTGAAGCAGAAAGCGCTGAACTTTAGATGAAATATTAATAAAGAGGAAAGAAATGGGGAGAAAAATACAATGATAAAAAGGAGGACAATATTAATCACCTCTATTTTAATTAGGACTTCTTCTGAGGATGATGAACTTAATTAGCAATAACAATTATTGGAATTATTGCTAATTACTTAATTGTTTTGTTATCGTCACTGTCACTAAAAAATCATACACACAACTTTTTCTATTCTGGTTAAAGACAGTTTGTGCTGTTCTGTGAAGGGAGTAGTACACAGCATTGTACGAGATGTTCAGTTTCATGGCAATATCTCCCAGGGAATAGCCTTCATTTCTCAGAACAAGAATAGACTGACGAGTTTCAGAAGAAAGTTATTTTTTTCGGGCCTTTTGAGCTTGTAATCGAACCAACAAATGCTGATGCTCCAGATACTCAACAAGTCTAAAGAAGGCCCGTTTTATTGCTTCTTTAATCAGAACAACCGTTTTCAGCAGTGCCAACATAATTGCAAAAAGGTTTTCTAATGATCAATTAGCCTTTTAAAATGCTAAACTTGGATTAGCTAACTTGCCATTGGAACACAGGGGTGATGGTTGCTGATAATGGGCCTCTGTAAGCCTATGTAGATATTCCATTAAAAATCTGCCAATTCCAGCTACAAAAGTCATTTACAACATTAACAATGTCTACACTGCGTTTCTGATCAATTTGATGTTATTTTAATGGACTGAAAATAGTGCTTTTCTTTGAAAAACAAGGATATTTCTAAGTGACCCCACACTTCTGAAGGGTAGTGTATATATATATTTTTAAATTGAACCTTTATTTAACTAGGCAAGTCAGTTAAGAACAAATTCTTATTTACAATGACGGCCTACCCCGGACAACGCAGGGCCAATTGTGCGCCGCCTTATGGGACTCCCAATCACGGCCGGATGTGATGCAGCCTGGATTTGAACCAGGGACTGTAGTGACGTCTCTTGCACTGAGATGCAGTGCCTTAGACTGCTGCACCTCTCGGGAAACATAAAAAAAACAACTATATAAATACACTCCAACTTCGGAATGAAATGTTGCCTGACAACAATATTTTATGTTAATAAATACATGCTGTGTTAATTTTGGCACGTTTACCTGCCTACATACCATAGATCTCAAGCCCATAATAAGTCAATAGGGCTAACTGGCTAGCTACTAGTACTGTTAGCTAGCCAGATAGCCACAAAGAATTGTTAGCTAGCTACCCATGAAGAGTGGACATTATATTGCATAAAACAAGTTTTAGATCATTTTTGCCTGTTTAACTAGCTGTCTAGCTAGATTATTACAATTCACATATCTAGCTGATAATTATGAAGGTAAACGTTTGCTTTGTGTATATCTTGGTTCGTCTCTATTGTTGCCATTGTCCTGGCTGGAAGAAGGTTCAGTGAATGGGGAGGCAAAGCGTGAGGTAATACAGTAATACCACAAGTGTATTGTTTTATGCATTCTCCACACTTTCGTCCTCGCAAGAACGTACTCGGAAGAACGTGGACGGAGAATGCAGTCGGAGCATGAGAGTGTGGAGCACGGTAGTATATGCATACTGAGAAACACCTGAGTGTATAAAACATTAACAGACTGACCAGGTGAATCCAGGTGAAAGCTACGATCCCTTATTGATGTCACTTGTTCAATCCACTTCAATCAGTGCAGATGAAGGGGAGGAGACAGGCTAGAGAAGGATTTTTAAGACTCGAGACAATTGAAACTGGATTGTGTGTGTGTGCCATTCAGAAGGTGAATGTTTGTGTTAAGAAATGCAACGTTGCTTGGTTGTTCACACAACAGTTTCCTATGTGCATCAAGAATGGTCCACCACCCAAAGGACATCCAGCCAACTTGACACAACTGTGGGAAGCATTGGAGTCAACATGGGCCAGCATCCCTGTGGAATTCTTTCGACACCTTGTAGAGTCCATGCCCCCAACAAATTGAGGCTGTTCTGAGGGCAACTCAATATTAGGAAGGTGCTCTTAATGTTTTGTACAGTTAGTGTAGTTGTGTTCAGTAGAGTGCAGACTAGATTATGAAGGGCAGAGAGAGGGCAATCTCATATTCTGATGAGCTCTGTGAGTTCTTCAAGGCCTTGGAGGAAGAGTCAAAGGTCAAATCGTTACAATCGTTTCCTCACATTTTCCTGCCATGACCCAGACCTTCTCTCCTCTCTACTGGCTTCTTCTTGGCCTTAGAGGCAGTGTTCATCATAGCCTGTCCAGATGTATGTGCTTTAGTCCACTGACGAGGGTCAGAGTTGGCACATACAGATCTGGCATGGCTATAGTGTTCCAGGCCTTCTCTCCTCTCCTGAGCGACTGCGTAGCAACTGAGGTCAGCTCCCCTGCCCACATATCCAATCATAACAGTCTAATGGCTGTGTTTCTTTACCAATAACTACTTCACATCATCACTCCTCTTTGACCCACTGAAACAGCTGGACGGGAGCCCTGCATAACCGAAGGCATTGAGAGCACAGCAGAGCAGCCTTCATTTGCAGATTCATTTGCTAGCTTCATATTTGACTGTATATAATCTACTGTAGACACTGCATTTAACAATGCAAGCATTCGGGGGGGTGGGTGGGGGGGAGGGATGTTGATGTGGATTCATGCACTATGTATTACCAGCATAAATGTGGCATCGGGGTTCCAGCCAGGCTCATACATAAGAGATGAGAGAGGACAGACTGAGGTGATTTCACCTCTACTACCGTTGTCGCTGGCAGAATGTTTTCTTTGACATCACTGGCACATTTCCACCTCTTCCTATTTGAGCAGCAGACCCCAGGGAAGTGCTCGGTTGGACACAGACCCCAGGGAACGTCTTTGGTTGGACATGGTCAGGCAGCCACTCAAACCCCCTGCTGAAACCCCACAGAGGCAAGAGTGGCAAATGCAAAAGTTCCGTCAACTCCATACGTCCCCTCG
This sequence comes from Oncorhynchus mykiss, assembly GCF_057628025.1. Lineage (NCBI taxonomy): Eukaryota > Metazoa > Chordata > Actinopteri > Salmoniformes > Salmonidae > Oncorhynchus > Oncorhynchus mykiss. Next base: position 10,644,780 of record NC_143049.1, read on the forward strand.
GGGTGTTCCATTTTTCGAGTTAGGTTCTATTTTAACCCTACCTCCTCCTCCACCACCACCCACTCCTCTCTAACTCTACCCCCTGCCAGTGACAGTGCCCACGTGAGCCAGCCAGCAACATCCCCACACGAGCCGTGGATGGGTAAGCCCCCCCCGTGGCTCTCACAGTCCAGCAGCTACATTCATATGTGCAGACAGAGGCAGACAGCGAGATAGAAAGAGAGAGAGAGAGAGAGAGAGAGCGAGAGAGAGAAAGAGAGAGAGAGACAGAGAGAGACAGAGAGAGACAGAGAGAGAGAGAGAGAGAGAGAGAGAGAGAGAGAGAGACAGAGAGAGAGAGAGAGAGACAGAGAGAGACAGAGAGAGACAGAGAGAGAGAGAGCCCTGCCGCGAACGTTCCCATTAGCATGGAAATCACTTCTCTCTCCTTTTCCGCTCTGCCTTCCGTCCACTGATGGCTCGGCACAAAAAGAATGGCTTTAACTCCTTGTATTCTGCGTGAGGGCACACTGCCACGTTAGATGACAAGGAAGGCAACAACAACAAAAAACGGATGCCATTTCCTTTCAGCTCGTGCTCTCGAAGACGGATAGACACGGAGGCGCTTCTTGATGGATTTCATTTCAACACGGGTGCCGAGACAACGATGATGGCCCAAGGTTGTTCCTCCTGAAAACTAGAACAAATGGCTGCTTCTGGCTTTAATGATGTTTCAAACTCTCACCTCGCCCCTCTTCCGATTCCTTCGTATTTTCAAGAAGTCCTCGATATCTCAGAATGCACTTGTGGGCTTCCATAGCCACAGTGGCATGTATGCCTATTCTACCTTGTGCGATTACATTGTGAGATGAATATCTCCCCACGGGCTCTTTAGCTGCATGGGGTCTGTGGAGGAAAAAGCTCCTCTAGGAGACTGCTGTTAGTGTATTCCTCTAAGGGACTGGAGCTGGATTGCTGTTGCTCTAACCAGTACCCCAGTCTGAGTGTTCACCGCCCAGGCCTATAATCACAACAAACAGCCTGTACCCAGGAGGCACTTGCGACCTTACCGACCCCATGTCTCCCTCCCTCACAACCCTGTGGGCATAACCACGAAGGAAGGGTAGTGCAGGCAGGCATTGCCACTAACTCTGGGGCAATGCCATCCCGGGCCTAATTGTGCGTTGTGATACGATGGAGCGATTTCAGGGACGTTTTCATGGCCCACTGTTAACTATAGCACCCAGAGGGCTTCTCTATCAGAGGGGAGCCCTGTGTGTATACTCTGTGTGTGTGTGTGCGTGTGCGTGTGTGTGTGTGTGAGTGCGTGCGTGCGTGTGTGTGTGTCTGTGAGAGTGCGTGCGTGCGTGCGTGCGTGCTTATTTGCATTCTCTCAGCCGACCCAATCAGCTGTATAAGTCCATAAATCATCCTCCCAGGACATACAGTACAGCAGGCAGCCACGTCTCCATGGTCACATGACAAGGCCCATCCACGCTTCAAAGCCCCAGAGCCCTGCAGCCTAGCCCTGAACCAGAGATAGGACTAGCGACGTTTCAATGCACTGTTTCCACAAGCAGAATGAGATGAAATGATTACGGCTCACATGATTGCAGCTGTCCTTATGGCTGGGACGAGGCAGTTCATGGCTTAACTCTTATTCCCTCCCTCCATCTCTCCTCTTCCCATCCTTCCCCCCATCCCTCCTTCACGCTCAGTGAACTTGCACTCATTTTCGTGCATTCAAACGAGCATCTCATGTCTTTATCATGTCATGCACAGGGAAAACAGTGATAACTAAAGTCTCTGTGTGGGGGGCGCCCACTGGAAAAATGCATAGAGAAGCGGAAAGTGGGTGGTCACATTGGAAAGACGCAGAGAGGAGATGGTAAGCAGTCGGACACCTTGGGAAAATGACGGGTAGAGATGGGCGTTGTGTGATGCAGAAGAACATGGGAAGAGGGTAGTCACATAGAAAAGGATGAACGTCTCCTCAGATCATTACGGCTTCCTAAACATACATTAATCAGCTTCTTTAGCTCAGATTACATATTCAATGCCATACGACATGGCCTGCTCAAGCGTATGATGAGGCGGTCGAATCACAAATGCCTTTTCAATGTCATATTGAGCAAAACATTAGATGAGCATTTGGTTGCAACTTGCTATTGTATATCACTGATGGGATGGAAATGTTGCCAATGGTTACCACTACCACTCTAGTCAATAATGGAGTCGCTATATGTGATGTTTACTGATGTGGATACATTTTGTCTGTGCTTACTGACCATATGACTAAATGACAGTTCCCTGAACATGGTGTTTGAAATAGCAGCACTCAAAACTCAAGAGTGGCTCCCAATGCAGTACTCGTGTTATACACATGATCCCTGTGGTCAGACATTTTATAGGACTGTACGAAAACAAGCCACTGAAAACATTCTGGAGCATTCTGTGGCCCTCATCAAGCTTGGGTACGCCATTTAATTTACGGCGTGATAGGAGAATAAGTGTTGGTTAATAAATGCAGTTTTATGGTGACTGGAGTGTACTGTGAAGGATTTTAAGGACAGAGGGGAGACATCCCGCATGGACACTTCTGTTTAACAATCAGAGAGAGTGATTGGCTCTCTGTGGTGCTCTGAAACAGGCACAGATGGGGAGTGTGAAAGGACAGTGTGAAGGGGGTGACAGGGGACAGTGGGAGTGTGTGGGAGAGCGACAAAGGGAGACATAGTGGGGGGATTAATGGAGAGAGAGAGAGAGAGAGAGAGAGAGAGAGAGAGAGAGAGATGCAGAAAGCGGTAGAGGCAGTGAAAAGGAGAGAGAGAAGAAAAGAGCGAGACAGAAAGCAGGAGGTGGGGTTGGCCCTGAAGTGAGATGACAAAGCTTGTCACCTTTCGCTTCCCTGTCTCCTCTCGGCTTGACGAACTGCCAAGCATCCGTGTGATGCACCGCGCTAAAGGAAACTGCAGATTCAATACATGTAGATATTCTTCTTTAATGATTGACACAATAAAAAATATTCTAGCCAGTGAATCATATTTTAGATAAAGGGTGCACATGCATGTGGCTGTGTGTCAAGAGGAGAAAGAGGGGAGATGAAGACTGAGCGAGACAGATGTTATACTTAACTTAATGTTATAGGGCCTTTTTTACTGAACGATGTGATTTGTGTTTTCATGTACTTTGTAATTGATGTGTATATACAGTGCATCAATCTACACACAAAACCCCAGAGTGACGAAGCAAAAACAGATTTTAGACATTTTTGAAAATCTATTGGAAATTGAAAAAAACTGAAATACCTAATTGACATAAGTATTCATACCCTTTGCTATGAGACTCGAAATTTTGCTCAGGTGCATCCTGTTTCCATTGGTCATCTTTGAGATGTATCTACAACTTGATTGGAGTCCACCTGTGAGAAATTATATTGATTGGACATGATTTGGAAAGGCACACACCTGTCTATATAAGGTCCCACAGTTGACAGTGCATGTCAGAGAAAAACCAAGACATGAGGTCGAAGGAATTGTCCGTAGAGCTACGAGACAGGATTCTGTCAAGACACAGATCTGGGGAAGGGTACGTTAAAAATGTATGCAGCATTGAATGTCCCCAAGAACACAGTGGCTCTTTCTAGAGATGGCTACCCGGCAAAACTGAGCAACCGGGGGAGAAGGGCCTTGGTCAGGGAGGTGACCAAAAAAATAGATGGTCACAATGACAGAGCTCCAGAGTTTCTCTGTGGAGATGGGAGAGCCTTAAAGAAGGACAACCATCTCTGCAGCACTCCAACAATCAGGCCTTTATGGTAGAGTGGCCAGACGGAAGCCACTCCTCAGTAAAAGGCATATGACAGCCTGCTTGGAGTTTGCCAAAGAGGCACCTAAAAGACTCTCAGACTATGAGAAACAAGATTGTCTGGTCTGATGAAACCAATATTGAACTCTTCGGCCTGAATGCCAAGCGTCACGTCGGGAGGAAACCTGGCACCATCCTTACAGTTGTCATGACGTTGGCCTGGGGGGTAGGTTTATGACAGTCATAAATACCTCTTCCCCCCTTTTTCCTCTCTCTACCCTACTGAGGTTACATTTTCAAAACCCTTGGTTAACATAGAGATTCTGGGAATGTCAGAAGGTGGGGGGAAATGAACTATATTCTGGTAATCCGACCAATGGAACATATGTGGTGGTACTTAATGAATATGATGTCAGTTCGGTTGTCATCTGAGACATTCTCATCAATGATAAAATGACATAAACTCTACAGTGGAAAGTTTACACATCAGAGCTATCAGATTCACATGGAATTGTTGTTCAATTTAACTGTTAGAATATGAAATTATTCGTGATGGGATGAAATATGATTTTAGCCTCTAAAATGAGAGATTTGGGTTTTCATAAGATAGGGCTGCTCACTCAGTGGCCCTCTCCCTTCCTATATAAAGCCTTGAAGACAATATAACCGGTTCCAGGGATGTAGGACGACGGTCCTATGTCAGAATGGTTCAGATAATAACTACAGAACGAAGGCAACATCAGCGTGAGCTGATTCACTATTCACTACAGAAGTGATACCTCCTAGCCGTTGAGTTAGCAACAGCAGATGCAAACGAGGGTTAGGAAGGAATAGACAGAGTATCCCGTCTATCACACAACGACGTTACTACAAAGCACAGCTCAGAGTAAATATTTATTGCATTTTCCTTTTCCAAATGGGCGGTAATTTAGAATGCATAAGATACTGTATTTACGATTGCACAGCTTCTTTCCTTTGTTCCTCAGTCTTCTTGCTCTTTCACTCAAACCCAGCCCCTTTTCTTTTGTGTAACAAGCTGTTATATCTGTTCCGCCCGCTAGGGACATTTTCCTTTATGACGTAATGTGTAATCAAGTTATGATTTAATTGGGTGTATGTGTAATTCTGTGTGATTAGTTAGGTATTTAGTAAATAAATAATTGAACCCAATTTTGTATTGCTGATTCAACTTGTTAGCCAGGGTTTGTGCAGATAACTAAGAATTTACAACTTTCAGATGAGACTGAATTAGGATGACGATTAATATTGACTGCTATTGATGTAAAATATTACTAGGTCTTTAAGAGTTTATTTTTAACGTTTATTCGGAAGATAACAGCTCTATAAATATTATTTAGTGGTGCCCGACTCTCTAGTTAATTACATTTACATGATTACATGATTATAGAATAGCATGTCATATCACTTAATCCGGCATAGCCAAAGACACGACACAGTGAAGCATGGTGGTGGCAGCATCATTTCTGTGGGTATGTTTTTTTAAGCGGCATGGACTGGGAGACTAGTCAAGATTGAGGGAAAGAGGAACAGAACAAAGTACAGCGAGATCCTCAATGAAAACCTGCCCCAGAGCGCTAAGGACCTCAGACTGGGGCGAACGTTCACCTTCCAACAGGACAACGACCCTAAGCACACAACCAGGACAACGCAGGAGTGGCTTCAGGACAGAACTCGAACTTGAACCCGATTGCAAAGGCTAGCTTTTTCAAACAGAAATTTGCACCCTGCAGCACTAATTCCAAAAAGTTTTGAGACACTGTAAAGTCCATCGAGAATAAGAGCACCTCCTCTCAGCTGCCCACTACTAGGAAACAATGTCACCACCGATAAATCCACAATAATTTTGCACGCCCAATTTTTCAGTTTTTGATTTGTTAAAAAAGTTTGAAATATACAATAAATGTCGTTCCACTTCATGATTGTGTCCCACTTGTTGTTGATTCTTCAGGAAAAAAATACAGTTTTATATCTTTATGTTTGAAGCCTGAAATGTGGCAAAAGGTCGCAAAGTTCAAGGGGGCCGGATACTTTCGCAAGGCACTGTATCAATGATGTCGCTCTTGCTGCGGGTGATTCTTTGATACACCTCTACGCAGACGACACCTTTCTGTATACATCTGACACTGTGTTAACACACCTCCAAAAGAGCTTCAATGCCATACAATACTCCTTCTGTGGCCTCCAACTGCTCTTAAAAGCTAGTAAAACTAAATGCATGCTCTTCAACCGATCGCTGCCCGCACCTGACTTAGAATATGTGGACAACTATAAATACCTAGGTGTCTGGCTAGAATGTAAACTCTCCTTCCAGACTCATATTAAGCATCTCCAATCCAAAATTAAATCTAGAATTGGCTTCCTATTTCGCAACAAAGCCTCCTTCACTCATGCTGCCAAACATACACTCGTAAAACTGACTTTCCTGCCGATCTTTGATTTTGGCGATGTCATTTACAAAATAGCCTCACACTACTCAGTAAATTGGATGCAGTCTATCACAGTGCCATCCGTTTTGTCACCAAATCCCCATATACTACCCACCATTGCGACTTGTATGCTCTCTTTGGCTGGTCCTCGCTACATATTCGTCGCCAAACCCACTGGCTCCAGGTCATCTATAAGTCCTTGCTAGGTAAAGCTCCGCCTTATCTCAGCTCACTGGTCACCATAGCAACACTCACCCGTAGCACGCGCTCCAGCAGGTATATTTCACTGGTCATCCCCAAAGCCAACACCTCTTTGGCCGCCTTTCCTTACAGTTCTCTGCTGCCAATGACTGGAACGAATTGCAAAAATCACTGAAGTTGGATACTTATATCTCCCTCACTAACTTTAAGCATCAGCTGTCAGAACAGTTTACCAATCACTGCAGCTGTACACAGCACATCTGTAAATAGTCCATCCAACCAACTACCTACCTCATCCCCATATTTGTTTTTGTTTTTCTGCTGTTTTGCACACCAGTATTTCTACTTGACCATCCTCATCTGCACATATATCACTCCAGTGTTAATTGCTGAATTGTAATTACTCCGCCACTATGGACTATTTATTGCCTTACTTCCTTACTTAATTTGCACACACTGTATACAGATTTTCTATTGTGTTATTGACTGTATATTTGTTTATCCCACGTGTTACTCTGTGTTGTTGGTTTTGTCGTACTGCTTTGCTTGATCTTGGCCAGGTCGCAGTTGGAAATGAGAACTTGTTCTCAACTGGCCTACCTCGTGAAATAAAGGTGAAATTAAAAAACATTATATAAAATTGGAACGTCTCTTGAGAGACCTGAAAATAGCTGTGCAGCAAAGCTCCCCATCCAACCTGACAGAGCTTGAGAGGATCTGCAGAGAACAATGGGAGAAACTCCCCAAATACAGGCCAAGCTTGTAGCGCCATACCCAAGATGACTTGAGGCTGTAATCGGTGCCAAAGATGCTTTAACAAAGTACTGAGTAAAGGGTCTGAATACTTATGTAAACGTGATATTTCAGTTCTTTATTATTATTTTTTTTTTATGGGATACTGTGTGTAGAATGATGAGGGGAAAACAATTGAATAAATGTTAGACTAAGGCTGTAACGTAAGAAAATGTGGAAAAAGTCAAGGGGTCTGAATTCTTTCCGAATGCACTGTATAAACGCCACATGTAAAGTGTTGGTTCCATGTTTCATGATCTGAAATACATATCCCAGTAATTTTCCATATGCACAAAAAGCTTATTTCTCTCAACTTTTACGCACAAATGTGTTTACATCTCTGTTAGTAAGCATAATCCATCCACCTGACAGGTGTGGCATATCAGGAAGCTGATTAAACAGAATGATCATTACACAGGTGCACCTTGTGCTGGGAACAATAAAAGGCCACTGTAAAATGTGCAGTTTTGTCACCACAACACAATGCCACAGATGTCTCATGTTTTGAGGGGGCGTGCAATTGGATTGCTGACTGCAGGAATGTCCACCAGAGCTGTTACCAGAGAATTTAATGCTAATTTCTCTACCATAAGACACCTCCAACATCGTTTTAGAGAATATGGCACTACGTCTAACCGGCCTCACAACCGAAGACCACGTGTATAGCGTCATGTGGGCGAGCAGTTTGATGATGTCAACGTTGGGAACAGAGTGCCCCAAGGTGGCGGTGGGGATATGGTATGGGCAGGCATAAACTACGGACAACGAACACAATTGCATTTTATCGATGTCATTTTGAATGCACAGAGATACCGTGACGAGATCCTGAGGTCCATTGTCGTGCCATTCATCTGCCCCCATTACCTCATGTTTCAACATGATATTGCACGGCCACATATCGCAAGGACCTGTACACAATTCCTGGAAGCTGAAAATGTCCCAGTTCTTCCATGGCCTTCATACTCAGCAGACATGTCATCCACTGAGCATGTTTGGGATGCTCTGGATCGACGTGTACAACAGCGTGTTCAAGTTCCACCCAAAATCCAGCGACTTCGCAAAGCCATTGAAGAGGAGTGGGACAACATTCCACAGGTCACAATCAACAGCCTGATCAACGCTATGCAAAGGAGATGTGTCGCGCTGCATGAGGCAAATGGTGGTCACACTAGATACAGAATGATTTTCTGACTCCCTGCTTAAATAAAGGTTAACGCACGCACGCACGCACGCACACACACACACACACACACACACACACACACACACACACACACACACACACACACACACACACACACACACACACACACACACACACACACACACACAGGGTTAAGCTGTTATGCATTGCCAGTCTCACTCCCCTGCGACTTCATCACATCACCCACTCATGCTTCTTTGTTATTTCTCGTCTTCTTTTTTTCTCACTCATTTCTTCAGAGGACAACTACCGTGATTACCATCCCACCTCCCTCCGCTCCATTCTTTCACTCCCTTTTTCATAGATTTCACACTGTGGGTATTTCTCTCCTTCTGGCAGTCTTTGTGTGTCCTGTTCCAATCTTTCTTTCACCTCCTCCCTCTTTCTGTTCTGCCTGTTCCCTCATTCCTTTTAATAATCCAGTCCCACACGCTGGTCTTTATCTCTTTCTTTCCCTTGGGAGGCCTCTCTTTTTCTCTTTCTCCCCCTCTGTGGGTCTATTCTCCTTATCGAGAATTAAGGAGAATTTCAAGATTCTCGAGCGGTATCGATTCTCCAGAGACATTACAATGTAAACTTGCCTATTTCTCAAGTCTGGAATGCTACCTCCGGAGGTCATGCACGACTCTTGCCCGATAGTTGCCCCGAAGTAAGCAGGGCAATGTAAACAGAATTGTTTCCTTGAGCCAAAAAGTCATACAGTAAAAATACTAATAGCAGAGCAATATTTTTAAACAGCTGGACAGCAGACATTTTCATGATATTTGAAACTTGTTTTTATTGAGTTTTCACCTGAAATTGCAGCAACAGCTTTTCATTCTGAAATTATCACAGTAGTTTTAAGAAAGGAAAGGTCAACAACATTCCCCCCATTTTCACATATATTGATGTTGGGGTGGTGCTGGAATGAATATGAATATGAATATGAAGTAGAAAAATGGTGTTTGTCAATGACAATATTCTCTATTTATTTGTCTTTCTGTACCCCCCTCTTTCTTCTCTCTCCTTCTTCCTTTCACATTCTCCCTTTCTCTCTTTCTCTCTCTCTCCCTCTGTCTCTAATTTCTCTCTCTTTCCCCATCCCACCATCTCTCTAACTCTTCCCCAGTCTCATTTTCTCAGTAACTGGCAGCCCTTTAGGGGAAATAAATATAGCAATATTTATGATGAAATCCCTCTCTGTTTCGCTGTCTCTGATCTCGTGGTCACATAAAAAAAAAGACACTGATCTTATCAGGCCTACTACCTATGTAGTCATCCGTCAGACAATCTACCTATCCATCCATCACCTTGACACAGGCTGTGTCTCCACTCCCCATTGGCAGCCAAGGCTTTTAAGCGTGAATAAAACAACAGAGTGGACACGGAGCACCTGAGTCCGCATGTGTAACACCCTAATAGCCAACTGCCACTGAGCTATGAATCAATGTTCCACCCTGGCTAAGAAGAAACCCGCGTATTGCTTCCTAGAACATTGTAGAGGTGTGCGTCACAAGGTGGATTCCCACATGTTGCTGGGCTCACAAGCTCTACAGGAGGGTCAGGTTCCTGCGTTAAAGACATACCCTTGACAGCTTTCAAAGCTGTCATACGGTACAGTGCTGCTTGGCTCCTTGAAGAAAGTCACGAATGGTGGGATCGGAGGCAAAACCCAGGATGCTTTCAAAAGTCTTGTGGCGTTAGAGAAGCATTTAGTGTTGCGACCCGCAAACCATCCCTTTACAACTTGTTAGGGACTATAATAATATTCACAAACACCTGGTTCAATCCCTCTAATTTAACCCTCCGTCGCTAGTAAACGCCATGTGAAATTCAGTAAGCAGCACTGAATTTGGGAGAAAGGAGCTGGATAGCGGGTGTCTTTTAATTCCTGGTATGTAATTGAGCAGAGCGGCTGGGAGGCAGGCTTTGATGGCGTTCTAACCCTCTTCTGTCACACACTGCAGCAACAGGGGCACTAAAAGCACTGGACAGGCTGGAGGAATAAGGCTGGTAAAAAGGCAGCATTTATCCTTGGGTTCCCTTTTTCTCCCCCTCCCAGAACCCTGCCCACAGCCACAATCTTACTGGGGTCACCAGAACTGCCCCCAGGTTGGAAAAATTGTCTTTCTAGCTCAGAGCGATCGATGCGTGAAGTATACCTGTTAAAGTGTGTGGGAGGGACAGGTGTGTGTGTTTGTGTGCATGTGCGCGCGCGCGTGCGTGTGTGTGTGTGTGTGTGTGTGTGTGTGTGTGTGTGTGTGTGTGTGTGTGTATTTGTGCATGTCCTGGAGTAAGTGAGCATGTGTGCATGTGATATGTTTGTGTGTGCCACTTACTCTGTGTGAAGCGAGGGGGGTTGTCGTTGACATCACTCAGCCTCACGGTGACAGTGGTGGTCCCTGAGAGACCTCCCAGATGGCCCCCCATGTCCTTGGCCTGCAGAACAACCAGGTACCGGTCCTGGGTTTCCCTGTCCATATCAGGCACCGCTGTGCGCAGTATACCTGGAAAAAACACACACGCCAAAGACAAAAAGAGTTCAAGATCAATCATTTCCACTATGCAGAATGACCTGATTCTGCTTCACACGATTGGTTGAACAGCGGCTGCCTCTAGCTGTGCACCGCTCACCAACGCAGCCGAACCAGGAGCCAAGGTAGCTAAATCACCTTGAAATATGGATACTCTTTTAAAGCTAGTGACAAATATGAGCCTTTGCTGAGGTACTGTATGCAGTATGTAGGGAATTAACAAGACACCATCTGAGCAAATGTGATGTGGCTCTGGGGTGTGTGAGTTACCGAAATTACAGGCTATGAACGGACAGAGAGATAGGCCTATATTTCCATCTTATCGTTTATCTCCAACGCCAAATCAGTGTGTCTTGTTTGCAACGAAACTGTTCCTGTTTGCAAATATTAAAATCTGAGACGTCATTAGGAATCTGAGCATGATACATTGTGAGTAGGCCTACCGACGCAGACAAATGTAAGCTTTAACTGCTGGCTACTCTTCTTAAGTGGCTTAACCCAACGAGAGGTCACAAGTGTTTCCCTAAAAGCTGTCTGGGTTTAAACATCTTCTATTCTACAGAAATTGAATAGCTTAATCAATCAGAGCGACAGAATTAGACTACTTCCCAAGCAAAGTCTTTCATTTTTTCTCTTTGGTTATAGAGGATGTAACTCAGCCTCTGAATGTCAAATAAACGAAACAATGATACCCCCGTATAGTATGCATCAAAGTCACGTCTGTCCCGGGTATTTTACAGCTTGTTGTTAGCATAAAGAATCGCAGACCATTTGTAAATGTTTTCTTCAAAATCTTAAGCTGACAAAGGGGTAGGCTTGTGCCTTTTGCCATTTTATTTAATAAAAAGGGGGGCAGGCCTATGGCAAGGATCATCCCCCCCAAAATAATTGAGCGGATAGTCAGGGGGCCGAAAACATAATTACAAATCATTTGTAGACTGGAAATTGATCACAAGAAGCCCAAACATATATCATATTTGACAAAATAATAATCATTTCAAACCTTGCTTACATTTGTACACAATCACATATACAGTGCCTTCAGAAATGATTTGTACCCCTTGACTTCTTCCACATTTTGTTACAGCCTTAATTCAAAATAGTTTAAAAAAAAAGATGTCTCACCCATCTACACAGAATACCCCATAATGACAAAGTGAAAACAATATTTTAGACATTTTAGCATATTTAATAAAAATCAAATACAGAAATCTCATTTACATAAGTAGTCACACCACTGAGTCAATACAATGTAGAAGCACCTTTGGCAGCGATTATAGCTGTGAGTCTTTCTGGGTAAATATATAAGAGATTTCCACACCTGGATTATGCAATATTTATTATTTTCAAAATTCTTCAAGCTCAGGAACATTCACTGTCTTCTTGGGAAGCAGCCCCAGCGTAGATTTGGCCTTGTGTTTTAGGTTATTATCCTGCTAAAAGGTGAATTCATCTCCCAGTGTCTGGTGGAAAGCAGACTGAACCAGGTTTTCCTCTAGGGTTTGGCCTTTGCTTAGCTCCCATCTATTTCTTTTGTATCCTGAAAAGTCCTTAACGGTTACAAGCATACACATAACATGATGCAGCCACCCTTTTGCTTGAAAATATTGAGTGTGGTACTCAGTAATGTGTTGTTTTAGATTTGCCCCAAACATAACACTTTGCATTCAGGACAAAAAGTACATTTCCTTTGCCACATTTTTTTCAGTATTACTTTAGTGCCTTTTTGCAAACAGGATGCATGTTTTGGAATATTTCTATTCTGTACAGGCGTCCTTCTTTTCACTCTGTCAATAGTATTGACAGTACCTACAATGTTGTTTATCCATCCTCAGTTTACTCCTATCATAAACTAACTGTTTTAAAGTCACCATTGGCCTTATGGTGAAATCCCTGAGCAGTTTCCCTCCTCTCCGGCAACTGAGTTAGGAAGGATGCCTATATCTTTGCAGTGACTGTGTGTGTTGATACACCAACCAAAGTGTAATTAATAACTTCACCATCCTCAAAGGGATATCCAATGTCTGTTTTGTTTATATTTATCTATCAATGGGTGTCCTTCTTGGTGAGGCATTGGAAAACCTTCCTGGTCTTTGTGGTTGAATCTGTGCTTGAAATTCACTACTTGACTGAGGGACCTTACATATAATTGTATGTGTGTGTGTGTGTGGGGGGGGGGGGTACAGAGATGATGTAGTCATTCATTCAAAAATCATGTTAAACACTATTATTGCACACAGGGTGAGTCCGTGCAAATTTTTACTCTTGGACTTATTTAGGCTTGCCATAACAAAGGGATTTAAAACTTACTGACTCAAGACATTTCATCTTTTCATTTATAATTCATTTGTAAAAAAAAATTAAAAACCTCATTCCAATTTGACATTTATGGGGTAGGCCAGTGACAAGTCAAGGGATGTGAATACTTTCTGAAGGCACTGTATCTCTCTATTATGCGTGGGAATACTTTGGAACAGATTTCCTCAATTAAAATAACGCGGAGCTGATTTGCTGGTGTTTTTACAGTATTTTGTGTTCAATAAAGAATAATAATATGTATGCTCATTTTTATTTTATTTTATGTGCGGCCCGCTAGTTGGGGAACCCTGGCCTAAGGCATACCCTCTCAATTCGAGTTTTGTTTTTAACTTAAAAACCCTTCACTGACTCGTAGGTAGGCTATTTAAAGAGTGCATGGTGGAGGAATTGGCTGACAAATCTATGGATATAGCAGCCTAAAGCCTAATTTTGTCTGTCAAACAGGTAGGCCTACCTATTGTTTCTTAAAAAGGAAGAAATAGGCTCCAACGCAAAGTTCTCTTGTTGTTAGTAAAGTCTAATTACAATTAAGACTGTTGAAATGAATTATGCCTACAAGAATTTGCTTACCTTTAGCACCATGAGATGTTAATTTTCAATTGATTGTGCCCAGCTGCTGCTTCAAGTTTCAGCACCACAATGTAAGTTACTCAAATCTGGCTTATTGTGAGGTCAATACCTCTGATAAGTACATCACGGGCAAGAAACATGTTGTTTTCAATAAAAAACAATTACAGTAACATGTTATCAAAGTTAACCTCCGGTCCTCCTCATCTTCCTGCTCTCCTTCGAAAACTCAGGCTATAGACTTGTCCGCGCGCGAGAATAGGCCTAATCAAAAATCATTTCAGGAAAAAGCCTTTGACTCTCCTCCTGAACTGCCACCACAGGCCTACACATCACAGCCATTAGCTAGGCAGTACACACGTTTTGATCAGCAAGAGCATGATGGTGCTCAGGGTTCCATTGCAGTGTGTAATGCAGACTAGTTTTATTTACACCATCCCAGCAGCTATCTTAGAAATATTAGGGGGGGGGGGGGGTATTCAGACCCCTTGGAAAGTATTCAGACCCCTTCCCTTTTCCACATTTTGTTACGTTACAGCCTTATTCTAAAATGGATTAAATAAAACAGTTTCCTCATCAATCTACACACAATACCCCATAAAGACAAAATGAAAACAGGTTTTTAGAAATGTTTGCAAATGTAAAAAAATAAAATAAAGAACAGAAATAACTTATTTACATAAGTATTCAGACCCTTTGCTATGAAACTTTAAATTGAGCTCAGGTGCATCCTGTTTATTTACAATGTATCATCCTTGAGATGTTTCTACAACTTGATTGGAGTCCACCTATGGGAAATTCAATTGATTGGGCATGATTTAAAAAGTCACACACCTGTCTATATAAGGTCCCACAGTTGACAGTGCATGTCAGAGCAAAAACCAAGCCATGAAGTCGAAGGAATTGTACGTAGAGCTCCGATTCAGGATTGTGTCGAGGCACAGATCTGGGGAAGGGTCCCAAAGAAATGTCTACAGCATTGAAGGTCCCCAAGAACATAGTGGCCTCCATCATTCTTAAATGGAAGAGGTTTGGAACCACCAATACTCTCCCAGCTAAACTGAGCAATCAGGGGAGAAGGGCCTTGGTCAGGGAGGTGACTATTAACCCGATGGTCACTCTGATAGAGCACTCTGAAAGAGCTCCCTCTGTGGCGATGGGAGAACCTTCCAGAAGGACAATCATCTCTGCAGCACTCCACCAATCAGGCCTTTATGGTAGAGCGGCCAGACGGAAGCCAATCCTCACTAAAAGGCACATGACAGCCCGCTTGGACTTAGCCAAAAGGCACCTAGACTCTCAGACCATGAGAAACAAGATCCTCTGGTCTGATGGGAGACTAGTCAGGATCGAGGAAAAGATTAATAGAGAAAAGTACAGAGAGATCATTCATGAAAACCTGCTCCAGAACGCTCAGGAACTCAGATTGGGGCGAAGGTTCAAAAGTCCTTGTTTTTGAAAGAAAAGACACCTCACAAGTACTCAACTGGCAGCTTCATTAAATAGTACCCACAAAACACCAGTCTCAACGTCAACAGTGAAGAGGCGACTCCGGGATGCTGGCCCTCTAGGCAGAGTTCCTCTTTCCAGTGTCTATGTTCTTTTGCCCATCTAATTATTTTCTTTTTACTGGCCAGTCTGAGATATGTATTTTTCTTTGCAACTCTGCCTGGAAGACCAGCATCCCGCAGTCGCCTCTTCACTGTTGACGTTGAGAATAGTGTTTTGCGGGTACTATTTAATGAAGCTGCCAGTTGAGGAGGCGTCTGTTTCTCAAACTAGACACTCTAATGTATTTGTCCTCTTGCTCAATTGTGCACCGGGCCTCCCACTCCTCTTTCTATTCTGGTTAGAGCCAGTTTGCACTGTTCTGTGAAGGGAGTAGTGCACAGCGTTGTACGAGATCTTAAGTTTCTTGACAATTTCTCGCATGGAATAGCCTTCATTTCTCAGAACAATAATAGACTGATGAGTTTCAGAAGAAAGTTATTTGTTTCTGGCCATTTTGAGCCTGTAATCGAACCCACAAATGCTGACGCTCAAAATACTCAACAAGTCTAAAGAAGGCCCGTTTTATTTCTTCTTTAATCAGAACAACTGTTTTCAGCTGTGCTAACATACTTGCAAAGGGTTTTAATTATCAATTAGCCTTTTAAAATGATAAACTTGGATTAGCTAACACAACGTGCCATTGAAACACAGAAATTATGGTTGCTGATAATGGGCCTCTACCCCTATGTTGATATTCCATAAAAAATATGCCGTTTCCAGCTACAATAGTCATTTACAACATTAACAATGTATATACTGTATTTCTGATCAATTTGATGTTATTTTAATGGAGAATTTTTTTTGGCTTTTCTTTAAAATATAAGGATATTTCGAAGTGACCCTAAACGTTGTGAGTAAATGTGATATTTCAATTCGTTTTTTTATACATTTGCTAAAAAAATCTTTTAAACTGTTTCATATTGTGAGGGAAAAAAACGACTTAATCAATTTAGAATTAGGTTGTAACATAACAAAACTTGGAAAAAATCAAGAGGTCTGAATACTTTCCCGAATACACTGTAGGCCTAACTGTTTTTGCTCATAGGCAGTGCGTGAGTCTCAAGTTTGGGGAAGCTAATTTTCACCACAAAAATAATAAAGCATTCCATGCATCCTCATGTTTCCAGACTTATGTAAGGTAGCTAGCTGGCTGTTACTAATGTGATTAGTAAATTGGATAGTCATAATTTCGACTAATAAGATGATTCAGTCAATGAAAACATACTTTCAGTTCAGTGCGTGGTGGACTAGGCTGGGTTAGGTTATATCAGATAGGTAGCCTATGTTTCCTTCCCTTTCTTTGAACAGGAAATACGTGTCCTTTTATAAAAAAAAAAAACAGAGAGACGAACAGAATATTTTTTAATACGACTTTCAAGTATCACTGACCCAATGATAAAGACAGTGAATATGCACACTCAATGATATGGTCGACGCGCCGCTGGTGCCAATAATACTGTTTGCTCAATTAATTTGAGAATTTTAATAAATAAAAGACAGATTCGCCTTTTCATTGTCTTCTCTTTCAAGCAATAGCCAATTCCTTTCCAAACTATGTTTTCCGACGATTGGATGTTGAAAAATTGCGATGAAGTGTGCAACTCGTCATTTTCGATAGGAAATGCGATTTTAAACAATCCATAGCTTTTTATTTTTAAAGAAGCTAATGATCCTCCAAATCATGCTTTCTGGCAAAGAATACACAGGATATTTTCTAGATTATTATTACTATTTAATTATAATCAGTGGTTTAACTAGAGTATGATTGACAAAACAAAACAAAAAAACTGGCAAATCTCACTGTGAAAATACAATGGGCCTATGGTAATGCAACATCAAGGAAAGGTGCCTATTTTGTTTGTTTATTTGCTAAAGCACCTGAATAACAATTATACATGAGCAATAACTTAACATAGCGTAGCCTCCTGAACAAAGGGCTTGGTTGTCGGCTGTGTGAATTCTCGCGCGTAGGTTGTTTCCATACAGCGGGATTTCAGAGTCCAGTCTTTCGTGAGAGAGTCACTTGAACACGTCCGTGGTCAGTGCAAAAACATTGACATCCTTTCTCCCCGGTATATCGTATAGTCTGTTCAATTTACATAGCATTTATTTGAAGGCGGGTTTCTCCACCGTTCTGAAGCGCAGCATTCCTTGTACTAAATAACGACTTACACTGTCCGTCAGTGCTCGCCATTTATCGGTGTCCCGTTTGTGGTGTTGGAATTTTTAGTAGGTAGCCTATGGTTTTGGTGCATATAACCTGTGAAAGGACTGATCATGGACTTCAGGAGACAGCAGAGGGAGCACGCCCCCATCCACATGGATGGTGGATGGGAAGGTATAGAGTGGAGAAGGTGAAAAGCTTCAAGTTCCTCGGCATACACATCACTGACAATCTGAAATGGTCCATCTACACAGACAGTGTGGTGAAGAAGACGCAACTGTGCCTCTTCAACCTCAGGAGGCAAAAGAAAGTTGGCTTGGTCCATGAAACCCAAACCTTTACAGATGCACCATTTACAGCATCCTGTCGGGCTGTATCACCGCCTGGTACAGCAACTGCACCGTCCGCAACCGCAGGGCTCTCCAGAGGGTGGTGCAATCTGCCCGACACATCACCGGGGGCACACTGCCTGCCCTCCAGGACATCTACAGCAGAGGGTGTCACAGGAAGGCCAATAAGATAATCAAGGACCTCAGTCACCCAAGCTACGGCCTGTTCACCCCGCTACCATCCAGACGGCGAGGTCAGTACAGGTGCATCAAAGATGGGACCGAGTAGCTGAAAAACAGCTTCTATCTCAAGGCCATAAGACTGTTAAATACTCACCAAAAGCCAGCTCTCACCCATACCCTGCTATGAACTTTAGTCACTGTCAGTAGACGGCTACCAATCAGTTACTTTACCATGCACATTAGAGGCTGCTGGCTACGTACATAGTCATGGAACACTGGTCACTTTAAATAATGTTTACATACTGTTTTACCCACTTCATATGTATATACTGTATTCTAGTCAAGGCCTATCCTATTTAACTATTGCTGCACATATACTATTCTTCAGATACACTAAATATTCAATCCATATACTGTCCATATTGTCTATACATCCCATCACATATACTGTATATACAGTGCCCTTCAAAACTTTGGACACACCTACTCATTCAGGGGTTTTTCTATATTTTTACTATTTTCTACATTGTAGAATAATAGTGAAGACACCAAAACTATGAAATAACACATATGGAATCATGTAGTAATCAAAAAATTGTTAAACAAATTGAGATTCTTCAAAGCAGCCACGCTTTGCCTTGATGACAGCTTTGCACACTCTTGGCATTCTCTCAACCAGCTTCATGTGGTAGTCACCTGGAATGCATTTCAATTAACAGGTGTGCCTTGTAAAAAGTTAATTTGAGGAATTGAATTCCTTCTTAAAAAAAAGCTCTATTTGGTAAAAGACCAAGTCCATATTATGGCAAGAACAGCTCAAAGAAGCAAAGAGAACAGTCCATCATTACTTTAAGACATGAAGGTCAGTCAATCCGGTGATTATCAAGAACTTTGACATTTTCTTCAAGTGCAGTCGCAAAAACCATCAAGTGCTATGATGAAACTGGCTCTCATGAGGACCGCCACAGGAAAAGAAGACCCAGAGGTACCTCTGCTGCAGAGGATAAATTCACTTGAGTTAACTTTACTTCAGATTGCAGCCCAAATAAATGCTTCACAATAATTCAAGTAACAGACACATCTCAACATCAACTGTTCAGTGGAGACCGCATGAATCAGGACTTCATGGTCAAACGGCTGCAGAGAAACCACTACCAAAGGACACCAATAAGAAGAAGACCGGTGGAAATCTGGAGTCTGGAGTCTTGGTGAGACGCAGAGTAGGTGAACAGATGATCTCCACATGTGTGGTCACCACCGTGAAGCATGGAGTAGGAGGTGTGATGGTGTGGGGGTGCTTTGCTGGTGACACTGTCAGTGATTTATTTAGAATTCAAGACACACTTAACCAGCATGGCTACCACAGCATTCAGCAGCGATACACCATCCCATCTGGTTTGCGCTTAGTCGGACTATCATTTATCATCATTTTTCAACAGGACAATGACCCAAAACACACCTCCAGGCTGTGTAAGGGCTATTTGACCAAGAAGGAGAATGATGGAATGCTGCATCAGATGACCTGGCCTCCACAATCAACCTCAACCCAATTGAGATGGTTTGGGAAGAGTTGGACCGCAGAATGAAGGAAAAGCAGCCAACAAGTGCTCAGCATATGCGGGAACTCCTTCAAGACTGTCGTAAAAGCATTCCTCATGAAGCTGGTTGAGAGAATGCCAAGAGTGTGCAAAGCTGTCATCAAGGCATAGGGTGGCTACTTGAAAGAATATAAAATATAAAATGTATTTTGATTTGTTTAACACTTTTTTGGTAAAAACATGATTCCATAAGCTTTATTTCATAATTCTGACGTCTTCACTATTACTCTACAATGTAGAAAGGAACACAAGCATTTCGCTACAGCCGTAATAACATCTGCTAAATATGTGTATGCGACCAATAGAATGTGAGTTGAAGTTAACAAAACAATACCATGTAATCAATAGTTAACACTCCCGCTATGGGTCAAGTACAGTTGAAGTGGGAAGTTTACATACACCTTAGCCAAATACATTTAAACTCAGTTTTTCACAATTCCTGACATTTAATCCTAGTAAAAAGTCCCCGTCTTAGGTCAGTTAGGATCACCACTTTATATTAAGAATGTGAATAATCGTAGAGATAATGATTTATTTCAGCATTTATTTCTTTCATCACATTCCCAGTGGGTCAGAAGTTTACATACACTCAATTAGTATTTGGTAGGATTGCCTTTAAATTGTTTAACTTGGGTCAAACGTTTCGGGTGGCCTTCCATAAGCTTCCCACAATAAGTTGGGTGAATTTGGGTCTATTCCTCCTGACAGAGGTGGTGTAACTGAGTCAGGTTTGTAGGCCTCCTTGCTCGCAAACGCTTTTTCAGTTCTGCTCACAGATTTTCTATAGGATTGAAGTCAGGGCTTTGTGATGGCCACTCCAATACCTTGACTTTGTTGTCCTGAATTCTTATGGCTTAGATCCCGCTAACGAGCAGTGAAAGTACAGGGCGCCAAATTCAAAACAACAGAAATCTCATAATGACAATTCCTCAAACATACAAGTATTTTACACCATTTTAAAGATAAACGTGTTGTTAATCCCACCACAGTGTCCGATTTCAAAAAGGCTTTACAACGAAAGCACACCAAATGATTATGTTAGGTCTGCATCTAGTCACAGACAAACACAGCCATTTTTCCAGCCAAAGAGAGGAGTCACAAAAAGCAGAAATAGAGATAAAATGAATCACTAACCTTTGATGATCTTCATCAGATGACACTCATAGGACTTCATGTTACACGATACATGTATGTTTTGTTCGATAAAGTTCATATTTATATCCAAAAATCTCAGTTTACATTGGCGCATTACGTTCAGTAATGTTTTGCTTCCAAAACATCCGGTGATTTTGCAGAGAGCCACATCAATATACAGAAATACTCATCATAAATGTTGATGAAAATACAAGTGTTATGCATTGAACTTTAGATAAACTTCTCCTTAATGCAACTGCTGTGTCAGATTTCAAAAAAGCTTTACCGAAAAAGCACACCATGCAATAATCTGAGTACAGCACTCAGACAACAAAACAAGCCATACAGATATCCGCCATGTTGTGGAGTCAACAGAAGTCAGAAATAACTTTTGAAATATTCACTTACCTTTGATGATCTTCATCAGAATAAACTCCCAGGAATCCCAGGTCCACAATAAATGTTTGATTTGTTCGATAAAGTCCATTTATGTCCAAATACCAAATCCTTTTTGTTTGCGAGTTTAGTACACAATCCAAACTTACGAGGCGTGGGCAAATCCAGGTGAAAGTTCAGATGAAAAGTCATATTACAGTTCGTAGAAACATGTCAAACAAAGTATAGAATCAATCTTTAGTATGTTTTTATCATAAATCTTCAATAATGTTCCAACCGGAGAATTCCTTTGTCTGTAGAAATGATGGAACGCAGGTCCCTCTCACGTGAGTGCTCGTGATCAGCTCATGCCACTCTGGCAGAGCCCTGACTCAATCAGCTCTCATTGAGACTCATCTCAGGTCTCACCTTTTTGCCACAACTTTGGAAGTATGCTTGGTCAATGATCCCATTGTCTATTTGGAAGACCCATTTGTGACCAAGCTTTAACTTCCTGACTGATGTCTTGAGATGCTGCTTCAACATACAGTATGCACATAATTTTCCATCCTCATGAAGCCATCTATTTTGTGAAGTGCACCAGTCCCTCCTGCAGCAAAGCACCCCCAAAACATGATGCTGCCACCCCCGTGCTTCACGGTTGGGATGGTGTTCTTCAGCTTGCAAGCCTTCCATTTTTTCCTCCAAACATAACGATGGTCATTATGGCCAAACAGTTCTATTTTCATCAGTCTAGAGGACATTTCTCCATGTGCAGTTGCAAACCGTAGTCTGGCTTTTTTATGGCTGTTTGGGAGCAGTGGCTTCTTCCATGCTGAGCGCCTTTCAGGTTATGTCGATATAGGACTCTTTTACTGTCGATATAGATACTTTTGTACCTGTTTCCTCCAGCATCTTCACAATGTCCTTTGCTCTTGTTCTGGGATTGATCTGCACTTTTCGCACCAAAGTACGTTCATCTCTAGGAGACAGAGCGCGTCTCCTACCAGAGCGGTATGGCGGCTGCGTGGTCCCATGGTGTTTATACTTCCGTACTACAGTTTGTACAGATGAACGTGGTACCTTCAGGCATTTGGACATTTCTATCCAAGGAAGAACCAAACTGAGGTCTTGGCTGATTTCTTTTGATTTTCACATGATGTCAAGCAAAGAGGCACTTATAAGTGAAATAATCTGGCTATGACATAATTTTCTGGAATTTTCCAAGCTGTTTAAAGGCACAGTCATCTTAGTGTATGTAAACTTCTGAACCACTGGAATTGTGATACAGTGAATTATAAGTGAAATAATCTGTCTGTAAACAATTGTTGGAAAAATTACTTGTTTCATGCACAAAGTAGATGTCCTAACTGACTTGCCAAAACTATAGTTTGCTAACAAGAAATTTGTGAAGTGGTTGAAAAACGAGTTTTAATGACTCCAACCTAAGTATATGTAAACTTCCGACTTCAACTGTATATATATATTTTAAAAAGTTGCTAAAACTTTTTGTTTAAATAAAAAATGTTTTAACAGTTTTGTCTCTATTTTATTTCCATGACGGTCTTCATCCATAACCGCCAATGTCACGGATATCCAATTACCGCCACAGCCATAAGCATGACCCTCCCCCATTTTTCTCCACCCATTCTATACCTTTCCATCCATCCCTAATGGATGAGAGTTGTAGTTTACACACTGGGCAGAATTAGGCTAATATCACCAATTACCATGTAAAAACCCACCAGCAGAACCCTCTTCACTCAGGATATCAGTCCCTTTCGGTCAACACAATGAATGAAAATGCATTAGAATTCAATAACAGCATTGCAGACACTGTATACCTACTGTAGGTGACACACTCATACCTTAAGCATACTGTAATAGATACTGTATAAAACTTTGGCCGTTTTCACATATCCCCTTACGATCCGAATCCTGGAGCGTTTGATACCCTGATCTGTTCTATAAAGCATGGGTGAAAGGCAAACGAACCCTGGCTGAAACGAATACGGGACCTGTGTGAGTAGTGGGTCCAAGGACCAGGACCAGAGTACCAGGTGTTGTGATGTGGCAGCTCGAGTCTCATGGAACATTTTTTTTTGCCCATTGTAAACAAGCTACCTTGCTAACATCGTGTAGAGCGTGCATCTTGATCTTGGCCCCCTTGAAACGGTTATATTCAAGTCTTGTGAAAGCAAAACGCTTTCTGTAGAATTCTCACAAACGCTCCAGGAAACCGAACCAGGGTACCGAATCTCGTACGCGAAAACGCCCTTAGCGTTTACGAGCTTGCAGGCTGTCAATCACGTAGTGAGGCGACAGAGGACTCAATAGAAGACTTTCCCATCTGCTTCAGGGACCCTGGGTTGACACCAAAGCCTCCCCCCAGAACACACAGCAGATTTTAGTGAGGAGACAGGTCCTCGGAGCCTTTTTTAATCACCGCCTTTAATAGTTCACAAACCTTTCCTGACATCTCCTTTGAATACACGTCTTTCTGTTTTTCCTCCTTCAGAAAGTATAATTGAAGGCGGTTGCTGCAGTTTGCTGGATGCCCAGAGACTCTGGCAGTCTGAATACATTTCTGCCAGCTTGAACTGGATTAGCTGAGAAGGAGCAGGAGGGCGACACACAGGGAGAAGGTATAGGGGAACAGAGATGGGGGCGAATGGGAGGGAAGTGAGAGGAGGGGGTGATGGAGAGGGAGGTGAGAGGAGGGAATGCGGGGGGGGGGGTAGATGCAGAGGGATTGGTATGCATGGCAGAGAGTGTGAGGGACTGAGAAGGGGGGGGTCGAAGGAGAGAGAGAAGGGGATTGGGAAAAGAGAGAAAGAAGGCGCTGTGGGGATACACACTGCAGAGGTTTGAAGAGGGAGGAAGGTGGTTGGGAGCAGAGAGAGCAGGAGTGCTTGCACACCAAGTGGAGAGCGAGAGGCAGTCACCTGTCTGTGGGTCCACAGAGAAGAACTGCTGTCCCTGCACCAGTGTGTACACCAGTCTGGCACTGTTCCCATAGGTTGGGTCGTCAGCATCTGTCGCTGTCACCTGGATTATAGAAGTACCTGAGGGAGGAGGGGAGAAAGCAGAGGAGCGTTAAAACAACATAACACACACACACTCACACACTGACCAGACACAGCGGTACATTAGCACAGCACAACAACCAGAGAGCCAAATACTGACTGACTGACTCCTACCTCTCTCTTTCTCCATCTCCCTCTCTCTCTCTCTCTCTCTCTCTCTCTCTTTTACCCCCCTCACTCTCTTTCGGCAGCAGCATGACAAATACTTTATTCACTTTCTTTCTCCCCTGCTGCTCACCTTCTTTCTCTCTCGATTATGTCTGTCTCACTTCATTTCTCTTCATCTCCGTCTCCAATTCCCTTTTGCTCCCTCTCTCAATCTCTCTGTCTGTCGGTTGCCCCTCTTGTCTCCCCACTGACTCCCTCATGTCCTGAATCCCTGCCTTTCCTGACAGATATGGACTTTTTTCCCCACCAAATAAATCAAAGACCGTCAGATTCATGTGAGAAATTTAAATTGTAGCAAAAAAAGATATGTACAGTTTGGAGAGAAGAACTACGTTTCCCATGGGACACTGGGCTGACAAGCTCTGAGGGTAGAGGGGATTTATGGGAGCAGCTGTTGCTGTTTTCTGACATCAAAGCCCTGACAGTGTCACCGGGAGAGAGAGAGAGTGAGTGAGGGAAGGAGAGAAAGGGAGGTGAGTGAGGGAGGGAGGTAGGTAAGGGAGACAGGTAGGTGAGGGAGAAACTGGGTCTGACTACTGATCTAGCACAGGTAGTTAACAGGCATAGGGAAGGCAAATGGAAGATGGAGAGAGAAAGGAAGGGCGAGAGGAGCGATTGTTTTGATGCACGCGGCAGTACAAGAATGATCAGATAGACAGATCAAACAAGTTTGACTGGTGGGTTTGACGGAACAAGCACAAGAGAGAGAGAAACCTATTGATATGCAGCCTGCTAAAACACAGTCACAATTTGGAGTGATGATGCATTCAGACTGAGATGTATTACCAGTGAACGGCTACTGTGTGAATACCATAGTGGATTATTTCCATGTGAAATACTGTAATGCTAAAGTAGTGGTAGAAATCAAATCCTTGTATCCACTTAAAACTAGGCTTAGGGCTGAAATTCATATGACACAATGTGTTTGGAGCAATTAGGGGAGGCAAACTCAATCTCGATTCATAGTGAAAGGAGATGATGAAAGATATCTCAACCAATCTCTTCAGCAGGCTGACGTGGTGTCAGTGTGACTACTATCATTATCCAATTCCATCACCACTGTGGCATTGACGGTGGAAGATATTACCAGTTTTATGTAACAGCTCTTTGATAAGACTCTCACGGCGCCACTATGTGCTAGTCTCGCAGCAACCCACCGTGCATTTTGAAAAACAACTTGGTAAATATTGAATCCCGGGTAAATATTGAAGCCATGATTGACTGAACAACTCAATCTGGAGACCAAGCTTTGAAAAGCAAGCACACATCAACATTTTCAAATGATTATTAAAGGAAGCAAGCGGCAGCAGATTAAAAAAGACAACGGCTCCCCATGCAGTACCTATGTTGGCCATCTCAGGCACCGTGGCGCTGTAGGGCCCTTCCTCAAACAGAGGTGGGTTGTCGTTGATGTCCTGCACTCTGATGATGAATGTGGACGAGGGCTCCAGGGCCCGGTCGGTCTGCCGGTCGGTTGCTGTGGCGATGAGGCGGTACTCGTCCTTTTCCTCGCGGTCCAGGGGCTTGGTGACATGGATGTTGCCCGTCTTCTCGTCAATCACAAACACCGCCCCCGCCCCCTCGCCCCTCAGCACGTACTTGGTGCGTCCATCACCTCGGTCCATGTCAGTGTGCAGCTGAGAGAGAGAGGTAGAAGGAGAGAGAGAATGATGTAGAGAGAGTAAGAGGGGTTAACACAGGCTAGAAAATGAAGGAGAACGCATCCAAGAGAAATAAAGGGGATTATACACAGTGCTTGAGGACATGAGTTTGTCTGAGGACGAGGACACTGGAACACATCCAAACAAACACCCTCTCATCTATTCCGATCCATCCATGGGGCAATGGCCATGAACTAGGATAATCATAATCTCAATATCCATAATGATGCACCAGCTCAGCTAGGCCTGCTATTCTCACAAACAGTTGTCTCTGAAAGCTCATCAAACTGTGAAATACAGTTCTATACCGTTGCAACAATGAGTGAAAGTAGGAATTTAGCAGATACTAAGTTGAGGCCTAATCAATTATTCCCCAACTATTGAGGAGGACCAGGTGTGGCAGGGGTACACGCTGTATTGATCCTGACTGCTGCTGGCTTATTGGATCAGCCCTGGCTGGTTGGTGGCTGGGGCTCTCTCAAGCGGAGCGGGGTAATAGCAGAATAGGCCCTCCATCTCCCCCTCAACGGTTTGCCTGGCCCTGCTCAGGGGATGCACTCCACACATCAGCATTCATTCTCATTACCGCTCAAACGTGGACGGAATAGGAACCCTGATAAAAGAGCACAAAATTAGCCCCTACTCCAAATAAGTGTGACATTGTGAGAAAAGTGC
This sequence comes from Oncorhynchus mykiss, assembly GCF_057628025.1. Classification (NCBI taxonomy): domain Eukaryota; kingdom Metazoa; phylum Chordata; class Actinopteri; order Salmoniformes; family Salmonidae; genus Oncorhynchus; species Oncorhynchus mykiss. The sequence goes on from NC_143049.1 coordinate 10,671,533, forward strand.
GAGTGGGGAGCGCTTGGAAGCACCGTTGCGCGGCAACAGCTAAGCACATTTGCTAAACGAAATGAAAATGGATACTCTGATTCTAAATATTCATTAGGTTTTACAGAATCCCATTTCAAGGGGAACAATTGTATAGATGTATGACCTCCCAGGAGGTAAACAATTCACATGGATGTTGACAAGACTGTTTGCGCCTGTAAACCAAATATAACCTTTTTCTAAGTTTCCACTGTCTGCAAAGTTGAGCTGAACAATTCTATGTGCATTATGTTTCCATATATTTGATAATTCCTCCTTCCACAACATGATTTCACTGCAGAGGGTAACACTCCTAGTACTATTCCAGGAATTACTAATTAATTCTATGTAAATTACAATGTCTACAAATAAATTGGCAGGCAGTAAAGCAATTTTGTGGGAAGGGTGCCGGATTGAGACCCGCAAATAGACCTGAGTCACCACATGGCAGCTGGCCTTGGGGTCCTTTAAGGTTGTCACGGATACTGCCCTTGCAGTACATCCGGTATTAGTTATTTGGGGAATCTTAACTTGGAGTACTTCTATCTTCATCCTGGATGTTTTGGGTTGGCCCGCCTGGTCTGCACACCAGGGGAGGCTGCTGAGGGTAGGACGGCTCGTAATAATGGCTGGAACGGGAGCATATGGAATGGCTGTCAAACACATGGAAACCATGTGTTTGATGCATTTGATACCGCTCCATCCGTTCCGCTCCAGCCAATAGCACGAGCCCGTCCTCCCAATTAAGATGCCACCAGCCTCCTGTGTGGCACACTCAGCTGGTCAAGACCACCAGAAGTGAAGGTTTCACACTCACAAAACTAAACACATTCAGGGTTCTTAACGAAGGGGTCGTTAACGGCCTTAACGACGTGGCTTAACGAGGGGACTTAACGAGGCCCTTAATGAAGCTCCTGCCATCATTACCACAGTGAGTGGTGTCTGTGATGACAAAAGGCCGGCCAATCTCTGGCCCGGGAGGTGAGGAGAAGAGTCCTCTCAAGATGTGCCCTCTAACCTGGCCGTCACTGATCAACACACAGCATTATTTGGTACAACACTGGGCCCTCCATAACACCATCTAACCTGTCCGCCACTGTTCAACACACAGCATTATTTGGTACAACACAGGGCCCTCCATAACACCATCTAACCTGTCCGCCACTGTTCAACACACAGCATTATTTGGTACAACACTGGGCCCTCCATAACACCATCTAACCTGTCCGCCACTGTTCAACACACAGCATTATTTGGTACAACACTGGGCCCTCCATAACACCATCTAACCTGTCCGCCACTGTTCAACACACAGCATTATTTGGTACAACACTGGGCCCTCCATAACACCATCTAACCTGTCCGCCACTGTTCAACACACAGCATTATTTGGTACAACACTGGGCCCTCCATAACACCATCTAACCTGTCCGCCACTGTTCAACACACAGCATTATTTGGTACAACACTGGGCCCTCCATAACACCATCTAACCTGTCCGCCACTGTTCAACACACAGCACTGTATATGGTACAACACAGGGCCCTCCATAACACCATCTAACCTGTCCGCCACTGTTCAACACACAGCATTATTTGGTACAACACTGGGCCCTCCATAACACCATCTAACCTGTCTTCATAACATTAACCATTAGCTTTATATGGACTCCCGTCAACTCACATACCTTTCTCATCTAACATTACAGTCCAACAACAACAACGCTATCATGTAGTACACGTACCTATTGACATTCACCCCGACCAATAACGCCCTTTGACTTCCACTGTAAGAGCCCAAAACAGCCAGCTGCTTCATCAAATCCATTGAAAGAAAATAAAAAAAACAAGTCATCCACGGACCACATCAGAGAAATCACCAAACTCACCACAGTATCACCTGCCAGAGTAATCAGACTCGGACTTCAGCAGTGGCAGTACTGACTGAGGCGCCTGCTACTGTGTATGCAAACCTTGGCTCCCAGACCCCTAAATCACTTAAATTACTTATATTATGATAAGGTAATATGCTTATACTCATATACTCAATTTCACATTTTTGCAATAACCATACATCATAAACCACAGAAAAAGCACTCCGTGTCAACCTCTAAATCACTTAAATAACTTATAGCCGTATACTCAATATCACATTTCTGCCTCACAATAAATCATAAAAACACAAGAAGTAAGAAAATCCACTTTGCATCTGCGCATTAGGCTAATGAATATGTTTTCCTCAGCACACATTCTGAGGGGGGGGGGGGGGGGGTGTAGAAGGAGAAAGCATGGTTATGGGGTATTGGTGTTGACTCAAGGAAAAGAGCAATAGCCTCCAGTGGCACGGGGGACTCGAGGCACCATTCCACCACACAGGGACTACTGTAGTGGGAGGTTCAATCCCCATCACACCAGGGAGAAGAATCAAAGGCTTTGGAGACAGCGTGCGGGAGGATATGCCTAGATCTTCAACTGCATTGTGGAGAATGTTCTCCTCGTGCACTGTTTGGTGGACTACCACTGTCCACATCATGACTTCAAAGAGCCAGGGTCCCATGATCGATGTATACCAAGTGTCTAGACGTCTAGGGCTGTTTCCGTGCCGTTCATACCAACCCTCGGGGGGGGGGGGAGTCAACAAGGGCATAGGGAAGAAGGGCACGGTATCAACTTGGGATGTGGCCAGCAACAACTTCACTTCAGAGCCAACTTTATAAACTAGCCTTGTGGCTAAATACAGAATGTGCTCGGAGCCATGTTCTAGACAGCCTCTCAGTGTGTCTTTCTTACCCTTGCAGGACACATCAAAGTGTAACTATGCCAGAAATGAAACACAGTGCTCCTGCTCCAGTGTGTTGCGTGGCCTGGCTGGCCAGAGAACTAATCTTAAAGACACTTGTCTAATGACAGAGGGTCAGATGGGTCTTCACCCCAGATCACCCTCCAGCTGGCAGGCCCCAGGGCCGGGACTGTGAGCCTTCCCCACCCCCCCCTTCTACCCTTTCTACCCCCCCTCCCTCCCAGCACCTGCAGCCTGAGGAAACAGCTGAGTGCGGGCCAGGGCTCTGGAGCCATGACAGGGGCCAAGAGAGAAGAGGCCTAATCTACCCAGTGAAACATAATTAAAGTCAACACTATGAGACGAGATGCTGTGAGAGAGAGTCTGATCATCATCGGACGCTTTATCCCAGCTGGATACTCCAGATAACCAGCTGGCCCAGAGGGGTAGAGCTCTGGTCTGTTACTTAGCCACAACCCCCCCCTCCCCCCCCTCCCCCCCTAAGACCTCATACAATCACGCCATAGATTTGGGTTCAGTAAAAATACCAAGGAAACTCCCCTCACCGGATTTACACTTGGCTTCAGTGATTTTTGGGGGTCTGGTTTCTTTCTGATCTTTCTCTCTAAGTGTCAACAGAACAGCAGGTATGGGTCAATCGTGTGCTTAGTGAGCAAGATTGATTCAAGCCTTGTGTTTGGCCTGTATTGGAGTCTTTATATAATGTGGCTGTGTTGTGGACAGTGTGTCCTGGTCTGTTGTGATCTAATTCAGTCCTGTGTTAGTGGTTTTGCAGCAACATGCCCCCACCCCACTTTGGCCAACATTTATTATTCATCAGTATTATTACCAGACCTTATCACCACAAGCCTCTTTATACATACTGTTATTATTCCCTGCCATCATGATAGTTTATTCACAACAAAACTGCTTTTAGCTCTAGACTACGCAAATCCTGCTTTTGATTATCATAATCAGCTGATATATGAGAGAGAACCGTGTGGTGCTCAGTGCAGATGGTTTTGTATCGCCCAATGCCCATTCTGATGATGTATACTCCACATCATATTTTTAGCAGGAGGGCAAGTGGCAACGTGGGAAAAGGCCACCGGAGGCCTACTGTAATTCACGTCTGTACATTTAAAGGGCAAATCGCCCACATATATGCCACCGCGTGCCACTGCCAAGACGACTGCTCCTTGCCAATGGGATTTTAGAGAGAGCAGAGGGGAATAGGAAAAAATGGGTCTTGAAGCACTGTTTGAATGTTTTCCCAATCATTTTGCATGAATCTGTTTGTGTGCATTGGGTGCATTTGTGTATTTTTGCATTGCATGTACAGCAAATGAGCGTGTGGATCTGTATGTTGGTTATGCACCCATGCTTGTGCGTGCGTGTGTGTGTGTGTGTGTGTGTGTGTGTGTGTGTGTGTGCGTGCGTGCGTGCGTGCGTGCGTGCGTAGAGAGATGGGCACAGTGCCCTATCCCTCCCCTCCGACCCGACCCAACTCACTGGCCTCCTTCAGGGGCACTGGGGGAAGTGGAGCGGATGGCCATGCAGTCTCACTCTCAGCTCAGAGGCCAGTGAATAAATATTAGCTCAAGGTCACGAGCTGCACTCACACCGGGCCAGGCATAATCAGGAGTTCACCCCAGCTAGGGCGTTCACTTCATATAATCACGGCTTTACCCACGCGGTGTGTTTAATTTGATCAAATCGCTGAGTTTAACCTGAATATGCTTTTAGTTCCATAATAGCACAATTAACCCTAATGTGGGTTCAACTGTATAATAACATGCCTCACCTGTTTAACAAACCATATCACATGCTTGTATAGCTAAGTCACTATTTCACCTCCATACATATCTTACTGTACGTTATATTCTATACATGTGCTTTATGTATATTTCATACTGTACGTGTTAATGGTACGTCAATTCTGGTCCCGGTTGAAATGTATGTAATCAGTGGGTTATCTTGGGGTAGAATGGTGGTACACCATGACGGGTATCATTGTGAGTTTCTCCAGGTAAAATACTCCCTTCTCAACATTAGAGACTTAGCTATGGTAATGCTTTAAATTCATACACTCACTTTGCAAATTTGCTCGACATTATTCTGAGATTAAACACAGGCTATAAAAAGAGAAAGGAGAGCAGAACAAAGGTAGAGAAAGGCAGGCTTTTGTACGCTTTTGAATTTCACCTTTAATAGACTCCACAGTTTCTCCTCACGCTCTCTCCCTTTCTCTCTCACACGCTCCCCTCTCTCTCCGCTCCCACTCAGCACAGAAGTTGTTTGAATTTGCTCTCCACAGGGTTTTTTAATATTAAACCACACTCTCTCTCTCTCTCGTTTGCTCCACTCCCTCTCCCCTGCCTCCTTCCTTTATTCTCGCCATGCACGCTGCCTCTTCCTCTTTCCTTACTTTTCCTCCTTTACAGCCTCTCTCCTCTGGTCTCCACCCTCTCTGTCTGGCTGAGTAGGGTTGATAGACTGTGAGGTCAACTCTAGAACGTGCCCCCGCTCCTTTCTTTTATCCTCACGTGCTCTTCCGCTCTGTTAGTTGTACGCCATTAACCTTTACACCCTTTCTTCCCTCATTTTTCCCTCCTTGCATTATCCTCTCTGCTTAAACTCTTCCCCCGTTTCCTCCTTCTCTCCATCCCTCCATTCCCCTCTCTCCATCCCTCCATTCCCCTCTCTCCATCCCTCCTTTCCCTCTCTCCATCCCTCCTTTCCTCCTTCTCTCCATCCCTCCTTTCCCCTCTCTCTATCCCTCCTTTCCTCCTTCTCTCCATCCCTCCTTTCCCCTCTCTCCATCCCTCCTTTCCCCTCTCTCCATCCCTCCTTTCCCCTCTCTCCATCCCTACATTCCCCTCTCTCCATCCCTCCTTTCCCCTCTCTCCATCCCTCCATTCCCCTCTCTCCATCCCCCTCTCTCCATCCCTCCTTTCCCCTTTCTCCATCCCTCCATTCCCCTCTCTCCATCCCTCCTTTCCCCTCTCTCCATCCCTCCATTCCCCTCTCTCCATCCCTCCTTTCCCCTCTCTCCATCCCTCCTTTCCCCTCTCTCCATCCCTCCTTTCCCCTCTCTCCATCCCTCCATTCGACCCTTTATGGTCTCCAAATCGGTCTTCGCCCCAGTCCCATTCCACCGGCCCTTGATCCCCCCCCGCCCGCCTCTCTTTCCTTCTCTCGCTCCCTTCCTGCCTCCTTTATCTCTCTCGCCTATCGCTCTCTCTCCCTCCCTCCATCTTCCTCCTCTGTCTCTAATTGCTCTCTCGCCCCTGCTGTGCTTCAGCCCCGAGGCTAAATGACATTCCCAGGGAGAGAGGAAACGTAAAGAAAACACAAAGCAGTTTGGAATGAGACATTTTAGGATTATTATTGATGAGCTTCCTGCCAGCAGGTGCGTGCTGTAACTGTTGCCCCCCTACGAGCTCCTCTTCTCTTTAACTCCCCTGCTTTCTCTCTTTCTTTTCCTCGCACTTTGCGCATAATGAGCTCCTTGTACATGCGTATAATTGTGTTTCGTGACTTTGTAGGGGCATTTGTGGCCTATTTGTGTGCGTGCGTGCGAGTGCAGGCGTGCGTCTGAGTGCACAGCGGCTGCTGAGTTAAACCAATTCTCCATTTAAGGGACAAGGAGGAGATGGTCCCCCGCTCACGGCCAAGGAGCCAATGAACAAAGAGCTGTGAAACACTGAGTTCCAGAGAACCACACAGCCCTGCGAACCCCCCCCCCCCCCCCCCCCCGCGACAGCCACCAAATACCACCGCCAACACAACAAAGACTACTACCGCCTGCCCTCACAAGACATATTAAATTAATCTTATGGAAATGCAGAAATGTTATACAAATCCAATTAGATAAAGATTCAGAGTGTGTTCATGAAGATCCCTTTTAATTTAATTTTTTTTTTTTTACAGACAGATCAGTTCAGAGTGTTGTGTGTGCATGGAGAGTATTATGATCTAGGTAGGTTGTTTTGGGGGACAGGGATTGTATAAATACTGATAAAATCTAACCAGACCATCTCCTATTTCGCCCCTGGTTTAACAATGACGCCCTCCAGACAGCTAGAGGGTTTTGAGTCATGCAGGTGAACGACAGCTCAGGCAGCGTAGAAAGAATATGCACTGGGCTCAGCAAATAAATACTTTTGAAATGCCATTTCAGCTTAGTGAGGCTCCCACAGAGAGAGGAGAGCAGTGTTAGAGTTCACTCGAGCACCACCGAGGCAAACACAAACCTTTGCTGCACGCCTATCCACTCTGCATTCTGTCAGTACTCTGTTTCCCCCTTGGCACTGTTAGAATCTTAAAAACCCCATTATGGTACATGTGATGACAACGTCAATGAAATCCATCATTATCACATGGCTGAGATGCTGGCTCCACCAGATGCACATAGACATCCAGCGCTGTGCTGTGTACAGACTTTCTGTCCTCAAGGTACTGCGGCGTTAACCATGTTTAATGTTACAACAATCAATGTTTAGGGCATGAGTTATGTATGTGGGGTCTGAAATGATTGACTCCCTTGATAAAGATGAGCAAAAAATGACAGTGTAAATAAAAAGAAGAAGATTCAAATACTGAGCATTATTGAATGCTCGGGAAAAAAAAGGGAAATTATATTATTTTATCCTAATACAATTGCTCATAGAAAGAGATTTTGTTTAGGAGGCACTATCTCGTTTTCGACGCCAAACCCACCACTGGCGTGCGTGGCCAAAGAGCTCTGTTTTCACGTCATCCAACAAATGTAAACACCTGGAGTTTGCTAAACTGCATTGGCACTTGGATTGAAACAGGTGCTTTGGTCAGATGACATGAAAATAGAGCTCTTTGGCCACGGTGGTGGGTTTGCCGTCAAAATGACAATGCATAAACACAAAAGGACCCCATACCTACTGTAAATTAAGGAGGTGGATCGTTGATGTTATGGGGCCATTTTGCTCATGAACTTTACCCAGTAACAGGACAAAAACTTGGATTTCTCTGCTAGGAGGCTGAAACATGGCCTTAATTGGATCTTCCAGGTGGACAAAAACCTGGATTTCTCTGCTAGGAGGCTGAAACATGGCCTTAATTGGATCTTCCAGGTGGACAATAACCTGGATTTCTCTGCTAGGAGGCTGAAACATGGCCTTAATTGGATCTTCCAGGTGGACAAAAACCTGGATTTCTCTGCTAGGAGGCTGAAACATGGCCTTAATTGGATCTTCCAGGTGGACAATAACCTGGATTTCTCTGCTAGGAGGCTGAAACATGGCCTTAATTGGATCTTCCAGGTGGACAATAACCGCAAGCACACTTCAAAATCCACAAATAAATGGTTAATTGGCCACAAAATAAACATTTTGCAATGGCTATTTCACTCTCCGGACTTGAAACCCATTGAAAACCTGTGGGTTGAATTGAAGAGGGCAGTACATAAGCACAGACGAAGGATATCAAGGATTAGGAAGGATTCTGTATGGAGAAATAGTCTAAGATTACTCCCAATGTGTTCTCCAACTCAGTGCTGTTATCTTCACAATCATTTTGACCCCTAACTTTTTGAGAGAAAAAAAGTATTACTTGTTAAACAAAATCTCTTCCTTTGATCAATTGTATTAGTATAAAATAGTATCATTTGCCAATTTCTTTGAGCATACAATATAGCTCAGTATTTGAATGATTTATTTTATGCAGTATTTTTTTGCTCATGTTTATCAAGGGTGTCAGTCATTTCAGATCCTCCTGTATATAGCAATATATAGTAATATGTGTGTGTGTGTGTTTGCGTACATGTCTGTCTGTTTGTGTGTGCGTGTGTGTGTGTGTGTGTGTACAGTATGTGTGTGTGTGTGTGTGTGTGTGTGTGTGTGTGTGTGTGTGTGTGTGTGTGTGTGTGTGTGTGTGTGTGTGTGTGTGTGTACAGTATGTGTGTGTACAGTATGTGTGTGTGTGTGTGTGTGTGTGTGTGTGTGTGTGTGTGTGTGTGTGTGTGTGTGTCTTTGACGGCTAAAACCATGAACTGCAACGCATCTGGCACAAGCACCGACAGTCTATACAGTATATCCGTCATCACAGTCTCCATCATCAGACCATGAACATCTCTCTAATTAAGGAGACGCAAAGCATCATGTCCCCATTGATCTTCAGTGTGTTGCAGCTGAGCCTGCAGCCTGTACAGCCTGTAGCCTATACTGGGCCAGAGTAGGAAGGTGAAACATTCATACGTACAGTGCCTTGCGAAAGTATTCGGACCCCTTGAACTTTGCGACCTTTTGCCACATTTCAGGCTTCAAACATAAAGATATAAAACGGTATTTTTTTGTGAAGAATCAACAACAAGTGGGACACAATCATGAAGTGGAACGACATTTATTGGATATTTCAAACTTTTTTAACAAATCAAAAACTGAAAAATTGGGCGTGCAAAATTATTCAGCCCCCTTAAGTTAATACTTTGTAGCGCCACCTTTTGCTGCGATTACAGCTGTAAGTCGCTTGGGGTATGTCTCTATCAGTTTTGCACATCGAGAGACTGACATTTTTTCCCATTCCTCCTTCCAAAACAGCTCGAGCTCAGTGAGGTTGGATGGAGAGCATTTGTGAACAGCAGTTTTCAGTTCTTTCCACAGATTCTCGATTGGATTCAGGTCTGGACTTTGACTTGGCCATTCTAACACCTGGATATGTTTATTTTTGAACCATTCCATTGTAGATTTTGCTTTATGTTTTGGATCATTGTCTTGTTGGAAGACAAATCTCCGTCCCAGTCTCAGGTCTTTTGCAGACTCCATCAGGTTTTCTTCCAGAATGGTCCTGTATTTGGCTCCATCCATATTCCCATCAATTTTAACCATCTTCCCTGTCCCTGCTGAAGAAAAGCAGGCCCAAACCATGATGCTGCCACCACCATGTTTGACAGTGGGGATGGTGTGTTCAGCTGTGTTGCTTTTACGCCAAACATAACGTTTTGCATTGTTGCCAAAAAGTTCAATTTTGGTTTCATCTGACCAGAGCACCTTCTTCCACATGTTTGGTGTGTCTCCCAGGTGGCTTGTGGCAGACCTTAAACAACACTTTTTATGGATATCTTTAAGAAATGGCTTTCTTCTTGCCACTCTTCCATAAAGGCCAGATTTGTGCAATATACGACTGATTGTTGTCCTATGGACAGAGTCTCCCACCTCAGCTGTAGATCTCTGCAGTTCATCCAGAGTGATCATGGGCCTCTTGGCTGCATCTCTGATCAGTCTTCTCCTTGTATGAGCTGAAAGTTCAGAGGGACGGCCAGGTCTTGGTAGATTTGTAGTGGTCTGATACTCCTTCCATTTCAATATTATCGCTTGCACAGTGCTCCTTGGGATGTTTAAAGTTTGGGAAATATTTTTGTATCCAAATCCGGCTTTAAACTTCTTCACAACAGTATCTCGGACCTGCCTGGTGTGTTCCTTGTTCTTCATGATGCTCTCTGCGCTTTTGACGGACCTCTGAGACTATCACAGTGCAGGTGCATTTATACGGAGACTTGATTACACACAGGTGGATTGTATTTATCATCATTAGTCATTTAGGTCAACATTGGATCATTCAGAGATCCTCACTGAACTTCTGGAGAGAGTTTGCTGCACTGAAAGTAAAGGGGCTGAATAGTTTTGCACGCCCAATTTTTCAGTTTTTGATTTGTTAAAAAAGTTTGAAATATCAAACATCATATCATGTCATTCCACTTCATGATTGTGTCCCACTTGTTGTTGATTCTTCACAAAAAAATACAGTTTTATATCTTTATGTTTGAAGCCTGAAATGTGGCAAAAGTTCGCAAAGTTCAAGGGGGCCGAATACTTTCGCAAGGCACTGTATTAAGATGTATAAAAGCATTATGCATGTATGTACAGCTCTGATACACTCTGAAATGAATGACACACACAGGCACACACACACACACACACACACACATACATACATACACACACACACACACACACGAAAACACACACAATTGGTGTTCTGGGAGGACTCCATGTGTCAGCGATATCATATGTGTGTGTGGTCTGGCTGTGTTCCCTCATAGAGCTCAATACAATCTGCAGGCGTAAATACCTGCTCACCAGAGCATATTGGAACTAATGACTTACAATGCTGGCCATCTGTACCGCTGGACATTCAGCTCATGCATTCTGTCCTTGCCCGTTCTGTATCAATTTGGGCAATTTGTCATCCATCATACATCATGTCCTGGAAGGCCTGATTGAGGTGCCCATATTAAGCATTCCCTAATAGTCAGTAGGCTACTTACAGACTCCGGTCTCAGTCGGAGAGGGCCCCTGCCTGACAGTCTGTACAGCTAGATATAAACCGTGAAGCAATTTGGCCTAAGCGTTTGTAAAATCGGATCTGCAGACAGGGAGACATTTCCCACAGAGCGGGGCTTCTTCCCCCCTCTCTCTTTTTCCCTCAGTGCTGTCTGACAGCCCGCAGGCACTCACACAGAATCCTTACTATTCATTTACTCAGCAAACTGGCCACATTGACTTATACATTAGCCATCTTACACAGCAGCGTACCAACACAGTGCAACTCTAAGGTTAAGTACAGCGAGAGCTTGGGTATGCTCATGTCCAGCCAACATGGCCTAAGTCACATCCACAGTAGTCTTTGGAAACCAATGGAGCAGGATGAGTCAACTACACGATTGCTATAATGAATTACCAGAGCGAAGGGGGAGAAATACAGCCCCTGGTAGTATTTTGAGGTGGTTAATGTAGTCGTGATAAATCTATGATCGTAAGATGTATCAAGGGCAGCAGGTAGCCCAGAGGTTCAGAGCGTCGGGCCAGTAACCCGAAAGATCACTGGTTCGAATCCCCGACCCAACTAAGTGAAAAATCTATCGATGTGACCTTGAGCAAGGCACTTAACCCTAATTGCTCCTGTAAATCGCTCTGGATAAAAGTGTCTGCTAAATGACTAAAATGTACATGTAAATCAACCTGATTGAAATATCATTCCACCGGGCCTACTGGACTGCTGGCCACGAGGGAGAATAATTGACAGGTCCTGACCTGGTCTGAAATGAGAGAAAACTTTTACTGCTGCCTTCGGGATCAATGATGTAATGAAAAACTGAGCACATTAATTTGAATGAAGATGTCAATTCCCATTGGTGTGTGTACATTTTGGTGCTAGTCATGACTGGTCCCAGGGGCCCATATGGATGAAGGGGTTTTGTTGAGCCTCAGTGCCTCATTGATTCATCTAAGTCTTCATGAGGATTGGAGGGCACCACAGTAGACTGGTCTGCTGTAAATCAATTCCAATTGAAAGGTTTACGACACATACAAAACAAACCCTGCAGCTGCTGAGGACAATGAGATAGTACCACCAGTGTACATAAAGAGCATTAATGTTAGTTAATGTTAGGGTTGAATTAGGACAGTTCAGAACTTGGGGCTCTTCAACTCTGGTCCTGGAGTTGGTGTGCAGGCTTTTGTACTTGCCCAGCCTTAACACACCTGATTCAACTCATCATGGTCTTCAGTCAGGACCACGATTAGTTGAGCCAGGTGTGAAAGTAGGAGTTAGAGTTAGAGACCCTTGGCTGGAATAAGTTACACATAAAGTGATTCATAACTCTAATGAATAGTTAATAAAGGTTCCTTACCCGTCCGATGAGCACCGGTTCAGGCCCGCTGTACTCTTCAATCACAAAGAACTGGTTCCAGATCCAACTCCTCCTGCTGCGTGACCGAGCCCCCTCCCCATCCATTTGACCACGGCCCTCCTCCTCATCCGCCTCTTGGAACACCAGGCCCCGCCCATTCCCGGGATGGGACTCAACTGTCATCCCCCCACCGGCTGCCTTGTCCTGGTTGAAGCCCCAGTGTGTGTCTGGGTGTAGTTTGAGGACATGGCTGCTATCGATTGGCTCTGTGGCGCCACCTTCAGGGTCTTGAGTGGCAATCGGGCTGAGGATTTTGAGTCCTGGTGTGGCTGTGTGAAGAAAACTCTCCTTATGGGAATCCCCTGCCACACTCCCAGTCCCTTCTCCCTGGGGCTGCGAGGTGAACACTGAGGGAGGGCCAGCATTTGTCTGAGAAGAGATGCTTGAGGGGAGATGCTTGGTCATGGCCGGAGGGTCAGTCTTACTGGTCTTACTGATGGTCACCTCCCTGTCAGTGTCGAGACTGACCTCATTCATAGGTGTTGACAGAGGGTGAGAGGTGTGTTTGCTCTTCCAAGTGACTGTACTATCTGCAGCCCTCATCTCAGAGTTGTATTTTCCCACACCAGAATCTAGAGTGACTTCACTTAAAGTGTGAACAGCCTTTTCTAGACTTGGATCAGGATTTGTGACAGGGTTTATATGCGGCAGTGAAGTTGGATTATCCAATGCGAAGTGGTTTTGAGTAACAGCCAAATCTTGCTTCTGTAATTTTAGGGCCTCCATCGGGCTGTGATCCACATCAATCAAATCTCTCTTTCTGCTTCGACTGCTCTTGCTCTGAAAATCATTCAGACTCGGAACACTCTGCATCTGTGAGTTCACAATCATCACCAGGTTCTCTTTTGACAGCAGTTTTAGGACACTGTAGCTGCCGGTCACATTTAATTTTCTGGTTGAATCCATAGTGAGTCCTTTGCCTTGCAGCCCTGTGGTGTGAATGCTCAGATCTGGTCTCACTCTGGATCGGGAAATGGATTTGAATCTGGTTCTATTGGAGTGTAGGTCTGGTCTATGGTGAACTAGGAATACTTTCTCCATCCTCCCTGTTTTGGTGGGAGTCCCAGCATTATTGGTACTGTTCTTGATCTTTTTAAGTTCTTTCTCCTGGACCGATTCCCTGTTATTGGGTGACAGAGTTGATTCTCCTTTTTTGATAGGGTTTTCTTCCATGTCCAGAACTGGATTCGGTTTAAAAGCCTGCCTCTCCTTATTAGATGGCATGGCTGCATGATTCTGGGGTATTTTGGGGTGAGAGATAGAGCCACTATCACCACCCAGGTCATGACCAATTGAGTTTCTAAGAGTCACCATGGGCATCACGTTTGAATTCACGCTTGAATCCCATTGGTCCGCTATTCTGTTCTCCCCTAGCTTCAGCATGTGAGTCCCGCCCACCCCTCTTCCCCTGAAAATCTTAGTGGCTGAACCTTCTCCCATAAGCTCCTCCCACAGACACAGTGAGACCAATAGGAGCAGATTCCTGGTGATCATCTTGTCCTGTGGTGAGATGTCCTAGTTTGAGTGATGCTTGGTGCAAGGAAACACTTGTTTTCCGGCTGTCTTCATTCTCCCTATTTCTCTTTCCTTGTATCCTCCCTCTCACTCTTCCATTACGTGCCCTTCACACTGAGATGGAGGACAGGCGCCGTGTTGAATATCTTTCTCTATCTGTTCACAGCTCCTCTCTGCTGTTTCCCCCCCCCCCCCCCCTCTCTTGCAGAATGTCTCGTTCAGTTTCCCACGGAGGGTTGAACACCCTGAGAGAAAGGATAAAGATAATTAAGTTAGAACTTTAATCATCCCACTGTGTTAATTAAAAGTGGAGCGACACAGCAAGGTAGGTAGCATAACTCACAGATGAACAAGCAGGACAGATCAACTAACGGGGCAGAAATCACATTTACACAAGCAGTGGTGCGTCGCGAGGCACAGTCAGATAGTTGTTGTTACACTGAGTGCCGAAAGTGTTCGGTAGGTCGCACTGTGTTGTCACGCGCAATACGGATTCATGCACTTGATTTTGTGCACTCTTGTTGTTTCGAGCTTTGTGAGTTGTGTACTGTTTTTGTTTAACTATGTGCTGTCTTGTGCAGTGTAGTGCGTTGGTGTGTATGACACTTGAGCAGTGTTGATGTGCAGACAGACCCTGTCAGTACATTCATTGGGGCATAATCCCAAAAGACTCCTCCTTCACCCTTTCTCCCTTCCTCTCCTGCCCTCCTTCCCCATTTAAACAAATCGTTTTTCTTAAGAAAAAGCCTTACACTTCCTCCTCCTCCTCCTCCTCGTCTTTTCCTATTACCACCTCTCCCACTCACCACCCGTCTCTCTAGCTCTGCCTATCTATCCATCGCAGTCTCTCCATCGTTCTCTGCCCCAGGTTTGTTTTAGTATGCTATCCCTTCCTCTGCTCGTCTTTCCTGTCCTTTCCTCGTTCCCTGTCAATCATGATGCTGTCGTGGCGTCCCTCACCCTCCGTGCTCTCTCTCTAACTTCAATCAATCAGCCAACCCTCTCCCTTTGACGGCCCAGTGACATTGGAATTGACAGGTGTCTGGCATCCATATTGATGACACAACATACCATTATCAAACCCATATAGTACTCATATATCAAGTGGAACATTTCATATTCACAGTCACAGTATTTACTGACTAGAAGTACCGCAACACAAGTTAACAGGGTGTCATTCATTGAATATGTCTGTATTTCCGGGAGCGTTACTACACATGCAGGCTACTGCAGTTTGAAGATCCAATCAGAACGACCTCTCACCCAAGCTCAATGACACCCGCTCTGTCCAGGATGAACATATTGTCAGGGAACTTGTCGGGCCAGGCAGTCGTTGCCATGGGCACCTTGTTAACGGGCTGAGGGCAGGTAGCAGGTCAGAATACCGATGCGTGGATTGTTAGTGGTTGGGAGAAGGGTTCATTACTGGTGTCTATCTGGGATGTTGTGTCAGACTGTGGTTTCCCAGTGACTTTAAGGGGTCAGTGCAGTCCTTCAACTGATCCCTGTACATACCTGGACTGCATTCCTCTGTCGAACAGAGTGGCTCAGAGTAGACTATGGAGTGTGACTCATTGTTCTAATGAGTGGATGATGTAACATGTAGTACCATGCATTGGTTGAAAACACGACATGTGTTACTCATGATAGTAGGTTGAATGTGTTACTCATGCTGTGTCTAATGGCAATACACCCATCAATATACACCCTCATTCTGCTCCAGGTGATGCGCTTGATATCCCCCACGGTATCAGCAGGGGAGACAGAGGCTGGCTGTCCCTGTGCTCATAACTACAAATCTGGAGCCTCCGGAGGGTATTTTTCCTCATCTCAAAGTTGTGGGATGTCGACGTGTGAACGACATTGCTCTCCAATAGACTTCATCTCTAATAAGACACATTTCTACATTTAACACAATTCAGAGCACTGTCCAGGTTCTAATCACTGTGACAACCAACCTGTGTGATTACCAGGCCCTGCCTCCCTTACTTCCTCATTCAGACGCTGATGAGCTATAGTGTCCCTGGGATGAGAGCAGCCACCCCAGAGTTAACGGCTCCTCACAGTGGGTTAAAGGTGAGTAGGGGGCATGGGTAGGGGGTATGTAGACGGTGGAACACCCTCTCGTCTTTTAACTTTCCGCTGCTTCCTGCCGTGTTCCATTTACCCCCTCGGGTGCACAGAGTTTCTTGCTGAACTGATTAATTGGGGCCATAAATATCTTAATTAATTTTTCCCTTCCTTGGGCCCCAAACTCAAACGATCGTTTGGTTCGTTAGTATTAGAGGCAGATCTCTGCCATCGATCGCAGGAAGCCGAGTTGCAGTGAAGGCTGTCACCAACTTAACGAGACTGAACATTTTAATTACGATTCACCTCGGTCCGTGCGGTCTAGCTCTCCTTTCCTCTCTGGAGCCCCATCTCTCACACAATCGCATACATATATATTATCACGGGCGCACAAAAAACACAAAACTAAAACATAGCCATTCCCTCCTAATTCCAGACACTCAGAAAATATTCATACAAATACATGAAACACAAACACGGTCTCTTCTCAAACGCACACACTGCTAGACTGCAAGAAAGACACCGCCACAAACCCCACACAAACAACAAGACATATGTGTGTCGTTCTGTTCCCGGTGGAAAGCTCAGGGGACCGCCTCTGGGACCCACAAAAGTCAGAGAAGAAAGAGAGAACTCGCCTTTCTAGGAAAGGTAGTCCAAGAACAGTCACCCTTATAATTATGCATGGAGAAACAAACAACAGAGAGAAGAGGAGATAGAAGAGGCAGCCACGAGCAAAACCGGCCCGTCTTGGGAGACCACCACTACGTTTTAAGAGCAGAAAGCCATTGAACACACATAACCCAGGCCTTGTCTTGAACCTCAGCAGATAAAAGCAGACCTGTCAAAAAAGTGTCGAGCTTTATAAAATCAGCACAGTGAATCTGGAGGATAAGGAGTCATTCCTCCTCGCTCCTCCTCGACGAAGGAGTCGAGGATAAATATGTGCAGATGGAATTCATCTATCCATGCCCTGATTGTGTCTGGGCTGCAGGTGAAATCTGTCACCAGACGGTAAATGTGAACGGTGAGCATCACAGCTGCACGGGCATTGGGAACCGGTCACCGGCCATTCCCTGCCAGGCCTGAAGAGGCAAATCCCCTGAGAGGTGGGTTCGTTCGGGACAGAGAGAGAAGAAAGAAAAGGAGGGAAAACAACAAAGGAACCAAAGGAGAGTAGAACGGAAGAGTGTAATCCAGTCATCCAGACGAAGTCCTCGTTTTGATAAGTGCAGAACGATAAGTCCACTTCAGGGCCGGCTCCGAGCTTAGAATACAAACTCATCCCCGTAATACAAAGAGAAAGAAGGGCTTATGATCCACAAGGGTCCCAGATTGGTCAGAGTGTTCTATAGCTGGGTTAAAGGTTATAGCAAAAGAACATTTCCAGCTAACAATTGGATCAAGTGAAACTGTTCACAGGAGACTATATACAGTACCAGGATTAGCAGAGTATTCACAACATCCTCGCATTGCTTTAAGAACCTCTAGGGAAAAGATCATTCACTCAGAATCCATTCCTACACTAATACAGCCCACTGGCACAATCTAAAATCATTACTAATCGGATTACTTTGAATTTAACACGTTTAGCGCTAAGTGTTTGAGTACAGGGATATACCATGACCCCTCGAACCATGTGATGTAGCAAATTCTCATGTTCAGCGTTCACATCCATTCAAGTGTTAGATAATGAATAAACATATTCCCTCCCCGCACTGCCTGAGTTCATTCTCATGGGGAAACCACGAGAGATCTATGTTGTTAACAAGGAGAGAAAAGTCTGTATTTGGACGGTGGAACGTGCTACCAAGCTTTTCCCACACATAATATGACTCTATACTCAGACGCCGACTAACAAGCATTACACCTAGGCACTGTACCTCTCCTGCATTTCAAGAACAAAAGTCGAAGCTTCAGTGGTCTACCTGCACAATGATAACCTAAGGTCAGAGGGGTGTTTTTGTAGCAGACAGCTCTGCTGGTCTGTGTCAAGGTCTCCTGGGTAGAAATTCACCACATGGACACAGAGGAGTGGTGAGTCACTCAGGCAGCAGAGGCATTTACAGAAATTACACCTGATGCCCATCAAGACTGCCTTTCTTCATCTTCTGCCTGGTTGTTTTCGCACATCAAACAGCTATCTGATCTTCTCAAAACTGCCTGACATTTTAGAGAATGTCCCCGTAATCTATGAACACTCTCCCTGCAGGCAAAGTGTGTGTGTGTGTGTGTGTGTGTGTGTGTGTGTGAACAGAATGTTGCTAATGCACAGGAGATTTTGTCTAACAATATCCTTGATGCATCCCCAACCCACTCGGTACATTGCAACCCTCGTACATCAACAAAATAAAGTTTGTCCTTCCTCATAGAAAAGGGAGGTACGATAGATATATTGTACGTTGATTATTAAAAAGACAAAATCTCGACTTCCTTCTCGCCTGTTTACGTTTCAAGGGCGTTACCGGGGAGCCTGCCGGGGGAAACTTTTCAGAGATGAAAAAACACCAAAGTGACCAATGTTGGCATTCGAATACGTCGCAGACCTATGGACAGGAGACGACACTATAAAAAGAGACACAACAAGGCCACAGCTGTGAAGAAGAGGCCCGAATAATGACACTTGATATTTTTTTATGTACGCACAAATCCATTTACAGTAGAAGTCGCTTTCATTAAAAAAAAAACTCTATATTATCTCCACGGGCAGCACAGCGAAAGGAGCGCAATGGCACCGTAGTCTAATGCCTGATCATGATCGATAGTCTTCCGCACCATGTGCTGCTCAATAGAACGTTTCTTCCAGAACTCCCTCAGCTATGTCTTTAATTGATTGTTAATAGTGGTGAGGGGTTGTTGCCTAGTAACATGCTCATGTTTCGCTATACTTAAACGGAGTCAAACGAGTCTTGTGATCAGTGGTAGTGATTGATGCCACGCTGTACTTGTCTTGTGTGATCGTTACATCAATCGAGACTAGAGCACGACTAGCATGATGCCCCGCTGTACTTGTCTTGTGTGATCGTTACATCAATCGAGACTAGAGCACGACTAGCATGATGCCACGCTGTACTTGTCTTGTGTGATCATCAAATCGATCGAGACTAGAGCATGACTAGCATGATGCCACGCTGTACTTGTCTTGTGTGATCGTCACGTCAATCGAGACTAGAGCATGACTAGCATGATGCCACGCTGTACTTGTCTTGTGTGATCGTCACGTCAATCGAGACTAGAGCATGACTAGCATGATGCCACGCTGTACTTGTCTTGTGTGATCGTCACATCGATCGAGACTAGAGCATGACTAGCATGATGCCACAAATGTTATATCATGTAGTTGGCTTTGAGGTCTGTGCAGGGCCTATGTCAGTACTTGTTTGAACTGCGTAACAACGGATGAATCATTTACCTTAGTTGCGCGCCATTGCACTAGTTTGGCGTTGGTCAGTAGGCTATAGCCTGGAGAGTTGCTATGTTGTCATGCCATATTACTGTAGCACTATATTATTATATTTGCATGGTACTGTTGAGCTGAGCTAGTTATGTGTTGTGCTCTGGGCCTCGGAGCCTCTCTCGCTCTCTCTCTCTGCTGCCACACTTTTTAATCCCCCTTGTTGGAGTCACAAAGTCCCAGCCTTATTAGCATATATCTCCCCTTCTGTCTGACTTTTATGCTCCCTCGGTCCTCCTCAGCTTTATTTCACCGGCGACAGATATTTTTGTAATGCTAATGACTTCGCCCCAATCTCAAATATGCATTTTGTTTTTGTCTTTTTCTATTTGGGTCAGTTTGTTTGTTTATTTTCTCGATTTTTTGTATCGGAGGGAGCAGTGAAGTGTTTTCTTTGTGCTCTCAGCTAGCCAGGTAGCATCGTGTGCGCTGGGTGCTAACAGATAGGCAACCAAGGAGAGGTAGCTAAAGTGACAATGATGAATGACCTTTGTTCAGTGGATTCTACTTCACTTTCCTCTGTGGCTTGTGTTGGGTTTTGTCTCAGAGTTGTTTTTCTTGGATTTTGTATATGTTTTTAGCTCAGAGTTGTCGGTTGGGTTAGAGGATAAACCTTAGGGATTTCCCGAGCTGCAAGTTTCCGAGTTTGGTCAGCTCAGCCTCGTGGCATGCGGTGGTGCATGAGATCAAAGTTGGTTGGGTGTTGTATTTCAGGGCCGTTTTCTGTGTTGAGCGTTGTCACGCTGGGTGATGGTGTGCAGGTTCTCCGGCTCGCTTCCAGCGAGCAGCTCAAGATGTCGGGACACACACACACTGAGACAGACACACACATTCACTCCCAATCCCGTCCCTACCACAAGGTCAATTCCTCAGCACGGTTGAAATCAGGGCAAGGGGCAGGTGGCAGGGGCGCAGAGGGGGACAGTCAAAGACCAACCGTAGCCTGCGGTCAGCGGGGGGGGGGGGGGGGGGGGGGGGGTAGGGGGGGGTAATGAGGACACTGCAGAGGTGGAGAATCCCCCTTCTGCTAATGTACAGATCACAGGGCTCTTCTAAAAAGCCCTGTGCTTTTCCATAAAACTGCATCTATAGCCGTGGAGAAGCTTAAGCTGTAATCCTCCATGAAGGATTGAGTTTGCTATGGCGGCCTCTGAGACTAAGTTGAGGGTTAGAGTGTGTGTGTGTGTGTGTGTGTATGTGTGTAAGTTCAAGTGTGGATGTGTGCGTGCAGTATAACGCTCTCCCTAATATTGGGCAAAGGCCTATGTTTGGGGGATGGACCTGGAGCTGGAGAACATACGATAGAATAAGAGGGAACACATTAGTGGGTGTCTGTGTTTGGGCATGGCGAAGAGGCCTTGAGGACGGGACAAGAGAAGGGAAGGGTCGGTTCTCGGAGTAGAAAAAAAACAGATGGACAAAGGTGCTGATATTTCCACTAACCAACCGGACAAGTGGGCATCCTCTGGACTGGAGGATAGTATTAGACTGAGAGGGCAGAGAGTTCTGCAGCTATAAAGGACTTGGATACTGTACCTCTGTTATTATCTCCACCCCACAGACCAGCCAGGATTACTACACACTCATGTAAATGGCCACTAATACAAGGACATCACTCTCACGGACCACTACCATTAAGAGTCCTCTGAGCCAGCATTTCACTCTTTCTTTTGATCCATCCATCCATTTATCGCTCCAATTCTCTCTCTCTCTCTCGCTCTCTCTCACACACAATATATCTCTTCCATTTCATTCCCTCCCTCTACCTCCTTTTCTCTCCCCCTCCCTTTCTCGTTCCCTCCCTCCCTCTCTCTTTCCCGCTCCCTCTCAGGGTATTAGGCATTCAAAGATCTCTCTCTGGCTGGCATGCGGTAGAAGTTATCAGTCCATCTCTCCCTTCTTTTTCTCTATCTCTCTAATCTTCGTTAATCTTCCAGCCCAGAGTGAAGTGAGAATTAGTTTCTCACTCTCTCTCATCAATCTCTTGCACCTTTCCCCTCCCTTTCACCATCTCTCTCGTTCTCTCCTTGTCTCCCTCCCTCATTCACTCGCTCCCATTCTTTCACCTCTCTCCACATCTTTCTCACTCATTCCCGGGCTCCACTATTCCTGCTTCATTCCTCTCTCCGTGTCTCCATTTCTCATTCCTCCCTTTGCTATTCTAACTGAACACCTCTCTCTCCCTATCCCATCTCCCTCCATCCCTCTTCCTCTCTCCTCCCTGCAAAGTCGACCAGTGTGAGTCGATTAACCCTGCAGTGTGTCCTTCTCTGTCACCCTGCCACATGCATGGCCCCAGCCAGTCAGAGGGTAAAGACATGATGACTTCCATCCATCCTCCATTGTGAATCACTCCACAGAAAGAAAAGCACAGGGAAGGGCTATCCTGCCCTCAAAACAAAACTTATGTTGTCAGGCTACTAGGTCATAACTAGATAATGTCCCCTACAGAGGGCCTTCAGACCACAGACACACACAAGAAATACACCCTGCACTTCCTGTTGTTTACAATATGACAGACTGTCCAACTAAAACCTGTCACTGTATAGGGCAATTGTAACATGGCACTGTGTTTTTCAAGATTCTGGCCCCAATTAAACGACACAAAAAAGAAAACAACCTCACTGCAGGTACAATGAGAATGTTTACGCTGTGTGTCAAGGACAGGTGTACTTTTGAGTCATTATCCACTAACAATGTCTCCAAGGAGGAACAGCTTGCAGGTGTCAGTTTTAACACCGTTAACACATCCTATACAGCATAAATAGTCCTGCGATTGACCGAAGTGAGGCCTCAATCACATTGGCTATTGTTGTAGAAAATATAGCTGCTGTAAGGAATGTACAGTATCTGCTGTACTAGCAGCCTTGGGGCTATATTATCGGCTGGCGTTAAGGTGGCGCTAACGTCAAAACGCACATTAGTTAGCAATTGCGTCGTGTAAAAACTGGCGCACTGGCATTTTCCCAGCCCTAACACCAGGCTCGGGCAATTTACTGTCTTATATCAGCTCACTTGCACTCAGATGGGCGGGGTGGAAATATTTGAGGTGTGTCCTTAAAAACATGATCCAAAGTGCTGATTTTAGGCAGCGCTGATATGGATATTTAAGGTCAACCAAAAGCTGGTTTTAGCAGTAACACAGTTGGTTATGGCAACATGAATTCTGACAGTGGAAACACAGCCTATACACCCGGGACACACACTGCCAATATGAGCATGGAACAAGAGTAGACTAATGTGCTTTTGGTGCCTGTATACGTATTTACAAACATAAAAAAACTAGTTTTTTTCCCATTTCGTTTTATTTGATTAAAAACCAAGCATAGCCTCCTTTCCTCTCAATTAAGGCTTTTCTTTCTTTTGTCTGCCCAATGAAATCGCTGAGTAGTCAAGACCTTCGACGAAGGGTTTGGCTCCTAAGACCAATTGGAAATAAACATGAATCACCAATGCTTTATTAAAATATCAGGTAAAACAGCGAGCCGACATTCCCTTTTGATCTATGCATGATGTAGGCTATTTGTCCATGCCCATCATGAAAGGAGAGATGAGAACCTCAGTGAATACCGATGAAACCTTATATTTAGAAGTTATTTGTAATCTGTAAAAATAGCTTATATTTCTGTTTCATATGTTCAAAACCCAAGGCCTCCCTTAGATCTACTATAACAAAGGCCAGTTCAACAGAAATGCTTGTCTTTTTTGATCCTGGGGATTTTGATGATATCATTACATTTGACATTTATTTATTGTTGTTGTTTTTTGTTCAAACTGATTGCTGTTTTTTCTTTCTCGTAAAATTGTATTACAACCAAACTTGTTAGAATGATTCACCTTCCTGGTTTTATGTTGACGACGTCCGTGGCACGCTTGCAGTGCGGCTTATGGAGATGTGTGACTACGATCTGATCTGTAAATGGCTCCGATTATGTTCATAAAACATAGGCCTATTTAGGAGCAGTGTACCGACGGTGAGTCGACATTCTCCCTTCTCTTATGTTGGATCTTTGTCCAGCTACTGTTAAAAGTTTGGATGTGTGTAAAAACCCTCCATAGTCTTCATTGTTGTAATATTATATGCCCACAGGGAGAAAGTAAGGTGCCTGTCAGTGTGACATAGCCTATTTAAAATAAGTTGTTATTTTCTTTTGTTTAGAATTTGATTAGAATTAGTCTCTTTTTTTAGGCCTTTTCAATAATACATTTAATCTTGCTTATTGACAATGTTTGGCATGCAATTACTCAGAACAATGAGGACTGAAAACAGGTTCAAGTTCACCCATTTAGCAAAGATGGGATAGGTCTACATTTTGTTATTTAGTTTCTGTAAGCCATTTAACAAGCTATAACGGACTAACATTGGAATTGGAGTTGATTCCAAGGTGACACATAAAAGACGGTATATACACAACCTGAAGCAACTGCATATTTTACCATGGAGCCACGTTCTGATTGGCCAGTGAGTCATAAAGAGACACGAGAGAGAAAGATCCCGGTGAAGGTCAGAAAATACAGTAACGCAGAGAGAAAAAAAGATGTAGTGAAATAAATGAAGAATAGAGGGAGAGGGATAAACAGATAAGGGCCGCTAGTACGTGATGGGCAACAGAGTTAAAACGATAGAGGGATGAGGGAAGAGGTTGACATGGCTTAATCCTCCCCATTCTCTAACATTCCCAGGGAAAAAGGAGGGACAGCAAATGAGGAGGAGGGAGATGGCTAGGAGGAGAGGGAGAGGGGGGGGATCAACATAGAGCTGATTAGGTCGTGGATGAATGCTGGGTCAGGTTGTTTAATCATGATTGGATTTGCTCTGCAGTTTGTTTTCAGTGGAAATACAGTATATCTTGAGGGGGCATGTCTCTCCAATGTGGTTGTGTGTGTTTTAAATGCCTGCTAGATTAGATTGTGCTGAAATGAACTGGTATAGGCAACATTATCATGCATACAACAAACCTTGGGAAACCACATTCATCTATTGGAATGTGTAATGACATTGATTGGAGTAATAACACTGGCACTGGGCATGAAAACAACAGGAGGTCAGCCATTTTCCTTGTTATTATCCTTTCATATTATTCCTCCCCTGCTGATAAGCCAGAGTGAGAAAGGGAGAGGTGGTGTGCCACTGTTCCTGACGCTGATGGGTGCGGTAATATCGGCCCATTAATCCCAGTGATTGGCAAACACTGTAAAGGGACGACCCTGTCCTCTGTCGCCACGGAAACCTAGACAGACCAGGCCACCTTCCCAGCAGCAACTTGTTTTTGTTTATGTCTGAAATTGACTTTGCAAACAGGCTGCAGAGAGAGAGAGAGAGAGAGAGAGAGAGAGAGAGACAAAGCGAGAGAGAGAAGGAGAGATGGTGTCAGTTATAATAAGGCGATTCAAGGTTCAATTCCCTCTGGAAAAACTCGTCTATATCCCCAATCAAGCAATCAAGGCAATTAACCTGGATTCCTCTGGTGAGATCCCAGCTGTGTGGAGGGCTACGTGTAAAGATGTAACCCAGCAAAGTCTCTCTGGTAAAGGGCATCTGCTCAGCCAATCAGCAACGCAATGTAATCACGTTTCACACTGTGTTAATCACTTCAGCTTAATGTATCATTGGTATGAAAACAATCTTATACTCTATTAACGGAGAGGGAGGGAGGGAGGCAGAAAGGGATAGGAGGGAGAGGAAAACAAAATAGGGACGAGAAGAGTGAATGCAAGGGAGAGCAGGAAAGTAATGACTTGAGAGAGAGCAAGAGTGAGAGAGAAAACAGCAGCGGGGGAAGAAAAGAAATGAGAAAAATAGAGGAACATTGTGTACATCTCCAAAAACTCTTACTCTTCTAAAACCTCACTAATTCAATCTGGGGAATCCAGTTGAGTGACTGAGCCCCCCCTCCCCCATCCACCCCTCGTCGTTCCCATTTCAGAATAGAGCTCAGAGAAACTCCTAATCCTCCTTCTGATACCCACACCCTGCAAAGCACAGACAGATACAACAACAAGAGAGAGAGAGAGAGAGAGAGAGAGAGAGAGAGAGAGAGAGAGAGAGAGAGAGAGAGAGAGAGAGAGAGAGAGAGAGAGAGAGAGAGGTATGTCAGGAGATGGTGGAAAGATATGAGTATGAAAGAGAAGGAGAGAGGGAAGAAAGTTGGCAAGGGAAACAGAGAGAGAGGTGGAGTAAAAGAAAGATGGATGGGAAAGGGGGGAATAACAGAGGATTGTGTCGTATTTGAACTCAGTCTATTGGTCTCATCAGTCCTGACAAATTCTTCTTTAATTAAAACCCTAAATCCTCCACACTTTAAAGCCCTTCTTATAATTAACGCTCTGATCCCCCCCCCCCCCCCTAAAGAAAAACAATTAAAAACTTTTGCGATTTTTACTTCAAACCCCATTAATTAAAAAACGCAAATGAACAATGGTGTGATATTGAGGCAGACCCCCACTTTGCTCATTAGCTGTTGGTTAATTGCTCCAAACTGCTATGTTTACCAGAGGGACACTAAAGACAAAAATATCAAAATTTTACCTCCTTAATTGCACCTCTTTAAAGATTGTGGACGAAAGGGAATGGTTTTGACTTTCAAGATCATAGGAACGTGGTTTCTTAAAGCTTATACATTCTCTCTGGGTCTCTCTTTTTGCTGTATAGAATTACAGTCTCTTAGAAGTGATCATTAGGAGACCCTAGGATTCAACCACCAATACTCCATGTGTTTCTGCCATAGACATCAATACAGGAACTGTACTACTTGCAATGGTGGACTGATGGTGGTTTTTGAGGTATCCCTTCTGGAAGCAACTCAATATATAAAAATATATATACAAATGTATATACACAGTACCAGCCAAAAGTTTGGACACACATACTCATTCCAGGGATATTCTTTTTTTTTTATTATTATTTTCTACGTTGTAGAATTATAGTGAAGACATCAAAACGATGAAATAACACATATGGAATCATGTAGTAACCAAAAAAGTGTTGAACAAATCTAAAAATATTTTATATCTGAGAATCTTCAAAGTAGTTACTCTTTTCCTTGATGACAGCTTTGCACACTCTTGGCATTCTCTCAACCGGCTTCATGAGGTAGTCACCTGGAATGCATTTGAATGAACAGGTGTGGCTGGTTAAAAGTTCATTTGTGGAATTTCTTTCCTTCTTAATGCGTTTGAGCCAATCAGTTGTGTTGTGACAAGGTAGGGGTGGTGTACAGAACATTTGGTAAAAGACCAAGTCCATATTATGGCAAGAACAGCTCAAATAAGTAAAGAGAAAATAAAGTCCATCATTACTTTAAGACATGAAGGTCAGTCAATCCGGAACATTTCAAGAACTTTGAAAGTTTCTTCAAGTGCAGTCGCTAAAACCATTAAGCTCTTTGATGAAACTGGCTCTTATGGGGACTGCCACAGGGAAGGAAGACCCAGAGTTACCTCTGCTGCAGAGGATAAATTCATTCGAGTTACCAGCCTCAGATTATTGTAGCCCAAATAAATGCTTCACATAATAAAAGTAACAGAGACATCCCAACATCAACTGTTCAGAGGAGACTGCGGGAATCAGGCCTTCATGGTCTAATTGTAGCAAAGACACCACTACAATGGACACCAATAAGAAGACTTTCTTGGGCCAAGAAACACGAGCAATGGACATTAGACTGGGGAAAATTTGTCCTTTGGTCTGAGATTTTTGGTTCTAACCACTGTGTCTTTGTGAGACGCAGAGTAGGAGAACGGATGATCTCCGCATGTGTAGTTCCCACCATGAAGCATGGAGGAGGAGGTGTGATGGTGTGGGGCTGCTTTGCTGGTGACACTGTCAGTGATTTATTTTGAATTCAAGGCACACTTAACCAGCATAGCTCCCACAGCATTCTGCAGTGACACGCCATCCCATCTGGTTTGCGCTTACAGAACAATGACCCAAAACACACCTCCAGGCTGTGTAAGGACTATTTGACCAAGAAGGAGAGTTATGGAGTGCTTCTTCAGATGACCTGGCCTCCACAATCACCTGACCTCAACCCAATTGAGAAGGTTTGGAATGAGTTGGACCACAGGGTGAAGGAAAAGCAGCCAGCAAGTGCTCAGCATATGTGATAACTCCTTCAAGACTGTTGGAAAAGCATTCCAGGTGAAGCTGGTTGAGAGTATGCCAAGAGTGTGCAAAGCTGTCATCAAGGCAAAGGGTGGCTACTTTGAAGAATCTCAAATATAACATATATTTAGATTTGTTTAACACTTTTTTGGTTACTACATGATTCCATATGTGTTATTTCATAGTTTTGATGTCTTCACTATTATCAAATCAGAAAAAAAATGTATTGGTCACATAGACGTGTTTAGCAGCTGTTATTGAGAGTGGAGCAAAAATCTTGTGCTTCTAGTTCCGCCAGTGCAATAATATCTAACAAGTAATATCAAACAACTTCATAACAAATACCTAATACACACAAATCTAAGTAAAGGGATAGAATGAGAATATATAAATATATGGATTTATGCAATTTAGAGAGGCATAGGCTAAGATGCAATAGATAGCGCAGAATATAATACAGTATATACATATGAGATGAGTAATGCAAGATATGTAAACATTATTTAAGTGACATTATTAAAGTGAGGAGTGTTCCATTTATTAAAGTGGCCAATGATTTCAAGTCTGTATGTAGGCAGCAGCCTCTCTGTGCTAGTGATGGCTATTTAACAGTCTGAAGCTGTTTTTCAGTCTCTCGGGCCCAGCTTTGATGCAACTGTACTGACCTCTCCTTCTGGATGATAGCGGGGTGAACAGGCAGTGGCTCGGATGGTTGTTGTCCCTGATTATCTTTTTGGCCTTCCTGTGACATCGGGTGCTGTAGGTGTCCTGGAGGGTAGGCAGTTTTCCCCCGGTGATGCGTTGCGCAGACCGCACCACCCTCCGGAAAGCCCTGTGGTTGTGGACGGTGCAGTTGCCGTACCAGGCGGTGATACAGCCTGACAGGATGCTCTCAATTGTGCATCTGTAGAAGTTTGTGAGGGTTTTAGAGGTCACAAACCCTTGAATGAGTAGGTGTGTCCAGATTTTTTGAATGGTACTGTTTATGTCAGAGACTGTGCTGAAATTGCTGATGGTCAAGTGTCACTGTCGTCCAGTCAAGAACTCATTCCAAAATGAGCCCTCCATTCCAAAACCCTGTCCAGACATGGCTCATCCATCATAACTCCATAACCCATAATCCATCACTGCAGCATCAGCACACTGCTAACTTGTCTGGTACTAGAGCTAAACCACTCTCAACGTCCTCTGTATTTTCCCAAACATTTCACGTCTTTTTATTCCTCCCGTGCTGAAAAAAACAGCATAGACCAGCATACATTTCAAGCTGGTCTATAGCGGTCCATGCTGGTCCATGGTGGTCAGTTCTGGTCTGATGCTGGTCAAGCTGGTCTGACCAGCATAGTCTAATTGGTTCTGCTGGCATACCAGTCTTCGTTGTGTTTTCGCTGGTGACCAGGCTTCGTTGCGTTTTTGCCCGGTGATCAGCATTTTCTGTGTTTTTGCTGGTGACCAGCCTTCACTGTGTTTTGGACACTGATGACCAGTATAGGCTAAAAGCAAAACCAGCATCCTTATGCTGGCTTATGATGTTTTAGAGTTCCACAATCTGCATTCAGAATGACTGCCAGGGTTAGAATTGAATGAATAAGACTACCTAAACTGGAACAACCACTTCAGTAACGGGTGCAATAAATCCAACTATCAGATTGTATTAGTTTAGAAAAATATATGTTATTTATCTTTCTGTAGCATAAGATACATTAATTGCTTAATTAACCAATCAACACTGGCATAACACACACACCCGCAGCCCCCGCAAGGAAGATGAATTAGCTTAAAAAAGGTTACATTCTCTCAGCCTCATTGCAAAATGTGTAGAATAGCATGAGATTAGCTATAAAACTGCAAATTTTTCTCACCGCCCCAAGGGAATATGTGTAAAAATGCAGGAAGGTTGCTTTAAAACGGCAAGAATTTCTTTCAGCCTGATGGCCAAATGTGTTGAATAGTATAAGATTAGCTATTATGACACCACAGCGGAGGTGTTATAACACCCTTAAAACCTAGCGGTCAAACAGGGAAATGGTTCCAATTGTATTTCCACCATTAATATTTCCCATACGGGATTTTAGAAACGCTTAAAATATGGACTGTGTTTCATGTAGGCTAAGCCTGGCATGACTTTTTGATAACCATGTAAATCTCTTTTGGACAAGGTGACTTCTATCAATATATTCAGCTCTATTTATTCTCAGATTTTGAAGTGCTAATTAGCATCAAACTAGACATCTACAAATCCCTGCAAGCTCCTGCACGTCATCTCTGATGGACACCTTTGCTAACAGGTATTGTGTCACAGAATGTCATGCCAGGGTAAGCCTTTACAAACCAATAAAATGAAAAATGAAATGAATGAATGGTGGAAAAACATTTGGAACCATTTCCCTGTTTGACCGCTAGGTTTTATGGGTATTATGACTCATACTGTGGTACTCTATACCTTGCTCAAACCTATCCTTGCTCAGACCTGCAGTGGGCCCCGCAAAACTGCGGTACGCCACTGTCAATCAATGTACATGCAAAAACACAGACATTGAAAGAAAGAACTCTAACTGCAATAGACCATGCTGGGAAATATAATAAATATGGGCATGGTTTTGCAGACCAGCAAAATTCTGATTATTTCGGAGTCAACCTCACAAAACTCACAACCCCTCGGTCAGTGGCGTAGCACACCTTCCCGCAAGGCCTCCCCCCAACCTCGCCCTAAAAAAGGTGTTGGGGTCCCCCAGATACCATGAATATCTGACGCTTACCAAATGTATGGTCACAGTTTTGTGTTTATTTGATGTGTTATGGATTTTTTTTAAATGGTTTTATTATTTGTGAAGCATAAATTGTATTACTTTGATTTTATTGTTGGAGTCCTTCAGGTTTATGCATTAATAAAGGTAAGGTATTGGTACAACTAGGTGAAGCCAGCAGATCTGTTGGTTAGTGGCCTTTACACTGGTGACCGTGACCTTCCTTCCTCATTCTATTGACAGAACTTTTTCTGAAACCAGACAATTTTTGTCTCCTGTTTTACAGGTTTGTAAAGTATAACAATACAAAATATACCTCAAAATAATAAGATAACATGTTTCACTAACAATTGAAGGGGTTGTGTGATGTTTATGGTGCATGTTGTTGTTGTTTTTGTCCAAGCTAGAAAATCTCCCCATTATAGGATTTAACATGGAGGTGAACCTAGCAAAATGGCGTTGCGGACATTTCGAATAAATAAATATTTTTAAGGATTACTTTATTTTATTAAATGAAGGCTCAAATTTATAAACTCACTGTATATTTTGTACTGTTGAATCCTTGTAGTTAGATGTTTTAGTTTGACGTTATTATTGGTTAGAAAGTTAGCTACCTAGCCTCATGCTAAGCGCTAGTTTAACCCTAGCTATATGCTACCTGAATGAATCTAGCCACAATAAGGATTAGCCAAATCGTGGAATCATGCCATATTTGCACTGATAATGCAAAACAAGGTTTGAATGTTGTTATATAAATTCAACAAAATCTAATAATTTGTTAATTTTCACAAAAAAAGAAAAATTCTGTTGAAATCACACTGTGGATGAATTAGGTTGTGTCTACACTTAACACTTACATGCGATTTTCGCTATCAGAATACGAAGATCGCATTGAAATGATGGGTCTGAATGTGTTCAGATCTGGCTGACCACTTCAGGTGGTGGTCAGGGATGCATTGTGTGTGGATTTCTCTTCAGTCTGGACACAATCAGGCTACCGAAAGCACATGGAGCACATATCTATCCATTATAGCGTTGGAGGAAGTACATGTTTGCTGGACTCATTACTGCTAACAAGCAAGCTAATAATTTGGTTTGGCTACAGTTGGCTACAGTTGTCCTAATCCGTTTGTAATCCCTTTAGCGTTGTTTGCTACCTGGTTGGCAAGTTACAGAGGTTAGCTGGCTACAGTAGTTAGCTACTGACATCAGTTGTTGTGTTATCATATTTAGACTATTCCACAGTTTGTAGAATGCATACTGGCATTTGAAAATACAGTTGAAGTCGGAAGTTTAATAAACCCTAGCCAAATAAACTGAGTTTAAATGTATCACAATTCCTGACATTTAATCCAACAAAAAATTCCATGGTCAGTTAGGATCACCACTTTATTTTAAGAATGTGAAATGTTCGAATAATAGTAGAGAGAATGAATTATTTCAGCTTTTATTTCTTTCATCACAGTCCCAGTGGGTCAGAGGTTTACATAGACTCAATTAGTATATGGTAGAATTGCCTTTAAATTGTTTAACTTGGGTCAAACATTTCGGGTAGCCTTCCACAAGCTTCGCACAATACGTTGGGTGAATTTTGGCCCATTCCTCCTGACAGAACTGGTGTAACTGAGTCAGGTTTGTAGGCCTCCTTGCTTGCACACGCTTTTTTAAGTTCTGCCCACAATTTTTCTATGAGCTTAAGGTCAGGGCTTTGTGATAGCCACTCCAATACCTTGACTTTGTTGTCCTTAAGCCATTTTGCCACAACTTTGGTAGTATGCTTGGAGTCATTGTCCATTTCGAAGACCCATTTGCGACCAAGCTTTAACTTCCTGACTGATGTCTTGAGATGTTGCTTCAATATATCCACATAATTGTCGTCCTCAGGATGCCATCTATTTTGTGAAGTGCCACCAGTCCCTCATGCAGCAAAGCACCCTCACAACATGATGCTGACACCTCCGTGCTTCCCGGTTGGGATGTTGTTCTTCGGCTTGCAAGCCTCCCACTTTTTCCTCCAAACATAATGATGCGTTAATCTCTAGGAGACAGAATGCGTCTCCTCCCTGAGCGGTATGATGGCTGTCGTCCCATGGTGTTTATACGTGCGTACTGTTGTTTGTACAGATGAACGTGGTACCTTCAGGCATTTGGAAATTGCTCCCAGGGATGAACCAGACTTGTGGAGGTCTACAATTTTTTTTTCTGAGGTCTTGGCTGATTTATTTAGATTTTCCCATGATGTCAAGCAAAGAGGCACTCAGTTTGAAGGTAGGCCTTGAAATACATCCACAGGTACACCTTCAATTGACTGAAATGATGTCAATTAGCCTATCAGAAGCTTCTAAAGCTATGACATAATTTTCTGGAATTTTCCAAGCTGTTTAAAGGCACAGTCAACTTAGTGTATGTAAACTTCTGACCCACTGGAATTGTGATACAGTGAATTATAAGTGAAATAATCTGTCTGTAAACAATTGTTGGAAAAAGTACCTGTGCCATGCACAAAGCAGATGTACTAACCGACTTGCCAAATGTATAGTTTGTAAACAAGAAGTTTGTAGAGTGGTTGAAAAACGAGTTTTAATGACTCCAACCTAAGTGTATGTAAACTTCTGACTTCAACTGTAGCATGGGAATAGGGAATCTGGACACACTGTGGACACGGCAGACACATTTAAATGTGACTTTGACTTGTATTCACCCACTATCTGCATTCAGAATGACTCCCAGGGTTAGAAAGATTAATACATGAGACTAAACCATCTAAACTGGAACAACCATTTCAATAAAAGGGTGCAATAAATAAACTAACAGATTGGATTATTTCAGAAAATGTAGGCTTTTTGTCTTTGTTTCGCATGAAAGGCGGAATAAATACAATTGTGTAAATGTCCAGTCCTCAGATAACAATATTATAACAACAGCATGTTAGGGGGCAGAGAGAATAAAAAATATCTAATCTCATGCTATTTTACACATTTTGCCATGAGACAGAGAGAAAACTTTGTCTTTTTAAAGCTAATTTCCTGTAATAAGAAAAACAAAAATCATGGTTTATGACCAGGATTGACACTAGGAAAACAGATTTGTTTCCCCTAAAACAGGAGAAACTGTGAGAAATAGAAAGTTGACTGGTTTCAGGAAATCATCTCAATAGAATTTAATTAACATTTATTTCTTTCATCACATTCCCAGTGGGTCAGAAGTTTACATACACTGAATTAGTGTTTGGTAGCATTGCCTTTAAATTGTTTAACTAGCGCAATGTCCCTGGGAAATCTTGCCATAGAGTCGCTATGAAAAATTCAGGGCCGGTGTTACAGCCAACAGAGAACTCCTGCCTATGCTGCCACTCACCATGCCCACAGGTCCAGACCAAAGTAGCCCAGCCTGTCTTTTCTTCCTTTCTCTGCAGCACTTTAACAACACACATTATCACATCTCTCATCAATATTGATGTGTATGTGTATGTATGTATTTTTGGTCCTTTGTTGCTCAGTTGGTAAAGCATGGCGCTTGGAACACCAGGGTAGTGGGTTTGATTCCCAGGACCACACACAAGTAAAATGTTTGCACGGATGACTAAGTCGCTTTGGATAAAAGCGTCTGTTAAATGGCATATATATTACCTATAGGAATGTAACAATTCACCGAAACGCATCGTTCCCTGTTTCAAATGTTTCTTTAAAGCAGTAATTTTGACGGCTCGTGATTATATTACATTTTTGACCATTTTCAAGTCATACCACGCCCAACATCGTGGAACCTTGCGTTGGCAAGAGGAGACACATCACCATGGACAATTTCTTCACTTCAGTGTCATTAGCTAGGTTTCCATCCAATTGGCAACAGATTTTCATGCAAATATTCTAGAATCCGTATAAAGAAACTGTGGATGGAAACGTGGTTAGTGGCGAACAAGTTGTTTGCCAAAAAAACATGTCTGGCCAGCACCATGAAAAAAGTGATCCTGGGCTGTATCACAACCGGCCGTGATTACAAATGAAACAACTTCTTTGTACGCTTTGAGGATAATACAGTGCTACCGACACAGCCCACTACCAAAGACTGTGGGCTCTCCTTCTCCGTGGCCGACTTGACTTAAACATTTAAACGTGTTAGCGCTCGCAAGGCTGCCGGCCCAGACGGCATCCGCAGCCGCGTGCTCAGAGCATGCGCAGACCAGCCTGCTGGTGTGTTTACAGACATGTTCAATCAATCCCTATCCCAGTCTGATGTCCACACATGCTTCAAGATGGCCACCCTTGTTCCTGTTCCCAAGAAAGCCAATGTAACTGAACTAAATGACTATCATTCTGTCATCATGAAGTGCTTCGAGAGGCTAGTTAAGGATCATATCATCTCTACCCTACCTGACACGCTAAATTTGCTTACCGTCCCAATAGGTACACAGATGATGCACACTGCACACTGCCCTATCCCGTCTGGACAAGAGGAATACCTATGTAGTTCATTGACTACAGCTCAGCATTCAACACCAGAGTACCCTCCAAACTCATCATTAAGTTTGAGTCCCTGGGTCTTGACCCCGCCCTGTGCAACTGGGTCCTGGACTTCCTGACGGGCCGCCCCCAGGTGGTGAAGGTAGGAAACAACATCTCCACTCCGCTGATCCTCATCCCTGGGGCCCCACAAAGGTGCGTTCTCACTCTCCTCCTGTACTCCCTGTTCACCCACAACTGCATGGCCATGCACGCTACCTGCCCTCCGGGCAAACTACCTGCCCTCCAGGACACCTACAACACCCGATGTCACAGGAAAGCAAAAAATATCATCAAGGACAATAACCACCCGAGCCACTGCCAGTTCACCCCACTTCCATCCAGAAGGCGAGGTCAGTACAGGTGCATCAAAGCTGGGACAGAGAGATTGAAAAACAGCTTCTATCTCAAGGCCATCAGATTGTTAAACAGCCATCACTAGCACAGAGAGACGGCTGCCTACCTACAGACTTGACATCATTGGCCACTTAATAAATGGAACACTAGTCACTTTAATAATGCCACTTTAAGAATGTTTACATATCTCGCATTACTTATCTCATATGTATATACTGTATCCTTCACTATCTATTGCATCTTAGCCTCTCTGTCACTGCTCATCCATATATTTTATACTTATATATTCTTATCCCATTCCTTTACTAGATTGTCTGTATTAGGTTTTGTTGTGGAATTTGTTAGATATTAGGTTTTGTTGTGGAATTGTTAGATATTTCCATCGAGGCCCAGCAGTTCTAGAGTTAAGAGAGTGCATCGGTCTACGGGACCCCAAACAGATCCAGATCATAAAATCGATTTTAAACCTTTAAACCGCAGGTTCTCTACATGTTTTTGCTCATATTACCTTCTTTCTTCCTTCCAAAAACACCTACTGTTTTCTGACAACTGATGCATCCTCTCCTTCAGAACTAAGCATGCAACTGTGTTGATCAACCAGTCGTTGACCAACAAGTCATTTTGCATGCCGAACAACCCAGGCAATATCAACATCAACAATCAGTGCATTCGGAAAGTATTCAGACCCCTTCCCTTTTTTCCCCCTAATCAATCTACACACAATACCCCATAATGACAAAGCGAAAACAGTTTTTAGACATTTTTGCAAAATAAAAAACAGAATTACCTTATTTACATATGTATTCAGAACCTTTGCTATGAGACTCAAAATTGAGCTCAGGTGTATCCTGTTTACATTGATCATCCTTGAGATGTTTCTACAACTTGATTGGACTCCATCATTGGACACGATTTGGAAAGGCACACACCTGTCTACATAAGGTCCCACAGTTGACAGTACATGTCAGAGCAAACACCAAGCCATGAGGTTGAAGGAATTTTCAGAGACAGGATTCTGAAGAGGCACAGATCTGGGGAAGGATACCAAAACATTTCTGCAGCATTAAAGGTCCCCAAGGACACAGTGGCCTCCATCATTCTTAAATGGAAGAAGTTTGGAACCACCAAGACTCTTCCTAGACCAAACTGAGCAATCGGGAGAGAAGGGCCTTGGTCAGGGAGGTGACCAAGATCCCGACAGAGATCCAGAGTTCCTCTGTGGAGATGGGAAAACCTTCCTGAATGACCACCATCTCTGCAGCACTCCACTAATCAGGCCTTTATAGTAGAGCGGCCAGATAGAAGCCACTCTTCAGTAAAAGGCACATGACAGTCCACTTTGAGTTTTCCTAAAGGCACCTAAAGGACTCTCAGACCATGAGAAACAAGATTATCTGATCTGATGAAACCAAGATTGAACTATTTGGCCTGAATGCCAAGCGTCACATATGGAGGACTGGAGTGGCTTCCAGACAAGTCTCTGAATGTCCTTGAGTGGCCCAGCCAGAGCCTGGACTTGAACCTGATCGAACATCTCTAAAGATACCTGAAAATAGCTGTGCAGCGATACTCCCCATCCAACCTGAACAGAGCTTGAGTGGATCCGCAGAGAAGAATAGGAGAAGCTCCCCAAATACAGGTGTGCCAAGCTTGTAGCGTCATACCCAAGAAGACTCGAGAATGTAATCCGATGCCAAAGATGCTTCAACAAGGTACTGACTAAAGGGTCTGAATACTTATGTAAAATGTAATATTTCAGTTTGAGTTCCTGGGTCTTGACCCCGCCCTGTGCAACTGGGTCCTGGACTTCCTGACGGGCCGCCCCCAGGTGGTGAAGGTAGGAAACAACATCTCCACTCCGCTGATCCTCATCCCTGGGGCCCCACAAAGTGGTTAGACTTTTATAAAAATCCCAACAAAAAACTGTTTTTGCTTTGTCATTATGAGGTATTGTGCGTAGATTGATGAGGGGAAAAACAATTTAATCAATTTTAGAATAAGGCTGTAACGTAACAACTAGGAAAAAGTCAAGGGGTCTGAATACTTCCCGAATGCACTGTATATGGTCATTTTTAGAGGGTAACGTTTAGAATTTCTTAACGAGGACAACAATTGCTTTTTCTACCCGCACTGCACGGTCAAAGAGGTCAAAGCAGGAGAAAAACTGTTTGCTTTTTGTTCCCCCACTTTTGATCTGAAATCACCATCACCCACTAATGAATTTGGTCTCTGCAACCGTGTTCCTGGAGAGCTACCCTCCAACTGTTGTATCTAACCTGATTAATCTTATCAATCAGCTAATCATTAGAATCAGGTGTGTGAGATTAGGGTTGGCATGAAAACCTACAGGCCGGTAGCTCTCCAGGAACAGGGTTGTAACTAAACCAGGGTTAAATCCAAAGATATTATACATAGTCATTAGCTATGTTATAGCACATTTTTTAAGATACATTACTAGCTCAAACACTTTGAATCTGCAAAAATGACAAATTAATTAGTTGGTGATGGTGATTGCAGATCAAAAGTGGGGGAATGAAAAGCAAATATTGCCCCCCTTATCTGATAGTGGGGTGGTAGATGCCAGTTTCCCTTATGGTTCAACTGCCTACATACACACACACACTCAACGGCCCGTTTATTAGGTACACCCATCTAGTACCGGGTCGGACCCCCCTTTGCCATGAATGGATGCACCTGGTCAGCAACAATGTTCAGATACGCTGTGCCGTTGAATTGTTGCTCAATTGGACCTAACGTGCCAGGAAAACATTCCCCACACCAGTACACCACTGCCACCAGCCTGTACCGTTGACACCAGGCAGGATGGATCTATGGACTGATGCTGCTTAGGCCAAATCCTGACTCAGCCATTAGCATGACGCAAAAGGAATCGTGATTAGTCGGACCAGGCAATGTTTTTCCACTCCTTATTTGTCCAGTGTTGGTGATGGTGTGCCCACTGGAGCCAATTCTTTTTATTTTTTAGCTGATAGTAGAGGAACCCGGTGTGGTCATCTGCTGCAATAACCCATTCGTGACAAGGATCAACAAATTCTGCATTCCAAAGTACCGTTCTGCACACCAGTTGTACTGCGCCATAATTTGTCTGTTTGTGACCAACCTGTCACATCTGCTCCTTCCATGACCTCTAGTGCTCATCCTGTGTCTCCTTGACCTGCCACCACTCCCCCAGTGCTCTCTTCCTCTCCCTCTGTGTGTGTGTGTGTGTGTGTGTGTGTGTGTGTGTGTGTGTGTGGGCGGAAACAGGTGTGCTGGAGTCAGAGCAGATCCCCACCAGCTGCAACCTGTTCCATAATCAAGACCTCTACAAATACTCAGTCCTGCCTCTTCCACGCTGCCAGATCGTAATCTCTGCTCAGTCAGTCCATGTTTCTAGCCATTTGTTCCTGTTGTGCCTGTTTTCCCTTGCCTGATGCTGTTTTCCTCTCTCCTACAGTTCTGCCCGCTCTGACTCTGGTCCCTGTCTCCAGTCCGACTTCTCGTCAGTCCTGCTACTCTGTCCTGGATTCCCCACTCTACGCTCCCTTGGATTCCTCTCCGGACCTGCTTACCCTGTCCTCAGCCTCCGCACCTGGTTTCCGGCAACCCGCCCGAGCTTCCCCTGGCCGTGTTTCAATAAATACCTTACCTCGTCTGCTCTTGGGTTCATCTGTTCCGTTTCACGTAACACCGCCTGTTAGCCTGCCCGATTCTTTCCATCCTTCTTCAACCTCTCTCATCAACAAACTGTTTTTGCCCACAGGACTGCCGCTGACTGGATGTTTTTTGTTTGTTGCACCATTCTTAGTAAACCCTAGACACTGTCGTGCGTGAAAAGCCCAGGAGGGCAGCCGTTTCTGAGATACTGGAACCGACAATCATACCACGCTAAAAGTCGCTTAGGGTATTTGTTTTGCCCATTCTAATGTTCAATTGAACAGTAACTGAATGCCTCGATGCCTGTCTGCCTGCTTTATATAGCAAGCCATGGCCATGTGACTCACTGTCTGTAGAAGCGTTCCATTTTCGTGAACGGTGGCGTACCTAATAAACTGTCCACTGAGTGTACATGTACATTTACATTACACACATATGCACGCACGCACGCGCGCACACACGCACACATGCACACACACACAGACACACAGACACACACACACAGAGAGAGAGAAGTCAAGTCAGACAAATCCAGCTCAGAGGCCAAGCTCATGAGGTCCAATAGCAAGATATTTGAATTTAAAATGGAAAATGAATGTGTTTATGCAACAAATGTTGGTGCATCATATCACATCGCATTGACTCATTCCTCTGATCAAACTGAATCGCACCAAATCATTTCAAACTCAAATATATCATTCCTGTATCATATCGGATCGGTATTCAGTATCTATACTGAACAAAAATATAAACGCAACATGTAAAGTGTTGGTCCCATGTTTTGTGAGCTGAAATAAACAATCCCAGAAATGTTCCATACTCACAAAAATCATATTTCCCTCAAGTGTAGTGCACACATTTGTTAACACCCCTGTTAATATTAACTTATTATGGCTGGGGGCAGTATTGAGTAGCTTGGATGAATGAGGTGCCCAGAGTAAACTGCCTGCTACTCAGTCCCAGTTGCTAATATATGCATATTATTAGTATATTTGGATAGAACACAGTCTGAAGTTTCTAAAACTGTTTGAATGATGTCTGTGAGTATAACAGACCTCATATGATAGGCAAAATCCTGAGAAAAAAATCAAACCAGGAAGTGGGAAATCTGAGGTTGGTCATTTTTCAACTCATTCCCTATTGAAGATACAGTGGGATATTGGTCATGTTGCACTTCCTAAGGCTTCCACTAGATGTCAACTGTCTTTAGAAACTTGTTTGAGGCTTCTACTGTACAGGAGGGGCTCATAAGGGCTCTTTGAGTCAGTGGTCTGGCAGAGTGCCACAAACTCGTGACGCTCGTTCACGTTCAGCTCTGTTCCATTGCTTTTCTGAAGACAAAGGAATTCTCCGGTTGGAACATTATTGAAGATGTATGTTAAAAACGTCCTAAAGATTGATTCTTTACATCGTTTGACATGTTTCTACCGACTGTAAACAGAACTTTTTGACATTTCGTCTGCTCCTAGTGAACGCGTTTCATGAGGTTGGATTTGTTTACAAAACGCGCCAACAAAAGTAGCTATTTGGACATAAATGATGGACATTATTGAACAAAACAAACATTATTGTGGAACTGGGATTCCTGGGAGTGCATTCTGATGAAGATCAAAGGTAAGTGAATATTTATAATGTTATTTCTGACTGCTGTTGACTGCACAACATGGCGGATATTTCTTTGGCTGGTTTGGTCTCTGAGCGCCGTACTCAGATTATTGCATGGTTTGCTATTTCCGTAACGTTTTTTTATAATCAAAAGTGAAAATGCTGCCCCATATCCCAAAAAAGTTCATGAGGAGGAAGAGCACACCTCAATTCAAACTGTTGTTAGTTTAAAAAAAATAAAAAAATTGACAACTTGAAACATAGCAGGCAGCGTGCCTTGGTTTGAGGGCAACATGGGTTAACTGTCCTGTTGCGTAACAATCACATTTTGGAACAGTGAGCACATTCTGACAACACGTGAAAAGGTTTTCATTACACAGGTGCACAGCATGGTCATTACACAGGTGCACCTTGTGCTGGGGAACAATAAAAGGGCATTCTAAAATGTGCAGTTTTGTCACACAACACAATGCCACAGATGTCTCAAGTTTTGTGGGAGCGTGCAATTGGCATAATGACTGCAGGAATTCCATCAGAGCTGTTGCCAGATAACTGAATGTTCATTTCTCTACCATCTCTTAGAGAATTTGGCAGTACATCCAACCAGCCTCACAACCGCAGACCAGGTGTAACCGTGCCAGCCCAGGACCTCCACATCCGGCTCCTTCACTTGCGGCATCGTCAGAGACCAGCCACCCGGACAGCTGATGAAACTGAGGAGTATTTCTGTCTGTAATAAAGCCCTTTTAGGGCCTAATGAATTTATTTTAATTGACTGATTTCCTTATACTGTAAGAACAGTAACTCAGTAAAATCATTGAAGTTGTTGTATGTTGCATTTATATGTTTGTGCAGTATAGATATGTATCTAATCGTCTTGAAAGGGAAAGATAAACATTCCTAATTATGTATCCATCATTTCTCCCCATTTCTCCTTTCCCTTTAAAGCTTTCCACTTCCCTGGTGCCCTTTACCCTTCATCCTCTGCCCCCCTCCCACCGTCTCTCTTCTCCCCTTCATCGCTCTGGCTCCTCTCTTTTGATCAAGCGGGATTTGTATCTGTATGCCTGGCTTCTCTCTTCATACAAAGAGCTGCCGATGCTTTTTTTTTTTTTTGCTGAGAAAGGGCATCTGAAGCCATGCGTGGCGCAAATGTGACTGATGATGTGGTTAGCATGGTCCTTAGCGAGTTTGAGGACGTTGTTAGCATGTTCTGTGCCGAGCCGTAACAATCTGATTAGCGGCTTTGCACACGCAGCCCTTGCCCTGCTAAATCAGGTCTGTCAAAATGGACAAGCCAGGGATTTATTGACCGACAAAAATAAGTACAAACACACACACACACTAAGCGATGGTCTGTGAGAATCCACCTCTACTCTCCCTCTAGAGCCAGGTGGTTTGTAGAGCGGTTTGTTTGATCCTATTTCCAGTAGGGGTGTGAATGTTTAAACGACATCGGGATCGTTAACGTTTAGAAAAATCACAAAACCAACACTAACAGCTCCCAAACATCATCATAAAGGGAAACATATTTGTTTTACAAATACCTAATGCACCAATGGTGTAACGTTAGTAGGAGGAAATATTCGCCATGGATATAAGTGCACGGCGCGCGTCATCGTCGTTAGCAGTTGGGAAAATGGTGGAGAATGAAGCAGGTAAGTGACAGTCCTGTATGGCAATACTTTGAGAAGTTAAATGAGAAGGTGGTTAAATAAAGGCACACTTTGTAAGGTGGAAATTGAGCTAAAGTGGCAGTACAGGTTCCCCATTTTCTCCCATAAAAGCTGTCCACTAAGAAAAACCTCCACAGAGGATTCTCCTGTCCTTTTACCCCCAGACCTTGCTTCATCACCAGCAACATTTCTAAATAATTTATTATTCTCCCAACTCAATCATTTTTTTTCTCCAGTAATTGTCCATGCGGGTCTACCTCTCACCCCAGCAGTCTTCCACAGACAGTCAGTAGCTAGAAGAGTAGTCTGGTCTGGGGCCAATAGCTTTCACACGTCTCTGATCTTTCTCTCGCCATCCTAGCAGG
The DNA here is from genome assembly GCF_057628025.1 of Oncorhynchus mykiss. Classification (NCBI taxonomy): domain Eukaryota; kingdom Metazoa; phylum Chordata; class Actinopteri; order Salmoniformes; family Salmonidae; genus Oncorhynchus; species Oncorhynchus mykiss. Next base: position 10,714,108 of record NC_143049.1, read on the forward strand.
ATGGCGGCGCCTTTCATTCAATTAGGCCCAGTGTTGTTACTGTTATGGCTAATAATAGAGCCCCTCTGTTTTTCATGGCTGCCTGTCACCTCTTCACTCATCACAGCCACTGTCCCTTATCGCCATCTCTGCAATCAGCCCTTTCATTACTATCATCACTAGTAGGGACGAGGAGGATGCACACAGGCCCAAAGATACAGGGAGATGGCTGGAGTCGGGGTGGGTGGATGGATGGAGTGCCTGAGGTAAAGAGAGCGAGAGAGATGGAGAGGAAGTCGTTGGTGGAGAGCGATAGATAGAGGGAGGCGGATTTGTGAGCGTGCCTGCGTGGTGTTTGTGTCTGTGTGTGTCAGGAGAATGAGAGCGGCAGGGAGAGAGACAGAGCCGAGAATGGGTAAGGATAGACTGCTGCAGACCCCTGAAGGCTGTGTTGCATTTTGAATTCAGGACAAGGCACACTGACGAACGTAAATTGGTGGAAACTAGCTTGTGAGGAGGAAATGACCAGTTTTGTGTAATGGAGAAAACAGAGTAATTCTCTCAGAGTTTCTTTCTTTCCCTATTCTATCGCTTCTCACCCTTTGTTCTCATTTCCCATCTCATCTCTCTTCTTCTCTATTCCTCAACCTTCTCTTGGTTTCTCTCTCTCTCTTTCCCTCTCTATTCCTTGCTCGACAGCTATTCCTCTCTCTTTTCCCCTCTCCCTCCCTCTCTGTTTTAACCTGTTATAACAAAGACTTGGCCTCTTGTTCATTATTCTTTAAAACCAGTTATCTGCAGGATGGATAGCGCTCTCTGACGTCTCCTTGGGGAAAAGCCAAACATATCAGGGAGACAGGGACAGGGAGTGCTGCGGATCAAAGCCTGGCAGTTGGCGCAACACAGCCAGTGACTGGTGGGAACAGGCTGAGTTGAACCACACTGGTCCCAATGGACCCAAGGCTGTGTGTTCCAATGTTCTACCCTTCTACATGTACTATGGCTATGATTCCCTAAAGCCTTCTCCTTGGAGTATGCACTTGATCACTCTTCCTCATAGTCTTGAAAGTATTGGATGAGTGTTAGGGATGGGCTGGAAGGAGTTTGCACTATATTTCTGACACCGGTACAATTCCTTTTCAGATTCATTTAAGGCGGAAAAAACTAATGCAATCGCTCCATTTTAGGCCACCGCAGGAAAAGACTAAGTGCATGACGGGAGTGATCGAGTGCACACTTTGGGAGAAGGGGAGAGAATTGGAACACAGGCCAAGCTCAAGTCTCATTCCACCAATGCCTTATTATATTTCTCTCGAAGCTCATGGCTCAAAGCACAGAGGTGAGAGGGTTAATTAAAGTGTTAAACTGTGCAGCACTGTAACTTTTACATTCAATTACCTCTGCCTAATACACCCCCCCCCCCCCCCCCCCCCCCACCAACCTCTCCAACCGCACAGATCTCCCCACTAATAATGCTAGAAAGAGTATGTCTTGACACAAAAGAGGAAGGATAAAGTACAGAATGTATAGCTGCGATCGCTACAATACATAAAGGGGAAGCCATGGGAATCTATCTGTCTAGTTATATTCAAACAGCATGCATGTCACGTACAGAAGTTGTACGTCGATTGGTGGAAGGGCAATGTAGTACAGGAAATCACAAGGGACGTGTGATTCGTTTATTTTTTTAAAACAAAGGAAATCCCTGCATAGGAAAACAAAGCAAATCCCTCAATAAGAATAGTGTATGGATGCGGTAAAAAGGTCAATGGAACTCGACCAAAACAATGGAATTGCCATGGAAACACGTGGGGGAAAGATCCCCAGTCGCCTCATTGCCCCCCCAGCAAAATGCGCCTACATTTAGGCTATTGTTAGTATGTGAATTTTACACTGTGTTGAGGTAAACATCTGTGTATAATGCTTGTATGGACGTCAACCCCAACACATGTTCATGTCATCCTTACCAATCGTCTGTATTACAGTTAAAAAACGACTTTGACGACCACCGCCGACTTCTGTATGCTAGCTATGCTAACCAGCTTCTACATGTTAAGCAGCGAAAACAGCCCGATGTATCCAAATCGGACTTAAGTAGCCACACTGTGGGCCTGTTGCAATACATCAACCATGCCGGATTTGACGAATATCCACATTATTAGATCAGATTTGTTGAATGTGCGCCAATCTGGTCAATGGAACGTCTGCATTCCATTGACTCCTTTACCACATCTATGTGGGGAGCCTTCAATACAAAGCCTACTATTTATTTGTATTGGGGGGGTTACAGGTACAATATTAATAGCAATTAATATATTCAGTTTATATAACATGTACTAGGGTTTAACGAGAACGGTACGACAAACATCCAGTCAGCTCCAGTCCTGTGGGCAAAAAAACTGCTCATGGGAGATGTCGAAGGATAATGGCAAGAATCGGGCAGGCTAACAGGCGGGGCCACAAACAGGCCGAATAACGGCAGAGCACATAACAGTGGGGTTTCTAACTCTCTCTCTCACACACACACACACGCACGCACACACACGCACTCACACACATGCAAACACACACACAAACACACACTCATGGACTCATAGAAAGACATACACGTCATCGGAAGCACACACCTCATTTTATTGAAATGAAAGCTCCTGAAATGACCAATTCCCTCATTACTCATTCATATTCTCCTGAGGAAATTCGAATACAAGCTTCCTCACATCGGAAACAGACACATCTGATTACATCCCAAAAAATATATTGCACACTGTCACAAATCCACACCTTATCATAATGTGCTTCCTCACACATACGTACACACACACACACACACACACACACACACAAACACACACACACACACACACACACACATATATGCAAACACACACAAACAAACACACAAAGACACACACGACAGAGTTCTCAAATTGCTGTCGTTTTGCCGAGCTAGTTTCTGGGAAAGTGATAGCTCCTTGTCTAAGCTGGAAAGAAACCAAAGTTAAAAATACACACAGGCACACAGATTCCCAAAATAAAGATACAGAGGAGTTATAGAATCGAAAACATTTTCATTTAGCGCTCACCTCCTTTCCCCTGTTCACAAAGCCCTGGTAATTCTAACCCTCTTTAAAGTCATGGTGCAGCCCTTGCAGAGGTTTCTTAATTGGAAAAGTGTCTTCCATTCGGGGGCATGATTAAAATGCACTGTGCTGTGGTGAGAGATAAAGAGTTGGAGAGATGGAAGGAGATGAAGAGATAGAGCAAAGCGTTCCCGGAGGTAGAGAGGAGTGCCAGAGGGGTGAATGCTGGTTAGCCACAGAGCCTGAGGGGTTGTGGTGGGGTGGGGGGGGGTGGGGGTTGTTGGCAGAGCATGGGGAGATTGAAGGTCTATGTTAACCCTGAGGGCCTATATGAAACTGGGCACACAGAGGGCTCAAAAAGTCATTGGATCTGCTCATTTGAGCTGACATTTTGGCTCTAACACCACAGCGACAAGTTAGTCCCTGTGAGGTGAGGTGGAGAGAGGGAGAAGCCCTCACCTACAGTTGTGGGTGACGGCTCTGATAACAGTTCTATCCCACTGCTCACAACAATTCTCCACTGTTTCTAACACTTCCCTCTGACTGTGGCATATTCATGATATCCACACTCACACACATCCCAGTCCCCGGGATGTCACATTACATTGTTTGTGTTACAGTACGTGTGAATGTGTGTGAGAGAGGAGATGTGCAAATTCGATGTCTGTTTGCGTGAGTGTGTGGTGGATTTTTCTGACTCTGAGGTTTGTGTGTCTCTGTGTGTGTGCGTGTGTGGATGTTCTCAGGTGTGTTATGTGAAATGTGTGTGTTCCTGATCCTGTGGCGTGATTGTGTGACAGAGCATTGCTGGGAGGAAATGGGCTTGACTCGCCAATGTTGGCTCCACTCCTCCACACCTCCAGGGCCGATTTGAGCCCCTCCCCGGAAGATAATCCGTCCTCCACGGCTATCCCCCTTGGTGGGCTGGCTCAGTGGCCAGATCAGGGCTGCTCTGGGGCGGGAGGGTGGCTGCGGGCTGGGATAGGCCTCCACTGGTGCTCTACTGGAGCTCTGCTGAGCGGGTGCCAGCTGGTGTGGATAGATCACTGAGCACCGCAGGCACAGCGATAGAGGGACAGGGCTGATCACTGAGCACCGCCGCAGCCCCATGGTGGTTCTTCTGTTTCAGCCCCTCCATACACCTCCACCACCACCATTGCCAAAGAATAGAACATGCTTCGTTTGCTGTCCACTATGTTCAGGGGCAGCAGACTGAATATGGGTGGAGAGTAATTATAAGAGCCTGAGTGAGCTGACTGTACAGTAATGGCTCTGGCAAGAATTCAATCAAACCATAAGAAAGCCATAAAAGATTATGGGGAAAAAAATGTGGGCCAGAACAATGAAAGTTATTTTTTTAAACTTCATATCTAAATGAGGTTTCGCTCTGTTTCAACCGTAAACATTGTCCAACTAATTATCGAAGATTTACCGCAAACATTTTCACTGTGCTTTTTTTTTTTACCCCCACAGTGTGAATTGAATTCCCCAGTTTTGATTCCAACTTCACTCTCCAAACGGCAATGGCAATAAGCTAAGGATCACCAATCCGAAAAACTGAAAAAAGGGCTTCAGCTCCACGCCTAAAGTGACTGCGTCTCATACCCTGCCAACAAATCAAGCAGTGTGTTCACTTAAGAGTGTTCAACTTACATACGATGTAAATTATCGTTTTCCCACCGCTCTGGTATCCATCGATCCAAGCCATGCTACCCAGACATAAACCTGCTCACAATGCACTTTCACTTGGGGAATAGATTGCCAATGTGAGAGATCCTTCCACCCTCTGGCTCTGTCAATGGAATCAAATCGGTTATACCAGAATCAAATCTTACACGTGTGTGCATGCGTGCGTGTGTGCGGGTGTGTGTGTGTACACGTGTGTGCATGCGTGCGTGTGTGCGGGTGTGTGTGTGTGTACACGTGTGCATGTGATGGGAATGTGGATATGTATTTGAACGGCTACGCCACACTAGAAACATGAAAGCTGTAAGTATTCATAGCCTCATCCTCCTTCAAAGTCCTTATGATATATACTCTACACGAGTTTGTTCCATCCAGCTTTGCATCACAACAAACCCCATTGTCTTCATGCGTATGTCTGAGACAATAAAGATGTCATCTACACGACTCTATGCCTGCCTCCATTCACACACCACGAGAAGGAAACTGAGGTTGAAGAAAAGGAGGCAGTTCTTCTCTCAAACAAAGGGTGTCATCCTGAAGAGGTTGGATATTCATTTAACTAGGCAAGTCAGTTAAGGACAAATTCTGATTTACAATGACGGCCTACACCAGCCAAACGCTGGGCAGGTTGTGCACAGCCGTATGGGACTCCCAATCACAGCCAGTTGTGATACAGCCTGGATTTGAACCAGGGTGTCTGTAATGATGCCTACAACACTGAGATGCAGTGCCTTTAGACCGCTGCGCCACTCGGGAGCCCAGGGCTCTCAGGTAAAAAAACACACTTCTGCACATTTATCACTCCAGTGTTGAATTGCTAAACTGTAATTATTTCGCAACCATGGCCTATTTATTGCCTTACCTCCCTTATCTTACCTCATTTGCACACACTGTATATAGACTGTTTTTTCTCTCTCTATTGTGTTATTGACTGTATGTTTGTTTGTTCCATGTGTAACTCTGTGTTGTTGTTTGTGTCGCACTGCTTTGCTTTATCTTGGCCAGGTCGCAGTTGTAAATGAGAACTTGTTCTCAACTGGCCTACCTGGTTAAATAAAGGTGAAATAAAATTAATTTAAATAAACACTTAGAGACACTCTAGAATAGAAGGGCCCATGACAAGAAAGGCATTCATTGCATATTATGAAACAGGAGAAATCTCAGCCATGCAAAGGGAATGCCCAATAAAGGAGTGTGTGCTGAGATTCAAGGCTACAAGGCTTCAAGGTTGCAGGACTACAAGGCTTCAAGGCACTTTGGCACTAGCTCAGCTAGCGGTGGCTATTAGAAAGGCCGTCGTGGCAAGGCTATGCCTCTCTGTAGTCTTTCAAAGCACCTCAATGCGGAGGCATGGCATTGTGCGCAACAATAAAGCTCCGGAGCATAAGGGTGAAGGAAAACCAGCAAGGCCCTGACAAACCCTCCCCCACACACACACACACACACACTAGGCTGTGTACGCACAAACAAAAGTGGAAAACATCAAGAAGCAGAGAGGAGGGCTGTCAAGAAAAGTGAAAGGAACCACTGCCTAGAGGTAGCAGAGATGGAGAGGAGACGGTGAGGAGGGGAAGAAGAGGGTGGAAACAACAGAGAGAGTAAAGGATGATAAGATTAGACAAAAAAAAGTGGGGAAGGAGGAAGGTGAGACGGGGGAAAGGGATGTGGGAAGAAAGATATGTGAAAGAACCGAGGAGTGATAGGAGAGAAACATTGGTTGGAGACGGGGGCGAAGAGTGACAAACAAGAGTGGGAGGAGGAGTGGGAGAGAAACATTGCAAAGGCAGAAGGAGGAGAGAGGATGGATGGAGGGATAGATGGGAAAGCAAGCGTTTAGAGGTACTTTGCAACACCATGCGGAGAGTTGGCAAGAGAAAGAGCCAAGATGAGCGAGGGAGAAATATCGAAGCACCATATTGTCAGAAGACAGTCCAACAAGAGAGAGTGAGAACCTGTAAGGGTGTTTGAGGGAGTCCAGAGAGAGAGGGAGAGAGAGAGAGAGAGAGAGAGGAGAGTAGAAGATGAGAAGGAAGGGGGTAAAAGACCGAAGGAGAGAGAGAGCGAGATGGTGGTGGTGATTTGCTGATGTTATCTCAGTGCAGGGAGGTGTGTGTGACACAATCTCAAATTGGAAATCGCTGTTTCAATCTCGCCTCACTCTCTGGTTGCCCGCTCCACTGATAACGAGACCAGCCTAATTCTATTAAAAATAGCCTGTAAGTGCAGTGGTGGCAGAGACAAAGGCACAGGCAGGCGGAGGAGGAAACATGCAGGGAAGCAGCCCCTAAGACTCCAAGTCATAGACTCTACCCTACCCGGAATAAGCATTCCTCTCTATCTCCACATCCCATCTACCTCTCTTTACCTTTCTCTTCCTCCATCCCTCAGCCTGCTCTATCTGACTACCCATCGGTCTCTCCATCTATCTACCCCATCCGCCTGTTCTTATCTCTCCCTACAGGTTGGTGTTCTCATTTAGGGGCTGCTCTGCTCTGATTCTCTGGCTTTCTACCCATCTCTCTTTATCTAACGCACTCCCTTCTCCCTCTCTCTCTGCGCATCCCTCCCGCCGTCTTTCTCTCGGGGTCTCTGTCCTCAGAGGCATGTGCCAAGGTCTCATCCAATGATGTTCAAAAAAGTTAAACATGTGTAGAAAAGTCTGAGTGACAGGTCTGTGCTCTTTCATCTTCCTCTGCAACCCCTCAGCCTATGGGAGTAGAGGAAGAGAACTGCCTCACGGGTCTAACCAATAAATAAGTAGAGGGGCAGCTACAATCGCCAATCAGCAGGCTGATCAATCTGATTGCATTGAGGGAGTTTTTGGGAAGACACTGATTGGATCCATGCAGCAGAATAGAGAATGAAGTTGAAAAGACCACCCAGCAGCCCGCCTAACTCTCAGTGCTCAGACAAAATAAATAACACATGAAATCCTAATGAGCCGCCTCATAACAGGTCTGCAGAGGCCTGCAGTGGTCGGAGAATAGGATTAGTTCAAAATGAGGGATCAAATCGGAGAAGAAACGGAGCGAAGAACAGCCCAGGACCCTTCTCGCCTCGATACCATATGCTTCTGAACACCGGACACATTTTGTTTTCCCAGAGGACTTGCGTACAGAAAGAAGAAACGGGTAAGTGGGTTTGCCCACATAAAAAAAAAAGCTAAACACTTGTGACTCCACCAGGGATGAAAGTGTTGGGCTGATAAATGAATCAACCCGTCATTAGTTTATATCTACTGCTAAGGATTCCTGGGTTTCCACTTAAGGCACACACGACGGAAGAAGCAAAATGTTCATTCAACTGTGAGAAAGGTTCTGAATCTCTCTCTCTCTCTCAGCCGCGCGCGTGTGTGTATGTGTGCCTGTCACACTTTGTAGCTTACATTGATCATTTCCTGTCATGCCAATAAAGTCAATCTTAACACAAATCTGAACGAAGAGAGGAGCGCCTCTACCACAACAGCAAAGGCAGAGAGGGGAGAGAGATCAAGAGAGAGAGAGAGAATTTGGTAGACAGGAGACAGTCAAGGGTGAAAGATAAGAGACGTGGGGATTACAAGAGAGAAAGAGAGAGAGAGAGAGAGATGAAGAAGAATAAAACATATATAGAGGAGCTGTTATATCATCTGGGCTCTAGATGAGATGGTCACTGCCGAGGTGGGAGTTAGGGTCTGGGTGAGCGATGGGAGCAGGGACAGAGAGATTGGAAAGACGACAGTGAGATAAAGGAAATGATAATGGTCTGGGAGGAGAAGGCCTAGAAAACAAGGGCCTCTCTGACGGTGGATTTAGAACATATCCTGCATCCTGTTTCATCGAGTCGGGTACACACTGAGCTCAACATAGGCCTATATCCAATTCTAAATGACAAGGCAATGACCGACCAAACTCTTTAAAAACCAACCTAGGTTATTTTGGTCCTCATCTGTCTGATCTCCTCCAGACCCAGCGCCCGGCCAGGCCCTTTGTTCCAAAAAGAAAGCCCAGCCGCGGAGTCATACTGAGAGAGTCAACCCCAATCAAGGTAGAGCCTCTACAGTATTAGTCTTGACTGACCCACAAAGCCTACCCAACACTAAAGCCAAGTTAAACTAGAGCAACACTATGTATGTGTCTTACAAGTGCAGTCAGTCCCCACACTGCTGATTGATGGGTAGAGTGAAAACCATGAATGGATTGGCATTTTTCAACTGTCTAATCTATCTGGTCAAGCCCCCTCTGTCTTTCTCCTTCCATCTCCTCATGGTAAAAAAACCTGCCAATCAATACCGGGATCGAGGGCACTAGTGATTTAGAGTAAGCTCTCTTCACCTCTCAGTGGTGTAACATTCATGATTGGCAAAGAGAGCACGTCTTACTCAGGACAGAAGACAGCCATTCACTCCCCACACACAGGCCAAAACATTCACCATGCGAAGAACTGTCTGTCAGTGGTCTGACTGAGCAGCCATTTTGAAGGATGAGAGAGAGAGAGAATGGATTTGTCTACCTTTTGATACCCCTATTCCCTGTATTAGGGCTGCAAGATTTTGGACAAAATATCTCATTGTGAATTTTAGGGCTAGATATTGCAATTGGGATGATGAATTGGGATTTTCCAAACCCTTGGTAACGGTGGTAATTCCGTCAGACATGGTTAAAACAAGTGTCCGGGTAGAGAGCATCACTTCTGAAAAATGAGATCATACGAATGAACACATTCCGTGCTCGAACAGTGGTACGTTGCAGCCGTGTTATAACCCACACGTGTGAGCTCCGTTTCAACTTGTCCCATGATTATGTTATGCTGTGTTGTTATGGTGACTTGGGGAGAAATATATGCGAGACGGCGTGTGACATCTCCTGTCCTGTCTGCAGGTGTGTGGGGGGGGGGGGGGGCTTTGCTGCTTCCGGGCGCTTTCTTCACCGTGCAATCGTCATGAAATAGGGGGATGCTTCTTCTTCATATAGTTGAATGTATTTGCTGTGTTGTCGCCACAACTTGGAGGCACTTTTTTAGACAACACTTGCATTTGGTTGACTGACATCTGTTTGCCGAGCGGCTGAAATACTGCCATACACCATAAGATCCGCTGGTGATTGGTAGGCATCCTCTGTGCGTGTAGAGAGTGAATGGACTGAGTCTAGGGCGTCTCATTGGAGGAGGTACCGTAGCCTTGTTTTTGTTGGATTAACATAGTGTCAAAGAAAGGGAGAAAATTGCAGCCTCTTGCGATATTGATATTACACGTCAATATCGCAATTTCGATCCGAATTCCATTAAATGTGCAGCCCTACCCTGTGTAGAGCAGTACATCTGGCCAGAACAACGACTCTGCGGCTTTGGCCTAAAGTAGCGCACGACGGGGAATAGAGTGGTATTTGAGATTTGCACCGTTTATTTATTTATTTTTATCCTCAAAATAAGATGCCACCACTGCGAGGGAGAAAAGGCGAGCGGGAAGGCAAGACAAGGAATGTTTTGAAAAGCGGGTTGAAAACACACTTAGATGAGCTCTCCTCTCAGCAGCTCTAAGGAAGCTGGGATCAAACAGCAGAGTTCAAGGGTCTCTCGTTACAATGATGCAGGGTGAGGCTGATGGGGTGCCAAGCGGCGCGGATGAATGTGACTTTTTGGCTCAGGTTTTAGATAGTTGTATTTTTCCCGACACGGGTTGCTTTTATTCTACTGAAAGCACATTGAATCGATCTGCGTAAAGACCGGGGAGATTTGCTGGTGGATTAAGTCTTTCATTAGGGAAAGCGAGAAGTTAATTGCGACGACAGCTGCATTTCTCTGACTTTACACGATTGGCATTTTAACAGCGTCTCTTTAAAAACGGAAAAAGCCATTTTCAATAAATGCAGGGCAATCTTTGCACGATGAATCGAGCTCAAATGAGCTTTTCTTCTCATTCTCTCCTCATTCTAAAGGCGTGTTGGCAGCACAGTGTCGGAGTGAGTTGTCGCGCAGAGACGTCACGCAACGAAAAATAAAGCACTCCACAGCGAACGATGAAACAGACGCTCAATGTGAAGCGATATCAAAAGTGAGCTAGAACACTGATGACGACTGATGAAGGGAGAGAAGGGAGCATTAAACTAGTGAATAAAGTCACGGGGAACTGAGTGAGTGAGAGGTTCTCTAACTGATTGATTAGGGGGGTTGGGGGGGGGGGGGGGTGAGACAGTGCTAAAAGACAAGGGAGAAAAGTGAGGGAATTGAGGGGACTAGAAAATGTGAACATTGTCAAATGACAAAACTACACCTAGGAAACACGCAACAAGACATCAGCACAGAAATGACCGTGCTCAGGCATGCGCAATTACGTACCAGCGTGGAAGTAGAATACGTTTTAGGATGATAAATGCGGTATGAGGGGAGATACAAAGGGGGGGGGGGGGGGGACAGAGGACCCCGGCAATGTATGGGCGCGAGAGAGACAGAAACAGAGTGAGAAAAAAAGAGTCAGAGAAAGCTAGATGACAGCAGGAGGGAGGAGAGAGAGAGAGGGAAGGAAGGGGGTTAAAGAGTATTGCTATATGTGTGAAAATAAGAGATAGAGACAAAAGAAACAGGAGGCATGAAGGAACAAATGAGTGGGGGAGACAGACAGTGAGAAAGGAGGGATAGAGGACAAATGAGAGAAGGAGTGAAGCGGTGAGAGGAGGAATTGAGAGCAGGAGAAGCCCAGCGGTATATGAGAGACAGGGTAACAGGCACTGTTAGTGCCGATCAATTTCCCGTCCCTCAATAATAGATGTGACGAGTCTGGTGGGCTGTTATCAGACGTGCCTGACCGACCGAAATACAATCCCCACAGGGATCCCTCATACACTCATACACACACACACACACTGGCACAACACACACAAATACACACATACTACACACTGTCATAAACAGCATATTCACATTACCACAAAGCCCAGGAGCACACAGTCACTCAGTGTCATGACCATAGATTCTAGAATACACACACACACACACACATGTACACTCTCATCAACAGCACTTTCTCCTCAAATCACACAAACCACAACCCGTCATCAGCATTCCCACCGTATGCTATACCATGCCTTCTCTCACTCTCCATTTCTCGTCTTGCTCTCCTCTGCTCTCCCTCCATGGCTTACCCTCTCCCTACGGAGACTCGCGCCGAGATTCATGCTCATCTCGTGGTGATGACAGCCGTGGCCATATGTCACTAGTGCTTTTAACAGTGCAGCTGTAAATGTAGCAGCAGGCATGTGGAAGAACCTCAGTGACAGAACACGACAGGAACAACTCTCTCTTTACCCAGATCTGTCAGGAACACCTCTGTCTTTACCCAGATGTGTCACCAACACCTCCCCTTTTATCTCCAGCAATCCTGGGTATTTATTTGTGTGTGTGTGTGCGCGTGCGCGTGCGTGCGTGCGTGATTTGGATTCCCTTATGTGTATGCAAGCTCTATCTGTGCATGTGAATAGTGTGCTGCCTGTGTGTAGCTATAACAGCCAATGTGTGAGTCGTGGAATAGGAAAACGTATCAAATGAATCTAAACAGCGTCTGTGTTGAGACGACACCAGAACAAGGGTCAGTCTAAAACTCTCAAGGTCAACTCTAGACCTGGAAGCCAGTCCCACTGCTCCCCCCCCCCCCCCCCCCCCTCGTTTCCCTCTTAACCAGGGACTGATTTAGACCTGGGACACCAGGTGTGTGCGCAATAAATTATCAGGTGGAACAGAAAACCGGCAGGTTCCGGACCTCGTAGGGTCAGAGTTCAATAACCCTGGTCTTGAAGATAGGAACCTGACTTAAGAGTAAGAAAACCACAACTAAGAAGACTAGAAATGAAATCCTGACCACAGTTACTTTAGAACAGGGGAGTGGTACTACAGTCCTCGGGGGCCAGAGAGGTGTCACACTTTCCCCCCATCCCTAGCGAACACAGCTGAATAAACTAATTGCATTCTAAACTGAAGATCATGATTAGTTGATTACTGGACAAAACATATAACTTTTTTTTGCTCAGGAAGATCGTGTACTATGCTATTTAATACGTGTCCACTATTTCCCTCTATTCAGTAGGACATTTACTTAGTGGGACCCTCAAGCTATTGTCATGTCCATGAAGCCAATACGAATGTCCAATCATGATGGCATAATAAATGAGCCACTGTGTAAAGTGTGACAAAGATAATTTGTCTAAAGAGAATGCAGTGAGTGGTGGGAAAGTCTCATCCAGGCCATTTGGCCCGGATTCAACAGCCAATCTGTATTCTAACAGCCTGGGCTGTTACATTAATGTTTGACACAGTTTAATTCTGGCAGTGGCACAGTCAAGAAACTTTTTTTGGGAGAAAGATGCTGACTTTTCTAACAGGCTGCTAAAATGACTGAGTCAGCAAGCCCCTAATACGGAGACAGACCCACACACTCGAACACACACACACACACAGACATGCCAACAAAACACACACTCAGACAAACACACTTCCGTATGCACACATGAATCCAGAAACGTGGGGCTGATTTGCCCGTTGCCACAGAGATACGTGATGGTACTTCCAACCCGAAGACTCCTGACAGATTGTGGTCACAACTGAGCAGCTCTAACCTCAAGGTCAATGAGGATGAAAACCCCAAAATCCACACAACGAAGCAGCCCACTCTGTAATTATTTACAGAGCAGAGCCACCGAGAATCCAATCCAGTTCATTTGGAGCATCTGAAGAGTATGATAGCCCATCTCCAGGAGCTAACACAAGACCCAGGTCTCACGAAAAGGTTACTCACACTCACCACGCGGGCATGTAGTTCAACAGACCACCTCCATGGCAGAAGCTCTATGGCTGTTACTGTGGAATTCCCCCAAAAATGCCATCAACCATCCATTCAACCAACCAGCAGGTATTCCATTGGCATTTGAAAACATTAATAATCTAATTCCAAATGCTCCATTTAGTTAGAGGCAGTACCTATCTGGCGCTAAGCACATGACACCATGAAAGAGAGACACACGGACTGACTTCTGACTAAGGAATGCACATCAGGAGGTCCACGTCTCCTGGTGGGCGGTTTAAGTTCGAGGTGGTACCCGCTTGTTCGATTGTTACCCCCGCGTTTGTTCCAGCATTTCCGTTCAAACGCATCTTTTGTTTCCCCTCTAAGAATCAGTGAGCACATCAGCAATCTCCCATGGAACAGGAAATGTGGAAAGCAAAACAGATTTCTGTTTCTTTGAACGTTTAAGGATGTTTTTTTATATTTTTTCCACTTCTGAGCTGTATCATTAATTATGCATCAAATTAGACTTTTTGATTTAAGAATCCAAAAACGCAACAACATGATTTGAGCATGCTTCTGGAGGCAACACTTTTCTCGCTAATTGAAGTGAGAGACGATACGCTTCAATAAAATAAAAAAAAATCAAACAAAGAAACGAGAGATGATGAGATAGGACTAAAAAGGAAACAAAAAAAACAACGTTTTTCAATTCATGTTGCTGATACTTTGACTCGTCACTTTGACTCGTCACTCGGCATTGATGAGAACAGCTGAACAGTCGCACAAAAAATAAAACAAACGCACACATGCACACACACATCCACGCAGCCGAAAACACAGACACAAATAGAAACAAACGCACACATGCACACACACATCCACGCAGCCGAAAACACAAACACAAATAGAAACAAACGCACACATGCACACACACATCCACGCAGCCGAAAACACAAACACAAATAGAAACAAACGCACACATGCACACACACATCCACGCAGCCGAAAACACAGACACAAATAGAAACAAACGCACACATGCACACACACATCCACGCAGCCGAAAACACAGACACAAATAGAAACAAACGCACACATGCACACACACATCCACGCAGCCGAAAACACAAACACAAATAGAAACAAACGCACACATGCACACACACATCCACGCAGCCGAAAACACAAATAGAAACAAACGCACACATGCACACACACATCCACGCAGCCGAAAACACAGACACAAATAGAAACAAACGCACACATGCACACACACATCCACGCAGCCGAAAACACAGACACAAATAGAAACAAACGCACACATGCACACACACATCCACGCAGCCGAAAACACAAACACAAATAGAAACAAACGCACACATGCACACACACATCCACGCAGCCGAAAACACAAACACAAATAGAAACAAACGCACACATGCACACACACATCCACGCAGCCGAAAACACAGACACAAATAGAAACAAACGCACACATGCACACACACATCCACGCAGCCGAAAACACAGACACAAATAGAAACAAACGCACACATTCACTCACACGTACTCAACATGTTTTTTTTTGTTCGTTGTATTGGGTGAGAGACGATTGGGTGGATTAAGGCACGGGATAGAACCGTTTGAATGAGGAGACACTTTTATATAATGTGTTGCAAAGACAGTCATGTGCACCGGAGCTGGGGAAAAAGACTGACCACTATAGCAACAGGAGTCACACACACACACACAAACACACACACACACACACGTGCGTACTGTGAGCTACACTCTAATACACTTCAAATCACAAGCTCAGCGTTCCTTGGACGGAGTTATCGATGATTCATTTTGTGTTTTATCAAAGATACAGGAGTACCATTAAAAAGTGATCAGTCAACTACCAGGCATGAGGAGGCTGGTTTTAATTGCCCATTCATCAAAAGGGTTCCTCAAGTAGATCCAGCACTGAAATATCAGGCATGAACCAACTGAAGTCCACTACATTAATAGCGTTACTGATGAATCTCGCATACACACACTCTCCTGCTGGCTCACTGTTGAAACTCATTTCACACACACACGGGAGTGGACAACAACAATAATCACACACTGACACACCTCTCTCACACACACACACACGCGCACACACACTCCAACAAACAAATATATTCATAATTTATACACATTGTTACAAGGACAGTCACTTAAAAGAACACGATGCTGTCAAATACAAACAATTGGAGGCAGGCTCACTGTATTACAAAACATCCAGTACTTTATCATAGAGTACAATGGCATACATCATAATTTACTGTAGTAATCAAATCTATGCCATGCTTAAACAATCATGAATAAACACAGTCTCTGTATACTGCCTAGTAGCATCAAGAAACCTTAAATCTCACCATCTCATTCCAGCCATTTTATATAAGCTTAAAATGCACAGCCTCTAAGGATGTGTTCAGCCAATTCCCTGCAGAGCATGCCACATGAAGAACAACGCTGGTTTGAAACAGGAATTAAACTGGTTCATTCATTTTGTTCTCTTTGGTTCCATTACCAGGCTTCAAGACACTTACAGGCATTTGAGCGTTTTTTGTCATGTTTTGGGAATTCTTGCTTTTATCCATTTTACCGATGCATGCACTCTAACGAAACAGTTTTCGGTCACTTCCCCAGAATTATGCGTGCTGCCTGCCTAGTTTTTCCCACACGAGCGGCTGCATCCATTGACAATTCAGCCGTCTCTTTCTGCTCTCATTTTCTGGTTTTAGCCTTTGCACTAAACCCTGCGCCTCCGGATCAGCTGTGTTAGCTGCTGAGCAGCTGCCCTGGGCCAGGAATTGGCTGGTGTTGTTATTAAGGGTTACCCTAAATGCATTGAATGGGTTAAAATAAGCTTGAAGACACATGTAGACGACACTCACACACACACTTATCTTGTGTCTCCTTCAGACGATGGATTGATGAGAAAAATCTTCAAAGTGGCAAAGCGAAGCCAGGCTGGTGTTTGATGTGAGGATAATGATTTAGGTATGCTGCTGCCTGAGAAAGAGACATTTCCATGCCAACCTGAATGGGGCCTGGAAACCCTCATTTAGGGCTGTGAGTTGGAAACCAGAAATTTGGAGGGTCTGATGAATATTACAAGCATGAGATTTGCTGCTCGGAGGTCTGAACAAGGAAGTTCTGAAAGAGAAGTCTGGTGGCATTTGGTTGGTGTTTTGATGTATGGGGAAGGTTAGGTAGTTAAGAGAGCACACTACAGCTCACTACCACTTTCACACACCATTCCTCCAGGGGGCAGCAGCAACCATGTCCAAGTGCTGGGCTGCCAAGCCTTGAAAAGGACAGGTGCTGCCAATTAAGGTGATCGCCAGTCAGTGTCCCAGCTTGCAATTCGTGAGGCTGTTGGTTTGTTTGGTGGCCGTGACGCCTTCATTTAAAATAAATAAATAAAAGTCATCTTTATGCGTCTATGTAGTTTTCCTTTTTGTATATATTTGTTTTTGTCACCATCTTGACATAATAATCCGTTTGGACTGGTCAACCAAGAGGTCGAGAGAGACAGAGCTGTCCCTGGACCATAGTAAGGTTGCTCTCTGCCTGGACGCGTACATTTAACACCACGCTGATTTCTCACATAGATCCACATCTTAAATCAGATTAGAGACCAGTTAACTAGATCTAAGATCGCTAGACATAAGGAGAGCAGCAAAATCAGTAGGTTAGTTATTCGTTTTGTAACATTGGTTGGTGTTTAACCTTTTCACGCGTGAGTTCCAAACATCTCTAACGGTCGCCCCCAGGGCAAGACCTTTTTAATGCGCATGATGTCAGAATGCTCTCACTGTTCCAAAAATGTGGTTGTTACGCAACAGGACAATTAACCCATGCTGCCCTTAAACCAAGGCACGCCTGCTAATTAACTATAGGCTGTTTCAACTTGTCAATTAAAAAAAAACGTAAAAAACGGTTTAAATTGAGGTGTGTTCCGCCTCCTCATTAATTCACATAGTAGTAGCCCATTATACTGTTTCGGGCCTATTTACGTTTGAGGCATTACTGAGCCGGACAAAAGTTATTTATTCTACAAGAGTCCAAGCACAAACGGTTTCCTCCTCGGCATATTTCCCTGCTGGTGCCCACATTGACTTCACTAATAATAATAACTTTGGACATGTGCGCGTTCCTATAAAAGTAAGTGCCTTATCACATGATCATTATAATTTCTGTATATCTAGTTGTTAACATTTACACAGTAGCACACCGTATATACAGTACTAGTCAAAAGTTTGGGCACACCTACTCATTCCAGGGATTTTCTTTATTTCAAAAAAATGTTCTACATTGTAGAATAATAGTGAAAACATCAAAACTATGAAATAACATATTCTCTCAACCAGCTTCATGAGGTAGTCACCTGGAATGCATTTCAATTAACAGGTGTGCCTTGTTAAAAGTTAATTTGTGGAATATCTTTCCTTAATGCATTTGAGCCAATCAGTTGTGTTGTGACAAGGTAGGGGTGGTATACAGAAGATTTTGTAAGAACAGCTCAAATAAGAAAAGAGAAGCGACAGTCCATCATTACTTTAAACTGTAATAGCTACTGTAAATTGGGCAGTGCAGTTAGATTAACAAGAATTTAAGCTTTCTGCCAATATCAGATATGTCTATGTCCTGGGAAATGTTCTTGTTACTTACAACCCTGTGCTAATCGCATTAGCCTACGTTAGGTCAACCATCCCGAGGGGGACTCACCAATCCTGTAGAGGTTTTAAGACATGAAGGTCAGACAATCTGGAAAATTTCAAGAATTTAAACGTTTCTTCAAGTGCAGTCGCAAAAACCATCAAGCGCTGTAATGAAACTGGCTCTCATGAGGACCGCCATAGGAAAGGAAGACCCAGAGTTACCTCTGCTGCAGAGGATATGTTCATTCGAGTTACAAGCCTCAGAAATTGCAGCCCACCATCTTGACATAACAGTCATCTCAACATCAACTGTTCAGAGGGGAGGCCTTTGTGGTCGAATTGCTGCAAAGACACCACTACCAAAGGACACCAATAAGAAGACTTGCTTGGGCCAAGAAACCAAGAAAAAATTATAAAAATGATTGAATGAGTAGGTGTGTCCAAACGTTTGACTGGTATTGTATGTATGGAGCTGTATGTATTTATTGTTTTATTCACATGTTTTCAAGTTCTGGTGACAAATCATGCATTCCGATTCTTGCATACACTGTAATGGACACATATGATAAGTGTAAAATACCTTTTTGAAGGTTGTACTGATTATGATGAGCTAAGCTAATTGCCAGCTCAATGTGGCGCCATGTTTGTTGACATCATACAATGCATTATGGTTGTCACGTAAATGTCTGTCAGACCAAAGATGTTATAACAAAAACGAGATGAAGGGATGGTTCAATCGTCTTTCGGGTAAACTTACGGAAGTGAATGATGGTCGACGACACACCCGTGAGGTCACCTGTGATGTGATAAACTGTAAATAGTATTTGCTATTAGCTAATTCATATTATGGTTTCTTTCAGCCGAGAGTTAGCTAAATCTGACCGCTCGTGTTAGGTCAATCTTTCCTCAGTTAGCGCTAGGACTAATGTAGCCTGAATTTTCCGGTTTTGGATGAGAATTGTGTCATTGTGTCGCTACTTCTGTGAATGTCTGAACATTGCATCCAAAAAATAAACTGCTCACATTGAGGACATAATGTTTTAAGGACTGTGTTTGTGAAAAATGTTTATGTGAAGAAACAGTGTGGCCAGCTGAAACGCTGACTGTTGCATCAGTCGTAACTGGACGCTCTAAGTACAGTGTTCTGATCACACCGGTTTGAGCGCACGCTGCGGGGACCACTGTAGAACGAGCACTCCTGTGTGTTCGTACGTGTCAAAGGGTTCACTTCCGTAGTTCGTTAGCCTACATTATAACGAAAGAAGCTCTGTGTCAGCAAACCTGTCGGTCTACGTGTGTGTGAACGACACATTAAATGGCTACGGCTCTGCACTGCTGAATGCACTGCAGCTATCGGTTCATCGTTGTCATACAGTAATTCAGTGTGTAATACCCGTCTAAGTCCCTGCGAAGCAGAGGAGCAGGCAGTGTCTGCACCGAGCATGTTAAGCCCACTCAATGTCCTATAGGACAGGCCAATTTAACACTGGAATAAGCCAATTATCTTTGTGGAGTAGACAAATTTACAATAGGATTTCCCCCAATTCCTTCTGGACTCCCATGTCAGAGCTTGGAGTTGCTTTCTAACGGCCACACACACCGCCGCAAGCCTACCCAATACGAACACACACACTTGCATCAGACACACTCCCGGGTGAGCCCCCACTGCGATGAATGTGCCCTCTATTCCTTAAAATGAAAGCCTCCCTCTCGTTCCCTTTGCAATAATGTCTCCAGCAGAGCGGACCGCTGTGTGTACATTTTCATGAGGAAAATCCTCCATAATCCGAGCGGCCAGCGTGAGAGGTGGTTCACGTCAATCTCTGAAGGCAGGAAGAGGCTTGGCGCCTCACGTGCCTGCCACACTCCAGCCCCACATCCCTACATGCTCCAGCCACAAAAGAGACCTCCTCCCTGGGCTTGGCACAGTGGGCCAGCTGCATCCTCCCACACTGTGTTCAGGCGACGGCAGAACAGCCACAGTCGCCTGTGTACAATCAGACCGTGACAAGCTCCAGCAGCAGCATCCATCCACGAGGAGAACACGGGCTCCTCCACAGCCATTTCTCTAAATGGGGACCTCAGGGAAGACGTATGTCTTCCTGATTAACCAGTCTGATTGAGGGGGGAGTCACCCAGGTGTCATACTGCGTGTCTTTAACCATCCCCTGTATAGGTAGAGACATTGGGAAGATCTCTGTCAGGTTGAATCACATGTGTGAAGGCAGAAGCGTCACAGGCTGCTATGTTTCTTTATCAGTTAGCGTTCTGTAAAGGTGCCACCAGGGAGGTAGAATGTGGAAGAGCTAATTCCATTTTCTGACTGAACAATATGAATACATGAGTGTGGGTAACCCTGGCAATGTGGGACTCAGAAGCCCCATTTCCCCCACAACAATTGGAGTGGGAACACGAGAATGAAATCATCTCTCTCTCTCTCTCTCTCTGAGATACCTCCGGGGAACACTCAGAGTCTTCAACAGTCGCTATTCTAACGGAGGGTCCCGGCACGGCACGGCGTCTAACTTCTTTAGCTGAATTGAACGCTACTGAACTGGTAGATGTCTAAAACAGCAGTCAATTCCCTTCCCTGAACTACAACACCCAAGGGCGGTAGACTGTAGGTCTTTAATAGTCATTAGTTTGGTATCACAAAAGGGAAAAGAAGCAATTGATCATCCCCCCTGTGAACGGTGCATTCCCAACTCGGCTGCATGTCTAACGGTCATTTTGCTGAATAAGAGCCTTGGGGGTGCTGTCTGTCTTAAACGCTCTCTTAAACGTCTACAGAGAGTAGCCCGAGGAGAGGATGCGTCATTCGAGACAGTCCCCGGCCCCTCCATTGTCTACTATGGCCGCCACTGGTGGCGTGGCTCTCTTAGAGAGAATAACTTCATATATCTGGAAAGCAAAACACTTTAGCCACACTTGAGATAAGGGTTGCCGTGTTGTTATACGTAAGAGCAAAACTGTGGAATTAACAGCCAGGTTAGGTTTCCGATTTGCCCGGGCCTGCACGATATCACCGCTCTCGAACACTTGCTCTCTCTGTCTCTTTCCCTCACTCATCTTCCTTTTTCTGGCCTTGACCCTTCTATCTCACTATTGGTGTCCTTCCATCTTGCTCTCTCCTCCCTCCATTCGATGTCTGTTGTAATAAACAGTCATGTCTGGTAATGGGAGGTGGTGAGTCCTCCCTGTCACAACAGCAGCACCTCTTTTTCAGCCTCCGTTCTCCTAGCCGCTTTATAGCTGACACAAGTCACTGAGTCAATGTCTTGTCTATACACACACACACACACATCTACCCTTCCTCTCAGTTCTCTCTCTCCCCCTCTGGCGTCTCACTCTGGGTAAATACAAAAGCTCTTTGGTGTAAACAATTACGAGCTTTAATTCTGACACAGATTGTTTTGCTCTATTTTAACCGAATTAGCGGAGAGCGTTTTGTCTAACGTCCGATGACGTGTTCTCACAAGACCTTTCGCTGCCAAGGCAAAGCCAGGTCGAAATCCAATGTGCAAGCACAGGAAAAACTGTGCACACAGGCAAACACAGAGACGCACAGAAAGAAAGAAAAGATCCACACATGCATAGTCATTGATCATCAGCCAAACCTATATGCTTTTAATATGAACAAGTGTTAAATATAGCCCACCTGTGTTCCATGTAAAGCACACTGATTCATCAGTAAAAATACATGGTGTGATACATACTGCAGTGATTGAAGTGATTATGGATGAGCCAAAGGCTCACAACGATGCACTAAAACCCACACAAAAGGTACTGAAAAGTGATTGAAGGATTTCTAAATACGTGTGTTTGTGTGTGTGTTGGAAAGGGGGAGAGGGGGGGGGGGGTAGTGCACAAATCCAGGGGACATGCATCATTTTCCCACAGAGAAAAATGCCAGCTACAGAGGCTTATATTAAAAGCTGGCATGGCTTTACAACATCAAATACATAGCATACTATTCAACCCACTTTAGGCTACTGTACACACAATGGTAAAACACCGCAAATAAAACACATTCACATTCAAACATGGACAGAATTGTTGACAGCAGCCTACTGCTAAAGGGCAATCATAAATCTCAGAAAATGTTTGTCACAGGACAGTGAAACGCGCACCCACACACACACACATACGCACTGCTGATTGAACACTCATCACATTACCATATCGGAGAGACAGTCCCGAACACAGCCCAGTCTTGTCACCGCGCGCTCACACCGACACCCCTCAATATCAAGCCAAACACTTGTTATAACCGATTTGGTACAAATAATAAATGGATACAATTAAGCTGGTATTATGAAGCGATACTGAGCCGATCACCTTCATTAGGGACGCGCTGATCCTCGTAGACATTGCGCATGCGGCAGGTAAAATATTTGCCTCGCTCACACTCGGATGTCACTGTCGATTTTTGGTAGGCTACGTGTCTGGTCTGCCGCTACCCCGCGGATCTTTTAACCGTGACAGACAGAAGTGCGCGCACCATCTGCTCGGACTCGGTTCAGTCACGTGAAATCTGCACTGGTCCATCTCTCCCAAGTGACCCCGAGACGTGCGCGTGCCCTGTTCACTTAACTGAGTTATGCGGTTGTAATAGATGAAGACAAATTACCTACAAAGATGTGCTTCAGTCTAAATTAATTGCACTCGTAGTCTAGCCCATAGTCAAAATAATAACATGTGTGGGTTTGTCAAGTCTGTTTAAGAGACGTTGTAGACATGGGCTGTTGTTGTATGAAATCGCCCAAAATCTAGTGGAGTAGCCAACACACTTTTTGACATTTCAACATAAAATGTAAGAAAATCGGTTCTCTCTTTCAGCCCCGCAATTATGCACAGACAAGGTTCACTATAAAACCACCATGCAATTCATCTCGAAGAACGTTTTCAAGAAATAACATAAATGTTTAGTCTATTTAGTCTAATGCATTCAGACTGACAAAGAAATAATGCATTTGATAGGCTACATCGACCAAATAAAAATACGATTTTATCTTCATTTGCTTCTCTAATATCGCGGTTAAAACATATTCTTCCGACTCACCGCGCGCCATGCTTTATCACCTTTTGGTGATGTTAAGAATTCATTTACCTTCAGAGGTCGATCTTTGAATATTGTCTGAAGTTTCTTGCTTCTCGTCGTATCTGCCCGTCTCTAGTGACAAGAGTCACACTGAGTCAAATGTGAACAGGGCAAACGCTGTTGTCGCATCTCTCCCTCGCGCTCCAATAATAAGACCACTGTCTTAATCTCTCATCATGTACACTCGCTCTCTCTCTCTCTCTTCCCATCTCCTCCGTTTTAGCCTACTAACAGTTCACCACCATTTTTCAGGTCAACATCATCATCATCGTAGTAGCCTGTCCATCAACTAGACTTCATCATCAGTCAAATAAAAATGTAATCAACTTATTTTCATTTTCATCATTGTTGCCTATTTTATGTTCATATTGAATAACTAGCCCACAGTTCCTGTTGAGGGAAGAGAGAGCTCTGGTTCTGCATGTCCATTAGAATTGTAAGAGAGACTGTTCCTCCTCCATTACATAAACACGGTCAGAACAGGGCCAGCCAGATGACAGAGGATGAAAAGACTGATTTATCCACTGGTGTGTGTGTGTGTGTGTGTGTGTGTGTGTGTGTGTGTGTGTGTGTGTGTGTGTGTGTGTGTGTGTGTGTGTGTGTGTGTGTGTGTGTGTGTGTGTGTGTGTGTGTGTGTGTGCACTCACTCTGCTCTCTTTATGGATGTGTGAGAGTCCCTCCGGCATTAACGGGTATAGCGTGGCATTGAACGCCTCCCTACTACCCTTCCTCAACCAATAACCCAGGTCACTTCTATCCCCCTAGGATTTATGAGGTGTAACATCATGCTCGCACGCACACAGACACACACACAGACACACACACACACACACACACACACAGAAGGACACACGCATACAGACACACCCACCCCATGCACCTCCTTATCACTGAAACACCTTCAAATGATTTATCCACTAGCTAATCTCAATCCTTCCAGACCGTGTGTGTGTGTGTGTGTGTGTGTGTCTGTGTTTGAAGGACAGCATCAGCGAGCGAGATGGATGTGGGAGGAGTCTTTCCTCCAGTGAGGGTGTGGCTCTCTTATACAGTTGAAGTCGGAAGTTTACATACACTTAGGTAGGAATCATTAAAACTCGTTTTTCAACCACTTCACACATTTCTTGCTAACAAAATATAGTCTTGGCAAGTTGGCTACGACATCTACTTTGAGCATTACACAAGTCATTTTTCCAACAATTGTTTACAGACAGATTATTTCACTTATAATGCACTGTATCACAATTCCAATGGGTCAGAAGTATACATACACTGAGTTGACTGTGCCTTTAAACAGCTTGGAAAATTCCAGAAAATTATGTCATGGCTTTAGAAGATTCTGAAAGACTAATTAACATAATTTGAGTCAATTGGAGGCGTACCTGTGGATGTATTTCAAGGTCTACCTTCAAACTAAGTGCCTCTTTGCTTGACATCATGGGAAAATCAATAGAAATTAGCCAAGACCTCAGAAGAAAAAAATGTAGACCTCCACAAGTCTGGGTCATCCTTGGGAGCAATTTCCAAACGCTTGAAGGTACCACGTTCATCTGTACAAACAACAGTATGCAAGTATAAACACCATGGGACCACACAGCCGTCATACCGCTCAGGAAGAAGACGCGTTCTGTCTCCTAGTACTTTGGTGCAAAATATGCAAATCAATCCCAGAACAACAGCAAAGGACCTTGTGATGATGCTTGAGGAAACAGGTACAAAAGTATCTGTATCCACAGAAAAACAAGTCCTATATCGACATAACCTGAAAGGCCGCTCAGCAAGGAGGATGCCACTGCTCCAAAACCACCATATAAAAGCCAGACTACGGTTTGCAATTGCACATGGGGACAAAGATCGTACTTTTTGGAGAAATGTCCTCCGGTCTGATGAAACAAAAATAAAACTGTTTGGCCATAATGACCATCATTATGTTTGGAGGAAAAATGGGGAGGCTTGCAAGCCCGAAGAACAGTGAAGCACAGGGGTGGCAGCAACATGTTGTGAGGGTGCTTTGCTACAGGAGGGACTGGTGCACTTCACAAAATAGATGGCATCATGAGGGAGGAAAATTATGTCGATATATTGAAGCAACATCTCAAGACATCAGGAAGTCAAAGCTTGGTTGCAAATGGGTCTTCCAAATGGACAATGACCCCAAGCATACTTCCAAACTTTTGGCAAAATGGCGTAAGGACAACAAACTCAAGGTATTGGAGTGGCCATCACAAAGCCCTGACCTCAATCCTATAGAAAATATTTGGGCAGAACTGAAAAAGCGTATGCGAGCAAGGAGGCCTACAAACCTGACTCGGTTACACCAGCTCTGTCAGCAGGAATGGGCCAAAATTCACCCAACTTAATGTGGGAAGCTTGTGGAAGGCTACCCGATACGTTTGACCCAAGTTAAACAATTTAAAGGCAATGCTACCAAATACTAATTGAGTGTATGTAAACTACCACTAGTCTGGGAATGTGATGAAAGAAATAAAAGATGAAATAAATCATTCTCTCTACCATTATTCTGACATTTCTCATTTTTAAAAGAAAGTGGTGATCCTAACTGACCTAGTAATTTATACTAGGATTAAATGTCTGGAATTGTGAAAAATGTAGTTTAAATGTATTTGGCTGAGGTGTATGTAAACTTCTGACTTCAACTGTATCTCTGCCTCTCCTAAATAGCAAGGACAAAGAGCAACAGGGGGCAGACAAAGAAACAGCAAGACACAGACAGTCAGGCATAAACAGGTAATATGATACACAGACAGACATAGAGTACAGTACTGACTCAGGCAGTCACAGACAGACATAGACTTGTGATGTATGATACACAGAGACGAACACTCAGACAGACAGACAGACAGACAGACAGACAGATGTCCTCTCCTCCACCTGGTGGGTGTGTCTCCCCCTCTCCACCTGTCTGTTCATTTGTTCGGACTTCCCTTTCACAGGATGGCAGACAGCAGCACAAATACTGGGACGTGTGTACAGGAGAGTACAGGAGAGCACAGCAGGTGTGTGTTATATGTGCATGTCGTCGAGGGAGGAGAGGGGGAGAGAGGAGTTAGTGTGTGTCTGCAAATATGTGAGATCAAGCGTACGGGATGGAGAGTGGGGGAAATGTGACAGGGTGTGTGTGTGTGTGTGTGTGTGTGTGTGTGTGTGTGTGTGTGTGTGTGTGTGTGTGTGTGTGTGTGTGTGTGTGTGTGTGTGTGTGTGTGTGTGTGTGTGGTGTGTCAACATGAGTGCCTGTGATTGTCTGGATTTACATCTATCCATATATGGGTCCTTTCTTTTGTTTTTCCTTTTCTGCATCCCTCACTCCGACAAGTCATCCCAATGTCATAGCTCCTTTTGCTCCTCTCTTTCAGCCTTTTGCTCCTGCGTGGTCAGAGAAAGAATGGATGGAGAGAGGAGGATGATGGGAGTGGATGAGAAAGCAGCTCGCATCCTGCACAGCTCAGCTAAGCTATTGCTGAGCCCCGACCTGCCTCAATGTCTCTTTAGGCATGAAATGACTCCTCAACCACTCATGTCCCTCAGAAAACACAAGATATACCTGGTTTTGCCTCACTCACCTGAGACCAGATCTTGTGTGGCTTTAAAGCGTACGTTGTTTAGCCCACTTCCCTCAAGTAAAGAGACTGCGCTGCTTTGCCCCAAAGGTACTCCACTGCAGCGGAACTGCTTAGACAACAAAAGGATAAATATATACGCAGGCACATTATCCTGTGCACAAAGAAATAATATGTACAGGAAAAATTCACACAATGTAGGTCACTTGGGACGCAGATGTGTGCCAAGCGAAGAACGAAATGCTGACGACAAAAACAACAACAGCCAAATTGATGATTATTACCAGGACAGTAATGACGATAATCATCATTATCATCCAAGCAGAGAGAAAATGACAAAGTTTCCCAAATTATATGGTGGCTTTTTGTGTCCACCACATGCAGAGCACTGAGTTGGCGATACTGTGCCTGCATTTACACCGATAAAATGTTCTGTACCTGTAATTGAATTCCAAATAATTGTGTCATTATATTTGCAGTGAATGTGAATTTCATGATCTACGTTCACCATTTTATGACTGACATGGCTGTCCACATATTATCGTCACTCTGTTGTACTATATTATAGATAATTAAGTCGTGGCATTATGTATTTACAGTAAGTGTGGTGTGAACGAGCATTTCTAAGTTTCAATCCACCAGCCCTTTATTTTGCCACCAAGTAAGCAATTTGTCACCACAGGGATGGTGCAATTTACAGGGTATTCAAGGCTCCTGCCACCGCAAATACATTGATATCTACTTTCCTGACATCTGGTCTGTTACAAAGATCATTTCTTTGATCTGTTTCAGGTTCACCATCACTTAGCTATTTTAGTCTGTCTGCTCATCCATCCTCATCTTCGTCTCTCCCTCCCCATTTTCTTCCCCCGTCTCTCCCCCGTCTCGTACTCTTTCATCATCTCTCTTTCTCTGCCTCGTCCCCCCCTTTTCTTTTATTTTTATCTGCCGGTCTCTTCTCTTTCCCTCTCCCCCCTCTCTTTCCTTGTCTCTGTGAATTAGCTGTGCTGGTCTGTAACGTAGCTTGTCTCAGCCCTGGGCTACGTCTCTGAGTTCCATGTAGACAGTGCATGAAGCATGGCTAACATGGCTGCCCTTGTTGCTGTGCATGCAAGGTTTCTGACTGTGTGGTTTGCCCATGTCTGTTTTAGTGTGGACCTACAGGTAGCTGCCAAAATAAAGGAAATTGGGCATTGGGCCACAACGAGCCAGAACAGCTTCAACTCATCTTGGCATAGATTCTACAAGTGCCTCGAACTCCATTGGAGGGATGCAATACCATTCCTCCACAAGAAATGCCATCACCTGGTGTTTTGTTGATGGTGGTGGGAGAACGCCGTCTCAGGCGCCACTCCAGAATCTCACATAAGTGTTCAATTGGGTTGAGATTAGGTGACTGAAATGGCCGTGGCATATGGTTAACATAATTTTCATGCTCATCAAACCATTCAGGGACCACTCGTGCCCTGTGGATGGGGGCATTGTCATCCTATCGGGGCATAGCCATGGTAGCCAAAATAATGGCCTGCCCAGAATTTGCATGATGGGATGTTAATTGCTTAATTCACTCAGGAACCACACCTGTGTGGCAGCACCTGCTTTCAATATACTTTGTATCCCTCATTTACTCCATTTTTTGGGGGCAGTTACCTGTATGTGTGCCCATGTGTGTGGGGTGTGTCCTCCTGCCTCCGGCGCAGGGTTTCCCAAGGGGTGCACGTTTTGGTTATTGCCCTGTCACTACACAGCTGATTCAAATAATCAACTAATCATCCAGCTTTGATCATTTGAATCAGATCAAAACCAAAACGTACAGCCCTTGGGGCCCCGAGGACCGAATTTGGGAAACCTTGCGGTAGCGTGTTGTCGTTAATGTGTGTATGTTAGTGCGCTCAACAGTGTGCGGCATGAACTCAGCTGCATGCTCACACCTGAATCTCCTCTGACTAAATAAACACAGACACACACACACACCCCGACACACTCAAACTTGTACACATGGATATTTCCCATGCATCGCTCCCTTATCTCCCTCTCTCCAGCGCTCCCTCCCTCTTCTTTTCATCTCCCTCGCTTTTTCGCCATCCACCAGATGGCTGACCCATCTGCTCCCTCTCTCTTTCCCTCTCTCTCCACCTCAATCTCTTTTTCCCCATAACTCCCATGTTTCATATGGTAGAAATCCAAGCTCTCCTGTACACAAGATCCTCCATCGCCGTTTGTGGGGAGTAATTTACTCTTCTTACTATCAAACCTAGCATCACCTTGGCTTAGCTTGAACCAGTGTTTGTGTGTGTGTGTGTGAGTGTGTGTGTGTGTGTGCGTGCCTGTGTCCGGCTATCCCCTGGTTCCCCCCATCTCTTCATCCTTGCCATGTGCTCAGAAGTTTCCCAGAGCGAGTGCAGGGGTATTGTGCTGTAATCATAAGGCAGTGGAGTCCTAGCTCGTCTCTGTGACCTTCCTTTTATAGATAGCTAAAGCCCTGCTGAGAGAGGCTTCTGACTGACAGGTGAGAAGACGACACCAGATACACTTCTAGAGATGAGCAAGTACACACACACACACACGCACACACACACACACACACACACACACACACACACACACACACACACACACACACACACACACACACACACACACACATACACACACAGAGAGAGAGAGAGAGACACTCAGATACAGACATACACACACAATTAGCCCGAGGTGAAGGGAGGTATAGGATACTGATCAATTCCGACACACGCAGTGAGAGTCAACAAGGACATAGAGAGGCAGACAGGCAGGCAGATAGACAGACAGACAGGCACGCAGAGAACATACAAATACTCCCAAACACAGACATCAATACACAACCAGACAGACACATAATTATAAAACCACTCAGCACACACACCCACACACACCCACACACTCTCACACCAGTAAATAGCATAGCCACAGTGAGAAAGAGAGATTTGAAAGGACTGAGAAGTTTTGCAGAAGTGCAGCCTACTCTTGAGAAGAGAATTACAAGGAGAGATGGGGAAAATTGAAATCTCTGACAGGAATGCTTTCCGATGCCACGGTTGTACTTGAAACATTGAACAAAGAGAAAGGCGGTGTACTGTTTCTGTAGAAAAATAAAACACACTGATGGTGTGTCTGTGTGTGTGTGTGTGTAAGCGTATGTGTGTCCGTGTGTCCATTTGCGTGTGTCCATGTGTCACAGCTGCTACCAGGGACACACCTGGACAGAGCAGTGTGTGACCTGAGACCTCAGGTGTGGCTAAAGCTATTTCCAGAGGAAGGATGGAGGGGTCAATGTGTGTACAGGGTTGGCTGTATTCATGTGGAATAAACAAAACCACCCAAAACCCCATGTGTCTGTGACTTAATCAAATAAAACAATGTCTTTGTAACCAAGAGCAGCCTGTCACACCCCACACAACACCTTGCCCAAATCGCCCTGGGTGGCCTGGCTCTACCTTACTGTTTCGGAGCAGACGGACGAGGAGCAGCGTAGAGCCAAGGACCTCCAGCCCCATCCTCTCATCTCCTGCTTTAACCCTTCATTAAACCCACTCAGTGTTTAACCCCTCGCTGACTGAGCCCTGCCTGCCTCACACGACCCTCTGGTGGGATTCCAGCTGAGCTCAGTGCCAATTAGTGAGATAAAAGCCAAGGCTACATCAGCCGGATCTGAGCCAGGCATTACAAGACTCAGGTGAAACAAACAAACAAATGAATCCCAACAATCAACCAGACGTGTGTGTGTGTGTGTGTGTGTGTGTGTGTGTGTGTGTGTGTGTGTGTGTGTGTGTGTGTGTGTGTGTGTGTGTGTGTGTGTGTGTGTGTGTGTGTGTGTGTGTGTGTGTGTGTGTGTGTGTGTGTGTATGAAAAGGGAGAGATAGATGGAGAACAGATGAAGTGTGAGTGTGTGTAAGCGACACACACACACACAGAGAAAGAGGATGAAGGTCTGTGTGCATAGTGTCTGTGTCTAAGGGTCGTTGTGGGAGTAGTAAGGGTCGTTGTGATTGCAGTAAACAGATAAACAGATGAAAGCAGCAAACGAGTCAAAAAGAACAGGAGGAGTAATTCTGCTTGGAGGTGAGAAAAAGCCTTTAATGTTTCATGTTAGGGGACGACGCTGGTGAAGGACTGACAACGAAGAGTCGCAGTGCATCTTTACAAGGCAGTGCTTAAGAACAACAGAGAGAGGAGGGACAGCAGCCAGCTAGAGGCAGGGAGGCAGTA
Organism: Oncorhynchus mykiss; assembly: GCF_057628025.1. NCBI lineage: Eukaryota > Metazoa > Chordata > Actinopteri > Salmoniformes > Salmonidae > Oncorhynchus > Oncorhynchus mykiss. Next base: position 10,745,232 of record NC_143049.1, read on the forward strand.
CCCTACTCAGGAAAGATCAGAAACAAGGGACCATAATAAGGCTCACATAAGGATCAGCCGTGCAGAGCCGTTAGATCAAGGGAACTTTGGTAATGAGCAGGCATGAGGATCACAGGTAAGACACAGCACATATTCCATTTGTTATAGTTCACAGAGAATAAAGTACAAATAATTTCATTTAAATGGATTGAATGTGGTTCTAGGTGGTTAGGGAGCATTGCTTACCATGGTTAATGGTCAAGTGCTATGTTAATGGTCAAGTGCCTACGTTGGATCCACAGAACAGAGGGGCAGAGGACCAGGCGCAACACTGCCCCTGTGCCCTTGAAGTGAAAAGGGCTGCATGAGCAGACTGCTGAAAAAGGCCTTGGAGAGGTGCTGATGAGAGAGAGAGAGCAGAGCACCAGTGAACTGAATCATCACCACCATCATTGTAATGAGAGGAGATCTGTCCTGAGACAGAGGAGAGAAGGAGAGAGAGAGGGGGGGGGAGAGAGAGAAGGGAATTGAAAGAGAGGGAGGTAGGTAGGGAGAAAGTAAGGGAGAGGAGGGGGAGAGAGGCGAGGGAGAGAGAGATCAAAGGGAAGAGAAAGGGGGGGCAGAGAGAAGATGATAGGGAGAGGGATAGAAAAAGCGGGAGAGCTAGAGAGAGAGAGAGAGAGAGAGAGAGAGAGAGAGAGAGAGAGAGAGAGAGAGAGAGAGAGAGGGGGCAGAGAGAACAGGATGGGAAGAGGGATAGGGAGAGAAAGAGGAGAGGGGGAAGAGGGATTCAGAGAGTGTGTGGGAGAGCGAAGAAAAACAGAAAGAGCTGAGAGAGGGAATAGAGGAAAAGAGGGCTATGGGGACTGTGGTACAAATATTTGTATGGCTTTCTGCTGCAGTTCTGACGAGAGAGCAGAAGCTGGATACCACTGAAGACTGCTGGGTGTTTGAGGTTGTGGCACTCCAACTCCAACTGTCAAAAAGAATAGACAAGAACAGAGAGCAAAAGGCAAGGCAGGGCTGGACTACGGCATTTGGGGTCCCGAGGCACATTAAAATCAAATCAAATTGTATTTGTCACATGCGCCGAATACAACCTTACAGTGAAATGCTTACTTACAAACCCTTAACCAGCAATGTAATTTCAAGAAAATACCCCCATAAAAGTAAGAGATAAGAATAACAAATAATTAAAGAGCAGCAATAAATAACAATAGCGGGGCTATACAGTTGAAGTCGGAAGTTAACCTTAGCCAAATACATTTAAACTCAGTTTTTCACAATTCCTGACATTTAATCCTAGTAAAAACTCCACTTTATTTTAAGAATGTGAAATGTCAGAATAATAGTATAATGAGAGAATGATTTATTTCAGCTTTTATTTCTTTCATCATATTCCCATTGGCATAGAAGTTTACATACACTCAATTAGTATTTGCTAGCATTGCCTTTAAATTGTTCAACTTGGGTCAAACGTATTGGGTAGCCTTCCACAAGCTTCCCACAATAAGCTGGGTGTAATTTACAACATTTAACGGGCCAAACTTATTGGCCCATTGGGACCATTTCCCAAGCACCTTGGACTCCTGAGTGGCGCAGCGGTCTAAGACACTGCATCTCAGTGCAAGAGATGTCATTACAGTCCCTAGTTCGAATCCAGGCTGTATCACATCCAGGCCGTGACTGGGAGACCCATAGGGGCGGTGCACAATTGGCCCAACATTGTCCTGGTTTTGTCATTGTAAATTAGAATTTGTTCTTAACTGACTTGCCTAGTTAAATAAAAAAAGATCTCTGTGCAGTCAGACATTTGATCATTTTGTGCCACCGGGGCCACAATAATTTGCCCCCTCTCTGATTGTCTGAGTGTGATCCCCTCCCCATGGGTTACTGCAGCTAGTGTTGGCATCACTGCCACTACAAGCTTTGAGAATTTCCTTGTACTGTATATTATGCTCACCCATCCGGGGGCATTGGCTTTGTAGGACCAACTTTTCCAGGCAGCCACACACTCTTGAAGGGGCAGTGCTGCTTTAGTGGATCTCTGACTGCATTTATCTTTCTATCTTGGCTGCGTATAGGCTACTTGCAGTAGGCAGATAAGGACTTCTCCTTGTTGTATGGGTCGCTTAGTTGGGTGTCTAGGGTATAGGGTTGGGGACTGTTCCATCACGATAGGACGATAAATAACCTATTGTTATGATTTATGTTCAAATGTACAGTATATCCCATGTCTGCAGAAAATGGAAAGCTCTCTCGGTCACAACTCCCAATCGCAGACACACATGGGCTCTGGCATTTGCAACCATTTTCCTTTTGCAGTCACTTTTCCAAACACGAAAACACACACCCCACCTTCCATCACAATACACCTGCACATACACACAGACTGCGGCTTCGATGTCCTCTGTTGGCTGTCTTTTTTCTCCGTACCATGTTGATTCCTACCTTATTTTAGGCGTTTGAGTACTTTTCTGTTCCAGTTCCATATATTTGAAGATGTATTATTTCAATAATTATCCTTTCTTCTAATGCTGTCTTTTATCTATTTATAAATACTATTAATAGGAAGTCGAATACAAATTATTTTATAACATTCTCTGTCTTGAATGGTAGTGTATTTGTAGTTAATTTCTTTATCAATTGTATTTGATTGTTTTCCTTTTTTTTTCTCCTTTTTAATTTTTTATTTATTTTTACAATCCCTACAATGGAGAGTGTTGGGTGTTCCATTACTCGACTCCACTATGGGGATTTTGTATTATTTAGAATAGCCATGGAGTCCGTCATTATTCCTTCATTACTGTTTAGTGTCATTAGAGTGTCAGACGCAGAGTCAATGTAGGACACACACTGCAATTTAAGCTTCTATAAGTCACCTGATGTCCGCTTCGTAGAACAGTCATAGGCTGCGTCTCTAACGGCACCCTATAACCTACACTATAGTGTAGGTACTACTTTTGACCAGAAGTAGTGCGCTATATAGGGAGTAGGGTGCCATACATGATCATATATTACTTTCTGCGTGAGTGGGTACTTACACAGAACCCTAGAACATCTGTCAATCACGCCGTTCGAGCCACTAGAGCCTGTGTTAGTCGGCAGTGCCATTGCCACATCCATCCCTCCGGATCATCTGTCAATGGCGTCCTCCCCTCCTCTCTCATTACCCTCGCATCCACTTCCAGCCTGAATTACAATTGCAGAGTCAGTAAACAGGCAGGAAGCCGAGGGGCTGGGCCTGAGTAATGAGCTCTGAGGTGTTTAATTAATGCCTCCCCTTCCACTGGTGTACTGGGCGGGCGTTCAGGCCAGAGGGAGATGGCATTGATCGGGCTGGGCCTGAATGGACCTGCGGGGTTGGTGGAGGGGGGAGGTGGGCGATGGACCGAGGTCGCCCTGGGGGAGATTAAGTGGAAATCTAGGAGAAGAGAGAGGACTTCACGCCTCGCTGCAGAGTCTGGCTCTGGCTGAGATGGGTCTGCAGAGGCCTGGCAATGAATGTCAAAAACCCTGCAGTCCTTCGAGAAATTTCAAACCTCCAAAAGCACTGTACTTTACTTCCCCCAGATACATGCAGGCAGGCAGAGAGCTAGCCTATTTCCATAACTAGTACGGCCGATGATGTGATGAATCTAAACTGAAATAATTTAATCGTGCATGTCATAAACTAGTCATTTCATGTTGGATACATGAACACGGTGCTCCGTACACCACACTGCCATGTAGCATATACAAAATTCTAAAAAAGACATTTGAATTTGGTGCACACCCCCCACATACAAGGTCAGACACACAGCAACTTAAACGATGTGTCGCCCTGACAAATGTTAGTACATACAAACAATACCAAGCGCTAAAACCAGCAGGCTCTCAAAATGTATCTTGATACCCTGAAAAAAAAAAAACAGAATCGAGATGCAATCCACTCTCCAGTCCTACAGGGCATGATGGTCGCCACATGTTAAAAGGACAACAGCAATAAAAAAAACAAGTGCCACATAGGAGTAAGTGGACTGGCCATGGCAGAGACCATCGCTCTTACTGCCATGTCTTTAGTGGCTCCTTTTGACCCCCTGTCTGTATGCCCGGGAGGCCCTTATGCTGCTGACGATAAAACAGACATGCCACATTTATACAGTCAGGTGTCATGACAAGGGCCAAACAGCCCTGAGCCCCGGGGCTCATCTGGGACACGCTGTGCTAATAGTGGAGCTATCATTATCACCATCACCATCATCAAGAGCAACATGCAGCAGCAACTGTGGCAGCAACCCACTCTAAGTGCCTAGAAAGGACAAGGACCCGACTCGAAAAGGGACCGGCCCTGTCAGACTGCACGTAGAGACTGCCAATGTTTATCTCAGTGAGGCTTTTATTCATTCGTGCAGCCAAATGAATTGATGGGAAAGCCATTGCCAAAACCAGGAGAGGGGAAAAACAGGCTAGAGGACACCGCGCAGCAGCAGCCGCCACTGCCGAGCCCGGAGGGATGAAAAACGGCACCTCTCAAATGAGGCGAGAGCAGCAGCCTCTTGCGCGACCGATGATAGGGATGCGCAAAAAAGCACGAACACAATTATCCCTCGAAACTGGCATGAGTTTAAGGACTCGAGCACGCTGATTACACGACGCCCCAAGGGCCTTCGGGGTGGACACGAGACAGCGCGCCCAGAAACATTACCTCAGCCAAATAACACTTCTCATTTGTTTGGTTGATGTACGTACAGCATCCAGGATGAGAGAAATGAATAGCTATTACTCTGGTACACTCAATCATCACCGACGGCACACACTCGTGTATCTTTGTGTTTTTCTCTATGATCTTGGAGCTCACACCTTCAATGGGATAACGGTTTTAGATAAACATGAAGTTTGAAGTGGATCTGTGCTCATCCAGGACTCTCCTCCCCCAGGAGTCTTGGCCTTAATCAGATCGAGTGGCTGAGACCAAAATCACATATGACCACCTGACAGATGGCATAACGTGGGCACAGAGGTTATTTTCTGACACTGAAAATCATCATGCTGGCACCTTCCAATATCGCCAGCTGGTCTTTTTCTAAATGCTCGCTCTCATTTAGGTTCAAACAATGTTATTTTCACCATTTGTCACGCCATCCCCCCCGATGTCACAATCCAGTAGTCGATTTGAAAAGCATTGCGAGAGTGGAGAGAGCAAATCATAACGGAGGTAGTGACACTGAAAAATGTCAGACATTGAGAGCCAAATGGCCCTATACCATGGGTGAAGACCTCCGGTCATGGCTGGCTACAGGTTGTATAAGCCTTCCATTCCAGTTCTTCCATACAAGAAAGCACATCATGCTCGAAAGAGAAGACCAACATTAGTTTAATACTAGAATCATGTATTATAAATCCTGCACTTATCCTTAAAATAGTCTATACCCACATTACCTTTCAGTGTCATATCAAAGTGGTCTACTTACCAGGAAGTTAAGTGCTCTGTATGATTCCAGCTTGCCATTGTGATGGTGTGGGTCCACCATGGTGTAATTCTCATCTCTTCATTTACTCAGCGCAGAGAGCTGGAAAGGAAGGCTCATTTCCATTTATTGAAATCCCGTTTATATTCCATCTGCTAACTATCCACCTGTGAAACTAGTTTTTAACCATGGCTGGAAGGTGCAGGGGCTTCGACGGCTACCAATCGCTTTTATTAGTGTTTATTTCCCGCCATAAAACCACTGAAGGGACTCACACAGCCCCGCGCAGATCATTACATTGTAAAGCACAGGGACAGAGCGACATATAACATTAGCATTGAGAAGCTAAGTGTGTCGGAGAGAGAAAAAAATATATATATACATTTCCCTTCCAATTAATGAAAAAAATATATATAAAACCATTGGAGGGGAAGTTAAGTGAGGGGGAAAATATACCGTTTTCCACACAGGAAGCACAATTAGTGATAGATATGTAATTTGCAACTCCTATAGTTGAAAGGTAAACACTGCAGCTACTCCCCAATGATCACAGAGCAGGGTTTAGAGCTATAGCTGTCGGTTGAGGAACAGAATACCTCAGGATCTCAACAGATGACAAAATACCAACAGAAAATGGGGAAAGGAGCTATATCAAGGGATGGAGAAAAGAAGAAAAAGATCAAATGACAGAAGTGAGAATGTGTTGTGTGTATGAATAAAATACACATCTACAGTAAACACAGGAGGAAAAACAAGAGGACCTAAATCAAATAAAAACACATTTCATGTTTACAAAAACATCAAAGGTTTACTGAGAAAAGATTTGCTTTCCCAGTTTTTGTTAGAAGGTAGATCTGTAACGTTGTAAGAGATGCAGACTATTCCTACACCGAGTAAGAGGGATTTGACTCATCAGCCTCTTCACTAGAAAACGGCACCCCCTTTCTGAAACACGTTGTGTGTGGGAACTGCAGCAAACTGTTCGTGAAATGAATCCATCCCTCCTTCCCCTCTCTATATGTTCTGTTCCTGGTATTGGTGGTGCAGCTTCAATACGTCTTCCTGGTTCAAATTGACCTGTCCTCCGCTATAGGCGTCTCGGTATGTGGCCTGGTAGATGGCTCTGCGGCCCAACTCGCACGCCTCCTCTACAGACATACTCTGTCTCAGCCCGCTGTCCACCACTCCATACGCATACATGGAGCTAGAGCCCACCGCAAATAGGTCCCCACACACACGGTTCCCCTCTGAGTCCACGTAGTACAGCCCTAAAGAGGTAGGAGTCAGGAGTCAGTCTGTACCATCTGACATTCAGGGAGGGGCGGGGAGTATAGCAAGGTAAGAAAGCAGCAAGGTTCGTTGCACAGGCTTCATGAATTCTGACTCAGGTGTTGAACTTTGTCAGGGAAATTGAGAAGGTACACACACACACACACACACACACACACTTCTCTCACACACACATAATAGATCCACACACACAGTGCGGTGCGGTGCCCTCCAGAGGGAATGTGAACAGCTGCATCCTCTCCGAGTAAACCAAGCCCAACGAAACCTGCTGATGAGGCGCACCCCGACACACTGCCTGTCTGTCCTCCCTCCCTTCCCGGGGAACTGCTCCGGGCCTTATTGATCCCTCCCAACACATCCAAATTAATTATCGACCCGTACCTGGTCCAAGTAGGTGACCTGACCTCGGAACTCAGAGGAAAGACAGAGAAAGAGACGGCCAAAGAACAACATCCACACAATAACAACTATATTCATATTTACACTCGCCCACTCACATAAGCTACACTTGATAATGCAAGTGTAACCCTCTCACCAGGCTCGAATTTGACTCTCACGACATTAACTTACGATATTAACTTAACTTATCTCAAATAAGAATCCCCATTGTAAACTATCTAGGGTGATGAAAACTAGGGTATTAACTTCAGATGGAATGATTATAGATTTTTGTTATCGTATGAGGATATACTTTCCCATGCATTAAATGAAATTGAAACAGGAAATGACTCCGCCAAGGCCACCTACATAAGGGTCAAGATGTGTTTCATTACATTTTCAATGCACCACATCAGAATAAATATAAAATAATAAACCCCAATGAGTCGTGCACAACCCATGTCCAAATTATTTCAAGCTGGCTTAACTTCGCTAGCGCGCGTTGGAGCTCAAAAGAAAATGACAACACACATAAAGTCCAGAAGCACCCCACCGTTGTGGTTACTCACTACTCGTATATATTCCCTCAGCGAAGTGTGGCAGTTCTGTGCAGATTTCCTCACAAGATCCACAGCAAGCAAAGCTATCAATGCAGACAGTACTCTTTAGCAGTAACCGATATCCCATGGGAACATGAACTCGTTAATCTTTCCCAAGCAATTCTCTCTCGGTTTGACACGATTCTAGGATAACCTCAAGGCTGTCAAATACCTCCACGATGAGAGGGTAGCTTCAGTCTTTACTAAGTATTTCTTAACAAAATTATAACAACTCTCTTATAAAATAAAATCGGTATTTCCCTTCAAAACTCGGTAGGTATGGGTTTGGTTCTATTTTTATCGTCTTCTTTTATTATTTTTCTTCACCAAGGGTCATAATGTAATGTCCATCCTTTTCTCAACTTCTCTCTCCCTCTCTTTTTTCCCCCCAGGCCTCCCGTTAACCAGGTCAACTCTCCCATTGGCCACAGCTTAACAAGTGACCTTATTGGTCAAAACGTAAACTTAAACACTTATACATTACCAAGTAATTATAACAAATAAACGAAATACTTGGTTCTAACAAGGGTATTACACAAGCATGCACACACACAGTCATAATGGAGGCTGGTGTATCTGCAAGGATGACTTGTGAGACAGTTTGTTCCCCAACATGACTCACAGAGGGCTTGATCACAGTGACGCAGTGGCAGAGTGACTGGCACCACCAGCCTGCGTTGTGTTCCTCCACCAGAGAGCCAACCTACAGATGATGAATCAGAAAGGGAAAGGCCTGTTTATCTTAATACCATCACAACGTGAACCTGTGAGAATTGTGCATCGCACACACAGGCTAGTGTTGCACTGTATACCGAAACTAGAACAACGGTTTGGTACTAGTTCTGTCAATAGCAGCCAATGTGTGGTGTTCAATGTAGGCCTACATTTCATGAGACTTTAGAGAAGAGAAGAACATGCCGGGCTTGACATTAACCTGTTTATCCACTTGTCCTTCAGACAAGGTGACTGAAAATGTTGGGTTTGATGCAAGAAACCACTTCACAAAATAAAATGCATCATTATTTTTATTTTATTTTTTATTTTACCTTTATTTAACCAGGTAGGCAAGTTGAGAACAAGTTCTCATTTACAATTGCGACCTGGCCAAGATAAAGCAAAGCAGTTCGACACATACAATAACACAGAGTTACACATGGAGTAAAACAAACATACAGTCAATAATACAGTATAAACAAGTCTATATACGATGTGAGCAAATGAGGTGAGATAAGGGAGGTAAAGGCAAAAAAAGGCCATGGTGGCAAAGTAAATACAATATAGCAAGTAAAACACTGGAATGGTAGATTTGCAGTGGAAGAATGTGCAAAGTAGAAATCAAAATAATGGGGTGCAAAGGAGCAAAATAAATAAACAAAATAAATACAGTAGGGAAAGAGGTAGTTGTTTGGGTTAAATTATAGGTGGGCTATGTACAGGTGCAGTAATCTGTGAGCTGCTCTGACATTTGGTGCTTAAAGCTAGTGAGGGAGATAAGTGTTTCCAGTTTCAGAGATTTTTGTAGTTCGTTCCAGTCATTGGCAGCAGAGAACTGGAAGGAGAGGCGGCCAAAGAAAGTATTGGTTTTGGGGGTGACCAGAGAGATATACCTGCTGGAGCGCGTGCTACAGGTGGGTGATGCTATGGTGACCAGCGAGCTGAGATAAGGGGGGACTTTACCTAGCAGGGTCTTGTAGATGACATGGAGCCAGTGGGTTTGGCGACGAGTATGAAGCGAGAACCAGCCAACGAGAGCGTACAGGTCGCAATGGTGGGTAATATATGGGGCTTTGGTGACAAAACGGATTGCACTGTGATAGACTGCATCCAATTTGTTGAGTAGGGTATTGGAGGCTATTTTGTAAATGACATCGCCGAAGTCGAGGATTGGTAGGATGGTCATTTTTACAATGGTATGTTTGGCAGCATGAGTAAAGGATGCTTTGTTGCGAAATAGGAAGCCAATTCTAGATTTAACTTTGGATTTGAGATGTTTGATGTGGGTCTGGAAGGAGAGTTTACAGTCTAACCAGACACCTAGGTATTTGTAGTTGTCCACGTATTCTAAGTCAGAGCCGTCCAGAGTAGTGATGTTGGACAGGCGGGCAGGTGCAGACAGCGATCGGTTAAAGAGCATGCATTTAGTTTTACTTGTATTTAAGAGCAATTGGAGGCCACGGAAGGAGAGTTGTATGGCATTGAAGCTTGCCTGGAGGGTTGTTAACACAGTGTCCAAAGAAGGGCCAGAAGTATACACAATGGTGTCGTCTGCGTAGAGGTGGATCAGAGACTCACCAGCAGCAAGAGCGACATCATTGATGTATACAGAGAAGAGAGTCGGTCCAAGAATTTAACCCTGTGGCACCCCCATAGAGACTGCCAGAGGTCCGGACAGCAGACCCTCCGATTTGACAAACTGAACTCTATCAGAGAAGTAGTTGGTGAACTAGGCAAGGAAATCATTTGAGAAACCAAGGCTGTCAAGTCTGCCATTGAGGATGTGGTGATTCACAGAGTCGAAAGCCTTGGCCAGATCAATGAATACGGCTGCACAGTAATGTTTCTTATCGATGGCGGTTAAGATATCGTTTAGGACCTTGAGCGTGGCTGAGGTGCACCCATGACCAGCTCTGAAACCAGATTGCATAGCAGAGAAAGTATGGTGAGATTCGAAATGGTCGGTAATCTGTTTGTTGACTTGGCTTTCGAAGACCTTAGAAAGGCAGGGTAGGATAGATATAGGTCTGTAGCAGTTTGGGTCAAGAGTGTCCCCCCCCCTTTGAAGAGGGGGATGACCGCAGCTGCTTTCCAATCTTTGGGAATCTCAGACGACACAAAAGAGAGGTTGAACAGGCTAGTAATAGGGGTGGCAACAATTTTGGCAGATAATTTTAGAAAGAAAGGGTCCAGATTGTCTAGCCCAGCTGATTTGTAGGGGTCCAGATCATGCTTATTTAAGATAGTTAGGAAGGCATTTAAAAAAAATAACCAGGCATCCTCTACTGACGGGATGAGATCAATATCCTTCCAGGATACCCCGGCCAGGTCGATTAGAAAGGCCTGCTCCCTGAAGTGTTTCAGGGAGCGTTTGACAGTGATGAGTGGAGGTCGTTTGACCGCTGACCCATTACGGATGCAGGCAATGAGGCAGTGATCGCTGAGATCTTGGTTGAAGACAGCAGAGGTGTATTTAGAGGGCAAGTTGGTTAGGATGATTATTCTCATACCATTATTAGAGAAACAGACTAATTACACTACCCTTTGCCTATTGTCTACTTAGCTTACTCAAGACTGTCTCAAAATACAACACTGCCCCTTTAAGACATAAAAAAGCTGTTTACCTGACTTGCTTTTCAAAGATGGATTGAAATGCACACATTTTGTGCTCTTTTATGAATCAATCACTCCCCAATTGTTGACTAGAAATAAGTAGGCTAATAACTCACTAACTAGCAATGAATATGAACAAATGTGCACAGGTGGCTACATGCAGCTCTCACTTTGATATCAAAACAAACACATCTACTCACAACCACTCATGCTATAAACACAGTCCAGTTCAAAGTGAATGGCACAGATCCATATATGGCACATTGGCTAAATGCAGCTCTGATTGGTTATGGTGCAACGGTCTGAGTCATGCCTGTCAAAGCAATAGAATCCTACTCCAATACACTCTGCCTACAAGAAAATCTCTCGCAGTTAGTTTTGCATACTAAATCTTGCATAGTTTGTTTTGTTTCGGCATGTTACATTGAAATACTGTTTTTCTTTGAGCACAATTCCCACAGTAGTGCGAAACGTTGATAGTGTTAACTAAAGGAGAAAACTTGTGTGAAGAAAGTTGGGTGAAGTTCAATCTGCTGCTTCTCTGCATGGGCTGCACATGGGCAGCTTAGAGAGAACATTGTTGGGAAGCGGGAGGGTGGGTGGATGGGTTATCTTTGTCTGCATTTCTATGATTGTTTTTGTACCCGTAACCCCCATCTGAAAAATTACAACTTAAATGTTTTTTTTGGCCAAACCAGCTTTATTTTGGTGTTACTGCCTTGATTCCATCTGAAACACACTGAAATGATTGAGTTTCCCTCCCAGATTTAAAAAAAAATGCGTTGCGGTATCATGTTTACAATTTAAAATGACTGAAAATGTACACATTCAGTGTATTGTTCATTTTAGGGGATATCATCTAGGCCTATATGATCATGGCTATTTTCTAAGAGAACATTAAAACTTTTTTTTTTTTACATTTAACCTGTCTTCTGTTGAGGTTTAATGATTTTACTGCAAGATATGAATTGCCACAATTACAGTATGTTTGTTCTTCAAATGAAGTGTTTTATTAAAACTTTATCAAATGGAAAAATGGGACTAAAATAAAACAGAACAGATGCTCAATTAGGTTTTGGGCCCATATGTGTTAAGAGATAAATGCGTGTCAGTTAAATTAGTGAAATAATTTCAACATGTGTCTGCAACTCTTTGTGAATTGCAGTGTCATTTAAAAAAAAATAGAAAATGTGTTTAACTAACCCACAGATTTCTTCATAAAGAACCTTGTAAGAGTCTGCTAACTTCCACAGGCTTCAACGTTCCTTTTAAGAGGCATTTTGTCAGCTATCTGCACTACAGGTATGATTGAGGAATGATGCAAGTGTTAATCATGGGCTTTGCTACACAGAAAGCAGCAGTTTACTACTCCATTGTCAACACTTTGATTCAATTAGTAGACCTATCAATATCTTAGAAAATACCATATAGTATTATTAGCTTTTAAAACAATTTTCTTTTATCATATTTTCGACCAGAGTGGGGATATCGCTCCACCAGCCTAACTATTGTTCCTGCAGTGAGGATGATTCACTATCTTCATTGAACGTTTTCATAATGTATCTGCAGATAATCGCCCAAAAGCGTACTAGTATGCAAATTAGGGAGCCAAATGACCGGCTCTTACAAATGGGATTCGGTAGGCTACTGACGAGTCACTCACTTTAACGTCATTGTCTGGCAAGTCATGATTGACTTCATACCGAAAATACTAACTAGCTCTTTAGTTGACTTGTCGCGATGCAATACCATTGACATATAACTACGTTGTATGATGTATGAATGGCGACGATATGAAATGGACTTTATTCAGTCAATTCGACACCATTTATAAACGAGTCAAGCTTCCTGTTCGTCAATCAAATCACAGTAAGCCTATACGCCAGCGCTTCGTGGCTGAATATGAAACACGCTAAATTGAATAAATGGTGCCAGAAAACAATAGGCTTAGCGGATTTCGACTCGTCGTTACCACATTATACGGGACGTGCAAATTGACTCACAGACGATGAAGGAGCTTCATGCTCTCTTCCTACGTGAAAATAAATTAGCCTGCAACCACACTGTACACAACACACACGAAGTACCAGAAGGCGGAACAGACAGCAGATTGACAGGTGCCTGTCCTATCAATAGATAGCTAGAAGATGCATATGCCTATCGTTCGTTCTAGCGGGAGAGGTCTTCCGAATTCAAAAGTAGCATAGATCATTTATATTGTTCGTTGTAGCGAGAGAGTGCGCAGCTGATTTTTTTTCTGATTTGCGAATTGTTAAAAAGTGTCCAAGTTCATTTAAATGGGAAAAGTACCCGGCTGAAAATGTGTGTAACCGGCGCTGGTGGAAAACACTGGGAAATAGATTGTTTATCATCTGTAGATCCGTGAAATCAACCAAAACAAGTTAAACTCAATGCATAAACATATTCAATAGGAGTATGCATTAATTCACCTGTAATGTGAATAGGCCTAGACTACATCTTGATTTACCCAGTTAATCAATAGAGATTTACCATTCAAATACATTGCCATTATGTAGTTAGGTTTTATGATTGGTTCATTAATGCATAGATGTACATCAAATTTCAACATTTTTGAGAGCCATTTTTTTACTAGAAAAGTAATTTTCTTGAAGAAAATATGGTGTGCTTGCTAGATTGTATAGTAGTGGTAGTGTCTGGTTATAGTTGGGAAAAGTAGGTAGATTTAAACATGTATTGATTAATTGGCTGATTGATTGGATAGCCTTAACTTGTAAAAGTTGGTTTGGTGTCTCGAGCTTGAACGGTTCAACAGCTGTTGGTGGGTTATTTTTATAAGGGCACAAGGCGAGGCCCAGATGCAGACACGGGAGGAAGATGGTTTGAGTCTTTGATATTTATTAATAATCCAAAAGGGGTAGGCAAGAGAATGGTCGTGGACAGGCAAAAGGTCAAAACCGGTTCAGAGTCCAGGAGGTACAGTGTGGCAGGCAGGCTCGAGGTCAGGGCAGGCAGAACGGTCAGGCAGGCGGGTACAGAGTCCAGAAAACGGGCAAGGGTCAAAACCCGGGAGGACTAGCAAAAGAGAATAGAAAAGGCAGGTGCACGGGAAAAACACACTGGTTGACTTGACAAACTGGCACAGACAGACAGAAAACATAGCTTTAAATACCCAGGGGATAATGGGGAAGATGGGTGGCACCTGGAGGGGGTGGAGACAAGCACAAGGACAGGTGAAACAGATCAGGGTGTGACAATTTTATGCTGATAATGCAAATGTATATAGTTAGATTTGATAAAGGTTTATGTGACAAATAAAATTTGATTTGATTTGAAAAGAAAAAAAAAAAAACAAGCATTTCGCTACACTCGCATTAACATCTGCTAACCATGTGTATGTGACAAATAAAATTTGATTTGATTTTAATGAGAAGTCAGGATAGCCTGAAACATTTGAACATTGGTTTGGTGTCTCTACCTTCAACGGTTCAGGTTGGTGGGTTATTTTATGCTACTTTATGTAGGCAAGTGGTGGCTAATTTGAAGAATCTAAAATATATTTGAATTTATTGAATACTTTTTTGTTTCCTACATGATTCCATATGTGTTATTTCATAGTTTTGATGTCTTCACTATTATTCTACAATGTAGAAAATAGTCAAATAAAGAAAAAGGCTTGACTGAGAAGGTGTTCTAAAACTTTTGACCGGTAGTATATATATCTCTGTATTTTTTAAACATGTTCATTTTTGCAAATGTAAAATCGTTAAAGTTAAAAAGCATACATAGAAATCTAAGTAGGGGCAGTCTGATCATCTCAACGTTGGTTTGGAGTTGATAGCTTAAAGTTTGAATTTTTCAACAATATCTTCTCAAGCAATCCGAACTGGAGCAGTCTGGACATTTGGAAGTTGGTTTCGTGTTAATAGTTTAAATCATTGAAGCTCTATAATAAGACTATTTGAGAAATCTAGAGTTGTGCTTTGCCTTCAGCAAGCACATCTAATGATAATGAACTCAAAAGATGCCCAATGACTGAACAGATCAGTAGCGGAATTTCTGTCTGGATCATGTGCTGTTCTGTGACTTTGGCTAATATGCTTTTTTTTTGCCGTAGTATCGAGTATCATGATGGTATTGAGTATCGTGATAATTAACAAATAAACCATTGCCAGGTTTAGTATTGCCAGGGACCTCACGATACTTAAGTGCCGATAAGATGTGTATTGCAATTCACACAATTCTATATGTATTGCGCTTCGATACTGCAATTTTATTGCGATTTGATGTTCAAAATGTCTTGCTCGCTATACACCGAGAGTACAAAACATTAGGAACCCCTTTCCATGACAGACTGACCAGGTGAATGCTATGATCCCTTATTGTTGTCATTACACAATCAACTTCAATCAGTGTAGATGAAGAAGAAGAGACAAGTTAAAGTAGGATTTTTAAGCCTTGAGACAATAGAGACATGGATTTTTTTATGTGTGCCATTCAGAGGGTGAATTGGCAAGACAAAATATGTAAGTGCCTTTGAAAGGGGGTATGGTGGTAGGTGCCAGGCACACCGGTTTGAGTTTGTCAAGAATTGCAATGCTGTCGGGTTTTTCACGCTCATCATTTGACTGTGTGTATCAAGAATGGCCCGCCACCCAAAGGACATCCAGCCAACTTGACAACTGTGGAACGCATTGGAGTCAACAAGGGCCAGCATCCCTATGGAACACTTCTGACACCTTATAGAATCCATGTCCTGACAAATTGAGGCTGTTCTGAAGACAAAAGGGGGTGCAACTCAATATTAGGAAGGTGTTCCTGAATACTCAGCGTATACTGAATGCTCAGCGTACGTCTGCTGCAAAGAGACAAGATAACATGAGAAAATGAATGTTGATCAGTCAAGGAAATAGAAGTGCTAAAAAAATGCTGTCTCCCTATTTAAAAAGAAAAAAATACTGGAGTTTTGGCGCAGGTACAGTCAACTAGCGCCAGCTAACGCTACCTACAGTATGTAAATCTTTTTTCTTTATTGATACTTTGAGTCAAATATTGATAGATCGTCCACAAATAATGTAGCAAAATATAACTATTGATTTCAAGGATCATATCACCTCCACCCCACCTGACACCATAGACCCACTCCAATTTGCTTAACGCCTCAATAGGTCCACAGACGACGCAATCGCAATCACACTGTACACTGCCGTATCCTATCTGGACAAGAGTAATACCTATGTATACCTATGCTGTTCACCGATTACAGCTCAGCATTTAACACCATAGTAACCTCCAAACTCGAGACCCTGGGTCTCGACCCCGCCCTGTGCAACTGGGTTCTGGCCTCTCTGACAGGGTCCTGGACTCTCGGACAAACTTAAATGGTCCACCCACATAGACAGCGTGGTGAAGAAGGCGCAACAGCGCCTCTTCAATCTCAGGAGGCTGAAGAAATTTGGCTTGTCACCAAAAACAAACTTTTACAGATGCACATTCGAGAGCATCCTGTCGGGCTGTATCACCTCCTGGTACGGCAACTGCTCTGCCCACAACCGTAAGGCTCTCCAGAGGGTAGTGAGGTCTGCACAACGCATCACAAGCAAACTACCTGCCCTCCAGGACACCTACACCACCCGATGTCACAGGAAGGCCAAAAAGATCATCAAGGACAACAACCACCCAAGCCACTGCCTGTTCACCCCGCTATCATCCAGAAGGCGAGGTCAGTACAGGTACATCTAAGCTGGGGCAGAGAGACTGAAAAACAGCTTCTAACAGCCATCACTAACATTGAGTGGCTGCTGCCAACATACTGACTCAAATTTCTAGCCACTTTAATAATAAAAAATTGGATGTAATAAATGTATCACTAGTCACGTTAAACAATGCCACTTTATATAATGTTTACATACCCTTCATTACTCATCTCATATGTATATACTATGCTCTAAACCATCTACTGCCATCGCTCATCCATATATTTATTTGTACATATTCTTATTCATTCTTTTACACTTGTGTGTATAAGGTAGTTGTGAAATTGTTAGATTACTTGTTAGATATCACTGCACGATCGGAACTAGAAGCACAAGCATTTCGCTACACTCGCATTAACATCTGCTAACCATGTGTATGTGACCAATAAAATTTGATTTGATATACATCTCTCATACAAATCCTCCTGGCAGGTAAGAGCACAGTTCCCAGGCCAGTTAAGGCCAGTCAATTGGAGAACTGTTCTTTAAGAAACTGCTCTAGGAAGTCACATTTGCTTTCAACTGGCAAATTGCCCCTTCCTCCCTCTGATAATCACTGAGCTCCTATCTTTGCACCGGCATAATTTGCCATTTTTTGAGCCACGACTCTGAAGACTGAGAAGGATTTGTTAAAAATGTAATAGGGGAGACTTTTCTAAAATCAACCACTTATACTAAGAGGCACACAGGAAGGAGGAGGACAGCTCTTTGGGCCAGGCAGGGATAAAAGCATCAACACTTTTTCACATCACACCTGGAATCTATATAGAGAAAGCAGGATCGGATGAAAAAAAGAGAGGGGGGGAGAGTGCCTCCCTGAGAAGCGGCATAGAAGATAAGGAGGGGAGATGAGGGTGACACTTGTCGTGGCAGAACAAAATCATTTAACTTCATGAGCCAACAGAAACCTGCAGTAAGGCAGCGGGCTGTGCGCAACGGAACGTTCCGGCGTAACGCCTCGCCTTCCACTCCACCAGCCAGGTGGCAGGTGGTTAAGCTCTTTTTCACGTCAACGCTGAGGAGCGTCAGAGTGACAGCCTTCAGAAGAGCAGGGGCTGGCATCACAGATGAGCAGCTTCTGTCTGTCTGAATATGTCTGTCTGTCCTTCTCACTAGAACACATCACTGGCTCTGCTCCGAGGAGGAAAATAAAGTGAAAAAAATAACATGCTTCAAAAACAGACGCACAGCGTCACACACAAGGGAGCAGCAGCTTGCCTTTACTGTAGTGCCAGCTATCTGAGCAAATCCCCTGACTCACTCCAGAATCCTATGCGGTTTGGTTTGAAAGTGCAGTATTTGGCCGTCAATACACTATCTCGTCTTACTTAAGTTTACAGTGCCCCTTCACTTTTTCCACATTTTGTTATGTTACAGCCTTATTCTAAAATGGATGACATTGATTTTTTTCCTCCCCTCAATCTACACACAATACCCCATAATGACAAAGCAAAAACAGGTTTCTGGAGTTGTGTTTTGGGTCATTGTCCTGTTGAAAAACAAATGATAGACCCCACTAAGCGTAAACCAGATGGGATGGTGTATCGCTGCAGAATGTTGTCGTAGCCATGCTGGTTAAGTGTGCCTTGAAGTCTAAATAAATCACAGACAGTGTCACCAGCAAAGCACCATCACACCTCCTCCTCCATGCTTCACGGTGAGAACCACATATTGCAGAGATCATTCGTTCACCTACTCTGTGCCTCACTAAGACAGTGGTTGGAACCAAAAAATATCAAATTTGGACTCATCAGACCAAAGGACAGGTTTCCACCAGTCTAATGTCCATTGCTCTTGTTTCTTGGCCCAAGGAAGTCTCCTCTTCTTATTGATGTCTAGTAGTGGTCCTTTGCAGCAACTCGACCACAAAGGTCTGATTAATGCAGTCTCCTCTGAACAGTTGATGTTGAGATTAGGGATGCACGATATATTAGTAACCATATCTGAATCGGACGATATTAGCTACAAATGCCAACATCGCTATTGGCCCAATGTCTAGTTTAACACCGATGTGCAAAACCGATATCAAAGCATAGCATACCTATATAACGTAGGTAGATGACGTAATGACGGCACGAAAAATACAGCATTCCTAACCTAGCCCACAATGTCTGCAATGTGGATCTATTTTGAAGTTTCAAATTGAAGATAACAAAAGGGCCATGTGCAGCGTTTGTGCTACTATTATTTCCCGAGGAGGGTAGAAAGTCAAATCTTTCAATACCACTAATCTAATTACTCATTTGAAAGTGCATCACCCCCAAACATTCAGCGATTACTTAGAACAAAAGCAGAAAAACTAAACGCACACTTCCAACAACCTAACAAGTTCAAGTCGAGCAGTCATTTGAAAGAGTAAGAGAATGTCAGCGAGACAACTCAAAGGCGAAATCCATTAACGCCAAGATAATGGAATTCATTGCCCTTGACAATCAACCATTCTCTGTTGTGGATGATGTTGGCTTTCGCCGACTGGTTGAGCACCTCGAGCCCTGGTACACATTACTAAGTAGGGGATATTTTTCAGATGTTGCCCTACTGGAGTTACAGAGTATTGTTGAAACTCACATCCATGAGCTACTTGCTATGGGCTACTTGCTATACACTGCTATTAGCTTCACAACTGACATTTGGACCAGCGTTCTCAGCCCCCAGTGGGTCGACGAGGATTTCGTAGAGGAACGTCGTATTGCATGCTCAAGAATGTGCTGGTTCTCATACCGCTGCTGCCATCGCAATGGCATTTGAGAACATGTTTGAAACTTGGAGACATGAACACACTCCTAGCTCCATTTGAACAACTGACTCGAGAAATAAGCTCATCAACTGCGTCTGCAGCAGACGTGATGATACCCTCTGTCATGTCATTGAAACACCTGCTCAACAAAACTGATGACAGACCGTGGGTTAAATCTTGCAACAGTACTCTACTAGAGGCTGTGAACAAGCGAGTCGGTGGCATTCTCTCTGAGCCTCTTTACTGTGTCGCCACCATGCTCGATGCTAGGTACAAGGACCGCTACTTCGATACAGACAAGAAACAGGGTTTATGTGAAGTGTTACAGACACAGCTGGACAAGATGGAAACGGACGGTTTTGATTATATTTTACTGGTAATGGGGACATACGTAAATGCCAACAAAATAATGAGTGAGTGAGTGAGTGAGTGAGTGAGTGAGTGAGTGAGTGAGTTTAACTGTGCTAGAATGCTTAAAAGGCAGCTAAAATTTTCAATATTGGTAGCGTGTTTTTTGGCAAGGAAAATATTGGATATCAGTTGTGGCCAAAAATGGCATATCAGTGCATCCCTAGTTGAGATGTGTTTTTTACTTGAACTCTGTGAAGCATTTATTTGCGCTGCCATCTGAGTTGCAGTTAACTCTAATGAACTTATCCTCTGCAGCAGAGGTAACTCTGGGTCTTCCTTTCCTGTGGTGGTCCTCATGAGAGCCAGTTTCATTATAGCGCTTGATGGTTTTTGCGACTGCACTTGAAGAAAAGTTCAAAGTTCTTGAAATTTTCCGGAATGACTGACCTTCATCTCTTAAAGTAACGATGGGCTGTTGTTTCTCTTTGCTTATTTGAGCTGTTCTTGTCATAATATGGACTTGGTATTTTACCAAATAGGGCTATCTTCTGTATACCACCCCTACCTTGTCACAACACAACTGATTGGCTCAAACGCATTAAAGAAGGAAAGAAATTCCACAAATTAACTTTTAACAAGGCACCCCTGTTAACTGAAATGCATTCCAGGTGACTACCTCATGAAGCTGGTTGAGAAAATGCCAAGCGTGTGCAAAGCTGTCATCAAGGCAAACTGAGACTACTTTGAAGAATCTCAAATATAAAATACATTTGTTTTTGGTTACTACATGATTCCACATGTCTTATTTCATAGTTTTGATGTCTTCACTATTATTCTACAATGTAGAAAATAGTGGAAAATTAAGAAAAACCCTGGAATGAGTAGGTGTAGCCAAACGTTTGACTGGTACTGTAAGTACTGTAAGTAATCCAAACTTTTGACTTGTGATGGAAAGGCCCTTTAGTCAGTACTTTGTTGAAGCACTGTTAGCAGTGATTACAGCCTCGAGTCTCATTGGGTATGACGCTACAAGCTTGGCACACCTGTATTTGGGGAGTTGCTCCCATTCTCCTTTGCAGACCTTCTCAAGCTCTGTCAGGTTGGATGGGGAGCGTCGCTGCACAGCTATTTTCAGGTCTCTCCAGAGATGTTTGATCGGGTTCAAGTCCGGGCTCTGGCTTGGCCACTCAAGGACGTTCAGAGACTTTCCCAAAGCCACTGCTGTGTTGTCTTGGCAGTGTGCTTAGAGTCGTTGTCCTGTTGGAAGGTAAACATTCACCCCAGTCTGAGGTCCTGAGCGCTCTGGATCAGGTTTTCATCAAGGAACTCTGTACTTTGCCCCGTTCATCTTTCCCTCAGTCCTGACTAGTCTCCCAGTCCCTGCCACTGAAAAACATCACCCAGGCATGATGCTGCCACCACCATGCTTCACCATAGGGATGGTATTGGCCAGGTGCTGAGCGGTGCCAGGTTTCCTCCAAACGTGAGGCTTGGCATTCAAGCCAAAGAGTTCAATCTCCATCAGACAAGAGAATCTTGTTTCTCATGGTCTGAGAATCCTTTAGGTGCCTTTTGGCAAACTGCAAGCGGGCTCTTACATTTTGTTGTGTAACAGCCACAGGGGCAAAAATAAATCTAGGTCGACCGAGAGTCGTCTGTTCTTTCGACCAATCGATTGGTCGAAATGTTAAGTGTATTTTTCCATATATAGACATCCTATGTGTTTAAATCAAATTATCTATATGCACTGAGCTTGTCTGATGCTTTAAGTGCACTGTTTGATGAAAGAATGAAGACACACAAATGACGAGAGAGGGTCCGACCACAATTGATTTGATTGTGCAGGGCCCAGACTTCCTGCACTGTGTAAAAAAAATACAAAATAAATGGCGGCGGGTGACTAGCACCCACTGTCTCTCCTCCCTGCTGCAGCAGCCACCACAGAACATCAACAGTGTTAATCCCGCTGTCCGTGTTGCTGAAGCTGCAACATAATTACAGCCATTTCTGATTGAAAAGTTTGGTCACCGAAATCCCCTCATATGTTTACGAAAAGCATTCCTTATTCACTCAGCCCTTGCTCTCTTTACGTGACATGTATGCATCGCACACACGACCTATAGCCTATTATAATCACATCAATAAATTGGTTATAATAAACTCAGAACACCGTAACACAATGAAAGCAAAATGGATGCAGAGGACATGATAAATCAACTAAAAAAGGCGAATGTTAAACTGGTTGCTCGGGAGTTAAAGGGGAAGTCAGATGTGTGGAATAGATTTGACTATACCTGGAAAGTACTGGAGATCAAGAAAAATAAGGTCATGTAAGGAGCAAGTGCTGCGTGCATATTGTGTGTGACAAACAGGTGCTGTTAGATTACAATATAATTTGTCTGAGAAGCATACTAGAGAGTCTTTTGGAAAGTTTTCTTTTGGAAAATACTCTATTACAGCATAGACTAAAAAAAGTCACATTCATTCCATTCATTTTCCGAAATAGAATGGATTATTATTTACGCAAATTATTCAAGTGTGCATTTTTATTTTATATTAAACAAAAATGCTTGATTGCATTTCAAATCATGAATGACTCATATGCTGTGTGATGACATTAACAAATTGCTGATTGATACAGAAGCATATATAACTACGGAAATATAGACCTAAGTAAATTACGGTATTAAGACTAAACAGAATGTGCTCTTAGGCCTACAGTTCGATGGTGGTTATACAAGACTGCTATACTAAGCTTACTAATTATAATGACATTACAATATAATACTTATTGTTACAATGATGATCATAATAACAACAATAAAAAGGAGATTTTAAAAAAGGGTTATTATTATTATAAATGTGAATTTTTGGACAATTTGGAACAGTGTAAACACTAAGTAGGCTGTAACGTAACAAAATGTGGAAAAAGTCAAGGGGTCTGAATACTGTCCGAAAGCACTGTATGTGGATGTTTTATAAATCAGGCACATTTAACAGTTGGGCTGTTGATTATAGACCTAATTAAGTTGGTTTCCTCTCTCCACACTTTTCTTAGACAATTAAGGTAAGGACTGTTTTCTTGTCTCCTAACTCCGCTGCTGCCTCCGCTGCGTTGTTCTCAACACCAACATGGGGATTAATATTGCTATTATGCACATAGCAACATGGTCTAGGAAAAGGCGCCAATTCAACAGCGCACCGATGTGTTTCAGAACCGCGGACAGTGACCGCTATCCAGCGGAGGAGAAAGGTAATTTGCTATAAACTAAATGTATTAGTGTTGCTTCATTGTTCTTACAGTGTAACCATATACAATTTTAGTAGCCTGTTTTAGACTGTGCCATTCCACATGGCCTCCACAATGGATTTGTTCCCTCAGCATGGGCTACTGCTCGACTAAAGATATCTTGGTTGACCAACAGCTTATCGACGAAACAATTGACTAAATGGGGGTCATCCCTAAACAGCCTGAATACAAAATGGCTTAAATGTTTATTTTTTCTCACACAATACCCCAGCAGTTCCCAAACTAGGGGTCGCGACCCCCACTTGATATGAAAATGGAGTTGTGGAAGAATTTCCAAAATTCTGTTAGAAAATACAATTACAAAATTAATATATATATATATATATATATATATATATATATATATACACACACACACACACACACAGAGCACCACACGTATGTGGCTGTGTCAGCCACATCCATTACTGATAGGTGTAAAAAAAAAATATATTAAAAAATACAAAATAAAAATCGAGCACACCGCCATGCAATCTCCATAGACAAACAGTGGCTGTAGAATGGCCTTAATGAAGAGCTCAATGATTTTCAACATGGCACCGTCATGGTATGCCAAATGTAAGTGATGTTATTGTGAAGTGGAAACGTCTAAGTGCAACAACGGCTCAGCCACGAAGTGGTAGGTTACACAAGCAAGTACCGAGTACCGAGTTCCAAAACGGCCTCAGGAAAGCTAAGTCAGCACAAAAACTGTCTGGAGCTTCATGAAATGGGTTTCCAATGGCCGAGCAGATCACCATGCGCAATACCAAGCGTCGGCTGGTGTGGTGTAAAGCTCGCTGCCATTGGACTCTGGAGCAGTGGAAATGCATTCTCTGGAGTGATGAATCACGCTTCACCATCTGGCAGTAAGACGGAGGAATCTGGGTTTGGCGGATGCCAGGAGAACGCTACCTGCCCCAATCCATAGTGCAAACTGTAAAGTTTGCTGGTGGAGGATTAATGGTCTGGGGCTGTTTTTCATTGTTCGTGCTAGGCCCCTTAGTTCCACTGAAGGGAAATCTTAACGCTACAGCATACTATAATATTCTGGACGATTCTGTGCTTCCAACTTAGTGGCAACAGTATGGGGTAGGCCCTTTCCTGTTTCAGCATGACAATGCCCCACATGCCCAGAGCCCTGGCCTCAACCCCATTGAACACCTTTGGGATGAATTGGAATGCCGACTGTGAGCCAGGCCTAATCGCCCAACCTAACCAATGCCCATGGCTGAACAAATGGGGGACCAACTCGATATTATTTGCCCATGATTTTGGAATGAGATGTTCGATGAACAGGTGTCAACATACTTTTGGTCATGTAGTGTACTTTTTTGTCTCTCAAAATCATTGTAATGTGGTTACACCTTAATTAAAAAATCTAAAATGAAAATGATTCAAATCTAAAAGACAAAATTCAACCAGAGAGCGTGCTTAGGTCATAGGAGAAGTCCGCACTTGAATCATTCCCACGGTGAATGGCTAAGCCCACTAAGATGAAACCAAACACTGTTGCAGAGACTTTGATATTACCAGCCGCAATTGATAGTGAAAACAGTGTGTGTGAAGGCAGAGGCACAGAAACTCTCCACAATACCTTTGTCAGATAACACTGCGAAACTAAGAATTGATGCTATAGCTAGCAATCAAGAGGAAACTGACTGAGCGACTCAAACTTCCCACCGTATGCTCTCTAAATGGACGGTAGCTGCGAGGGCCGAGATGTGTTGACTTTTGTTCGCTACATGTTCGGGGACGCTATTCACAAGAACATATTGTTCCATCTTCCGATTCCTGAGCATGAAACGGCACATGGGATGTTCAGTGTGCTGCGAGGCAATATTGACGAATAACAGATTCCATGGGATCGAATGGTGGGCTTTTGCACAGATGGGGCTCCATCTATCACGGGACGGCAGACAGGCCTCTGCACTCTAGTTATGAATGTGTCTCCCTCTGCCATATGGACGCATTGTATGATACACCCACTGGGCTATAATGGATACAACGAGAGCAACTGGCGGCAAAAGAGCTGAGCGCAGAACTCGGGAGATATGCAGGAAGTAACTTTGATTGTAAACTAGATCACGCACATCTGTTCGCAAAACTATGTGGAGATATGGGATCAGAGCATGACAATGTTCTATTTCAGGCTTGGTGGTTATCGAGGGGGAGTATTGGAAATATTTTGTTGAATTGAGAGAGTAACTGTTGTCATTCGCAATGGATGTAAAAATCAGACTGTTGACTTTTAAGGGAAATATTATAATTTTTTACAGACGAGTGACCGAATCAGCGAAATCAATTTGAATGGGATCCTGGCTCAGTTGAGATGCCGGTAAGTGAAATCCACAGTTTATCAAGCTGTCATGTGACCGAATGCTGCAGACAACTCATTCACGGTCACTATGGAGGCATTTTGGTTCCTGACTCAAAGGGAATACTGTGCAGTCTCCCTCAGAGCATTAAAACTCACGGTCCTGATTCAGTGCTCTCCTCTGCATTAAAAACAAATATCGATCCAGGTTGGATGTGACAGGAGAGATGTGACAGTGCACTGTCGACTATACCCCCTGACTTTGAAAAGCGCCCAACGCGACTATGCGTCTAGCACACCCATCTCATTAGTGGTGGTGAGATAAGAAAGGATGTCAGACTAATTTGTAATTGACTGCCATAGCCCCACATTAAAAGTATATGATGGTGAGTTGAGAATACAAAATCAGAAATCCTGTTAGAATGTTTTGAAATGAACAAATCTTGGCTGTTAATGACTTACTTTTTTCTCTCAGGTGGCTGGGGTAGTGAGAATGTTCAAATATCAAAATCGGGTCATGGGCCCGGAAACCCCTCTAATACTTGATATTAGAAAAGTTTATTGAAAATGAAAAACAGAAATCTCATTTAGATATGTATTCAATAATTTGTAGAAGCACCTATGGCAGCGATGACAACTTTGAGTCATCTTGGGTATGTCTATCAGCTTTTCACATCTGGATTTTAGGATTTTCTCCCCCTATTCTTTGCAGATTTTCTCAAGCTCTGTTAAGTTAGATGGGGAGGCGAGGTGAACAGACATCTTCAAGTCTTTCCACAGATTTGCAATGGGATTCAAGTCTGGGCTTTGGCTGGGCCACTCAAGGGCTTTCACATTCTTGTTCTGAAGCCATGGCGTTAGACGGTGATGAGCTGTACCCATTTTTCTCCGGACATGGCACTTTGCATTCAGACCGGATAGTTACATTTTTGTGTCATGAGACCACAGAATATTTTTGCCTTATGCTCTCAGTCTTTCACGTGCCTTTTTGCAAACTCCAATCATGTTGTCATGTGCCTTTTTCTCAGGAGTGTCTTCCATCTAGCCACTCTCCCATAAAGCCCAGATTGGTGGTGCCTGCTGTCCCTCTGGTAGCCAAGGAACTCTGTCGTTCTGTCAGAGTGGTCATTGGGTTCTTGGTCACCTCCCTGACCAAGGTCCTTCTTGCCCGGTTGCTCATTTTGGTTGGACGGCCAGCTCTAGGCAGTCTGGGTAGTTCCATATTTTTTCAATTTCCCAATAATGGAGACCTCTGTGCTCTTGGAAACTATCTATCTATCTATATATAGTTTTATACCCTTCCCCAGATATATGCCTCAGCGCAATTCTCTCTCGGATATCTACGGACAGTTCATTGTACTTCATGGTATAGTTCCTGCTCTGACATGCACTGTCAACTTCAATAAAGTTGTTGTGACATCTCAATGGATGGACTTGAACTCAATTTGGAGTGTCATACCAAGGGGTGTGAATATTAAAAACATGTTTTCATTTTGAACAACAAAATGTGGAATAAGTCAAGGGGTGTGAATACTTTCTGAAGGCACTGTAATGTCAGTTCACTACACTTTATTTGTGATACAGTGCCTTGCGAAAGTATTCGGCCCCCTTGAACTTTGCGACCTTTTGCCACATTTCAGGCTTCAAACATAAAGATATAAAACTGTATTTTTTTGTGAAGAATCAACAACAAGTGGGACACAATCATGAAGTGGAACGACATTTATTGGATATTTCAAACTGTTTTTAACAAATCAAAAACTGAAAAATTGGGCGTGCAAAATTATTCAGCCCCCTTAAGTTAATACTTTGTAGCGCCACCTTTTGCTGCGATTACAGCTGTAAGTCGCTTGGGGTATGTCTCTATCAGTTTTGCACATCGAGAGACTGAATTTTTTTCCCATTCCTCCTTGCAAAACAGCTCGAGCTCAGTGAGGTTGGATGGAGAGCATTTGTGAACAGCAGTTTTCAGTTCTTTCCACAGATTCTCGATTGGATTCAGGTCTGGACTTTGACTTGGCCATTCTAACACCTGGATATGTTTATTTTTGAACCATTCCATTGTAGATTTTGCTTTATGTTTTGGATCATTGTCTTGTTGGAAGACAAATCTCCGTCCCAGTCTCAGGTCTTTTGCAGACTCCATCAGGTTTTCTTCCAGAATGGTCCTGTATTTGGCTCCATCCATCTTCCCATCAATTTTAACCATCTTCCCAGTCCCTGCTGAAGAAAAGCAGGCCCAAACCATGATGCTGCCACCACCATGTTTGACAGTGGGGATGGTGTGTTCAGCTGTGTTGCTTTTACGCCAAACATAACGTTTTGCATTGTTGCCAAAAAGTTCAATTTTGGTTTCATCTGACCAGAGCACCTTCTTCCACATGTTTGGTGTGTCTCCCAGGTGGCTTGTGGCAAACTTTAAACAACACTTTTTATGGATATCTTTAAGAAATGGCTTTCTTCTTGCCACTCTTCCATAAAGGCCAGATTTGTGCAATATACGACTGATTGTTGTCCTATGGACAGAGTCTCCCACCTCAGCTGTAGATCTCTGCAGTTCATCCAGAGTGATCATGGGCCTCTTGGCTGCATCTCTGATCAGTCTTCTCCTTGTATGAGCTGAAAGTTTAGAGGGACGGCCAGGTCTTGGTAGATTTGCAGTGGTCTGATACTCCTTCCATTTCAATATTATCACTTGCACAGTGCTCCTTGGGATGTTTAAAGCTTGGGAAATATTTTTGTATCCAAATCCGGCTTTAAACTTCTTCACAACAGTATCTCGGACCTGCCTGGTGTGTTCCTTGTTCTTCATGATGCTCTCTGCGCTTTTAACGGACCTCTGAGACTATCACAGTGCAGGTGCATTTATACGGAGACTTGATTACACACAGGTGGATTGTATTTATCATCATTAGTCATTTAGGTCAACATTGGATCATTCAGAGATCCTCACTGAACTTCTGGAGAGAGTTTGCTGCACTGAAAGTAAAGGGGCTGAATAATTTTGCACGCCCAATTTTTCAGTTCTTGATTTGTTAAAAAAGTTTGAAATATCTAATAAATGTTGTTCCACTTCATGATTGTGTCCCACTTGTTGTTGATTCTTCACAAAAAAATACAGTTTTATATCTTTATGTTTGAAGCCTGAAATGTGGCAAAAGGTCGCAAAGTTCAAGGGGGCCGAATACTTTCGCAAGGCACTGTAGCTAATAGTCAATATATTCTAATTTCAAAGCTGAATGTCAACATAAATGTTGTTAATTCACTGGTACTTGTTAGCTAAATGACTTGTCTTTCCCTTGCTGAGCTGAACTGCCTGGCTACATGACTTGCGAGTAGTGTCTTTTCTCTAGAAGACCATAGGCTACTTCTATGAAAATGTTGATCAGTAGGCTAACTTCCCTGACGACTCACCCTGGATTTAATCCCGCTGGTCTAGCTACATACACTCAGTCTGAAACTGCCATCCTAGAAGTCATTAGTGCAACTTCAAAATAAGAAGTTGATAACGTCATCATGTAGGGTGGCTCTAGCCCGACCCAGCGGTTTCTGGGACCAATCAGAAAGGACTGAATGTGTTCGCATGTAAAACATCCAGACGCGTCGTGGAAAAGAAATGTCAGTTGGCCAGAGAGATTTGTATAAGCCAGACAAAGGCCTAACATGATCACAAATGAAAGGGAAGAAGGTCATGTCATCTGTAGCCCCATAGACTACTGAAATCAACCAAAATTAGCTCAAGAACTCAAGACATGCACACAGTCCTATAGAATATGATTTCAACTGTATTGTGAGTAGGCCTATACCGTCTTGATTTACCCAGTTTACCATTCAAATAAGTTATTACCATGATGTAGTTAAAAACCATGTCCAATCCATTGTATGGTTGTATAATGCATTTATTAGTTCATACATGGTGGTCTCAGGGAAAATGTATCATCAAAACGTTCAAATGTAAAGAGAATATGTGTCATAACAATAACAGGCCACCGGCCTCCTTGACAACCCACAAATCAGTGTCCGCGTCGGCCCTTTAAAAAACAAACATCGTTCTCTAGTTTCGAGTGGAGTGCGTGCACTCGCTGCCTAGCAACCAGGCACTAAGCATTTAACCAAATGAGTATCATGGCATTACATATTTGTCAAGCTCTTAACTGTACTTTATTCGATTTATTTCACGTGCCGCTTAAGACACCCAATCACCAGAATAACTGTGCTTGACATCATTGTAGCCGCTAATGAGCCTTCTCTTAATCGAGATTAATTTAATTTACATGACATTTACCTCACCATTCATTCACTGGCATTGTAGCTGCCGCCGTTCCTATTGAACTAATACTGAGATCATTATTCTCCTGATTGACTGCAGGATTTAACACGTGTCACTTAGGTCCCAGGCTGTCTGGAGGCCAGTTATTGTCCACACATACTCCCCCGCTCTATGAACAAAGCTCATCGATCAAGCAGAACAACATTATGCATGCGACCCAATTGTAAGGGCCGAGACCCTGCGTCCATCACCGCGCCGGCACTCCCTGGCCCACAGTCCCAGCCCTATTGATTTCCCATTATGGTGTCACTGTGCAGCCCTCTTTAAGCACATCTCCAGTGATGTACTGCCTCTTACTGCACAGTATCCAATAGCACAAGTCAAATCCACAACAGGTAAACAAGAGTGGGGCAGCAGTGCCATCTAGTGGCATCCGACAAAACTGTACTTAATCCGGTGTTTAGCAGAGACAGGGGAGGTTTGCTCAGTCACTGCTAACTACTCCTATTAGGAAATATGATACAAAAAAAGATATCCTACGATCTGAGCAGCTACTAAATCATGCTCATATTGCTACCCTTGGTCTGAGTATGTGAAAAACAGTGTGTACATAGTTCAGCTGATGGTGGTTTAAACATATACATGCATGAATGGGGTTCAAGTCTATTGGGGTTACTAATGTGTGCTCAGGTGTATGAAACTATTAAACTGGCCCTCTCTTGTCCCAGCCACACACCATGGCGCCCATGCTGAGGCCCATGCCTTTGTACTGGTATACCATGTTAGCCAGAAGCTTGGAGGTGGCTCCCACAGAGATGCACTCCTTGTTGCGGAGCTCGTAGACACGACAGCAAGCGCTCCCAGAAGCTGCAGTCAGCTGCACCTCCAACCATGGTGCCCAGCAGGTAGGGGTTGAACTCTATCACCTTCTTCAATGTCTGGGAGGCGATGTAGGCGCCAGCTGTGGCCCGAGAGTC
This sequence comes from Oncorhynchus mykiss, assembly GCF_057628025.1. Taxonomy (NCBI): domain Eukaryota; kingdom Metazoa; phylum Chordata; class Actinopteri; order Salmoniformes; family Salmonidae; genus Oncorhynchus; species Oncorhynchus mykiss. Next base: position 10,775,931 of record NC_143049.1, read on the forward strand.
CACTGCCACGATGACGCCATGTTGGAACTGTGGAATGATGACAAATGGGATTTTAGGTTAGTTAGGGAGGGCCAGCTGCACTTGACTTGAGATTGGTGGCCTTACTTGCGTCAGAGTTTTATCCACTTTTTGAATGATACAAATTCTCATGAACAAAGTGCAGGCCAGCATGTAATGTATACTTACTAACATGAGCCCTGGACAGGACCATGTAGCTACAGAATAGTATCGTGACCCATTACAGTTTAGTGTAAAGTCTGTGCAGCCATTTTTTCTCCATGAGGTAATCCAACAATGCGCACGCTGCCATATTGTCTGTTTCTTCTCTCATTGTTCAAGACAGGTGGGTGTCCACTCCAAAGTGATGCACATCATGACCCCGACTCAGACATCAAGCATCGCTTTGAATGACACTCACCGGTCTCGAGCAATGAGAAAATATCTGAAATGGACAATATGGCGGCATACACATTGTTGGATAACATCATGGAGCAAAAAAAGTTTTTATTTAATAACGGAATCATTTTTTAAAATTCTTACATTCCACCTGCAACTAACGATGGGAGATTAGAATACGCTGATAACTTCCAAGTTGAGAGGAAGTAAAATTCTCGCCATGTAAAGGTTAGTTGAAAAATTGCTGCCGATGCTTTACACTAGCTAACTAGGCAGGGCAAACCCGATCTGGTGATTTCTGGTATATCATCAAAATCAATCAATCGCAGAACGTTTTTGGACTCATCCACCATTGGAAATTAATGTTGAAAGGTGCATTTCAATTCCTAAACCTTAAAGCCTTTGGTATTTTTTTTATGTTCAAAAGCTCCAATAAATTGCTAGTGGTCATCCAATGTGATGCAACAGTAACAATAGATTTTCCCCTCAGATTTTGTGGCGCACACAATAAGGGACATGTTTTTCATTAGTGAGGAGGCGGTGTGACAGCCAATTGTTGGGCATGGGCTCAACTAACTAGCTAATAGCTAGCGGAGATACCTAGCTGACAGACGCGAGGGGCAAACAACCTGACCTAGCAGCAACTACTCCTCAATCTAAGCTAAAGAAACCTAGAAATTTGGAGAGCAGACAGGCAAAAAGGGAAAGCGATAGAACCCGGGCCAAGATGAGAGTAAACCTTTGCGCTCAAACAGTGGAGAGAACGAAAGGAGTTGAAGGGATTCAAAACCGACACAGAATTAGCATTTTCTTCTGCTGAAAAGGTAAGATATACAGTGCATTCGGAAACTATTCAGACACCTTCGCTTTTTCCACATTTTGATACGTTACAGACTTATTCTAAAACTGATTGAATTGTTTTTCCTCATCAATCTACACACGATACACCATAATGACAAAGCAAATAAAAAACAGAATTCAGACCCTTTACTCTGTACTTTGTTGAAGCACCTTTGGCAGCGATTACAGCCTTGAGTCTTTTGGGGTATGACGCTACAAGCTTGGCACACCTATATTGGGGAGTTTCTCCCATTCATCTCTGCAGTTACTCTCAAGCTCTGCAGAGCTATTTTCAGGTCTCTCCAGAGGATTTCAGATCGGGTTCAAGTCCGGGCTCTGGCTGGGCCACCCAAGGACATTCAGAGACTGTTCCCAAAGCCACTCCTGCGTTGTCTTGGCTGTGTGCTTAGGGTAAATTCCTTATGGACAATTCCTTCTACATGCACTGTCAACTGTGGGACCTTATATAGACAGGTGTGTACCTTTCCAAGTCATGTCCAATCATTTGAATTTACCACAGGTGGACTCTAATTTTTTTTAAAAATTTTATTTCACCTTTATTTAACCAGGTAGGCTAGTTGAGAACAAGTTCTCATTTGCAACTGCGACCTGGCCAAGATAAAGCATAGCAGTGTGAGCAGACAACACAGAGTTACACATGGAGTAAACAATTAACAAGTCAATAACACAGTAGAAAAACAAAGGGGGAGTCTATATACAATGTGTGCAAAAGGCATGAGGAGGTAGGCGAATAATTACAATTTTGCAGATTAACACTGGAGTGATAAATTATCAGATGGTCATGTACAGGTAGAGATATTGGTGTGCAAAAGAGCAGAAAAGTAAATAAATAAAAACAGTATGGGGATGAGGTAGGTGAAAATGGGTGGGCTATTTACCAATAGACTACGTACAGCTGCAGCGATCGGTTAGCTGCTCAGATAGCTGATGTTTGAAGTTGGTGAGGGAGATAAAAGTCTCTAATCAAGTTGTAGAAACATCAAGGATGATCAATGGAAACAGGATGCACCTGAGCTCAATTCTCAAAGCAAAGAGTCTGAATACTTATGTAAATAAGGTCTGTTTTTTTTTTTATAAATGTGCTAACATTTATAAAAAACCTGTTTTTGCTTTGTAATGATGGGGTGTTGTGTGCAGATTGATTAGAAAACATTTTTAAATGTAATCAATTTTAGAATAAGGCTGTAACATTAAATGTGGAACAAGTGAAGGGATCGAATGCACACAAGCTAGATAATGTATACTATCGATCAAAAGTTTTAGAACACCGACTCATTCAAGGGTTTTTATTTCTGTCACACCCTGGTCAAAGTATTTTGTGTTTATCTTTATTTATTTGGTCAGGCCAGGGTGTGGCATGGGTTTGTGTATGTGGTGTGTATGTATGGGGATTGTAGCTAGTGGGGTGTTCTAGCTAAGTCTATGGCTGTCTGAAGTGGTTCTCAATCAGAGGCAGGTGTTTATCGTTGTCTCTGATTGGGAACCATATTTAGGCAGCCATATTCTTTGAGTTTGTCGTGGGTGATTGTCCTTAGTGTCTTGATGTCCTTATTCTGTGTTAGTTTACACTAGTATAGGCTGTTTCGGTTTTCGTTACGTTTATTGTTTTGGTAGTGTTTGTGTTTAGTGTGTTACTTCATTAAACATGGATTGCAATAGACACGCCGCATTTTGGTCCGACTCTCCTTCTCACCTAGAAAACCGTTACAGAATCACCCACCACAAAAGGACCAAGCAGCGTGTCAACAGGCAGGAGCAGCGCGAGGAGACGCGCAATAAGGATTTCTGGACATGGGAGGAAATCCTCGACGGGAGAGGACCCTGGGCTAAACCAGGGGAGTGTAGCCGCCCAAAGGTGCAGCGGGAGAAGAAACAACAGGAGCAGCCCAAAGAGGAGTACAGTATGGAGTATACGACTTGGGAGGAGATCGACAGGTGGGCGGCCGACCCAGGGAGAGTGCCGGAGCCCGCCTGGGATTCGATGGAGCAGTGCGCGGAAGGTTATCAGAGAATGGAGTTGGCGAAGCAGGCACGGCGGCGCGGAAGGAAGCCCGAGAGGCAGCCCCAAAAATTTCTTGGGGGGGGGCTAACAGGGAGTATGGCTACGCCAGGTAGGAGACCTGGGCAGACTCCCTGTGCTTACCGGGGGGCTAGAGAGACCAGACAGGCACCGTGTTATGCAGTGGTGCGCACGGTGTCTCCAGTGCGGGTGCATAGCCTGGTGCGGTATATTCCAGCTCCGCGTGTCGGCCGGGCTAGATTGAGCGTCGAGCCTAATGCCATGAAGCCGGCTCTACGCAGCTGGTCCCCAGTGCGTCTCCTTGGGCCGGCTTACATGGCACCAGCCTTGCGCTCGGTGTCTCCGGTTCGCCTGCATAGCCCAGTGCGGGCTATTCCACCTCGCCGCACTGGCAGGGCGACCGTGAGCATTCAACCAGGTAAGGTTGGGCAGGCTCGGTGCTCAAGAGCTCCAGTGCACCTGCACGGTCCGGTTTTTCCAGTACCACCTCCACACCCCAGCCCTCCGGTAGCAGCTCCCCGCACCAGGCTTCCTGTGCGTGTCCTCGGCCCAGTACCACCAGTGCCAGCACCACGCATCAGGCCTACAGTGCGCCTCGCCTGTCCAGCGCTGTCGGAGCCCTCCTCCTCTCCAGCGCTGCCGGAGTCTCCCGCCTGTTCAGAACTGCCAGTTAGCATAGAGCTGCCAGTTAGCATAGAGCTGCCAGTTAGCATAGAGCTGCCAGTTAGCATAGAGCTGCCAGTTAGCATGGAGCTGCCAGTCTGCAAGGAGCTGCCAGTCTGCAAGGAGCTGCCAGTCTGCAAGGAGCTGCCAGTCTGCATAGAGCTGCCAGTCTGCAAGGAGCTGCCATTCTGCAAGGAGCCGCCAGAGCTGCCTGTCTGCAGGATGCCGCCAAAGCTGCCAGTCTGCAAGGAGCCGCCAGAGCTGCCAGTCTGCAAGGAGCCGCCAGAGCTGCCAGTCTGCATGGAGCAGCCAGGGCCGCCAGTCAGCATGGAGCAGCCAGGGCCGCCAGTCAGCATGGAGCAGCCAGGGCCGCCAGTCAGCATGGAGCAGCCAGTCAGCATGGAGCAGCCAGAGCAGCCAGTCAGCATGGAGCAGCCAGAGCTGCCAGTCAGCATGCAGCAGTCAGTCAGCATGGAGCAGCCAGAGCTGCCAGTCAGCATGGAGCAGCCAGTCAGCATGGAGCAGCCAGAGCTGCCAGTCATCATGGAGCAGCCAGTCAGCATGGAGCTGCCAGTCGACCAGACTCTCCCAGATCTGCCAGTCGACCAGACTCTTCCAGATCTGCCAGTCGACCAGACTCTTCCAGATCTGCCAGTCGACCAGACTCTTCCAGATCTGCCAGTCGACCAGACTCTTCCAGATCTGCCAGTCGACCAGACTCTTCCAGATCTGCCAGTCGACCAGACTCTTCCAGATCTGCCAGTCGACCAGGATCTGGTAGATTCATCAACCTGCCTGAGCTTCCTCTCACTCCTGAGCTTCCTCTCACTCCTGAGCTTCCCCTCAGTCCCGAGCTGCCTCAGTCCCGAGCTGCCCCTCAGTCCCGATCTGCTCCTCAGTCCAGTGGGGTTCTGGGTGAGGACTACTAGGCCATGGTCGGCGGCGAGGGTGGACTATCCAGGGACGCGAGGAGAAGGGACTAAGACATTGATTGAGTGGGGTCCACGTCCCGCGCCGGAGCCGCCACCATGGACAGACGCCCACCCGGACCCTCCCTATTGTTTTGAGGTGCGTTCGGGAGTCCGCACCTTAGGGGGGGGTTCTGTCACACCCTGGTCAAAGTATTTTGTGTTTATCTTTATTTATTTGGTCAGGCCAGGGTGTGGCATGGGTTTGTGTATGTGGTGTGTATGTATGGGGATTGTAGCTAGTGGGGTGTTCTAGCTAAGTCTATGGCTGTCTGAAGTGGTTCTCAATCAGAGGCAGGTGTTTATCGTTGTCTCTGATTGGGAACCATATTTAGGCAGCCATATTCTTTGAGTTTGTCGTGGGTGATTGTCCTTAGTGTCTTGATGTCCTTATTCTGTGTTAGTTTACACTAGTATAGGCTGTTTCGGTTTTCGTTACGTTTATTGTTTTGGTAGTGTTTGTGTTTAGTGTGTTACTTCATTAAACATGGATTGCAATAGACACGCCGCATTTTGGTCCGACTCTCCTTCTCACCAAGAAAACCGTTACAATTTCTTTTTACTTTTCTACATTGTGGAATAATAGTGAAGACATAAAGTATGAAATAACACATATTGAATCATATGAACTCAGCAAAAAAAGAAACATACTCTGCGTTTATTTTCAGCAAACTTAGCATGTGTAAATATTTCTATTAACATAACAATATTTAACAACTGAGACATAAACTGAACAAGTTCCACAGACATGTGACTAGCAGAAATTGAATAATGTGTCCCTGAACAAAGGGGGGGTCAAAATCAAAAGTAACAGTCAGTATCTGATGTGGCCACCAGCTGCATTAAGTACTGCAGTGCATCTCCTCCTCATGGACTGTGCCAGATTTGCCAGTTCTTGCTGTGAGATGTTTCCTCACTCTTCCAACAAGGCACCTGCAATTTCCCAGACTTTTCTGGGGGGAATGGTCCTAGCCCTCACCCTCCGATCCAACAGGTCCCAAACGTGTTCCATGGAATTGAGATCCGGGCTCTTCGCTGGCCATGGCAGAACACTGACATTCCTGTCTTGCAGGAAATCAAGCACAGAATGAGCAGTATGGCTGGTGGCATTGTCATGCTGGAGGGTCATGTCAGGATGAGCCTGCCGGAAGGGTACCAAATGAGGGAGGAGGATGTGTTCCCGGTAACACACAGCGTTGAGATTGCCTGTAATGACAACAAGCTCAGTCCGATGATGCTGTGACACACCGCCCCAGACCATGACGGACCCTCCACCTGCAAATCAATCCCACTCCAGAGTCAGCCCTCGGTGTAACTCTCATTCCCTCGACGATGAACGTGAATCCGACCCTCACCCCTGGTGAGACAAAACCATGACTCGTCAGTGAAGAGCACTTTTGCCTGTCCTGTCTGGACCAGCGATGGTGGGTTTGTGCCCATAGGTGACGTTGTTGCCGGTGATGTCTGGTCAGGACCTGCCTACAAGCCCTTAGTCCAGCCTCTCTCAGCCTACTGCGGACAGTCTGAGCACTGATGGAGGGATTGTGCATTCCTGGTGTAATTTGGGCAGTTGTTGTTGCCATCCTGTATCTGTCCCGCAGGTGTGATGTTCGGATGTACCGATCCTGTGCAGGTGTTGTTATGTGTGGTCTACCACTGCGAGGACGATCAGCTATCCGTCCTGTCTCCCTGTAGCGCTGTCTTAGGTGTCTCACAGTACGGACATTGCAATTTATTGCCCTGGCCACATTTGCAGTCCTCATGCCTCCTTGCAGCATGCCTAAGGCACGTTCACGCAGATGAGCAGGGACCCTGGGAATCTTTCTTTTGGTGTTTTTCAGAGTCAGTAGAAAGGCCTCTTTGGTGTCCTACGTTTTCATAACTGTGACCTTAATTGCCTACCGTCTGTAAGTTGTTAGTGTCTTAACGATCGTTCCACAGGTGCATGTTCATTAATTGTTTATGGTTCATTGAACAAGCATGGGAAACAGTGTTTAAACCCTTTACAATGAAGATCTGTGAAGTTATTTGGATTTTTACAAATTATCTTTGAAAGACAGGGTCCTGAAAAGGGGACTTTTCTTTTTTTGCTGAGTTTAGTAACCACCATAGCCACCATTTGACTTGATGACAGCTTTGCACACTCACACTCTCAAACAGTTTCATGAGGAATGCTTTTCCAATAGTCTTGAAGGAGTTCCCACGTGCTAAGCACTTGTTGGCTGCTTTTCCTTCACTCTGCGGTCCGACTCATGCCAAACCATCTCAATTTGTTTGAAGTCGGGTGATTGTGGAGGCCAGGTCATCTGCTGCAGCACTCCATTACTCTCCTTCTTGGTCAAATAGCCCTTACACAGCCTGGAGGTGTGTTGGGTCATTGTCCTGTTGAAAAACAAAGCAGATGGGATGGCGTATCCCTGCAGAATGCTTTTGTAGCCATGCTGGTTAAGTGTGCCTTGAATTCTAAATAAATCACAGACAGTGTCACCAGCAAAGCACCCCCACACCATCACACCTCCTCCTCCATGCTTTACGTTGGGAAATACACATGCAGAGATCATCTGTTCACCCACATCGTGTCTCACAAAGATACGGTGGTTGGAACCAAAAATCTACAGTTTGGACTCCAGACCAAAGGACAAATTTCCACCGGTCTAATGTCCATTGCTTCTGTTTCTTGGCCCAAGCAAGTCTCTTCTTCTTATTAGTGTCCTTTAGTAGTGGTTTCTTTACAGCAATTCGACCATGAAGGCCTGATTCACACAGTCTCCTCTGAACAGTTGATGTTGAGATGCACCTGTTAGGGTCTTTCATTCCTGTGGCGGTCCTCATGAGAGCCAGTTTCATCATAGTGCTTGATGGTTTTTGCGACTGCACTTTAAAAAACGTTCAAAGTTTTTTAAATGAACTGGATTGGCTGACCTTCATGCCTTAAAGTAATGATGGACTGTCGTTTCTCTTTGCTTATTTGACCTACTCTTGACATAATATGGACATGGTCTTTTACCAAATAGGGCTATCTTCTGTATACCACCCCTACCTTGTCACAAAACAGCTGGTTGGCTCAAACGCGTTAAGGAAAGAAATTCTGTTAATTGAAATGCATTCCTGGTGACTACCTCATGAAGCTGGTTGAGATAATGCCAAGAGTGTGTAAAGCTGTCATCAAGGCAAACGGTGGCAACTTAGAAGAATCTCAAATATAAAATATATTTTGGTTACTACATGATTCCATATGTGTTATTTCATAGTTTTGATGTCTTCACTGTTATTCTACAATGTAGAAAATAGTAAGAATTAAGAAAAACCCTTGAATGAGTAGTTGTTCTAAAACTTTGACTAGTAGTGTATATTGCTAGATATAAATTTAAATGTTGCTATTTAGTTGTAAATATGTAGGATTACTGGTTTTGATTGTTTTCAAGCCCTAGCCAACACATGACTCCAATCATCAACTAATCATGGTCTTCAGTTTAGAATGTACTTACTTTAATCAGGTGTGATAGTTAATTCTATAGACAAAATACTCACCAAATATTCTTCTCTCTTTCAGCTAAAGGAGACTCGACAATAAGTCTCAAAAGTGTCTACGTCTACGCATAGAAAACTGCAAAGGACTACACGGACATCCCAGAACTTCAGAGAGCAGTTTTGAGAAGACTCTTATTTGGAGCTACTTAAGAGAGTGATCCTTAGAACAGATGACCCAAGACTCGCTGAAGTGCCACCACCAACGCCTGAGCTGCTACAACTTTGAGGGCAAGTCGCCAAGCAACACAGGGTGCAGTAAGCACATCTTTGAGCTGGGAAGAACCGGAGCTTTCCCAGTTTTCAGACGTGTGAAAACCTGGAGTACTCAGAATAGTTGTTGAAAGAGGTGGGCCTACAACCAAACATAAATAAGGGAAGTTTGTGCGGGCAACAAACTTGAGAAACAATACGTGTTCATTTTTTATAGTCTTTATTGTACTTTTGGAAAGGTTTTAGAATGATTTACTAAATCGTTTTCTTTTCCTGGATATCTATGTTCTTGACGGTTTACACTTCAAATTAGCAGACCTACCAGTGGGTAGATATCCAGGAAGGCGGATGGACTACCCTGGTGTAAATACTAAACAAGTCAGTCCAATTACACAGACCAGGTCAAATATATATTTTTATAAAAAAATATATATTTCGCAATATACAACACACAAGGCAGGATCACCTTACAAATACTAGCCGACAAGACAACACTAACATAAAATACAACTATTTACATACTGTAACGACGTGCGCTGAGAGTTTGGGGAGCAAGTTCAGGGAGTGAGTGTTTTAATAAAATAAACAGAACATAATACAAAACAAGAACCTCGAACAGCACACAGACATGAAACTGAAACAATGACACCTGGTGAAGGAACCAAAGGGAGTGCTATATATAGGGCAGGTAATCAAGGAGGTGATGCAGTCCAGGTGAATGATGACACGCAGGTTCGCGTAACGATGGTGACAGGTGTGCGCCATAATGAGCAGCCTGGTGACCTGGAGAGGGAGCACATGTGACACATACTATCAGGAGTCAAATATTTGAGTGCACAATATGACATTTACAGAAAGTAAGTAGAGTTTACAATAAAAAATATTCTATATTATTCTTAGAAAAGAACATTTCCCCCCCCCCACTCCCCTACCATGTAGGTCCATTGCCTGGTAAAGAGTTGTTGATATCTGATAGAGTTTAGCATAATACATCCCATGCCTCAACTGGATTTGCCCGAGCTTTGTTTATCACGGCCACTGACTGCTCTATACGAACAATATCTTGAAAATATGGTAATCATGTTTGAGTCGAGAAGATTGTAGGGGTAATCCAAGCACTAAGCATAACTTTTTTTGCTGCTGTTAACCCCACTTAAATTATTATTTTCTGAACCAGTTGCAATAAAAATGAAAGGTCATCATTCAACAAAAATAAATGGTGGATCTTTGTTCACAGGGACACCCATCATTTTTGTAAGGAAATCTGAAACGTGACCAGAACTGGAACACCACAGGACATTCCCAAAACACGTGCATTAGTGTTCCAACACTATTCATACGGCATCTATCACATACTGGAGTAGGAATCAGCTTCATCTTAAAACGTCTAAATGGGGTTGCATAACTTCTATGTATAAGCTGGTGTGCTGGGTTCTTAGAGGTAACAAATACATATTCCCAAATGGTATCCCAGTTCAGGTCGTGCACCAATCCCTGCATTACATGGTTCCATACTAGAGTGACACCAATGTAGAGCATTTAACAGACAGTACGAGTCCGTTTCATTTTTACTATAGCAATCCTACCTTGTAATGATATTTTAAGAGAGTTCCTTCTGCAAACTTTGGAAATTTGGTGGGTATGCATATCCCCAAATAAATAGTCTGCCTTATGCCACTGCACTGGAGATGCAGCAGGCAAAGTTAAACATTTCACAGGGCTATTAAGGGGCACCCGTATAGATTTTCCCAGTTTATATCTAGAGAATGAACCGAAAATAGTAAATCATTTCAGAATCTGTGGAAGGGAAATTGAGAAGTCTGCGAAATACAATAAGGTGTCATTGGCATAGAGTGACACTTTATGCTGAGTACCTTTAATATTGATTGGTGAAATAAGTGGGTCCAATCTAATTGCTTGAGCAAGGGGCTCCAAAGACAGTGCAAAGAGCATGGGTGATAATGGACATCCTTGTTTTGTGGAACGTTGAAAACAGAAATACTTGGATAGAATGTTTCCCGTCTGCACAACTGCTTGGGATGCAGAATACAACATTTTTAACATGGAGATAAATCCTTTACCTAAACCAAAGGCCTCCCAAACACACCATAAATAGTTCCATTCTAGCATATCGAAGGCTTTTTTTTTTTGCAACCAAACTAAAAAAAAGTGCAGCAGGGACTGGGTCGTTTTCATTTATGATATGGAAGCCTAATATGGAAGTCTAATATTGTCTGAGTCTAAACAACACTTTATAAACCCAGTTTGATCATCGCTAATTAGATTTCCTACAAATCAAATCAAATTGATTTATATAGCCCTACGTACATCAGCTGATATCTCAAAGTTCTGTACAGAAACCCAGCCTAAAACCCCAAACAGCAAGCAATGCAGGTGTAGAAGCACGGTGGCTAGGAAAAACTCCCTAGAAAGGCCAAGCAGTTCCAATATGATGGCAAGTACCTTTGCAAACAACTTGAGATCTGTTGTAATAAGGCTTAAGGGCCTATAACTTTTACAGTCTAGGTGAGATTTGCCCTTTTTTAACAAAACTATAATCAGTGAGGTGTTTTGGTCTCTATGGAATTCTCCATGTTTTAATGCATGATTGATAGATATAATTGGGAACAAAACTAGCTAAACATATCATTAATTTCTGCCAGGTCATGTGATATCTTACCAGATGGTGTTGGAATTGTATTGACACAAGGAAAGGCCTCGCTTTGCTTAAGCCTTGTTTCCCCTCAAACATTTTGTCATCTCCCAAAGTGACCGGTGGGATGTGGCTGTATCTGTATTAAGCAATAAATATTCTTAAATTGAGCAAAAAAAGACTTATTCTGCAGCAATGTTGTGTTAAAGCGCCGTCTTCTGGCACCTTTCTGTTTGGAGCTGTCAAGTCAAATACTATACAGGACAGCTCCATGGTCAGAAATGACAATGGGGAACAGCTCAGTTGTCTGAATAAACCTGTTTATATAGGGAGATACAAATATGTAGTAGTCTATCTGGGAAAATGTATTATGTCTTGAAGAAAAGAAAGTATAATATTTGGCAGTCAAATTCCTTAGATGCCAGGTTTCTAAAATATTAAGCTCTGCAGCAAATGAGATGAGATCACCAGAGGCCTGATCAGTTTGAGAGTCCAATGGAACATGAGACCTATCTAACAGAATTACACACCTGATTAAAATCTCCTACCACTACAAGTTCTTATTCTTTTCAAGATATAACTAAGGAAATTAGAATCAGGGATGTTCGGACAGTAGATTGAGGAGAAACACATCTTAGTGTGATTTATAACCGTAGTTACAAAGACAAAACGATCTGCATCATCATTATCAGAACAATCATCCTGAACACATAGTTTTCTACCAAATAATATCAAAACACCATTCGTTTTGTTAGTGGCTGAGGAATGAGCAACACATTTATAGTATCTGTCTTGGAATCTACAGACATCAGAATGTTTTAGGTGGGTTTCTTGTATTAGGGCGATATCAACCTTTTTGCGTCTGATGCATTGTCACAGATTCAAATCAAATCAAATTTTATTTGTCACATACACATGGTTAGCAGATGTTAATGCGAGTGTAGCGAAATGCTTGTGCTTCTAGTTCCGACAATGCAGTAATGACCAACAAGTAATCCAACTAACAATTCCAAAACTACTGTCTTGTACACAGTGTAAGGGGATAAAGAATATGTACATAAGGATATATGAATGAGTGATGGTACAGAGCAGCATAGGCAAGATACAGTAGATGGTATCGAGTACAGTATATACATATGAGATGAGTATGTAAACAAAGTGGCATAGTTAAAGTGGCTAGTGATACATGTATTACATAAAGATGCAGTAGATGATATGGAGTACAGTATATACATATACATATGAGATGAATAATGTAGGGTATGTAAACATTATATTAGGTAGCATTGTTTAAAGTGGCTAGTGATATATTTACATAATTTCCCATCAATTCCCATTATTAAAGTGGCTGGAGTTGAGTCAGTGTCAGTGTGTTGGCAGCAGCCACTCAATGTTAGTGGTGGCTGTTTAACAGTCTGATGGCCTTGAGATAGAAGCTGTTTTTCAGTCTCTCGGTCCCAGCTGTGATGCACCTGTACTGACCTCGCCTTCTGGATGATAGCGGGGTGAACAGGCAGTGGCTCGGGTGGTTGATGTCCTTGATGATCTTTATGGCCTTCCTGTGACATCGGGTGGTGTAGGTGTCCTGGAGGGCAGGTAGTTTGCCCCCGGTGATGCGTTGTGCAGACCTCACTACCCTCTGGAGAGCCTTACGGTTGAGGGCGGAGCAGTTGCCGTACCAGGTGGTGATACAGTCCGCCAGGATGCTCTCGATTGTGCATCTGTAGAAGTTTGTGAGTGCTTTTGGTGACAAGCCGAATTTCTTCAGCCTCCTGAGGTTGAAGAGGCGCTGCTGCGCCTTCTTCACAATGCTGTCTGTGTGAGTAGACCAATTCAGTTTGTCTGTGATGTGTATGCCGAGGAACTTAAAACTTGCTACCCTCTCCACTACTGTTCCATCGATGTGGATAGGGGGGTGTTCCCTCTGCTGTTTCCTGAAGTCCACAATCATCTCCTTAGTTTTGTTGACGTTGAGTGTGAGGTTATTTTCCTGACACCACACTCCGAGGGCCCTCACCTCCTCCCTGTAGGCCGTCTCGTCGTTGTTGGTAATCAAGCCTACCACTGTTGTGTCGTCCGCAAACTTGATGATTGAGTTGGAGGCGTGCGTGGCCACGCAGTCGTGGGTGAACAGGGAGTACAGGAGAGGGCTCAGAACGCACCCTTGTGGGGCCCCAGTGTTGAGGATCAGCGGGGAGGAGATGTTGTTGCCTACCCTCACCACCTGGGGGCGGCACGTCAGGAAGTCCAGTACCCAGTTGCACAGGGCGGGGTCGAGACCCAGGGTCTCGAGCTTGATGACGAGCTTGGAGATTCCCCTGGTACTGCTGCTCATTCCGTGTACCAGTTCCGGAGGTCTACGTCACCAGCCTCTAGACGTCACTGAACTGTCTCATTATGCACATCTGACTCCAATTCCCCTGATTAGTAATTGTATATATGTGCCCTCTGTTCACCATTGTCTTGTCAGTTATTGTTCCCATGTCCGTTTGTCTGTGAGTACCTGTGCTTCGCTCTTTCGGCTTTCATGCTGCGTGTATTGTGCACTTGTTATTACGGGTCTTTCCCTGTGTAGTGTATTACGGGCCTCGTCCCGTGTGTTTATTAGAGGTTTAACCTCGCACTTTTGTTTGGGTTACATCCCTGTGTTTTCGTCCCTGTGCCTTTTCATGGCATGTGGTATATTTTGGGTGGAGTATTAAACCCCCCTATTATGAATTCCTGCGCCTGTCTCCAATCACTTATACAACGTAACAGAATAACCGACCCTAAACGGAGACAGCGGGAATGGCCCAGCCGACTCCCCCGCAACTTCGACAGCTGCAACTGGCCTGTCTGACACCGCTGCAACTTCGGCAGCTGCAACTGGCCCAGACCGACCCGCACCACATTCCTGTGGTCGTCCTCGAGGTCGGTGTCGTCCCGCAGCTGGTACAGCACATCAGGGGAGGGGTACGGCCCAGATGAGCAGTGCTGGGTTCCTGCAGTGTACATCCTGGACGCGTTGCTGACCAGGGATTTTCACCATTGGTGCCATGACTGACCCGCACCGCATCCCTATGATTGTCCCTGAGGCCAGTGTCGTTCCGCTGCTGGTGCAGCGCGTCGGGGGGAGGGGGGTACTGTCACGGATTCCCCTGGTACTGCTGCTCATTCCGTGCACAAGTTCCGGAGGTCTATGTCACTGGCCTCTCTCATTATGCACATCTTATTCCAATTCCCCTGATAAGTAATTGCGTATAAACTCAGCAAAAAGGACCCTGTCTTTCAAAAGATAATTCGTAAAAATCCAAATAACTTCACAGATCTTCATTGTAAAGGGTTTAAACACTGTTTCCCATGCTTGTTCAATGAACCATAAACAATTAATGAACATGCACCTGTGGAACGGTCGTTAAGACACTAACAACTTACAGATGGGAGGCAATTAAGGTCACAGTTATGAAAAATTAGGACACTAAAGAGACCTTTCTACTGACTCTGAAAAACACCAAAAGAAAGATTCCCAGGGTCCCTGCTCATCTGCGTGAACGTGCCTTAGGCATGCTGCAAGGAGGCATGAGGACTGAAGGTATGGCCAGGGCAATAAATTGCAATCTCCGTACTGTGAGACTCCTAAGACATCGCTACAGGGAGACAGGACGGACAGCTGATCGTCCTCGCAGTGGCAGACCAAGTGTAACAACACCTGCACAGGATCAGGACATCCGAACATCACATCTGTGGATCGGGTACAGAATGGAAGCAACAACTGCCCGAGTTACACCAGGAACGCACAATCCCTTCATCGGTGCTCTGACTGATATGCCTGTTGTAAGGCAGGTCCTCACCAGACATCACCGGCAACATCGTTGCCTATGGGCACAAACGCACCATCGCTGGACCAGACAGGACTGGCAAAAAGTGCTAATTAAGTGACGAGTCTGGGTTTTGTCTCACCAAGGATGATGGTCTGGTTCGTGTTTATCGTCGAGGGAATGAGCGTTACACCGAGGCCTGTACGCTCTGCATATTCTTGAGGTTAGCAAAGCATCTCACTCTCCATTGAATACAGATGATTGACGTCAACACCCCTTGTCGAATATTCAAAATGGCATAAGTTCTCAAATAAATCAATGTGCATTATTAATTAAAATGACAATTGAATGCTTAGATAACCTACGCAGAATTTTTTTTTTTTTTACATAGAATTAAGCATAATGATTATGGTTCTAGATTGCATGAAAAATCTGTTTCACTTGTTAGAAAAATGGTACATTCTCCGACACCCCCTATCCTCACGTAATTCGTGCCACCTCTAAAATAATGGGTGCATGACACCCATGCCTACCCTCACCCTGTACTGAATTGTTACAAATGAATGTTTGCATGCATGGTACTTTTATGCATAATATTACATAACATTAAAAAAAAAAAATTGACACGCATTACATTACGATTCACAGTGCTCAGACATACATGCAGGCGTCTTACTTTCTCTCTCCCATAAAGTGGCCAGTCTTCTTCATCCATCTTTTTGATCCTCCTTTGTCACAAATTATTTTCCCTAATCTACTCCTACCCTCTCCCTAGCCCTGACCAATGCTGACCCAGGTTCATTTGTATTTGACATCCCTTATCTGTCACGAATGTTGAATCAAATTTCATTTGAACTTACTCTACACTGACTTTGTCCTTTTGTGAGTAGAAATCTACAGAAAAGTATTATTAAACTGACTTCAAAACACGGGTCTCCGTGTGTGGCTATCCCAATTTCTTTGCTCATCATCTAAGGCAACTAAGATGGAAGTACATGCAAGCAATGCATGCGTACTAACTGAAGTAATGTAGGTGTTTACATTGTTTTGTGCATGCGCCAGGTGCTCGAAATCTCAACGGTAAGTACCCGTGTTTGGTCGATTTAATAATACTTTCCTGTGGATATCTTTTCTCAAATTCCTACCCACCGCACAGACAACTGGTAGAGTAAGTTGAAAGGACCTTTGATTCAACATTCTGGCTTGTAAGAGCTTGTGAGAGGAAATGTTCCAAACAACAACCAAAAGGTATCACAGTCTGTCAGGCAACGCTCTCCCCAGCCCTAATCTCTCCCTTTCCCCATGCATCTTTCCCTATTCAAATGTCCTTTTTCCCTCCCTCTCCTCCTTTCATTCATTCTTTCACCATCTTCAGCACCCTCTCCCTTCTCTCTGTGGTACTCCTCTCTCAAATCCTCCCTGTCTCTGTGGCTATATCCTTGGGCAGTGATGTGAAAGAGGTCCACACAATTCCCTGAACATGCATCCCTGTGTGTGGCCCTGTACACAATTTCTCTGGCCAATGAGATTGCCTCCTCCTCCCTCAGGCTCCACCGAACCCCTCCATCCAGTACTGCATAGGCATAGGGCGAACCTGAGCCCACTGAGAAAAACTCTCCCTGCAGACGGGTGCCGTCACTGCACACATAGAAGAGCTTTGGGCCACAACGATCACTGGCAAGGGATATTGTCAGGTTCCCGTCAGTTACTGCATGTCTTGTTCTGTCACTGGCCCTGCCAGTCAAGTCATCCTGACTACAAGAATCACTTGCAGACATTCCTGTCTCTTCAAGGGGTACTTTTGCTGGAGAGATGCTGTCTCTGCCTGATCCTATCCTATCAACTTTTTGTTATCTGAATTTCTACACCCTAACCTCCTCTACATCCGAGCCAGATAGAATGGCTGCCACACACACATCAGTCCCCTTAAATGGTTCCAATATATGAGAGAGGAGCTTGGCTAGTGATTGACAAGCGGCAGCCGTGGCGTAGCTGGTAAAGGGCGGATCTCTCTAGCCAGGATTCTCTCCAATGGCATGCAGTCTGCACCACTGCCTGAAGTGGTGACCAGTAAATGGGAGTGGATGGGCAGTATCTTCTGGACAGAGGGACAGGAGACAAGCCCTGAGCAGCTGGCACGTGTGTCTGCCGCTGCTATAACACCTCCTTGGAACACAAAGGCCAGGGTAGTGGTTCCGTGAGACAAAAGGACTGGGCGGCGGGTGGGCGGTGATGGAGAGGTGGACAGGGAGGAAAGGGACGAGTGTCTGTTGTCACAGCGGAAAGGAACAGAGCTCTGAGGGGTAGGTATGAAAGAATGCAGAGGGACCCCTCCACCTCTCTCAGATTTAAATCCACCCCAACCAAGGCTCCTTTCCATCAACCATGTCCAGGAGAGGAGTGGTATCTCCCATAGGTCTAGAGAGTGAGGCAGGAGTGTTCCACCTGTGAGACATAGGGGTGTCCTGAAAGCTACAGACGTCTTGTCAGACGTCAGTGCAATAAACATTGATCACAAAACAGACTCAATGTCCCTTGAGTTTGAGTAAAAGGTTGATGCTCAGTGCAATCTCTTAACAGCAAGAGGGGCAGTAGAATTTAACAGCTCAGAGAAACCAGAGAAACTGTCCATAGGATTGTTCTATTTTTCTCCCAGTGGAATCCATTTTTACGGCCTTGTATATGACAGTCTTGCTTAGTATTGACTCTCCCCAAATACAATGACAGTGAACTTGAAGTATTTTTATATAGGGGACTGACATAAACACACACACACACACACACACACACACACACACAGAGAGAATCAGTTTTTACAAGCATTTCGCTTGATAAGGCGATATATGATAGTGCTTCTGTTTTGATGGTGAGTAATATGATGCAGAGAAGTGACTCTACAAACACTAATTTACAGGGTCTATTCTGCTGAATCAGCAGAAAGAGGAAGTGACAGTGCAAGAGAGGCAAACAAGCCGTCATCCTGACAATCAAATAAACCGTCTCTACCCTCCGTTCTATTGGCGAACATTCAATCACTAGGGAACAAACTGGACGAACTCCGCTCGAGACTATCCAATCAACAGTGCCTGAAGAACTGTAATTGTCCATGTTTATTGGAGTCATGGGTGAACCAGGATATGGATAATATATATTGAACAAAAATATAAACGCAACATGTAAAGTGTTGGTCCCATGTTTCTTGAGCTGAAATAAAAAATCCCAGAAATGTTCCTTAAGCACAAAAAGCTTATTTCTCTCAAATGTTGTCTTTCTGTCGGAAGAGTATTTCTGTCTATAATGAAGCCCTTTTGTGGGGAAAAACTCATTTTGATTGGCTTTCCCTCCCCAGTGGGTAGGACTGGCTGCCAAGTGGCCCTCCCAGGACCACCAATGGCTGCACCCCTGCCCAGTCATTTGAAATCCATAGATTAGGGCCTAATTCATTCATTTAAATTGACTGATTTCCTTATACAGTATGAACTGTAACTCAGTAAAATCGCATACATTTTTGCATGTTGTGTTTATATTTTTGTTCAGTATACATTTCGCTGGTTTTTCCATTTTTGAACAAGGTTTTCCTCTAGAATTTTGCCTGTGCTTAGCTCTATTCCGTTTATTTTTATTATTTAAAAAACACTCTAATCCTTGCCGATGACAAGCATACCCATAACATGATGCAGCCACCACCATGCTTGAAATTATAAAGAGTGGTACTCAGTGATGTGTTGTGTTCGATTTGCCCCAAACATAATGCTTTGTATTCAGGACATAAAGTGATTTACTTTTTGCAGTTTTACTTTAGTGTCTTATTGCGAACAGGATGCATGTTTTGGAATATTTGTATTCTCTACAGGCTTACTTCTTTTCACTCTCTCAATTAGGTTAGTATTGTAGAGTAAATACAATGTTGTTGATCCAGCCTCAGTTTTCTCATATCACATCAATTAAACTCTGTAACTGTTGTAAAGTCACAATTTACCTCATGGTGAAATCCCTGAGTGGTTTCCTTCCTTTCTGGCAAGGACGCCTGTATCTTTGTAGTGACTGGGTGTATGAATACACCATCTACCATCTCCCTGATCTTTATGATTGAGTCTGTATGAAATTCACTGCTCGATTAAGGGACCTTACAGATCATTGTGTGGGGTACAGAGATGAGGTAGTCATTCAAAAATCCTGCTAAACACTAGTATTGCACACAGAGTGAGTGCATGCAACTTATTTTGTGGCTTCTTAAGCACATTTCTACTCCTGATCGTATTTAGGCTTGCCATAACAAAGGGGTTTGTTACTTATTAACTCAACTCAACCGCTCTGAGGCTGCATGGTCCTATGGCACACCAATGCCGCTTTTTGTATCATAATGCAATAATAAAACGGGGGGGGGGGGGGTGTATAGGAGAGGTCATGATGTTTATCTCCTTTCCCAGGTTCATCAACAGTTTTGAATTCACACTGTTCCAGATGCAAAGGGGGTTGTACCTAATAAAGTGACCACTGGATCTATAGACTTTCCAGAATGTGTTCTGAGAATACCCGGGGTATTAAACATTTGACTGTAAGTGTTGAACAGTTGAATCTATTTCTTCGGGAGATGGTACCATTCAGCTTGTCTTGGAATGACAAAGAAGGACTTCAACAAAGCCAAAATAGAAAATGATTGGAAGGGGACTCTTTGCTGTTAAATTAGAGACGTATAAATAAATGACTGTTGTGCCTTGTAAATGATGAATGTCTGTTGAATGTCTGTGTTGTGTGAATATAAAACCAACTTTACCTCGGTCTCATACCTCTCCTCCAAATGTCCCACTGCGTACCTTACAGCCCGCTTGCTTTCAACCGCAGCTAATCTATTTTTCAATCTCAAGGCTCAATCCCTCTACTCATCATTTCTGTTGAAACCTCAGCTTCTTCAATTTATTAAAACATGGCATAATTAGAGAGTCATCCAAAAAAAACACTAACAACACATTACCATTCACATACTGTCAACCCTCACCAAGTTGACATCAATCCTCCTCATCAATGTCTTCATCAGCTGCAAAATCTGGATCCCTACAAATCCGCTTGGCTAGACTATCTGGACCCTCTCTTCCTAAAATTATCCGCCGCCATTGTCGCAGCCCCTATTACTAGTCTGTTCAACCTCTCTTCGTATCGTCAGAGAATCCTAAAGATTGGAAAGCGCATGCGGTCATCCCCCTCTTCAAAGGGGGAGACACTCTACACCCAAACAGTTACAGACCAATATACATCCTGCCCTGCCTTTATAAAGTCTTCGAAAGACAGGTGAACAAACAGATCACCAACCATTTTGAATCCCACCGTACCTTCTCCGCTATGCAATCCGGTTTCAGAGCTGGTCATGGGTGCACCTCAGCCACGCTCAAGGTCCTAAACGATATCATAACCGCCATCGATAAAAGACAATACTGTGCAGCCGTCTTCATCAACCTTGCCAAGGCTTTCGACTCTGTCAATCACCGTATTCTTATCGGCAGACTCAACAGCCTTGGTTTCTCTAATAACTTCCTGAGCTACTTCTCAGATAGAGTTCAGTGTGTCGAATCGGAGGGCCTGTTGTCCGGACCTCTGGAAGTCTCTATGGGGGTGCCACAGGGTCAAATTCTCGGGCCGACTCTTTTCTCTGTATATATCAATGATGTCTCTCTTGCTGCAGGTGATTCTTTGATCCACCTCTACGCAGACGACTCCATTCTGTATACATCTGGCCCTTCTTTGGACACTGTGTTAACGAACCTCCAAACGAGCTTCAATGCCATAAAACACTCCTTCTGTGGCCTCCAACTGCTCTTAAACGCTAGTAAAACTAAATGCATGCTCTTCAACCGATCGCTGCCCGCACCCACCCGCCAAACTAGCATCACTACTCTGGACGGTTCTGACTTAGAATATGTGGACAACTACAAATACCTATGTGTCTGGCTAGACTGTAAAACCAGAATCATATTAAGCATCTCCAATCCAAAATTGAATCTAGAATCAGCTTCCTATTTCGCAACAAAGCCTCCTTCACTCATGCTGCCAAACATACCCTCGTAAAACTGACTATCCTACCGATCCTTGACTTCAGCGATGTCATTTACAAAATAGCCTCCTACACTCTACTCAGCAAATTGGATGCAGTCTATCACAGTGCCATCCATTTTGTCACCAAAGCCCCATATACTACCCACCACTGCGACCTGTATGCTCTCGTTGGCTGGCCCTCGCTACATATTTGTCATCTGCACATCTATCACTCCAGTGTTAATTGCTAAATTGTAATTACCTCGTCACTATGGTCTATTTATTGCCTTACCTCCTTACTTCATTTGCACACACTGTAAACAGATTTTTCTATTGCGTTTTTGACTGTATGTTTGTTTTACTCCATGTGTAACTCTGTGTTGTTGTTTTTGTCGCACTGCTTTGCTTTATCTTGGCCAGGTTGCAGTTGTAAATGAGAACTTGTTCTCAACTGGCCTACCTGGTTAAATATACCTAGTTAAGCTGCAGCTGGCCCAGAACGGAGCGGCACGTTTTGCTCTTAATTGTAATCAGGGGGCTGATATAAATATTATGCATGCCATTCTCTCTTGGCTAAGAGACGGACTGCCTCACTTCTTATTTTTAAAAGAAACATTAAAGTGTTGAAAATCCCAAATTGTTTTCATAGTCAACTGACACACAGCTCTGACACACACACTTATCCCAACCAGACATGCCACCAGGGGTCTTTTCATAGTCCCCAAATCCAGAACAAATTCAAGAAAGCGTACAGTATTATATAGAGCCCTTATTGCATGGGAACTTCCTTCCATCTCATATTGCTCAAATGAACAGCAAACCTGGTTTCAAAAAACAGATAAAGCAACACCTCGTGGCACAACGCCTCTCCCCTATTTGACCTAGATAGTTTGTGTGTATGCATTGATATGTAGGCTACGTGCGCCTTTTTAAAAATGTATGTAGTTCTATCCTTGAGCTGTTCTTGTTCTTGATGTTCTGTATTATGTCATTCTGTATTATGTTTCATGTTCTGTGTGAACCCCAGGAAGAGTAGCTGCTGCTTTTGCAACAGCTAATGGGGATCCTAATAAAATACCAAATACAAAAACGTATTACCTCGAAATCACCTCGCTATTCATGTTGAATAAATTAACCTTTCAATTTGAACTAAACAAGCTGCCAAATCGTTCAGTTTACATCTTAAAATAACACTGGCTGCTGTTTCTAGCTAAGCAAACCATGGCAATAGTTGAATTACAATCAGAAACCCAGATTTTTGTCAGTACCATAGACCCAATGCTATTGAAATGACAAGTAAATCCTGCAAATAACCCAATTATAATGGTCTGCGGTCTTAACGTCTGGCACGTAATAATGACATAATTACCAGAAAAGTCTTTCTTTGCAGAGATTTAACATGCGCAAAGGGGATTTAGAGGTCATCGAGTTTCCATTGATTTGGTGAGGTCAATAAAAGCAGATTATATTTTCACTTGTGACATAATGAAATTCCTTTATTACATCACATTTACTCCACAATGATTGTTCATTTCATTTTTTTTTACGTCATTACATTCCGTCTTAATTCGCTCCAACTGTATGGAAAAGGGGTTTATTTGACAAATCAGGCCTTATGGGCAGTTTTCTTTAAATGTACAGTATTACCCGGACTGAGAAAATCCCATAAACTTTATAATGTCATTGGGCAAGTCAATTCCCGATATTTGTACCAAAAGTGGACATACGCCAACCTTTACCTCCCAGATCCTGTAGACCGTCAAATAATGCTTCAACCTGATCTCTATCAAATGATCCATAAAGAGAACACTCTGAACCTTTCAGAAAACTTTGTACACCCCTTACGTATGTCTACCTATGGGTTGTTTAAGTTGCATATCATAATCATTCCCACTATTACTTTATCAAATCTCTAGTAATCGATAATACACACATACACTTCATCATGTTTTCATATCTTCACAGAATCCATATATAACGTTAGAAATTCTTAGGTACTCGCATCAACCACTCCATGTGCGTTTTCAACGACTCTCCGCCGCCACCAAGCAGCTCTGCAAACATACTCCAGGCGGAAGCCCAAAAACATTGGTTTCCCGGACATCAAGGACTCCTTGGCCTCCCAGAAAAACCTATATAATTACCACTACTTCCCATACATATAAAATAAACATCCGCGCTCCATAAAACCCTGTGATATTCTATGATGGCAGTGATGGGTGGAACCCCAAGATACTAATTATCCAAATTGAAATCAGCTTATTATACACATTTCTATATCTTATTATCCAAACTTCAGATTCACACTTATTTCCACACTCACACAACTCTCATATCACAATTTACACAGTACTGTTCCCAAAACACACTTAATCAATTAGTTGTTTTTTTACAATATTTTTATAACCTGCAGGAATATTTTCTAGTTTCTATCTCGGGGTAACTTCCTGGGATAAGCAACTCATACATTTGCATCTTACAATACTAACCCATGGTACTGCAATGCATCACGGCCATACCATGTAGGACTCCAAATCATTTCTTACTTCAGCACAGTATGATCACGACTTCCTATTTATCATGACAATACTATCAGGATATCATAACCTTAAAATGGCAGTGCCTTCAGGACTCTGTATCTCTTATTTCTAAAATGGGGTTTGGTTCAAAACAAATACAGGTGCACCTTATTATCTTCTAGAATATCATTGTAATGCATTCTCTAATATCTCTGTAGTGCTTTTGAGTCCATACAGGTCTCTAGCCCACAGAGGACTTTCTCTTTTAGGCCTTAACTAGTCCTCACAAGGTCTAGTTATACATCCGGTACACACAGCTTTGGATGTCATCTGCCCACAGGTTCTAGTTATACATCCGGTACACACAGCTTTGGATGTCATCTGCCCACAGGTTCTAGTTATACATCCGGTACACACAGCTTTGGCTGTCATCTGCCCACAGGTTCTAGTTATACATCCGGTACACACAGCTTTGGATGTCATCCGCCCTCAGGTTCTAGTTATACATCCGGTACACACAGCTTTGAATGTCATCCGCCCTCAGGTTCTAGTTATACATCCGGTCCACACAGGTTTGGATGTTAAACGTCAGATGGCAGTTCACTCAGAACCCAATTATTTTTTTTAAATACAATTAATAATTGTTTCCAAGAAACGTCAGTCTCACCCTATTTCTCTGTCTCTGTTTGAAATGACGTATCCATTCCACTGACACTCCCAGACAGGCGCGGATCCAGTCTGCTCCGTCTAGTGGAGTATGGCTATCCCGGGTGCATCTAATGCAACTCCTGTTGCACAGTTAACCTGGAATCCCCCTGGAACAATCAGCAAAATGAAGATTATCATTCTCTCCTTGTCGCCAAATATTGTTGTGGAATACTCTAAACAAGTGAGAGAGACTTTGTAATTTCTTCAATCAATCATCTTTATTTAATATTGACTCATTATTGCAGTAATGAATCTGGTCGATCCCACACTCTTGAGTGTTGGACCGAGAGCTCCCCGCTAATGAAAAAACATATAGTAAACCTAGAAACGGCTTAGTCATGGCTGGTCCCACACCTCCCGTGCAGATCAGGGCATCATATAAGCCACCTTGGGTTCATCTTGTGGTTAACTGCACCCGGTGTTGTTTTACCACCAACCCAGCTTAGTTTCCCAGATGCAAGGCTGATTAGAAACAAAGAGGGGTTTGTTCTACTCCAACAGGCTATCTCTGTCTCGGGTCACACACACCAACTCAGTCTATGGAATGCAGGCTGTAGGTTCTATCACCAACCCAATCATAAATCAATTGCCAGCGCTGAAGCCCCAGAGGCCAAACTCAGTCCCACAGACACAGATGAGAGAGTACTCAACAAACCTTAGTTGATGCAGAAACAGTATTATAACATAATCTTGTTGTTTTTCCACCATACTCCACACTGCCATCCCCCACCGGGACAAGAGGGACACCTATGTGATAGTGCTGTTTATTGACAGTGTGGAACACCGTAGTGCTCTTGAAGCTCATCACTAAGCTCAGGACCCTGTGACTGAACACCTCCCTCTGCAACTGGATCCTGGACTTCCTGACGGGCTGCTCCTTGGTGGTGAGGGTAGGCAACAACACATTGGCCACTCTGATCCTCAACACGAGGACCCCTCAAGGATGTGTGCTTAGTTCCCTCCAGTACTCCCTGTTCACCTACGACTGAGTGGCTGCGCACGACTTAAAACCCAATATTTTATTTTGCTGACAACACTACGGTGGTAGGCCTGATCACAGAGGATGATGAGACAGCCTATAGGGAGGATGTCAGTGATCTGGCAGTGTGGTGCCAGGACAACAACATCTCCCTCAGTGGAGCGGGTTGAGAGCTTCAAGTTCCTTTGTGTCCACATCACTAAGGAATTAACATGAACCACACACCAACGCAGTCATGAAGAAAGCACGACAAAGTATTTTCACACTTAGAAGGCTGAAAAGATTTGACATGCACCCTCAGATCCTCAAAAAGTACTACAGCTGCACCATTGAGAGCATCTTGACTGACAGCATCAGCGCTTGGTATGGCAACTGCTTGGCATCCGACCGCAAGACGCTACAGAGGTTAATGAATACGGCCCAGTATATCACTGGGGCCGAGCTCCCTGACATCCAGGACCTCTATTCCAGGTGTTGTCAGAGGACAGTTCCCTCTGCTACCGCACGACAAGCGATACAGATGTACCAAGTCTGGAACAAGACCTGTACAGCTTCTACCCCCAAGCCATATGACTGCTGTCGTGGAAATTTCATGTATTTACCAAATCATGAGAGCAAACCACACACAAGTCAGAGTTGTCATAAAGTCCATCTTTAATTATATGAGCTCCATCACAACCCTGTGATTTCAGATCAATTGTCTATAAATGAATTCTCTGAGAGTCCCTTACACATTGCAACTGAGATCCTTTATAGCAAAGACACACATAGCCAGACAGCATTGGCCATAATTTATCATTCAGCTTTGTCTCCTAAACTATGTTATTTTCTCAAACTCAGAACCTAAACAAATCCTCACATCAACAGACATATATCAAATCCATCCTATCTTGACAAGATCACAGAGACACATTGACTGGCACACAGACATTGTGGAGCCAAGAGATACACGCTTGACCTCTCCCCTCTCTCCGGCCCAAATAACTTAGTCTTGACAGAGACCAGATGACTGCAACCCCGCCACAGTATTATACAAAAATAAACATTCTGATGAGAAGTAACTTACAAACATATGATGAATATAAAACATCTTACCTATGTTACCAACTAATTCTGATTATTCCCCAACATTCCCCTCTCAGGGACATTGTCCCTTCTAAAGAATAAGAATATTAATTACATACTCCATATTTAAAAGGAAATAAAAATTCAAATCCCCTCAATGTCAAATACCTTAGCTTATATGTAAGCTTTCTCCCTTCTGAAACGAAGTGTACAACCTTTATTCTACAAGACAAACTTGCACATGTTTAATAACACAGAATAATCCATTAGAGGAAATTAAAAACGTAACCAATATTTAGAAATGCTCCCTAAGTTACATGAGAACCAGTATCTAAACACAGGCCTCCTCACAACATATAGGACAGACATCCCTCTAAGTCCTCATGCTCAGAAATATACTCAGGAATAGAGAATAGTCAGTGAAATCATTCATATTCCAAATCATAAGTAACAACCCAACTATTTATCCAACCAATATTTAGAATGGCATTCCTCAGTGATTCAAATTTGTCTTATCACTCAAAGTAAAAACCTCAATTTAACACACATCAATATTAGCAGATTTACTTACATTCAGTATAATTATCCCATAATTCTACTATTAACTTTTTTAAATCATGATTATAATACAGGTCAGTATCTCAATGCATTCTTAATCTAAATTACTACAATTTACATGGTGTAGACCTCTTCAATCAACCTGATACCACAAAAGTATAAACAATTTAATGGCACAGTTGACCAACCCCGCCTCTCAGGCACTGATTCTTCTGGCGTCTCTTTCGTTCTTCTTCAGATAGCTTTACAGTGCAAAGTGGACGGCCCATGATAATGTCCCAATTTCAATGTCTCATCTTTACCACTCATGTCTTGTCCATTCGTCAACCAATATACCAGCATCATAAGAAAATGTTAGAACAGATCTTTCTCCATGATCACTCCAAGTGGACTCTCACAGTATGAGAGAAACATGAAAGAAAAGCAGTTGATAGCTTAGATCTGAGACTGTACACCAATTTCTGGCTTGGTTCTTTTCTCTCGGTAGAAGTGGTTTGGAAAGCCTTCAACGCCTTTGTCTCTCTTCTTCAGCCAGTTAGAGGGGGTTTTGAGGTACACACACTATTCGGTCCAATTATCTCTTCCATGCATTAAGATACCGTCTGATGTCACTTTTCATGATAACCTCGAAAGAACAGATCAGAACAACAGTTTAGTTCAGTTCATTAACTACATGATAAATTATTACTTTTACCAATTATTCTTAATACACATATCGAAACATATTTCACAGAGAATATCAAAATATTCTATTGAAACTATTCTTTCAAATTGGTTTATACTCCCCATCTCACTGTCAACTCCATCGTAGAGCCAAGGATCAAGAAGTTAGACCTATACCTCGGGAATAGAACAAAACAAACACAATACAATACACTCAACAATACAATACACTCCTTCACATACCACTTAAGTTGTATAACTTCAATTCAAACCCTCAAAAAACTGAATCCTCCCCCATGTTTTACACACATCTCTCCGTATGAGAGTTATGTAAAACAAAACTGAGAAAAAAAATGTAAAACAAAATTTCAACTAACCTAATCAAATTAAAATCACTAAACTGAAAAAAACCCTATGGTCATAGGAAAATAGACTTAAAGCAGCATACCCTTAGTTAAAAGCAATGCCCTCTCCCTCTTCACAGTGGTCCAAATCACAAATATGGCTAAGAAACATACTTACCAATTACACAAATTATTTTGAGAGCAGTATTACAAATGACCATAAATTCATTATCCAAATGGCTTTTCAATGCGGGTGATCAAGCCACAACGGAAAGTTATCAGAAGGTCATAGGTCATACAAAACCCTTCAAAGCAGTGTTTTTCACTATATTAAACTAATTGCAAACAATAGTCAACTAGTTCCAACATTTTTGTATTTCCATGTTCCCAGAACATTCCTTTATTAAAAGAATTTGCGTGTGTAATGAAAACTCAGAAAATAAAAACTCCTTTAAAATACCTTTGCACTAAAACAAACAACATCCAGGCCCTTTTAAATGTGGTAGTTTATGCCCTCAATTTCACTCACTCTCCCCAAGAGTATAGTCCCTGGAAACATTCCAAAGAGAGACAGTGAAATACCCATTTTCCCAGAGAAAACACAAAAACACTTAGTTAGTATTCATTACACTACATCGATTCAGAAACTCAAACGTGAACTATAAACCAAACCTAATGATAATTCCACTGTACCTCAAATCATTAATCATAAGTTTTAATCAACATCAATGTATATGTATGATACAATGTTTAATTAAGTTAAATCAACACCTAAAAAAAAACTTTAATCAGCAATCTAATCATTTCAACCTGTTGATATACATTTAGTAAAACCGATCCTGATTTTTTAAAACAAATCTAAAATCTTTCAAAAGTTGCCGCTGTCTCATCAGCGTAAAAATCAAAACAAACTTATTATTTTTTTCTCCCCCACTCATATCCACAAAGCTTTCATTCCCCAAAGGTCAATACTGTTCAGCACATCCATTAATGATCTTCCTTTAGTCTGTACAGGGTCTGAAGTCCCAATGTGTGCAGATGATACAGTGATAAATTCATGCAAATAACAAACTACACAAGAAACTCACTACTATAATGGTTCAGATGACAAACTTGCTCAGAGATTCATGTTTACATCTCAATAAAATAAAACACAGTCTGCATGTTCCTCAAAAAACAACTACTGATGGAAAAAGCTCCTGGTGGTATCTGATTTTAAGTGCCAAGACATCATACTTGCTTCCAACCATTCTTTTAAAAAGCAAACAATAAAGGAACTCAAATAACCAAATTCAACCTAACTAATTTCCCAAAAACATATGAAATTGTTTTGACTATTGCGGTAACAACACTATAATTAAAATCTATGATACTCCCCCACTTAACATATTAGTTTAGTTTGACCCAATCTTGCTTTTCAACATTCATACCCATTCAGTCTTCTGCCAGCAGGCTCTCATACTACTCAATCCAGCAATCACCTTTAATGACCTGACATTGTTCCACATAATGGAAACCTACTATAATGTTAGACTACATGAACTTTCCTGCTCAAATTAACTCAAATGTTACTTAAACAATCAAACCAAGAATCAATAACCATCAGAATCCATTCTCACAATGTCTTACTCACTCACAACTTTCAGATCTCTCTTTCTTACAGCCAAATAAAACCCAATAAACATCTCGCAATCAAAATTGTACTGCTAGAAATACTGAAAAAGAGTGTACCTGAACAACGGTCAAAACAATTAGAGTAAGGTTATTGCATATTCAAACTATTAACGCAAATGTACGTTATTCTACAACAATCTACCTGCCTCCAGCAACTTACCCTGACAATTAGTAGCCAACATAGCAACTAACTCTCTTCCATACTTTCTTTTTTCCCATTGGGCAAAAAAATATAACCCCTCTCATTTCAACGTTTTTCCTTACCTCTATGTAAGATTTAAAACCCAACTTTATAACTTCCTCTTCTCTTTGCTCTCCACACTTATGAAATGTATCCTATTTCTTTAAAAATAACACACGCAGCGCCAAAATTATAACATGCGTCAGTCAATCTATAAGAATGAAAAACATTTCGGTAATCACTTTCTATCGCCATTCTCTCTCCGCTATAATTCAGAATTTCTTTAACTTAGATAACTGTCTTCTCTATTGATACAGTAATTTAAATACGACTCAATTCTCAATACATTATTCCAGCAGATAATTTAGTGAACAGACATCGTCTTGCATCAGAATTCGCTTCGTTATTATTTTAAATTGAATTTAGTCTATCAATTTAACCTAAACAATCTATTGAAAACGTTCAGTTTATCCCTTCTATCAATTTGAACCAGACAAGCTATTAAAACGTTCAGTTTATATCTTATACAAACACTAGCGACCATAACTTTCCAGGCAAAACATACAAATATATTATTTACAATCAAAAACTCAGAATTCACTGACTATTGACTGGGAACTGAACCCGGGCCTCCCGCGTGGCGACGAGAATTCTACCACTGAACCACCAATGCTAAATGACTAACATTCTCCGCAAATAAACCCACTTTACAAATAAAATCAAGACACGTCACTATCGACAATTCCCAGAAGAACAGTTGGCTCAAATTTAAATGTACAAGTGTTACTCCAGCTTTGATTCTCAAATGCCAAATGAATAAATTAGCGATCAAATAATAAAATCGACAGATTATGACTAGGAAACAGATATTGCGCCTTTTAATAAAAGTAGATTATGTTTACTTATGCAACGTATTTCAATTACTTTACTACATCACATTAATCACGCAATGATAATTAGTTTGATGGAAAACCTTAGGCTTTGTACATTATAAATTACATCGAGATTCCCTCTTAATTCTCTCTAACTTTATTCAGTTTATTCAATAAATCCCGCAACTTCTCTCATACTGGGAAGAAAAAAATATAACATGTTCAGACCTTAAAGGCAGTTTAATTTCAAATGTTTCACCCAGACGGAGATAATCCAATATGCGTTTTATAGTTACATCGTTAGGGTAAAATAACCAAAAGTGGACACACTCTAATCAGTTTCTAGAGCTCAATTTCCCAGATTTTGTAGATTATTTTAATAGTGCTTAAAACCTCATCTTTATCAAATTATCTATTTAAGATACCAACTCAAAACCTACGTACGTCTGCGAATGGGTGGTTTAAATTGTATCTAATCATTACTTTATACAAATCTCTAGTAATTGATTATACACACATAGAATTTATCAGAATTTCAAATAATTCACAGAATCCATATAAAACTTAAGAAATCTTAGGTACTCACACAGAACTTTAAAGATCACCCACACAGGATTGGTCAGATGTTCACACAGAACTGGTCAGACGTCCACACAGAACATCAGAACATAAAAAGGTTTGCCCACACAGAGTCAACCCTACCCCGCTCACACAGAACGGTCCGACAACTACCTAGTGATCCCATAACAAAATACTCACACAGAGTAACCCAGGGCATACCTGGCTAGCACATTTAAAATAATTGGAATTCACCACCACTGAGGGTCACTTAGACAATCACACAGACGCACAGAAGGAGGTCCTTCTTCCAATAGGGCTTCACCAAATGCCGTGTTTTCACCTAGAATACCCAGTCCCTTTGGCCCCTCACCCCGACAGACTGCGCCAAATCCCCACTGTGATCAATTCAGTGTCAGGACGGCTCTGGTCACTCGCAACCGGACAGTGGCAGAGTATCTTTTGAGTCCACAAACCCTCAGATTACTCTCCCCTGACTCGGCCCTGCTTACGCCGCCAAGGTGCCTTCCTTTAAAAAGGAATTCAAGCTCAGAGTATACTGTAACAGGCATAATTAAAAAACTTGACTTCAAATATGTGTGTGGTTCGCTCACCTTTTTCTTAAAAAAAATTCAGTTCGAGATGTGGTATCCACTCGGCTCGCTTCCTCTCAGATCAAAGGTTGGTCCATCTGCTTCGTTCCCGAAGTGTGGTTTCCCTAAGATCCCAAGTTTAGGGGATCACTCGTGCATGATTTATTTACCTAGATCGTCAGGAACGGTCACGAGTGAAGATTCACAACCCCTCCTCGTCGCCAAATGTTGTGGAAATTTCCTGTATTTACCAAATCATGAGAGCAAACCACACAGAAGTCAGAGTTGTCATAAAGTCCATCTTTAATTATATGAGCTCCATCACAACCCTGTGACTCCCAGATCAATTCAGTGTCTATAAATGAATTCTCTGAGAGTCCCTTACACATTGCAACTGAGATCCTTTATAGCAAAGACACACATAGCCAGACAGCATTGGCCATAATTTATCGTTCAGCTTTGTCTCCTAAACTATGTTCTTTTCTCAAACTCAGAACCTAAACAAATCCTCACATCAACAGGCATATATCAAATCCATCCTATCTTGACAAGATCACAGAGACACATTGACTGGCACACAGACATTGTGGAGCCAAGAGATACACGCTTGACCTTATCAGTATCTGCAATTTGGCAGTACGCCCAGACCTTGATTTGAGAATGAACTAAAGATATCTCAGTTTCAAGGTCTCAGCTTAAAGAGAAGAAGCCTCGTGAGGTATTGGTCTGTTACATGTTTTGAAACCGCATTGGTCGGTCACATGAATGAAACAAAACGGTAATGATTAATTAATTATGCTAAATCATGCAAATATAACTTGTCTGTGTATAGCCGTATATAAGACAACTGCTGGGACTGCCCAGGGAGACCTCCTGATTGACATGTGTAC
The DNA here is from genome assembly GCF_057628025.1 of Oncorhynchus mykiss. Taxonomy (NCBI): domain Eukaryota; kingdom Metazoa; phylum Chordata; class Actinopteri; order Salmoniformes; family Salmonidae; genus Oncorhynchus; species Oncorhynchus mykiss. The sequence continues at coordinate 10,808,664 of NC_143049.1, forward strand.
TATGGTGCATTGAGTTGGTTGGAACCTCTCAGGTGGGCTGACAATAAACAATAGTTAATTAAGATTGACTTTGAGTGTCCCTGTGTAAGAATTTCCATGACACCCCTGCACATCGTCTCGGTACTGGCACATGTGTATACAGCCAAGTTATCGTTACGAATTGTGGATTTATTTAGTGTTATTATTTTTGCTATTATTTTGCTATTTATCTCTCTGCATTGTTGGGAAGGACCCGTAAGTGAGCATTTCACTGTTAGTCTACACATGTTGTTTACGAAGCATGTGACAAATAAGATTTGATTTCTCAGAGTCCTTGACAACTGATTTAGGGGCTGGGGCCTAGATTGTTTACTTTTTCATATTACAAATATTACATTGTTGGGAAGGGCCCATAAGTAAGAAATGCACTGTTAGTCAACACGTGACAAATAACATTTGATTGAATTATTCAGGGTCCTTGACAGCTCATCTAGGGTCCGGGGCCAAGTTTGTTTTCTTTTCAAATGACAATTATTACATTTCTGCACCTACAACAACACATTGTTGCGAACGTTAGAAAAAGGGTTGAACTTAGACCTCTGTCTTAAAATGCGCATCAGACAATTACTGTCACGATCGTCGTAAGAAGCGGACCAAAGCGCAGTGTGGTGTGAATGCATCATTTCAATGGATGACGAGAACAGAAAGTAAACTGAACAAAACAATAAATGAACAACGACCATGACGCTATATACGAAATGTGCTGACACAAACACTACACATAGACAATCACCCACAATGACAAAACAGGCTACCTAAATATGGTTCCCAATCAGAGACAACGACTAACACCTGCCTCTGATTGAGAACCATATCAGGCCAAACACAGAAACAGACAAACTAGACATACAACATAGAATGCCCACTCAGATCACACGCTGACCAAACAAAACCTATAAACATACAAAGCAAACTAAGGTCAGGGCGTGACAATTACAAACTTCAAAGTAGTTGCACGTGGCACTTCAATCAAGTACAGGCTTAACTGAATGACAACAGAGACAGAATACAATATGGACTTTTATTGAATATTTTTGGTGCTGAGCAAGAGCAAAAGAACATTAGGGTGTCTGGTTTGAGAAACGTACGCCTCACAAGTCCTCAACTGGCAGCTTCATTTAATAGTACCCGCAAAACACCAGTCTCAACGTCAACAGTGAAGAGGCGACTCCGGGATGCTGGACTTCTAGACAGAGTTCCTCTGTCCAGTGTCTGTGTCATTTTGCAAATCTTAATCTTTTCTTTTTATCAGCCAGTCTGAGATATGTATTTTTCTTTGCAACTCTGCCTAGAAGGCCAGCATCCCGCAGTCGCCTCTTCACTGTTGATGTTGAGACTGGTGTTTTGCGGGTACTATTTAATGAAGCTGCCAGTTGAGGACTTGTTAGGCGTCTGTTTCTCAAACTAGACACTCAAATGTACTTGTCCTCTTGCTCAGTTGTGCACCGGGGCCTCCCATTTCTCAGAACAAAAATAGACTAAGGAATTTCAGAAGAAAGTTCTTTGTTTCTGGCCATTTTTAGCCTGTAATCGAACCCACAAATGCTGATGCTCCAGATACTCAACTAGTCTAAAGAAGGCCAGTTTAATTGCTTCTTTATTCAGGACAACAGTTTTTAGCTGTGCTATTATTATCGCAAAAGGGTTATTTAATGATCAATTAGCCTTTTAAAATTGGATTAGCTAACACAACGTGCCATTGGAACACAGGAGTGATGGTTGCTGATAACGGGCCTCTGTACGCCTATGTAGATATTCCATTAAAAAATTTGCCTTTTCCAGCTGCAATGTAATGTACAACATTAACCATGTCTACACTGTATTTCTGATCAATTTGATGTAATTTTAATGGACAAAAAATGTGCTTTTCTTTAAAAAACAAGGACATTTCTAAGTGACCCCAAACTTTTGAAAGGTAGTGTCTATAGGGGGGAAAGGTGTTGTTGTGTCCTCTTAAACTGTGTTGGTGTGTTTGGACCGTGATAGGTTCTTAGTGATGTGGACGCAGAGGATCTTGAAGCTCCAACTTGCTCCACTACAGCCTTGTCGATGTGAATGGGGGCGTGCTCGGCCCTCCGTTTACTGTAGTCCACTATCAGGTCATTTGTCTTGCTGACATTGAGGGAGAAGTTGTTGTCCTAGCACCACACTACCAGGTCTCTGAACTCCTCCCTGTAGGCTGTCTCATCGTCATACGTGATCAGGCTTACTACCGTTGTGTCATCAGCAAACTTAATGATGGTGTTGGAGATGTGCTGCCATGCGGTCTTGGGTGAACATGGAGTACAGGAGAGGACTAAGCATGCACCCCTGAGGGTCCCCTGTGTTCAGGATCAGTGTGGCGGATGTGTTGTTGCCTACACTCACCACCTGGGGGTGGCCTGTCAGGAAGTCCAGGATCCAGTAGCAGAGGAAGGTGTTTATTCAAGGGTCCTTAGCTTAGTGATGAGCTTGGAGGGCACTATGGTGTTGAACGCTGAGTTGTACTCAATGAACAGCATTCTCAAGTAGGTGTTCCTTTTGTCTAGATGGGAAAGGGCAGTGTGGAGTGCAAAAGAGATTGCGTAGATCTGATGGGGCGGTATGCTAATTGGAGTGGGTCCAGGGTGTCTTAGATGGTGTTGATGAGACCCATGACCAGCCTTTCAAAGCATTTCATGGCTACAGACATAAGTGCTACATGGTGATGGTCCTTTTGACAGGTTACCTTAGTGTTCTTGGGCACAGGGACTATGGTGGACTGCTTGAAACAGACAGTTAGGGAGAGGTTGAAAATGTCAGTGAAGTAGTTTTTTTGGGGGGTATCTCTACTTTACTATTTATAACTTTTACATCACTACATTTCTAATTAAAATTATGTACTTTTTACTCTATACATTTTCCTGACACCCAAAAGTACTCATTTTTTATGCTTAGCAAGACAGGAAAATGGTTAAATTCACGCACTTATCACTAAACACACATGCTTTGTTTGTAAATTGTGTCTGAGTGTTGGAGTGTGCCCCTGGCTATCCGTAAATTAATTAAACAAGAAAATGGTGCCGTCTGGTTTGCTTAATATAAGGAATTTGAAATGATTAACTATTAACTATATTTTTAATTAACTACATTTTAGCAATTACCTATATTTAAAACCAAATACTTTTAGACTTTTATCAAATAATATTTTACTGGGTGACTTTCACTTTTACTTAAGGCATTTTCTATTAAGGTATCTTTACTTTTACTCAAATATGACAATTGGGTATTTTTTCCACCACTGGCCCTGCAGCCTTGTTAATGTTAAGCTGTTTATAAGTCTTACTCACGTTGGCTACTGAGAGCGTGTTCACACAATCATCCAGAACAGCTGGTGCTCTCATGCATGGTTCAGTGTTACTTGCCTCAACGTGAGCATAGAAGGCATTTAGCTCATCTGGTAGACTCGCGTTACTGGGCAGCCCGCAGCTGGGCTTCCCTTTGTAATCCATCATAGTTTACAAGCCCTGCCACATCCTATGAGCGTCAGAGCCGGTGTAGTAGGATTCAATCTTGGTTCTGTATTTGCCTGTTTGATGGTTTCATTGGAGGGTGTAGGGGGATTTCTTATAAGCGTCTGGATTAGTGTCCTGCTCTTTGAAAGTGGCAGCTCTAGCCTTTAGCCCAGTGCAGATGTTGCTTGTAATTTATGGCTTCTGGTTGGGATATGGACATATGGTCAATGTGGGGATGACATTGTCAATGCACTTATTAATGAAGCTAGTGACTGATGTGGTAAACTCCTCAATGCCATTGGATGAATCCCGGAACATTTTCCAGTCTGTGCTAGTGAAACAGTTCTGTGGCTTACCGTCCACTTCATCGAACCACTTCTGTATCGAGTGTGCCACTGGTACTTCCTGTTTTGCTTGTAAGCAGGAATCAGGAGGAGAAAGTTATGGTCAGATTTACCAATGGAGGACTTTGTATACATCTCTGTGTGTGGAGATAAGGTGATCTAGAGTTTTTGCTTGTAGTTGCCTAGAAATTGGTAAAAACGATTTCAATTTTCCTGCATTAAAATCACTGGCCACTAGGAGCGCTGCCTCTGGGCAAGCATTTTCTTGTTTGCTTATGGCCCAATACAGCACGTTGAGTACGATCTTAGCGCCAGCATTGGTTTGTTGTGGTAAATGGACAGCTACAAAAAAATATATTTATAAAAACTCTCTTGATAAATAGTATGGTCTACAGCTTATCGGGAGGAATTCTAACTCAGGCAAGCAGAACCTCGAGACTTCTGTGAGGGCTGTTCTAACTGTTCTTTCTGTGTGTGTAGAATGACCCCATGATGTCTGGGCACTCAGCCAAGACTTGACAGAAACTCACTGGTTCCTCTTAAGTTAACTGGAGACAGAGAAAAGGTTATATCCTGCACACAAATGATAAAGCTATTGTTCTGTTTGGAGCCTGTTTCTGGGCCACAGATTCATGTGTTGTGTGTGTGTGTGTGTGTGTGTGTGTGTGTGTGTGTGTGTGTGTGTGTGTGTGTGTGTGTGTGTGTGTGTGTGATTAGTACGACCATACATAATCTGGGCCGACAGTCAAAGGCACTTGCTTGCCCAACTTGGGGGAACCGTTGAGCTACTGTTAGAGGAAGTATGTCTGGAGTGACTTCCTGTCATTCTGGCCCCTTATTGTCCTCACTCAGTTGCAACAGACTGAGGCAACCTTTTCACCTCCCCTCACACAAACATACACATACATAGGGTCAAGTGTTTTGCAGATGCTTGCATGGGTTAGCTTGACTATATAAATATAATATATAAAAATATAAAAATATTCCTTAATATTAGAGATCGAGCGACAGCTGTGATTAACAAAGAGACACACAACACCACCCCTGAACACCCCTGCCGTTCTGTCCTGCCGATGTATAGAAAATCTGTATATTTTCCATGTCCTTGTTCAGCCACGAATCGGAGAAACATAGGATATTACAGTCTTCAGATCACATGGAAAGGATCGTCTCGAACGGAGTTCGTCCAGTTTATTCTCCAGTGATTGCACGTTCGCCAAAAGATTGGAGTGCAAAGCGTTTTATCAACTCGCCGACGAAATCTCATCAGGTATCCCGCACGCCGGCCTCTGTAATGCCGCCTCTTCCTTTTCCGAGTATCGGGGAATTGGGCCATGTCCAGGATGAGCAATATATCTTCAACCTCTGACTCATTGAAGTAGAAATCCTGTTCTGATGTCCAGAAGCTCTTTTCAGTCATAGGAAGTGATGGCGGAAACATGACAAAAAACTTTAAGAAGAAGAAAAACACAAAACATTCCACAATTGGTCAGGAGCCCGTAAAACGGCTGCTATTCCCTCCAGCACCAGTTATCCATTCAACACACTAACACAATAAATGTAATTCTACATTTCAAAGGTGGAAAAAAACTAGTGATCACTGTGAGCTGTCAGTCAAATGCACTGTGACCAGTCAGTGAAATGCATGTGATCTAGTTGCTTTGATTATCAGAAGTGCAATGGCACTTCTGTTGACTGCGCTTTTATGAACGTGTTGGATCACGTACAGCAACATCAACTAATTATTGTCATTGTTGCTAGCTACATTTCCATCCAGAATCACAACGACACACCGGCCATGTTTGAAAGCATCAAAACGACTGCATGCTGACTGATCTACAAATCATCTTGTATCATAAATAAGGACTCATTGTTATTTGTAGATCAGTCAGTCAGTCACAATTTACCCATGACACATTGCAGTTTTGATCCTCTCGAACACGGCCACTTAGCCCTATTGAAGCCTCCCATCATTTTCGTGACATTGACAGCCAACCCCTCTATTGGTGCTTTCAAGACAACTGGTGCCACGTTCAAAACAACTGGGAACTCAGAACTGGGAAATCTCTGACTTCCGTCTTCAGTGCGTTCAAAACAACTGGGAACAACTCAAACCGGGAAAAATCATTTAACCATCATCCAACTCAGAATTCCAACTCAGGAACTCTGGCCTCATTCTAGATCTCCAACTTACCGACCTGAAGATCACTGACATCATGATCTGACCTTGTATTTTTCAGAGCTCCCAGTTGTTTTGAACGCGGCATGGGAACTCATATGTACAGTCATTGGTCTGCTCTCTAGAAAGAGTCCAGGGTGGCACAGTAGTCTAAGGTACTGTATCATTGTGCAAGAGGCATCACTACAGACCCTGGTTCGATTCCAGGCTGTATCACAACTGGCCGTGATTGGGAGTCCCATAGGGCGGCACACAATTGAACCAGTGTTGTCTGGGTTAGCGTTTGGCTGTGGTATGCCGTCTTGGAAATAATAAGAAGGGGGGGGGAAACTGATTTGCCTTGTTAAAGAAAGGTTAAATAAAAACATTCCCGAATTGGATGACCATTCAAAAGATTTTTCCAGTCGGAGCTAGCTTTTTTCCGAATTCCCAGTTGTGTTGAACGCACTGAAGTTGGAGATTGCCGAGTTCTCAATTATTTTGAACGTGATCAAGACGATCCCAAGTGTTTTTCGAACAACAGCCTCAAACTACCATAATCTCACTGGACATGCAAATATCGCGACAGTTCTCGAAACGTATGAAACTGCATTCCAGAGGAAGTCATTTTGACTCTCAGCTCCAATGATAGCAAATACATGACCCGAGCCAAAATGGCGTCAGTTTCCCTTTTACTAAACTGCAACTCTCTTCTTTCCCATTCACTCGGCTGACGATGGCGTCCCACAACACAGGAGGAAGGGTGTCCTGCGGGAGAGATTTGAGTTGTGTGCCCGAGGTTGCTGACACACTTGCGGCGGTGGCTAAACTTGGGTAAGTAAACTGTTTCGCTCCAGCAATTATTTGGAGGAAGGTGGCGGTCAAGACAGGAGCCGACAAGGCTAGTATATACCATTCGGCTTCATTTCTGCGTGTGATGTTGCTAGCTATTTTACTCGTAGCTCGCTAGCTAGGTGAATTTGCCGGTGATGGTGAATTACCACGTGCACCATCACAATGGCTAACAACGAGATGATCCTCCTTACCACGACCCCAATATGATTTGATGAGAATACATTTGACAGTGGAGCCATGACGTTACTTGAATGTGTCATCCAAGTAATTAACCCTAAACGTTTGTAGATACAGCTACAGTCAACTTTATGCAAGAGCGTCAAGTTATTTCAATGGCCAGTAATCGTCAAGTCATTGACTAAGTTGTTGTAAAGATGGGGCGAGGTATGTATTTTATACAAATATTTTTTGACACAGATCAACTGGGCTAGTTGTTAAGGCTCTAATTTTGTATCATCTTGATTACTGCCCAGTAATGGTCAGGTGCCGCAAAGAAAGCCCGTGTAAAGCCGCAGCTGGCTGAAAACAAAGCCGCATGCCTTGCCCATATTAACTGCACACAAACTAACATCAACAACACACATGATAGTCATTCATGGTTGAGCTGAAATGGACTACTTCTCTTCGAGTCTTTTTAATAAACATCTGTGTGTTGAAAATGCCTAACTTGAGTAATATATTTGCGTACACTTGAAACAGGCCCCGCCGCTATGGGTTTCTTCACTGTCCCAAAACCAAAAGCCGATTTAATATTTCGTTCAGTTATGTATAGAGCCATATCGTCATGGAATGCTCTGCCACCAGAGGTTACTCAGGCAAGAGGCACGTTTAGCTTTACAACAACATATTGTATCAGTGTCAATCCTCTTTCTAAATATCTGTTTTAACTGTACTGTATATGTGCTATGAAATAACACATGGAATCATGTAGTAACCAAAAAAGCGTTCAAATCAAAATATATTTGAGATTCTCCAAAGTAGCCACCCTTTGCCTTGATGACGGCTTTACACAGTCTTGGATGAGAAACCATTGAGTGAGTAGGTGTGTCCAACTTTTGACTGGTACTGTATATTAATTGTGTAGATATACAGTTGAAGTCAAGTTTACATACACCTTAGCCAAATACATTTAAACTTAGTTTTTCACAATTCCTAACATTTAATCCTAGTAAAAAAATCCCTGTCTTAGGTCAGTTAGGATCACCACTTTATTGTAAGAATGTGAAATGTCAGAATAGTAATAGAGATATTTATTTATGCTTTTATTTTCTTCACATTCCCAGTGGGTCAGAAGTTTCCATACACTCAATTAGTATTTGGTAGCATTGCCTTTAAATTGTTTAACTTGGGTCAAATGTTTCAGGTAGCCTTCCACAAGCTTCCCACAATAAGTTGGGTGAATTTTGGCCCATTCCTCCTGACAGAGCTGGTGTAACTGAGTCAGGTTTGTAGGCCTCCTTGCTCGCACACGCTTTTTCAGTTCTGCCCACAAATTGTCTATGGGATTGAGGTCGGGGCTTTGTGATGGCCACTCCAATACCTTGACTTTGTTGTCCTTAAGCCATTTTGCCACAACTTTGGAAGTATGCTTGGGGTCATTGTCCATTTGGAAGACCCATTTACGACCAAGCTTTAACTTCCTGACTGATGTCATGAGATGTTGCTTCAATATATCCACATAATTTTCCTGTCTCATGATGCCATCTATTTTGTGAAATGCACCAGTCCCTCCTGCAGCAAAGCAACCCCACAACATGATGCTGCCACCTCCGTGCTTCACGGTTGGGATGGTGTTTTTCGGCTTGCAGCCTCCCCCTTTTCCCTCCAAACATAACGATGGTCATTATGGCCAAACAGTTCCATTTTTGTTTCATCAGACCAGAGGACATTTCTCCAAAAAGTACTGTCTTTGTCCCCATGTGCAGTTGCAAATTGTAGTCTGGCTTTTTTATGGTGGTTTTGGAGCAGTGACAAGTGTTTTTATTTTTATTGGATTTTAATGTAATATCTTATGTTCTTGTCTAACTGTCCTGTACTTTGTCATGTATTTGTATATTTTTTGTGGACCCCAGGAAAAGTAGCTGCTGCATGTGCAGTAACTAATGGGGATCCTAACAAACGGAACTAACGTTAGATCAAGTGTCAACTAATGTCCCATTTGTCTCTTTCAGGTTTGACTTCCTGTGCATGCCCCTCTTCCACCCGAGGTTCAGGAGGGAGTTTGAGTTGGACCCCGCCAAAGTCCGATCAGGAGCACATACGCGCTCTGACCTTCTGCTCTGTGGGAGAGGTGAGTAGGCTACCTGTATTCATACTGACCACAGTTCAGTCTCATGCACATGCCCCAGTTCCACTGAGCACAGGGGTATCTACTTACAGGGACATCTAATGGCTCTATAGTATGTATATTTAATTATCAGGATATTGAATTTCACTTCTTCCTTACCCAGACTGGAACACTCTGGTTGTTGGAAAGCTTTCTCCATGGATCGAGACCGACTCAGAGGTGGAGACAGAACGCAGGAATTCAGAAGCGGTGAGTTGACAGACTGGGTGTGTTCATTAACTTCCAACGTAGTAAACCGTTGCAAAACTTTTCCCAAAATAACTTTTTGCAATGAGAACGACTGTCTTTTGGAAAAAGTTATCTTGGATCCCTCCACATTTTCTTCCGTTTGGTTTAGTGAATACACCCCCGGCCTTGTTCGTAAGCAGAAAGTTTTGAACATCTTAGCTACAAGTTTAATTGTTGCTCTGTCCTGCCATCCCTCTGTCCTGTCTCAGGCCCTGGTACAGGAGCTGAACTTCTCAGCATATCTGGGTCTGCCAGCCTTCATGGTCCCTCTGAAGGGCCCTCACTGTGCCAACCTGGCCCGCGTGCTGCTCAACCACATCCAGACGGGACACCACTCCTGCATGGTGACTACAGCACTCAAACATTCTTTATCTATAGTATATACGAATTAGAACTAATTCTTAATCCTTGACTTGTATTGTGACGGGCAATGTTAAGGTAAATCGGTTAACTTAAAACTAAGCTACTGGATTGTTTCATATCAGTTTTGGATCCGGGTCCCCCTGATTTCTGCTGACGACATGCGCGATGACATCATCGAGAACGAGCCGACGAAACACACAGATGATGGAAGTGATGACGAGAAGACCTGGGCCTGGTAAGTTTTGTGCTGTGACCAGGGCCTGCAAATTTTTTTAGTTTTAGTTTTAAATGTACCTTTTTGGTTTTTCCTTTTTCAGGTGGCATTCATTCAGAACTCTGTGTGACTACAACAAGAGAATCTGTTTAGGTAAGGGAGCAGGACAGGGAAACATGTTGGGGTGGTGTTGACAAACGGATAAGTCATTGTTTTGGTCACAATTGTTCCTGATTTGTCTTCCCTTCCTTTTGCTGAAGCCATTGAGGTTGGAGAAAACATGCCCTCCGACGCTGTGATTGACAAGTGGCTTGGGGAGCCAATCAAAGCAGCCGTCCTTCCCACCAGCATCTTTTTGACCAATAAGAAAGGGTTCCCAGTCCTTTCAAAATCCCACCAGAAAATCATCTTCCGTCTCTTCAAGGTACTGTAAATTCTAGGCTACAGCAATTGGTATAGCAAATACAATTATTATCTTCACTCTGTCCTTGATTATGTATTTTACAAAACATTTTCTCTTCTGTAAATTCTAGGCTACAGCAATTGGTATAGCAAATACAATTATTATCTTCACTCTGTCCTTGATTATGTATTTTACAAAACATTTTCTCTTCTCCCAGCTTGAGGCCCAGTTCATCTTCACTGGCACCAGTCGTCACAGTGAGAAGGACTTCCGCTCGTACCTGCAGTACCTTGAATACCTCAACCAGAACCGCCCTGCCCCCAATGCCTATGAACTGTTTGCCAAGGGTTACGAGGATTACCTACAGTCTCCTCTCCAGGTATGCTTGTTGAGGCTTGCAAATAGTCATACCTACAGTACCAGTTTGGACACACCTACTCATTCAAGGGGTTTCCTTTATTTTTTACTCTTTTCTACATTGTAGAATAATAGTGAAGACATCAAAACTATGAAATAAATAATGCCAAGTGTGTGCAAAGATGTCATCTAGGTAAAGGGTGTCTACTTTGTAGAACTTCAAATATTACATGTATTTTGATTTAACACTTTTTTGGTTACTACATGATTCCATATGTGTTATTTCATAGTTATTCTACAATGTAGAAAATAGTAAAAATAAAGCCCCTGGAATGAGTAGGTGTCCATACTTTTGACCGGTTCTGTATATTGTAGTGATGGGCGGGGAATTAATAGTTTGCCAATTTTGGACAATATAGTTACTTTGACGCCAAGTAAAAAATAAATTGTATTTTTACCTAGGTAGCGTTAGCGAGTGTTAGTTGGCTGTACCTGCGCCAAATTGCCTGTATTTTTCATCCTATAGCTTGTTCTCAGTCTTCTTTTTAACTAGTGAGCCAACTTTTTCAGCACTTATTTCCCTGACTGATCCAAACAAATTTTCTCATTTCAGTAGCAGACATACAGAGTGCAATATGTTTGTAACATCAAATCGCAGTATCGCATCACAATACTTATAGAATCGCAATACATATCATATCAGTATCGCGAGGTCCCTGGTAATTTATATTTTGTGTGTATGCATTGGAATCGTTCTCTAATTGTTCTCTTCCCATTAGCCGCTCATGGACAATCTGGAGTCTCAGACCTATGAAGTGTTTGAGAAGGATCCCATCAAATACTCCCAGTACCAGCAGGTAAGGAGCCGTTGACACAGATCTCTTCCCATTCTAATACACTGTAACAGCTAGCAATGGTGCTGTGGCTGGTAGGGTAATATAATGAAGTACTGATTGGGTTCTCCTGATATTTCTGCAGGCTGTGTACAAGTGTCTGCTCGACAGAGTCCCGGAGGAGCAGAAGGCGACCAATACACAGTGAGTAGCTCCAACACCTGCCTCTCTGTCATCTCTCTTAGTATCTATTCTCCTGGCAATGATCCCCCCCCCCCCTCTGTATCTGGTGCATAACAGTATGCATGCTCTGTGACCTTAGAGTTTTGATGGTGCTGGGGGCTGGGAGAGGTCCTCTGGTCAATGCCTCCCTGCGTGCTGCCAAGCAGGCTGACAGGAAGCTCCGTATCTACGCTGTTGAAAAGAACCCCAACGCTGTTGTCACGTGAGTGAACTCTCTGACCCTCTAATGGGGTTTCCGTTGTTCACCAACCTCATTCAAGGAGATTATAGAACTCCTTCAACATAGTTTCATTAATGTAATCATTTAATTAATGTATTCCGAGTAATCGCCCGGTTAGGTTTAATACATTCTGGCAAGTAAATTACAGGACTAAATGGGATGGTTGGCAACGTTAATCTCCATTGAGCTCCACCCTCTGTCTGTGAGACTGATCCTGCCACTCTCTCCCAGGCTTGAGAACTGGAAGTTTGAGGAGTGGGGCGATCAGGTCACCGTGGTGTCGTGTGACATGAGGGAGTGGGCGGCACCTGAGAAGGCGGACATCATCGTCAGCGAGCTTCTCGGGTCCTTTGGGGACAACGAGCTCTCCCCGGAGTGTCTAGATGGAGCACAGCACTTTCTCAAAGGTAGGTGTAAATATTGTACCTCGTTGATATTGAAATGTCACACTACTGAAAGGGCCATCTCTTCACTGTCGGATGACGAACCTCGTAAGCAGTAACTTCACTCATTGTACTCTGAACATTTCATGACTAGGACCAACAAAGTTGATAATAACTTGCTTCTGAAATGTTAATGGGGAAAATATGGATATTTTTTTTTTTCCTCCATTTTACTGAAAAGTTTCTGTTTTGGAGATGAGAGGTTTTCACCAGACAGTGACGATATATGTCATTCAATGCACTTTTTTTGCCTATACCCTCTCTCATCCAAACCCGATTATCTCGTTCCTCAGATGGTGGGGTTAGCATCCCCTGTTCCTACACCTCTTTCCTTGCCCCCCTCTCCTCCTCCAAGCTGTATAATGAGGTTAGGGGATGCAGGGAGCGGGACAAGGACCCCGAGTGCCACTTTGAGACCCCCTACGTCGTCAGACTCCACAACTTCCACCAGCTGGCTGAGCCCAAAGCCTGCTTCACCTTTGTACACCCCACCACAGGTAACATACACACTTCAAACCGCCTTGCATGGCTAACGCTTGCACACCAACCCTCACACATCCCGCCATAGGTAATACACACACCCTAGCTAACACCGGGTAACGATCACACAAGATATGTAATAAATGCACTTTCCTTTCCTTTTTTAGATATGAACAACAATAGGTACCAGTGCCTTAGATTCTCTGTGGGATGTAACACAGTGCTGCATGGCTTTGCTGGATACTTCGAGACCACTCTCTACGGAGACGTCACACTCAGTAAGTACCAAGAGTGGGAATGGTGATGTTTTGAAGTATAAGATGGATGGATATCGTTAACATCAATGTGTGTGTCTGTTTGGTCAAGGTATCAAGCCAGAGACCCACTCTCCCGGAATGTTCTCCTGGTTCCCCATCCTGTTCCCTCTCAAAGTCAGTTGACTGTCATGTAAAATGTATACTTTACATTTAGCACATTTTTATTGCCCAAAAGAATGTAAGTGTATTGACCTGTTTCTTCCACCTGCAGCAACCGATCCCTGTGACGCGGGATGATGACGTCGTGGTGAGGTTCTGGAGGTGTAACAATGGGAAGAAGGTGTGGTACGAGTGGGCCGTGACAGAGCCCTCGTGCTCCGCTATCCACAACCCAGCAGGAAGGTCCTACACCATCGGCCTGTGAAGACCTCGCACACACTCTCATATACACGCACTCACTCTCATATATACACATACACACATACATACATAATTAAACAGGCACTTTGTTGCTAATGAAGTGCGGGTAGTTTCTCACAATGTCCAGCATTTCACCAATTGGCCTGTAATAATGAGCCTGCTCATACCATGAAACATACGAACCAGGATCATGGTGACGCTTTAGATCTGCGAATGAGAATCCAATCAATGGTTTAGATGGGACTGATTTTGAGTCTATTTTACAGTATTGTTAAGAGGAGTCAGTTTCAGGCATGGACCATCATTCAAATACAATGTTTACTGAGATGAAGTTACTTGTATAGCAGGCAGTCAAGATCTCTTTAGGAGAGTGGGTCTCATAGACTGTCAGCCTTTTCTGTCTACGTGGGTCGTCATCCGTTCCTCCCTCTGAAGAGAATCTTTCTTTTTATATATATGGTTTCAGTCACCTGGCATCGCAGTCACACAGACTTGCCAACAGGACCTCAGCCTTACTGACAACCACACCTGGGTCAAACATGTACTTGTTTTTGTTAGGGTTAATACTTTAGGTGCCAATGGAATAGTCCCAAAAACGTGAACTCTGGCATGCTGAGCAAGCTAAATCAAGCGTACCTCAAGTAACTGAAAAATAACGAGTATTTATTTGGTCTAGGTCCGCTGAGCACACATTCCAAGCTACAACTCGGATGAGATGGCTCTAAATTGTCACTCAACACTTACCTGGTTACAACTCCGATACTGCAGGATGTATGTTTTTCGGGTGTTCATTTTCTGTTTTTGTCTGAGCCATGTTGTCAATAAAGACAATACTACTAGATATTTGTATGTGCTGTTTGTATGTGCTTCCTCCATTGACTTACTTATTTAGCATGTCCCCCTCCATGAGTAAAATGGCAGGCTGTGACATGGTCCCTATTCCATTGCCACGCATATATCAAAAGCCATTTGGAATTTCAAACTTGAATGCACGCTTGTACACAAATGTATGTCTATAAAATATATCCTCATCCTAAAGTGTCTTAACAGACTACACCATTGAATGATCTACTGATTTGTTTATGTCCAGTAGGAGAGGGGAGAATGCCATATTGGCATTGAATGTAATATGCATTGAGGTAAACCTATCAAAAGGGCAGTAGGTAGCCTAACGGTTAGAGCGTTGTGCCAGTAACCGAAAGGTCGCTAATATAAACTCCGCAAAAGAAAGAAACGTCCTCTCACTGTCAACTGCGTTTATTTTCAGCAAACTTAACGTGTACATATTTGTATGAACATAAGATTCAATAACAAACTGAACAAGTTCCACAGACATTGAATGTGTCCAAAAGGGGGGACAAAATCAAAAGAAACAATCAGCATCTGGTGTGGCCACCAGCTGCATTAAGTACTGCAGTGCATTTCCACCTCATGGACTGCACCAGATTTGCCAGTTCTTGCTATGAGATGTTACCCCACTCTTCCACCAAGGCACCTGCAAGTTCCCGGACATTTCTGGGGGGAATGGCCCTAGCCCTCACCCTCCGATCCAACAGGTCCCAGACGTGCTCAATAGGATTGAGATCCGGGCTCTTCGCTAGCTATGGCAGAACACTGACATTCCTGCCTTGCAGGAAATCACGAGCCATATGGCTGGTGTCATTGTCAGGCTGGAGGGTCATGTCAGGGTGAGCCTGCAGGAAGGGTACCATATGAGGGAGGAGCACGGACATTGCAATTTATTGCCCTGGCCACATCTGCAGTCCTCATGCCTTCTAGCAGCAGGCCTAAGGCAAGTTCACACAGATGAGCAGGAAACCTGGTGCATCTTTCTTTTGGTGTATTTCAGAGTCAATAGAAAAGCCTCTTTAGTGTCCTAAGTTTTCATAACTGTGATCTTAATTGCCTACTGTCTGTAAGCTGTTAGTGTCTTAACAACTGTTCCACAGGTGCATGTTCATTAATTGTTTATGGTTCATTGACAAGCATTGGAAACCATGTTTAAACCCTTTACAATGAAGATCTATGGTTACTTTGATTTTTACAAATTATCTTTGAAAGACAGGGTCCTGAAAAGGGGACTTTTTTTGCTTAGTTTAGACATTTCACCTTGTTGAAATATATATCTGTCCCCTTGACATCTTGAAGCAAGTGAGGACAGCAGACTGGGATAGGGAGAGATTGAACATGACTGTAGTCACTTGGTGCGTGTAAGCAAAGTGTGCATGCATGATCAGTGTCATTATGGCAGTCAGAATGACATGTATGTTGTTGACCGTAATAAGGTTTTTTGCAAGAGTTTTGTAATGACTGAGTGGCTCCTGTTATGAGAAAAACAAACCTCCAGCTGTGGTGTTCTAGTTGAGTAATATGTAGCCTCCACCCAGAAGACACGGTTGACTCCATGTTGTCTGTTTTATAGGAACCTGTTTTGTATATTAGATCAGTCTAGTTTCCAGACAACTCACAGATAACACTGGCATTATTCAGTGTTAGTGCTATAATGTGATGGCTACTTAATCCCCTCCTATTTCATTTATTAGAATACTTTCTATCATTCTACCTCCGCTTGAATTTCCCCAAACTAATAGAAACAAAAATGAGTTAATGCCGAAGCATTCTTACAGTAAAATAATACATTGATGCCCCGGCCATGTTGATTGGTTCGAAATTAGCATTTCAAGCAAATGGTGTTACATTTTTTAATTTAGCCAGAAAAAAACAGCTGTCGAGTGTGCTTGACAACAGGATGCTGGAGATTCTTCATTTTAAAAATCACGGCAACTCTGAGAATGATGAGGTGGGTCAATCACTTTGATTTGAGGCTGTCAAAGATTGCAATGGCATAGGCTATATTGTTAACACACTGTTAATCGCACTCATAACTAAGCTATATAATGCATATATTTTTTAAACAAATCACTTTGGGACAAATGAAAATAAACTTCATCATTGGCAAGTTATATTGATCTGGCACAACATGCGTTCTTGGAAATAAGTAGTTTACCGATAGTGTAAATTGCTTGCCATTCCCAGCCTACCGTTGTTATTTTCGATGTGCACCAGCCGGTGAGTACAGTAGGCTTACAATATTGTCTTCAGCGGCCTATTTCTGCTAGTTGGAGCTGGGCTGGCTGGTTGCAGTCCTTATTTATGAAGTGATGTAGTTTCTAATAATAGCAGTAATTCAGTGTAATCCACACACTCTGACTGACTGGCAGGAAAACGCTACTGGGCAGGCATTAAGGCACGTCTGAACGCCTTCTATTAGTTGAATATAGAGAATAATCTGACTCTTGAAATTTGGAAATGTGTTTTTAGTAGTCCAGGAGCTAAGACTTTTATTGTTTTGCTATAGACCCACATAAACAAACAAAAAAATGTCCATTAGTGCAGGTAACACGAAACTGACCTAGGTCGTACTGCAGCTGCGCATTTCATCCAACAACAGTAATCTTGGATGACCAACGGTCCAAGGCAGCGGGGCAACACATCTGCGGATGGGGATACCCCTACCTCCTAATCCAGTAAAGAGAGGTTGGGAAGAGTGGCCCTGAAGAAAGAGATTGGCCTTGTCAGGGCATATGGAATTATTGTGGGTAAATCATTATGCTCATCTTTTATCCTATCTATAATGACTTCCTCAATCTTCTTGTGACCACCTGAGATCCAACCTGACATGGATGTTTTGTTGTTGCAGAACCTAGCAGAGTAAATAACCTTTCACAGATTGCACAGTTAACAGTGCTCATTTCACAGCTGATCTGAACAGGATCGTCAAAACCTCTCTTTTTCCAGTCTGTTCTTTACTGGCCAGACTACATCCTTCTGACAGTTTTTGTTGTTGTTGTCATAGCAAGAAAATGCACAGGGCCCAACATAACGCATTATGTGCTTGTGTGAGTCATGTCTATTTCACCAATATATGGATTTGTTCTAAATGGCTGTCACAGAGCAGCAGCCATCCCACCCACATGCAGAGAAAGTAGATAAAAAGTAATCTCACTAATGCTTGGCCCGTGTAGCGGCTGCACTTTACATCATCAGCATAGTGGCCAAGGCCGCACCATTCACAAGAAGCATGCTGCAAATTTCCTGCACCGAGACAAGATAATAACCTCACTCAGTTCTATAAAATAGGCTACACCAGGGCTCGCTCACCCTGTTCCTAGAGAGCTAGGTTTTCCCTCTCCCCAGTTGTAACTAACCTGATTCCGTTTAGCAACAAGCTAATTATTAGAATCAGGTGCACTAGATTAAGGTTGGAGCGAAAACCTACAGAGCAGTAGCTCTTCAGGGAAAGGGGGGCACCTAGTCAGTTGTCCAACTGAAATGTGTCTTCCTGCGTTTAACCCAACCACTCTGAATCAGAGAGGTGTGGAGGTTGGAGAGCCATGGGCTAGACCGATGGGTGATACAGTTTTTTTTGGGGGGGGGACCAAGCTCTTTACTGGATGGCTGTAGAATCAGAAACTTCACAACTACAACCATTCTCTCTGCACGTAGAGCTTTTAGAATGACTTGCAGTCTGAGTCTGAGAGCTTGCCTCCTGGGGGACTTTGTGGCCAAAGGGCCGGTCAGATAAACCTGGGAGAAAATGTGATGTCCCAGACTGTTCCTGAGCCTGATCACGGTCAGCAGTTGGTTGTCTTAAGCCGCTGCCCTGTTTTGAGCTACCTTATTAACCCAGATAATGAGATCTCCAAAAACTTTCGGATAATTCTGATCTTATGTTTCTGAATCACAACCAGTAGTCTGAAGATGTAGTTGTTGTGTGTTGATACTGATATAAATGAGGAAGAGGAAAGTGAGTATTTTACTCGCCCCTTTTGAAAGATTGATGCAGCATTTCCACCTTCCTAATCCTCCCTGTCTCTTTGGCTTTGTCTCAGGTAACATAATCGGGTCAGGGATCATTGTGAGCCCAAAGGGCGTTATGGAGAATGCCAGCTCTGTGGGGCTGGCTCTCGTCGTGTGGATTGTCACCGGAGTGATCACAGCCATTGGTGCACTGCTTTGCCGAACTGGGCGTCACTATCCCCAAGTCTGGAGGAGACTACTCATACGTCAAGGAGGTCTTTGGAGGGCTTGCCGGGTGAGAGAAATGCACGGTGATGAGATAATGCATGTGGGTCATTCCACGAAATTAATCCATTTTTGGATGGAGGGAACACCCCCCTATCCACATCGATGGAACAGTAGTGGAGAGGGTAGTAAGTTTTAAGTTCCTCGGCGTACACATCACAGACAAACTGAATTGGTCCACCCACACAGACAGCATCGTGAAGAAGGCGCAGCAGCGCCTCTTCAACCTCAGGAGGCTGAAGAAATGTGGCTTGTCACCAAAAGCACTCACAAACTTCTACAGATGCACAATCGAGAGCATCCTGGCGGGCTGTATCACCGCCTGGTACGGCAACTGCTCCGCCCACAACCGTAAGGCTCTCCAGAGGGTAGTGAGGTCTGCACAACGCATCACCGGGAGCAAACTACCTGCCCTCCAGGACACCTACACCACCCGATGTCACAGGAAGGCCATAAAGATCATCAAGGACAACAACCACCCGTGCCACTGCCTGTTCACCCCGCTATCATCCAGAAGGCGAGGTCAGTACAGGTGCATCAAAGCTGGGACCGAGAGACTGAAAAACAGCTTCTATCTCAAGGCCATCAGACTGTTAAACAGCCACCACTAACATTGAGTGGCTGCTGCCAACACACTGACTCAACTCCAGCCACTTTAATAATGGGAATTGATGGGAAATTATGTAAAATATATCACTAGCCACTTTAAACAATGCTACCTAATATAATGTTTACATACCCTACATTATTCATCTCATATGTATATGTATATACTGTACTCCATATCATCTACTGCATCTTTATGTAATACATGTATCACTAGCCACTTTAACTATGCCACTTTGTTTACATACTCATCTCATATGTATATACTGCACTCAATACCATCTACTGTATCTTGCCTATGCCGCTCTGTACCATCACTCATTCATATATCTTTATGTACATATTCTTTATCCCCTTACACTTGTGTCTATAAGGTAGTAGTTTTGGAATTGTTAGCTAGATTACTTGTTGGTTATTACTGCATTGTCGGAACTAGAAGCACAAGCATTTCGCTACACTCGCATTAACATCTGCTAACCATGTGTATGTGACAAATAAAATTGGATTTGATTTGATTTGATTTTGGATAGTATAACTTGGTGGGAGAACTTTTTATTTGACAATTCTGTCATGAAGAGCACATGTCCAATTTAAAGGTCCCAAATAGTGAAAATCATGTTTTTCATCAAATTGGATAATATTTTGTTGAATCCAGTTCATAGTTGGGTGACCCAAGTATGAAAAATGATTGTAGCTGGTACATTTACACAGTTTATCAAAAAGCAAGTAGTCCCCCCATCCCCCGTGTAATTTTATACACCAATGGTAGCATTTTATAATCTGAACTAATTTAAATATGTATTGTTAACACCTTAAAACACTCATCACATGTGCTCGTCATACGGCTTTGTTTACAAACCGAAAAAATAGCGCAAGCAGAACGATACTGGTAACTAACCCTTTTTCATCTGTGTAGTGACTTTTAGCTAGCACGTTACTTACCAGCATGCCGTAAAAAGCTAACTGTAGCTGCTTTTCATAATGGGTGGGCAGGCTGCACCGAAAATTACAATCATGTCACGTGTGTGCACAGCCTGTAATGTTGTTGAAAGGGGAAATGTTTGTTAAAATGGGTAGTGAATTTAATCTCCATGCGTGCCTGGAAATGCTCAATTGATTTGAAACTATGACGGACAGCATGTTGGGTCCGTCTTCACAGGCTTCACAGCATATCCCCCTTCTTTACCTTGGGAAAGCTGATTTTTGTATGACAGCATTCCTGCTGTGATGGTTGCCTGGGAAGCTGTGCAGAACAGGCTCCTGGATCTCCTCTTCAACTAGGTCACCCTTGATCCAGCGCTGTATGTGGGGAAGCTGTGCAAGCTGTCCATCGCAGAACCCCTGTGCCCAGTGTGAGAGGCCTCCACGACAGAGGAGGCTCTATGCCTCTAATATATTTGTTTCTCGTTCATATGATGTCTTACCATTATTTCTCATGGGTGTTCAAGTTGATCAATATTTTGGCTATGTTGGCCTATTGTAAATTAGCGAATAACTGTCTGAATAATACATAAAATTCTGAACAAATTGTCATGTATAATGCTATTTACTCATTCTTGTGAAGTATACTGAACAAAAATATAAACGCAACATGTAAAGTGTTGGTTTCATGAGCTGAAATAAAAGATCAGAGACATTTTCCACATGCACAAAAAGCTTATTTCACTTCTCCCTCAGAGAACTACAGCATCAGAGGTCATTATTGCAATTATCTACCAGAAGATCACCCAACAGTCAGAAACAAAAACAGTTCAGGTAAACGAGTGCGCTCTGAGAACGAGCAGAAGAGACATTTCCGTTGTTGTCTGTAACATGGACAATAAAGATATGAGGATATATATATTTTTTTATGTCAGTTTTGTTCTCTCTTTCTCAGAATTACTCCCATATTACCCAATCTAGTATAATGTTACTGTAGGCAACGTGTGATGTGTTGCTGAATGCTATTTTTGTGAGATGTGACTCTCTTCCTCCCTTCCTCACATTTTTTTGCTGACATGGGTGAACTGGGTCACGCGTGTTCAGGATGTCTTCACTACTGGGAAAGGGGGTATACCTAGTCAGTTGTACAACTGAATGCATTCAACTGAAACGTGTCTTCCACATTTAACCCAACCTGAATCAGAGAGGTGCGGGGGGGCTGCCATAATCGGAAGCTACTGGCCTGGGGACTTATCATCACTATGGGCTTTGTGCAGATCAGCAAAGGTAGGCTTTCTCTGTCTCACTCATTCACTTTACATATCTGTAACTGTTTTTGTTTTATCACTCACTTCACATTTACATACTCTGTAAGTCGACTCTGGGCCCACTTACACACTTTACAGCCTTAATCTTTGTCTCCCCCCCGCTGGACAAAATGTCTGAGGCCACTACTAAGACTGAGCAGCTAGTCGGCTCTGTAATTCACCCAGAAAATATGAAACGCTCAGTAGTAATCACAAGATGTGAGAGGGGGGAAAAATGGCTAAAGAACCTTAATGTAGTGCCAAAAACACCACAACACTGT
Organism: Oncorhynchus mykiss; assembly: GCF_057628025.1. Taxonomy (NCBI): domain Eukaryota; kingdom Metazoa; phylum Chordata; class Actinopteri; order Salmoniformes; family Salmonidae; genus Oncorhynchus; species Oncorhynchus mykiss. The sequence goes on from NC_143049.1 coordinate 10,830,541, forward strand.
TTACTCGTGCTTTCCGGGGGATTGCATTATCGTGATGTGAAAGAGAGGATTAAAATCCACATACCTCTTCTTCCCACTCATAATCCCTGACCACGCTCCATACATCCGGCCAAACTTAATACACACACACACACACACACACTGATTCCACCACCCACCCACTCTGTGTTGTGTGTGTACCCAGGAAAGTATTACTGTCTGGAGCCGGCGCATGCGTTCGAGACTTTCCAGCCCTACGACATTGGCCAGGTAGCCCTTTCCTTCCTGCAGGGCTCCTTTGCTTGCGGGGGATGGAACTTCCTCAACTATGTCACAGAGGAGCTGCTTGTCGACCCCTACAGGTGTGCTAGAACCCCAACTTGACCGAAATCAATGTGACGAAAATACATGACCCTTATGGTCACATTTCAGTTCCTTGTTCTTCCTGTGCAATCTTTTCTCAATTTCTGTCCCTTGTGTTTCATCTCTCCGTGCCACTATATCCATTAATAACCAGGTTTCCATCCAACCTTTTTATGCAAGTAAAGTACATGTCGGATGAAAGAATTGTCACGACAGGCCTGATGAAAACGGAAAATTTGTCTGTGTACTTTCCAAATGTTGACTAAACAAATTTACACTAGACAAGGTGGGATCTTTTTGTGTCTGTAAAATGTATTATGTGACATGGCTGTGGAAATGACTTTATGATTAAATATTGATATAATAACCATGATACTGTTGTGTGGTCCTTCCACTACGACTCGGGAAAGCATGCAGTTTATAAGGCTACAGATGAAATATAATGAACTTCACAGGGTGGTGAAAGTGCACAGTGATCTTGCTGCTCCTTTCCAGTAGATATCGAGAGTCTTATTCTGGTGACATGAATCTGACATACCGTTTGACAAATACAAATAATCTCGCTCTTTTGTTCATAATAATCCCATTTTGTAGGTAACCTACCCGCACTGTATCTGCAAGTTGTTGGCTAAAGCACACGTACCAAGACCAGAGTGGGCACATTCGCAATATAACGCAAACATTTATGGTGACAAATCTGCAGAGTTTAAAATGCGGTGGAAACCCATTTATCTTGTATTTTTATTCGGTACATGGGAATTTAACTGCAAAAGTTAATTTGATGTGCACTATGTCATCACGCACAGACTTTTATCCGCGACAAGTCAGTTTGATGGAAACATCTCTCTGGTGGGAAAATGTGCATATTGTTTTTATGCAGATTTTAGAATATTTGCATGAAAATCTGTTGCCAATTAAATGGTGTATTTGAAACGCTGCACCCTGATCCCAGCCCTGCTGTTCAGTCCTACTTACTCTACCTGATAACAATGCATCGCTCTTCCTCAGTCTCTCACACACACTAACACATCATCAAACATATGATACCAGTTCACTCTGTGCTTCTCTTTCTATGTACTCTGATATCTCAAGGGTAGACTTTTAATGCCCAATTAGACTGGGAAATGAATGGATCTTTTTTGTTCCACTATCTTATTTTCAGTGTATGTCAACCATACTGATGCTGTGTACCAGTGATATGTACAGTGCCTTCGGAATGTATTCAGACCCCTGGACTTTTTCCACATTTTGTTACGTTACAGCCTTATTCTAAAATTGATGAGAAATGTTTCCCTCGTTAATCTACACAAAATACCCCATAATGACAAAGCAAAAACAGTTATTTTTAATTTTTACGGAAATATCACATTTACATAAGACTTCAGACCTTTTCCTCAGTACTTTGTTGAAGCATATTTGGCAGCGATTACAGCCTCAAGTCTTCTTGGGTAGGACGCTACAAGCTTGGCACACCTGTATTTGGGGAGTTTATCCCATTCTTCTCTGCAGATCCTCTCATGCTCTGTCAGGTTGGATGGGGAGCGTTGCTGCACAGCTATTTTCAAGTTTCTCCAGAGATGTTAGATCGGGTTCAAGTCCGGGCTCTGGCTGGGCCACTCAAGGACATTGAGACTTATCCCAAAGCCACTCCTGCGTTGTCTTGGCTGTGTGCTTAGGGTCGTTGTCTTGTTGGAAGGTGAACATTCGCCCCAGTCTGAGGTCCTGTGTGCTCTGGAGTAGATTTTCATGAAGGATCTCTCTGTATTTTGCTCCGTTCATCTTTGCCTCGATCCTGACTCGTCTCCCAGTCCCTGCCACTGAAAAACATCCCCTTTGCATTTAGGCCAAAGAGTTCAATCTTGGTTTCATCATCCTGACTGCGGTCAGGACAGTATTGAGTAATGGGTCTACTCTTGTTTTATGACAAGTACACGCTGACACATGCACGATGCCATCATGTTCAAAGCACGTGGTGTGTTCTCTGTGCATTGTTCAATTGTACTCTGTACTTTGTTTGTATTACAATTAATTGAATGTTTGTGTGTTAGATGTATAGATTCATTAATTAATTCACGTACAAGATTGCGTATAGCAGGGGTCTGCAACAGGCTGCCTGTGGGAGATAACTTTCCATGTACAAATTATTATCATTATGTTCCGGACCCCAACCATCCGCTCTGACAAAAATCAGCCTGCGGCTGAATCTATTTGCCTACCCCGGTGTATAGTTTGTGTATAGATTGTTGGCTGTCCTGTCATCGGGTGAGCTCGGTGTGGCCAGTCATCTACCTGCTGTTCTGGGCCTTCCTGCTCGCTGTACTCTGAGCCGGTGGTGTGTGGTATCGGCCTGGACATCATCTGGAGTCCCTGTCTACTTCCTGGGTGTCTACTGGGACAACAAGCCCCAATGCTTCAACACCTTCCTGGGTATGACAACCATATTCAGTACTGATGAAGCTCATTACTAGGACCCCCGAGTTGTCCCTTGTCAGGTCATGTGGTCAGGAAAAACTTGAGGACCTAGTGAAGTAGCTCATAACAGTTTAATTGATATTAAATCTCTCTTATTTTTCGCTCTTTCCCAGTAGCAGTGTGTGGGTAAAATCAATGGGGAAGTAAAAAAACAAAAATAAGCCATATTACAACCTATGTGTTGTGATAATTGTGTTAACCTGTTAGTTCATATGCCTTGCGACCGTGATATATAGGCCTAAAGGCCGAGACAATAAGAAGACACAGTGGCAGAATAAATTCAACCACACCTTTTATTTCGTCACAAAACCGGTGAAGTCCACAAAGCATTTTGCATGTAACAAACAGTTACATGACCTACAGCATGGTCAAGCTGTTAATGTTTCCGATATTTTCGGACTACTAAACAACTATTGATTTAGAACCATGGAGAGTTACCGCAAGTCACAAAGAAAACAGGCGCTGCCTCCACTATTCCAGCACCATTTCAACTTCAACATCTCAACATCATCAAATCACCCATGCTTAATCTAATACAGTGACAACTAAAAGACACCCAAAAACGATTTAGTCCAATCTATGTTCGCTAAATATGATGTGACTGTCCATGTTTCTGACTCGCCTGACTTGTAGAGAAACGCCAATGCCATCCTCCTCTCTTTCATGTTGACGAAGCGGTTTATCACTCTGTCATACAGTACACAATTTAATTTTTTGTTGTCTTAGGCTAGCGAGCAAGCATTTTAGCCAGGTATCCTAACTTCCGGTCATGGGCAACGTTAGCTAGTTAACATTAACCTTCTACATCTAGCTACATATTGAACTTCCATCCTCTCGGGCCAGGGACACAACAATGTATGAATTAATGGTTGGATAAGAATTGCCATTATAATCATTGGCCAGTACAGAGAATTATTAAGTAAAACCACGAGTCCAAATCCCTATCTCCGTCCATGGCTAATTTAGGAGAGGGCAAATTTTCGCTAGCTAGCCCTTTGAGGACAACAACACAATGAGATGCAATAATTCAAGTTGTTTCTGTCAATGACGTATGCTCTCGCTGCGATTTGATAGGAGTGACGCCAAATCCAAACGAGCTTCCCTTGACACATTTTTTTTTGGGTGCACCAGGACCATTCACAGTTGAGCTCAGTCAATTATTTTATACTTTTTTTCTATCAAGGGAGGCCAAATGCTCTTTTGGACCAGACAGCATCCGATAAATGGCCTACACATACAGAGACAGAGGGGCACTGTTTTGTTCGTTCAGATGCTTTCTCCGGTGAGATACATTCAGCCTTTTGTGAATTGAAGGACAATTATGAAACACAGAGATGAAAGAAAATGTTATTGGAAGTATTTTATTCATTTTTTTGTGTACATTTTTGGAGGAAGCCTGGCTTCCCTTGGCATCCATGAATACACACCACTGCTCTTTCGCTCTCTTTGTATCTCCTCACTTCCTTATCCCACCCAAGGAAGATAACCCACGTGTGTCAAAAGTTCTGTGTGGTGGTGCACCCAGACATTGGTGAAAGCAGAAACGTACAGAATGAGCGAATGGAACAGGGAGAAGAAGTACTACTACTACTGGGGAAGGCATTGGACCCATCTGAATGAACAATGGCACAGACCGAAACACAGACATTTAGTAATGGGGTACCGAGAGAGAGGGGGATATTTCAAAAGATGGACAGATACACTATATGCTATAGCACTGGGCTCTCTCTTAAATGTTGACTGGCTTTAAGACTTTACACATCTGCCTCAGTGCAACTCTACCTCCCATTCCCAGGAATCTGAGGTGCAAGGTCAATATTGGACGGATACATTTTTTTATTTTTTTATATTCAGATGTAATGATAATTTCCCGTAGGACAGGTTTCCCTAACTCAGTCCTCAAGAACCCAAGGTGTGCACATTTTGTTTTTTTGCCCTAGCACTACACAGCTGATTCAAATAATCAACTTATCACCAAGTTTTTTTTGATCATTTGAATCAGCTGTGTAGGGCAGAAATCAAAACATGCACCCCTTGGGGTCCCAATCGATTATTTTTGGGGGGTCAATTGGGTTTTGTCTTATTTTTATTTTGGTATCTGTTGTTAGTTGTGGCAAAGTTGTTCTTATGTTTAAGAGTGGTATTAAAATGTATTGTCTACCACAAGACACCAAAGAAATTGTAATTCCCTAAATGTTTTGGTTTTACTGTATTTATTTTGTTATCACCCCTTTTCATTGGCTTATGTTATGATTATACATGTGTAATATATTTTATGGAGTCTTCTTCAACATACTGTATTGTAGAGGGCAGGTGTATGGAAAACTCCTGAATGATCACATCGTTTTATGTGATGATAAAGCCACTTTAAAGTTCTCTCTCCCACAACTTGTCATTATGCATTGATGTTCAAGATTTTATTTTTCACTCTTGCAAAACAACTAGCATGACCCACTAGCCCTTGATCATGACGCTCAGTTCTATTACATTGCACATAAGAGTAATTGGACGAAGGAGTCTTCTGGAGGGGGGAGTTTTGTTAAGATCCCCGACGCTCAGTCTGAACATTAATATGCATCACTTGCGGTACGGTTTTGGAAGCATAAGGATGTTTATCTTTCATATCAGCGAGAAATAATCATACAAAAAGGGGTTAAATTGATACACCTTGTTAGGGTTCCCACACGGCCCTATATCCATGTTACAGCGCTTGTTTACGGAAAATGGAAGACGAGGTCGACCTGTGCTAGTAGCTATTCAGCATGCTCAGAACACCAGTGTGTAAACGTAACTCGGGAAGTGTAGCAGAAGTGTCGTTTCGTTGGATGGAGGCACCCATTGATGAATGGATCTGTGCAAAACGGCATCTTTTTTATTTGAAGGATTCTTTCTCGCTGATGAAAGATAATGCCATATGTTTCAAAAGCTGTAGCGCAAGAGATTATTATTTGACCTTTCTTGACGTTATAATTCCGCGTCGGAATTATAGTTCACATAAAGCAGTCGCGGATGACGTTAATGCCTGAGAACTGTAGTGAGAAGGCAGAATGCTGCCTAGTTTTCGAGAGCGAACATGACCAATGCACTGAATGTAATAATGAAAATAATTGATTAATAATAATGTATTTTTGTTTGGCTGTACACATTTAGCATTGATTGGCATTTTTGGTATTACAGTGGTGCTGAGCTCTAGCTATTTCCTGACACTTACTTTCAAGTTTCATTACCCTCTTGTATTCTACAATATCGATACAAACCTGCACTGAAACACACAGTCATTTAAAATAGAAGTAATCCCTCACTGTGAACTGCCACTGAATCTCACATGCTTTGTTACCCAGTTTGCAGTGCAACAACAAACAGGTAGCTCGCTCCATGACAATATTACCTCTCGATGTGAAAATGAACATGCCCAATCACACAGCCTCCTTGTGATGCTGGGAAACCCCATACTAGTAGTTTAGTTCACATTAGAATCCTCCCACAAACACAATTACCTCTGCTCCATTTATGTGGTCACGTGTATGCTCCACAGGACATTTCTTAACACTCCATATGATATTCACAGGGCCAGGCCCGCTCATTAGGCAGGAGTAGGTTCCCGCCTGTTGCTAAACACTGTTTACTCGTGCTTTCCGGGGGATTGCATTATCGTGATGTGAAAGAGAGGATTAAAATCCACATACCTCTTCTTCCCACTCATAATCCCTGACCACGCTCCATACATCCGGCCAAACTTAATACACACACACACACACACACACTGATTCCACCACCCACCCACTCTGTGTTGTGTGTGTACCCAGGAAAGTATTACTGTCTGGAGCCGGCGCATGCGTTCGAGACTTTCCAGCCCTACGACATTGGCCAGGTAGCCCTTTCCTTCCTGCAGGGCTCCTTTGCTTGCGGGGGATGGAACTTCCTCAACTATGTCACAGAGGAGCTGCTTGTCGACCCCTACAGGTGTGCTAGAACCCCAACTTGACCGAAATCAATGTGACGAAAATACATGACCCTTATGGTCACATTTCAGTTCCTTGTTCTTCCTGTGCAATCTTTTCTCAATTTCTGTCCCTTGTGTTTCATCTCTCCGTGCCACTATATCCATTAATAACCAGGTTTCCATCCAACCTTTTTATGCAAGTAAAGTACATGTCGGATGAAAGAATTGTCACGACAGGCCTGATGAAAACGGAAAATTTGTCTGTGTACTTTCCAAATGTTGACTAAACAAATTTACACTAGACAAGGTGGGATCTTTTTGTGTCTGTAAAATGTATTATGTGACATGGCTGTGGAAATGACTTTATGATTAAATATTGATATAATAACCATGATACTGTTGTGTGGTCCTTCCACTACGACTCGGGAAAGCATGCAGTTTATAAGGCTACAGATGAAATATAATGAACTTCACAGGGTGGTGAAAGTGCACAGTGATCTTGCTGCTCCTTTCCAGTAGATATCGAGAGTCTTATTCTGGTGACATGAATCTGACATACCGTTTGACAAATACAAATAATCTCGCTCTTTTGTTCATAATAATCCCATTTTGTAGGTAACCTACCCGCACTGTATCTGCAAGTTGTTGGCTAAAGCACACGTACCAAGACCAGAGTGGGCACATTCGCAATATAACGCAAACATTTATGGTGACAAATCTGCAGAGTTTAAAATGCGGTGGAAACCCATTTATCTTGTATTTTTATTCGGTACATGGGAATTTAACTGCAAAAGTTAATTTGATGTGCACTATGTCATCACGCACAGACTTTTATCCGCGACAAGTCAGTTTGATGGAAACATCTCTCTGGTGGGAAAATGTGCATATTGTTTTTATGCAGATTTTAGAATATTTGCATGAAAATCTGTTGCCAATTAAATGGTGTATTTGAAACGCTGCACCCTGATCCCAGCCCTGCTGTTCAGTCCTACTTACTCTACCTGATAACAATGCATCGCTCTTCCTCAGTCTCTCACACACACTAACACATCATCAAACATATGATACCAGTTCACTCTGTGCTTCTCTTTCTATGTACTCTGATATCTCAAGGGTAGACTTTTAATGCCCAATTAGACTGGGAAATGAATGGATCTTTTTTGTTCCACTATCTTATTTTCAGTGTATGTCAACCATACTGATGCTGTGTACCAGTGATATGTACAGTGCCTTCGGAATGTATTCAGACCCCTGGACTTTTTCCACATTTTGTTACGTTACAGCCTTATTCTAAAATTGATGAGAAATGTTTCCCTCGTTAATCTACACAAAATACCCCATAATGACAAAGCAAAAACAGTTATTTTTAATTTTTACGGAAATATCACATTTACATAAGACTTCAGACCTTTTCCTCAGTACTTTGTTGAAGCATATTTGGCAGCGATTACAGCCTCAAGTCTTCTTGGGTAGGACGCTACAAGCTTGGCACACCTGTATTTGGGGAGTTTATCCCATTCTTCTCTGCAGATCCTCTCATGCTCTGTCAGGTTGGATGGGGAGCGTTGCTGCACAGCTATTTTCAAGTTTCTCCAGAGATGTTAGATCGGGTTCAAGTCCGGGCTCTGGCTGGGCCACTCAAGGACATTGAGACTTATCCCAAAGCCACTCCTGCGTTGTCTTGGCTGTGTGCTTAGGGTCGTTGTCTTGTTGGAAGGTGAACATTCGCCCCAGTCTGAGGTCCTGTGTGCTCTGGAGTAGATTTTCATGAAGGATCTCTCTGTATTTTGCTCCGTTCATCTTTGCCTCGATCCTGACTCGTCTCCCAGTCCCTGCCACTGAAAAACATCCCCTTTGCATTTAGGCCAAAGAGTTCAATCTTGGTTTCATCATCCTGACTGCGGTCAGGACAGTATTGAGTAATGGGTCTACTCTTGTTTTATGACAAGTACACGCTGACACATGCACGATGCCATCATGTTCAAAGCACGTGGTGTGTTCTCTGTGCATTGTTCAATTGTACTCTGTACTTTGTTTGTATTACAATTAATTGAATGTTTGTGTGTTAGATGTATAGATTCATTAATTAATTCACGTACAAGATTGCGTATAGCAGGGGTCTGCAACAGGCTGCCTGTGGGAGATAACTTTCCATGTACAAATTATTATCATTATGTTCCGGACCCCAACCATCCGCTCTGACAAAAATCAGCCTGCGGCTGAATCTATTTGCCTACCCCGGTGTATAGTTTGTGTATAGATTGTTGGCTGTCCTGTCATCGGGTGAGCTCGGTGTGGCCAGTCATCTACCTGCTGTTCTGGGCCTTCCTGCTCGCTGTACTCTGAGCCGGTGGTGTGTGGTATCGGCCTGGACATCATCTGGAGTCCCTGTCTACTTCCTGGGTGTCTACTGGGACAACAAGCCCCAATGCTTCAACACCTTCCTGGGTATGACAACCATATTCAGTACTGATGAAGCTCATTACTAGGACCCCCGAGTTGTCCCTTGTCAGGTCATGTGGTCAGGAAAAACTTGAGGACCTAGTGAAGTAGCTCATAACAGTTTAATTGATATTAAATCTCTCTTATTTTTCGCTCTTTCCCAGTAGCAGTGTGTGGGTAAAATCAATGGGGAAGTAAAAAAACAAAAATAAGCCATATTACAACCTATGTGTTGTGATAATTGTGTTAACCTGTTAGTTCATATGCCTTGCGACCGTGATATATAGGCCTAAAGGCCGAGACAATAAGAAGACACAGTGGCAGAATAAATTCAACCACACCTTTTATTTCGTCACAAAACCGGTGAAGTCCACAAAGCATTTTGCATGTAACAAACAGTTACATGACCTACAGCATGGTCAAGCTGTTAATGTTTCCGATATTTTCGGACTACTAAACAACTATTGATTTAGAACCATGGAGAGTTACCGCAAGTCACAAAGAAAACAGGCGCTGCCTCCACTATTCCAGCACCATTTCAACTTCAACATCTCAACATCATCAAATCACCCATGCTTAATCTAATACAGTGACAACTAAAAGACACCCAAAAACGATTTAGTCCAATCTATGTTCGCTAAATATGATGTGACTGTCCATGTTTCTGACTCGCCTGACTTGTAGAGAAACGCCAATGCCATCCTCCTCTCTTTCATGTTGACGAAGCGGTTTATCACTCTGTCATACAGTACACAATTTAATTTTTTGTTGTCTTAGGCTAGCGAGCAAGCATTTTAGCCAGGTATCCTAACTTCCGGTCATGGGCAACGTTAGCTAGTTAACATTAACCTTCTACATCTAGCTACATATTGAACTTCCATCCTCTCGGGCCAGGGACACAACAATGTATGAATTAATGGTTGGATAAGAATTGCCATTATAATCATTGGCCAGTACAGAGAATTATTAAGTAAAACCACGAGTCCAAATCCCTATCTCCGTCCATGGCTAATTTAGGAGAGGGCAAATTTTCGCTAGCTAGCCCTTTGAGGACAACAACACAATGAGATGCAATAATTCAAGTTGTTTCTGTCAATGACGTATGCTCTCGCTGCGATTTGATAGGAGTGACGCCAAATCCAAACGAGCTTCCCTTGACACATTTTTTTTTGGGTGCACCAGGACCATTCACAGTTGAGCTCAGTCAATTATTTTATACTTTTTTTCTATCAAGGGAGGCCAAATGCTCTTTTGGACCAGACAGCATCCGATAAATGGCCTACACATACAGAGACAGAGGGGCACTGTTTTGTTCGTTCAGATGCTTTCTCCGGTGAGATACATTCAGCCTTTTGTGAATTGAAGGACAATTATGAAACACAGAGATGAAAGAAAATGTTATTGGAAGTATTTTATTCATTTTTTTGTGTACATTTTTGGAGGAAGCCTGGCTTCCCTTGGCATCCATGAATACACACCACTGCTCTTTCGCTCTCTTTGTATCTCCTCACTTCCTTATCCCACCCAAGGAAGATAACCCACGTGTGTCAAAAGTTCTGTGTGGTGGTGCACCCAGACATTGGTGAAAGCAGAAACGTACAGAATGAGCGAATGGAACAGGGAGAAGAAGTACTACTACTACTGGGGAAGGCATTGGACCCATCTGAATGAACAATGGCACAGACCGAAACACAGACATTTAGTAATGGGGTACCGAGAGAGAGGGGGATATTTCAAAAGATGGACAGATACACTATATGCTATAGCACTGGGCTCTCTCTTAAATGTTGACTGGCTTTAAGACTTTACACATCTGCCTCAGTGCAACTCTACCTCCCATTCCCAGGAATCTGAGGTGCAAGGTCAATATTGGACGGATACATTTTTTTATTTTTTTATATTCAGATGTAATGATAATTTCCCGTAGGACAGGTTTCCCTAACTCAGTCCTCAAGAACCCAAGGTGTGCACATTTTGTTTTTTTGCCCTAGCACTACACAGCTGATTCAAATAATCAACTTATCACCAAGTTTTTTTTGATCATTTGAATCAGCTGTGTAGGGCAGAAATCAAAACATGCACCCCTTGGGGTCCCAATCGATTATTTTTGGGGGGTCAATTGGGTTTTGTCTTATTTTTATTTTGGTATCTGTTGTTAGTTGTGGCAAAGTTGTTCTTATGTTTAAGAGTGGTATTAAAATGTATTGTCTACCACAAGACACCAAAGAAATTGTAATTCCCTAAATGTTTTGGTTTTACTGTATTTATTTTGTTATCACCCCTTTTCATTGGCTTATGTTATGATTATACATGTGTAATATATTTTATGGAGTCTTCTTCAACATACTGTATTGTAGAGGGCAGGTGTATGGAAAACTCCTGAATGATCACATCGTTTTATGTGATGATAAAGCCACTTTAAAGTTCTCTCTCCCACAACTTGTCATTATGCATTGATGTTCAAGATTTTATTTTTCACTCTTGCAAAACAACTAGCATGACCCACTAGCCCTTGATCATGACGCTCAGTTCTATTACATTGCACATAAGAGTAATTGGACGAAGGAGTCTTCTGGAGGGGGGAGTTTTGTTAAGATCCCCGACGCTCAGTCTGAACATTAATATGCATCACTTGCGGTACGGTTTTGGAAGCATAAGGATGTTTATCTTTCATATCAGCGAGAAATAATCATACAAAAAGGGGTTAAATTGATACACCTTGTTAGGGTTCCCACACGGCCCTATATCCATGTTACAGCGCTTGTTTACGGAAAATGGAAGACGAGGTCGACCTGTGCTAGTAGCTATTCAGCATGCTCAGAACACCAGTGTGTAAACGTAACTCGGGAAGTGTAGCAGAAGTGTCGTTTCGTTGGATGGAGGCACCCATTGATGAATGGATCTGTGCAAAACGGCATCTTTTTTATTTGAAGGATTCTTTCTCGCTGATGAAAGATAATGCCATATGTTTCAAAAGCTGTAGCGCAAGAGATTATTATTTGACCTTTCTTGACGTTATAATTCCGCGTCGGAATTATAGTTCACATAAAGCAGTCGCGGATGACGTTAATGCCTGAGAACTGTAGTGAGAAGGCAGAATGCTGCCTAGTTTTCGAGAGCGAACATGACCAATGCACTGAATGTAATAATGAAAATAATTGATTAATAATAATGTATTTTTGTTTGGCTGTACACATTTAGCATTGATTGGCATTTTTGGTATTACAGTGGTGCTGAGCTCTAGCTATTTCCTGACACTTACTTTCAAGTTTCATTACCCTCTTGTATTCTACAATATCGATACAAACCTGCACTGAAACACACAGTCATTTAAAATAGAAGTAATCCCTCACTGTGAACTGCCACTGAATCTCACATGCTTTGTTACCCAGTTTGCAGTGCAACAACAAACAGGTAGCTCGCTCCATGACAATATTACCTCTCGATGTGAAAATGAACATGCCCAATCACACAGCCTCCTTGTGATGCTGGGAAACCCCATACTAGTAGTTTAGTTCACATTAGAATCCTCCCACAAACACAATTACCTCTGCTCCATTTATGTGGTCACGTGTATGCTCCACAGGACATTTCTTAACACTCCATATGATATTCACAGGGCCAGGCCCGCTCATTAGGCAGGAGTAGGTTCCCGCCTGTTGCTAAACTGACCAAGATGATTGACGAGGGCAGCATTTTCTGAGCTAAACTGACCAAGATGCACCTTCCAACAACACATAAAACCTCACATAATTGTGCCCCAAAACAATTACAATGTATCTCAACCAGTGGCATATGGGCTTTTTAGGTGAGCACTGATGCCGCCCTGTGATAAGCAGTGCCCACTTGGTCAAAGGCAGATGAGCAAAATATTTTGCATGTCCATTCCCAGTGCTCCTCTCCAGGGTGATGTTGGAGAGTCCAAAAAATGATCTATCAAAAAGCATGTCGCAGATATAGCCAGGGTAAAACATTCACAATAGTTTTAGCAAAATGTCAAGAACTCCAGGCCATTACATCACTTTTTATCATTACTGCATGTCAGAGTCATGAAAAATGAGCGAATGGACTTGAAAATGGGTGGTATAGACTACTCTCAAATGCGATGTGGTTCTACGAGAACAGTCCAATTTTGCCAAGGCAGAGATGAATGGCCGACACTGAAATGCGCCAGTGGATGCATAAATTCTGACCTGAAACATCAGCCAAATTTGGCATTTTGTGTAACAGATGTCTTTTCCCATTCACCTCTTATGTTGCGAGTGGATGGATGTACGACTAGGCCCACATGGATCCTATTGAATTAATAGGGATTGTGTATGTAAATGTTGGTGCATGCGCTTGGTTCCGTACTGGGAAGAAATTTATTATACATTCCCCACTGGATATTCCATATGGTAGAAAGAGTATGTGGCCTTTTTGTAGCCTACAGGCTGGAGATAAAATGTATGACAATAATGACACTTTTTACATCGTGCATTATTCTCCGATCAAATAGCCTAACTTAAATGGCGCCCAATCCCCCAAAAAATGTGCTGACATGTTAGCAAACAACGTATCCTAAAGAGGCTACTCCCAACTGCTGTCCAGGAGTTTCACCCTGTGGGGTAAATTGTCATGATCAGTGGGTTCAAGTTTGTATCTGTCCATTTTTTTATGAGCTGATCATGGTCAAAAGGAAAACTCTTCTGATTTCCCACTGTGTACACATTGCAAATAGGTTCAGGATAACTCCTGATAAAGTTGGGTAGCTGATATGCAGAGCTTAAATAGCCAAATTGAATAGTCACAGGAATCAGGACTAATAGAGCCAACCGCTTGTTTTTCAGGCGACACTGTAGGCTACACCTCAGTAAGCATGGCCCGACGCCGACGTCTTTATTTGGTCCTGTCCAGACTTGCCTTGATTTCCACATCCACAGATGGGTTTTTTTTGTAGTCCCGTCCGAACCAATCATAGAAGGCATTTCTTCTGTCTTGCCTAGGGCTGCAGAACAGTCAGGACAGGCCCTAGATAATCAGCACCACTTTCATGTAATCACACTATGCAATATATGATGTGTCACCACTGTTTGAAACCACATGATGTAATAGAGCTCTTGGCCCACACCACATTAATGTGTTTATTGGATATTCTGACATGTCTGCAGTGGCAGGGAAACAGACGGGAAAAGTCCGTGCTTGCACGCTTTTAAACTTAAAAAAAATCACAAAATCATCTCACTGCTCTTGCACACACTGAAATGTATATACACACGGCACAAACATTTTATGTATGAAAATAATTGTAAAGGAGACTGACCATTTACCTTCATTGTAATTATTCCGGTGATCACTTCTCCATCTGACCATGCACCATCAGTAACTGCACCCCCACCTCATCCATCTTCCACCTGTTGTCAAGGACACCGACCTCCACGTAGATCGCCTACAGTTTTCCTGAGGGGCGGAGTTCAAACCTAGTCAGAGATCAGATGGCGGAAGTGATGCTGCCATTATGGTTTTCACATGAAGCTTGGGGACCGTACAGTAGGCGTCCATCCAAGATAGCCGCCGAGTAGTTTTAGTTGCCCATTCATTTCTGAGGGAAGAGTTTAATTAATGTTGACAACATCGCTGTTAATTGAGCACAGAAACGGCTTGGTATTTTTCTAGGGGCGTTTTCACTTTCTGAAGGTAAGCGACTAGCATCGAGCTCCCATGTAATCCGAGGTTATCGAGCATTAATTGACTAAATAAATGCATAGTTGACATCGCCTTGGTAGGGTTTACCCTAAACATGTTGTAAAAGTAGATCGCCTAATGAACTGCATTTCTAGGCAATTGCTGCGGGGTGTTGTGGCTAGCAATGCTAGGTGAATTCATTCGATACATTGTATCAAGATAATATTTACGTCACGGCTGCCTGTATCTTGTAAGGTTTATGGTTGTACATGGTTGTTTCGTGTTTCACTTTTCATTGTAATTTATTAACAACCCCTGCACTTCAGGAGTATTATCTCTCTATTCAAATGACTGTACAGTAAATGTTAATGCTTTTACAGGTGCTCATGAATAACTTATTATTTCTGCTTTGTTGTCCTACATGCACCGATAGTCAATGCATTTTCTTATTCAGGTTAGTATGTGTGGGTCTTTTTGTATGTCTGTTGAGCATCTCTAATTCTGCAACCTCCCTCTTTCTGTCCCACACAAACACATACACACAGGAGCCATGTCTCCGTCTGTGCGCCTGCAGGAGATGATCAGGGTGATCAGAGGAGCCCGTACACAGGGAGAGGAGCGTGGTGTGATCCAGAGGGAGTGTGCTGCAATCCGGGCGCAGTTCAGACAGGCTGACAATGGGACGCGCTCTCACAATCTGGCAAAGCTGCTGTATGTGCACATGCTGGGTTACCCTGCCCACTTCGGTCAGGTAATGAAAAGTGTCTCTTAAGATGTCTGTAGTGTTGGTATATTTACTATATTTGTATCCCAACAACTCCCCAACTCCCTCTCTGATCTCAGATGGAGTGTGTGCGTCTGATTGCCAGCCCTCGGTACAATGAGAAGCGTGTTGGGTACCTGGGTGCCATGATGCTTCTAGACGAGAAGCAGGATGCTAGCCTTCTCATCACTAACTCCATCAAGAAGTAAGGACAGTTTTATCAGCAATTTTACCATGAAATTGGAAGTATGAAAATTTGAAGTGATTACTGCATTGTTGGGTAAGAGCTAGCAAGAAAGGCATTTCACTGTACTTGTGAACGTGAAAACAAATCTTGAAACTTGTATAAGACAGACAGACGTAACTACGACAATCAGAGAGACATGACTCTGAAAAAGTCAGACGGAACGAACGCTGAGACGGGCAGACGGAACGAACGCTGAGACGGGCAGACGGAACGAACGCTGAGACGGGCGGACGGAACGAACGCTGAGACGGGCGGACGGAACGAACGCTGAGACGGGCGGACGGAACGAACGCTGAGACGGGCGGACGGAACGAACTCTGGGGCGGGTGGGCGGACGGACGGAAAGAACGCCGGGGCGGACGGAACGAACGCCGGGGCGGACGGAACGAACGCCGGGGCGGACGGAACGAACGCCGGGGCGGACGGAACGAACGCCGGGGCGGACGGAACGAACGCCGGGGCGGACGGAACGAACGCCGGGGCGGACGGAACGAACGCCGGGGCGGACGCGGACGGAACGAACGCCGGGGCGGACGCGGACGGAACGAACGCCGGGGCGGACGCGGACGGAACGAACGCCGGGGCGGACGGAACGAACGCCGGGGCGGACGGAACGAACGCCGGGGCGGACGGAACGAACGCCGGGGCGGACGCGGACGGAACGAACGCCGGGGCGGACGCGGACGGAACGAACGCCGGGGCGGACGCGGACGGAACGAACGCCGGGGCGGACGCGGACGGAACGAACGCCGGGGCGGACGCGGACGGAACGAACGCCGGACGCGGACGGAACGAACGCCGGGGCGGGCGGAGAACGAACGCCGGGGCGGGCGGAGAACGAACGCCGGGGCGGGCGGAGAACGAACGCCGGGGCGGGCGGAGAACGAACGCCGGGGCGGGCGGAAAACGAACGCCGGGGCGGGCGGAAAACGAACGCCGGGGCGGGCGGAAAACGAACGCCGAGGCGGAGGGGCGGGCGGAACGAACACCGAGGCGGAGGGGCGGGAGGAACGAACGTCGAGGCGGAGGGGCGGGAGGAACGAACGTCGAGGCGGAGGGGCGGGCGGAACGAACGTCGAGGCGGAGGGGCGGGCGGAACGAACGTCGAGGCGGAGGGGCGGGCGGAACGAACGTCGAGGCGGAGGGGCGGGCGGAACGAACGCCGAGGCGGACGGGCGGAGCGCTGAGACGGTCGGGCGGAGCGCTGAGACGGTTGGGCGGACGGGCGGAGCGCTGAGACGGTCGGGCGGAGCGCTGAGACGGTCGGGTGGAGCGTTGAGACGGTCGGGCGGACGACAAGCGCTGAGACGGTCGGGCGGAGCGCTGAGACGGTCGGACGGACGACGAGCGCTGAGACGGGCGGACGGAACGCTGAGACGGGCGGACGGAACGCTGACACGGGCGGACGGAACGCTGAGACGGGCGGACGGAACGCTAACATAGTCAGACAGACGACGGAACGCTGAGACAGATGGAACGCTGAGACAGACGGACGGAACGCTAACATAGTCAGACAGACGACGGAACGCTGAGACGGATGGAACGCTGAGACAGACGGGCGGAACGCTGAGACAGACGGACGGAACGCTGAGACAGACGGACGGAACGCTGAGACAGACGGACGAAACGCTAACATAGTCAGGCAGACGGATGGAACGCTTAGACAGACGGATGGAACGCTAACATAGTCAGACAGACGGACGGAACGCTGAGACGGACGGAACGCTGACACGGTCAGACAGACGGACGGGACGCTGACACGGTCAGATGGAAGGAACGCTAACACAGACGGACGGAACACTGACACAGACAGACGGACGGAACACTGACACAGACAGACGGACGGAACGCTGAGACAGACGGACGGAACTTTGAGACAGTCAGACAGACGACGGAACGCTGAGACGGACGGAACGCTGACACGGTCAGACAGACGGACGGAACGCTGACACGGTCAGACAGACGGACGGAACGCTGACACAGTCAGACAGACGGACGGAACGCTGAGACGGACGGACGGAACTTTGAGACAGTCAGACAGACGACGGAACGCTGAGACGGACGGAACGCTGACACGGTCAGACAGACGGACGGAACGCTGACACGGTCAGACAGACGGACGGAACGCTGACACATTCAGACAGACGGACGGAACGCTGACACAGTCAGACAGACGGACGGAACGCTGACACGGTCAGACAGACGGACGGAACGCTGACACAGCATACAGTTCCATGATCATGTCTAGTCTGTGTACGATCAATGTTGCCATACATAAACATTGAACTAGT
This sequence comes from Oncorhynchus mykiss, assembly GCF_057628025.1. Lineage (NCBI taxonomy): Eukaryota > Metazoa > Chordata > Actinopteri > Salmoniformes > Salmonidae > Oncorhynchus > Oncorhynchus mykiss. The sequence continues at coordinate 10,848,705 of NC_143049.1, forward strand.
GGTCTAGTAACCTCTACCTGAGCACAAAGCAATTGATGAATTCTCATCAAACCCCCATCTCAGTGACCTGTCCCACAGCAGTCAGTATGTCCAGTCTCTGGCTCTGTGTACTCTGGGCTGTATGGGCTCAGCTGAGATGTGTCGAGACCTGGCCCCAGAGATCGACCGCCTCCTCAGAGCCTCTAACTCCTACATCAAAAAGAAGGTGAGCAGTCTCTGTAGACACACACACACACACAATGCCACTCCTTTCATCACGCCTTCATGGCTGACCTTGGTAATGCAGAAACCCAAACCAATCCATCTTGAGCACTACTGTAAAACACTACTGTAAAACACTGCATTACAGCACCACTGTAAAACACTACTGTAAAACACTTCTGTAAAGCACTACTGCAAAACACTACTGTAAAACACTGCATTACAGACTAAGGGAAACCGTCATGCAGACTGAACTGAGGGTGAGACGTAAAGTGATGCGCTGACATTGAAGGTTATTATTTGCTATGAAGCTGATCGCGATGACACTGACATTTCAGGCCGCTCTTTGTGCGGTGCACATAGTGAGGAAAGTACCAGAACTAGGAGAGCTGTTTACCCCTGCATCTCGATCCCTGCTCTCTGAAAAGAACCACGGTGAGTCTGTCGTCATTTGTTTTGCTCTTCTTATATTACCGGCTGTTCACTGTCTGCTCCTTTCTGTCAATCTCCCTGTGCCTAACTGTTTCACAGTCTGTTACGTTTGAGGACAGTATGTAGTCTTGTATTTTGACAGATTAGCCATTACTATGTATGTTTTAGCTTAGTCAACAGTGTCCGTGTGGCAATTATTCCCCTCGTGGTTTGGTCTGATTGCAGGGGTGTTACATGGAGCTGTGGTTCTGATCACTGAGCTGTGTGAGCGCAACCCAGAAACACTAGAGCAGTTTCGCAAGGTAAAATGCACACACACACACTCGCACAGCTCATCTCACCCCATTCCAGTACATCCACTCAACATGAGACATGAGACATTACATTTCAGCCCCTTGAAAAGTATAGATTTGGTTATAGGCTGTAACAAATGCCAAATCGATACTTGTGAAAAATGGTACACGGTTGCACATTCTCAGATGATGATCTGTCATTTTTACTCCGTGTGTGTGTGTGTGTGTGTTTGGTCTAGGCGGTGCCGGAGCTGGTCCAGATAATGAAAGGCCTGGTGATGTCTGGTTACTCTCCAGAACACAATGTGGCTGGTATCAGTGACCCCTTCCTACAGGTCAGTGTTTTAAATCGTTTATTTTACCAGGTGAATTGGAGTCAATTTTGTGACTGAACATACATACACTACAGGGACCAAATGTATGTATGTTCCAAAATCATGGGGATTAATATGGAGTTGGTCCCCTCTTTGCTGCTATAACAGCCTCCACTCTTCTAGGAAGGCTTTCCACTAGATGTTGGAACATTGCTGCTGGGACTTGCTTCCATTCAGCCATGAGCATTAGTGAGGTCAGTAACTGATGTTGGTCGATTAGGCCTTGTTCGCAGTCGGCGTTCCAATTCATCCCAAAGGTGTTCGATGGGGTTGAGGTCAGGGCTCTGTGCAGGCCAGTCAAGTTCTTCCACAGCCGATCTCAACAAACCATTTCTGGATGGACCTTGCTTTGTGCACAGGGACATTGTCATGTTGTTACAGGAAAGGGCCTTCCCCAAACTGTTGCCACAAATTTGGAAGCACAGAATCGTCTAGAATGTCATTGTATGCTGTAGTGTTATTATTTCCCTTCACTGGAACTAAGGGGCCGAGTCTGAAAAACTTCCCCAGGCCATTATTCCTCCTCCACCAAACTTTAGCACCATGTATTTGGGTAGGTAGATTTCTCCTGGCATCCACCAAACCCAGATTCGTCCATCGCACTGCCAGATGGTGAAGTGTGATTCATCACTCCCGAGAATGCGTTTCCACAGCTCCAGAGTCCAATGGCAGCGAGCTTTACACCACTCCAGCCGACACTTGGCATTGCTGCGCATGGTGCTCTTAGGATTGTGTGTGGCTGCTCGGCCATGGAAACCCATTTCATGAAGCTCCCGACAAACAGTTATTGTGCTGACATAGTTTCCAGAGGCAGTTTGGGACTCGGTAGGGAGTGTTGCAACCGAGGACAGATGGGTTTTACACGCTAGGCGCTTCAGCACTCGGCGGTCCCGTTCTGTGAGCTTGTGTGGCCTACCACTTTGCGGCTGAGCCGTTGTTGCTCCTATATGTTTCCACTTCACAATAACAGCACTTGACCTGGGCAGACAGTTGACGAACTGACTTGTTGGAAAGGTGTCATCCTATGACGCTGCCACGTTGAACGTCACTCAGCTCTTCAGTAAGGCCATTCTACTGCCAATGTTTGACTATTGGAGATTGCATGGCTGTGTGCTAGATTTTATTCACCTGTCAGCAACGGGTCAGGCTGAAATAGCCGAATCCACTGTTTGAAGTGGCGCCCACATACTTTTGCGTATATATATATATAGTGTATTTCTCTTTCTGTCTATCCATCACTAGGTGCGCATTCTTCGGTTGCTGAGGATCCTGGGTCGTAATAACGAAACAGCTAGTGATGCCGTGAATGACCTGCTGGCCCAGGTACAGTAATGAAACCGCACACAAGGATTCACACGGCAGGATTTTCACCAGTAAATAGTCTTGCAGGGTTGTTGTTGTTGAAATGATTCTATGTAAGCAATAAAGGCCCGGGGTGGTGTGGTATATCGCCAATATACCACGGCTAAGGGCTGCTCTTATGTACGACGCAACGCGGAGTGCCTAGACACAGCCCTCAGCCGTGGTATATTGGCCATATACCACAAACCCCAGAGGTGCCTTATTGCTATTATAAACTGGTCGCTAATGTAATTAGAGCAATAAAAAAATACATGTTTTGTCATACCTGTGGTATGCAATCTGATATCGCACCGTCTGTCAGCCAATCAGCATTCAGAGCTCAAACCTCCCAGTTTATGATTCGATATTTATATACTGCTTCTTTATACAGGTGGCCACGAACACAGACAGCAGTAAGACCGCAGGCAGTGCTGTGTTGTATGAAACCGTTCTCACTGTCATGGACATCAAATCGGAAAGTGGCTTGAGGGTAATGGAGTGATACCATCATCAAGTCAGTTGTTGTTTGTATGTGTTCACATCTTTTTGAATGTGCTACAGGTGGTAGAGGCCAATGTATCTAACATGGATGTACATCAGAGGCCGTATGTCTAGGTTGTGTTTTGTTGTGTGTGTCTGCGACAGGTCCTAGCTGTGAACATCCTGGGGCGATTTCTTCTGAACAACGATAGGAACATCCGGTTAGTGCCCTCCTTCCCTCTGTCTCTACCTTTTATCTCATCTGGTCCTGATTTGGTCCTTCTTCATGGTTTCTAAACCCATTGCTTAGAAGCTTATTGTTGCTTAGAAGCTTATTGTTGCCCGAGGCAGACAAACCTGTGCGTTCTAATGAATCTAAGCACAGTCAGTAATGTCTATTCCTGTGATTGTTGAGCTAGAGGCCTTACAGTGACAGACAGGGTTGTGGGGCTGTCTGTACGCTGTGTGGGCTAACGATCACATATACGTTTCCTTTTTATCTGTCTGTTCCTGTTGGGATTGTTCCCGTAGGGGCCTGTCTGGCCCAGCAGGTTATTCTGGTCTTGGTCCCAGGCTTAAAGCGCGTCCTCCCTGTGGCTGGTGGAACGCTGCTAGACTGGCTCAGAGCAGATGTGACCATTCTCTCCGCATGCAGAGTGATCGCAGATCGCTACACCAGATATACATTTCAAAGACCTTAAACTTAAGAGGAGAGCGGTCAGGCTCCCCATCCGGGAAGGCAGCACACAGCTAAAAATGTTTGCCGGAAGATGCGTGATTTGAGGGAGACCTTGGAAATGATAGTTGCAGAAGGAAAGTTTGTTCCGTGACATGTGTCCATGCACCAGTTGTGTTGATGAACTATCACAGCCCTTCTACACATTCAGAAACACACACAAATGTAACGCGTCTTTCTCTTTCTATGTCTAAAACCTTTTTTGTTCGTGCACAGGTACATCTCAATGACTTCCCTACAGAAGATTGTTCAGACGGACCACAATGCAGTGCAGCGTCACAGAGGGACCATAGTGGACTGCCTGAAGGACCAGGATGCCTCTGTCAAACGGTACTGTGTTGATTTCTGAGCGTGCACTGCCAGTTAGCCATGCGACAATGGCCGGTGGCATATGGCTATAGAGAGTAACAGTATCTAGTTACCATCTTCTTTGTGTTTATCCCTCAGCCGGGCACTGGAGCTTTCTCTGGCCCTGGTGTCAGCCGTCAACATCCGCTCTCTGATGAAAGAGCTGCTCCTCTTCCTCTCCAGCTGTCCCCCAGAGCTCAGAGCACACACCACCTCGGGCATCTTCAACGCTGCCGAGAGGTACTGGGCTGGCCCCGTCACCTGTCTAGGGGGCTTTAAATGTCTCTGTGTATCTGGATGTCTCGTTTTGTATCTCTGTCTATGTGAATGTTTCCCTGTCCCTGTGTCAGGTTGTGGTACTGTGTTTCTGTCTTGCTCTTTGTGTCTGTATGTGTCTCACTGCCATCGGGCTGTTCTACCACTGAACACACACAGGCCTAGCCAGTAGCCTGCCCTCGCTGCGTGTCACTGTCTGTGTTTGTGTCTGAGCCGCAGCACTGAACACCACTGAGTCTCTTGTCTCCGTGTCTCTGTCAGGTATGCTCCCTCTCAGCGCTGGCACATTGACACCATCCTGCATGTCCTCACCACGGTAAATACTGGCACTCTACTGCACCACAATCACCTGGTGACTGCACAACTGGTTTTAACTACCGTACGACTTGTTTTAACTATGACCAGCTATTGTAAATAACCCCAAGATGTATCCCACTTATATCACCCGCTGTACGTCAAGCTGCCTGGGTGGCCACGCACACATTGCCACTTTTTGCCCTGTCTGGACTAGTCGAGACCTTTCCTGTGTTTGACAGTAGTACCGTCTCGTTTAGGCAGGGGGCGACGTGAGGGACGAGACGGTTCCCAACCTGATCCAGCTCATCACCACAGCGACAGAACTCCACTGCTACACGGTCCACAAGCTGTACAGAGCCCTGATTGCAGACATCTCAGTGGTATGGCTTTAGTGTGAATGTGTTTGTGTGCCACGCTCTGTCGAAATGGGATTTGTGTTATCAGTCCGGAAGACCTCAATGTCCTGGTTCACCTCTATTCTCAGCTGTGGAACTGTGCAACGTTGTTGGTTTGTGTGTGCAGCAATCCCTGGTACAGGTGGCATGCTGGTGTATTGGGGAGTATGGAGACCTGCTTCTGAGAGGCGAGTGTGAGGAGACAGAACCTGTTCAGGTACATGAGGGAGGATGCTGTGGTCGTTTAAACACCGGCATGGTTAATACCCATTGACGATACAATATTAACTGTCATAAAACCGAGACGGTTCTTGTTGTGTCCTCTGTCCTGCCATTAGGTGGCAGAGGATGACGTCCTGGACGCCTTGGAAACGGTTCTACAGTCGCATATGTCGTCGCCGGCAACCAGGGGCTTCGCTCTCACGGCGACAATGAAACTCAGCACGCGCATAACACACAACGTGGAGTAAGCATCATTATCTCGCACCCCTCAGAACACAGCTTCAACCGCTAGACAGCAGCCACTGAAAACTGCGCATGTCAGTTTTGCCCACTTGTCTTGGGACTTGTGACTCTCATTGCTGACGTAGGGAATACTAAAATAGCTCTTGTTTGCTGCTGCTTTTCCTCTCCTCGGCCCTGTCCGGCAGTCGCATTAGGAGCATCGTCAGCATCTACGGCAGCTGCATCGACGTGGAACTCCAGCAGAGGGCAGTGGAATACAACGCTCTGTTTAAGAAATACGACCACATGAGGTAGTCCTTATGCATATGCATACAGTGTATTGTCAGTGATAGCCAATGATGTATACATATGTCTATGAATACAACGCTGAGGGGAAATGGCAGCCCCTCGGTGACTCAATTATGGTCTTCGTCATGGTAGCCACTTTTTCTTTGCCCATTACACTGCTAAGAGAGCTCTGTGTTCGCAGGGCTGCCGTTCTGGAGAGAATGCCAGTGATTGACAAGAGCTCACCGGGACATACCAATGGAGAATCAGCAGGGGGGTCTATCAAAGAGATGGAGCCAACCAAACGGACACAGGAAGTAGTATTACCCCAGGAACCTGCTAACCAGGTAAGGGATGAAAATGACTGCAATAAACTTTGGTAGTTCAGCTATCTGGATATGAAGTATAGACTTGACGTATAGTGTCCTTTCTCAAGCTAAACCTCTCAAAAGTAACTCAATTTGGAAATATTTCCCTCATTCTCCCTTGTCAAGGTGTGTGATCTGTTGGACCTGCTAGGTGGTTCTGGGGAGCCTCCCCAGCCCAGCCCCGCCCTGTCCACCACAACGCTAGGCCCTGTTAGCAGCACGGCTGGGGGAGACTTACTGGACCTGCTGGGAGGCCTGGACGTCACACCTGGTGAGACACGGAGCTGCTGAGTGAGAGTGAACGAGAAACGGAGATGGGGCTTTTCAGAGAGATGGACAAAGCCATCAGAAATACATTATGAAGATGTACTTGAATGAACACATGCGAAAGATGCACCACATCTTCATAATGTATTTAGTGATGGTCTGTTTTGTGGTGCTGAATTTCATGGGCCCCCAGTGTGACCGATGTTTCTTTGTGTTTCCATAGTGCCACCTAGTGTTATAGTGTATGAGAAGAACGGCGTGACACTGAAACTACAGACTGACAGACAGACAGACACGGGCATGACCATTACCCTCACTGCCACCAACTCTACTGACAGGGAGATCACCAGCCTCACCCTGCAAGCAGCAGTACCCAAGGTCTGTCCGTCTGTCTTTGGGTCCGCCTGTCAGGCTACCTTACTTACCTTATTTGGTATTCCAAACTTGTACGTTATGAGTAGGCCCCTCTAGACCATGTGACCAGACCAGGAAAAACCCAGGGCCCTAATTATAGGCTATTCATGACCTTTGTCTCTCTCTCCCATCCGCCTCAGAGTGTCCAGTTACAGATGAAGGCTCCGAGTGGTGACGTCATCCCCGCACACGGCTTAGGTCAGGTGACCCAGACTGTGCTCCTCAACAACCCCAACAAGGTGGGTCTTCGTTCAGTCAGTCCGTGGTTGCCATACTCACAATGAGCTAAACATTCACTTCCTTCCCAACCAGGTGAGTCTGAAAATGAGGGTGCGCGTGTGCTACACCAGCCAGGACTTTGTCTGCCAGGACACGGTGCAGATCGACTCATTTCCCAGCCCCGCCTGGTAATGACCGCTGAAATCAACCTGTCCATCAACACTCACATCAGACCATGGAAGGATCGACAACCGACCAGGCCCAGGAGTGGGGATCCATTCTACCTGACAGCTGCCTGTCAATCAACTATTCTACAGTACAACCTGATGTTTTTCCAAATGACTCTTCTTTATTTTTCTAAATGGCTGACCCTCAAGAACTGTGGAAAATGTCCCCCTACAGTTGGCAGGGATTTATGTAGATAAACTCTTGATACTGTCACCCTAAAAGCCATTGTCACCATGACCTTTTCAGCTTCTGATTGGACTACTGGTATTACATTTCCCATAGCATAACCAACAGTATTAATGGCACTATCTTTGGTGTGTATTTGGTGTCACATCAACCAACAATAGTAATATGCAGCTGTCTGCCTGGCCCCGTGGGACTTGTCCAATCAGAAGATACATCTATCCTGAGAACTGTGCAACCAAGACTGTCCCCCTGAAAGGCGTCTGTCGGGATAGTCGTTTAAGAGAGTCCCTTGAAGTCTTGACCCGTGCAACCGCGACAACTTTTCTTTCACTCCAGGACTACTTTACCTACCTACTGTTGTGGCTCACTGTTACAGTTCCCTCTCGTCAATCTGAGCCGTGTGATTAGCATCCACTAACACTACGCCTTATCCATACTTAACGGTACATGCCTTCCATTGGTGTACTCTCCTCCTCCCTACCTCTATTTACCAACTGCTCCTCTCTTCCCCTGTGCCTGTCACTCAGAACCCCTTTTGGAGCTGAGGTATTATCACCTATGTGTATATAGACTTTATTTTGAGGTGGGAGTTGCTGTTTTATCTGTGAACGACGTGTAGTACCGGGAAAGAGAATTCAGTTTGTGTGCATTGCCTTTGACATTTGTAATTAAAAGGTTATCAAATTGAATTGTGAATGCATTATGTTCAGAGTTCATAACTGCCTATATGGAAAGTTGTTTTTACACAAGGCACTGCTAAATTACACACTCATGCAATAGCAGCCATGCATGTACTTCAAAAGAAAAACAGTACATTTCACCTTTTATTCACAAGCCAAAAAAAACTCAGTGTCCCACTTGCTTAAATTCCAACAGTGGTTACAAAAACAGAGGAATTACAGCAGTCCACATTGCTGCTCTGTGTTGCAACATGGTGTGACGATGACAAACTCTGCCCACTGCCCACTAGGAGATGAGGTGTATGCTGGAACAGTGGCAGACTAGCCCCCCTCTTAGCGCCAGGACCAGATGCAGCACTGAGCCTCCCTGGATCTTGTAGTCCGCAGCTGTCTTCTCATCGTTCCTGAGAGGGATGGGTTTAAGTCAGAGCAGATAAAACAAGTGTTGCATCCAAGATGTAATGCTGCCACTTGATTAACACTAGAACCACCCTAAACCAACTGTTTGATATTGTAAATAAAATAAATCAGCCCGCCCATAGCTATGTCCTGCTCCTTCCCTGACATTTTCCTGTTTTATTTTACATTACTCATTTGTCCATTTTTTTTAAATCACAAACATACATTTCTTTTCACACGTATTCCCAACTTAACCTGCCAAGACAATGCTCTGTAAGACGTTGGTACTCAGCCAGGTGCTGATGCGTGTCACTCTCCTGACTAAATTAACAATGAATGGACAATAATTGTGCACTTTCACAACTGAATTTAAATTGACCATGCTCCTTGTGTGTATATCATTCTTTCACATTTTACTTTATAAAAAGAAGCTGTTACAGTACTGATTTATTTACTAGAACGGAAAACATGCTACTTGTTGCAGTAGGTCCTTAGAATAATGCCAAACATACCCTTGAATATCCAAGTTGTTGAGCCAAGGGACTCAAACGATGCCAGCCCACTGAATGAATGGGCGATAATTGCACAGTCCTCCACAATCGAATTTAAAATAGGCCTAACTAAATGATAAGGAGGGTGAACAGATTGATTTAATTTAGAACAACAGTATAATGATGAGTTTGTGTTATGCCTATTTAATCATTGTTGGCTCTCATGTTAATAATTTGACCGTGCTTTGCTGGTTGATACGGGACTGTTTTATTTACTATAACTATTATTAAATCATATTTATTGTAAGGGCAACTAAAACATGCTACGTGTTGCATTAGGCCTTTAGAATAATGCAAAACACATCCTTGACTTTATCCAAGATGATGAGCGAGGGGAAAGAAAGAAACGATGCCAGTCAGCCTACGCAGCCGGCCCATCGAAACTACACCTAAAACTATACCGAAACTAATTTCACACCGCCTATAGACAAGATTAAATTGACAGTCTGAGTGACAATATTATCAGTTGTCGAATTGCACACGAAGAGACGGGCACATTTTGTAATTGACAGATGCAGGGAAAGAAGCATTACTTCATCAAATCATCACATGCAGGTAAAACGTTTTGATTGCTATATAGTATCAGAAAGATCATGTTGTGCAGTTTCTATGACACTTACGTTTGTCAAATAACTCAAAATTCAAGAGGTGCAGCTCTATTTCCAAATTTCACTTTTTAAAAGAATATCTGCTGCCCATGCACTCAGCACATGCCCACTCGGAGGCAGCATTTCTCTGGCTACTAAGACAAGATGAGTAACATAATAAAACTTAAAATATGGTATTCTGTTTAAGTTTAAATACATTTTCTTATTTCCACAATGTTTCTGTAGACCTGCCAAAACTAAATTATAAAGGGACTTATTTGTGATGGACTTGAACTAGTGTTTTTAGTTTGGACAAACTAATGAAAATGCCATTATGGTCTTTGAAATAATTGTTTAGTATTCTAATGTTAGCTAAGACCTTTATAAACACAAACAAATGATTATTCTTCAGATTGCATATACTACATGTATTTATTAGACTGTTATAATGCTGATGGGTCATTGGCTGGATATGTCGAAAATTGGCTTTAGGCTTACGTTTTTCACGAGGACGTCGTAGAATAATTTAAAACATATCCACGACTAACAAATAACTATTGACGTTATATTTATACATGGATATTGAGGCTATGATTAAGAAGTTGGAGCTCTTCTCTGTCTGCATCAACAAGGACAACACACAGGTCTTTCCATCATTGTATGATTTTTGTGTGTGCAAATGAACTCAAGCTTACGGACAATGTCAAATGTGATATAGCAAAGCACCGGAGTGAGTTGGGTGCCCAATTACGCAGGTACTTTCCCAAAACGGATGACACAAACAACTGGATTCGTTATCCCGTTCATCCCCTGCCTCCAGTCCACTTACTGACATCTGAACAAGAGAGCCTCGTCGAAATTGCAACAAGCGGTTCTGTGGAAATTAAATATAATCAGAAGCCACTCCCAGATTTCTGGATTGGGCTGCGCTCAGAGTATCCTACCTTGGCAATCACCCTGTTCAGACACTGATGCCCTTTGCAACCACGTACCTATGTCAGAGTGGATTCTCGGCCCTCACTAGCATGAAAACTAAATACAGGCACAGACTGTGTGTGGAAAATTATTTAAAACAGACTCTCTCCAATACAATCCAACATTGCAGAGTTATGTGCATCCTTTCAAGCATACCCTTCTCATTAACCTGTGGTGAGTTATTCACAATTTTCAATGAACAAAAGGTTTTATATGTAAGATGGTTAAATAAAGAGCTAAGTTATTTATTATTATTATTTGTGCCATGGTCCTATAAGAGCTCTTTGTCACTTCCCACAAGCCTGGTTGTGACAAAAACTCACACTCATTCTTATGTTTAATAAATGTATCGTATAGTGTGTGTGTGTGTGGCAGGCTTACAATGATGGAAAAAAAAACCTGACCCTGGTGCTAGAGGGGGTACGCAGCTGGAGGTTGAATGTTTGAAGGGGTACGGGACTATCAAAAGTTTGGGAACAACTGCTCTACTTATAGGCAGAAAGGCCAGGCGCTTCTGGTGTTAATGGGAGCAGATGTTTCATGACAAGATTGTGATGGAAGGGTTTATCACTTACATCTGTTTTCCACTGTAGATTAGTCTTTGTTGTTGAGGTGGAATCCCCTCTTTCTCCTCCACCCTTTCTTTAATTCTCTCCACCTTCATACGTGTACAAGAGAGGATATAAGCACATCATTACTGGAGATGACTCTCCAATGTATTACTGACATGAGCAACTTGATCTTTATATTACACATAGAAATAAAATGCATTAGATTAAAATCAACCTTCAGAGTAATGATGTTTCATACCTTGTCTGTGGGCTCAATGTCGATCTCTATTTCTTTGCCAGTGAGAGTCTGAAACAGAAAAAGTACGTTAACTAGCTAACTAACGTTATGTTAGGCAGCTAGCTAGTTAGCTAACATGGCTGTTGTTACAACATTGTAGCTATACGGGGATGACGGTTCAAAACCTGTAATGTCCACTATATAACTAGCGCTGTTCAGAGCAATACCTTTCCCAAATATATGTGTAAATAACATGTAAATTACGTCTAATATTACAATCCAACTAACGTTAGCTCGACGATGGTGAAATACGACCATACAGTCTGTAAACTAGAGGGCATGGCCACAAATTAAATGGCTGGTCTTACCTTAACCTTGATCAGCATTTTGACTTTAAATACGTTTTCAATCAATTTAAGATGAAATATCTAATCCACAAGTATAGTGTTGTGGTATTGTTGTCAAACTGAGCAAACCTTCTGATTAAACTTTACTTCCTGTGTAAGTCACTGTTTTGTCCGTTGTCCATCTACCGTATTTTGTGAGACATAGGTTCCGCTTTGCAAATAATTACTTTATGGGAAAATACTGTATGTGACTGTTATAAAGTTAACTTTAAAAAACGTTGTGCATGGGGGCATTGTCATGTTGTTACAGGAAAGGGCCTTCCCCCAAACTATTGCCACAAAGTTGGAAGCACAGAATTGTCTAGAATGTATGCTGTAGCGTTAAGATTTCCCTTCACTGGAACTAAGGGGCCTAGCCCAAACCATGAAAAACAGACCCAGAACATTATTCCTCCTCCACCAAACCTTACAGTTGGCACTATGCATTCGGGCAGATAGCGTTCTCCTGGCATCCAGAAAAATCCAGATTTGTCCGTTGGATGGTGAAGCGTGATTCATCACTCCAGAGAACCCGTTTCCACTGCTCCAGAGTCCAATTGCTGTGAACTTTACAGCACTGGCATTGCGCATGGTGATCTTAGGCTTGTGTGTGGCTGCTCGGCCTTGGAAACCCATTTCATGGAGCTCCCGGCTAACCTTTCTTGTGCTGACGTTACTTCCAGAGGCAGTTTGGAACTCGGAAGTGAGTGTTGCAACCGAGGACAGAGGCCCCCCCTCCACCAAGCAGGCAAACATTTTTTGTGGCCCCATCTTGATGGTGGAGAGAAATATTTACGTTTTAAAGGGAATTTGCAATTCTACTAATTTTGCCATGGGGCAGAGAGATAATTTTGCAGTTTTATAACAAATTTCAAGCAATTCTACTCGTTTTGACATGGGGCAGGGAGAAACGTTTTCAGTTTTAAAGCACATTTCTGCAGTTCTACACAGTTTGCCATGCGGCGGAGAGAACATTTAGAAATTCTATAACAAATTTCATGCAATTCTCCTAATTTTGCCATAGAGTGGAGAGAAATTTTTGCAGTTTTAAAAAATGTTTTCATGCAGTGCTACACTTTTTGCCATGGGGTGTAGAGTAATTATTGCAGTTTTAAAGGGCAATTCCACCACTTTTCAACCTCATATTCATCATCTTCCGCACCAAACCAGCGTCTACATACGTAAAAACATTGCATTTCTATCAAATCAAATCAAATGTATTTATAAAGCCCTTCTTACATCAGCTAATATCTCAAAGTGCTGTACAGAAACCCAGCCTAAAACCCCAAACAGCAAGCAATGCAGGTGTAGAAGTACGGTGGCTAGGAAAAGCTCCCTAGAAAGGCCAAAACCTAGGAAGAAACCAAGACAGGAACCAGGCTATGTGGGGTGGCCAGTCCTCTTCTAGCTGTGGCGGGTGGAGATTATAACAGAACATGGCCAAGATGTTCAAATGTTCATAGATGACCAAAAGGGTCAAATAATAATAATCACAGTAGTTGTCGAGGGTGCAACAGGTCATCACCTCAGGAGTAAATGTCAGCTGGCTTTGCATAGCCGATCATTCAGAGTATCTCTACTGCTCCTGCTGTCTCTAGAGAGTTGAAAACAGCAGGTCTGGGACAGATAGCAAGTCCGGTGAACATGTCAGGGTTCCATAGCCGCAGGCAGAACAGTTGAAACTGGAGCAGCACCACAGCCAGGTGGACTGGGGACAGCAAGGAGTCATCAGGCCAGGTAGTCCCGAGGCATGGTCCTAGGGTTCAGGTCCTCCGAGAGAAAGAAAGAAAGAAAGAGAGAGAGAAAGAGATAGAATTAGAGAGAGCATACTTAAATACACACAGGACACGATAAGACAGGAGAAATACTCCAGATATAATAGACTGACCCCAGCCCCCTGACACATAAACTACTGCAGCATAAATACTGGAGGCTGAGACAGGAGGGGTCGGAAGACACTGTGGACCCATCCGATGATACCCCCGGACAGGGCCAAACAGGCAGAATATAACACCACCCACTTTGCCAAAGCACAGCTCCCACACCACTAGAGGGATATCTTCAACCACCAACTTACCGTCCTGAGACAAGGCCGAGTATAGCCCACAAAGATCTCTGCCACGGCACAACCCAAGGGGGGGTGCCAACCCAGACAGGAAGATCACGTCAGTGACTCAACCCACTCAAGTGACGCACCCCTCCTAGGGACGGCATGGAAGAGCACCAGTAAGCCAGTGACTCACCCCCGTAATAGGGTTAGAGGCAGAGAATCCCAGTGGAGAGAGGGGAATCGGCCAGGCAGAGACATTTCTATGATCTATGGTTAAAAAATATATGGTCCTAAAACAATGCTTCTTTGTAACATCACTTGGTTGGATTAAAAGAAAAAACTTTAACTTTTTAACTTTGTATATGTTTCTTCAAAACATAGAAATTTGCCGTTTTCACATACAGTGCATTCGGAAAGTATTCAGACCACTTGACCTTTCCAACATTTTGTTACTTTACAGCCTTATTCTAAAATGTAAAGTAAATGTAGAATGTAAAAATGTTTTCCTCATCAATCTACGCACAATATCCCATCATGACAAAGCAAAAATATATATATATTTTTTGCAAATGTAATTTTTTTAAATTTTAAATATCACATATGCAGAAGTATTCAGACCCTTTACTCAGTACTTTGTTGAAGCACTTTTGGCAGTGATTACATACTCGAGTCTTCTTGGGTATGACGCTACAAGCTTGGCACACCTGTATTTGGGGAGTTTCTCCCATTCTTCTCTGCAAATCTTCTCAAGCTCTGTCAGGTTGGATGGGGACCGTCGCTGCACAGCTATTTTCAAGTCCGGGCTCTGGCTGTGCCACTCAAGGACATTCAAAGACTTGTCCTGAAGCCACTCCTGCATTGTTTTGGCTGTGTGCTTAGGGCCGTTGTCCCTTTGGAAGGTGAACCTTCGCCACAGTGTGAGGTCCTGAGCGCTCTGTAGTAGGTTTTCATCAAGGAGCTCTCTGTACTTTGCTCCGTTCATCTTTCCCTCGATCCTGACTAGTCTCCCAGTCCCTGCCGCTGAAAAACATCCCCACGGCATGATGCTGCCACCACCATGCTTCACCATACGGATGGTGCCAGGTTTCCTTCAGACGTGATGCTTGGCATTCAGGCCAAAGAGTTCAATCTTTCAACAGAGAGAATCTTGTTTCTCATTGTCTGGGAGTCTTAAGGTGCCTTTTGGCAAACTTTAAGCGGGCTGTCATGTGCCTTTTACTGAGGAGTGGCTTCCGTCTGGCCACTCTACCTTAAAGGGCTGATTGGTGGAGTGCTGCAGAGATGGTTGTCCTTCTTGAAGTTTCTCCCATCTCCACAGAGGAACTCTGGAGCTCTGTCAGAGTGACCATCGGGTTCTTGGTCATTTAAAGCAAATTGCCTGCAATTCTACTCATTTTGCCATGGGGCAGAGAGAAATGTGTGCAGTTTTAAAGAAAGTTTTCTGCAACTTTACAAATTTTGCCATGACTTACAGTATGCCCGAATAAGGATATCTGAGTGAAAGTGACTAACAAAATCAATAGGGTCACCCTGGAGTTCAGGGCCCCTGGGCATGTGCCCCAAGTTTAGATAACCGGCTAGACTAACTTATCAATTAAAAATGGTTAGCTAACATGGCTAATTGAGTGAGTGCCATTGATGGACAAAACAAGAGAAAAACTGCTGATGCAAAACCAAATTTAGAATTTGCACCTTGTGTATTCTACTATTTGAACTCACAACAGTAAATTGAGACCCCGACTGAGTTCCATTTATGGGGTTTTTATGGGGCCCTAAGTGACCAATTATGTCGCTTATGCCTGGAGCCGGCCCTGTTTTGAAACAAATAGCTTATACTTTTCAGTTTATTGAGAAGTCATTGAAAATAAATGCTCTTTTGTTATTATTTAATTATAATTTTAGATTATTTCCTGAATTGACTGCCTAATTCTAATTGAGCCCAATGCTGGCATAATACAGTAAAGTACACACACACACACAAATGTTTTGCCAAATAGTGTTTTTTTGAAACAACTCCAAACTTCAAGGAGTAGGCATTCAAGGAGTTGATCTGATGGTCGAATGTGATGTCATCAGCCTCGCCCTTGAGGAGAACAAAAGAGGAAAGGCCCACCCAGCCACTTGTGCCATGTCATGTCTGACCTGGACCACCTATTGAGATGTGCTTTTTGTTACAGGGGCAGTGCAGTCAAAAACGTGATTTTCCTGTAAAAAAAGAAAGAATAAAAGAGATATTTCCATACTATGAGATCGAAATAACACTGTGAAATTGTGAGAATGAAGATAATGGCCTTTCAAGTGTCAGATCTTTTTGGAAAAAAGTGCCTGGAATTTCAGCCTCTTCAGATGGGATGGAGTTTTTGGCCCACAATCTGATCTGATTATTCTGACCAAGAACCAGTCATTTTTATTTGCATATGTATCCTTCTACTTTAAAGGGGAAATGGGGTAGGCTCGCTAGAGTCTAGATGATCCTATCCGCCAATCAGGGCTATTTATGTAAATATATTTAAAAAATTATCAACACGCCCACACGATCAGACTGAGCATTTCAATGACAAAAGGAGGCTCAGGGAAATAAATGATTACAAATGTATTTTGAATTAATTTCATGAAATAAACACACACATTGATTTATTAGACATACAGTGATGATAAACAAAATATATTTAATGAACTTAACCACATGTAACATATGGATTTTCATAAGAATCAAAAGTCCCAATGCAAAGTTATACTTCACTTTTATATTTTTTTAGTTACTACATAAAACTGATCAGAATTCCAAAGAATGCCTATGTCACGCCGGGAAAAACATTTGGGGGGGTGTGACGTAATATGGAGTACCCGGCAAGCCAGCCTATTCCCTATAATGTAAACTCCAACAGAAATAACTTCAAATTAAACCAAATAATTTGCACTCATGATTACTTGTTTAAATTACATTTTCAGCCAACATACAAGTAAACACTTAATGAATTTATTATTACAAATCTCCTTGCAAGGTTGCTAGCCAACTAGCCTGCTAGTGTTAGCCCTACAAGCCTGCTGAAGTTAGCCCTACCAGCCCGATAATGTTATGTTAGCACTGCGTGAGTTAGCCAGTTTCTATCAACACAATAGCTTACAGCTACGTTAATGTAAACTAAAGTTTTGGAAATACGCAATCTAACCAGTTATCAAATAATGTTACCGGTATATGCAGTTATCCTAGCCAGCAAGCCAGCCAGTCTGTCAGCTTGCCTAGCCAGCCAACCACTACGGTCAACATAGCTAAGTAGTAACGTTAAGCCAGAGAATAACTAGTCTAGCACAGGCAGGAACCCACAGAACAACAACAAAGCCAGCATCCTTACAAAACACTATTGCAGTCAGAGTGCAGTATAACTGCAGTACACTGCAGTATACTGTAACTGCAGTTAGAGTGCAGTGTAACTGCAGTATGTTGCAAATACTGCATCCAAAATAATTGCAGTTTTAGTGCAGTATAACGGCAGGTCAACTGCAGTACACTGTAGTTATTCTTCAATTACTGTGCCAAAATACCACAGTTGACTGCAGTTACTGCCCTTTTACTGCAGTCTCAAAACTGCAATATTTTTGGTAAGGGGATATGAAGTAGAGAGAGCGGAGACTTACTAATTGATGGCTGAGTTAGCTACCAAAGTCAAAGAAGAGCCAAGGAGAGGCCTTCAGCGGGAGAGGATGTTTCACTGGCTAAGGTAACACTCGCGATGACACTTGCAATGTAGGTTGGTAGGAAATAGAGGTTGCAGGCTTCACATTCACGCTCTGCTCATTCTGAATCCTGCCTTCCACTAGTTATACTAAGCCACCAAAGTTTTCTGGGATGAAATTAGCACTGTACATAGTAGACCTGCGCATAGCTCCCAATCTCCAATCCGCATGTTTCAACCAGACAAACCGGTCCCACTGCAAAGCCAGCTTCTTGTTTTTGGGGCACAAATGAGTCGTAACACCGTCCTTGTGGGTATTACTACTCTATGTGGGTATTACAGTACTAGCTACGAATGACGGAAAACTACTATAACACTCACTCACTCGCTCACTTAACTACCAAACGCACAGAAAAAGATGCAACATAGTTTTTTTTACATTAATTTAAATGGTTTCTTCTTCATGGATATACATAGTAAATCACCTGCACCAACACTTGGTTTGGAATGGCTTGTAGCTAACGTTAGCCAGCTGGAACTAGCTAGGTAGCACCGATTCTCCATATGAAGTTGAGAAAGAGTGCATTGTGGGTAGTTCCAAAGATATCCGGAAATAACATGTTTGACACGTTAACATGCTATGTTTCTAGTTATAGGAAACCGGATCGTGACTACAACTAAGTTATTAAGTCCTTGACCACACTGTGTTATTACTTTGTTGAGTAAAAACTCATGCATGTTGCCCTTTAAGTAAATCAGGTCTTAAAGTAAGTGAAAAAGGAGACTGGAGGAGGACTTTAAGCAAGTGGCGTGCCGTGGGCCTGGGGCCTGGGCCTTCAGTGAGGTCCTACACAGTCCCACCCGAATTAATCCACCTCTTATTACCATCATTATGATGCCATGGCTCTAGACACTATACATTTAGACAGAAACGCAGTATAACCACCTTGAAATTTACATTTTTATTCAGAGGGGAAGAGTACAATACAGTACAGTTCAACTAATAGGCAAGAACATAGTCGAGTGCATCAGAGTTATATTAATATTCTTCTTCTATCCATTTCTGGTCCACAAACTTTGAGCTTTAAGTAAAAAAAAAAAGAGTTAGCACTTTCATCGTGTCCCCTAAATGAAAGTTCCTGTTTACCCAATATTTAACTATTTTTCTTCACCTTTTCATTGTGCAACTCCGTTGCCCTGCCCGCTTGTTCGTTGAGCTGTAGATCCACTCGGGTGTCCCAAAAAGTTTTCAAAAGCACCATTGTGTAAGTGCCCAGCCGTACTTTGGTGTCTCGTTGCTGCCTTGGTTAGACAACTCAAGTTTGCAAAGCCAGTGTGGCTCCAAACACCAAATCGATCACTTGCAAATAATAGGCATTCCAAGCAGTACAGTTTGTAGTGCTTCTCGGAGCCTGTGAGCCATTGATAGTGCTCGTAGTTGGAACTTTGAAAGTGGCGAACAAACCCCTTTCCCGCCTGTGACAGGCTTTGTAGCGTCGGCGTCGGGCGACCTCTCCTTACAATGTCTAACTTTTCTTGAAAAGTTTGTCTTGAGAATGGCGTTATAATTATATCCTCGACCAAATCGATATCTTCTCCTCCTTCCGCCATTGTGGGTTGAAAAAACAGCTTAGTAGTACGCAAATTAATTTGTTTATCAAATTCAGTTTCCTAGTTCTGAGGTTCTGCATAGACCTGCCTCTCAATATTGGTAATCCAATCAAAAGACGTGCACGCACTACACCTGCTAGCTGGCTCCTGTGTAACACTGGAGCCAGCCAGCAGGCGGACAATAGCCAACTCTAAAGCTGATTGGTTGACACTAAATTTTCATTCACTCTACAAGTGCCCACACTGTTGATTCTGAAAGCATGAGGGCAGATTTTAGACCCCTGGCAACACATGATGGCTGAATATGATTGGATAAAAAATCTAACATAAAGACCAGCCCTCCAAATCTCAACCTGGGGCTGGAAGCAGTGCAACCAAGAGGAAAGCTATGAAATGAAGAGTATAACTCTTACTCTGGGGCATAATTGAATACATTTTTGTGGGAAAATATATTTAAAAAATATATATATTCTGATGATGTTAAGGCCAGCAGAGAAGGCCTTGCTGGCCCTGACGGCCCACCACTGCTTTAAGCTAATTGGTTCGGCCTAATTAGTCCATAAATGTTTCTAGTTTCAGGCCCTCCGGGATCCTTCAGTCATAATTCTCCTTTGGCAATGTGCAACCATTTTGTCTGTTGTATCAGCAAGTGTTACAAATAAAGGTAAGTGCATGATATAATATCTGCGAGACCATTTGAATAGACTACTGCTACCTATCTCATGATGACAGCCTAATAGACTTGCCAAGTTGTGTTGATGTTGGCTAATGAGATGTGAATGATGACGTTGTCAAATTTCATTTTCAGATTTGAATGTAGATTGTGAGACATGCTCCATTAAAGTGACATGGAAGGTCAGTCCAGAGTTGGTTGAAAACGCAGCCGTCTCTTCCTTGGAAACTGCGTTCCATCCACATTTAAAGGGAGGCTGAACTTCCTGATTTAGCTTTGGTTTCAATTCTCCTCATTAGGAAATGCGACTGAGAACAAGATTTGGGTCTTGGAGACGTGCTTTGATGTGAGTGTCTTTTGTGTGTGTGTTTGAATGTGGGAAGCGTTTGTACTTTCACTCTGCTAAAACAGTACACAGTTATTCACATACCCTTCTAGATAACTTGAAACAATCTAACTAGGTCTTGTGTCTGGAAGTAGCCTAGACTAGCTAGCAAGTTAGTCAACTTCTTTCACCAATTAGCTTCAGCCGTCCAGTGTGCGATGGTGGCAAAATTGGTTTGACTCTGGATAGCCTATGCCAGTTAGGGACTGTCAATAAATTATAGAATGTAAATTTGACTATATTTACATGTTGCACATATTTTTGATGTCTCAGTAAATGCTTTAAATATGTGTATATGAATGTTAAGTCATAGACATTTTTGCTTTAGACTTTTTTAAATAATGCCCCATGTACATTGTCTTATTTACTAATGGTCCCTAACTAGCCCATTCGGAATATTGAATGTCAAACCAAATTTACCATGGCCATTACCATCGGGTCGCGTGCAGCGACGATCCAAATTGATGATTACTTTGGTGCTGTCAGCTGTGGGCATGTGGGCAGGATTAAAATAAACCTTTTACGGTACCCTTCATTCCATGACATATCATTTTCCCCCCTAATTATCTCTCAAATCTCAATTTTGGACGAGACTGACTTTATCACCAAAATAATCCTATTTACACTTTGTAGTCAAGTTTGACACTAGAATGTTTCTGACTAATATCGATGCCACATAGGCCGTTATCTACAAGATAAGTTGTTTATTGCCTTCAGTTACTCTTTAATGTTCTGCCCAATAGCGAAAGGGAGTCAACATTACACTACAACCTCCATGACCGCACCATCCAGAACTCTACAGTGACTTTGGAAACTATTCAGACCCCCTGACTTTTTCCACATTTTGTTACATTACAGCCGTGTTCTAAAATTTATTAAATAAAACAATTTCCTCAGCAATCTACACACAATACCCCATACTGAAAAAGCGAAAACTGAATTTTTGGACATTTATGCAAATATATTAAAAACAGAAATACCTTATTTACATAAGTATTCAGACCCTTTGCTGTGAGACTCAAATTTGAGCTCAGGTGCATCCTGTTTCCATTGATCATCCTTGAGATGTTTCTACAACTTGATTTGAGTCCATGTGTGGTAAATTCAATTGATTGGACATTATTTTGGAAAGGCACACACCTGTCTATATAAGGTCCCACAGTTGACAGTGCATGTCAGAGCAAAAATGAGGTTGAAGGAACTGTCTGTAGAGGTTCGGAACAGGATTGTGTCAAGGCATTGAAGGTCCCCAAGAACACAGTGGCCTCCATCATTCTTAAATGGAAGAAGTTTGGAACCACCAAGACTTCCTAGAGCTGGCCACCCAGCCAAACTGAGCAATCGGGGGAGAAGGGCCTTGGTCAGATTTGGGACCAAGAACCTGATGGTCACTTTGACCGAGCTGTAGAGTTCCTCTGTGGAGATCGGAGAACCTTCCAGAAGGACAACCATCTCTGCAGCACTCCACCAATTAGGCCTTTATGTTAGAGTGTCCAGATGGAAGCAACTACTCAGTAAAAGGCACGTGACAGCCCGCTATGAGTTTTCCAAAAGGCACTCTCATGAGAGTCCTGTAAGGCTCCAAATAGGTCAGATCAGCTTTACAATAAATTACTTCCGCCAGACCCCCTTTCACCCGCAGAGGGGGGAGAAGGGAACTGGTGGGGGGTTGACAGCTCACAACCAGAACATTCAGCTATCTCCCTCTCCAAATTCACCTAAGGAATGTGCCTTTGTTGACACATACATTTTCCTTCTGAAAAATGTTCTAAAGCGAATACTGGAACAATATTTCTAACATAGAATGTGGGGAATGGTCAAAGGTGATCTAAAAAAATTATAATGTAATTTCAGTTATTTTGTGATGTCATTAAAAATGTTATAAAGGAAATACTGTAACTTGAAAAGTGTACACACTACATGTACAAAGTTTCCATCTTCAACGTTGTGTATGAAATATGAACAATTATTTTGGGGTTTTTGTTGAGAGGGATGTGATCTTAACTATAAGAGGAAATTGTTTCTATAACTTTGTACAAATACTCCTGACATCCATTTCTTTCTCTCTCTCGGAGGACCTGAGCCCTAGGACTATGCCTCAGGACTACCTGGCATGATGACTCCTTGCTGTCCCCAGTCCACCTGGCCATGCTGCTGCTCCAGTTTCAACTGTTCTGCCTGCGGCTATGGAACCCTGACCTGTTCACCGGACGTGCTACCTGTCCCAGACCTGCTGTTTTCAACTCTTTAGAGACACCTCAGGAGCGGTAGAGATACTCTGAATGATCGGCTATGAAAAGCCAACTGACATTTACTCCTGAGGTGCTGACTTGCTGCATCCTCGACAACTACTGTGATTATTATTATTTGACCATGCTGGTCATTTATGAACATTTGAACATCTTGGCCATGTTCTGTTATAATCTCCACCCGACACAGCCAGAAGAGGATTGGCCACCCCTCATAGCCTGGTTCCTGTCTTGGTTTCTTCCTAGGTTTTGGCCTTTCTAGAGAGTTTTTCCGAGCCACCGTGCTTCTACACCTGCATTGCTTGCTGTTTGGGGTTTTAGGCTGGGTTTCTGTACAGCACTTTGAGATATCAGCTGATGTAAGAAGGGGCTATATAAATCCATTTGATTTGATTTGATTTGAAATTTGGCCCAACACACTACAGCCCCAGCTTCCGGCAGGGCAGGCGGAGGGGGGCCTGCCCGGAAGGGGGGGCCTCACTGCGGTGACGGTCAAGCGCACCTCTTCTGCCATCCACAAGCTTGTTTAAGTGATTCCTGGACGGCTCTCCAGGTCTCCTTCGAGCGCTGCACACACTCCTCCACAGCAGGAACTTCAGTCTGGCTCTGATGCCATGGGGCCAGGACTGGCTGGTAGCCCAACATGCACTGGAAGGGTGACATGTTAGTGGAGGAGTGGCGGAAGGAATTCTGAGCCACCTTCGCCCATGGGACTTACCTCGCCCATTCACCAGGCCGGTCCTGGCAATACGACCGAGGAAACCTACCCACATCCTGGTTTACTCTCTCCACCTGCCCATTACTCTCGGGGTGAAAATCCGAGATCAGGCTGATCGAGACCCCCAGACGCTCCATAAACGCCCTCCAAACTCTGGACGTGAACTGGGGACCCCGATCAGAAATGATGTCCTCAGGCACCCCGTAGTGCCGGAAGACATGGGTAAACATGGCCTCCGCAGTCTGCAGGGCCGTAGGGAGACCGGGCAACGAGATGAGTCGGCAGGACTTAGAAAACCGATCCACAACGACCAGGATCGTGGTGTTTCCCTGAGACGGGGGAAGGTCGGTGAGAGAATCCACCGACAAATTCGACCACGGCCGTTGTGGAACGGTTGAGGCGCTGTAACTTCCCTCTAGGCAGGTGTCGAGGAGCCTTGCTCTGCGCGCACCGAGCAGGAGGAGACATAAAACCTCACGTCCTTGGCCAAAGTGGGCCACCAGTACCTCCCCCTAAGACTCCGCACTGTCCTGTCAATACCAGGATGACCCGAAGAGGGTAGCGTATGGGCCCACCGAATCAAACGATCACAAACACCAAGCGGCACGTACTGAACACCTGCTGGACACTGAGGAGGTGCAGGTTCCAACCGTAACGCCCGCTCAATTTCTGAGTCCACCTCCCATACCACCGGTGCTACCAGACATGGAGCTTGAAGGATGGGAGTAGGATCGTTGGACCGCTCCTTGGTGTCATAGAGACGGTACAGCGCGTCAGCCTTAGTATTAAGGGAGCCTGGCCTATAGGAGATTGTGAACCGAAATCTGGTAAAAAAATAAAAAAAAACATGTCCCTCCTTGCCTGACGCGGATTCAATCTCCTCGTTGCCCGGATATACTCGAGATTAAGATGGTATGTCCAGATGAGGAAAGGGTGCTTGGCCCCCCTCAAGCCAATGTCTCCACACCTTCAGAGCTTTTACCACAGCTAACAACTAACAACAGCTAACAACCGGTCCCCCACGCCGGACTGAGCTTTCTCGAGAGGAAAGCTTTGGTGGCGTGCCTAAGCACTGTGACAGCACGGCTCCAAACCCAGCCTCGGACTCGTCCACCTCCACTATGAACGCCAACGAGTGGTCCGGATGAGCCAGCACGGGAGCGTCGGTGAACAGCTCCTTCAGACAACTGATTGCTCTGTCTGCCTCCGCTGACCACCGCAAGCGAGCCGGCCCCCCCTTCAGCAGTGAGGTAATTGGGAGCAGCTACCCCGGGTAAACCTCCGGTAGTAATTGGCAAACCCTAAAAACCGCTGCACCTCCTTAACCGTGGTCGGAGTCGGCCAATTACGCACGGCTGTAACGCGGTCACACTCCATCCCCACCCCTGAGGTGGAAATGCGATAACCCAGGAAGGAAACGGCTTGTTTGGAGAACACACATTTCTCAGCCTTGACGTACAGGTCATGCTCCAGTAGTCACCTAAGTACCTTACGCAACAGAGACACATGTGTGGCAGAATAGATCAGTATATCATCGATATACACCACCACACCCTGCCCGTGCAGGTCTCTGAGAATCTCGTCTACGAAAGCGTCTACGAAAGCGCTGCCCGAACAGGCAGGGGAGCCACCTTCGGTGGGAGTCGTGACACCGACAATGTGTATGCCGCAATCTTATCTATTTCAAATATTCTCATTGATCAAGACAGGCGGGTGTCATTCAATAACACGCAGTTAATCAGGAAAGCTTGTTTTGCTTCATTCTGTTGAGCCATTTTCTTTGGCCAAATTAAGTTCCAAATGTAATGCTGTGTTTGCTGAAATGTAATAGCCTGCTCACATTTTCCCTGTAAACAATACCTTGACTTACTTTTGATATTACCCTGATAAAGTTTAGAAACTTTTGTGAAGGTTTGGTGTGGCTGTTATTAAACATTTTACTGCAGTGTGCTTAATCAGGGTCACAGAGTGTTTTTGGTAAGTCTTAAACAAAAGTATGCACCTCACACCAGTGGAGGCTCTTTAGAGGAGGAAGGGGAGGACCATCCTCCTCAGTGAATTTCATACAAATAATAATAGTGAAACATTAAAAAAAGTTATAATTTTTAGATAACACTATGCTAAATATATTCACCAAATAATTGATTAAAACACACTGTTTTGAAATGAAGGTCTACAGTAGCCTCAGCAGCACTCTAGGGTAGCACCATGGTGTAGCCGGAGGACAGCTAGATTCTGTCCTCCTCTGGGTACATTGACTTCAATACAAAACCTAGGAAGCTCATGGTTTTCACCATCCATAAACAGTAATTATGATCATTTCCGGAGGACGTCATCCAACCGATCAGAGCTCTTGCAGCATGAACTGACATGTTGTCCACCCAATCAAAAGATCAGAGAATGATTCTAGTACTGAAAGCATAAGCTGCAGCTAGCTAGCACTGCAGTGCATAAAAGAGAGAGAGAGAGAGATACAATAGTTGAACAGTGGCCCTAATATCTCCCAATGCCTAAAACCGAGGAGAAAATGAAAGTTGATCAACTCATGTCAGCCTGTGCATGACAGGAAGCCAACCTGCCCAGTAGCCTTTGCTAACATTTCAGCATAATAAAGGCATAGAATAGTTCTCATAATGTGCAACCAGATTATTTCATAATAATGTAATCTTTCTCGTAATAATGAGCTAATGGCTTATTTCGTTATAAGGAGTTATTGAATTTTTATTTTGTAATAACGTGATCTTCTCGTAATAATTATATACAGTGGGGCAAAAAAGTATTTAGTCAGCTACCAATTGTGCAAGTTCTCCCACTTAAAAGATGAGAGGCCTGTAATTTTCATCATAGGTACACTTCAACTATGACAGACAAAATTAGAAAGAAAAAAAATCCAGAAAATCACATTGTAGGATTTTTTATGAATTTATTTGCAAATTATGGTGGAAAATAAGTATTTGGTCAATAACAAATGTTTATCTCAATACTTTGTTATATACCCTTTGTTGGCAATGACAGAGGTCAAACATGTTCTGTAAGTCTTCACAAGGTTTTCACACACTGTTGCTGGTATTTTGGCCCATTCCTCCATGCAGATCTCCTCTAGAGCAGTGATGTTTTGGGGCTGTTGCTGGGCAACACGGACTTTCAACTCCCTCCAAAGATTTTCTATGTGGTTGACATCTGGAGACTGGCTAGGCCACTCCAGGACCTTAAAATGCTTCTTACGAAGCCACTCCTTCGTTGCCCGGGCGGTGTGTTTGGGATCATTGTCATGCTGAAAGACCCAGCCACGTTTCATCTTCAATGCCCTTGCTGATGGAAGGAGGTTTTCACTCAAAATCTCACGATACATGGCCCCATTCATTCTATCCTTTACACGGATCAGTCGTCCTGGTCCCTTTGCAGAAAAAAAGCCCCAAAGCATGATGTTTCCACCCCCATGCTTCACAGTAGGTATGGTGTTCTTTGGATGCAACTCAGCATTCTTTGTCCTCCAAACACGACGAGTTGAGTTTTTACCAAAAAGTTATATTTTGGTTTCATCTGACCATATGACATTCTCCCAATCTTCTTCTGGATCATCCAAATGCTCTCTAGCAAACTTCAGACGGGCCTGGACATGTACTGGCTTAAGCAGTGGGACACGTCTGGCACTGCAGGATTTGAGTCCCTGGCGGCGTAGTGTGTTACTGATGGTAGGCTTTGTTACTTTGGTCCCAGCTCTCTGCAGGTCATTCACTAGGTCCCCCCGTGTGGTTCAGGGATTTTTGCTCACGGTTCTTAATAATTTTGACCCCACGGGGTGAGATCTTGCGTGGAGCCAAAGATCGAGGGAGATTATCAGTGGTCTTGTATGTCTTCCATTTCCTAATAATTGCTCCCACAGTTAATTTCTTCAAACCAAGCTGCTTACCTATTGCAGATTCAGTCTTCCCAGCCTGGTGCAGGTCGACAATTTTGTTTCTGGTGTCCTTTGACAGCTCTTTGGTCTTGGCCATGGTGGAGTTTGGAGTGTGACTGTTTGCAGTTGTGGACAGGTGTCTTTTATATTGATAACAAGTTCAAACAGGTGCCATTAATACAGGTAACGAGTGGAGGACAGAGGAGCCTCTTAAAGAAGAAGTTACAGGTCTGTGAGAGCCAGAAATCTTGCTTGTTTGTAGGTGACCAAATACTTATTTTCCACCATAATTTGCAAATAAATTCATTAAAAATCCTACAATATGATTTTCTGTTTTTTTTTCTCATTTTGTCTGTCATAGTTGAAGTGTACCTATGGTGAAAATTACAGGCCTCTCTCATCTTTTTAAGTGGGAAAACTAGCACAATTGCTGACTAAATACTTTTTTGCCCCACTGTAAATGAAAAAAATCTGAGTGACAGCAATACGTCACTGTACGTTGCAGACTTGACATGTCTACAACACATGGCAGCTGGGAGGCGGACCACACTTTATTGTCTCTGGGCAACTGGACATCATTGGCAAAAGTGGGCATGCAAGTAATCCATACCCAACCCATTGTGACATACTCACTTCAAATCTTGTTTTGGACGAGACTGACTTTATGACCAAATTTATCCTATGTACACTGTGTAGTCCATCTTGACACGATTCTGAATGTTTCTGACTCATATCAATGCCACATAGGCTGTTTATAACCAGATAAGTTGGTTCTACGAGGCAGTTCCCCTTGAATCTTTCTGTCCCTGTACAAATACTTTGAAAATGCATTATTGTTTGCTTCTTCCCATGAGCTAATCACTGATCTGACATGACTGAGTGAAAGCACTCCACCATAATAAAAGGTTTCAGTTTTTAACCATTTTCTTTACCGACAGAAACCACTATCTCAATTTAATTTGCACAATATTAAATCTGCACAGGATTACATTTGCTTGATGTTACTGTTCAACGATATCGTTGCAATGAAAACCATCTGATCCTTTTGCTTTAGGAACTATGGCTGTTTTGCACAGGCAGCCCAATTCTGATATTTTTTTGGTGTTTTGATCAATCACATTAGATCTTTTCACTGTAGCTCTTTTTCATTGCAGATATCTGATAATATCTAAATGCAGCCTATCTGATAGTAAATAAATTAGGAGAATTGGATGAGTTCGTAACGATTTCCAAATCAGGGATTGATCGCCTGCAGCTGGAGGTTGTTAACAGCGAACACACTGATGACAGTGATTAACTTGAGTGCTTGCTGGCAGGTATAAATACGTCTCTTCAACTGAACATTGTCATTCAATTAATACTATTTAGTCATGAAGGCTTACTTTTGGCACAGTGCGGTCCTCCTAGGCATGGCTGTTGCGACCATTGTGGCACAGGATGGTAATGTGTTCTATTATTTTCTTTGTGCATTCAGTTTTTGTTTGGGAGGTGAGCATTGACTTATAAAATAAAACTCATGGCAATGTTGCAGAAGTTTAATTTTATATTTGAGACTATAACTAGACAGCCTTGTCCTCCTGGCAGATCTGAAGGTGGACTGTGGCCGTGACTCAGTCACCCTGAGATGGGGGGCGGCCCAGTCACAGATGGACACCTCACTCCTCCGGCTGGGAGGCTGTTATCCAAGCAGTATCTCTGCTGGGGAGGCTATGTTTCAAGTGGAATTCAGTGACTGTAACTTCAGTAGACTGGTAGGGTTTAGCAGGAGTTGTGTATTTGGCTGTCAGAAATGGTGTTTAAACCCTATCCCTCCTACCTCACTACAGGTGACTGGGGACACATTGATGTACATGAATGAGCTGATCTATATGTCTGGTCCTAAAGCTCAACTGAAGTCTTTCTCTCATCCAGTGGTTTGTGCCTATGAAAGGTGATTTGTGGCTGTTCGTGTACTCAATAATAAATGTTTCTATTTTATTGATGTTGCATTGTGTCCTAATGCTGAACTAGAACAAGTTTAACCATGAATTCACTCTTGGCTAAATGTTTAATTTATTTCCCTGGGTCTGTGTAGGCCTGCAGACTGGGTGCCTCGCATGTTTGACCCAGTGTTTCATACGTATGGTCAAGGAGATCTTGTCTTCCACATGGAACTTATGAAGGGTAGGGTTGACACTGCCTGAAGTACACCACTTGAATCTTGTAGATGTAAGCCTGACCACATACATATCCTACAGATGACTTCTCTGGACCACATCTGTCTCGGGAATATCCCCTGGGCTCCTTCATCCACATCTCTGCAGCAGTGGAGCAGCTGGTCCATCAGCCCTTGCTGCTGCTGTTAGAGGAGTGTGTGGCAACCACAACACCAGAGGTGCAGTCTGAGGGCCCGGTGCACCCCATCATCACCAACAAGGGGTATGTACCACTGGGCTATACAGCAGCATGCTGTTTAGAGCTGTTGCTCCACGTGACTCTGGATTTGTCTAAATCATTAGTGATTGTCAAATGTTTTGTTCTCCTCAGATGTCTTGTCGCTAGCAAGACTTCAAATTCAAAGTTTGAACCAAGACAGAAAACCTCTGAAATCCATCTGTCTCTGCAAGCCTTCAAGTTCGCCGTTGGCAAGGAAGTGGGTGTACTAATCTACATGATTGACAGTTTGTCACCTCTTAAATGTGCAGTAATATCCTTAATTTCTTCTCAGGTGTATATTCACTGCAATCTTTTGGCTTGGGACCCCAGTGGCCTTGACACAAGCAAGAAGGCCTGCCACTATGTGAAAGGGCATGGGTAAAATGTGTACACGTTACAAAAATATTAGTATTTTGGAGGTACTTTTAGCACGTTAAAGTACTACTCTGGTTTCATGTGCTTGTTTTCGCCCTCCAGTTGGGCGCTCCTTGATGACCCCTACCATAGTACCCTCTGTGGCTGCTGTGACTCCAGCTGCGAGCCCTGGAAGACAAGTGGAATTGCATCAGGTACTACTCTTTGTGCACCCCCACTAAAATGTTTACTTATTGTCCCAGGGCAATAGATTGCTGGACACAGAAACGAAGGTGTCCCAATCAGGTTTAATGTTTGAACTTCCTCTTTTCAGGGAAACATGGGTCAACTCAAAATGCTGTTCTTATTGGACCACTTGTTATCACTGACAATTCACTGGCCTGAGAAGATTGACTGGGTTTGCTTTTATCCCTGCCCAATTAACATTTGAGAGTTTATTGTTGGATTTGCATTATTTCATTGACCTGTACATCAGTTCTTGTATTTGTTTCAGGTATGAACCTGAACAGATGTGACTCGTGGGAGGCCATCTACCTTGCATGCCTGACTCTGTAGTGTCTGACTTGATTTGAAATAAATGTTTAATATTTACAGTGGTGTCTTGGTTTGGTCTCTCAATAAGCATCTAAAGCTATACTCTGCAGAAGTATAACTTGGTTTTGCATCAGGTCAGTGGTCGACATGGTGCAGTGACAGTAAATTTTGCACATTATTATAACATGAGTGCTTGGACGACTCAACTATGCTTACAGAGCAGAAACCCACTGTAAAAATGATGTTCCTGCTCTAACCTGACGAGGCGCAAGTATTCTCCTATACATCCAGTTGTAGCACCGCTGTATTGGCAGAGTAGGCCTGGTATTATGCCTTGGCCATTAGGTTTCATGACTGGGCCACACTAGCTGGGTACTAGTGATTCTGAAGTAGACTCCAACTACTGCCCTGACGATGCCTGCAGTTGTGAAAAAGCATGACAATGCAGCTGAAGTGGCTATAAATGATCTGGAGAGGCTGACAACTGTCCCAGCAGGGAAGGCAACTTTCTCTTAAGTGTGGCGTTTACTCAAGTTAAGTTGTACTCGGCTGCTAACAAGAAGCCTGAGCCACAACACTAAGCTTGTAGGTACGATCACTTTGACATGGCTCTCCAGTTCTTCCACTAGTCTTTCAGTTTTTATTTACCCTTTCTTTACCAAGGTGTCTGTTGTAGAAAATCCCTGTACGCGCTCATAGAAAACAACACATTCTTCAGTTAAAGGTCCTCAATCGGCCCTTTTGAATTGACCAATAGGAACCAGTGAGTGCTGTGGCGACGATTCCGAAAGCAAAGTGTGAAAATCTGAAGGCAAATTTCTCCAACTCGGTGCAGATCAAAGGGATTGCCAGTTAGCCATCTGGGATTAGTGCCAAGTTTCCCAAGGGCATTTATGGGTAAATTCATTGTAGGAGCATCGTTACGTCTCATCTTTCTATGGGAATACACTGTTCAAAACCCTCTTGTTGGTGAGAATTTTGCAGGTTTAAAGATCATTTCCAAAAATTCTATACAGCACCAGTCAAAAGTTGGGACACCTCATTCAAAGTTTTATTTTTACTATGTTCTACATTGTAGCATGATAGTGAAGACCAACGATGAAATAACTCATACGAAATGATGTAACCAAAAGACTAAAACTAAATGTATTTAAGATTCTTCAAAGTAGCCACCCCTTGCCTTTTAGATTCTATATGTAGATAGTCGGAAGTTTACATACACCTTAGCCAAATACATTTAAACTCAGTTTCACAATTCCTGACATTTAATCCAAGTAAAAATTCCTTGTTTTAGGGCAGTTACGATCACCACTTTATTTTAAGAATGTGAAATGTCAATAGATTTGTCAGATTTGGTTTCTTTCATCACATTCCCAGTGGGTCAGAAGTTGACACACTCAATTAGTATTTGGTAGCATTGCCTTAAAATGTAACTTCCACAAGCTTCCCACTGTTGGGTGAATTTTGGCCCGTTCCTCCTGACAGGTGGTGTAACTGAGTCAGGTTTGTAGGCCGCCTTGCTCGCACATGCTTTTTCAGTTCTGCCTACACATTTTCTATAGGATTGAGGTCAGGGCTTTGTGATGGCCACTACAATACCTTGACTTTGTCCTTCAGCCATTTTGCCACAATATTGAAATTATGCTTGGGGTCATTGTCTATTTGGAAGACCCATTTGCCACCAAGCTTTAACTTCCTGACGTCTATTTTGTGAAGTGCACCAATCCCTCCTGCAGCAAAGCACCACCACAACATGATACTGCCACCCCTTTGCTTCACGGTTGGGATGGTGATCTTCGGCTTGCAAGCCTCCCCCTTTTTCCTCCAAACATAACGATGGTCATTATGTCCAAACAGTTATATTTTTGTTTCATCAGACCGGAGAACATTTCTCCAAAAAGTACAATCTTTGTCCTCATGTGCAGTTGCAAACCGTAGTCGGACTTTTTTATGGCGGTTTTGGAGAGGTGGCTTCTTCCTTGCTGAGCGGCCTTTCAGGTTGTCAATATCAGACTCGTTTTACTGTGGATACAAATACTTTTGTACCTGTTTCCTCCAGCATCTTCACAACGTACTTTGCTGTTCTGGGATTGATTTGCACTTTTCGCACAAACGTACGTTAATCTCTAGGAGACAGAACGCCTCTCCTTCCTGAGCGGTATGATGGCTGCGTGGTTCCATGGTGTTTATATTTGCGTACCATTGTTTGTACAGATGAACGTGATACCTTCAGGTGTTTGGAAATTGCTCCCAAGGATGAACCAGACTTGTGGAGGTCTACAATTCTTTTTCTGAGGTCATTGCTGATTTATTTTTATTTTCCTATGATGTCAAGCAAAGAGGCATTGAAGGTAGGCCTTGAAATACCTCCAATTGACTTCTAAAGCCATTACATAATTTTCTGGAATTTCCCAAGCTGTTTAAAGGCACAGTCAACTTAATGTATGTTTTCTTCTGACCCACTGGAATTGTGATACAGTGAATTATAAGTGAAATAATCTCCCTGTAAACAATTGTTTGAAAATGTACTTGTCACACACAATGTAGATGTCCTAACCGACTTGCCAAAACTATAGTTTGTTAACAAGAAATGTGTGGAGAGTTTGAAAAACGAGTTTTAATGACTCCAAACTAAGTGCATGTAAACTTCTGACTTTATACATTATACTTTTTTTGGGGGGGATCTCTACTATTTATCATATTGATTTTCAATATATCTCATGAGCTCAAAGCGTTTACGCTTTGAGATCTGTTTCCCCAGCAGTGTAAAAAGTATGTCTACCAGTGGCTGTCATCTCCCCAGGTAATGGGGAACACTGATGGGTTGTGGTTAGATGCATCTTAGAGATCTTGACATGATATTATTTCAATCAATCCCCATGGGGAAATCCATTTTAAACCTCAGATGATGAGCAATGGTGTGCCACTTTCTGTATCTATCCTTGCTCTTACAGCCACCCCTCGCTCACATCCTATTAGATAGAAGATATATCATCTTCAAATAATATTTTTGCAGGAATCTCCTTGCGAATGATTATGCCGAAGATTGTATCACCGCCAGGCTGGGCAACCTGTTTTGTTAGTACGCGTACAGATGTCGGATCTTAATTTGATCACCCTGTTGCAGGATTTCTTCAATGCAGGAAATGTAAAACTTGTAGTGTAATTGAGGTTAGAAAAGGCTTCTGATGTTTGTCATTTCCACTTTCAAATTTCAGATTTGATTAATCATAGTCCATATCCATGTCCTGTTATTGCATGATTGTCTTCATGCTGTAGCAAACTGGCAAAAAATTAAGAACCTACATCTGTACGCGTACTAACAAAACAGTCTGTCAAACAATCTATTCAATTCAGAGATGTTTTCACCCATCAATAACTGTTTGACACACCCAGGCTCTGCTGAATCCCAGGAGAGGTTCAGAGACAGAAACTCTACTCACCCTTGCAGTGAATTTGCATTCCTTCTTTGCTGAAGTGGGTTTCATGTCCCTGTCCTCTGTCTTGACATTCTTCTGCATCTGACTAACTCTTTCCTCCAGTAGTGCCTTTGCTTATGGTCTCAATCCTGCCTGCTCCCAGACTCTGCCTGGTTCTGCCACGTCACTCTCCAGCCTGAACTCTCTGCACGAGGGTGGTAACTCTCTGCACGAGTGGTACATACCAGATTACTTGATCTCATAAAAAAAAAAACATTTTGGCCACATTTTCATGCTAAACATTTTTTAAAGACATCACAGAAATAATTCAACAGTCCACAAAGTGACAGCTAGGAGGGGTTGGGATCAGGGGAGGGAAAGGATCTTCCACAACCATTATTTTCACACATTGACACGTTCAAATTGTATCATTTCTAACCGTTCAAAAATTACCAAGCTGTACCACTGAACAAAATGTAATTTCATTGAGTTACAGTTTCTTATGAGGGAATCAGTCAATTGAAATAAATTCATTAGGCCTTCATCTATGGATTTCACATGACTGGGTATACAGATATGCATCTGTTGGTTAGTTACCTTTAAAAATAAACTTGCCTCTCTTCACTGTATTTTTGTGCATTCAAATTGCCAATCGGTAAAATGCAATTCTGATCATTGACCGTAGCGTACACCACCATGGGGAACTGTTCACAATGTTGACATCAGCAAACTGCTCACCCACACAACGCCATTACACATGGTCTGCAGTTGTGAGACCGGTTGGCTGTCCTACTAAAGAAATGTCATCTACGTTGGAGGTGGCTTATGGTAAAGAAATTAAAGTGTCTGCCAACAGCTCTGGTGGACATTCCTGCTGTCAGCATGTCAATTGCAAGCTGAGACATCTGCGACATTGTGTCGTCTGACAAAACTGCACATTTTTGTTTCTTTGGTGCACCGGTGTAATAATCCGGTTTAAACAGCTTCTTGATATGCCACACCGGTCAGGCGGATGGATGATCTTGCCAAAGGAGAAACGCTCACTAACAGGAATGGAAACAAATTTGTGCACAAAATTTGAGAAATAAGATTTTTGTGCATATGGAAAATGACTGGGATCTTTTATTTCAGCTCATGAAACATGGGATCAACACTTTTACATGTTGCGTTTATATTTGTGTTCCGTGTGTATTCATTCTACTGCTGGTTCTCATGATTGGTAACAATATATTTTTTTAAAGTCCACATACAGATGGTAAAATATTGGCACAAAATTGTCTTAGCATGCCATGGTTATCCATTCATGGAACAATACTTTATTTTTCTGTTAATCACTTGGAACATCAAACTGTCAAATGTGGGACTGAAATGTTAATCGTTTTTATCTCTCCGAATAGGGACACCCACCATTATTAACACTCCCATCCGGTAAGAATGAATTAATATCAGTTGATTTCCACAGTGCATCATTGAAAGTTGTCTGCTCAGTCTTAACTACTACCTCTCTCCTCTATTCTCAGGTCTGAGAATCTGACTAACATCCAATACCAGTTCTTGACTGGGTTAATCACTACACTCTGCAAATCTTTTCAGAAATGGCAAGTAAACCCCATTGGAATTAAAATAACATTTCGTCAATGACAAAACTGAAATCCAATTGATAAATTCTGATTGATTTCAGTATGTGACCTAACATAACATTAAGCCAAAAGACAACTAAGTATTATGGCATAGTTCTTACCTCTTTCTGCAGCATCTGTGATGAAAAACTGACCCCCATCTCAGAAAGTTCAGGGAATGAAAGGCCTCCATCGAACCAGTTCACACAAACAAGAAAACATTCACACATTTGCAAATATGTTTTTTATACTTGTTTCTAGTGACGCAGTAGGGCACATTTGAAATTTAACAAAGATTAATTTATGAAAATGAGTGCCATCTATCCAGTGAAGTATAAATGTAAATAACTGTTTACAACTGAAGGCTGCAATGTGACAAGTGTAATAGGACATTAACATTTCTCCTTCAGTATTCTTGTACTTCCACGTGTAATCTTCTCATAGCTAACAGAATAAACTTCTACACTAGAAAATGTTGATTAAATACTTTCCAGTATACCTGTTTGAATGACACATTTGCATGCTTTTTAATCTCTGAGGCATAGGAAATGGCCTGCACAAAACATTAGTTATTGCTTTGGATTATAGTGGACTAAGCCAATCTATCTATCTATGCCTGAACTTGGAATTTGGTTGGATTACACAATTCCAGTGACCTCTGTGCCCCTAATCATTCTACTCACACAAATGCTCGATATAGGCAGAATACTCTACTCCCACCAATCTGGGGTATGAACAAGGGGAAATAAACTGCACACACAACAATAAAATAAGCCTACATTGCAACCCTTCAGAACATAATTCATTTTGAGAGGTGAGCAGAGGCCACAAATACAGGATTTTACAGGACCAAAGAGTGCAATTCAGTTGATCAAAATGTTTTGAACATATGGTCTGCATGGACATTGAACTTCACTTTAAAACATTTGTAGGTCAGTGCAAACTGCATAACAATTTTAATAGGAATTCAAACTTTTATAAAAAGGAATCTATTTAATTAACATTATGGCAGCTAAAATGTCAGGGTTAAAAAAATTCAAGTGCAACGTGTCTATTTAGAAGGATAAAGTGTTAATGTCCAGTTTGTTAATTTAGCGAAGAGGAATTGTAGGTTGTAAAGGAATGAAAATACTTTCAGTGATTAGTCAGTGTCTTTACCCTAAGGCTCATAAATTGTTCTATTTAGGTTTCCACAGTGTAGTTTCACTTCTGAATAAAATGGAGAACCACACTACCTCAGGAGCTCCAACCAATACATACTTTATATCCAGTTAATTATATTTTGCTACAATACTGGACTACAAATTATATCATAACACACAAACAAAATAAGGGGGTGGGGGAATTGAACCAGTGCACTAGGTACTGTCCTATCTATAGTAGGCAGGCAGCACAAGCAGGACTTCAAGACCAAGCTTATGAGAAAACAAAACACTGAATGCAGCAATAATTCAGCACAGTCACCAGATCTGTGCTTATACTACAAAGACTGTAAGCATTTAAGAGTCACACCTGCTCACATTAGAGCAAAGTCAATTCAATATGAAACGTTTTTGTAACTAAGGAGCGTCATCGTTCTGCGTAGAGATGATCAGTCTTGTCCTCTGTAAAAAGAGTGCTGATTTCCAACCCTTATCCGCCCACAATTTCCTCATCTCAATCAGTAACATTGGTTTCTGGGTCAATTTCCTTGCTCTCCTGAGATGCAAACCAGTCTCGCACCTGCTGGTAGCTCATTCGTGACTTTTTGCAAAGGGCATCAAGGTCTTTCTCATGAAGAACCCCAGTCAAGCGATGGTAAACCCCCAGCGGCTTGATGTCCGGGAAATCGGCAGTGGATGCTGCTGTGGCGCCATTCGCTTGAGACTTACGTTTGCGGCTACCCATAACCCGAGGGATCCCACTGGAACCGTTTCCACCGGTGACTCCACTGCCATTTTGCTGTGTGGCTAGTTCAGACAGAAATTGCTCACGGACCCCCTGCACCCAGCGTAGCTGCCCATTTTTAACAGCGTAGCGCGTATCCCCAAACCACTGGATGATGTCTGCACGGGGCAAGCCTGTGAGTTCTACCAGCTGGGTGTAGTCCTCACTCTTAGGCCACTGGCAGTGCAGGAAGTGCTCCTTTAGTATGTCCAGTTGTTCCTTGGTCTTCCGTAGTCGGCCAGCAGGTGTAAGAGTAGACCAGGATGAGGGAGGACTGGAGAGAGACAGGGCTGTGAGTGAGGCTTTGGCTGAGCGAGCAGACTTCTGCAGGGTGCTGGTGCTAGTGGAACTATGCTTAATAGTGGGGACAATAGTCGAAAGGGGAGGGGTGGTAGAATGAGAGGGGGAGGAAGAAGCACAGATGGTAACGGCTGATGGTGGTTGTTTAATCTCTGGATCTTTGTTGCCCCTAATCAACTGTAGGGGCTTTTCTTCCCTTTTCACCTCCTCTTCCTTAACAGTCTCAGTGTGAACAGAGGCTTCCTCTGCAACCTCGTCCTCCTCCGCCTCTACTGCTCCCTCCCCAAAGGTCTCCAGGCTGTTTGACAGGAAGTTCTGGAAGAAATGTGAATCTTTCACCCCATTGCTGCGAGCTCCCTTCCATTGAGCCCCTCTCTGCACTTCAATATCATTTTCTTGATCCCGAGGCCTGTGAGCTACGCGTGGAAAAGACTGGAGTTGCTGAGACTCGTCCTTTGCTTCTCCTATGACGAGCTGAGGGTAGACCATGGATGTTCTTAGCAGTCCGCGCCCATTTCTAAGCTGGTACCGGCTGTCGCTGAACCATTTGCGGATGTCATTGCGGCTCAGGCCCGTTTCATTCTGCAGGCATCGGAGCTCTGTCTCTGCAGGCCAGTTTTCACGCAGGAAGCTGCTGCGAAGGACTGCAAGCTGAGCTTTGGTCTTTTTGTAGCGTCCGCGTTGTTGTCGCTGTGGAGAGCCAAGTGAGGTCTCAGAGAGGTTCAGGGAAGGCTCTGTCGCGGTAGTTGCTGGCATGTCTACAGGAGGGCGGTAGTAGTATGAATCCTGAGGGGGTGGGAGAGAGGAACTGAAATGTCGGATGGTGGAGGCTGGTTTGCAGTGTTCTGGAGTCTCATGTCTGGCACGTTTTCTTGGGTGGAGCAGGGAAGAGTTAAGACCATTATTCATTTGGCCTGTGTCCTCTGCTTCCACAGACATCTCCCCACACCCCTTCCTCATCTTTATCTCATCTTTCTCATTTGCATAGTCGTTAGTCCACTCAGGTCCGGCCAGCTTGCCACGCGTCTCCTCAATCTCCTCTGAGGCCCAGCTGATGCCGTATTTGATTCTCTGCACCATGAACCAGACCTTGACTTTGTCCAGAGGCAGGGCACAGAGCCGTGCCAAGGCATTCACCTCACGAGATGTTGGGTATGGGAACACATTGAATGCCTGGATCAGCTCTTGGATGGTGTCAAGCTCACGTGTCTGATTTGACTGTGTCCATACTAGCTTCGGGCCCTCAGAGACCAAAGGCAGGCACACCACAGAGTTGTGGTTGGTGCTGAAACTAACACCACCATCTCTAACCTTGCCTCTATCACTGTCTGTTGCATCGTGGTCAAAGGATAGATGGCTCTTTCCATTGGTTATCTGGTGGTGTGGCGTTTTGGAGGAACGCGGGGCGGCATGCTTTCCTTCACACGCCGTCTTTGTGACGTCACTCTGGAATGTCTCCATATTCACCTCCAGGCCTATTCTTCTGTTACGGTCAATGTGTGTTGCCATCGGTGGTGTCACCGCACGTCACTCCAGTCTAGTAGAGATAAGACAAAGATGTAAAATACATTGTGCTCAAATTGATTATCGCACTAACAAAAAAAATATGAGAACTAGCACTGGAGTTTGCCAATGTCTAGTCCAGGGGTCTCCAATAGGTAGATCGCTTGCCCGTCGGACTGAAATTAGCATTTGAATCAGGAAAGTGTGCTCTCACGACCTCTACAAGCAAGAATGTTGGAAAAAAATGTATTTTAACGTACTTTACCAGTTGTCCGTGCAGTTGGTCCTTTGGGCTGTAGGAATGTGAGCCAATATCCACAGCTAAGTATAATTGCATCTACTTTTCAAAGCGCTCTGTCCTCTTTTCACAAGTTCTCCGTCCTCTGAGAATGAAGTTTGACCCCACACCAGAGGCAGTGAGTCACAACAGAAACACCTATGGAAAGAGAAAATAGATTGAACATTTGACATTCTCAATGTGTAGGCGATTCATACATGAGAAAATATATAAAAATTAGAGTAAGATGTTTTATAATATAATCTCTTTTTGAAAAACAGAAATAAAACAGCTATGGCAGAGGACAGTTGACTTCATACAAAAGGCAAACTCGAGATTGGCTATTAGGGAGAATTTATGTACAACTCTGCCCTGACCTGACCAAAAGCATAAATGAAGTTAACTGTCAATTCACAGAGAAAACTATGGAACGCAACAAGTGCATATTTTGTATTTCTTATATTCCTTTTGTTGTAGCATTATTGAGAGGGAACCTGGAAGTAAACATTTTATTGTACTGTAGTGTGTACAGCATGTGTATCATCTGGACATTTCCCCCTGACAAATATATTTACAAAGTTCGGACTAAATCCAATATCCCATATGGTCCATTTTTGCCCCCCTGGTCCTGGAGGGGCTTCAGTCTGGATGTCCTAGCCTGGCACTAACGGCAGGTAGCCTAGCGATTAAGAGCATTGGGCCAGTAACAGACAGGTCGCTGGTTCGAACCCCAGAGGCAACGAGGTGAAAAGTCTGCCAATGTGCCCTTGAGCAATGCACTTCACCCTAATTGCTCCTGTAGGTCACTCTGGATAAAAGCATCTGCTAAATGACAAAAATTAACTAACATCTAATTCAACTTCGATTGCCAATACCGAACCTTCATTAGCTGAATTGAGGCGAAGACATTTGGAGGATGGCCTGGTGTCAAGAAGGGCAGCAAAGAAGCCACTTCTCTCCAGGAAAAACATCAGGGACAAACTGATATTCTTCTAAAAGTACAGGGATTGGAGTGCTGAGGACTGGGGTAAAGTAATTTTCTTTTTGAATCCCCTTTCCGATTGTTTGGGGCTTCCGGAAAAAAAGCTTGTCCGGAGAAGACAAGGTGAGCGCTACCATCAGTCCTATGTCATGCCAACAGTAAAGCATCCTGAGACCATTTATGTGTGGGGTTGCTTCTCAGCCAAGGGCGTTGGCTCACTCACAATTTTGCCTAAGAACACAGCAATGAATAAAGAATGGTACCAACACATCCTTCGAGAGCAACTTCTCCCAACCATCCAGGAACAGTTTGGTGACGAACAATGCCTTTTCCAGCATGATGGAGCACCTTGATAAGGCAAAAGTGATAACTAAGTGGCTCGGGGAACAAAACATTGATATTTTGGGTCCAAGGCCAGGAAACTCCCCAGACCTTAATCCCATTGAGGACTTGTGGTCAATCCTCAAGAGGTGGATGGACAAACAAAAACCCACAAATTCTGACAAACTCCAAGCAAGAATGAGCTGCCATCAGTCAGGATGTGGCCCAGAAGTTAATTGACAGCATGCCAGGCCAGATTGCAGAGGTCTTGAAAAAGAAGGGTCAACACTGCAAATATTGACTCTTTGCATGAACTTCATGTAATTGTCAAAAGCCTTTGACACTTATGAAATGCTTGTAATTATACTTCAGTATTCCATAGTAACATCTGACAAAAATATCTAAAGACACTGAAGCAGCAACATTTGTGGAAATTAATATTTGTGTCATTCTCAAACTTTTGGCCACGACTGTATACGATGAATGAATAAGGGCATAACTGGGACAAAATATGCAAACCCTGCAGCCTTCCAGCTAGGAGTTTAAATGATGATTGCAATAACATAATAAGCCGAAAGTAACCCAAAATGAAATGAGCAAAGTATTTGAGAAATTAGATCAAGTTGACTAAGATATGCGGTTTAATTCTGGGCCGGCATTATGGACGGGCAACTGTACCACCTTGCCTATCCAAATGGCGCTGGAGATGGCTGCCGTTTTACGATCCCCGAACCAAATGTACGTGTTTTTTTCCCCTATCATTATTTGTAACTTATTTTGTACATAATGCTTCTGCCACCATCTCTTATGACGAGAAAAGAGCTTCCAGAAATCAGGACAGCAATTATTCACCCCATACTGGATAAGATTTTTCTTTTCTTTAACAACTCGGACGCAAAGGATTTACTCCAGACACCCGACAAGGCCCTCATCCCGTCATTCGCTAAGCTACAGGACTGTTTTTCTTGCACCAACTGGAATATGTTCCGGGATTCTTCAGATGGCATTGATGAGTACACCAGTCACTGGCTTCATCAATAAGTGCATCGATGACGTCATCCCCACAGTGACTGTACCTGCATACCCCAACCAGAAGCCATTGATTACAGGCAACATCCGCACTGAGCTAAAGGGAAGAGCTGCCTCTTTCAAGGAGCGGGACTAACCCGGAAGCTTGTAAGAAATCCCGCTCTGCCCTCCGACGAACCATCAAACAGGCAAAGTGTAAATACAGGACTAAGATTGAATCATACTACACCAGTTCCGACACTCGTCGGATGTGGCAGGACTTGCAAACTATTACAGACTACAAAGGGAAGCACAGCCATGGGCTGCCCAGTGACACGAGCCTACCAGATGAGCTAAATTACTTCTATGCTCGCGTCGAGGCAAGTAACACAAACACATCCACCACGCTGATCCTCAACACAGGGCCCCTTCAGGGGTGCATGCTCAGTCCCCTCCTGTACTCCCTGTTCACTCATGACTGCATGGCCAAGCACGACTCCAACACCATCATTAAGTTTGCC
Organism: Oncorhynchus mykiss; assembly: GCF_057628025.1. Lineage (NCBI taxonomy): Eukaryota > Metazoa > Chordata > Actinopteri > Salmoniformes > Salmonidae > Oncorhynchus > Oncorhynchus mykiss. The sequence continues at coordinate 10,891,123 of NC_143049.1, forward strand.
TATGACAACAGTGGTAGGCCTGATCACTAACAACGATGAGACAGCCTATAGGGTGATGCCAGGACAACAACCTCTCCCTCAATGTGTTCAAGACAAAGAAGATGATTGTGGACTACAAGAAAAGGAGGACCAAGCACACCCCCATTGTCATCTGGGCTGCAGTGAAGCAGGTTGAGAGCTTCAAGTTCCTTGGTGTTCACATCACCAACAAACTATCATGGTCCAGACACACCAAGACAGTCGTGAAGAGGGCAAGACAAAGCCTATTCCCCCTCAGGAGACTGAAAAGATTTGGCAAGGGTCCTCAGATACTCAAAAAGTTCTACAGCTGCACCATCGAGGGAATCATGGCTGGTTGTATCAATGCCTGGTATAGCAAATGCTTGGCCATCTGCAAGGCACTACAAAGGGTAGATGTACGGCCCAGTACATCACGGGGCCAAGCTTCCTGCCATCCAAGACCTCTATACCAGGCGGTGTCAAGGAAAGCCCTAAAAATTATCAAGGAGTCCAGCCACCCTAGTCATAGACTGTTCTCTCTGCTATCGCATGGCAAGCGGTACTGGAGCGCCAAGTCTAGGTCCAAAAGAATTAACAGCTTCCACCCCCAAGCCATAAGACTCCTGAACAGCTAATTAAATGGCTAACCAGGCTATTTGCATTGCCCCCCCCCCCCCCCTTTTACACTGCTGCTACTCTGGTTATCATCTATGCATAGTCACTTTAACTCTACCTACATGTATATTGTACCTCAATTACCTTGACTAACCGGTGCCGCCGCACATTGACTCTGTACCGGTACCCCCTGTATATAGCCTCTATTGTTATTTTACTGCTGCTCTTTAATTATTTTTTTATTTACTTAGCACTTGTTCTTTTTAAACTGCATTGTTGGTTAGGGGCTTGTAAGTAAGCATTTCACTGTAAGGTCTACACCGGTTGTATTCGGCACATGTGACAAATCACATGTCACTACAGACCCTGGTTCAATTCTAGGCTGTATCACAACCGGCCGTGATTGGGAGTCCCATAGGGCAGCGTACAATTGGCCCAGCGTCGCCCGGGTCAGGGTTTGGCCGGGGTAAGCCATCATTGTAAATAAGAATTTGTTCTTAACTGGAATTGCCTAGTTAAATAAAGGTTAAATAACATTTTAAATCACAAGTGCATAGGCCTAGAACGGAAGGGTTGTGTGGCAAAGATATGGGCATCGCTCTCCAGAATGCATGCACTCAGCTTTCCAGAATGTGCTCCATTGTCTCCTGCCAATTCCTGCACATTCATTGTTTCATTGTGTGAATTGTTTGGCCTTTGATTATATATTTTTATTAATTCCCTTTTACATATTTAACCAGTAGGCCTAGTAAATGTACCATTAATCCCAGTCATTTGGTTACATTCATTTCTGTTAATGCATGCATTACAGTCATTTACCGTTCACTTTCTCAGAGTGGAAACGTTGTTTGCAGAGTTCACAACCTGCTATACTTGTGAGAAATAACTTTTGGTTCATTTCATAACCATAATTTACGAGTTTTGTAAATGTTGTCATTGTCTTTTGTTTGGAGTGCTTCATGTGAGCAATGAGCATGTGTGTGGATCCTCTGTCCTGATAACGTAGAGCGTGCGCGCTTCAGCACACCAAACTGCTGAGTTCATACAATATTGCACTTCACTAGAGATAGCTCAAATAAAGACAGACATGTATCAGGATATTTTCTACTGTGTCTAATTATTGGCTTTAAGCCTATGCATGACTTAGTTGACGATGGGAGTGATAGCCTATAGGCCAATGCCGCAGTCGAACTCTCTCGGAGTTCCATGCGCTAATTTCTTTAGTCGCCAATGGATCACGGTGTAGGCAATCAATGTGTCCATATGGCAAAGGCTGGTGCTCTTGCATTAGTTGAATTTAAACGTTTTGATTTGTATAATTTTAATTAATTCAGATTATGATTAACCACGTGACAATTATTGAACTGAAACTTGTCCATCTTTTTATTTGCATTTACAAATACTAAACTGACACGCAGATTGGTAGAAATTTAGGATAAATTGTAAGTTTGGCCAAATTTGAAACTCAGGAGCTGCTTATTCTTTATTGTGACACCCATTTACTAGAACACCCATTGATAAAAATGGTCCCGCCTATAGAATTCAAATGGCAGTCCAATTGGTTCATTCGGGCGCTGGCCCTGATCCAATGTACGAGACTGACGGTCAGGGGCTGGGCTATATAATCTCCAAACTCAGAACCAAATCACCCAAGTGATTAGCGAACTTAATGTATCATGCTGCGTTCTGTTGCAACTCATTAGTTTTCGGAAATTATACATTTATATTCCCCCAAAAAGATGTGGGTCAACCAGTGAGCGAGCAAACTAGTAGCCCTTGACAACAAAAAAAATGCTAGGTACAAATGTGGCCGACAGAGAAAGATATCCGGCGCTTTGCTAATAGTAGCCCAAACAGCCCTCATCATTTTAACATTGTTACAAATGTAACATCAAGACAGCTTACAATGCGGAACAGCTCACAAGTTGGAACAGATATTTTGATCCTTTGTGGCGTACCAGCTCAAATGGTCAGACTGCACAGGCGCACTCACTCGGACACGCTTCAGTAATAACAAAGAAACAAACTTACCGGAATCATGTTTTAGCCCATTTATTCTCTGGCGTTGGATAAAGTTTTTATTTAATTTTTTATATCCCAGTCTTTTTTTGTTAACCCTGTTAATGGCTGAAGTTGGACAGGAAACAATAGTCTGTCTGACCCCGTCGCTTTATCTATCCGTCGAACCTCAAACGGGTTCTCGTTTCGGATACAATGACGCGAAACAATTCTAGAACTTTGTTTTGTCTCAAGTTAAGAACCAAACGGATACTTGATAATGATACACCTTTAGAAGTGAATCAGCAATTGGTTGAACCCGTTTCCTTACTGTACCCCTCTCGGTCAGTTGTTGCTTTAGTTCTGAAAATCCGAGCGTTTCCCCTGTCCTGCCAAGACGAGGACCAGAAACTCACACAGGCCCCACCATCTCCTGAGTGACGATAGAGAGGGTGTGGCATTCTATGCAAAGCAGGACTGGGATTGGATGAAAGCGCTTGTAAAGGACTGGTCAGCAAAATAACTCTTCTAAAACACACTTATGGGCACTGCAATCGCCATGCTTGTAAGGTTATATAAATATATAGTTTTTCGAAAGTGTTTACAGACACCATTGAGTGCAGACTACATAGACGTGTAAACAAAATTGACATGTACAACATAAGCATTATTTGACTCAACGACCAACAGTGGAGCGTTTTGTGATCAAATAAAAATGTTGCCCTAGGAGGATTCGACCACACGACCATAGTACTTTAAGAAAAGTTATATATGGCAATATATTTATATTACTTATATGTTTTATATGGGCATATGTGGTGGAAACATACACTATATATACAAAATATGTGGACACCCCTTCAAATGAGTGGATTTGGCCATTTCAGCCACACCCGTTGCTGACAGGTGAATAAAATCGAGCACACAGCCATGTAATCTCCATAGACAAAAATTGGCAGTAGAATGGCTTTACTGAAGAGCTCAGTGACTTTCAACGTGGCACCGTAATGGTATGCCACCTTCCCTACAAGTCAGTTTTTCAGATTTCTGTGCTGGTAGAGCTGCCCCGGTCAACTGTAAGTGCTGATGGAAACGTCTAGGAGCAACAATGTCTCAGCTGCGAAGTGGTAAGCTACACAAGCTCACAGAACGGGACCGTGGCGTGCTGAAGCGCATAGTGTGTAAAAACTGCATAGTGTGCTGTTACAGCAGCAAAGGGGGGACAAACTCCATATTAATGTTTGATGAGCATGTGTCCATATACTTTTGGTCATGTAGTGTGTTTGCCCATATATAAAATCTAATTATTTTTTATTTGTCACATGCCGAATACAACAGGTGTACCTAACCATGACATGCTTACTTACAAGCCCTTAACCAACAATGCAATTCAAGAAAGAGTTACGAAAATATTTACTAAATAAACGAAAGTAAAAAAATGAAAAGTAGCACAATAAAATAACTACAGAGGCTATATGCAAGGGTTACCGGTACCGAGTGAACGTGTGGGGGTACAAGTTAGTCAAGGTAATTTGTACATGTAGGTAGGGGTAAAGTGAGATAATAAACAGCGAGTAGCAGCAGTGTAAAAAAGTGTGTGGGGGGGGTCAATGTAAATCATTTTCATTTGATTAATTGTTCAGCAGTCTTATGGCTTGGGGGTAGAAGCTGTTAAGGAGTCTTTTGGACCTAGACTTGGCACTCCGGTACCGCTTGCCGTGCGGTAGCAGAGAGAACAGTCAATGACTTGGGTGACTGGAGTCTGACAATTTCTTGGGCCTTCCTCTGACACTGTCTTGTGTATATAGGTGCTGGATGGAAGGAAGCTTGGCCCCAGTGATGTACTGAGCCGTACGCACTACCCTCTGTAGCGCCTTATGGTCAGATGCCGAGCAGTTGCCATATCAGGCGGTAATGCAACCGGTCATGATGCTCTCGATGGTGCAGCTGTAGAACTTTTTGATGATCTGGGGACCCATGCCAAATCTTTTCAGTCACCTGATGGGGAAAAGGTGTTGTCGTGCCTCTTCTTGACTGTCTTGGTGTGTTTGGACCATTAAGTTTGTTGGGGATGTGAACACCAAGGAACTTGAAACTCTCGACCCGCTCCATTACAGCCCTGTCAATGTGAATGGAGGCGTGATCGGTCCTCCTTTTCCTGTAGTCCACAATCATCTCCTTTGTCTTGCTCACATTTGTTGTCCTGGCACCACACTGCCAGGTCTCTGACCTCCTCCCTATAGACTTTCTCATCGTTGTCGGTGATCACTGTTGTGTCATCAGAAAACTTAATGATGGTGTTGCAGTCGTGCTTGGCCACGCAGTTGTGGGTGAACAGGGAGTACAGGAGGGGACTAATCACGCACTCCTGAGGGGCCCCTGTGTTGAGGATCGGATCAGCGTGGCAGATGTGTTGTTGCCTACCCTTACCACTTGGAGGCGGCCCGTCAGGAAGTCCAGGATCCAGTTGCAGAGGGAGGTGTTTAGTCCCATAGTCCTTAGCTTAGTGCTGAGCTTTGTGGGCACTATGGTGTTGAACGCTGAGCTGTAGGCATTCTCACATAGGTTCCTTTTGTCCAGGTGGGAAAGGGCAGTGTGGAGTGCGATTGAGAATACATCCTCTGTGGATCTCTTGAGACGTTATGCAAATTGGAGTTGATCTAGGGTTTCCGGGATGATGGTATTGATGTGAGCCAGGACCAGCCTTTCAAAGCACTTCATGGCTACCGACGTGAGTGCTACAGGCAGTAGTCATTCAGGCAGGTTACCTTCGCTTTCTTGGGCACAGGGATTATGGGGGTCTGCTTGAAAAATGTAGGTATTACAGACTCTGTCAGGGAGAGGTTGAAAATGTCAGTGAAAACACTTGCTAGTTGGTCTGCGCATGCTCTGAGTACACGTCCTTGTAATCCGTCTGGCCCCGCGGCCTTGCGAATGTTGACCTGTCTTGATCACATTGGAACATCTGGTGCTCTCATGCATGCTTAAGCGTTGCTTGCCTCGAACATAAAAGGCATTTAGCTCGTCTGGTAGACTCGTGTCACTGGGCAGCTCACAGCTGGGTTTCCCTTTTGTAGTCCGTAATAGTTTGCTAGCCCTGCCACATACGACAAGCGTCAAAGCCAGTGTAGTAGGATTCATATATGCCCATATTTCACCGAGTTATAGTTCATGTGAGGAAATAAGTCATTAGAACTTAATCTACGGATTTCACATTACTTGGAATACAGAGATGCATCTATTGGTCACAGATACAGTATCAGTCAAAAGTCTGGACACACCTACTCATTCCAGGGCTTTTCTTGACATTGTAGAATAATAGTGAAGACATCAAAACTATGAAAATACATGCAAGACGTTCCACACAAACTTTTAACAAGGCACACCTGTTAATTGAAATGCATTCCAGGTGACTACCTCATGAGGCTGGTTGAGAGAATTCCTAGAGTGTGCAAAGATGTCAAAGGCAAAGAGTGGCTACTTTAAAGAATCTAAAATATTGTCACACCCTGATCTGTTTCACCTGTCCTCGTTAATGCAACAATGTCTCCACCCCCTCCAGGTGTCGCTTGTTTTCCCCAGTCTATTTAACCCTGTGTTTCCTGTCTCTCTGTGCCAGTTTGTCTTGAATGTACAAGCCTACCAGTGTTTTTCCTGCTTTGCCTTTTCTCCTTTTCCCAGTCCTCCTGGTTTTGACCCTTGCCTGTTCTGGACTCTGTTTACTGCCTGCCTGAGCATTCTGCCTACCCTGACCTCAAGCCTGCCTGCCACTGTACCTATGACCTTTTGCCTGTCCACAACCATTCTCTTGCCTATTTCCTTTGGATTTATTAAAGATCTTAAACTCCAACCATCTGCCTCCTGTCCGCATTTGGGTCTCGCCTAGTGTCATGATAAATATAAAATATATTTTGATTTGTTTAACACTTTTTTTTGGTTACTACATGATTCCATGTGTGTTATTTCATAGTTTTGATGTCTTCACTATTATTCTACAATGTAGAAAATAGTACAAATAAATAAAAACTCTGGAACGAATAGGTGTGGCCAAACTTTTGACTGTTATTGTATGTGTGACACGTATTTGTTGTGTCTACTCCCGCTCTGGCACCGGTCTAGTAACCACCGGTACTGGCAATCCATCTTTATGCACACCTGGCAACCATCATTACGATCATATCATCAGGCTGTATCACATCCGGCTGTGATTGTGAGTCCCATAGGGGGGGTGCACAATTGGCCCAGCATCGGCCGGGATAAGCCGTCATTGTAAATAAGAATTTATTCTTAACTGACTTGCCTAGTTAAATAAAGGTAAAAAAATAATAATCTGTCACGCCCTGACCTTAGATTTTAATTTAACTTTTAATTCTCTATTTTGGTTAGGTCAGGGTGTGACTAGGGTGGGCAATCTATGTTTTATATTTCTTTGTTGGCCGGGTATGGTTCCCAATCAGAGGCAGCTGTCTATTGTTGTCTCTGATTGGGGATCATACCAAGGCATTTTTTTTCCCACCTGTAGTTTGTGGGATCTTGTTTTGGTACTGTGCTGTTTAGCCCTACTAAACTTTATGTTTTGTTTGTATTATAATTTTTTTCGGTGTTCATTGAATAAAGTAAGGTGTACGCCTACCACGCTGCACCTTGGTCTGACCATTCTTACAACGACGAGCGTAACATGGATTTCATTACTACCTACATTACTTAAAATGTATCTAGTACACTTTTGTCAGTCATCAGGTAGTATTGTCTGTGTTTTCAGGTCAGACTCTTGTTTTGTATCATTCCATATTCGTTATCATTAAACTCACTAAATGCACCAGACTCCCTGCGTCTACATTACAGAATACTACCTTAACAAATGGAAGCAGGAGTTAATCTCACAGATGGTCAGCAAACAGGGACACCTACTTTGTCAACACCATGACCAGCTGGCTCATTTTTGGGAACGGCTATGGATGAGGTCCTCCTCGTTCTTCAACGAGTCAACATTACTTAAGGGGCATCCAACAGCAGAGAATTTTCTACTACAAGTCGTTTGAACATCTTGGCCATGTTCTGTTATAATCTCCACCCGGCACAGCCAGAAGAGGACTGGCCACCCCTCAGAGCCTGGTTCCTCTCTAGGTTTTTTCCTAGGTTCCGGCTTTTCTAGGGAGTTTTTCCTAGCCAACATGCTTCTACATCTGCATTGCTTGCTGTTTGGGGTTTTATGCTGGGTTTCTGTTCAGCACTTTGTGACATTGGCTGACGTAAAAAGGGCTTCATAAATATATTTGATTGATCTTCGGGAGGTTTTGTCTAAGACCTGCGCCACCTGTCTCTCTCTTCATCGCCTCTGGGACTGTGCCATCAACCTGCTTGCAGGCTCTGTGCCTCCATGTGGCCGCATTTACCCTCTGTCGGTGGCTGAAACCAATGCTATGGTGTACATCCAGGAGGCGCTCCAGCAGGGTTTCATTCGCACGTCCACCTCCCCTGCATCGGCAGGCTTCTTCTTCATGGCAAGAAGGACGGAGGGTTGAGCCCGTGCATTGATTACAGAAATCTGAAATCCATCACCACGAAGTACCGCTACCCTCTCCCGTTGGTACCGGCTGCGATCAAACAACTCTGTGGAGCTACAATTTGATCTTCATTGGAAGGGGGATGAATGGAAGACAGCCTTCAGCACGATGTCTGGTCACTACGAGTTGTCACCCGCTTCCCTTGAAACACAGTTTGTCCTACTGCCAATTCTGTCAAATTAAAAGAATTTGCAAAAAAGTCAGATTTTCGACAAGAATATGGCTGAGATGCAAAGAAAATTCAAGGTGTGGGGGTACACAAATAGTCAGATTAATACTGCCATTGAGAAAATTCTAAACAAATTGAGACATGATCTCTTTCAAGGACAGCCTTGCAAAAATAAGCATTCTTGCGTTCTAACTACCCGCTATTCAAAGTTCTCTGAACAAATTAAGGGAATCGTTCAAACATTGGCACATTCTAAGATTCGATGACAGTATTGGAAATGTGTTGGAAATGATAAAAAAATGTGGGTAAAACAAAGCGCAAATTAAATGTATGAATTTCAGAGCATCGCAGTACCATTAGGTGCAAAAACACAACTTACCCAGTTGCAGCCCACTTTTTGGAAGCGAACCCCTTGATTTTGTCCCTACTTACAGTTGAAGTCGGAAGTTTACATACACCTTAGCCAAATACATTTAAACTCAGTTTTTCACAATTTCTGACATTTAATCCTAGTAAAAATCCTCTGGCTTAGGTCAGTTAGAATCACCACTTTATTTTAAGTATGTGAAATGTCAGTAATGGTAGAGAGAATTATTGATTTATTTCAGCTTTTATTTCTTTCATCACATTCCCAGTGGGTCAGAAGTTTACATGCACTCAATTAATATTTGGTAGCATTGTCTTTAAACTGTTTAACTTGGGTCAAACGTTTCAGGTAGTCTTCCACAAGCTTCCCACAATAAGTTGGGTGAATTTTGGCCCATTCCTCCTGACAGAGCTGGTGTAACTGAGTCAGGTTTGTAGGCCTCCTTGCTCGCACACACTTTTTCAGTTCTGCCTACACATTTTCTATAGGATTGAGGTCAGGGCTTTGTGATGGCCACTACAATATCTTGACTTTGTTGTCCTTAAGTCATTTTGCCACAACTTTGGAAGTATGATTGTGGTCATTGTCCATTTGGAAGACCCATTTGCGAACAAGCTTTAACTTCCTGACTGATGTCTTGAGATGTTGCTTCAATATATCCACATAATTTCCCTTCGTGCACCAGTTCCTCCTGCAGCAAAGCACCCCCACAACATGATGCTGCCACCCCTGTGCTTCACAGTTGGGATGGTGTTCTTTGGCTTGCAAGCCTCCCCCTTTTTCCTCCAAACATAACGATGGTCATTATGGCCAAACAGTTATATTTTTGTTTCATCAGACCAGAGGACATTTCTCCAAAAAGTACAATCTTTGTCCCCATGTGCAGTTGCAAACCGTAGTCTGGCTACGGTTTCGGTGCAGTGGCTTCTTCCTTGCTGAGCGGCCCTTCGGGTTATGTCGATATATGACTTGTTTTACTGTGGATATAGATACTTTTGTACCTGTTTCCTCCAGCATCTTCACAGGGTCCTTTGCTGTTGTTCTGGGATTGATTTGCATTTTTTGCACCTAAGTACATTAAATTCTAGGAGACAGAACGCGTCTCCTTCCTGAGCGGTATGATGACTGCGTGGTCCCATGGAGTTTATTGCATACTATTGTTTGTACAGATGAACGTGGTACCTTCAGGCATTTGGAAATTGCTCCCAAGGATGAACCAAATTGTGGAGGTCTACAATTATTTTTCTGAGGTCTTGACTGATTTGTTTTGATTTTCCCATGATGTCAAGCAAAGAGGCACTGAGTTGTAAGGTAGGCCTTGAAATACATCCCAATTGACTCAAATTATGTCAATTAGCCTATCAGAAGCTTCTAAAGCCATGACATTTTCTGGCATTTTCCAAGCTGTTTACAGGCACAGTCAACTTAGTGTATGTAAACTTCTGACCCACTGGAATTGTGATACAGTGAAATAATCTGTCTGTAAACAATTGTTGGAAAAATTACTTATGTCTTGCACAAAGTAGATGTCGTAACCGACTTGCCAAAATTATAGTTTGTTAGCAAGAAAAACAAGTTAATGACTCCAGGTGTATGTAAACTTCCGACTTCAACTGTATATCGGCATTGAACATGTCGCCCTCCCTTGGAGAGGGGGTGACCTCGACCATTTATTGTTAAAACGAGAGGCTGCATGGATCTTTAATTTAAAGACCCTTGCTCCCTTCGGTCTCAACGTTGACTTTGATCTGAACTATATATCTATTGTCGTATGCTATCCTTTCATGTTTTTGTATGTTCTTATTATCTGAGAATTAACCAATGTTATCAGGCCATGATTGTGTGTTCTTTTACACTTTATAAACTAGTGACCCGCAGTGTTTGTCATTATACCCTGATGAAGACAGCTTGTCTATCAATGTTGGTTATTAAATTATTAAATTATTGCATCTGAGTGTGCGGCTCTTCTTTTCTTTTCCAAATGGTCACTACGAGTAGCTGGTGATGCCTTTTGGATTAGCCAATGCGCTGTCAGTGTTCCAGGCATTCGTCAATGAGGTGCTCCGGAACATGCTTGGATGCCAGGTGGTTGTGTATATCGACGACATCCTGGTCTACCTTAGAGGATCACATTGCTCACGTCCGAGTAGTCTCGGAACGCCTCCTGGCAAACCACCTGTATGTCAAATCGGAGAAGTGCCTATTCCATCAGGGGGATGTCTCCTTTTTGGGTTACTAGATCGGCCCGCAAGGAGTCATGATGGATGAGAAGGTGGATGATGTCAGGTCATGGCCAGTCCCAACCCCCATAAAGGTGTTCGAACGTTTTTGGGGATTGCCAACTACTACCGCTGATTCATTAAGAACGTTAGCCCGATCGCCTTTCCTCTCACTTCTTTCCTCAAGGATGGTCCCCGGAAATAGGGGTGGAATCCTGCCTTCTGCCTACTGAAGGGATGTTTCACCTCCGCCTCATTGCTCAAACATTCAGATCCTACGCTGCCCTTCGTGGTGGAGGTGGATGCTTCAGAAGTAAGTGTGGGTGCTATCCTGTCCCAACGTCAAGTTAATCCAAAGAAAACGCGCATATTACTCTAAAAAGCTGTCTCCTGCAGAGAGGAACAATGATGTTGATGAATTGGAGCTCCTGGCGCTGAAGTTGGCATTAGAGGACCCATTTCTCATCCTCACTGACCATCAGAACCTGGAGTACATTTTTTTTAAATTTTATTTAACCAGGTAGGCTAGTTGAGAACAAGTTCTCATTTGCAACTGCGACCTGGCCAAGATAAAGCATAGCAGTGTGAACAGACAACAACACAGAGTTACACATGGAGTAAACAATAAACAAGTCAATAACATAGTAGAAAAAAAGAATCTATATACATTGTGTGCAAAAGGCATGAGGAGGTAGGCAATAAATAGGCCATATGAGTGAATAATTACAATTTAGCAGATTAACACTGGAGAGAAATGATCAGATGAACATGTGCAGATAGAGATACTGGTGTGCAAAAGAGCAGAAAAGTAAATAAAATAAAAACAGTATGGGGATGAGGTAGGTAAATTGGGTGGGCTATATATCGATGGACTATGTACAGCTGCAGCGATCGGTTAGCTGCTCAGATAGCAGGTGTTTAAAGTTGGTGAGGGTGATAAAAGTCTCCAACTTCAGAGATTTTTGCAATTCGTTCCAGTCGCAGCAGGCAGAGAACTGGAAGGAAAGGCGGCCAAATGAGGTTTTGGCTTCAGGGATGATCAGTGAGATACGCCTGCTGGAGCGTGTGCTACGGGTGGGTGTTGCCATCGTGACCAGTGAACTGAGATAAGGCGGAGCTTTACCTAGCATAGACTTGTAGATGACCTGGAGCCAGTGGGTCTGGCGACGAACATGTAGCGAGGGCCAGCCGACTAGAGCATACAGGTCTCGGGGGTGGGTGGTATAAGGTGCTTTAGTAACAAAACGGATGTCAGTGTGATAAACTGCATCCAGTTTGCTAGGTAGAGTATTGGAAGCTATTTTGTAGATGACATCGCCGAAGTCGAGGGTCGGTAGGATAGTCAGTTTTACTTGGGTAAGTTTTGCGGCGTGAGTGAAGGAGGCTTTGTTATGTGAAATAGAAAGCCGACTAGATTTGATTTTGGATTGGAGATGTTTGATATGAGTCTGGAAGGAGAGTTTGCAGTCTAGCCAGACACCTAGGTACTTATAGATGTCCACATATTCTAGGTCAGAACCATCCAGGGTGGTGATGCTAGTCGGGCGTGCGGGTGCAGGCAGCGAACGGTTGAAAAGCATGCATTTGGTTTTACTAACGTTTAAGAGCAGCTGGAGGCCACGGAAGGAGTGTTGTATGGCATTGAAGCTCGTTTGGAGGTTAGATAGCACAGTGTCCAAGCAAGGGCCAGAAGTATACAGAATGGTGTCGTTTGCGTAGAGGTGGATCAGGGAATCGCCCGCAGCAAGAGCAACATCAGAACGTTTTGATCTCGGAGCCTTCAGAGCGCACACTGGGCACTCTAGCCGAGGAGTAGGGTTGATCCAAGCGTTCTGACCTAAAAACAGCAGTCAAGCACCCAAGCTAACTGCTCTTAAACGCTACATATGGACAGTGAGGCTACTGAACCCGCACCAAGCCAGGTGGGCCCTTTTCTTCACCAGATTCGATTTCACACTGACATATCTCCCAGGTTAAAAAAACATCAAAGCTGATGCCTTGTCCCATCTCTACAATTCGGGAGAGGTTCCTGTCTTGAGTACACCCATAATTCTGCCCTCTCGAGTAGTAGCCCCCGTGCTCTGGGATGTAGATGTGGACATTCGCCAGGACTTGGTGAGGGAACCGGCATCTGCTACCTGTCCTCCTGAGCGCACCTACATTCCCAGGGGAATAAGGGATCGGCTGTGCACCTGGGAGCACACAGCTGTCATCACTGGTCATTCAGGTATCACCCGCACCATTCAATCTCTCTGGAAAGTACTGATGGCCCACCTTGGTGCAGGATGTCACTCGTTATGACAACTCCTGTTCCATATGTGCCTAATCCAAATCCCCCTGGAACGCTCCAGCAGGGAATCTCCTCCCCGTGCCTCAGCATCCTTGGTCTCATCTGTCTATTGATTTTGTCACGATCTCCGCTCTTCTAGTTTTACCACCATATTTTTGATATTGGACAGATTCTCTAAATCATGTTGTTTCATCCCTCTCTCTGTTCTCCATACTTCTATCCAGGTCACCGAGGCACTGTTCCTGCAGGTCTTCTGGCACTATGGCCTCCAGGAGGCTATAATCTCTGAGCATGGCCCCCGATTCACATCACTTGTATGGAAGGCCTTCATGGAGAAGATGGGGGTCACGGTCAGCCTCACTTCCGGGTACCAGCCTCAGTCTAATGGGCAGGTGGAGAGGATGAACCGGGAGCTGGGGAGGTTCTTAAGGGGCCAATGCCAGTACTGGCAGAGGGAATGGGCACGATTCCTTCACTGGGCTGAATACGCGCAGAATTCATTGCAACACTCCTCCACGGGGCTGACTCCCTTCTAGTGTGTTCTGGGTTATCAGCCCGTGAACTCCGAGCCAGACCGAAACTCCTGCGGTGGACGAGTGGTTTAGGCTTGCAGAAGAGGTATGGAATGATGCCCACATGAGACTCCAGTGCGCCGTCTGCCATCAGTAAACGTTGGCAAAAAAGCTTCATTAAATTGTTGCCAGCAAACAGCTGCAGTAACCAACGATCTGGATAACATAAAAACAGCCTAACCAGCTCTGCTAGGGTGAGTAAAATGGTCAGAGTGAGCTGTTCTCTCATTTGTGTCTGGAAGTAGCTAGAAAGCTAGCCAACATTAGCCAGTTAGCTTGGGTGCTTGACTGCTGTTTTTAGGTCAGAACGCTTGGATCAACCCTACTCCTCGGCCAGAGTGCCCAGTGTGCGCTCTGAACGCTCCGAGATCAAAGCGTTCTGAGTTTACGAACGCCCAGAGCACACTCTGGCACTGCAGATTCAATTTACGAATACACCCACAGTATAAGCCAGTCTTTAGTCTTGAAATCTTTGGTTGTATAGTACAAAGCCTCACATGTGAATCCTTAAAGAGATGGGTGAGGCTAATGCTTTAAGAGAACGATGCTGAATGGGTGTAGACTAAAAAGAGCTCTCCAGTAGGTACCAAAATATTCAAGAGACATTTTCTCAAAAGTGAGGTTACTAGTTTATCAACTTTCAAAGCAAAATTACTTTCCCATTGTTCCTCAACTGTAGTGTTTGATATACAATTTTCTAGCTCTGAGTCTCTACTTTTATCCCATGTTAAACCGAATCGAGCCAGTCGGTCACTTACAGCGCCTTTGGTTATCCTAAAATGTATTAAATGTATATGTAAAAAAAATCCTCTGAAATCTACACGCAATACCCCAGAATGACATAGCAAAAACAGGTTTTTAGAAAGTTTGCTAATTTTATAACAAATTGAAAACAAAAATACCTTATTTACATAAGTATTAAGACTCTTTGTTATGAGACTTGAATATGAGTTTAGGTACATCCTGTTTACATTGATCATCCTTGAGATGTTTCTACAACTTGATTGGAGTCCACTTGTGGTAAATTCAATTGATTGGACATTATTTGGAAAGGCACACACTTGTCTATATAAAGTTGACAGTGCATGCCAGAGCAAAAACCAAGCCATGAGGTCGAAGGAATTGTCCGTAGAGTGTCAAGACAGGATTGTGTCGAGGCACAGATCTGGTGAAGGGAACCAAAACATTTCTGCAGCATTGAATGTCACAAAGGACAGTGGCCTCCATAATTATTTAATGGAAGGAGTTTGGAACCCCCAAGACTCTTCTTAGAGCTGGCTGCCCGGCCAAACTGCGAAATCTGGGGAGAAGGGCCTTGGTCAGGGAGGTGACCAAGAACCCGATGGTCACTCACAGAGCTCTAGAGTTCCTCTGTGGAGATGGGAGAAACTTCCAGAAGGACAACCATCTCTGCAGCACTCCATCAATCAGGCCTTTATGGTAGAGTGGCCAGACGGAAGCCACTCCTCAAGTAAAAGGCACATGACAGCCCGCTTGGAGTTTGGCAAAAGCCACCTAAAGACCATGAGAAACAATATTCTCAGAAATGTTCCATATGCACAAAAAGCTTATTTCTCTCAAATGTTGTGCACAAATGTGTTCCCATCCGTGTTAGTGAGCATTTTTCCTTTGCCAACATAATCCACCCACCTGACTGGTGTGGCATATCAAGAAGCTGATTATTAATCATGATCATTACACAGGTGCACCTTGTGCTGGTAAACGGCCACTCTAAAATGTGCAGTTTTTCAGACAACACAATATCACAGATATCTCAGGTTTTGAGGGAGTGTGCAATTGGCATGCTGACTGCAGGGATGTCCACCAGAGCTGTTGCCAGAGAATTGAATGTTCATTTCTCTACCATAAGCTGCCTCCAACATTGTTTTAGAGAATTTGGCAGTGCGTCCAACCGGCCTCACAACCACAGACCATGTGTAACCACCCCAGCCGAGGACCTCCTCCACCTGCGGGACCATCTGAGACTGCTGATGAAAAACAGTGGAGTTGCGCAACCAAATAATTTCTGTCCGAAAACGTCTTCGCTTGTAGTCTTAACCTGACTGCAGTTTGGCGTAGTATCCGACTTCAGTGGGCAAATGCTCACCTTTGATGACCACTGGCACACTGGAGAAGTGTGCTCTTCTCGGATTAATCCCAGCTGTACCGGGCAATGGCAGACAGTGTGTATGGCATTTTGTGGACGAACAGTGTGCTGATGTCAATGTGTTAAACAGATTGCCCCATGGTGGGATTATGGTATGGGCATGCATAAGCTACTGACAATGAACCCAATTGCATTTAATCAATGGCAATTTGAATGCACAGAGGTACCATGATGAGATCCTGAGGCCCATTGTTGTGCCATTTATCCGCAGCCGTCATCTCATGTTTCAGCATGATAATGTACAGCCAGCCCCATGTCGCAAGGATCTGTACACAATTTCTGGAAGCTGAAAATGTCCCAGTTCTAACATGGTCTACATATTCACCAGACATGTCACCCATTGAGCATGTTTGGGAGGCTTTGGATCGACGTGTATGACAGCATGTTCCAGTTCCAGCAAATATCGAGCAACTTTGCACACCTATTGAAGTGGAACAACATTCCACAGGCCACAATCAACAGCCTGATCAACTCTATGCGAAGGAGTTGTCGCGCTGCATGAGTCAAATGGTGGTCACACCAGATACTGACTGGTTTTCTGAACCACGCCTATACCTTTTTTTGAAGGTATCAGTGGCCAACAGATCAGTCATGTGAAATCCATAGAATAGGGCCTAATTCATTTATTTCAGTTGACTGATTTCCTTATATGAACTGTAACTCAGTAAAATCTTTCAAATTGTTACCTGTGTACCTACCTTTTTAACAAAACAAAGCAATAGGAGGGAGAAGCAAACCACTGTGCTCATTCTCCTTTGCGACCCCTGCTGGTGGCAACATGTATAAACAATTCCCAATGGAAATCGTTGGAAGACCAGAATAATAGTTATACAAGGGGTTCCCCAACTTTTTCAATCGGGGCCTCCCTTCCAGAATTGGTGGTAGGTGCGGTAAAGTCTATTTCTGTGGGCACAGACACTGTTCATGACACAAACAGGTTTAAAGCAAATGTTCTTGCAATTCTATGCATTTGGCCATGTCTAATGTGTATTCATGTGATATGAGTGTCTAAAAAATTACAACAATATCTATGATCTAAAAAAATCGCAATTAAAAAAAAATGAGCTAATTGATCTGGACATTTCTGAAAAGTTATACATCTCTCTCTAAGGTATGCAATGACTAACATGACAATAGGAATTGATGATGCATTTGACCCAATTTCAAAATTGCACCTTGTACATTCTACTATTAAAACTTTCAAAGGTAAATTTAAAGACGGACTGAGTTCCTGCCGAACCTGCGCGCTCCCCCTTGTGGGCGCAACCCACTGTTTGACACAACAATATCTAAACCATTTTTACATTACCTTATGGGCAGCCACAACTATACTGTATGAAAATAAACTAATTATAAATAAACGTCACAAATTATAAACCTACAATTTGTTATTTGTAGATCAGTCAGTCAGTCACAATTTACCCATGATACATTGTGGTTTTGATCCTATCGAACACGGCCATGGACTACTTAGCTACATCCCAAAATAACATCAGACTTTTCGGGAGGGAAAGAGTTGATGATGGTTGGAAGAGCGCCTTTACCTTGAAAAGACAGTTAAATGGCATCCCTTGCGAGGACAAGAACAATATGTATGTCAGGAGGAAAAGTGCAGTATTATCACAAGGAAAGGTATACTTGGAATACGGGGGAGGAATAGAGGGGAAAAGAGAGGCAGATGAGGTCGAAGAGAGAAGGAGGAAAGGGTGTTTGAGTCGGTTAGCGGGCGGGCGGAAAAAAGGGAGATTGGAAGAAAGTGTAAGCAGAGTGAGCTGTACGCCGGATAGAAGACAGGAGGCGAAATGGAAGTGAATGAGGGCGAAGTATCGGAGGTGGTAGGTGCGGTAAAGTCATCGGAGATTGATGTATGCACCGATGATCAGGATGAAGAAGAATCTGTGACAGTAGGTGTGAAGTTTATGTAGAAAGTGGACTCTTGCCTTTTGGCTGATCGATTTGTGGTTTCACGGTGGGTGGAAAAAAAGTGTTGGGTCATGTGGAATCGGTGAGGGTAACTGGAAGTGGTCTAGTGATAATTGTTTGTGTTTCTGTTGGGCAGAGGAATAATGCGCTTGAAGTAAAACGAATGGAGGTAAGTAAAGTGAAGCGTTTCGTTCAAGAAAAAGGCACCAATAAAAGGAGATATAACTTGGGGTAGATATAGACGTTGACCAGTTGAAGGCAAATATTCCCGGTGAATGTGATGCTCGGCGTTTGATGCGACGCAGACAGGGTGGGGAAACAGAGTCAGTGTCTGTTCTTTTGAGTTTTGAAGCCGAGTCTTTGCCTGATAAAGTGAAGATGGGATATATAAGTTATCCTGTACGAGCGTATGTGCCGAATATGTTAAGATGTTACAGGTGTCAAGCTTATGGGCATGTGGCAGCAGTGTGTAGGAGGGAGGGACCAAGGTGTGAGAAATGTGCATAAGGGCATGAGACAAAGGATTGTGTTGTATTGGGGAAAGTAGTGGAATGTGTTAATTGTAGGGGTGCCCATGGAGCTGGGGTTCAGAAATGTCCCGTGCGAGAGAAACAGGTTGAGGTTTCTAGAGTTAAGAGTAGAGCAGAAGTTGTCATATGCTGAGGCGGTGGAGAAAGTAGAGGAAGATGGGAGAAGTGGTGAGAGTAGTAAAGATATACCAGTACAGAGGGATAGGCCAAAAAGTGAAATAAGTTTCAGTAAGATTGGATTTTTAGCATTTACAGCAATGGTTATTAATTGTACTGTAGGAATAGATCTCAGTCTCAGAAAATTGAGGTTGTGGTGGCAGCTGTAGAGAGGCATTTGGGTGTGCAGGACTTGACAGCAGGAGAGTTACAGGATGTGGTGATTTCCCATCCTTTTAGGGTGATGGCATGAGGTAGGAATAAATACATATAATAATTTTGAAATTAGTGAATATAGTGTTAGATGGGTATTTAGTAAATTGTTCTACTTTAAGTAAAGTATAAGGTCTTGTAGGTCTGGCAGTAATGCAACAAATTGGATGCAACCCTCGTTAACCTCATAGGAGATGAAAGACCTCCAATCGTCAACATGACTGGCTGCGTTTTGCTACAATCATTATTTAGTTTTCCAAGGACCCATAAAACAGAGGCAGTGGGAGAACCTATTAAAGTAAGTGAAAATGTCACTAGTTAACTTTACATATCACCAGCTTGCCAACTTCATATTAGCTATCTTGATGTACTTTATTTATCGTTGTAACACCAAAATGCATTTGTAGCTAGGTAGGTAACGTTAGCTAGCTAACAGCCATGGAAGAGGGTGAAAGGATTAGCTAGCACTTCCAGGTGTCAGAAGGGAGAGTAGGCTACTCGGGCTAGGGAAGTTCCAGCCCCTAGCGAGAAACTGAGGACAGAGTGATATAGCATCGTAATATTAAGGGCTGTCTAACTTGAGTATAATGGAAAGGAAAAAATGCAGCCTGTTTCCTTGTGATGTTTTCTGTCTTCAGATACAGAGAGCTGTCGAAGCCTGTCTGCAGATGAAGAGGTCCCAGTGAATTTCCCAAGAGAGTAAGGGTACATCCCTGTATGCCATGGAGTATATACCGTTTTAAAAGTCACACAATGTAGAAACCTATTACAACTGGAGCAGACCAACCCTGCTGGGTGTGCATGCTTCTGTTTTAGCCCAGCACTAAAACACCTTATTCAATATATCAAGCCTAATTAGTTAATAAGCCAGTGTCCTAGTTTGCTCACCCAGTAGATCAGGGATAAGTGGCTTGAGGTTGGCCAACACTGGTATTGTCTTTTTTTGGTTCACCGGAAATTGTTTTGGTAATAATAGCCTACTTGTTACTAAAATGTCTAACCTTTACATATGCGTTAGCTTACTTATACACATTGAAATTGTTGATTCTTTGAAGTTGCGTTTAAACTTGTTTTAATTGTTAACTATTATTCAAGATTAACTAGTGTTGATGTTGATTAATCACAGATCACATTCCTGCAATAAAGAGGGGAATGGAATCTGTCTCTAATTTGTCTGTTGTTTTCTCAAATGAACATTACCTTTTTGTTCAGTCATAAGCTCTCCAATTATTTTTATTTGATTCTCGCTATTTTTTCCAGGATATCAACCATGTGAACCCATTTTGCAGCTGATAATGGCATACAATGCCAGTGCAGCCATAGGCCTACAGTGGTTCCCAACTCCAGTCCTTGAATACCCCCAACAGCACACATTTTTGATGTAGACCCAGGCAAACATACCTGATTCAACTCATTGATAATTAGTCAATGAGGGCCTGATAATTAGGGCCTGATAATTAGTTGACAAGTGTGTTTGTCCGGGGCTACACTAAAGCTGTACTGTTGGGGATACTCAAGGATCGGAGTTGGGAACCACTGGCCCACAGTATAATGGCCTTTGCCTTTTGGGCATTTGCAATGAACCCCTTGACATTATGCATCTGAAGCATAGGATAGCTTAAATCACACAGTTTACATGTTGTTCTCTATATTCTCTATATGTTCTCAACTTAAAAACGATACCAGTAGACAATGTATATGAAGCTAGTCATTATACTAGATTTTGTACATGCCTTGTGCTGACATTACATATTTTGTTTCAAATACAACCCTTGAAATCTAGGTGGTGAAATGTCTGGAAGCACGAGATGGGATCCTTAGCTTAAAACATACACACAACTACTACTACCAAGTCCAATGCCAGATACTTTTCTCCATGGTCTGAGTGGCACTGTGATAAAGATGGTTTGACGAAGACTACCACAACAATTACATTGTCTATGCTAAATGTGTTTAAATTGTTAAGAAATAAAATAGTTAGGCTATAAGAAATACTTTATATTCAATGGGACTAGGCAAAGCAAAGATTACTATTTTAATTTCACCCATACAACAATGTAGCCTATTATTAAAGTACAGTATGTTTACAATATCATAAACAGTATTTTACATGTTCCAAATTACATTTTACATATTCATACAGTTTTGTCTTGACAAAGTGAAGGTGCTCTACTCAAATGGCACAACAGAACCATTCAGATTGACCAAAGCATATCATTTAACAACCATCTTGTATAATTGAGAGAAGTCTCCTTTCATATCTGGAAAAGGACAAAGCAGTAGAAGTAGAAACGGATGCTTCTGCAGCATTGCTCATCTTCACAGTGGGTATCCAGTCAGCATGGGTGTCTTAATAATAGAGGTCAAATGAAAAGCACACCTGATGTTAGAATATCACTTCTTCAGGTCACCTATACCATCAGGTCTGTTAATTGCTTGTTTGTGTTTAATTCATTCTGGTGTTTTAATGCCATATAAAGATTACATCTATTGTTGGGCTGGAACAAGCAATAGTCAACGCAGCAGGTTGTCCTATCCTATTGAGACCTTTTTCCTATGTTGTAATGTCCATACATTTTCACTCTTATGAATAAAAGTTCTCAACAAATTTTCAGTGGGTTATCATATGAACATATAACCACCGGAGCTTTTTTGGAAAATAATGTCCTCCAGGCAATATGGATGTCATATTGTACAATTTGTGGCTCCCCTTTTCATGGTCATGGCTAGAAGGGATCCAGTTTTTGTAAAAATGAACGTCATTTGATATTCCGTAGCAAATATCAAAAGCTGGATCCCTTTTAGCCAAGACCCCTCTTTCATAGGCCTTGATAACATGGTTGCATTCAAGACAAGGTCGTTTTTATTGGTCTGTTGTCGGTGTCAGTAGGGTAGGCTACCATCGTATTAAAAAACATTCTGCCTATTCCTCCAGTCATATAACGTATGGTATATTTGCATGAAAAGTTTATCAAAAGGCCACATTATTCCCATGCGAAGGAAACAGCTCTGATATTGCTTATGAACCTATGTCGCTAACGTTAGGCGCTTATTAATAGCCTAAATTATCACTATCCAATCTACTCATCACATGATTAGTACATTTACATTAGTCTGCAAATGCGATGATAGAGGCACACCATTCTTTGTTATAAAGGTGCATTTTAATGGTGAAAAATAGCTTCCCTAAAACTTTAAACACATGCTAATTGGTAGACTACCAGCCATCTTGCTAGCTAATTTAGTGTTGTTGCTAACAAAACTCGAAATCGATCAGACTTGATTTACCAGTGATGAAATTATCGTAGCAGACCAGTTACTGACAGCTGTCTGTGATCAGGCCTTTACAAGCAAAACGGTTTCTTCGCTTTTCTGACAGTTTTTGAGTCTTATCTCACTGGTGTCACCAATGGTGTTTCATGATTGCGGGGAATCTTTAAACATGTTTTTTTCCCGTCGTCTTTCCTGCCTTATTAGAGCAGCCAAATACTCTACAGAAAATTATCGTAGTAATGAATCAACTCGTTTTAGGCACTGTTATCATTTAGTTTGGAGAAGCCACTCGGTTGTTGTTGTCAGAAGAATAAAGGCGGTGGTCTTCCAACATGGCAGCCAGGAGGCGTCGTACGTCAACTGCGAGCCCTCTATTGTTGTATACGCCATCTCAAGCTAGTCTCAAAATGAGATGGCAACTATCATCTACAGTACCTACAAGGAACATGGTAATCATAAGGTTGCCTAACACCAAATGCAATTAGAAAGTAATTCATCCCTATGTGTGAGATTTGTGGGTTTTTTAAAAATATGCCATAAAACGAACTTTTCTGGAACACAGTTCAAATAAATAAATAAATTGATGGGGAAAAAAATTCGTGGAACATTTTTCATGATGAAAATACGAACTAATATATTATTTTGTATGGGGGTGTGATATTTATGTTCTTAAAATATATGATAATATATTTAAAAATATGTCACGTTTATATATGAGTTTTAAATATACAGTGCATTCGGAAAGTATTCAGATATCTTTCATTTTTCCACTTTTTATTACGTTACAGCCTTACTCTAAAATTGATTCAATTGTTTTTCTCCCTCATCAATCTACACACAATACCCCATAATGACTAAGCAAAAACAGGTTAAGAAATTTTGGCAAATGTATTAAAAAAAACAGAAATTTCACATTTACGTAAGTATTCAGAACCTTTACTCTGTACTTTGTTGAATCACCTCTGGCCGAAATGACGCTACAAGCTTGGCACACCTGAATTTGAAGAGTTTTTCCCATTCTTCTCTGCAGATCCTCTCAAGCTCTGTCGGGTTGGATGAGGAGCGTCGGCGCATAGCTATTTTCAGGTCTCCAGAGATGTTCGATCGGGTTCAAGTCCGGGCTCTGGCTGTGCCACTCAAGGACATTCAGAGACTTGTTGCGAAGCCAGTCCTGCATTATCTTGGCTGTGTACTTATGGTCGTTGTCCTGTTGGAAGGTGAACCGTCGCCCCAGTCTGAGGTCCTGTACGCTCTGGAGCAGTTTTTCATCAAGGATCTCGCTGTACTTTGCTCCGTTCATCATTCCCTCGATCCTAATTAGTCTCCCAGTCCCTGCCGCGGAAAAACATCACCACAGCATGATGCTGCCACCACCATGCTTCACCGTAGGGATGGTGCCAGGTTTCCTCTTGACGTGAGGCTTGGTATTCAGGCAAGAGTTCAATCAAGGTTTCATCAGACCAGAAAATCTTGTTTCTCATCATCTTACACTTATCTCCATCACTAGCTTTAAGCACCAACTGTCAGAGTAGCTCACAGATTACTGCACCAGTACATAGCCCACCTATAATTTAGCCCAAACAACTACCTCTTTCCCTACTGTATTTTATTTATTTATTTAGCTCCTTTGCACCCCATTATTTTTATTTCTACTTTGCACATTCTTCCACTGCAAATCTACCATTCCAGTGTTTTACTTGCTATATTGTATTTACTTTGCCACCTCATTTGCTCACATCTTATATAGACTTGTTTTTGCTGTATTATTGACTGTATGTTTGTTTTACTCCTTGTGTAACTCTGTGTCATTGTATGTGTCGAACTGCTTTGCTTTATCTTGGCCAGGTCGCAATTGTAAATGAGAACTCGTTCTCAACTTGCCTACCTGGTTAAATAAAGGTGAAATAAAATGCATTTTAAAAAATCTGAGTCCATTAGCTGCTTTTTGGCAAACTTCAAGCGGGCTGTCATGTGCCTTCTACTGAGGAGTGGCTTCCGTCTGGCCACTCTACCATAAAGGCCTGATTGGTGGAGTTCTGAAAATATATTTGTCCTTCTGGAAGGTTCTCCCATCTCCACAGAGGGTCTCTGGAACTCTGTCAGAGTGACCATTGGGTTCTTTGTGACATCCCTGACCAAGGCACTTTTCCCCCAATTGCTCAGTTTGGCCGGGCGGCCAGCACTAAGAAGAGTCTTGGTGGTTCCAAACTTCTTCCATTGAAGAATGATGGAAGCCACTGTGGGTACCTTCAATGCTGCAAACATTTTTTGTCACCCTTCCCCAGATCTGTGCCTTGACACAATTCTGTCTCTGAGCTCTACGGATAATTCCTTCGACCTCATGTCTTGGTTTTTGCTTTGACATGCACTGTCAACTGTGGGACCTTATATAGACAGGTGTGGGCCTTTCCAAATCATG
Organism: Oncorhynchus mykiss; assembly: GCF_057628025.1. Taxonomy (NCBI): domain Eukaryota; kingdom Metazoa; phylum Chordata; class Actinopteri; order Salmoniformes; family Salmonidae; genus Oncorhynchus; species Oncorhynchus mykiss. The sequence continues at coordinate 10,915,601 of NC_143049.1, forward strand.
TCCAATCAATTGAATTTACCACAGCTGGACTCCAATCAAGTTGTAGAAACATCTCAAGGATGATCAATGGAAACAGGATGAACCTGAGGATGCACTTGATTTCTTATGTAAATAAGGTCATATATGGCCATATATTACTTTACCGTATAGGGTCTCTGGTCTTACCGCCTTAGTGGATCACGCCAGCAGTAGAGGTCGCCAGCTTGTAGTCCTAAAAAACGGATATGAGTTAGCGGTTTCTACTTCTGGTTCATTGGCCATTCCTATGGAGGAAATTAATGGGGAAAGAATGGGGTTTTGGGATCAATGCCTTAAATAAGGTCTGAGGTTAACACAGGCTTAGGAGTTCTTATGCATTTTGTTCTATTTGCATTTGTATTTATTAAGGATCCCCAGCTACTCTTCCTGGGGTCCAGCAACATTAAGGCAGTTATATACAATTGAAAATATTACATGAGATTACATTTCATAACATTTTACCCAATTTATTTAGTGTGTTACCTCGGGTCACTACTCCACTATCACATATTTACAATACAATATCCATGTGTAAGTGTGTGTAGAGTGTGTGTCTTATCATGTGTTTATGTGTCTGTGCCTGTGTGTGTGTTTCTCTTCACAGTCCCCGCTGTTCCATAAGGTGTATTTTTATCTGTTTTTAAAATCTGATTCCACTGCTTGCATCAGTTACATGATGTTGAATAGAGTTCCAAGTAGCCATGGTTCTATGTAGTACTCTGCGCCTCCCATAGTCTGTTCTTGACTTGGGGATTGTGAAGAGACCTTTGGTGGGATGCCTTGTGGGGTATGCATGGGCTTCCGAGCTGTGTGCTGATAGTTTAAACAGACACCTCCATGCATTCAGCATGTGAACACTTTTTACAAATACAAGTAGTGATGAAGTCAATTTCTCCTCCACTTTGAGCCATGAGAGATTTACATGCATATTATTAATGTCAGCTCTCCAAGTACATTTAAGGGCCAGCCGTGCTGTCCTGTTCTGAGCCAATTGTAATTTTCCGAGGTCCCTCTTTGTGGTACCTGACCACACGACTGAACAGTAGTCTATGTGCGACAACACTAGAGCCACTAGGACCTGCCTTGTTTATAGTGTTGTTGAAAAGTCAGAGCAGCCCTTTATTATGGATAGACTTGTCCCCATCTTAGATACTGTTGTATCAGTATGTTATGTCCATGACAGGGTTACACCAAGCAGTTGTCACCTCAACTTGCTCAATTTCCACATTGTTTATTACAAGATTTAGTTGAGGTTTAGTGAATGATTCGTCCCAAATACAATGCTTTTAGCTTTTGAAATATTTAGGACTAACTTATTCCTTACCACCCATTCTGAAACTAACTGCAGCTATTTGTTAAGTGTTGCAGTGATTTCACTTGCTGTAGTAGCTGACGTGTATAGTGTTGAGTCATCCGCATACATAGACATACTGGCTTTACTCAAGGCCAGTGGCATGTCATTAGTAAAAACTAAATAAAAAGTAAGGGGCCTAGACAGCTGCCCTCGGGAATTCCTGATTCTACCTGGATTGTGTTGGAGAGGCTTCCTTTAAAGAACACCCTCTGTATTCTGTTAGACAGGTAACTCTTTATCCACAATATAGCAGGGGGTGGAAAGCCATAACACATATGTTTTTCTGTCAGCAGACTGATCGATAATGTCAAAAGCCACACCGAAGTCTAACAAAACAGCTGTTGTCAATTTGTTTACAGTAAAATAGCATTGTATCTGGTCAAACACAATTTTGTACAAAAGTTTAAGAAGGGTTCATAACAGTCTGATTGGTTGGCTATTTGAGCCAGTAAAGGGGGCTTTACTATTCTTGGGTAACATAATTACTTTTGTTTCCCTCCAGGCCTGAGGGCACACACTTTCTGGTAGGCTAAGATTGAAGATATGGCAAATAGGAGTTGCAATATCGTCTGTTATTATCCTCAGTAATTTTCCATCCAAGTTGTCAGACCTCGGTGGCTTCTCATTGATGATAGACAACAGTCATTTTTTCAATTCTTTCACACTCACTTTACAGAATTCAAAATTACAATGCTTGTCTTTCATAATTTGATCAGTTATATTTATACTTGGATGTGTAGTGTCAGCGTTTGTTGCTGGCATGTCATGCCTAAGTTTGCTAATCTTGCCAATGAAAGAAAATCATTAAAGTAATTGGCAATATCAGTGGGTTTTGTGATGAATTAGCCATCTGTTTCAATGAATGATGGAGCTGAGTTTGCCTTTTTTCCGAACATTTCATTTAAGGTGCTCCAAAGGTTTTTACTATCATTTATCTTTGTTTCATTGTATAGTTTTCTTTTCTTCTTTTTATTCAATTTCATCACATGATTTCTCAATTTGCAGTACGTTTTCCAATTGGTTGTGCAGCCAGACTTATTTACCATTCCTTTTGCCTCATCCCTCTCAACCATACAATTTTTTAATTCCTCATCAATCCACTGGGATTTAACAATTTTTACAGTAATTTTCTTAATGGTTGCATGCTTATTAGTAACTGGAATAAGCAATTTCATAAATGTGTCAAGTGCAGCATCTGGTTGCTCCAAATTACACAACACAGACCAACAAATAGTATTTACAACAACAACATAGGAATCACTACAAAACTTATGGTATGTCCTCTTATAAACTATATCAGGCCCAGCCTTTGGAACTTTGGTTTTTCTAAATATGGCTACTATATTGTTATCACTACATCTGATGGATTTGGATACTGCTTTAATGCACATTTCTGTAGCATTAGTAAAGATGTGATCACTACATTTTGATGATTTCATTTCTGTGCTGTTTGTAAATACCCTGGTAAATTGGTCTGATAACCTGAACCAGGGTTGCAGGCACTAGTTATAGTTTGAAGCTTTTTTCTTGAATTGACAGCTTGATGAAAGCCAGTCAATATTTAAATCACCCAGAAAATGTACCTCTCTGTTGACTGTTACAGTGCCTTGCGAAAGTATTCAGCCCCCTTGAACTTTGCGACCTTTTGCCACATTTCAGGCTTCAAACATAAAGATATAAAACTGTATTTTTTGTGAAGAATCAACAACAAGTGGGACACAATCATGAAGTGGAACGACATTTATTGTATATTTCAAACTTTTCTAACAAATCAAAAACTGAAAAATTGGGCGTGCAAAATTATTCAGCCCCCTTAAGTTAATACTTTGTAGCGCCACCTTTTGCTGCGATTACAGCTGTAAGTCTCTTGGGGTATGTCTCTATCAGTTTTGCACATCGAGAGACTGACATTTTTTCCCATTCCTCCTTGCAAAACAGCTCGAGCTCAGTGAGGTTGGATGGAGAGCATTTGTGAACAGCAGTTTTCAGTTCTTTCCACAGATTCTCGATTGGATTCAGGTCTGGACTTTGACTTGGCCATTCTAACACCTGGATATGTTTATTTTTGAACCATTCCATTGTAGAATTTGCTTTATGTTTTGGATCATTGTCTTGTTGGAAGACAAATCTCTGTCCCAGTCTCAGGTTTTTTGCAGACTCCATCAGGTTTTCTTCCAGAATGGTCCTGTATTTGGCTCCATCCATCTTCCCAGCAATTTTAACCATCTTCCCTGTCCCTGCTGAAGAAAAGCAGGCCCAAACCATGATGCTGCCACCACCATGTTTGACAGTGGGGATGGTGTGTTCAGCTGTGTTGCTTTTACGCCAAACATAACGTTTTGCATTGTTGCCAAAAAGTTCAATTTTGGTTTCATCTGACCAGAGCACCTTCTTCCACATGTTTGGTGTGTCTTCCAGGTGGCTTCTGGCAAACTTTAAACGACACTTTTTATGGATATCTTTAAGAAATGGCTTTCTTCTTGCCACTCTTCCATAAAGGCCAGATTTGTGCAATATACGACTGATTGTTGTCCTATGGACAGAGTCTCCCACCTCAGCTGGAGATCTCTGCAGTTCATCCAGAGTGATCATGGGCCTCTTGGCTGCATCTCTGATCAGTCTTCTCCTTGTATGAGCTGAAAGTTTAGAGGGATGGCCAGGTCTTGGTAGATTTGCAGTGGTCTGATACTCCTTCCATTTCAATATTATCGCTTGCACAGTGCTCCTTGGGATGTTTAAAGCTTGGGAAATCTTTTTGTATCCAAATCCGGCTTTAAACTTCTTCACAACAGTATCTCGGACCTGCCTGATGTGTTCCTTGTTCTTCATGATGCTCTCTGCGCTTTTAACGGACCTCTGAGACTATCACAGTGCAGGTGCATTTATACGGAGACTTGATTACACACAGGTGGATTGTATTTATCATCATTAGTCATTTAGGTCAACATTGGTGTCACGTTCTGACCTCTATTTCTGTTGTTTTGTATTTATTTAGTATGGTCAGGGCGTGAGTTGGGTGGGCAGTCTATGTTTGTTTTTCTATGTTTTGGGGCATTTCTATGTTTTCGGCCTAGTATGGTTCTCAATCAGAGGCAGGTGTCATTAGTTGTCTCTGATTGAGAATCATACTTAGGTAGCCTGGGTTTCACTGTGTGTTGGTGGGTGATTGTTCCTGTCACTGTGTTTGTTGTCACAGGATAGGCTGTATAGGTTTTCACGTTCCGTTTGTTGTTTTGTAGATTTGAGTTATTTCATGTATCGTTCAGTTTTCCATTAAAGAACATGAATAACCACCACGCTGCTTTTTGGTCCGCTTCTCCTCCTACAGACGAACGTCGTTACAGAATCACCCACCGCAACAGGACCAAGCGGCGTGGTAACGGGCAACAGCAGCACAAGGAGGAATGGACTTGGGATGATGTGTTGGACGGCAAGGGTTGCTACACATGGGAGGAGATCCTGGCGGGAAAGGATCGCCTTCCATGGGAACAGGTGGAGGCAGCGAGGAGAGCAGAGGCAGCCGGAGAGAGGAGCCGGCGATATGAGGGAACACGGTTGGCAAGGAAGCCCGGGAGTCAGCCCCAAAAATTTCTTGGGGGGGGGGCTAACAGGGAGTATGGCTACGCCAGGTAGGAGACCTGAGCCAACTTCCTGTGGTTACCGGGGGGCTAGAGAGACCGGGCAGGCACCGTGTTATGCTGTGGAGCGCACGGTGTCCCCAGTGCGGGTGCACAGCCCGGTGCGGTACATTCCAGCTCCGCGTATCGGCCGGGCTAGAGTGGGCATCGAGCCAAGTGCCATGAAGCCGGCTCTACGCATCTGGTCTCCAGTGCGTCTCCTTGGGCCGGCTTACATGGCACCAGCCTTGCGCACGGTGTCCCCGGTTCGCCTGCATAGCCCAGTGCGGGCTATTCCACCTCGCCGCACTGGCAGGGCGACCGGGACCATTCAACCGGGTAAGGTTGGGCAGGCTCGGTGCTCAAGAGCTCCAGTGCGCCTGCACGGCCCGGTCTATCCGTCACCACCTCCACGCACCAGCCCTCCGGTGGCAGCTCCCCGTACCAGGCTGTCTCTCCGGCCCATCCTTGCAGGGGCTCTCTCCTCTCCAGCGCTGCCGGAGTCTCCCGCCTCTCCGGCGCTACCAGAGCCTTCCTCCTCTCCAGCGCTGACGGAGTCTCCCGCCTGTTCGGCGCTACGAGAGCTACTCAGTCCGGCGCTTCCAGAGCCTTCCTCCTCTCCAGCGCCGCCAGTGCCGCTCGTCAGCCCAGCGCCGCCAACGCCGCCCGTCTGCCCAGCGCCGCCAGTGCCGCCCGTCAGTCCGGCGGTTCCAGAGCCTTCCTCCTCTCCAGCGCCGCCAGTGCCGCCCGTCTGCCCAGCGCCGCCAGTGCCGCCCGTCTGCCCAGCGCCGCCCGTCTGCCCAGCGCCGCCAGTGCTGCCCGTCTGCCCAGCGCCGCCAGTGCTGCCCGTCTGCCCAGCGCCGCCAGTGCTGCCCGTCTGCCCAGCGCCGCCCGTCTGCCAGGAGCCGCCAGTGCCGCCCGTCTGCCAGGAGCCGCCAGTGCCGCCCGTCTGCCAGGAGCCGCCAGTGCCGCCCGTCTGCCAGGAGCCGCCAGTGCCGCCCGTCTGCCAGGGGCCGCCAGTGCCGCCCGTCAGCCAGGGGCCGCCAGGGGCCGCCAGTGCCGCCAGTCAGCCAGGGGCCGCCAGTGCCGCCAGTCAGCCAGGGGCCGCCAGTGCCGCCAGTCAGCCAGGGGCCGCCAGTGCCGCCAGTAAGCCAGGGGCCGCCAGTAAGCCAGGGGCCGCCAGTGCCGCCAGTCAGCCAGGGGCCGCCAGTAAGCCAGGGGCCGCCAGTGCCGTCAGTCAGCCAGGGGCCGCCCGAGCAGCTGCCCCTCTGTCCAGAGCAGCTGTCGCCCCTCTGTCCCGAGCTGCTGCCGCCCCTCTGTCCCGAGCTGCTGCCGCCCCTCTGTCCCGAGCAGCTGCTTCACCTCTGTCCCGAGCAGCCCCTCTGTCCAGTGGGGTCATTGAGAGGGGTGGCCATGGTGAGTAAGCCAGGGAGGCGGACAATAAGGCGGACTAAGACAATGGTGAAGTGGGGTCCGCGTCCCGCGCCAGAGCCGCCACCGCGGACAGACGCCCACCCAGACCCTCCCCTATAGGTCAAGGTTTTGCGGCCGGAGTCCGCACCTTTGGGGGGGGGGTACTGTCACGTTCTGACCTCTATTTCTGTTGTTTTGTATTTATTTAGTATGGTCAGGGCGTGAGTTGGGTGGGCAGTCTGTGTTTGTTTTTCTATGTTTTGGGGCATTTCTATGTTTTCGGCCTAGTATGGTTCTCAATCAGAGGCAGGTGTCATTAGTTGTCTCTGATTGAGAATCATACTTAGGTAGCCTGGGTTTCACTGTGTGTTGGTGGGTGATTGTTCCTGTCACTGTGTTTGTTGTCACAGGATAGGCTGTATAGGTTTTCACGTTCCGTTTGTTGTTTTGTAGATTTGAGTTATTTCATGTATCGTTCAGTTTTCCATTAAAGAACATGAATAACCACCACGCTGCTTTTTGGTCCGCTTCTCCTCCTACAGACGAACGTCGTTACAATTGGATCATTCAGAGATCCTCACTGAACTTCTGGAGAGAGTTTGCTGCACTGAAAGTAAAGGGGCTGAATAATTTTGCACGCCCAATTTTTCAGTTTTTGATTTGTTAAAAAAGTTTGAAATATCCAGTAAATGTCGTTCCACTTCATGATTGTGTCCCACTTGTTGTTGATTCTTCACAAAAAAATACAGTTTTATATCTTTATGTTTGAAGCCTGAAATGTGGCAAAAGGTCGCAAAGTTCAAGGGGGCCGAATACTTTCGCAAGGCACTGTATATAGCAGCTTCCCACCAGAATGGGCTTTAGGTGAGGCAGATAAACCTGTAGCCATAATACTTCAACAGTATCATGAGATCCTCTCTAAGCTTTACAGGAATGTGGTTCTGAATATAAAACGGCAACACTTCCACCTTTGACATTTCTGTCTTGTTTATAACCATTTATTGCTACCACTGTATAATCAAAGGTATTATCTAAGTGAGTTTCAGAGATTGTCAGAATATTAATCATCTTTTACTAGCAAATTATTAATTTCATGAACATTAACGTGGGCTATTTTTTGCACTTTTCTGGGATGCTTGATTGTTTTCATTGCTTTACTGGGAAGCTTAGCAGAAGTATACATGCTCATGTTATGTTAGTGCAGGGTGAGCTGCACACAGTGGACTCCCTACTAGGACATCTGGTTCATAGGCACATGATTACTGCTTTGTATAGCTGTAGGATCAGCAGAGGCATTCCATGAACCCAAATGATTTGGAATAATATATTAAACATGACCTTTATGAATATTGAAGCCTTTATCTGCTTGTTTTGATTACATAAATACTTAATGGGGGTTTGGAGGGTGTTTGAATAAATGCTGAAATTAAGATCTGTTGTAAACACAAGCTTAGAACAAAACGTACAAGATCTCCTATGAGAGAATCTAAATCAGCTCAAGTAACTTTTTGTGCATTTTTAAGTTTGCCTACGTTAGTGCCTACAAAAGACACCATTGCTCTCAATTAGTTTTAGAATTATGGTAAATTACATCTATACTAAACAAAAATATAAATGCAACATGCAACAATTTCTACTATTTTACTGAGTTATAGTTCATATGAGGAAATAAGTAATTAGAACTTAATCTACGGATTTCACATTACGAGGAATACAGAGATGCATCTATTGGTCACAGATACAGTACCAGTCAAAAGTCTGGACACCTACTCATTCCAGGGCTTTTCTTTACATTGTAGAATAATAGTGAAGACATCAAAACTATGAAATAATACATATGGAATCATGTAGTAACCAAAACAGTGTTAAACAAATAAAATATATTTTATGTTTGAGATTCTTCAAAGTAGGCACTCTTTGCTTTGATGACAGCTTTGGTGTTTTTTTTTCTCCAACAGGACAATGACCCAACACACCTCCAGGCTGTGTAAGGGCTATTTGACCAAGGAGAGGGATGGAGTGCTGCATCAGATGACCTGGGTCCTCATTTATAAAAATGTTCTTAGATTTATACTTGTCATATACTTGTCATAAGAAATGGTCTGACCTTAAACTGCAAGGGAAAAAAGAATAGCCATACATAACCGCAGCATTAAGGCAACGGGGTTATATCCTTCCTGTTTGGCCCTGTCCGGGGGTATCATTGGATGGGGCCACAGTGTCTCCTGACCCATCCTGTCTCAGCCTCCAGTATTTATGCTGCAGTAGTTTATGTGTCGGGGGGCTAGGGTTCGTTTGTTATATCTGGAGTACTTCTCCTGTCCTTTCCGGTGTCCTGTGTGAATTTAAGTATGCTCTCTCTAATTCTCTCTTTCTTTCTCTTTCTCGGGAGGACCTGAGCCCTAGGACCATGCCTCAGGACTACCTGGCATGATGACTCCTTGCTCTCCCCAGTCCACCTGGCCGTGCTGCTGCTCCAGTTTCAACTGTTCTGCCTGTGATTATTATTATTTGACCATGCTGGTCATTTTGAACATTTGAACATCTTGGCCATGTTCTGTTATAATCTCCACCCGGCACAGCCAGAAGGGGACTGGCCACCCCACATAGCCTGGTTCCTCTCTAGGTTTCTTCCTAGGTTTTGGCCTTTCTAGGGAGTTTTTCCTAGCCACCGTGCTTCTATACCTGCATTGCTTGTTATTTGGGGTTTTAGGATGGGTTTCTCTACAGCACTTTGAGATATCAGCTTATGTACGAAGGGCTATATAAATACATTTGATTTGATTTGAACTGGAGGGGGGCCTGGCACTCCGGAGCTCTCCCAAATGGACCAGCGCATCTGGGCAATCATTGGGGAAAGTGCATACACTGGCACATGCTCCGACGGCAGCAGTGAATGTTTCAAAAAAGGTCAGTTTCTTCTATTTTGCTTTATTTAAAAATGTTCCCATGGTTTCATCCCAACTTTTACTTTGTTTAGCAGTAACATCGGAAACAGTGAAGTCAGTGCGCGAAACCCTCTACGACTGCATCACTGGATCATAGTAAGTCATTAAGAGAATATGAAACTTGCTTGTCAGTAACTTAATATACAAGACATGCACTGATTTATTTTACTCACATAGAAATGGGGGAAGCTGCATTGTAGCCCGTGCGCCAGGTGAGGGTACCCCCTCCACCAAGGGAAGCTGCGCTGCAGCCCGTGAGCCCTCCACCCAGGGATAAAGTGCGCGAGGCTCCCAAATCAGCAGGGGCCAGGAGTGAGGGGGAAAGTTTGGCCACAGGTGTCGAGGGTCCATCCACGTCTACAGTTCGCGTGTTGACCACCTCAAACCCAGAACGAGTTGAACACATTGGTTCGACAGAACTCGGAAGAATACGCAGGGTTTTGATTAATTTAGATAATGCAATTGTTGCACTTTTTCCACATGAATACAAAACCTATGCTTTGTATATTGTCTGGCATTCTGTTTCTTACCACCAATTTCTGTATGAGCTGCCGCCTCCTTCTCACTGCATCAGCCGGGGAAGGTGCTCCTTTGGGTGGTGGGTTTGGAGGCTCTTCGGGGTCCATTCTAATCTCTGCATCCATTTCATTACCATGCCTCGGGGATATGTTGTGGAGCACACCACATGCCAGTATGCGTGTCACCTTTGATTGGGGAGGGAAACAGGCCAACATATATATATATATATATTTAGGTTTGAAATTGCACAATGTTCTTGCCAAACAAACTTGTACTGTTAATGGGCTCTATAGTTACTGAGATGTCCCCTTGAAATCTGTTCACATTTTGTTGCAATGCTAGTGGAAATTATAGGAATCACCTGATTCCATTCATTTACACTGTAACGACAGATTTCTTCCTCCTCGTCTGAAGAGGTGTAGCAAGGATCGGACCAAAACGCAGCGTGGTAAGTGTCCATGTTTTAATAGTATAAACTGAACATGCCACAATACACAATAACAAAGTGCATATAAACGAAACAGTCCCGTGTGGCACTGACAGAGGAAACAAACACCCACAAACCAACAGTGAAACCCAGGCTACCTAAGTATGATTCTCAATCAGAGACAACTAACGACACCTGCCTCTGATTGAGAATCATACTAGGCCGAAACAGAAACCAAACATAGAAACACAAAACATAGACTGCCCACCCCAACTCACGCCCTGACCATACTAAATAAAGACAAAACAAAGGAAATAAAGGTCAGAACGTGACATACACAAAATGAACAAGCTTCAATGGGACATCTCAGTGACCGTAGGGCCAAATTAAAAACTGTTTTCAGATATTTGACCATAACCTTTGGGTATGCAATTTCAATACAATGCTAAATATAAAATGTTGGTATATGTTGCTTTAACTTGACCCATTTTAAAACAAAATGTAAGTTTTGTATTTTTATTAAAGAAGTGACCTTTGGCTTGTAGAGGAGTTTTCCACCTGATGCATCAAGACAACGCCACATGCCCTTCAGCAGCTCCACAACCAACCTTGTTCTGCCATGCTCTAAATTGTAGGGCATTTCATCTGGTGTTCAGGGATCGGCAAAAAGGGAAGCCATGTTTTCAGTGGATAGCCCCGGTCACCTAATAGGGTAAAACCGTTGTGTTACATTATTTTACGCGGTTAATAGGCTATTATACACGAAAAAAAGAACTCACAAGAAGCCATCCGCCTCCATCCTCACCAGCTTCTAGACGCAGGCCTACTCTGCTGTGGCGCAGAATGAATGAGTCGTGCGTAGACCCTGGCCACTTGGAGCATACATTGGGTAGTTGCATACGGGCATCACAGATGATCTGAACATTCAATGAATGGAAATTCTTCCTGTAAACATATACAGTACATGTTCATCTACAGAGGCCAGTTGGACCTACTGCTATATTCTGTAAAATTATGTTAGAGGTGCTTTATGGTAGAGAAATTAACATTCAATTCTCTAGCGAACAGTTCTGGTGAACATTCCTGCAGTCAGCATGCCAATTGCAAGCTCCCTCAAAATTTGAGACGTGTGGCATTGTGTTGTGTGACAAAACTGCACATTTTAGAGTTATTTTATTGTCCTCAAAATAAGGTGCACCTGTGTAATGATATTGCTGTTTAATGAACTTCTTGATATGCCACACCTGTCAGGTGACTGGATTATCTTGTCAAAGGAGTAATGCTCATGAACAGGAATGTAAACAAATTTGTGCACAACATTTTTGAGAGATTAGCTTTTTGTGAATCTGGGATCTTTTATTTCAACTCATGAAACATGGGACCAACACTTTACATGTTGCGTTTATATTTTTGTTCAGTGTATTTGACAAGACCATGTACGAATATGAATATAAATGTGCATGTTGTATAATCCTCATACATCTTTAGTGCTGTGAAAGCACACAAATGTGGGTGAAATGGATAGGCAAAAATGTGAATTTTGATCATCACTGTCATCTGGTGAGATTTTGACTAGAGGGAGTACAGCTATGACCTGAAGTGACTTTTCGTAGCTTTTTAGGAGAGCATTTTAGCTAACCCTAACACTTTTCCTTACCTTAATCTAAATCTCCTAATCTGCTACATTAATTATCCTAACCTGCTGGATAAATTCTCCTAATCTGCTACGAAGAAGTGAATTTAGGTTGTAGCTGTACTCCCTCTAGTCAGAACCACTGAGGTTAGCATAGGGCTGACATGTGCCAGAGATGGTAGAGAAAGCGAGACACCCCACCCCCTCATTTTTTATGATTGGGGTGGGGCCACTCTGGTCTACTTATTTCCCCCGCCCTGCAGACTGGTTACCCAAGTGCGAGACCACTAAGGTATAATGAACTGGAGACAGCGTCCAAGATCAACATAATCTACTCGGATGACATGTTGACAATGTTGCTACTCCCTGTGTGCACTGAGTGCTAGTGATATGTGACTCACCACCTGGATTTGATCATATGTAGCAACATTTTAAATGTTTATTTTTATTTTACATTGGATAAAAGTAGAGACACAGAGCTACACAATGGTATATCATACCCTGCATTTTTTAGGAACAATGGTAAAGTAATTCTACTTTGAAAGTTGATAAACTTGTAAACTCACTTTTGAGAAAATGGCCTTTGAATGTTTTGGTATCTAGTGAAGAGCTCTTCTTTGTCTACACACATTCAGCATTGTTCACACCCTCTTAAGCTTTAGCCCCACCCATCTCATTTCACTCTCGGAGTGTTCAGAGCGCACACTTGATGTTCTGGCCGATGGTTTATTTGCCTCTGGATATCATGAAAATAGCCTAACCAGCTCTGCTGGCAACAATTTCATTACGCTTTTTTGCCGACGTTTATTGACACCAGCCTACGGGTGTTGTACACTTTAGCTTAACACATGTAGCTAGCTAGCTAGGTAAACAATGAACCTAGCTAGGTAAACAATGTGTAAGATAACACACGTCACGTAACGTTAGCTAACAAGCCAGCTAATGTTAGCTGGTTGAACAACAATGAACATAGTGCCAAATCATGTTGTTACTACCCTGCATGAATCTGCTGAGAGCTAACCAACCAGGTTCAATGTTTGCTAGCTAACATTAGGTTCTAACTAGCTAAACAAATGGTTCTGGGATACAAATAATAACATCATACACGTAATGTTAGCTAAGGAGCCAGCCAGCTAACGTTAGCTAGCTAACAGTACACTTAGGCTTGAAATGAAACCACTTTCTGTCAAAATTAGAAATGTGTAATATCTGAAAATGTAGCTAGCAGGACCATCTTACCCATATACATCATCATGCATGATGGGCGCGTCTCCCTGTCACAGATGCCATGCCACGGTTGCCCTTAGTTTGAAGATGTAATTTTTCTCCATTTCCTTAACTATCATACTCTAATTCCACTAGTTTCAAAACTCGATCCTCCAGAAAGTGGAGAGCAACACTTATGCCGCTCCACTACATGATACATTTTTTTTAAAGCCGCGTTTGACAGGATTACCAACACAGACTGACCAGCTCAAATAGACAGAAGCCTTCTGTATGGCAGACCAATCCGAACTCCTCTCTCGGCATGTCCAGCCCACTCATTATCTCAGCCAATCATGGATAGTGGGAAGGTTGCTGGCTTTTTCTGTGGCTTAACCAACAAGGCTCGTAATTTAACAGTTATATTTGTATTTACAGATGGCATACAAGTTTGTTATTAAGGCACATGAAAGTTCACATGTTCCAGAAGGCATTTCTGCCCCCCCCAAAATCAATTTTGATGAATAAAAAATAAAAAAAGTTCAAATGGCTCTCCTGTGAAGTTGTGACTTGCGACATACGCCTAGTTTCGTGAAATGGGTCACATTAATTAATTTGCAGTACCAAAGAAAAACTGTAGGAGCAGTTTAAACTGTTCTTCTAGACCGAAACCCTGGCCCATTGGTGTGAACTTGAGAACATTGCCTAGAAAACAACGGTCGGACGTCTGGACGCAGTCTCCAGTTCTTATTATACCTGTGGTTCGCATACGTCGTTTCGTGGTTGCTGCCATCTTGCTAGTTACGGTTTTTCTTGGACTATTCCGCCTGCGCACTAGTAATGGAGCAGCACGAGCATGAGCGTGTGAAGGAAATGTTGTTGTCTGAAGAGATGGAGACGGAGCCAGTCACATGTAGGAACCAATCCAATGAATCATGTTTATGTAGGTTTTTATGTAGCCCTTTTAGATGTCACTTCAGACCGGTACTTTATGCATCTAAGTTTGACTGTGACCTCTCCAGCTTGCTTACAATAAAGAGTGATTCATTGAATATTGCCTTTGAGTGTCCCTGGGTTGAATTTCCACTACAATTTGTCAACAACTAACAAGATCAGTGATTCCACCTGAGGAGCATCCCAGTGAAGTTCTGCGAGGGAGACACTGGTGCTGCATTCCATAGTGGGAAAGCGTAAAGGAATTTCCCGTCTGACCAAAGACGATGTGGATCTGCCTAGACCAGACTTTTCCTGAGCAGCCCGGGGGAAGATACCTGATCCACGAACCTCTGTGGGACATGTCTTCTGAATTTTAGTAAGGCAATTTAAATAATTTTATAAAAATAAAAGATTACAAAATCGATTAAAACTATTCACTAGTATTAGAAGGCTATTATTAACTAGTCTTAGAGAGAAGACTAGAGCGAGGGCAGGGAAGGTACCAATGGCAAGCCCCGCTGACAGCTGTTTGTAGGCATTTTATTGAAGTGTCTACATGGTCTGCAGCCACTACTAATAGCACAAGATGTTATTGAGCATGTGGTTGTTATTTTACATGTATAGCAAGTAGCTTCAAAAGAACCGTTGAAGATGCACATGGAGTAATACGGGAGATTAATGAGTGTGTTTGGGAATAGTACTAAGTGAATGTGGATGTGAGAGTTGTGTGAGTGTGGAAAGGACATGTTAACATATACACTGACAGTAGGCATGCATGTGGTGTAGTGCATGATTTTGGAACATTGTGGAAGAATAGAGGGTTTTTGTCCTCTGTTGGAGGCTGTTCAACTCTCCTCATCAATCCTGGTGATGAAGTGTCAGGCCCATACTCCCTCTAAAGATGACATTTATCTGGGGAATGCCAAGGCTGACTGTGCAGCTGCTTCTTCTTCTGTTTCCCCAGTAGTTAGAGCATTGGGCCAGTAACCGAAAGGTTGCTAGATCGAATCCCTGAGCTGACAAGGTAAAAATCTGTCATTCTGCCCCTGAACAAGGCAGTTAATCCCACTGATCCTAGGCCGTCATTGTAAATAAGAAGTTGTTCTTAACTGGCTTGCCTAGTTAAATAAAACAATTATGCAAATGGTAGCATTTCCTGTTTGCACTAACCCTTTCTCTTTTAATGATGTCGTTGCTTTACAGGCCATGGCTAAAACTCAAGTGGGCGGGGCGCTGTCATAAGGACGCCTCGGGTGTATTGCTTGAGTGGAGCAGACCTGCCATGCCCCGTTGTACTTTCCAGTTCCTCGCAAAATTGTCACATGGTCCAGACCTTGTGTCCAAAGGAGGGATGGTGGATCTTGTAAATTAATATTGATGTACAGTAGATTTTACTGTGTTTGCAGAACATTTAGATTTGTATGACTAACCATTTTGGATGTGGCATTTCAGTATCCCCTGCGTCCCATCCAAGGCCCGAAGGATCTTTGGAGCACTTAATGATGGACTTCCTTGAGTTGACCTCTTGTGAGGGGAATAAGTATTATTTGTTGATTGTTGACATGTTTTTTAAATGGATTGAAGCTTTCCCTTGTAGGAGAGCCACAGCAGTTGCTATGGTGAAAGCACTCGTGAGAGAGATCATACCTAGGTGGACTCTGCCATCAAAAATGTATTCTGACAATGGTCACATTTTGTGATTTTGTGTTCAGAGGCTTTGCAGATTGATTTGAGAACAAATCCTCAATCTGGGGGCACGGTCGAAAGGATGAAGTAATCTTTGAAAACTAAATTAACCAAATTGATTGGTGAAACAAGGCTGACATGAGTGAAAGCGCTTCAAATCAAATGTTATTTGTCACATGCGCCTAATAAAACAGGTGTAGACCTTACTGTGAAATGCTTACTTACAAGCCCTTAACCAAAAATGCAGTTTTAAGAAAATAGAGTTAAGAAAATATTTACAAAATAAACTAAAGTAAGACATGTTTTAAGTAATACAATAGAATAACAATAACGAGGCTCTGTACAGGGGGTGCCAGTACAGAGTCCATGTCCGAGGGTACAGGTTAGTTGAGTTAATTTGTAAATGTAGGAAGGGGTAAAGTGACTGTTTATAGATAATAAACAGTGAGTTTGATGGTTCGTCTGAGGGCATAGCAGGATTTCTTATAAGTGTCCGGATTAGTGTCCGGCTCCTTGAAAGCAGCAGTTCTATTCTTTAGCTTGGTGCGGATGTTGCCTGTAATCCATGGCTTCTGGTTGGGATATGTACGTACGGTTACTGTGGGGACGACGTCGCCGTTGCACTTATTGATGAAGCCGGTGACTGAGGTGGTATACTCCTCAATGCCATTAGATGAATCCCGAAACATTTTCCAGTTCAGGCCAGCAAAACAGTCCTGTAGCGTAGCATCCGCGTCATCTGACTACTTCCGTATTGAGCGAGTCACTGGCTTTAGTCTTTGCTTGTAAGCAGCAATCAGGAAGATAGAATAATGGTCAGATTTTCCAAATGGAGTGAGAGCTTTGAATGCGTCTCTGTGTGTGGAGTAAAGGTGGTCTAGAGTTTTTTTCCTCTGGTTGCCCATGTGACATGCTGGTGGAAATTAGGTACAACGTATTTAAGTTCCATTAGCACTGACAAGTATGAGATACAGATCCCATACAGTCACTGCTCTCTCTCCACACGAGGTGCTGACTGGCCGTCCCATGTGGATGACAAATACACCTTTTCCCCAGAACAGGTTGTCCCTGCAAGGAATGGAGGAAGACATGGTTGAGTATTGTGTCACCCTTAACAGTGTTTTCCCCCGGGTGAAGGCGTCTTTGCCAAATCTAGCAGGTGGAGCTGAACACTGTTTGAATTCAGGTGATTTCGTGGTGGTGAAAGACTTTAGGAGAAAGAGTTGGAAGGAACCCCGTTGGAGAGGCCCATACCAAGTTCATCTGACCACGCCCACTGCGGTGAAGGTTGCTGAGAGAGATACCTGGATCCATGAGTCGCACTGCAGACGAGAAGAAGATGGGGCCTCGCCAGTTCCGGTGGTGCAGTGTGGCCCTCCTCTGAATTAGCACAGGAGTGCTAATAAGAACAGTAGGCTGTCCTCTTGTGGGAAACCTGACAGAAGTAGATGAGATGAGTCCTAAGCCAAAGGGAACAACGCAGGCCCAGAGTAGTGGCCAAGAAGTAGATGGTCATCAGAGAAGGAGAGCCCTGCTGGGCCCCCATAACCATGATGACAATCTGTTCCTCTCTAGAGCAGATATGGTTGCTAATCTTACGTCTGGACAAAAAGTGTGTTTGGTGTGTGGGTTGGGGCCAGTTAAGGTAGGAGCAGGTTTACCACTTGTGGGAGTTCCCAGTGGGGTAAATCTGACTATGCAAATGGCCTTACCATTCTTAGTAGAGATGCCACATAACCCTGACCCATTGATGTTTTCTGCATTACACAACCACAGTTAACCATTAACAATGCCGACACTGGGGAACCTGGTAATGTTGCTTATGGTATTTCAGTCTATAATGTTATTATCCCTTTGTGAGGAGCTCCAAATGGAACCTATTGATGGAACCTATTGGCTGTGTGGTAAGATGGCTGTGGTGACAGCTTTGTGGTGACAGCTATGAGAACCGTTCCAAATAATTAGAGGGATCTGAAGGCTCTGTTAAGAGACTACAAACCTCCTGGAATGAGGGGAGATAAGAGGTCACTAATTGACATCACTCACACACCTGCCTCCAGGTTATTTGGTGTGCTCTTCCCTGGGTATGGAGTTGCATGTGCCCTAGGCCAAATTCGTGACATCTCTAGACACATAGAGAAAATTGGCAATGAACTCAAATAATTGCGTAAGTTAGCTCTGCAAAACAGAGAGGCTCTTGACTCTCTTCTGGCAGGTTAAGGGGGCACTTGTGTAATGATTGGCAATGAAGCTTGTATTTTTGTCCCAGATTAAAAAACATGAGCTGGCACACACCCAGAAAAAAATCGTTTGTGTGGAGGTGCTGACTAACGGCGAATAAACTATAAACTATCAAAATGAAGAAAGTCACACACTCCCATGTATAAACTCCCAGCAATTGAATTGGTATTTACCAACGTTTTGGCATCACTGTGCCTTCCTCAGGGTAACCACTCTTCTAATGTGACTAATCTTGCCGAATACATTGTGACTGTTGCTAAGAAAAATCCCCCAAAACCAGAGTGGACGCTTGCAACTTGGTTGGAATCCCTGTTTGCAAGTTGTGAATCCCAAATTGCCCAATATACTACAGCATGCATTTTTTTGCTTAGTTTGCCTAATTGTGTTATTAACATGCTGTAAAGCTATCTGTGCCTCTCTGGCTAATAAGATCTCAGCAGCTATCAGCTTTCATTCCCCCCTGTAGAGAAGGATGATGAGTAATGATTGAAGGTTGTTTTCATTTGAACAAGTTTAGAAGGTAATGTCATCTAAACCAATAATCTGTTTCCATTACGTGGAACACTGAGCTAATAAGCCAGCACCAACTTTTTGTAGGTCTTAGTAGATCTGTTAAACAACAGGTTTTATGATTTGACTAAGTAGATGTCCAAGGGGCAGTTAATGCAGAACATATGTCAATGCAACCCGATTGCGCTAAGAGCTTTGGACATTTATTCACCTCTGAATCTACAGATCTCTTGTGTATGTGTGTGCATTTTTGATATACTCACTCCCGTTGATTATAACCTTTGATTGTAGATTTGATCTTTATTATGATGATTATGAATGAAATTTGATTCACTCCTGTGAATAGAAGTATAACCTTTATTATGATTTATTATGATGATAGTATTACCATGAATGAAATTGGATAATAAAGAAGCATATGTGTAACTGCATGAAGCGAAGGTCTTAAGTTAAGACATTCTACTGCAATGGTTTTAGAAATTGGATTGTCAACCCAGAAGGAAGGGTTTGAAAGGATTAAGTGCCTGTTTTATGTGTTGATTTCGCTTACTTATAATGATGTATTTTGATAGAACTTCCCTTTGAATGAAGCTATAATCTAATGCGTACCATAAAATGTAAAGATGATTATCACAGAGTGATGAGGAGGGAATGTGAGGGAAATGTTGTCTGAAGAGATAGCTTTGAATTGTACATATAATCATTGGTTCCTGTAGGTGCTGGGTAGAGATATGAGGGGGAGACGGTCATGACCCTCTCCTTAGAAACATCTGGCAGAACAGCCAGAATATGTTTAAGTTAAGAGACGGAGCCAGTCACATGTAGGTGTGGGAACATTGCCTGTGATGTCAACAGCTCCACTGTTGTCAGTCAGGTACTGTAGCTCTCTGGTAGAAGCAAGGAATCAGCAGCGGCGGCAGCGTTGCTTCGAGACTGAAAACGGCGCCGACGGATAGGGCTGCCATGCTTCTAGCTCTTAGGAAACTTTGCAGTATTTTTTTTTTTTCATGGGTTATTTCTTACATTATTAGCCCAGGAAACTGTTGGTGTTATTACATACAGCCGGGAAGAACTTTTGGATATCAGAGCGGCGGTAACTCACCAGCATTATGACCAGGAATACAACTTTCCCGAATCGGGTCATTTGTTCGTACCCCAGAGATTTTGTTCCAGAGAGATATCAGGGATTGTAGCATACTCTGTTTCACGGAAACATGGCTCTCTCGGGATATACAATCTGTGTACGTACAGAGAGTTGGGTTCTCAGTTCATCGTGCAGACAGGAATAAATATATCTCTGGGAAGAAAAAGGGCAGGGGTTGTATGTTTCATGATTTACTACTCATGGTATGATTGTGGTTCATCCTTGGGAGCAATTTCCAAAATGCCTGAAGGTACCACGTTCAGATGTACAAACAATAGCACGCAGCATAAACACCTTGGGACCACACAGCCATCATTCCGCTGAGGAAGGAGACACGTTCTGTCTCCTAGAGATAAACGTACTTGTGTGAAAAGTGCAAATCAATCCCAGAACAACAGCAAAGGACGTTGTGAAGATGCTGGAGGAAACGGGTACAAAAGTATTTATATCCACAGTAAAACGAGTCCTATATCGACAAAAACTGAAAGGCCACTCAGAAAGGAAAAAGCCACTGCTCAAAAACCTTCATTAAAAAGCCAGACTACAGTTTGCAACTGTACATGGGGACAAAGATCATACTTTTTGGAGAAATGTCCTCTGATCTGATGAAACAAAAATAGAACTGTTTGGCCATAATGACCATCGTTATGTTTGGAGGAAAAAGGGGGAGGCTTGCAAGCCGAAGAACACCATCCCAACCGTGAAGCAGGGGGGTGGCAGCATTGTGGTGGGGGTGCTTTGCTGCAGGAGGGACTGGTGCACTTCACAAAATAGATGGCATCATTAGATGGGAAAATTATGTGGATATATTGAAGCAACATCTCAAGACATCAGTCAGGGAGTTAAGCTTGGTGGCAAATGGGTCTTCCAAATATACAATGACCCCAAGTATACTTCCAAAGTTGTGGAAAAATGGGTTAAGGACAACAAAGTCAAGGTATTGGAGTGGCCATGACAAAGCCCTGACCTCAATCCCATAGACAATTTGTGGGCAGAACTGAAAAAGCGTGTGAGAGCAAGGAGGTCTACAAACCTGACTAAGTTACACCAGCTCTGTCAGGAGGAATGGGCCAAAATTCACCCAACTTATTGTGGGAAGCTTGTGGAAGGTCACCCAAAACGTTTGACCAAAGTTAAACAATTTAAAGGCAATGCAACTAAATACTAATTGAGTGTATGTAAACGTCTGACCCACTGGGAATGTGATAAAATAAATAAAAGCTGAAATAAATCATTCTCTCTACTATTATTGACATTTCACATTCTTAAAATAAAGTGGTGATCCTAACTGACCTAAGACAGTGAATTTTTACTAGGATCAAATGTCAGGAATTGGGAAAAACTGAGTTTAAATATATTTGGCTAAGGTGTATGTAAACTTCCGACTTCAACTGTACATAACCCTGGATTGCTGATGCTATGTATTGGCCGCTGAGAGGCTTTGAAGCCACCGGTTGTCCATATTGGCACCTCCTAGTAGGAGCAGTCCTCCATAGGAATGAATGGAATTCTACAGTACTTCAATTAAAATGTTTCAAGGACAAAATTACGTTTTTGTTATAGTAGTGGGGACAGTAACATTAGTACTCTCAACAACAACAAAAATGCTAAAGGAAAATGTTTATATATTTTTATGTTTAGCTCACATAATAAAATATAAAAGTACACATTAAGGTGTCTGTAATTGAATAAATGTGTCAAAAACAAATGTAGACATGAATAAATGTATTTCTATAGCATCCCCTCCCCCCCCAAAAGAAGGCAATTGAGGAGTACCATGAAGGTTGTGCGGTGGCTTAAAATCAGTCATCCAGGGTTTATACACATCATTGGACACGACCCAAGCAGCATCCTAGATATTATGGCCGAACTGTGAACTCACGCGAGAACAGAGAGGAAACGCACACTAAATTACACAGACAGGACCCTGACAAGTTTTTTCATGTTAAACGGCCTGAGTAAACTCTTATTTATCCACCATATTTGACGTGTACAAATTTATCTGATGGGCCCAGCTACAATGTAACCTATCACGTTCAAGTAAAATCAACTATTTTAATTGGCTGATGCGCATTTTGAGACGGTGAAGAAGAAAACAAATTGGGTGGGGCCTACTTTTACCCCTTTTTCGTAATATCCAATTGGTAGTTAGTCTTGTCCTATGGCTGCAACTCCCCTAGGGACTTGGGGGAGCCAGCCGCACCAATGTATCGGAGGAAACACCGTCCAGCTGGTAACCGAAGTCAGCTTGCAAAGACAGAAAATAAATCCCGGCAAAACCCTCCCCTAACCCGGATGACGCTGGGTCAATTGTGCGCCAGCTCATGGCTCATGCCTTAGACCGCTACGCCACTTGTGAGGCCGGATAAACTGTGTCTAATGTTCGCAAGTATGGCCCCAGTTTGCTAGATGAGTGAAAAGTAAAGTGCCTGCTTCACAGACATAACAAATAGTATCAAGTTGGTATAGGAATGTAGATAATTTTATTTACTTATCAGTATTACAAAATGCATTCACATTTGCTTAGTGTTTTTAAATGCAGCAAAACGTCACTGCTGGAATTTCTCTTCATATGATGAAATATTCAGTATAGTGTTATAGTCATACCTTCCTTCATTTTTGAAAAATGTTACATTCAGCATACCTTCATTTTGATCACCTCAAAAATAGCATTTTGTCAATGAAAGTTATCAGTCCTTTTGTTTAAACTGTTAAGGTGAGGACATATCATAATAATGGCTGGAACAGAGAGAATGGAATGGCATCAATCACATGGAAACCATGTGTTTGATGTTTTGGATACCATTCCACTCATAGGTTTTGACATGTACTGTATGGGGCATTTCCCAATGTATGTCAGAGGCAATAGGCAAGTTTAATCACATACAAGCTTATAAACTCTTGTAATATTCATAATACTGTACATTCAGTACACTGGTGCAGATCCTTCTTATGCATACGAACACAGAATTATAAATGATTTAGTATTCTATGTATAGGAATACCATATAAATGTAGATTACTGACACTGCAGTAATCTGTGTGTCACAGGGGAGTTTGGGGTGGCTCAGAAACGTCCGTTGGTGAGGGTAAGAACAAACCGGGGAACCCGGAAGAATGAGGGTACAATCGAGGAGAGCCAGGAAAGATATGGGACCTGGGTCAGGAGGAATTTAAGGGAGGTGTAGTCAGTCACACTGCGGCCTGAAAAAAAAGAGGAAGTAATATGTAAAAGATTAAGACAGTGTGTTGTGAAGGCCTATGTACAGTTCTGCATGCAAATAGATATCTTTTGAGGGGGATATACACACTACAATAGCTAGGTTTCCATCCAATTGGCGACAGATTTTCATGTGAATATTGTAAAATATGCACATTTCCCCACTAGAGGTGTTGCCAACAAACTGACTTGTTGCAGATAAAAGGCTGTGCATGATGACAGAGAGCACATAAGTTCCAATGCACTGAATAAAAGACAAGTTAAATGGGTTTCCATTGCATTTAACTCTAACGATGGTTTTGCCACAAAAACTGTTGCAATAAATAGCAAACTTGCCCAATCTGGTTTTGGCACATGCTCTCTAGACCAGAGTTGGCTGATTAAGTGGACAGACATATGATGGCATATGGCTTAAGAGCAATATAATTGTATATGATAATTGTCAGCCAAGCACCGATCATCATGTCACCAGCATTCAAATAATAGCCTACCCTCGATATTTAGCCGATTGGAAATGTGCATGGTCACCGTTCACTTAACTAAAATGAGTGATGGGAGTGATATTTTACCGTCAACATCTTGTATTCCGTATCGCCTAGACAGGTCACAGGTCATCAACACTTTTCCTGACAGTGACATCAGGTTTTTATCTTCAAATCATAAAGAGAATGCAAAACACAAATGAAGCTTTGGAATGACAAATCTGCAAATCGAAACAGTAAAGGTGAAAGCCCAGATCTAAAACAATGTAATCTTCAAATGATAGTCAGTCTGTTTTGTTAAAGGGGCCGTGCTGTCAAAAAAAGTGATTTTCCTGTGTTTATGTGTTTACATATAGAGTTGAAGTCGGAAGTTTACATACACCATAGCCAAATACATTTAAACTCAGTTTTTCACAATTTCTGACATTTAATCCTAGTAACAATTCCCTGTCTTAGGTCAGTTAGGATTACCACTTTATTTTAAGAATGTGAAATGTCAGAATTATAGTAGAGAGAAGTATTTATTTCAGCTTTTATTTCTTCCATCACATTCCCAGTGGGTCAGAAGTTTACATATACTCAATTAGTATTTGGTAGCATTGCCTTTAAATTGTTTAACTTTGGTCAAACGTTTTGGGTAGCCTTCCACAAGCTTCCCACAATAAGTTTGGTGAATTTTGGCCCATTCCTCCTGACAGAGCTGGTGTAACTTAGTCAGGTTTGTAGACCTCCTTGCTCACACACACTTTTTCAGTTCTGCCCACAGATTTTCTATGGGATTGAGGTCAGGGCTTTGTGATGGTCACTACAATACCTTGACTTGACCCATTTCGCCACAACTTTGGAAGTATGCTTGGGGTCATTGTATATTTGGAAGACCCATTTGTGACCAAGCGTCAACTTCCTGACTGATGTCTTGAGAAGCACCACCACAACGCACCACCACCACAGCACCGGCGTTTCGGGTTATGTCAATATAGGACTCGTTTTACTGTGGATGTAGATACTTTTGTACCTGTTTCCTCCAGCATCTTCACAACGTCCTTTGCTGTTGTTCTGGGATTGATTTGCACTTTTCGCACCAAAGTACGTTAATCTCTAAGAGACAGAACGCATCTCCTTCCAGAGCGGTATGACGGTTGCGTGGCCCCATGGTGTTTATACTTACGTACTATTGTTTGTACAGATGAACTTGGTACTTTCAGGCGTTTGGAAATTGCTCTCAAGGATGAACCAGACTTGTGGAGGTCTACAATTTTTTTTCTGAGGTCTTTGCTGATTTCTTTTGATTTTCCAATGATGTCGAGCAAAGAGGCACTGAGTTGGAAGGTAGGCCTTGATATACATCCACAGGTACACCTCCAATTGACTCAAATGATGTCAATTAGCCTATCAGAAGCCATGACATCATTTTCTGGAATTTTCAAAGCTGTTTAAAGACACTAAGTTGACTGTGCATGTAAACTTCTGACCCACTGGAATTGTGATACAGTGAATTATAAGTGAAATAATCCGTCTGTAAACAATTGTTGGAAAAATGACTTGTGTCATGCACAGAGTAGATGTCCTAACCGACTTGCCAAAACTATAGTTCGTTAACAAGAAATTTGTGGAGCGGTTGAAAAACGAGTTTTAATTTAACCTAAGTGTATGTAAATTTCCGACTTCAACTGTATACATACTGTATGTATGTATGTATGTATGTACAGTGCCTTGCGAAAGTATTCGGCCCCCTTGAACTTTGCGACCTTTTGACACATTTCAGGCTTCAAACATAAAGATATAAAACTGTATTGTTTTGTGAAGAATCAACAACAATCATGAAGTGGAACGACATTTATTGGATATTTCAAACTTTAACAAATCAAAAACGTAAAAATTGGGCGTGCAAAATTATTCAGCCCCCATAAGTTAATACTTTGTAGCGCCACCTTTTGCTGCGATTACAGCTGTAAGTAGCTTGGGGTATGTCTCTATCAGTTTTGCACATCGAGAGACTGACATTTTTTCCCATTCCTCCTTGCAAAACAGCTCAAGCTCAGTGAGGTTGGATGGAGAGCATTTGTGAACAGCAGTTTTCAGTTCTTTCCACAGATTCTCGATTGGATTCAGGTCTGGACTTTGACTTGGCCATTCTAACACCTGGATATGTTTATTTTTGAACCATTCCATTGTAGATTTTGCTTTATGTTTTGGATCATTGTCTTGTTGGAAGACATCTCCATCCCAGTCTCAGGTCTTTTGCAGACTCCATCAGGTTTTCTTCCAGAATGGTCCTGTATTTGGCTCCATCCATCTTCCCATCAATTTTAACCATCTTCCCTGTCCCTGCTGAAGAAAAGCAGGCCCAAACCATGATGCTGCCACCACCATGTTTGACAGTGGGGATGGTGTGTTCAGGGTGATGAGCTGTGTTGCTTTTACGCCAAACATAATGTTTTGCATTGTTGCCAAAAAGTTCAATTTTGGTTTCATCTGACCAGAGCACCTTCTTCCACATGTTTGGTGTGTCTCCCAGGTGGCTTCTGGCAAACTTTAAACAACACTTTTTATGGATATCTTTAAGAAATGGCTTTCTTCTTGCCACTCTTCCATAAAGGCCAGATTTGTGCAATATACGACTGATTGTTGTCCTATGGACAGAGTCTCCCACCTCAGCTGTAGATCTCTGCAGTTCATCCAGAGTGATGGGCCTCTTGGCTGCATCTCTGATCAGTCTTCTCCTTGTATGAGCTGAAAGTTTAGAGGGACGGCCAGGTCTTGGTAGATTTGCAGTGGTCTGATACTCCTTCCATTTCAATATTATCGCTTGCACAGTGCTCCTTGGGATGTTTAAAGCTTGGGAAATCTTTTTGTATCCAAATCCGGCTTTAAACTTCTTCACAACAGTATCTCGGACCTGCCTGGTGTGTTCCTTGTTCTTCATGATGCTCTCTGCGCTTTTAACGGACCTCTGAGACTATCACAGTGCAGGTGCATTTATACGGAGACTTGATTACACACAGGTGGATTGTATTTATCATCATTAGTCATTTAGGTCAACATTGGATCATTCAGAGATCCTCACTGAACTTCTGGAGAGAGTTTGCTGCACTGCAAGTAAAGGGGCTGAATAATTTTGCACGCCCAATTTTTCAGTTTTTGATTTGTTAAAAAAGTTTGAAATATCCAATAAATGTCGTTCCACTTCATGATTATGTCCCACTTGTTGTTGATTCTTCACAAAACAATACAGTTTTATATCTTTATGTTTGAAGCATGAAATGAGGCAAAAGGTTGCAAAGTTCAAGGGGGCCGAATACTTTCGCAAGGCACTGTATGTATGTATGTATGTATGAATGTATGTATCCACACTATGAGTTTGCAATAATACTGTCAAATTGTGAAAATTATGGTTTTGTGTAGCTCAGTTGGTTGTGGGTTCAATGCCCATGGGGGACCAGTATCAAAACGTATGCACTCACTACTGTAAGTCGCTGTGGATAAGCATGACTGCTGAAATGTTTACACTTTTAGTGTAAGAGCTGTATGAAAAAAAAAGACCGCCTGAAGTTTCAGCTTGTTTGGCTGAGTGGGGTTTTTGGACGTCACGGTATAAGTTAATAGACCAATAACAAAGAGAGTTTGCCATCCTCCCTGGCAATAAAATCAATTTCTCAGGTTACACAACCCTCCCATTAGGCTCATCCAATTAGACCCCTCTCTCAGGCCACTCCCAGACAGTCATAGCTAAATTATTGCTTGAGAAATGGTATTTTGCTTAGAAGCTACTTTTGTTTACCCCCCCCATTTTAATATAAATGTGGCTTTATTATCAACTGTGGAAATGTAATGCTGCGTGGTCATGTACATGCTGTAGCATAATGTACCTTTCGCCAGCTCAACAATGCACTTCCCACTCAGCTCTGTGGTTTCTCCATTGGCAAAGAAGGCTCTGAACTGAGAGAAACAGGGAGTTATGTCATTTGCACAAACTCAATACAGTAAGAGAGAATAAGAACTAGTAAAGCCTATGAAAATGTATAATTTGGAAAATAATCTGGTGCACAAGCCGCACAGCCTTATTTTCAGGTTACTGAATTTGGAGAAAACTGCATCAGTCTCTCAAACCACCCATACAGAATGGCAATACTCTAATCAAGGCATAAAATGAACACCTGCCACCAGCCAAATGCAGGTAGATTTAAGTATTGGCAGGTAAGAATATCTATTTCACTAGCCATGTTGGCGGTTGGTCAATGTGGACCAAAAAGTACATTTTAGGCCCTGTCTAATGGTTTATCATATACCTTAGGATCAACGTCCGGTGTAGCATCCTTCTCAATGACGAGTTGAGACACCAACTCTGTCTGAACTGCTCCCGGCCACAGGCTGACAGAGGCTACTCCCCTGCTTCTCAGCTCAACTGCTGTGTCCGCAGCTAGCCTGTCACACTGGAGAGGATATGGATTAGAGTATCAGAGCTGAGATCAAATAAAGCATCAAAATGCACAGCAACACATGAACTTGAACTTAAAGAGGGAGTGATGTGTTCCAAGATCTGCGTTACTTTGGATGACCACAGTTATTTACACTAAACATAGGACATGTCATTGAGGCGAGCAGATAATTAACAATTAGGAGCACAGAGATGGCAGAACTCACCGCAGCCTTACCAACCCCATATGACACGTTGAAGAGATACCTCAACCCTCCCATGGAAGAGATGACCACAATCAAGCCCCTGCCCTGTGCCACCATCATCCGTGAAGCATACACTGAGCAGAAATAGTGTCCCCTGACGGATAATAAAAGGGAAAGTGTCAAAACGTACAGATAAGTAGACAACAGTGCTTTGGTTATCTGCTACTGACTTGTGAGTATAAGGTGGAGTTGACTGTCAGGAGCTGAAAGTTGTCTGCCCATCAGAACATACGAGACTGAAACACGGCAATTAGGGTGCAGTTCAAAGCAAGACCTTACTAAACAAATGAGAGAGTACCTAAGGCCACTGTTGTTCATGGAATCCCATACGGTTGGATCGGTTTCCCAGAACTTCTTCCCCATGTTAGTGAAAATGGCCTGAAATAACATTACAAATCATCATCATCATCATTAGTCATAAAAACTTTTTACACTTTTTTTGTGTGAAGTGATTGAAATTCCCTCTCCATTCGCTGATGTCACGTCAATCAACCGGTGTCGTTTTTTCAAACCCTGTCAATAACTTATTGCCATGTAGTCTATTGACAGTTTTCCCTGCAACGATGTCACTGACCTGTACACCAGCATAGGCGTTGTTCACTAGGATGTCCAGTCTGCCATTCTGCTCACGTTGGATTTGATCAAATAGATATTTGAGGTCTTCATCACTTGAAGAATCACATACAACTGGCACACAGTTCCCACCCCTCTCCGTCACCTGCCATTGAGATTGGAGAAGGAAAGTGGTTAATTAGTCTTCGACCAAACAACATAGTGGTCACTATGTCTTCTAATTGTCTCTCTGACCCCCCCCCCCCCCAACAACAGTATTCAGAGGAAATATCTTTCAGCCTTGTTTGTCACCTTCCTCACGGGACCTCCATTAAGCTTTCATGTTTTTAGGGACATTTAGTACACATGAAAGTATGAATGTTCACCTGAGCAGCAGTTTCCTTCAGGGTCTTCTCCTGGCGGCCAGTGATGTAGACGGTAGCTCCTGCCTCTGACAGCTGCAGGGCAATGCCTCTTCCAATGCCACGAGAGGCACCTGTCACCAAACACACCCAGCCTGAGAGGGCCATTAGCTGATGAGGGGGGAAAAAGGGAAGGGAATTAAAATGGATGGTGAATTTAAGTTGTGATGTTTGAAACTTTTGCAAACAGCATACATTCATCTTGCCTGGGCCTACACTGTAGGAAAATACGGTTAAAAAAAATATGGGGATATAGCGCCACCTTTTGACAAGTATAGTGGGTAACGACGTCATTCTGGACCTCAGTATGATAACGTATTATGGACCTCAGTTTGATACCGTGTTTGGTTACACTTAATGTTACATTATGACAAGAGCATAATTTGGTAAACCAGCGATTGAGCGAGAAAGACCAAAACACGCTTAACATATCGCCTTAATTAACTAAGGTTTGGTCGGTTAACGTTACCAAACAAGAAAAATAACACTCTTTTACTGCCCTCTATATAACAAAAAAAAAACGTAGCAGCATTTTTCAATCACGTCCTAAAATAATCCTGTACTATTGTTGTTTTACCTCTTATCAGTTTCAAACCGTTGGCGTAAACAGTTGCTTGAGATTCCTCTTGTATCGCCAGTCGATAATATGGTGGAGTGTTTGAGTATGTACATGGCCAAGTATACGCACTGATAGGGAAATCAGCCCATGTAACCGTGCCTCAACTACCGTAATGTTCATAATATGAGCACATAGATTCAATTGTACTGTACAATAAAAGTGCGTCCAACCCAACCTTAAGAGAAGAGAAATGGTAGACCTAAGTTACACAAAAACATAAATATAATCATAAACGGCAAAGATCGTCCTTATGTTTTGGAGAAATTTGATCTTTGTGGGGAACTCAAATTACCTGTGAAACTACATCAATATTTCTATCTTAGGCTAACTTTGTGTTATATGTCCACACCACACACCCAGGGGTAGTGGGGAAATGTCATAAACATAAATATTGGCACCCTGTTCTGAGAAGAAATTATACCTGTCCTCATGGTCTGCCTGTTGGAATGTAAAATGCATTTTTTTTATGTTGGTTGTCTCATCTGCACTTTGCACAACAGTGGTAGGCCTGATCAGCTCCACTTCACATCGACAGGGCTGTAGTGGAGTGGGTCAAGAGTTTCAAGTTCCTTGATGTCCACATCACCAACAAACTATCATGGTCCAAACACACTAAGACAGTCGTTAAGAGGGCACAACAACCCCTTTTCCCCCTCAGGAGACTGAAAAGATTTGGCATGGGTCCCCCGATCCTCAAAAAGTTCTACAGCTGCACCATCGAGAGCATCCTGACCGGTTGCATCACCGCCTGGTATGGCAACTGCTCGGCATCCGACCGTAAGGCGCTACAGATGATAGTGCGTACAGTCCAGTACATCACTGGGTCTTCCCGCCATCCAGGACCTAGGCGGACTAGGCGGTGTCAGATGAAGGCCCAAAAAATTGTCAAAGACTCCAGGCACCAAAGTCATTGACTGTTCTCTCAGCTACCGCGCGGTAAGCGGGCCCGGAGCACCAAGTCTAGTTCGAAAAGACCTTAACAGCTTCTACCCCCAAGCCATAAGACTGCTGAACAATTAATCAAATGTCCACCCAGACTACTTACATCGTTTTTAACTCCTGCTACTCATGGTTTATTATCAATGCGTGGTCACTTTACCCCTACCTACATGTACAAATTACCTCAACTAACCTCTACCCCCGCACATCGACTCTGTACCGGTACACCCTATATATAGACTCGTTATTGTTATTTAATTTTTTTATTTTTACTTTAGTTTATTTAGTAAATATTTTCTTTACTCTTTCTTGAACTGCATTGTTGGTTAAGGGCTTGTAAGTAAGCATTTCACGGTACGGTGCACCTGTTGTATTCAGCCCATGTGACAAATTAAATGTTATTTGATTTGATTTCTCGCCCCTCACATTGCATACCTAGTGGGAAAAACCTGGTTGAAAAGACATCAGTATGATGTACAATTCTGGTCGCTAACTGGTTGAAAAATTATATTTTTCTGACAACCATATGACCAGTCGGCAAAACCTGGTTGAAAGACGTATTTTTCTGACATCTTATTCTAGTCTTATTTTAGTCGCCTTTTTACTGACCAGAATATTACGTATTTTTCTGACCGCCATACAACCAGTTGGTCATAATTGTGACCTATATCTGACCAGCTGGTCATAATTCTGACCACTATATTATGTGTTATATTATGTAGCCTACTGGTCATAGTTAAGACCTCTGATACCCTGATGAAGACAGCTTGGCTGTCGAAACGTTGGTATTACATTTTTGCATCTGAGCTCCTAGAGTGTGCGGCTCTCCTTTATTTTCATAGTTAAGACCTCATCATAACCTGGTAATGACCACCTGACTACAGCTTATTACCTACACACTTAGAAAAAAGGATTACAAAAGGGTTCTTCAGCTGTCGTATAGAATAACCTTTTTTGGTTCCACAAAGAACCCTTTTGGTTTCCATGTAGAACCCTCTGTGGAAAGGGTCCTACATAGAACACAAAAGGGTTCTACCTGAAACCAAAAGAGTTCTACCTGGATCCAAACAGGGTTCTTCAAAGGGTTCGCCTATGGGGACAGCCAAATAACCCTTTTAGGTCCTAGATAGCACCTTTTTTTCTAAGAGTGTACTGTAAAAGTTTTGCTGAGGATAAAGTTGGATATTGAAAACTTTTTTCATTACATTTCTATTTGTTTCCATAGTTACCAACTAAAGTTAATCTGCATCATATTCTTACATTTAAAATATATCAAGCAATGGCAAAAACAAATCTACATCACAATTTTTCAATCAGGGACAACGATTGACATCTGCCTCTGATTGAGAACCATACCAGGCCAAACACAGAAATCCCAAATCATAGAAAAAATAACATAGACAACCCACCCAACTCACGCCCTGACCATACTAAAACAAAGTCATAACAAAAGAACTAAGGTCAGAACGTGACAATAAATACTGGAGGCTGAGACGGGAGGGGTCAGGAGACACTGTGCCCCATCCGATGATACCCCTGGACAGGGCCAAACAGGAAGGATATAACCCCACCCACTTTGCCAAAGCACAGCCCCCACCCCCTAGAGGGATATCTTCAACCACCAACTTTATTTATTTATTTAAATTTTACTCCTTTTTCTCCCCAATTTCGTAGCTACTATATTGTCTCATCGCTACAACCCCCGTACGGGCTCGGGAGAGACGAAGATTGAAAGTCATGTGTCCTCCGATACACAACCCAACCAAGCAGCACTGCTTCTTAACACAGCGCGCATCCAACCCGGAGGCCAGCCGCACCAACGTGTCAGGGGAAACACCGTGCACCTGGCAACCTTGGTTAGCGTGCACTGCGCCAGGCCCACCACAGGAGTCGCTGGTGCACGATGAGACAAGGATATCCTTACAGGCCAAACCCTCCCTAACCCGGACGACACTAGGCCAATTGTGCGTCGCCCCACGGACCTCCCGGTCGCGGCCGGTTACGACAGAGCCTGGGCGCGAACCCAGGGTCTCTGGTGGCACAGCTGGCGCTGCAGTACAGCACCCTTAGCCACTGCGACACCCGGGAGGCCCCCACTTAAGAATCTAATCTATTCAACCACCAGTTTACCATCCTGAGACAAGGGCGAGTATAGCCCACAAACATCTCCGCCACGGCACAACCCAAGGGGGAGGCGCCAACCCAGACAGGAAGATTGACATCAGTGACTCAACCCACTCAAGTGATGCACCCCTCCTAGGGACGGCATGAAAGAGCACCAGTAAGCCAGTGACTCAGCTCCTGTAATAGAGTTAGAGGCAGAGATTCCCAGTGGAAAGAGGGGAACCGGCCAGGCAGAGACAGCAAGGGCGGTTCATTGCTCCAGAGCCTTTCCGTTCACCTTCACACTCCTGGGCCAGACTACACTCAATCATATGACCCACAGAAGAGATGAGTCTTCAGTAAAGACTTAAAGGTTGAGACCGAGTTTGCGTCTCTCACATGGGTAGGCAGACCATTCCATAAAAATGGAGCTCTATAGGAGAAAGCCCTGCCTCCAGCTGTTTGCTTATAAATTCTAGGGACAATTAGGAGGCCTGCGTCTTGTGACTGTAGCGTACGTGTAGGTATGTACGGCAGGACCAAATCAGAGAGATAGGTAGGAGCAAGCCCATGTAATGCTTTGTAGGTTAGCAGTAAAACCTTGAAATCAGCCCTTGCCTTGACAGGAAGCCAGTGTAGGGAGGCTAGCACTGGAGTAATGTGATCCATTTTTGGGGTTCTAGTCAGGATTCTAGCAGCCGTATTTAACACTAACTGAAGTTTATTTAGTGCTTTAACCGGGTAGCCGGAAAGTAGAGCATTGCAGTAGTCTAACCTAGAAGTAACAAAAGCATGGATTAATTTTTCTGCATCATTTTTGGACAGAAAGTGTCCGATTTTTGCAATGTTACGTAGATGGAAAAAAAGCTGTCCTTGAAGCAGTCATGATATGTTCATCAAAAGAGAGATTAGGGTCCAGAGTAACGCCGAGTTCCTTCACAGTTTTATTTGAGACGACTGTATATCCATTAAGATTAGTTGTCAGATTCAACAGAAGATCTCTTTGTTTCTTGGGACCTAGAACAAGCATCTAGGTTTTGTCCGAGTTTAAAAGTAGAAAGTTTGCAACCATCCACTTCCTTATGTCTGAAACACAGGCTTCTAGCGAGTGCAATTTTGGGGCTTCACCATGTTTCATTGAAATGTACAGCTGTGTGTCATCCGCATAGCAGTGAAAGTTGACATTATGTTTTCGAATGACATCCCCAAGAGGTAAAATATATAGTGAAAACAATAGTGATCCTAAAACGGAACCTTGAGGAACACCGACATTTACAGTTGATTTGTCAGAGGACAAACCATTCACAGAGACAAACTGATATCTTTCCGACAGATAAGATCTAAACCAGGCCAGAACTTGTCCGTGTAGACCAATTTGGGTTTCCAATCTCTCCAAAAGAATGTGGTGATCGATGGTATCAAAAGAAGCACTAAGGTCAAGGAGCACAAGGACAGATGCAGAGCCACGGTCTGATGCCATTAAAAGGTAATTTACCACCTTCACAAGTGCAGTCTCAGTGCTATGATGGGGTCTAAAACCAGACTGAAGCATTTCATATACATTGTTTGTCTTCAGGAAGGCAGTGAGTTGCTGCGCAACAGCCTTTTCTAAAAAGTTTGAGAGGAATGGAAGATTCGATATAGGCCAATAGTTTTTTATATTTTCTGGGTCAACGTTTGGCTTCTTCAAGAGAGGCTTTACTACTGCCACTTTTAGTGAGTTTGGTACACATCTGGTGGATAGAGAGCAGTTTATTATGTTCAACATAGGAGGGCCAAGCACTGGAAGCAGCTCTTTCAGTAGTTTAGTTGGAATAGGGTCCAGTATGCAGCTTGAAGGTTTAGAGGCCATGATTATTTTCATAATTGTGTCAAGAGATATAGTACTAAAACACTTAAGTGTCTCTCTTGATCTTAGGTCCTGGCAGAGTTGTGCAGACTCAGGACAACTGAGCTTTGAAGGAATACGCAGATTTAAAGAGGAGTCCGTAAATTGCTTTCTAATAATAATGATATTTTCCTCAAAGTTCATGAATTTATTACTGCTGAAGTGAAAGCCATCCTCACTTGGGGAATGCTGCTTTTTAGTTAGCTTTGCGACAGTATCAAAAATACATTTAGGATTGTTCTTATTTTCCTCAATTAAGTTGGAAAAATAGGATGATCGAGCAGCAGTAAGGGCTCTTCGATACTGCACGGTACTGTCTTTCCAAGCTAGTCGGAAGACTTCCAGTTTGGTGTGGCGCCATTTCCGTTCCAATTTTCTGGAAGCTTGCTTCAGAGCTCGGGTATTTTCTGTATACCAGGGAGCTAATTTCTTATGAGTAATGTTTTTAGTTTTTAGGGGTGCAACTGCATCTAGGGTATTGCGCAAGGTTAAATTGAGTTCCTCAGTTAGGTGGTTAACTGATTTTTGTCCTCTGGCGTCCTTGGGTAGGCAGAGGGAGTCTGGAAGGGCGTCAAGGAATCTTTGTGTTGTCTGTGAATTTCTAGCACGACTTTTGATGCTCCTTGGTTGGGGTCTGAGCAGATTATTTGTTGCAATTGCAAACTAAATAAAATGGTGGTCCGATAGTCCAGGATTATGAGGAAAAACATTAAGATCCACAACATTTATTCCATGGGACAAAACTAGGTCCAGAGTATGACTGTGACAGTGAGTAGGTCCAGAGACTTGTTAGACAAAACCCACTGAGTCGATGATGGCTCCAAAAGCCTTTTGGAGTGGATCTGTGGACTTTTCTTTGTGAATATTAAAGTCACCAAAAATGTGAATATTATCTGCTATGACTACAAGCTCCGATAGGAAATCAGGGAACTCAATGAGGAACGTTGTATATGGCCCAGAAGGCCTGTAAACAGTTGCTATAAAAAGTGATTGAGTAGGCTGCATAGATTTCATGACTAGAAGCTCAAAAGACGAAAACGTCTTTTTTTTTTGGTTGTAAATTGAAATTTGCTATCGTAAATGTTAGCAACACCTCCGCCTTTGCGGGATGCACGGTGGTTATGGTCACTAGTGTAACCAGGAGGTGAGGCCTCATTTAACACAGTAAATTGATCAGGCTTAAGCCATGTTTCAGTCAGGCCAATCACATCAAGATTATGATCAGTGATTAGTTCATTGACTATAATTGCCTTTGAAGTAAGGGATCTAACATTAAGTAGCCCTATTTTGAGATGTGATGTATCACGATCTCTTTCAATAATGACAGGAATGGAGGAGGTCTTTATCCTAGTGAGATTGCTAAGGCGAACACCGCCATGTTTAGTTTTGCCCAACCCAGGTCGAGGCACAGACACGGTCTCAATGGGGATAGCTGAGCTGACTACACTGACTGTGTTAGTGGCAGACTCCACTAAGCTGGCAGGCTGGCTAACAGCCTGCTGCCTGGCCTGCACCCTATTTCATTGTGGAGCTAGAGGAGTTAGAGCCCTGTCACCAATGACTACGGTTTTCAATTTGTCAGAGCAAATGGTGGGAAGCTTCGGCGTCTCAGACCCCATAACAGGAGGAGGCCATAATCCTGAAGACATTGTCCCGGACAGAGTTTTTCCCAGGGAATGTCCCTAGACCTCACCCTCCGATCCAACAGGTCCTAGACATGCTCAATGGCAGAACACTGACATTCCTGTCTTGCAGGAAATCACGCACAGAACGAGCAGTATGGCTGGTGTCATTGTCATGCTGGAGTGTCATGTCAGGATGAGCTTGCGGGAAGGGTACCACATGAGGGAGGAGGATATCTTCCCTGTAACGCACAGCGTTGAGATTGCCTGCAATGACAACAAGCTCAGTCTGATGATGCTGTGACACACCACCCCAGACCATGACGGACCCTCCACCTCCAAGTCGATCCAGGCCTCAGTGTAATGCTCATTCCTTCGACGATAAACGTAACTCCGACCATCAGCCCTGGTGAGACAAACTACGACTCGTCAGTGAAGATCACTTTTTGCCAGTCCTGTCTGGTCCAGCGTTGGTGGGTTTGTGTCCATTGGCGACATTGTTGCCGGGGATGTCTGGTGAGGACCTGCCTTACAACAGGCCTACAATCCCTCAGTCCAGCCTCTCTCAGCCTATTGCAGACAGTCTGAGCACTGATGGAGAGACTGTGCGTGCCTGGTGTAACTCGGGCAGTTGTTGTTGCCATCCTGTACCTGTCCAGCAGGTGTGATGTTCGGCTGTACCAATCCTGTGCAGGAGTTGTTACACGTGGTCTGCCACTGCGAGGGCTACCTGTCTCCCGTAGCGCCGTCTCACAGTACGGACATTGACATTTATTGCCCTGGCCATATCCGCAGTCCTCATGCCTTCTAGCAGCATGCCTAAGGCACGTTCACGCAGATGAGCAGGGACCCTGGGCATCTTTCTTTTGGTGTTTTTCAGAGTCAGTAGAAAAGGCCTCTTTAGTGTGCTAAGTTTTCATAACTGTGACCTTAATTGCCTACCGTCTGTAATTTTTTTATTTTTTTTTTATTTATTTCACCTTTATTTAACCAGGTAGGCTAGTTGAGAACAAGTTCTCATTTGCAACTGCGACCTGGCCAAGATAAGGCATAGCAGTGTGAACAGACAACACAGAGTTACACATGGAGTAAACAATTAACAAGTCAATAACACAGTAGAAAAAAGGGGAGTCTATATACATTGTGTGCAAAAGGCATGAGAAGGTAGGCGAATAATTACAATTATGCAGATTAACACTGGAGTGATAAATGATCAGATGGTTATGTACAGGTAGAGATATTGGTGTGCAAAAGAGCAGAAAAATAAATAAATAAAAACAGTATGGGGATGAGGTAGGTGAAAATGGGTGGGCTATTTACCAATAGACTATGTACAGCTGCAGCGATCGGTTAGCTGCTCAGATAGCAGATGTTTGAAGTTGGTGAGGGAGATAAAAGTCTCCAACTTCAGCGATTTTTGCAATTCGTTCCAGTCACAGGCAGCAGAGAACTGGAACGAAAGGCAGCCAAATGAGGTGTTGGCTTTAGGGATGATCAGTGAGATACACCTGCTGGAGCGCGTGCTACGCATGGGTGTTGCCATCGTAACCAGTGAACTGAGATAAGGCGGAGCTTTACCTAGCATGGACTTGTAGATGACCTGGAGCCAGTGGGTCTGGCGACAAATATGTAGCGAGGGCCAGCCGACTAGAGCATACAAGTCGCAGTGGTGGGTGGTATAAGGTGCTTTAGTGACAAAACGGATGGCACTGTGATAAACTGCATCCAGTTTGCTGAGTAGAGTGTTGGAAGCAATTTTGTAGATGACATCGCCGAAGTCGAGGATCGGCAGGATAGTCAGTTTTACTAGGGTAAGTTTGGCGGCGTGAGTGAAGGAGGCTTTGTTGCGGAATAGAAAGCCGACTCTTGATTTGATTTTCGATTGGAGATGTTAGATATGAGTCTGGAAGGAGAGTTTGCAGTCTAGCCAGACACCTAGGTACTTATAGATGTCCACATATTCAAGGTCGGAACCATCCAGGGTGGTGATGCTGGTCAGGCGTGCGGGTGCAGGCAGCGAACGGTTGAAAAGCATGCATTTGGTTTTACTAGCATTTAAGAGCAGTTGGAGGCCACGGAAGGAGTGCTGTATGGCATTGAAGCTTGTTTGGAGGTTAGATAGCACAGTGTCCAAGGACGGGCCGGAAGTATATAGAATGGTGTCGTCTGCGTAGAGGTGGATCAGGGAATCGCCCGCAGCATGAGAAACATCATTGATATATACAGAGAAAAGAGTCGGCCCGAGAATTGAACCCTGTGGCACCCCCATAGAGACTGCCAGAGGACCGGACAGCATGCCCTCCGATTTGACACACTGAACTCTGTCTGCAAAGTAATTGGTGAACCAGGCAAGGCAGTCATCCGAAAAACCGAGGCTACTGAGTCTGCCGATAAGAATACGGTGATTGACAGAGTCGAAAGCCTTGGCAAGGTCTATGAAGACGGCTGCACAGTACTGTCTT
Organism: Oncorhynchus mykiss; assembly: GCF_057628025.1. NCBI lineage: Eukaryota > Metazoa > Chordata > Actinopteri > Salmoniformes > Salmonidae > Oncorhynchus > Oncorhynchus mykiss. The sequence continues at coordinate 10,954,242 of NC_143049.1, forward strand.
TTATCGATGGCGGTTATGATATCGTTTAGTACCTTGAGCGTGGCTGAGGTACACCCGTGACCGGCTCGGAAACCAGATTGCACAGCGGAGAAGGTACGGTGTGATTCGAGATGGTCAGTGACCTGTTTGTTGACTTGGCTTTCGAAGACCTTAGATAGGCAGGGCAGGATGGATATAGGTCTGTAACAGTTTGGGTCCAGGGTGTCGCCCCCTTTGAAGAGGGGGATGACTGCGGCAGCTTTCCAATCCTTGGGGATCTCAGACAATATGAAAGAGAGGTTGAACAGGCTGGTAATAGGGGTTGCGACAATGGCGGCGGATAGTTTCAGGAATAGAGGGTCCAGATTGTCAAGCCCAGCTGATTTGTACGGGTCCAGGTTTTGCAGCTCTTTCAGAACATCTGCTATCTGGATTTGGGTAAAGGAGAACCTGGAGAGGCTAGGGCGAGTAGCTGCGGGGGGGGGGGGAGCTGTTGGCCGAGGTTGGAGTAGCCAGGCGGAAGGCATGGCCAGCCGTTGAGAAATGCTTGTTGAAGTTTTCGATAATCATGGATTTATCGGTGGTGACCGTGTTACCTAGCCTCAGTGCAGTGGGCAGCTGGGAGGAGGTGCTCTTGTTCTCCATGGACTTCACAGTGTCCCAGAACTTTTTGGAGTTGGAGCTACAGGATGCAAACTTCTGCCTGAAGAAGTTGGCTTTAGCTTTCCTGACTGACTGTGTGTATTGGTTCCTGACTTCCCTGAACAGTTGCATATCGCGGGGACTATTCGATGTTATTGCAGTCCGCCACAGGATGTTTTTGTGCTGGTCGAGGGCAGTCAGGTCTGGAGTGAACCAGGGGCTATATCTGTTCTTAGTTCTGCATTTTTTGAACGGAGCATGCTTATCTAAAATGGTGAGGAAGTTACTTTTAAAGAAAGACCAGGCATCCTCAACTGACGGGATGAGGTCAATGTCCTTCCAGGATACCCGGGCCAGGTCGATTAGAAAGGCCTGCTTACAGAAGTGTTTTAGGGAGCGTTTGACAGTGATGAGGGGTGGTCGTTTGACTGCGGCTCCGTAGCGGATACAGGCAATGAGGCAGTGATCGCTGAGATCCTGGTTGAAGACAGCGGAGGTGTATTTGGAGGGCCAGTTGGTCAGGATGACGTCTATGAGGGTGCCCTTGTTTACAGAGTTGTACCTGGTGGGTTCCTTGATGATTTGAGTGAGATTGAGGGCATCTAGCTTAGATTGTAGGACTGCCGGGGTGTTAAGCATATCCCAGTTTAGGTCACCTAACAGAACAAACTCTGAAGCTAGATGGGGGGGGCGATCAATTCACAAATGGTGTCCAGGGCACAGCTGGGAGCTGAGGGGGGTCGGTAGCAGGCGGCAACAGTGAGAGACTTATTTCTGGAGAGAGTAATTTTCAAAATTAGTAGTTCGAACTGTTTGGGTATGGACCTGGAAAGTATGACATTACTTTGCAGGCTATCTCTGCAGTAGACTGCAACTCCTCCCCCTTTGGCAGTTCTATCTTGACGGAAGATGTTATAGTTGGGTATGGAAATCTCAGAATTTTTGGTGGCCTTCCTGAGCCAGGATTCAGACACGGCAAGGACATCAGGGTTAGCATAGTGTGCTAGAGCAGTGAGTAAGACAAACTTAGGGAGGAGGCTTCTGATGTTGACATGCATGAAACCAAGGCTTTTTCGATCACAGAAGTCAACAAATGAGGGTGCCTGGGGCCGTTAGTGTCTTAACGACCGACTGTTCCACAGGTGCATGTTCATTAATTGTTTATGGTTCATTGAACAAGCATGGGAAACAGTGTTTAAACCCTTTACAATGAAGATCTGTGAAGTTATTTGGATTTTTATGAATTATCTTTCAAAGACAGGGTTCCGAAAAAAAGTTAATTTTTTTGCTGAGTTTACTTATACTACACTCTTAGGGGGAAAAAAGAGTTATTCGGCTGTCCCCAGAGAACTCTTTTTGGTTCCAGGTAGAACCATCTGTGGAAAAGGTTCTACATGGAACCCAAAAGGGTTCTTCAAAGGGTTCTCCTACGGGGAAAGCCGATGAACCCTTTTAGGTTCTAGATACCACCTTTTTTTCTAAGAGTGTAAGATCAAACAATCATGGGTAGCTGAATAGCATGTCTATTGGGAAATCCAGTCTCAGTGAGACCTGATGCAGAGAAAAAAAATAATGATCATCAGCATAGCTAGTACAACCCTACTGTAGTTTGTACAGAGCTGGTTTGAAGGAATCTATACACATTGAAAATCAGAGTATCAAACATCAACATTTTGCACACAACTTACTGGCATTGAGTATGGATTTAAGGAGGGGTGGTTCTGTTCTCTCCTTTCCCTGGGAGTGGGTGGCCAAGCACTGCTGTAGAGGCCTGTCATGTATTGTCATGTTGTGTCTTGTTTCTGTCCTCTCCCTTCACCCTGTCTCCCTCTGCTGGTCGTTATTAGGTTACCTTTTCTCCCCCTCTCTCCCCCAGCTGTTCCTTGTCTCCTCCTAACTACCTCGTCACCCCTTTTCCCACCTGTTCCCTTTTTCCCTCTGATTAGTCCTCTATATCTCTCTCTGTTTTTGTTCCTGTCTTTGTCGGATTCTTGTTTGTGTTTTTCATGCCTGAACCAGACTATCGTCATGTTTGCTGCAACCTTGTCCTGTCCTGTCGGAATCTGCCGGTCCATCTGAGCCTACCTATGTTTTGTTATTAAAGAAGTTCTGTTTACGTTAATTCGCTTTTGGGTCCTCATTCACGCACCGTAACAGAAGAATCCGACCAAGAATGGACCCAGCGACTTCGGATCCTCTCCACTCAGCCGTCGAGATCCAGGGAGCGATGCTAGGCAGACACGAGCAGGAATTGTCTGCTGCTCGACATGCCGTTGAGACCCTGGCCACCCAAGTCTCCAACCTCACAGAACAGGTTCACCATCTCCGCCTCGATCCACCGGCCACTTCCAGGGCTTTCGAATCTCCGGAGCCCAGAATCAATAACCCGCCGTGTTACTCTGGGGAGCCCACTGAATGCCGCTCGTTCCTCACCCAGTGTGATATTGTGTTTTCTCTCCAGCCCAACACTTACTCCAGGAGCACTGCTCGTGTCGCCTACGTCATATCTCTCCTTACTGGACGGGCTCGTGAGTGGGGCACGGCAATCTGGGAGGCAAGGGCTGAGTGTACTAACCAGTATCAGGACTTTAAGGAGGAGATGATACGGGTTTTTGATCGATCTGTTTTTGGGGAGGAGGCTTCCAGGGCCCTGTCTTCCCTATGTCAAGGTAATCGATCCATAACAGACTACTCTATTGAGTTTCGCACTCTTGCTGCCTCCAGTGGCTGGAACGAGCCGGCTTTGCTCGCTCGTTTTCTGGAGGGTCTCCGCGCAGAGGTAAAGGATGAGATTCTCTCCCGGGAGGTTCCTTCCAGCGTGGATTCCTTGATTGAACTCGCTATTCGCATTGAGCGACGGGTTGATCTTCGTCACCGAGCTCGTGGAAAGGAGCTCACGTTCTCCGTTGCCCCCCTCTCCGCATCACTACCATCTTCCTCTGCCGGCTCGGGTGCTGAGCCTATGCAGCTGGGAGGTATCCGCATCTCGACTAAGGAGAGGGAACGGAGAATCACCAACCGCCTCTGTCTCTATTGCGGTTCTGCTGGTCATTTTGTCACTTCATGTCCAGTAAAAGCCAGAGCTCATCAGTAAGCGGAGGGCTACTGGTGAGCGCTACTACTCCTGTCTCTCCTTCAAGATCCTGCACTACCTTGTCGGTCCATCTACGCTGGACCGGTTCGTCAGCTTCCTGCAGTGCCTTAATAGACTCTGGGGCGGAGGGCTGTTTTATGGACGAGACCTGGGCTCGGGAACATGACATTCCTCTCAGACAGTTAAGGGAGTCCACGGCCTTGTTCGCCCTGGATGGTAGTCCTCTCCCCAGGATTCAGCGTGAGACGCTACCTTTAACCCTCACTGTTTCTGGTAATCATAGCGAAACCATTTCTTTTTTAATTTTTCGTTCACCTTTTACACCTGTTGTTTTGGGCCATCCCTGGCTAGTTTGTCATAATCCTTCCATTAATTGGTCTAGTAATTCTATCCTCTCCTGGAACGTCTCTTGTCATGTGAAATGTTTAATGTCTGCTATCCCTCCTGTTTCCTCTGTCTCTTCTTCACAGGAGGAGCCTGGTGATTTGACAGGGGTGCCGGAGGAATATCACGATCTGCGCACGGTGTTCAGTCGGTCCAGGGCCACCTCTCTTCCCCCACACCGGTCGTATGATTGTAGTATTGATCTCCTTCCGGGAACCACTCCCCCCCGGGGTAGACTATACTCTCTGTCGGCTCCCGAACGTAAGGCTCTCGAAGATTATTTGTCTGTAGCTCTTGCCGCCGGTACCATAGTCCCCTCCTCCTCTCCCGCCGGAGCGGGGGTTTTTTTTGTTAAGAAGAAGGACGGGTCCCTGCGCCCCTGCATAGATTATCGAGGGCTGAATGACATAACAGTGAAGAATCGTTATCCGCTTCCTCTTATGTCTTCAGCCTTCGAGATCCTGCAGGGAGCCAGGTTTTTCACTAAGTTGGACCTTCGTAACGCTTACCATCTCGTGCGCATCAAGGAGGGGGACGAGTGGAAGACGGCGTTTAACACTCCGTTAGGGCACTTTGAATACCGGGTTCTTCCTTTCGGCCTCGCTAACGCTCCAGCTGTCTTTCAGGCATTAGTCAATGATGTCCTGAGAGACATGCTGAACATCTTTGTTTTCGTTTACCTTGACGATATCCTGATTTTTTCACCGTCACTCCAGATTCATGTTCAGCACGTTCGACGTGTCCTCCAGCGCCTTTTAGAGAATTGTCTTTTTGTGAAGGCTGAGAAGTGCTCTTTTCATGCCTCCTCCGTCACATTTCTCGGTTCTGTTATTTCCGCTGAAGGCATTAAGATGGATCCCGCTAAGGTTCAAGCTGTCATTGATTGGCCCGTCCCTAAGTCACGCGTCGAGCTGCAGCGCTTTCTCGGCTTCGCAAACTTCTATCGTCGTTTCATCCGTAATTTCGGTCAGGTGGCAGCTCCTCTCACAGCCCTTACTTCTGTCAAGACGTGCTTTAAGTGGTCCGTTTCCGCCCAGGGAGCTTTTGATCTCCTCAAGAATCGTTTTACATCCGCACCTATCCTTGTTACACCTGACGTCACTAGACAGTTCGTTGTCGAGGTTGACGCGTCAGAGGTGGGCGTGGGAGCCATTCTTTCTCAGCGCTCCCTCTCTGACGACAAGGTCCACCCTTGCGCGTATTTTTCTCATCGCCTGTCGCCGTCGGAACGTAACTATGATGTGGGAAACCGCGAACTGCTCGCCATCCGCTTAGCCCTAGGCGAATGGCGACAGTGGTTGGAGGGGGCGACCGTTCCTTTTGTCGTTTGGACTGACCATAGGAACCTTGAGTACATCCGTTCTGCCAAACGACTTAATGCGCGTCAGGCGCGCTGGGCGCTGTTTTTCGCTCGTTTCGAGTTCGTGATTTCTTATCGTCCGGGCTCTAAGAACACCAAGCCTGATGCTTTATCTCGTCTCTTCAGTTCTTCAGTAGCCTCCACTGACCCCGAGGGGATTCTCCTCCTGGCGTTCGGGGTACGCTTGCTTCCATTCGCCAGCGTTTTTGGTGGCCCACCCGGGAGCATGACACGCGTCGCTTCGTGGCTGCTTGTTCGGTCTGCGCGCAGACTAAGTCCGGTAACTCCCCTCCTGCCGGCCGTCTCAGGCCGCTTCCCATTCCCTCTCGACCGTGGTCTCACATCGCCTTAGATTTTGTCACCGGACTGCCTTCGTCAGCGGGGAAGACTGTTATTCTTACGGTTGTCGACAGGTTCTCTAAGGCGGCTCATTTTATTCCCCTTGCTAAGCTTCCTTCTGCTAAAGAGACGGCACAAATCATCATCGAGAATGTTTTCAGAATTCATGGCCTTCCGTCAGACGTCGTTTCGGACAGAGGTCCGCAATTCACGTCTCAATTTTGGAGGGAGTTTTGCCGTTTGATTGGGGCTTCCGTCAGTCTCTCTTCCGGCTTTCACCCCCAGTCTAACGGTCAAGCAAAACGGGCCAATCAGACTATTGGTCGCATCTTACGCAGTCTTTCTTTTCGCAACCCTGCGTCTTGGTCAGAACAGCTCCCCTGGGCAGAATACGCCCACAACTCGCTTCCTTCGTCTGCGACCGGGCTATCTCCTTTTCAGAGTAGCCTCGGGTACCAGCCTCCGCTGTTCTCATCTCAGTTCGCCGAGTCCAGCGTCCCCTCCGCTCAGGCTTTTGTCCAACGTTGCGAGCGCACCTGGAAGAGGGTCAGGTCTGCACTTTGCCGTTATAGGGCGCAGACTGTGAGAGCTGCTAATAAGCGTAGAACTAAGAGTCCTAGATATTGTCGCGGTCAGAGAGTTTGGCTCTCCACTCAGAACCTTCCCCTTAAGACCGCTTCTCGCAAGTTGACCCCGCGGTTCATTGGTCCGTTCCGTATTTCTCGGATCATTAATCCTGTCGCAGTGCGACTTCTTCTTCCGCGATATCTTCGTCGCGTCCACCCGGTCTTCCATGTCTCCTGTGTCAAGCCCGTTCTTCGCGCCCCCGCTCGTCTTCCCCCCCCCCCCATCCTTGTCGAGGGCGCACCCATCTACAGGGTCCGTAGGATTTTGGACATGCGTCCTCGGGGCCGTGGTCATCAGTACCTAGTAGATTGGGAGGGGTACGGTCCTGAGGAGAGGAGTTGGGTTCCCTCTCGGGACGTGCTGGACCGTGCGCTGATCGATGATTTCCTCCGTTGCCGCCAGGTTTCCTCCTCGAGTGCGCCAGGAGGCGCTCGGTGAGTGGGGGGGTACTGTCATGTATTGTCATGTTGTGTCTTGTTTCTGTCCTCTCCCTTCACCCTGTCTCCCTCTGCTGGTCGTTATTAGGTTACCTTTTCTCCCCCTCTCTCCCCCAGCTGTTCCTTGTCTCCTCCTAACTACCTCGTCACCCCTTTTCCCACCTGTTCCCTTTTTCCCTCTGATTAGTCCTCTATATCTCTCTCTGTTTTTGTTCCTGTCTTTGTCGGATTCTTGTTTGTGTTTTTCATGCCTGAACCAGACTATCGTCATGTTTGCTGCAACCTTGTCCTGTCCTGTCGGAATCTGCCGGTCCATCTGAGCCTACCTATGTTTTGTTATTAAAGAAGTTCTGTTTACGTTAATTCGCTTTTGGGTCCTCATTCACGCACCGTAACAGGCCATACATCAGATCATTGACATGTTTCAAGAACTGTAAAGACAGAGACAAATCATGATTAACCATTACCTAAGATCTTCACTAAGTTAGGCTTAGCCTAGCAAGTGCATTGACTATGCTGTCCCTCAGCAATTTGGCAGACAGACAGACGGAAAGAGATAGAGAGATAGACAGCAAAGAATAGGCTATTTAAATTTTTTTAGTTAGCCGGCTGGATAACTTCCTTCCCTTTGTTTCCTCCTCCAACCTGTCATCCAAGCTAGAAGAGTCCTGCAAAAACAGAGAATCAAGAATTGACAAAGGCAGTTGAGAGGTGTAACGTTAGAATGTGTGTTGAGGGGAAGCAGGGACTGGCAAAATATGGTATTCTCAAATACAAAATACACAAAAATACAAGGATCGCTGATAAATCAAGAAAATCACATCCAAATTGGGTACAAGTTCCAATAATTAGTCTAGCTTACTGTCTTACCCACACAATGTTTTGTGTATTCATGTATCATAGGCTTTCGACTCTGGAAATCACCGTATTGTTATCGGCAGACTCAATAGCCTTGGTTTTTCTAATGACTGCCTCGCCTGGTTCACCAACTACTTTGCAGACAGTTCAGTGTGTCAAATCAGAGGGCATGTTGTCCGGATCTCTGGCAGTCTCTATGGGGGTACCACAGGGTTCAATTCTCGGACACTTTTCTCTGTATATATCAATGATGCCGCTCTTGCTGCGGGTGATTCCCTGATCCAGCCTCTTTCACTCACGCCGCCAAACTTACCCTAGTAAAACTGACTATCCTACCGATCCTTGACTTTGGAGATGTCATCTACAAAATAGCTTCCAACACTCTACTCAGCAAACTGGATGCAGTCTATCACAGTGCCATCCATTTTGTTACCAAATCACATTATACCACCCACCACTGCGACCTGTATGCTCTAGTCGGCCGGCACTCGCTACATATTCGTCGCCAGACCCACTGGCTCCAGGTAATCTATAAGTCTATGCTAGGTAAAGCTCCGCCTTATCTCAGTTCACTGGTCACGATAACAACACTCACCTGTAGCACACGTTTCAGTAGGTATATCTCACTGATCATCCCCAAAGCCAACACCTCATTTGGCCGCCTTTCCTTCCAGTTCTCTGCTGCCAGTGACTGGAACAAATTGCTAAAATCGCTGAAGTTGGAGACTTTTATTTCCCTCACCAACTTTAAACATCAACTATCTGAGCAGCTAACCGATCGCTGCAGCTGTACATAGTCCATCTGTAAATAGCCCACCCAATCGGGTACCTACCTCATCCCCATAGTTTTTATTTTATTTACTTTTCTGCTCTTTTGCACACCAGTATCTCTACTTGCACATCATCATCTGCTCATTTATCACTCTAGTGTTAATCTGCTAAATTGTAATTATTCGCTCCTATGGCCTATTTATTGCCTTCCTCCACATGCCTTTTGCACACACTGTATATAGACTTTCTTTTTTCTACTGTGTCATTGACTTGTTTATTGTGTTATTGGCTTGTTTATTGTTTATTCCATGTGTAACTCTGTTGTTGTCTGTGTCACACTGCTTTGCTTTATCTTGGCCAGGTCGCAGTTGCAAATGAGAACTTGTTCTCAACTAGCCTACCTGGTTAAATAAAGGTGAAATAAAACAAAATAAAATAAAAATATCTCTCACACACACACACACACACACACGGTTGACATGATGACAATCTTTTCTGTAAGTTATTGTGATCATAATAATCTCCCCCCGCTTTCTTTCACTCACAGATACACACAGTTAGCATGACAACGTTGACATGACAATGTTTTCTAAGGTTAGTGATCATATCTCTCTCTCTCACACACACACACACGCGCACGCACGCATACACACGTATTTACTATAATTAACTAAACATAAATCAAAATGTCTGCTAGCTAGCTACAACCAAGGTCTACAACAGGTCAACATGAAAATGTAAGATGTCCATGGAGGATTACAGAGAGCTAACGTTAACATTAGGCAGCTAAATTAGCAAGTACTGTAGCTAACTAACGTTACAGTAAAATCTTCCTCTGCGCCGATGCCCAGTCCAGGCATGGCGGCCAACTCAGCTCCATGGCCGGAGCCTTCCTCTGTGCCGGTGCCCAGTCTGGGTGCGGCGTCCAACCCAGCTCCATGGCCGGGGCCCTCCTCTGCGCCAATACCCAGTCCAGGCACGGCATTCTACCCGGTTCCATGTCCGGACCCGTGGTCTGGGCTGGGTCAAAGACCCGCACTAGAGCCACCACCGACAAAAGTCACCCCCCCTACCCTCCCCAGTTGGTTTCAGGTTTTGCGGCCAGAGTCCGCACCTTTGGGGTGGGGTACTGTCATGCCCTGACCATAGAAAGCCTTTTTTATTGTCTATTTTGGTCAGGTCGGGGTGTGACTAGGGTGTTGTTCCTATCTAGGTTGTTTCTAGGTTGGCCTGGTATGGTTCCCAATCAGAGGCAGCTGTTTATCGTTGTCTCTGATTTGGGATCATATTTAGGCAGCCATTTCCCCCCTGTTTTGTGGGATCTTGTTTTGAGTGAGTGCATGTTGCACCTCTTATGTTTGTTGTTGTTTGTTTCCTTTTTTGTTTTTGTAAGTTTCACAAAAAATTATGTGGAACTCAGAGCATGCTGCGCCTTGGTCCGTCTCTCCACACAACTGTGACAATAATAAGATATAAAATGACAATAAAAAACATGAACAATTATTAGAAAGCTGCAACAGCTCGACTGAACATTTAGTTCACTATGAAAAGTTATGAAAAGTTTCAGGTGATATCGTCAACTGGAACTCAAGCCTAACCTAGTCCTGACAGGCAGCATAGACATAATCCTCCAATGATGGGATGGTTTTCATACAGGACTGGTGGAACCATCGTGGGCAGCGGTCACAACCAATCTAAAATTGATGACAAAGTTTTCTATATTTAAAACATGAAATACATTTTCTTGAATTACAGTTATTTCATTATCAGACAGAGCGGATGATACTACCTTTAGAAATATTACTGCTCATACAAATTCGTACTCGAAAAAAAATTTGCCTTTAGAAGTGAACAAGCAATTACCCAGTTAGTGTCTTCCTCAGTATTGTCCACCTCCCCACAGAAGTGGCACAGTTGACTCAGGTAATCTAGAAGAACATAATGTCAAGTAGTCTATACATCTTTACATGTATTTTTCTGAGCAAACAGGGAACAAGGGAATAGTATAGGTTTCTTATAATATAATAATTTAGTGGCAATCTTAAAAAAAAAAAAACTCAAACAAAATAACCAAAGTGAAAACGAAAGCGCACAGTTCTGTCAGGTACAGACACAACCCAAACGGAAAACTACCACTTGTATATGATCCCCAATCAGAGACAACGATAGACAGCTGCCTCTGATTGGGCACCACACGCGGCCAAAACAAAGAAATAGAAAACATAGACTTTCTCACCCGAGTCACACCCTGACCTAACCAAACATAGAGAATAATAAGGATCTCTAAGATCAGGGCGTGACAATAATATAGTTTAACAGTTCCATTTAGCCTTTTAGTCAGTATACTTTCAGTAGGTTAATTGTATATTACTTATACTCTTATACTCTCAAACTTACTTTCAAGGCAAAGACCCCACAAGAAGTAACATCTTGTTGGCATGGGTGAGGAAGGGTACCACATGTCCATCTGGAGATATTACACCCCTTCTCTCTCAGAGATGATCTGAACATATATGTTAATAAACGTACAACATTTTGAAACACTTTATTGATTACAATATAGAGATTAATAACAGAGGGGAATCTGAGAATGCAGGGATTCCAGCAGGGTGTGAGTTGAAGTAGTCAAATCTGGAGCTGACAAGGCTCTGACTTAGTATCTTGGTGACATCGCCAGGTGTTGTGGAGGAAGAAGCAGAAAGTTCAGGTTAGGGCTGGAATGTAAATGACATGTGATCATCTCGGATTATCTAACATCTGAGAATGGGCAGGCATTCCCTCGGATTGAAGAACATCTCCTTCTTGCTGATTATGTGCTGTCATCCAGGTGGAAATGTCACCTACATATCTGATGTAGGAAAAGAGATAAGAGATACGTTGAGTGTCCTGTGAATATGTTTATGTATATGTACTGTACATGTGTGTGTGTATATATCTTGGTATATATTTTCTTTATTTTAATTTCAATTATTAAAAGGGACCTGTTTGTCACGTTCTGACCTTAGTTCCTTTGTTTTGTCTTTGTTTTAGTATGGTCAGGGCGTGAGTTAGGGTGGGCAGTCTATGTTTGTTTTTCTATGTTGTATTTTGCGTTTGGCCTGGTATGGTTCTCAATCAGAGACAGGTGTCGTTAGTTGTCTCTGATTGAGAATCATACTTAGGTAGCCTTTTCCCACCAGTGTTTGGTGGGTGATTGTTTTCTGTGTCTGTGTGTTCCACACGGAACTGTTTCGGTTTTCATTTTTGTCTTTCAATTTGTTATTTTGTATTTTCATGTTCAGTGATTTTGTTCTTTAAAACATGACGAACACGTACCACGCTGCATATTTGTCCGATCTCTCATACTCCTCGTCAGAGGAGAACGAATCCCGTTACAGAATCACCCACCACCAAAGGACCAAGCGTGGTAACGGGCAGCAGCAGCAGCAGCAGCAGCGATGGGCATCGAGCCAGGTGCCATGAAGCCGGCTCAGCGCATCTGGTCTCCAGTGCGTCTCCTCGGGCCGGGGTACCCAGTGCGGGCTATTCCACCTCGCCTCACTGGCCTGGCTACGGGGAGCATTCAACAAGGTAAGGTTCGGCAAGCTCGGTGCTCGAGAGCTCCAGTGCGCCTTCACGGTCCGGTCTATCCGGTGGCAGCCCCCCCGCACCAGGCTGTCTCTCCGTCTCCTTCCTATAGGTGCTCCCACCTGTCCAGTGCTGCCAGAGTCTTCCTCCTGCCCAGCGCTGCCAGAGTCTCCCGTCTGTCCTGAGCTGCCAGAGTCTCCCGTCTGTCCTGAGCTGCCAGAGTCTCCCGTCTGTCCTGAGCTGCCAGAGTCTCCCGTCTGTCCTGAGCTGCCAGAGTCTCCCGTCTGTCCTGAGCTGCCAGAGTCTCCCGTCTGTCCTGAGCTGCCAGAGTCTCCCGTCTGTCCTGAGCTGCCAGAGTCTCCCGTCTGTCCTGAGCTGCCAGAGTCTCCCGTCTGTCCTGAGCTGCCAGAGTCTCCCGTCTGTCCTGAGCTGCCAGAGTCTCCCGTCTGTCCTGAGCTGCCAGAGTCGCCCGTCTGTCCTGAGCTGCCAGAGTCGCCCGTCTGTCCTGAGCTGCCAGAGTCGCCCGTCTGTCCTGAGCTGCCAGAGTCGCCCGTCTGTCCGCCAGGAGCTGCCAGAGTCGCCCGTCTGTCCGCCAGGAGCTGCCAGAGTCGCCCGTCTGTCCGCCAGGAGCTGCCAGAGTTGCCCGTCTGTCCGCCAGGAGCTGCCAGAGCCGTCGGTCAGCCAGGAGCTGCCAGAGCCGTCGGTCAGCCAGGAGCTGCCAGAGCCATCGGTCAGCCAGGAGCAGCCAGAGCCGTCCATCTGTCCGGTGCTGCCGGAATCTCCGGTCCATTCAGGACCCGGGGCTAGGGTCCCCATTCTGAGGTCGGCGGCGAGGGTCGCCGTATTAAAGAGGCCACGGAGGCGGATAAAAACTATGGTGAAGTGGGGTCCACGTCCCGCACCAGAGCCGCCACCGCGGACAGACGCCCACCCAGACCCTCCCTTATAGGTTCAGGTTTTGCAGCCGGAGTCCACACCTTTGGGGGAGGTACTGTCACGTTCTGACCTTAGTTCCTTTGTTTTGTCTTTGTTTTAGTAACTCAGGGCGTGAGTTGAGGTGGGTAGTCTATGTTTGTTTTTCTATGTTATATTTTGCGTTTGGCCTGGTATGGTTCTCAATCAGAGGCAGGTGCCGTTAGTTGTCTCTGATTGAGAATCATACTTAGGTAGCCTTTTCCCACCAGTGTTTCGTGGGTGATTATTTTCTGTTTTGTGTGTCATTCACTAAACAGGACTGTTTCGTTTGTTCGTTCTTCCTAGTTGTTATTTTGTTTAGTGTTCAGTTTTGATTATATTAAAAATCATGAACACTTACCACGCTGCACCTTGGTCCTCGTCTTCTTCCACCGACAACGGCCGTTACACCTGTTGGGGAGGGGATTCTTCATGGAGGCACATTCAGTCGTAGTTTGCTTATTATTATTCATTTATTTTTTTCTTATTTTTTTTCTATTGTTATAACAGTTTACTGTGATTATGGTTATGCACTCATGTATTTGAACTTTATTTTTCGCCCAGAGTACAATTTTTTTATTATTATTGTTATTATTAACACTGTACCTACATTCTTAAAAACTATAACAGTAAAAAAAAGAATGTAGGAAAAGCCATAAGACGGAAAAGCACGATGGGATGGGGGATTGTGGGATGTAGAGAACAGGTAGAGAACAGCAGAGGGCTCTGAAAATTATTGTGAAATAACCACTTCCTTTTGTGACTAATACTGAGTCTAACACTTCCTGTGGCACACATCAGAGGGCATGATAGGTCACCAAAATTATTCTGAAGTGTGCCAGGCCTTGCAGTCCCAAGATAGATGGGGGGGATTTCAGAAGGCAAGAAAATGGCCTTGCCGAAATCCTCCCTCCCGTCTAATTTCCTTAATTTTGTATCTAGAGTCAAATACTTTCTATAGAACAAACTTCACATCAGGATAGGCAACCGAGATGAATAATTAATGTATGTCTGTTATATTAAACATAGAGGAGGGAGTAAAATGTAGGCAAGCAATAAACATTTCAGAACAACTACTAATCGAATAAGAGATGGGCGAGATGATGAATTGTGGCAAAGAGATGTATTTATAGACTAATACACTTGAAACAAATAGCCAAACCGAAAACTGCAGACATTACTAGTGCCTTCCCCGCGATCAAACCAAAATAAAAAATAAAATGAAACGCAGCCTAACGTGATCAGAAATGTCAACTAGTAAGCAAGTCGTAGCAATGAAGAATTGAGTGCGTGAAGGGCGGCTGAAGATGGCGGTGAGTGCAGACGAGATTTTAGCTTGCTCCGAGTAACCTTTTATTCCTCTCAAACTTACTTAAATGTAACAGACCTTGGCTTACAGTAAACACAACAGAGAACAGCTGTCACGCCCTGACCTTAGAGAGCCGTTTTATTTCTCTATTTGGTTAGGTCAGGGTGTGATGTGGGGTGGGCATTCTATGTTTTGTTTTTCTATGATTTTGTATTTCTATGTTTTGGCCGGGTATGGTTCTCAATCAGGGACAGCTGTCTATCGTTGTCTCTGATTGGGAACCTTCCTTAGGTAGCCATTTTCCCTCTTTTCAGTGTGGGAGGGTAACTTTGTTTGTGGCACATAGCATTTAAGCTTCATACATTTGTTTTGTATTGTTTATTGTTTTGGTCGGCTTCATCCTAAATAAAAGGAATATGTACGCTCACCACGCTGCACTTTGGTCCTCTTCATTCGATGGCCGTGACTGAACCTCCCACCACCAAGGGACCAAGCAGCGTGGGAAAGAGAACTCCTGGACATGGGAGGAGATCCTGGACGGTAAGGGACCCTGGAGGCAGGCTGGGGAGTATCGCCGTCCAAAGGAGGAGATGACGGCAGCGAAGGAGGAGTGGTGGCGATATGAGGAGCCACGTCAGCGAAGCAGGCACGAGAGGCAGCCCCCCCCCCCAAAAAAAAAATTGGGGGGAGGCACACGGGTGTTTGACTGAGTCAGGTTGGAGACCTGAGCCAACTCCCCGTGCTTACCGTGGCGAGCGTTGTTCTGGTCAGGCACCGTGTTATGCGATGGAGCGCACGATGTCTCCAGTGCTCGTTCACAGCCCGGTGCGCTACATCCCAGCTCCCCGCATCTGCCGGGCTAGGGTGAGCATCCAGCCAGGAAAGATGGTGCCGGCTCAGAGCGCCTGGTCTCCAGTGCGCCTCTTCGGCCCAGGATATCCTGTGCCGGCTCTGCGCACTGTGTTTCCGGTACGTCTGCACAGCCCAGTGCGTCCTGTGCCAGCGCCTCGCATTTGCAGGGCGAAGATAACCACCCAGCCAGGACGGGTTGTGCAGGCTCTAAGCTCTAGACCTCCAGTGCACCTCCACGTCGCAGTGTATCCGGTGCCTCGGCCAAGGACAAAGCCTCCTGTGTGTCTCCCCAGCCTGGTGAGTCCTGTGCCTGCGCCCAGAACTAAGCCTCCTGTATGTCTCTCCACTCCAGCGATGATACATGGCAAGAAGCCTCCAGTGATGATCCATGGCACGATGCCTCCAGTGATGATCCATGGCAAGAAGCCTCCAGTGATGATCCATGGCAAGAAGCCTCCAGTGATGATCCATGGCACGCAGCCTCGAGTGATGATCCATGGCAAGAAGCCTCCAGGGATGACCCATGGCACGAAGCCTCCAGTGATGATCCACGGCAAGAAGCCTCCAGTGGTGATCCATGGCACGAAGCCTCCAGTGAGGAGTCATGGCACGAAGCCTCCAGCGACGGTCTCCAGGCCGGAGCCTCCAGCGACGTCCTTCAGTCCTGAGCCTCCACCGACTGTCTCCAGTCCGGAGACTCCAGCAACGGTGCCCAGTCCGGGGCCCGCAGCGAGGGTGCCCAGTCCGGGGCCCGCAACGAGGGTGCCCAGTCCGGGGCCCGCAACGAGGGTGCCCAGTTTGGGGCCCGCAGCGAGGGTCCCCAGTCCAGTCGGCAGCGAGGGTCCCAACACCAGAGGCGCCACCAAAGCGGGGTGAGCCAGAGGTGGAGCGGGGTCTACGTCCCAGAGCTGCCACCGCGGATAGATGCCCACCCGGACCCTCCCCTGTAGGTTCAGGTTTTGCGGCCAGAGCCCGCACCTTTTTTTTTGGGGGGGGGGGGGGGGGGGGGTACTGTCATGCCCTGACCTTAGAGAGCCGTATATATGGATACTGTTCTAGTCCTCCAAATAACGTACTTCTAGAGGAAATTGAAGAAATTCTTAAAAGTCTTCTGAGAAAATATCCATCCAGTCAGATTATAGTTGGTGGAGATTTTAATATGGTTTATTCTAATGAAACTGATAGATTACCCCATAGGCCTAACATTGGTGTGAACAAGTTAGTGAATTTCTGCCAAAGCTTGGACTTTATTGACATATGGAGAGTTAAAAACCCTGGAGAGGGCCTCCCAGGTGGTGCAGTGGTCTAAGGCACTGCATCCCAGTGACACAGTGACAGAGACTCTGGGTTCGAGCCTGGGCTCTGTCGCAGCCGGCCGCGACCGGGAGGTCCATGGGGCGACGCACAATTGGCCTAGCGTCGTATGGTTTAGGGATATCCTTGTCTCATCGTGCACTAGCGACTCCTGTGGTGGGCCGGGTGCAGTGCACGCTGACCAGGTCGCTAGGTGTTTCCTCCGACACACTGGTGCGGCTGGCTTCCGGGTTGGATGCGCGCTGTGTTAAGAAGCATTGCGGCTTGGTTGGATTGTGTTTTGCAGGACGCGTGGCTCTCGACGTTCGTCTCTCCCGAGCCCGTACGGGAGTTGTAGCGATGAGACAAGATAGTAACTACTAACAATTAGATACTACGAAATTGGGGACAAAAAGGGGGTAAAATTTGCAAAAAGTCTTGCTTGAATTATCTGATTGATGAATGTCAACCAGGGTTTATGAAAGGGTGCCATATATTTAATAATCTGAGGCTGGTGTTAGACTTGGTTGAGTATTGTGATCTATTGGATGACTTCCCTGTTATCCTATTTTTGGATTTTCAGAAAGCATTTGATACAGTAATTCACAATTTATCTTTGATTGTCTTAAGCATTTGAAGTTTGGTCTTTTTTGTTGTTGATGCTATTAGAACTCTGTATAATGGGGGCAAAAGCTGTATGAAACACTGTCATGGAACATCTTCAAGGTTTAACATTTACAAAGGAATACGACGAGGTTGTCCAATTTCACCTTTTTTATTTTTGTTAGTATCTCAAATTTTATGCTCATTAGTTCATAAAAGTCAATTTGAAGGCATTACATTCCAGGCCAGAGAGACCAAGATATTCCAACTGGCGGATGACACCTCACTTTTTTTGAAAAATGTGTCACAAACTAGATTAGCATTGGATATCTTGAAGCATTTCTCCAAAATCTCAGGTTTGGCCTTAAATCTTTCCAAATGTGAGATGTTTTTTTTTAAAGGAGCTGTCAATCCAGCAGATTGTAACATCTCTGAAAAATATACTGTAACCTACCTCAGTGTAAAGATCACCAAAAAGCTTAAGGCTGTGAATGATCTTAATTTGAACCCTGTAACTGAATCTGTCAACAACAAAAAATATCCTCATGGTTTTCACCTCATAAGTGTTTTATATGGAGCAATAAATGGTTCTCGAAAAACATTGTCCTTGTCAGCCAATTAGTTAATATTAGTGGGAATCTATTTACGCGGAGAGAATTTATGGAAAGATACAACTTTGAGGTTTCAAGCAAGGAATATGACACTGTTATTAAAGCTATACCTAGTGGGATAAAAAACTTTACTTCAGAATAATGCAGAATAATGCATGTTTTGGAATATCTCCGATTGTAAGGATATCTCCTTTAAGATTATCCATAGATTCTATCCGTGTAATAGCTTGATTTCTAAATATACACCTGATGTTACCAGTGAATGCAGTTTTTGTGAACTAGAAACTGAATCTATTGAACACTTATTCTGTCATTGTTTATATAGTGAAGTGTTCTGGACTTATGTAAAACCATATCTTGGCCTCAAATTGCATACAACCATTGAAATTTCTAAGTTTTACATATTATTTTACTACATTGATTTCACAATTGAACATGAGTATGTCATAAATCTCTTTACTTTATTAGGAAAATGTTTCATACACAAATCAAAATTTATGAAAAAAAAGCCCCTTTTCTTAATTTTTTTAATCTGATTTGGAAAACTATTTAGAGTCATTAAAATGTATACAAAACAAAATGTCAAAATGTATTCGCTACATGTCTGTATTTGAATTGATATAATGTGGATTCGTTTTTTTTTTTTCTAATTTCTTTGTGGAATCCCTCTGGCTGTTATGTTTATGTTTGCATGTTATTGTTAATAAAAATAAAATATATATTTTTTAATAATTGAGTGTGTGCGCGTTCAAGCAAGTCGCAGCAATGAAGATTTGAGTGCGTGCGCGTTCAAGCAAGTCGCAGCAATGAAGATTTGAGTGCGTGCGCGTTCAAGCAAGTCGCAGCAATGAAGATTTGAGTGCGTGCGCGTTCACGCGAAGTGGGAGGGGGGGGATTCTGGCAGGGCGGCACAACACCGGCACCACCGGCACCCTCCACTGGAACTTATGCTTCTTCTTCTTCAAGGTTTCCATCCACTGGAATTTATGCTTCTTCTTCTTCAAGGTTTCTATCCACTGGAATTGATGCTTCTTCTTCTTCAAAGTTTTATGGCAGACTACACCTATTGGTGCACTGCTGGGTAGTGAAACCAAAAATATTCCATTGCTTTAGCTGGAACTGATATGCCTACTTCCTAATTTAGCTACTGATATTAAAATCAAATTACTGTATGCATTATGATAATTGCTTAAAACCTTTAAAGAAAAATATAATAGTCATATTTTCAGGGTCAAATTCAGGTGCAATTATTTTAGACACATTATTGCAATAAAAATAGGGTTGTGTAAATCCTGGTGGATTATAGTAGGATATTGAAATAAAATACATAGGCCTACATGTTATTTGTTAAATTCTGAAAACAAATGTAAGTAGTCATATTAGAACATCAAAACAGCATTCATTGGAAAATAAGAAAATGTGCAGCACAAAAAACAGTACAATTAGCTAACACAAAAGATGACCATTAGAAGCCAACACACAGCAAGCAGTCCAGATCATTTAACAACCATTATTTAATTGTACTGCAGTTTTACTGCATTTTAACGACAGTGAATTTTTGTAAGGGTATCCTATATTATTGTGCATGTTTATCTTACATGCTGGTAGCTAGAACAAATGTTATGGAAGTGAATGTGCACTTTTCAATTGGATGGACTGCAAACTACTGCCATTGCCTGTAGTTCCAGCAAAAGTTTTTATAACATCAGAGATTCTCTAAATTAGGGGCCATCTCTGATAGCCATAGGACTGCAGATTTTTGCTTTTAATGACCGAGTAAATTCGATGACTTAGAGGTGAAATATATCACATTTCTTAGTTTTTTTAAATGGGTATTTCATCACCTGCCGAATAAACACCTCAAATGGCCTGTAAGGAATTTTATAATATCTGTACATTATAGGAAGACGCTTGGGCGTGGAAAAGACATACTATGCATGAACTGTTACTTAGGAACACCTGTAATTACAAAAGTACAATGTTTGATGTTTTACTTTAGCTTGAGATTAAGGATCCGTGGTAGACACATTACAAGTGCATTAAGAGGTCAATTGTCCTTCTGCACAGTCACATGCCTGTGTGTTGAACTATACTGTTTGTAACAGATAAAGGGAACTAAGCCAGTTTCTGTTGATGCTATGTTCCAGTCTTATGCTAGCACATGATAGCAATAAGAGAAAGAAGGAATGGGAAACTAACTGTCAATAGCACAATAAGCTGAACTCTGCCTAAGCAGAGACAATTTTGTATTAGCAACTGATAATTATGAGCTGATACGGTATTAAAGTTAAGGGACATCACCCTGGGTGGGGTGAACCATAGTAGGGGATAAAAAGGGAAAACACAATATTTAGAACTGAGTGTCTTGCTTGCAAATTGCTGTAAGTATGTACTCTGGGTTGCAATCCTTATTAAACAAACTAACCTCTGATCAAAGAAGTTTCCTGTGGTATCTTTTACGTGCATAGGGCAGAATTCCCTTACAGGACTCACTCCTGAAATAGTTCATCGGGCCTGATAAGCTGAAGTGGAGTCGGCCTGACTCCCATTTGCCGGAGCCCAGACTAATATGATTCTGCTGGATTTGGGAAGAGCTCGCCCCGAATGATGCTCTCCCAAGTCGGAGTCCATGCCGAGTCCCCTGGGTCTCACTATGCACATGTTAATATAGATTGGTTTCTATTAATTAAGTAGCATTTAGATAACTGGTCAGTAGTTTAATCAGATTTCAACCATTTCATGACGTCAAAAAGACGTCATTATGAA
Source organism: Oncorhynchus mykiss (assembly GCF_057628025.1). Taxonomy (NCBI): domain Eukaryota; kingdom Metazoa; phylum Chordata; class Actinopteri; order Salmoniformes; family Salmonidae; genus Oncorhynchus; species Oncorhynchus mykiss. The sequence continues at coordinate 10,974,688 of NC_143049.1, forward strand.
GACTTCTTAATCTGGTTGTGATCTGGATATACAGTGGGGCAAAAAAAGTATTGTGCACCAATTGTGCAAGTTCTCCCACTTAAAAAGATGAGAGAGGCCTGTAATTTTCATCATAGGTACACTTCAACTATGACAGACAAAATCAGAAAAAAAAATCCAGAAAATCACATTGTAGGATTCTTAATGAATTTATTTGCAAATTATGGTGGAAAATAAGTATTTGGTCAATAACAAAAGTTTATCTCAATACTTTGTTATATACCCTTTGTTGGCAATGACAGAGGTCAAACGTTTTCTGTAAGTCTTCACAAGGTTTTCACACACTGTTGCTGGTATTTTGGCCCATTCCTCCATGCAGATCTCCTCTAGAGCAGTGATGTTTTCGGACTTTCAACTCCCTCCAAAGATTTTCTATGGGGTTAAGATCTGGAGACTGGCTAGGCCACTCCAGGACCTTAAAATGCTTCATACGAAGCCACTCCTTCGTTGCCCGGGCGGTGTGTTTGGGATCATTGTCATGCTGAAAGACCCAGCCATGTTTCATCTTCAATGCCCTTGCTGATGGAAAGAGGTTTTCACTCAAAATCTCACGATACATGGCCCCATTCATTCTTTCCTTTACACGGATCAGTCGTCCTGGTCCCTTTGCAGAAAAACAGCCCCAAAGCATGATGTTTCCACCCCCATGCTTCACAGTAGGTATGGTGTTCTTTGGATGCAACTCAGCATTCTTTGTCCTCCAAACACGACAAGTTGAGTTTTTACCAAAAAGTTCTATTTTAGTTTCATCTGACCATATGACATTCTCCCAATCTTCTTCTGGATCATCCAAATGCTCTCTAGCAAACTTCAGACGGGCCTGGAAATGTACTGACTTAAGCAGGGGGACACGTCTGGCACCGCAGGATTTGCGTCCCTGGCGGCGTAGTGTGTTACTGATGGTAGGCTTTGTTACTTTGGTCCCAGTTCTCTGCAGGTCATTCACTAGGTTTCTGGTGTCCTTTGACAGCTCTTTGGTCTTGGCCATAGTGGAGTTTGGAGTGTGACTGTTTGAACTTGTGGACAGTTGTCTTTTATACTGATAACAAGTTCAAACAGGTGCCATTAATACAGGTAACGAGTGGAGGACAGAGGAGCCTCTTAAAGAAGAAGTTACAGGTCTGTGAGAGCCAGAAATATTGCTTGTTTGTAGGTGACCAAATACTTATTTTCCACCATAATTTGCAAATAAATTCATTAAAAATCCTACAATGTGATTTTCTGGATTTTTTTTCTCATTTTGTCTGTCATAGTTGAAGTGTACCTATGATGAAAATTACAGGCCTCATCTTTTTAAGTGGGAGAACTTGCACAATCGGTGGCTGACTAAATACTTTTTTTTACCCCACTGTATATGACGTCCCCACCAGGTTTCAACCAGTAAAATACGTCTGTATCACGTCGTATGCCCACTGGGTGCCTTTGTCCAATGACTCTTATGGGTAATGTAATGGTTAGTGCTATCCGGGATCTGGGACATTATTACCCTAAACCCATACCCTAACCATTTTACATTTAAATGTCTATAAAGCCCCACAGTGGAGGTGTCATAATACCCATAAAACATAGCGGTTGTTTTCCACCATTCATTTTTTCAATGGGGATTTTTAGAAACATTTCAAAGGGCTGTGTTTTGTGTAGGCTTATCCACGTGTGAAGTTTTGATAACCACGTAAATCTCTCTGGATGACTTATATCCATATTTACTTTTAGATTTGAAAATGCTAATTAGCATCAAAGTAGAATTTGTTGCAAGGCAACAAATCCCTGCAAGCTCATGCACGTCATCTCGAGCTGACACCTTTGCTAACAGGTATTGCGTCAATTTAAAACTTGCAGAAGACAGTTCACAGAATTGTCAATTTAAAGAAATGTAGCCAATTTATTAATTACTAAATTTAGCTAACATCAGATAGTTAATCCAGAGATTCTTATCTTTGCCTCGATTTGGCAGTCTTGTTCAGATAAATCAAGGCATTTGTAGTTCTTTATGATAGCCACATTATCAGCTAATTAGCATTTCATTTTTGGGGGGTAAATACAGGGAAATATATTGATAAAAGTCACCTTATACTAGAGAGATTTACACGGTTTTCAAAACATCATGCCTGGGTAAGCATACACAATACACAGCCCTTATTTTAAGTGTTTCTAAAATCCCTTATGGAAAAATGAATGGTGTGAAAATGATTCTCAATCGCACTCCACACTGCCCTTTCTCACCTAGACAAAAGAAACACCTATGTGAGAATGCTGTTCATTGACTACAGCTCAGCGCTCAACACCATATTGCCCTCGAATCTCATCACTAAGCTAAGGACTCTGGGACTAAACACCTCCCTCTTCAACTGGATCCTGGACTTCCTGACGGCCACCCCCAGGTGGTAAGAGTAGGCAACAACACGTCTGCCACGCTGATCCTTAACACCGGGGGCCCTCAGGGGTGTGCACTTAGTTCCATCCTGTATTCCCTGTTCACCTATGACTATGTGACCTAACACGACTCCTACACCATCCTTCGTTTGCTGACGACACAACAGTGGTATGGGTCCCTAGATCCTCAAAAGGTTCTACAGCTGCACCATCGAGAGCATCCTGACCGGTTGCATCACCACCTGGTATGGCAACTGCTTGGCATCTGACCGCAAGGCGCTACAGAAGGTAGTGCGAATGGTCCAGTACATCACTGGGCCAAGCTTTCTGCCATCCAGCACATTTACAATAGGCGGTGTCAGAGGAAAGCCCATAAAAATGTCAGAGACTCCAGTCTCCCAAGTTATAGACTGTTTTCTCTGCTACAGCACGGCAAGCGGTACCGAATCGCCAAGTCTGGGACCAAAAGGCTCCTCAACAGCTTCTACCCCCAAGCCATAAGACTGCTGAACAATTCATAAAATCGCCACCGGACAATTTACATTAACCCCCCCTTTTTGTACACTGCTGCTACTCACTGTTTATTATCTATGCATAGTCCCCTGAGCGGCCCCAGTGTTAAGGATCAGCGGGCAGACGTGTTGTTGCCACCTGGGGGAGGCCCGTCAGGAATTCCACGATCCAGTTGCAGAGGGGGGTGTTTAGTCCCAGAGTCCTTAGCTTAGTGATCAGATTTGTGGGTGACCAGAGTTAGCTTAATGTCCTACGTCCACAAGAGTTACTGGAAAACCCACTGCCAGCGAGGAATGTAAATCGCAGTACTCTGGCCAGCTTTCTTTGTGAAGGGCATTGCCACAGACAACGTGGAGAAAAGTTTCACATTAATAAATAGAACATTCAGGTAATGAATTTAAGGGGGTTAGTATTTGGTATTTTATTAGGATCTCCATTAGCTGTTGCAAAAGCAGCAGCTACTCTTCCTGGGGTCCACACATGGTGTTGAACTTCACCCCCATCTTCGTGTACAAATTAACTTAACTAACATGTACCCCCGCACACTGACTCGGTACTGGTGACCCTGTATGTAGCCTCGTTATTGTTATTCTTATTGTGTTTCTTTTTATTATTACTTTTTATTTTAGTCTACTTGGTAAATGTTTTCTTAACTCTTCTTGAACTGCACTGTTGGTTAAGGGCTTGTAAGTAAGCATTTTATGGTAAAGTCTACACTTGTTGTATTCGGCGCATGTGACAAATAAAGTTTGATTTTATTTTGACTACATTCCTAAAAAAAAAAGTGTACTTTTTACAGTAAAACATTTTGCTTGACACCCAAAAGTACTAGTTACATTTTGAATGCTTACAGGACAGGAAAATGGCCTAATTCACACACTTATCAAGAGCACATCCCTGGTCATCCCTACTACCTCTGATGTGGCAGACTCACTAAACACATGAGTCGTTTGTAAATTATGTCTGAGTGTTGGAGCATGCCCCTGGCTATCTGTAAATAAATGTAAAAAAATAATCAAATTATGCTTTCTGATTTGCTTTATATAAGGAATTTGAAATTATTTATACTTTACTTTTGATACTTAAGTATATTTAAAAACCAAATACTTTTAGACTTTTATTCAAGTAGTATTTTGGGGTGGTGCACAATTGGCCCGGCGCCGTCCAAGTTAGGAGAGGGTTTGGCTGGGGCAGGCCGTCAATTGTAAATAATAATTTTTCTTAACTGACTTGCCTAGTTTAAAAAAAGAAATGGGTGACTTTCACTTTTACTTTAGTTATTTTCTATGAAGGTATCTTTACTTTTACTCAAGTATGACAATTGGGTACTTTTTCCACCACTGGCCTCGTTATTGTTTTTATTGTGTTACTATTCCCTTTTTTATTTAGCAAATATTTGTCTTACTTTTTAACTCTAGATTGTTGGAAATGGGCTCGTAAGTAAGCATTTCACTGTAAAGTCTACACCTGTTGTATCCGGCGCATATGACCAATAAAATGTGATTTGTATGTAGGCAGACAATTGTCTACTTGTATTCCAAATTTTAGCAATATCGGGTTACATGAGATTGGCCCACCCCCACTGGCCAGGACACCCCTAGGAAAGCACCCCCAGTCGAGCAAGACGTGACCGCTAAAGATTTGTTAAAGAACAATGACAGTTGTTGTTACAACTGATGCTGCACCAAGACATTTTGCACTCTGACATGATTCAACATTTTTTCCTTTTTAGAGAGTATTAAAAACAATGTTCTCCCTTCTACAATGAGTCAGGGGTTAATAACACTGATACCTAAACCCAAAAAATAAGTGCTGCTCATCGATAACTGGCGTCCCATTTGTCTTCTTAATAATGACTATAAGATATAGCTCGATTGTTTATTGTTTGTAATCTATGTATGATTGTGTTCCATCATGTGCTTTATGTATTGATTTGAAATTAATAAATAATAATAATAAATAAATAAATAAATAAATAAAACATGATTCAACAGAGATTATTTTGACACGTGAAAGAGTGCCTCCTGTTGGTACAAATAAAATTAGAATCTAAGGAAATTACATTTTCCAAATAATGTTTAGGTATCTTATTAATGCAAATTCATTGTGAATAGCGTGTATGCATAACACTCCACCATCGAATGTATGAATAAAATCAAATAATATGTAATAATAAAATTCAATTTACACTTTGACTACTCAGACGTTGGTTGAAGGAAGGCGTTGCTGAAGCAAATTAGTGAGGAAAGGGAAAATGGCGGACCTCGAAGACGTTACACTGGACGGGAGGCCGCTACAATCTCTACGGGTGGCGGATTTGAAAGCTGCTTTGGAGGAGCGGGGGCTTCCTAAAAGCGGACAGAAAAATGCTCTCATTAAGAGGCTCAAAGGGGTGAGTTTTGTTAAGAATTTGAGGTCGTTTGTAACCTGCAGTCGCTAAACCTCGGTGTTGCTAGAGACTGGCCGATGCTTGCCTTGCAGGCCGGAGTGCTTGCCTAGTTTAAAAAAATAAAATAAAAATAATTACTGTGTGCTGTTTACTTTCGGATAATGTTTTGTCGTCGTTGGACGCTTTGCTATGTTCTACCATTTGAAATGGCTTGTTTGTTGAATAAGTTGTTAACCAAAGTTTAAATGGACGTTTGTTGTTTATGCGAGACACGGCTGGTAGCTAACGTTAGCTGCTAGCTACTGGTAGTTTTGTCGTCTGCGGCTGCACGGTCCGCGCTTTGTTGGTGTGCACGAGTTGGGGGGAGGTTATACAACGTGGACGCGCCTGTAAAGTAGCTTGCTATCTACTGTACTTGAAGCTAGCAAGCTTTGGGAGGCGTAGTAAACAAAATAATAAATGAAGGAATTCATGGATTAATAAAAGTAATCTAAACGTTTTGGGGGCCCGGATCTTCGGGGAATTATTCCTTTGTATAATTAGAAGATGTAATGTTAGCAATCCAAGTGAATTGCAAGCAGCTTGAGATGCAAACAGCTAACGTTAGCTAGCAACCATTGTCGCTTTCAAGTGTAGTTTAATCAATCTAGCTAACTAGCTACCTCTCAGTTGAAAATACAATTATTTGTATTTAGTCGATATCGGACAGTATTTTTTTATTTTTTTTATTTCACCTTTATTTAACCAGGTAGGCAAGTTGAGAACAAGTTCTCATTTACAATTGAGACCTGGCCAAGATAAAGCACATACAACAACACAGAGTTACACATGGAGTAAAACAAACATACAGTCAATAATACAGTATAAACAAGTCTATATACGATGTGAGATAAGGAAGGTAAAGGCAAAAAAAGGGCCATGGTGGCAAAGTAAATACAATATAGCAAGTAAAACACTGGAATGGTAGATTTGCAGAGGAAGAATGTGCAAAGTAGAAATTCAAATAATGGGGTGCAAAGGAGCAAAATAAATACATAAAATAAAATAAATACAATAGGGAAAGAGGTAACGAGAGGTATATGCTTCTGCTACTACGAATATTTGATATTGAATTTGTTTTGTTAAAGCCCTCTTAGTGTGAATGTTTTCTAATGAGCCCATCATGTATCTAGCTTAAGATGATTATCAGATGCAACATACAACAATTAATAATTTATTGTGTGAAAGTCTGTTTACTGTTTTGTGTGTTGTGTGTGTGATCATGTATTATGTTTGTGACAGGCTCTCATGCTGGAGAACCTCCAGAGAACCTCACACCATCACATAGGACTGCAGCCAAACTCCCAGGTGAGTTACTGTATGAAGAAGTTGCATGAACCATAACAATTCAATCAGCTCCTTGTGTAGATATTTGTCAGTTTCTCTAATTACTTCTTCAATATGATGGAGATGGGCAAGGATTTTAAGTCTTATGGTCTGTCTGATTATTTCAGATTGGTGAAGAGATGAGCCAGAATAGCTTCATTAAGCAGTATCTGGCAAAACAGCAGGAGCTCTTGAGGCAGCGTCTTGAGAAAGAGGCCCGGGAAGCAGTCGAAGATGATGGTAAGTTGGCAGTTTACTTCCTTACGTTTACGTATTGGCTTGGGGTTTAAGCCTGGGTAGTTGACATGTCAGTTCTATGCCTGTACTGAGCGCGGTTCCTTTATAAATCAAATCAGGTCAGCTACTCATCTCCTGCTCAGGGTACTTTGTCTCATTACATTTCACTACTATGTTTTTCCAGATACAGACCAAGAGGACCACACACAGGGCAATAACAGCTCTGCCTGTGCTGTCCCAGACCAGGTTAGTTGCAGACTAATCGCTGTGTTCTTTCTGTTTTTAAGAATCTCCAGGGGCGTAATCATTTTCCCTTTTGCATTCCATTTTGTAACTAAAACAAGAGTGTCTAATTGGCAAATTCAGCTAGGTTCCTCCCTGTTTTCATTCTTTTTGCAAACAGAATCTGTGTAATGAATACACACCCCTGTTGTGCAACTTGCATGTTTGAGAGAAGCTTGCACGTCTGAGAATCTTTCATGATTAACACAATCTTGCATGCAGTTTAATGTATGCCTGAACAACTGCATGTATGGGAGGAACTGTGGTATAGTCCTGCAACAAACTCAATCTCATCTCCCTTTCTGTCCTCATCAGGATGACGTACCCGTGTTGGTTGACCAGCACAAGCCACTTGGCCCCTCCGAGGGAGAGGGACTAGCAGGCCCCGCAAGCGAGGGAGAGGGACACAGGGCCAAAGACGGCCATGTGTCTGGTCCACCTGCCTCTACCTCTCCTACCTCTGCCCCTACTGCCGTTGCTTCTCTGTCTGTGTGTGTAGCTGATGGTGAGCAGCGACCGGAGAGAGTCCCAACCTCTAGCCAAGTCCCAGCAGATAGCGATGATGACAGCGACGGAGGTGACGAGGATGGCGAGGATGAGGACTGGGATAGCGGTGCCAGGAGGAGGGATCTAGGAGAGCCACCAAGAGGCCAGCTAGCAAGAGAGAGGTCTGAAGGATCCCGCCAACCCCCACAGCACATCCCCCCCCTGTTGTCTCCGCAGCTTCGACAGCCTACCCCTCCCCCCTCCCCTCCCCCAGAGTTATCATTCCCACTGCCTGATACCCCTAAACAAAGCCCCCCTAGTCCAGGTGAGCTCCCGGCTAGGCAGCGTACTTCCAGTACCTCCAGCTCTGGCTCCTCTAGCAGTGGCAGTCGTAGTAGTAGTCCAGAACCACAAAGCAACGCAGAGCGCAAGCCTGGCCCACTGACCCTGCTGGCACGCAAGATGGCATCAGAAGGCGCCTTCTCTGGAGTTGGGTGGCATGGACGTGGGGAGGCAGAAAGGCAGGACAACAATGCTGCAACTGCAACAATATTTCCTGGTAGAGGTCCTCAAGAGGGCACAGTGTCTGCCATCACCCACACAGCCAATGCTGCAGCCAGTTTGCCCTTCACCAGTCTGGTTCCAGTTACCAACCAGGGTGTCATTGGAGGCCATCTATCCCACAGTCAAGTTCCTGTGAGTGTGCTTAGGCCCACTATAATGGATGAGAGAGATTCTGCATGGCAACAAGAAAACAAGGAAAGGGAGCTGCAGGCAGAGAGCGAAAGAGAAAAGGCCCTTGAGCAAGAGAGACTTAGAGCCGTGGAGCTGGAAAGACAGAGAATATTTGAGCAACAGCGTGCCATGGAGCAAGAGAGGGAAAGAGCTTTGGAGCGAGAGAGGGAGGAGAGGGAGAAAGCCTTGGAGGTAGAAAGGAAGGAGAGGGAAAGAGCTTTAGAGCGAGAGAGGGCACAAGCTCTTGAACAAGAGCGGGAGGAAAGAGAGAAAGCTTTGGCAGAAGAGAGAGAGAAGTCTGTGGCAAGAGAGAGGGCCCTTGAGCTTGAGAAAGCTGTGGAGTTAGAAAGGCAGAGAGCCATGGAACGAGAGCAAGCTTTGCAGCAAGAGAGAGAGGAGAGGGAAAGAGCTAAAGCTTTTGAGCGGGAGGAGAGGGAAAGGGCTCTTGAGCGGGAGCAAGTTCTTGAACAAGAAAAGGTGGAGACAGCGAGAGCGTTGGAGCAAGAAAGGGTGGAGATGGAGAAAGCCTTGGAGAGAGAGAGACAGGAAAGAGAGAGAGCCTTGGAGCGAGAACAGTTGGAGAGGGAGAGAGCCTTGGAGCGAGAACAGTTGGAGAGGGAGAAAGCATTGGAGACGGAGCGTCTAGAGAGGGAAAAGGCTTTGGAGCAAGAGCGAGTTGAGAAGGAGAAAGCTTTGGAGCTAGTTAGGCAGAAAGCTTTGAAGCGGGAACAGGAGGAGAGGCAGAAAGCGCTGGAGCTAGAGAGGCAGAAAGCGCTGGAGCTAGAGAGGCAGGAAGCGCTGGAGCTAGAGAGGCAGGAAGCGCTGGAGCTAGAGAGGCAGAAAGCGCTGGAGCTAGAGAGGCAGGAAGCGCTTGAGCTAGAGAGGCAGAAAGCGCTGGAGCTAGAGAGGCAGAAAGCGCTGGAGCTAGAGAGGCAGAAAGCGCTGGAGCTAGAGAGGCAGAAAGCGCTGGAGCTAGAGAGGCAGAAAGCGCTGGAGCTGGAGAGGCAGAAAGCGCTGGAGCTGGAGAGGCAGAAAGCGCTGGAGCTGGAGAGGCAGAAAGCGCTGGAGCTGGAGAGGCAGAAAGCGCTGGAGCTGGAGAGGCAGAAAGCGCTGGAGCTGGAGAGGCAGAAAGCGCTGGAGCTGGAGAGGCAGAAAGCGCTGGAGCTGGAGAGGCAGAAAGCGCTGGAGCTGGAGAGGCAGAAAGCGCTGGAGCTGGAGAGGCAGAAAGCGCTGGAGCTGGAGAGGCAGAAAGCGCTGGAGCTGGAGAGGCAGAAAGCGCTGGAGCTGGAGAGGCAGAAAGCGCTGGAGCTGGAGAGGCAGAAAGCGCTGGAGCTGGAGAGGCAGAAAGCGCTGGAGCTGGAGAGGCAGAAAGCGCTGGAGCTGGAGAGGCAGAAAGCGCTGGAGCTGGAGAGGCAGAAAGCGCTGGAGCTGGAGAGGCAGAAAGCGCTGGAGCTGGAGAGGCAGAAAGCGCTGGAGCTGGAGAGGCAGAAAGCGCTGGAGCTGGAGAGGCAGACAGCGCTGGAGCTGGAGAGGCAGACAGCGCTGGAGCTGGAGAGGCAGACAGCGCTGGAGCTGGAGAGGCAGACAGCGCTGGAGCAGGAGAGGCAGACAGCGCTGGAGCTGGAGAGGCAGACAGCGCTGGAGCTAGAGAGGCAGACAGCGCTGGAGCTAGAGAGGCAGACAGCGCTGGAGCTAGAGAGGCAGACAGCGCTGGTGCGGGAACAGGAGAGGGAGAAAGCGCTGGAGCTAGAGAGGCAGAAAGCATTAGAGCGGGAACTGGAGGAGAGGGAGAAAGATAGGGAGGAGAAGGCAAGGGCTTTGCACCAAGAAAGAATTGAAAGGGAGAAAGAAAGAGCCATGGAGAGGGGAAAAGCTTTGGAACGTGAGAGAGAGGAGAAGGAGAGGGCTTTAGAACAGAAGGCCCTGCAGAGAGAAAAAGAAGAGAGGGAGAGTGTTTTGGAACAAGATAAGGAAAGGGCTATGGTGGCTGAGAGGGAGAGTCATCTTCCTCCATGGAAACGTGGTCGTGAGATTGGTCTTACCCCCCTGCCCACTCCTCCCCTCTCCACAGGAGCAGGTAGAATGGCGGCAACAGAGGAGGGTGGGGAGCCCCACGTGCCATCCCTACCCCAAACAGCATCGAGAGACAACCAGCCAGTTGAATCTGGTAGGCCCCTGTCACCAACTATAGCAACGCCTCTGTCACCCCAGTCCTCCTTCAAGAAGTTCCGTTTCTTGAGAGACCCCCCAGTTCTGTCCCCATCTTGTTCTGCATCCCTGGTCATCAAGAGGCCCCGTACATTCTGTGACAGCCCCCATACTCAGGCCTCCGCTCTCCAGTCCCCAAGAAAACCTGGGGAACAAGAGCAGGAAAGTACTCTGCAGGGGTCCAAGCTTTCTTCTGGACAGGCAGCATCACAGATGCCTGCAAGACAGGGGTTCCTTGTTTCTGGACCAACTGCAGCAGACACGACAGGGCCAGAGACCCCAGTGATTGCCACACTAGGCAAGAGTCCTGAAGAAGAAAAGGCTAAGGAGCTCGTGTCAGAGGAGCATGTCCTAGCAGATAAGGAGACAAACAAACAGGAAGTGGGAGAGATAGCCAGAGGTGCTAAACGGGTGGATGCAGGAAACGTCCCCTCGGGTCCAGCAGAATCTGTGGTACCACCCTCACCCCCACCGGAAGAGGGCAATGTAGACCGGGGAAGGGAGAGAGGTCAAAAGAAACAAGAGAAGCAGGGAAGACGAGCTTCCTCATCTAGTGACTCCTCAGATTCTGACTCTGGGTCATCCTCCTCAAGCTCGTCTGGTTCATCTTCGTCCTCCCAGGGCAAAACTCGCACCACTCCCAGTGGTAGAAAGGTGAGTGGTCTATAGGTGTTCTTTCACTCAGTCAGTGGAATAACAATGATCAAACCCAAACAGCAAATGGGAAAGTAATGTTCATTAACCATGTAGTACTTGGATTTTCTTTTTAGGTTTCTCTTTTGGTTGTTTTTGGTTTTTATTCTGTCAGGGCCTAGGTTTGACAGGACCACCCAAGCAGTGACAATCACTGGAGATCTGAAGACGTTATTTCATTCATGTTTCAAGGGAACCTTGTCCAAATGTTCAAGAAGTTTACCAGAATGGTTTCTGATTTATGAATTACATGTTTTTCTGAAGTTGTGAAAGATGGAGGAAAAGTGATATTTCAGTGTGAATATACAGTACCGGTCAAAAGTTTGGGCACACCTACTCAAGAGTTTTCCCTTATTTTTCCTATTTTCTTTGTTGTGAAATAATATTGAAGACATCGAAACTATGAAATAACACATATGAAATCATGTAGTAACCCCCAAAAAGTTTTGCACATTTTTTGGGGACAAATTTCCACCGGTCTAAAGTCCATTGCTTGTGTTATTTGGCCCATGTAAGTCTCTTCTTCTTATTGGTGTTCTTTAGTAGTGGTTGCTTTGCAGCAATTCGACCATGAAGGCCCAATTCACACAGTCTCCTCTGAACAGTTGATGTGTCTTTTTACTTGAAGCATTTATTTTGGCTGCAATTTCTGAGGTGCAGTTAATTGTTGATTTCTGAGGCTGTTAACTCTAATGAACTTATCCTCTGCAGCAGAGGTAACTCTGGGTCTTCCTTTCCTGTGGCGGTCCTTATGAGAGCCAGTTTCATCATAGCGCCCGATGGTTTTTGCGACTGCACTTGAAGAAACTTTCAAAGATCTTGAAATGTTCCACATTGACTGATCTTATTTAAAAATATATATATATATATATATATATATATTTCACCTTTATTTAACCAGGTAAGCTAGTTGAGAACAAGTTCTCATTTACAACTGCGACCTGACCAAGCATATGCATAGCAGTGTGAACAGACAGCAACATAGAGTTACACATGGAGTAAACATAACAAGTAATGATGGACTGTTGTTTCTCTTTGCATATTTTAACTGTCTTTTACCAAATAGGGTTATCTTCTGTATACCCCCCTACCTGGTCACAGCACAACTGATTGGCTCAAACACATTAAAGAAGAAAGAAATTCCACAAATTAACTTTTAACAAGGCACACTTGTTAATTGAAATGCATTCCAGGTGACTGACTACCTCATGAAGCTGGTTGAGAGAATGCAAAGGTTGTGCAAAGCTGTCAAGGCATTTCAGTATGCAAAGACTACACTGTTTCTCTTAAGATTAGTAACACTACACAGCAAATATATTTAAGGAACAAAAACAAATACATTTATTGGCATCAAATTAATAAAAAAATTGAAAGGTTGTAGTTATTAGGATAATATAAAGGATAGCAGGTGGCTACTTTGAAAAATCTCAAATATTTGAGTTTAACACTTTTTTGTTTACTACATGATGTTTTCAGTATTATTATGTAGAAAATAGTTCAAATCAAGAAAAACCCTTGAATGAGTAAGTGGGTCTAAACTTTTGACTGGTACTGTATGTTGTCATAAAGTACATGGTATAGCTTGGTATAGATTCTTCTTGCTGGAATCTCTTTAGATCTACTTCTATATCACACAATGGTGGTGATAAAAATTACGTGATTATTAAGTCTGTTTTCATGTACTGTCATTTTTACTTAATAGCCTAGTAGACAAGCAGAGACAACTTAAGGAGACAATGATGCCAAAACACAAACTCACAATGTTTATTGTAACCATATTAGAGGTCGACCAATTTATTATTTTTCAACGCCGATACCGATTATTGGAGGACAAAAAAAAGCAGATACCGATTAATCGTCCGGTTTTAAAACATATTTAAAATATAAAATATTTAAAAAATTATTTGTAATAATGACAATTACAACAATACTGAATGAACACTTATTTTAACTTTAATATAATACATCAATAAAATCAATTTAGCCTCAAATAAATAATGAATCATGTTCAATTTGGTTTAAATAATGCAAAAACAAAGTGTTGGAGAAGTAAAAGTGCAATATGTAAAAAAGCTAACGTTTAAGTTCCTTGCTCAGAACATGAGAACATATGAAAGTTGGTGGTTCCTTTTAACATGAGACTTCAATATTCCAAGGTAAGAGGTTTTAGGTTGTAGTTAATATCGTATTTATAGGACTATTTCTCTCTATACCATTTGTATTTCATTTACCTTTGACTAGTGGATGTTCTTATAGGCACTATAGTATTGCCAGTGTAACAGTATAGCTTCCGTCCCCCTCCTCGCCCCTACCTGGGCTCAAACCAGGAACACATCGACAACAGCCACACTCGAAGCAGCGTTATCCATCGCTCCACTCCAAGTCTCGGAGCGAGTGACGTTTGAAACGCTATTAGCGCGCACCCCGCCATTAGGCTGATAGGCTTGAAGTCATAAACAGCGCTGTGCTTGCGAAGAGCTGCTGGCAAAATGCACTAAAGTGCTGTTCGAATGAATGCTTACGAGCCTACTGCTGCCTACCATCGCTCAGTCAGACTGCTCTATCAAATCATAGACTTAATTATAACATAACACACAGAAATACGAGCCTTTGGTCATTAATATGGTCGAATCCGGAAACTATCATTTCGAAAACAAAACGTTTATTATTTCAGTGAAATACGGAACTGTTCGGTATTTTATCTAACGGGTGGCATCCCTAAGTCTAAAATATTGCTGTTACATTGCACAACCTTCAATGTTATGTCATAATTGCGTAAAATTCTGGCAAAAATTCTGCCCAAGCTGTTGTGTATATACCCTGACTCTGCGTGCAATGAACGCAAGAGAAGTGACACAATTTCACCTGGTTAATATTGCCTGCTAACCTGGATTTATTTTAGCTAAATATGCAGGTTTAAAAATATATACTTCTGTGTATTGATTTTAAGAAAGGCATTGGCGTTTATGGTTAGGTACAGTCGTCCAACGATTGTGCTTTTGTTCGCAAATGTGCTTTTGTTAAATCATCCCCCAGCGTTGCATCGATTATATGCAACGCAGGACACGCTAGATAAAGTCGTAATATCATCAACCATGTGTAGTTATAACTAGTGATTATGATTGTTTTTTTAATAAGATAAGTTTAATGCTAGCTAGCAACTTACCTTGGCTTCTACTGCATTCGCGTAACAGGCAGTCTCCTTGTGGAGTACAACGAGAGGCAGGTGGTTATAGGGTTGGACGAGTTAACTGTAAGGTTGCAAGATTGGTTCCCCGAGCTGACAAGGTGAAAATCTGTCGTTCTGCCCCTGAACAAGGCAGTTAACCCACCGTTCCTAGGCAGTCATTGAAAATAAGAATGTGTTCTTAACTGACTTGCCTAGTTAAATAAAGGTGTAAAAAAAAATCTGCAAAATCGGCGCTCAAATACCAATTTCCGATTGTTATGAAAACTTGAAACCGGCCCTAAATAATCGGCCATTCCGATTAATCGGTTGACCTCTAAACCATATGTTGGTTAAATAAGGGATGTATGCTTAGAACTGTGACTTGACCTGCTCAAATGTATGATATTCTCTATCCTTTAGCCTGAGAAACCTCAGACAAAAACCATATCCCAGGATAAAGAGACAGTTAGTCAACTTGAGGAGTCAAAGGAGTCCCCAAAAGCACCCCAGCGCAAAAATCGAGTACCTGGGGTGAAGGACATGACCATCGATGGAGCCAGACACGGCAAGGTCAGCTGAGATTTAAACTGTAGTCTCTTTATTCTTTACAAATCTCTACATCTCTTTATTCTTTCCCCTTGTTTTTACAAAATTGTTCTTCCCCTCTCTAACACTACCCCCCTTTGATGACCATCAGAAATCGTTTGTTGGAATACCTGCTGGACAAGACAATGAGCAGAAGGACAGCGAGGGAGAGGAGGAAATAACAGACACTACAAGGTCTGTTTACAAAATTGCTGCAAAAGACACACACATATACTGAACAAAAATATAAACGCAACAATTTCAACGATTTTACTGAGTTACAGTTCTTATAGTCAATTGAAGTAAATTTATTAGTCCCTAATCTATGGATTTCACACAACTGGGCAGAGTTGCAGCCATTGGTGAGGTGCAGCCAACCCACCCACTGGTGAGCCAGGCCCAGCCAATCAGAATGAGTTTTTCCCTACAAAAGGGCTTTATTACTGACTGAAATAATCCTCAGTTTCATCAGCTGTCCGGGTGGTTGGTATCAGACGATCCCGCAGGTGAAGAAGTCTGATGTGGAGGTCCTGGGCTGGCATGGTTACACGTGGTCTGCGGTTGTGAGGCCGGTTGGACGTACTGCCAATTTCTCTTATGGTAGAGAAATTAACATTACATTCTCTGACAACAGCTCTGGTGGACATTCCTGCAGTCAGCATGCCAGTTGCACGCTCCCTCAAAACTTGAGACATCTGTGGCATTGTGTTGTGTGACAAAGCTACACATTTTAGTGACCTTTTATTGTCCACAGCACCAGGTGCACCTGTGTAAGGATCATGCTGTTTAATCAGCTTCTTGATATGTCAGGTACACAGCTACACCTGTCAGGTGGATGGATTATCAGCATACCACCCTGAATAGCACTGCTGGCTTGCTTCTGATGCTAAGCAGGGTTGGTCCTGTTCAGTTCCTGGATGGGAGACCAGATGCTGTTGGAAGTGGTGTTGGAGGGCCAGTAGGAGGCACTCTTTCCTCTGGTCTAAAAAAAGATATCCCAATGTCCCAGGGCAGTGATTGGGGACACTGTGTAGGGTGCTGTCTTTCGGATGGGACGTTAAACGAGTGTCCTGACTCTCTGAGGTCACTAAAGATCCCATGGCACTTATCGTAAGAGTAGGGGTGTTAACCCCGGTATCCTGGCTAAATACCCAATCTGGCCCTCAAACCATCATGGTCACCTAATAATCCCCAGTTTACAATTGGCTCATTATTCCCCCTCCTCTCCCCTGTAACTATTCCCCAGGTCGTTGCTGCAAATGAGAACGTGTTCTCAGTCAACTTACCTGGTAAAATAACGGATAAATAAAAAATAGAAATCTTGGCAAAGGATAAATGCTCACTAACAGGGAGGTTAACAAATGTGTGTACAACATTTTAGAGATAACATTTTATTTTGTTTTTGGAAAATGTCTGAGAACTTTTATTTCAGCTCATGAAACATGGGACTAACACTTTCCATGTTGCGTTTATATGTACAGTGGGGCAAAAAAGTATTTAGTCAGCCACCAATTGTGCAATTTCACCACTTAAAAAGATGCGGCCTGTAATTTTCATCATAGGTACACTTCAACTATGACAGACAAAATCAGAATTTTTTTTCCAGAAAATCACATTGTGGGATGTTTAATGAATTTATTTGCAAATTATGGTGGAAAATAAGTATTTGGTCACCTACAAACAAGCAAGATTTCTGGCTCTCACAGACCTGTAACTTCTTCTTTAAGAGGCTCCTCTGTCCTCCACTCGACCTGTATTAATGGCACCTGTTTGAACTTGTTATCAGTATAAAAGACACCTGTCCATAACCGCAAACAGTCACACTCCAAACTCCACTATGGCCAAGACCAAAGAGCTGTCAAAGGACACCAGAAACAAAATTGTAGACCTGCACCAGGCTGGGAAGACTGAATCTGCAATAGGTAAGCAGCTTGGTTTGAAGAAATCAACTGTGGGAGCAATTATTAGGAAATGGAAGACATACAAGACCACTGATAATCTCCCTCGATCTGGGGCTCCACGCAAGATCTCACCCCATGGGGTCAAAAATGATCACAAGAACGGTGAGAAAAAATCCCAGAACCACACGGGGGGACCTAGTGAATGACCTGCAGAGAGCTGGGACCAAAGTAGCAAAGCCTACCATCAGTAACACACTACGCCACCAGGGACTCAAATCCTGCAGTGCCAGACGTGTCCCCCTGCTTAAGCCAGTACGGGGCCAGGCCCATTTGAAGTTTGCTAGAGAGCATTTGCATGATCCAGAGGAAGATTGGGAGAATGTCATATGGTCAGATGAAACCAAAATAGAACTTTTTGGTAAAAACTCAACTCGTTGTGTTTGGAGGACAAAGAATGCTGAGTTGCATCCAAAGAACACCATACCTACTGTGAAGCGTGGGGGTGGAAACATGCTTTGGGGCTGTTTTTCTGCAAAGGGACCAGGACGACTGATCCGTGTAAAGGAAAGAATGAATGGGGCCATGTATCGTGAGATTTTGAGTGAAAACCTCCTTCCATCAGCAAGGGCATTGAAGATGAAACGTGGCTGGGTCTTTCAGCATGACAATGATCCCAAACACACCGCCCGGGCAACGAAGGAGTGGCTTCGTAAGAAGCATTTCAGGTCCTGGAGTGGCCTAGCCAGTCTCCAGATCTCAACCCCATAGAAAATCTTTGGAGGGAGTTGAAAGTCTGTGTTGCCCAGCAACAACCCCAAAACATCACTGCTCTAGAGGAGATCTGCATGGAGGAATGGGCCAAAATACCAGCAACAGTGTGTGAAAACCTTGTGAAAACATTTGACCTCTGCCAACAAAGGGTATATAACAAAGTATTTGATATTGACCAAATACTTATTTTCCACCATAATTTGCAAATAACTTCATAAAAAATCCTACAATGTGATTTTCTGGATTTTTTTTTCTCATTTTGTCTGTCATAGTTGAAGTGTACCTATGATGAAAATTACAGGCCTCTCTCATCTTTTTAAGTGGGATAACTTGCACAATTGGTGGCTGACTAAATACTTTTTTGCCCCACTGGATATAAACATTCGTAAAAATCCAAATACCTTCACAGATCTTCATTGTAAAGGGTTTAAACACTGTTTCCCATGCTTGTTCAATGAACCATAAACAATTAATGAACATGCACCTGTGGAACGGTCGTTAAGACACTAACGGCTTACAGACGGTAGGCAATTAAGGTCACAGTTATGAAAACTTAGGACACTAAAGAGGCTTTTCTATTGACTCTGAAATACACCAAAAGAAAGATGCCCAGGGTCCCTGCTCATCTGCGTGAACGTGCCTTAGGCATGCTGCAAGGAGGCATGAGGACTGCAGATGTGGCCAGGGCAATAAATTGCAATGTCTGTACTGTGAGACGCCAAAAACAGCGCTATGGGAGACAGGACGGACAGCTGATAGCTCTCGCAGTGGCAGACCACGTGTAACAACACCTGCACAGGATCGGTACAGCCGAATATCACACCTGCTGGACAGGTACAGGATGGCAACAACAACTGCACCAGGAACGCACAGTCTTTCCATCAGTGCTCAGACTGTCTGCAATAGGCTGAGAGAGGCTGGACTGAGGGCTTGTAGGCCTGTTGTAAGGCAGGTCCTCATCAGACATCCCCGGCAACAATGTCGCCAATGGACACAAACCCACCGTCGCTGGACCAGACAGGACTGGCAAAAAGTGATCTTCACTGACGAGTCATAGTTTGTCTCACCAGGGCTGATGGTCGGAGTTGCATTTATCGTCGAAGGAATGAGCATTACACCGAGGCCTGGATCGATTTGGAGGTGGAGGGTCCGTCATGGTCTGGGGTGGTGTGTCACAGCATCATCGGACTGAGCTTGTTGTCATTGCAGGCAATCTCAACGCTGTGCATTACAGGGAAGACATCCTCCTCCCTCATGTGGCACCCTTCTTCCAGGCTCATCCTGACATGACCCTCCAGCATGACAATGCCACCAAGCACAAAACGATCAGTATGGCTGATTTCCTGCAAGACAGGAATGTCAGTGTTCTGCCATGACCGGCGAAGAGCCTGGATCTCAATCCCTTTGAGCACGTCTGGGACCTGTTGGACCGGAGGGCTAGGGTCACCCCCCCCCCCCCCTCCCCGCCAGAAATGTCTGGGAACTTGCAGGTGCCTTGGTGGAGGAGTGCGGTAACATCTCACAGCAAGAAGTTCTCAAGTATGAGGAGATGCGATGCAGTACTTAGTATCTGGTGTGGCCACCAGCTGTATTGACTGTTACTTTTGATTTAGATTATTCCATTTGTTAGTCACATGTCTGTGGAACGTGTCCAGTTTGTCTGTTGTTGAATCTTATGTTCATACAAATATTTACACATGTTAAGTTTGCTGAAAATCAACTCAGTTGACAGTGAGAGGACAGTTATTTTTTTGTTGAGTTTATATTATATATATACACACACACACACACACACACATACACACATACATACATACATACATACAGTGCCTTGCGAAAGTATTCGGCCCCCTTGAACTTTGCGACCTTTTGCCACATTTCAGGCTTCAAACATAAAGATATAAAACTGTATTTTTTTGTGAAGAATCAACAACAAGTGGGACACAATCATGAAGTGAAACGACATTTATTGGATATTTCAAACTTTTTTAACAAATCAAAAACTGAAAAATTGGGCGTGCAAAATTATTCAGCCCCTTTACTTTCAGTGCAGCAAACTCTCTCCAGAAGTTTAGTGAGGATCTCTGAATGATCCAATGTTGACCTAAATGACTAATGATGATAAATACAATCCACCTGTGTGTAATCAAGTCTCCGTATAAATGCACCTGCACTGTGATAGTCTCAGAGGTCCGTTAAAAGCGCAGAGAGCATCATGAAGAACAAGGAACACACCAGGCAGGTCCGAGATACTGTTGTGAAGAAGTTTAAAGCCGGATTTGGATACAAAAAGATTTCCCAAGCTTTAAACATCCCAAGGAGCACTGTGCAAGCGATAATATTGAAATGGAAGGAGTATCAGACCACTGCAAATCTACCAAGACCTGGCCGTCCCCCTAAACTTTCAGCTCATACAAGGAGAAGACTGATCAGAGATGCAGCCAAGAGGCCCATGATCACTCTGGATGAACTGCAGAGATCTACAGCTGAGGTGGGAGACTCTGTCCATAGGACAACAATCAGTCGTATATTGCACAAATCTGGCCTTTATGGAAGAGTGGCAAGAAGAAAGCCATTTCTTAAAGATATCCATAAAAAGTGTCGTTTAAAGTTTGCCACAAGCCACCTGGGAGACACACCAAACATGTGGAAGAAGGTGCTCTGGTCAGATGAAACCAAAATTGAACTTTTTGGCAACAATGCAGAACGTTTTGTTTGGCGTAAAAGCAACACAGCTGAACACACCATCCCCACTGTCAAACATGGTGGTGGCAGCATCATGGTTTGGGCCTGCTTTTCTTCAGCAGGGACAGGGAAGATGGTTCAAATTGATGGGAAGATGGATGGAGCCAAATACAGGACCATTCTGGAAGAAAACCTGATGGAGTCTGCAAAAGACCTGAGACTGGGACGGAGATTTGTCTTCCAACAAGACAATGATCCAAAACATAAAGCAAAATCTACAATGGAATGGTTCAAAAATAAACATATCCAGGTGTTAGAATGGCCAAGTCAAAGTCCAGACCTGAATCCAATCGAGAATCTGTGGAAAGAACTGAAAACTGCTGTTCACAAATGCTCTCCATCCAACCTCACTGAGCTCGAGCTGTTTTTGCAAGGAGGAATGGGAAAAAATTTCAGTCTCTCGATGTGCAAAACTGATAGAGACATACCCCAAGCGACTTACAGCTGTAATCGCAGCAAAAGGTGGCGCTACAAAGTATTAACTTAAGGGGGCTGAATAATTTTGCACGCCCAATTTTTCAGTTTTTGATTTGTTTAAAAAAGTTTGAAATATCCAATAAATGTCGTTCCACTTCATGATTGTGTCCCACTTGTTGTTGATTCTTCACAAAAAAAATACAGTTTTATATCTTTATGTTTGAAGCCTGAAATGTGGTAAAAGGTCGCAAAGTTCAAGGGGGCCGAATACTTTCACAAGGCACTATACACACACACACACACACACACACACACACACACACACAGTACCTTCGGACAATATTCAGACAGACTTTTTTTCACATTTTGTTATGATACAGCCTTATTCTAACATTGATTAAATTGGGGGGGTTTCTCCGCTTGTCAATCTACACCCACTACCCCATAATGACAAAGCAAAAAGGTTTTCACTTTTGCTAACATCACATTTACATAAGTATTCAGACCCTTTACTCAATAATTTGTTTAAGTACTTTTGGCAGTGATTATATCCTTGTCTTCTTGGGTATGACGCTACAAGCTTGGTACACCTGTATTTGGGGAGTTTTTCCCATTCTTCTCTGCAGATCCTCTCAAGCTCTGACAGGTTGGATGGGGAGTGTTGCTGCACAGCTATTTATAGGTCTCTCCAGAGATGTTCAAGTCTGGGCTCTGGCTGGGCCACTCAAGGACAATCACAGGGATGCAAACTAGTCACCTTTCTGACAAATTCTGTGTTTTGAATCCAAAATAGGTCGCCTACGTGATTCGTGTAAATCTGATGAAGGAAGTTTGGGGGGTGGCTTTGGATCACTGCTGACTGTAAGCGAACGAGTGATGCGCGTTTATCCAAGGCTCAGCCAATCATTCACATAACAACAGAAGGCAGCATGCAACTGAAGAGACAACCAATTTGCTAGTTACAGCATCAGCACGCACTCTGGAAAGACAGGGGAGAGTGGAAAGGCAGTTTGCCAGTTATAGCAGCGTGTCCCCTGAACGATAACAAAGAGGTAGGTGAGAAGCCTTACCACCGAGACGGGGGTGATATGGTGATGAAGCGTACTTCATGAGCTGTAACCGAAAAACAACTGGTATTTGGAAAGCTTGACGTGAGGGAGAAAGTGTGGTGGAACAAGTATTGTTGGCATTGTTAAGTATCTTGCTAGTTGGATCGAGTTCTCCGTTAGCTAGCCAGAGAAATGTTGAGGAACATTAGCCAACTTAACTGATAAAATTATTGAATTTATGGTGTGAAAATGAGCTGGCAAATAAAGTCAGACCGCTAACATTACAATATCAAATGAGCTAACGTTAGTAACCTAACCAATTCGCTATAGTATTAACTGCTATACGACTCCATGCCGTTCCTCAAGTTATGACCCTGGCAATCTGTGAAATGTTATTAGAAGATCCTTTTGCAATTATGTTAGCACAGCTGAAAACTGTTGTTGATTTAAAGAAGCAATTAAAATGGCCTTTAGACTAGTTGAGTATCAGCATTTGTGGGTTCGATTACAGGCTCAAAATGTCCAGAAACTATGACTTTCTTCTGAAACTCGTCAGTCTATTCTTATGTAAGTCGGAATACCAACTTCTGAGAAGTGCTTAGGAAATGTTTAATTTCCTAAATCGGAATTGGGCCCTTCTAGTATATTATAGTGGTGCATGGGTCAGCTGTTTGTTCACCCGCCAGCAGTTGCTAGTAATAAATCCGCAACCACATGATTATTTGTGATAAAGAGAAATTCTGAGGCCTGCACCCAACCTTAACACAGAAAATGCGCTGTACGCTACAGTCAGAGACGGCGTATACATTTATTTTTTTACACGGGGTGCAGGATTTGTTTTGCCTGATTTGAGATGTTTCTGGTAGAGGTGCTAACTCAGCATTACCATTCTCTCAAGATGCTGTTCCCGATTTAAAAAAAAGAATTGCCTACATTTGGTGTATTATTTTACTGAAAGAAACGGGTTCTGCATAAGTTTTTTTTATTTTTTTTTACCTT
Source organism: Oncorhynchus mykiss (assembly GCF_057628025.1). Lineage (NCBI taxonomy): Eukaryota > Metazoa > Chordata > Actinopteri > Salmoniformes > Salmonidae > Oncorhynchus > Oncorhynchus mykiss. The sequence goes on from NC_143049.1 coordinate 10,997,644, forward strand.
TATTTAGTTAAGAACAAATTCTTATTTTCAATGATGGCCTAGGAACAGTGGGTTAACTGCCTGTTCAGGGGCAGAACGACAGTACCTCAACTCGGGGATTTGAACTTGCAACCTTCCGGTTACTAGTCCAACACTCTAACCACTAGGCTACCCTGCCGCCCCAAGTTAATATTAATGCTATGTGACCAGTTATAGACCTACAGTCAGTGTCCAGATTTCAGTTTCCATTTAACCCGTATGAACATTAGGCTACAGTTTTCTTTATGTGCCATAGGCCTATTTGAAGTCCCTGTCTTTTTTTAACTGTTGAATTTGTATAGTGTCTCACAATCATCACACAAAACAAAGCCGACACTGCTATAAGACTCTGTTTACCACTTCACCAAATCTTTCCCAAAAGTTGCTTTTCTGGCCCTCCCTTTATCTTTATTTTCAACTCTCCATTTCGCAGCTTTACTGTTATTGAATTAAACTCCTGACGTTGTGGATCAACGTAAAAGTTTTCTGCTCTTTCCCAAAAGCATTTGACGATTGGCGTGTAGGCTATTTGGCTTGTGTAGAGTCATAGGCCCAAAAGCTTAGGCTTACACACTAATGCCAACCCTAAGTTATGGATTTCTTTAAGGTATTGAATTCTCTTTATTCAACCTGCCCGCCACCCACCCGCACTTCATCCACACAGTATTGTATTACCCTAAACCTGCCCGCCCCATGGGGGACTGCGGGTTATGAGTCAACCTGCACATCACTAGTGTATTAAAATAGTAAAAAGTTTGGAATTGGGTCCCATATTCCTTGGATTCAATGACTACCGTAATTTCCAGACTATAAGCCGCTACTTTTTTCCCACGCTTTGAACCTCGCGGTTTATACAATGACGCGGCTAATTTATGGATTTTTCCCGCTTTCACAAGATTCATGCCGCCAAAAAACTGAGCACCGTCACATAATGTGACGTAAATCGAGCGCGCTCAAACTTCCCATCATTCTGATTACGGTAGTAATTTTGTCACCCTCATCATGGCAAAGACACGGAGAAATGCATATGATGCAGCTTTCAAGTTGAAGGCGATCGATCTGGCTGTTGGAAAAGGAAATAGAGCTTCTGCACGGGAGCTTGGCCTTAATGAGTCGATGATAAGACGTTGGAAAGCAGTGTGAGGAACTGACTCAGTGCAAAAAGACAACAAAAGCTTTCGGAGGGAAGAAAAGCAGATGGCCCAAAGTATTTGCAGCCACTCGACATCAGTGTAAATCGTGCATTTAAGGTGGCGCTCTGTGCTCAGTGGGAGGCTTGGATGACAAGTGGGGAGAAATCCTTCACTAAAACGGGCCGCATGCGAAGAGCAACTTATGGTCAAGTCTGCCAGTGGGTCCTGACAGCGTGGAGCATTGTCAAAAAATCCACTATCATCGACGGGTTTCGAAAGGCTGGACTGCTGCGTGTTGAAGGGGCAGCATGAGCTCAGCGGGGTATTTGCCTCCGGATAAAAGTGACGAAACCGACAATGAAAACGATCCAACATCGGATGAAGCAATTCTGAGGCTATTCAACTCCGACACCGAAGGAGATGACTTCAGTGGTTTCAGTGCACAGGAGGAGGAAGATGGTGACCAATGACTTTCTTGGTAGGCAACTGTTTAATTTTTGTTACAAGCCGTGTTTCGTTTTAAGGCTGTGTAAAGTTAATTTGTTTCAATGTACCGGTAGGCACCTGCGGCTTATAGACATGTGCAGCTTATTTATGTACAAATACATATTTTTTAATAATTCAGTGGGTGCGGTTTATATTCAGGTGCGCTTAATAGTCCAGCAATTACGGTAGGTCAAGTTTGTTTTGATTGTGTTTCAGATTATATTGTTCCCAATAGGAACTGAATATTGTCATTTTAGTCACTTTTATTGTACGTAACAATATAACATGTTTCTGAATAATTCTGTATTTAACGTGTATGCCACCATGATTATAGATAATCATGAATGAATCGTGAATAATGATGAGTAGGAAGGTGTACAGAGGCACAAATTATAACCCCCCAAAATGCTATACTCCCCTGTTATTGGTAATGATGAGAGATTATCATGTTTTGTTGTAGTCTGTAACCTTCCCAATCATCATCATTCATTGGTTTTCTTAATCATGGAATTATCAGGATGAATTTAGAAGTATTCAGAAACGTCTCATCTACTCAAATCATTCACCATTCAGTTCCTATTGGAAACACATAACCAAAACAAACTGCAAATGCATCCAATGAGTTTGTGGTGTCACAAGCTTGAGGTAGTCATTGTGTGCTAGGAATATGGAACCAAATACTACATCTTTGACTATTTTAATACACTATAAATTAATTTCTTAATATTTCTTCAATTGGGGGGACTATATCTTTTTTTTGCAGTTAAACGGACGTAGGAAAATATCCTAAAATAAAACTTGACATTCTGTACTGTCGCCTCATGTAAAACATTTGATCTCAAATCCAAAATGCTGGAGTATGGAGCCAAATTATTATTTTACTGTCCAAATTCATGTGGAGGGGAGTGCATTTGTGAATCCCAAACCAGCCCCTAGCCCCTACCAACTCGCTCAGAGGCCCTCAGTTGTCACATGTTGCTGATGAAACTGAGGGTGACTTTAAGAGTGGCAAGGGGATCAAATAACCACATCAACTTCGGGACACACTTGTGACTTGAATGATGTAAATCATGTTACACATAATAAAACACATCATAATAAAACGAGCACGAAATTCCATTGAGAATTTCCCCTTTCATTTTTACAAGGTAGAACCTTCAGTAACACTTAAACATTTAATTTGGGAGTTATTTCATGTTACATGTGTCAAGCATTGACATCAGAAACATACAAATACAGGTGGCTAATTAAGCACGCCTCCATTCTTTTCGATGACATTGCGCAAACTCAAAAATTTGACTGTGCGTTATGCAAGGGTTTGAAATTGTGACCACTTGCATTTGCGACCCTTTGACCTGACAGTGTGACACCTATTTTTAATTAGTCGCTATGGTGCCAGTGGAAAAAATGTAGCTGGTCACGTTCGTTTTGGTTAACAATTGGCTTTTTTACGATTTATTCAAACAATGGGTATGCAAACCAAGTATTCAAAAAGTTTGTTTCGAAGTCCTGGTTTAATCTTTGTAATTCAGTAATCATGGACTGTTTGAATTAGCATTTCTAAAGGCTTTTCCAAAAAACCTTCCCAAATAAATGTTGACTGCAAAGTAGGCCAACCTGGCAGAATGAAATCATACTGATTTGTATCAATTGCGGGGCGTTTGTTTTGCGAACTCAGCTATCACATGTAGCCTACATTGTACAGTACAAAAACACTGCTAGCCAATCACAACGCTGTTAGCCAACACACTTGATAGGCGCAATTGAATTATAGGGCAACTACACCCTCCAATAATTTTGGGGGATTGTTCCCAGACGTCCAAAGTAGTCTCCTGGTATGGTTTCAGCATTGTTGTGGACTTAGAATATTTTAATATTTGTAGATTTTCTATAAAAATCGGGGACAGGGAAAAACGAAACCAAGAAAACAGTATTTATTAAAATATAAAACTATGTATAGCCTTACAACTGTAGATTGACTGTTCAGATGTGCCAACAATAACACCCTTTTGAGAATAATAGTTTTATTGTTGTTTATTGTTGCTTAAGACGCAAATGATAAAACGGCAAGAAAATAACAATAAACCGTTAAACCTTGCACTGGGTTGTCCTCAAGAATGCCAGGTTAATACTATTCCTGTCAGGCGTTTCATGCGACTACCTGGAAGCCAATTTGCCTGGAAGCCTCATCCAGAGGAGATGAGGGTCCTTTTTTTTCCCCCTGTGTCTCATTTTTCATTCAATTCAATATGGCTGTGCTGCGTGTATGTTTTGGTTGTAACTGATAACAATGCACTGCTTTGGCCAGCAGCAGAATGTATCGCAAAACTTGTATCATTTAATCTCACCGAGATATTTGTCTACCGGGTTCGGTAAAAATGCTGTCCGAGGAGATTAAAAGCCGGTGAGCGTGAGGTAGGAAGAGAAAAGACTGGTCGTCGTGGCGCTGGGATTTTTTACATCAACAGACCGTTTGCGGTGTTGCATTGTAGCGACGTTTCACGTCCATGTCTTTTTTAACACGCATTGCAATTTTGTAGCGATAAATGTTGCGCTCTTACATTTTAATGACGCAGCAGAGTTGTCGGTGTGAAGTATTGATGTGTGTATAATGTGGACGGGGAGGGGTATGGGGGGCATTCGGTCACCGCTCTCATTGTTCTGTGCCGCTCCTTGACAGAATGAATCAACCAAGTGAAAGGGGATTGCACTTGAGTAGTATATTCCCGAAATGCCCTGCTTTTCTTTTCCATTCATACAACAAAAAAGTGACCGCAGAATCTGCATGAATTGTAAATAGATAATGCACGAATGGCAATCACAAGCATACTGGTGTTGACTATTTTGAAAGCCTACCTCATTTCATATCAAATTCATTTTTTTAACATGATAATAATCATGATTACATTCTAATAGAATACGTTTTGGGATTTGATTTAGCACAGAACATAGGTCTATTTTATCTTTGAGTTTTGTTGTCATGGAAATTAATGCTCAAAAAGCAAATGTGCAAATAAGAGATTCGTGCCTTACTTTGTCATGTATAAATTGCTGCTAATGTTGCACCTCTATTCTCTTTGCTACACCAATCTGTATGGATCACCCTGTTAGGCATGCCCTTATGTATGAGCAGGACACTATCATATTGCTTGTATATCCTATTCCCATAGGGCCTGATTCAGACTTAGGAAATCTGTTCCTTTTTTACATGTTTTAATAAATGCCCACACCTTTAGAAATACACTTTTTCGAGCTGCAAGACAATGGCCTGAGCTTACCCATGATGTTGCACAAAGGTTTTAAGTCAATAAATCATAGTTTTAGTCAAAGTATATTTGGGCTTGAAGTGACACCCAAACTGTCTACTTTGTGTGAATGTGGTGTCTTTTCCGATGATATGACATGAAAAAATGTCAGCCTACATTTAGTTTCAGAGCTGGGTTTTATTTTAATGTTACCACCCACCAGCATGGCATTCTTTAGCAGAAACCGTTGCAAATGTATTTTTGTGACTGCGATGAGCCAAACAGCCTTGTATCCACTTGGCTGCCTGAGCCATGGAGCAAATTAAGTGTTACACCAATCAAAGCAGTGGAGCTTTAGTGGTCAAAACCATTCATTCATCTTGGGATGCCGGGGAGAGCATTTTTTTGTTAATGCTGTCATATTACGCAATTATAATATTTATAAAATGGTCAGATATACACTACATGGCTAAATGTATGTGGACACCCCATCAAATTAGTAGATTCGGTTATTTCAGCCACACACGTTGCTGATAGGTGTATAAGATTGAGCACGCAGCCATGCAATCTCCATAGACAAACATTGGCTATAGAATGGCCCATACTGAAGAACTCAGTGACTGAATATTTTTCCAAGGGCACTGTATAGGGGATGTTGTTCCCACTGTGACTATTAAAACCTACCCAAAACAAAAAACGTGGATAGATGGTAGCATTTGCACAAAACGGAAAGCACGAACCACCGCATTTAACCACAGCAAAGAGACCGGGAATATGGTTGAATACAAACAGTGCATTTATGCCCCCCGTAAGTGAATCAAACAGGCAAAACGTCACTACAGAGACAAAGTTGAGTTGCAATTCAACGGCTTAGACACGAGACTTGTGTGGCAGGGACTTCAGACAATCACAAATTACAAAGCATAACCAGCTACGTCGCTGATGTTTTGCTCCCAGACAAGCTTAACACCTTCACCCACTTTAAGGATAACACAGTGCCACTGTTGTGGGCAGCTCCCGGGGACTGTGGGCTGTCGTTCTCCTTGGCTGACGTGAGTAAGACATTTAAGCAAGATGACCCTCGCAAGGCTTCCGGCCCAGACGGCCTCCCTAGCCGCGTCCTCAGAGTATGCGCATACCACTGGGCTGGAGTGTTTACGGACCTATTCAATCTCTCCCTATCCCAGCCTGCTGTCCCCACTTACTTCAAGATGTCCACCATTGTTCCTGTACCCAAGAAAGCAAAGGTAACCAAACTAAATTACTTGCTCCGTAGCACTCTTCTGTCATCATGAAGTGCTTTGAGAGGCTAATTTAAGGATCATGTCACCTCCAACTTACCTAACACCCTAGACCCACTTAAATTTGCATATAGATCCACAGACGATGCAATCACCATCGCACTGCACACTGCCCTATCCCATCTGGATGAGGAATGCCTGTGGAAGAATGCTGTTCATTGCCAATAGCTCAGCCTTCAACACCATCGTACCCTCCAAGCTCATCTTTAAGCTTGGGGCCCTGGGTCTTAACCCTGTGCTGCTGGATCCAGGACCTCCTGATGGGCTGCTGATCCTCGACACACACACCTCCAACTCAATCATGACGTTTGCAGACGACATAATAGTAAGCCTGATTACCAACAATGACGAGACAGCCTACAGGGAGGAGGAGGTGAGGGCCCTGGCGGAGTGGTGCCAAGAAAATAAACTCTTCCTCGACGTCAACAAAATGAAGGAGATGATTGTGGACGTCAGGAGACGGCTAAGGGAGCACGTCCACATCGATGGGGCCGCAGTGGAGAACGTGAAAAGCTTCAAGTTCCTTGGCGTACACAACACTGACAATCTGAAATTGTCCACCCACACAGACAGTGTGGTGAGGAGGCTGAAGAAATTCAGCTTGGCCCATAAGACCCTCACAAACCTTTGCAGATGCACCATTGAGAGCATCCTGTCGGACTGTATTACAGCCTGCAACTGCACCGCCCGCAACCGCAGGGCTCCCCAGAGGGTGGCGAGGTCTGCCCAACGCATTACCGGGTACACACTGCTTGCCATCCAGGACACTTACAACACCCGATGTCACAGGAAGACCCAAAAGATCATCAAGTACATCAACCACCCGTGCCATGGCCTGTTCACTTGGCTACCATTCAGAAGGCGAGGTCAGTACAGGTGCATCAATGCTGGGACCGAGAAACTGAAAAACAGCTTCTTTCTCATGGCCATCAGACTGTTAAATAGCCATCACTAGCCAGCCTCCACCCAGTACCCTGCCCTGAATGTAGTCACTATCACTAGCTGGCTACCACCCGGCGCCCCTGCGACTTAGAGGCTGCTGCCCTATGTACATAGACATGGAATCACTGGTCACTTTATTCATGTTTTCATTCTGTTTTACTCATTTCATGTATATGCTGTGTTCTAGTCAATGCCATCCTATTCAACTATTACTGTGTACACAGTAGCAGTCTTCAAAAGAGTTTTCTTTTCTACATTGTAGAATAATAGTGAAGAAAAATAACATGTATATGGAATCATCAAAAAAGTGTTAGGCAAAGTATATTTGAGATTCTTCAATGTAGCCACCATTTGCCTTGACAGCTTTGCACACTTGGCATTCTCAACCAGCTTCATGAGTAATGCTTTTCCAACAGTCTTGAAGGAGTTCCCACACATGCTGAGCACTTGTTGGCTGCTTTTCCTTCACTCTGCAGTCCAACTCATCCCAAACCATCTCAATTGGGTTGAGGTTGTGTGATTGTGGAGGCCAGGTCATCTGATGCAGCACTCCATCACTCTTCTTCATGGTCAAATAGCCCTTACATAGCCTGGAGGTGTGTTGGGTCATTGTCCTGTTGAAACACAAATTATAGTCCCACTAAGTACAAACCAGATGGGATGGCGTATCGCTGCAAAATGCTGTGGTAGCCATGCTGGTTAAATGTGCCTTGAATTCTAAATAAATCACTGACAGTGTCACCAGCAAAGCACCAACACACCACCACCATGCTTCATGGTGGGAACCACACATGTGGAGATATCCATTCACCTACTCTGCTTCTCACAAAGGCACAGCGGTTGGAACCAAAAATCTCAAATTTGGACTCAGACCAAAGTACAGATTTTCACCAGTCTGATGTCCATTGCTCATATTTCTTGGCCCAAGCAAGTCTCTTCTTCTTATTGGTGTCCTTTAGTAGGGGGTTCTTTGCAGCAATTTGACCATGAAGGCCTGATTCACAGTCTCCTCTGTATAGTTGTTGAGATGTCTTGCTTGAACTCTGAAGCATTTATTCGGGCTGCAATCTGAGGTGCTGTTAACTCTAATGATCTTATCCTCTGCAGCAGAGGTAACTCTGGGTCTTCCTTTCCTGTGGTGGGCCTCATGAGAGCTAGTTTCATCATAGCGCTTGATGGTTTTTGCGACTGCACTTTAAGAAACTTTGAAAGTTCCTAATTTCCCGTATTGACTGACCTACATGTCTCAATGTAATGATGGACTGTCGTTTCTCTTTGCTTAATTGAGCTGTTCTTGCCATAACATGGACTTGGTCTTTTACCAAATAGGGCTATCTCCTGTATACCACCCCTACCTTGTGACAACACAACTGATTTGCTCGAAAGCATTAACTTCTCTAGGGTAGGGGCCAGCATTTGGAATTTTGAATGAAAAGCGTGCCCAAATTAAACTGCCTTCTACCCAGGCCCAGAAGATAGGATATGCATATAATTGGTAGATTTGGATAGAAAACACTCAAGTTTCCAAAACTGTTAAAATAGTGTCTGTGAGTATAACAGAACTGATTTGGCAAGCGAAAACCTGAGAGAAATCCATTCAGGAAGCAGGATTTTTTTTTTGTAGTTTTCTATTCAATGTCATTAGAGTATCCATTGACTTAGGACTCAAATTGCAGTTCCTATGCCTTCCACTAGCTGTCAACAGTCTTTAGAAATTGTTTCAGGCTTGTATTCTGAAAAATGAGGGAGTAAGAGCAGTCTGAATGAGTATTGATTATATTGACAACGTTATAGTCCGGTTGAAATATTATCGATTATTTAGGCTAAAAACAAGCTGAGGTTTGATTATGAACATCGTTTGATATGTTTCTACTAACTTCACGGATACTATTTGGCATTTTTGCCTGTGACTACATTTGAGCCTGTGGATTACTGAAGAAAACGTGCAAACAAAACAGAGGTTTTTGGATATAAAGAGACTTTATCGAACAAAAGGAACATTTATTGAATAAATTAATGTCTTCTGAGTGCAACCATATGAAAATCATCAAAGGTAAGTGATTAATTGTATCTCTATTTCTGACTTGTGTAACTCTTCTACTTGGCTAGTTACTGTTTGTAATGATTTGTCTGCTGGGCTATGTTCTCAAATAATTGTAAGATATGCTTTCGCCGTAAAGCATTTTTGAAATCTGACACCGTGGTTGGATTCACAGGAAATTAATCTTTAAACCTATGTAAAATAGTTGTATCTTTTCTGAATTATTTTAATGAGTATTTCTGTATTTGAATTTGGAGCTCTGCAATCTCACTGGATGTTGTCAGGTGGGACACTAGTGTCTCACATACCCTAGAGAGGTTAAGAAGGAAAGAAATTCCACAAATGAAATTTTAACAAGGCACACCTGTTAATTGAAATGCATTCCAGGTGACTATCATGACGCTGGTTGAGAGAATGTCAAGAGTGTGCAAAGCTGTCAAGTCAAAGGGTGGCTGTTTGAAGAATCTCAAATATAAAATATATGATGATTTTGGTTACTACATGATTCTGTATGCGATATTTCATAGTATTGATGTCTTCACTATTGTTCTATAATGTAGAAAATAGTACAAATAAAGAAACCCTTGAATGAGTAGGTGTGACCAAACTTTTGACTGGTACTGTAAGTCGAGGTCAGGATACTGCTTATCTGTAGACACCTCCATTTCTTTGATCTCCACCCCAAACTTGTATCTTGTTGGTACCGGCTTTTCCTCACGCTTAAGTTCAAGGTCAACATGCTAGAGAGAAGTGCATAAACGGGGAATAAAGTTAAATTTACGGCCTCGTGTAACTCGAGTCTGAAATCCCTCCATGTTGCATATTTTTGGACCCCATTGTTCTGAAAACCTTTTTGCAACTAACCGGAACCACACTTTACCCCCTCTTTATCCTCCTGTCTCTTCATCCTTCTATCTCTCCATCACTCCTCTTCTTCATTTCTTTCATTCTCTCTATAGGGAGGTGAAGGAGGCTGCCATGGCTGAGCCTGAGCGGGCTCCTGAGAGCAGTGAGGAGGTAAGGCCACGGAGGAACACTGGGACATCCTCACTGTACCATGGCTCTCTAAAGAGGGGTGTGCTCCGGGCTTGGACTGTCACTGGCCAACCTGTGAGGCGACCTCCCTCCAGTTGTCAGCCATCAAACCTAAACACTTTAGTTAGGAATTAGAAATGGGGTGTTTTTGGTCCTAGTTTTTAGGTTGTGATATTGGGCACCTCCGTGCTCCATCTTCTCCCGTTAATGATGTCTCTCGTTTCAATTTTGCTTTATACCCCATATCATTGTAGACAATGAAGTGCTTTTAGGTCCTGAAAATGCTTACTGATAAGAAATAAGAAGCACATTTCAAACATTTCTAAATGAAAAGTAACAATCTGTTATTTGTAATATTTACTTACTGGTTTGGTTAACCTGACCCTTTTTTAAGAGGTTTGATGAGCTAGTAAAAAACTAAACCATTTTAGCTGTGTTTTTGACCCTTTGCTGATGCTGTCTCAGACAGAAGCAGCAGGGGAGATGCTTACTGTGGCTGATGTTTAAAACCCCATTGATTGCTTTGTTATAAAGGTGCTCATGCCTCTTCCATTGCCCCTAATGGTACCTGCATACTACTTCTGCCACTACTACTGCTGCACCTGTTCCAATGTCCCCAAGAGCCCTGGGTATCCCACACATAGGCCCCTGATTCTGCACTGCAGTGGGACAACTGTGGCAACAAAGGCCATGTTGCCACGGAGATGGCACTTGATTGGACTAATGGGCTGAGGGTTTAGGATGACTGATCTCGTCTCTAACACCAGCGACTGGCTCATACACCACCTGTATGGCCACATACAACCTCACTTCACAACGGGTCTGAGGGGAGGTGAGGCCGACACTCAGCAAGACTGTTTCAAATCCTTCGATGACATGCCTGTGGATGGCTTCCAACGGAGTTGCTGCAGTACATTTTTCTTCTCACCACCTACAGATGAATGTGCTGCTCAATGGACTTGCGTGGACCGTTTTAACTGGTCAATTCTTTTTTCTGGACGAAACGGTTTCTCTGAGAAAGGACATTTTGGGTGTTCTCCACCTATTCAGAATGAGATCCAAATGAACCTGATGAGTCGTGAGGACAGCTTGGGTCTTCTCTTCGTGGCTGTTTTTCAAAGTCATGATCTCGGACATTTTGATACCTTTCTCAATGGTCTTCAGCATTTCTTTGGACTCACTACCAAACATCTGATTGTTGGCTGGAAAAGGTATTTGCCAATTGGGTCCCTTTTTTTCTGCTACTACCTAGCACCCAACAGACTGTCTGCTGAACTATGCCCCTGCTAGTTTTTGGAGTTACTCTTGTTCAACATTGACTATCCCATCTCCATTAAACCTCAGCCAGGCAGTATCCCAACAGAAAAGCATGACAAAGATCTGAAAGACTGATGCTTAAGCGCTAAGGACTTGACCCCAATACGTTTCCAAAAGCCACTCAAGTCCCACCCCCACTGATCTACAGAGCCCATCCTGCCAACCAGCTGTCAGATTTCCACCCAAACTTCACAACCACCTTTGATTGGACCCTTGTTGCCTAGATACAGTACATGCAGTCGAGATTGGGCCATATCCAACCCAGTAAGGATCAGGTGTCAGTGGTACCAGGGAATAAGTAGTACTTTTCTCAATGTTATTTTCTACAAAGAAATACACAATATTTAGAAAATGTATAGTTTCAGTCGACTCCCTCCTTTTAGCCTAAAATGGGGGAATTGACTCTGACATAGATGTCAAATGATTTAGTTTACATATTTATGGCTACTGATGTTTTTGAATGAATATTGTTGTAAACCACCCAATATTATAGTCTTGCTTTATGGCCCAGTAATCCTGGCAGCCACGTAGTTGTTATGAAAGTGAAATGAAATGTGAGCTATTTAATTCTAAGGAATTTAAACTGCAGTATTGTCATCGGGCTACTATCTGTCCTTCTGTATGTGTGATAGAGACTGTGGCTCCATCCCTGAACATCTTTCTACACCAAACATAAACTGACATTTGGGCCCCAGTCATTAATATTACTGCATATCTTAAAGCCATGCACACTGTTTTGAGACCAAGCAAAGATGTTACCCGCTGTCTGCTCACTGCAGTGTGCTATTGAGAGCCATATATTGAGATTCAATATTACTGGTGCTATTCATTGTTTGACTAATATGTTGCGATGGAAAGTGACCTAGACTGGAGTAGCAGTCTCTCTCATCTAGTTTTTCTTCCCTTGTTCACCCACACTTTCTCTCTTATCCTGTCTTCCCTCTAATCTGTTTATGCACCTCTCCATCTCTGCCTCTCACCTTTCCCCTGTACTTCTGGGTGTGTTTTATTTATTTTTGTTTCAGAGTCTGACGCCAAAGGCATTCACAGCCCGTAGGATCTCCCTGAGCAGTGAGTATACTTTGTTTTCTTCGGCTCAGTAGGTAGACGTCGTTTTTAGTTGAGTTGGCCTGTGCGTGTGGGTGAGAGAATTATAGATGAGGTGCTTACGTTCGCGTTTGGCCAGTTGTGCAATCATCCTTTGTCTTCCAGGCAGCAAGGCCTCTCCAGGTGTCGTCAGTGCAGAGGGCGAGGCAGAGTCTGCGGCCGGCCCCGGGAGGAAGAGGAGGTGGGGTTCCAGCACTGCGGTCACAGCCAAGAAACCATCCATCAGCATCACCACAGACTCTCTGAAGGTACAGTATCATCGTCACTACACTGCAAAATATACTGTTGTACATATTACAAACCATCTATCCAAACACAGCATGATAATGAATTCTATCCAAACACAGCATGATAATGAATACTAACCTAACTTTTTACTATCTGTTGAGTCTTGAAGCTTCTCTCCTTCTCCCATCTGTAATATATTGATTGCGCTGCCCAGTCTCTGATCCCAGACATCAGGCTGAGTCCAGGACAGGAGGCGGTGGTGGATCTGCACCCAGAGGAAGCTCACCTCTCTGGGGGAGAGGAGGACAGGGAGCAGGGCGAGCAAGACTTCAAGATCAGACGCACGGTCACACAGGTCAGGGTTCTACTTCGCCTGTTTTGTGGACTGTACATTTATCTTGATTGAAGAAGTAATAATGTATTACTGGAAATTGGTTTTGCGGCAGTCATTTATGCGTTAAAGTAAGATTTACTATAACGGCTAACACTCGTAATTGACCCAAACGTATTACATTGTGAATGTTAAAACATCTGTGTGCCCCCTCCTCTACCCCACCCACTTCCAATGTACTGTATCTAGGTGGTCCTGTCCGAGACCCAGGAGAATGGACCGAAGGAGTCCAAGAGGAGTGAGAACATGGAGGACAGAGAGGATGGAGTGGAGGTTAAAAGCGACAGAGAGGAGAAGATGGACGACTCATTCCAGAGAGACTCCATGGAGACACAATCCCCCTCTCCCCCCATCCATGACATGGAGATGAACACAGGTGATAGATGGATCCAAATTTAAAGATCAACTTAATTATCTTGTCAGATTTCTCAAAACCTCTGATAACCCTGGGCTAGATTCTAGCCTTTTGATATGTTGTGAGTTATCAGGTTGATGCATCTCTCTGGTCTCATCTGTTCAGTGACCCCAAGTGACACCCTGATCCGTCGCTCCATCAGCCAGCAGAAGTCTGGCGTGTCCATCACCATAGACGACCCTGTCCGCACGGCCAAGCAGCCCTCTCCTCCACGAGGCAAAGTGTCCAACATCGTCCACCTGTCCAACCTGGTTCGTCCGTTCACACTGGGTCAGCTGAAGGAGCTGCTCAGCAGGACTGGCACCGTGCTGGAGGACGGCTTCTGGATCGACAAGATCAAATCTCACTGCTACGTCACCGTACGTCTCTGTCTGCTGGCCGTTGTCCTGAATACAGATCTGTGTCTCAACTGACATCCTATTCCCTGTATAGTGCACTACTTTTAACCAGCCATAGGAGACTTTGGTCAAAGCTGGTGCACTTGACTGTAGGGTGTCATTTTAGATGCAGCTCAGAACTCCTCCTACAGTTTCCTATTTTCTGTGTCTTATCTAAGGCAAGCCTCAATGTTCCTAATGGATGTCCGTTCTTGCTCTCCCTCTTCTTTCAGTACTCCAGTGCAGAGGAGGCAGTGGCCACTCGTGCAGCACTACATGGGGTGAAATGGCCTCAGAGCAACCCCAAGTTCCTCTGTGTGGACTTCAGTCAGCAAGAGGAGGTGAGACTAACTTGTCCCTTGTAGTTCTGCCCTATGTGATGATGCATATCATTCCCCAGTTCTCTAATATTTGAGTGCTTATGATGTTCCTTATGGCAACCTTCCCCCTCGTGTGTGTTTGTAGCTTGACTTCCACAGAGGCTTGCCACCCCCTGGGGGGGCTGGAGAGGAGGAGAGGGGGGCTTCATCGGTGCCTGGCCGAGGTCGGGGGGCGGCCCTGCCCCCTCTCCTGCCCGAGCGTGACCAGTGGGCAGAGCGAGAGCGTGAGATGGAGCGCAGGGAGAGGACCCGGGCGGAGAGGGAGTGGGACAGGGACAAGGTCCGGGACTTTGGTCCCGGAAAACCTGGAGAGGATGCGGGCCCCAGACGATCGCGCTCCAGAGAGAGGAAGCGCAAGGAGAGGAAGACGGACAAGAAAGGTGAAGAGTGGTGATGGTGCTTTAGAGCTGTGCCCTGTCGGGTCAACTGTACGTTTACACTTTTTTGTGTTGTGTCTCCAGAGAAAGCTGCAGAGGAAGCCCCTGCCAAACTGCTGGATGACCTGTTCAATAAAACCAAAGCAGCCCCTTGTATATACTGGCTCCCCCTCACAGAAGAGCAGGTCAGATATATATACACAAAACTCAACTATCTGAGGTCCACATGTCCTTCCTTACGTTTTGTTGAAAGTGTTGATTTTAAATGGTTCACAATCCACTCTTAACATCCTCCCTTGTTCTGTCTCTTTGTGGCCAGTTTACACAGAGGGAAGTAGCTCGACAAGAGAGGAGGAAGGAGCGGGAGAAGAGGAGGAAGGAGCAGCAAGAGGAGGAGGAGAAGAAAAGGGAGGAAGAGCGCAAAGAAAGGATAAAAGCATCTGGCGAAAGAGGCGAGGGGGACAGGGACAGAGAGCGAGACAGGGAAAGGGGCAAAGACAGGGACCGAGACAGAGAGGGTGACAAACACAGAGAAAGCAGCCACCGCAGACCAGGGGGCAACAGTGCAGGGGTGGGCAGACGCTCTCGCAGCCGCAGTGATCCTCCACCTCGTGACAGACGACGCTAGAGGGAATTGGTGTGGCTGAAACTGTCTTAAAATAACCCCCCATTCCCCATCACTACATGTACTTTGTTAGAACTAAGTCCCTACAGAGGACCAACACACACACACACACACACACACACACACACACTGGGACCATGGTTTGAGCAGTGTTTCCCCCAGACTGCAGTCTGTCTTGCTTCAGTCTGAAAGTTTAGATTTTATATGTGTTAATTTTGCCTAAGTATATTCTTATTAGTTTTTTTTAATGTTCTTGGCAGATTGGCAACCAACTCTTTTCCCCTTATTTCCCCCTCGTGCATATCTGAAGAGTAAGTGCTCTATGTAGAGTTCTATGCATACACACACAGCGGTTTTTCTCCTTCCCCTGGGTTGTGTATTCCACAACTGGTTTCTGTGGGGTGCTTTGTCATGGCTGCGTGCTGTCCCAGTCAGTCTGCCGTCCTCCACCTTGATTCCTGTGGAGGACTGACGGTGTTGCGCAAAGTTCTCTTTGTTTAGTTTGAAAGATGAGAGACTATATTCTCTGCAAGAGATTAGAATCTTCTATACGCTTCTTTCTGTTCATCCTTTGCCCCCCCCCCCCCCCCCGGTCAACGCAGGCTGGAAAAGGGGTGCGTATTAATACACACAAGCGGATTTAATATTGTTTTTAATCATTATTAAAGAATACTTTATTGTTTTTTGGTTTACCCCTGTAAGTGGTGAATGTACAAATAAATAAAAAATAAGTTTGAAAAACCTTTTGCACTTGTTTTCTGCAAGAGTACTTATATCAGTATAACTTTCTTTTAGGTTATCATTGTAAAATGGAATCCTTTTTTTTGTTGCTGTTACAACCATTACATGTTCCAAGTAACATAGTCATTATTACTATGCAGCAGAAAGAAAATATTCAGTAATATTGGAGATCCACAAGGTGTCACTGATGCACAATAGGGCTTTATCATTTTACAAATTGAATCAAATTGGTCAGCAGATGTTAATGTGAGTGTAGCGAAATGCTTGTGCTTCTAGTTCCAACAGTGCAGTTGGAAGTCGGAAGTTTACATACACTTAGGTTGGAGTCATAAAAACTTGTTTTTCAACCGCTCCACAAATTTCTTGTTAACAAACTAGTTTGACAAGTCGGTTAGGACATCTACTTGGTGCATGACACAAGTAATTTTTCCAACAATTGTTAACAGACAAATTATTTCATTTATAATATACTATCACAATTCCAATGGGTCAGAAGTTCACATACACTAAGTTGACTGTGCCTTTAAATAGCTGGGAAAA
Source organism: Oncorhynchus mykiss (assembly GCF_057628025.1). Lineage (NCBI taxonomy): Eukaryota > Metazoa > Chordata > Actinopteri > Salmoniformes > Salmonidae > Oncorhynchus > Oncorhynchus mykiss. Next base: position 11,014,343 of record NC_143049.1, read on the forward strand.
TCTAAAGAAATCAGCCAAGACCTGCATAAGTTTGGTTCATCCTTGGGAGCAATTTCCAAACACCTGAAGGTACCACGTTCATCTGTACAAACAATAGTACGCAAGTTTAAACACCATGGGACCACACAGCTGTCATACTGCTCAGGAAGGAGATGCGTTCTGTCTCCTAGACTTCGGTGTGAAAAGTGCAAATCAATCCCAGAACAACAGCAAAGGAACTTGAGAAGATGCTGGAGGAAATAGGTACAAAAGTATCTATATCCACAGTAAAACGAGTCCTATTTCGACAACCTGAAAGGCTGCTCAGCAAGGAAGAAGCCACTGCTCCAAAACCACCATAAAAAAGCCAGACTACGGTTTGCAACTGCACATGGGGACAAAGATCGTACTCTTTGGAGAAATGTCCTCTGGTCTGATGATACAAAAATAGAACTGTTTGGCCATAATGACCATCTTTATGTTTGGAGGAAAAAGGGGGAAGCTTGCAAGCCAAAGAACACCATCCCAACCGTGAAGCACGGGGATGGCAGCATCATGGTGTGGGGGTGCTTTGCTGCAGGAGGGACTGATGCACTTCACAAAATAGATGGCATCATGAGAAAGGAAAATTATGTGGATATATTGAAGCAACATCAGTCAGGAAGTTAAAGCTTGGTGGCAAATGGGTCTTCCAAATGGACAATGACCCCAAACATACTTCCAAAGTTGTGGCAAAATGGCTTAAGGAAAACAAAGTTGAGGTATTGGAGTGACCTTCACAAAGCCCTGACCTCAATTCCATAGAAAATCTGTGGGCAGAACTGAGGTCTACAAACCTGACTCAGTTACACCAGCTCTTGTCAGGAGGAATGGGTCAAAATTCACCCAACTTATTGTGGAAGGCTACCCGAAACGTTTGACCCAAGTTAAGCAATTTAAATGCTACCAAATATTAATTGAGTATGTACATTTCTGACCCACTGGGAATGTGATGAAAGAAATACAAGCTGAACTAAATAATTCTCTCTACTATTATTCTGACATTTCACATTCTTAAAATAAAGTGGGGATCCTAACTGACCTAAGACGGAACTTTTACTAGGATTAAATGTTAGGAATTGTGAAAAACTGAGTTTAAATGTATTTGGTTAAGGTGTACAGTCATGGCAAAAAGTTTTGAGAATGACACATTCATTTCCACAAAGTTTGCTGCTTCAGTGTCTTTAGATATTTTTGTCAGATGTTACTATGTAATTATTAAGTATAATTACAAGCATTTCATAAGTGTCAAAGGCTTTTATTGACAATTACATGAAGTTGATGCAAAGAGTCAATATTTGCAGTGTTGACCCTTCTTTTTCAAGACCTCTTGAAATATGTACATGTAAATAAATGGATGAGCGATGGCCGAGCGGCATAGACAAGATGCAATAGATGTATAAAATACATTATATACATATGAGATGAGTAATGTAAGATATGTTAGCATTATTAAAGTGAGTAGTGTTCCATTTTTTAAAGAAGCCAGTGATTTCAAGTCTGTATGTAGGCAGCAGCCTCTCTGTTAGTGATGGCTGTTTAACAGTCTGATGACCTTGAGAGAAGCTGTTTTTCAGTCTCTCGGTCCCAACTTTGATGCACCTGTACTGACCTCGACTTCTGGATGGTAGTGGGGTGAACAGGCAGTGGCTCAGGTGGTTGTTGTCCTTGATGATCTTTTTGGCCTTCCTGTGACATCGGGTGCTGTAGGTGTCCTGGAGGGCATGTAGTCTGGGCAGTGTGATGGCGATCGCATCGTCTGTGGACCTGTTGGGGCGGTATGCAAACTGAAGTAGGCCTAGGGTGGCAAGTAAGGTGGAGGTGATTTGTTCCTTGACTATTCTCTCAAATCACTTAATGACAGAAGGGAGTGCTACGGCAGTTAGTCATTTAGTTCAGTTATCTTTGCCTTCTTTGGTACAAGAACAATGGTGGCCATCTTGAAGCATGTGGGGACAGCAGACTGGGATTGGGAGCGATTGAATAGGTTTGTATAGGACACTGGAGTGAAGTAGATGAAGATAGGCTGATGAAGGTGAGTAATGAATAGGGAATAGTAATGGAAAGGTTTTCTGGCGTAAATGTGACTTTTATGTTATTACTGAATGCAAAAAGCTCTAGATGAGAAATGTCATTGTGAGTCAATTGAGAGGCTGCTATGGAAACGTATGTCAATCTCTCCCTCAGTGAATGTTTAAAAAAAATAACCTCTTACTCACACCCAATTCTCTCTTATCTCCCTCTCTCTATCCCACCCTTCCTCTTTTTCTTTAGTGCATAGTGAAGTGCCAATCCTTGGGCCTTCTTTCAGGCCTTGACGTTCTTCCTACTGAGCTCAGCAGAGCTCCTCTATAATTACAGCTCTCTGGTCGCTGAGCGGAAAATTTTTGTGCCCTGATGCAACTCTGTGCCGGGGCGGCTCAAGTGAACTGGGCCGACCCTCCTGTCTCCGGCACCCCGGCCTAGCCGGCACACTCTATGGAGAAACCCACTTTAGGAATTAGAGAATTGTGTATGACACATCTTTAAAATGAGTAGTTAATTGAAGGAACAGTGTTTACCTCGATTAACAACCCTGCCTTGTGTTTGTTTATGTGTGAAGACTGAAGGGTTTTTGTAATTACCAATATTAGCAGATGAGTGTATTTGGAAGTAGCAGTAGACAAAGAGTTGACATTGTGTGTGTCTGTGTAATGCATTGTGGGTGTTGACAATTTGTAGTTGTTTTGACTAGAACGAATACAGATTTTGTACGATTTGACTTCGTAATAGGTTAGGAGAATTAACATAGCCGGTTAGGATAATTAGGTTAAGGTTAGCTAAAATGCAAAATAAAAATAAATGTATGACTTTAATTTGACAAAAGCTGTATCCCTTCTATCCATGACATGTGCCTGGAGCCTGTTGTATGAGACAGTACTTACAGTGAGCCCGGGAGAGTTTGGCAAAGTAAACCTCTTTGTGGAGAGAGGGAGTGAAGAGGACAAGGAAATAGTTCCGCTGGCCAAGTAGGCTAAGTGCTACAGGATAGAGCGCCGGCCGGCCTCGAGGACGAAATGGATACTTGGCTATTTTCGCCCTGTGGGTTGCCAGTAGGCTGACTCGGTTTAGTTCCCTGAGCACAGCAACTTTCTGGTGTGGGAAGAAGGAGCTCAAATGCATGGCTCTCTGGTTGTAGCTAGGTCTAGCAGAACCTCTGCCCACCTCTGTCTGGGGTATACTCCGGTTAGTACAGGCTCCTCCAGTCCTCTCTAGAGACTGAGCTGAGCCAGGTCAGTCCATGCTGATGACTGGGCAGTAAAAACACAGTTTAGGCCCTGTAAGCAGCCTACCCGGCTCAATGAAACCACATGGCCCTTTGTGTTCAGACCAGCTCTCACAGGAACATAAAACTGACAGGAGCCCCTGGCTCCTCTGATGTGGCTGCTCAGAACTTTCTCTCAACCGCTCTCTTTCGCTTTCTTCGTGTCCTTTTACTGACGAAATTGACCTGCCGGACAATACAGAGATAAGGAGCAGACAACTTGAAAGACAGTGATATCTGGGTAATCGGTTGTCTTTGCCATATACACACAAGAGATCTAATGCACAAAAACTGCATTTTCACTGTGTGTATGCACTCACTGTATACCTATTACCCTCTCTACCTCCTGTTCTTTGTCTCTCCCCCACAACTTAGTGATGAGAACCAGATGTAGGCCATTGCATTAAAGTGGAGGTGGAGGAGACAGAATAACTGACTGAGCACAAGGTTGTAAGGCAGTTTATTAACTAACGAGAGCGAGAGAGAGAGGTGGAAGGGTGGTAGAAACAGCATGAGGGGAAAAGGGGTCTCTCTGCCCTCTCATATGGTCTAGACTAACATTGTGTGTATATTTAGCTGTCAGGTTCAAAGTGCCAGTCGTCCAGACCAGGCCCAGATTGAAGCAGGGGGGTTTCCTAACGGATGTGACTTGGTCAGAACGAAGGTGGCTGGGGTTTGAGGGAGGTGGGAAGGAAAGAGAGTCTGATTCAGCAGCTCCTGATGGGAAGTCTCTTCCTGCTCCGTTTGGGGGGAAAAGCACGATGAGGTTTATAAGAGTAGAACCTGTAGAATAACCTGTATTATTTTCACACGATACTTTTGGCTATAAAAGAGCTCAACACCACACACTAGTCAAAGTGCAGACAGACTTACATAGCATAGCACATTAATGCAGCAGTTTCGCCCATACCACGATGGCTGTGTGCGGATTCAGCACTGGTGGGAGAGAGACATACTGCACCACAGAGGAAAACAGAGAAACTATTAGAAATAAAACAGTTGGGAAGGAGATGTGAAGATCTTGAGTTGGAGGGGAAAAAAGGAAGATTAGCACATTGCAAGAATGCGCACACACACACACACACACATAAAATGTAGGACTCTTAGCCAGCGAAAGAGTACATTTTTTTCCAGTTATCTTTCCAGTGAAACTAATAGAATACTTAATAGAAGACTTGCAAGGGAAATGAAGCGAGACAAAAGGAGTGAATATTATAGACATCTCATCTGTCTTTCCCCTCCTCTTTCCACCCTTTTTCTTTTCCATTGAGTCCAGCTACACACCACCATACAACACTGTATGCGCACAGAGAAAGTGCCATACAAACAAGTGTAGGTGTCTCTGTTTCTGTGTGTGCAAGCGTATTTGTGTCAGTGTGTCTGTGTGTGTGTGTGTGTGTGAATGAATTTGTGTGGTGTTGGAGTGTAGATAAAGTTTTTTTTTGGTGTATCAGAGCTTGTGCAGGATGTGACTTGGCTATTTGAAATTGAAGCCATATGTAGCCTATATACTTACTCACTACCAAGGGATTTTACCATGTGCAAGTACTGGAATACATTGAATAAGTCAAATAGTTGGGGGTACTGGAGGAGAGGTTTGGGATACACTGTACAAGTACACTGCACCTACCAAGCAAAAAGGCAGTAACTGCTCATTTGGTCAAAATTTTTTGCAACATTAAATACATTCTTATTCATCTGGACAAGTATCCTGCCCCTGTTGTATTGTGTTTTGAAGACAATGGGGGGTCATGTTAGCAGTAACTGCATTAAGTTACTGTGATACCAAGGTAAATAAAAGCATTTTTTTTCTCAGTTCCACGCTATGAGCAGTTACTGCCTTTTTGCTTTGGTAGGGCAGTACATTCAATTCTATTAGTTATATCTCAGGACAGTTTACAGTAATGCAGGGGTACTCGAGTACTATTTGAGAAGGTTTGGTCACACACATATCCTAGGTGGCAAAGGTCAGAATGGACATTGTCATTTATTAGCGTAGTAACAAAGCCCCACATCACAACCCAAACTGCCCACTGGGCACACACTGGTTGAATCAATTCAATTACATTGAACCAACGTGGAATAGACGTTGAATTGACATCTGTGCCCAGTGGGTGTTCAAACTGTTCACCCCCCCCCCCCCCCCCCCCCCCCCCGTTGGTTGGCGGAGAGACAATGTTGCAGTTTTAAAAGCTAATCTCCTGCAATTCTACACATTTTGCCATTGTCTACGTGCGTTCATATCGTACCATGGATCGAAGCCAGACTGACGGTCCATATTGACACGGGTCTGGATCCGGACCGCGGTCCACCTGTAGAGTATTGCTGCGGGTAATGGGTTCATGAGGGCCTTGAGTTTTCCTGACCAATTGGCTTGACCAAAACAACTTCAGTTCCTAGCTATAGTCTACAACTTGAGCCTGAGTTTTTCCTGGTCAAGTCTTGTGGTCAGCAAAAAAACTCTGTGTCCTATTCATGTTTAGTCCGGCCAGACTGTGATGTCACACTGTGAGCAGACAGAGTGTGACTTCCTCATCATCCAAGGTCCATTAATTAGCAGGTCAGTTGCATGGCAACTAAAAACAGCCACAGGAAGTCTCTCCTGGAGAGATCGAGATCGAAGGACTGGGAAAATAGAGAGGAAGCAAAATAAAGGGACTGCAAGAAATGTAGGCTCCATTAGAGGAGGAAGAGCATGTTTTCATCTGTTTAGGTGAAGAGAGAGATGAGAGATGGATGATGAACGAGGGGCTGGGAGAGGAGGATGGCATTGAGTGAAGTGGTCTTTGCGAAGACTTGTGAATAAAGTGAGTCGTTTAGCAGAAAGGAAAGAAACTGTCTCCAGTTACACAGAGAAAGAGAGAGAGAGAGAGAGAGAGAGAGAGGAAGAGGAAGAAGAGAGAGAGAGAGAGGGAGTTGTGGGGAGGAATATGCTGAGGTTGTTTTTCATTCTGCAGAATTAGCTGGGAGAAGAGAATGTGCACGCATACACACACAAACACACGTGCACAAATGCCTGCACACACATGTCTGACAAGTTAACAAGGCATGAAGGACAAAACACATACTGTGTTTTAAGTGTTTTATATCCTCCATGTCTTGCTAACTTGTCAGACTTGTGTGTGTGTGTGTGTGTGTGTGTGTGTGTGTGTGTGTGTGTGTGTGTGTTTGTGTGTGAATGTGCACATTCTCTTCTCTCAGCTAATTCTGCAGTTAGTATAGCAAGACACAGGCATAAACTGAACACACACAATGGAAATACCCCCTCCAATCCCCCATCCTGTTGTCCTGCTGAGTGTCTGGCAGTTCAGATGCAGTCGGAATTCCAGATGTCGTAACTTAACCCTCCCTCCCCCCTCCCAACCGGAGTGAGCCTCGTGACTCTCTCCCCAGTCCAAACTCAACTCCACAACATACTGTAGCAGATGGAAAGGCTGGTCAGCCTAAATCGTTTTAACACAATAGGAAAATACAGTACATCATCAATGTAATTGCGCCATTCTTTAATCATAAGAATATCTTATGTTAACTAGTCATCTCCTCTGTCTTTCTGCCCTCTCCCATGCACCTCAGCTGTTTGTCAAAGGCCCATTAGCTGACAGGAAACGCCTTAGCCTGTTGATTTGAACCTGCTTCATTGGCTCATATAACACACATATAGCGCACGCACGCACGCACGCACGCACGCATGCACGCACGCACGCACACACACACACACACACACACACACACACACACACACACACACACACACACACACACACACACACACACACACACACACACACACACACACACACACACACACACACACACACACAATAGCCAACATGTTTTTCTGCTGTGAATGCCAAAGGGTTTACACAATCCTCTTCATTCCTGGTTTCACTTAATCCTTGGACACAGCCTTTATTTTCCAACCCAGTTTCAGGCCTGCCAGTTTCCAAGCACCAATGGAACTTTTGGGGAGCAAGAACCCTGGAGGTAAAGGAAGAGTGAGTATGGGACCAGTTGCGGTCTGATAATAAGGTGGATAAGGAAGTGCTACGTGGACAGTTTGTTAAGAGGTAATTGGTGAATGCAATACCAAGGTGATATTGAGCTTCAGTTAGGATTTTACTTGCTTTTGTTTTTACAATGTCGTTTGTTAAAGTGCCTCTGAGTGTGTGACTGTGCGTGCACGTGACTGACCACTTAGCTCTGAAAACCAAAATAAATAACAGATATAGCTCGAACTTTTCAAAACATTTTATTTGAAAGAAAAGTGTAAAAGTGAAAAAGACAGGCACAATCTCACTCAAATAGTTCCGATAGTTATCATTATTATCATAAAAATTAATATAATTATTATTGTTTTTACTACTAGTAAACCCTCTCATCCCTGAAAAATAAAAAAAAACAGCACCATGAATTGAGAACTGTAAACAAGTGCATTGACAAAAAGGAGTCATTTCCATATCTTCAATTTATTGCATTGAGACGGAAAAACAATCAAGTTTCAAAAATAATATCCCCATCCCATTCACTTTCCCCCAAAATGAATATAAAATTAAGGCCACTTTCAAAATGTAGTTCCCTGTCCAGCAGGACATTTAATGACAATGTACACAAACACATTCTATACATGGAGAACAACAATAACAATAGTAATAGACATAATAATGATGACAACATCCTGGATAATAATAATCATAATAATAATAATCACTAAAACACTGCATGACATAAAGGAATATTAATGACACAGACAAACTGCTCAGCTTTCAAATGAGTGTTATATATGCTTCAAAGGGACACTAGGTGTATAATTTGGCATTTTTTTATGTTCAATACTGGCTCTCTGAAATATCCAGATATGAAATTGTGGTAAGGATGGACTGGGGGCGCGCATTGACTGCAGCACTTTTCGTGTTTCATTGAGTGTTTAGTGAATAGACTTATCTGATATATACCCCCTCTCTTTAGACAGTTCATAGTTCATGTGATAGAACTGAGATATAGGAGACAACGCTTAATGGGTAAAAGGCTTTGACAGAATCTAGCGTCATGTACTATCATGGAGCAGAACATCCACACGACATGAAATGATGCCGATTGCATTCTTTGACACAGTCGACACTAAATATGGGCAGATGGAGGCACTGGACATAGTCATGTTCAAAGCTGAAATTCGCAAGGACACAAACACTGACGACACCCACTAAAAAAAAGGACATTTAAAAAGGCTAAACAAACAGCGAAGAGCTGGAGTCAACAACCACAGAAAGAACGAGAGAGAAAGGAGGGAAGAGAAGAGGGGACAGAAATGGCAGAAAAGAGTGGGAGTGGAAGAGAAAAAGGAATCTCCTCCATGTTTAAGTTGGTAGTGGTAGGAATATTTTAGCCATAGCTAACAAGTATATCTTGGCTCTGGCTAACCCTCATTCAAGGTCCACAGACTTCTCTTTTTATCTCCACTAGTATTACTCTCTATTTGCTCTCTTCTCTCCCCTACAGCCCCTCTCAACTCATCAACCTCCTCTCTCTCCCCCCTTTCTCTCCTCTCCCTCTCCTCCCCTCTACACCTTGTCCAGTAGGGAGCGTTGGCAGTACAGGAGACGGCGTGGGGTGCCATACCTGCGGAAGAACAGCAGTGCCCCCAGAGTGAGGATCACACACACCAACAGCATGAGGGGAACCACCACTGCCGCCGCACCCGCCCCTCCGCCAGATCCTCCTTCCTCCTCCACCTCGATGATGATTACTTCTGTCTCATCTCTATCCTCCTCTCTGTCTTCCCGGTCATGTCCTCCACCCCCCCTTCCTCCGTCGGTCTTGGGGTCCTCCTCTGGACAACCCATCCAGTCTTTAAGAGCAGACTTGGGGAATCCAGGCTCAACACGAAGCTTCTGGTTGTTGAACTTCCAATACTTATTGGCTTTGTAGAAGTAGGTGTGTCCTGAGAGCCAAAAACAGTAGGGAGATAAAGATGTAAAATAAGAAATACAAAGTTGGGATAACTTTATCCATTGAGAAAACACACACACAAAAAAAAACATTTGTTTTCTTTAGATTAGGACATAAAAAAAGACTCACGCTGCACGCTTGCATGCACCCATGCACAGACACAAAAACACACGGGACGGTTACCTTGGTCTCTGCTCATGAAGCCAGCTTTAATATTGTCTGGGACGCCCTGCCACACATTGATTGGTTTGGGGTATTCAGGGTCCACAGAGCGTGAGTCCTCATTGTAACGATAGTACCTAACATGGGGAGAGACAGACATGTTTCAGTTTAACATGAGTGCATCTGCATATCTCCAAACCTCTGGTCTGTGCTGACACACACCTACAAGTCTATTGTTCATCCAAAGATGTGGCTGCTCAGCTGGTGTGGTCTGAGTTATGAGATGTAAGCTTGGTGGGCCAGTGAAAGACAAAGCCTCCCGGAGACAGAATTATGTTCTGGTTCTTTTTAGCGAAGCCTCTTAATGAACTAAGTTCAGCAGGATAACCAATGTGCAATGAATAGTATAATTGTAGCATTTCTGTGATTCTCATCGCTGGTTTTGACATCTTTAACTCAAATGTCAGCGACCTCTTACGAGCAAAAGTGGCAGTACTTATTTGGGGAATTAGCAAGCATCTCAATGAGCTGATTTCTCCTACAGGGTTGTTCGGTTTGGCCCTAGAGGATATGCAGGCCCGGTTCGAGGCCAAAAAGAAGCAGGAAGAGGCGTTGCACGTTTTTCTCCCTTGGAGGTTCATTCGGGATGCCGGAGGGGGAACCTTCCGGAAGGCTGGCAGGCGGAGCTCCTTCAGCTAAGCAGGCTGTGCCGGGGGCCGAGCCCAGCACCAGGTCAGACCGTTCTGGTTCCCAGGCACAATGCCAGTCTGTCTGCCTGACACAAGCGTCACCCCACTTCCAGAGGCGAGGTAAGAGATGGTCCTGCTGGAAGGTGACAGCCCCCATGCAACTAGCTTGGGGATGGCACGAGATCGTCCTCACTTACCAGCCTCCCCAAAAACCTGTGGTCACAACAGTACCACTAAGTGGCACTGCCAATTTGGGTACGTCACGGATGGACGAAGCCTCAAACCCAGAGTGGACCGGGCTTCAGGCAAATGTTTGCACCTAAACACATTTTTTCAACCCCATTGTTTTTGGGTATTCCACATGTGAGTTCAATAAAACAGGTCCCTCCACATTCAGACACAAGGTTGTCAAGAGTGGTGGAGATATATATATATTTCTCCAAGTCCATGAGGCCTCAGATGACGCTTTATGGGAGACTCGCTGCCTCCTCTGACTAATGGCGCTCAAGCGCAGTGTCGCCCTGGGTAATGCGAACAATGATGTCGGGGTACAGGCTATAACTCATTGTACATGATTGTAGATTCTTCAACCAAATTTGCGAGAGTGCGACTACCCATAGTATGTTATATCTCGTTTCCCTCCTTCAGGGAACAATAGTTAATGTCATAATGTTACGTTTTCAACATTCTTTGGTTTAGTGTTTCTACATTTCCACTCCACTCAGTCATGTCATGTTGATGTATTCAAACACACAGAGACATTCAGATGTAAAGAGACTTACTTGTTTCCCCTGAAGAAGTATGTCTTGCCGGTGGGGGTGTAGAAGAGGGCGGCATCTATTTTGTCTTTGGGTAGACCACTGCCCATCTCCTTTAGCGACTTGGGATAACCATCCTCCAGAATAGATTCCTTGAAAACCCAGTGCCTGTCTCCTACACAGAGAGAGATAGAATCTGAATGAGTGGTTTTCCTCAGTAAGAATTACAATGTCTTCTATATGTCTATATATCTTCTTCATGGATACTCTTACTGACAGATGTGGCTGCTTCACGTGATCTATTGTTGTCTCTACCTTCTTGCCTTTGTGCTGTTGTCTGTGCCCAAAAAATGTTTGTACCATGCTTTGTGCTTCTACCATGCTGTGCTGCTGCCATGTTGTGTTGCTACCATGCTCTTGTCATGTAGTGTTGCTATCATGCTGTGTTGTCATGTCTCGCTGCCATGGTATTTTGATGCCTTTAGGTCTCTCTTTATGCAGTGTTGTGGTGTCTCTCCTCTCATGATGTGGGTTTTGTACAATATATATAGATGTTTTAAATCCCAGCCCCCGTCCCCACAGGAGGCCTTTTGCCTTTTGGTAGGCTGTCATTGTAAATAAGAATTTGTTCTTAACTGACATGCCTAGTTAAATAAATGTTCAAATAAAGGTCTATAGAATAGTATTATGCAGGGGTGGTAATAGAGTAAAGAGTAAGGACAGATTTACCCTTGAAAAATACAAAGTTCCCATCATCCCTTTCATAAGCAGCATTGATGTTTGATGGCAGGCCTCTCCAGAAATGGCCTATTGGCATTGGGTATCCGTCCAGAACTGCGTTGTTACGGACTCTCCAGAACCACTTATCCTAGAGGAGAGAGAGACATGGATAATACCTGTACAAACTAAATATATATATATATATATACAGTACCAGTCAAAAGTTTGGAAAGGGTTTTTCTTCATTTGTACTATTTTCTACATTGTAGAATAATAGTGAGACATCAAAACTATTAAATAACACATATGGAATCATGTAGTAACCAAATAAAGTGTTAAACAAATCAAAATATATTTTATATTCTTCAAAGATGCCACCATTTGCCTTGATGACAGCTTTGCACACTCTTGGCATTCTCTCAACTAGCTTAAACTGGAATGCTTTTCCAACAGTCTTGAAGGAGTTCCCACATATGCTGAGCACTTGTTGACTGCTTTTCTTTCACTCTGGGTTCCCACGCACCCCAAACCATCTCAATTGGGTTGAGGTCGGGTGATTGTGGAGGCCAGGTCATCTGATGCAGCACTCCATCTCTCTCCTTCTTGGTCAAATAGCCCTTACACAGCCTGGATGTGTGTTGGGTCATTGACCTGTCGAAAAACAAATGATAGTCCCACTAAACGCGAACTAGATGGGATGGCGTATCGCTGCAGAATGCTGTGGTAGCCATGCTGGTTAAGTGTGCCTTGATTTCTAAATAAATCACAGACAGAGTCATCAGCAAAGCACCAACACACCACCACCTCCATGCTTCATGGTGGGAACCACACATGTGGAGATCATCCATTCACCTACTCTGCATCTCACAAAGATACAGTGGTTGGAACCAAAAATCTCAAATTTGAACTCTTCAGACCAAAGGAAAGATTTCCACTGGTCTAATGTCCATTGCTCGTGTTTCTTGGCCCAAACAAGTCTCGTCTTCTTATTGGTGTCCTTTAGTAGTGGTTTCTTTGCAGCAAATCAACCATGAAGGCCTGATTCATGCAGTCCCCTCTGAACAGTTGATGTTGAGATGTGTCTATTACTTGAACTCTGTGAAGCATTTATTTGGGCTCCAATTTCTGAGGTTGGTAACTCTAATGAACTTATCCCCTGCGGCAGAGGTAACTCTGGGTCTTAATTTCTTGTGGCGGTCCTCATGAGAGCCAGTTTCATCATAGCTCTTAATGGTTTTTGCGACTGCACTTGAAGAAACTTTGAAAGTTCTTGAAATGTTCTGCATTGACTGACCTTCATGTCTTAAAGTAATGATGGACAGTCGTTTCTCTTTGCTTATTTGAGCTGTTCTTGTCATAATATGGACTTGGTCTTTTAACAAATTGGACTATCTTCTGTATACCACCCCTACCGTGTCACAACACAACTGATTGGGTCAAACGCATTCAGAAGGAAAGAAATTCCACAAATTAAATTTTAACAAGTCACATCAGTTAATTGAAATGCATTCCAGGTGACTACCTCATGACGCTGGTTGAGAGAATGTCAAGAGTGTGCAAAGCTACCAAGGCAAAGGGTGGCTATTTGAAGAATCTCAAATATAAAATATATGAAGATTTGTTAAACACTTTTTTGGTTACTACATGATGTTATTTCATAGTTTTGATGTCTTCACTATTATTATACAATGTATAAAATAGAAAAAATCAAGAAAAACCCTGGAATGAGTAGGTGTGTCCAAACTTTTGACTGGTACTGTATATTTAGGCAATAAGGCCAGAGGGGGTGTGGTATATGAACAATATACCACAGCTAAGGGTTGCCTAGACACAGCCCTTAGCCATGGTATATTGGCCATGTACCATAAACCTCTGAGGTGCCTTATTGTAATTATAAACTGCTTACCAATGTAATTAGAACAGTAAAAATGAATGTTTTGTCATACCCGTGGTATACAGTCTGATATACCCCAGCTGTCAGCCAATCATCATTCAGGGCTCGAACCACCCAGTTTATAAATATACATACAACGACAAAGCTCATTTCAGCTATACATATCTGTAATGAAGTACCTTGAAGACAAATATTTCTCCTCGGAGGATGGCGATGGTGTCAAAGTGTCCCTCACAGATGTCGGGGCCAAAGCGAGGGTTGTATGGGGTGTGAGTGGGTTTGGGTGGGTGGTGAGGGGAGCGTGGGCTAGGTGGGGGAGGGCGGGGGCCACCACCTGATCTACCCCCTGCACGGTAGAGGGAGAGAGTAATACATGTAATCCTCTACTACTATCAATACCTAGGCCCTTCATTTTTTTTCGTGATCTGACTCAAATGAACTTTGCGCCCTAGTTATAGCCTAGATACAGTATAACAACTAACAGTAATTATAATGAATTTTCTCTTAGCCTGTGCTCACCATAGATTTGCTGTATTCCCCTGAGGTCATCTTCAGGCAGCTGGAAGTTCTCTGTCTCCATCCACTGGTAGAATGGAGCCATGATGGCAGAGGGGTCGTTGGAGTGCTCCAGACCCAGGGCATGACCCAACTCATGTACCGACACCAGGAACACGTCATTACCTAAGACCAACAGAACTATGTCATCACCATCACATTAAATTGTCCCATTAAATTCAAGCTTGTTATAACAATGGTATGTGTGCATGTATAGCAAAAGTACTATTCAAATTGAACTGGCTGGGAACTTCTAAAGCATTGACAAGATATCCCTGTGGTAAATAGCAGGCCTCTATCTCACCATCAAAACCAAAAGAAGAAAAAACTGTATATTATGCATTTTCCCCACACAAACACGCCCTGGGGATAAGTTCAAAACACACACGTCGGGGCCTGCTGATGATGTGTTTTTGTGGCCTGCCGCTCACAACCGCCCAGGGAGCATGGCAACTCCCAACAGATTGAATCTGACATCCCGCCAGTGAATTTCCCATCAAAACATTCCTCTCCCTCTTCCAAACACTCGAGGTCACTCACCTGACAGATCACTGTTGCCGACCGTCCAAGGCTCTGCAGAGTCAAAGTGTGTGTCTCCCCCTATGCCGTTACCGGGGAAGTAGGCATGTGCCAAGAAACCCCCCTCGCCGTCAAAGGGACTGGAGTCGCCATGGAAACCCTCACCGAAGAAGAGCATGATGTCGGCAAAGTCCTCCACCTTGTCCCGTATGTGACTGTAGGGGATCTCCCGGAAGCGTAGAGGGGTCACACTCTCCCACACCTTGAAGGCTTTCCTGATAGCGTCATGGGTCTCATACTCCCCCACCTTAGGGGTGTAGTTCTGTATACTAAGAGGGAGAGAGGGAGCCCCGTTAGAGAGAGAAGAGCACAGTTTGTGACAGAAAAATATAGAAATGAAGTGAGTAAAGAGAAGAGACGGGGAAAACAGTGATTCATTTTACCACATAATAAATCACTGGGAAATTTCAGAAAATCTGGCTAAGATTAGTATGACTTTACATGACTTCACCATATGCGTTGTGGCTCTTCTTTTCATTGTTACACTACAGTTGGACGGATAAGTGACCAGAAGGTGAGATCAGTTGGACGGATAACTGACCAGAAGGCGAGATCAGTTGGACGGATAACTTACCAGAAGGTGAGATCAGTTGGACGGATAACTGACCAGAAGGTGAGATCAGTTGGAGGGATAACTTACCAGAAGGTGAGATCAGTTGGAGGGATAACTTACCAGAAGGTGAGATCAGTCTTATCCCATTTCAGGCCCTGGATAGCGTAGCGCTTCTTTCTCAGGTTACTCTTCAGCTCAGTCCCGAACTTGTCTGGAACTCCACAGCGTGGCCGCTTCATTGCCCTGGCAAACACAAGTCAGGGACTAGTCACACAAACCGGAATTTGTTTACAATAACCCTGAATCAGTGATTTCACACAAGTAAGGCCATTTGTTTTTAACGGCCAAGTTATAAGCTCCTGGTCCTACAAACAGGATAGTATGGTCCTGAACTTGCAACAGTTGTTTAGCGTGAGAGGCACTCACTCTACAGTTTTGGGGTCAATGGAGCCGGTGATGGTCAGGCCGTAGAACCTCTGCATGGCTGCGATGGCCGTGGTGATGGAGTGAGGGGAACGGGCAGCGTGTGTCCGCAGGTCACCTGGGGGCAGGTAGCCATACTGCTGCAGCCACACCTAAAACATGGAACAGGAAGAGGCTGTAATGTTAAAACGTCCTGAATGGTTGAAGAATGAATACACCACAGATAAGTCAGAAATAATGTATCCAGGGCCTCCCAGGTGGTGGGCGCTGTACTGCAGCGCCAGCTGTGCCATCAGAGTCCCCGGGTTCGCGCCCAGGCTCTGTCGTAACCAGCCGCGACCGGGAGGTCCGTGGGGCGACGCACAATTGGCCTAGCGTCGTCCGGGTTAGGGAGGGCTTGGTCGGTAGAGATGTCCTTGTCTCATCGCGCACCAGCGACTCCTGTGGCGGGCCGGGCGCAGTGTGCGCTAACCAAGGTTGCCAGGTGCACGGTGTTTCCTCCGACACATTGGTGCGGCTGGCTTCCGGGTTGGATGCGCACTGTGTTAAGCTACTACAACAATTGGATACCACGAAATTGGGGAGAAAAAGTAAATTCAAAAAAAATAAATTCAAAAGAAAAAAAGAAGAAAAAAAAAAGAAATAGTGAAATAAATAATAGTCTGGCTTTTTTCTGGCGGTTTTGGAGCAGTGGCTTCTTCCTTTCTGAGCAGCCTTTCAGGTTATGCCGATATAGGACTCGTTTTACTGTGGATATAGATACTTTTGAACCTGTTTCCTCCAGCATCTTCACAAGGTCTTTTGCTGTTGTTCTGGGATTGATTTGCACTTCTCGCACCAAAGTACGTTCATCTCTAGGAGACAGAACACGTCTCCTTCCTGAGCGATATGATGGCTGCGTGGTCCCACAGTGTTTATTCTTGCGTATTATTGTTTGTACAGATGAACGTGGTACCTTCAGGCATTTGGAAATTGCTCCCAAGGTTGAAGCAGACTTGTGGAGGTCTACCATTTTTGTTCTGAGTACTTGGCTGATTTCCTTTGATTTTCCCATAATGTCAAGCAAAGAGGCACTGAGTTTGAAGTTAGGCCTTGAAATACATCCACAGGTACAGTGCCTTGCGAAAGTATTCGGCCCCCTTGAACTTTGCGACCTTTTGCCACATTTCAGGCTTCAAACATAAAGATATAAAACTGTATTTTTTTGTGAAGAATCAACAACAAGTGAGACACAATCATGAAGTGGAATGACATTTATTGGATATTTCAAACTTTTTTAACAAATCAAAAACTGAAAAATTGGGCGTGCAAAATTATTCAGCCCCTTTACTTTCAGTGCAGCAAACTCTCTCCAGAAGTTCAGTGAGGATCTCTGAATGATCCAATGTTGACCTAAATGACTAATGATGATAAATACAATCCACCTGTGTGTAATCAAGTCTCCGTATAAATGCACCTGCACTGTGATAGTCTCAGAGGTCCGTTAAAAGCGCAGAGAGCATCATGAAGAACAAGGAACACACCAGGCAGGTCCGAGATACTGTTGTGAAGAAGTTTAAAGCCGGATTTGGATACACAAATATTTCCCAAGCTTTAAACATCCCAAGGAGCACTGTGCAAGCGATAATATTGAAATGGAAGGAGTATCAGACCACTGCAAATCTACCAAGACCTGGCCGTCCTTCTAAACTTTCAGCTCATACAAGGAGAAGACTGATCAGAGATGCAGCCAAGAGGCCCATGATCACTCTGGATGAACTGCAGAGATCTACAGCTGAGGTGGGAGACTCTGTCCATAGGACAACAATCAGTTGTATATTGCACAAATCTGGCCTTTATGGAAGAGTGGCAAGAAGAAAGACATTTCTTAAAGATATCCATAAAAGTGTTGTTTAAAGTTTGCCACAAGCCACCTGGGAGACACACCAAACATGTGGAAGAAGGTGCTCTGGTTAGATGAAACCAAAATTGAACTTTTTGGCAACAATGCAAAACGTTATGTTTGGTGTAAAAGCAACACAGTTCATCACCTTGAACACACCATCCCCACTGTCAAACATGGTGGTGGCAGCATCATGGTTTGGGCCTGCTTTTCTTCAGCAGGGACAGGGAAGATGGTTAAAATTGATGGGAAGATGGATGGAGCCAAATACAGGACCATTCTGGAAGAAAACCTGATGGAGTCTGCAAAAGACCTGAGACTGGGACGGAGATTTGTCTTCCAACAAGACAATGATCCAAAACATAAAGCAAAATCTACAATGGAATGGTTCAAAAATAGACATATCCAGGTGTTAGAATGGCCAAGTCAAAGTCCAGACCTGAATCCAATCGAGAATCTGTGGAAAGAACTGAAAACTGCTGTTCACAAATGCTCTCCATCCAACATCACTGAGCTCGAGCTGTTTTGCAAGGAGGAATGGGGAAAAAATTCAGTCTCTCGATGTGCAAAACTGATAGAGACATACCCCAAGCGACTTACAGCTGTAATCGCAGCAAAAGGTGGCGCTACAAAGTATTAACTTAAGGGGGCTGAATAATTTTGCACGCCCAATTTTTCAGTTTTTGATTTGTTAAAAAAGTTTGAAATATCCAATAAATGTCGTTCCACTTCATGATTGTGTCCCACTTGTTGTTGATTCTTCACAAAAAAAATACAGTTTTATATCTTTATGTTTGAAGCCTGAAATGTGGCAAAAGGTCGCAAAGTTCAAGGGGGCCGAATACTTTCGCAAGGCACAGTACACCTCCAATAGACTCCAATGTCAGTCCTTGACAATCTTTTTGGCCTTCCTGTGACATCGGGTGGTGTAGGTGTCCTGGAGGGCAGGTAGTTTGCCCCCGGTGATGCATTGTGCAGACCTCACTACCCTCTGGAGAGCCTTACGGTTGTGGGCGGATCAAGCGGTGATACAGCCCAACAGGATGCTCCCGATTGTGCATCTGTAAAAGTTTGTGAGTGTTTTTAATGACAAGCCAAATTTCTTCAGCCTCTTGAGGTTGAAGCGCTGCTGCACCTTCTTCACCACGCTGTCTGTGTGGGTGGACCATTTCAGTTTGTCCGTGATGTGTACGCCGAGGAACTTCAAACTTTCCACCTTCTCCACTACTGTCCCGTCGATGTGGATAGGGAGGTGCTCCCTCTGCTGTTTACCGAAGTCCACGATCATCTCCTTTGTTTTGTTGTGTCATGCACAAAGTAGATGTCCTAACCGACTTGCCAAAACTTCAGTTTGTTAACAAGAAATTTGTGGAGTGGTTGTTAAACGAGTTTTAATGACTCCAACCTAAGTGTATGTAAACTTCCGACTTCAACTGAATCTTCCAATTTATGTTTTCATATGTTTTGGCTTGCGTGAGAAGCACAAGGTCCACAGACAGGCGATGGCCATTCCAATGAGTAACTATAAAAGTATTCAAACATAAACAGTACTCTTCAGTGGCTGTGTCCAGATGGATGAAACCAAGGCCAATTTGACTGAAGCTGACACACTGAAACCAAACCAGGACAAAATGGCACCATACAAAGACAGCTCAGATTTCACTCAAGCCCTTGTAGGGAAAAGCCCAAATCTTGGTAGACAAAACTTGTGACAGTGAAACTAAAAACATACTGTAGGTAAAATTTGAACCTGCATCACTATAGATCTAGACTGGCCTCTTTTTTCCAGGCTTCTCTTTGTGAAGTGTCTGGGGCTACACTAGAGAAGGGGTCGGATGATTACAGTATATATTTGACCTTGCATTTCCCTGGAAGCTCATCAAACTCTGGTGCCTCCCTCTCTTTATCTGTGGCAGATCCAGTGGCTGGGTTCCAAACCTCTCTCATACATTTTCAGCTCTGCCCTTTCTAACCCCCCCCCCTCCCCCCCCCAAAAAACAGGAGTTGGAAATAAGGTAGGTAAACCTGAGACCCACCTATCTGATATTCTCTACTGAACACACCCTGACTTGAACCTTGTCAATAAGCTAGGAAGAAGTGAGCACACACCCAGGAAGTGTTTTTCACAACTTTAAAATATGGATTGTTTGGCTGCATGTTTGACCTGCAACTATTCAGCTCTTTTGTTGCCTTAACAGTGTCAGTGTATTGTGAAACAGCACAGTCAGTCAGTTATTTTACTGAGAACTTCTCTGGGATCCCATACAAACCAAAGTCAAAACCCCTCCCCCCATTCCCGTCTCTCTGTCGTCTTCTCTCCACACTCCTCCTCCCACTCTTTTATCTTACGGAAAACCCAGAGGCCTGAGGGTAAATAATTGTGAACAACCACACCCAGTGCACAGTCAGTACATCGTTAGTGTACAGTTACTGCCTGGTAGGTTATTGTACATGTTCCAGGAACATAATGAATATATGAACAAAAAACAACACTTTTAATTAACTCGTAATTATGTCATTTCAGCATTTTCTTTGTATCAAAATGTACTCCAGTTATATGTCAGCAGTTTCATTATACTGTGTGTGTGGGTGGGGGAAACTCAGTGTATTGTGTGAGTTTTGTAAATGACAGTGACAGTTTTGTAAATCCGTATGAAGGAGTGAGGGGGAGAGAGGTCGATGAGCATCATGAAAGAGAGGGCCGTGGCGAAGTGTGTAATTAATGGGTTATGATGGTTTAAATATAATGGAGGTGGGAGGACATGTCTGGAGGAAGAGTTTGTTTCAGGACAACTTTCAATTCTATGCATGGTATAAGGCCACAGCAGCTCTTTCTCAGGCCACTATACCTTTTGTTCGTCTTTCATCTGGGTCTTCCATAGTGTATGTCGTTAGGCTGCATTTAAAATGGATGTACGTGCAAAAGAGCCATTCAGTAACACTGAACACTTCTTTCAACCATAAGCCTAGTGAGTCCCACTCCTCCCATATATGGTCCCATTGGTGGGTCCATAAAAAAAAACATATTTCAAGTGTTTTTCACTACTTCTGACTGTAGCAGTTTTGATCACCGAAGCCTAAAGAGTGGTCCCTTTATTTACTTTAGTTGAGTGAGTCAGACCTAGTATGTAGACTTTTACACAAACAAAGTAACAAACTAATAGGCCTACACATTTTAGAGGTAAGGATGTTCCCTGGCCTTAAAAATGAGAGTTCGAAGGATGTGTGTGCGTGCATGTGCGTGCACTCGCGCCCCTGCATAGAAATAGAGAAAGATGACTGAATTACATTTCAAAGGAGAAGAAAAAACTAAGTCAGTTGCTCCGTTTGCTCTGTGCCAATGGAAATAAAACTCTGGTCGACAGTGAAGGCGCTTTACAGGAAATATGTCTCAGTGCTCCAGATTACTGATCAATGTAGTGTGCTCCAGATTACTGATCAATTTAGTGTGCTCCAGATTACTGATCAATTTAGTGTGCCCCAGAATACTGATCAATTTAGTGTGCTCCAGATTACTGATCAATTTAGTGTGCCCCAGATTACTGATCAATTTAGTGTGCCCCAACACACAAACATAACAGCTGATCATGAGAAAGAAGGTTCATAGCGCATAGCTAAATACACAATATACAATGATCTGGCCCATACAAGACACTTGGTTTAGGAGTGACTGAACACACTATTACAAATCAGAACACACACACACACACACACACACACACACACACACACACACACACATCATCAGAGTCATTAATCATAAATGTGTGTGTCTGGGTGGTGTTGCAACATTATGTGGATGTTATTGATAAGCTTCCCTGACCTCTGACTATTCTCTACCTAAGTGTGTATGGAATTGCCATTGGCTGTCTAAGAAAACAGTCCTCTAGCCAGCCAACGTCAACAAGATTGAGCAACAGATGAAGTCAAATCTGAAAAACATCCCAATGACGCCAAAGTCCTTTCAGCATTAGCCAATCTGTTTGCATCTCTGTACTTCGTCAAAACAGAGAATGCTCTGCTCAAAAGCAAAAACAAGAAAATGGAGGAGATGGTCAAAGTTTAATCTCCTTCATTATCGTATCATTATCAACAATTGGGTCCAGAAGTTTTTTTTATGAATGGATGACCTATCAAAGGTTATAACTAAGATCCTGAGTATTTCCTGTTCAGGTCATATGGTCAGGAAACTGTCCTGGTCCCTGGGATGTAGGCTGGTGGCCATGTTTGTACCCAGCAGTCCTGCTTGCGGAAGTGTACTATGCATTTGTGACCTATGATTAACATCCTGTCCCACTGGGTATAGCCTAATTGCACCATTCATAAACCTAAACTGTTGTGTTCCCAAATTGCATTATCACAATTACTTATTTTCTCTTCCTTCTTGTGGGTATGACCTCCTTCCCTCTAATTATCTCTCTCCTTCCTGTTGCCTTCCGTCATTTCCCACTCATTCACATTTCCATCAGACTGGTTCCCTCTTTATACTGGCTGACCCTCCGCCTTCCTCCACCTTCCTGTGTCATTCGCTTTGTGTATTGTCAGGCTGTAGGCGTATTGCCACAGTGAGACCAATACAAGGTGTTGTCAAGCAAAGAGGAAATCCTCTGCCCACTTTCTCGCTTTCCCTGAGGCCACAAAATATGACACACCTACCTTCCATGCTCTGTCTGGCACTATGGTCTTTTACCAGCTAATTGGCTATTACACAGACCTGCAGATCTGGATTTACTGTTATTTTAGGGTATTATCTCTCTCTCTAAATACTAGTGAGCGTACTGGTGCAAAGATTATGGCCAAACGTCACTCAAATTACCAGTAGTATTATATTTGGTTTGTTGGTGAGTTACCCCAAATGTAGAACAGAAACAGTGAAAAGCTGTCAATTGGAACAGCGTTGTTAGACTATAGCGTTCCAAAAGTCTGATGGCACTGGCGCCCAAATAACATATGGCCCATATCCGTGGACATCTTAGGTCATACCGGTAGGCTATATACCAGACTAGCTCAATTGCCAATTTTTCAGCCTCTGTGTATCACAGAAACACTTTAAATTAATAACACACACATGTTTATAATAAAGTCGCTATGGGTGAAAAAAAAAATATCTGTCCAAACATACAAAAACATCTATTTTGAAACATACATTTTGACTATAAATGTGTGGCCAGCTCTAGGATGAGTCTTGGTGGTTCCAAACTTCTTCCATTTAAGAATGATGGAGACCACTTTGTTCTTGAGGACCTTCAATGCTGCAGAAATGTTTTGGTACCCGTCATCACATCTGTGTCTCGACACAATCCGGTCTCGGAGCTCTACGGATAATTCCTTCAACCTCATGGCTTGGTTTTGGCTCTGACATGCACTGTCAACTGTGGGACCTTATAGACAGGTGTGTGCCTTTCCAAATCATGTCCAATCATTTGAATTTACCACAGGTGGACTCCAATCAAGTTGTAGAAACATCTCAAAGATGATCAATGGAAACAGGATGCACCTGAGCTCAATTTCGAGTTTCATGGCAAAGAGTCTGAATACTTAGGTAAATAAGGTATTTCTGGGGGTTTTAAATATAAAAAATCTTTAAAAAAAACATTTTTTTATTTTGTCATTATGGGGATTGTGTGTAGATTGATGAGGATTTTTATTTTATTGAATCAATTTTAGAATAAGGGTGTAACGTAACAAAATGTGGAAAGGGGAAGGGGTCTGAATACTTTCCGAACGCACTGTAGGCAGTCAACGTTCAAATTCATCCCAAAGGTGTTCAATAGCGTTGAGGTCAGGGCTCTGTACAGGCCAGTCAAGTTCTTCCACAACAATCTCAACAAACAATTTCTGTATGGACCTCACTTTTTGCACGGGAGAATTGTCATACTGAAAAAGGAAAACTGTTGCCACAAAGTTGTCATACTGAAAACTTCCCCAAACTGTTGCCACAAAGTTGGAAGCACAGAATCATCTAGAATGCTGTAGCGGTAAGATTTCCCTTCACTGGAAATAAGGGACTTAGCCCTGTTGGAATCGGCTAATAGCCCGAACCTTGAAAAACAGCCCCAGACTAATATTCCTCATCCACCAAACTTTACAGTTGGCACTATGCATTCGGGCAGGTAGTGTTTTCCTGGCATCCACCAAACCCATATTCATCCGTTGTACTGCCAGATGGTGAAGTGTGATTCATCACTCCTGAGAACCCGTTTCCACGGCTCCAGAGTCAAATGGCAGTGAGCTTTACACCACTCCAGCTGACGCTTGGCATTGTGCATGGTGATTTCATGAAGCTCCCGACGAACAGTTCTTGTGCTGACATTGATTCCAGAAGCAGTCCCGTTCTGTGAGCTTGTGTGGCCTACCACTTCGCGGCTGAGACGTTGTTACTTCTAGACTTTTCCACTTCACATTAAGAGCACTTGCAGTTGACCGGGGCAGCTCTAGCAGGCCAGAAATGTTAAGAACTGACTTGTTGGAAAGGTGGCATCCTATGGCGGTGCCACATTGAAAGTCACTGAGCTCTTCAGTAAGGCCATTCACTTTTGTGACAAAGTAGGGGTGGTATACAGATGACAGTCCAATTTGTTAAAAGACCAAGTCCATATTATGGCAAGAACAACTCAAATAAGCAAAGAGAAACGACAGTCCATCGTTACTTTAAGACATGAAGGTCAGTCAATGCAGAACATTTCAAGAACTTTCAAAGTATCTTCAAGTGCAGTCGCAAAAACCATCAAGTGCTGTGATGAAACTGGCTCTTATGAGGACCGCCAAAGGAAAGGAAGACCCAGAGTTACCTCTGCTGCAGAGGGTAAGTTCATTAGTTACCAGCCTCAGAAATTGCAGCCCAAATAAATGCTTCACAGAGTTCAAGGAACAGACACATCTCAACATTAATTGTTCAGAGGAGACTGTGAATCCGGCCTTCATGGTCGAATTGCTGCAAAGAAACCACTACTAAAGGACACCAATAAGAAGAAGAGACATGCTTGGGCCAAGAAATATGAGCAATGGACATTAGACCAGTGGAAATCTGTCCTTTGGTCTGAAGAGTACAAATTTGAGATTTTTGGTTCCAACCATGCTTCATGTGAGACGCAGAGTAGGTGAACAGATGATCTCTGCATGTGTGGTTCCCACCATGAAGCATGGAGGAGGAGGTGTGATAGTGTGGGGGTGCTTTGCTGGCGACACTGTCTGTGATTTATTTAGAATTCAAGGCACACTTAACCAGCATGGCTACCACAGCATTCTGCAGCGACACGCCATCCCATCTGGTATGTGCTTAGTGGGACTATCATTTGTTTTTTAACAGGACAATGACCCACATCACACCGCCAGGCTTTGTAAGGGCTATTTGACCAAGAAGGAGAGTGATGGAGAGCTGCATCAGATGACATGGCATCCACAATCACCAGATCTCAAACCAATTAAGATGGTTTGGGATGAGTTGGACCGCAGAGTGAAGGAAAATCAGCCAACATGTGGTCAGCATATGTGGGAACTCCTTCAAGACTGTTGGAAAAGCATTCATCATGAAGCTGGTTGAGAGAATGCCAAGAGTGTGCAAAGATGTCATCAAGGCAAATGGTGGCCACTTTGAAGAGCCTAAAATTACTACTACATGATTCCATGTGTTATTTCATAGTTTTGATGTCTTCGCTATTATTCTACAATGTAGAAAATAGTAAAAATTATGAAAAATCCTTAAATGAGTAGGTGTGTCCAAACTTTTGACTGGTACTGTATAGTGTATATGCTTATTTTGCAGAATGTAAACCATTTGACTGTTACAAAAATAAGTGTTAATGGACGACAGACTGTCTCTTTGCAATCATTAACAATTTGGCACTTTAAAGCTTTGCACTTTTAAGGTTAACGTTAACAGTAGGGCCTATTGCTTTATATCAGGTAAGAGCATCACAATGCATAGTTTCAGAGGATATTGCCCCTCTAACTATTCAAAATGGATTGCTGTGTTCAAATGGGCAGCAGGTAGCTTATCGATTAGAGCGTTGTGCTAGTAATCGGAAAGGTTGCAAGTTCAATTCCAGGAGGTGAAAAATATGTCGATATGCCCTTGAGCAAGGCACATAACCCCAATCGCTCCAGAGTAGCCGTTAACTCTGATGAATCTGGCAATAAGCCAACAATCCCTGTTATTTCTCTTCGAAGTGACCTCCCAAGAGTTGTGTAAGGCACCTTGCATGCTCAGGTCCCATGCCAGCATGAGCAACAGCAGTCGGGTATTCCCTCTATCCGGAGTGCCATTCCTCGACCATGACACCCGCAAAGTAAAGAAAGGCCCGGGTAGTAAAGGCCCAGTTTATAAATATATATAATTGTTTAAAGAGCCATTTTCATTGATGAAAGCTGCGCATTCTTCACTTGCTTCTAAAGTAAAAAACTGATTTATCTGTCTAAATGGCAAACTTGTTGACTGACATGATTGTTACGTGGAGTGGAACAGGGAAACCCAAAAGCAGACTCAGACAAGAAGACAGGAATGAAGTAACGAAGCTATTTATTGAAACACAGGGGGAAGATGGAGTGCAGGCCAGGGGAAGCTCGGGCGGGTTGCTGGAAACCAGGTACGGAGGCTGAGGCTGGAGTGAGAGTGGTTGGGACAGGGTAAGCAGGTCCGGAGTGGAATCCAAGGGAGCAGTAGAGTGGGGGAGTCAAGAGCGGAGTAGCAGGATCAGGAGACGTGGGACTGGAGACAGGGACCAGAGTCAGAGCGGGCAAAACTGTAGCGGAGAGGAAAACCGTGTCAGGAAAGGAAAACAGGATCTAAATAGTAACAAATGGCTAGAAACGTAGACGGACTGAGCAGAGATTGTGATCTGGCAGTGTGGAAGTGGCAGGACTTAGTATTTGTAGAGGTCTTAATTATGGAACAGGTTGCAGCTGGTGGGGATCTGCTCTGACTGCAGCACACCTGTCTCCGCCCACACAATCACACACACAGAGAGAGATAGGGAGAGTGGGAGAGCACTGGGGGAGTTGCGGCGGGTCAAGTAGACACAGGATGAGCAGTAGAGGGTGTGGCAGGAGCAGATGTAACAATTATCAGCGCTTCAGTTCCCTCTGAGAGACCTAACAGCCTACTTTCTGCTAAATTGACAGTCTAATCTAGGTCAGGGAGGGGCAACTTTGATGGAGGTGGGTGCCACAAAAAATCTAAACTCATCATGAGGGACTGCAGTGACTTACGGGTCTGCAT
Organism: Oncorhynchus mykiss; assembly: GCF_057628025.1. Classification (NCBI taxonomy): domain Eukaryota; kingdom Metazoa; phylum Chordata; class Actinopteri; order Salmoniformes; family Salmonidae; genus Oncorhynchus; species Oncorhynchus mykiss. The sequence goes on from NC_143049.1 coordinate 11,041,043, forward strand.
ACCCACATCCATACCCCCACACGCAGTCTGAGTCGGCCCTAGCCTTTTTTGGGGCCCTAAGCAAAATGTAGTTCTGGTTTAGGTATGTTAATCCCCGTTTCTTTCCTTTTGCATCCGTTTAAGAATCGTTTTTCAACAGAATCGGCACAATGAATACACTCCTGTTCACATACAGTTCACTTTCATAGCAGCCACATTCAAACGGCTTGTTGTATGTGTAATTCCTTCTAGCATATATCTACGCGCTCTCCTCCTCTCGCTTTTCCCCTTTTCTTGTGGACTTCATTGCACAACACATCAGCTGTCTGTGACCACTCAAAAAAGCGTTTCCAAGCCATACCTTCATATATAATGAGCACTAAGCGCTACACACTGCCTACATTGTTGTCATGTCATAGTCAACATAGTTACTAGAACTAACGTGTTAGTAAACCCACTACAATCATGCAGTACAGTGTAGTCAGCAACAAGCAGTTCAGCAGTTACACCGGTGGGCCCCGGTGGCAGTACATTTATAAAACCAAAAGCTTACCTTGCCTTGGAAGAGTTCCAGTGTTGGATAGCCATAGTCAGCTAGCTAACATAGCATCCCTCTCTATTTGAGCCAGGTGTTTGAGTAGGCAAAACTAGCTAGCTTCATTCGATGCTAGCTAAGTAACTGACAGTGAGAAAAATATACACTACGAAATATAGATAGCTCTCTCTCTCTCTCTCTCTCCTGCTTCTCCAGAAATTTTGGAATAAATTAATTTATTCAGAACTATTCAACTATTGTCTTTCTCTCTTTGAGTCAGCTACTCACCACATTTTATACACTTCAGTGCTAGCTAGCTGTAGCTTATGCTTTCAGTACTAGATTCATTCTCTTACCCTTTTATTTGGTGGACAACATATCAGTTCATGCTGCAAAATCTCTGATAGGTTGGAGGACATCCTCTGGACGTTGTCATAATTACTGTGTAAGTCTATGGAAGGGGGTGAGAACCATGAGCCTCCTAGGCTTTGTATTGAAGTCAACGTACCCAGAGGAGGACAGAAGCTAGCTGTCTTCCGACTACACCATGGTGCTACCCTACAGAGTGCTGCTGAGGCTACTAGACCTTCATTGCAAAACAATGTTTTAATCAATGTTTTAATCAAAACAGTGTTTTAATCAATTATTTGGTGACGTTAATATATATTTAGTATAGTTTTATTTAAAAGCACTTGCCGCTAGACTAATTCACCATTCTGAAAAATTTCAGCTGACATGGGCTAATTGAGTGACTGTCATTGACTGATATAACAAGAGAAAAACAGCTGATGCACAATCACATTTCAAAATTGCACCTTGTGTATTCTGCTATTCCCGACTGAGTTTCAGTTTTTTTTATTTGGAAAAAGTCCATTTCCCATCCCTGGTGTAGATAAATTATTCTTTCCATTTGCGCAGCTGGAAATGCAATTCAGGCCCCTTACAGTATGCTCAGATTACAGTTCAGGCGCCAGCAGTCAGATTAAAAACATCAAAAGGACATTTGACATCTACAGTGATGTTGTCAGAGCTTCATGTGACATGATTTAGCTGACTGTTTTCATAAATGATAGATGTCTGTCAGTAGGAGTATGGGGTGCGTTGGGGTTTAACATGATGGTGAATTCCTGTAGTCGAAACAAAGGAACTTCATATCTCTCTGGCTAGGGATACTGACCGCTGGTGAGTCCTCCTCCACTGCTGACCATCAGACTATCATCTCTTCAGACACAGCCCTTCTCTCTGTAAAACTCCCTTCCCCCAGTTCAACCCTAACTCAGGACAGATGTCAACAATTATATTTCCGCATGTCTTTGAAGTTGGGTCCTACCCGCAACTCTAAATCCCCTATCCTTTCAGAAAGTGCCTCTGTACCTGACCACAATACAGAGACCATGGTATTTCTCCCCATTTGCCTTCTTCTCTTTTTCTTTTATTTTGCCTCCTCAGCATTTCTAAATGTTGTCATGTGAGCCATCCTCATTGTGGTCTGCGTCCTTTAGCTGAGGTCAGATCCATCCCACATCCCCCCAGTTCTACTGACAGTCTGACATCCCAGACCTGGGAAATTATTTCCTTGCTTTTTTGGGGTACAACTTTTTAACCCTAAAAGCGCCAACAAGGGTACATTTCTGAACCCATGAGGTCAGAAATGTAGCAAATTCAAAAACTTGTTACCAACCAAAAACCCCAATTTACCATGATTTCTGTGTTAATATGGAGGAATTCAAAATGATCTATTGTGTATACTAGTGGTGTGTGGCTAAGCTGGCTAATATGAAAATGTGAACTCAATTGAAAAAAGTTGTGATAAAAGCACCAGATTTGGCACAAAGGTCGATGTATGTACCCCAAAAAGATATAGGCATGGAGCCACCCCAGATTTGGCCCCTGGGGAACATGGCAGCCACTATATATCAAAAATAACTCTTAAATGTAAATACATATTTAGCTTCCAGTCAATGTCTCTATATCAAGTGGAGAGTCTGATGTTTCAGATGCAGTTGGAACTGAGTTGATAGACTATAGAGTCCCAAAAGTCTGATGGCATATCGCTCAAATAGGTTTGACATCTTAGGTCATACCATTAGGCTATAAAAGTGAAATAATTAAAAATATTTTAAAAATATCAGATTAGCTCAATTTCTCAGCTCTGGGTATGACAGAAACACAACACTTTAAATGAATAATACACAAATGTTTATACAAATTGGCTATGGGTGAAATTGATCAAAATATCTGTTCAAAACGTCTATTTTGAATCATCAATTTGGACTATAAATGTGTAAACAGTTTAAAATATATGCTTATTTTGCGTAATTTAAACCATTTACTTACTCAAATGAAAAGTCTTACTGCTTGACAGACCGTGTCTCTCTCTGCAATCATTACCAATTTGTCTCTTTTAAGATAAGAATAAGTTATTTGCGCTTTTGAGGTTAACAGTAGGGCCCATTGCTATATATCAGGTTAAAACATCACAATGCATATATATATTTTTTTACATAGTTATTGCCACGTGGTTAGCCTAGCGTTGTGCCAGTAATCTGAAATGCTACGGGTTCGATTCCGGGAGCCGACACGGTGTAAAATATGTCGCTGTGCCCTTGAGCAAGGCACATAACCCCCATCGCTCCAGGGTAGCCGTTAACTCTGAGGAATCTAGCAACAAACTATCAATCCCTGTTATTTACTTTCGAGTGACCTCCCAAGAGCAGGCTATGACTCACTCACCTCTGGTTTTTGATACTGTGGCGCCGCTCCTTGCACGCTCAGGTCCAATGCCAACACGAGCAACAGCAATTGGGCATATGCCTCTACACGGAGTGCCATTCCTCGAGCACGACACCGGCAAAAACGACCAAATAGGTTCTGTTTTCCCTGTATCACTTTTCCTTGATTCTTGAAGTAGCTACACCGGTTGGAAGAACGCTTCCAAATTCAAAATTATGGATCAAAAATATAATTGTTTAAACAGCAATTTGCGTTGATGAAAGCCGGGCATTCTTTACTTGTTCTAAAAATCAAAACCAGATGTATTTGTAAACATAAACTGAGGAGTAACTTGATTAAAGAGCTGCGAGAAGTTGCATCAATAATTTGGCAACGTTTTAACAGCTCACATTCCACAATAATTATAAACGACAACCTTGTTTCCCTTTGTCGCCGTCTCAGCGTTTTAGGCCTATATATTTATTTGCAGCTTCCCCTAAATGTTTCTCGTGTCGGGATGGTCGGGATGTTTTGATTCTTCTTTCTTCACCCCCTCTCTCTCTGCCACACAGCAACTGCTAGTTTGACAGTCCCGCGAGGCCTTTGCTAGAAAATAGTAAAACCTCCCCCTTCAACATTGGCCCTTCCCTTCTGCTTTTGCATGAAGGGGTATGGTCAACTTTTTAGCTCATGACCTTGGCAGAGATGTATGGCTGTCTTCTGCTAGGGAAAATGGTGCTCAGTCAGCCTCTGTAAGCCTACCTCTGAGTAATCACATCATAAAGGAGTTATTACGAGTTAATACGCATATCACCAACACTGTCTACAGTCACACATCAGGTCATTCCATAAAAGTATCAATACATGAGATAAATGTTTATGTATTTCAGGTATTATGCAAATAGGTATATCATTGACTACGACTCACATTCTTTCTGAAATGTTCGTCGGTAGCATGGTCTGGGGACATGCTCAAATGTTCTGTGATAGAAGATTGTTGCTCCCAGATAAATGACACAGTTCTCATCAGGCAGTCATACGCAATGGTAGGTAGTATGGGCCGTTGATATTTGTTAAGGAATGAGGGTAGAGGGGTCACCTCAGCCTCACCCTCATTGAGGTCGAAACAACCAGATGCATCCGGGTTTCAGGAGAAATGGAAAGAGAGCCTGCAACAAGAGTTCCGCTTTTGGACGTTAAAAAGATTCTCCAGTGATGTATACTTATTAGCTAGTAGTTCTGAAAGTAGCATTCACAAGTCAAAAGTGGTCCCCGAAAATGGAAAACTACGTCACATATGTTCAGATGTGTGCACCACGTCATTGCTCTTTCTCTCTCTCTCTCTCTCGCTCTCTCTCTCTCTCTCTGCTCTGTGCACATTTTGCTTGCTGTTACTCACATGGCGAGGGGCTGTACCTCCTCGACTGGAACTAGAATTGTGTGGGAGGAAAATGTAGGAGAAATGGCGCTGCACAGATTCCAATAAACAGTCGCTTTCAAACTAGGGATTTCGTAGCTAATTGAGGTAAAATAGAAATGCTCATAGATTATGCATGTATGAACTACATATTGACACATCCAGCCCAAAGCGAGAGGGTTAAAAAAGACTTACTAGTTGCCAAAGTTCCAGAGCATGTCTGTAGCCGTTTACACTTGTACCCGTATACGGCTTGATAATCGTCGATTTGGGCATTAACAAGCACCTAAATTGGAAGTGGCTGTTCAGTAATATGCTATACATGATGTCAGAGCGCTGGCTCTGCGCTTCAAAGTGCTGTATGGGTTTTGACTGACAGATGTTCTGCACTTGAGCATTGCTCATGTCCTCTGTCCCTCCAGCTAATTGGGCAACTTTTGCTAAATGTCTGTTGTCTGAGTGAGGGAAATGCTGTAAAATTAAGAGGACTATGTGTTTTCAAAGATGATATGTTGAGGATTATAATAAATACCGCTTTGATGTCATACGAGCAAGCCAAACAGCTGTGAGTCCAAATGTGCACTTCCCCATTTCCATATCCTAAAACTGATGTCACATACCGTGTCAACGTCCATGATCACTATGTTTGATGTACATCATACCCTGGGTTGTTCTGAACTAAATGAGCCTATGTTTGTTTATTGAAAAGAACATTCGCAGCAGCAGACGCTCCTGACTCCTTTCTATGCGCGCCACATTTTTATAACTTAGAAAGTCATGTCGGCAATAGAACAAGCTTTCAAATCATGTCCACCTTTATAATGGTCTGTTTTTGGATTGCGTCAACAACAACAGTAATTGTGTGATGGCGGGGATGCAGGGTTGTGTTCCAAACAAAACATCTACAAATTTGTACTTGCTGTAGTTCCGAAACAGCACAGCTAGGAGATTCTCTTTTTTTTTAAAGTACCTTATAATATAATACTCTTGTTTGAGTCATAAAAGTGCATTGAAATTGATTAGGAACTGTGTACACTTTGGAGAGGTGTGTGGCCACTTGGAGACACCAGTTTTTTGTCTTATGTTGCACCTACCCCACTTTTCCAGGAATATTCTTATCATGTTACTGAATATATGCAGAGTACTTTCAGATTTTGTTGTCAACAAATGCGGCCGAAAAGTACAGTAAATGTAAAATGCACATAAAATAAACAGTGTAATGTTTGGATTCAGTCTTGTGTCAGGTGAACTGTTGTGTCCTCACCTTTGGTCTAGTAATTGTCCCATCATCTCCAAACTGTTCCCTTTCAATTTCTATAAAGGTTATGCATTTTCCTATTTCATCTGTAAGAAACATTAAAATTAGCCCTATCCAAATAGGCCAATTCCCATGAGTGTAAAGGGTTAACAAGGCAACACGCCATGTTAACTCCTCCTCCACATTTACTGGATTGGTTCAACAATTCAGAAGAAAACCTTCCCAGACAGTTTTTTTGTCGTCAGGACCAGAAAGAGAGAAAAGCTGCTAGTTAGGTTGCCTCAGCCCAAATGGGTCAGTTAGTTCAGTTGGACAATCCAACAAGTTCTCATGTTGAAGGCCTAACACTGTCACCTGGTGGCTTTAACCAGTACTACATTATTTAACGTATCTAACTACATTTTTTTTTTAAATCCTGAAGGTTGTGTACAGCACTGTATATCAAGCCTTTTTTTCCCGCCCAAACTCTCGAAGAAAAGTGACACATTACAATAATGCCTTGACAGTCATACTTGAGGGTATTCTATGGGCTGTTTTGTTCCACCACTTCCACTCCTCCTTTCACCTCTTTGTCTGGACGGCATCTGAAACTGTGCACACTGCCACCTGCTGTACAGACATACTAATCTTTCCTACTTAGTATACATGTCATGCATGTGGTGATCAGTTGTATGCCACATGCACCAATGTTCTTTTGTAAGTGGTTAGATGAATTGGCACTAGCTAAATAGATCCACACAGACACCAAACTCACAGAATATTCAGTACCTGGTGCATCTGTGTGTGTTTAGTTGCACTCACACTCTAGAATTGTAATGCTTACCTTGGCTATCCTTGCAACTCTCAATGGCCAGTGATCACTGTCTGAGCCATCAGCCCCCTCCTGACCTTTCACACAGAGATTCAGGTTTCATTCACAATGCACGTGCAGGGTGCAGCATGCACACGCGCACACACGCACACACACACACGCGCACACGCGCACACGCACACACACACACACACACACACACACACACACACACACACACACACACACACACACACACACACACACACACACTGCATGGCTGCTCTGGTTGTCATGGCTGAAGAGATTAGGGGCTGAAGTGGGGACAGCTGGCCTCTTTCCCCTCTCTTCCTTTCGGTTGATGTGACAGACACAGAAGAAGGCAGAGGAGTTGAATTGTGTTGAAAGAGAGCAGGAATTAGTGACGCCTGTGTGTCAGGAAACCTGCCAAGATGAAGGCAGTTAGGGTCTACTACAGTGCTGTGCCAACACGCACGCCCGGTCACACACTTGCACAAAGAAATGCCCACACGCACACACTATGTTCTTGCGTGCATGTAGCCATTTATTTGATGTCCCTAACGGCAGTGTGTGCCGCACACATATTTACGTCACAAATCAACAAAACACACAGCTCTGCAGCAGAATGTAGAACAGGCATAATAGGCGTCCAAAACACAGAGAAACCGTCATTCATCCCAGTTGCTGTTTCTTTATTTTTTTTTTAATCAATCTTAATTCTCTGGCATACACTGAAAGTACAACTCACAACAATATCAGACGTACACCTCTGATTCTTTTCTTTTTTGTTGTTTGTTGTTGTTGTAAAGACACAAACATGAACCGAAGACAACGAGTTACAGAAAACGGACATCACTGTGAGACCAAACAACAATCAGCTGATTCATAAGATCCAAAGGAAAGGGTCTCTACCTGGCAGACCACAACCTCCTCTACTCTGCGCTTCTCTGCCCATCAGTTGGAAGAAGAGTCTGGAGTAATCTAGAGTTATTCACCATGACATAAATGATTAGGTTTTGTACAGTAGCAGGTTGAGGATGAGAGACTGCATCTCCATAGGCTGTCAGGGTTGAAGCTGCTGTACGAGTTTAGTTTAGTGACCCCTCCCAATCTGTTCCACCTACCTTACCCTTTTATGATTGAATGAAGGAATGGTTTATGTGTGAACAGTGTTACTTCCTCTCTACCTTGCCTCCTTTTCCAATGCATGTCTTTATTAGAGATTCTATCTATCAAATAAACATGGAGTCAGACTCTGTTCAGGAAAATGACCTTTAAAACTAGCTAAAGAAGAGCTAACAGAGCTCTCTGTCTAACAGAGGTCTCTGTCTAACAGAGCTCTCATTCTAGAAACCAGCTCCAACTCTCATCATCTTGACAGTGACTTCTGGCCTCCTCAAGCTCTCAATCCTGGAGTCATGTCATCTTTTTGCATCCTTCAGCTTCCTTCTCTTTTAAAACAAAAGGCCAGGATGGCCAACTTACAGTTTTCACAAACTAACTAAGCAATTTACTCAGGTACTACCAAACCGACAGACTACTCAAATTATTTTGGAAGCAATACAATACAAAAGCCCATACAATTTGACCCAAAGGAACAGTGAATGTACATTGAGAGCACCAGAGCATCACAGAGCCAATCACATTGACTCTAGAGTAGGCCCTTCATCAGATCCCTCACCTGAGCCCCTCCCAGTGGTCGGCTCCTTTGACAGTTGGGATCTAACAGGAGATTCAGCCAATCGGGGCATCTCCCCGTCCTCTCCTTGGCTGCCACTGGTCGGGCCTTGTGCTGGGTCGTCTGCCGGGTCATTGCTAGTGTTGAGGAATGCTTGGTACTGGTTCCAGAAGCCCACGTTGCTCCTGGTGGCTGGCGGGGTGGAGGACATTGTAGGTGTGTTAGCAGGAAGTCGCTCAGACGCTGATCGACCGCTCCGTACAGGGGGACGTGTTGCCTTGACAACCCCTCCATGATGCTTCATGTGTCCCTGTGGATGAACATGAAAATAACAGATTTTATAAGTGCCACTCCGACCAACCACTGAGTCACCCTGGCTGGATATAACATTTATATCACAAACATTTAGCTTGACTGATTCACCTCAGTCTGGACGGTGCCTTCTCATCAGTGAATGTTTCAGTTCAATGTAACCTGAAAACCAACTATCGGCTCAAACTAGCTTTTAGAAGTAATGTCAGGTTCATAGGTTGCAATGTTTTTTGACATTGAATGTACAATTCAACAGATTAATAAACCACTTCAAAGCAGCTGTAAACATGTAGTCCATAAGAGAGGACCACGTTTTTTACCAACCCCACACCAATCTATACCCACATCATTCTCTCTCCCCATCCTCTCACCTTCAGTCCACTGCGGCTGGCATACTCTTTCCCACACTCGACACAGCTGTAGGTCTTCTTCTCAGGGCGAGACATGGGAGGAGGGAGAGTGGGAGCCAGACTGATTGGAACAGTGCCTTCCAGTCGGTCTCTGACACCACCCATCCCATCCTCCTTCCCATGGGAGCTGAGGTACGCCCCCAGCCTCGTCTCCCTGGTGTAGGCGACAGCTTTCTGGGGAACATCCCCAGCCTCAGTGTTGCCTGTCTCTGTAGTCTCTGACAGTGGTGCCATTCTGTGGTCCATATCAAGCACAGGGGCTTGCTTTGGTGCTGCAGGTGGGGAGGTTTCAACCCTGTCTTCCTCTGTGGGCTCTGGGGTGTTGGGTTTAGTAGGCTGTTCAGGGTCTAGTGTGGGTGCTAGGTAGGTTTTAGGGTACTCTGGGCTAAGGACAGAGGTGAAGGAGGGGGCTGGGCTAGGGTGTGCTACTGGGGCACCAAGTGTTGGAGTGCTCAGTAGATCTTCCAGGTTTGATCTTGGGCCAGGGAAGAAGACATCGAGAGGAAGGGAATTCTCACCCAATAGACAGTCTGACATCATGAGACTGGACAAGGGGGTGGTTTTGAGAACACTGGAGGAAGTGTGAGCGGGGCTTGTCTTACTCGCTGGAGTATCAATGGTTGTATCAAGGAGTTCCGCATGTTTGCCATCACTGACTGGGGAGCTTGAATCGCCCAGGGCTGGAGGTGGGGAGGGCACGCTGACACACAGGACCGGGGGGTCTGCGCTGCCAGGCGGAGGGGTAAGTGAGGTGGGGTTTAGGAAAGGGTCAGGGCTGAGGTCAGAGGGTGGGATCAGGTCAGGGCTGGAGGAGTGAGATCTGCTTGGCTCCCCGACACACGCTGGTGATGTCACACTGACGGATATGGGGGCAGAGGCTCCTACTAGGGTTTGAATGTGGGTGGACGCTGCTGAGCTCTTTGACTGGCTGCCTGAGGCTGCAGTGAACCTCTCAAAAGAAACATCGGAGGTGTCATTGGGCTTGGGCTGGGATACAGCGTCTGGCTCTGCTATTGGCTCTGACAGAGACTCCGGAGCTCCCTCCGGTGGCAGCTGCCCTCCCAGGTGCATGCGGATGTGGTGTTGCAGCACCAGTGCATTGGTGAACTTGCGCTGGCACAGTGGGCAGGAGTTTTGGGCACGGGAGTTGGGCGGGCGGGCACGGTGGGTGGCCAGGTGGGACCGCAGGCTGCCCTTGGTGGAGAAGGAGCGTCCACACAGTTTACAGGGGAAGGGGCGCTCACCCAGGTGGGTGGCCTGGTGCAGACGCAGTGCCCTGGGGCAGCTCAGCACACGTAGACATACCCCACACTGGTTGGGGGCCAGGGAGCCAGTGCTCATGATGCCTAGGCCGGGGAGAATGGCGCCTGCCAGAGCGCTGCCCCCGTTGGCACTCATGCCCAGAGCGGCCACCATCTCTCTGGTGAAGTTGGAGACAGAGGTGGGGACGTGGGTGGAGGATGATGGGGAGGCCATCACGTAGGTACTGGAGGTACTAGCACCCATGAGGCCGCTGCTGAACAACCCAGTGGAGGCCATGCTGCTGTGAGAGGTCTCTCCTGAGGAGGAGGCCCAGGAAGAGGAGGTGGGAGGCTCCTTCTCCAGCTTTTCCACCAGCCGCTGCAACTTGGAGGTGTCTGAGGAGGGAGTGGAGGAGGAGGTGGAGGTGGTGAAGGCCTGGGCTTTGGGGTAGTGGGAGAAGGGGAAGGAGAGCTGAGAGTGGGTGGAGGAGAGGTGGGAAGAGCCTGGAGCAGGGGGTGGAGGGCGGAGTAGGCCCAAGGCAGGGTGATGGTGGGGGGAACCAGAGGGGAAGAGGAGTTTAGGGAGGTGGGCCAGCTGGGAGTAAGCAGAGTGAGACATCATGGGAAGGTGAGGAGGCGTGTTCTCATCAAAGCACTGCTGCTTGGCCCCTTTAAAGAACCCAGCAATGGCGGAGGCGGCCGAGGAGGGGACAGAGAGGTGAGAGGAGGCGAGGGAGGAGGACGCAGAGGAAGAAGAAGAGGATGTGAGTGAGGAAGCAGCAGAGGATATGGAGGCAGCGGCCGCTGCAGCAGCGGCTTGGTTGAGCCGCAGGAGGGAGTGGGCGGTGGAGATGAGGGCCAGGTCCACACTGGGGGGCAGGGGGAGTGAAGAGGGGGGAGCACCGGTGGATATCCCCAGAGAAAATCCCCCTCCGGCACCATCCACCTCCATACCGTCTCCATACGGGTCATCCTCGGCTCGCCGTTTACGACGCCTCTGAGCCTGCGCTGCGCTTACGCTCAGGCCAGTGCTGCTCATTGGCTGACCCTGGGGCTCAGACCCCCCCACTGGTCCCATACCCATTCCAAATAGGGAGGGGGGGAGGAGGGAAAGCGAGAGCTCTGGGTTCTGCTCGCGGTGGCGGAGGAAGTGCACCTTGAGGTTGCCGCGGGTGGTGAAGCGGCTGAGGCAGACAGGGCACTGGTAGGGCCTCTCACCCGTGTGGGAGCGCAGGTGGATCTGCAGGGACGAGTCACTGCTGAACAGCTTCCCACAGAACCGACAGGCATGCTGCAGACGCCCCAGGGAGGAGGATGAGGACCCCGCTGAGGAGACAGACAGGTGGGGCTCCTGAGAGGAGGGGGGTGCCATAGAGGCAGTGGTGGGCAGGGGCGGGGTGAGGAAGGACAGACCACTGTGGCCACTGGTTAAGGTGGTGTTGGGGGATTTCTCATGGAGGAAACGAGTGGGCAAGGCCAGGGAGAGGGCCAGGGGGTAGTTGGAGGAAGCCATGGTGGAGATGGCAGACGAGGCCGAAGAGGAAGAAGAGGAGGAGGAAGGGCGGACACTGGTCCCAGGGTAAAGATAAGACCCAGTAGCCCCTCCTGCACCCTCCGTCTGAGGCTTGTGTGGACGCAGGACATGGGACAGGCTGTGGCTGGGCTTGGAGGGCTTGGAGGCAGGCTGGGGAGGGAGCAAGGTGGAGAAGCAGGCCAGGAGAGGGGCTACAGTGTTAGGAGGCTGAGTGGGTGTAGGCTGGGGAGGACTGGACGTCCTCTCACTGCCCTCCAGACAGAGCTGGGGCAGAGGAGGCAGGAGGATCTGGGGCACCTCCAGGGCACAGGAGGCCCCACCCAGCCGCAGCACCTGCCTGCAGATCTCCTCCGTCATCTGCATCTGGTGGATTTGCCTCTGCTGCAGCACCCGCAGCTCTTCCAGGATCACTGCAATGCTAAGGTGGGCACGGGGTGGAGGGGCAGAGGCAGTGCCCGGGCTTGGGGAGGGCGTCACGGGGCTGGGGGGGCCCTCTGGAACGGGGCTAGGGCTGCCGGGGTGGGGCGGGGGGCAGAGGGAAGCTGATGAAGAGGAGGAGGAGGTGGTAGTGGCTGACACGCCTAGCTTGGGAGAGGCCATGAGAGAGCGGGGAGGGTGGGTCTGACTGGAAGGTGACGTGGAGGTGAGGTCGGGGAGGCTCAGGACTGTCTGGGAGGAGAGGGAGGGATCGGGGAAGTCAGGGGAGAGGGAGGACTGGGGGTCTGCGAGGGAGATGGGGCAGGGAGTGGGCTGGCAGGGGGAGCGGGAGAGGGGGGAGCCCTCGCTTGGTAGAGAGGGGGTGTGAAGCCCCCCGAAGTTGGGACCTTGAGCCAGGGGGGGGTGGTATCTTTGAGGAGAGAAGGAAGATGAAGAAGAGGAGGAGTCTGTGGTCAGAGGAAAGGAAAATGACTTCACTGCCAACTGGTCATCTGAAGAAAGAAGAAAAAGAAGACAAGAGAGAAGGTTGACTTAGTTATTGTAATATTGAGCAAGACAGAGCTTTGAATCTACTTAACACACTTTTCCTACTTTGGGTTCATACAACTCAGTGAAATCTATTTGAGCACTGCTCAGAATGCCCTCTTGAGAGTGTTTTCCACCAGTCAACCTTATCTGACAGTGAGTGTTGACACACCAATGATGATCAGTGGATAGCAAAGAAAAGCAACTGAAGCAAATCCATCATACAGGTAACAACTACGAGTAAATGAAATGCCTCTGTCCCTCTGAGAATTGTGATTTTTCAAGTAGTAGCAGATAGGACCGAAGCCCTCAGATAACATCTATACATTCGGAGACCATGCAGTCAGGTGAACACCAGAACCCTGCCCAGTTTGCCTCTTTATTCTCTTCTCCACCACCTCATCATCCAAACTCCCCCTCTCTTTCCTCTTTACTTCACCCTTTATTGTTTTTTTCCCTTGTCAACTCCCCCCCCCCCCCCCCCCCCCACACACACACACACACACACACAAATTCCCCTGGCTTGCAAGACTACACCATCCACACTGAGCAGCCTACCTTGTTTCCACGGCAACACAGGACAGAGGACAATGGTCCCTAAAACCTCTTACAACCCTGACCTCTGAAAAAGACACGCATATATAGACATGCCCTCTATCACACTCTCTCCTTCTCTCTCTCTCTCTCTCTCTCTCCATTTGTTCTGTCTTTCATCTCTTGTTGCACCCTTCCCCCATAACCCAGTAGGGTGTCAGGGACAGACAGTCTGTGGGTACTGGACAGTGGCTGTGATTGGCAGGCAGACTTGACCTTAAGAACACTGGGGTCACACATTCCTTCTAGTTCTGGGCAGGCAGAGGAAGAGGTGGGGGCAAAATAAAACAAACAGGCTACCAGACTCGATGACTCACAGACCGTCAACGACCACACTTCACTACCAAACACACACACACACACACAAATACACACACACTCCCACATCTACAATAACAAACACAATATTACTACACCATACCACTACAATGTTACGACACTATTAGACCCAACTATACTGGTTGCAGACCTACAAATGCATATATACACACACAGTGCATTCAGAAAGCATTCAGACCCCTTGACTTTTTCCACATTTTGTTACGTTACAGCCTTATTCTAAAATTGATTAAATATTTTTTTCCCCTCATCAATCTACACACAATACCCCACAACGACAAAGCAAAAACAGTTTTTTAGACATTTCTGCAAATGTATAAAACATCTAAAACTGAAATATCACATTCAGAGCCTTCACCCAGTGTTTTGTTGAAGCACCTTTGGTAGCAATTACAGCTTGAGTCTTCTTGGGTATGACGCTACAAGCTTGGCACACCTGTATTTGTGGAGTTTCTCCCATTCTTCTCTACAGATCCTCTCAAGCTCTGTCAGGGTGATTAGGGAACAGGTATTTTCAGAGATGTTTGATTGGTTTCAAGTCCGGGCTCTGGCTGGGCCACTCAAGGACATTCAGAGTCTTGTCCAGAAGCCACTCCTGCTTGGTCTTGGCTGTGTGCTTAGGGTCGTTGTCCTATTGGAAGGTGAACCTTCGCCCCCAGTCTGAGGATGTGAGCGCTTGGGAGCAGATGTTCATCAAGGATGTCGTTGTACTTTGCTCTGTTCATCTTTCCCTCGATCCTGATTAGTCTCCCAGTCCTTGCCACTGAAAAACATCCCCACAGATGCTGCCACCACCACGCTTCACCGTAGGGATGGTACCAGGTTTCCTCCAAATGTGACGCTTGGCATTCAGTCCAAAGAGTTCAATCTTGGTTTCATCAGACCAGAGAATCTTGTTTCTCATGGTCTGAGAGTCCTTTAGGTGCCTTTTGGCAAACAAGCAGGCTGTCATGAGCCTTTTACTGAGGAGTAGCTTCCATCTGGCCACTCTACCATAAAGGCCTGATTGGTGGAGTGCTGCAGAGATGGTTGTCCTTCTGGAAGGTTCTTCCATCTCCACAGAGGAACTCTGGAGCTCTGTCAGAGTGACCATCAGATTCTTGGTCACCTCCTTGACCAAGGCCCTTGACCCCAATTGCTCAGTTTGGCTGGGTGGCCAGCTCTAGGCAGAGTCTTGGTGGTTCGTATTTTATTTAAGAATGATGGAGGACACTGTCTTCTTGGGGACCTTCAATGCTGCAGGCATTTTTTGGTACGCTTCCCCAGATCTGTGCCTCGACACACTCCTGTCTCGTAGCCCTACGGACAATTCCTTCGACCTCATGGCTTGGTTTTTTCTCTGACATGCACTGTCAATTGTGGAACCTTATATAGACAGGTGTGTGCCTTTTCAAATCATGTCCAATCAATTGAATTTACCACAGGTAGATGTAAAGGATGATCAATGGAAACAGGATGCACCTGAGCTCAATTTCAAATCTCATAGCAAAGGGTCTGAATATTTATGTAAATAAGATATTTCTGTTTTTATTTTTAATACATTTGCAAACATTTCTAAAAACCTGTTTTCACTTTGTCATTATGGGGTATTGTGTGTAAATTATTATTTATTTATTTTGCTCCTTTGCACCCCATTATTTCTATCTCGACTTTGCACATTCTTCCACTGCAAATCTACCATTCCAGTGTTTTACTTGCTATATTGTATTTACTTTGCCACCATGGCCTTTTTTTTGCCTTTACCTCCCTTATCTCACCTCATTTGCTCACATTGTATATAGACTTATTTTTCTACTGTATTATTGACTGTATGTTTGTTTTACTCCATGTGTAACTCTGTGTTGTTGTATGTGTCGAACTGCTTTGCTTTATCTTGGCCAGGTCGCAATTGTAAATGAGAACTTGTTCTCAACTTGCCTACCTGGTTAAATAAAGTTGAAATAAATAAAAAGATTGATGATGATTTTTTAAAATGTAATCCATTTTAGGATAAGGCTGAAACGTAACAAAATGTGGAAAAAGTCAAGGGGTCTGAATACTTTCTGAATGCACCGTATAGCAAGGATCATCAACTAGATTCAACCACCAGCCAATTTACTTCTTGAGTGGCTGGTCAGAGGGCCGGAACATAATAAAACAAAGATTTTTAGATTGCAAATTGACTGCAAGAAGCCTAAACAAATATAATATTTGACTAAAATATAATAATTTCAAGCCTTGATTACATTTGGGGACATTGCCTGGCGTAGTGTGCCGTCTTTCGGATGGGACGTTAAAATTGGTGTCCTGACTCTCTGTGGTCATTCAAAATCCAATGGAACATATTGTAAAAGTAGGGGTGTTCACCCCGATGTGATGGCTAAATTCCCAACCTGGCTACATTCCATCATGGCCACCTAATCATCCCCCTCATTCCTAATTGGCATATATCACTCTCTACCTGATAGCTGATGCGTGGTGAGCGTTCTGGCACAAAAATGGTCACCGTGCATCATTGAGGTGGGTGCTACACATTGATGGTGAATGAGGTGAGTTTCCTCCTACTATGTAAACAGTGGTGTAAAGTACATAAGTAAAAATACTTGAAAGTAAGTCATTTTTGGGGGTATCTGTACTTTACTTTACTATTTATATTTTTACCAACTTTTAATTTTACTTCACTACATTCCTAAAGAAAATAATGTACATTTTACTCCATACATTTTCCCTGACACCCAAAAGTACTCGTTGCATTTTGAATACTTAGTAGGACAAGAAAATTGTCAAATTCACACACTTATCAGGAGAACATCCCTGGTCATCCCTACTGCCTCTGATCTGGCAGACTCACTAAACACATGCTTCATTTGTAAATTATGTCAGTGTTGGATTTGAAATCATTTTTTGGGAAAAATGTCTGGTTTGCTTAATATAAGGAATTTGAAATGATTTATATATTTTATATATTTATACTTTTAAAACATAAGTATATTTTAGCAATTACATTTTACTTATGATACGCAAGTATATTTAAAACCAAATACTTTTAGATTTTTACTCAAGTAGTATTTAACTGGGTGACTTTTACTTTTACTTGAGTCATTTTCTATTAAGGTATTTTTACTTTTACTCAAGTATGACAATTGGGTACTTTTTATTTGTGTGAATACTTGGGAACATATTTCCAAAATTAAGATCGCTTGGATCTGATTTCCTGGTGTTTTTATATATATATTTTATATATTTATATATTTATATATATATATATATATATATATATATATATATATATATATATATATATATATATATATATATATATTTGGCTCAGAAAACTTGGGGGCCAAGTTGGGGAATCCTGACACGCACACGCACACACACTCACACACAGAGAGACAAGTACACGCACACACACAATATTACAAAAACCTACCACTACAATGTTACTAAACTATTACACCTAATTAGCCCTCAGTTACTGGTTGTAGACTTACCAACACATATAAACACATATAGACACACACACACTAGTTCTTGGGTGTATTCATGCCTCACTGCTCAACGACAAAGCCCTAGAGGGACAATGGGATTGCATGTTATTGCAGTTACAACACCTTATAAAGCACCTCTCGCGTTCATCAGTTCCTGTACCATCTCCCTCTCATCTCCTAAATGGCATTCCAAAATCGAAAACATGCATATTTGGAACGATAGAGTTTATTTGACTTTTCAGTGTAACAGTGTAACATCTTCTCTATCCTCTATTGCCTCTACGTTTTCATCTTTCCACCTCTTCATATGCCAACTAACTGGGTGGTCTGTGTCTTTGAATCTGCCAATACAAGGGGGGGGTTGGTGAAGGCAATGAGAAGGAAAGAAACACATACACTAATACATAGGATTAGAAAGAAGACAACAAGACTCCTCAGACACAATTATTGCAATAATATCACACCATTGCTGACATATTAAAATGAGCCTCATAGCATCCCCACACCTTTAGATTCTGAACTGACAGAGATAGGGTCAACGTTTTCACTAAAAACTCTCGCCAAAACTTTCCAGGTGACAGGTACTATATATTGTCTCTTTAAGCCTCTTTAAACATGTGCCACTACACAAGCACTGTTCTGTGGAGGAAATCAAGTTATTAACTACCCAGACAAATATATTTCCAAAAAACAGCATAACAACTTGGCCTATTTATTTGAAAAATCATGTCAAGCTATATTTTGAAAAACACAAATGGAGAAAAACAAACATTTGACAACACAACATAAAAAAAGTTAATTATTTCCATACTAATAGCTACTGTATTCAGCTGTTGACTTGCATATCAATAATAGTCCATTTCTCACCATGCTCTAGTATTGGAGAGGCGGCAGGGAGCGGGCTCATGAGCTGCTGGGGTCGTTTCTGTTTCCGACGAGACATGCTTCAGCAGGACGCGACTGATGCAGCGGTACATGGGCCAACAGAATGCTTAGATTTTTTTCTCCCTGCACACTGAAAAAGTGGTTAACTAAGTTACGCGAATTAGCAGAGAAGCACAGGTGAATTTTCCTCCACAAGTGTCCAACTCCATTGGTGGCATCGTGGTGCAAAAGTGAAAAACTTGTGAAGACTACAGGCATGTGTTTCAATTCTTTCTCTCAACAAGTCTTCTTTTCTCAAACTCACCGTTAGGACCCCCCACCCCCCCCCACCCCTCTCACAAAACACACACACACACATAGTCCTCTTGTTCAACCACTACATTTGCATTCAAATGGCGAATGAACACCACTTCTTTTGAGCCATGACTCCCTCCTCACTCCTCTTGCCTCCACCTCACCCACAAAAGCCCATCACGTTCTGTCATTCAGACAAACATAATCGTGTGGACCCCAAAAAGTGCTGTCCATTGATTTAAATACTAAAGTTTTGCATCCCCATGACGCAAATAAAACCTCAATACTGCACTACATTTTATCTTAGTCCGTATAGCCTACATTTGATGAAGAACAGTAAGCCAATGAATTTACGCCTCTCACTTGATTTAATTTGTCTCTTTGTATCAGTGTACACGGTTTTCTATACTTGTGAGTACCAGAAGTCCTCAAAAGAATAGTAAGCCAACTAAAATTCAGAGAAGTGAGGACATTCTTCCGGTCCTCACTTGTTAAAAGGCTATTTTAGGGGTTAGGTTTAGGGTTGGGGTTAGAATTAGGGTTAAGGTTAGGTTTATGGTTAAGGATTAGGGAAAATAGGATTTTGAATCGGAATCAATTGTTGGTCCCCAAAAAGTCCTCACAAGTATAGTAAGGCATAGCTGTGTGTGTGTGTGTGTGTGTGTGTGTGTGTGTGTGTGTGTGTGTGTGTGTGTGTGTGTGTGTGTGTGTGTGTGTGTGTGTGTGGGGGGGGGGATCCAGTAAAAAAACATTTCAAAAAATCTCTCACTCTGGCTGCCCCTCATTTTCATTACTTCTCCACGTGGTAAGCAGTAGAGCCGGATGTTGAAAAGGAAGCATTGTGCTTCGCGTCAGTGGTCCTGTGTATTCGAGAGGCTCACGGAGGGTGATGCTCACTCAGCTGTGTCCTAGCGCCATTGTCGCGAATTCCTGTTCATTCAGTGGCCTGTTAATGGAGCTTTCGCATCGGGAACGCTGGAAGGGAGGTAGATGGAATTCCAAGTTGGGGTTCCACCAATAGATTGGTTGGACACCGCTGCTCACCGTCCGTCAATCATCCATTACAAAGAGTTGACTGGACTCACCTCTTATAATAGTATATCTATAATCAAGGGAGGATGCTATTTTGTGGGTAGGCCAACCTGTACCCAAACATACATGCTCACACAACCACACAGACACACACACACACATGTTTGTTTTTCTATCCTTGTGGGGACCAAACAATTGATTCCCACTCAAAATCTTATTTTCCCTAACCCCTAACCCTTAAACCTTTAACTGAAACCTAACCTTAACCCTAGCCTTAACCCTAAACCCCTAACACTCAACCTAACCTTAACTCATAACCCTAAACCTAACCCCTAACCCTAAACCTGACCCCTAAGCCTAAAATAGCCTTTTCCCTTATGGAGACAGGCGAAATGCCCCCACTCGTCCGAATTGTCCTCGTTTTACTATCCTTTTGAGGACTTCTGGTCCCCACAAGGATAGTAAAACTAAAAACACACACATACACCTTTTCTTATTTTTCCAATGGGGTTTACAAGCTTCTGAACCTGGCAGGTAAATTGTGCCAGGAGATGGTGATGTTTCAAATCACTATCACTAGCTATCTAGTCTAGACGGGTTGCCTCCCACAATGTAACAATTTTCCAGCCTTAGAGATGTATAAAGATCGCAACGTTGTATCTGTCCCATTGTGGTGTTTGTTTCCTCGTCCCCAGGCCCAAATTGCTGGTGCATAGAGCCTGGTAACAGTGTGGGACTGTTTGGGGCGTGGACTTACTGGGTGACATGATAATCAATTCAAATATTGCTGTTCATGCTAATACATAGCTAGCCAGCATAACTCTGCTAGCCGTCCTGTAACATGATTGAATGCATTCAGTTGTGCAACTGACGAGGTATCCCCTTTTCCTTCCCTTCAAATAGAAAAGGCGTCGTAGTTGTGCGGAACACTATCCCCGGTAAAAAGTACAAGCACGAGTCTTTTCCGTACCAATGGCAATGATGCAGAACGCTAAGACTACTTTAAAGCACTGGGGGAAATTGTTGGACACATCTCCGTGGGAGATGGCTTGCCACAGGCAGTTTGCGAAGTGTCAAACTCTTCTTTTAAAACCCTTCTTAGAAGATACTACAAACGTATCTTTGAATTGGCGGGAATAGGCGGTTTATTTTGAGAAAAAGAATATCCATATTTTGCGAGCTAACCAAGTTCTCTTTGTTGCACACAAACACAACAACAATACTGGCCCCCAGATGCAGCACACTTCAGGGGAGGTTCTAAGGGTTGCACTAGATGATGATGGACTGAGAGATTAAAACCAGTGTTTTTTTTTGTCCGCTCCCGCCATAGGCTTCAAGGTTACTCCCGATCTGAGGCGCTTGGAAACCAGATGGTTCAACAGAGGCTGGAGGGCGAGATTATGGCGTCTGTGAGCGCACGGGGCAGCACCATTGAGGCCATCTCCATTTTGAAGTAGCCTATTTTGTTATTCTACTACTTCTATAAGTTGGTATAAAAAAAAAATGAAAGGGTGCATACTACCACCTGGAGTGTGTTGTTTGAACAAGTATAAAGCCAAGGTTGGTGATTTACTGCCACCTGCAATTATGGAATGTTTGCTCACAAGTATAATTCATTGGTTGATCCCTTCTGGGCTCGCCATTGAGGTTATCTCCATTTTAAAGTTGTCCATTTTCTTCTTGTTTTTATGTTTGAAAAAAGTGTCAAGCTCATTTTGGTGACTAACCGCCACCTGCAATGCTGGAGTCTACGTGATTGATTTATTGTGCCCACTAGATGGCGGTCATATAGCTTAAAGCCATTTACAAACTAGGCAAACCAATTTGAAGAAGAAGACTGCTCTGATCACTGGCTAATCAATCCAACCCATAGGAATCCCAACCCAGTTGACTGCTTTACAATGGTGGAAGAACGTGTTATTTCCATGTAATGATCTCTATACATCTCTATGGAACAGGGAAGCACGTCACTGGCTTATCTGGTGACATCACAGCCTTATCAGCTTGTTGCCCTAGCATCAACATCCCCATTGGACACAAATTAGTAGCTAGCTAGTTAGCGAGACGGAAAAAGATGAGCTTATTTTTAATGAGTGCGTTTTGCAAGTGGCTAGTTTGCATCATCTACCGTCACTAAAACCACTGCAAAGGTTTTGCCCCTTCCCAGATAATTTTTCTTCTCCGAAAAGTCAAAGAGAATCTGATATCTTCCACATACCTAGAGCTGTTGCTCTAGACCGGGGATTTCCGAGACTACTAGCTTTCACTAGCTAACAGGGGAGAAATACAACCTACACCACATAAATTCCTCTCTCACCTATGCTTATTTCTGTCCCTAAGTGTTAGGAACTCCACTCTCCATCCCCCATGACCAGTTCCTGAGAGTCTAGGAGGTAACCTAAACCTGCCTCTCAAACTGTCTCTGACCTGTGTCGTGATAGGTTGCTAGGGAGTTTACTAGGGGGCCAGACATCTGCCCATCCTCTTGATTATACAGGTCACAAAATACTTGGAAGTCTCCCTCAGGCAGTGGCAGAGAGCAACATCTCTGTTTCTGCCCATCAACACCTGGACTCATTTATATCTCTGGACTTGTGTGCCCAAAGTGAGTTTGTATATTTGTATATTGTTCTTCATAGTTAGTTACTACTATTGCCTATTGTATGTTGCCCCTCTGAGTTTACTGTGTTGTGTAATACTCTGCAGGTGGCATATGCAATCTATACAGTCCTTACTGCTATTGTCTGTAAGATTTAGTATCTGTGCATTTGTGCCCTGGTGTATTCATGTTGTATGTGTGTATTCATTACCTTTGTTTCTGTCCATTACAGAACCACTACCTTTCCTACTTTTCATCCCCATTTACATCTCCAGAGTGTGTCAATAAAGTTATTGTGTGTATCAACTCTGGGCATGTCTTATTCCCCTCTAACAAGGGGCAGGGTCAGTGGGTCACAAACCAGTAGAATACTACTAACACTAAAACAGAAACGAAATAATGTAAACACGAAATAGGAATGTTTTTATCAAACTAAAACCTAATAAAAAATAGTAAATCAAGTCGGGAAACTAAGTGAAACTAAACTGAATTTAAAATAAAATCGAACAACGAATAGAAATAAAAACGAACAGAAAAACTGCAAAACTATAATAGCCTTTAATCACATACTAATCCACCTAGGCGTGTTTTCAACTATTTTGCCATTATAAACCTTGAGTTGCTACTGCTGGGTGGAGAACCCTTACCTTCCCACACACACATTTTACATTAAGGCCATAATTGCATACGCACAGCTACATTGCAGGCCTGCCACACAATTGATTTGCATGACAAGTTAACACAAAACAAACAGAAAACGCTACAGAAGGCTTAAAGAAATGAAAGGCCTTATGACGCACGTTTAGCCTACTATATAGCTGTAGTGCCCACAAAGCTGGGCAGCTTGCTCTTCATTTATTTTATAGGATACTTAGTTCCCTGTGTTGCACTTGCACTTACATCACATTATGGCCAACATGAAACCCTTTCAGAAATGTACAGTATGCTATAGTGCATCATATCATGTGTGAACATGATTGTGCACAATTGTGTAATTTTTTGCCCAAAATGCACATTTCTTTGCACTGATTTTGACCGTGTCCTCCTGTTCTAAATAGGCCCGCACATCTGGTACGCACATCACCACCCCAACCACACACACACACACCCTCTGTTGTTTCCCCAAACCAGTTTTAAAGAACCATTCAAAATCGATTGATATGAACATACATCTTGTAAATATCAAGCAATTTAAATATAATTTGGTATTGTGGATTATAGGCCTACAAATATCTGAACATTAAAATAAAAAAAGACAGTTATTCACCAAGCCTATTTTGGGTTAACTCTAAAATAGGTTTCCCATTCACAGTTGGCACCATGGGTAGGACTATTCTATTTGGGGGCTATGCTTTGAGTCAATAACAATATATTCCTCATAATACAGTTGTCATCCTTGCCTCCCATAATTTGGACATTGAATGTATAGCTTAATGTGTTGGGATCAACGTGTCTGCTGCCAGACAGTGATGTATAGGCCTATCCTGATTTGGCTGTTTGATGTGGCCTACACGTATACATTTTAGAATTCGCTTTTCAGAGAAAACCTTTCATCACTAGAAACAGTGTTTTATAGTAAAAAAAAAAAACGAAGAATAAATCAAAACTGTTCGTGTATCGCAAACTATTTAATTATATTTAAGCATAGCCTATTGTGCCAACAAAGCATTTGTGTTTTTCGTAGCATCGCACCATGACATTTAAATCGACGATCTAACATTTTAAAAACGCTTGAGAACAGCGCTATAACTTCTGCTGTCCCGCTACTGTACCGGCGACCTGTTGCATGCGTGCGCGCGCACTGATCATAACAAGTTATGATTTCATAAATTATTATGACTGCCCTAAAATATCGCTACAAATTGCTCATGTACCTCGTTTGCGTCGTCGACATAAATAAAATAACGGAATTTACTCACCATGTTAGAATCGATGATATTTGACTGTGGTTTACAAAATGATAAAATATGTTGGGCAATAGGCTAAGTCTCCCAGTCGGGACATCGACATAGCCTTTTCCGGCATTCAGCCACAAAGATGCGCAGTCGTCCCTGAGACAGACGGGCGGAACACCGCATTGGCAAATTATTTATTTATATCGTCGCAGTGTAGAGGGACTATTTGGTATCTTAAATGTATCAATTCATTGTTTTTACTGACCCAGAGAAAGAGGCGGGGGAGGGTGAAGATAGGCTAGCCTACTATGCGGTAATGAAAGGGAATTGGATTAGTATTCCTGTCATCCTCCTCCCCTTCCCTTTTCAATCCTCTTTGTAGGCTATTTGGCGAGGGCGGCCTGCTTCTCGGTCTGTGTCTGGTTTCTGCGGCAGTGGCGGCTGTCTATTCGTCCTATCGACCCTGTCCCACTGTAATTAATGACATTCATCGCCACCATGACTTGTACTATATAGGACACAGACTGACCACGACTAGACTTGCCTACCGACTGAACATTTTTTTTACCGACTCGCATATCTACCCCGTATTAAATCCATGGGGGCATTGTGCAAATCTCGTGTAGGCCTAACACCTAGGAACTATTTGAATAGGTCCTAACCTAGAAGTTCCAATGCAGGACTGTTATTTTTTCATCTGGCTAACATTTTTGTCAACTACTAGACTATAACATAATAATGGTCCTATATGTCTCTTAGAACAGACCCCATTCTATTCCTATTCATAGAGGAAATTCATTATGGACCATGGAAAGAATGCATAGGCCTTTAGCAAAATATACGGCACATAAATGGCACATGACATGAAGAATGTTTACAACAGTCCGTGACACATTTTAACAGTCAAAATGTGACCCCACATCTCACACACACAGGTCTATGAAAATGATCATGCTCATCATCAGTCTTCTGAACTCCCCACCAACGCAACTGTTATCAGGCGGTGTATGTGTTCGACGTATATAGTCTCTCATTGTGTTTTAGACGGTAGTCATACTTCAAGGCACATAAGAGATAGCAAGGGTATGTTTTAGGTGAGTGTATATTGGTCTGACCCAGCCAGCACTGATGACAACCAAGAGCCTCGTGCAACAAGTTATAAAATCTGACATACTGTACCTTCGCGAAGGTGTAGAGGAATGCGTCCACTAGGGGGCTCACTAATACCAAAAACAAGGTTGTGTGGCAGGCCAGTGAATGCATTTGCTTTAGCTCGCCAGGTTGCCGACTCTAGTTGGGCATGTACAATGAGTGTACAAAACATTAAGAACACCTTCCTAATATTGAGTTGCACTCAGAACAGCCTCAATTCGTCTGGGCATGGACTCTACAAGGTGTCGAAAGCGTTCCACAGGAATACTGGCCCATGTTGACTCCAATGCTTCCCAGTTGTGTCAAGTTGGCTGGATGTCCTTTGGGTGGTGGACCATTCTTGATACGCATGGGAAACTGTTGAGAGTGAAAGACCCAGCAGCGTTTCAGTTCTTGACACAAACCGGTACGCCTGGCAGCTACTACCATACCTTGTTCAAAAGCACCTTGTGAATGGCATGCATACACAATCCATGTCTCAATTGTCTCAAGACTTAAAAGTCCTTCTTTATCCTATCTTCTCTCTTCATCTACACGGATTGAAGTGGATTTAACAAGTGAAATCAAACAAGTGAAATCAAAATTCACCTGGTCAGTCTATGTCATGGAAAGAGCAGATGTTCTTAATGTTTTGCACACTCAGTGTATACATTTTCAAAACATTTGGAAATCAGTTCATCCACCATCACTAACACAATGGAAAATCAAATGATTTATTATTGAAATAGCATGGGTGACTGAGAAAAACAAATGTGTAAAATGTAATGCCATGTGGCTATTTATAATGCAGACACTAGGGATGGGGGTGTGAGCATGCGGTTCTGGGCAAAGGAGATGTAGTCATTGTTTCAGTGCAACTGTAAGTTGTTGTTAGTATGTTTATGTTTGTATTTGGTGTGAAGAAAAAGGGAGAAAAAAATAAATAAAAAAATACACAATGCAGTGATGGAGAAGCATACAGACACTTTGCATTAACCATTGTATTTATCTATAGCCTACTATACAGTACTTGAGTATGCCAATACTTTCTGTTATAAATATCAATATCTCTACAATGCTCAACAAATTATGTGCATCTTCCCACATAAAATTGTTGTAAATTATTCATGGCACTGACCCTGTTATATAGCTCACAATCTCATGTTTATCTTCTTTCTCATGTGTTTATTTACATTATATTATTTTCAAGCAGATTTAAGTCAAAACTGTAATTCGGCTACTTAGGAATATTCACTGTCTTCTTGGTAAGCACCTCCAGTGTATATTTGGCCTTGTGATTTAGGTTATTGTCCTGCTGAAAGGTGAATTAATCTCCCAGTGTCTTGTGGAAAGCCTGCTGAACCAGGTTTTCCTCTAGGATTTTGCCTGTGATTAGTTCCATTCCGTTAATTTTTTATCCTGAAAATCTCCCCCGTCCTAAATGATTATAAGCATACCCATAACACTATGCAGCCACCACTATGCTTGAAAATAAGGGGTGGTACTTAGTAATGAGTTGTATTGAATTAGCCCCAAACATAACAATTTGTATTCAAGACAAAAAGTGAATTGCTTTGCCACATTTTTTTGCAGTATTTCTTCAGTGCCTTGTTGCAAACAGAATGCATGTTTTGGAATATTTGTATTTTGTACAGGCTTCCTTCTTTTTCCCTCTGTCAATTCGGTAAGTTCTGTGGAGTAACTACACTGTTGTTGATCCATCCTCAGTTTTCTCTTATCACAGCCATTTTAAAGTCACCATTGGCCTCATGGTGAAATCGCTGAGCAGTTTCCTTCCTCTGGCAACTGAGTTAGGAAGGACGCCTGTATCTTTGTAGTGACTGGGTGTATTGATACACCATCCAAAGTGTAATTTAATAACTTCACCATGCTCAAAATGATATTCAATGTCTGCTTTGTTTTACCCATCTACAAATAGGTGCCCTTCTTTGCAAGGCATTAGAAAACCTCCCTGGTCTTTGTGGTTTAATCTGTGTTTGAAATTCACTTCTCGACTGAGGGACCTTACAGAGAATTGTATGTGTGAGGTACAGCGATGAGGTAGTCATTCAACATTTATGCTAAACACTATTAATAAGTACATGCAACTTATTATGTGACAGTTTTACTCCCGAATTTAAATAGGCTTACCATAACAAAGGGGTTGAATACTTAAGACATTTCAACATTTCATTTGTAATACATTTGTGAACATTTCAATAAAGATAATTCCACTTTGACATTAAGGGGTCTTTTGTGTAGGCCAGTGACACAAATCTATATTTAATCCATTTTAAATTCAGGCTGTAACACACAAAAAAAAGTAGAAAAATGGTCAAAGGGTGTGAATACATTATAAAGGCACAGTACACTTTGAAACTTGAAACAAGTATAATGGGAATTTTCATGTTTGTGCTTTCCTTATTACTAATTTCTGTGTTCAATTCATGTGCTGTTCTAATAAACCAATTTCTGTGTTTATGCAAGTGGCTGACTGAACGAATCCTCACTATCAGTAGCTGCAATTTGGCAGTCCACCCAGACCTTGTTTTGAGAACGAAAGATATCTCAGTTTCAAGGTCTCAGCTTAGAGAGAAGAACCCTCATTGGTCTGTCACATGTTATGAACCAGTATTGGTCAGTCAAAATGAATGAAACAAAATGGTAATGATTAATTAATTATGCTAAATCATGCAAATATAACTTGTCAAACCAAACTGCTCCTCTGTGGTCTTAGCACTCCATTTACTTTTACCATTAGCTTAATCCTCTCCAAAAACTCTGTGACCTGAGTGACATCACCCCTGTTTTTGATGTTGAGGGTGTGGTATCTGTTGTCACACTTCTTAAGGAGCCACTGGAGGGCTCTCCCCTCACTCTCAATTAACTGCCATATGGTGGTGTCCCCCAGCGAGTAACACCAGCTAAACATCACCAGGGCAAGTCTCCATGCATTAGTACCCAGAAGCTTGATGTGCTCCTTTACCAACCTCAGGTGGACTTTTGAAGGGAATAGCTGCAGAAATGGTAGGCCTCACCTATCAAACAGATAGTGAGCAACAGATAGTCCTCTAGTGTTACGTCTCGTTAGATGAATTAGACCAAGGTGCAGCGTTGTAGGCGAACATCTTACTTTTATTTAAAATTAACATCAAAAAAACAACAAAAAACAAAAACAAACGTAAAGTTCTGCAGGCTATACAGCAACTAACACAATCTAGATCCCACAACTAAAGATGGAAAAAAGGCTGCCTAAGTATGATCCCCAGTCAGATCACTCGCTGGAGGCTCTGGACCACCGACCGTCGCTGGAGGCTCTGGACTGCCGACCGTCGCTGAAGGCTCTGGACAGCTGACCGTCGCTGGAGGCTCTGGACTGCAGACCGTCGCTGGAGACTCCGGACCTTGGATCGTCTCTGGAGGCTTCGTGTCATGGATCATCACTGCAGGCTCCAGGCCATGGATCATCACTGCAGGCTCCGGGCCATGGATCATCACTGGAGGCTTCGGGCCATGGATCATCACTGGAGGCTTCGGGCCATGGATCACCACTGGAGGCTCCGGGCCATGGATCATCACTGGGCTTCGGGCCATGGATCATCACTGCAGGCTCCGGGCCATGGATCATCACTGGAGGCTTCGGGCCATGGATCATCACTGGAGGCTTCGGGCCATGGATCACCACTGGAGGCTTCGGGCTATGGATCATCACTGGATGCTTCATGCCATGGATCATCACTGGAGGCTTCGTGCCATGGATCATCACTGAAGGCTTCGGGCCATGGATCACCACTGGAGGCTTCGGGTCATGAATCACCACTGGAGGCTTCGGGCAATGGATCATCACTGGAAGCTTCGTACCATGGATCACCACTGGAGGCTTTGGGCCATGGATAATCACTGGAGGCTTCGGGCCATGGATCATCACTGGAGGCTTCGTGCCATGGATCATCACTGGAGGCTTCGGGCGTGGAGCAGGCACAGGACGTACCAGGCTGGAGACACGCACTGGAGGCCGGGTGCATGGAGCTGGCACAGGATATATTGGACCTTGGAAGCGCACTCGAGGTCTTGTGCTGGCGAACTGGGGATACCGTGCGTAGAGCTGGCGCAGGATATCCTGGACCGAGGAGGCGCACTGGAGACCAGGACCGCTGAGCCGGCACAATCCGTCCTGCACAGATGCTCACCTTAGTACGGCAAGTACGGAAAGCAGGCACAGAATGCACCGGGCTAAGGGTGCGCACTGGAGGCACGGTGCGCAGAACCGGAAAACATGGTATCTGAACAGTGACCAACTCCTCATCGTAATTACAGGGAGTTGGTTCTTGTGCCCACCTTTGCTCCGCTCGCCACCCCGTGTGCCACCCCCAAAAATGTTTTTGAGGCTGCCTCTCGGGCTTCCGTCGTTTCCTTGATTCTTGGTCTCGTCGCCGTTCGTCTCTCGCTGCCTCCGCCTGCTTCCATGGCAGGGTCTTGTCCCCTGCCATTACCTCCTCCCAGGTCCAGGATGTCCTCCACACCTGGGCACGCTGCTTGGTCACTTGGTGGGGGGGGGATCTTCTGTTACGCTCGTTAGATGAATTAGACCAAGGTGCAGCGTTGTAGGTGAACATCTTACTTTTATTTAATATGAACATCAAAAAAACAACAAAAAACAAAAAACGAACGTAAAGTTCTGCAGGCTATACAGCAACTAACAAAATCAAGATCCCACAACTAAAGATGGAAAAAAGGCTGCCTAAGTATGATCCCCAAACAGAGACAACGATAGACAGCTGCCTCTGATTGGGAACCATACCCTGCCTCTGATTGGGAACCATAAAACTAGAATGCCCACCCACATCACACCCTGACCTAACCAAATAGAAAATAAAAAAAAGGCTCTCTAATAAAAAGGCTCTCTAAGGTCTGGGTGTGATATCTAGACAGGCAGACAGACAGATAGATTTACCTGCTGGCGGCACATAAATTACCTACCTACCTATAAAGCATTAAGCAGCAGACACAACCACATCAATTTTTGATATTGCTTTCTGTAGACTAGCACAAGGAACTGAATCCCAAGTGCTTATTAGCTATAGTTCAACCTAATAATCTGTTCCAGAACAGGGGGCCCATCAAGGGGATATTGAGACAGACACAGCTAGCTGTACATTGCTTAATAAAATAAGCAACACCAGCTCAGACTAATTGCAGGATTTACTGAAATCATATTATATATCATATTATATACACATCATGTTTTTTCTTTTGTTTTTGGTACATCATCATTGAAAATGTATTTTTTAAATCACACTCGAGCTCCGCTTCTGCCCTGAGGTGATGCAACCGGTTTGTTCCCATTCCATACTCCCTTAGATGAACATCCCAGCCACTATCGTTCAGAATTCAAAAGTATTACTGCATTACAACTTGGATATTACTGTATCTCAAAATATAAAAGTGCAGGCAGATACCACTGAATAACTTACCACACACATGTTCAGACCTTCCTGTGTCCATCACTTTCTTTCCCAATGCCTGTCTGAAAATGCACAACGCGGCGCTAC
Organism: Oncorhynchus mykiss; assembly: GCF_057628025.1. Classification (NCBI taxonomy): domain Eukaryota; kingdom Metazoa; phylum Chordata; class Actinopteri; order Salmoniformes; family Salmonidae; genus Oncorhynchus; species Oncorhynchus mykiss. The sequence goes on from NC_143049.1 coordinate 11,071,684, forward strand.
TATGAAACACTTATCCTTTTGTTCACAGTAACCGTACACTTCCATGCAAAGCTAGCTGTTTTGTGACTTTGATTGTAGTATCCAGTGAATTATTCCAATGATGCTGTCTCAGTGTAAGGATCCGCTTTTCTTTTCTTAGTCAACCTTGTGTTATTTTTCTTTGTGTTCTTGAACGTAGCCCTGTTTCCTTTGTGTTCTAGAATGTTTGCCCTGTCTTTCATTTTTGTTAATTGATTTCACCTGTGTTGGTTTCTCACCTGGTCTCATCAGCTCCCTATTTAGTTCAGTTCTTTCTGTTTGTGTGGTCGTGAGGTATTGTTTTTTTTTGACTGTCTACCTGTGTTTGACCACTGCCTGCCTGTGACCACGATTCCTGGTATAATGTATAAGGCATAATGCAGTCTGTTCACAAAAACTTGATCAGCTGTTTATTTTCAAGTGAAGAGTGTACAGCACAGGGTGAATAACAGATTCCTCCCTCAGATGTTTCTGTGTCAAGACTCAGATGCATGCAGGTACACTGTGTCATCAAAACAGTGGCTGGCATTTTGTCTCCCAAGCTGTAGTTATTGGATACCACAATGGTATACACTGTAGGTTACATGTGACATTCTCTGTAAAATAACTAGAAGAAAATAGCTGTGTTCGAATACCCATACTGTATACTACATACTTAATACATACTTAATAAGTATATACTACATACTATATACTACTATTTAATTTTAGTGTATTGTAAACCAATGGTATCCTTTCAGTTGAGTGTACTAGCGCTTCGCCTGTCTACCGGAAGTTGATGCTGTTATTATGCAACTTCTTGTTAGCATAACAAATGACTAGCTAGACATCTTGCGACTTCATTAACAATGTTGATTGAGAATGCATAACGAATTACGTGAATAATCAAGTCAATAAACTTTGGGTTGTTAGAATATAGTTAATATACTGGCAAGTTCAATGTTAGGCAGCTAGCTAACATACCGGTACATAAAAGCAACTGCTGTTATGATATGCTATGCAGTTAGTAAGGCTAGCGTAGCTAATAAATTGTCAGCCAACATTACGTGTAACGTAACTTATTTGAAAAGTCATGACTTTTTCATTTCTGAACATTTGTCATAATCAGTTAAAGCAATTAATTGTTTTGTATCCGCTCTCGTCGGACTTTGACTGCATATATTTTGCCATTTTTTTCAAATCTGAAAACGTTGAGAAGCCACGCCCATTTCTGAAGAATTGCATTAGAGCCCTAAAAGCACGGAAATAGTGTCCACTGCATGTATACTTCGAATTTTGACGAAAGTAGTTCGACATCCGGGAACTTTTGGCATACTAACTATATCCATACTATGACCAATAAGCATACTACATACTCAATTTACGTCACAAATAGTAAGGTTAGTGCGGTTAGTATGAGTATTCGAACACAGCTACTGTCAATATTGTTGCAAAGTTGCAAATCTATATGAGGTTGAAGATAAACTACTATGTGGTAACGAAAGGGAATTATACAACTGAAAAGGTCTGGATGACCTCTAATAAACACAATGCACTCATTCAGGGATGTGTGAAGGACAACACAGAGATGTATGACAAGAACAGAGCCAAAGGATGTCAGGCCAAATAGTTTTTATTGTCACCACACAACAATGCACTCCAGTTAACTTTGGGTAAGGGTGTGTGGTTTATGTTGTATCGACACACACAGTACCATAGCAAACACTTCTTTGTAGCTAGCTCTGCTCCCAGGTGTCAATTCCCCCCTCTTTATCAGATTAGCCACGCCCAGTAGGCGGGTGCCAACCAGGTCATTGGAGGACACACCGTGTAACAATTGGTTCGTTGGCACGTCAATCGTGGTCTCTAAAGGCCTTTTTAACAGTTCCTGTCATCCCTCTCCCCTTCCCTGTTCAACTCATTGTTGTCTATTTTGCAAGGGTGACCTGCTTCTCGGCCTGTATCTTATGTGTCTGCGTCAATGACGACAGTCAGTTCTTCACTTACACTTTCAGTTAGGCTTTTTTTTCTTTTCTTTTCTGATGTGTTCATCAGAGACAGCAAGTCTTACAAAAGGGCCTTTGGTCTGCCCCTGCCAGACCGCAGAACTGAGATACCCTCCAGCAACAAGTTATGAAATCTGAGATCCCTTCATGAACATGTAAAGGAATGAGTCCACTAGGGGGCTCACTAACACCGAAAACAAGGTTGTGTTGCAGTAGACCTATAGCGCCCCACAGTGGACGAGTCATAATAGCCATAAAATCTAGAGGTCAAACATGGTAATGGTTCCAACCGTTTTTTCAACATACATTTTTCCCATAGGGGATTTTAGAACCACTTCAAACAAGGTATGTCTTTCATGTAGGCTTTCCCTGGTATGATGTTTTGATAACTGTGTAAATCTCTCTCGGACAAGGTGACTTACAGTACCAGTCAAAAGTTTAGACACACCTACTCATTCAAGGGCTTTTCTTTATTTAAATTATTTTCTACATTGTAGAATAGTAGTGAAGGCATGACAACTATGCAATAACACATATGGAATCATGTAGAAACCAAAAAAGTGTTAAACAAATCAGCTTTGCACAGTCTTAGTATTCTCTCAACCAGCTTCACCTGGAATGCTTTACCAATAGTCTTGAAGGAGTTCCCACATGCTGAGCACTTGCTGCTGCTTTACCTTCAATCTGCGGTCCAACTCATCTCAATTGGGTTGAAGTCGGGTGACTGTGGAGGCCAGGTCATTTGATGTGGCACTCCATCACTCTCCTTCATGGTCAAATAGCCCTTACACAGCCTGGAGGTGTGTTGGGTCATTGTCCTGGTGAAAAACAAATGATAGTCCAACTAAGCGTAAACCAGATGTGATGGCGTGTCGCTGCAGAATGCTGTGGTAGCCATGCTGGTTAAGTGTGTCTTGAATTCTAAATACATCACTGACAGTGTCACCTGCATAGCACCCCCACACCATCACACCTCCTCCTCCATCCTTCACGGTGGGAACCATACATGCAGAGATCCCCCGTTCACCTACTCTGCGTCTCACAAAGACACTGTGGTTGGAACCAAAAATCTCAGATTTGGACTCATCAGACCAAAGGACAGATTTACACTGGTCTAATGTTCATTGCTCGTGTTTCTTGGCCCAAGCAAGTCTCTTCTTATTATTGGTGTCCTTTAGTAGTGGTTTCTTTGCAGAAATTCGACCACGAAGCCCTGGTTCACACAGGCTCATCTGAACAGATGATGTTGAGTTGTGTCGATTACCTGAACTCTGTGAAGCATTTATTTGGGCTGTAATCTGAGGTGCAATTAACTCTAATTAACTTATCCTCTGCAGCAGAGGTAACTCTGGGTCTTCTTTTCCTGTGGCGGTCCTAATGACTGTTACGGTGCGTGAATGAGGACCCAAATGCGAATTAACGTAAACAGAGCTTCTTTAATAACAAAACATACGTAGGCTCAGATGGACCGGCAGATTCCGACAGGACAGGACAAGGTTGCAGCAAACATGACGATAGTCTGGTTCAGGCATGAATAACACAAACAAGAATCCGACAAAGACAGGAGCAAAAACAGAGAGAGATATAGAGGACTAATCAGAGGGAAAAAGGGAACAGGTGGGAAAAGGGGTGACGAGGTAGTTAGGAGGAGACAAGGAACAGCTGGGGGAAAGAGGGGGAGAAAAGGTAACCTAATAACGACCAGCAGAGGGAGACAGGGTGAAGGGAAAGGACAGAAACAAGACACAACATGACAATACATGACAGTACCCCCCCACTCACCGAGCGCCTCCTGGCGCACTCGAGGAGGAAACCTGGCGGCAACGGAGGAAATCATCGATCAGCGCACGGTCCAGCACGTCCCGAGAGGGAACCCAACTCCTCTCCTCAGGACCGTACCCCTCCCAATCTACTAGGTACTGATGACCACGGCCCCGAGGACGCATGTCCAAAATCCTACGGACCCTGTAGATGGGTGCGCCCTCGACAAGGATGGGGGGGGGGGGGGGGAAGACGAGCGGGGGCGCGAAGAACGGGCTTGACACAGGAGACATGGAAGACCGGGTGGACGCGACGAAGATATCGCGGAAGAAGAAGTCGAACAGCGACAGGATTAATGATCTGGGAAATACGGAACGGACCAATGAACCGCGGGGTCAACTTGCGAGAAGCGGTCTTAAGGGGAAGGTTCTGAGTGGAGAGCCAAACTCTCTGACCGCGACAATATCTAGGACTCTTGGTTCTACGCTTATTAGCAGCCCTCACAGTCTGCGCCCTATAACGGCAAAGTGCAGACCTGACCCTCTTCCAGGTGCGCTCGCAACGTTGGACAAAAGCCTGAGCGGAGGGGACGCTGGACTCGGCGAACTGAGATGAGAACAGCGGAGGCTGGTACCCGAGGCTACTCTGAAAAGGAGATAGCCCGGTCGCAGACGAAGGAAGCGAGTTGTGGGCGTATTCTGCCCAGGGGAGCTGTTCTGACCAAGACGCAGGGTTGCGAAAAGAAAGACTGCGTAAGATGCGACCAATAGTCTGATTGGCCCGTTCTGCTTGACCGTTAGACTGGGGGTGAAAGCCGGAAGAGAGACTGACGGAAGCCCCAATCAAACGGCAAAACTCCCTCCAAAATTGAGACGTGAATTGCGGACCTCTGTCCGAAACGACGTCTGACGGAAGGCCATGAATTCTGAAAACATTCTCGATGATGATTTGTGCCGTCTCTTTAGCAGAAGGAAGCTTAGCAAGGGGAATAAAATGAGCCGCCTTAGAGAACCTGTCGACAACCGTAAGAATAACAGTCTTCCCCGCTGACGAAGGCAGTCCGGTGACAAAATCTAAGGCGATGTGAGACCACGGTCGAGAGGGAATGGGAAGCGGCCTGAGACGGCCGGCAGGAGGGGAGTTACCGGACTTAGTCTGCGCGCAGACCGAACAAGCAGCCACGAAGCGACGCGTGTCATGCTCCCGGGTGGGCCACCAAAAACGCTGGCGAATGGAAGCAAGCGTATCCCGAACGCCAGGGTGGCCGGCTAACTTGGCAGAGTGAGCCCACTGAAGAACGGCCAGACGAGTAGGAACGGGAACGAAAAGAAGGTTCCTGGGACAAGCGCACGGCGACGGAGTTTGAGTGAGTGCTTGCTTTACCTGCCTCTCAATTCCCCAGACAGTCAACCCGACAACACGCCCCTCAGGGAGAATCCCCTCGGGGTCAGTGGAGGCTACTGAAGAACTGAAGAGACGAGATAAAGCATCAGGCTTGGTGTTCTTAGAGCCCGGACGATAAGAAATCACGAACTCGAAACGAGCGAAAAACAGCGCCCAGCGCGCCTGACGCGCATTAAGTCGTTTGGCAGAACGGATGTACTCAAGGTTCCTATGGTCAGTCCAAACGACAAAAGGAACGGTCGCCCCCTCCAACCACTGTCGCCATTCGCCTAGGGCTAAGCGGATGGCGAGCAGTTCGCGGTTTCCCACATCATAGTTACGTTCCGACGGCGACAGGCGATGAGAAAAATACGCGCAAGGGTGAACCTTGTCGTCAGAGAGGGAGCGCTGAGAAAGAATGGCTCCCACGCCCACCTCTGACGCGTCAACCTCGACCACGAACTGTCTAGAGACGTCAGGTGTAACAAGGATAGGAGCGGATGTAAAACGATTCTTGAGGAGATCAAAAGCTCCCTGGGCGGAAACGGACCACTTAAAGCACGTCTTGACAGAAGTAAGGGCTGTGAGAGGAGCTGCCACCTGACCGAAATTACGGATGAAACGACGATAGAAGTTCGCGAAGCCGAGAAAGCGCTGCAGCTCGACGCGTGACTTAGGGACGGGCCAATCAATGACAGCCTGGACCTTAGCGGGATCCATCTTAATGCCTTCAGCGGAAATAACAGAACCGAGAAATGTGACGGAGGAGGCATGAAAAGTGCACTTCTCAGCCTTCACAAAAAGACAATTCTCTAAAAGGCGCTGGAGGACACGTCGAACGTGCTGAACATGAATCTGGAGTGACGGTGAAAAAATCAGGATATCGTCAAGGTAAACGAAAACAAAGATGTTCAGCATGTCTCTCAGGACATCATTGACTAATGTCTGAAAGACTGCTGGAGCGTTAGCGAGGCCGAAAGGAGGAGAGGGAGAGGAGGAGGGGACTATGGTACCGGCGTCAAGAGCTACAGACAAATAATCTTCGAGAGCCTTACGTTCGGGAGCCGACAGAGAGTATAGTCTACCCCGGGGGGGAGTGGTTCCCGGAAGGAGATCAATACTACAATCATACGACCGGTGTGGAGGAAGAGAGGTGGCCCTGGACCGACTGAACACCGTGCGCAGATCGTGATATTCCTCCGGCACCCCTGTCAAATCACCAGGCTCCTCCTGTGAAGAAGAGACAGAGGAAACAGGAGGGATAGCAGACATTAAACATTTCACATGACAAGAGACGTTCCAGGAGAGGATAGAATTACTAGACCAATTAATAGAAGGATTATGACAAACTAGCCAGGGATGGCCCAAAACAACAGGTGTAAAAGGTGAACGAAAAATTAAAAAAGAAATGGTTTCGCTATGATTACCAGAGACAGTGAGGGTTAAAGGTAGCGTCTCACGCTGAATCCTGGGGAGAGGACTACCATCCAAGGCGAACAAGGCCGTGGGCTCCCTTAACTGTCTGAGAGGAATGTCATGTTCCCGAGCCCAGGTCTCGTCCATAAAACAGCCCTCCGCCCCAGAGTCTATTAAGGCACTGCAGGAAGCTGACGAACCGGTCCAGCGTAGATGGACCGACAAGGTAGTGCAGGATCTTGAAGGAGAGACAGGAGTAGTAGCGCTCACCAGTAGCCCTCCGCTTACTGATGAGCTCTGGCTTTTACTGGACATGAAGTGACAAAATGACCAGCGGAACCGCAATAGAGACAGAGGCGGTTGGTGATTCTCCGTTCCCTCTCTTTAGTCGAGATGCGGATACCTCCCAGCTGCATAGGCTCAGCACCCGAGCCGGCAGAGGAAGATGGTAGTGATGCGGAGAGGGGGGCAACGGAGAACGCGAGCTCCTTTCCACGAGCTCGGTGACGAAGATCAACCCGTCGCTCAATGCGAATAGCGAGTTCAATCAAGGAATCCACGCTGGAAGGAACCTCCCGGGAGAGAATCTCATCCTTTACCTCTGCGCGGAGACCCTCCAGAAAACGAGCGAGCAAAGCCGGCTCGTTCCAGCCACTGGAGGCAGCAAGAGTGCGAAACTCAATAGAGTAGTCTGTTATGGATTGATTACCTTGACATAGGGAAGACAGGGCCCTGGAAGCCTCCTCCCCAAAAACAGATCGATCAAAAACCCGTATCATCTCCTCCTTAAAGTCCTGATACTGGTTAGTACACTCAGCCCTTGCCTCCCAGATTGCCGTGCCCCACTCACGAGCCCGTCCAGTAAGGAGAGATATGACGTAGGCGATACGAGCAGTGCTCCTGGAGTAAGTGTTGGGCTGGAGAGAAAACACAATATCACACTGGGTGAGGAACGAGCGGCATTCAGTGGGCTCCCCAGAGTAACACGGCGGGTTATTGATTCTGGGCTCCGGAGATTCGAAAGCCCTGGAAGTGGCCGGTGGATCGAGGCGGAGATGGTGAACCTGTTCTGTGAGGTTGGAGACTTGGGTGGCCAGGGTCTCAACGGCATGTCGAGCAGCAGACAATTCCTGCTCGTGTCTGCCTAGCATCGCTCCCTGGATCTCGACGGCTGAGTGGAGAGGATCCGAAGTCGCTGGGTCCATTCTTGGTCGGATTCTTCTGTTACGGTGCGTGAATGAGGACCCAAAAGCGAATTAACGTAAACAGAGCTTCTTTAATAACAAAACATACGTAGGCTCAGATGGACCGGCAGATTCCGACAGGACAGGACAAGGTTGCAGCAAACATGACGATAGTCTGGTTCAGGCATGAATAACACAAACAAGAATCCGACAAAGACAGGAGCAAAAACAGAGAGAGATATAGAGGACTAATCAGAGGGAAAAAGGGAACAGGTGGGAAAAGGGGTGACGAGGTAGTTAGGAGGAGACAAGGAACAGCTGGGGGAAAGAGGGGGAGAAAAGGTAACCTAATAACGACCAGCAGAGGGAGACAGGGTGAAGGGAAAGGACAGAAACAAGACACAACATGACAATACATGACAATGACAGCCAATTGCACAACACAACTGATTGGCTCAAACGCATTAAGAAGGAAAACAAATCCACACATTTACTTTTAACAAGGCACACCTGTTAATTGAAATGCATTCCAGGTGACTACCGCATGAAGCTGAGAATGCCAAAAGTGTGCAAAGTTGTCATTGTAAGGACTGATGCCGGGGATGAAAAGCAGGTACGGGGAGTCAAACATTTAATAGGAACAGACAGGTAACAGGACAGAAACAGCCTCAGCACACGGGGATACAAGGACATATGAACATTAATACAAAAGCAGGGAACAGAGCTGGTAACCAGACAGATATAGGGAAGGTAATGACAGAGGTGATTGAGTTTAGGTGAGTCTAATAATCGCTGATGCGCGTGACGGGGGGAAGGCAGGTGTGCGTAGTGATGATGGCAGGAGTGCGCATTGCTGGGGAGCCTGGCACCCTCGAGCCCCAGGGGGGGAAGAGCAGGAGCAGGCGTGACAGTCATTAAAGGCAAAGGATGGCTACTTTGAAGAATCTCAAATATAAAATAAATGTTGATTTGTTTAACACTCTTTTTTGGTTACTACATGATTCCATATGTGTTATTTCATAGTTTTGATGTCTTCCCTATTATTCTACAATGTAGAAAATAGTCAAAATAAAGAAAAACTCTTGAATGAGTAGGTGTTCTAAACTTTGGACTGGTACTGCATATATATGGATCTATTTACTCTCAGATTCAAACATTCTAATTAGCATCAAAGTAGACATCATGCAAGACTATAAATCCCTGTAAGCTCCTACACGTCATCTCTAGCTGACACATTTCCCACTGGGCACAGACATCAATTCAATGTCTTTTCCACTTCGGTTCAATTTTATTCTGTTGAAATGACATGAAAACGACGTTGATTCAACCAGTGTGTGCCCAGTGGGTTGCTCTCAGCTAGCTAGCTACTAGCTACCTTGATCCAAAACAAATTATATATTGAACATTTTAATTTACTGTTCCATATTTTATTGAACTAATATTTGTTGGCCTATTTATGCATTTGATCTTGTGTCTTGTACTGAATTCTAATAGCGGTCAGATATTTACAATGGTCTGTGCTATCCGCGACCCTTGGGACGTCCCAACTCTAAATTCTAACCTTAACCCCTACCCTTACCCTAACCATAACCCTTACCTAACCCTAACCCTAAGCTTAACTATTTTAAATTCCAACTTCAATTGCGTAAGGACGTCCCAAGGATCCCAGATAGCACAGAGCTATTTACAACGTGCCATGAATACTAGGCTAGTTTTTTGTAAAGAAGCTATCTAGCTAGCTCCCTACATACTATAGAAGATATTAGCAACATAGCTTTATTTTGCCAGAACTTCTTCTCCTTCACCCATTGGAAGTCTATATTTAATCGCTTATCATTTCTGCCAACTATATGAACGAGGTGAAATCTATTTCAATTTGAGGTGTCAGAATGCCCTGCTGTATTAAAGCAATTCTGTTCTGTTGCAGATTCAAAGCCAGATTAACTCATTGCAGAATGTATCCATAATCATTCATGAATAAACATATACACTGAGTGTACAAAACATTTCCATGACATAGACTGACCAGGTGAATCCAGGTGAAAGCTATCAATCAATCAAATGTATTTATAAAGCCCTTTTTACATCAGCCGATGTCACAAACTCCCATACAGAAACCCAGCCTCAAACCCCAAACAGCAAGCAATGCAGATGTAGCACAGTGGCTAGGAAAAACTCCCTAGAGAGGCAGGAACCTAGATAGAAACCTAGAGAGGAACCAGGCTCTGAGGGGTGGCCAGTCCTCTTCTGGCTGCGCCGGATGGAGATTATAACAGTACATTGCAAAGATGTTCAAATGATCATAGATGACCAGCAGGGTCAAATAATAATCATCACAGTGGTTGTAGAGGTTGCAACAGGTCAGCACTTCAGGAGTAAATGTCAGTTGGCTTTTCATAACCGAGCATTCAAGAATTAGAGACAGCAGGTGCGGTAGAGAGAGAGAGTCGCAAACAGCAGGTCCAGGACAAGGTAGCACGCCCGGTGAACAGGTCAGGGTTCCATAGACGTAGGCAGAACAGTTGTTAACTGGAGCAGCAGCTAGACCCGGTAGGTAGACAGGGGACAGCAAGGAGTAAGTCATCAGGCCAGGTAGTCCTGAGGCATGGTCCCAGAGCTCAGGTCCTCCGGTAGGGGAGGGAGAGGGAGAGAATTAGTGGGACACAGGATAAGACAGGAGAAATACTACAGATATAACAGACTGACCCTAGCCCTCCGACACAAACTATTGCAGCATAAATACTGGAGGCTGAGAGAGGAGGGGTCGGGGGACACCGTGACCGACGATACACCCGGACAGGGCCAACCAGGCATGATACAACCCCACCCACTTTGCCAAAGCACAGCCCTCACACCACTAGAAGGATAACGTCAAACCATCAACTTACTACCCCAAGACAAGGCTGAGTAAAGCCCACGAAGATCTCCCCCACGGCACGAACCCGTGCCAACTTGGATAGGACGATCACATCAGTGACTGAACCCACTCAAGTGACGCACCCCTCCTAGGGACGGCATGGAAGAGCACTAGTAAGCCAGTGACACACCCCCATAATAGGGTTAGAGGCAGAGAATCCCATTGGAGAGAGGGAGGCCGGCCAGGCAGAGACAGTAAGGGCGGGTCGTTGCTCCAGTGCCTTTCGTTCACCTTCACACCCCTGATCACTTGTTGATGTCACCACTTCAATCAGTGTAGATGAAGGAGAGGAGACAAGTTAAAGAAGGACTTTTAAGCCTTGAAACATGGATTGTGTATGTGTGCCTTTCAGAGGGTAAATAGGCAAGAAAAAAGTTTCAAGTGCCTTAAAACAAGGTATGGGCACCACCAGGAGTGGAGCCTGCGGCTTAATTTGACTCAACACGGGAAACCTCACCCGGCCCGGACACGGAAAGGATTGACAGATTGTGACAGGCGCACCGGTTTTAGTGTGTCAAGAACTGCAACCCTACTGGGTTTTTCACTCTCAACACTTTCCCGTGTGTATCAAGAATGGTCCACCATCCAAAAGACATTCAGCCAACTTGACACAACTGTGGGAAGCATTGGAGTCAACATGGGCCAGCATCCCTGTGGAATGCTTTCAGCACCTTGTAGAGTCCATGCCCCCAAAGAACTGAGGCTGTTCTGAGGGCTAAAGGGGGTGCAACTTAATATTAGGAAGGTGTTTCTAATGTTTTTTTACACTCTGTATATATTTAAGAATGCACCCAGTCATCCATCAATCAAGTCAAACACCAGAACTACAACAATTGAATTGTTTTTAAGAAATCTAGTAGCAAACAATGCATACAGATGCTTTTTATACAATGAACCAAAATATAAACGCAAGATGAAACAATTTCAAAGGTTTTACTAAGTTAAAGTTCATATAAGGAAATCGGTCAATTTAAATAAATTCATTAGGCCCTATTCTATGGATTTCACATGACTGGGAATACAGATATGCATCTGTTGGTCACAGATACCTTAAAAAAGGTAGGGGCGTGGATCAGAAAACCAGTCAGTATCTGGTGTGACCACCATTTGCCTCATGCAGCTCGACACATCTCCTTCACATAGAGTTGATCAGGCTGTTGATTGTAGCCTGTGGAATGTTGTCCCACTCCTCTTCAATGGCTGTGCGAAGTTGCTGGATATTGGTGGAAATTGGAACACGCTTACGTACATGTCAATCCAGAGCATCCCAAACATGCTCAATGGGTGACATGTCTGATGAGTATGCAGGCCGTGGAAGAACTGGGACATTTTCAGCTTCCAGGAATTGTGTACAGATCCTTGTGTCACGGCCGTTAAAAGAAGAGGACCAAGGTGCAGCATGTGAGCATACATACTTTTAATAGTAGATGTTGCCAACAAAACAATAAACAATACCAAAACGAACAGTGATTAAGGCTATGTGCCATCAAACAAAGTTAACTTCCCACAAAGACAGGTGGAAAAAAGGGCTACCTAAGTATGCTTCTCAATCAGAGACAACGATAGACAGCCGTCCCTGATTGAGAACCCAACCGGCAAAAACATAGAAATACAAATAATAGAGTATAGAATACCCACCCCAACTCACACCCTGACCAAACCAAAATAGAGACATAAACAGGATCTCTAGCGTGACAGTACCCCCCCCCCCCCCCCCCCCTCGGACTCCAGCCGCAAAACCTAAACCTATAGGGGAGGGTCTGGGTGGGCATCTATCCGTGGTGGCGGCTCAGGTGTGGGACGCAGACCCCGCTCCACCACTGGCTCACCCCACTTTGGTGGCACCTCTGCTGCGGGGACCCTCGTCGCCGACCCCGGACTGGGGACCCTCGTTGTGGGCCCCGGACTGGGGACCCTCGTAGCGGGCCCCGGACTGGGCACCCCCGTTGCGGGCCCCGGACTGGGAACCCTCGCTGCGGGCCCCGGACTGGGCACCCTTGTTGCGGGTCCCGGACCGGAGACCGTCTCTGGGGGCTCCGGACTGGAGACCGTCTCTGGAGGCTCCGGACTGGAGACCGTCGCTGGAGGCTCCGGAATGAAGGAGGTAGCTGGAGGCTCCGGACTGGAGACCTACCTCCTCAGGATCTCGTCATCGCATTCAAATTGCCATCGATAAAATGCAATTGTGTTCGTTGTCCGTAGCTTATGCCTGCCCATACCATAACCCCACAACCACCATGGGGCACTCTGTTCACAACGTTAACATCAGCAAACTGCTCGCCCACACAACGCCATACACGCTGTCTGCCATCTGCCCGGTACAGTTGAAATCAGGATTAATTTGTGAAGAGCACACTTCTCCAGTGTACAAGTGGCCATCGAAAGTGAGCATTTGCCCCCTGAAGTCAAATCAAATCAAATGTATTTGTCACATACACATGGTTAGCAGATGTTAATGTGAGTGTAGCGAAATGCTTGTGCTTCTAGTTCCAACAATGCAGTAATAACCAACGAGTAATCTAACCTAACAATTCCAAAACTACTACCTTATACACACAGGTGTAAAGGGATAAAGAATATGTACATAAAGATAAATGAATGAGTGATGGTACAGAACAGCATAGGCAAGATGCAGTAGATGGTATCGAGTACAATATATACATATGAGATGAGTAATGTAGGGTATGTAAACAAAGTGGCATAGTTTAAAGTGGCTAGTGATACATGTATTACACAAAGATGCAGTAGGTGATATAGAGTACAGTATATACATATACATATGAGATGAATAATGTAGGGTATGTAAACATTATATTAAGTAGCATTGTTTAAAGTGGCTAGTGATATATTTTACATCAATTTCCATCAATTCCCATTAATAAAGTGGCTGGAGTTGAGTCAGTGTTAGTGGTGGCTGTTTAACAGTCTGATGACCTTGAGATAGAAGCTGTTTTTCAGTCTCTCGGTCCCTGCTTTGATGCACCTGTGCTGACCTCGCCTTCTGGATGATAGCGGGGTGAACAGGCAGTGGCTCGGGTGGTTGTTGTCCTTGATGATCTTTATGGCCTTCCTGTGACATCGAGTGGTGTAGGTGTCCTTGAGGGCAGGTACAGTGCCTTGCGAAAGTATTCGGCCCCCTTGAACTTTGCGACCTTTTGCCACATTTCAGGCTTCAAACATAAAGATATAAAACTGTATTGTTTTGTGAAGAATCAACAACAAGTGGGACACAATCATGAAGTGGAACGACATTTATTGGATATTTCAAACTTTTTTAACAAATCAAAAACTGAAAAATTGGACGTGCAAAATTATTCAGCCCCCTTAAGTTAATACTTTGTAGCGCCACCTATTGCTGCGATTACAGCTGTAAGTCGCTTGGGGTATGTCTCTATCAGTTTTGCACATCGAGAGACTGACATTTTTTCCCATTCCTCCTTGCAAAACAGCTCGAGCTCAGTGAGGTTGGATGGAGAGCATTTGTGAACATCAGTTTTCAGTTCTTTCCACAGATTCTCGATTGGATTCAGGTCTGGACTTTGACTTGGCCATTCTAACACCTGGATATGTTTATTTTTGAACCATTCCATTGTAGATTTTGCTTTATGTTTTGGATCATTGTCTTGTTGGAAGACAAATCTCCGTCCCAGTCTCAGATCTTTTGCAGACTCCATCAGGTTTTCTTCCAGAATGGTCCTGTATTTGGCTCCATCCATCTTCCCATCAATTTTAACCATCTTCCCTGTCCCTGCTGAAGAAAAGCAGGCCCAAACCATGATGCTGCCACCACCATGTTTGACAGTGGGGATGGTGTGTTCAGCTGTGTTGCTTTTACGCCAAACATAACGTTTTGCATTGTTGCCAAAAAGTTCAATTTTGGTTTCATCTGACCAGAGCACCTTCTTCCACATGTTTGGTGTGTCTCCCAGGTGGCTTGTGGCAAACTTTAAACAACACTTTTTATGGATATCTTTAAGGAATGGCGTTCTTCTTGCCACTCTTCCATAAAGGCCAGATTTGTGCAATACACGACTGATTGTTGTCCTATGGACAGAGTCTCCCACCTCAGCTGTAGATCTCTGCAGTTCTTCCATAGTGACCATGGGCCTCTTGGCTGAATCTCTGATCAGTCTTCTCCTTGTATGAGCTGAAAGTTTAGAGGGACGGCCAGGTCTTGGTAGATTTGCAGTGGTCTGATACTCCTTCCATTTCAATATTATCGCTTGCACAGTGCTCCTTGGGATGTTTAAAGCTTGGGAAATCTTTTTGTATCCAAATCCGGCTTTAAACTTCTTCACAACAGTATCTCGGACCTGCCTGGTGTGTTCCTTGTTCTTCATGATGCTCTCTGCGCTTTTAACGGACCTCTGAGACTATCACAGTGCAGGTGCATTTATACGGAGACTTGATTACACACAGGTGGATTGTATTTATCATCATTAGTCATTTAGGTCAACATTGGATCGTTCAGAGATCCTCACTGAACTTCTGGAGAGAGTTTGCTGCACTGAAAGTAAAGGGGCTGAATAATTTTGCACGCCCAATTTTTCAGTTTTTGTTAAAAAAGTTTGAAATATCCAATAAATGTCGTTCCACTTCATGATTGTGTCCCACTTGTTGTTGATTCTTCACAAAAAAATACAGTTTTATATCTTTATGTTTGAAGCCTGAAATGTGGCAAAAGGTCGCAAAGTTCAAGGGGGCCGAATACTTTCGCAAGGCACTGTATGCTGTAGCATTAAGATTTCCCTTCACTGGAACTAAGGGGTCTAGCCCAAACCATGAAAAACAGCCCCAGACCATTATTCCTCCTCCACCAAACTTTCGAGTTCACACTATGCATTCGGGCATGTAGCGTTCTCCAGGCATCCATTTCCACTGCTCCAGAGTCCAATGGCGGCGAAAATTACATCACTCCAGCCAAAGCTTGGCATTACGCATGGTGATCTTAGGCTTGTGTGCTTCTGCTCGGCCATGGAAACCCATTTCATTAAGCTCCCTATGAACAGTTCTTGTGCTGACTTTGTTTCCAGAGGCAGTTTGGAACTCGGTAGTGAGTGTTGCAACTGAGGACAGACGATTTTTATGCTCTATGCGCTTCAGCACTCGGCGGTCCCGTTCTGTGAGCTTGTGTGGCCTTTCACTTCACAGCTGAACTGTTGTTGCTCCTAGACGTTTCCACTTAAATATAACTGCACTTACAGTTAACCTCGGCAGATGTAGCAGGGCACAAATTTGACGAACCGACTTGTTGGAAAGGTGGCATCCTATGACGTTGCCACGTTGAAAGTCACTCAGCTCTTCCATAAGGCCATTCTACTGCCAATGTTTGTCTATGGAGATTGCATGGCCGTGTGCTCGATTTTACACACCTGTCAGCAACGGGTGTGGCTAAAATAGCTGAATCCACTAATTTGAAGAGGTGTCCACATACATTTGTTTATATGGTGTATAAACATCTGACTTGAAGTAAAGATTCAATTCTACGCCTAAACCACACTTTTTTTGTGTATGTACTGGCATGTGCAGTATGCGTAACTGATAGATTCACAAACACACACACTAACTACATGTTAATGTTTTAAATGTATGTAAATTGTAAAGTCTTTTTTCTGTAATATATTTTTCATTAATTGTGAGCACATTTACTACTGCACTCAATCTGAACCCCAGAATAAGGACAGCATTACACAGGTGTGCCCATCATCTCACACCTGAGTTATTTTTACAGTAACCCTCCTTTTTAATTGCCACATGTAGCAAGCGAAGTGTGTGTGTTGTCCAAACTACATGGTAGTAGGTGAGTCAGACAGACAATATAATTGTCATCAGTGGTGTCGCCTCATTCAGGACAGGTGGGGCAGAGTTACCCATTTTTTTGTTGTTGTTTTTTTGCATGTTATTTTGGCATTAATTCGTGCCAAATGCAGGTGTTTCAGCCGAGTTCAGTGCTTTCTGTGATGGTGGAGCAGCCAGCAGAAAATACGGAGCGCAGGGGCTGATAATTTTCTCTAGTTGCGCCGTGATTGGCTCAGTGTTCTGTCACTCATGGGGACACTACGTCACTGCAAAATCTACGGGTAGAGCTCGAAAATTCAAACCCCTTGGGTGCTGCCACAGACTTACATAAAGGAGTGCCCATCCAAGAAGGCTCAAGGTCATTGACCACAAATAAAGTGTCAAATAAACGTTATATCTACAGTAGCTTTGATTGGACTGATCATGTCAACATCATACTTTCGAAATATTAGCTAGCAAGCTAGACAAGCAGTCATCATCATGCATCAAATCTGCAATCTATTGGCAAATCCTTTTCAATCCTTGTCATATGAAGAGAAATTATCGGTGCTCATCGGCCATTGGATATGTTGGAAATCGCAAATTCAACAATGAGTGCTAAGGCGCAACTGTCTTACCCAACCCCTCTACCATTCCCTGTAAGAAGTGAAATTTAATTTTAAACAACTAAATTCTCCAACACTATTTAGTGATCCAGTTTTTGCTCAGCTGTTCCTTTACTGCAAACTATCTCCCATCTAAGAAGGTAGAACTACTTCCTTATTGTCACACCCTGATGGGTTTCAACTGTCTTTGTGCTTGTCTCCACCCCCCTCCAGGTGTCACCCATCTTCCCCATTATCCCCTGAGCATTTAAACCTGTGTTCTCTGTTTGACTGTTGCCAGTTTGTCTGGTCTTGTAAGGTCTTACCAGCATGTGGTCCCATTTTCCTGTTTCTCAAGTGTTTGTTGCCTAGTTTTCCTGGTTTTGACCATTCTGCCTGCCCTGACCCGGAGCCTGCCTGCCGTCCTGTACCTGCCTGACTCTGACCTGATTTCGAACCTGTCCTCGACCTGTCCTTTGTTATAGTAAATTATTGAGAATTGTACAATCTGCCTCTGGGTCATATACTGAGTCGTGATACCTACATAACCCCTTGAAGTTTCACACTTACATAGTTATGTGCTTACCTTACCTCCCTGCGTCTATCAATACTAGTCACGCAGTCTCCTCTCTCTTTAGACAACATTTAGTTCTGAAGATTTGTATCCACATCCTGGCCAGAACCGCTGCATTCATGCAAGGTTCAGTGTTAGGGAAATACACTATATATACAAAAGTATGTGGACGCCCCTTCAAATTAGTGGATTCGGCTATTTCAGCCAAAACCGTTGCTGACAGGTGTATAAAATCTAGCACACAGCCATGCAATCTCTATAGACAAACATTGGCAGTAGAATGACCTTATTGAAGAGCTCAGTGACTTTCAACATGGCACCGTCATAGGATGCCACCTTTACAACAAGTCAGTTCGTCAAATTTGTGCCCTGCTAGAGCTGCCCCGGTCAACTGTAAGTGCGGTTATTGTGTAGAAACGTCTAGGAGCAATAGCGGTTCAGCCGCGAAGTGGTAGGCCACACAAGCTCAAAGAATTGGACCACTGAGTGCTGAAACACTTAGAGAGTAAAAATCGTCTGTCCTCGGTTGCAACACTCATTACCGAGTTCCAAACTGCCTCTGGAAGCAACATCAGCACAATAACTGTTTGTCAGGAAGTTCATTAAATGGGTTTCCATGGCAGAGCAGCCGCACACAAGCCTAAGATCACCATGCGCAATGCCAAGTGTCGGCTGGAGTGGTGTAAACTCGCCGCCATTAGACTCTGGAACAGTGGAAACACGTTCTCTGGAGAGATGAATCACGCTTCACCATCTAGCAGTCCGATGGATTAATCTGGATTTGGCAGATGCCTGGAGAACGCTACCTGCCCGAATGCATAGTGTACTGTAAAGTTTGGTAGAGGAGGAATAATGGTCTGGGGCTGTTTTTCCTGGTTTGGACTAGGCCCCTTAGTTCCAGTGAAGGGAAATCTTAATGCTACAGCATAAAATGGCATTCTAGAAAATTCTGTGCTTCCAACTTTGTGGCAACAGTTTGGGGAAGGCCCTTTCCTGTTTCAGCATGACAATGTCCCTGTGCATGAAGTGAGGTTCATACAGAAATGGTTTGTCAAGATCAGTATGGAAGAACTTGACTGGCTTGCCCAGAGCCCTGACCTCAAACCCATCGAACACCTTTGGGATGAATTGGAACTGCGAGCCAGGCCTAATCACCCAACATCAGTGCCCGACCTTACTAATGTTCTTGTGGTTGAATGTAAGCAAGTTCCTGCAGCAAATGTTCCAAGATCTAGTGGAAAGCCTTCCCAGAGGAGTGGAGGCTGTTATAGCAGCAAAGGGGGGGAACAACTCCATATTTCTGCCCATGATTTTGGAATGAGATTTTCGACAAGCAGGTGTCCACTTACTTTTGGTCATGTAGTGTATGCCTGGGCGTCTGACATCACTCTGTCTGCTGCACTTCCTTCCTATTCATCTCTCTCAGCCAATAGGCTACCAGGTTAGATTTAGTTTTTCATATTCAATTTGTGTAAAACATTGACAACAATTCACTCCTGTCAGCCTAACAAAATGATAATGTGCATAATGATGCCATAAAGCAGGAGCCATAAAAGGGATGATGAGCATATGGAAATGAAAAAAACAAACAAAGCCTATATAATGACCGCATGCTCACCCCTACTGTTAAACATGTCACACCATGGCCACAAGGCAGAGCTAAGCTGAATGGTGAGCTTTGAAAAACAGCAGGGAGTCTCAGGCTGCAGTTGTAAAGCGCCACAAATGCCGTGATTTAGGGCAGCCGTCACGGACACACCCTCTCAATTTCAATTTCTATACAATTTAAGGGCTTTATTGGCATGGGAAACATATGTTTGCATTGCCAAAGCAAGTGAAATAGACAAACACTTAGTGAAATAAAGAAAAAGAAATGTACAGTCAACATTACACTTACAAAAGTTCCAAAATAATAAAGACATTTCAAATGTCATATTATGTTTATATACAGTGTTGTAATGATGTGCAAATAGTTCAAGTACAAAAGGGAAAATAAATCAACATAAATACAGGTTGTATTTACAATGGTGTTTGTTATTCACTGGTTGCCATTTTCTCGTGGCAACAGGTCACACATCTTGCTGCTGTGATGGCACACTGTGGTATTTCACCCATTAGATATGGGAGTTTATCTAAATTTGGTCATAATATGGTCATACATTTGGCAGAAGGTTAGGAAGTACAGCTCAGTTTCCACCTCATTTTGTGGGCAGTGTGCACATAGCCTGTCTTCTCTTGAGAGCCAGGTCTGCTGTCGGCAGCCTTTCTCAATAGCAAGGCTATGCTCACTGAGTCTGTACATAGTCAAAGATTTCCTTCATTTTTGGTCAGTCACAGTGGTCAGGTATTCTGCCACTGTGTACTCTTTGTTTAGGGCCAAATAGCATTCTAGTTTGCTCAGTTTTTTTGTAAATTCTTTCCAATGTGTAATTCTCTCTTTTTTCTCACGATTTGGTTGGGTCTAATTGTGTTGCTGTCCTGGAGCTCTGTTTGTGAACAGAGCCCCAGGACCAGCTTGCTTAGGGGACTCTTCTCCAGGTTTATTTCTCTGTAGGTGATGGCTTTGTCATGGAAGGTTTGGGAATTGCTTTTAGGTGGTTGTAGAATATAATCTTTCTCTCTCTCTCTCTCTTTGAGTGTGTGTGTTTCAGCTCTCACCCGAAAACCCAAGATAGGTAATATGGTAGTTGCCTACTGGAGAGTTGCTTTCACTCCTACACTTCCTTCATAGCAGTGCAGGTGAAGGAAAGGAGATAAGGAGAGGAAGCCTCCTTAGAGTCTTGAGATGCACCCTCGCTCTCTGAGTGGGTCATGTGACTATGTGCTATGAGAGGTCAGTCCCTCTGCTTAAAGCAGACATTTTTATGGGATTAGCCGGTTTCTACACACACTGACAGCACTACACCCAACGATGGCCACACTGTGACAGACCTGGGACACAATCAGGTAAGGGGAATCTATACTTTATTGTGGACATTTGAACAATTTGAAAAAGCACACAAGAAAGACATATCAGAATGTATATAGGACAGTTGTAAACAAGATTGGAAGAGCACATGTAGACAGGCAGGCGGTGAGGATGATGTCTTGATCCCGCCATAGCAACAGGCAGGGATTGGGATGCGCTATAGGTACAAGGTTCAGGTCAAGCAGTGTTGTAACTCCTCGGTAGCATGAGAATAAACTCAGTGATGCAGGTTATGCCAGTTAACTAGAGAAGAAGTAGTCATGTCTGACACTTAAGACAATGGGAAGATCTTGAGGTGTTCTAATAATATTGGACAATGGCCTGAAAACCTTATAAACAGGC
This sequence comes from Oncorhynchus mykiss, assembly GCF_057628025.1. NCBI lineage: Eukaryota > Metazoa > Chordata > Actinopteri > Salmoniformes > Salmonidae > Oncorhynchus > Oncorhynchus mykiss. The sequence goes on from NC_143049.1 coordinate 11,092,615, forward strand.
TTAATGGTTGATAAGTAGGAAGATAAATAGAGGAGTTGGTGCCGGTGAAGTGGACTGACCTAGCCCTGTTCCTAAAACCTAATTCCTAGTGTTAGTTTTTACACAAGTGACTTTGGCGTGAACTATGAGTAAACAGTGTCACTATCCAGTGTTGGGGAGTAGTGAACTACATGTAGTTCAACTAATAATTGAACTACATTTTGCAGTAGCTCGGTGGTAGTTGAACTAAATTCAGATTCAGTGTTTTCATGAGTTATTTACCTTCTTTTGCCATCTAGTGATGTATCTAGCTGCTGGAACAACACGCTATGTTGGCAAAAATAAAATATGCTTAACTAGGCAATAATTACACATGAAGTGGCTAGAAAATAAGACGTTGGGCATTAAGACTGGGAATTAAGATGATTTCAACTGCTCATTATTTGGACAAATTGACAATGATTTTGACATTATTTGGATTTTTTTTTGTGCAAAGGTGCCTTTTCCCTTTTTGTGTTTGAGGTGACAAAATCGGTTGCCATGGCGTCCCTGGAGGAAGAGTTGACCTGTTCGTTGTGCCGTGACGTCTTCAGCCAGGCCCAGTCCCTGCTGTGTGGCCACAGCTTCTGCCCGGCCTGCGTACGGGACACCTGGGGGCACAGGAAGGCTGGGGTCAGGGGTCGCTTCACCTGCGCACAGTGCCAGGAGGAACAAGGGGTAGTGGCGTGTGACTGCTGCCCACCTGTGGGGGACAAGGACGAGGCGGGGACCACCGTGGCGGTGAAGACCTGCCTGCGCTGTGAGGTGTCTCTGTGTGCAGAGCACCTGCGGCCCCACCTGGAGCGGCCCGCCTTTAAGACACACCTGCTGGTGGAACCCCTGGGAGATCTGTCTCACCGCAGGTGTCCCGCCCACAAGGAGATGTTCCTCTACTACTGTGCAGACGAGCGGGTGTACTTGTGTTCAGAGTGCCTGTTGGAAGGTGGCCATGCACAGCACCGCATTAAAGGACTGAGGAAGGTGGAGGAGGACTTCAAGGTCAGTAAACAACCTGCCGTTCCCTACAGCTGGTGTTATAGTGTGACTATAACAGTTCTAAATCCGTGTTTCCACAGGTCCTCCTCAAGGGCCTTCTCCAGAAAGCAGATGAAAAGCTGAATGAAGGTGAACGGATCCTCCAAGAGTACCAGAACACTGACCTCACTATAGCAGTGAGTGACCACACACACATTCTTATAGCAGGTCCATCAATTTCCTGTTCATGCTTATATTAATCGGTCCAAGCTTCTATTCTGCCTGAAAGCTGAGTCCTGTCCTGACCTTAAAAATCTACAGTGATTGTTGTTGTCCCCCTGCAGGACATGTCTGTGGCAAATGACTCCCAAGTGGAACGTATGGGTGTAGATCTGCAGCTGCAGGTGGAGAGGCTAGTGCTGGCCCTGAGGGAGAGCACCTTGAGGGAGAGGCAGAAGGTCATGGAGCGCCTGCAGAACGACTGTAGCAGGGTGAGGGTGGACCTGAGTAAGACCCAGGACATTCACCACTACCTGACATCCTTGCTGGAGGAGACAGACCCCTTCCTGCTCATCTGGGTGAGATGTTTATTATGAACCCTTTTACCGGGTACCAAGATGACTAGAGAGAGGAGGAGAGGGTTTGAAGGAGCCAATTGGAATCTGGGGATGATTTGGATACCATGGAAGTAAGAGCAAACAGGTTGGATATTCCGCCAGGGTAGTGGAGTTTACAGCCTACTTTTGGGACAAGTGCCATTGTGTCATTAGTGACCACGCAAGAGTTAGGACCACAGTTTTGCAATAAAACAATAGATATCCAACTTCACAGTAACCATTTCAGGCAGTTAATGTCTGTGCGTTAGACACAACCTTTGAGTATCCTCAAACAAACGGAATTGATCAAAGCCATCCTCTCAAATCATTTGATGGCATAGGTCACAATTCTGGTAATCATTCTGAATCTGAACAGTCACTTCTGTACTGTACTGCAACATTTTAACCACCTATTTACTTACAAGACAGCATATGTTGTACACTGCATAGCGGAGGATTTCAACTAATCTGTTTACCTCCCTGTCCATCTGGGGGTGATTCACGGTGCCATTCATGCAGGATTTGTACTGTGGCAATGAAGGCTTTCTGTTTTTATTGATTAGCCGTCAATCAATGCCTCTTTTTTTTTAAGATAGTACATTTGAATAACTTTATTAACAGTTTTGTGTTATTGTCTTACAACCATGAATAACGGTGAATTACTGTGCATCGGAAAAGTATTCAGACCCCTTGACTTTTTCCACATTTTGTTATGTTACAGCCTTATTGTCACGGTTTTCTAGGTGAGAAGGAGAGTCGGACCAAAATGCAGCGTGTCGATTGCGATTCATGTTTAATGACAAAACACACTAAACACAAACACTACAAAAACAATAAACGTAACGAAAACCGAAACAGCCTATACTTGTGTAAACTAACACAGAACAAGGATATCAGGACACTAAGGACAATCACCCACAAAACCCAACACCAAACAGGCTACCTAAATATGGTTCCCAATCAGAGACAATGACGAACACCTGCCTCTGATTGAGAACCATATCAGGCCAAACATGGAACTAGACAAACTAGACATGAAACATAGAATGCCCACTCAGCTCACACCCTGACCAACCAAAACAGGGGCGGAAGCTCTGGACAGAGGGGCGGCAGCTCCTGGCTGACTGGCGACCCCTGGCTGACTGGCAGATCTGGAAGAGTCTGGTCGACTGGCAGATCTGGAAGAGTCTGGTCGACTGGCAGATCTGGAAGAGTCTGGTCGACTGGCAGATCTGGAAGAGTGGTCGACTGGCAGATCTGGAAGAGTCTGGTCGACTGGCAGATCTGGAAGCTCCATGCTGACTGGCTGCTCTGGCTGCTCCATGCTGACAGGCTGCTCCATGCTGACTGGCGGCCCTGGCTGCTCCATGCTGACTGGCGGCCCTGGCTGCTCCATGCTGACTGGCGGCCCTGGCTGCTCCATGCTGACTGGCGGCCCTGGCTGCTCCATGCTGACTGGCGGCCCTGGCTGCTCCATGCTGACTGGCGGCCCTGGCTGCCAGTTTGGCACAACAGCATTTGGGGAGTTTCTCCCATTCTTCTCTACAGATCCTCTCAAGTTCTGTCAGGTTGGATGGGGAACATCGATGCACAGCTCTTTTCAGGTCTCTCCAGAGATGTTCGATCAGGTTCAAGTCCGGGCTCTGGCTGGGCCACTCAAGGACATTCTGAGACTTGACCCAAAGCCACTCCTGCGTTGTCTTGGCTGTGTGCTTAGGGTCGTTGTCCTGTTGGAAGGTAAACCTTCACCCCAGTCAAAAGTCCTGAGTGCTCTGGAGCAGGTTTTCATTGTGGATCTCTCTGTACTTTTCTCCATTCATATTTCCCTCGATCCTAACTAGTCTCCCAGTACCTGCCACTGAAAAACATCCCCACAGCATGATGCTGCCACCACCATGCTTCACCGTAGGGATGGTGCCAGGTTTCCTCCAGACGTGACGCTTGGTATTCAGTCCAAAGAGTTTAATCTTGGTTTCATCAGACCAGACTATCTTGTTTCTCATGGTCTGAGAGTCATTTCGGTGCCTTTTGACAAACTCCAAGCTGGCTGTCATGTGCCTTTTACTGAGAAGTGACTTCCGTCTGGCCACTACCATAAGGCCTGATTGATGGAGTGCTGAAGAGATGGTTGTCCTTCTGGAAGGTTCTCCAGAGAGGAACCATCATGACCATTGGGTTCTTGGTCGGGTGACCAGCTCTAGGAAGAGTCTTGGTGGTTCCAAACGTCTTCCATTTAAGAATGATGGAGGCCACTGTATTCTTGGGGACCTTCAATGCTGCAGAAATGTTTTGGTACCCTTCCCCAGATCTGTGCCCTGACACAATCCTGTCTCTGAGCTCTACGGACAATTCCTTCAACCTCATGTCTTGGTTTTTGCTCTGACATGCTCTGTCAACTGTGGGACCTTATATAGACAGGTGTGTGCCTTTCCAAATCATGTCCAATCAATTGAATTTACCACAGATGGACTCCAATCAAGTTGTAGAAACATCTCAAGGATGATCAATGGGAACAGGGTGAACCTGAGCTCAATTTCAAGTCTCATAGCAAAGGGTCTGAATACTTATGTAAATATGGTATTTCAGTTTTTTCTTTTTTATAAATTGGCAGAAATGTCTAACAACCTGTTTTTGCTTTGTCATTATGGGGTATTGTCTGTAGATTCGATAAAAAAAAATATTAAAATCAATTTTAGAATAAGGCTGTAACGTAACAAAATGTGGAAAAATTCAAGGGGTCTGAATACTTTCCGAATGCACTGTATAATTATTATTAGTCTTATAACAGTCCTTGGCTCCTTTTCTTTGTTCTGTCCACAGGCATTTCATTCTGATGACTCAAGGTAAATAAGGAATAGGTATTCATTAGTATGATATTGTTTGTTTCTGTTTGTGTTTGTACGTATGTTTGAGTAGAACATGATTTGTGTCTAACCTGCTGTGCTCTATAACAGGCTGCTTGTGGACCTGAACTGCCCCTTGTTCACCCCTGACCCTGTCAACCTGGACAGGAAGTACATTGTGGAGGACATTGAGAGCAAGCACCGACAGTTAATCACCGAGACGATGCACTGTCTCACCGAACTCAAGAGAGAGCTCTGTGAGTGCACAAGCTGAATCTTCAACCCTGAAATCTGAGATGGGATGAATTCAGGTTTATTCATTCATATTCTCTTTCTCTCTGTGCTTTCTGTCTCTTTCTCTATTTCTATAGTGACAAGTCCGTTGACTCTGGACACTAACTCCGCCCATCCTCTCCTGAGCATTTCTGATGGCCTGCGGTCAGCTATGCGGGTCAAACACCGCCTTCCGTGTGCCACTCACCCCGACCGCTTCGATCACTGGGCTCAAGTCCTGACTGTCCAGACATTCTCCTCTGGAACCCATTACTGGGAGCTGGAGGCAGAAGGCTTCTGGGACATTGCGGTGTCCTACCGGAGCATCGGGCGGAAGGGGAAGGTGGGCAATGCCTTTGGAAATAACAAGGTACATTGTCATCACTCTTCTTCCCCTTGCTCTTCTTCATGTGGTATTTAATAATAGCAAGAACTGTGGTAATAAGACTAACATGACATGTTAGTTGTCATCTTTGTAATCTGATCTGGAATTTGATCAATAACTAGCTTTCCATCCAATTGGCAACCGATTTTCATGCAAATTGTCACATGTTGATCTGTTTCACTTGTCTTTGTGCTTGTCTCAAACACCTCCAGGTGTCGCTCATCTTCCCCATAATTCTCAGGGTATTTATACCTGTGTTCTCTGTTTGTCTGTTGCCAGTTCGTCTTGTCAAGCTTACCAGTGTGTTTTCCGTGCTCCTGTTTTCTTAGTCCCTAGTTTCTAGCCCTCCCGGTTCTGACCTGTTCTACCTTCCCTGACACTGAGCTTGCCTGCCTGACCATTCAGCCTGCCCTGACCTCGAGCCTGCCTGCCCCCCTGTACCCTTCAGACTCTGTCCTGGTTAATGAACGTCTGCCTGTCCTCGACCAGCCTATTTCCTGCCCCTTGTATTTTAATAAATATCAGAGACTCGAACCATCTGCCTCCTGTGTCTGCATCTGGGTCTCGTCCTGTGTCGTTATAGTACGAACTGGCCATGACTGACCCAGCAGACTCGGACCGGCTCTGTAACGCTGTCTCCCTGCAGGGAGGCACCATTGAAAAACATGAGGAGCTACTTCAGAGCCTTATGGAAGGTCTCCATACTCTGTCGGGACGCCATGACCAGGGTTTCAAAATGTTACTAGAGCAATTCCGTGGACCATCTATCAGGCAGCATTCCACAACGGAGGCCTCCCGGACGCTCAGTAATTCCCCTGCCAGTGATCATTTTGTACCTACCCTGCCTTCCCGAGAACCCCGATTACATCAAGAACCCCGTAGTGTGGCAGACTACACAGTAGACTTTCACACGTTAGCCGCCGAGAGTGCCTGCAACCCGGAGTCTCTGTTTGATACCTTTCTTCATGGACTATCCAAGGACATTAAAGACAACCTCGCAGCTTGGGAGTTACTCCTGGCCCTCGACTCCTTCATAGCCTTAACAATAAGGAATGATGGACGTCTATGGGAGCGCAGGAAGGAGAGGTCTGTTTTCAGCCCCACTCGTTCATCCACGGCTGCCTGCTCGCCCCAGAAGAACCCAGGGAGTCCGCAACACCTGCATTTTCAAGAGGATCTGAAGTCACCCGAGTCCCCTCGAGATCATCGAGAATGAGCGACTCGTTTTCTACAGTGCTTACGCAACGAAGCAGATCTAGATTGGCTTAACTCCAACAGTTGCCTGTATTATGGTGCTACAGGGCATTACAGTACCAATAAAAGACCAGACTCATCAGCTAGGTAAGAGTACTATGGTAGGACATACGGGGAGGTTTCTAACTCACAATAATCGTACTCTCTTCTGTGAGAGTACTCTCTTCTGTCCTGCTGTGGGGTGACTGGTCTAAATCTCTCCGGGTGCTTATTGACTCTGGAGCTGATGAGAGTTTTATGAACGCTACTCTGGTATCGGAGCTGGGTATCTCCACACAACCCCTCTCCATTCCCATGGACGCCAGAGCACTGGACGGAAACACCATAGGCAGGGTCACTCATAGTACGGTGCCTGTTAACCTGCGTGTGTCCATACAACTTCTTCTCATTGAATCTCTCAAAGTTCCTGTTGTTTCGGGATTTTCATGGCTCCAGAGGCAGACTCTCTGGCTGCTGGGAGCATTTGTTCTTCTGCCTCCCCTGCTGGCGCAGGGTTCTTCTTTGTGGAAAAAAAGGACAAGACCCTGCGTCCATGTATCAACTACCGGGACCTCAATGACATCAAGGGGAAGATTCGTTACCCTCTACCACTCCTCTCCCTGTCTTTCGAACCTCTCCAGGGGGAAACCATCTTTTCCAAGTTGGACCTTCGGAATGCCTACCACCTAGATTGACTACGCGAAGGAGACAAGTGGAAGACGGCCTTCAAAACAGCTAGTGGACACTATGAGTACCTGGTCATGCCATTTGGACTCACCAATGCTCCCACAGTGTTCCAGGCCCTGGTCAATGATGTGCTCCGTGACATGTTGAATAGATGTGTTTGTCTACCTCGACGACAGCCTTGTTTTCTCCCGTTCTACTTAAGAACATGTCCTCCATGTCAGACAAGTCCTTCATCGCCTCCTAGAGAACCAGTTGTTCGTGAAAGCTGAGAAGTATGAATTCAACCGTTCAACTATCTCCTTTCTGGGATACATCATCGCTGAAGGGAGTTTTCAGATGGATCCTGAAAAGGTGAGAGCGGGGGTGGATTGGCCCCAACCCACATCCAGAGTGCAGCTGCAACGTTTCCTGGGATTTGCTCATTTCTACCCCCCCTTCATTCGGGGCTACAGCAGCCTGGCGGCTCCCCTCTCAGCACTTGCTTCTCCCAAGGTGCTGTTCACATGGTCTCCAGCTGTTGACATGCAGTTTCTGGACCTCAAGAGTCGTTTTACTAAAGCACCCTTCTTCATCCATGTAGATCCGTCCCGTCAGTTTGTGCTTGAGGTCGACGCTTCTGACATTGGAGTGGGGGCCGTCGGTGAGCCCAGGACCAAAAGCTGCATCCCTGTGCCTTCCTGTCCCATCGTCTCAACCCCGCTGAGAGAAACCACGACGTAGGAAATTGAGAACTTCTGGCAGTCAAGATGGCGTTAGAGGAGTGGAGGCACTGGCTGGAAGGGGCAAAACACCCATTTTTGGTGTTGACAGATCATAAGAATTTAGAACATCTCCGCACCGCCAAGCGCCTTAATTCTAGGCAGGCCCCTTGGGCCCTGTTATTCACCAGGTTCAACTTCACCATTGCCCACCGCACAGGGTCCAAGAATGTGAAGCCGGATGCTCTCTCTCGCCTGTATAGTTCCACTGCCACACCATCCGGGGGGGGGGGGGGGGGGGGGGGCTAACCAAATCTATTCTGGTTAGGGCCAGTTTGCGCTGTTCTGTGAAAGGAGTAGTACACAGCGTTGTACGAGCTCTTCAGTTTCTTGCCAATTTCCCGCATGGAATAGCCTTCCTTTCTCAGACCAAGAATAGACTGATGAATTTCAGAAGAAAGTCCTTTGTTTCTGGTCATTTTGAGCCTGTAATCGAATCCACAAATGCTGATGCTCCAGATACTCAAACTGGTCTAAAGGCGGACAGATTTATTTCTTCTTTAATCAGAACAACAGTTTTTATCTGTGCTAACATAATTGCAAAAGGGTTTTCTAATGATCAATTAGCCTTTTAAAATTATAAACTTGGATTAGCTAACACAACGTGCCATTGGAACACAGGAGTGATGATTGCTGATAATAATGGGCCTCTGTACGCCTGTGTAGATATTCCATTAAAAAAATAAAAATAGCAAACAACGCAGCTCATAATCCAAAAAAAATGTCTCTCTACCACATGGTAAAATGTGTAGAATAGCATGAGATTAGCTATAAAACTGCAAATTTTTCTCCTTGCCCCATGGCAAAACAATTCACCCACAATTCTGCAGACCCTCCCACCAACAAATTTCAGGCGGTGCCACTTCTTTAGTCGCATAAAAACTGTGGTTAGAGACATCGTTAATTACTTTAATTGGTCTCTTTGAACTTTTATCACAAGAAACAAATGGTGCTAAAAAAAAATGAAATGGTTGGTTTTCTATATTGACTGTTAGATGATGTTCTGACTTGCAGATGTCTTGGAGCTTGACACAGCAGCATGATAGAAAGCTAGCCGCCTGGCACAACCGCAGGAAGACACGCATCTCCAGTCGAATGTCGGGCAACCGTGTTGGCGTGGCCCTGGACTATGGCGCAGGCACCATCACCTTCTCCGAGGTGGGGCCATCCAACACCCTGACCCACCTGCACAACTTCACCACCTCCTTCAGCCAGCCCGTGTGCCTGGGCTTTGGCCTCTACAAAGCTGAACTCCATAGCAGAATCTCCATAGTGAGGGTGTGAGAGATCATCAGGAACCAGAGAATTAGAATGGGGTGGGAGCTCAAGGATAGAGACTTTGTGGGAAGTTTCCTTCTGGAACATCTCCCGGGACCTCATGGGGGATTGGACGATGAACAATAGAGCTTGTGTGAGCATGACAAATGGTAAGACTACATTCTTACAGAGCTCAGGACTCAAAGTACTATGAACTATGACTTTGAATCAGTAAGGAATGGATGTGTATGTCCTACTTTTGTCACAGTTTGGGGGAATTTGAAAGACCCAAGCAACTTGGACCCAAGAGAGAGTTTTAATCAAATACATCCAAACTACAGGACAATATTCTAAAGAAAATGTAACATTCAGTGGATAGTTCTAGATTCTTGTGATGTAACATAGCTATGGGGTCCCTTTTCCTTTTCTGAGTTTGTTTAGACTATTTTTTCTTTGGGGCACTCATGTACCAAGCTAAATAACCCAAATAGTGTTGAGAAAAAAGAGATGGAAGGTGTGTGGACTGAACCATATTGTAGTATAGATAACAGAATCATCAGACATTAGAATCTTTCACAAAAGTGAAATTATGTAGGCCATTATATTGAAAGGGATTCGCTGGAAGATGCTCAAGGTAGATTCACATGCTTTAAATCAATGCCATAGTCCGTGTCAGACTAAACAATGTCACAAAATTACCTTCAACATTAAAACATCTCAGATGCAATACTTGCACTGTCACTTTTCATTGTTAGAGAGAAAATGAGTAGGTGGGTGAGTGACAGAGAATTAAAGAGTGTGTGAGAGAGAGAGAGAGAGAGAGAGAGCGAGGGAGAGAGAGAGAGATTATAACACAGTGGGTCCTCTGGCATGGCCATTTAGATGCCTGTTTCAAAGGGAGGTCTCTGTGATCCTGTAGAATGTGAGAGAAGAGAGTAGAAAGTGGTTATGAGGAATATGTGACTATCACTCCATCTCCAAGGAGCAAAATTGTACTTCACCCGATATGGAAAATAAGGACGACACCTTTCAAACTGAAACAGGTGATACCCTCAACTATTTCTTTATGAACTTAAACTTAGACTCCAGGATTGCCTGACAGTACTCAGTGAATAAATGCATAGTCCTGCAATTTCCTTGTGTTAACATCTTGAATTGTTCAGGAAAACTGCTAATCTTCTGACTCTTGAATATTGGGGACCAACTCTCTAAAAAAAAACAATTTTGGGTTGGTGTGAGAGAGTGCGTCTGTGTGTGTTCGAAGAAAGAGTGTGTGGTGGTTTTATAAGGTGGTTGATAAAACAGTGTTAATCACTAGTGTCATAGAGAATGTGATCATCAGAGAGGTGTGTCAGAGTGTCTTTTTTGCACTTGAATTGATGACATGTCGAGATTGTTGTAGAAGGAAAGTGAGAAAATCCCATAATAAAGAGGGGGTACAGTCTAAAATGTTGTTCTATCTATAATATCAATGGAGGACGAAGTGCTTTCTTCTCCGTGTGATATACAGTAACCATTTATGTAATTGTGAAACGATAAACACCTAAGGAATTTGTATGAAAATACAAGAGGATGATGGAGAAACTACGTGTGAACATGGTGGGTACGAGGAAGGGGGGGGGGGGGGCATGTTATGGAACGTCAGGAGGTAGAGAGTGCGTGTGAAAGACAGATGGTCTCTCAGCAGAGTTGTTCCCCCACTCCCTCTTTCTTTCTCACTCCCTCCTGGATTCTACATCCTCCCCTGACACCGGTCCAGAACGTTACCTCATTCCCCCCCCCCCCCCCCCTAACAATATCCTCCTCTTCATCATCCTCTTCATCCTCTTCTATGGTAGCCGAGATTCCTCACTCTACCTTTCTTCATCTATCCCTCCCACTATTTCTCCTTCCTTCTCTCAGGTCCTGTGTGATGATGCAGTAGATTGGAACGCACACAAACGTCTATTTGCCCATGCTATCCTGCCACCTACTGCCACTGTTGCAAACCAGCACAGAATCACAGGAGAGATATCCATGAGAACAGAGTGAGAGAGATAGAGGGAGGGAAGGACAGACAGATAGTGTGGGGTAAATAGAGGGAGAGACTGTATGTTGACTTCGTCGACTTCGTCGACTTCTGCTGAACACTGATAACTCCAAACCCTCCTGGTTGTCAGTCTGTGAGTCCTACCTGTTGACAAACCTCTATATTTATTACTGGGAGACTTCCTACATATCGTCTAGGTGGGATAGGAGACCGCTGTCATAGAACAGGGTGGTGGACCAAGTCCAACCAATTGAGGACACTAATGATCCTGCTGAATATCAGCTACAACATCAATTGTGAGACATTTTAGGACCTGAGTGACACGAGAGAATATTTAGCGTTTTAAATCTATTTAGCCTGGGCATATTTATCTATGTCTGTAATCTTTCCATACTAGAATTAATAACAGATATACAATCAAAACAAAGACAGTTAAAAGCATGTATCCCAGGGTGGTTCGTTCATCCACCTTAGAGCCCACTGTGTTGCTGGGGCTGCTGCTCCTATGGGGGCCTCTAGGGGCCCAGGCCCAGAATGACACTGAGCCTATAGTCCTGGAAGGAAAGTGTTTGGTGATCTGTGACTCCACTCCCAACTCTGAGCCAGCGGGAAATGCCCTGGGCATGTCAGTACGCTCAGGCACCGGCCGGGTGGCCTTCTCTGCCACCCGCCAGACAAACCACGAGCCCACAGACATGAGCAACCGCACCATGATCATCTATTTCGACCAGGTGAGCAAATTCGAAATGAATATTGACCATATAAAGTAGTACATCAACAGGTGAAGTTGACCAAGGATTTCTTATTCATTGATTATCTTTGACTGATTTGTTTCTCTTTGATTGATCATTGATGAATGATTGATTTCTATACCCCATCACTCCCTATCTCTCTTATCCTCCTGTGTTCATTCTTTCCCTTTCTCTTCTTACCTCAGATCCTGGTGAATGTGGGCAATCACTTTGACCAGGAGAGCAGTGTCTTCCTAGCCCCCAGGAGGGGAGTCTACAGCTTCAACTTCCACGTAGTGAAGGCCTACAACAGACAAACTATCCAGGTGAGAGAGACATACTGTACATGCCGTAAACATAGAGCATGTAGCATAGCACCATGCATGTCCCACAAATAGTTAGTTGTTTGACATTGAGACTAACCGTGTGGTTGTTTCTAGGTTAGTCTGATGTTGAATGGGTGGCCAATGATCTCAGCCTTCGCTGGGGACATGGATGTGACGCGGGAGGCAGCCACCAACGCAGGCCTAGTGATCATGGAGAGGGGAGACAAGGCCTACCTCAAACTAGAGAGGGGAAACCTGATGGGTGGCTGGAAGTATTCCACCTTCTCCGGGTTCTTGGTTTTCCCCCTATAGGGAGATAGCCTGCACGATGGAGAGAGGAGGACAGAGGGAAAAGATGGAGAGAAAGAGGAATGGGGAGGGAAAAGGGTGAGACTAAAAAATGTATATAATTTAATGTCTGAGAGAAACAATAACATATGAGGGGTGGAGGGAAACACAAAGACAGAATTTGCATGGTAGATATGTGAATTGTCTCATGTGTTCAGCTTGTGTGTAACTTGTCCTTCAGGGTAGAGGAGAGACTATTTTTGTTCAGACACCAGAGTTGATGCGCACTATGGCACAAAAATGGCAATGTGCAATCAATTTGTAGTATCTTTTTCATTTACACTTTTAAACATAACAAGAAAAGTAAATCCTGTAGCCCCTTAAAATATGGCAAGACCTGATTACAACATTTCATTGACTTTTGAATCTCTGGCATTTTTGCCTACCATTCTGGCTAGCCACCCTGGCTTACTGCATTGTTCAACCTGCTTGTCCCATAACTAATTATATTCCCTATTTGCCAGTATGTGTTTTGCAGTGTGCACACCTCTTAGGACGATTTATATAAACAGATCATATTAAAATGAATATATACATTAACCCTTTGTCTCTTTTTGGTGAGTATTTTCAAAGTCTATAGTGGTACAATGTAAAATTAGATTTGTTTTCTCATTGTTGGTAGTTTCATATTTCGACAATTACCTTAGGCTACAAGGTATCAATATTTTACTCATGCTTTTCATTGAACCAGTATCATGACAACTGATTGTAAATATAGCTCTCACCACCATAGTTGGCATGGTGGCAGGGCATTGGCAAGGGGGGAGAGCATAAGGATAGTGAATAACGGACACTCCTCACCAGTCGGCACAAACAGATGGAAGCTTTGGCGAGCACACAGGCACGTCTCTGCCGGACTCCTGTGGATCAAGTGTGGTGTGCTGTCACAACCAGTCAGTCACGCTTCCTTAATTCATGACAGACAGTAAGACACAGAGTTAGAAAAGCTAGAGGGCGCACTTGAAAAAAAAAAAAAAATGATTAGCGTGCATATAAAGTCAATTGGGTGGGACTGACCTTTTTCAAGACAATGTGGAAGAGTCTTGCGAAGTAGGCCTATCACCTCCCCTGTAGGTAGTGACACATTGTCATTATATCACCGCCTCTATAGGTAGCAAAAATTTGCATTACAGCTTATGCTTTGCCATTCCCGACCAGAAATTGTTTGTAGAGCAGTGGCGCTTTCGGGATGAAAATGATCAATGACATTGTACTGATACTAGGCCTACATTATATTTCCCTAAAATCAAATATCATGTTTAAATGGTGACATTTGGCTACAGAGGGTAGTGCGTATGGCCCAGTACATCCCTCGGGCTGAGCGTCCTGCCATCCAGGACCTCTATACCAGGCGGTGTCAGAGGAAAGCCCTAAAAATTGTTAAAGAGTCCAAACAACCAAGTCATAGACGGTTCTCTCTGCTACTGCACGGTAAGCGATGCCAGAGCACCAAGTCTGGGACCAAAAGGCTTCTTAACAGCTTCCACGTCCAAGTAATAAGACTGCTGAAAAGTTAATCAAATGGCTACCAGGACTATTTGTATTGACCCCCTTCTTTTTTTTTCACTGACTCTCTTGCACAAGCTCGATGTACACTTACTGGACTCTAACCACACACACTCACACATACTACACTGACACTCCAAACACACAGACAGACGGACACACACACACGCATATTGGCGACACACACACACACACATAGTACATTCGGAAAGTATTCAGACCCCTTGACTTTTTCCACATCCTGTTACGTTACAGCCTAATCCTAAAATTTTTAAATTGTTTTTCCCCTCATCAATCTACACAAAATACCTGATAGAGACAAAGCAAAAACAGGTTTTTAGACATTTTAGCAAATTTATTAAAAATAAAAACCTGAAATATCACATTTACATTTAAGTATTCAGACTGTTTCCTCATAACTTTGTTGAAGCACCTTTGGCAGTGATTACAGCCTCAAATCTTCTTGGGTATGACACTACAAGCTTGGCACAGCTGCATTTCGGGAGTTTCTCTCATTCTTCTCTGCAGATCCTCTCAAGCTCTGTCAGGTTGCAAGGGGGCACAGCTATTTTCAGGTCTCTCCAGAGATGTTCAGGGCTCTGGCTGGGCTACTCAAGACTTTTCCATAAGCCACTCCTGCATTGTCTTGGCTGCGTGCTTAGGGTCGTTGTCCTGTTGGAAGGTGAACCTTCGCCCCAGTCTGAGGTCCTGAGCGCTCTGGAGCAGGTTGTCATCAAGGATCTCTCTGTACTTTGCTCCATTCATTTCCCCTCGATCCTGACTAGTCTCCCAGTCCCTGCCGCTGAAAAACATCCCCACAGCATGATGCCGCCACCACCATGCTTCACCGTAGGGATGGTATTGGCCAGGTGATGGTATTGGCCAACCTGTTTTTGCTGTCTTAGTATGGGGTATTGTGTGTAGAAGGGTTACCATGGCGCCGACAGAGATGGCCGCCTCGCTTCGTGTTCCTAGGAAACTATGCAGTTTTTAGTTTTTTTTACGCGTTATTTCTTACATTAGTACCCCAGGTCATCTTAGGTTTCATTACATACAGTCGAGAAGAACTACTGAATATAAGATCAGCGTCAACTCACCATCAGTACAGCCAAGAATATGATTTTTGCGAAGCGGATTCTGTGTTCTGCCTTTCAACCAGGACAACGGAATGGATCCCAGCCGGCGACCCAAAAAAACGACTTCGTAAAAGAGGGAAACGAGGCGGTCTTCTGGTCAGACTCCGGAGACGGGCACATCGTGCACCACTCCCTAGCATTCTTCTCGCCAATGTCCAGTCTCTTGACAACAAGGTTGATGAAATCCGAGCAAGGGTAGCATTCCAGAGGGACATCAGAGACTGTAACGTTCTTTGCTTCACGGAAACATGGCTCACTGGAGAGACGCTATCGGAGGCGGTGCAGCCAGCGGGTTTCTCCACGCATCGCGCCGACAGAAACAAACATCTTTCTGGTAAGAAGAGGGGCGGGGGCGTATGTGTGACGTGGTGTGATCACAGAAACATACAGGAACTCAAATCCTTCTGTTCACCTTCTGTTCACCTGATTTAGAATTCCTCACAATCAAATGTCGACCGCATTATCTACCAAGAGAATTCTCTTCGATTATAATCAAAGCCGTATATATTCCCCCCCAAGCAGACACATCGATGGCTCTGAACGAACTTTATTTGACTCTTTGCAAACTGGAATCCATACATCCTGAGGCTGCATTCATTATAGCTGGGGATTTTAACAAGGCTAGTCTGAAAACAAGACTCCATAAATTGTATCAGCATATCGATTGTGCAACCAGGGCTGGAAAAACCTTGGATCATTGTTATTCTTACTTCCGCGACGCATATAAGGCCCTGCCCCGCCCTCCTTTCGGAAAAGCTGACCATGACTCCATTTTGCTGATCCCTGCCTACAGACAGAAACTAAAACAAGAAGCTCCCACGCTGAGGTCTGTCCAACGCTGGTCCGACCAAGCTGATTCCACACTCCAAGACTGCTTCCATCACGTGGACTGGGATATGTTTCGTATTGCGTCAGATAACAACATTGACGAATACGTTGATTCGGTGTGCGAGTTCATTAGAACGTGCGTTGAAGATGTCATTCCCATAGCAACAATTAAAACATTCCCTAACCAGAAACCGTGGATTGATGGCAGCATTCGCGTGAAACTGAAAGCGCGAACCACTGCTTTTAATCAGGGCAAGGTGACTGGTAACATGACCGAATACAAACAGTGCAGCTATTCCCTCCGCAAGGCTATCAAACAAGCTAAGCGTCAGTATAGAGACAAAGTAGAATCTCAATTCAACGGCTCAGACACAAGAGGTATGTGGCAGGGTCTACAGTCAATCACGGACTACAAGAAGAAAACCAGCCCAGTCACGGACCAGGATGTCTTGCTCCCAGAAAGCTAAGGTAACTGAGCTAAACGACTACCGCCCCGTAGCACTCACTTCAGTCATCATGAAGTGCTTTGAGAGACTAGTCAAGGACCATATCACCTCCACCCTACCTGACACCCTAGACCCACTCCAATTTGCTTACCGCCCAAATAGGTCCACAGACGATGCAATCTCAACCACACTGCACACTGCCCTAACCAATCTGGACAAGAGGAATACCTATGTGAGAATGCTAAAGATGGACTACAGCTCGGCATTCAACACCATAGTACCCTCCAAGCTCGTCATCAAGCTCGAGACCCTGGGTCTCGACCCCGCCCTGTGCAACTGGGTACTGGACTTCCTGACGGGCCGCCCCCAGGTGGTGAGGGTAGGCAACAACATCTCCACCCTGCTGATCCTCAACACTGGGGCCCCACAAGGGTGCGTTCTGAGCCCTCTCCTGTACTCCCTGTTCACCCACGACTGCGTGGCCACGCACGCCTCCAACTCAATCATCAAGTTTGCGGACGACACAACAGTGGTAGGCTTGATTACCAACAACGACGAGACGGCCTACAGGGAGGAGGTGAGGGCCCTCGGAGTGTGGTGTCAGGAAAATAACCTCACACTCAACGTCAACAAAACTAAGGAGATGATTGTGGACTTCAGGAAACAGCAGAGGGAACACCCCCCTATCCACATCGATGGAACAGTAGTGGAGAGGGTAGTAAGTTTTAAGTTCCTCGGCATACACATCACAGACAAACTGAATTGGTCCACTCACACAGACAGCATCGTGAAGAAGGCGCAGCAGCGCCTCTTCAACCTCAGGAGGCTGAAGAAATTTGGCTTGTCACCAAAAGCACTCACAAACTTCTACAGATGCACAATCGAGAGCATCCTGGCGGGCTGTATCACCGCCTGGTACGGCAACTGCTCCGCCCACAACCGCAAGGCTCTCCAGAGGGTAGTGAGGTCTGCACAACGCATCACCGGGGGCAAACTACCTGCCCTCCAGGACACCTACACCACCCAATGTTACAGGAAGGCCATAAAGATCATCAAGGACAACAACCACCCGAGCCAATGCCTGTTCACCCCGCTATCATCCAGAAGGCGAGGTCAGTACAGGTGCATCAAAGCTGGGA
Organism: Oncorhynchus mykiss; assembly: GCF_057628025.1. Taxonomy (NCBI): domain Eukaryota; kingdom Metazoa; phylum Chordata; class Actinopteri; order Salmoniformes; family Salmonidae; genus Oncorhynchus; species Oncorhynchus mykiss. The sequence continues at coordinate 11,110,129 of NC_143049.1, forward strand.
CCGAGAGACTGAAAAACAGCTTCTATCTCAAGGCCATCAGACTGTTAAACAGCCATCACTAACATTGAGTGGCTGCTGCCAACACACTGACTCAACTCCAGCCACTTTAATAATGGGAATTGATGGGAAATTATGTAAAATATATCACTAGCCACTTTAAACAATGCTACCTAATATAATGTTTACATACCCTACATTATTCATCTCATATGTATACGTATATACTGTACTCTATATTATCTACTGCATCCTTATGTAATGCATGTATCACTGGCCACTTTAACTATGCCACTTTGTTTACATACTCATCTCATATGTATATACTGTACTCGATACCATCTACTGTATCTTGCCTATGCTGCTCTGTACCATCACTCATCCATATATCTTTATGTACATATTCTTTATCCCCTTACACTGTGTATAAGACAGTAGTTTTGGAATTGTTAGTTAGATCACTTGTTGGTTATTACTGCATTGTCGGAACTAGAAGCACAAGCATTTCGCTACACTCGCATTAACATCTGCTAACCATGTGTATGTGACAAATAAAATTTGATTTGATTTGATTTCATTTAGATTGATGAGGTTTTTTTTTTAAATGCATTTTTAGATTAAGGCTGTAACATAAAATGTGGAAAAGGTGAAGGGGCCTGCATACTTTCTGAATGCACTGTACATTCACATTCCTTCACACTAGACATATGCTGCTTTTTTGTTGTTGCTATTTTACTATTTTTCCTTTACTTTATTTAGCACATTTGTATTACTTGTTATAAACTCTGCATTGTTGGTTAAGGGCTCATAAGTAAGCAGTTCACGGTAAGGTGTACAGTCGTGGCCAAAAGTTTTGAGAATGACACAAATATTATTATTTTTTTTGTCAGATGTTACTATGGAATACTGAAGTATAATTACAAGCATTTCATACGTGTCAAAGTATTTTAATGACAACTACATGAAGTTGATGCAAAGAGTCAATATTTGCAGTGTTGACCCTTCTTTTTCAAGACCTCTGCAATCCACCCTGGCATGCTGTCAATTAACTTCTGAGCCACACCCTGACTGATGGCAGCCCATTCTTGCATAATCAATGCTTGGAGTTTGTCAGAATTTGTGGGTTTTTGTTTGTCCACCCACCTCTTGAGGATTGACCACAAGTTCTCAATGGGATTATGGTCTGGGGAGTTTCCTGGCCATGGACCCAAAATATTGATGTTTTGTTCCCTGAGCCACTTAGTTTTGCCTTATATCAAGGTGCTCCATCATGCTGGAAAAGGCATTGTTCGTCACCAAACTGTTCCTGGATGGTTGGGAAAAGTTGCTCTCGGAGGATGTGTTGGTACCATTGTTTATTCATGGCTGTGTTCTTAGGCAAAATTGTGAGTGAGCCCACTCCCTTGGCTGAGAAGCAACCCCACACATGAATGGTCTCAGGATGCTTTATTGTTGACATGACACAGGGCTGATGGTAGTGCTCACCTTGTCTTCTCCGGACAAGCTTTTTTCCGGATGCCCCAAACAATCGGAAAGGGGATTGATCAGAGAAAATGACTTTATCCAAGTCCTCAGCAATCAAAATCCTGTACCTTTTGCAGAATATCAGTCTGTCACTGATGTTTTTCCTGGAGAGAAGTGGCTTCTTTGCTGCCCTTCTTGGCACCAGGCCATCTTCCAAAAGTCTTCACCTCACTGTGCGTGCAATGCACTCACACTTGCCTGCTGCCATTCCTGAGCAAGCTCTGTACTAGTGGTGCCCCGATCCCGCAGCTGAATCAACTTTAGGAGACGGTCCTGGTGCTTTCTGGACTTTTTTTGGGTGCCCTGAAGCCTTCTTCACAACAATTGAACCGCTCTCCTTGAAGTTCTTGATGATCCGATAAATGGTTGATTTAGGTGCAATCTTACTGGCAACAATATCCTTGCCAGTGAAGCCCTTTTTGCGCAAAGCAATGATAACGGCACATGCTTCCTTGCAGGTAACCATGGTTGACAGAGGAAGAACAACAATTCCAAGCACCACCCTCCTTTTGAAGGTTCCAGTCTGTTATTCGAACTCAATCAGCATGACAGAATGATCTCCAGCCTTGTCCTCATCAACACACACACCTCTGTTAACTAGAGAATCACTGACATGGTGTCAGCTGGTCCTTTTGTGGTAGGGCTGAAATGCAGTGGAAATGTTTTTGGGGATTCAGTTCATTTGCATGGCAGAGAGGGACTTTGCAATTAATTGCAATTCATCTGACCACTCTTCATAACATTCTGAAGTATATGCAAATTGCCATCATACAAACTGAGGCAGAAGTCTTTGTGAAAATTTATATTTGTGTCATTCTCAAAACTTTTGGCCACAACTGTACACAAGTTGTATTTGGCGCATGTGACAAATAAAAAAAATCATGCTCTTCAGTTACTTTAAAAAAAGTTTCAATGAAACTAAACCAAATCTCTATGATATATGCCTCAAGATCAAAATATCATCTTTATATGGTGACATTTGGTCAAATGATTGCCATTCAGTTCCTTTTAAAATATAATTAGGGACACACTCTATTGGGGGAATAATAAAGGAGCCACATCAATATCTCCTGAGATGTGATCATACCGACTGCAATAATGACAACCTGGAACATGTCCACAAACACACAGGGGGCTGAGTTACTTGGTTAAAAAGCAACCAATCGTAGTAACGCATTACAAGTAATCCAGATTACGTCGTTACGTAATCAGGCCATTGCAGTGCGCTTTGTCTGGGGTGTATTCATTACGTCTTGTAACGGAAACTGTTTACAGTTTAAAATAATTTAACAGCACCAGACTAGACTACATCAGGTGCAAACAGAGCAAGCGGAACAAACGGGGAAGGACCTACCTGAATCTGTCCAATAGAAAGTCTCGTTTTCGTAAAAAATAATACTTTTCAGTTTGGAGTAAACTGTTTCTGTTGTAACAGACGAAAAGTTTTGCAACAGAATTGCCGAAATGAATACACCCCTGTTTAAACGCTTGCAGTCTCGCACTAAATACGACACATTGCGCGGATAATTTCTTAAAAATGGATACCGGTGCTCATGCCACATCTTTCCATGTCTGGCAATATAGACAACATTTCATTTTCAAGGAATTAAGAGAAAAAAATATGACCGTCCAGTGTGTTCTATGCAAACCCAAAATCCGCATATTGTCTACCTCCAAGAACTCGACATCAAATCTGAAGAAACATTTAGAGGTGAGTTGAATGCTTTCAATGAACATGTTCTATGGTGGGTTAAAAAAGCAGGTCGGATGTAAAACATGTGTCCCGTACCAACTTTATAAACCACCTCCGGCCTAGCTACTAACGTTCTTTCACAATAAAATAATGACGGTTTTACTGTGTTTTGATTGGGTGCCGGTACATTTCATCGAGCCTATACGGACATTTCATTGGTTCCCTCATGCGTCGCCATATTCTTACCACACTAGACCTTGCCATAACCATTTTACAGTTCAACGTCAATGGAGTCCCAAGGATAATGTATAGCATGGAACAATCACACAATCAGGCAAAAAAAGTCACTTGGAAATGAAATTCTAACATTTTAATAGACATTATATTCAAACATTGCAATGCATCGTAATTTTCACCTACTCGGAAAGGGGGGGGGGGGGGTGCACCCTTAATGAAATGTATATCATGGACATATGGGGTACTACTACTGGTGGTCAGTGTAACTGCCCTCTCAGCCTTGTAGTTTTTTGAATGGGCTTCATGTGCCAACAAATTACGAAAATGTTCTTCATAAAAATTATCTCCATAAAAGGTACAATCAGGGCAAGGTGACCGGAAACATGACTGAATACAAACAGTGTAGCTATTCCCTCCGCAAGGCAATCAAACAAGCTAAGCGTCAATATAGAGACAAAGTAGAATCGCAATTCAACGACTCAGACACAAGAGGTATGTGGCAGGGTCTACAGTCAATCACGGATTACAAAAAGAAAACCAGCCCAGTCACGGACCAGGATGCCTTGCTCCCAGGCAGACTAAATAACTTTTTTGCCCGCTTTGAGGACAATACAGTGCCACTGACACGGACCGCAACCAAAACATGCGGACTCTCCTTCACTGCAGCCGAGGTGAGTAAAACATTTAAACGTGTTAACCCTCGCAAGGCTGCAGGCCCAGACGGCATCCCCAGCCGCGCCCTCAGAGCATGCGCAGACCAGCTGGCCGGTGTGTTTACGGACATATTCAATCAATCCCTATCCCAGTCTGCTGTTCCCACATGCTTCAAGAGGGCCACCATTGTTCCCAAGAAAGCTAAGGTAACTCAAATCATCAAGTTTGCGGACGACACAACAGTGGTAGGCTTGATTACCAACAACGACGAGATGGCCTACAGGGAGGAGGTGAGGGCCCTCGGAGTGTGGTGTCAGGAAAATAACCTCACACTCAACGTCAACAAAACTAAGGAGATGATTGTGGACTTCAGGAAACAGCAGAGGGAACACCCCCCTATCCACATCAATGGAACAGTAGTGGAGAGGGTAGTAAGTTTTAAGTTCCTCGGCGTACACATCACAGACAAACTGAATTGGTCCACCCACACAGACAGCATCGTGAAGAAGGCGCAGCAGCGCCTCTTCAACCTCAGGAGGCTGAAGAAATTTGGCTTGTCACCAAAAGCACTCACAAACTTCTACAGATGCACAATCGAGAGCATCCTGTCGGGCTGTATCACCACCTGGTACGGCAACTGCTCCGCCCACAACCGTAAGGCTCTCCAAAGGGTAGTGAGGTCTGCACAACGCATCACCGGGGGCAAACTACCTGCCCTCCAGGACACCTACACCACCCGATGTCACAGGAAGGCCATAAAGATCATCAAGGACAACAACCACCCGAACCACTGCTTGTTCACCCCGCTATCATCCAGAAGGCGAGGTCAGTACAGGTGCATCAAAGCTGGGACCGAGAGACTGAAAAACAGCTTCTATCTCAAGGCTATCAGACTGTTAAACAGCCATCACTAACATTGAGTGGCTGCTGCCAACACACTGACTCAACTCCAGCCACTTTAATAATGGGAATTGATGTAAAATATATCACTAGCCACTTTAAACAATGCTACTTAATATAATGTTTACATACCCTACATTATTCATCTCATATGTATACGCATATACTGTACTCTATATCATCTACTGCATCTTTATGTAATACATGTATCACTAGCCACTTTAAACTATGCCACTTTGTTTACCAACTCATCTCATATGTATATACTGTACTCGATACCATCTACTGCATCTTGCCTATTCCGTTCTTTACCATCACTCATTCACATATCTTTATGTACATATTCTTTATCCCTTTACACTTGTGTGTATAAGGTAGTAGTTTTGGAATTGTTAGTTAGAATACTCGTTGGTTATTACTGCATTGTCGGAACTAGAAGCACAAGCATTTTGCTACACTCGCATTAACATCTGCTAACCATGAGTATGTGACAAATAAAATTTGATTTAATTTGAAGTAAATTAATCCACAAATATATCTTAAACGAGCAGTTGCCACAATTTTTTAGATTTGTTAAATTAATGATATTGATTCTTGGTTCTTGAAGAATATAACTTATAAATGCCTCATGAGCTTAGTTCAAATGTCATACTCCTTCAGAAGCTGAAATATAAGCTTGTTTTACACCAATGTTTGTAATCAAATTAAATGTAAACAAACACTACATAGCCTTAACTACAATGGATGACCAGTCCTCACATTCATAGCTCTGTCTATGAATTTGAGAGTGGTTACATTTCTCCAGCCCTGTCTCTCAGCTTTTTACCGAAACGGGTGGGGAGTTTGCTTTGTTGTAGTTTCAACTGCTGATTGCCGCTTTAAATTAAATTTGATGATATAATCTTGAAGCACATTCAAAATATTATGCGACAGTATCTGGCTCTGCTACATATGATAATAAATAGGTTGGGTAAATGCTTTGGGGATTTACCTGTCTGTTAAAAAATACAACAGGGATGTTCTGATATACTGTAAAAAAAGGTGTATTAATACATTTTCTTTTTGATTTTATTTCAGAGAAAGCATGCAATGATGTATCTGAAGTCGCCTAAAGGTGAGATGGATGGACCTAAGTCTCCTAAGGAGCCACGCTACAAGAAATCCAAGCTGGAAAACCTTGTCAATCAAATGACGTCACAGCCAAAAGTGAACACCCTGGTCTTCAAATTTATGGTGGAAAATGTCCAGTCGCTGTCTGTCTTGGAACAGCCTGCTTTCAGGAAGTTGATTGAGGGCTTAAGTGGAGGGAAGATGTCCATGACCCGAAATGCTTTTATCAATGGAATAATGATGGCATACTCCAAAATGAAGGAGGAACTAAAGGAAAAGCTGGACAGTGTACAATCTGTGTGCACTACAGCTGATATCTGGTCAGCTCACAACAGAAGCTACATTGGGATGACATGTCATTGGATTGAGAAGAATGAGCTGGAGAGGAAGTCTGCTGCACTTGCCTGTGCCAGAATACGGGGCTCGCATACATTTGAAACAATTGCAGCCAAAATACACGAGATTCATTTGGCTTACAATATTGAAAACAAACTTCAGGCTACAGTCACTGATAATGGCAGCAACTTTGTCAAAGTCTTCAAAGAGTTTTCAAAGGGGGACAATGAAAACTATGAAGATGACATTGTTGAATTTCAGGACGTGGGCACCATACTTGACGGAGCAGATGAGGCCATGCACCTCTTTCTGCTGCCGCACCAGAGATGTGCATCGCACGCATTGAATCTGATTGCCTCCCACGATCTAGTGCAAGTTCTATCACGGGGAGAAACTGCCCAAGTGTACTGCAGCGCAATGGCCAAATGTTTTGGCATATGGAACAGCGTCCACCAATCCCCATTGGCTATAGCAGCAGTGGAGGACATAGAGAAAATGAAATTGACTGTTCCTTGTGTGAGTCGCTGGATTTCTGAATACTCTGCAGTGGAAAAGATGGTCTCTCTCCCTGAAACAAAACTAATGGATGTTTGCGACAGCTTTGGGGTCCCAAGACTGCTATCTTATGAGATAGCATTTTTAAAAGAATACATAAATGTCTTCAAGCCACTTGCTTTTGCACTGGAACTCTTCCAAGGAGAGCAAAAATGTTTTCTTGGACTGGTCATACCTACGGTACTCACATTGAAGAAAAAGCTATGTGAGAAGAACTCTTGCGCTCTATCTCTTGGACGCCATCAACCCTGTTCTAGACGCAATAGATTCCCGTTTCAAACAGCTCTTTGCCAGTCTGGATGCAAAAATGGCGACAGCAACCACACCACAATTCCGTTTGTGGTGGCTACCAGAAGCTGAGAGAGAAGACATGCATTTGATGCTGGTGGCTGAAGCAACCCGATTGGAGCCGACTGGTGGTGCGCCAATCAGCAGCGACAACGTTCAGTCAGAAGACGAATTCTTTAGTTTCGGGCCTGGGACTGGCAACAGTGACACAGAAGAGGAAGTCCGGAGGTACCTCGAGGGAACCAGCAAAAGTCTCAGTTGCCTGAAATACTTTCAGAGAGTGAGAAAGCTGTTCCTCAAATTCAATGCCATCCTACCCTCAAGTGTCCTTGTGGAGCGCCTCTTCAGTCATAACGGGAACATTCTCACCCCTAAAAGGAATGGTTTGACTGATGATCAGTTTGAGCAAGTTCTCCTTTTGCGGTACAACAGCAAAATATGCACTCTGGACAAAATATTCCCTGAGTAAAAATGTAAAGGGATTTTTTTCACAGATCATGTATCAGGCAAAGGAGGATTGGGGGGGGGGGGGGGGGGGGGGGGTGGCTATAGGAGGACGAGCTCATTGTAATGGCTTGAATGGATTTAATGGAACCATATCAAACATGCGCAAACAATGTTTGACTCCGGCTCCATCTATTTAATTCCAGCCATTACAATGAGCCCGTCCTCCTATAGCTCCTCCCACCAGCCTCCACTGGTATCAGGGGTGTATTCTTTGTTGTGTTTGTTAAGCTCACATTGAACATGTTGTTTAAAAGTCATCAAAGTCTGTGTGTGCAGAGGTTAAAACAGATATTTATGTTAGTCGGCGTGACTAAATTTAAGCAATAAGGCCTGGGGGGGGTGCGGTTTATGGCCAATATACCACAGCTAAGGGCTGTTCTTAGGGAACGACGCAACACAGAGTGCCTGCGTACAGCCCTTAGCCGTGGTATACTGACCATATACCACAAACCCCCGAGTGGAGCCTTATTGCTATTATAAGCTGGTTACCAAATAAAATTGTATTTGTCACATGCGGCGAATACAACAGGGAGACCGTGACATTGAAATGCTTACTTACAAGCCCTTAACCAACAATGCCATTTGATTAGATGTTCAGGAGTCTTATGGCTTGGTGGTAGAAGCTGTTGAGAAGCCTTTTGGACCTAGACTTGGCGCTCCAGTACCGCTTGCCGTGCGGTAGCAGAGAGAACAGTCTATTACTAGGGTGGCTAGAGTCTTTTTTTAGGGCTTTCCTATGACACCGCCTGGTATAGAGGTCCTGGATGGCAGGAAGCTTGCCCCGGTGATGTAATGGTCAGAGGCCATATACCCCAAACCCTGAGGTGCCTTATTGCTATTATAAACTGGTTACCAATGTAGTAAGAACAGTAAAAATACCTGTGCTATACATTCTGATATACCATGTCTTTTTAAAGCTTTATTTATGACGGCCTAGGAACAGTGGGTTAACTGCCTGTTCAGGGGCAGAATGACAGATTCTGGGTAGCTACCCTGGGGTGGCTACCCTGCCACCCCAGGGTAGCCTAGCATTCGGGGCTCTAACCACCCAGTTTATAATCAGGACTCAAATCACCCAGTTTATAAATATATTATACCACGGGTATGACAAAAGATTACTTTTTACTCTTCTAGTTACGTTGGTAACCAGTTTATAGTAGCAATAAGGCGCCTCGGGGTTTGTCGTATATGGCTGTATTCAGGCACTCTGCGTTGCATCTTGCATAAAAACAGCCCTTAGCTGTGGTATATTGGCCATATACTACACCCCCTCGGGCATTGCTTAAATATATACTTATTCAAAATATTGAGTTATGTACTAGTTAAATGCAAATGTCTACTTTTCTTTTTTTTTTTACATAATGCTGCTAGCCTACCTTTTACACGTGATTACATAGAAAATGAGTCTAACGTAAATAAAATGGAACAGGTTAAAATAATTCTAAATATGCTTCTTTGTGCTTTTATTAAACATGAGGTTCAAGTTTTTATTTTAAAAGAAGTCAAGTAATGTGTATCCAGTAACGGATTTTGTGTGTTCCTACTGTACAGTACATGACATTGGAGACCTCCAAAACAGAGGGACAGGCTCACACTCACAGTTCACCCACACAATCACCTCTAGGCGGCAATGTTGAGTTGTTAAATCTAGTTTGTGTGTGTGTGTGTGTGTGTGTGATTATATTTACTTTGTTGTCCAACTATCTTTAAAGTAGGAGGCCTCTTTTAGTAGGTAGTGTGCCAGTTCAGTTTGTGTGTACCCTAAAAATAAACACACACGACAATACCCAGTGTAAAGTTAAAAAGAGAGCGCCATACACAAACTCTTCTAATTGGGCTAAAGTGAGACGAAGGCCTGAGTCTTTCTGGTATCGACATCTTCTCAGGAGGCAGTTACTGGACAACATGGCATTTGAAAGGTAATTGTGAGGTGTCATTTACTCCTATGCTGCCAGTGATTTTGTTAGTGAATCCAGTGCTAATCAAAGATATGATAGGATGAAGGTACCTTATAGAGATGAAGATGATACAATGTTATTAAAACACACTGTATCCATGATAAACATATATATTTTATCTTTATTTAACTAGGCAAGTTAAGAACAAATTCTTATTTTACAATGACGGCCTACTTCGACCAAATCCTAGCCTGGACGAGGCTGGGCCAATTACGCACCGCCCTATGGGACTCCCAATCACGGCCGGTTGTGATACAGCCCGGGATCAAACCAGGGTCTGTAGTGTCACCTCTAGCACCGAGATGCAGTACCTTAGACTGCTGCGCCACTCGGGAGCCCCATAAGCCATGGTGCATTTCAGTTTTGAATTAGCCTGTAAAAATGCCTATGAAAATAAAATGAAACGTTTTTTAAAATAAGTATAGCATCTCTGGTCTGGGCATAGCTACACTTTTAAATATGGGTTCAACAATGTGTGAGTGAACAAACATGGTCTCCTTTTTTGTAGAGTCTGAAAATGTAAGACTATGAGGGCACATTGTTTGATGGTTTGCAAAAAAACACCATAGATAGAGAAATGATTTATGGAATATACGACATATCTTAAAATCGTACTCAAGTTTAACATGCAGTAAACTCAGCTGCTGGTTTGACAGCAAAATCCAACGTGTAGGACTGCTGAGCCAAATTGTCCCAACTAGGCCGCATTTATTGTTTTCTCAACCTAACTACGTCCATTACTGTCTTCCGCCCAGGATTTCGTTCATTGGATGATGGACAATCCATTTTAGCCAATGCCTTGTAGGAAGGCTGCCGACTAGTGTACATTCAGACCAATGATAGTCAAGCGGATGGTATTCGAGGGGTACACTTTCACCATTTTCGCTGGCAAGAACGTTAGTTCCTGCTCTTTCCTGGCCGTTTCCTGTAATCGTACAGTGTTGTGAGACGGAGAAAGCCATGTGTGTCGATTCAAAGGTAAATGTAGCACCCCGAAATGATAACTGAGAGAGTCGAGGCAGTGGATGGTTATTAGGCGGTATTTTTTTTAAATGAATAACAGACGAAGTCCATCCCAAATGCCATTGCGGCCTTACCCGTGTCTGATCGTAGACAGGCTAGTATGGTTATTGTGGCACGTTGCTTTGGTTTGGTCCGGTTTGTTGATGAGATTGAAAGAGTGGATGGTATGCAGTAAATTATGAAGATGTTAGTTATTGACTGACATATTGCAGTAGTTATTTATATACCTTTTGAAATAGATTTTAATCCCAAAACCGCCTTATGTGGGTTATGCAATGCCAATAGCCATTCAATGCTAACGTTATCTCTGTAACCGTTTTGCCGAGAACAACACTGTCAGAAACGCCTGATCATGTATAGACAGATGGGTTTCTCCCACTTGCCATTTAAACTATTAATTCCCATACAAATAATGCTTTTAAAATGGTATATGATAATAATGAAGGCATGTTTGATTCAAGAAAAAACAGAAGCCACAAGTGTTTGTTGTTATAGGTAGCTAGATGGCTAACTAGTTAACCAACTAACTAGCTAGCTAACGTTACTAGCTAGCTACCACATGACAATTCAGACCATTTCACCTCACCAAGAGAGCAGTTTTAGCTTAACCACTTTTTCCTGGTTAAGCTAAGTCTTTATCTTCTCCTTTTCTGCTTTAGCAAAGAGACATCAGCAAATGATCTCGCAGATGGGCATCCATCCCATCATTACACACAGCGCAGAGGAGAGAAGTAGGCACTGAAAACAAGGAAGAGGAAAGGGGTGAGGAAGAAGTGGAGAAACAGGGGGACTCTCCTCTTCCCTGAGTGTCTTTCTCTTGTATCTAGCTCATTTTCCCCACCATCTACACCACCACTCCAATATTTGTCATTGGAGAATACACAGACGAAGGCCAAGTCAATTCTCTGCACTGGACTGAAAACAATTTTAGTAAGTTAATTATATGTTATTGATATGTGTACTCAGAATAATATTGATGATCTTGGATTAATTTAAAATTATTTTTTGTTTTTCCAATAGTTTTTTTAAGTACACATTCTGGGCAGTTTTCCGGATTCCCTGTCTTTTCTGACTGAGAGCAAGGCTGTTTTGTTCTCTATATCTTCTGTGGACTGGGCAACATGGCAGACCCCATCATGGACCTCTTTGATGATACGCCGCTGTTCAACCTGGATGCTCTGCCAGGCGATGCCTTCACCCAGGGTTCCTCAGACCCTGTGGAGGAGGCTCTGAAGCTGGCACTGGGGCAGATTGACCCCCCCTATGAACCCACCCCAGCTCTCTGCACACCAGTCACAGCTCCAATAATCCCAGACCCAGTCCCTGTGCAGCAGCAGGCCTCCGTCCCATTTGCCCTCCCTCAGACTGTTTCAATCGCTTCAACAGTACCTCAGACAACACTCTCTGTAGCCAGTAACACTAGTCGGGCTGCCACAGTCCTGCTGGGCTCACCTCTGACTGTCAATAGCTCTGCTGGCACCACACAACAGATCACAACACAACAATTCACCACACAGCAGCTCACACAGATCGCACAGCAGCTTACTCCTCAGCAGCTAGCTGCCATCACCCAGCAGGCCGGGGGGCAGGGAGGCTCCAAGATCGTCATCCTGAAAGGACCTGGGGGGCATGCACAGGTGCTGCAGACTGTTCCTGGGACAGGCTCTCAAGCGGGGAAGGTCACCTTTGCCAGGGTACTGTCTGGAACCCAACTTAGGCCTGGCATGCAGATACTGTCTGGGGGAACGGTCCTGAACCAAGCGTCTCCTGGGCAGGGACCGGTGAAGGTGGGGACTGGGATACAGAGGCTAGTTCAGTCGCCCAACGGACCCCTGAAACAGGTGCAGTTGATCTCCATGCCCCAGGGCCAGACGCAAACTGTCCAGATGCAAATACCGCAGGCCCAGCTTGCCCAATCGCAGCAAATCCAGCTACAACCCCAGACACAGGTACAGCTGCAGTCTACCATGCAAACACAGGTTACTGCCACTGCTACAGGCACCACTTCAGTACGACCACAAGGGGTTACCCTCACTACAGTACCACAGCAGGTAAGATTGCCCTTTGACTTTACCATCAGAATGATCAAATGCTATGTTTTGAGTAGTCAGGAATAGAGGTCGGCCGATTATGATTTTTCAACGCCGATACCGATTATCGGAGGACCCAAAAAAAAGCTGATACCGATTAATCGGTTGATTTTTGTTTACATTTTTTATTTGTAATAATGACAATTACAACAATACTGAATGAACACTTATTTTAACTTAATATAATACATCAATAAAATCAATTTAGCCTCAAATAAATAATGAAACATGTTCAATTTGGTTTAAATAATGCAAAAACCAAGTGTGGGAGAAGAAAGTAAAAGTGCAATATGTGCCATGTAAGAAAGCTAACATTTAAGTTCCTTGCTCAGAACATGAGTACATATGAAAGCTGGTGGTTCCTTTTAACATGAGTCTTCAATATTCCCAGGTAAGAAGTTTTAGGTTGTAGTTATTATAGGACTATTTCTCTCTATACCATTTGTATTTCATTAACCTTTGACTATTAGGTGTTCTTATAGGCACTTTAGTATTGCCAGTGTAACAGTATAGCTCCCGTCCCTCTCCTCGCTCCTACCTGGGCTCGAACCAGGAACACAACGACAACAGCCACCCTCGAAGCAGCGTTACCCATGCAGAGCAAGGGAAACAACTACTCCAAGTCTCAGAGCGAGTGACGTTTGAAACGCTATTAGCGCGCACACTGTTAACTAGCTAGCCATTTCACATCGGTTACACCAGCCTAATATCGGGAGTTGATAGGCATGAAGTCATAAACAACTGCTGGCAGAACCACAAAAGTGCTGTTTGAATGAGCAGTCAGTCTGCTCTATCAAATCATAGACTTAGTTAGAACATGATAACACACAGAAATACGAGCCTTAGGTCATTAATATGGCCGAATCTGGAAACCAATCATCTCGAAAACAAGACGTTTATTCTTTCAGTGAAATACGGAATCGTTCCGTATTTTATCTAACGGGTGGCATCCAAAAGTCTAAATATTCCTGTTACATTGCACAACCTTCAATGTTATGCCAGAATTATGTAAAATTCTGGCAAATTAGGCAGCCCAAACTGTTGCATATCCACTGACTCTGCGTGCAATGAACGCAAGAGAAGTGACACAATTTCACCTGGTTAATATTGCCTGCTAACCTGGATTTCTTTTAGCTAAATATGCAGGTTTAAAAATATATACTTCTGTGTATTGATTTTAAGAAAGGCATTGATGTTTAGGTGGTTAGGGGCGGCAGGGTAGCCTAGTGGTTAGAGCGTTGGACTAGTAACCGGAAAGTTGCAAGTTCAAACCCCCGAGCTGACAAGGTACAAATCTGTCAGTGTTAGTTAACTGTAAGGTTGCAAGATTGAATCCCCAGAGCTGACAAGGTAAAAAAAATATGTCGTTCTGCCCCTGAACGAGGCAGTTAACCCACCATTTCTAGGCCGTCATTGAAAGTAAGAATGTGTTCTTAACGGACTTGCCTAGTTAAATAAAGATTAAATAAAGGTGTTGAAATATATATATCCAAAAATACCGATATCCGATTCTTATGAAAACTTGAAATCGGCCCTAATTAATCGGCCGTTCCAATTAATCGGTCGACCTTTCGTCAGGAATACAGTGACCTGGTCTCCACCTCAGGTCTCAAGATTGTACATTTGTAATTTAATCAACATCTTCTCATTTCTAATTGATAATTGCTCTCACCTCAGGGTGAAGCTAAGAGGATTACCCTGGTGCTGCAGCAGCCCCATGGTGGCACGACCCAGGGGGGTGCTGTGACGGTGGGTGGTTCGGGTCAGCTGCAGCAGGGCCAGCAGCAGAGGCTGGTGTTGGGTAACCTCCCAGGGAAGCTGGTCCTCCAAGGGGGTCAGCTGGCTGCTCTCACCCAGGCCAGGGCAGGGCAGACGGGGGCGCAGCCTAAAGTACTTACCATCCAGCTGCAAGTGCAGCAGCAACCCAACCAACAGGGGGGACCCAAGGTAAGGAGGAGTGGCCTGAATTAGTCATTACAAAATGATCCTCATTTAACTAATCAGAAATACTGACCTGTTCTATGAAGACTTTGATCTGTAACTTGAACTGTCTCTGTCCTGCAGTTTCAGCTGGTGTCTGGAGGGCAAGGTAGCAGCCCACAGGTGGTTCAGATCTCCCAGGGGCAAGGTGGGCAGAGACTGGCCATGCCCCTCAAACTGCTGCTGCAACCACAGGTACACACACACATGCCTCATGTCTCAATATATGTAGTCCTGAATTACACATCTCACTAGTCAGTGTTTTTTTTTCTTTTTTTTTTCTCACTCTTAACTCGTCCATCTCTTTCCCCAGATGAGCTCCACCTCCACAGCAGGCGGTACCGTCTCCGTAGTGAAGGTCATCAACACCTCGGCTGCTGGCTCTGCCCCTTCCACCACCACCACCATGGCATCAACAGGGATACGGCTAGCCAAGGCCCAGGAGCCTGTACGGCGTGTGGAGACCCTGGGCAAGCAGGAGAAGGCCAACCGCATTGTGGCCGAGGCCATTGCCAGAGCAAAGGCCCGGGGAGAGAGGAACATTCCACGAGTCCTCAACCAGGACGAACTGCCTCCTGGACAGAAGGCTGCTGACAAAGGGGCTGCTGCAACGACCACTGGCACACCTGGAGCCAAGAAGAAGGGGGGAGGAGGCGGGAGTAAGAAGAAAAGCCCACCAGGGGCGGGGGGGAAGGGCATGGCTTGTGCTGAGAAGAAAGGCAAGGCCAAGGCAGCAGGTGGAGCTGCTGTAGGGACACCTGTAGGGGTGGCTGGAACCAGCGGCAGCAAAAGCAAAAGCAAGGCAAAGATCAAGTGAGTTTGTTAGGAGCAGTTTTGTCATTTAACTTTGAGCGTTCTATCTATTTTTTGAAACTGATCATTTTTCTCATCCTCTCTCTCCCCAGTACGATCACTCTAGTGGGGGGTAAGAAGAGGAAGAGGAATGCATCCTCAGACCACTCTGATGGGGACTTGAGCCCTGCCTCTCCCTCTAAGGCCCTGGAGGAGGACATGTTAGCAGTGAGACACATCCCTCCTACTGACACACACCTACACACAACACAACCACTTTTCCCCTCACACACATGCAGGACGCTACACTAAACTACAGTATAGTATGATCTCTAAATCTATCACCACTTCGTAAATGCCACTTCAATAAACGCACATCCCTGATTAGACATTTTATGAACATAATACGTTCAGTGTTGTACTGGCTGTTTGTCTTAGACTTCCTGACTGATGTCCTACTTGTTTGCATGTCACCCCCCCCCCCCCCCCCCACCAGAAGAGGCGCTCTAACCGTCAGGTGAAGAGGAAGAAGTACACGGAGGACTTGGACATCAAAATCACTGACGACGAGGATGAGCCGGAGGAGGACGTGGACGTAACCACGACGGCAGCGGTGGCGTCCATTACCGGAGGGGCCGCGGGGCAGCTGATGGGAGAGCAGCTCAAACAGGAGCTGCAGTTGGACGGGGATGGCCTTTCCAGCATGCAGTTCTTTGTGGTGAGTGGGAGATCTAATCAAGTTTGGGCTGTTCTGTTTTTTGTTTTGTTTATCACATGCAAATGACAGCTGTATAACACACATGTATATGTGTCACAGGAAAACCCCAACGAGGAAGATGCAGCAATTGTCGACAAAGTCTTGTCCATGAGGCTAACTAAGAAGGAGGTGAGTGTGCTTGCTGTGCTATTTATTTATTCTTTTAATTGTTAGTATTTATCGACTTTGCTGATTTTAAGAAGTTGCAAATCATTATGTATCTTTGTTCCTCTCTCCCTATTTTAAAGGTGTCTCCAGGACATTATATAAATGCTGAGGAATTCTTTGTCAAATATAAGAACTAGTAAGTGTCACTCTCTTTCCTTATGTTCATTACACTTTGGTGTGCTAATCCCTTATTACGGTCTATTGACCAAAATACTGGTGTGGGATCCATTAAATTGTTTGGAGTATCCGTAGCTTACCCCTCAACCCTCCTGTTCCTGCACTCAGCTCCTATATGCACTGTGAGTGGGCCACTCTGGAGCAGCTGGAGAGAGACAAGAGGATCCACCAGAAGCTGAAGAGATTCAAGATCAAACACGCACAGATGAGACTCCTCTTACAGGAGGTAAGGGAATGCTATGGCCTCTTTCACAGAAAAGTGGTAGCCCTCCGATTTGACAAGTAGATGGGAATGTGTATAGAGATGAACTACAGGGATCATAGTCGGTGTCTCTTTTGTTTCTTCTCCTTTCTGTGCCCCTGTCCCCAGGAGGAGGAGCCCTTCAACCCAGACTATGTGGAGGTGGACCGGATCCTGGATGAATCCAACAGTGTGGACAAGGACAACGGAGAGGTGAGTTTAAGTCCCACACCATGCCTCTGAAATCTGTGAGGATGCAGCACTCCTGCCGGACTAAATTCTGATTTCTCAAGGACAAATCTTGAAATCTGTCACCATGAATTTAAACCACAAATTGATCTCGTGAAAATTCAGAGTCAGGATTATTTCTGGGTTGGGGCGGCAGGGTAGCCTAGTGGTTAGAGCGTTGGACTAGTAACCGGAAGGTTGCAAGTTCAAACCCCCCAAGCTGACAAGGTACAAATCTGTCGTTCTGCCCCAGAACAGGCAGTTAACCCACTGTTCCTAGGCCGTCATTGAAAATAATAATTTGTTCTTAACTGACTTGCCTGGTTAAATAAAATAAATGTATCTAAAAGTGTATTGTGTCTCCTCAGCCGGTGGTTTATTACTTGGTGAAGTGGTGCTCTCTGCCCTATGAAGACGCCACCTGGGAGCTGAGGGAGGACGTGGATGAGGACAAGGTGGTGGAGTTTAGGAAGATCCAGGACCGCCAACCTCAGCTCAAGAGAACGGTGAGTGTCAGATGCTGTGTGTGGTTATTCACCGGTTGTGTGTGTTTGCCACGTTCCATGTGAGGGCCACTGCTCTAGTCTCCTATGTCATCATTCCTCAGTCTAAACCATTCACTCATCTCATTAGCCCCGACCCCAAGCGGCTGCATGGAAGAAGCTGGAGGAATTCAGAGAGTACAAGAGTGGGAACGTACTTCGAGAATACCAGCTAGAGGGAGTCAACTGGCTGCTCTTCAACTGGTACAACAGGTACTGACTGACATTAATTTATGTGCTTTTGAATGCATTTCATATCCCATTATTTACATGCATACACACATGCATACACAGTCAAAAGTTTGGACACACCTACTTATTCCAGAGTTTTTCTTTATTTTTACTATTTTCTACATTGTAGAATAATAGTAAAGACATCAACTATAAAATAACACGTGGAATCATGTAGTAACCAAAAAAGTGTCAGGCCAGTCAAAATATATTTGAGATTCTTCAAAATAGCCACCCTTTGCCTCGATGACCGCTTTGCACACTCTTGGCATTCTCTCAACCAGCTTCATGAGGTAGTCACCTGGAATGCATTTCAATTAACAGGTGTGCCTTGTTAAAAGTTAATTTGTGGAATTTCTTTCTTTAATGTGTTAGAGACAATCAGTTGTGTTGTGACAAGGTAGGGGTGGTATACAGAAGATAGCCCTATTTGTTATAAGACCAAGTCCATATTATGGCAAGAACAGCTCAAATAACAAAGAGAAATGACAGTCCGTCATTACGTTAAGACACGAAGGTCAGTCAATGCAGAAAATTTCAAGAACTTTGAACATTTCTTCAAGTGCAGTTGCAAAAACCATCGGGCGCTATGATGAAACTGGCTCTCATGAGGACCGCCACAGGAATGGAAGAGGATATGTTCATTAGTTACAAGCCTCATAAATTGCAGCCCAAATAAGTGCAAGTAACAGACACATCATCATCAACTGTTCAGAGAAGACTGCGTGAATCAGGCCTTCATGGTCAAATTGCTGCAAAGAAACCACTACTAAAGGACACCAATAAGAAGAAGAGACTTGCTTGTGCCAAGAAACACGAGCAATGGACATTAGACCAGTGGAAATGTGTCGTTTTTGTGGTTCCAACTCATACTACTCATGAGATGCAGAGTAGGTGAACGGATGATCTCTGCATGTGTAGTTTCTACCGTATCTAAAATTCAAGGCACATTTAACCAGCATGGCTACCACAGCATTCTGCAGCTATACGCCATCCCATCTGGTTTGCGCTATCATTTGTTTTTCAACAGGACAATGACCCAACACACTTCCTGGCTGTGTAAGGGCTATTTGACCAAGAAGGAGAGTGATGGAGTGCTGCATCAGATGACCTGGCCTCCACAATCGCCCAACCTCAACCCAATTTGGGATGAGTTGGACCGCAGTGAAGGAAAAGCAGCCAACAAGCGCTCAGCATATGTGGGAACTCCTTCAGGACTGTTGAGAGAATGCCAAGAGTGTGTAAAGCTGTCATCAAGGCAAAGGGTTACTACTTTGAAGATCATCAAATCTCAAATATATTTTGATGTAACACTTGGTTATTACATGATTCCATATGTGTTATTTCATAGTTTTCATGTCTTCACTAATATTCTACAATGTAAAAATTAAGAAAAACCCTTGAATGAGTAGGTGTCCAAACTTTTGACTGGTCTGCCTACTCAGCAAAAAAAGAAATGTCCCTTTCTCAGGACCCTGTCTTTCAAAGATTTCCCATGCTTGTTAAATGAACCATAAACAATTAATGAACATGCACCTGTGGAACAGTCGTTTTAATAAATAGGGCTCGGCCCCTTTTTGTCCTCATTTTCCGCCTGAATGATGAGCCCAAAGTAAACTGCCTGTTGCTCAGGCCCTGAAGCCAGGATATGCATGTAATTGGTACCATTGGAAAGAGAACACTTTTTGAAGTTTGTAGAAATGTTAAAATAATGTAGGAGAATATAACAATACATATGGTAGGAGAAAATCCAAAGAAAAACCAACCAGATTTTATTTTTTTATTTTATGGACCATCCTCTTAAAATGGCAAGTATAAGGTCATACTTCAATAGGGTGTCAGCGGTCTATGTTCAAGGTTTCCGGCTTGTAACGTAAAAAAACTAAAAATAAATAACAGTTTAAGTAGAAGGACAGTCTTGGATATTCGTGTTTGCGTGCACCATGAAGACAGGACGCACCTGCCCAAAATCGGTTTCCTATTTAACATACTACTTTCCATAAGAAATATTATTGTTTGATTACATTTAGGGTATCTGAGGAGTGAATAGAAATGTATTTTGACTTGTTGAAACAGTTTAGGGGTAGATTTTCAGAGTCCTTTCTCTGCATGTTGAACGAGTGGATTACTCATGGCGCCAACTAAACTGACTTTTGGGATATAAAGAAGGATTTTATCTAACAAAACGACACTACATGTTATAGCTGGGACCCTTTGGATGACAAATCAGAGGAAGATTTTAAAAAAGTGAATATTTAATCGCTATTTATGAAACCTGTGTCAGTGGAAAAATATTTTGTGTGGCACCGTCCTCAAACAATCACATGGCATGTTTTCGCTGTATTAGCTACTGTAAATCGGACAGTGCGGTTAGATTAACAAGAATTTAAGCTTTCAACCGATATGACACTTGTATGTACCTAAATGTTTCATATCCATAATTTTTATGATTATTTATTTGAATTGTTCGCCCTCCAGTATCACCGGAAGTTGTCCCGCTTGCGGGACGCCTAGCCCTAAAAGGTTTTAAGACACTAACAGCTTATAGATGGTAGGCAATTAAGATCACAGTTATGAAAACGTAGGACACTGAAGAGGCCTTTCTACTGACTCTAAAAAAACACCAAAAGAAAGATGCCCAGGGTCCCTGCTCATCTGTGTGAACTTGCCTTAGGCATGCTGCAAGGAGGCATGAGGACTGCAGATGTGGCCAGGGCAATAAATTGCAATGTCTGTACTGTGAGACGCCTAAGACAGCGCTACAGGGAGACAGGATGGATAGCTGATCGTCTTCGCAGTGGCAGACCACGTGTAACAACACCTGCACAGGATCGGTAGATCTGAACATCACACCTGTAGGACAGCTACAGGCTGGCAACATTAACTGCCCGAGTTACACCAGGAACGCACAATCCCTTTATCAGTGCTCAGACTGTCCGCAATAGGCTGAGAGAGGCTGGACTGAGGGCTTGTAAGGCAGGTCCTCACCAGACATCACCGGCAACAACGTCGCCTATGGGCACAAACCGAACGTCGCTGGACCAGACGGGACTGGCAAAAAGTGCTCTTTAACGGCGAGTCGCGGTTTTGTCTCACCGGGGGTGATGGTCGGATTCGCGATTATCGTCAAAGAAATGAGCATTACACCGAGTCCTGTATTCTGGAGTGGGATCCATTTGGAGGTGGAGGGTCTGTCATGGTCTGAGGCGGTGTTTCACAGCATCATCGGACCGCGCTTGTTGCCAATGCAGTCAATCTCAATGCTGTGCATTACACCGAGTCCTGCGTTTACAGGGAAGACATCCTCCTCCATCATGTGGTACCCTTCCTGCAGGCTCATCTTGACATGACACTCCAGCATGACAATGCCACCAGCCATACTGCTCGTTCTGTGTGGGATTTCCTGCAAGACAGAAATGTCAGTGTTCTGCCATGGCCAGCGAAGAGCCCGGATCTCAATCCTATTGAGCACGTCTGGGACCTGTTGGATCGGCGGGTGAGGGCTAGGGCCATTCCCCCCCCCCCCCCAGAAATGTCAGGGAACTTGCAGGTGCCTTGGTGGAAGAATGAGGAAACATCTCACAGCAAGAACTGGTGCAGTCATGAGGAGGAGATGCACTGCAGTACTTAATGCAGCTGGTGGCCACACCAGATACTGACTGTTAATTTTGATTTTTGACCCCCCCCCCCCCCCCCCCTTTGTTTAGGGACACATTATTCCATTACTGCTCGTCACATGTCTGTGTTACCTGTTCAGTTTGTCTCAGTTGTTGAATCTTATGTTCATACAAATATTTACACATGTTAAGTTTGCTGAAAATGAATGCAGTTGACAGAGGACGTGTCTTTTTTTGCTGTGTGTGCGTGCACACTTGTATTGCCAATGTATTGACACATCTTCTCGCCCTACAGGCAGAACTGTATCCTGGCTGATGAGATGGGTCTAGGGAAGACCATCCAGTCCATATCTCTGCTGTCTGAGGTGCTTGGTGCCGGGGTCCAAGGCCCCTTCCTGGTCATCGCCCCCCTCTCCACCATCACCAACTGGGAGAGGGAGTTCGCCACCTGGACTGACATGAATGCCATCGTCTACCACGGCAGCCTGGCCAGCAGGCAGATGATCCAGCAGTACGAGATGTACTGCAAGGACGACAAGGTGTGTGTCTGTCTTGCATTCTGTTTGTGGAACAGAAGAATGGATTACAGTGGTTGAGTACTAGTGTTATTCTGCAGTAGGACCTGTTGGAAGACATTGATTCTCTCGTGTACAGATTATACGGTTCTTGGTACATCGTCATCTAGCTCCTCTAACTAGTGTTGTATTACATTTTCTCTGTAGGACCATCTGATCCCAGGGGCATATAAATTTGAAGCCCTGATCACGACTTTTGAGATGATTCTGTCCGACTGCCCTGAGCTGAGGGAGATCTCCTGGCGCTGTGTGATCATTGATGAAGCCCACCGCCTCAAGAACCGCAACTGCAAGCTGCTGGACAGCCTCAAGATGCTGGACCTGGTGAGTGTTCATGAGATCGACTAAGGGCTAGATTCTGTCAGATCCATGCTAGCCGACATCTCCGTAGCGGTTGTTTTGGCGTGTCGGAGGTGGAACTGCAATAGATCTGTCAAATCCACAAGCAGCTCCTTGCGTTACCTTATTGCGAACACTGCTATTGGATGCAACCAAACCACTCCCGACTTAATATCTGACAAATCCCGTGCAGAAGTTAATACAACCGTGTTACAAGTTCAAACACCCAAATGTGTGATGTTCTATTGCCTACTACACCTCGATTAGACTGATAGGCTTTAACCCCCCCCATCATCCAAATTAACATGACAACATGCGTGAACTTGTGGTTATTTCCGCCAACGATAGAAAGTGTCAACTATCGGCATATTAAACTTTTAGCGCAGTAGGGATAATAAGGAAGAGAGTGGTTGGTGACACAGGAGCAGCCGATTACCGATTTGTCAGCTCTTACCGCAGTTGCACCACCAAAACGGCCGCTATGCAGATTTCATCCAATGCGGGTTAGCGCTCGATCTGATTTTAAATTGAGGCCTAAGGGACAGGGGGACAAATGTATTTCTTGTGATGTGACAACGTTGGTCTTTTGTGGAAGCGACAGAATGACTCCCCCTCCTGTTTTGCCACTCACCCCTTCTTCATTCTCTCTCCTCCGCTCCACTCTGTTCCTGTCCTCCCTGGTTCTCAGGAGCATAAGGTGCTTCTGACAGGCACTCCCCTCCAGAACACAGTGGAGGAGCTCTTCAGTCTGCTGCACTTTCTTGAGCCAGCTCAGTTCTCCTCGGAGTCCGAGTTCTTACGTGACTTTGGAGACCTCAAAACCGAGGAGCAGGTCCAGAAGCTCCAAGCTATTCTGAAGCCTATGATGCTGCGCAGACTCAAAGAGGATGTGGAGAAGAACTTGGCGCCAAAACAGGAGACCATCATTGAGGTAAGAGTTTATGCATAATGTTGCACCATATAACCAAGGTGACCTTGTATATGAGCATTATATTATTTTTTCGGAATGGACCATAACTATCAAGCTCAATACAACCGATCTACACAGGTGGAGCTGACAGATGTGCAGAAGAAATACTACCGGGCCATCCTAGAGAGGAACTTTAGTTTCCTCAGCATGGGGGCAACCAGCAACAGCAACGTCCCCAATCTGCTCAACACCATGATGGAGCTGCGCAAGTGCTGCAACCACCCCTACCTCATCACAGGTACCTCACACCCAACACTACACTACACGTCAATACCCTTCCTCCTTCAAAAACACAACCCCAATAGCATATCCTCTTAATGCAGCTAGCCTGCTATCACCTGCGACTTACCACAGGTTCTGTTGAACTAACATCAGTACAACCCATCATGGAAAACTCCTGTCTTCATACCATTCCCAGGATGTTAATATAATAACCCCCGTCCTCTCTTCTGTCCAGGGGCGGAGGAGTCTATTGTGGCTGAGCTGAGGGAGGTGTACGACCCCATGGTGCCAGACTTCCACCTGCAGGCCCTGGTGAGATCTGCAGGCAAGCTGGTCCTGCTGGACAAACTGCTGCCTCGCCTGAAGGCCGGGGGACACAAGGTGCTCATCTTCTCCCAGATGGTGCGCTGCCTGGACATCCTGGAGGACTACCTCATCAACAAGAGGTATAGTCGGGTTAGCTGACAACGTCAAGAAAACGATGCCCGCAATTCAATGGGGCAGATACAGTGGGGAGAACAAGTATTTGATACACTGCTGATTTTGCAGGTTTTCCTACTTACAAAGCATGTAGAGGTCTGCAATTATTATCATAGGTACACTTCAACTATGAGAGACGGAATCTAAAACAAAAATCCAGAAAATCACATTGTATGATTTTTAAGTAATTAATTTGCATTTTATTGCATGACATAATTATTTGATACATCAGAAAAGCAGAACTTAATATTTGGTACAGAAACCTTTGTTTAAAATTACAGAGATCATACGTTTACTGTAGTTCCTGACCAGGTTTGCACACACTGCAGCAGGGATTTTGGCCCACTCCTCCATACAGACCTTCTCCAGATCCTTCAGGTTTCAGGGCTGTCACTGGGCAATACGGACTTTCAGCTCCCTCCAAAGATTTTCTATTGGGTTCAGGTCTGGAGACTGGCTAGGCCACTCCAGGACCTTGAGATGCTTCTTACAAAGCCACTCCTTAGTTTCCCTGGCTGTGTGTTTCGGTTCGTTGTCATGCTGGAAGACCCAGCCACGACCCATCTTCAATGCTGTTACTGAGGGAAGGAGGTTGTTGGCCAAGATCTCGCGATACATGGCCCATCCATCCTCCCCTCAATACGGTGCAGTCGTCCTGTCCCCTTTGCAGAAAAGCATCCCCAAAGAATAATGTTTCCACCTCCATGCTTCAGGGTTGGGATGGTGTTCTTGGGGTTGCACTCATACTTCTTCTTCCTCCAAACATGGCGAGTGCAGTTTAGACCAGATAGCTCTATTTTTGTCTCATGAGACCACATGACCTTCTCCCATTCCTCCTCTGGATCATCCAGATGGTCATTGGCAAACTTCAGACGGGCCTGGACATGCGCTGGCTTGAGCAGGGGGATCTTGCGTGATCTGCTAGATTTTAATCCATGACTACGTAGTGTTTTACTAATGGTTTTCTTTGAGACTGTGGTCCCAGCTCTCTTCAGGTCATTGACCAGGTCCTGCCGTGTAGTTCTGGGCTGATCCCTCACCTTCCTCATGATCATTGATGCCCCACGAAGTGAGATCTTGCATGGAGCCGCAAATCGAGGGTGATTGACCTTCATCTTGAACTTCTTCCATTTTCGAATAATTGCGCCAAAAGTTGTTGCCTTCTCACCAAGCTGCTTGCCTATTGTCCTGTAGCCCATCCCAGCCTTGTGCAGTTCTACAATTTTATCCCTGATGTCCTTACACCCTCTCTGGTCTCGGCCATTGTGGAGAGGTTTGATTGAGTGTGTGGACAGGTGTCTTTTATACAGGTAACAAGTTCAAGCAGGTGCAGTTAATACAGGTAATGAGTGGAGAACAGGAGGGCTTCTTAAAGAAAAACTAACAGGTCTGTGAGAGCCAGAATTTTTACTGGTTGGTAGGTGATCAAATACTTGTGTCATGCAATAAAATGCAAATGAATTACTTAAAAATCATACAATGTGATTTTCTGGATTTTTGTTTTAGATTCTGTCTCTCACAGTTGAAGTGTACCTATGATAAAAATTACAGACCTCTACATGCTTTGTAAGTAGGAAAACCTGCAAAATCGGCAGTGTATCAAATACTTGTTCTCCCCACTGTATGTTTGTGTTGTGATTCTGGCTAGCCAGATAGCTAGCAACAATGACGAGGAGCTGCCATGTTGTGAATCATAAGTGGCTCGTTTCAGCTAGTTTTTTAGGTTGTTCTTGATACCTTGTCTTGTTTTGACTGATGTTTATGCTAATAGGGCTAGAATTCACTAGCTAGCTAACCAACTGTAATGATGTGTTTGAGACAAATATGCAAATGTATTTCATATCAAATTGTATTCATCACATGCGTTGAATACAACAGGTGTAGACATTTACATTTTAGTAATTTAGCAGACGCTCTTATCCAGAGCGACTTAGTTAGTGCATTCATCTTAAGATGGTTAGGTGGGACAACTGGGAAATGCTTACTTATGAGGCCTTAAACAACAATGCAGTTTAAAAAATATATATAATTAAGTAAAATGTGCTAAATAAACGAAAGGAAAAATGGTAACACAAATAACGAGGCTATATACAAGGGGTACTGGTACAGAGTCAATATGCAGGGAACGGGATATACGATGTAATATGTACACGTAGGTAGGGGTAAAGTGATAATAAACAAGAGTAACAGCAGTGTGTGTGAAGGATTGTGTGTGTGGTGTCAATGTAGTGTGTGTGAGTGTACATCGAGTCAGTGCAAAAAAAATTATAAATAGAATACAAGTAGTGTGGGTAGTCATTTGGTTAACTGTTCAGCAGTCATGGCTTGGGGGTGGAAGCTGTTTAGGAGCCTTTTGCTCCCAGACTTGGCGCTCCGGTACTACTTGCCATGCGGTAGCAGAGAGAACAGTATGACCGCCTGGTATAGAGGTCCTGGATGGAAGGAAGCTTGGCCCCAGTGATGTACTGGGCCGTACGCACTACCCTCTAGCGCCTTGCGGTCAGATGCCGAGCAGTTGCCATACCAGGCTTTGACACAACCAGGATGCTCTCGATTATGCAGCTGTTGAACTTTTTGATGAAATTAGGTCCCATGCTAAACCTTTTCAGCCGTCTGAGGAGGAAGAAGCATTGTCGTGCCCTCTTCACAACTGTGTTGGTGTGTTTGGACCCTGAAAGGTTATTAGTGATGTGGATTCCAACGAACTTGACGCTCTCGACCCGCTCCACTACAGCCCTATTGATGTGAATGGGGTGTGTGCTCAGCCCTCATTTTCCTCTGGTCTCTGATCTCTTCCCTATAGGCTGTCTCATCATCATTGGTGATCAGGCCTACTACGGTCTTGTCGTCAACAAACTTAATGAGGGTGTTGGAGTCGTGCATGGCCACGCAGTCGTGGGTGTACAGGGAGTACAGGAGGGGACTAAGCACACACCCCTGAGGGGACCCCGTGTTGAGGGTCAGCGTGACTGATATCTACACCCTCCACCTGGGGGCTGCCTGTCAGGAAGTCCAGGATCCAGTTGCAGAGGGAGGTGTTCAGTCCCAGGGTCCTTTAGCATAGTGATGACCTTGGAGGGCCGCTATGGTGTTGAACGCTGAGCTGTCGTCAATGAACAGCATTCTCACGTAGGTGTTCCTTTTCTCTAGGTGGGAAAGGGCAGTGTGGAGTGCAATAGAGTGTGTCATCTGTAGATTTGGAGTGGGTCCAGGGTATCTGGGATGATGTTGTGAGCCATGACTAGCCTTTTCAAGGCATTTCATGGCTGCAGATGTGCGTACTACGTCAATTAGCCAGGTTACCTTGACGTTCTTGGGAACAGGGACTATGGTTGTCTGTAGGGTTGAGCGATGTCTGGAATGACACATCGTCCCATCGACCTGTCCAAACATTGTTGATATACTATTGTATCGTCTTTATTTATCCGGGGCAGGGGGAAGCGCTCGTTCCGTTGCCTAGCAACACATTAAGCAAGCTGTAATGCAGCCTGTCATACAAACCACCCAAAAAAATGTAGAAAAAAGTCTAATCATTAGACTACGACGTGGAAATCATCATACCAATAGTGTATTTTCTTGTGTGCAAATAAATAAATATACTGAACAAAAATATATATTCAACATGTAAGGTGTTTCCTGAGCTGAAATAAAGGACCTAAAATGTTTTCCATATGCACAAAAAGCTTATTTCTCCTATGCCAAGATAATCCATCCACCTGCCAGGTGTGACATATCAAGAATCTGATTAAATGGCATAATCATTACACAGATGCACCTTGTGCTGGGGACAATGAAAGGTCACACAACACAATGCCACAGATGCCTCAAGGTTTGAGAGAGCATGCAATTGGCCTGCTGATTGCAGGTATGTCCACCAGAGCCGTTTCCAGATAATTGAATGTTAATTTCTATACCATCTGCCGCCTCCAATTTGGCAGCACCTCCAACCAGCCTCACAACCGCAGACCACGTGCAACCACGCCAGCACCGGACCTCCCCATCCAGCTTCTAAACCTGAGAGATCATCTGAGATGAGCCACCCGGACAGCTGATGAATTCTGTCCGTAATTAAGCCCTTTTGTGGGGAAAAAAATGTATGCTGATAGGCCCAGCCAAACTCCCCAGGGGGTGGGACTAGCTCCCAAGTGGGTGGGCTTATGGCTACGCCCCTGCCTAGTCATGTGAAATCCATAGATTAGGGCCTAATGAATTTTTTGTTCAGTATAAATAAATATAAGCCAATTTATATGGTGATATGTGGCACCGATAACTTTGAATGTTGATTTGGAACCAAAGGTTGTAGGCCTACAGTGTGATACGAGACCCTTTTCAAAGGTGATTTTCAGACAATTTCACTGGGCAGTCTTCTTGGGAGAGTTAAGCAAACGGTCATTCTCAGTGCACAACACTAGGCCAGCGCAGAGCTCACGTCCAACCTACCTTAAGATGTTATCGGAGGAGATGATGACCCACTGGCATGGTGGAGAGGGAATGAGGGTCGCTTTCCGCTCTTGGCCAACGTCGCCCTCAGATGCAGCTGTGCAAAAGGCGTTCCGTCTGTACGTGTTTTCAGTAGGCCTATAGCAGGCAATATTGTTACCTTAGGGAGGTTCATATAATGTAAAATAAAAATTGTCCAAATTTGTTTTTTCATCGCTCTTTTTAGTTGTTTAATTTTCAAAGCCTGTATTCACAGATGCGTCTTAATTTGAAATAAATGTAGGCTAGAATATTCAGTGGTGTTCCTTACATTTATTTGCACTGTAATTTATTTGGTTAATTTCTTGTTTATTTAATTTATTTATTAATTTTTCTCCCGCTTATTGAAAGTGCTGCTGTGGGAGCTTATGTTATGCCTGTTGTGCAATTCAAGGATATGAATATACACTTCCACGATAATATAAATGTAGATGTTAAACTTGTACAAGTAACCTTTTACTGCAAATTTTATTGACTGTAGCCTAGTGTAGGACTATATTATGGTCTCTGGTTTACAGGGATTTTCTGGTGGAGGCCAGAAACTTAAGATTTGTTTAAACTTCCCATTAAATTATTATATCTTGCATTTGTTGGTTCTCTTTATTATTATAATATCATTTTTTTGGGCTATTCACAAACAAGTTTCTGAGAGAGAACTCTGTTACTGGCCTGGATTCATTTGAAAGTTGATCATGAAAGATCTGCTTAGGCAAATAGGAATAGGTCGGGCATTTGGTGTGACACCTGGCTGTGAGCTGCACTATTGTGAGCTTCCCGACTCCGGCGGTGCAAGTCATGTTCAAATAGGTTATATCGTCTATTTAAAAAAAAAAAATGTATACCAACTATCGTCTGTCACGTCACCACATTGTTGCCATCAACGATGTCTGTCAAACATAGTTGATTTACTACTGTATCGTCCAACCCTTGTGGTCTGCTTGAAACATGTAGGTATCACAGAATGGGTCAGGGAGAGGTTGAAAATGTCAGTGAAGACACTTGCCGGCTGGTCAGCGCATGCTCTGAGTAGGCATCCTGTTTATCCATCTGGCCCTGCAGACTTGAATGTTAACCGGTTTTAAAGGTCTTACTCATATCGGCTACGGAGAGCGGGATCACAGTTGTCCACAACAGCTGGTGCTCTTATGCATGGTTCAGTGTTGCTTCCCTTGAAGTGAACATAGAAGGCATTTAGCTCATCTGGTAGGCTCACGTCACTGTGCAGCTTGTGGCTGGGCTTCACTTTGTAATCCGTGATAGTTTGCAAGCCCTGGCACATCCGGCGAGCCTCCGAGTCGGTGTAGTAGGATTCGATCTTAGTCCTGTATTTATGTTTTCAATAAATATTGGAGATGTAAACTATTTTTCATGTTGTCAACAATCTAAGCCAACCCTGTCTGTTTTTTCCCCATAGTTGTGCATGTCAGTTTTGTTGCTTAACAACCAACCCCTCTATGGAGCTGTAGATAGACTACCTCATCAACAAGAGAGATGGGCATGTTGATTTAAAAACTAGATTTTGTTATGAAGAGTAATCTAGATGAGTAAGAGGTTGCCTTTATCATTGTTCTGCCCAGATATCTGTACGAGCGTATTGATGGCAGAGTGAGAGGGAACCTGCGTCAGGCAGCCATTGATCGCTTCAGCAAACCAGACTCGGACCGTTTCGTCTTCCTGTTGTGTACCCGGGCTGGAGGCCTGGGCATCAACCTGACTGCTGCTGACACCTGTGTCATCTTTGACTCAGACTGGAACCCTCAGAATGATCTGCAGGTGATGTCTGACCTTTTGATCTCAGGCTCCCTCTTTTGTCTGGGTTCTTCTAATGTTTCATCCTATTTCCCTTACCACGCTGTACAAATAGCATCTGATTGTACTAACCCTGCCTTCTCTCAACAGGCTCAGGCGCGGTGTCACCGTATCGGCCAGTCCAAGGCGGTGAAGGTGTACCGTCTGATCACCAGGAACTCCTATGAGAGGGAGATGTTGGACAAGGCTAGCCTCAAACTGGGTCTGGACCGGGCTGTACTGCAGAGCATGAGTGGCAACAAGGAGAGCAACGTCAACGGAGTAAGGAGGCCCAAAATATTATTTACTTACGTACTATATTATTTTTAAGCCTGCGGTTTGTTTGGATGCCAACCATCTGGTTAATATCTCTTCTTCCAACCGCTTCTCAGCAAATCCAGCAGTTCTCTAAGAAGGAGATCGAGGACCTCCTGAGGAAGGGGGCGTACGCTGCCATCATGGACGAGGAGGACGAGGGCTCCAAGTTCTGCGAGGAGGACATTGACCAGATTCTCCAGAGGAGAGCAACCACCATCACCATTGAGAGTGAGGGCAAGGGCTCCACCTTCTCCAAGGCCAGCTTTGTGGCCACCGAGAACAGGACCGACATCGCCCTGGACGACCCCGAGTTCTGGCAGAAGTGGGCCAAGAGGGCAGACATTGACTTTGATTCCATGAACAGGAAGGTAATGTGAAGGGCTCCATTCTGTGTGCGCACTACCTTTCTCAATGTGTTTTGTGAAAAGTTAATTTTTCTCCCATCCTCCCTGTAGAACACTCTGGTGATTGACACACCCAGAGTAAGGAAGCAGACCCGTCAGTTCGCTACCCTGAGGGGCGAGGGCGGGGAGATCTCTGACCCCGACAGCGACGACGAGTATCCGCCCGCCAATTCCCGGCAGTCCCGGTCCTCAAGGCGCTCCGAGCGCCACACCGGAAATGGCTATGGCCGCACCGATTGCTTCCGTGTGGAGAAACACCTTCTTGTTTACGGGTAGGTGGACCTGACTAAGGCCTAGAGGTTTTTTTTCTGGACAGGTGTAGTTACAATACACGTGAGAGTAAAGTTATGACCGGATTTTCTACCAAAGCAAGCTCCACGCTATTGTGCAGAGGTCTCCTTTCTCACTCTGCCACCTCCTGTGCTTGTCCAGGTGGGGGCGCTGGCGGGACATCCTGTCTCATGCACGCTGTAAGCGGCGCCTCGGGGAGCGTGACGTGGAGACCATCTGCAGGGTCATCCTTGTCTTCTGCCTGCTGCATTACCGTGGCGACGAGAACATCAAGAGTTTCATCTGGGAGCTCATCACCCCCCCAGAGAATGGCCGGGAACCACACACACTCCTCAACCACTCTGGTATGTATGACCGTTATAGAACCACACACTCTTCAACCACTCTGAATGTGTCTTACAACCTCCATCCACCCATTGTCTAAATGTTTCTTGCTCTGTTTTGGGTAACTGTTTACATGTTTGTGTTGATGTATTTTCTCTGTCTTTAGCGTTGCCTTCCAGGGTTGTGAGTTAAATGTGCCAATGTGTTTCTAGGTCTGTCCATCCCTGTTCCTCGGGGCAGGAAGGGGAAGAGGGTGAAGGCCCAGAGCTCATTTGACGTTCAGAAGGTGGAGTGGATCCGCAAGTACAACCCCGACTCCCTGCTTCTGGACGACAGCTACCGCAAACATCTCAAGCACCAGTGCAACAAGTCTGTGTGTTTTCACCCTAGAGAGGACTGAAGTGTTTGTGCACAGTATCAGAGCATTAACCCTTTCCTTGTCTTCAGGGTGTTGCTGAGAGTGCGTATGCTGTACTACCTGAGACAGGAAGTCATTGGAGAACACGCCGATTCTGTGCTGAGAGGAGCCGATGCCAGGTATCACCCTATTAAAATGACTCATTACTTGCTAAATGCATATCTACACACACACACACATACTGAATCTGTCTGTGTCCTCATAGGGATATTGACATCTGGATGCCTGAGATGGAGCAGCAGGAGGTGCCATCAGGCTGGTGGGATACAGAGGCAGACCGCTCCCTCCTCGTCGGTGTCTTCAAACACGGTCTGCGTTTTCAATGTCAAAGTCTTTAGGCGTTTTGTTTACTTGTCAGAATGAATACCTTGTGTTTATCAGTAGGAACGTGGTGCTGGGTGTTTGTAGTAACTCCTGTCTTGTTGCTCCAGGGTATGAGATGTACACCACCATGCGCGCCGACGACTGTCTCTGTTTCCTGGAGAGAGCTGGTCGCCCTGACGACCAGGCCATTGATGCGGAGCAGCACTCTGCAGACGCAGAGCTGGGAGACGGGTGAGCTACGCTGGCTAACCTTATTAGCACTTCGCTGAACAACCCGCTAACTTTATATCACTAAACTCTTTAGAGCTGGCCTCACCCCCATTAACTTGACAAATTGGTGGCTGAGACTTTGTTTTTGCCCCCCCCCAGAGGAGACGATGACAAGTATTCTGAAGACCCAGAGTTCAAGCCTGCGTCAAGGCACACCAAAGACCTGTACGAGGAGGTGTGAATCCGTACTTAATCTTCTCGTAGATTGATTTTGGTTAGAAAATATTGCTTTTATGTTCATGACAATCCCTCTCCCCCAGGCTGACTCCATGAACATGAGTGACGATATTTGTGTCGATGACAAGCCGGGGCCTGTTAAAACCAAGGGACCGCCTTCTGGCCTGTCAGGAGCCTGTGAGTGGCCGACCAGCTCGTCACTTACCGCGCGGCTCCGGCGTCTGATCACCGCATACCAGCGCAGCTACAAGAGAGAGCAGCTGAAGGTGGAGGCAGCAGAGAAGGGCGACCGCAAGCGCAGGAGGTGTGAGCAGGCCAGTAAGCTGAAGGAGATTGCACGCCAGGAACGCCAACAGAGGTACCAACTACTACCCTCAACTATTAACTCTGCAAGCATATGTGTCCTGAATCTGAGGTACAGTTGTTGTGTTTGTTTAATGTGTCCGTATGCTGTAACCTTACACAATCATCTGGTATAAGACTCGGAGTGGGTTTTAAGTGTTCCACTATTTTAAACATCTGTCTTGTGTGTCTTGACTTTCTCTCCTAGGTGGACCCGCAGAGAGGAGTGTGATTTCTACCGTGTGGTGTCCACGTTCGGTGTCGAGAGGATAAAAGAGCCAAATGCCCAAGAGGGGGAGGATGCTAAACTGGAATGGGCCCGCTTCCGAACCTTCGCCCGTCTGGACAAGAAGACGGACGAGAGTCTGAGTCGCTACTTCCGCTGTTTCATGGCCATGTGCCGGAGGGTGTGCAACCTGCGGCCCGCCCGCGGAGAAGGTCAGAACCGTATCACAGCATTATTAAATACAGGATATTGAGAAGTGTAATCCCTTGACGCGGTCAAATATAATAGAGCATGGTGTTGGATATGTGGGTTGATTTGGAGAGACACCGATCCCTAACCCTCTCTCCCTCCCCAGACCCGTCAGATTTGGGGCAGTCTATGGCCCCCATCACCGAGGAGCGGGCATCTCGCACCCTGTACCGCATCAGTCTACTGCGCCGTCTTCGTGAGCGTGTCCTGCCCCACCCCTCCATGGAGGAGAGCCTGCTGCTGGCCCCACTCAGCTCCGAGCTTCCTGTCTGGTGGAGCACTCCGGCCCACGACCGGGAACTCATGCTGGGCGCCGCCCTCCACGGCGTCAGCCGCACCGAGCTTTCAGTCTTCTCCGACCCGCAGTTCTCCTTCAGTCAAGCCCGCCACGACTACCTCGAGATCCAGCAGAACCAGCCCGCCCCTGCCAGTCCCCTCCGCCAACCACAGGCAGAGGAGGGCTCCGCCGTCAAGGAGGAGGAGGGACTGAACAGGGAGTCCGGCCTCCTTGGAGCTTCTGAGGCTCTCGGCCACTCTGATACACAGACCACACCCCTCTCTCGCCCTGATGGGAAGGAACGTGATCGCACCGGCTTGGGCTGGAAGAAGAGCAGGGGGAGGGGCCCGAGAAGCGGAGGAAGGAAAGGCGGAGGAAGTGGAGAAGGAGGGATGTCTGATTTGGATTCAGACTCTGATTCAGGCTCGTCTACCTCTTCCCGGCGATCAGAAAGCTCTGACGACAGTGTGGACAGCGACGCAGAGAGGGAGAGAGGTGAGTAATGGCTAAGAGGAATCTAGAAGAGTGTGAGGATTGAGTTAAGACAACACGGGTAGAACACACTTTTTGTATATATATTTATTTCCTGTTTTCAGCTGCTCTGAAGATGGAGGAAGATGGAGAGAACAGCTTGCTCTCAATGACTCTATCTCAAGATGGCGTGCCACCGGAGTCCCTCACTGACCCCTTCAGGGTTGACTGGCCCAAGGTATGTAGGGGAGGTGTACTGTCTGCAATTATAGAGTGGTGGTTCCCAACCAGGGGTACTAGGACCCCTGGGAATACTTGGCCTTTCCACAGGGGGTACGGTACGTGAGAAGATTCATAAGACCATAGGCTTACTGGTAAAATGCACATGAAGGGGTACTTCAGGGGTACTCCGTGCAGAGCAGAATTCAGTTGGAGGTACAGTAACCAAAACAGGTTGGAAACCACTGCTATAGCGCATGGATGGGTCCAGATTCAGTATGTGTATGATGATCTGGTTCAACAAACAGTATTGTGTTTGTGTAAAAGCTTACACATTAGTACTTCAAATACAGTCATAACAGGACGTTGAATAATAAACTGTACAGTAAAAGGTTTGGTTTGTTGTGTCGGTGGAGTGATTGACTGGTTGCTCCCTCAGGACC
Source organism: Oncorhynchus mykiss (assembly GCF_057628025.1). Lineage (NCBI taxonomy): Eukaryota > Metazoa > Chordata > Actinopteri > Salmoniformes > Salmonidae > Oncorhynchus > Oncorhynchus mykiss. Next base: position 11,145,340 of record NC_143049.1, read on the forward strand.
GTGTGTTGATAAACCGGCTGGACAGCCTCTGTACACTGGTGCTGTCTGGGCAGTGGCCGACAGGGCGGCGCTACGCCTCTGACGCCCAGCTCAACCCAGGCTCTGACGACCTAGGGGCAGGGGATGAGCTCAGCTTTGCACGGCTCATGCGGAAAGGCAACAGCACACCCGGTGGAGAAGGAGCAGATGGAGAGGAATCTGAGTTCACGGTCAAACTCCTCAAGGTGAGATGAGAGGAACATGGAAAAGAGGGGTTGAATCAATTCTGGTCCTGGGCTTTTGTTCTAGCCCAGTAATAACAGCTGATTCAGCTTTTTAAGCCATTGAAGTGAATTGGGAGAAAGCATGGGTGACTGAGGTACAGATGGGATGACTAAATTGTTGTCTGTCCTCTTTCTCCATCCCCCTTTTCTTTTACTGTCCAACTCTCTTAGGAGGAGGGGCTGAAGCTGACCTTCTCTAAGCATGCCTTGATGTCCAACGGGTCAGGGGGAGAGGGGAGCGGGCGCAGGAAGCGTAGGGACCAAGAAGTACGCATATAGACTGAGCATACAAAACATTAGGAACACCTTCCTAATATTGAGCTGCACACATGCACATTCCATGTCTCAAGGCTTTAAAAATCCTTCTTTAACCTGTCTCCCCTTCATCTACACTGATTTTGAAATGTATTTAACAAGTGACATCAATAAGGGATCGTAGCTTTCACCTGGTCAGTCTGTCAAGAAAGAGCAGGTGTTTTGTATACTCAGTGTATACAATACTTGTCCACATTCTCATGCAGTCAGTGGTTAAGACGGCTCATAATACACAGATACTTGTCTGAGAACAGTAGACAACAATAAGTAACAAGCTACATACTCAAATGTTCATTCAATGTCTGCATTCATCAAGCCTCGCTCACTCTCACTTCCCCCTAGTTGTCAGATCCAGACGGAGCGGTCCCGGTGGTCAATGCCATGACGGGCACAGTGCTGAGTGGGGAGCGGGCCCCTCGACGCAGGGACATGCCCAACTGGCTGAAGGAGAACCCAGAATATGAGGTGGAGGGAGACATGCTGGAGGTACATTATATCTAGAAGACTATGGCTGGGGCTCAAACGAGACTCTGGATAAAAGTAGTGCACTGTGAGAAATGCAAAATAATTAGAGATTTCCACTGCGGCTGTAGTGACTCTGTCTTCTGCGAACCCCTAGCTCCTTGTGAACAGAAGCAAGAGGAAGAAGAAGAGGACGGAGAAGGCAGTAGCGCTGTCGGGCAGTGAGAAGATTAACATAATTGATATGAGGACAGGAAAGAAGGTGAGAAATGGCAAAGGATGAGTGCAGGGGGTTCCTCTCTCAAATAAATATTGATTTGGGGATGCTGGTTGACGGAGGGTTCATTTTTATTTATTTTATTTTCTTGCTCAGGTTGGGGCTGCGCATGGACCTATGCTGCAGGATCTGAGGGAGTTTCTGGAGGAGAATCCTGACACTGCAGTTGCACCAGAATGGGCTGAGACTGCCCGGTGCTCTGTGAGTACCCTTTATTAACAGGGGGATAGGTTCAATTTCAGATAGTAAAATATTTTGACATATACTTAGGTTGGAGTCATTAAATCTCGTCTTACAACCACTCCACAATTTTCTTGTTGACAATCTATAGTTTTGGTAAGTCTGTTAGAACATCTACTTTGTGCATGACACAAGTAATTTTTACAACAATTGTTTACAGATGGATTATTTCACAATTCTAGTGGGTTAGAAGTTGACATACAGTAAGTTGACTGTGCCTTTAAACAGCATACTTCCAGAGAATTATGTCATGGCTTTAGAAGCTTCTGATAGGCTAATAGACATAATTTGAGTCAATTGGAGGTATACCTGTGGATGTATTTCAAGGCCTACCTTCAAACTCAGTGTGTCTTTGCTTGACATCATGGGAAAATCAAAAGAAATCAGCCAAGACTTCAGAAAATAAATTGTAGGCCTCCACATGACTGGTTCATCCTTGGGAGCAATTTCCAAATGCCTGAAGGTACCACATCCGTCTGTACAAACAATAGTACGCAAGTATAAACACCGCGCAGCCGTCATAACGCTCAGGAAGGAGACATGTTCTGTCTCCTAGAGATAAACGTACTTGTGTGAAAAGTGCAAATCAATCCCAGAACAGCAGCAAAGGACGTTGTGAAGATGCTGGAGGAAACGGGTACAAAAGTATCTATATCCACACAAAAAACGAGTCCTATATCGACATAACCTGAAAGGCTGCACAGCAAGGAAGAAGTCACTGCTTCAAAACCGCCATAAAAAAGCCAGACTACGGTTTGCAACTGCACATGGGGACAAAGATTGTACTTTTTGGAGAAATGTCCTCTGGTCTGATGAAACAAAAATAGAACTGTTTGGCCATAATGACCATCGTTATGTTTGGAGGGAAAAGGGGGAGGCTTGCAAGCTGAAGAACACCATCCTAACCGTGAAGCACGGGGGTGGCAGCATCATGTTGTGGGGGTGCTTTGCTGCAGGAGGGACTGGTGCACTTCACAAAATAGATGGCATCATGAGGTAGGAAAACTGTGGATATATTGAAGCAACATCAAGACATCAGTCAGGAAGTTAAAGCTTGGTGGCAAATGGGTCTTCCAAATGGACAATGACCCCTAGTATACTTCCAAAGTTGTGGCAAAATGGCTTAAGGACAACAAAGTCAAGGTACTGTAGTGACCATCACAAAGCCCTGACCTCAATCCTATAGAGAATTTGTGGGCAGAACTGAAAAGGCGTGTGCGAACAAGGAGGCCTACAAACCCGACTCGGTTACACCAGCTCTGTCAGGAGGAATGGGCCAAAATTTACCTAACTTATTGTGGAAGGCTACCCTTATTGTGGAATGCTACCCAAGTTAAACAATTTAAAGGCTATGCTACCAAATATTAATTGAGTATGTAAACTTCTGACCCACTGGGTATGTGATGAAAGAAATAAAAGCTGAAATAATTCTCTACTACTATTCTGACATTTCACATCTTTAATATAAAGTGGTGATCCTTACTGACCTAAGACAGGGACTTTTTGTAAGGATTAAATGTCAGGAATTGTGAAACTGAGTTTAAATGTATTTGGCTAAGGTGTATGTAAACTTCCGACTTCAACTGTAGATCTTCTTCTTCCAGGGCTTTCTGCCAGACAGCCTCTTCCACCGGCTTCTCTCCGCACACTCTGTCATTCCCAAGAGAGACCGTCACCACAGCCACCACCACGCTCCCCAGCCTGACCCGCTGGAGGACCCACTCCTGGGCGGAGGTGAAGAAGAGACCCTGGTCTCAGACGGTGCCTACATGATGGAGGACGAAGACTTGGAGGATTCTTCTTTCCTGACTCAAGCCTTTGATGTTAAGATGGAAGGCGGCGACAGCTTGTCACAAGGCGGATACGAGAGTTCTGACAGGGAGGCCCTTTTGGACGACGTCATCATGCCGCAGAAGGACTCGGACTCTTCCTCCAGCTCAGAGGATTGACCAAGCCCGTCTTGTCTAATATAGTCCCCGAAAAATCATGTTATTTTTCCTATTCATGCTATTCCTCATTTAATTTTTTATCATGATCTATATTGAATTATGGATTCATTTGTTTTTTTTTAATTTTTTTTATTCATTTTATTTTATGTAGATTTTTGGAAAGGAGCAGGTTTGCACCCAACTCTTTCCATTCATGATATTCCTCCTCCCTCCATGACCATCCACTTGGCAGCCTGAACCCCAACAAAGTGACTCCATGCCCAACTCTGTTTCTCCATGCCCAACCACTGCTCTCCTTCTCGCTCAACCACCCCTCAAAAACCCATCCCATTCCCAGCCTCATCTTTAAGGGGAGCCCTGCTGTATTAGGAGCCTTTTTATCCAAGAACCTCCAAGCTGGTCCTCCAGTTTAACTGGACGAGAGGACACATGTACTGAGCAGACCAGAACTTTTGCTCCCATGATGCCTGAGTCTGATGTCATAGGACCTTTCTGCGCCCTGTTGAGTCAGTGAACTAGAAGGGGTCCAATATGTGGATGTACATTTTTCTGAAAGGATGTGGTAACTGTAAGGGGGGGGGGGGGGGGGGGGGGGGGGGGGGTTACTGGTATATTAGTTACTGATCCAGTGCTAAAAAGATAGGTGTATTGTACAATGTAGAGCAGGTCAGTTGTGTACTATGGTGCAAAGATGACTGCAATGAGTTATTATTATTGTTTTATGACCTGACTGTATCTGTGATATGAATTACAGCAATCTACAGTGAAAGCAGCTGAGTCCTCTGGTCCTTGTGTATTTTCTTGACCGCATGTGTTTTGAGTTTTTTTTTCTTCTTCTGCCGTTTACACTTACAGTACCAGTCAAAAGTTTGGACACCTACTCATTACAGGGTTTTTCTTTTATATTGACTATTTTCTACATTGTAGAATAATGGTGAAGACATCTAAACTATGTAACAACATGGAACCGTGTAGTAACCAAAAAAGTGTAAAATAAATCCAAATTATATTTGCGATTCTTCAAAGTAGCCACCCTTTTGCCTTGACAGCTTTGCACACGCTTGGCATTCTCTCAACCAGCTTCATGAGGTAGTCACCTGGAATGCATTTCAATTAACAGGTGTGCCTTGTTAAGAAGATAGCCCTATTTGGTATAAGACCAAGTCCATATAATGGCAAGAACAGCTCAAATAAGCAAAGAGAAATGACAGTCCATCATTACTTTAAGACATGGCAAGGTCAGTGCATGTGGATAATTTCAAGAACTTTCAAAGTTTCATCAAGTGCAGTAGCAAAAACCATCAAGCGCTATGATGAAACGGGTTCTCCTGAGGACCACCACAGGAAAGGAAGACCCAGAGTTACCTCTGCTGCAGAGGATAAGTTCATTAGAGTTACCAGCTTCAGAAATCAGCAATTACCTGCACCTCAGATTGCAGGACAAACAAATGTTTCACAGAGATCAAGTCACAGACGCAGCTCAACATCAACTGTTCAGAGAAGACTGTGTGAAACAGGCCTTAATGGTCGAATTGCTGCAAAGAAACCACTACTTAAGGACACCAATAAGAAGAGACTTGCATGGGCCAAGAAACAAGCAGTGGACATTAGACCAGTGGAAATCTGTCCTTTGGTCTGATGAGTCTAAATTTGAGATTTTTGGTTCCAACCACTATGCCTTTGTGAGACGCAGAGTAGGTGAATGGATTACCTCTGCGTGTGTGTGGTGACACTGTCAGTGATTTCTTTAGAATTCAAGGCCCACTTAAACAGCATGGCTACCACAGCATACAGCAGTGATATGCCATCCCATCTGGTTTGCGTTTTAGTGGAACTATCATTTGTTTTTCAACAGGACATTGACCCAAAACAAACCTCCAGGCTGTGTAAGGGCTATTTGACCCAGGAGAGTGATGGAGTGCTGCATCAGATGGCCTGGCCTCCACAAACACCCGACCTCAACCCAATTGAGATGGTTTGGGATGAGTTGGACCGCAGAGTGAAAGAAAAGCAGCCAAAAAGTGCTCAAAGCAAAGGGTGGCTACTTTGAAGAATCGAAATCTAAAAAAACATTTTGATTTAACACTTTTGTTGTTTACATGATTTCATAGTTTTGTCTTCTATTATTCTACAATGTAGAAAGCAGTTAAAATTAAAATAAAAACCTTGAATTAGTAGGTGTCCAAACTTTTGACTGGTACTGTATGTACTCAGAAGGTGATTTGGGAAAGTCCATTGTAAACGGCAGAACCCCATTGCCCAATATCGCGGTTGTTCATGGCAGTGAGGGCACACCAACAGTACAAGTATACTGGAAGTTCGTTACACGTGGTAATTTGCTCCCGCATAAATAATAGTGTTTGTTGTAACTATCAATTTAAATGTAGTCACTGGAGACAAGTCTAATGGGAAGGATGGAATCTGGTCTACCATCTTATATGGTACCTTCACTTGAGTGTTTGATGGATACTTCCAAGGTGAGAAAAAAACAAACTTGTAGAGATCTTTAGCGTGAGCGCGCGACCATGTTCCTTAAGTTTTACCTCTAACGAAAATGGAGGTTGTACACGCTGAAGGTAAGCATTTCCTGCGTATCTGCGTTTTTTTTCTTCAATATTTATTTCCCTGGATGTGAACTGTTTAATTACACTCGAATGCCATTAATTGCGTAATTCTGTCCGCTTTTCATTCCAAATGGCACTAACTAACCCATTCTGATTGCATAGTACTGTCCGCTTTTCATTACAAATGGCTGTAACAAACCCATTATTTCAATCTTAGAAGGTGAACCTTCTGGGCCAGCCCACCAGCTCGGCCCATCCGGATCGGTTTCCCCCCGACGACAAGTTCTCTCGGCACGGAGTGCCACTGAAGAAACGCTTCGGGCTCCTCCTCATTCAGCAACCAAGACCCGTGCTCTAGTAGTCTAGCAAAAACAGTATTAGCTGACTGTATACACACATCCATTTCTTTGAGGTATATTGGGTTATGTGATCAAACGTCATCTGATCTGACATTACTTTTTGTATTACTTTGATTTGCACTGTATAGTTGAGAATGAGGGAATAAAGCATGTTTTTGTTAAACAACCTTTCACTGTTCTGTTTGACTCATTTGAATAAGTATGTGAAAACTGTTGTAAATACCATTCTTATGGCACGATTTGTCATACTTGTTTAAATTAAGTTTATCATCGGTACCAAGAAGTCTAAGAATGCGCTACAGGGTGACGTCATTTCCCCAGAATAAATCCAAGGAAACCCGGAAGCCAAGTATCGAAAAGAGGAAACACAAAATAGAATTAGGAAAGCAGCGGACCGATGTAGTGAGGATGGAGGTAAGATATAGTTTACGAATATTTCGTTATTGAAGATAGGGTATGATTGTTAGCTACATCTACTGAACGCCTTCATCTTTTTTGCCATCTTGCCACTTGAACTAGCTTTTGGATTTATCTCCCAAAATTGCCACGATTGTGTTAACTTCACCAACAGTCACGACCGTCACTGGCTGTTATTTGTTTAGCTAATAAACCCTACATATCACACCACTTTTTTACTATGACAATATTTAATTAACTTGTATAAGTAGCTAGTTTTTCAATGTAAACAAAGAGGCTCTCTCGCTGGACTCAACTCCTTTGCTTTGTCATGCAACTCCTACCCGAGCTGATCTCACACAGACACACACGAAGAACACGTATAACGACCTATTTTAATGGACACCGTTACAAGTTAGGATGATCAGATCGTCTTGAAACATATATTTAGTCTTATGTCCATCACAATAAAGAGTGTTGGATTGGCATTGAGGAAGTTTCCTCCGTTCTCACATCACCATTCCTTAAAATTCCACGAGGGGGAGTGTACACTTCGAGAAGTCTTTGGGCATAATTCAAAATTGACCCATATCCCAATTTCCTATAAATTTTGGATAGGTCTGAGCAGAGTTGTATTACTATGTTGTCCAGTAAGGTTAAATAAATGGAGATATTCTAGAGATATTTCCATTGAAATGTTCTTTAGTCCTGCGTACGCGATCGATTATGTTTACTCGATTAGACAGACTTGTTCGACTACTATATTAATTGACTAGATCACAACGTCGAGCCTGGTCGAGTTGGCTGAATATGGACCTGAGTTAGCCCGAGCAACGTAATTTTGACAAATTGCCTGATAGCTAGCTAAATATCTTACGGTCAGATTTCGGTTCTTATGGGGAACAAAGATCTTTCCAATAATTTGTAAGAAAATAAATAACAGCAAACGTGAGCTATATCCGAATGCTTCATTGGAAGCTGGCGTTAGCATTGTTGGCTAGCCTGCTAGCTGGCTAGCTAACGTTAGCGAATTGAGTTTCCTTTGATGAGCTACAAGTATCTATCTGAGAATGCTGAACAAATCAGTTATTTGCAATTTAATTTTGTGAACTGAGGTTACTTAGCTAACATTAGTTGGACGTGCTACCTTTATTTATGTACTGCTAGCGGTTATAGCTAGCACACCAGTTGAAAACGTGTGTCGATTGATTCGTCTTGTCTGGCATGATGGTGATCTCTAGCTAGCTACATTAGCTGCAAAGAGCTCGCCAATCTTGGTTGATTCGAAGTTAACTCGCACTATTTTGATTGGTCTGTCACGATGGATCTTAACTTTTACTCTGAACTTTCTGATGGCACTGGTCAGAATGTCGATCCGGAGTTCTTGGAAGCACAGGCTTATAATGGATACGACCCAATTAACAAGGTATGGGGCCTATTTCTAAACAAGAGGGGAAAGAGTATTCACACGAAATGAAAATAACCTATGTTGTGTATGCGTCCGCAGGCGAGTCAAGTGACTGTCCCAATTGAGCCTGATATGTTGGAACTGAAAGGAGCTGTGATCAACTGTACTGAGAAAACAAGTACTAAATCCCATTTCTGTTTTGCAGTTTCCAGGGGGCAGTGATAATTACCTTACCATATCTGGGGCAGGTCATCCTTTTCTATCCTCTGAGGTGGGTATCATGATCCTAGAAGCCTGCACAGTTTCTATAATACATATTATTGACATTGTGCAGTGTATTTACACTTAACATGTTCATGCAATATATCTTTCCCATTAACAGTTGTCCTTCTCCTTCTCTCTGTTTAGCAGACATTCCATACCCCCAGTCTTGGTGATGAGGTGTTTGAGATCCCTCCAATCTCCCTGGACCCGGACACGGCACTCAGTGTGGGGGACGTGGTTTCCCATTTTGGGGAACTCTCAGGTGGAGCAGGGGGCCTCGCGGGTGCTGGAAGCCTGGTGAGGAATGCTGTGGTGGGGGGCAATGACCCCTCCTTTGCCTCCACCTATGTGAACACAACCTCTCAGGGCCTGGAGCACCTAAGCTTGGGGGTGATGAGCCAGCCCGGAGGGGGGGCCCTGCTCAGTTCAACACTAGGGGTGGTAAGTAGTGTACTTTATGAATAGCTTTGTGCATCAAGAACGTGTTTTTCTCAAATGCTAATGCTTTGTTAAGATGCTTTTTGTTAAGCGCTAATGCTAAGTAAACGCTCCTGGCCTTGTCACTCTAGGAACTTGGCCACTCCATTGGTTCCCATTTCAGCAGCTCCTCTCCAATGACCATTGATGTCCCACTTGGTGACATGAATCATGGCCTATTGGGACACAATCAGCTAACCACTATTGACCAATCAGATCTGAGTGCCCAGCTCGGGCTTGGCCTTCATGGCGGGAACATTCTGTCTCGTTCCAAATCACCTGACCAGCTGTCTGCCACGCCCTCTCCAGCGGGCTCCCTCCAGGATGATGACATGGATGACTTCAGGGTGAGTGTCTGTTTGTATGTTTGTTTATACAGTGCCTTGCAAAAGTATTCAGACCCCTTGGATTTCTTCACATTTTGTGTTACAAAAGTCATGTTTGTCAACAATCTACACACAATACTCTCTAAGTGGGACAAAAATTCTAACATTATTAAAAGATGAATACAAGTAAAATATAGTCTTTGCATAAGTATTCAGCTCCCTGAGTCCATACATGTTAGAAACACCTTTGGCAGCCATTACAGCTGGGAGTCTTCTTGGGTAAGTCTCTAAGAGCTTTGCACACCTGGATTGTGCAATATTTGCCGATTTAAAAAAAAAAAAAAATCAAAATTCTTCAAGCTTTGTCAAGATGTTAGGGATCATGGTTAGATGGCAATTTCCAAGTCTTGCCATAGGATTTCAAGCAGATTTAAGTCAAAATTGTAACTTGGAACATCCACTGTTTTCTTGATAAGCAACTCCAGTGTAGACTTGTGCTGTAGGTTATTGTCCTGCTGAAAGGTTAGTTCCTCTCCCAGTGTCGGGTGTAAAAGCAGACTGAAGCAGGTTTTCGCCTATGCTTAGCCCTATCCTGTTTATTTTTATCCTGAAAAACTCCCCCAGTATTTGCCGATGTCAAGCATTCCCATACCATGTTGCAGCCACCACTAAGCTTGAAAATAAGGAGGCAGTTAATCAGTGGTGTGTTGTGTTGCATTTCCCCCAGCTTTGCATTTAGGCCAAAAAGTGTGTTCCTTTGCCATGTTCTTTTACAGTATTACTTTAGTGCCTTGTTGCATACATGATGCATGTTTTGGAATATTTTGTACATTTGTGTTCTTCTTTTCACTCTGTCATTTAGGTCATTATTGTGGAGTCACTGCAATGTTGTTGATCCATCCCCAGTTCTCTCCCATCACAGCCATTGAACTCTGTAGCTGTTTTGAAATCACCAATGGCCTCATGGTAACACCCCTGAGCAGTTTCATTCCTGTCCTGTAGCTCAGTTCAGAAGGACGACTGTACCTTTGAGGTGTCTGGGTGGTTAAATACACAGTGCACAACATAATTATTAACTAGACCATGTTTTAAGATGGATATTCAAGGTCTGATAGGTAATAACCAATCTACCAATCAGTGCCCTTTTTTTTATGAGGCTTTTCGAAAAGCTCCCTGGTATTTGTAGTTGAATCTGTGCTTGAGGGACCATGCAGATTTTGTATGTATGGTGGGCAGAGGGAAGGTTTAGTTATTTAAACATACCAACCCCTATTAATTTCACACAGTCAAATTGGACTCCTGAACTAATTTAGGCTTGCCTTAACAAAGGGGCTGAATACTTATGCAATGACGACTATATATTTGAGTTGTAAATCTTTGGTCATTTTCGTAATCGTCACTACATGACAGTCAAAAGTCCTAAGTATATATAAGCCCTACCCATTTCCACAATTTATCTTCTTAAAATTGTATTTTAAACCAAACCCTAACTAATGAAGTTTGATGCATTGGACCACCAAAATTAGGTGTAATGTGACTAACGTGACTTCACTTTAGAGCGTATGCTATCTTTCAGCACGAAATGTCACGCTGTATGATGCACATGTTTATATCATATTTGACAGTGGGTTATGTCACAATTTACATGGGTGAATATGTCTCACAGTTGTGCCACATTTATGAACCCTTTATAAAGCATGACAACCGGTTATAGATTCTTTGTAACACATTTATGTAGCTCTTATGAAGGCTTTATGAAGCCTTTATAAGCTAAGCGTCATTTAAACGGTACCTAATTGGGTCACTCATTTCTTTTAATACATTTTTCTTCCACTTTACCATTAGTATTTTTTGCTTAATTTTTTTAAACAATTAAATACATTTTAATCCCAGTTTAACACACGCGTTGGAAGAAATTCAAGGGGTCTGAATAATCTCGGCAAGGTGCGTCTTACTAAATCTGCTGATCTAGCCTTGTATCTTTCCCCGTCTTTCTCTGTCCACTGGTCCCGCTGTCACCCTGAAGAGTGTGCTGGTCGACTCTCCGATGTCCCTGTCTGTCTCCCCTGCGGTACTCTCCCACCTCTCCACCATGCCAGCCTCTTCCCCCATGCTCTCCTCCTCAGTCTCCCCTGCCTTGGTGAGGCGCGGCGGGGGCAAGCCGGCCATGGTGGCCGCTACTGCAGGGCCTGGAGGAGGGAAGAAGGGGAAGAAGAAGAAAGACCCCAACGAGCCCCAGAAACCCGTCTCTGCCTACGCCCTGTTCTTCAGGGACACTCAGGCTGCCATCAAGGGCCAGAACCCCAACGCCACATTTGGAGAGGTGTCCACGATAGTAGCCTCCATGTGGGACAGTCTTGGGGAAGAGCAGAAACAGGTATACAGTACATACACTTTGACTAATACACATGTAGGTAACAGCCAAAATAAAGGAAACACTTGCGTAAATGAGGGATACAAAATAGATTAAAAAGCAGGTACTTCCACACAGGTGTGGTTCCTGAGTTAATTATTCTTTTATTTTGATGACCATGGCTAGAAAAAGATCTGTGGCTTTGAAAGAGGGCTCTCAAAGAAGCAGAGGGTTTAAAGGGTGTGTGTCAGTCACCAGATCTCAACCCAATTGAACCACTTATAGGAGATTCTGGAGCGGTGCCTGACAGTGTTTTCCACCAGCGTCAACAAAACACCAAATGATGGAATTACTCGTGGAAGAATGTTGTTGCATCCCTCCAAAAGAGTTCCAAACACTTGTAGAGTCTATGCCAAGGCGCATTGAAGCTGTTTTGGTGGCTTGTGGTGGCCCGACACTCTATTAAGATACTTTATGTAGGTGTTTCCTTTATTTTGTCAGTTAACTGTACATTTACAAAATTTCAAGGACATTTGTGGTAAAAAATAAATAAAAATGTAGCCTTTACTCACGTCTTATGTAATTATACCCTGTCACTATTAGGTGTATAAGAGAAAGACGGAAGCAGCGAAAAAGGAGTACCTGAAGGCACTAGCAGCTTACAGAGCCAACCAGCTCTCACAGGTGAGAAACTCTTGGCCTGACTTTGCTTGGAAACCGTGACTGTAGTGCTGACAATATTTTACTGTAAATGTCTAAAAGCTATTGTTACCTCTTCAATAAATGTGCTCATTTCCCCAGCCCTCCATTGATGTGATGGACACAGCTTCTTCACCATCACCTCCTCCAATACCTGAGCCAGTGCCTTTGGCCCCCCTGGCTCCCGCCCGCCCCCCCCGTCTCCCCCAACACATCGCAGACCAGAATACCATCACCAACATCTGCGCCTCCAACATTATTCTGGACGTCCCCCAAGTCACCACGCGTTCCCGCACAGGAGCTTGCAAGCCCCCCACCCTGGGCCCCACAGTCACCCCGACCCTGACCCCCACCATCACCAAGATCATCATTTCCAAACAGATGCTCCAGGCCGGGGCTAAGCTCCATCAGATACCCAACTCCATGGTGACGGTGCTCCCTGGCGGCGTGCGCACCCTGCTGCCCTCAGCCCCACGCCAGCCCCCACCTCTGCTGCAGATGCAGCATGCCCCTCCTCCCCCGCGGCTCCAGCAGATGGTACACTCCCCAGCCCCGCCTCCCCTACAGGCCAAGCCCCGAGGAGGGAATGCCGGGCCGGGGCTTCCTGTGTCCATCACCGCCACACCTCCCCCTCCACTACAGATCAAGATAGTCCCGGCCTCTTTGCAGGCAGACTCATCCTTGCCTATTATTGTTACGACAACAGCAACCGCCCACTCAATTGGTGTCACCACTTCCGCTGTGCCTGCATCAGCATACTCTACCCCTACAGTGGCTCTGCAGTTGGCGAAGTCCACTGACTTGACGACGAGTGCGGATGAGGATTTGGTTACGGAAGAGTTCACTTCGGGAGAGGTTAGCTGTGGTTTCTGATCCAATGTTAAATATAATATTCCTCTCAGCTTCTTGCTCAACTTTCACCTCTTTTTCTTCAGATGGAAATGGAGTTCAATGTGTCTCCACGTGCCACTGACGCTACTTCTGGCCCCCTGACTCTCTGTGTACGAGTAGGATGCACCAACCCTGCAATAGAGAGCACGGACTGGGACAAAGAGTACTGCAGCAGTGAATGTGTCGCCACTCACTGCAGGTTTGTGGGTTTGGATATCAACGTATTTGTGTTCCTTTCTCTCTGTGAGAAAAGTTTGTCGTTTTTTTGGGAAGTTTAAGTAGAAGTTGTGTTGGAATAGAAAAAGGAGCGTGATTGATTATGTTGACTTAAAAATTAAAAAGACAAGTCTTTTTTCCCCTTTCTCTCCTTCAGGGATATCTTCATGGCCTGGTGCTCCATCAGGAATCACAACACCATGGTTGTCAAGTAAAGACCGGCCACACCCAGACAAGGGGAGAATTGTGATTTGCGTCTTGTTGGGTCAGGGGTGATAACAGGCCTAAGGTAGACTGAGTGGGATGAGAGGAAGAAATGACGTTTGGAGAAGAGTGCCATGTACCACCAAGCGATCCAGTGGAAGGAAATGATCAACGTAACACATGGGATTAATTTAGAGATGGACAGTGGCCGAGATAAAACGTGCGAGGACAGGGCGTGAAGTATATATTTTTTTGTGTGTTGTATTGTTTGGACGTGCATACTTTTTCAGCGGGTCCATTCACAATGATGGTGTTATGAGAGGATGTATACCATATGAAGGAACCTGAAATCATAGTGGGGTTCTAAAGGGCTCTATTCCAGAGGGTACATTGGATCATAGTGCTGTCACATGTTGACATACACTACATGACCAAAAGTATGTGGACACCTGCTCATCGAACCTCTCATTCCAAAATCATAGGCATTTATATGGAATTGGTCCTCCCTTTTGCTGCAATAACAGCCTTCACTATTCTGGCAATATTTTTCCATTAGATGTTTGAACGTTGTTGCAGGGACGAGCTTCCATTCAGCCATAAAAGCATTCGTGAGGTCGGGCACTGATGTTTGGCGATTAGGCCTGGCTCGCAGTCGGCGTTCCAATTCATCCCAAAGGTGTTCGATGGAGTTGAGATCAGGGCTCTGTGCACTTCAGCATACGTCTGTCCCGTTCTGTGAGCTCGTGTGGCCTACCCCTTCACGTCTTAGCCGTTGTTTCTCCTAGACCATTTCCACTTCACAATAACAGCACTTCCATTTGACCAGGGCAGCTCTAGCAGGGGTGGAATTTCACAACCTGACTTGTTGGGAAGGTGGCATCTTATGACAGTGCCACGTTGAAAATCACTGAGCTCAGTAAGGCCAACCTACTGCCAATGTTTGTCTATGAAGATTACATGACTGTGTGCTCGATTTTATACACTGGTCAGCAACGGTGTGGCTGAAATTGCCGAATACACTAATTTGAAGGGGTGTCCACATACTTTTATTTTTGAAGTCAGTTTTGACAGCCAAAAGCTTCATAAAAAGTTTTCCATCTTTATTCTTATCTATTTGGATAAATATTTGATACCCACCTTTCTTTTGTTGGTTTCCTTTAGGTTCTCTGAAAAAAATTCTCAGCGTCTCTTTTTTTAAGTAACTGCCAGGAAATAGTGAAAATATCAGTTTGAGGAAAGTGGTGTATCATGCTAGGCTCTTGGTTTCTGTTCACATATAGTTTAGTGGGCTCTAGAGACTTTCTTACTTTTCATTATTGTAAAATAAAAGTCCACTGTGTCTAGTCCGGTGTGAATAAATGACTGTAGAAATCAAGGTCAATTTGACTTTCATGTTATTCCATTATTTTTAAATAAAAGAGCAATGAAGATAAAGAGCTCAAACTCTGTCTCATTTACTGAGTAGCGGTGAATAATGTTTGTGCTAAAAGGGATGGCTGTGACAGACCAACAGTAATGAGCCTTTCACTGAATTTACTTAATACATCCTTTACAGTAAACAAAAATATTCTCCACTCATACAGGAGTAATAAAGGCCTATTTTTTTAATTGGGTTGCTACTTCCCATGGGTATGCACACAGGAAACCGTGCAGGTCCTAGTCATTTCCTGTTTGGACTACTGCAACTCGCTGTTGTCTGGGCTCCACACTTGTGCCATCAAACCCCTGCAATTTTTAAAGAATGCCCAGCACACCTGGTGTTCAACCTTCCTAAATTCTCAGAATGTCAATCCGCTCCTCCGCACACTCCACTGGCTTCCAGTTGATGCATCTACTACAAAAAGCAGCAAGGGGAACTGCCTTTCCCTACCTTCAGGCTATGCTCAAACCCTACACCCCTGAGTACTTAGTTTTGACACCTCGGGTCTGCTGGCCCTCCCACCCCTATGGGAGGGCATATCCCTCTTGTCCCAGTCGAAGCCCTTTTCTGTTCTGTCACCCCAATGGTGGAACAAGCTTCCCTCTGACGCTACGACAGCAGAGTCCCTGCCCATGTTCTGAAAACATCTGAAACCCTACCTCTTCAAAGTATCTTAATTATCTTAAAGTATCTTAATTAAAACACCCCCACAAAGTACATTAGGTAAGGTTTTTATTTTAACTTCACTTGACTTCAATCTGTAAAGCTAAAGAGTTACAGATTCCGTGATAGACATGTAAAGGTCATTTCAGATTGAACTGACAAATGGCACGTTTATCTTGAATGGGGTCTCCGCTAGCTAAAGCGGAACTTTGCCTTTAAACTGCAATCAAGCTGTAAAGCTGAACTTCCGCCATGCGGATTGAATAGAGCCATTTTTTTTTTTACTACTAGCACAGACTTCGCTGATAGCTACTTTGAGAGAAAAAATTTACCTACTATGACTGATGTGGTAGTCCCACCTAGCTATCCTAAGATTAATACACTAACTGTAAGTCGCTGTGGATAAGAGCGTCTGCTAAACGACTATAATGTAAAAAAATATATTTAAAAAATACGTTGGACACATCAGGTAAAACAATCATTTAAACTTATTTAATCAAGATGCAATAGAATCATGTCAACATTATTTGTATAATAGAAACCTGAGACAACGGGAGTTGTAGTAAAACATTTACATATTTGTTTCAGCAGAGACAATACTTGGTTATTCTCTACAGTCCAGTGCTTTGTGATGAGTGTGCCGTGGAGGGCCACTACTGGGTCTTTATAATGGCGACTCTACTGGGAGGATCTACGCGGTACAGGCCAAATCCCAGGCACACAGGCTGACTGAGCTGAGCATTGAACTGGTGCAGCTTGATCAGGTTGATATTCACCTCAGAAAAAGTGATGGTTCCCTTCGCAAAGTCTACCACCACTGTCACTCTGTTGCCTTTCAATGAATTGGCGATTTCCCTCTTCATCTTGTTGTGGTAGGCAAACAGATTTCCCTTTGCATTGTGTGTGATGCTCCAGGATTCCTTGTTGAGGCCAAAAACAGGGCCCTCAGTCCCCTTGCGCTTAATGCTCTGGTAGGACACAGCGATGTCCCAGTAGCCCTTGACCTCCACCTCCCAGTAATGTCTCCCAGAGGAGTAGCACTGGGTGGTGAGAACCTGGGGGGCTTTGTCAAAGCGGGAGGGGTGGCTGGGGAGGGACAGTTTGTCCTCCACTCTCTCCACAGACTGGAGATCAATGGACACTTTGAGAAAAGGGCTGGCCGAGTCTACGTCCAGAGTCAGCGCACCTAAGAAAGACAAATGGGGACACAGATCAGTGACACACAAACAAGCACATCAGATCAGTGATAGACTGACGCACACACACACACTATAGACCCATTGTATCACTGCTTACGTTGGGCTTCTCTGGTGTCTGCATTTCTGTAGCCCTTTGGTGGATTGTCAACTATGAATTCTGTAAACAAATACATCACATCGCTTATTACCACAGCAACAAAGATGTATTGCCATACTTATTTCTACAGTACAGGAATCTTCAAGTTTGATCATCCACAAAGAACAAAAGTTATTTATTTGCTTCTCACCCGCCACGAAGAAGTAGACATTGTGCAGCTATACTTATTTCTACAGTACAGGAATCTTCAAGTTTGATAATCCGCAAAGAACAAAAGTTATTTATTTGCTTCTCACCTGCCACGGAGGAGTAGACATCGTGCAAGAGAGTCTCCTGTTTCTTCAGTGTGTCTGTGAGGTTTTGATTTTCCAGAGAGGAACTATATGCTGTGATGGAGACAAAATGTTCATCAGACACACACACACACACACACACGGCCACCATTATGCCTGTGCCCAGGAAGGCAAAGGTAACTGCTTAATGACTATCGCCCCGCAGCACTCACCTCTGTCATCATGAAGTGCTTTGAGAGACCAGTCAATGATCATATCACCTCTACCTTACCTGACACCCTAGACCCACTTCAGTTTGTTTACCGCCCCAATAGATCCACAGACGATGCAATTGCCATCACTCTGCACAATGCCCTATCCCATCTGGACAAGAGGAAGACCCATGTAAGAATGCTGTTCATTGACTATAGCTCAGCATTCAACACCATAGTACCCTCCAAGCTCATCATTAAACTCAAGACTCTGGGACTGAACCCCGCCCTGTGCAACTGGATCCTGGACTTCCTGACGGGCCGCCCCCAGGTGGTGAAGGTAGGAAATATCACCCACACTCCGCTGATCCTCAACACTGGGGCCCCACAAGGGTGCGTGCTCAGCCCCCTCCTGTAGTCCCTGTTCACCCATGACTATGTGGCCAAGCATGCCTGCAACTCAATCATCAAGTTTGCAGACGACACAACGGTAGTAGGCTTGATTACCAACGATGACGAGACAACCTACAGGGAGGAGGTGTGAGCTCTGGGAGAGTGGTGCTCAACGTCAACAAAACAAAAAGGAGATGATCGTGGACTTCAAGAAACAGCAGAGGGTGCACCCCCCTATCTACAGCGAAGGGACCGCAGTGGAGAAGGTGGAAAGCTTCAAGTTCCTTGAGGCACACATCACTGACAAACTGAAATGGATCACCCACACAGACGGTGTGGTGAAGAAGGTGCAACAAAGCCTCTACAACCTCAGGAGGCTAAATAAATGTGGCTTGTCACCTAAAACCCTCACACATTTTTACAGATGCACAATTGAAAGTGGGTGGTGCGGTCTGCCCAACGCATTACCGGGGTCAAACTACCCAACCTCCAGGACACCTACAGCACCCGATGTAACAGGAAGGCCAAAAAGATCAACAAGGACATCAACCACCCGAGCCACTGCCTGTTCACCCCGCTATCATCTAGAAGGCGAGGTCAGTACAGGTGCATCAAAGCTGGGACAGAGAGACTGAAAAACAGCTTCTATCTCAAGGCCATCAGACTGTTAAACATCCATCACTAGCACATTAGAGGCTGCTGCCTATAGGCATAGACTAGGAATTACTGGCCACTTTAAGGTATGGAACACTAGTCACTTTAGTAATGTTTACATATGTGGCATTACTCATCTCATGTCTATATACTGTTTTCTATACTATTATAGGGTATCTCATTCAGTTAATAATGCTTACATATCTTACATTACTCATCTCATATGTATATACTGTTTTTTCTGTACTATTCTACTGTATCTTTGTCCGATCCATTCTGACATCGCTCGTCCATATGCATATAGTCTTAATTCATTCCTACTTAGATTTGTGTGTATTGGGTATATGTGGTGTACTTTGTTAGATATTACTTGTTAGATATTACTGCACTGTCGGAGCTAGAAGCACAAGCATTTCGCTATAACCGCAATAACATCTGCTAATCACATGTATGTGACCCATAGAATTTGATTTGATACACCCACACATACACCTTGCTGAAGTCCAAGTGTATGCAGGTCAATGGTTGACAATGTTATTTGGGGCAAGTAAGAGAGTAAATGGCTCATTTAATACTATATAAAAGAAATCCAAGTCGTGACTGACTGCGTCATTATCAGATCTACTCACCATAATAAAGGACAATGAACCAGAGGCACAGCAACACCACAGTTACACTGTTAATGCGGGAGTCTTTGGAATTAGAGTTCTGCCTCTGTGCACAGAGAAATAAAACTATGAATCTCACAACAAATCAAAAAAACAATCAAAGCATTACAGTAGAGTGCACAAACGCAGGACTAACTTCGTTTTTGAAGTCTTCTTTCAACTTGCTGACAGAGTCCTTGCATTCCTGTAGCTTTCCCTCTAGCACCTGGAACTGCTGCTCCATAAATGCCTGAAACCCATTTACACACATACTCACAGCTGTACACCGAGTATACAAAACATTAAGAACACCTGCTCTGTTCCATGGCAGACTGACCGGGTGAAAGCTATGATCCCTTATTGATGTAATTTGTTAAATCCACTTAAATCAGGGGAGGAGACAAGGTTAAAGGATTTCTAAGCCTTGATACAATTGAGACATGGATTGTGAATGTCAGAGGGTGAAGTGGCAAGACAAATAATTGAAGTGCCTTTGAACGGGGTATGGTAGTGGGTGCCAGGCGCACCGGCTTTTATTAAGAACTGCAACGCTGCTGGGTTTTCCACACAACAATTTCCCGTGTGTATCAAGAATGGTCCACCACCCAAAGGACATCCAGCCAACTTGACACAACTGTAGGAGGCATTGGAGTCAACATGGGCCAGCATCCCTGTGGAACGCTTTCGACACCTTTTAGAGTTCATGCCCCGACGAACTGAGGCTGTTCTGAGGGTCAATGTTCTTAATGTTTGGTATACTCCGTGTATATGTACTTGTGCTTAAATAGTGCTATTATACCGATGTGTTTGTTTGTCTGCGATATTATACATTATAATACTGTGCCAATCATTCTGCATGGGCAGTGTCTCTGGGTGGTGTGTGTATCATTCTGTGTTTTATGGTTTATTTATTTGTGTCTTTTAAGCACATGAACAAACAAATTTCCCCCTGGTGGGATAATAAAGTCGATATAGTTTGTGTTTGAGAGACAATTTTTGGGGGATTGAGACCGGAAGAACCTCACTTCATTCTCAAACCTGGGATTTCTACAGTACTTGCCTGGAAGTGTACTATGTGTATGAGAAACTCTCTGCCCCCCAAATGCTACCCCGCCACACCACACCCCATTTACTCTGGTTGAAGGAGGGTAACAGAAAATAAATCAAGAATGTAAAACTAGCATTGTACATATTTCTCCTATGGCTATCCTTAAGAAGAGAGGGGAAAAACTCACAGTCAGTTTTCTCCCCAGAACGTTGGTGGTGTCAGCGGTGAGGTTCATCTGCTTCTTGTCCATGGCACAGATATTACAGATGTAGGTTTTCGACATGGAGCAGTAGTACCTCAGCACCTCATCGTCATGCTCAGGGCACCTCCTCCTGCTCAGGTCCCCCAGGGGTTTGACCAGAGGGTGTCCCATGTAGGCAGGGAGTTGCAGGTGATCCTGGACATGCTCCTGACACAGTGACACCTCACACTTCAGACACGTCTTCACTGCCAGGCTCTGTTTCTCTGGACAGCAGTCACAATATGCACTCTCCGTCTTCTTAGCCTTCAATTAAATCAGAAAATCAATCAGTTAATCATGGTTAATTTATAAGTCAGCAAAACCAATCTAGTGACAGGTAGCAGGGCCAGAGTTATGAGCCCGCCCTACCGTACTTCCTTGCCCTCCCAAATGAGATATTGAAATATTTATCCATTATTTGACTGAGAGACGCATCAATCTCAGTTCAAGCATCCAAGCAAGCGAAGCAGCGTCCCTCTGTCTCAGTATGTGTAGACCATGTATGTATACATGTATTATGTATACAATAATTCCCAAAAAGTTTGTGCCTATTCTGCATGTTATTTTGGCGTTAATGTGTGTCACATATCAGTTTCTAAACACATTTATTGAGTTAATAAAGCTGCAGGTGTTGCAGCCTAGCTCAGTGCTGTCTGTGGTGGAGGGGCAGCCAGCGGAAAATACAGAGCGTAGAGGTTGGTAATCTTCTCTAATTACGTCCGGGATTGGCTCAGTGTTCTGTCACTCATGGGGACAATACGTCACCGCAAAAACTACAGGGAGAGCTAGAAAGTTCAAGCCTACTTGGGTGCTGTCATAGATTTACAATTGAAGTGCCCATACAAGAAGGCTCAAGGTCATTGGCCACAGATAAAATGACAAATCACGTTATATCTACAGTAGCTTTGATTGGACTGATCATGTCAACATCATACTTTCAAAATCTTAACTAGCATGCAGTCATCAGGAATCACGTCGACAATCTACTGGCAAATCCATTTCAGTCCTTGTCATATGAAGAGAAATTAGAGATAAAAGGTATCAGTGCTCATCGGCCATTGGACATAAATATTACACAACAAGTTTGAAATCGCAGTGGTTTGAGTGGTTTGGAAGGAATCAGTGGCTAACTACAAGCGTTGCAAAGCAATCACTATTTTGCTTCCTCTGCCTGCTATTCAGTGGAGAGGGTGTGTGGTCCAAGTCTGGGTTTAAGGGTCTATTTTCCAGAAAAGGTTGAATACATTGGCCATGCTGTCAATCCAGCATGACTTCTGCAGCGTTCAAAACAACTGGAACCTCAGAACTGGTTAATCTCAGAGTTCAGTGAGTTAAAGACAACTGAGAACTCTGAAAAAAACGAGCTCTGTCTAGGAAAATAAATTTTGAACGGTCATCCAACTCAGAAATCCAAGTCGGGAACCCTGGCCTCTTTTTGAAGCGCTGACCTGAAGATCACTGACGTCATGATTTGACCTTGTTTTTATCCGAGTTACCAGTTTTCTTTAAAGCACCATCAATACAGAGAATGCCAGAGTTCCATGACAAAATTTGCCCACAAGAAGGACAGCCGCCCTGCCTTCCTGTTCAAGTGAGCACAGCACAACCGTGAGTCCAAAAATATATTATATGCTGCTGCATAAAGTATGTAATATGCCAGGGAGATATCTATACTGTAGCTAATAAAGTAATACTAATTGTATGTTGTGTAGAAAGCTGTTAGTAGCCCATGTGACTCACCCTAATAATTTGGGCACTTTCCCCCTTATAATTTAGCCTACTGTTCTGACTTGGTGGTGCACATGTAGCCTATAGCCTGTTTTAGAGAAATGCCATCATTGAATATTGTAAGATATGCCCCCTCTATTTATCCTACGGTTCTGACTTGTACAGGGAGAATACTGTAAGCAAGGCCCATGGATTCTGAATTCTGTCGCTGTACATTTCAAAAGTGCTCAACACATAGTTATATTGACTACGCCGGTCTTAGCTCGCTCATTAATGTCTTAATCGAAGTTACAGATAGCTTATTATCCGCTCAACATTCCCTTATGCCACAGTTTTTAAATCTCAATTGTCAGTAGAAACCACATTTGTTTAAGCAAGTCAGCCATATCAGCTATGTTTTTTTTTAAAGGCAGTAAACAAGGCTGAATTAACTGTTTTGCTGCCAGACAAGGTTCTGCTGATAGCAAGGTGTAGGGGTAAGGATTCACTCCATGATGCTGAAAAGAAATCTCTGCTGTTGGCACAGCTTTATGTAGGCCCTAACAGTTTGAAGGCACCGTTTGTCACCGTTATAGTGCAATTAATACATTATTTAGCATTGTTTATTGGCTTTGCTGGCCTGTATATAAACAAAATATATGTTGAGTTTGCCCCACCAAGAATTACATGCTAAAATTGCCACTGGTCTTAACTCACCACTGTGTTCTTTGCCTCGCACAAGTCAACAAAGCTTTTTTTTTTTATAATTTAATTTATTTTACAGCTATTGGGAATGATTGTTCCTCATTATTTGAAAATCATTCCAACACTCCCGGCCTCAATAATCACCAAGCCAGTGTGTGAAAGAGCAAAATAACTGGTGATCCCATATATCCAGTGGAAATGCCATAAAAACAGCTTTCTGTCCCAAGCTCACCAGAAGGGGATATAGGGAAGTAGTTTAAAGAGAATACCGAGTAGAACGTCATTAGATATAGTCTCAAATATGTGGTTCTTTTTTTAAGACCAACGGGGCTGGATTTAGTTTCTCTAGCTGGCCCACACTCCATTGCAGCAGGTGGCGGTAATGCACCACAACGTTGGATGCCAACCCCGATAAACCCCACCGAAGAAGCAGCTCACTGGCGAAGGAAAATTTGAGCTCCCGGAATAGGCGAGTGGATCCACTGTTCCAAATTCGTTCGTTACAGCTTCCGGTCTGACCACGTGAAAACTTCACTAGCAAAAACTCAAGTCAAGACAGATAGAAAGGGAGGCAGACAGGCGGAGAAGAGAGATGAATGTGATTGAAACAACCGGAATTTTCATCAGGATATTTTCAACTGTTTTTATGTATTTTAATTAGTTGATAATGGAAGTTCTCTCTTGAGTTCTATGCTCTCACTTATTTAGCCGCCAATGGATCACAGTGTATCAATGTGTCAGAGGCTAGTGCTCTCACCATAGTTGAATTTGAACTTTTAGATGTCATTTGTATGATTCACCACGTGACAATGATTTTGAGAGGAAAGGAAACTGTTCCACGAAAATGTGCATATCAGTAGAAATGGTAGGATAGATGGTAAGCTTCCCAAAACTTGAAACACATGAACTGCCTATGGTCTTTCCTATTACACCCATTTAAAAAATCGTTCACAAATAGCTGGCCAGCCTATGGAAATCAAATGTCTGCCCGGCGTAGTGATTCATAATGGTCTCGGGTCTGACAGCTCGATAGAGACACAAATTATGATAAATGGAACAGAAGTCTTGGCAAAAGTAATAAACCAGATCTGTGAACAAATTGAGAGGAGCACCTTTACGTTTTCTCTGAAGTCCTCTGCGATGTTAGCCAGGGTATAGCTCTTCTGGACGTCAATCGTGGATCCAAAGTAGGCCCTGCAATCTGGGCAGCGGAAGGGCATGTTTGAACCGAAGTCTATTATGCCCTCCAGACACACCATACAGTAGCTGTGCCCACAGGACAGCTGGTGCGGGTCTTTAAATATGTCATGGCACACTGGGCATGTCAGCAACACCTCAAGCTGGGTTTTGCTTGACAGAGGAATGGTACAGTCTTCGTCCATCTTGCTCCCTTTCCTGCTGTTCAAATATTGGAGTATAAGGTTAAAAGGAAATGAAGTATCCCCTGACTGCTGTAGGTGGTGCTCCAAAATGTCCGTTTCAAATAGTAGCCAGCTGCTGAAGTGAATGGCATGTTAGCGTAGTAGGCAATTAGACATGGGAAGGTCTGTGCACTGCCGCTAAATCACACAAAATGCAATAATTTACCTGTAAAGTCAGCTTTCGGTCCTTGCCTGTGTGTACTTCACTGTATAGTGCAAACATTCAAAAGTGAAAGCAAGGCTCCCTGTGTATACTTCCTTTGGAGGCGGGGCTAGACTCAACTGTCATTGGAGCCACTTCACAACAGGGAAGTAGTCTGCAGTTATATCTTTTGAGCTACTTTTTTTAATAATGAGCTTTAATAAGCTATAAAATAAACTACTGTAACATACATTAACGTTTGTAACAAAAGAGACGAGATTCACACAACCAGACACTTCTGATGTGTCAATTTTTATAAGGCATTAGTGAAATCAATAATACAAGTGGCGTTTTTTTATTGCCAGACAAAAGGGCCAACCACAGTACATACCATAAAACTGACCTTTTCACACAAACGCAGGGAATTACAGTGCATTAGGAAAGTTTTCAGACCCCTGGACTTTTTCCACATGTTATGTTACAGCCTTATTCTAAAATGGATGAACATCCCCCCCCCCAAACAATTTTGGATTATAATTAAAAGCCATGTAGTCATATTTGTTATATATTCAACAAATCACAAGTCAGAGACATCAGCTTCAATCAAAAAATGATATGAAATAACTTCTCTCTACAGATTACATTCAAATGTGTATTTGCAAAATTAAAGGCTGCATCATACTTCCCATTCTTTTAATTTTAAACTAAGTCATGTGTCTTTAGATACTTTTTCCTGTGTAGATGTCAGGGAAGTTTAAGGATGGTGTTTTCCTGACAAAAACAGCATTATGAACAAAGATAAGGAGAGACAGTTGCTGCATTACTATAGTATTTTGCATAATGGTTCAAGATAAAAGTATAAAACAAACATGCAAATTTAGAGGTAGATAAGCTTTGTAATGCGGCTTACACAACCAGCCGATAAAGGCTGCTAGGTGCTAATGCTTAGGAACAGCTCTCTTTGTCGGAAAGTGAGCTACTTCGCTGTCACTCCCAAGTGATCAACGCTGTGTTCCTCAAGGTTCCTGAGGATTCTGAAGCTCTTGGAGCAGAAGGAGCAGGTGAAAGGTCTCTCACCTGTGTGAAAGCGCAGGTGAGCCTTCAGATTGTCCCTAAGCCGGAAGCTTTTCCCACACTGGAGGCAGCTGTGAGGCTTGTCCCCCGTGTGGAACCTCTCATGCCTGCGGAGGCTTTTCCGCAGGGCGAACATCTTTGAGCACTGGTAGCATGAATAGGGCTTCTCCCCGTTGTGGAAGCGCTCGTGCCTCCTCAAGATCTTCCTGCGTTTGAAACTCTTCCCGCAGATCTTGCAACCGTAGGAGTGGCTCGGGGAGAGGACGCTTTGAAGCCGCCAGACATCGTTCCCACACTGAGTGAAGCAGCAAAGGCGCCGGCCTGTGTGGAGGCCCTGGTGGGTCTTGAGGTCCTTGGGCATGGGGAACCTCTTGCTGTTGTGACAGTAGCTCCCATTAGCCTTCTTCCCTCCAGGCACCAAAAGCAGGTTCACCAGCAGCACTGAGCAGGCCCTCGTCAATTTGTGCTCCAGGGAGGTCTGGTCCAGCTTGAAATCCACCTTCTTCTTCATCATCATCATCTGGTCCAGCTTGAAGTCCACCTTTTTATTCTTCACCGCAGAGGGAGGGTCCAATGCACCCATAGATGTCAACTTTCTCTTAGCCTGTTCAGGAGCCAAAGCACCATCTGAGGTGGACGGGCTATAGGCTGTCTCCTTTGCGGTGCTGACACTGGCCTGCTGGGGCTCCACCTGGATAGGCTTTTCTTTACAATTTGCCTGTGGTGTTGAATACTGCTCTTCTGCCTTTGGGACCATTTGGCAGATGACTTTAGTCACCCATTCTGTGTTCATTCCATTCTCTGATTCTGTCTTGAGGGGCTGGAGTTTCTGCTTAGTTGGGGAGCTTTGAACAGTACCAGAGAGATGGTTTGGATACTTAGGGGCTAGAGGACAGAAAATTAAATAGTTGTTAGATGGTAACCTCAACCCTTTATATACAAAGTCTTTCTAACAAACATATTTATGTATCTATAGCTTCACCGCCACCTACAGTGCCTTGCGAAAGTATTCGGCCCCCTTGAACTTTGCGACCTTTTGCCACATTTCAGGCTTCAAACAAAGATATAAAACTGTATTTTTTTGTGAAGAATCAACAAGTGGGACACAATCATGAAGTGGAACGACATTTATTGGATATTTCAAACTTTTTTAACAAATCAAAAACTGAAAAATTGGGCGTGCAAAATTATTCATCCCCCTTAAGTTAATACTTTGTAGCGCCACCTTTTGCTGCGATTACAGCTGTAAGTCGCTTGGGGTATGTCTCTATCAGTTTTGCACATCGAGAGACTGACATTTTTTCCCATTCCTCCTTGCAAAACAGCTCGAGCTCAGTGAGGTTGGATGGAGAGCATTTGTGAACAGCAGTTTTCAGTTCTTTCCACAGATTCTCGATTGGATTCAGGTCTGGACTTTGACTTGGCCATTCTAACACCTGGATATGTTTATTTTTGAACCATTCCATTGTAGATTTTGCTTTATGTTTTGGATCATTGTCTTGTTGGAAGACAAATCTTCGTCCCAGTCTCAGGTCTTTTGCAGACTCCATCAGGTTTTCTTCCAGAATGGTCCTGTATTTGGCTCCATCCATCTTCCCTGTCCCTGCTGAAGAAAAGCAGGCCCAAACCATGATGCTGCCACCACCATGTTTGACAGTGGGGATGGTGTGTTCAGCTGTGTTGCTTTTACGCCAAACATAACGTTTTGCATTGTTGCCAGAAAGTTCAATTTTGGTTTCATCTGACCAGAGCACCTTCTTCCACATGTTTGGTGCATCTCCCAGGTGGCTTGTGGCAAACTTTAAACAACACTTTTTATGGATATCTTTAAGAAATGGCTTTCTTCTTGCCACTCTTCCATAAAGGCCAGATTTGTGCAATATACGACTGATTGTTGTCCTATGGACAGAGTCTCCCACCTCAGCTGTAGATCTCTGCAGTTCATCCAGAGTGATCATGGGCCTCTTGGCTGCATCTCTGATCAGTCTTCTCCTTGTATGAGCTGAAAGTTTAGAGGGACGGCCAGGTCTTGGTAGATTTGCAGTGGTCTGATACTCCTTCCATTTCAATATTATCACAGTGCTCCTTGGGATGTTTAAAGCTTGGGAAATCTTTTTGTATCCAAATCCGGCTTTAAACTTCTTCACAACAGTATCTCGGACCTGCCTGGTGTGTTCCTTGTTCTTCATGATGCTCTCTGCGCTTTTAACGGACCTCTGAGACTATCACAGTGCAGGTGCATTTATACGGAGACTTGATTACACACAGGTGGATTGTATTCATCATCATTAGTCATTTAGGTCAACATTGGATCATTCAGAGATCCTCACTGAACTTCTGGAGAGAGTTTGCTGCACTGAAAGTAAAGGGGCTGAATAATTTTGCACGCCCAATTTTTCAGTTTTTGATTTGTTAAAAAAGTTTGAAATATCCAATATATCCAATCCAATATCCAAACTGTATTTTTTTGTGAAGAATCAAAAACAAGTGGGACACAATCATGAAGTTCCACTTCATGATTGTGTCCCACTTGTTTTTGATTCTTCACAAAAAAATACAGTTTTATATCTTAATGTTTGAAGCCTGAAATGTGGCAAAAGGTCGCAAAGTTCAAGGGGGCCGAATACTTTTGCAAGGCACTGTAGAATTAATGTGTTTACTGGAATATATAACTTGTTCTCCTTCTGTCTCAGTGGTTGTTGGGGATTCTGGTTCCAGACTGCTCCCCTTCACCATCTCCACATCCTGGCAGATGGATGACAAGCCAAAAAATATAACTACTTAGCTCTTGTAATACAGGTGTCAGCAACTCAAATTAGCCTACACTACAGGTCAAAACACCATGGGTTATTTTAACAGACACCAAATACATCTTATGGTTCACAAATCACATTAACCTCAAACACTGACTCACTGACCTTGTGTTCTAGAACATAGCACTTTAGGTCAGCAGGCTGATTAGCCTCCAGCAGGGTGATATGATGTGCAGGACCCTCCTCACTGCTCACCTTTGAGAAGGAGCACTGTTTTGGGGCTAGAGGGAATGGAAGGGGGGAGAGAAAAGCACACAAACATCCCATTGGTTTGATCAGCACTGACATGCATAACAATGTAGAGGTTAAATAAATCACTAATTGTGCATAACTTTGTTATTTTTTGCTTCAAATGTTGTTTGCTGACAAATTGTCAGTCATCTATATTTTGCAGAATCCCAATTCCTTCCAACATGTCATTAAAAAAACTGCATTTCAGTCACATTCAGCGAGAATGATAAGACTGAGTCATCACGCAAACTAAACCGTGTTTATTTATCCATATGTGACACAATTTTACATATGGCTCCCCCGAGAACATGATTGTACTACTTGCTAGTTGCAACAAAGTATCCAGCAGCAAGATCCGTTTGAGATTGTAAACTGTTTCACTGGGATCTTAACAGCAACAACGTTACAGTGATGAAAAAACACTTTCATATACCAGTTAACTCCTCATCCACTTGAACTCCGATACTGCGAAGACATTTCTTGCCTGACTTTTTGACAGAGTCCACCGTTTGCAGGATTTCATTTTGCTCTGTCTGCCCTTCAATGAGAACGGTGGTTCCTTTAGCAAGGAATTGACACTCGAACAGTTTCGTTATTTCCACGACGGCCACCTTTGTAAGTGAATCCAAAACAGACACAATCTGGGTTTGAAAATTCACGTCGACGGACACAGACATGCTGACAGCTGTTAATGAGCGCACAGTTAAGAAAATGTTGAAGCCAAAAAGCTTGTCACGAAAGTGAACTGTGTTTATATCAACCACATGGTAGGAGAAGCTGGGGGCGTGTCTCTGACGTTCCATCACCAAGTTCGCTCAGCGTCTCGCGCCAAATTCACTTTATTTCCGGGAAAACGTGGTGCGTAATATGGTCATATGTCATCATGTCATATAAAATAAAATAATTCTAACAGTGAGACATATTGCTTTGATCTTTTATCGTTTTATGGTACAGTTTCAATGCATGACAAATAATAGAAATGACGGTTTATTCTCTCTGTCTCTCTCGCACACAAGAGCACACATGCGCACAAGAATCCAGAACACCAGTCATTTTTGTATATTTTTCCAAGCTGTCATTTATTTTAAGACTTTACAGTATGTTTAAGTTTTCTTGTTTAAAAAAATAGAATACTGTTGTTGTTATATTTCTTTATCAGTAGAAAACATCCATGTGATTTACAGCACTTTTCAGTGCACAAGAAGAAAAAAAGCTAACCGCCCTTTTCAAGTAAAGTTACAATAATTTAACTGAGTAGGCTGGTATGACCTTTGACCTGCAGGAAAAGCCGGCTTGCACCCTTGGATTTTACAAGTTGGGAGAGGGGCGAACATTTATTCCAGAGAAATAAAACAAAAATAAAATACATCCAAACAACAAGTTTACAGATGGCCTTAGACTTAAAATGCAGAGTTAACCCTTCTATTTGTCTGAAATATAAAATCAGAAGCATTAGGTGTTTTTAGGGTAAGTGCTAGTGAATATCCAATAATTCAGTTGTGAAAATATTATTTTCTAAATCAATGTTTTATGTTTTCCCTTTTCATATTGTACTGATGGCAAAGTTACAGGTGTGAATAAAAAATTGACTGGGACTTTGAGAAAGTACTGTATTTTATGAATTCAAAGCAAAGGGAGTTTAGGATAGCTTGGGAAATAGAACAATCTTTTTGAAAGATGCTCTGAGTGAGGATGTTGAAAACATGAAGATGTCCATAAGAGCTGACAGATTTAACCTAATGACTTATTTCAACAGAGAACAAGGAAGATTTGAGGAAGGTGATGATGTTGATTGGCCAGATTATGATATATTGGCCAGATTTATACATTGATGACATCAACAATTTACTCATCATCATCATCATCATCATCGTCATCGTCGTCATCCTCGTCGTCGTCATCATCATCATCATCGTCATCATCGTCGTCGTCATCGTCATCGTCATCATCATCATCGTCATCATCATCATCATCATCATCATCATCGTCATCATCATCGTCGTCATCATCATCTGGATCAATTTCATCGGACAGAACATCTTCGATCCATTCCTCAAGCTCATCTGCGCTTGGCAGGTCGTCATCATCGTCGATTTCCATCCATACACTGTCAGCCTATAGAGAGAGACACAAAGTAATTTGGTTCCAAAAATAGACTATTGGATTTTTTTTAAAGCTAGTGGAACCACATGGCTCCTCGTACATGACAATTTGGATCATAACAGGAACGTTACTCACATCTTCAACATCCACAACACCAATCTGGGGAGAGCCCAGGTCAATTCCAAAGGTCTTCTCCCAGTATGGGACAAGCTTAAAGAGGGAGGAAAATATTTCAGGAAGAAAGCAACAGCAATTAGAATCTCATATCTTTGGATAGATGGATCTTATTGTATTGATAAGTGACCAACCATGACCATGATCTTACCAGGGGGAAATCATCTGGGTCAATCCAGACAATGCTGAGGTTGGGATTATCATTGTGCTCCTCTGCTACTTCCTTCAGGATTTCCAGAAACTCAAAACCGTCTGGGAAGTCAAAGGTCAAGGGTTAAATGCACATTAAGCCTTGTGAAACCCCTCTTGCTGAAAATGGTTCATTCCTCCCCTACCCAGTCCTATTGACTCATTAGTTGCTCCTTTGGTTCTGTACCTGGGTCATCCTCCTCTGCGAATGCAATGATGTGCTCGCCATCGATGTCGTCCTCCTAAGAAAAGTATGCAAAGGGAGATGGGGAATATAGAATGCATCGAGCTGAATCCACCGAGCTGTCTGTTTAAACTACTAGCACACAGCTCGGACACCCATGCATACCCCCACAAGACATGCACACCCCACAAAACAGAGGTCTCTTCACAATCCCCAAGTCCAGAAAAGACTATGGGAGGTGCACAGTACTACATACAGCCATGACTACATGGAACTCTATTCCACATCAGATAACTGATGAAAGCAGTATAATCAGATTTAAAAATCAAGATTAAAAATATACCTTATGGAACAGCGGGAACTGTGAAGAGACAAACACGAAGGTACAGACACACGCATACACACACAAGCGCTAGCACACGCACTTTACACACACATACAGTACATTGTAATATTGTTGTATGGTGGTATTATACTATTTGTATTGTAGATATGTAGTGGTGTAATAATGTTATATGATGTACTGATTTATATGTAATGTAAGTACCTTAATATGTTTGGACCCCAGGAAGAATGCTAATGAGGATCAATGATAAATGCATATAGACTACCCACTGGCCACAGATGGAAACAACACTGATTCAACCTGTTTGTGCCCAGTGAGTACCTACAAGTGTATTTCCATCAGTATCTGCACATTTAGGCCACATAAATACTTAGCTTAGCTTATCAATTACAATTGGGGAGGTATGCTTCCATTTTGTTTTGTAGGGTGATTTTTATGGGAATAGTTTGTATAGCTTACCCAGATCTCATACATGTTATCTGGTTCCATCTTCCTCATGGTTGGTCTGCAAAGAAATAGGATGCAATCTATTTTTTTATTGTTCATTGAGGAAGTTTACACTTTTGAAATTTGGGATTCTATTACTTTGCATATTTTCTAAGTTTTCCTTTTCTGCAATGTACATGATTTCCAGTGCTCTATTTGTGACACACAAGTTGTGAATGGGTTGGTGGTCGCTAGACTTGTTGCTGAACGTTATGGATTATTCTCCTATCGTTTGGTAATGATTGACGCCAGAGCTACTGAAGGTACAAGGACCGAGGACACACTGTGATTCTGTAGCAGCTGGCAAAGTCACTGTCTTTTGTTTTGACTTCGTACAAACCTCTCGGGTTGATGTTTAGATAACATTTAGTATTGTCTCCAAGAGGCCCGTTAGACATTTGTGCTGGAGGTGTCTCTCAGTTGCAACTGTTGATTTTGATTGATATTATCAACGACTGCTCGCCTTTTGGTTCACCTAAAAATTCTCTTTACACCTAGTTATAGGGCCTGTGGTTTTTACAGGTCAAATCACACAACCAGGATAAAATGCTTGGCTCTCCTCATCATACACTATATATTCAAAAGGAAGTGGACACCCCTTCAAATGAGTGGATTCGGCAATTTCAGCCACACCCGTTGCTGACAGGTGAACAAAATCGAGTACACAGCCATGCAATGTCTGATGGACTAATCTGGGTTTGGCGGATGCCAGGAGAACGCTACCTGCCCCAATGCATAGTTCCAACTGTATAATTTGGTGGAGGAATAATGGTCTGGGGCTGTTTTTTATTGTTCGGACTAGGCCCCTTAGTTGCAGTGAAGGGAAATCTTTACGATACAGCATACAATGAATGACATTCTAGATCATTCTGTGTTTCCAACTTTGTGGCAAAAGTTTGGGGAAGGCGTTTTCCTGTTTCAGCATGACAATGCCCCAATGCACAAAGCGAGGTCCATACAGAAATGGTTTGTCGAGATCAGTGTGGAAGAACTTGACTGGCCTGCACAGAGCCCTGACCGCAACTCCTTCCAACACCTTTGGGATGTATCGGAAAGCCGACTACGAGCCAGGCCTAATCGACCAACATCAGTGCCCAACCTCACTAATGCTCTAGCGGCAGAATGGAAGCAAGTCCCTGCAGCAATGTTCCAACATCTAGTGGAAAGCCTTCCCATAAGAGTGGAGGCTGTTATAGCAGCAAAGGGGGGGACCAACTCCATATGAATGCCCATGATTCTGGAATGAGATGTTTGACGAGCAGGTGTCCACACACATCTGGTCAAGTAGTGTATATTGTGCCATTCTGGCCACCGTGTTCATGAATCCCACCTGTCGTGATCCTCAATGTATGCAACAAGTTCCTCCTCTGTGTAGGGTTTTCCAGGGATGACTATGGGTTCATCTATGAAGGGCTCATAGAAGTCCACTTCATTCACCTTCAGGCCCAGATCTTTGGCAACCTGGAACACAGAGGATTGGTCAGAAAGAGCAATGGGTTACTTTTTGAGTGGAGTGCAGCTCCGTTGTAATTTTTAGGATGTAGTTGTTAGTGGGTAAGGTTGTTCACCTTGGGAGTGAATGTAGCAAAGAACTTGATGTGTGGATGGAACTCCTCAGCCGCGTCCACATAGGCCAAATAATCTGAAATGTTACAGGCACCTGTTAAGACCCTATTCAATATCTTGATAATTCCAATATTTAGTTGACAAATACATTGTTTTCTCCATAAAATATTATACACATGAGCAGACTTATACCGTACAGTAAAAACATGTGCGAAATTACAATGTCAAAGGAATAGATTATAGATTCTTACGTTCGGACTTTTCACTCTTAAAGTAGCCCACCAGTTTGATGTCCTCCTCATTGTTGTGGAAACCTTTAACTTCTCCATCTTTCTCAATGATCTCAACGGGGTCTTCAAGAACCTAGAACAGAGTAAAAGGGAGATGCATGGTGGAGGGAGATAATGGTGAGGGGAAAGAGAAATAAACAGTACAGGATATATCAGAAGTGGACAAATAGTCAGTTTCTACAAGTTGCAGCTAGGTAAAAGAGGGCATCACTGGGTGACATTATTCTCACGTACATCAAATATGAACTCCACAATTGTGTCTGCAGCAAGCTCCCCATCGTACTCAATGATCTCGTCCTCGGTGAAGATATAGATGCTGTCAACCTCCTCCAGTCCTGAGGAGAAAACAGAAGTTCAACTCAGGGGTTACATATACCCTTAAATCCACTAGAGGTCAGGCTTTCTTATGGGCTGCCTTAGCACAGTGACACAAGGGGTGCATCTCAAGGGGTGCATCTCAATAGTCTTGTGGCTTAAATTTGTTGTTTCCTTTCCTTCATCATCACGGAGATTAAATAATTAAAAAGGTGATGTCTCGGTGGGTGATAGACGTCCACCATATTCCTTTCTCTTAAAGTATGTTTCCTGATCGGTGCAGATGAAGGAGGCAAGACGCAGAGAGGAATCCACTTATGACTATTGAGATGCATCCAGTGAGACAGGTCAGGTAGTTTAGTTTATTAGGTAGTTTTGTCCACCTGGTCAGTGGTGATGCTTAGATGGATTGTGTTGAAAGATGGTAACATTTCATCATAACTGACCTCAGAACTTTAAATGGTCAAACCAATCTTGAATAAAGGTAATAGTGTCCATTTCAGTGTGTATTTACCTAGTTTCTTAGCAACAATACTGCCCTTCTTTTCATCAACAAGGCAGAATCCAATTTCCTCATCGTCAAGGTCGTCAAGGACCTGAGCTGCAAGCTGTGAAATAAGATAATATGTCATATAACTGAAGACACACAGTGGCACCCTTAAGCCTGAGCAGGAATATCTTCTGTGTCATGTGTGGACAACTTATAAGGACTTATGGGGAGTTTGTTTTCAATGATTATTTATCAGTGTTCTGTAAGGACATGTATATATGCGTTCACTTCCACGCCCTCAGTTTTGTGGGTTTGCTGGAGGGATAGGTGTTGTACTCAGTTTACTGTGTACACACTAAAGTAAACAAAAATGTTGCTGTCTTCTCTTATGTCTTGTCTTATTTCACACATATTTCCCTCCAGTTCCACCACCATAAAAGCCTGGGACTCAGAGCGCTGTCCGTGCACTTTCTAAATCTGTGTGAAACTTGACCGTTATGTCTGACAACCAGTTCAACCAATGATGTTGCCACATCTGTGGCATGCATACAGAGGGGGCGGGATAACAGTTCTGCAGACTGTGTTGGGGTAACTTGGTGTTCGGATAGCAACAGGTGCAACCCTGCTTTCACAGATCTCTCCTCACACTTCATAAAGGAGGTGCAGGCACCCAAACACACACCCAAACACACACACACACACACACATATTATGTACCTGTTTTGATATTATATTAAAGATATTATGTGTCTTTAGTTCTGAGTAAATAGAAAACAGTGGCCTGAATATCAGAGCTGAATTCTTATACAGTGTTATAATAGTATAATAGCAGACTGTCCCGGGAAAGTTGACTTTCAGTATCCACACTATTTACTTCTCAGATTAAAATGTTTTACCCTGTAGACACGTCCCACTGGGCACAAACTGGTTGAATCAACGTTGTTCCTATGTCATTTCAACAGAATGAACATATCTCATGACGTTGAATCAACGTGGAAAAGTCATCAACCTTTCACCCAACCGTTGACCTAAATCCAATGACATGGTTCGATTTTTGTTGTTGATTTCACATTAGTTGACCACTCAAATCAAAATTAAATCAAAACTAGACATTGAACTGACGTCTCTGCCCAGTGGGTTATCTGTCCATATTTGTCATGGGGAGGGGTATTCAAATGAAGAGGTCCTAAGGGGGTCAGGCCCTAGATATGCCTGATAAACAGATTGAGGGCTAAACTCAGCTAATGGCTTTTAGCCAAACAGATTACTACAGCTATATAAGGTTGCTGTGTGGGGCCATGAGTTGACAAGAGGACAGATTTCTTGCCTGACTGCAAGGGGAGAGTTCGCTTTATGACAAATCAGGGAAGGGGTCTAAAAGAGCTGACATGCTC
Source organism: Oncorhynchus mykiss (assembly GCF_057628025.1). Classification (NCBI taxonomy): domain Eukaryota; kingdom Metazoa; phylum Chordata; class Actinopteri; order Salmoniformes; family Salmonidae; genus Oncorhynchus; species Oncorhynchus mykiss. Next base: position 11,181,479 of record NC_143049.1, read on the forward strand.
TCTCTCCTCTTCTATTCCCGTTGACTGACCTAGAGTACACCCTCTCTCTCAGCAATAGACCAAAACAGAGTGCACAGCACATTAGTTTTACAGAATGTCATGACACTACTATCTAGCCTACAACACTATTCCCCATAGAGGGGAATCAGGGCAAAAGATCCCAGGCCCAGCTAACAATGTTCTATCTACCCTATACATATAAAAGATACACAGCATACTAGTGCTCAAACCAACAGCAATCCGAGTTGACTCTAGATGCTCCAGATTGAGTAAGTACTCTGTAAGAAGCAACACAGCAGTATACAGTACATTTGGAAAGTATTCAGATCCCTTGACTTTTTCCACATTTTGTTACTTTACAGCCTTATTCTAAAATTGATTCAATTGCTTTTTTCCCTCATCAATCTAGACACAATACCCCATGATGGGAAAGCAAAAACAGGATTAGAAATGTTTGCAAATGTATTAAAAGAACAACTGAAATAGCACATTCACATAAGTATTCAGACCCTTTACTCAGTACTTCGTTGGCAGCGATTACAGCTTCGAGTCTTCTTGGGTATGATGCTACAAGCTTGGCACACCTGTATTTGGGGAGTTTCTCCCATTAATCTGCAGATCTCCTCAAGCTCTGTCAGGTTGGATGGGGTGCGCCACTGCACAACTATTTTCAAGTCTCTACAGAGATGTTCGGTCGGGTTCAAGTCCGGGCTCTGGCTGGGCCACACAAAGACATTCAGAGACTTGTCCCAAATAAAGTCCTGCGTTGTCTTGGCTGTGTGCTTAGTGTAGTTGTCCTGTTTGAAGGTGAACCTTTGCCCCAGTTTGAGGTCATGAGTGCTCTGGAGCAGGTTTTCATCAAGGAGCTCTTTGTATTTGGCTCCGTGCATCTTTCTCTCGATCCTGAATAGTCTCCCAGTCCCTGCCGCGGAAAAACATCCCCACAGCATGATGCTGACACCACCTGCTTCAACGTAGGGATGGTGCCAGGTTTCCTCCAGACGTGACACTTGGCATTCAGGCCAAAGAGATCAATCTTGGTTACATCAGACAAGAGAATCTTGTTTCTCATGGTCTGAGAGTCCTTTAGGTACCTTTTGGCAAAGTCAAAGCGGGTTGTTGTGTGCCTTTTACTGAGGAGTGGCTTCCGTCTGGCCACTCTAACATAGAGGTCTGATTGGTGGAATGCTGCAGAGATGGTTATCCTTCTGGAAGGTTCTCCCATCTCCACAGAGGAACTCTGGAGCTCTGTCAGAGTGACCATCAGGTTCTTGGTCACCTCCCTGACCAAGGCCCTTTGCCCCCGAATGCTCAGTTTGGCTGGGTGGCCAGCTCTAGGAAGAGTCTTGGTGGTTCCAAACTTCTTCCATTTAAGAATGATGGAGGCCATTGTGTTCTTGGGGACCTTCAATGCTGCAGACATTTTTTGGTACACTTCCCCAGATCTGTGCCTCGACACAATCCGGTCTCGGGCTTTATGGATAATTCCTTCGACCTCATGGCTTGATTTTTGCTCTGACATGCACTGTCAACTGTGGGACCAAATATAGAGAGGTGTGTGCTTTTCCAAATCATGTCCAAGCAATTGAATTTACCACAGGTGGACTCCAATCAAGTTGTAGAAACATCTCAAGGATGATCAATGGAAACAGGATGCACCTGAGCTCAATTTTGAGTCTCATAGCAAAGGGTCTGAATACTTATGTAAAAACCTGTTTTCACTTTGTCAATTTCCGGTATTTAATCTATTTTAGAATAAGGCTGTAACGTAAGAAAATGTGCAAAAAGGGAAGGGGTCTGAATACTCAGAACGCACTGTAGGACGAACAAACAGCCACAACAGCAGCACTGGATAAATATAGACCCAAAGCCACACCGACCCAGGACTATTTTGGCAAGGTGCTGGTGACGCTCAAGTCTCTAGGATCTGCTGACAGTTACAGTACTGCATCTGTCAGTCAGCCAGCCCAGTTAGCCGACACCGCAGTACTGAGGCCAAATCCTGCTATACTGCCCCCAACCTTGGGCTAGGCCTCAATGTCTATAACATAAAGAGGAAAGGGGGGGGGGGGGGTGAACACGCATTCTCAGATGATGATTAACATATCATTAATCAAAACACCCTGATGAGTAGGCATATGTCTCACACGCACACGCACCTGCGTACATGCAAATACACACACCCACACATGCACGTGTTCGTTCCCTGAAGTGTTTGTTTCCAACTGTGGCACCTTGTCATGGCACCATTTCCAAAAGGTGTTTTATATCTCCATCAGACTTTGCTCTATTTGTTGACTATTCAATCTCCTGTTGATTAAATGAGTCCAAGGAAAACAAAACCATACAACTCCTTAAGAGGCAACAGTCTCAAAATAGATTCTCCACCATCAGAGCTGTGTTGTGTTTCTCTTTCGGGAATGATGGGAGTTGTAGTCCAAAGTAGTCAAATTGCAGTCCTATAAAGCCGGTCCAGTCCTGGCAGAGCTGGATTTGAGAGGATTAGCTCATTGGCCAGCATGACAAAAGAAAACGGCAGCCTCTACGGTAGGCCCTGTATGTCAGAAGTCCTAAGAGATACACTTCTTTAAGAAATGTACTGATTGCCACCAGTCAATATTTTATTTATATTTTGTTTATTTAACTAGGCAAGTCAGTTAAGAACAAATTCTTATTTACAATGGCGGCCTACCCCAGCCAAATCCTAACCCGGACGACACTGGGCCAATTGTACACAGCCCTATGGGACTCTCAATCACAGCCAACAGCCTGGAATCGAACCAGGGTGTAGTGAATTCTCTATCATTGAGATGCAGTAACTTAGACCGTTGCGCCACACGGGAGCGCCATAACAGCCTTTTCTTCTCAGTTTCACACCATCCAGGGGGCCTATGGGTCTCACTGCTGAATGAGGTAATGTTTCATGCCTTACATTCTTGACATCCGTATTGCTCAGATTAAGATTACTCCAACCTAAATTTGACTTTGCTTTTAACCCAACCCCTCTGAAAGTGGACAGAACATTAGGAACACCTTCCTAATATTGAGTTCCACCCTCTTTTGCTCTCAGAACAGCCTCAACTTGTCATGGCATGGACTCAACAAGGTGTCGAAAGCGTTCCACAGGGATGCTGACCCACATTGACTCCAATGCTTCCCACAGTTGTGTCAAGTTGGCTGGATGTCCTTTGGGTGGTGGACCATTCTTGATACACACAGAAAACTGTTGAGTGCGAAAACCCCAGTAGCGTTGCAGTTCTTGACATGCTCAAACAGGTGCGCCTGGCACCTACTACCATACCCCATTCAAAGGCACTTAAATATTTTTTGTCTTGGCCATTCACCCTGCAAATGGCAAGCTTATACAATCAATGTCTCAATTGTCTCAAGGCCTAAAATTCCTTCTTTAACCGGTCCCCTCCCCTCTCCTCTAACTGCACTTGATTGCGTTCAACTGGTCAGTCTATGTCATGGAAAATGCCAGTGTACACACATATACATAGACACTGTACATATACAGGTTTTGGAGAGGTGTGTGTGTGGGGGGGGGGGGGGTGCCACACTGGGCTTCCAGGGAGCTGTTGTTGTGGGTGGTTGGGTCAAGGTTTTGATACCAGCAACCCTACGGTTGCCAACTCACTTCATGACAGATTTTTCCCATCTGGAAATGGCAACCCTTCAGTTGCTGGTTCGCCTCTAACCGCTAGACAACCTGCCACCCACAGACATGAAGGAATGTTTTATTTATTTTACTAGGCAAGTTAGTTAAGAACAAATTCTTATTTTCAATGAAGGCCTAGGAACAGTGGGTTAACTGCTGTGCTCAGGGGCAGAACAACAGATTTTTACATTGTCAGTTCAGGGATTCGATCTTGCAACCTTTCGGTTACTTGTCCAATGCTCTAACCACTAGGCTACCCTGCCGCCCCAGGGTATATGATATATGTATATGTAGTGAGGGGCGTACTTCAAAGGACATGGTCACATAAGGAGACACAGACTCCCACTCACACACACACACACACACACACACACACACGGTCATACACACATATCAACATAGAAATATGCCCATGTACACACATCTGGGTCAACTCAACATACCAATATGTACAAAATATTCAGTCATGCACATTTCTGATAGATGTCAGATCAGCTGATGACTTGAGGTCCTGCTACTTCTGTCCGTGTCATGTTTGAGACATAGACAGTTTGACCATTCCTCAAAGACATGCCCATCCCTACCATTATCCCATTTAATCTAAGACCACAAAACCATGAGTCAGTCTTAAAACAATACATCTCAGGGACATTTCCAGCAACCAAGAGATTCCTGGCTAGAGGGCCACATGTAACAAATTTGTCCACTTTGGGGGGGACAAAGTTTAATGATGATTTTCATTATTAAGGTCCATGTCTGTTGGTTATATTTTGGTATGACAGCCATGTGTTGGAGGTAGCTAAATGTGGTTATCACTGCATTATATGTTATGACCCTTATGCGGTTAGTTGGGCCAACAGGATTGAGGGTATGAAATGTAATTTTGTATTATCAGGGAACAATCTTCTCAATCCAAGGCAATTGACATAAGGTATGAAACAATTGGAATGGGAATGACATATCTATGGGCCCACCTGGGGCAGGGGTGGGGTCAAATGTCATACATGTATTCATTTTGGGGAATTTCGAGCCAGAATGGACAGTATTGGGATTTGCTCTATTATCACATGGTACCCTAGATGATAACTACACCAAATTACACACCGAACAAGGAGAGCCATTTTTTTTTTTTTTTAGGTTTATAGAGCTGTCATAGATTTTGTCAATGATCAGTCCCAGGAGCCTATTTTCAAGATGGCCGCCATTCATTTCAACGGAAAGGAACTGCATTTTGGGGTGGCAGGTAGCCTAGTGGTTGCTGAATCTAATCCCCGAGCTGACAAGGTAAAAATCAGTTGTTCTGCCCCTGAACAAGGCAGTTAACCCACTGTTCCCTGGTAGGCCGTCATCGTAAAATAAGAGTTTGTTCTTTACTGACTTGCCTAGTTAATAAAAGGTAACATTTTGCATGGCCATAACTTAATGATTGATGTAATAAGACCAATAATGGCTTAAAATGTGTGTTACAATGAGGATGTCCCAAGTATGTCAGTTAAATGTATTTAGCAAATTATTACCAGAATAGTGGTGCCAAAAAACCTGTTAGAATTGCCGAGTTTTGTATCTGCTTAAAGTACATTAGATTAAAACACTTAGAAAATGTTCTAGAAGCATTCACTGATGTCTAATAATTAAAACAATACGCAATATGATTATATAAATTGTGCTAACATCAAGAAATATGAAGTGAAACCTACCCCGTACATTGCACCCTGATATGCATCACGTCCAGCAAAGACATACAGCTAACCCATTTTCACAAAATGTGCACCAAACAATACATAAAGCTAGGAAAAGTCTAAACAATGATGCCTAGCTATTGCTAATTTAACCATAGGGTACACATTTTCCAATATGGCCGCCAACTAGCTCCATTGGTTTAAATTAGATTGGTCTGTCATTGCCACAATTCTTTCAATAATAGGTGGAATATGGTTAATGATAATAAAAAGTATATTATAGATATGCAGATAACACAACCAATTTAGCCAGGTTTGCAAAATATATGATATTTGTAAAATATTAGCAACTGTTTTCTCAAAAGTTGCCAAAAACACTATTCATGAGATCGTTTTGGTCAGTATTTGGTTTCCTAATTTATCAATATTTTATATTAAAAAAAAATGTATATTTTACTCATAACAGGATCGTTCACTGGTTTGTAGTAATGATTATATATATATAGGGTATGAAATAATATATATATATATATATATATATATATATATACACACACACACATATACAGTACCAGTCAAAAGTTTGGACACACCTACTCTTTCAAGGCTTTTTCTTTATTTTTACATTGTAGAATAATAGTGAAGACACTAAAACTATGAAATAACACATAAGGAATCATGTAGTAACCAAATATAAAATATATTTATATTTGAGAATCTTCAAAGTAGCCACCCCTTTGCCTTGATGACAGCTTTGTACACACTAGGCATTCTCTCAACCAGCTTCACCTGGAATGCTTTTCCAACAGTCTTGAAGGAGTTCCCACGTATGCTGAGCCCTTGTTGGCTGATTTTCCTTCACTCTGTGGTCCAACTCATCCCAAACCATCTCAATTGGGTTGAGGTCAGGTGATTTTGGAGGCCAGGTCAACTCCATCACTCTCCTTCTTGGTTAAATAACCCTTACACAGCCTGGAGTTGTGTTGGGTCATTGCCTTGTTGAATAACAAATGATAGTCCCACTAAGCGCAAATGCTGTGGTAGCCATACTGGTTAAGGGTGCTTTAAATGATAAATAAATCACAGAAAGTGTCACCAGCAAAGCACCTCCACACCATCACACCTCCTCCATGCTTCACGGTGGAAACCACACATGCGGAGATCATCCGTTCACCTACTCTGGTTCTCACAAAGACATGGCGGGTTGAACCAAAAATCTCAAAATTGGACTCATCAGACCAAAGGACAGATTTTCACCTGTCTAATGTCCATTGCTCGTGTTTCTTGGCCCAAGCAAGTCTCGTCTTCTTCTTCTTAGTGTCTTTTAGTAGTGGTTTCTTTGCAGCAATTCATGGAGTCTCCTCTGAACAGTTGATGTTGAGATGTGTCTGTTACTTGAACTCCGTGATGCATTTATTTGGACTGCAATTTCTAAGGCTGGTAACTCTAATGAACTTATCATCTGCAGCAGAGGTAACTCTGGGTCTTCCTTTCCTGTGGCGGTCCTCATGAGAGCCAGTTTCATCATAGCGCTTGATGGTTTTTGCAACGGCAATTGAAGAAACTTTCAAAGTTCAAGAAATGTTCCACATTGTCTGACCTTCATGTCTTAAAGTAACGATGGACTGTCATTTTTCTTTGCTTATTTGTGGGAACTCCTTCAAGACTTTTGGAAAAGCATTCCAGGTGAAGCTGGTTGAGAGAATGCCAAGAGTGTGCATAGCTGTCATGAAGGCAAAGGGTGGCTACTTTGAATAATCTAAAACGTTAAATATATTTTGATTTGTTTAACACTTTTTGGATACTACATGATTCCATGTGTTATTTCATAGTTGTCTTCCCTATTATTCTTCAATGTAGAAAATAGTCTAAATAAAGAACCCTTGAATGAGTAGGTGTGTCCAAAGTTTTGACTGGTGCTGTATATAGTTAAATATAAAATCTATGTCTTGAATCCTGTCATATACACTGTATTCCAACATAACATTCTAACAAACTGCCGGATAAGGGCATCAACTTACATAGCTGGTGAAGTATTAAACCCTTAGGTTTACAGCCGTTTATAGATGGTGTCTTGTTACACTATTTATGCAAAACATGTATATTGTAGTATAGGGTCTACTGAAATATGCATTATTAGTGGCTGCTAAGGGTTGTCGAGGGTATCAGCAATGGCCCAATTGCTAAAAAGCTGGATTTTTTCTCATTTCTATTAAATTCATCAACCAGCCACTGAACTAATGGCTCCAAAATGATTAGTTAACATAAAGTAAGCTCCAAAAAGTATTATTTTGTGCCCAATGTAAAAGAATGGTAAATAATGTATTGTGTCATTTTGGAATCACTTTAATTGTAAATAAGAATAGAATGTGTTTGTAAACACTTCTACATTCATGTGGATGCTAATCTGATTACGGATAATCGTAAATTAATTGTGAATAATGATGAGAGAGAAAGTTACAGATGCACAAATATCCTACATTATTTACCATTCATTTCTATTGGGCACAAAATAATCTGAAACACAACTGAAACAAACAGCAAAAGCACCCTACAAATGTGTAAGCTTGATTTAGTGATTGTGTGTTATGAATATGGGGCCAAATACTTAACTTTTTACTACTTTAAAAAATATATAAAGGAATTGGTCGCAAAACTTTTGGTCCTCTAAAATGTGGAGACAATGTACAGAAAGTTCTGTAATTTCTAAACGATTCCTCTGACATGGATTAAAATACCCTCAAAATAAAGCTGACGGTCTGCACTTTAACCTCATAGTCATTGTGTCATTTCAAATCTAAAGTGCTGGAGTACAGAGCCAAAAAAAGGAGCTCACTGAATTTCATTAAATAACTTGTAAAGTTGAAGGTCAGAGAGCATCATTTTAAAATCTTGATGGTCAGGGACAGAAAAGATTCTAATCACCAATGCTCCTTTTTTTAGAGATGATTGTGTTTACCTAAATATTTGTGTTAACTTGCTGGGACAACTCAGCAAATGACAGTGCACGCCTTTTATTTTAGCTGAGTAATGCTGAGTACTATTACAGGTGGCAACTATAAAACCAATACGCTACTAGATTTTGATCTGTCATACTTTGTAACATTGTTTCAATGATGTGCCAGTCTAGGTAAATTATTAGATCTGTTAGCAAAAATGAACCAAATTCCATTTAAGATGAGATCCACCCAATAGAATGTCATTGGTGTTTGACAAAGTCATTTTCAATAAGCATGTGAACATTCCTTTATCAGCAACAATATACAAGTGTGAAAAACGTAAAAAAATATACTATTTTGGAGTAGCTATCATATATAAATTTGATCAGGGGCTTGTGGAGAACAATTTAATACCATCAAACCTTTGCCACCCTAAAGTGGATGAATGTTTCTGCAGGCCCATGGACTATATCTCGTCTGCCTCTACCCATCTACCTTGATGACTAATTCAGCATCTAAACAGCCTTTAAAATGTAATTAACTTTGTCCAAATCAATTTAATAGTCTGACCCTTGCAACTGTTGCTTCTGATCTCTTGCCTTGAACATCTTAATTTCAATCATCATCTTTGTTGTGAAAATTGTCGCAAAGGTCACATTTGAATTGTTATGCCCTTAACAACAACACTTAGTTACCTGTCAATGCTGTCTGTATCCACCTAGCCCTTATTACACACTTCTTTCACAGTCCATAATGCCTCAACGCATTGATCAATTATAGCAGAGATGGTGCATCCCTACCCAGGCACTGTGTCCCACTTCTACCTCCCAGTTACCCCTTCCCTTCCCTCTCCTCACCATCCCCCACCCAGTTGCCCGAGTCCTCCCAAACGCCTGACCCAGTCTTCCCAGCCCTCTGACCCAGTCCTCCCAGCCCCTGATCCAATCCTCCCAGCCCCCTGACCCTGTTTTCCCAGCCCCCTGGCCCTGTTTTCCCAGCCCTCTGACCAAGTCCTCCCAGCCCCTGATCCAGTCCTCCCAGTCCCCTGACCCTGTTATCCCAGTCCCCTGACCAAGTCCTCCCAGCCCTCTGACCAAGTCCTCCCAGCCCCCTGACCAAGTCCTCCCAGCCCTCTGACCAAGCCCTCCCAGCCCCCTGATCAGGTTCTCCCAGTCCCCTGACCCACCTCTAGGGCCAGCTCCTCGATCTCAAACTGTTTCTGGGAAACGGTGTCTGTTCCGGGATGCTCATGGTAGTACAGAACCATCACATCATACTTCTTCATCTCAGACTTGTAGTTCTTGGCAGTCAGCTCGATGACCCGGTCCGTGCCATCGTACTCAGGGAAGTCCAAACCCTCCTCACCCCATGACGGTCCCCCGCAAGACAGAAGGACTGCCACAACCACCCAGCTCCAATTCATGTTTCCTTACTTATTTGGGAATTAATATAGTTTCAATGAGTTAAAAAAAAGAATAAATAAATAAATAATTTGATAAAAATGAGGAAGGACGTCCAATCCCCACCACCCAGAACAGAGCAAGACCAACTCCTGAGCCCCCCTTATTAAACCCCCTGACACAGGGAGCTGGAGACAGGGCAGAGTGAGCGAGAGGGGGTGGGCTTAATTCTGGATGTAGGTGTGTGTGTGTGTGTGTGTGTGTGTGTGTGTGTGTGTGTGTGTGTGAAATAAGGTGGGAGGGGATTAGAGCGGCTGCTGAGGTGACAGGGCTGACGAGAGTAAGGGACCGATCCTACACGCGTGCATGAGTGTGTGTGCGTGTGCCTGCATCTGCGTGTTTGTGTGGCAGGTTAAAAGTAGGTGGCATAAGAGAGGAGGAACAGCCCCCCCCCCCCCCCCCCCCCTTCTTCAATAAAGAAGAGGATTGTGAAAGATGGAGCGTTTGAAATAGAAAGAAGTGATTGAATGACAGTCCACTACCTAGAGGGAGACAAATGAAGAGAGACTAGGAATGATGGGCAGGGGGATGGTCAGAGATAGTCCTGGAGATCAGAGACACTTTTCCCATATTTAGTTAAGATGGGCTCCGATCCTGGCTAAAAATAATAGATGTAGGACGATGAGGGACATGTTGGCAGGGGTGCTGGTATCCAGTTTGCTTCTCTTGGCACTGGCCCGGCACTACAATGTGGCACTAGGATACACAGGGACAGGGGTTTAGAGGTAAGGGTGACGCTTCTGGTTTGGTGTCACTTGACATAAAATACGTAGGTCAGTTAGCCTGCCCTGGGGGCTAATCAGTCTTGACTCCGTGATAACCAACAGATAGTTTTACTATGGTAAAAGCATTTTTATTTTGTCTGTGCTCTGTGAATTTGTCGACTTGCAAGTGTCTGTCTGTGTGTGTGTGTGTGTGTGTGTGTGTGTGTTGCCTGTGAGATAAGTTTACAAATTGAAAGGGGAGAGGTGAGTTATAAATACAAGTCTGCTACATGATCTCATACTAACTCCCCCCTCCTTAGGTATTCAGTGGCTAGCAGTGCTAATTCCTATTTAGTCACCTCCGGCCCTTGTGGAGAGGGATATGAGGGGGAACGGAATGTAGAAATGGGGAATGTGTACTGTAAGGGGACAGGGAGACAGGAGGAGTGTTGACTGGGATGCCAAGCATATCTGGTTGACTGTAGAAAATGAAGGCCGTTTGCTTAACCCATGGCCTGTTACACTTCGTTTGTTACTGTATCAGAGAAATAAAGGGAAAGGAGTGTTTTTTGGGGGGGGAGGTCCTTTGAAAACTCACACAATATGGCTTTTGTAAGCCTTGTGTATTTCAAACAACTGTGTATCCTAATGTGTCCTCATTGGTGTTAGTTGTAGAGGAGAAAAACACAACATTTCAGCAGCTACATGATCCTTCTGTGATATCCACTGTGATTGATGTAAATTCATGCCACTGAAATGCATTGCCCACGTCTAGGCAACAGCAGCCTCTAGTGGCATGATATGACGTGGCAGAAAATATGTGCAGTAATTTGGAGCCAAGCAGTCTCCCATAGTCTCGAAGTCTTGCTGACTTCAGAGCCTGGAAAGGCTCCTTGATGTTGTAGGCACAAAGCGTTGATAATAAACGGGGCTGTTCTTTTTTTACTGATTGGTTCTCCTCTGTGTCTTTCTCACTCAAACACCCACACGGACAAGCACACACAGCCTCTGGAATCCTCCGCTTTCAACACTGATGTTTTTTCAAATCCAAACAACGAGTTCTCAACCCCCTGAAAAAAAATAAACGTTTGAGATAACCAATCAAAGTTGAGTAAATGTTTACGCAAATATTGCACCAACATTTTTTATTTGACTTTTTATTAACAAATATCAACAAACAAAATAGGAATAGTCACATGCAAACAAGCATACAAACAAACGATTTACATTGCCAGGAATCCTAAACAAACAAATCATATTCATTAATAATACAACAAGTTTTAATTGCCTTTTTGTTTTTCATTTTAGTTAAAGTAGTGCCATATTGTTTAAACTAATTTATAAAGTGAAAAAAAGTTAGGTTTTGAATTGGACCATTTGCATTTGTGAATATGAAATGTACCTAGTATTATTAGCAGTTGAATTAAATATACTACATTTATCTATGTCAGAATTTCTGAAAATATTGCACCAACAAACTGACTCTTGTCCAGACCAATGTGTCATAGCTCTCCTTCGCTCTGTACCACGAGAGTCGCGTCAACCAGGCAGTCTCCCATGGTTGCTCATCTTCTTCAGCCAGTGAACTGTTGTTTCCAAATGCATTTACAATTCAATCAGACACAATTTGATTGCGTTGATATCTTGACTTGATATAATGTGTGAGACCTACGCAGTTTAAATGTAACCAATATAAACTCAAGACTTGAATTAATTGTAATAACTTTTTATTTTGGTCAGCAACTAATATAGAACACCACTGGTCAATGTAAATGGATTTTGGGACAAAAAAATCCCTATTAAAACAACTACCAGAAATTACACTTGACTCTCAAGGAAAGTGAGTTCAGTGATAAAGTAGTAAATAATAGTGAATTGTGAAAAAGCAGTAAAAACTCAAGTCATGAGCATTATTCAATCACCCTCCATTTAACCCTAATCTTTAACCAGCATCTCAGCATGGGGAACTGAATCACTATTATTTGGTCATGATGATAAACCTGAAATGTAATTCCTACCATTTAATCCTGACCCTCTCATTCCCTTTCAGTCTTTCTGTTTCTCATTAACATACAATTTTCTCCTACATAAAGCTTTCTCTACTACTTTTTGATTTGGAAATGCCTGAATTTGTTCTGTATGGCCAGGGAAGCAACCTTAGTTTCAGAGGCCTCCAGATCGATGTCAATCTCCTCTTGAGTTAAAGAAAATGGAAATATGAATTCAGCTTTATGCCACATCTTTTTTAAGTGTGGATCAAATCAAAGCTTTTTGCTTATCTGAATTTACGGGTTTTACGCACCAACCAAAATTCTGGGAGAGCGCGAAGGTCCCCTTTTGATTAAATATTGATGTCAAGTATCATTTGTACATTACTATAGAAAAAATGTAGGGATTCGTTACATTTGACCGTGTAAAACCTATCAGTACTAGTTATTTATCTGGGAGCGAGTCGGATATATACACACTGAACAAAAAATATAAATGCAACAATTTAAAAAAATGTGCTAAAATAAAATACATGTTTTCACTTTTTGGGGTAATGTGTGTAGATGGGTGAGAATATTTTTTTTGAATTTAGGCTGTAACACAAAATGTGGAATAAATTAAAGGGTAAGAATACTTTCTGAAGGCACTGTAACTATAGATGTTCTGATTCATTAAGAAAGCTTAACGTAGTTATGTGTTTTTGGTTGTTGAGTCAATTAGACCATGCCCATTTCAAGTGTATCCTTGTAAAACATAAAAAGGTATTTCAGAATATTTAGACAAGTTAGCTGACTAACTCATTGATTCTGCTTTATAGGAAACCCCTCTGCTCGACCTCCTGATCGCTAAAGGTTATTAAATTGTAATAATTATTAATAATATCAGCTATTATGCGCATCATGATGCCATGTTTATGGACTACAGGTGGGAAACCATTTTCACTTCACTTATTGTTATGTGTAGGACAAATATGATCGATTACAGAAAGTGCATTGTATAAATAGTTAAAATATTTAGATTAGATGAAACGGTGCATTGCACTGTATAATAAGAACGGTGCATTGTTGTACACACAAACTTCCGGTGAAAAAAAGTCCTTCGCCGGAAAAGGAACGATGAAAAAAAACAAGCTGAACGTCAAAACATAAACAGAGCAAACACGCGTCGTCTTTAATTTGACTGTCTCTTTATACACACATTCCTCATGTCGTGTGTTTTTCCAAGATTTTCTACCCAATATGCTATAGCTAGCTAAGTAATAGCTTGAAGACAATACATTACACCGAAGATTAGGACTAAACGACGTGCGCCTCGTTGGGCCTACGACTAGAGGTAACATTAGTTAGCTAGCATGTTTATATGCGGTAACTACCGTGAAATTGGTCAAAGTCCTGCACAACATTTAACTAAATGTACCAACATGTGTAGATTAGCGTTTCAAATCAACCAACATAATACTTCGTGCTAATACTTAGCTATCTCTGGTTAATTTGAAGTAACATGGCCTGTCAGCTGTTTTGTTAAATGTCAGTGTTGCTGCAGCAAGTAGCTGAGATTAGTTTGATAGTTACTGTTAGTTAGCTAACTCTGTCTGATTAATCAGGCTGTAATACATAATTCATTGGTATGTATGTATGTACAGCCTGAAACGAATGACTGCAACATCGTGTAAATAAATGTTCCTTACAAGCCAGAATGTTTTATAAAATTGCATTTTAACGTACTCTACCGTTTGTCCGTGGTGTTAGTCCTTCAGATGGTAGATATGTTTTAAACAATATATCGACAGGAAAGCAATGATTACCCGACTTTTTAGAGCGCCAGTACTCAAGTTTACATTTCTATCACTTGGCACATGCGCAAAACCATCTAAACGACTGTTCAAACGACTGCAAGGCAGCGTTCAGTACATTTAAAACGCAATAGAACGTTCAATTAATGGAAACGATGCAGTTGAAAAACGGTGAGGGGTTGGGTTGTAGATTCAAAATGCACCGCTAACCTTTTAAAACGTCACTCAACGTCACTCATTGCTTCAAGCCACAGCCTGCCAGTTCAATAACTACAATAACGTTTTTGGAAAAGGTGCCATTCAGTACAAACTGTTCAGCAACGTAGCAAACGTTCAAGCTGGGGGAACAATCCATACAGTTACTTATCGGGATATTATTTTTCGGGGATGTATCTTCTTGACAATATTGTTTTGCTCAAATTGGCTGTACCTGCACCAATCATCATCATGGTCTTTTCTCCATCTTCTTTTTAAATAGGGAGCCAATTTGTTTTTAGCACTTATTTCGACTGACCAAAACTTGTTTTCTCATGGCTCTTTCTTGTCCCTCTGCAGCAGACATAAGGCGAGCAATGTGTTTGGAACAACTAGTTGCAATAACAATCACATTGAGTCGCAATACATATATAATCATGAGAATCGCAATATATATATAGTATCACGATAATATCATATCGTGAAGTCCCTGGAAATTCCCAGCCCTAGTGCACGGCACGTGCACGTTTGGTCATGAGCAAACATGTGCACGCGATGCATACATACTAACTGAAGTCAGCAGGTATTTACATGGTTTTGTGCATGTGATAGAAATGGGTCAACAATAATTTCTTGTGGATATTTTGTGTCAAATTATGTGCATCTGAAGGGTAAACTGAAGGGTAAACTGCACAGATAACCGGTAGAGTACATTCAAATGTAAGTGTATTCAACATTCTGACTTGTAAGGAACATTTACACGATTTTGCAGGCAGTTCCAGGCTGTATATACCAAATAATTGTCTAATACAGCCTAGCTTACTCCTAGTGGACTAAACCACTCCATAGTGAGGGAAGTTTCTGATGAACCACCAACAAAATGGAGCAGAGACCAGGCTTTGTGGAATTTAGCTCAGACTACAACGATTTGCCCCAGATCAATACTTCAAAACATTTAAATTATGAAACGCAAACCGTGTACCTATGTTTGTCCTCTGTAGTTGCGTGCCTTTGCAAATGAGCAGGTGCTAATTTAATCTCAAAAAGGAAACAGTGGGCCATTTTCATTAACGTTTTATTGAAAAAGTATGGATTTCATCTAACACAGACTACAGAGGACAAACATAGGTACAAGGTTAGCGTTAAGTAGTGATCATGGGCGAATCAATGTTGTCTGAGTTAGATTACACAAAGCCTGGTCTCTGCTCTAGTCCGTTGGTGGATTTCATCAGAAACTTCCTTCACTGTGGAGTGGCGTTAAATCAGCTAGCTTACTCCAAGCTACTGGCTGCAAAGTTAGATACACATGAAACTAACTGCCAGTCTATAGGTAAGTGCACACTTGATTTCATTAATGGAAAACTTCACTCTAAATCTATCTTTTGATATTTGTTTAGTTAGTCCATTGTTGATATAGTCCCAAAATGTTTTGCATGTCAGCAATCAAGTCTTCAAGATAAATAACTTTCAAAGTACAGAAATACAGCCGGTATAATGCATTTTGCTGTCTGTATTTTGAAACGGAAATATATCTTAACTTGATTGCTGACATGTAAAACATTTTCAGACTATATCAACAATGGAAACAAATACCAAAATAGTTTTTGGGTGGAATTTTCCTTTAAGGCCTAGTTGCTGATGTGTTTAGCTAGCTAGTTTGCAAGATTTCAATCATATGATAGCTTAATTTGTTCATTAGTCGCCTTAGCTAGCTGACAAAACTGGCTAGCTGTCTTGAGTGATGTCTTGCTACATTGCTATAACTTAGAAGGTCAAGTCAGTTGTTTGGACATATTGCAATTATTGACAATCAATATAATTAGGTGTCTTCAAAAGCAGCCAACAATGTAATTCACTTAACCCTGTCTCTCTGTTCATTCCAGGCTCTCCTCCTGTCCACGTGAAGAAAGAAACAGGATGGCAGAGGCAGATGGTAAATCCAGTGTGCTTAACGGTGAGGGATCACACAGGCCTCACTGTTGTTTTAGTTTAGTTTTCCATAAGCGCTGGCTGTCGGCTAAACAGCCGGTAACAGAATCATTGTCAGTCGGCTACTTTTTCCACTTTATTAACTAGGCATCATTTCATAAAATTGTTTCAATTCGCCAGTCAGAAAAGTCTTCCGCTAGAATAAACTATATACATATATTACTGATCTATAGATAGGACAGGCGCCTGTCAGTCACAAAGCGAGCGACGACAAGGAAACACTGCTGGTTTGTCAGTCTGCTGTCTGTCCCGCCTCTCGGTACCAGTGTTATTTTCGTACGCTGTGGTTGGCTGTAGTCAAATGTATTTTCACAGAGGGAGCGCATGAGTCTCCTGTGAGTGAATTTACACGTCCCGTGTAATGTAAGTGGTAACGATGAGTTGAAATCCACTTAATTATTGTTTTGTTGCAGATTCATATAGCCTTCCACTGAGTCGGGGCCCATAGGCTATTTACTGTGCTTTGATTGATGACCGAACAGCTTGTGTTGACTCGTTTATAAAAAGTGTCGAACTGACTGAATAAAGTCAATCTCTTAAATCCCTTTGCGGTTCATAAATCATACAATGTATTCATGTCCATGGTATCACATCAGGACAAGTAAACCAAAGATCTTGTTTGTATTTTCCTAGGATTCGAAGCCCATGTTGAGACTTGCCAGTGACCTCTAAAGTGACTTGTCAGTGTAGCCTAGTTATGGGTTGGGTTGTTCGCAAACAAATGTCTCTTTTAAAAATAAAAATGTTTAGGTCAACAGAACAAACTGTTGCATCAGTGAGAAGGTCGTTCATTTGGCTCCTTAATTTGCATACTGGTAGGCTACTACTGCTTTTTGGCAATTATCTGCAGTTAAGTTCTGAAAAAATGTGATGAAGATGTTGAATCCTCACTGCAGGAACCATAGGTAGTGGAGAGGCAGCCTCATTCAGTGTTTTTCATTAGAGCTGGCCGTTGGTTAACCACGCGGAGTTGTGGTGCACAGCCTATTTACTGTGCTTTGATTGACAACTGCAGAGCAAGTGTTGACTAGTTTTATAAAAAAGTGTCGAACTGACTGAAAATTGATCTCCTATATCCCTTTGCCATTCATAAATCATGCAACATGGTTATATGTCCATGCTAACCCATCGGGACAAGCAAACCAAAATATTAACTTTGTATAGCTCCGCATTGACATGATTGGTTGACAGTGGGTGGGGGCGGTACATCCTGTATAAACACAAACTCACTTCCTTGTCAACAGCTCTGCATTGCTCCGTGAAGCGCAAGAAGTAAACTCAGGAAAAAAATAAATGTCCTTTCACTGTCAACTGCGTTTATTATCTGCAAACTTAACATGTGCAAATATTTTTATGAACATAGCAAGAGTCAACAACTGAGACATAAACTGTAGAAGTTCCACAGATGTGACCTGAGCCAAGGGGGGGGTCAACATCAAAAGTAACAGTCAGTATCTGGTGTGGCCACCAGCTGCATTAAGTACTGCAGTGCATCTCCTCCTCGTGGACTGCACCAGATTTGCCAGTTCTTGCTGTGAGATGTTACCCCATTCTTCCACCAAGGCGCCTGCAAGTTCCCAGACATTTCTGAGGGGAATGGCTCTAGCCCTCACCCTCCGATCCAACAGGTCCTAGACATGCTCAATGGGATTGAGATCCGGGCTCTTTGCTGGCCATGGCAGAACACTGACATTCCTGTCTTGCAGGAAATCACGCACAAAATGAGCATTATGGCTGGTGGCATTGTCATGCAGGACGGTCATGTCAGGATGAGCCTGCCGGAAGGGTACCACATGAGGGAGGAGGATGTCTTCCCTGTAACGCACAGCGTTGAGTTTGCCTGCAATGACAACAAGCTCAGTCCGACGATGCTGTGACACACTGCCCAAGAACATGACGGACCCTCCACCTCAATCCCACTCCAGAGTACAGGCCTCAGTGTTAGGCTAATTTCTTTGATGATAAACGCGAATCCGACCATAACACCTGGTGAGACAAAATTAAAAATCCTACAATGTGATTTTTCTGGATTTTTTTCCCCCCATTTTGTCTGTCATAGTTGAAGTGTACAGTGCCTTGCGAAAGTATTCGGCCCCCTTGAACTTTGCGACCTTTTGCCACATTTCAGGCTTCAAACATAAAGATATAAAACTGTATTTTTTTGTGAAGAATCAACAACAAGTGGGACACAATCATGAAGTGGAACGACATTTATTGGATATTTCAAACTTTTTTAACAAATCAAAAACTGAAAAATTGGGTGTGCAAAATTATTCAGCCCCTTTACTTTCAGTGCAGCAAACTTTCTCCAGAAGTTCAGTGAGGATCTCTGAATGATCCAATGTTGACCTAAATGACTAATGATGATAAATACAATCCACCTGTGTGTAATCAAGTCTCCGTATAAATGCACCTGCACTGTGATAGTCTCAGAGGTCCGTTAAAAGCGCAGAGAGCATCATGAAGAACAAGGAACACACCAGGCAGGTCCGAGATACTGTTGTGAAGAAGTTTAAAGCCGGATTTGGATACAAAAAGATTTCCCAAGCTTTAAACATCCCAAGGAGCACTGTGCAAGCGATAATATTGAAATGGAAGGAGTATCAGACCACTGCAAATCTACCAAGACCTGGCCGTCCCTCTAAACTTTCAGCTCATACAAGGAGAAGACTGATCAGAGATGCAGCCAAGAGGCCCATGATCACTCTGGATGAACTGTAGGGATCTACAGCTGAGGTGGGAGACTCTGTCCATAGGACAACAATCAGTCGTATATTGCACAAATCTGGCCTTTATGGAAGAGTGGCAAGAAGAAAGCCATTTCTTAAAGATATCCATAAAAAGTGTAGTTTAAAGTTTGCCACAAGCCACCTGGGAGACACACCAAACATGTGGAAGAAGGTGCTCTGGTCAGATGAAACCAAAATTGAACTTTTTGGCAACAATGCAAAATGTTATGTTTGGCGTAAAAGCAACACAGCTGAACACACCATCCCCACTGTCAAACATGGTGGTGGCAGCATCATGGTTTGGGCCTGCTTTTCTTCAGCAGGGACAGGGAAGATGGTTAAAATTGATGGGAAGATGGATGGAGCCAAATACAGGACCATTCTGGAAGAAAACCTGATGGAGTCTGCAAAAGACCTGAGACTGGGACGGAGATTTGTCTTCCAACAAGACAATGATCCAAAACATAAAGCAAAATCTACAATGGAACGGTTCAAAAATAAACATATCCAGGTGTTAGAATGGCCAAGTCAAAGTCCAGACCTGAATCCAATCGAGAATCTGTGGAAAGAACTGAAAACTGCTGTGCACAAATGCTCTCCATCCAACCTCACTGAGCTCGAGCTGTTTTGCAAGGAGGAATGGGACAAAATGTCAGTCTCTCGATGTGCAAAACTGATAGAGACATACCCCAAGCGACTTACAGCTGTAATCGCAGCAAAAGGTGGCGCTACAAAGTATTAACTTAAGGGGGCTGAATAATTTTGCACGCCCAATTTTTCAGTTTTTGATTTGTTAAAAAAGTTTGAAATATCCAATAAATGTCGTTCCACTTCATGATTGTGTCCCACTTGTTGTTGATTCTTCACAAAAAAATACAGTTTTAAATCTTTATGTTTGAAGCCTGAAATATGGCAAAAGGTCGCAAAGTTCAAGGGGGCCGAATACTTTCGCAAGGCACTGTACCTATGATGAAAATGACAGGCCTCTCTCATCTATTTAAGTGGGAGAACTTGCACAATTGGTGGCTGACTAAATACTTTTTTGCCCCACTGTCTATGGCTCCCGAGTGGTGCAGCGGTCTAAGGCACTGCATCTCGGTGCAAGAGGCTTTATTACAGTCCCTGGTTCGAATACAGGCTCTATCACATCCGACCATGATTGGGAGTGCCAAAGGGCGGTGCTCAATTGGCCCTGCGTCATCCGGGGTAGGCCGTCATTGTAAATAAGAATTTGTTCTTACCTGACTTGCCTAGTTAAATAAAGGTTCCATTCAAAAAACAACTGGCGACAACCGTAGCGCAATCAATAGGAGGGAAACAGTGGTTGGTGCTGAAAATATAGCAAACTTGTTATGTAAGTGTTGCACACCAACAGATTGAGAAAACCTACACCAGTTGAGTAATTCATTTCAACAATAATCTTCATTTTAATTTGACTTTACAAACAACAAGAGGGAGTCTACTCGGAGCCTAGACCTATATAAAATATCTTCACTGGCTGAGGTAGGCTAAGATGCTTAACAGCCTAATAGAAGTAGGATATTTTTTATTAGGCCTACTTAATTGCAACTGGTCAAAAATGTAGAATCCTACATAAAACAATCATTTAAAGAAAAAAAGTCTGCACGTCCGAATGGGCAATGTAGCTAATAATGAAAAGCGCACATTTAGAGTTTGGGATTTACAAAAGTAATTGGAAAGGTAGATACAAATTATTTGTGACATTGTGGTTGCAATAAAGAATGTAAACAAGATGCTGTGTTTTTATTTACAGTTGTGATGGACAACTGGAGGCATTTTGAAAACAGGTTTTCAAACACTTGTTTTTCACAAGTGTACGTACTGTAGTACTCTAGCAGGTGTTGCCCATCATGCAAATGTTTATTATTAGCAGGGCAATATACGTTTTATATCCTGGCTACTGTTGTGAAAATCCTTTCACTTGCAATGTATTCAATGCTTAATTAAGTACTCTAAAGTGTTATATTTCTAACTCAAAACAGCAGTACAGTATTTCTTCATCGACATCTTTATGCTTTCGTTAATTAAATAACGAGAAAAAATGCATTCAAATGCAGACGTTTATTTAAACAATATTTTAGTCACACTTCCACCCAGCTCCACGGCCACAGGTAAAACCTTTTTTGAGATGGTCAATGCATTTGTTGCATTGTATTGTCAATTTTTCTAGACAAAACATCTTGATGGCCTTGACCAGTTAATCTTTGCTTGTCGGCTTGGCAGAGTTACGGATGAATGTTTTCAGTTGATGCCAAACAAGTTTGATCGGGTTTAAATCAGGAGACCTGCATGTAGAGATGAGAAAACATATTTTTAGATATACTGTAGGCCTACCGAAGGTGTTGTTTGTCATTTCATTTCATTTAACCTTTATTTTACTACATAAAGGCCTACTTACTCTGCTGACGTCTTGACCCAATTTATGTCCTCGTTTGCAACGCAAACCCGGGCCGGCAGTGTGTTTTGGGTCATTGTCTGCATTTGGAGAAGGAAAAAAAGACATTTAGCCTAACAGCCAACATTAGGTACAATAATAGAAATATACATGTAAATGGGCCTAAACGTAACAAAATATCGCTATAATCCTACCTTGATAAAAACTATGTGGTCCCAGAAACACCTCTGACATAGGGTCCAGCATATCTCTTGATGATTTCTTCCTCAAAGAAATCTTGAGCCATGATACCTGAAAAAGGAGGCAAGAGTAAATTATTATGGAACACATAACAGTCCGTGAGGTGTAGGCTACAATATTTTATGTAACTTTTGCTTTGTAAATTGCCAAACTTACCATCAAAAAATCAAATATGGGACTGTTCCCTGGCGAGAAATTTCCCCCCCACACATGGAGTGTGAGCGGATGCTTGGGACTCGGCTTGCTTGATCTTCTTCCTTTTTTTTCTGTAGCAATTTTGAGCAAATTGCTCAATGTCCACGGTTGATTCGTCGGTGAAGATGATGTCATTGAATGTCTAAAATCCAACATTTCTAAATTTGTGGAGTACCACATTAAACTGATGGTTGAGAATCTCCCATCTTATGTCAAAGACACTAGTCACATGATCTCATTGAGAGAGGGCTTAGGAAGGATACCAGGGGGCACCCTGCTGGCCACTTGATCTGGATAGCTTGTACACTAACATCCTACACACTTGTGGCTTGCAGGCGCTACAACACTTCCTTCAGCAGAGAGACTCTACCCTTGCTCCATCCAATGATTGCATCTTACAACTTACTGAACTGGTATTATCCCATAACTACTTTGTCTTTGAGTCAGACTTTTTCCTTCAAATTCGGGGTGTAGCCATGGGCTCCCCTTTTCCCCCAACTATTCAAACCTGAATGTGGGACAATTTGAAGAAGCATTCCTTTTTAAAACAGACATGCCCCTTACTTTCTAAAATACTTATATGGAAGAGATGCATAGATGTCTTTTTGCTCTGGGAAGGAAGTCAGCAGGAACTAAATGAATTCCAAACTCTACTAAACGAGAGCTCTGAATACCTCAAATTAACCATGCAGACTGATGAGAGAGAAATAAACTACCTGGACTTATGGATCATCAAAGATAATGATGCATTAAACACTCGTACACAAAGCCCACAGATCGCAATACCTTGCTATGTGCGGATAGTATGCATCCCCTTCCCCTCAAGAATGGTCTACCATATAGCCAGTTATGCAGGGTTAAACAAATCTGTGGCCACCAGTCTGATTGTGACAGCAATGCTAAAAAAAAAAGAGGGGCACAAGGACAAAACCCTTGATGCTGCAATGATGAAAATATATCAAAAAGAGTGGAATTACTAAACTCAACCAAAGAAGAAAAACAACGCAACCGTCTCATGCACTAAGTACACCAAGGGTTCGGAGAAAAGGAAAGCAATCCTGAAAAAGCAGTGGCATATTCTGCAATCAGACAAAAAAATCGCACACCCCTTCAAGGGACCCCCAATGGTAGTCTATAAGCGTGGTCACAATACTGGAAATAGTTTGGTGAGATCTGACATGCCCACTGAGACACTCTTGACACCTATCCCAAATGGGAACTACAAATGTGGCTCATGCGCACAGAGCGATAGCACTATCAATCAAATGTATTTATTTATAAATCCCTTCTTATATCAGCTGATGTCACAAAGTGCTGTACAGAAACCCAGCCTAAAACCCCAAACAGCAAGCAATGCAGGTGTAGAAGCACGGTGGCTAGGAAAAACTCCCTAGAAAGGCCAGAACCTAGGAAGAAACCTAGAGAGGAACCAGGCTATGAGGGGTGGCCAGTCCTCTTCTGGCTGTGCCGGGTGGAGATTATAACAGCACCCAGTAAATGTCAGTTGGCTTTTCATAGCCAATCATTCAGAGTATCTCTACCACTGAAAACAGCAGGTCTGGGACAGGTAGCACGTCCGGTGAACAGGTCAGGGTTCCATAGCCGCAGGCAGAACAGTTGAAACTGGAGCAGCAGCACGGCCAGGTGGACTGGGCTCAGCAAGGAGTCATCAGGCCAGGTGGTAATGAGGCATGGTCCTGAGAGAGAGAAATAATTAGAGAGAGCATACTTAAATTCACACAGGACACCGGATAAGACAGGAGAAATACTCCAGATATAACAGACTGACCCTAGCCCCGCCGACACAAACTACTGCAGCATAAATACTGGAGGCTGAGACAGGAGGGGTCAGGAGACACTGTGGCCCCGTCCGACAATACCCCCAGACAGGGCCAAACAGGCAGGATATGTCTTTCTTCAGACAACCACATACAGGTCGAAAGATCACTGTTAGGGGTATCATCTCATGCAAGACCAAGGGAGTAATCTATCATCACCTGTTCATGTGGAAAAGCCTATGTAGGACAAACGAAAAGACAATTAAAACAACGCAGCTCAATCAGGTGTAAGAACATTGACTATCCAGTAGCAACTCACTTTGTTGAAGCTAACCATTCCATCTCCTCCCTCAAACACACAGGCGTTGAGCATGTTCCCCTACCAAGGAGAGGCTGTAACATCGAGATCCTACTACTACAAAGGGAGACTTACTGGATATCCTATCCTAAAACTATTGACCCCTAGTGGTCTGAATATTGACTTTGATCTCAGGCCCTTCTTATGAACACATTTTTTTTCTTCTAAAATACTTTTACAGCTTATTAGTGTACACCTAATATGTTCCCTCTGTTGATGTTCATTATATATATTGTTGAACCAAAAGATTACATGTAACAAAAATTCAATACAAAATTATGTGAAATTGAATGAAACAATGTATGTTGATGCTAATATGATGTACAATATTCTATTATGTTTCTATGTAACAATAGCATAATATATTTAATGTCATATACTATTTTTTAAACAGTTTCACAAATTTAATTTGAATTAACTTAATCATTATGACACACCCCTCACTACTGTCATTGGTTACACTAATTGCACTGGGGTTCTACATAACCTGGTTAAAGTATTCATGACATTACTCTGAGGAAGGCACAGTGATGCCAAAACGTTGGTAAATACCCATTAAATTGCTGGGAGATTACACATGGAGTGTGCTACTTTCTTTATTTTGATTAGTTTATAGTCATTGAATGTCTCGCCAGCTTTGATCCATGCCTAGGCCTGCAGGACGCGAAGTTCATTGGGTCGAAACTACACAACATGGCTCTTAGAAGGGCTATATTATGGCCTTTATAAATATTATTTTGGCCTTTTATTCAGATTACAATTGCTCACTTTTTTTAAACGAAATAATCTCAAATATTGTTTATATATATACAGTGCCTTGCGAAAGTATTCGGCCCCCTTGAACTTTGCGACCTTTTGCCACATTTCAGGCTTCAAACATAAAGATATAAAACTGTATTTTTTTGTGAAGAATCAACAACAAGTGGGACAGAATCATGAAGTGGAACGACATTTATTGGATATTTCAAACTTTTTTAACAAATCAAAAACTGAAAAATTGGGTGTGCAAAATTATTCAGCCCCTTTACTTTCAGTGCAGCAAACTCTCTCCAGAAGTTCAGTGAGGATCTCTGAATGATCCAATGTTGACCTAAACGACTAATGGTGATAAATACAATCCACCTGTGTGTAATCAAGTCTCCGTATAAATGCACCTGCACTGTGATAGTCTCAGAGGTCCGTTAAGAGCGCAGAGAGCATCATGAAGAACAAGGAACACACCAGGCAGGTCCGAGATACTGTTGTGAAGAAGTTTAAAGCCGGATTTGGATACAAAAAGATTTCCCAAGCTTTAAACATCCCAAGGAGCACTGTGCAAGCGATAATATTGAAATGGAAGGAGTATCAGACCACTGCAAATCTACCAAGACCTGGCCGTCCCTCTAAACTTTCAGCTCATACAAGGAGAAGACTGATCAGAGATGCAGCCAAGAGGCCCATTATCACTCTGGATGAGCTGCAGAGATCTACAGCTGAGGTGGGAGACTCTGTCCATAGGACAACAATCAGTTGCACAAATCTGGCCTTTATGGAAGAGTGGCAAGAAGAAAGCCATTTCTTAAAGATATCCATAAAAAGTGTAGTTTAAAGTTTGCCACAAGCCACCTGGGAGACACACCAAACATGTGGAAGAAGGTGCTCTGGTCAGATGAAACCAAAATTGAACTTTTTGGCAACAATGCAAAACGTTATGTTTGGTGTAAAAGCAACACAGCTGAACACACCATCCCCACTGTCAAACATGGTGGTGGCAGCATCATGGTTTGGGCCTGCTTTTCTTCAGCAGGGACAGGGAAGATGGTTAAAATTGATGGGAAGATGGATGGAGCCAAATACAGGACCATTCTGGAAGAAAACCTGATGGAGTCTGCAAAAGACCTGAGACCGGGACGGAGATTTGTCTTCCAACAAGACAATGATCCAAAACATAAAGCAAAATCTACAATGGAATGGTTCAAAAATAAACATATCCAGGTGTTAGAATGGCCAAGTCAAAGTCCAAACCTGAATCCAATCGAGAATCTGTGGAAAGAACTGAAAACTCCTGTTCACAAATGCTCTCCATCCAACCTCACTGAGCTCGAGCTGTTTTGCAAGGAGGAATGGGAAAAAAATTCAGTCTCTCGATGTGCAAAACTGATAGAGACATACCCCAAGCGACTTACAGCTGTAATCGCAGCAAAAGGTGGCGCTACAAAGTATTAACTTAAGGGGGCTGAATAATTTTGCACGCCCAATTTTTCAGTTTTTGATTTGTTAAAAAAGTTTGAAATATCCAATAAATGTCGTTCCACTTCATGATTGTGTCCCACTTGTTGTTGATTCTTCACTAAAAAATACAGTTTTATATCTTTATGTTTGAAGCCTGGAATGTGGCAAAAGGTCACAAAGTTCAAGGGGGCCGAATACTTTCGCAAGGCACTGTATATATAAACAATATTTGAGATTATTTCGTTTAAAAAAAGTGAGCAATTGTAATCTGCAGTTTTGTCACACTACACAATTTGAGAATTTGGCAATACGGCCTACCGGCCTAACAATCGCTGACCATTTATAAACACACCAGTCCAGGACCTCCACATCTGGCTTCTTTACCTGCGGGATCGTCTGAGACCAGCCACACGGACAGCTGATGAAATGGAGGAGTATTTCTGTCTGTAATTAAGCCCTTTTGTGGGGAAAAACTCATTCTGACTGGCCGGGCCTGGCTCCCCAGTGGGTGGGCCTATGCCGTCCCAGGCACACCCATGGCTGCGCCCCAGCCCAGTCGTGTGAAATCCATAGATTTAGGGCTTAATTAATTCATTTCAATTGACTGAGTTCCTTATATGAACTGTAACTCAGTAAAATCGTTGAAATTGTTGCATTTATATATTTGTTCGGTATAGGCCTAGATGTAATCCAAAACAACTACCGGTAACACACTGAATTCATAAATGTTCAGTCATTTTAATTGCAAAGTCATCTCTTTCTACTCAATACCACAACTAATTGTACCAATTTGGGAGGTAAAGTTAAAGTTTTCAATAGCTGTGTGTTTCAGATGGAATCAAGGCATCATAATGTACCAGAGGCTACCAAAATTAAGCTCATTCTGCAGTTTATTGTGGGGGCATGCCCCCCCGGACCCCTGAGCCAGAATATGAGAGCAGAGGAATTGTTGAAAAACCCACTCATCGCTCACGGAGTGGTCTTTGCGCACCTCTCCGGCGCTCAACGTCCTTTTCCACTTCCCCAAAAATAGCTCATCGCTCACAGGAAAGAAAAATGCAGCTCTAAATTAGCTCCATTCATTTTTTTGTTGTTGCTTAAAAAGATAATTTAACAAACACCCCATCTACTTTTGTGACTATGTACCATTTGGTTTTGAAGTAAGGCTATTGTAAGAAGCTTCAACATTTCAACCTCATGTCGTAGGCTGTTAAACAAGGACCTACCTGGTGAGATGCGGCCACTGTGTTAAAAAAACCAAATAGCTTTTTCTCTACTCTATTGATTATCAGATACTTCAGTTGTAACTGGCTCTGTGGCGATTTCCAACTTACAGTTGATAGACAACTTAGAAACTGCTAAACAATTTACAAAAAATAAATACAACAAAACAGGCCTAATTTAAAAGAACAATGATGAAGGAAATGAAAAATGCTGTGCAGAGCATGCCCAGAGCTCCTGGCTGAGCAGTACCGGAGCGAAAGAGAAGGCAGACGCTCGGCCCGCTCCACTCCATTCACATCCTCTGGCCCAAGCCCGGAATTCCCTTGCTGGCTACTTTTTCTATTTGGCTGGCTACTCCATGTTCTGCTTTTGGCTGACTGGAAATACTAACTCCACCAGAACCTGCTACGTAAAACTAATGTGGGCATCTCTGTACGTTTTGTTTTTCAGATGGGTCTGAGGAGCCAGATCCAGGAGAAGACCAGCGAAGGGAGGGAGATGCTTCCGCAGCCACAGAGGGACACTCTGGCTCTCAAGCAGGTAGTAGGAGAGGACTATAGCAAATAGCTGTCATAGTTCAACATCTAGCCACGACACAGGACACCATGACTTTGACATTATACACTTAATATTTGTTTTTACAATGGATGAGTTTCCTCAACACTTCTTGACAGTAACTCTTTTTACTCAGTGTGTGACAACTTGCTCTCTTGCCCAAATGCTTCCCTTAGCTCCCAGAGAGGCAGGAGACGAGGCTAAGAACAAGCCAATGCCAGATGCTAAGGTTACAAGGGTGCCTGGAGAGGAGGAGGAGGACACAGACAGCATGGACGGCAGTGGCCTCTACTCGCTGACCGAGGAAGGGGAGCGAGAGAGCGAGGGAGGTAGAAGAGAGAGAGTGAATGAGAGGGATGCAGGAAAGCGGGCCGCCAGAAAGAGGAACCGCCCGAGTGGTAGCACCGCCCACCACTCCTCCAGCTCTGACGAGGATGACGATGATGAGGAAGAGGAGGAAGATCAAGAGGAGGTAGAGGACGAGCAGGCCATGGACTCGTGGTTGGGGGCGGAGCTGCGTGACCTCAGCAGGCCGTCATGGCGGGCGGTGCCCTCCCTGAAGTCGAGGGAGATTGGCCGGGGCTCGCACCAGTTTGTGAGGCGTGTGTGTGGTGCACGAGGCTTGGTCCAGAGGCTGGAGCTCCAGGGGCGCCTGGAGAGACACACTGGCTGTGTGAACACCCTGCACTTCAACCCCTCAGGCACACGCCTGGCCTCCGGCAGTGATGACCTGCGGGTGGTAGTGTGGGACTGGGCACGTCGCCGTGCTGAGCTCGAGTTTGACAGCGGGCATAAGAGCAACGTCTTTCAGGTTAGGGGAGAGGACAATCAGGCTAGAATAGGATGGGATAGTAGAAAAGTGCAACATTTCTTGTGTTGTTGAC
Source organism: Oncorhynchus mykiss (assembly GCF_057628025.1). Lineage (NCBI taxonomy): Eukaryota > Metazoa > Chordata > Actinopteri > Salmoniformes > Salmonidae > Oncorhynchus > Oncorhynchus mykiss. The sequence goes on from NC_143049.1 coordinate 11,210,477, forward strand.
AGACAGCCATTTAACAAGTAATTGTAAAATGAGAAAGGTAAGCTATAAATGTGGTAGGGGACTTTTGAGAGATGTTGAAATGTACCTTTCTTCCTCCCCAGGCAAAGTTCCTGCCACACAGTGGAGACTCCACCCTGGCCATGTGTGCCCGGGATGGTCAGATCAGAGTGGCTGAGCTCTCTGCCACTCAGCGCTGCAAGAACACCAAGAGAGTGGCTCAGCATAAAGGGGCAGCACACAAGGTATGGAGACCATGTGTATACCTCAGGAGTGTGGTTGTATTCGTGATAATGAGTTTCAACATTTGTCCAAGAAGCCAGACTTCAGATTGCGGCTCAAATGAAACCCTATTCTACAAATATTACATAACTTTCGACCACCAGAACCCTACAAGGAGTGTATAAAACATTACTAAGAACACCTATGTAATATAGAGTTGTTCCCACCCTTGCCCTCAGAACAGCCTCAATTCGTCCGGACATGGACTCAAAAGGTGTCAAAAGCATTCCACAGGGATGCTGGCCCATGTTGACTCCAATGCTTCCCACAGTTGTGTCAAGTTGGCTGGATGTCCTTTGGGTGGTAAAACATTCTTGATACACACTTGAAACTGTTGAGCTCGAAAAACCCAGCAGCGTTGCAGTTCTTGACACAAACCGGTGTGCCTGGCACCTACTACCATACCTTGTTCAAAGGCACATCTTTTGTCTTGCCCATTCACCCTCTGAATGGCACACATACACAATCAATTTCTCAATTGTTTCAAGGCTTAAAAATCCTTCTTTAACCTGTCTCCTCCCTTCAACTATACTGATTGAAGTGGATTTAACAAGTGACATCAAAAGGGATCATAGCTTTCACCTGGATTCACCTGGTCAGTCTATGTCATGGAAAGAGCAGGTGTTCTTAATGTTTTGTACACTCAGTGTATGGCAGCTTTGGTCAAAGTAGGGCACAATGTGGGGAACTGGTTGTCATTTGAGATGCAGTAGTTCTAAGCCTTTTTAAGCGGAGACCTGAGTTGATTTAAGTGTGTTGCGTTTATTCTGTCTGTGTGTCAGCTGGCCCTGGAGCCAGACTCTCCCTGCTCCTTCCTGTCGGCTGGGGAGGACGCCATAGTGTTTGCCATCGACCTGCGCCTCGACCGGCCTGCCAAGTGAGTGATAACGCCTTAATGCAAGATCACTTGGACATTACTGTACTAAGGTCATTCGTTTTCCCTGACCATGTCACCAGACCAGGAATAACTCCAGGCCCAATGTATAACATAACAGCCGTTTAACCCTTTACCCACTTTGTTTTACTCTTTTCCTCTTCTCTCAGTAAACTGGTGGTGGTGAAGGAGGGGGATAAGAAAGTGGGGTTGTACACCATATTTGTGAACCCTGTCAACACACACCACTTTGCTGTGGGTGGGAGAGATCAGTATGTTAGGTGAGACTCAGATCCCTTTTATATGTGTATCGTAAAGCAGAGAGAGTGCATTCTTTGGATTCTGCACATTCTTACTATGTTCTCTCTCTTACCTCTCCTCATCTTCAACCTTTTTAGGATATATGACCAGAGGAAGATTAATGAGAATGAAAATAATGGCGTACTGAAGAAGTTCTGTCCATCTCACCTGGTATCCAGCGAGTCCAAAACGAACATTACCTGCTTAGTGTACAGTCATGATGGCACAGGTAAAGCACATGACTCAAACACATTTTTATTCACAAGTCTGAGGTCCTCTGACTCTTGCTGTTATGACTGTCCTCACGTCTGTTCTCCCCATCAGTGACCATGTCTCTCTCGGTCTGTCTGTTCAGAGCTCCTGACTAGTTACAACGATGAGGATATCTACTTGTTTGACTCCAGCCACAGTGACGGTGCAGACTACCGCAGGAGATACAAGGGCCATCGCAACAACGCTACGGGTACTGGGGGACAAAAGGGGAAGGAATGATTATGAATTAGTCAATTATAATTAAAGAAAACAGCAACACATACACTGGATAGGTACAGTGAAATGTGTTATTTTTACAGGTCAGCCATTGTAGTACCGGGACCCTGGTGCAAATTAGATCTATGTGCCTCGCTGTAGGGCACATTAACAGATTTTTCATCTTGTCGGCTTGGGTATTCGCACCAGCGACCTTTTGCTTACTGGCCCAACGCTCTAACCTCTGGACCTCTCTATTTCTCTGTTTCACAGTGAAAGGGGTGAACTTCTATGGCCCTAGCAGTGAGTTTGTGATCAGTGGCAGTGACTGTGGACACATCTACCTGTGGGACAAGGTCTCTGCCCGCATTGTCCAGTTCATGGAGGGAGACCGAGGAGGAGTGGTGAGAGAGGGAAGGAGGGATGGTGGGTGGGAAGCTGTGTGCGGTGCTTGAAGAAGCTGGCGAGCGCAAGCAACACTCTCAAACAAAATTGTACCATGTCAGTTTCACTCATTCATCTCAATCTGTCACTTCACACTTTGTCTCATCCTCTGTTCCCAGGTCAACTGCCTGGAGCCACACCCTCACCTCCCAGGTCTGGCCACCAGTGGTCTGGATCATGACGTTAAACTGTGGTCCCCCACTGCCGAGAATCTCACAGGGCTCAAGGGCCTCAAAGACGTACGGTTCATACCAATCTATCCACACAAACCACAACATATCACCAATATCCCAAACATTCCCACGACGAACAGGCCCCCATTACCATCGACAGGGCTGTAGTGGAGCGGGTCGAGAGTTTCAAGTTCCTTGGTGTTCACATCACCAATGAACTATCATGGTCCAAACATACCAAGACAGTCGTGAAGAGGGCATGACAAAACCTTTTCCCCCTCAGGAGACTTAAAAGATTTGGCATGGGTCCCCAGATCCTCAAAAGGTTCTACAGCTGCACCATCGAGAGCATCCTGACCGGTTGCATCACCGACCTGGTATGGCAACTGCTCAGCATCTGACCGCAAGGCGCTACAGAGGGTAGTACGAACGGCCCAGTACATCACTGGGGCCAAGCTTCCTGCCATCCAAGACCTATATAATAGGCAGTGTCAGAGGAAAGCCCATAAAATTGTCAGAGACTCCAGTCACCCGAGTCATTGACTGTTTTCTCTGCTACCGCACAGCAAGCGGTACTGAATCGCCAAGTCTAGGACCAAAAGGCTCCTCAACAGCTTTTACCCCCAAGCCATAAGACTGCTGAACTATTAATAAAATCGCCACCATACAATTTACATTGACCCCCCCTCCCTTTTGTACACTGCTGCTACTCTCTGTTTGTTATCTATGCATAGTCAATTTTCCCCCACCTACATGTACAGATTACCTCAATTAGTCTGTACACTGACTCGGTACTGGTGCCCCCAGTATATAGCCTCGTTATTCTTATTGTGTTACTTTTTATTACTTTTTACTTTATTTGGTAAATATTTTCTTAACTCTTCTTGAACTGCACTGTTGGTTGTAAGTAAGCATTTCACGGTAAAGTCAACACTTGTTGTATTCGGCGCAAGTGACAAAGTTTGATTTGAATACTGCATACCAAAGCTGTGAGTTTTGATGTGACTGTTGTTGTGGTCGTTCAGGTGATGAAGAAGAACAAGCGTGAGCGTGATGAGGACAGTGTTCGCCATGGAGACCAGTACGACACACAGCTCCTGTGGTTCCTCATGAGGCACATGAGAAACAGACGGCCCCAGAGGGTAAATTGAACACACCACAACCCACCCACCATGTGTAATCTCTATTCCAGTAATCAAATCACTACACCCCGCTCTCTCTCTCTCTCTCTCACCCTCTCTCTCCCTTTCCCTCTCTTTTCTTTTCCAGACACGTCGCGAGGGTGCAGAGGGAGACACTGATGAATCGTGGAGCTCTCCAGATTCCTCTGATGAAGAGGACGGAGGGCCAGACCACGTCCAGTGCATGTCCTCTTGAGCCAAAGAGACATGTGAGAGTACACACACACACACACACACTTTATTGCCCTAGAATTTATCCACATAGGCAGGCACTATCGACACACATGAACACTGAGAGACCATAAGTAACAGTAAAGGTATTCACATATACACACACAGCATACACACACAGGCAGACATAAGTACATACACACAGCTGAGGGGTAGGGAGGGTGACTCGTATAAACCAAGACACAAAATCGAATTTCTTATCCGACAGAGACTGAATTGTAGACATTTTTGTTCATACAGTCTGCTGATGCAAATAGTCTCAACCCTGATTTTGTTCTGATCTGTATTAGAGGGAGGCTGATGAATGCTCACATCCCTAGACAACCACTTGGACTCGTACACCCATACATGTGCTCTGCCAAGCCCCTAAGAACTTACCCACTTCAACAACACACACATTTCACAATCTGCTGAACATCAGAGCACACATTTACCCCACTCTCCTTAACAACCCCTCACCCTCGTACTTTTCTGTTGGTGATGGCAGAAATGGAGGGATGGGAAATACACCTTCTAACCTCTGATCATCCCCCAAATGTGATTCACTCCATAGATTTGAAACCCGAGCCCCTTACACTTTCTAACCCTCTTCTTCTCAAAGTTAGTTTCAGAACATCAGCACGTGGCCAATCAGTTTAGCCTCCAGATGGCTTATACCAGGTGACTTCTTCCCTTCCACTCTGCTGTGTTGCTTTTCGTCTCCCTCAGCCCAACCCCCACCACGCTACTGAGTGCACTTTAATCAGGGATATATGGTGTGAGTTTCTTAGACAAAGTGTTCGTTTGGCGGCCAACCATGCAATGTTATGAAACATTGGCTACATTGGCCCCCGGAACAACCTCAGTGACGTCAAGGTGTACTTTCTTTCTCTGAGAGTACATTTGACTCTAGTTGTTTAGTTTGGGATTTGCACTTAGCGGGAATGTCTGAAACAGCTCCGGCTGGAGCAAGGAGAAAGAAAGATTCCTCCCCCATCCTTCTCCTTTACACTCCTCCTGGACGAGCACCCTGACCTCAGCCCCTCCCTCCCTAAGCCATCCTCTCTTCCGTTGAGAGTACATTTCGCTGAGACGGTGAGCTGGAGGGCTACTGAGGACCACCTGGATGGTCTCATTGCAAAATTCATACAGTATATACATCCAAAAGGTTTCTCACTTTTCTGTTTGAGGAACCCTGATGATGAGGCCCTAAGCCTCGGGTCCTGCTACCTACATCCCACGGCTCATGCCAGCCGCCAGCCTCTGCCAGAGATCAGACTCCATAAAGAAGGACCGAGGTTTGATCAGGCTCTGGAGATCAGATGTAGAGACTGCTGTTTGGCTCTCTTTTTGACCTGTGTGGGCTTTCAGAAGCCATTATTCTCTATATCTGGGCCCATCTGCCCATTCAGGCCTCTGGGTCTGTGTTATAGCATTCAGGCCAGGGGGACAGAAGAAGGGAGGATTGATCTGCTTGCCATTTATTTTTATTTTTTTTGTGGCAGCGATAAAGTCCAGCTTTTTTTCTCATTTTGTATGAGAATTATAGAAGTTAGATCAATTGATATGTACATATATTAAAACTGTAAAGAAATCCTCTTTAGCAAATTATGTTTGACTTAAGAAATAATTTGTCAAAATATTTGATTGGTATCGATGCAGAGGTTTATATTATATATGAGGTACAAAGTACTTTTAAAATGAAGAGACAAAGATGACGTAATTTGTTTTTTCTTTTTTTGTAAATTATCTCCCCAATTGTTACATTAGCCTATATCGGCAGGATTCAGTTGAACCGTGAATTGAGTTTGGTTCCTTTTCATTTTCAATTTTCTCCCTTCAAGATCTTGACCTATTTTTCTTTGTTCTTGTATGCATCTTTTAGGCTTTTGATCAATGATTTATTCCACTGCTGCCTAATAGTGTGTTCTACTGGTGCAGTTGGAAACATGTACAATTTGTGCAATAAACAGAAGACAGTGTCCCTTGTGTTATTTTGACATTGCTTGTTTCAGGCATCAGAGGGTTATTCCAGAAAGCCAGATTAGTGAGTTAGCGAGATCTGTCAAACCAGAATTTGAGCATACTCAGAATTTCCTGTTTCCAGAAAGAGAGCTTGACATATAGCCTGATCAGAATCCATAGCAACAAATGCTCTGTAGCAAACATGCTACCTATTAGGTTAACTTGATCTTAGCCAGGCCTGGTGAATAAAGACGGGGCTCTCGGCCAATCAGATTCTTGTCCGTCCCTATGGACTGTCCATTTGCGGAAAATCCAAATTACATCGGAGCCTGCATTGTCCCCAATGCATTACAAAGGGAATTAATTATTGGACCTCGAGTAGATCCTTTAGATCAGTGGCTCTCAACCAGGGGTGCTAGGACCCCTGGGTGTTCTTGAAAAGACTCACGATACTATAGGTTGGGAACCACTACGTTAGATCATTCAGAAGGTTTTCTTCAGGAACGTATTTTTTTCCGCAGAATCAATCATATCTGGCCAACATACTCAACCAGTAGCACTGTAACCCAAAGCCGTAAGAAGTCTGCCTCGCATTGAAGAGATGTTCCTGTAGTGGCTTCCTATCCTCTTTACCATAGCCACTGCCCAAGCCTGAAGCGGGGTTGTTTGGTACGCATACAGTCCACACAAGGTTTCCAAATGGCCAAACATTCAATGACATCCAGGGATATGGTGCAACAAAAATGTTTATTCTTCTTATATCTAACAAATAAATAATTCTCCAATCAACTTAAAGCAAAGATTACTTGATATGGAAAATACATAATATAACGTATGTCTGTATGGTCAAAAAACTATACCGCTCCTGCATCTAGCAAGGACTCCCTCCTCCCCAAAGGCCCAACTTCCTGCCTTTATCCTAACACACTTACCACAATACAATGAATGGGCAAGAGGGGGGGGGCAAAAACTGAGTTACACTAACAAATGAATATATCTCAATCAGGAAAATATAAATCATAACGGTACGTACCTAATATTTCATCATGTACATTAATATTTACTATATTTACACAAATGTACATGGAGCTCCGTATGTTCAGTCTTTTATACAAATATGTCCAAATCGGCTTTAACATACCGGCCCCTAAATGTTGACTGCACTGAATGCACAACAATGACTTAATATTCAAACGTAGAGCCAATACACAAAACATTCTATACCAGAGCACTATTACAGTTCATAGCTATATACAAATATACAAGGTGGCATATAGGAAAATAGTCCATAGATCTCAGTCTGAGCAGACAGTTTATCGATAGGTCTCTGTAAGATATCGGTCTTAGTCTTAACCATGACTCTCCGGACAAGACCCTTGACCCCTGGCAAAGCCTCCACCACACGCCCCATTAGCCAAGAGTTCCTTGGGGCGGTGTCATCGACGATGACCACAAGGTCACCAGGACTGAAGTTTCTCTTAGTTTTGTTCCACTTGTTCCGCTCCTGCATAAGTGGAAGATACTCCCTGATCTATCTCTTCCAGAAGAGGTCAGTGATATATTGTACTTGCTTCCATCTCCTCGTGAGTATAGGTCGCTTCTCTGGAATAGTCCTGGTGGCAGGACTGGCTTAGCTTTCAGATGAAGCAGATGGTTCGGAGTCAGGGGTTCTAGATCATTAGGGTCATTTGTTACAGTAGTGATTGGTCTGCCGTTCATAATTGCCTTCACACAAGGCTGTCTGCAAAGCCTCATCATCCAGTACTTGCTCTTTAAGGACTGAATAGAGGATATTTTTCACCAGTTGGATCAACCTCTCCCATACCCCCCCATGGTGGGCTCCAGAGGGAGGATTGAATGACCATGTCACTCCTTCCTTCAGTAATTCATTTTGAATCTTGTGATCCAGCTCTTTCAGAGCTTCTCCTAGCTCTCTGTGTGTTCCAACAAAGTTGGTGCCATTGTCTGTTCTGATACTTGTTACTGGGCCCCTTTGACAGGGGCAGGGCATTGATGCAGGAATCAGCATCCAGATAACTAGCAACTTCTAGATGGGCAGCTCGACTCACAAGGCAAGTAAAGATCACACCATACCGCTTCACATGAACGCGGCCTCGCTTCACCTCTATGTGGCCGAAGTAATCTATGTCCACATGGGTGAAAGGCGGCAAATCAGGTGACATGTCTTTGTTGCATTTCCTGGCCATCAGAATTGCAGGTACAGTAGGCTCCGGTCAGTTGACTGCCAGTGATGCTTTGCTAATCTCAAATTGATAAGACTAGACAACATGATGAATAGCCTAATTTATCTCGCAGATTCCAAGTGTCATTGGTTCTATAGATGGGACATATCCTCAGTCAAAGACCCTCTGGACCAGATGAAGGAGACTACGTGACTAGAACATCTTTTCACAGCATAAACGGGTAGCTATTGAATAGTGTAGCCTACATCTTCACCAAACCAAGTCATTCAACTCAATGATCTTCCTTCCTTTTTTTTTGTCAGATCTGCGACTCCCATGGGGTTACAACTGAACATAGTACACATTGTTTCCCCTGTTGTTATGAAAATTATTATTCATCCTACATAGGCTATGGAATGGGCATGCCATTGCAACTGTGACAGGCTACTACAACTTACACACAGTATTTATCCAGAGCCTTGACATGTAATATCACCAGTGTTGAAATAACACTTCTCTATAAATTGAAAGCTTTATTGCTAATCAGCCATGTGTGTAAGCTAGGCCTATTAGGTATTACGTTTACTCTGTCATTTTCTGCCAGGCTCCCTCTGGCTTTTGCGGCAGGGGGTGAATTACTTTTTTTTTGTAAATATGTGAACATATTTGTTGTGTGTTACAATTGTTTCTTGTTCTGTGCTATGCCTGTTTTGACTCCATATCTATCATCTACCTTTTTGAATGTTGCATGCAATCTGAGATTCGCTTAGCCTAATTACTTTAAACGAGAAGCAGACGTTCTGGAACCGAGAAATTCCAGACTCCCTTATCTGGTTAAGGAAAGCCGGATATGTTCAGGGAATCCTGAATTTGTTAAACCATCTCTCAGGAATACCCCCCAGGTTGAGCTTACTCTTTTAAAGCAAGGTCAACAAAGGTGTTCTCGTTTGACCCACACATTGGTCAAACATTTTGTCTAAAATGTACTAGAATCGAAGTCTTCAGCCACCAGAGATGCAAAACATTTGTTTTATTACAACTCATTTAAAAATAAGAGAAATTCACCAACAAATCATTACGTTTCACATGGTTGAACAGTGGCTTTTGTATAAACTTGTCCGAGGTCTGGGGACAAAACAACAATGTATATCCCAGGTGGTCTCTGTGTCCTTTAGCCATCTTCTGTCATTTATTGAGCGGACGAGGAGTTTGCTAATGCACAAAATGAGGCTACCCACATAATAGCTCAAACATACTCCACACACACTATTGAAAACCACTTTCTCTTTTTTTTATCAGCAAGATAAAGACATGAATAAAGACAAGAATTCAATCAATTATTAAGCCCTTTTTACATCAACAGTTGTTAGCGGTTGCAGGTTTACCTGCCTCATCTGAAGCCTCTTATTTTAGGGTGCTGCTATAGGAAATGTATTTTCTTGGTGACCTAAATATTGACTGGTTATCATCTAGATGTCCTCTCAAGAGGAAGCTTCTTAATGTGACTAATACCTGTAACATAACCCAGGTTATCACTCAACCAACTAGTTTATACCATAGTGTCGGATCTGTGACACATCCACTTCTATTGATTGCGTCTTCACCAATGATGCAGAGCTTTGCTCCAAAGCAATATCAGCTCCCACTGGCTGTAGCAGTGACCCTTACATTGTGGCAATAACAAGGAAAGCCAACGTTCCAAAGGTAGGGCCAAAAGTTATCTATAAGATATCACATTTCTCAGGACTCTTTTGTTGAAGATGTAAAAACATTTATGTTGGTGTCTGATGTGTATAAGGAGGAGAATCCAGTTGCAGCACTTGGAGTATTTGTACAATTATTCTTGGCAATTGTTGTCAAACATGCACCTGTTAAGAAAGTAACTGTGAGAACTGTTAGATCCCCCTGGACCGATGATGAATTGAAAATGTGTATGGTTCAAAGAAGTGATGCAAAGGAGGTGACCAACCAGTCAGGCTGCTCAGCTGATTGGTTGACACATTGTAAATTGAGAAATTTTGTACAAATAAATTATATTACCAAAATAAATGGCATAAAAAACAAGGGGAAAAACTAGAATATCTTAAATTATATTATGGCCAGAAAACCCAATTCATCTCCATCGTTCATTGAAGTAGCTGGGTAATTTTTAACAAAACCTTTTGATATGGCCAATCATTTCAATGGCTATTTCACCTGTAAAGTAGACAAAGAAGTGAAATGACAACATTGAACAGTGAACCATCATATTTGTGTATTATTGTATGTATCTAATAATGAAAGAGAAAGATTGCCGTTTTGAATTTGGTCAAGATTGTGTGGAAGAGGTGGGAAAACGGTTGTTGTCCATCAATAATGATAAGCCACCAGGTATAGACAACCTTACTGCACTGACTCAGATGACTGTCAATCATATGTATATACTGTATTCTATACCATCTACTGCAGCTTGCCTATACTGCATGGCCATCGCTCATCCATATATGTAAATGTACATATTCTTATTCATCCCTTTACATTTATGTGTATAAGGTAGTCGTTGTGAATTTGTTAGATTACTTGTTAGATATTACTGCACTGTCGGAACTAGAAGCACAAGCATTTCGCTACACTCACATTAACATCTGCTAACCATGTGTATGTGACAAATAAAATTTGATTTGATTTGACACACACAAGCAAGCAAAGAAATACACTACTAAGACACTCCTCTCTGCATCATACCGAGCAGCACCTAACACTTACCCTACCCCCTACACGAAACCGGGTTCGTATCCAAATCCCAACCCTCGCCTCCCCATACACTGATACATCCCACTCTTTCCCTTCTTTGAGCCCACCCCTCTTTTTATTCATGTCTCGTCAAGTATGGTGTTTTGTTTTGAGTCCTGTTCTGTTATTTTTCTTTTTCATTTCTTTAATTGTTAAAAGACTTTGGGTCCTTGAAAAGCACTACATAAGTCCCATGTATTATTATTATTATTATTATTAGATAAACTGGGACACCATTATTATAGTCTTAATTTTACTGCAATGTCAATGACATTTTGTGTGAATAGGAAACATCTGAGGATTTCAGAAATGTGTTGGGCTATTATGTTGGATAAGATTTCTGAACAGGTTACAAGAAGACAGAAATGCAAAATGTGTCCCACTTTGTTCCGAATTCACTGAAATAACCGTACTAATAACAGTAATAAGAACATTTTTACAAGATATAGTACAACAAGAAGCAAGCAAAGAAAAAACCTGCCGAACCTGAGGGAGTGAATGTTATTTATAATAAGGGTTACATGGAGAAAATCTGACCTCTGAAATGAAAATGGATGGCCCTCCCTTCAGCAAATGTGTTTTCCCTAAACCGTCCCTGAATGCTTGAAAAAAAAACAAGTGACCCTCCCCTATACCCAAAATAATGATTAAAATATAAAATGGATAGCAGAGAACATTTCTACCATTTACCCTCACTTCTTGGACAGACCAGAGCCTTAGAACTGCAGTTTTAGAAACTGTTCTTTGTCCTGTAAGCATTGCATAGCAAAGCAGGAATTTTGATAGCGCACAGGGCTGTGGGCCAGAAGGTTGTGTGTTCCCATGCCGCTGTGGACAAGAGTAGGGTTGGAAAGATCTCCTTAATAGTAAAAGCATTTCATGAATCTATCATTGTATTTGCAGGTCTGAGAAGAAAAAAAAATAGCCTTTTAGAAACATTTCATGCAATTGCATTTGATTGTACATATCAGAATCTTTTTTTTATGCCATACAAATGACAGAAATGACAGGCTAAGAATGGACAGAGATAGGTCTGTGTTCATCTTATCATTTTTCTCCAACGCCAAATCAGTGTGTCTTGTTTGCAACGAAATCTGAGATGTCATTAGAAATCTGAGCATAGTACTTTCAAAAGTTAGGCCTATGATGCAAAAATATTTAAGCTTGAAAGGATCTGCCCCTTTTTTTCAATTTTCGCCTAAAATGACATACCCAAATCTAACTGCCTGTAGCTCAGGCCCTGAAGCAAGGAAATGCATATTATTGATACCATTTGAAAGCAAAAACTTTTGAAGTTTGTCTAAATGTGAAAGGAATGTAGGAGAATATAACATATTAGATCTGGTAAAAGATAATACAAAGAAAAAAACAACTTCAAAAAATAATAATTGTACCATCTTTGAAATGCAAGAGAAAAGGCATAATTAATTATTCTAGTGCAGACGCAATTTAGACTTTGGCCACTAGATGGCAGCACTGTAAGTGCAAAGTTTTAGAGTGATCCAGTGAAATCTTGCATATCTATTCAAAATGTTGTATCAGGACCAAATGTGCCTAATTGGTTTATTCATACATTTTCAAGTTCATAATTGTGCACTCTCCTCAAACAATAGCATGGTATTCTTTCACTCTAATAGCTACTGTAAATTGGACAGTGCTGTTCGATTAAGAAGAATTTAAGCTTTCTGCCCATATCAGAAATATATCTATGTCCTGTGAATTATTTTTGTTTCTTACAACTCATGCTAATCACATTAGCCTACGTTAGCTCAACCATCCCGCAGACGGGACACCAATCCTGAAGAAGTTCTGCTGGCTACTTCTGTGGCTTAACCCAACACGAGAAGGTCACAATTGTTTTCCTAAAAGCTGTCTGGGTTTAAACATCTTCTATTGTACAGAAAGTGAATATCTTAATCAATTGATAGTGACAGAATTAGATTACTTCCCATGCAAGTCAATGTTTTGTCTCCTCTGCTGTAGAAAGTTGTAGCTCAGCCTCTGAATGTAAAAGAAACTAACAATGATATCATCATATGCATCGGAGTCACGTCTTTCCCAGGTATTTTACAGCTTGTTTCTAACAAAGCATTGTAGACCAAAGTGCTGTTATATAATTGGATCAGTTTTATTGTAAGCTAACAAAGGGTAGGTCTGTGCTTTTTGCCATTTTCTAAAGTAGGCCTATGGCATACCCTCTCATACTCCCTCAATTTGAGTCTTGGTTTTTAACTTAACAGCCCTTCACTGACACGGAGATAGACTATTTTACGGTGGGTGGAGGAATGCAGACTGCTATATCAAATCTATGGATATAGCAGCCTACAGCCTAATTGTATCTGTCAAATAGGTAGGCCTACCTCTTATTTCTTAAATAGGAAGAAACAAGCTCCAACACAAAGCCCTCTTGTTGTTAGTAAGTCTCTAAAATAAGAGGGTTTAAATTAATTATGCCTACTGCAATTTGCCTACTTTCAGCACCGTGAGTTGTCCATTTCCGATTGATTGTGCCCAGCTGCTGCTTCAAGTTTCAGCACCACAATGTAAGTTACTCGAATCTGGCTTATTGTGAGGTCAATAACTCTGATAAATAGGCCTATATCATGAGCAACATAAACATATTCCTCATCTTCACACTCTCCTTCTCAAATTGAACAGAACATAGGTTATAGGCTAGTCCGCATAAATGTTTTGGACAAGGCCTAATCAAAAACAATTTTTGGAAGAAGCCTTTGACTCCTCTTGAACTGCCACCGTAGGCCTACACAGCACAGCCATTGGTTAGGCAGTGCACACACAAAAAATTGATCAGCAAGAGCAGAGCAGGCCAGGGCTCAGGGTTGGAATATCCATCTCTTACTGTGGTATGCATAGTTCAGTACAAATATGCTGCAAAATACTAAACCCTCCCCTTGACTGAAATTGAAAAAGCATGACCCTCCCCCATTTCCCTCTGAGTAAATATTGCAGGGGAAATATTTGGAGTGTTTATCTGTCCAGATAAAAAAATATATATAAAAAAACAATTAAGTACCCCCACTTCTAAAACCAAAGTTGCACCCCTGAACTGTTGTGTAAATGTAATCTCTCCCTCAGCAAGTTGATTCCACTCGGGATAGTATATTTATTAGAATTTATTTCCCAATTAATTTGGTTATGAGAATGTTGGGTTTCCCAAGATGTTCGGTGCTTAACTTCTCAAACCGGCTAGCTAGCTAAATAGACGGCTCTGCAGTGCATCGCAAACAGAAGGCCTGTAATAGCCAATCACAACACTGGACTGGCCAATGGCAGTAATTTGTACGTTCGTCCATCACTCCACTGAACGTGACCCAATAGGTGTCAAGACTTGAGAGAAAACAATTTGAGAAATTGAAGCGAAAACTTGCCAATGGCAAGTGACTTGCTGGTGGACAATTAAATGCGTCCAAATGAATGTTTTATTTTTTTTGATCTGTGACAATGATGTTCTGCTCGCTTAAAGTTACACAAGATCTCAAGTTTAATTATAGCGCTCTCGACTGGCATGTGCACTCGTGGGACCCGTCCTCTGCTCGCTCGACTACATTTCTTCTCTCTCGACTCAGTTTGCTCGTGCACTGATGTTTCATTTTGCTAACGTGCACCATCTCGTGCATGTTCGACTTTTGAATTGGATTTGCACCCATACTGGGCCGCCAGAAACGTGTGGTGAGGTGGCTTTTGCCACAGCACTGGTGATTTAGTTTAATAAAATATATAATGCAATGCTTTCAAAAGAGGGACTCAACGTCGACAGTGAAGTTGTGGCTCCGGGATGATGGGCTTCTAGGCAGGGTTGTAAAGAAAAAGCCATATCTCAGACTGGCCAATAAAAATAAAAGATTAAGATGGGCAAAAGAACAGACACTGGACAGAGGAGCTCTGCTTAGAAGGCCAGCATCCCAGAGTCGCCTCTTCACTGTTGACGTTGAGACTGGTGTTTTGTGGGTCTATTTAATGAAGCTGCCAGTTGAGGACTTGTGAGGCGTCTGTTTCTCAAACTAGACACTAATGTACTCCGGGGCCTCCCACTCCTCTTTCTATTCTGGTTAGCGCCAGTTTGCGCTGTTCTGTGAAGGGAGTAGTATTCAGCATTGTACGAGATCTTCAGTTTCTTGGCAATTTCTCGCATGGAATAGCCTTCATTTCTCAGAACAAGGATAGACTGACGAGTTTCAGAAGAAAGTCTTTGTTTCTAGCCATTTTGAGCCTGTTATCGAACCCACAAGTGCTGATGCTCCAGATACTCAACTAGTCTGAAGAAGGCCAGTTTTATAGCTTCTTTAATCAGAACAACAGTTTTCAGCTGTGCTAACATAATTGCATAAGGGTTTTCTAATGGTCAATTCGCCTATTAAAATGGTAAACTTGGATTAGCTAACAACGTGCCATTGGAACACAGGAGTGATGGTTGCTGATAATGTGGCCTCTGTACGCCTATAGATATTCCATTAAAAACAATAGTAATTTACAATGTTAATGTCTACACTGTATTTCTGATCAATTTGATGTTATTTCATGGAGAAAAAATGTGCTCTCGTTTAAAAAAGAAGGGAATTTTTTAGTGACCCCAAACTTTAGAACGGTAGTGGAAACATATCTAACTCATCATATGAGCTAAACTGCGTGGGTATCTACTACCTTAACTCGACAGCTAAGCTGTCAAATAAAAGGAAAATGAGGCAATGTATAGCCTATGAATATCTGCACCTAGTAAACATGACAAACCATAACCTAAACTCAACAGATATAAACACAAATTACTCTAGCCTTCATTTTGGTGACTAGTTAGCAGGTTGTCTGTATTACTAGCTAGTGAAAGTGACAGCTGAAGTTGACGCTTAGTGAGCGCTGCCCAAATGTACCAAAACGCACAACTTTTCTTGCCTGACAGACTAACTAGTTAGCTATAGCAAGCAGCTTGAGCCGTTCCTATATCAATTACAGTACCAGTCAAAAGTTTGGACACAAGTTTTTTCTTAATTTTGACTTTTTTACATCAAAATGATGAAATAACACATATGGAATAATGTATTAACCAAAAAAGTGTTAAACAAATCCAAATACAGTGCCTTGCGAAAGTATTCGGCCCCCTTGAACTTTGTGACCTTTTGCCACATTTCAGGCTTAAAACATAAAGATATAAAACTGTATTTTTTTGTGAAGAATCAACAACAAGTGGGACACAATCATGAAGTGGAACGACATTTATTGGATATTTCAAACTTTTTTAACAAATCAAAAACTGAAAAATTGGGCGTGCAAAATTATTCAGCCCCCTTAAGTTAATACTTTGTAGCGCCACCTTTTGCTGCGATTACAGCTGTAAGTCGCTTGGGGTATGTCTCTATCAGTTTTGCACATCGAGAGACTGACATTTTTTCCCATTCCTCCTTGCAAAACAGCTCGAGCTCAGTGAGGTTGGATGGAGAGCATTTGTGAACAGCAGTTTTCAGTTCTTTCCACAGATTCTCGATTGGATTCAGGTTTGGACTTTGACTTGGCCATTCTAACACCTGGATATGTTTATTTTTGAACCATTCCATTGTAGATTTTGCTTTATGTTTTGGATCATTGTCTTGTTGGAAGACAAATCTCCGTCCCAGTCTCAGGTCTTTTGCAGACTCCATCAGGTTTTCTTCCAGAATGGTCCTGTATTTGGCTCCATCCATCTTCCCATCAATTTGAACCATCTTCCCTGTCCCTGCTGAAGAAAAGCAGGCCCAAACCATGATGCTGCCACCACCATGTTTGACAGTGGGTATGGTGTGTTCAGGGTGATGAGCTGTGTTGCTTTTACGCCAAACATAACGTTTTGCATTGTTGCCAAAAAGTTCAATTTTGGTTTCATCTGACCAGAGCACCTTCTTCCACATGTTTGGTGTGTCTCCCAGGTGGCTTGTGGCAAACTTTAAACTACACTTTTTATGGATATCTTTAAGAAATGGCTTTCTTCTTGCCACTCTTCCATAAAGGCCAGATTTGTGCAATATACGACTGATTGTTGTCCTATGGACAGAGTCTCCCACCTCAGCTGTAGATCTCTGCAGTTCATCCAGAGTGATCATGGGCCTCTTGGCTGCATCTCTGATCAGTCTTCTCCTTGTATGAGCTGAAAGTTTAGAGGGACGGCCAGGTCTTGGTAGATTTGCAGTGGTCTGATACTCCTTCCATTTCAATATTATCGCTTGCACAGTGCTCCTTGGGATGTTTAAAGCTTGGGAAATCTTTTTGTATCCAAATCCGGCTTTAAACTTCTTCACAACAGTATCTCGGACCTGCCTGGTGTGTTCCTTGTTCTTCATGATGCTCTCTGCGCTTTTAACGGACCTCTGAGACTATCACAGTGCAGGTGCATTTATACGGAGACTTGATTACACACAGGTGGATTGTATTTATCATCATTAGTTATTTAGGTCAACATTGGATCATTCAGAGATCCTCACTGAACTTCTGGAGAGAGTTTGCTGCACTGAAAGTAAAGGGGCTGAATAATTTTGCACGCCCAATTTTTCAGTTTTTGATTTGTTAAAAAAGTTTGAAATATCCAATAAATGTCGTTCCACTTCATGATTGTGTCCCACATGTTGTTGATTCTTCACAAAAAAATACAGTTTTATATCTTTATGTTTGAAGCCTGAAATGTGGCAAAAGGTCGCAAAGTTCAAGGGGGCCGAATACTTTCGCAAGGCACTGTATATTTGAGGTAATTCAAAGTAGCCACCCTTTGTCTTGAAAACAGCTTTGCACACTCTTGGCATTTTCTTAACCAGCTTCATGAGGTAGTCACCTGGAATGCTTTTCCAACAGTCTTGAAGGAGTTCCCACATATGTTGAGCACTTGTTAGCTGCTTTTCCTTCACTCTGCGGTCCAACTCATCCCAAACCATCTCAATTTGGTTGAGGTCAATATCTGATGCAGCACTCCATCCGTCTCCTTCAGCCTGGAGGTGTGTTTTGGGTCAATGTCCTGTTTGAAAAACAAATAATAGTCCCACTAAGTGCAAACCAGATGGGATGGTGTATCGCTGCAGAATGCTGTGGTAGCCATGCTGGTTAACTGTGCCTTGAATTCTAAATAAATCACTGACAGTGTCACCAGCAAAGCAGCCCCACACCATCACACCGTCTCCTCCTCCATGCTTCACGGTGGGAACCACACGTGGAGATCATCCGTTCACCTATTCTGCATCTCACAAAGACAAGGCGGTTGAAACCAAAAATCTCAAATTTGGACTCATCAGACCAGAGAACAGTTTTCCACCGGTCTAATGTCCATTGCTCGTGTTTCTTGGCCCAAGCAAGTCTCTTATTATTATTAGTGTCCTTTAGTAGTGGTTTCTTTGCAGCATTTAGACCAAGAAGGCCTGATTCACGCAGTCTCCTCTGAACAGTTGATGATGAAAATGCGTCTGTTACTTGAACTCAGTGAAGCATTTATTTTGGCTTCAATCAGAGGTGCTGTTAACTCTAATGAACGTATCCTCTGCAGCAGAAGTAACTCTGGGTCTTCCTTTCCTGTGGCAGTTCTCGTGAGAGCCAGTTTCATCATAGAACTTGGTGTTTTTTGCGAAAGCACTTGAAGAAACTTTAAAAGTTGTTTAAATTTTCCGGATTGACTGACTTTCATGTCTTAAAGTAATGATGGACTGTCGTTTCTCTTTGTTTAGTTGAGCTGTTCTTGCCATAATATGGACTTGGTCATTTACCAAATAGGGGCATCTACTGTATACTACCCCTACCTTGTCACAACACAACTGATTGGTTGAAACGCATTCAGAAGGAAAGAAATTACACAAATGAACTTTTAACAAGGGACACCTGTTAATTGAAATGCATTTCAGGGGACTACATCATGAAGCTGATTGAGAGAATGCCAAAAGTGTGCAAAGCTGTCATCAAGGCAAAGGGTGGCTACTTTGAAGAATCTGAAATATAAAATATATTTTGATTTGTTTAAGCCTTTTTTGGTTAGTACATGATTCCACGTGTTATTTCATAGTTTTGATGTCTTCACTATTATTCTACAATGTAGAATATAGTAAAAAATAAAGAAAAACCCATGAATGAGTAGGTGTGTCCAAACTTTTGACTGGTACTGTATATACAGTGCATTTGGAAAGTATTCAGACCCCTTCCCCTTTTCCACATTTTGTTACATTACAGCCTTATTCTAAAATGAAATGAATAAATGTTCTTCCTAATACATCTACACACATACCTCATAATGACAAAGCGAAAACAGGTTTTTCGAAATAATAAACTGAAATATGACATTTACATAAGTATTCAGACCCTTTACTCAGTACTTTGTTGAAGGAAATGTCCACCAGTGCTGTTGCCAGAGAATTTAATGTTAATTTCTCTATCATAAGCCGCATCCAATGACATTTCAGAGATTTTGGCAGACCACGTGTAAGCACTCCAGCCCAAGATCTCCACACCCAGCTTCTTCACATGTGGGATTGTCTTAGACCAGCCACCCAGACAGCTGATGAAACTGTGGGATTGCACAACCAAAGAATTTCTGCACAAGCTGTCAGAAACTGTCTCAGGGAAGCTCATCTACAGGGTGTTAACCTGACTGCAGTTCGGCATCGTAACTGACTACAGTGGGCAAATGCTCACCTTTGATTGCCACTGGCATGCTGGAGAATTGTGGTCTTCACAGATGAATCACAGTTTCAACTGTACCAAGCATATGGCAAACAGCCTGTATGGCATTGTTTGTTGATGTAAACTTTGTGAACAGAGTGCCCCATGGTGGCAGTGGTGTTGTGATATGGGCAGGCAGAAGCTATGGACAACAAACACGATTGCATTTTATCAATGGAAATTTGAATGTACAGAGATACTGTGACAAGATCACCTAATTTTTCAGCCCTATGTCGCAAGGATCTGTACACAATTCCTGGGAGCTGAACATGTCCTTGTTCTTCCATGGGCTGCATACTCATCAGACATGTGAGCATGTTTGGGATGCTATGGATCGATGTGTATGACAGCATGTTCCAGTTCCCTCCAATATCCAGTAACTTTGCACAGCTATTGAAGAGGAGTGGGACAACATTCCACAGGCCACAATCAACCGCTTGGTCAACTCTATGTGAAGGAGATATGTTTTTTATTGTATATTATTTCACCTTTATTTAACTAGGTAGGCTAGTTGAGAACAAGTTCTCCTTTGCAACTGCAACCTGGCCAAGATAAAGCAAAGCAGTTTGACACATACAACAACAGAGTTACACATGGAATAAACACACATACAATCAATAATACTATAGAAAAATGTATATACAGCATGTGCAAATGAGGTTGGAAAAGAGAGGTAAAGGCAATAAATAGGCCATGGTGGTGAAGTAATTACAATATAGCAATTAAACACTGGAATGGTAGAATGTGCAGAAGATTAATGTGCAAGTAGAGATACTGGGGTGCAAAGGAGCAAGATAAATAAATACAGTATGGGGATGAGATAGATTGGATGGGCTATTTACAGATGAGCTATGTACAAAAATGTTGGACTGCATGAGGCGGTCGAACCAGATACGGACTGGTTTTCTGATCCACACCCCTACTTTTTTTAAAGGTATCTGTGACCAACAGATGAATATCTGTATTCCTAGTCTTGTAAAATCCATGAATTAGGGCTTAATGAATTTATTTCAATTGACTGATTTCGTTAAATAAACCTTAACGCAGTAAAATCTTGATATTTTTGCATGTGGCGTTTATAGTTCAGTGTATTATTATTATTATTATTATTAATGTAATCTTTATTTAATTAGGCAAGTTCTGAAATTCTTATTTACAATGACGCCGTACAACGGCTAAACCCAGACGACGCCGGGCCAATTGTGCGCTGCCCTGTTGGACTCCCAATCACAGCCGGCTGTGACACAGTCTGGAATCAAACCAGGGTGTCGGTAGTGACGCCTCAAGCACTGAGATGCAGAGCCTTAGACCGCTGCGCCACTCATGAACCCTATTATAAACAAATGTTTTGTGAGTGTGCGTCGTGAGAAATTCTTTGGAAAGAAATTGCGTCCCCCAAATTGGAATACCACTGCTGTTGAGAGAGGTCTCGCGATTTGAACACAAGCTTGACCCTGATCAACACGACCTATCAGCTGCAAGGTTATAACAAAAAAAGCAGGTGACAGACATTGTAATCAACCACTGACAGGAACGGCTTGGGTTTTATAACGAGCAGCCAATCAGATTTGATAGGTGTCTTCTAAAGCGGATTTAGTCAGATAGCGAGAGGCTTAAATCCGCCCGATAAGTAGACCAAGTGGTCCCCCCCCACGCCCCCTTTTTTTCTCTGGAGGACTATGAGAAGAGTGTCAAATTTGGTCAACTAAACATGGAATTGAATTCGCTACGTGAGGCTTATTTGATCGATTACTCGTTTCGTAATGTTTATGTTGCTACACATTCTGATATAGGTGGGTCCACGTGGCATTCCAGTAACTTTGAGAAAAACGATTTTATTTCAGAGTTGTGTCCGTCGTTCTCACGCGAATCTGCCCTCTCATTGGCTAGAATGTTCCCACCTGATCGCGCCTCCATTCTACCTTTGCGGACATGTAATTCCATTGTTAGAGCGGTCAGTCGACTATCTTGTCAATATATATAATATTTGATTTAATACATGTCTTGACTCCCTCCCCTTTATGTGCTGCGCCATTTCGTGCAGGGTGTAACCAGTTTCTTATAGCTACAAGAAGAGTACCTCAGCACTATATTGACATTTTGCTGAAATAAGTCATTTTAACCTTTAAGCTCCTGGTGAGTATTTTGATTCAAGACTGTTTTGATTTTTTTTTCTCTGACTGCAATATCTTTGGAATTTTAATTTTTTAACGCCATTTATTTTTCTATTTGAGCGAGCGGTTAGCTAGCTAACTATTAGTTAGCTCATCATGGTTCCATCACAGAGTTTCTAAACATACTGATGTACTTAGTGACTTTGGTTCCATTAGCGTTTTAGCAAGCTAGCTAGGCCCGGCAAAATGCTGGCTAGAAGAATCCTTAAAATTTTTTGCTAGCTTTTTTGCCATCTCTTTTGTTGTCTTGCAAATTGAGTTCATGATTGTGTAAGCCGAGCTAGTTACATTTTTATGACTATCTGCGAATAACGCGCTCTGTCTGGACAATAACACGCTGCACTGCAGCCGTTTTGCAGCTAACGTTAGTTGGTTAACTTTAGCTTGCAGCATAGCCAACTAATTAACCTTGTGGAATCTGTTTTTAACGCTAACATTTTTTTACTAGCAATCTTCCTTGTTGAACCTTGATTTTGGCCGGTGGTGGTTTTTACATTTTTGTGATTGATTAGCTGGTTTTGGAGTCCTTGGATATCCACAGAAAGACTGATACAGGAACGCTATTTTTGCGGGAATTATTTTTTTCTGCAAGAAATGATGGTTGGCCACCTTTCTCTGGACACGTTTTTCACATAGTTACGTCATTTATTTACTTCGATAATATTAACAATGTGGCAGAAAACACAAAGACATTTGTACTTTTTGTTACCACTAATTAAACGTTACTTTATGAATAATGCAGTTATGTACTCTGTCCTTACTCAGTCTAACTTTGCTAGACCCTAAACCAAGGTAAAGCTAGCTAGATCACAGCTTTTATATTAATGTTGTATTACAGTGTGCAGATTGTGAGTTTACTTAGACCTTCCTGGCTAGGGGTGTGTTTTTCAAACTGTTCCAGATGGAATAGTAATTATTTTAATATACCTGATTTGATCAAGTTGCGTCGTAGTCTAAAAAATAGTGCTTACAGGTATCGGTAGGTGCAGCTCAAACGACATTGACAGTCCACTCTCCATTTTGATAATAGCTAGTACAGTAGTTACATTTACTTTGGAAGTGGTGCTTTCCCTCAGGCCCCTCCCTGCCAGAGACCTCGGCATTGATTGATCAGGTTGTTGGTGTGTTTAATTACTGTGACAAGTGAGAAAAAGTTCCACTTTAAATCTTTGTCATACTAATTGTTATTTATTTGAAACGGTATTTGTCGTTAAGCTAGAAGTGTCATTCGAACTTTAAAATGTGCATAGAGGTCAGGACCATTATGCTTTGTAGACAACTTTTTTCATATCTTTTATACTTTTATTAATTACTTGTGTGCTTTGGGCAGGATTGAAATTAACCCAACTTTCATTTACCTTGTGAAATACTTTGGTACAAAACTCTGTTTTGGATGAGACTTTACTCTATGACCAATTATCCTATTTACACGTAGTCAATTTGTAGTGTTTCTGACTCTTATCTATTCCTCGTATGCTGTTATCTAAATGAGATGTTTTAGGAGCAATTGCTCTATGCTTTTTGTCCAATTTTTAAAGGGATTTATTTCTTCAACATTCTAACATGATGACTAAACCGTCTCAGTGTGTGCATGTTGATTTGTCTCCCCCTAGACACATTCATGGACATTTAGTTAGCTTGCTGTTGCGTTCTAATTTGTCCTGGGAGATAAACATTGGGTTGTTTTACCTGCACATTAGGGAGGCACCGATATATTTTCTTTTTTTACCAATATCCAATATTTTCCTTGCCAAAAAAACCAATACCGATTTATTTAAACCAGGATTTCAAACAGTAAAGTTTCAGGTTTGTCCGTGGCCTCTTCCTCGGTGTCACTGTGTCCGTTTCCATCTTGTCCAGCTGTGTAACATTTCATGTAAACCCTGTTTCTTGCATTGAAGTAGCGGTCCTTGTACCTAGCATCAAACATGGTGGCGACACCGTAAAGCGGCTGAGAGAATGCCACGGAATCGCTTGTTCACAGCCTCTGGTAGAGTACTTTTGCAATTTGTGAAAACTGGCAGTTTTGAGCAGGAATTTCAATACCATGACAGAGGATATCACATCTGCTGCATACGCAGTTGTTCGAATGGAGCTAGCGTGTTCATAGCAGCAGCGGTATGAGAATCAGCACGTTCTTGAGCATGCAATACAGCTTTCCTCAGTACGAAATCCTCGTCGACCTACTGTGCTGTCAGGCTCAGCATGCTCACGGGGATGACATCGCTGGTCCAGATGTCGGTCATGAAGCTAATAGCGGTGACACCCATAGCAAGTAGCTCATGGATGTGCTTTCCAAAAATACTGTGAAACTCTGGTTGAGCAACATCTGAAAAATAGCGCCTACTTGGTAGTGTGTACCGGGCTCGAGGTGCTTGACTAGTCAACGAAAGCCAACATCACCCACGACAGAGAACGGTTGATTGTCAAGGACAATGAATTCCATTATATTGGCACTAATGGATTTCGCCTTTGAATTGTCTCGCTGAAATGTTCTTACTCTTTCAAATGATTGCTCGACTTGAACTTGTTTAGTTGTTGGAAGTGTACGCTTAGTATTTTTATGCTTTTTGTTCTGTGTAGGGCTGTATTTTTCATGGCGTTATTACATCTACTTACAGTGCCTTGCGAAAGTATTCAGCCCTCTTGAACTTTGCAACCTTTTGCCACATTTCAGGCTTCAAACATAAAGATATAAAACTGTATTTCTTTGTGAAGAATCAACAACAAGTGGGACACAATCATGAAGTGGAACGACATTTATTGGATATTTCAAACTTTTTTAACAAATCAAAAACTGAAAAATTGGGCGTGCAAAATTATTCAGCCCCCTTAAGTTAATACGTTGTAGCGCCACCTTTTGCTGCGATTACAGCTGTAAGTCGCTTGGGGTATGTCTATCAGTTTTGCACATCGAGAGACTGAAATTTTTTTCCCATTCCTCCTTGCAAAACAGCTCGAGCTCAGTGAGGTTGGATGGAGAGCATTTGTGAACAGCAGTTTTCAGTTCTTTCCACAGATTCTCGATTGGATTCAGGTCTGGACTTTGACTTGGCCATTCTATCACCTGGATATGTTTATTTTTGAACCATTCCATTGTAGATTTTGCTTTATGTTTTGGATCATTGTCTTGTTGGAAGACGAATCTCCATCCCAGTCTCAGGTCTTTTGCAGACTCCATCAGGTTTTCTTCCAGAATGGTCCTGTATTTGGCTCCATCCATCTTCCCATCAATTTTAACCATCTTCCCTGTCCCTGCTGAAGAAAAGCAGGCCCAAACCATGATGCTGCCACCACCATGTTTGACAGTGGGGATGGTGTGTTCAGGGTGATGAGCTGTGTTGCTTTTACGCCAAACATAACGTTTTGCATTGTTGCCAAAAAGTTCAGAGCACCTTCTTCCACATGTTTGGTGTGTCTCCCCCAGGTGGCTTGTGGCAAACTTTAAACTACACTTTTTATGGATATCTTTAAGAAATGGCTTTCTTCTTGCCACTCTTCCATAAAGGCCAGATTTGTGCAATATACGACTGATTGTTGTCCTATGGACAGAGTCTCCCACCTCAGCTGTAGATCTCTGCAGTTCATCCAGAGTGATAATGGGCCTCTTGGCTGCATCTCTGATCAGTCTTCTCCTTGTATGAGCTGAAAGTTTAGAGGGACGGCCAGGTCTTGGTAGATTTGCAGTGGTCTGATACTCCTTCCATTTCAATATTATCGCTTGCACAGTGCTCCTTGGGATGTTTAAAGCTTGGGAAATCTTTTTGTATCCAAATCCGGCTTTAAACTTCTTCACAACAGTATCTCGGACCTGCCTGGTGTGTTCCTTGTTCTTCATGATGCTCTCTGCGCTTTTAACGGACCTCTGAGACTATCACAGTGCAGGTGCATTTATACGGAGACTTGATTACACACAGGTGGATTGTATTTATCATCATTAGTCATTTAGGTCAACATTGGATCATTCAGAGATCCTCACTGAACTTCTGGAGAGAGTTTGCTGCACTGAAAGTAAAGGGGCGGAATAATTTTGCACGCCCAATTTTTCAGTTTTTGATTTGTTAAAGTTTGAAATATCCAATAAATGTCGTTCCATTTCATGATTGTGTCCCACTTGTTGATTCTTCACAAAAAAATACAGTTTTATATCTTTATGTTTGAAGCCTGAAATGTGGCAAAAGGTCGCAAAGTTCAAGGGGGCCGAATACTTTCGCAAGGCACTGTACATTACATAGGTATGAACGTCAGCTTTGACATCGGTTTTGCACATCGGCGTTAAACTAGACAGGGCCGATGTTGGCAATTTAGAATTTGACTAATTTTCAGTCACACTGTGTTCTCTACTCAAACAATTAATCCACAGATAAAATGGGAAACCTCTAGTTTAGTTTTTAGATTCCTTGATTAATCTCTCCTCATTCATTATTCTGTAGATTTTATATGGCTGTTGGCAACAAACTTTAAAGTATATTACCGCCAGCCACCGAGTGGCGTGTGGACCTCGTTAATCTTTCTATCACTCACGTGGGTAGCCTATATGCTCAAAAACCAATGAGTAGATGGAAGAGGTGGAACTTGCAGCGCACTAGCTCCTGGCTACACAGACGCCTGCGAGCATTTTGGATTAAATTATTGAATAACGTGAATTTATTTTGCAAGCTATAACACAACGCAGGTGGTCTGGTAAGCATGTAACGCTCCCCATTGTTAGTCACATGATTTCCAACATTCCATTCAGGGTTGGAAATGAACATCTGCTGATTGCTGGTAGATTGTCACTGGCAGGTAAGAATGTATATTTCACCAGCCACGTTGGCAGGTGGTCATAGAGCATTTTGGAACAGTTTTAATCCAAAACCCACATGTAGAAGTTGGTTGAAATTGACAAAGGCTTATAAAGTGTGACTTTCTCCTCGTTTCATGGCCAGTTACATAGTTTAGTTTGCGTACTTGGTTGTTTTTCAATGTTAGTTTGAGTTTGCTGCAACTGTCTTCATCTAGGAAGATGTCAGTCAGAGATTTACCATGGTAACGGCCTGTCCCTTAAAGGGCCAGCTGAAAATGTTTCTCAACTAATGTTTGTGCTTGATTGAGCATGCATCACTCCTAAAAACGTGTATTCATTGTTCTCCTAGATTTAATTAAGTGTCTACATTTCAACTTAGGAGCACCTCATGTACTCCTTGTAAAAAATGTCAGCTTAGAGCCCCGAACTATAATAATGGTAAGCTGTATCACTCAGCTTTTTGGCAGGGCAGGCTTGATGTTAGTACATTGGTTAGAAGACGCAGGTCAAAAAAAATAAATGAAATTACCCCTTTTATTTTAATTAGGCAAGTCAGTTATGAACAAATTCTTATTTTCAATGATGGCCTAGGAACAGTGGGTTAACTGCCTGTTCAGGGGCAGAACGACAGATTTGTACCTTGTCAGCTTGGGGGTTTGAACTTGCAACCTTCCGGTTACTAGTCCAACGCTCTAACCACTAGGCTACCCTGCCGCCCCATTACTTATTACTAGTAGTACATTTCTTGTTTTTGAAACATTAGAAAGCGTGCTCATTTCTTGTGTTCAATTATTGAGAAAATAATATTTTGTCTAATTAAAAAAAAGAAACATCTACCTGCCACAGTGGCTGGTGGACCTAAGTTCATTTCCCACCCTGATTCCATTCACTGTGAACAATGCAACTTTTGACACATCTATTTTGACAACTTTCCCAACAAGTTCAACAAAGTTAGTGTGTGGTATCTTCCTCCACTCTGCCATTCAAATCTGGAATCCGAACAACTTTTACAGATCTAGAGGTACACACGTTTTCAGTGTTCGAAAGGTCATGAATAATCCTGGGAAAGTCATGGAATTTTTAAATGGTGTTTTCCATGCCTGGAAAAGTTTTGGAAATGCTAAAATCCTAACAGTTCAGGAGAAGTTATCGATATTCATTTATGTTAATGTAATTTAGGCATAGTTTTAAAATATTGTATCAATTAAATAAAAATCTACGTATCAGCCAGGATCAGAATGACACTTTATCGCATCTGTTTATGCACATCACCTGCATGCGTGCGAGACGAGTAGGCCATTGCTCAAGGAGACGGAGACAATCGGAAATAACAGCACCAGGTAGACCTATATAGCCTATACAATAGGATAGAGAACAGACTAACTAGGTAGCCAATTCAAACATATATTGTACCCTGTAGTTAACTGTTTAGCTATTATTAGCATGAATTTATGTTTTTGTCATGTCCCCAAAACTTTCCACTGACACTCCTGAATAAGGCCATACAATGTTGATTAATTTGAACCAGTGTTTCCCAACCCTGGTCTTCGACTACCCCAACAGTACACATGTTTGTTGTAGCCCAGGACAGACACAACTCATTGATTAGATGACAAGTTGAATCAGGTGTGCTTGTCCAGGGTTACAATGAAATGTGTACTGTTGGGGGCACTCCAGGACCAGGGTTGGGGAAACAGTGATTTAAAAAATATTTTTGACAAAACAAATTATTCACTTCGCCATTGTATTAGTTGGGATTTGGTTCAATCGTGATGAATCGTAATGTGAAACAAAATAATAATTTGTAAATTGCGACCAGTAATTTTAGGAAAAAAGATCACATGTAGCCTTTTGGATTATGTGGCTTCAAAACTTGTTATAGATACTTCCAGTTGATTTGGGCATCCAATGTTTTGGACATTGCAACTCAATAGATGCTTCTCAGTCTGCAAAGTAAACACTTCAAAAGTAGCTAAAATTGACCAAACTAGAATATACATTTCCTGTACATTTGTGGGCTTGCTTCAGCTGAATAAAAAGATTTGAGGCCTACCGCAGCCATTTGATCTTTGATATGAAATTAGTGAAGTACCAAGATGGAATTTGTCCGATTCCAATATTTTCCTTGTCAAAAAAAAAGTTCCAGATATGTTAACATTTTAGCGGCATTCTAGTACAGTTAAATAGTTAGACCACTGCGTCCATGTGTGTTAAGGCACTAAAGCTTGGTGCCAGATGCATCCACTACAGACCCTGGTTCAAATCCAGGCTGTATCACATCCGTCTGTGATTGGAAGTCCCATAGGGCGGTGCACAATTGGCCCAACGTTGGCCAGGGTAGGCTGTCATTATAAATAAGAATTTGTTCTTCACTGACTTGCCTAGGTTACACACACCACACTGACCCAATAGTTATTTTGTTGGCATTTACGTATGTCCTCATTTTACCAGTAAAACATAATCAAAACCCATTTATTTTGCTTGCTGTGCTGTTTCGTTGTTCAGTCATTTCATTCTCAACCAGGATTTTATCATACAGTACATGTCAAGCAGTGAAGTTTCAGTTCTGTCTGTCGGTCTCCTCTCTTCCTCTGTGCGCACTGTCACTGTGCCCGTTTCCATCTTGTCCAGCTGTGTATGTAGCATTTCACGTAAACCCTGTTGCTTGTCTGCATCGACGTAGCGGTCCTTGTACAGAGCATCGAGCATGGTGGCGACACAGTAAAGCGAGTGCCACCACCTCGCTTGTTTACAGCCTGTGTGGACAGTTTTGTTGAGCAGGCGTTTCAATGCTTTAACAAAGGGTAGTTGATGATCTTATTTCTCGAGTCAGTTGTTCGAATGGAGCTAGCGTGTTCATATTCTCAATTGCCATTGAATTGGCAGCAGCGGTATGTCAACCAGCACATTCATGAGCATGCAATATGACTTTCCTCAGTACGAAATTACGACGACCCACTGTGCTGTCACTCAGCATGCTCAGGGGGCTGATATAGCTGGTCCAAATGTCAGTCGTGAAGCTAATAGTAGTGGCGTGATTACTGTGTAACTCCGGCAGGGCAACATCTGAAAAATGGCGCCCTTGGTAACGTTAGTGTGTACCGGTGGTCGACCAGTCGGCGAAAGCCAACATCACCCACGACAGAGAACGGTTGATTGTCAAGGGCAATGAATTCCATTATCTTGGCATTAATGGATTTCGCCTTTGAGTTGTCTCGCTGAAATGTTCTTACTCTTTCAAATGACTGCTTGACTTGTTGACTGCTCGATCCACACAGCAGACATTGTGGGCTAGGTTAGGAATGCTGTGTTGCACGTGTAGGGCAACATTTTACGTGGTGTCATTACGTTTTTATATGTGTATGCACATCGGTTTTGCACATCGGCGTTAAACTAGACATCGGGCCGATACCGACGTTGCTTTTTAACGTTACCAAGTGCGCTATTTTTCAGATGTTGCCCTACCGGAGTTACACAGTAATAGCGACGCTGCTATTAGCTTCACGACTGACATTTGGACCAGCTATATCAGCCCCCTGAGCATGCTGAGTCTGACAGCACAGTGGGTCATCAAGGATTTCATACTGAGGAATGCCATATTGCATGCTAAAGAATGTGCGAACAACTGACTCGAGAAAGATCAACTGCGCTTGCAGCAGATGTGATACCCTCTCATGGCATTGAAATGCCTGCTCAACAAAACTGTCCACACAGGCTGTAAACAAGCGATTCGGTGGCATTCTTTCTTTACTGTGTCGCCACCATTCTCAATGCTCTGTACAAGGACCCCTACGTCGATGCAGACAAGCAACAGGGTTTACGTGAAATGTTACATACACAGCTGGACAAGTTGAAAACGGACACAGTGAGAGTGCGCACTGAGTAAGAGGCCACGGACCGACAGCTGAAGCTTCACTGCTTGACATGTACTGTATGATGAAATCCTGGTTGAGAATGAAACGACTGAACAAATGAACGACACAGCAAGTAAGTGAAATGGGTTTAGATTTTTTTTGCTAGTAATGGGTACATATGTAAATGCCAACAAAATAACTTTTTGGTGTGTGTAACCTTTATTTAACTAGGCAAGTCGGTGAAGAACAAATTCTTATGACGGCTTACCCTGGCTAAACGCTGTGCAAATTGTGCGCCACCCAATCCCAATTATGGGACTCCCAACCACGGCGGGATGTGATACAGACTGGATTCAAACCGGGGACTGTAGTGATGCCTGCTATGTGTGTGTACTATTTAACTGTTCTGGAATGCTTAAAATGCTGCTAAAATTGTATCACTCAATTTCTTTTTTGGCAAGGAAGATATCGGCCAAAAATGTAATATCGGTGCATCACGAGTCTATGCTACATCAAAACTATGAAATAACATATATGGAATCATGTAGTAACCAATAAAGTCGCTATCAAATCAAAATATATTTTGTATTTGATATTATTCAAAGTAGCCACCTTTTGCCTTGACAGCTTTGCACACTCTTGGCATTCTCTCAACCAACTTCACCAGGAATGCTTGTGTATGCTTCTCCTTCACTCTGCGGTCCAACTCATGCTTCTCCTTCACTGCGGTCCAACTCATCCCAAACCATCTCAATTGGGTTGAGGTCGGGTGATTGTGGAGGCCATGTCCTCTGATACAGCAGCTCTCCTTGGTCAAATAGACTTTACACACAGCCTGTTGGCCTATACCACCCCTGCCTTGTCACAACACAACTGATTGGCTCAAATGCATTAAGAAGGAAAGAAATTCCACAAATTAACTTTTAACAAGGGACACCTGTTAATTGAAATGTATTCCAAGTGACTACCTCATGAAGCTGGCTGAGAGTGCCAAGTGTGTGCAAAGCTGTCAAGGCAAAGGGTGGCTACTTTGAAGAATCTCGAATATAATATATATATTTTTAAACCATTTTTGGTTACTACGATGTTATTTCATAGTTTTGATGTCTTCACTATTTTACAATGTAGAAAATAGTAAAAATAAAGAAACCCTTGAATGATTAGGTGTCAAATTTTGACTGGCACTGTACTTACATGGACGTTTGGTTAACTCATGGAGAAGTCATGGGAAAAGTCATTAAATTCCATTTGTCAAAATGTGTATGAGCCTTGTTTTATTAACCGCATCAAATCTTTGCAACAACTGCCGTTTTAATTTTTTTTTTTTTACCACTTTCCCAACAAGTTAGATGACAACTTGGGTATGAAATCTTAGTCTGCTTTTCAAATATGAACCTCTTCCACTACCACAAACAATTTAAGTGCTAAAGCAAAGCCCCAACCTGTTTCACTTCATGTGAAATTATCATCCTAATTTAGGGCCAGGAATTGCTGGGTACCTCACGATATTATCACGAAACTTGGGTGCCGATACAATATGTGTTGCTATTTGATACTGTGATTTTTATTGCGATTCAATGTTCCAAACATTTTGCTCACCGTATGTCTGCTGCAGAGAGATGAGAATGAGTTTTAATATCCCTATATGTAACTATACATTTTCCCCTCCCCCATCTACTACTAATAATAATCATGCCTAGTACAGGGCAATTTCACAATAAGAGTGATGCTGAGACTAAGATTTCACTTTAAAATGTAGGCCAAACAAAAACCAATGATATCAAAAAGTTAACGAACCATAACTCTATGCACAATGACTACTTTTAACAATTTCCACAATTGTATAAAAACACATTTACTTCAATGCAAAGTTTGGTAACATAATTATGGTTTGTGCTGTGATTCTTTTACCAAACTTTGCATCTGCTCTCAAGTAAATGTGTTTGTAAAATGTTGAAGTTGTCCTTGGCGTTGTTTGTCTGACTTTGCAATCAGTGGTTTTAGTTCTGTTCACTTTAAAATGTATGCCAATCTGAGTCTCCACATCACTGTTACCCTTGAATTACCCTACACAGTCTTATTTTCACTTGTATCCTATCAAATTGTATTTGTCACATGTGCTGAACAGGTAGACCTTACTGTGAAATGCTTACAAGCTCTTAACCAGCAATGCAGTTAAAAAAATATTTACTAAACCTAAGGTACATTTTTTTTTTAAATGTAAAAAAAAATAAAAAAATAACAAGGCTATATACAGGGGGTACTAGAACCGAGTCAGTGTGCAGTGTGTGTGTGTGTGTGTGGGGGGGTACAGGTTAGGTGAGAGAATTTGTACGTGTAGGTAGGGGTAAAGTGCGTAGATAATAACAAACCAGTGAGATACAGCAGTGTAAAAACAAGGGGAGGGGGGGATATACCTGCTCTGACAAATGTTATAATTGTCCACTTGGGTTGCTTGAAACAAGGGAGTCGGGACCTTCAGCTCTACAGTACTAACGCCAAGTCCCTGAAGTGCACACCACCCCACGCAGTGCTGCTGAAGGCCCATAAGCAGCTTGAGTGTTCTGGTGGCCCCTGCATAGAACATTCCCTGTTGGGGAAATCCTCAAAAGTAGGCATAGGCCCGCTTGTCCTCTCTTACGTTCAGACTATTTAGCTTCTCAGTGTGTTCATGCAACATAACGTCCCAATGTTATTTCCCTGTGTGCATCACACATGACTGCCCATCTAGTACATTTTATGACTCAGCTATTACCACATTACCTCCTATTGCTTATTCCCTTAATTGCAATTAGAGCTAAGCATGTCTAGGCCCACTGTCTGTCGCAGGAACTTAGTCTTGCAATGGATGCCTGACCTGTAATAAAATTTAAAAAATCTGTCAACATATTGCTGCTGTTGCATAATCTGTCATTAAAAGTACTTGAAGTATATTGCATCTCCTAAACAAGTTGATAGGCTAGGCAGTTACACATCAATAGCCGAAAGTGTCCCCTGAATGTGCTCCTCTATAGGATTGCCCTGAACCCTGTTTTTCTCTGCATTTGGCTCATAATTGAATTATGTACAAAACCCAACCAGGTAAGACTGTAATAACCCTGTACATACAATGTCACTGAGGTGTGTTCTCTGTCGCCCGCCTCAGTATAAGTCGTGGGGCGAAGTTCTGCGTTCTGAGAGGGTGCTGATGAAGTTGTAGTTTTTGCTGAGAGCACCCAAGACACCTGCCCGCACACATTGGCCCTGTGCTCAGTGTCAGAACTGACTGACAGACAGACGATCGCCCTGCACACAGACGCTATGGAGTGAGTGATTGGTTATTTAACCCCCAACGGTTGTTAACGTCTCCTTTTTTGACACTCAGGTTGTATGCAGTGCCAGTGAGATCTCACTCCCTAACGTCCGATTGTGCCCAAACTCCTTTGCTCAGCTTTCCTTAAATTACCACATTTGCCACTAGTATTATAAGCACCTAATTTGTACACACTCGAGCCCTTTCCCGACCATATGCTTACAGTGCTAAATAGTAGCCCATAGTGTGACATTCTCAATGTTCAAGCATTTATCCATTTACTACTTTGAGACACTTGTTGACTATGGCCCTAGATGTGCAATTCAGGCAATATGATACAAACCCTGCAACAACCTGCTACAGGTGGATTGGAATACACACATTGCCCCCTTCCACACTGCTGTTGTCTGAAGTCATGGACACCTGTGTGCATCTGTTTCTTCCTGGAAATGTGAATTGTATTAAGCTATTGAATGAGTTTTGGTTTGTGTATGAAATGGGGTGTGCAGCTTCTGTATGTCTGCATAAATATGACGTTATGGTATTTTTCACATATGGTAATAGAAGTTGTCTGATTTACTTATTGTGCTTATCCTGGATCTTTTTTTACAGCAGGACCTCCTGGATTTGTGTCATATGCACAACACTAGACATACGTACCATAAATGTACTACCAATATTAAAGGGATACTCCGGGATTTTGGCAATGAGGCCCTTTATGTACTTCCCCAGAATCAGATTAACTTGTGGGATACCATTGTTATGTCTCTGTGTGCAGTATGAAGGAAGTTCGAGGTAGTTTTCCGAACCAATGCTAACTAGTGTTAGCATAATGACTGGAAGTCCGTCGGTATCTACTATACATACTATCAGAATGCGCAATGACAAAGTCTATGGGTAACGTTAGTTAGCATTGGCTCGCAAAACTACCTTGAACTTCCTTCATGCTGGACACTGAGACAGCAATGGGATCCACAAATGAACCTGACTATGGGGAAGAAGATAGAGGGTCTCATTGCCAAAATCCAAAGTATCCCTTTAAGGCTAATGGTTGTTACATTACCAACACATGGGACATCAATGACGGATTTTAATATACGCCACAAACACATTTGTGCAAGCTACATGGCTGGAGCATGAGATGCTTAAACTATTTTACATATAATATTACACTGAACAAGGTCAACCCGTGTTCATTCTGAACATTCCTTGACACTCGTGTTGTTTGTATATAAAGATGGTTGAGTAGTTTTATCTTGTATTGACAGTTAATAATTGGTTTCACCCGTCTCCCCTCCTCCACCAGTCTGTCCCCCACCACCAGCAGCCTGATGGCCAGCAACGTGACCAACAAGACAGACCCGCGCTCGCTGAACTCGCGGGTCTTTATCGGGAACCTCAACACGCTCCTGGTCACCAAGGCAGATGTGGAGGCAATCTTCAGCAAGTACGGCAAGATTGTGGGCTGTTCTGTGCACAAGGGCTTTGCCTTCGTCCAGTTCGCCAACGAGAGATGTGCCCGGGCCGCTGTAGGGGCCGAGGATGGACGCATGATCGTGGGACAGGTGCTGGGTAAGGACTAAAGCCAGCCTGGGGCTGGTGAGCAATGCCTCAAACTCACGGTTCTATGGGTATTGTGCCAAACTGACCTGACCATACCCGACCTGCTTGTGGAGAATAATAGTTTTTTTTTTTTTAAAGGTGCCTCTGTAATAGACTGAATATGAATAAAGATTGTATTTCCAACTAAGACTATCTCTCTCTTCCTCAGACATTAACTTGGCTGGAGAACCCAAACCCCACAGGTCAAAGACCTCAAAGCGCTCGGCGGGAGAAATGTACAGGTCTGATTCAATGTAAAGAATCCCATTTTTAAATATTGAATATTTTGAACCTCCTCTGGGTCTCCAAATGTTACTCTGATAATTCCTCTTCTCCACTGCATACGTGTATCTTATTTTGACAGCTCTTTTTCTTCTCCCCACAGTAGTCCCACGTTTGATCTGGACTATGACTTCCAGAGAGATTACTATGACCGGTGAGTCCAGTGCTTTGTCTGTTCCCACATCCTATGTTTTAGCTCTATTTTACCTATACTGAACAACAATATAAATGCAACAATTTTAAAAATTTTACTCACAGAGTTACTGTTGGGGCTGTTTTCGGTGCGTATTACCGCCCCACACACGAGTCATGAAGGCAGTCAAATTCCATGTGACCGTTTAGTCACGGTAATTAGGCTTCTCCAAGCTCAGATGCTGGTCATTAGTAGCCTACCAAACTTGCTAACTTCCGGGTACTCAGCTCTCTGTCCCTCTAATCACTCTGACATCAATACAAATGTATTCAAAAATCTAATCAAACACTTTATGAGAGCCCATGAGCTCATATTGCGCAACATTTCGATAGGCTATGCAATTGTCTGAAAACGGAGTGATGGCCTCTACTAAAAATAGGAGGATCAGCTTTCTATAGGCTAGGCCTATTATATTTATTTCTCAACTTTCCTAATATTAAGCACGTTGCTTATATTTACAACAGAAGTATAGCCTGGCTGGCATGAAAATCAACCACGGGGAAAAGCGTCCTCCATTCGCTATTTAAGTGCATAGATTACATGTATTTTTTTCCCGCTGCCCCTGTTTCGATACAGATACATGATAATGGTCCATTCTCAATCAAAACAAGTTTCACACATATTATTTAGTATATGTAAAGACCAGATTCAATCAAGAATAGTCTGATAGATGACAATATAAGCCTATCACTTGTGAATGATGCCCAGCATAAAAAACAATGCCCTTTTTTGAGACCTTTTTCGATTCATAGTCCCAAACCTCATGTAACCTTTCACATAGCCATATGTTTCAATAAGGTTTGTATCACAACTAAAGTGGCAAAATAACTTATTAAAATTAAGCACATTAATCCGCTTTACAAGGGGTGTAGAGCCTAACTGGCATACATATGCAGCGTGTGAATTTCAAGTTTGGGGAAGATCATTTTCACCATAAAAATACACTTTTGATAATGGGTTTTTCCGCTAATGGAATATGCGCGCATATAGCCTTCTACCCTGTGTGCATTGCTGCACTTATAATGTGAAAAAATAGCCTAATAGTTTATCAGCATTTTAAGCTAAACGTTCTGATCTGTTGCATCAGCCATATTGTGTAAAACATGTTTTGATGGTCATGGTTGTATTAATTTGGGATCTATCGCATCCCACAACTGTCCCAGACTATTTTTGGAATATTTATTTCTCACACCGAATAGAATAGGTCAACCTATGTACTATGCAGGATAGTAGATTGACATAGGCTAGTGCTTTTGCTGTTTGTTAGACCTACTCATCTTGTTGGCTGACAAAGTAAATGTGGACAGTTCTTCCAATATCTTCAATATGCACGTCGGAACGGGATAAGGACGCGTGCAGTTGATGACTTTTCCTAGAGTGACCAACATTAGAAAAAGTGAAACATTGCCTTTGTTCATATTTCCATGAAGGCTGTACACCACCAGGGTATAAAGATTGTCTTCGGGTCAATTTTGACCCGGCAGTTATACAATTATTTCTACACCACAAAGACACACACACACACACAGAAATTGAGATTGTGTGCTACTGATTGAACTCAGCTAGTAGCTCCTGAAGAGGAAGATCACCATGGTTGGCACAGTTAGAAAGAACAAGCCTGAGCTCCCTCCTGCACTCCTCGCAACAAGGGGGAGAGAGGCCTTCTCATCAGTTTGCCTTCACCCCCACCACCACTCTAGTTTCTTACCTCCCAAAGAGGAACAAGAATGTGGTCCTCCTGAGCACACTGCACAAAACGGCTGAGATCAGTGATCGTGAGGACAGGAAGCCAGCCATTATCCTGGACTACAACCACAACAAAGGAGGCGTGGACAACCTGGATAACGTGATTGGAACTTATGAGGATGGCTGGCTCCTGGTCATCTTCCATAACATCATTGATATGTCCTCATACAATGCCTTCGTGATATGGAACAAGATCAACCCTAACTGGATGCGGAACAAGAGGAGGGTGTTCCTGGAGCAGCTGGGAAAGGCACTTGTAACCCCACACATTCAAAGAAGGGAGTGCCTGCCCCGCACAGCAGCCTCTGCAGCACTTGTGAAAGCTGTTCAGCTGCAGCTGGGGCAGGCAAGAGGAGGAGATGCAAATTCTGCCCCCCCAAAGAAGGACTGTAAAATAAATACTATGTGCTGCACATGTGAGAAATATATCTGCAAAGACCATGCACACACTTGCATATTGTCCTACATGTGCTGATTAGAGTTTATTGATTTTTGTTTTGTATCTTATTTTAATCATATTTATTGTTCATACACCATGTGGGTGGGGGCAATGTTTTTTTTGTTTTTTTTTTAATGGGAGAAGACTAGTATTTTGTAGTTGAGCTCCTCATTGTACAGTATATAAGAATATATCACTATGTTGCAAAAAAAGTTAGACTGTTTCCCTTCAATAAAATGCAACTACTTTCTGCAAATTTCTACTACTTTCTTAGGCTATACAAGTGCTATCTCTTGCTAAAATATTATTGTTTACACCTATGCAGTAATAATAATAATTGACAGGTGTGTTGTAATAAAAATGAGTGGTGTCCACTGGTTAAATGCAGTCTTTCTGCATTGTGCAGAGGGAAAACCCCAGATATTCACAAAGTTTGATGAATGACGGGTTGTTTCTTGATGCAAAATAGATTTGGGGTTTAAAATTCAATGAAGCTGCTTTTATTTTAGGGGTTGAGTGAAATATACAGAATGTTAAGACTACACAAGGGTTAAAAATCTTAACATATAGCCCGATGTTTGTAGAACAACTAAAGTTACATTAATAACTCTAAATTAAGCATAAAGGAATAGCTATTTCTTAACTTCTCAACATAGAAGAGACGCATGTGTGCACTCCCCCATTCTTTGGAGAAAATATCCTTTCTATTTCATTCAGCTTTGTTCAATTGTATTCTTCATACTACAAAATAATTCCATGGAATTCTAAGCAAATTTTGTCTGCTAAATTAACTAGTGTAGCCCACAGCCATTTGGCATAGCCAGATCAGGACCTAACATACTCTGAGTTGTCATTATGTTCTTCTGAAATAGACTACACTTTCTTCATATCTTTCTTCTTTAGACCGGTCTAAAATAAATAATGGATTTATTGTGAAAGTGTAGGTTATAAATGTAGATGTTCCAAAGGTCCGCATCATTGGCTTGTCGGCTATGTGTGGAGGCCAGGAGATGCTAAATGTGTTTATGCTAATTAACGGTCAGTTACCGTGAGACTGACCAGTTATTTGCTTGACAATCACCAGCTGACGAAATGTGACCACCGCAGTCCTAGTTACAGTTCATATATTGAAATAAATAAATTAGGCCCTAATCTATGGATTTCACTTGACTGGGAATACAGATATACATCTGTTGGTCAGAGATTCCTTAAAATGGGCCTCACAATCCCGTCACAGTATTTCTGTACATTCAAATTGTTATCAATAAAATGCAATTGTTTTCATTGTCAGTAGCTTATGCCTGCCCATACCATATCTCCACCACCACCATGGGACACTGTTCACAACATTGACATCAGCAAACCGCTCGCCCACACGACGCCATGCACATTGTCTGCGGTTGTAAGGCTGGTTGGACACGACGTCTAAAACGACTTTGGACATGGCTTATGGTAGAGAAAATAACATTACATTCTAGCAACAGCTCTGGTGGACATTCCTGCAGTCAGCATGCCAATTGCATGCTCCCTCAACTTGAGACATCTGTGGCATTGTGTCGTGTGACAACTGCACATTTTAGTGGATTTTTATTGTTCCCAGCACAAGGTGCACCTGTGTAACAATGCTGTGTAATCAGCTTTTTGATATGCCACAGCTGTCAGGTGGGTGGATTATATCGTCAAAGGAGAAATTCTCACCAAACAGGGATGTAAACAAATTTGTGCACAAGATGAGAGAATTAAGCATTTTATGCATATGGAAAATTTCTGAGATATATTTCAGCTCATGAAATATGGGTCCAACACGTTGCATTTTTATATTTTTGTTCAGTGTAGATTACACTAATTCCTCTTGGATATTGAGTTAAGGCAGTAGTCTGTTCATTCATTACTTGCTCTTCTATTCTCAGAGTGTACTCGTACCCATCCCGTGTGCCCCCTCCTCCTCCACCCTTGTCCCGAGCAGTGATCCCGTCCAAGCGCCCGCGGGTCAGCATGACTGGAGGGGGCAGCCGCCGCAGCAAGGCCAGTTTCTCCTCTTCCTCCAAGAGCAGCCAGAGGGCATCCTCAAGAACAAGTCAGTGCCCAGCCCCCTCTGCTATAGCCACTCAACTAGCACAGTAAACTTGCACATTGCCCAGTGGACTTTTTGTAGCACCTTCATGCAGTACCTGCTGTCAATGCTCACCAGGGACTAAAATGAACACCTGCCAAATGCGGGTAGATTTTGGCATTGGTGGGTAAGATGTCTATTTCACCTGGCGGGTGGTCAAGAGCTCCACAGTGCAAGCATTTCACTTTCATTTGCGAATAGAAAGTCAAGTATGATCCCATTTATAGTAAAATAAATGCTGCAGTAACTGTTATAAAGTATTTCTGACATTTTTGCTTCATAGCTGGTAAATTAATCGCACAAAGTCAAAGCTCTACGAATCCTATAATAGCCTATTCCACCTCGCGCTGCATCACTGCCTGGCTGGAGGCTGTGTGCATTTGAAGAGCTGAGTGACAGATTCATTTTTTAGAAGCTCTGCGCATAGGCATAAGTTGGTCTAATTTATTTGAAACCAGTCTACTGAGGTGAGACCTTGTCCTTGTTTCTTGGCTATTTACATTGTTTTGTTCACAAGATAGGTTGTTATTCTATGTTTGGGCTTCAACTGCTAGGGAAGAGAAGACCACGCTTCTACTAGTCAGACTCAATCTCACATGCACAAACATGACAAGTCGTGTTACCACGGTAACCTCCCGTCCTTAAAAGGGGCATCTGAAATGTTTTGTCTCATCTGTGATATTTTGGTTAAGACTCAGGTCACACAATGAAATGAAATTAAACAATAACCCATTACTTCTTACTAGTAATACATTTATTGTTTTAGGAACAATACATGGGTTTTTTTTGTATTTTAGAGAAAAAAGAAGTTGTGGCTGGTGGACCGAAAAATATATTTTTTATGCTCACGGTGCAGGGCTTGAGGTTAATCGCATGTTTCTAATGAAGGTTACTCTCGCAGCACCGCATACAGAGCTTCATAAGGTATTGGGGTCAATCTCTTAAACCTTTATCCGTCTCTTTTTTTTCTCTATCTCTTTCTCTCAGTGAAAACAGATGACCTGCAGACCATCAAGAAGGAGCTGACAATGATTAAACACAAAGTAGACTACCTGCTGGAGAGTCTAGACCGCATGGAGAAAGACCACAGCAAGAAGTCAGGTAGGGTGTAGGAGTGTCACCTTAACCATGTGATCAATGCTTTTATAAAAAGAAAGTCGCACACTATGCTCCCAAACATTTAATGGGTATAGCATACAATGCCTCCTTCAGGGTTACATGGTAGATGTTTGAACCAGGTTACGTGGACAGTCAACTTTTATAACATAAAAAAATAAATAAATGAATGAGCTGGTGTGTACTCTGTATGTATACCGGCAATCTTAGCATTCCTATGACTTGTATGTACAGATAAGTGATTTCATTTTTCAACTTTTGACGACGACTTTTTCTCTGGCTTGTTTGACCCGGATCGCGCTCTTTCTGCGAGCAGATGAGAAGGGTGCAAAGCCTGAGCCTGGACAGGTGTCCTCACAGCAGCACTGCAGCATCAAGGAGGAGAGCATCAAGAGGGAGAGGGAGGATCTCAACGACTCTGAGGAGGAGGGGGATCTGCTGGAAGAGGAGGAGGTGAGATGGAAGAAACGAGGGAGGGGAAGAGGAGAAAACATTGATGAATGGCAGTATGTTGAAGTGTGTTTAACACTGATCAAAAATGTAAACACAACATGCAACAGCTTTTAAAGATTTTACTGTGCTATAGTACATATAAGGAAATCAGTATATTGCAATAAATTAATTTGGCCCTAATCTATGGATTTCACATGACTGTTGGTCACAGATACATTAATAAAAGGTAGGGGCGTGGATCAGGAAACCAGTCAGTATCTGGTGTGACCAATATTAGCCTCATGCACCGCGACATCTCATTTGCATAGTTGATCAGACTGTTGATTTTGGCCGGTGGAATGTTGTCCCACTCCTCTTCAATGGCTGTGCGAAGTCGCTGGATATTGGCGGGAACTGGAACACAGTCATACACATCGATCGCAAACATGCTCAATGGGTGACATGTCTGAGTATGCAGGCCATGGAAGAACTGAGACATTTTCAGCTTCCGGGGGGAATTGTGTACAGGTCCTTGCGACATGTGGCTGTGCATTATCATGCTGAAACATGAGGTGATGGGGACGGATGAATGGCACGACAATGGCCCTCAGGATCTCGTCACTGTATCTCTGTGCATTCAAATTGCCATTGATAAAATGCAGTTGTGTTCATTGTCAGTATCTTATGCCTCCCCAAATCATAACACCACCAGCACCATGGGGCACTCTGTTCACAACGTTGACATCAGCAAACTGCTTGCCCACATGACGCCATCTGCCCCGGTACAGTTGAAACTGGGATTAATCTGTGAATAGTACACTTGTCCAGTGGCCATCGAAGGTGAGCATTTGCCCACTGAAGTCGTTTACGACCCCCGATCTGCAGTCAGGTCAAAACCCTGGTGAGGACAACGAGCACGCAGATGAGCTTCCCTTAGATGGTTTCTGACAGTTTGTGCAGAAATATTTTGGTTGTGCAAACCCAGTGTCATCAGCTGTCCGGGTGGTTGGTCTCAGACTATCCCACAGGTGAAGAAGCCAGATGTGGAGGTCCTGGGCTGGCTTGGTTACAGATGGTCTGTGGTTGTGAGGCCGGTTGGACGTACTGCCAAATTCTCTGAAACGACATTGAAAGGCAGCTTATGGCAGAGAAATTAACATTCAGTTCTCTGACAACAGCTCTGATGGATATTCCTGCAGTCAGCATGCCAATTGCATGCTCCCTCAACTTGAGACATCTGTGGCATTGCGTTGTGACAAAACGGCACGTTTTAGTGTTGTTTTATTGTCCCCAGGACAAGGTGCACCTTTGTAATAATCATGCTGTTTTAATCATCTTACCTGTCAGGTGGATGGATTATCTTGGCAAAGGAGAAATGCTCACTAACAGGGACGTAAACCAATTTGCACACAATCTGAGAGAAAACGCGTATGGAAAAATTCTGGTATATTTGATTTCAGCTCATGAAACATGGGACCAACACTATACATGTTGCATTTTATATTTGTTCAGTGTAATTTGAGTATTATTTATACTCACAGCACCTAATATGCTCTCGCAGGTGAAGAGTCAACAAAGAAAGGAGGAGGATGATGATGAGGAGGAGGAGGAAGGAGAGCATGTGGATGGAGACGACGATGGTGACAGTGTCAACGGAGATGAGGACTCTTAGACCACACGCAGACTGATGCACACTTGTACAGACAACGCATCCACATGGCTTCGAGTGGCTCCTCCGACTCCTATTTTAATACCCACACTACTCCGAAACGTGAGAAAACGTCAATGCACACACTCCGAGAACACCTGCCCCCACTACCACCCTTCCATTGTCCCACAGGTCTTTTTATTTTTCTTGATGCAATTTAGTTCATCCCTGTTTCATCCCACTCCTATCATTGTGTTATTAATTTAGCATTGTCTTGCAGCCAGGTACATTGAAACGAGATGTAGATAGTGAGCGTTATGAAGTGATTTGTTGTGCTGCTGTTGCTCTTTTGACCAGCAGAGAGCAGAAATGGCTGTTCTCTGACCTGAGCCACAAGTCAAACCACCACATTGGCTTTACTAGCATTGGTAATCAAGCAATGACAACAACTTTAAAGATTGAGTGAACATTTGAAGAAAAAAAATGGTCCACTTGAGTTTGTATGTTCCTGATTTTCATGTCATTACTCTTTTATACTACTCGGTCTAAGTTGTACTATAATAATAAATTGCAATTAAATACTCAAATTAATTAGTGCTTCTTTATTTCATTGAAACAGGTTTTCAGATGCACACCTAATTTATCAGGTGTTATTGTGTTTGGGTGAAGATAGCACAACAATAAATAACTGGCGTGTTCTGTGGATCACCAGAGGGCACCGTGTTTGGATATCAGATCACTTCAAACAGTCTCTTCTCATATCCTTTATCATGGTTCCACTTCAAGAACCTCCCAACCAGGCATGCAAACAGATGATGCGTTGGTGTTCATATAGGTAGTAGGTACACTAGGGCTGTCCCCATTGCGGAAGCCTAGACTAAAAGCCAATTTATGCTTGATCCGAAAATGTGGTTGGAGTCTCCATATGAAGTGGCGATTTTAGCATGTAAATCTTGGTGGGGCAAGCATGGTGGGGGATTACGCAGAGAAGTAGGCCTATAGGCTACCAGGCCTGCACGCAAATGTAGGCATATACAGTACCTTCCTGAAGTATTCAGACCTCTTCACTTTTTCCACATTTTAAATTTTAAGTTACAGCCTTATTCTAAAATGTATTAAATTGTTTGCCCCCCTCAATCTACACACAGTACCCCA
Organism: Oncorhynchus mykiss; assembly: GCF_057628025.1. NCBI lineage: Eukaryota > Metazoa > Chordata > Actinopteri > Salmoniformes > Salmonidae > Oncorhynchus > Oncorhynchus mykiss. Next base: position 11,254,834 of record NC_143049.1, read on the forward strand.
TAATGACAAGGCATAAACAGTTTTTCAGAATTGTTTGCTAATTTATTAAAAATTCAACTCACATTTACATAAGTATTCAGACCCCTTGACTCAGTACTTTGTTGAAGCAGATTCGGCAGCAATTACAGCCTCAAATCTTCTTGGGTATGACACCACAAGCTTGGCACACCTGTATTTGGGGAGATTATTCTCTGCAGATTCTCTCAAGCTCTGCCAGGTTGGATGGGGAGTGTTACTGCACAGCTATTTTCAGGTCTGTCCAGAGATGTTCGATCGGGTTCAAGTCCGGGCTCTGGCTGGGCGACTCCAAGGACATTCAGAGACTTGTCCCGAAGCCACTCCTGCGTTGTCTTGGCTGTGTGCTTAGGGTCGTTGACGTATTGGAAGATGAACACTGCTTCTTATCCCTTGTGCAAATAGCCTACAGCTGTGTCTGACCTGAGTTCACTGGCGCAGGAAACCCAGAATATTGGAGGCCCAGAATATTTGATACATTTGAGTTTCGGGCAGACCCAAGTTAATACTTGATACAATGTTTCAAGTTTGTTGCAGCCAATATGATTTATATATTTATTTTCATCAGGATATTTTCTACCTGCACAGGATGCAATGTTTTTATTTGTTGGCCTTATGTAGGCTATTTTTTACATAGTTGACAATGGCGATAGAAGTTACTTTTTAGGTTTATCATTTTAATTTAGATTTGGATAGAATTTTGATGAATCACATCACACTGATTGAGATATAAACAGCATTAGGCTGTTATAAATTAAATTAAACTATTCCATGAAAATGTGCACATGAAAACCATAACTGGCACACAGATCGGTAGAAATGGTAAGATACATTTGAATTCCACATGAGAAAAGTTGCAGACTCTTCTTGTAGCCTATTACCGACAATTTCAGGAGAGTAATGGTGTTATCTGCGAAAGCCAGCAGGAGCGGGAGGAGAATGGTTGGTTAAGGTTAAGTTTTTATTCTTCTGGTTATCTTGATCTCTGGCTCCCTCTTGAGTCATTTGTGTCCTATTTCATCAAACTGTAACGTTAAAGCATCAGACAAGCTCAATGCATATAGTTGATTGTACAAACATTTGGTCAAAAGAAGACTATTTTCGGTCGACCAAGATAGCCCTAGAAACAACAATGTCCCAGTGATGTGTATACCTGTCAGTTTAGGCTGGCTGAATCCAGGGGATGGTGGTCACTAGATTGGGCTGGTGAAGACACTAATTCATGATACAGAGACGTGTTGTATATTTGTGTATGTAAACTTGTGTGTGACCTGACAAAAGCTAAAGATGGATTCCCCTTGAAGGCTGATAGAATTATGTCCTGTCCAGCTGGTCTGGAATCAGCTCAAGTGTCTGCCACTATAAAGATATAACACAGAGACAGACACACAACTGATAACTTAACTATACCTCATAATAATGTGTCATGACATCATGTGTTGCCATGCACACAGTATTGTGATAATCACATTCCATGTTAGGCTAAATTTTCACCAGATTCATTCTTCCGCTCACTCACTCACTCACACACTCATTCACACAAAAAAGGATGGTTTCAACTTAACATGTTTAGGAAATATCATTCAGTGGGTTAACATTAGCCCTTTTGTTAGCTCTATAGCTAGCCTGGTTAGCTAGAAAAGCGAAGTTGCCCGTCTGGTCAGCAAACCAGACGGGCCACTTCGCAACTACATGATTTACGATAAAGTTGAGTTTAGTGAGCGAGAGCTACCGAGGTAGCCACAATGGAGCTATTTTCTATTTAACACAACAGTAGAAAATGCAATGGAAACACATTGAACTTTAGATTTTTATTCAGTACATGAAAACGTAAGCAAAAAAAGTACATTTCGTCTGCACTACGTCATCACGCACTGATTTTTATCCACAACAAGTCCATTTGGTAGAAACGCCACTGGTGGGCAAATGCACATATTTTCTTTATACTGATTTTTGAATGAAAATCTGTTGCCAATTGGTTGGAAACCAAGCTAGTGAGGGCATTCTAACATAACGTGCATAACAAAAACACGCTGGGGACCGTTAAAGATATTTGGAACTCACCCATGAAAAGGTTAATTCAACTGCTGAAATCCCTCTCACTTCCTGGTCAGTGTTCTTTCAACAGGATTTTCAGTAACCTACGTTCATTTTAAGCCATCCCTTTTAAATACTGTGTACCTTTTTTAAAATTCAAATTCTGTCAACAGACTGACTAGAATACATTGAGAATGGGTTCAGAATATAGAGATCAATAAAAGAAAGCCATCTAAATATATGCATATTCGTCTCCGTTTCAGCACCAACTGGTGTATTTAAAAATATTCTGATAATTTAAACACATTTTAGGGTTAAGAAAGTATGTAAGAATCACAAAATAAAATAAACAGGTTTGTAGGGTACTCTGGACCCTGATCTCTCTTTTGAAGAACATATCAAGACCATTTCAAGGACAGCTTTTTTCCATCTACGAAACATTGCAAAAATCAGGAACTTTCTGTCCAAAAATGATGCAGAAAAATTAATCCATGCTTTTGTCACTTCCAGGTTAGACTACTGCAATGCTCTACTTTCCGGCTACCCGGATAAAGCACTAAATAAACTTCAGTTAGTGCTAAATACGGCTGCTAGAATCCTGACTAGAACCAAAAAATTTGATCATATTACTCCAGTGCTAGCCTCTCTACACTGGCTTCCTGTCAAAGCAAGGGCTGATTTCAAGGTTTTACTGCTAACCTACAAAGCATTACATGGGCTTGCTCCTATCTATCTCTCTGATTTGGTCCTGCCGTACATACCTACACGTACGCTACGGTCACAAGACGCAGGCCTCCTAATTGTCCCTAGAATTTTTAAGCAAACAGCTGGAGGCAGGGCTTTCTCCTATAGAGCTCCATTTTTATGGAACGGTCTGCCTACCCATGTCAGAGACGCAAACTCGGTCTCAACCTTTAAGTCTCTACTGAAGACTCATCTCTTCAGTGGGTCATATGATTGAGTGTAGTCTGGCCCAGGAGTGGGAGGGTGAACGGAAAGGCTCTGGAGCAACGAACCACCCTTGCTGTCTCTGCCTGGCCGGTTCCCCTCTTTCCACTGGGATTATCTGCCTCTAACCCTATTACAGGGGCTGAGTCACTGGCTTTACTGGGGCTCTCTCATGCCGTCCCTGGAGGAGGTGCGTCACCTGAGTGGGTTGAGTCACTGATGTGGTCATCCTGTCTGGGTTGGCGCTCCCCCCCCCCCCTTAAGTTGTGCCGTGGCGGAGGTCTTTGTGGGCTATACTCAGCCTTGTCTCAGGATGGTAAGTTGGTGGTTGAAGATATCCCTCTAGTGGTGTGGGGGCTGTGCTTTGGCAAAGTGGGTGGGGTTATATCCTTCCTGTTTGGCCCTGTCCGGGGGTGTCCTCGGAGTGGGCCACAGTGTCTCCTGACCCCTCCTGTCTCAGCCTCCAGTATTTATGCTGCAGTAGTTTATGTGTCGGGGGGCTAGGGTCAGTTTGTTATATCTGGAGTACTTCTCCTGTCCTATTCGGTGTCCTGTGTGAATCTAAGTGTGCGTTCTCTAATTCTCTCCTTCTCTCTTTCTCTCTCTCGGAGGACCTGAGCCCTAGGACCATGCCCCAGGACTACCTGACATGATGACTCCTTGCTGTCCCCAGTCCACCTGGCTGTGCTGCTGCTCCAGTTTCAACTGTTCTGCCTTATTATTATTCAACCATGCTGATCATTTATGAACATTTGAACATCTTGGCCATGTTCTGTTATAATCTCCACCCGGCACAGCCAGAAGAGGACTGGCCATCCCACATATGCTCTCTCTAATTCTCTCTTTCTTTCTCTCTCTCGGAGGACCTGAGCCCTAGGACCATGCCCCAGGAATACCTGACATGATGACTCCTTGCTGTCCCCAGTCCACCTGACTGTGCTGCTGCTCCAGTTTCAACTATTCTGCCTTATTATTATTCGACCATGCTGGTCATTTATGAACATTTGAACATCTTGACCATGTTTTGTTATAATCTCCACCCGGCACAGCCAGAAGAGGACTGGCCACCCCACATAGCCTGGTTCCTCTCTAGGTTTCTTCCTAGGTTTTGGCCTTTCTAGGGAGTTTTTCCTAGCCACCGTGCTTCTTCACCTGCATTGCTTGCTGTTTGGGGTTTTAGGCTGGGTTTCTGTACAGCACTTTGAGATATCAGCTGATGTACGAAGGGCTATATAAAATAAATTTGATTTGATTTTGATTTGATTTGATTTGTAGAACATTTACGCACAGAATGCATTTATGAATAAAAAATGCACCCTGAAAGTTGTCATATTCAATCCATGAAATATTGTAAGGTGGGGAAAAGTGCACAATAGGAATGAACAATAATGATATCTATCCTATTCCTCACTAATCATGGAACTGTGTGACCGGTCCAGTAGTCGTGAACCGTGTGCCAGGCTCCAGGTTTAACCTGATACGTGTGGTCTGAGTTCCATAATGATTCAAATAGGCTACATGTCCCAAATTATTGCACAACATTAGCCTAATATGAACCACTAACGCTAGCGACCCTCGGGAACAACTCCACAGACGTGACAGAGGAAAGACACGTAAACGGAATGGAATGATGCAAAATGTAAGCTACAAATTGAAGAAAACGAACATTAAAGTGACAGTTGTAAATGTTTGTGGGTATTACTGATGGTGGTTCCCAATAGTGGATCATATTTAACATGATACAAATGGTAAAATAATACGTATAAATGCCCGGGCATACCATTCAAACATTCGAAAGCGCATGCATCAAATCGTCAGGTTCAGCTCTACAGAAACCTATAGCTTGGCTCTCCAAATTTCATCTACGCAAATTATGATGGCGCACAATTCAAATTCAGAATAACGGTACAGCTGTTTACAGCCTACTTCACTTTGGAAAAGGTGCCGCAATACATGTCATGTTGATATGATTTTCAGTTTTCTTCCATATGACTGGTTTCACGTTCTTCTCCAGGGATCATAACGATGATTGATCTAAAACAATTGCTATGTGTATTTGCAATCCCTTTCTCCAAACTTATATAGATAGCTCTTATCAATGTATGTATTACAGTGCATGGAGAATGCTGTTATTTATATATAAATAAAGTAGATGCTTTTCCCACTTGAAACCGGCAGGTTCGTTCCAACCTTATTCATAATTTCTTTTGCATAAAGGTGGTGGAATTATGAGGGAATTAAGGCAAAATCAGAATATGGAGGATCTATAAACACACCTCTGCCACACCTCCATTTTATTAGATCTCCACCCCGAACAAATAGCGGGTGAATAGCATGCTTTTCTCTTGCTTAAGTTTAGGTCAGAATACGCATAGAGAGAAAAGTGCATTAAAAAAGTAATTACGTTCCATTTATGTGCGCTTATTTCAGGTCAGAATCGGCCCAATGAGCAGCAGCCATTGCTCTATAAAGTGCTTTGAGTCAGTGCGACTCTTCCTATGGAGTTCATTGACATCTATATGAATTGCTACCAGCTTTTGGACAGCGATTTGTTCATATAATGTTGGTTAACCGATAACTAAAGTCCCCAGCATTTGGTCAGGTGCTCGATTAAATTCTAGGTCCATACATGAGATGCTAGAATGAGGAGCGGAACAAGGAGCTCCACCCTATTTGAAAGTTATGGCCGAATGTCCACTTCACTTCCGAAATTCTAAACATGCTAACACCTGCGAAATTGTGACTTGTCCAAATAACCAGTGACAAAAAAAACCAAAACCGGAACTTCTGCTGCTTGTTATTCCATACATCCCATTCCTTCCAGACAATTGTTGATGTATGTCTGTCCACGAGAAATTAATTTTCATACAACAATCTTTACAGTTTAAAAAATCTCTTTGTCATGAAAAATGTGTATAAAAAGGCACATTTGAGTTCCATTGCTCTATCAAATATTTAAAACACAATGACTGTCTTTGTCTCAATTTGTCTCCAAGTAAATAATATAAAACCAAACACTAGGTTAATCCCTTTTAGAATACTTCTTTAAGTACTCAGTTAATAATGCATCAGATGTAAAATTGGCAGATGTCTTTGGAGTGTGGATGAGCGCCTTGGCGGAGAGGCTTCTGCTCAGCATCACCATCTTCCCTTTTCCTTTCAACATCACCCTCCTTCCTGTCCCTTTTACTCTGATGAACCTCATCTTCATTTCTGATGCCTCCCTCCCTACCACTTTCAAATTTTCTTTGCATTTTCTCAATCTTACTCCCACGCTTTTCCTCAGCTCTTTCCCTCTTACACCCCAACTCCCTGTCTTTGTTTTCCCTCCTGGACATTCTCTCCATCACTCCTGCCTCCTTAGAGGTCCCTTTAGCTGTCCCTCTCTCAACCCCACTCGTTCTTTTCACCTCAGATTCCTCTTTTGTCTTCCCCCTCTCTGAGTCTCCCTTTAAGTCAACACTGTGCTTATCTTGACTTCCCCTATCCATCTCTGCTCTCCAGTTCCTAACCCCCCTCTCTACCCCACCCCTTTCAGTCTTACTCGTTCTCTCCATCTCACCCGTTTCAGTTATGCTCCCACACTTCAGATCTTTACTGCGTCTTCTCCCTGGAGCAATCGCTGGTATTTCATCTCTACTGCCTCTCTCCCTTGGGCTCCTCTTCGGGATTTGCTCATTGTCAGTCTTGCTGCTATGTCTGCTTGCGTTTCCTCTTTCTGAAGTTTCCCTCACCCTCATCTTAGTCTCCCATCCAGCTACTTTTTGTTCCTTCAATCTTTCACTCTTCCCCCTTTCAGACTCTACATTTTCATTTGAAATCCCTTTCTTTGTATCAGCCAGCTCATTTTTCTTGCCTCTACCTCTTTGTTTTTCAGTCTCTCTTGCCTTTTCTTCACCCTCCTCATTCGTACTGCCTCTATCATTTCCTTTCTCTTTTTTGCCCTCAACATTTCCTTTTTCATTGGTGTTTCTACTCTCCATTCCTTTATCTTTCTTTTTCCCTTTCTCTGACCCTTTTTTATTCTGAACGCTGCTAGTATCACCTTTCACACTACCACTAGTGTCTCCCCTCTCAGTCGTCCGCTCTTTCTCCATCTCCACTTTCTCAGTCTCACCCAACTCGATTGTTTTACTTTTAGGTCTCGCCTTCTTTCCCTCCACTTTATTACTATCCTTCTTTGTACTATTCTTCTCCTCCTTCATTTCCCTTTCCTCACTCTTAGCTGCCGCCTCCTTGCTTTTATTCCATTTCTGTTCCTCCTGGACCTTCTTGTCCAACTTCTCCTCTAACTGGTCCAGCTCTTGCTCCAGCTGAGCGAGTTTAACTGGGTCTGACTCCAGGTCATCATCCACTTCCACCTCCACTTCCTCCTCCTCCTCGTACTCTTCCAGCTCGATCCCATCCATGGTTTTCTGCAGCTGGGTTTTCACCTTGTTCAGCTCCAGTAGCCCGTCCTGCAGGTCCTTGCACATCTCTCGGATCTCGGAGGCAAACTTTGTCTTGGCGCCCTTGCGCAGCTCATGGGAATCCTTGGCGAGGAAGAAGACGTCAAGTGCGAGGAAGAGAGCGGACATGACGCCCGTGGTAACGCTGATGGCCTTAACTGCTTTGGCGGCCCCCCCTGCTACGCCTAGAACCTGCACGGTGCTGATGAGCTTGTCTGTGTTGATCATCAGTTTCTTTCCGGCCCGCCCCCCCTCCTTCATCACGTGCTTAATGTTGTGGTTCAGAGCCTTCTTGGTTGCACTCTCAGTGTACTTTTCAAAGTTCCCCTCCTGCAGAGCTTCCATACCTTCCTGCAGACACACAGAGAGAAAGGACACGTGAGGGACAGAGGGGGAGGAGTGTGTATGTCTATACAGGATGTGAATATGCATGCGTGTGCCCGTTAGTGAGTAAGCGAGAGAGAAAGAACAGTAACCCACCTGTACAAACTCCATACACTCCCTGATGTCCTTGATCTCCTCCTGGTAGCCCTGAATCATCTTCTCCACTTTCTTACAGTCCATGTTGGAGTGCACTGTATCAGTGATGTTGGCCGTTGCCGAGGCAATGCTTCCAGCGGTCGCCACGGAGATGCCTACAGCGGTGACGATGATGGAGGCTCCGAAGGTGAAGGGGGCAAGGATGAGGCCGGTGATGGTGGCCACACTGCCACACACGCTGGCCACGCCACCCCCTACAGCGGCCGTCACCGTCCTCTTGTGGAACTGGTCGGCAGCGTCGGCCTGGGCCAGCAGCTCCAGGATACGGCCCTGCAGTGACGCTCCCCGCTGGTTGAAGAGACGCACAAACAGCCGAGCCGCCATGAACACACGGTCAGCCACCTGCTCCACCGCCCTGAGGGAGGGAAAGAGGGAGGGACAGAGGCGTTTTAAAATGAACTTTCCATGTCAACAGAAGATGGACAATAACGTTTTGAACTTGAATGTAAGGCACAGAGAGATGAATGACTCACATATCTGCTTCATCCTCTTGGAAATGGGATGTTTCATTCCATTGCTCCCAACCTGGTAACCCACAACACAAGAGTCGTCACACTTCAACACATACATTCACCAGCACATAAATATTCCCTCAGCCACTTAAATGCACGCACAGACATACAGAAATAGTTTGAGGTGGAAACACACCTTCGACTGATCTCCACCAGTCCAACAGGCCGTCACTCTCCTGAAAAAGAAACAACAATGAGAAAACATGTCAGAGTCATCTCCAAATCAGAGAGTGTGAATGAGTGACAGATACCGAGAGACAGACAGACACACAGATACCTCTTCAGACTCCAAAAGGTTGACTCCATCAGTGGGGTATGCTGCCATTTCCACAGGCTGGATCTCCACTGTGTTCTCCTGGAACAGACAGACACACATCAGACCACTGGACACAGGCAACATATAAAGCACCAGTGTGCATGATACACATGTTCTATAGCTGACCTGCAGTGGGGCCAGCCCTTGCAGCTCCACAGCCTCCTCAATGATAGGCTCCTTATCAGAGTCCTGAGGGAGAAATCAGAAAACCACAGCAAGTATTTTACTACTACTGTATTACAAACTATGTTACATAGAGGGGCATTAAGTGATGGACTGAGTTGGAGGGGTTGAGGAACGTAAGAAGAAATAGCAATACCCGAGCAGCAGTACGTTTTGGAATCGTCGGGAGAGTTCTTTTCACTTGGAATGACACAACCTGAGAAGCAACTTTGATTTAATATTCAACATGAAAATAACAAAATCATTCATAGTACATAACAAAAGTATGGCCTCAAAACCAACTGGGACCAGACAAGTAATTGTATTGAGTAGCGACGTGAGTGAAATCTCTGAAATCTTAGGTCAATCATGGGTCGATTCACCTAAATAACTGATCACTCACCCGTCTCTTCTTCTTGATTGTCCTCCGGCGCTTCAGCTGACTACCTCTCACAAGTGGCTCTGTGTCCATACTGTCCTAATAGAGAGAGAAAGATAGGACGTGTAAACATGACATGTTGTGTCCATACTGTCCTAATAGAGAGAGAAAGATAGGACGTGTAAACATGACATGTTGTGTCCATACTGTCCTAATAGAGAGAGAAAGATAGGACGTGTAAACATGACATGTTGTGTCCATACTGTCCTAATAGAGAGAGAAAGATAAGACGTGTAAACATGACATGTTGTGTACATTGTTTTCTGTTCTGGGTGTAAACTGCATAGTAACATGTATCAGTTGGCTACATTGTTTTCTGTTCTGGGTGTAAACTGCATAGTAACATGTATCAGTTGGCTACATTGTTTTCTGTTCTGGGTGTAAACTGCATAGTAACATGTATCAGTTGGCTACAGTTGCTAATGCTACATGCTAATGCTCATGTTACATGACTGTCATTACCTGTTGCTCTAAAGGTTTTGGAGTTCTCCTGAAGATTCCTGCAAACCCTCCTTTTTTCTCCTGTGTCAAAAATACATACTCAGTAAACATACAAGGCACATTGGTGGGTTAACAAAGTGATGATAAAGGCAGGTGTAGGTAAAATAAGGTGCAAGACTCACTTTGCTGGTGGTTGTAGTGTCGGAAAAACTACCATTGCTGGCTGAGAGTTCTCTTTGTGCAGAGAGATTTTCCTACAACAAAAATAGTCATTTTCTAAAACATAATTATATGAAATCAAATGTATTTATACGTAAATGTAAGTATACAAAATATTACCTTAATTGTGGTGAAGTCTGAGAGGCTGTCATTGCTGGCAGAGAGTTCCTTGTACTCAGTAAGAGGGTCCTGACATATTTAGAGCACAGGGTTACTATAAACATTTGTTTGATTGTACATTGATACCGTTACAAAGAACACCAGAGAGTGACAACTTTACTACCTTATCAACAGTGAAGCGTGGGGATGGCTTTGGCGATGGTCTTGGAGACCTTTTGAAAATCCCAGTGAGTCCCAAAATCCCAGTTTTTTCCTACATCAGATACAGAGGGAGTTAATAAACTAACACTAACCGTCACTAGAAGTTCCAGACAACAGAGACAACCCTTTCAGGGTAGATTACCTTGCTTTCTGAGAGGTTGTCATTACAGTCTGTTCCCAAATCTGAATCCTGAATTCAAAACAAAAGCACAGTAAGCCTTCAATGTGAATGAAGCAGCGATATCTTGAAGCAGAGACCTCTTTCTCCCCTCTCTCTTCAGGTGACATCCTGCGACTAGTGAGGTCTGGCCGCCCAACAACCTGCCCGCTCGACCCCATCCCCTCTCCAGACCATCTCTGGAGACCTTCTCACTTCCCTCATCAACTCATCCCTGACGACTGGCTGTCCCCCCTCTGACTTCAAAATGGCCAGAGTTTCCCCCTCCTCAAGAAACCAACACTCCCGACTCATCTTTCTTTTCTTTCCAAAAACACTTGTGTGCTGCCTCTGATTAACTTTCTCGTTATCTCTCTCAGAATGATCTTCTTGACCCTAACCAGTCAGGCTTCAAGACAGGTAACTTCCCAGACTCTTCTCTGTGTCAAAGAGGCACTGCCAAAGCTGACTCTCTCTCCCAATGTGTAACAACAATGCCTGCCATGGACAAAAATGTATAAAATTGTTTTTTTCCCCCCCTCATCAATCTACACATAATACCCCATAATGACAAAGCAGAAACAGGTTTTTAGATTCTTTTTAGCAAATGTGTGTATATATATATATAAACGTATCACATTTACTTAAGTATTCAGACCCTTTACTCAGTAGTTTGTTGAAGCACTTTTGGCAGCGATTACAGCCTTGAGTCCTCTTCAATATTACACTACAAAGCTTGGCACACCTGTATTTGGGGAGTTTCTCCCATTCTTCTCAGCAGATACTCTCAAGCTCTGTCAGGTTGGATGGGGAGCGTCACTGCACAGCTATTTTCAGGTCTCTCCAGAGAAGTTTGATTGGGTTCAAGCCCGGCCCTGGCTGGGCCACCCAAGGACATTCAGAGACTTGTCCTGAAGCCACTCCTGCATCGTCTTGGCTGGGTGCTTAGGGTCATTGTCCTGTTGGAAGGTGAACCTTCGCCCCCAGTCTTAGGTCCTGAACGCGCTGGAGCAGGTTTTCATCAAGGATCTCTCTGTACTTTGCTTCATTCATCTTTCCCTTGATCCTGACTGGCCAGGTGATGAAGGGTGCCTGGTCTCCTCCAGACGTGACGCTTGGCATTCAGGCCAAACAATTCAATCTTGGTGCATTTGGAAACCCCTAAATCTGTTTTATTTGCTAATATTTCTAAAAACCTCTTCAGGTTGTCATTATGGGGTATTGTGTGTAGATTGAGGATATTATTTTTTTTCATCCATTTTAGAATATTGCTGTTAACGTAACAAAATGTGGAAAAAGTGAAGGGGTCTGAATACTTTCCGAATGCACTGTAAATAAGGAGGATAGGTTGCTGCTGCTGGTCAGAGTCTGTCTGCCTTTGACTGGTGAGGGAACGGTGTTCTCGAGCCTACTGCCTGAGGTTCAGAGAAACAGGCCTTTTCTAATTATGTAGCCTACTAGAAACCAGTTGTTTCAAAGTTTGTAATACTACCAAAGTTGTCTTTGAACTCACCAAATTGAGCCCAATATGACCATTACCAATTATCACTAGTTTTGAGAAACAGTTCACACTTGAGATACACATCTCATCACCTTGCAATAGAAACTTTCTCCATTTGAAAAACATAATTTTCTATATACTTTATGTGAATTTACCATGTTAAATATGACTGTACTTCTTTATTTGTTACAGAGAAGCTATTGCTTCATTTCCCTTTCAAGTGTTACTCAACTTTTTTCCCCTTCACAAACCATGGCCTCTGAGGACCGGGCCAAACCAAAAGCATAATAAAATTAGGAATTGAGTAGTACTGTGCAGTGTAAAGCCACAGAAAGCCAGTAGCTTTTGTGGGAAATCACCGCCTGGTACGGCAACTGCACCGCCCACAACCGAAGGGCTCTCCAGAGGATGGTGTGGTCTGCCCAATGCATCACCGGGGGCAAACTACCTGCCCTCCAGGACATCTACAGCACCCGATGTCACAGGAAGGCCAAGAAGATCATCAAGAACATCAACCACCCAAGCCACGGCCTGTTTACCCCGCTGCCATCCAGAGGGCGAGGTCAATAAAGGTGCCTCTCTGACATTGCTCAATCTAATATTTATATATTTCTTAATTCCATTCTTTTACTTTTAGATTTGTGTGTATAGTTGTGAATTGTTAGATACTACTGCACTGTTGGAGCTAGGAACACAAGCATTTCGCTACACCCGCAATAACATTAGCTAAATATGTGTATGTGACCAATATAATTTGATTTGATGAGAGGAAACAATGTGCTGGACCATGTGTACACAAACATCTGCGATGCATACAAAACCGTCCCCCAGCCCCACTTCGGCCAATCAGATCACGTCTCTCTGTTCCTACAAGCAGAAACTCAAGAGGGAGCCACTAACACAGAGAATAGTGAGGGCCTGGACAGAAGAGGCAGACTCAATGCTGCAGGAGTGTTTTGAGAATATTGATTGGAATATGTTCAAAGATTCATCCAACCAGAACTCATCCATCAACACTGACAAATATACACAGTCAGTCACAGGCTTCATTAGGTAATGTGTTGAGGATGTTGTACCCACAATAACAATCTGGACATTCCCCAACAAAAATTCCTGGCCATGTCCTCAGAAGCCCCATTTATACCTGGTTCTAACATACGTCCTTTGTTCTGATCTTCTCCACATTTAGATTGTGTCCACATTTTAGGGCAAGTGTAGACGATAAAAAGACTCATTGTGATCAGATCTTTCTACCCACCTCCAGAGGTAGTCAGACACACATTCTATTTGGATATCTTAGAAGTGTAGGCAGGTCTGGACAGTGAAACTATTTAAATCCTCATTATCCCGCCCTCTAAAATCATGGACAGGTGATGCCATTGACTTAAAGCATCAATGTCTTAAAATAAATATTATTTTGAAAGAATATCTGTCAAACAATTGGCATATAGGCAGGGACCAGGATATTTGGTCACAATAATGACACTGTGGACAGATAAAAGACATATTGTACTGACGTGTAGATGCGATGTACACTATCAGAATGTGGATAAGATGAGGACAAAGGCAGCATGTTAGCACCAGGTATAAATGAGGCTAGTGTGTTCACTGATCAGACATCTTCAACCTGTCCTTGTCCCAGGCTGTAGTCCCCACTTGCTTCAAGGATACCCTCATCATTCCAGCAACCAAGAAAACCAAGGACACATTGTAGGGCAGCATCCAAAGTGACTCTTCTTATCAACTGTATGCAATCATTTCCTGTGTTGTCTTAGGAATTCAGCATTGTCTGTATTATCTCTCCCAACCCTCCATTGTGTCACCTCTGAGATACAGACGTTACATCATGTAGGTCTGATATCTGATTGGAGATGAACTTTACAGTAATTCTATTGGTCAACAACTCAGTTTTTGAATCTAAATAACTTAGATGCTTATAAAATGTTCCTTTTTTAAAAATCCTGAACTGCTGTGGTGAGACTCACTATTTTTTCTCTCTCCACCCCGTGGACTTTTGGGGCATGGCCGTTCAGGTTATGATTTCTCTCTCTCTCTGACCATGCTTAGAATAATGCCTAGTAATGCTTGTTAATGTCGTGTAACTTAAGCTACAATACACTTGTATTTAGAATTCTGTTCTCAGACGTTTCTTCATTGCGTATTGCTGTAACTCAACCATTGTCTCTTGCATATTGCTAATCTTTATGCAGTCAGATAAACATTTGAATGGGCCAATTGCTTAGTATTATTACGAGTCGCATGTCATGTATGTCATATACTGTATTTCAAATATCAAATATTACCGCCCACTACAGTAAATGGTGGCCCAGGAGTCAGATAAACATTTTAATAGTATAATTGCGTAGTCATATTACGAGTCGATTGGGAGGTATTTATAATATCATATAGATACATGTGAAATATTACTGCCCACTACAACATGCCCAAATAAATGACTGTCGCCCCGTCGCACTCACCCCTGTCACCATGAAGTGCTTTGAGACGCTAGTCATTGCCCACATCAATGCCAACATGCCAGCCACACTGGATCCACTCCAATTTGCCTACCGCTCCAACAGAGCCACGGAAGATGACATTTCCATCGCCATTCACACAACTCTAACACATCTGGACAAGAGGAACACCTATGTGAGAATGCTGTTCATTGACTACTGTTCAGCATTTGACACTATTGTTCCGTCCAAGCTCAGAGCCCTGGTTCTGGACACCATCCTCTGCAACTGGATCCTCTACTTCCTGACAGGCAGACCACAGGCTGTGAGGATCGGCAACAACATATTCTTCACACTGACTCTTAACACAGGGGTCCCCCAGTGGTGTGTCCTCAGCCCTTGTTTTTACACAACACCAACTCCATCATCAAGTTTTCTGACGACACCACCGTTGTAGGCCTGATAACCAAAAACCATGAGTCAGTCTATAGGGAGGAGGTAGGTGAACTGGCATTGTGGTGCCAGGACAACAACCTCTCCCTCAATGTCAGCAAAACAAAGGAGTTGAAGCAGAGGAGGGGGAACACGCTCCGATCCACATCAACGGGACTGCAGTAGAGCGAGTCAGCAGTTTAAGATCCTCTGCGTTCACATCACCGAGGACTTGACATGGATCAACAACATCACCACACTTGTCAAGAGGGCGCGACAACGTGTCTACTTCCTAAGGCGGCTGAATAAATTTGGCATGCCACCCCGGGTCCTCCCAAATAGTACCGCTGCACCATCGAGAGCGTCCTGACCGGTTGCATCACGGCCTGGTACCCCATCCACGACCGCAAGGCCCTACCGCAAGGCCCTGTTGAAGACGGCCCAGTGCATCACTGGGACTGTGCTCCCATCCATCCAGGACATCTACTTGAAATGGTGCCTGAGGAAGTCCCGCAGCCATGAGCTGTTCACTCGAGCAGACGGTATCGGAGCATGAGGTCTGGTACCAACAGGCTCAGAAACTGTTTCTATCTACAAGCCATCAGACTGTTGAATACTTCAAAATGACTGATCACCTGTACTGACTCTCCGCACACATGCACTCACTCACGCACACATATACATTCATGCTACACACACACATCACAACTGCTGCTACCAGACTCTTATGTACTATTGCTAATATTGCACAATTTACACACTTGCCCCCCAATCCCCCGTTCCCTGATACATGTGTAAATATTGTACTATAAATTGTGCATCCCTGTATTATACATATGCTAAAATGTTTATTATGATCTACTGAGCCATTTACTTCATGTTCATAATCGTACGTTTTATTATTTTTTATTGTTGTAGCCTCGTCGAGAAGGAAACTGCAAGTACCATGTGTATCCTATTTGGGGAGTTTCTCCCATTCTTCTCTGCAGAGCTCCCGAGTGGGAGTCCCACTGCATCTCAGTGCTACAGGCGTCACTACAGACCTGATTCAATTCCAGGCTGTATCACAACCAGCCGCAATTGGGAGTCCCATAGAGCGGCGCACAACTGGCCCAGCGTTGTCCGGGTTAGGGCTTCGCCGGGGTAGGCCGTTCTTAACTGGCTTGCCTAGTTAAATAAAGGCTAAATAAATCAATAACATATCTCTCAAGCTCTGTCAGGTTGGAGTCCTCTTCAATATGACACTACAAGCTTGGCACACCTGTATTTGGGGAGTTTCTCCCATTCTTCTCTGCAGATCCTCTCAAGCTCTGTCAGGTTGGATGGGGAGCGTCGCTGCACAGCTATTTTCAGGTCTCTCCAGAGAAGTTTGATTGGGTTCAAGTCCGGGCTCTGGCTGGGTCACTCAAGGGCATTCAGAGACTTGTCCCGAAGCCACTCCTGCTTTGTCTTGGCTGTGTGCCTAAGGTCGTTGTCCTGTTGGAAGGTGAACCTTCGCCACCAGTCTGAGGTCCTGAGCGCGCTGGAGCAGGTTTTCATCAAGGATCTCTCTGCACTTTGCTCCATTCACTTTTCCTTCAATCCTGGCAAGTCTACTAATGCCTGCAACTGAAAAACATCCCCACAGCATGATGCTGCCACCAACATTCTTCACCGTAGGGATGGTGCCAGGTTTCCTCCAGACGTGACGCTTGGCATTTAGACCAAAGATTTCAATCTTGGTTTCATCAGACCAGATAATCTTGTTTTTCATGGTCTGAGATACCTTTGTGTATTTTTGGTAAACTCGAAGCAGGCTGTCATGTGCCTTTTACTGAGGAGTGGCTTCCGTCTGGATACTCTACCATAAAGCCGTGATTGGTGGAGTGCTGCAGAGATGGTTGACCTTCTGGAAGGTTCTCCCATCTCCACATAGGAACTCTGTAGCTCTGTCTGAGTGACCATTGGGTTCTTGGTCACCTCCCTGACCAAGGTCCTTCTCCCCTGATTGCTCAGTTTGGCCGGGTGACCAGCTCTAGGAAGAGTCTTGGTGATTCCAAATTTGATCAATTTTTAAGAATGATGGAGGCTACTGTGTTCTTGAGGACCTTCAATGCTGCAGAAATGTTTTGGTAATCTTCCCCAAATCTGTGCCTCGACACAATCCTGTCTCGGAGCTCTACGGATAATTCCTTCGACCTCATGGCTTGGTTTTTGCTCTGGCATGCACTGTCAACTGTGGAACCTTATATAGAGAGGTGTGTGCCTTTCCAAATCATGTCCAGTCATTTGAATTTACCACAGGTGGACTCCAATCTAGTTGTAGAAACATCTCAAGGATGATCAATGGAAACAATGATCCCCCTGATCTCAATTTTGAGTCTCATAGCAAAGGGTCTGAATACTTATGTAAATAAGGTATTTCTGTTTTTTATTTTGAATACATTTGCAAAAATGTCAAACGCCTGTTTTCGCTTTGTCATTACGGGGTATTGTGTATAAATTGATGACGATTAATTTTTAAAGAATCTATTTTAGAATAAGGCTGTAACGTAACAAAATGTGGAAAAGGGGAAGGGGTCTGAATACTTTCCTGAATGCACTGTATATACCATAGAGACTGAATAGAAATGATTCTTAGGACTAACATGTTTACCTCTTCTGGTTGCGAGGCTTCAGCTGTTTTAGGAGCCTTTTTGAACATTCCACTAAATATACCTTTACCCTGAAACACACAGATGCAGTTTAGAAAGAGCAACTGAAATCATGTCACCTGGAGATCAAGTTAGCGGAGTTCAGTCTCACCTTAGGGTTGCTGTTGTCAAAGAGACTGTCATTACTGGCTGAGAGCTCACTGTGTAATGACCGCTTGTCCTATGAGACAATCCAGTGTTACTATGACACTCACCAAAAGTTATAAACATGACCGACTAGTCATGGTCAAATTAAGACCTAATGTACCTCTTCTGGTTGACAGCCTTCATCGGCAGGTTTAGGTGATTTTCGGAACATTCCACTGAATTGACCTCTCTCCTGAAACACACAAGTGATAGTAGTAATATCCTGCTCCAGGTATCTGGACATCTATTCACCTCTATAGTGTTGTTGTCAGAGAGACTGTCATTACTGGCTGAGAGCTCACTTGGTAATGACCGCTTGTCCTCTGAGGCAATTAAGTGTTACTAGAACAATTAACGACGGTTAATAATAATAGACTTATAAATATCATGAGTCCACGTCAAATTAAGAGCCAATATCGTCATCTCTAGATACCTCTTCTTGTTGAGAGCCTTCATCGGCAGGAATAGGAGATTTCTTGAACATTCCACTGAATAAACTTCCTTTCTCCTGAAATACAAAAATACTGTTTAGATTAGATTTTTTTTTAGTTTTACTGTGTTGACATATAATGTTATCTGGATACATAGTGTTTGTCTGAAGATAATACTCCACCAAACCTCCTCACCGTGGTGTTGTTGGTATCAGAAAGGCTGTTGTTGCTGACTGAGAGCTCACTGCATGTTGCAAGATTGTCCTGGAACAGAACACAGTTCTGTAGTTAGAAAATGAACAAACTCTTACAGTAAGTAACTGAAGCAAACAGACGTGTTTGATCTCACCTGCGCAGGTGTTTCATCTCCAGATGATTTGGGGGTCTTTTTAAGGATTCCACTGAATAGCCCCTTTTTTCCCTGATAGAAGAAGACAGTGTCATTTGAATTCCCATTTGAATAAGTGGTTTTCTCAAATTCTAAATGCAGTAACTCTGCCTCACCTTAGGGTTGCTGTTGTCAGCCAGACTGTCATTGCTGGCTGAGAGCTCACCCTGTAATGACCCCTTGTCCTGAGACATGACGGGGAAGAGTTACTTAAACAACAGTGCTCCAATTTAAGATACCCCTTCTAGTTTAGTTCATTTGTTTTGTACACACATTGTTGTTTTGGACTCACAAGTGTGTTGTAATGTGAGCAGACTCCGCTTACGTAACTGTGTACGCATAGAATAAGCTGAACAAATAGAAAATGTAAGACTGGTCCAAGCCAAACACTTGACTTCGCTATATTACCTCAGGTTGAGAAGCATCAGCAGCAGGCTTGGGGGATTTTATGAACATTCCACTGAATATGCCTCCTTTCTCCTGGAACCCAATCGTTTCCAATAAACAATGGAAGCTATTTGTGAAGAACACTTCAGCAGATGTGAAGAACTGTCAAACCTTACTCACTTTACTGTTGTTTTTAGAAAGACTGTCATTGCTGCCTGAATGTTCACCGTGTAATGCCTGGTTGAGAAACAGATCAAGATATATCTGCTCAGCCAGTGAGAATGCATAATAACATTTGCTATGGGGTACATTTTTGATACAAGTCAGCATATTTACAAGTAGGTCGGAAATAATATTTTGAGTCACGTGTTGATCTCCAGAACGCTCACCTCTGCAAGTGTGCCCTCTCGAGGAGCTTTGGGGGATTTTTTGAGGATTCCACTGAAAAGTCCTCCTTTTGCCTAATGGCATCAGAACATAATCAGGTTGTCAACTATTTCTATGATAATCTCCGTAATACTTTAGTCATAACCCTCTTACTGAGCACATGAATAGTACTCAACTCTGCCTCACCTTAGGGTTGTTGGTGTCAGAGAGACTGTCATTGCTGGCTGAGAGCTCACTGTGTAGCGACTGCTGGTCCTGTATGACAATGACAGGCAACACAAAGAGGAAATGATGTTATGCTCTGATGAAGGTGATCCATGCAGAAACGTAAAGCCTATTGTTTGTTTGTCCCGGCAATTAATCTATCAGATTTATGCAAAAACTGAGTGATCATTTTTCTTTATTGTCCTGGATAGTCACCAGTTGACGTGTCCCGGGGTAAGGAATGTTTTGGGGATTTTCAAGTCCTTCAGTTGAGCACCTGATTCCCTTTTTTTGTTTAAGCTGGGCTGAAGAGAGTTTGGGTATAATTTTTTTCATAAAATTATGTTACCTGCACAGTGACAATACGTGAACAAATCAATTATTAATCTATTTGCTTGATATTAAATCAAATTTAATGGCAACATAAATTTGCCATTAAGAGTTTAAGTGTTGTGATTGCAGATTTGTCAATAGAACAGAAAACTTATACATCATATTTACAACAGGTAAATAGTATACCGTATTACTTTACCTCTTCTGTTTGAGGTGGTTCTTCCACAGGTTTGGTAGACTTCTTGAACATTCCACTGAAGATGCCTCCCTTCTCCTGAAACACACAGAGGGACCGTTTACACAGAACACCACCATGAAGTTATCAGCGGGATCAAATTAGCTTGAGTTTAACTTCCTTAAACCAGCTTACTTTGATGTTGTTGTTGTCAGAGAGACTGTTGTTGCTGGTTAAAAGCTCACTGTGAACTGAGAGATTGTCCTGGAACAGAAAATGTGTATTCCAGTACAAAAAAAGATTAGTGCACAATTGGGCATCTACATATGCTACACACGTGTGCAGGTGTCTCTTCTCCAGCAGTTTTGGGGGGGTTTCTTTTGGATTCCACTGAACAACCCCCCCCACCCCCCCTTCTCCAGAACAATAGAGGAGATACATGAATATAGTTAGACTTATTTGCATATTTCAGGATGAGAAAATAACCAGGCTTGAATTTTTTTTGATTGTTTGTATCATCCTATCATGATACATACAGGAGTGCTTTCAGCTGTCTGTTCTTGTTTGTCATTGGGATCACTACTTACTGTACTGACCTAGGACCAATGAAAACAATGACACCTTGTAAGCGCTTCAAAATCATTGTTGTAGTAGAGCACACAAACAGCAAAGTTAACAACAGATAAACAAGAGTAGAAAATAAGAAAATGTTACCGTCAGTGAAGGAGAAGAGAGTTTGTCTTTAGTTGCTTTCTGGAACATTCCTCTCATCAGTCCTCCTTTGTCCTGAAAGAGTGATACATGTTGAAAATCGCCCACTATTTAATAACAAACTTTGTCTCTCATTGTATCTCTAATGCAATCGCATATGTTTAGTAGTCTATAGATATCGCTCTCCTCTCCCACACACACTTGTTTGGACTGACTCAGCCTCTTCTTTGTGTTCTCAGAGGTCTGCTCCTTTTCTGGGGTGGGCTCTTCAGGCGTCTCATTATCTGACATGTAGCTCTGAGAGAGAAGAGAAACTACAAGATCAATCATAAGGAAAACATAGGTGATTGGTGTGCCAACTAACTGACAGGTGTCCACTCACTGTAAAGGTAGGGGTTGGCTCTTTTTGTAATTTCTGAAACATTCCACCAAGGCCCCCAAATTTGTCCTAAAAAAGATATCCATGATAAAGAGAGTGAAGCATTTGTAATTCAACCTTTATTTATACAGAATATTCTAATTGAGATCAAATGTATTTTATAAGAGAGACCTGTGAAAAACATGGTTTTATACTATGACACATTTCTCTTCAATGAAACCAGAAGCACCGAACATACCTGCTTGAAGTCGGTCTCATCTTCTCGGGGATCAGAGGCCTTAATCGGTGAAATGTCCATTTCTGTTGAGCCCTGATGAAGAGACAGTGGTTTGAGACTAAAGGCCTGAGAAGGTTCAAACTAAGGCAGAGGAACATGACATGTCATTGTCAAAATCTGTGCGTGTGCATGTACCTTTATGTGCTCTGCCTGTGTCCTCTTGCGACTGCCGTTTCTGGCCATAACATTTGGTTCCTGATATTACCCGCGTACCCACGCGGAAAAATATACAATTTCAATGAGATATGAAACATTGAGATTTACAGGCCATGTCTCTCTATGGAACATCTCTGCCAGTACAAGTTTATGCCAGAAGTGTGTAAGGGATGCAGTAGTGTGGTGGTTATGGTGGGAGCTGATAGGCCTACCTTTGCAGTGGGTCTAACTCTGGATGGAACCACTGGAGTTCTGGCTTGTTTCCCTCTAGTCTCTGTCTGGATCAAGTTCCTGTTGGCCTGACGGACAAAAATAGTCTGTTCTTATATTTTCAGCTGAATTGTATACCCGATCCAACTGATTTGAACACTCACAGACAAATTATTTTTCTCATCATTCCTGATGAGGAAAATCTTTGTCAGGTCAAAAACGTTATATCTTTCCTAAATGAAATATAATATATATATGAAATATAACCAGGAGGTAGACACATCCCACATAAATCAATGTCTGAATTCAAGCAGTGGCAGTCGGTGCCTTAAGATGAGGGAGGATGATTATTTTTTATATTACAGCATATTCGATGACTGTCATTCATATTCCAGTCACCCAGCTCAATGTAACATGGATATGTTTAGGCTACTTACTAGTGATGCACCATTATGACATTTTTGGCTGATACTGATATCCGATATTTTCCTTGCCAAAAAAAACGATACAAATAACTGATATAAAACACAATTGTGGCCTTTTAAGCATTCTAGTGCAGTTAAATAGTTAAAACACACACACACATGGACGCAGAAGTCTAAGGCACTGCATCTAAGCGCAAGAGGCGTCACTAGAGTCTCTGGTTCGAATCCAGGCTGTATCACATCCAGCCGTGATAGGGAGTCCCATAGGGCGGCGCACAATTGGCCCAACGTCGTCCGTGTTTGGCCGGGGCAGGCCGTCATTGTAAATAAGAATTTGTTCTTAATTAAGTAAATTAACTGACTTCCTAGTTAAATAAACGTTACACACACGCACACCACACTGACCAAACAATTATTTTGAAGGCATTTACGTGTGTCCCCATTGCCAGTAAAACATAATCAAAACCTATTTATTTCACTTACTTACCGTTTCCTTGTTCATTTGTTCAGTTTCATTCTCAACCACGATTTCTATGGTATGCCGTTTGGGTCTTTGCGTGTCAAAAAATATACTATTTAACACTATTTGACTTGTCAAATAAATGTGTTGACCAATCAGGACCTGAATATGAACGTACGTCACATAATAATGTAACGCGTTCATACATTTTTACGTGGTTACTACACATTGATTACACTATCACTCGTATTTCATATGTCACGATTCATCTATACGTATGCTATGATGCTGGTAAAGTTGTCTCGCACACTTACAGTGCTGGTCATAAAAAAAAGTTAGCTAGCTCATGGATGCAAACAATGTTCTCCCCCAAAAAACATAGCAAAGCGACATAATCTGTTTCAGTAGCTATAGCTAGGTGTCATCATCTAAAATAACCCTAATTTATACGACAGTTCATAGTTTATTAATGGTGGTCGGAACCATCTATGTGAGACTAGCCACAAAAAGGATTGGCCACAAGTGGGCTTTGCGGTTAGCCTTGAAAATAAAAGCATTGCATAATTCTACTATTTGTATTCGTTTGCATCACTGCCAATGACATACTTTTATTTTGAAGGCAAACTGCAAATTCCACTAGTGTGCCTAATCCTTATTATGGCTTGCTTCACAACACATAACCCAGTCCGGTTGAGCCTCAACTAGCTAGATTAAGCTAGTTGGCTGCTTATAACGTAGCTTTGGGCAACAGGGTTAAGCTGGCTAGTTATTTTCGTGAACTGAAGTTCAATTTCAATAGGCGAACAACAAGTGGCAACCTAGCTAATACGTACTCACAAATAATCCTAAATCATTGCTAAGAATAATGAAAATGACTGCAGTTTCTGGTCATTCTCTTCATGCTGGTTGTATTGGTGCTAGCTAGGTACCAAGCTAAAGCTAGCTACCCCAGAAGTTGCGGTCGTGGCCGGTGTTTGCTGACTTTTATGTACAGCTTTGACAGTGCTTCTGTATCTTTTTTGACACACTAAGACCCAATCTGCGTTCCAAATGAAGCTATTAGCAGTGATGCTAATTACTGTGTAACTCCGGTTGGGCAACATCGGAAAAATAGCGCACCTGGTTGTGTTAACCGGTGCTCGACCAGTCTGCGAAAGCCAACATAACCCACAACAGAGAAAGGTTGATTGTCAAGGGCAATGAATTTCATTATCTTGGCTTTAATGGATTTCGCCTTTGAGTTGTCTCGCTGAAACATTGTTGCTTTTTCAAATGACAGCTTGAATTGTTGATTGCTTGATCCACACAGCAGACATTGTGGGCTAGTTTAGGAATGCTGTGTTGCACATATAGCTCAAAATGTTACGTGCAGTCATTAGGCATGTTATATAGGTATGTATGTCAGCTTTGACATGGTTTTGCACATCGGGCGTTAAGCTAGACATTGGCCGATACCGATGTTGGCGTTTTTAGCTAATATCGTCCGATTCTGATGTGTTCACCGATATATCGTACATCCCTACTACTTACTATACAATACTCGAACTTGACCTATACCCATCATGAGGTTGCTACAACCTAGCCTATGAATGAACGTTTGCAACATAGGTGCACAGGTCAAGAGAAATTTGAGTAATCAATGTGACAGACATTGTGCAAAGCGGTATTGAATGTGTCAATTTTGCCTGCATCTAGATGATCTAGGGCGTAATCATTAGTCCAACAGTAGCAAAAGATTTTCTACTGGACACATTCAGGTACGTTTATCCCCTTTCTTTCATTTTTCAACAGAATCGGAGGAATGAATACACCCTGATCACATGCAAAATCAGTTCACTTTCATAGCAGCCAGATCGTTGTATAATTCCTTCTCGCATCTATGCGCTCTCCTCAACTTTTTCCTTCGCTTGTGGAGTTCAGTGCACAAAACATCAGCTGTCTGTGACCAAGTGGAAAACCCTTTCTATGCCAAACCGTCATATGATAAACACTAAACGCTACATACAGCCTATATCGTTGTCATTGTCATTAGCTAATTTTAAGTCAACAACATAGCTAATAATAATAATAATAATAATAATAATAGCTAATAATAATGGGTTAATAAACCAGCTACAATCAGGCAGTACAGTGTACAGTTAGCAAGTAGTTTAGCAGTTACACTGGCGGGCTCTGGTGGCAATAAATTAATGAAACCAAAAGCTTACCTTGACTTGGAAGAGTTCCAGTGTTGGATAGCCATAGCAAGCTAGATAAATAGCATCTCTCTGTTTAGAACCGGGTTTTTGAGTAGTCTAAACTAGCTAGCTAACGTTAGCTGCATTTGATAGCTAAATAAGAGAAAGTGAGGGTGGAAAAAAATATTAAAATATTGCTTCTTTATTTTTGAAGAAATACATTTGTTCAAAACTGTTCAACTATTGTCTTTCTCTTTGAGTCAACTACTCACCACATTTTATGCACTGCAGCGCTAGCTAGCTTTAGCTTATGCTTTTAGTACTAGATCCTGTCATTGGGTGGACAACATGTCAGTTCATGCTGCAAGAGCTCTGATAGGTTGGAGGACTTAATTCAAATGTAAATATATGGAAGGGGTGAGAACCACGAGCCTCCTTGGTTTTGTATTGAAGTCAATGTACCCAGAGGAGGACAAAAAGTAGCTGTCCTCCGCCTACACCATGGTGCTACCCTACAGCAGGGTTTCTCAAACAGAACAGAAGTTTAAAACATGACATTACATAACTCAGGAGGAAGGTGAGTCCTCTGTAATCTAAAGCTTTTAAATATTATAGTATACCTCCTTTGCAGGCTTCGGTGGAGGTAAAGGCTGCGGAGAGAGGGACGTAACGAGAGAGGAGATAAGAGTTAGTGTATTCAACTATGCGGTATTGACAGTAGGCCTATGTTCAGCTTAATGTTCTTTCTTGGTTTATTCATCTGAAATTGTGTTTATAGAATGTCTTCAGTGTTTGTTTTGTCTCGTAATGTATTCAATTAGAGTTTTGATGTGGTGGTTTGTGTTATAGGGTCAGATAGGTTATTATAATCTTGTTTTTTTTAAGTAGAAGTGTTTTAGAAGTGTTGTATAAGAGATAAGTTGTTTTCCTGTAGTAGTATGCTCTTACCTGTTTCTGTTGATTTCTTTTCACATCTGGCTTCAACGTGCACTGTTCCATCCTGCCTCTGGGAAACCACAGTGATATGCTTGTAAAATTGTACAGGGCAAGCAGCAAAAAGGAAAGGGAGGGGAATAGGGCTTGCTTAAGACGTTCAGATCTCACAACAGACAACTAAACCAAGATCATTATCTTGTCGGTCAATCCGAAAACAGTGTCTACAAATGCTCATTTAGTTCAGAGGAAACCCACGGAGACCACTTCTTCCCTAACAGTAGCAGAAGTTTTAAAATATCAGTGACTATTGAAACTATACAAAATACAGACTGTGGCTGCACAAAGTGGTATAACGTCTCGATATGGAGACAATTCCAAGAGAGGTCATGCTGTGAAACCCAATTCTGTCTCCTACTGTATATGAAACGCAACATGTAAAGTGTTAGTCCCATGTTTCGTGATCTGAAATAAAATATTCCTTACATTTTCCATATGCACAAAAAGCTTAATTCTCTCAAAACTTTGGTACACATTTGTTTACATCCCTGTTAGTGAGTATTTATCCTTTGTCAAAATAATTCATCTACCTGACAGGTGTGGCATATCAAGAAGCTGATTAAACATACTTATCATCACAAGGGTGCACATTGTGTTGGGGACAATAAAAGGACACTCTAAAATGTGCAGTTTTGTGCCACAGATGTCTCAAGTTTTGAGGGAAAGTACAATTGGCATGCTGACTGCAGGAATGTCCACCAGAGCTGTTGTCAGATAATGGAATGTTAATTTCTCTACCATAAGCCATCTCCAACGTCATTTTAGAGGATTTGGCAGTATATCCAACTGGCCTCACAAGCTCAGACCATGTGTAACCACGCCAGCCCAGGACCTCCACATCCGGCTTCTTCACCTGCGGGATCGTCTGAAGAAAAACTAGTTCTGATTGTCTGGGCCTGGCTCCCTAGTGGGTGTGGGTGGGCCTGGCTCCTGAGTAGGTGGGCCTATGACCCCCCATGACTGTGCCCCTGCCCAGTCATGTGACATTTATAAATTAGGGCCTAATTAATTTGTTTCCATTGACTGATTTCCTTCTATGAACTGTAACTCAGTAAAATCTTTGAAATTGTTACATGTTGCATTTATATTTTTGTTCAGTGTGTCTATATATACAGTATCAGCCATTTGTTAATTGAAATGCATTCCTGGTGACTACCTCATGAAGCTGGTTGAGAGAATGCCAAGAGTGTGCAAAGCTGTCATCAAGGCAAAGGGTGGCTACTTTGAATAATCTCAAATAGAAAATATATTTTTATTTGGTTTAACACTTTTTTGATTACTACATGATTCCACATGTGTTATTTCAAAGTTTTGATGTCTTCACTATTATTCTACAATGTAGAAAATAGTAAAAATAAAGTTTGTGGTCACTTAGAAATGTCCTTGTTTTCCATGAAAACATGCATGAAATGAGTTGCAAAATGAATAGGAAATATAGTCAAGACGTTGACAAGGTTATAAATAATGATTTTTAATTGAAATAATGATTGTGTCCTTCAAACTTTGCTTTAGTCAAGGAATCCTTCATTTGCAGCAATTACAGCCTTGCAGACCTTTGGCATTCTAGTTGTCAATTTGTTGAAGTAATCTGAAGAGATTTCTCCCCACGCTTCCTGAAGCACCTCCCACAAACTGGATTGGCTTGATGGGCACTTCTTACGTACCATACGGTCAAGCTGCTCCCACAATGGCTCAATAAGGTTGAGATCCGGTGACTGTGCTGGCCACTCCATCCATTATAGACAGAATACCAGCTGTCTGCTTCTTTCCTAAATAGTTATTGCATAGTTTGGAGCTGTGCTTTGGGTCATTGTCCTGTTGTAGGATAAAATTGGCTCCAATTAAGTGCCTTCGACTGTGTATGGCATGGCATTGCAAAATGGAGTGATAGCCTTCCTTCTTCAAGAGCCCTTTTACCCTGTACAAATCTCCCAATTTACCACTACCAAAGCACCCCCAGACCATCACATTGCCCCCACCATGCTTGACAAATGGCATCAAGCACTCTTCCAGCATCTTTTCCTTTTTTCTGCGTCTCACAAATGTTCTCTG
Organism: Oncorhynchus mykiss; assembly: GCF_057628025.1. NCBI lineage: Eukaryota > Metazoa > Chordata > Actinopteri > Salmoniformes > Salmonidae > Oncorhynchus > Oncorhynchus mykiss. The sequence continues at coordinate 11,282,739 of NC_143049.1, forward strand.
TGATCCAAACACCTCAAACTTAGATTTGTCTGTCAATAACACTTTTTTCCAATCTTCCTCTGTCCAGTGTATGTTCTTTTGCCAATCTTAATCTTTTCTTTTTATTGGCCAGTCTGAGATATGGCTTTTTTTTGCAACTCTGCCTAGAAGGCCAACATCTCGGAGTAGCCTCTTCACTGTTGATGTTGAGACTGGTGTTTTGCAGGTATTTAATGAAGCTGTCATGACGTTGAGGACTTGAGGCATCTGTTTCCTTAACTAGACACTCATGTACTTGTCCTCTTGCTCAGTTATGCACCAGGGCCCACCACTCCTCTTTCTATTCTGGTTAGAGCCAGTTTGCGCTGTTCTGTGAAGGGAGTAGTACACAGCGTTGTACGAGATGTTCAGTTTCTTGGCAATTTCTCGCATTGAATAGCCTTCATTTCTCAGAACAAGAATAGACTGACGAGTATCAGAAGAAAGTTCTTTGTTTCTGGCCATTTTGAGCCTGTTATCAAACCCACAAATGCTGATGCTCCAGATACTCAACTAGTCTAAAGAAGGCCAGTTGTATTGCTTCTTTAATCAGAACAACAGTTTCCAGCTGTCCTAACATTATTGCAAAAGGGTTTTCTAATGATCAATTAGCTTTTTAAAATGATAAACTTGGTTAGCTATGATTAGCTAAAACAACATGCCATTGGAACACAGGATTGATGGTTGCTTGCTCTGTACGCCTATGTATCAGCCGTTTCCAGCTACAATAGTTATTTACAACATTAATAATGTCTACATTGTATTTCTGATCAATTTGATGTTATTTTAATGGACAAAAAAGTGTTTATTTTTATTTTTTTAAATGACTTTTCTAAGTGACCCCAAACTTTTGAACAGTAATATATATATATATATATATATATCTCAGTGGGAGGCAACTCCTAGAATTTCAGCATCACTCATCTTTTTCATACCAACAGCACCTGCCTGCCAGCCAGGCACATCTGTATTGTGTTAAGTCATTCCAACCCACAGCAACAAGCAACACATTCTTATAATAAAACACCTTGTCAAATAGCCTAATCTTGCTTTGAAAAACAAGCCAGTCCTTTGCATAAAACTATAGAGTATTTGCAGTTGTTGAAAATATACTAAATTGTCATACTTAAATAAAAGTAAACATATCTTAATAGAAAATGACTCAAGTAGAAGTGAGTCTGCCAATATAATACAAGCCTACTTGAGTAAAAATATCTGGTTTTAAATGTACTTAAGTACAGTGGTCGAAAAAATACTAAATTCTCACACTTGAGTAAAAGTTCCAAGTTAAAGTAAATGCTGTACATCACATTACTTATATTAATTAAGCAAACCAGCCAGCATGAATTCATTTTTCTTTTTTTACAGACAGACGGAGGGGCAAACTAACACTCAGCCATAATTTACAAACTCAGTATTTGTGTTTAATGATTCCGCCATATCAGAGGCAGTGGGGATGACAACACATTATCTTGGTAGGTGTGTAAATTAGACCATATTGCTGTCCTGTCTGAGCATTCAAAAATTTTTGGGTGTCTGGGAAACGGTATTGGAGTAAAATGTATATATTTAGGAATGTAGTGCAGTAAAAGTAAACGTTGTACAAAAAATAAATAGTAAAGTACAGTTACCCCAAAAAACTACTTAAGTAGTACTTTAAGGTATTTATACTTAAGTACTTTACACCACTGCACACTTGATTATTTTAGAAGTGACTTACAGACAGGAAAGGGTCCCTATCCAGTGAAGAGGGATCCCAGTCCAAAACTTGTCAAAACGCTTTCTTTGTTGTTCCTCTCTTTTGATGAGGGTGCGAGACACGAAACTCACCTTTTTGTCTTTCTTACCTCAGTGCCTTGCGGTCCCAATTCACCTGGGAATGGGTTGGGCTGGCTGCTGCAACCTGAAGTCAGGGGTAGACGTAACGTAGTAAACGTAAATCTGTAACCCTCCATTTAGTATTATACATTGCGTTTCATATGGTGGCCATCAACCATGTCATATGATATATTACCAATTACAATTCATATAATATGATACAAATTACAATTCATATAATATTTTACGAATTACAATTCATATAATATGTTATGAATTGCAATTCATTCAATATGTTATGAATTTGCATTATGATACACAGGAGGCTGGTGAAACCTTCATTTGGGAGGATGGGCTAGTGGTTGTGGAATAAGTGGAATGGTATCAAATACATCAAACATATGGGTTCCATGTGTTTGATGCCATTCCATTTGCTCCATTCCAGAGATTATTATGAGCCATCCTCCCCTCAGCCAAATTCTCTAAAATGACATTGGAGGCCATTTATGGTAGGGAAATGAACAAACAATTTTCTGGCAACAGCTCTGGTGGACATTCCTGCAGTCAGCATGCCAATTGCACGCTGCCTCAAAACTTGAGACATCTGCGACATTGTGTTGTGTGACAAAACTGCACAAGGTGCACCTGTGTAATGATCATGCTGTTTAATCAGATTATTGATATGCCACACCTGTCAGGTGGATGGATTATCTTGGCAAAGGGAAAATGTTCACTAACAGGGATGTGCGTATGGAAAATATCTGGGCTCTTTTATTTCAGCTCATGAGACATAGGATCAACACTTTACATGTTGCGTTTTCATTTTTGTTCAGTATATTTATCACTGTTGTGCTATTGCTGTCAATATTCTATTCCATTCCTTTGCACTGTTATATCCATGTTATTACATGTATAGTTATTCTGTTGTATTTACTGCATCCATATATATTCATTATCTCCCATTCTCTGTACCTTTCAGACCATTTCCATGTCCATACCCCTGTTTGGCAATAACGTGTGAGGTTGCCTTATTCCTCTGACCGGTTTTCAGTGGGTCACAGACAAGTAAAATAGGAGAGTATTCCTTCACTGTAACCATACCAAACGTAACATATACTAATTAGTGTCAGATTTACATTTACTATGTAACGGGTAGTCTATGAGACCAGGCTGGGGAATGGGGCGTGGTTACCTGGTCACCCGTGGACCAGTGTAACAGAGGAGCTAGGTTTCCTATGTGACTGACTCATAACTGTAGTTTCACTGTCTGCCATCTAAACAATGGATTGTGTCTCAAAAATACATTGGCAATAAGAAAGGTCTTATCAGGAATAAATAAATAGATGAGATTTTAATAGACAAGATTAAAAGCTCAAGTGTAAATTAACAGCAGTTGAAACATCCTCCTCACATTTTTTGCATGATTCAAAGGCTGGGCATAGTTGCTACCAAGATGAGAGACCATCTGGGAAAATGTAAATCAAATGCTAGTATTGTTGACAAACCAGTGAGCCCATACATTGCCTTGGCTTTTTCCACATTTTGTTATCTTACGTCCTTAGTCTAAAATGGATTAAAAATAAAAGTACTCAGCAATCTACAGACTATACCACATAATGATGAAGCGAATACAGGTTTTTAGAAATTGTTGCAAATTTATAAAAGATAAAAAACTGAAATACCTTATTTATATATGTATTCAGACCCTTTGCTATGAGACTAGAAATTTAGCTCAGGTGCATCCTGTTTCCATTGATCATCCTTGAGATGTTTCTGCAACTTGATTGGAGTCCACCTGTGGTAAATTCACTTGATTGGACATGATTTGGAAAGGCACACACACCTGTCTTTATAAAGTCCCACAGGAATTGTCCGTAGAGCTGCGAGACAGGATTGTGTCGAGGCACAGATCTGGAGAAGGGTACCAAAACATTTCTGCAGCATTGAAGGTCCTCAAGAACACAGTGGCCTCCATCATTCTTAAATGGAAAAGGTTTGGAACCACCAAGTCTCTTCCTAGAGCTGGCCGCACGGCCAAACTAAGCAATCGGGGGAGAAGGGCCTTGGTCAGGGAGGTGACACTGACAGAGCTCTAGCATTCCTCTGTAGAGATGGGAGAACCTTCCAGAAGGACAACCATCTCCGCAGCACTCCACCAATCAGGCCTCAGTAAAAGGTGTACGACAGCCATCTTGGAGTTTGTCAGAAAGGCACCTAAAGACTCTCAAACCATGAGAAACAAGATTCTCTGGTCTGATGAAACCAACATTGAACTCTTTGGCCTGAATGTCAAGCATCACGTCTGGGGGAAACCTGGTACCACACCTACGGTGAAGCATGGTGGTGGCAGCATCATGCTGTGGGGGATGTTTTTCAACGGCAGGGACTGGGAAGACTCATCAGGATCGAGGCAAAGATGAATGAAGAAAAGTACAGAGAGATCCTTGATGGGAACCTACTCCAGAGTGCTCAGGACCTCAGACTGGGGCGAAGGTTCACCCTAAGCCCCCAGCTAAGACAACGCAGGATTGGCTTCGGGACAAGTCTCTGAATGTCCTTGAATTGCCCAGCCAGAGCCCGGACTTGAACCCGATCTAACATCTCTGGAGAGACCTGAAAATAGCTGTGCAGCAATGCTCCCCATCCAACCTGACAGAACTTGAGAGGATCTGAGAGAAGAATGGGAGAAACTCGCCAAATACAGGTGTGCCAAGCTTGTAGCATCATAGCCAAGATTCTAGGCTGTAATAGCTGCCAAAGGTGCTTTTTGAATACTTATTTAAATGTGATATTTCAACAACAAAAATATTTCTAAAAACCTGTTTTTGCTGTCATTATGGGGTATTGTGTGTGTATTGATGAAGAAAAACGATTTTATCAATTTTAGAATAAGACTGTATTCTAACAAAATGTGGAAAAAGTCAAGGCATCTGAATACTTTCCCGAAGGCACTGTAGTCCAGTAGTGTCCAGGTCAGTGGTGATGAGGATGCTGCCATAGAAACTTTGCTGTACTTATGATCCTATGTTCTGTTAAACATAGGTCTGTGGACTAGAGGTCAACCGATTATGATTTTAATGACGATACCGATAATTGGAGGGCCAAAAAAAGCCGATACCGATTAATCTGTCATATATATATACTGTATGTATGTGTGTGTGTGTATATATATATATATATATATATATATACACATACATACACACACACACACACACACACACACACATACATACAGTGGGGCAAACAAGTATTTAGTTAGCCACCAAATGTGCAAGTTCTCCCACTTAAAAAGATGAGAGTCCTGTAATTTATCATAGGTACACTTCAACTATGACAGACAAAATGAGAAAACAAAATCCAGAAAATCACATTGTAGGATTTTTTATGAATTTATTTGCAAATTATGGGGGAAAATAAGTATTTGGTCACCTACAAACAAGCAAGACTTCTGGCTCTCACAGACGTGTAACTTCTTCTTTAAGAGGCTCCTCTGTCCTCCACTCGTTACCTGTATTAATGGCACCTGTTTGAACTTATTATCAGTATAAAAGACACCTGTCCACAACCTCAAACAGTCACACTCCAAACTCCACTATGGCCAAGACCAAAGAGCTGTCAAAGGACACCAGAAACAAAATTGTAGACCTGCACCAGGCTGGGAAGACTGAATCTGCAATAGGTAAGCAGCTTGGTTTGAAGAAATCAACTGTGGGAGCAAATATTAGGAAATGGAAGACATACAAGACCACTGATCACTAATCTCCCTCGATCTGGGGCTCCACGCAGGATCTCACCCCGTGGGGTCAAAATGATCACAAGAACGGTGAGCAAAAATCCCAGAACCACACAGGGGGACCTAGTGAATGACCTGCAGAGAGCTGGGACCAAAGTAACAAAGCCTACCATCAGTAACACACTACGCCGCCAGGGACTCGAATCCTGCAGTGCCAGACGTGTCCCCCTGCTTAAGCCAGTACATGTCCAGGCCCGTCTGAAGTTTGCTAGAGAGCATTTGGATGATCCAGAAGAAGATTGGGAGAATGTCATATGGTCAGATGAAACCAAAATATAACTTTTTGGTAAAAATTCTAATCATCATGTTTGGAGGACAAAGAATGCTGAGTTGCATCCAAAGAACACCATACTTACTGTGAAGCATGGGGGTGGAAACATCATGCTTTGGGGCTGTTTTTCTGCAAAGGGACCAGGACGGCTGATCCGTGTAAAGGAAAGAATGAATGGGGCCATGTATCGTGAGATTTTGAGTGAAAACCTCCTTGCATCAGCAAGGGCATTGAAGATGAAACGTGGCTGGGTCTTTCAGCATGACAATGATCCCAAACACACCGCCCGGGCAACGAAGGAGTGGCTTCGTAAGAAGCATTTCAAGGTCCTGAAGTGGCCTAGCCAGTCTCCAGATCTCAACCCCATAGAAAATCTTTGGAGGGAGTTGAAAGTCTGTGTTGCCCAGCAACAGCCCCAAAACATCACTGCTCTAGAGGAGATCTGCATGGAGGAATGGGCCAAAATACCAGCAACAGTGTGTGAAAACCTTGTGAAGACTTACAGAAAACGTTTGACCTCTGTCATTGCCAACAAAGGGTATATAACAAAGTATTGAGATAAACTTTTGTTATTGACCAAATACTTATTTTCCACCATAATTTGCAAATAAATTAAAAATCCTACAATGTGATTTTCTGGATTTTTTTCCCCTCATTTTGTCTGTCATAGTTGAAGTGTACCTATGATGAAAATTACAGGCCTCTCATCTTTTTAAGTGGGAGAACTTGCACAATTGGTGGCTGACTAAATACTTTTTTGCCCCTCTGTATATATTTGTAATAATGAAAATTACAACAATACTGAATGAACAATGAATACATTTTTTTAAACTTAATATAATACATGAATAAATCTATTTAGTCTCAAATAATGAAACATGCTCAATTTGATTTAAATAGTGCAAAAGCACAGTGATGGAGAAGTAAGTAAAAGTGCAATATGTGTCATGTAAAAAAGCTAACGTTTAAGTTCCTTGCACAGAACATATGAGAGCTGGTGGTTCAGTTCTTCAATATTCTCAGTTATTAAGACATTTTAGGTTTTAGTTATAATAGGAATTATGACTTGTCGACTATTTCTCTCTATACCATTTGTATTTCATATACCTTTGACTTTTGGATGTTCTAATAGGCACTTTAGTATTGCCAGCCTAATCTCAGGAGTTGATAGGCTTGAAGTCATAAACAGCGCTGTGACATTGCTAAGAGCTGCTTGCAAATGCAGTAAAATTTGAATGAATGCCTACGAGCCTGCTGCTGCCTACCACCGCTCAGTCAGACTGCTCTATCAAATATCAAATCATAGACTTAATTATAATATAATAAACACAGAAATACGAGCCTTTGGTCAGTAATATGGTCAAATCCGGAAACTATCATTTCGAAAAAGCAAAACGTTTATTCTTTCAGTGAAATACGGAACCTTTCTGTATTTTATCGAATGGGTGGCAACCCTAAGTCTAAATACTGCTGTTATATTGCACAACCTTCAATGTTACAGTTGAAGTCGGAAGTTTACATACACCTCAGCCAAATACATTTAAACTCAGTTTTTCACAATTCCTGACATGTAATCCTAGTAAAAATTCCCTGATTGTGGTCAGTTAGGATCACCACTTTATTTTAAGAAGGTGAAATGTCAGTATAATAGTTGAGAGAATTATTTATTTTAGCTTTTATTTCTTTCATCACATTCCCACTGGGTCAGAAGTTTACATACACTCAATTAGTATTTAGTAGCATTGCCTTTAAATTGTTTAACTTGGGTCAAACGTTTCGAGTAGCCTTCCACAAGCTTTCCACAATAAGTTGGGTGAATTTTGTTCCATTCCTCCTGACAGAGCTGGTGTAACTGAGTCAGGTTTGTAGGCCTCCTTGCTCACACATGCTTTTTCAGCTCTGCCCACCCATTTTCTATAGGATTGAGGTCGGGGCTTTGTGATGGCCACTCCAATAACTTGACTTTGTTGTCCTAAGCAATTTTGCCACAACTTTGGATGTATGCTTGGGGTCATTGTCCATTTGGAAGACCCATTTGCGACTAAGTTTTAACTTTCTGACTGAGGTCTTGAAATGTTGCTTCAATATATCCACATCATTTTCCTACCTCATGATGCCATCTACTTTGTGACGTGCACCAGTCCCTCCTGCAGCAAAGCACCCCAACAACATGATACTGCCACCCCCTTGCTTCATGGTTGGGATGGTGTTCTTCGGCTTGCAAGCCTCCCCCATTTTCCTTCAAACATAACGATGGTCATTATGACCAAACAGTTCTATATTTGTTTCATCAGACCAGAGGACATTTCTCCAAAAAGTACGATCTTTGTCCCCATGTGCAGTTGCAAACCATAGTCTGGCTTTTTTATGGCGGTTTTGGAGCAGTGGCTTCTTCCTTGCTGAGTGGCCTTTCAGGTTATGTTGATATAGGACTCTTTTTACTGTGGATATAGATACTTTTGTACCGGTTTCCTCCAGCATCTTCACAAGGTCCTTTGTTATTGTTCTGTGATTGATTTGCACTTTTCGCACCGAAGTCTAGGAGACAGAACGCATCTCGTTCCTGAGCAGTATGACGGCTGCGTGGTCCCATGGTGTTTATACTTGCGTACTATTGTTTGTACAGATGAACGTGGTACCTTCAGGCGTTTGGAAATTGCTCCCAAGGATGAACTAGACTTGTTAGAGAAATTAGAGCTAGTAAATGAAAACAACATTGCCTTTGCCCCTTCCCTGCAGCCACTAAATCAATCGCTTACCTTTGCCTTTCAAGTGCTGCGCATACAGGGTAGCCTAATGGTTAGAGCGTTGTACTAGTAACCGGAAGGTTGCAAGTTCAAACCCCCGAACTGACAAGTTACAAATCGGTCGTTCTGCCCCTGAACAGGCAGTTAACCCACTGTTCCTAGGCCATCATTGAAAATAAGAATTTGTTCTTAACTGACTTGCCAGGTTAAATAAAGGTAATATAAAATATACAGCCTTGCCACAGCAAACATTACTATGGAGGTCAATTTGACAAATGAGCTCAGCTATTTGTCAAACAAATACAATATCAAAAGGCCTATTGACACAGCAGAAAGAAGGAAATGTCTGCAACCCTGTTGATGGAATTCAAAGAACTGTATGTTAACATACATTTCAAAGTTTATTGGCAACTTATTACATTTCATATCTTTAAATAAATACAAAAGAACTACTAAAGTTGACCAATGAAAAATTACAACAAAAAAATACTAGAATTAAAGCTAGAATCCTTATATGAAACAATAACAAATTGGCCACCCTGCCTCTGTTTTGGTTAAAGCTGAGAGATGAGCCTGGACATATGTAACCACTCTCAAATTCATAGACGGAGCTAAAGATGCAAGGACTGACCATCCATGACATCAAAATTATAGTTTTAACCCGAGACAGGGAAATAGAATAATCCTAAAGTGCTTGAAAGGCATCATATAAATGAGGAAGGCACTCAAACAGTAATAGAACATACAATCCTAATCTAAAATACAAATTAGACTTAATAAGAAACGGAATGTTTCAATATGAACTAATATTCCCCTACCAACCTAAAAATAAAAAACAAAGCAATGTAACAAGCAATAGTGTTAGGAATCAAATAGTGACTAAACCCATACCCTTCATACTGTAAATACATAGCCAATGAATAATCTAAACCATCAAAATACGTATTTGGCTGAACTTGAAAATATTATGTTTAGTTTTTACATTTGGCTCTAAGGAAAAGACTGTTAGCATGATCCCTTCAATAATGTGCCTGAGAATGTATTTTTAACATTTTGTAACCTCATTTCATAATTTGCATCTCTGAACAGTTTCCTGCCTCCACGAACAAATTGCTTTAGCTCACAACCCTTACTTTTCATAAAGTACTGTAGATAATGTTGTCAAGACAGGCTCAATGCACACATCTACAATTACAAAATGTGGACATGGGCTTGTCGTACAACATAATTTCCCCAGATATTACAGAGAGTTTTAATAATAATTCTTCACCCTAGCCAGTGGTGACTGGTGATGTCATCTTTTCACCTGCCTATGCGCAGTCTATGTCATCAAAGAGAGACATATGAATCATATCCTCAGAGTTCCGGCTTCAAGTCGTTTTAATGCTGACAGGATAGTTTGTGTAGTTGTAGAGATGGGTTGGAATGAAGTACAGTTTAGGCTTTGCTGGTCTTATGGCTGTTATCTGCAGTATTGTTATCAACAATGCTTTTGCTGTCAGAAGTTTTATAATTGTCTGTGTCGTCATCACTGTCCAGCTTTTTCCGATTATTGGTACTGTCTGGGGTGTTGGTGCCATTGGTGTTGTCTGGATCTGTGGACTGCAGCTCAACCCGTATGCCATTAAGCTCCACCAGTCCATCATGCAGCTGGGTCGCCACCTCCCTGATCTTGGCAGCAAACTCAGACTTGGCTCCCTTCTTCAGCTCCTTGGAGTCCTTGGCCACAAAGTAGATGTCCATGCCCACAAAGAGGCCGGTGAGCACTCCGGTGGCCATGCTGGCAATCTGGACAGCTCTGGCCGCGGTGCTGCCAGCCACGTTGGCTATCTGCACCACACGCATGATCTCGTTGGCGTTGATGAGGATGGCCTTCCCAGCCATGGCACCATCCTCATAGATGTTGTTGAGGCCCGGGAAGTCACGGTTGTATGCATGCTTCTTCATCTTCAGCAGATCGAACCTGCGCAGGCTCTCTATCCCTTGCTTGATGAACAGCATGCACTTGTTGATGTCGGTCATCTTCTTCTGGTAGTCCGTCACGATGGCCTCCACCTTCTTACGGTCCATGGAGTTGTTGACCGTGTTGGAGAGTCCAGCTCCGGCTGAGGTCAGGCCGCCCGCTGTGGCCACGCTCAGTCCCACCGCTGTGATGATCAGGGAGGTTCCCATGGTGACAGGGGCCAGGGCGAGGCCTACAATTGTACACACGCCTCCTACAGCGCTGGTGGAGCCGCCAGTGATTTGGGCGATCTTGGTCTTCTTGTTGAAGCAGTCGAGGGCATCTGCGATGCTGTTCAGGTCAATGACGTGCTGCCACAGGCTCTCTGCACGCTCTGAGAACAGCTTGTTGAACACACGGATACCTTTCTGCACCTTCTCAGCTGTCACTGCAAACGCCCTGGAAAACGAGTTCATATAACCATCATCAATGCTTACTACCGTGTGAATTACCTGTTTACCCAGGGGCTTTATAACAAGGCTCTTCTGTATGTGTGTGTGCCTGTACACAAAGTGAGAGCCAACTATAGCATCACTTACTTGGCCTCCTCTTTTTCAGTCAAGTCATCCTCTTGAGGCATGTCTTCCCACTCTGTAGCAAAATAAAAATGGCATCATTTGGATGAAGTGTGTGTGTGTGTGTGTGTGTATGCGTGTTGGACTCACGCTCCACTGTGCCCCACCAGTCCATCAGGCCATCCATATCCTGCTGAGAGACATTTCTCTAAGTCAGCTTTGAATCGCCACTTTAGAAACTCCATACTTTTCAATCAAAAATCCATTTCAATCAAATGCAAAACTCGATGGCAGTTAGCAGTCCGTGAGAGGAAACCAAGTTTGAAAAGTAATCTTAAAGAGTACAAATTGACATTATTTAGCATTGTTTACAGCAACCAACCTGCTCCTCTGGCTCTGCCGGATTAACACGGAATTCCTCCAATTGGTCGAATAAAGATTTATTTCCACCGTCATTCTGAGATAGGAAGGGGGGGGGGTGATGAATACATGCTGTTATGTACTGTTATGTACTCTATACATTTAACACAGTAGAGAAACATAGAATATGTCTTGGCAAAACAATGTTTGTCATGGTAGCAACATTGTACTGAGGGATACAGGAGAATGATACAGAGATCACATTCACAGGCCGAAAATGAAAATAGAAAATGTGTGGACAATTTCAGATTAAAGAGGGAAATGGTGCATACTAGCTCTGCTGTTTTGCAGAAGTGGGACATTAAAATCTTCCTGGGTTCAAAGAACAAGGAAGCAAGGGAACAAGTTTGGGCACATAGCAATCTAATCTAATCCGCAGTGTAAAGAAATTGGCACAGCAATCTGGGAGTGGTGGTGTGGGTGGCAGTTAGGTAGGTAGAGAAAGAAAGAAAAAGAACAGGAGAGAAAAAAACACCACTTGAACATAATGTTCTTAGTTAGGAGTCAAAGGGCTAGAAAAAGAACCGAGTCATCTAATGGATCAGCCAATGTGACGGCCATTTTGCAATCCTGGACAACTTTTCAGTCTGCCAGCCGTGACAGACAAGCCTTCAGATACAAAAACAAAACCTAGGTATCCATTATAACGGTACCGGTATGTGGAAGAACAGTGTTAGAAGGAGGATCATGGAGTAGAGTTACCTCTTTTGAGTCACTGCCTGTAGCTCCCGGCTGGGTTTCAACCTTCTTCGGCATGGCTTTACCCTGAAACAGACACTCTGTTAAAAGGTGGAATCCATAGCAGTGAAACTGCCACATACGTTTGCTATATTACAACAACAAAGACGTTACCTCAAACAACAAACTTTTCTTTTTTTTCCCTCGGACATCATTGCACGGCAGAGAATGTAGTAGATGTTTTACAATGATGCTGGATACTTATTTCCTCAAAACAAAAACTATAAGAAATGCACTTAGGGGGGCAAGTGGCGCTGTTTCAAATGTAGTCAAATATAAAAACTTTTACTCTACAGTATTATACAGTTTTCCCACAACCATAACATATAGTGCCTTCGGAAAGTATTCATACCCCTTCACTTTTCTCACATTTTGTTACGCCTTATTCTAAAATGGATTCAATTGTTTTTTCCCCTCATCAATCCACACACAATCCCCTATAATGACAAAGCAAAAACAGGTTTTTAGACATTTTTGCTCATTTATAAAATATTTATTGGCAGCGTTTACAGCCTCGAGTCCTCTTGGGTATGACACTACAGACTTGGCACACCTGTATTTGGGGAATTTCCCCATTTCTCTCTGCAGAGCTCTGTCAGGTTGGATGCTGCACAGCTATTTTCAGGACTCTCCAGCGATGTTCGATCAGGTTTAAGTCCTGGCTCTGGCTGGGCCAATCAAGGACATTCAGAGACTTGTCCCAAAGCCACTCCTGCATTGTCTTGGCTGTGTTGAATTTTTTACCCCTTTTTCTCCCCAATTTCGTGGTATCCAATTGTTGTAGTAGTTACTATCTTGTCTCATACGTACGGGCTCGGGAGAGACGAAGGTTGAAAGTCATGCGTCCTCCGATACACAACCCAACCAGCCGCACTGCTTCTTAACGCGCATCCAACCCGGAAGCCAGCCGCACCAATGTGTCGGAGGCTAAAACCGTGCACCTGGCAACCTTGGTTGTGCACTGCGCCCGGCCCGCCACAGGAGTCGCTGGTGCGCGATGAGACAAGGACATCTCTACCGACCAAGCCCTCCCTAACCCGGACGACGCTAGGCCAATTGTGCGTCGCCCCACGGACCTCCCGGTCGCGGCCGGTTACGACAGAGCCTGGGCGCGAACCCAGGGACTGATGGCACAGCTGGCGCTGCAGTACAGCGCCCTTAACCACTGCGCCACCCGGGAGGCCCTGCTTAAGGTCATTGTCCTGTTGGAAGGTAAACCTTTGCCCCAGTCTGAGGTCCTGAGAGCTCTGGAACATCTTTCTGTACTTTGCGCCATTCATCTTTGCCTCGATACTGACTAGTCTTCCAGTCCCTGCCACTGAAAAACATCCCCACAGCATGATTTTGCTACCACCATGCTTCACTGTAGGGATGCTGCCAGGTTTCCTCCAGACGTGACGCTTGGCATTCAGGCCAAAAAGTTAAATCTTGTTTCATCAGACCAGAGAATCTTGTTTCTCGTGGTCTGAGAGTCTTTAGTTGCCTTTTGGTAAGCTCCAAGAGGGCTGTCATGTGCCTTTTACCGAGGAGTGGCTTCCGTCTGGCCACTCTACCATAAAATACCTGATTGGTAGAGTGTTGCAGAGATGGTTGTCCTTCTGGAAGGTTATCTAATCTCCACAGATGAACTCTGAGCTCTGTCAGAGTGACCAGCAGGTTCCTGACCAAGGCCCTTCTCCCCCTATTGCTCAGTTTGGCCGGGCTGCCAGCTCTAGTAAGAGACTTGGTGGTTCCAAACTTCTTCCAATTAAGAATGATGGAGGCCACTGTGTTCTTGGGGACATTCAATGCTGCAGAAATGTTTTGGTACACTTCTCCAGATCTGTGCCTCGACACTATCCTGTCTCGCAGCTCTACGGACAATTCCTTCGACCTCATGGCTTGTTTTTTTGCACTGACATGCACTGTTACCTGTGGGACCTTATATAGACAGGTGTTTTTCTTTCCAAATCATGTCCAATCAATATAATTTACCACAGGTGGACTCCAATCAGGTTGTAAAAACATCTCAAGGATGATCAATGTAAACAGGATGCACCGGAGCTCAATTTCAAGTCTCAAAGGAAATGGTCTGAATACTTATGTAAATAAGGTTTATATGTTTTTCATTTCTAATACATTTGCAAACATTTAAAAAAAAAACTGTTTTCACTTTGTCATTATGTGGTATTGTGTGTAGATTGCTGAGGATTTTTTTTATTATTTAATCAATTTTAGAATAAGGCTGTAACATAAAAAAAGTAAAGGGGTTTGAATACTTTCCGAAAGCACTGTACATATTTTAAACCCAGACACAAACTATGGTTAACACCTGGAGGAAGAGAAACGTAGTGTACACAATATGATGGGAGCTCATTTACATGTTACCTTGCCTCCTGCACCGCGTGGCATGAACGGATTGTGTCGCCTAGGTTTTTTCATCTTGGCCTAAGAACAATAGAATAAAACATTATACATGAATTCAAAGGGAAAGTAAAGGGAAGTGAGAAACATTGTGAGAAAATCTGGAAAATACCAGCATTTTGTAATGGAATAATAACAAACTAAATTAAAGCGAAACCCTGATATTTGCAAGATTGCATGGCCACAGTAAGGAACACTGGTCTAGTGGAAACTGTGCTATCCGTAGGGTTAACCAACACCTCTCCGTCCTTGTCTTCTCCCTCCTCCTTTTCCCCAGTGAGGAGAGATTCACCCTCTTTAAGATCATCAGATTGGTCCTGAAATAACCAACAAACAAATGTCATTCCGATAGATTGTCAGGCAAAATCATATTACAGAAAATATGACACTCTCTTAGAGTGTGTGTGTGTGTGTGTGAGTCTCTGTGTGTGTTTCACTTGTGGGCTTGTATTACTATCTTCGTGGGTACCGGAAATTCCCACAAAGATAGTAAAACAAGAGTTTCTCCCTTGTGGGGACATTTCCCAGGTTTCCACAAGGACAAAGTCTATTTTAGGCTCAGGGGTTAGGTTTAGGGTTACAATTAGGGTTAGGGGTTAGTGTAGAATAGTGGACCCAGAGTAGCCAAGGGAGGTGATAGGTGGGAATGAGGAGGAGCCATGGTGGTAGAAAAATAGCACTTGATTTATTGCAGATGTAGGATTTTAGGAAACATGGCTTGACAAACAGTTGTCCATAGCAGCAACATTCAGGATATGAAAACTCACAAAAATGACAGATGACGGCGAGTCTAAAGCTCAGCCCCTCAATAGGGTTCCTACTGCAGCAAAAACCGAGGCCTAAATGCTAAACGGCATAACTAGGGATTTACCCCATTTCTAGCTCTAAACAGAGCCTTACTCTCCCCGTTACTGGGACTAAAGAGAGTCTACCAGAACAGCTAAACTCAACTGACTGTACACACAGGACGCAACAGACAAACTGCTATGGAGCATATTGTAAAATGGTGTTACACTCCAAGTTGATGAGAAAAGGACAGCATTTACACATTAGCACAAATGCCCATAATGATTAACCAATGCGAATGTACTGTACATTCAATTAGTTGAATGTTACTTTGTTAATTAGACCGGGAAATACTATGGAAAACACGATTTAAGTTAATTGCATTAATTAGTTTAAATTACCATATTTGGTCAACTACACTTTAGTTTCAAAGACAGAGCTACATTAAATAGAATATGATTAAAACTACTATTCAGGGAGACTGAAAGCATGGGTGAACTAAGCACTCAACTGGAGCAATCAACTCATTAAAAAACAATTAAGGTGAGGCACACCTAAACTGGTGGATAACTACGGTATGCATGGCAATGGACTAGTGCACTTTATCCAAACCACACATGTATACACTTAAGCATTTGAGATAATATAAACTTCATCACTATTTTAAAATGGTGATGAGGCCAGTGAAAGGCAGCCTCACAGTTAGAGTTAGGGTTAGCGGTTAAGGTTAGGTTTAGGGGTTAAGGTTAGGGTTAGCGGTTAAGGTTAAGGTTAGGTTTAGCGGTTAAGGTTAGGGTTAGCGGTTAAGGTTAGGGTTAGCGGTTAAGGTTAGGTTTAGGGGTTAAGGAAAATTGGATTTTGAATGGGAATAAATTGTAGGTTCCCACAAGGGTAGTTGTGTGTGTGTGTGTGTGTGTGTGTGTGTGTACCTGATTGTCTTTTTGATTTTTTTGCTGACCAAGTCTGGCTGGTATGTTAATCTCCTGGAATCAGAAGACAAAATCCTCCTATACTGCTGCATTTAGACAGGCAACCCAATTCTGATCTACTTTTGACCAATCACATCAGATCTTTTCACATCAGACCTACTTCAGATCTGAATGGTCAAAAGACCAATGGCAATTAGTGAAAAAAATATCCGAATTGGGCTGCCTGTCTAAACACAGCCTATGAGCCACCATTACACAGGACAACTGATAGATACAGATCATTTAGATATGAATATCAATCGCGATCAGTCAGAATTTTCCTAGCCCACCTCTTCTGTAGGTATGGGAGGAACCTCAGGAGTTTCAGCAGTTTTCTCTGTCCTCTCTCTCGGGATCATATTCCTGTTAGCCTGAATTAGCAAGAAGGACAAATATAGTCACTAACCTGTGCATTAATTTACAGAGATACGGGTACGCTACATACAGATGTTATTACACATACATCAACAAATTAACATGACTGGTGTAAACCGCACCTGATTGTCGCCCATCTCTCTCTTCTTCAGTCGGTCATGTAAGGCTGTACCCTTCAGCTCCTGTTGAGGAGAAGTGACAGACAACCTTAGCAGAGAAGTTATAAAATTAGACATAAGGTGAGGAGGAGCAGTTTGATCTGTTTGCCTACCTCTTCAGTGGGTCTAGGAGCAACTGCTGGCATTTCAGTTCCTTCCTTCCTATCTCTCTGGATAAGATTGCTTTTGACCTGACAAGGACACACACAGTCACTCACTGTTCTGGTCCTGTTTTTTTTTTTGTGGGAGTTGGAGAGAAGCAAAGGCTGCTGGGAATGTGTGTGTTGTATAAATGATGTAACAAACTCAGTTCTTTATTTTTATTTGATTGTTTAAGTTGCCATATTAAAAATATACTCTATCAAAAGGTAAGTAACAGTATACATTCAGCATTGAGATACCATATTGTAGAATTGAAGAGTACTGAAAGACATTCTACTAAAATGCTTACATCTTTGGCATTGGAATGTTTATCAGATGACATTAGTTTGTCCCTTGATCTTGATGTGTCTTCAGTCTTCTTATCCTGCGATTGAAGGAATGTTATCAATCTCATCATAAATACCATTACTTGAAGCATAAAGAAGAATGAAAGCCTACTTGATCATACAGTCTAGTAATTTTTATACAGTAATGGATTACCTGAGTTGAGGAGTTAAATGGATTCCTGAACATCTTCCCCATTATGCCACCCTAAAACAAAACAAGATTGAATAGCCATCAAACAGGCAAAGATCGAATCGTACTACACCGGCTCCGACGCTCGTCGGATGTGGCAGGGCTTGCAAACCATTACGGACTACAAAGGGAAGCACAGCTGTCCTTTCCCACCTGGACAAAAGGAATACCTATGTGAGAATGCTATTCATTGCCTACAGCTGAGCGTTCAACACCATAGTGCCCTCAAAGCTCATCAATAAGCTAAGGACCCTGGGACTAAACACCTCCCTCTGCAACTGGATCCTGGACATCCTGACAGACCGCCCCCAGGTGGTCCTCAACACAGGGACCCTCAGGGATGAATGCTCAGTCCCCTCCTGTACTCCCTGTTCACTCATGACTGTATGCCCAGGCACGACTCCAACACCATCATTAAGTTTGCCGATGACGCAACAGTGGTAGGCCAGATCACCGACAACGACGCAACAGCCTATAGGGAGGAGGTCAGAGACCTGGGCGTGGTGGTGCCAGGACAACAACCTATCCCTCAACATGATCAAGACAAAGGAGATTATTGTAGATTACAGGAAAAGGAGGACAGAGCACGCCCCCATTCTCATCGACAGGGCTGTAGTGGAGCAGGTTGAAGGCTGTGTCCACATCACCAACAAACTAACATGGTCCAAGCACACCAAGACAGTCGTGAAGAGGGCATGACAAAACCTATCCCCTCTCAGGAGACTGAAAAGATTTGGCATGGGTTCTCAGATCCTCAAAAGGTTCTATAGCTGCACCATCGAGGGCATCCTGACTAGAGGTCGACCGATTATGATTTTTCAACGCCGATACCGATTATTGGAGGACCAAAAAAGCCGATACCTATTAAATCGGCAGATTTATTTTATTTTATTTGTAATAATGACAATTACAACAATACTGAATGAACACTTATTTTAACCTAATAGAATACATCAATAAAAATCAATTTAGCCTCAAAGAAATAATGAAACATGTTCAATTTGGTTTAAATAATGCAAAAACAAAGTGTTGGAGAAGAAAGCAAAAGTGCAATATGTGCCATGTAAGAAAGCTAACGTTTAAGTTCCTTGCTCAGAACATATGAAAGCTGGTGGTTCCTTTTAACATGAGTGTTCAATATTCCCAGGTAAGAAGTTTTAGTTTGTAGTTATTGTAGGAATTATAGGACTATTTCTCTCTATACCATTTGTATTTCATCAACCTTTGACTATTGGATGTTCTTATAGGCACTTTAGTAGTGCCAGTGTAACAGTATAGCTACCGTCCCTCTCCTCGCTCCTCCCTGGGCTCGAACCAGCAACACAACGACAACAGCCACCCTCGAAGCAACGTTACCCATGCAGAGCAAGGGAAACAACCACTCCAAGGCTCAGTGCAAGCGAGTGACGTTTGAAACGCTATTAGCGCAAGCTAACTAGCCAGCCATTTCACTTCGGTTACACCAGCCTAATCTCGGGAGTTGATATGCTTGAAATCATAAACAGTGCAATGCTTGAAGAGCTGCTGGCAAAATGCACGAAAGTGCTGTTTGAATGAATGTTTACGCGCCTGCTTCTGCCTACCACCGCTCAGTCAGATACTTAGATACTTGTATGCTCAATCAGATTATATGATTGAGCATTTAGCATGACACGCTAAATAATATCTAGTAATATCAACCATGGGTAGTTAGTTACCTAGTGATTATGATTGATTGATAGTTTTTTTATAAGATACGTTTAATGCTAGCTAGCAACTTACCTTGGCGTACTGCATTCGAGTAACAGGCAGTCAGTCGCCTTGTGGAGTGCAACAAGAGGCAGGTCGTTATTGCGTTGGACTAGTTAACTGTAAGGTTGCAAGATTGGATCCCCCGAGCTGACAAGGTGAAAATCTGTCGTTCTGCCCTTGAACGAGGCAGTTAACCCACCGTTCCTAGGCCGACATTGAAAATAAGAATTTGTTCTTAACTGACTTGCGTAGTTAAATAAAGATTAAATAAAGGTGTAAAAAAAAAAAAAATATCGGCAAAAATCGGTCATTCCGATGAATCGGTCGACCTCTAACTGGTTGCATCACTGCCTGGTATGGCAACTGCTCAGCATCTGACCGCAAGGCACTACAGAGGGTAGTGCGAACGGCCCAGTACATCACTGGGGCCAGGATTCCTGCCTTCCAGGACCTCTATAACAGGTGGTATCAGAGGAAGGCCCTAAAAATGGTCAAAGACTCCAGCCACCCTAGTCATAGACCGTTCTCTCTGCTACCGCACGGCAAGTGGTACCGGAGCGCCAAGTCTAGGTCCAAGAGGCTTCTAAATAGCTTCTACCCCCAAGCCATAAGACCCCTGAACATCTAATCAAATGGCTACCCAGACTATTTGCATTGCCCCCCTCTCCCCCTCTTTTACACCACTGTTACTCTCTGTTGTTATCATCTATGCATAGTCCCTTTAATAACTCTACCTACATGTACATATAACCTCAACTAACCGGTGCCCCCGCACATTGACTCTGTACCGGTATCCCCCTGTATATAGTCTCGCTATTGTTATTTTACTGCTGCTCTTTAATTACTTGCTACTTTTATTTCTTATTCTTATCTGTATTTTTTTAACTGCATTGTTGGTTAGGGGCTCGTAAGTAAGCATTTCACTGTAACCTGTTATATTCGGAGCATGTGACTAATAAAATTTGAATTGATATAATCACGTATATCCTTCCCGCAAATCTGCATGGGTCTCTAAGTAAATAAGATACATCAATAATATTTATAAATTATAAAAAAAGGTACATTACATGACAAGAAGTATGTGGACACCTGCTTGTCAAACATCTCATTCCAAAATCATGGCCATTAATATGGAATTGGTCCCCCCTTTGCTGCTATAACAGCGTCAACACTTCTGTGTGGGGACTTTCTTCCATTCAGCCACAAGAGCATTAGTGAGGTCAAGCACTGATGTTGGGCAATTAGGCCTGGCTCGCAGTCGGCAACCATTTCTGTATGTACCTCGCTTTGTGCACGGGGCATTGTCATGCTGAAACAGGAAAGGGACTTCCACAAACTGTTGCCACAAAGTTGGAAGCACAGAATCATCTACAATGTCATTGTATTCTGTAGTGTTAAGATTTCCCTTCAGTGGAACTAAGGTGCCTAGCCTGAACGATGAAAAACAGCCCCAGACCATTATTCCTCATCCACCAAACTTTACAGTTGCACTATGCATTCGGTCAGGTAGAGTTCTCCTGGCATCCGCCAAACCCAGATTAGTCCGTTGAACTGCCAGATGGTGAAGCGTGATTCGTCATTCCAGTTCCACTGCTGCAGAGTCCAATTGCGGCAAACTTTACACTACTCCAGCTGACGCTTGGCATTGCGCATGGTGATCTTAGGCTTGTGTGTGGCTGCTCGTCCATGGAAATCCATTTCATGAAGCTGTCGACAAACATTTATTGTGCTCACGTTGCTTCCAGAGACAGTTTGGAACTTGGTCGTGAGTGTTGCAACTGACAACAGCGCTAGGCACTTCAGCACTCGGCTGTCCCGTTCTGTGAGCTTGTGTGGCCTACCACTTCGTGGCTGAGCAGTTGTTGCTCCTAAACGTTTCCACTTCACAATAACAGCACTTACAGTTGACCGGGGCAACTCTAGCATGGCAGAAATTTGAGGAACTGACTTGTTGGAAAGCTGGCATCCTATGACGGTGCCACGTTGAAAGTCACTGAACTCTTCAGTAAGGCCATTTTACTGCCAATGTTTGTCTTTGCAGATTGCATGGGAGTGTGTTTGATTTTATGTACCTGTCAGCAACGCGTGTGGCTGAAATAGTCGAATCGACCATTCTAAAAGGGATGTCCACATACTTTTGTATATATAGTGTATGTAAGGACTGGTGTAGGTTGGTGGGCAGGTTTTTTCTGATAAACTTTCATTGCTGGCTGAGAGATCATTGTTTGTAGAACGTTCACCCTGACACACGCAGAGAGAGAACAAGTACCTTAGACTTGACCTGAACACTAAGGTTGTTATATGAAAAATAAATTCTAAGTACGTTTTGAGAACTGAAGTTCCCAATTGAAGTATAAAGAGTACCAAAAAATAGTACAAAAATAAACCCCACCAAAATCCTCACCTGCTTGGCTTCAAAGTGTTTGTCAGAAAAGGTGAGTTTCTCCCTGGAGCCTGATAGGTCTTCATCCCTTTCCTTATCCTGCAATAAAGTATAACATGTCACTCATCAACATCAAAAGCATCTAGAGGAGTTAAAGCCTACTGGATGATATTGTTTAGTTGTCCTTTTTATGTAGTAGGGTGTCCAATCAAAACTGTATATTTTGACCAATGTGTAGATACTCCTCTAAGAAAACCAATGGTACAAACCTCATGTCGTTATCAGAATTCGTTCAAAAGCTATTTGAGTTTTTACCCTTTGTAGGATGGCCAAAATTAGGGTGACTAACTCAATGGAGGACAGAAAAAAAAACAGGTCAAAAATAAGGAACATTTCACAGCTTTATGTCAGCTAAAGTTAAAACCCCAAAGCAGTTGTCATTTTATTTTTAAATAAAAAGTATTCAGAAAGTGTTTAGACCCCTTCACCTTTTCCCATAACGACAAAGCAAAAACAGGTTTTTAGAAATGTTTGTAACATTTATTTTAAAAAATAAAAACAGAAATACATGATAGTTCAGTTAAATTATTTTTCATAAATTTGCTCAAATTGATAAAAAACTGTTTTTTCTTCGTCATCATGGGGTATTGTCTGTAGATTGATGAGGGAAAACATATTTGATCAAGGCTGTAATGAAACAAAATGTGGAAAAATTGAAGGGGTCTGAATACTTTCAGAATGCTTTGTATGTCTAATAAAATCCCCTTATGCGTTTATTTAATGAAAATCATTCCAAAATATATTTGCAATATTTTATTTCCCTGAGCCTCCTTTGGCCCTAGAAATGCTCAGTTTTGATCGTGTGGGCATCAGGAAACAAATTTGAAGATGTTTACATACACAGCCCTGATAGGATGGTCTAGAGCCACCCCCTTACCCAGATGAACAGTCATTGGTTTATTATAATCAGATCACATTACTTTCCAGTTGAACTCGTAATCTTTCTTCTTCAATTCGCAGGGCATAAAACAATATAGAGATATCAATTTTGAGACATGACATGTGGTATTTTTATATTTTAGTATACACTTTTCATAGTAATGCAAAATTAATATGAAAAGCTTCTCACAAAAACAAGTGTATCTCAGTGAAATGTCAACGGAGCACTGAGCATACCCCAAGCGTTTTATTTTCAAATGCTTTTACATTTAATTCAGTTAGTGTCAAGCTAATTTAGCTTTTTGTGACGAATGTTTTTTTGAAGACAACCCCCACAACATGTAATATCCTCAAAAGTTGTTGCGAGAAAGCTGCACCGCTCTGTCAACAGAGCTCGGTGCTTATTGTCTGATGTAGTACATTACGAAATCCGAATTTGTTGATATAATGTTCATCAAATGTTAGTGAAAGACCCCAATGAACGATTCAGAACGTGAATCATCATATTTGTCTTGGTTAAATGTACTTTCTAACATAAGGAAGTAAAATGTCATCAAAGCTCGTTTTCACCGACTCTGGATAGAGTGGGTGGACACCCTACGTATGTAATGGACTAACTGAGTCAAATAATTATACAGAGAATTAGTACAGGTACAAGCAAATAGTATAAATCAACGTTAAGCAGAAATCATAAAAGTAAAATGAGGACTATGCTAAGTTTATGGGTAAGACTCGCCTTCGAGGTCTTTTCCGAGAGACTGGCAGTGCTGGCTGAGAGATCACTGTGAGTAGATAGGTCATCCAGATTACCCTAAAAGACACAAAGATGACAATATGCATTTTAGGTTTACCTGTGACTATCAATGTTGCCACGTGAAAAACGACTATACCGTTACAAGGTTGTTTACTGTTTCTGTTAGGTAAACTATACCTCTGAAGAGACATCACACTCACCTGAGAATGTGTCTTAGCCCCCAGGGGCTTGGAGGATTTTCTAAACATTCCACTGAACACTCCCCCCTTCTCCTGTAAAATAAGGGCAGGTCAGTGGTGATCCTACTGTATGCCATTGGAAATAGTCAAATGAGGAATCTGTTAACTGAAGACTAACCTTAGTGTTGATGTTGACAATGAGACTGTCATCGCTGCCTCGCCTGGATGAAAGCTCACTGTCTGTTGACAAATAATCCTGAGACACAGTAAACAGTACATGTGTTCTAAAAATACATATACTTGTGCATAAAAACATTTTTCATACAATATCCTCCAATTACTGAAACATATCAGTTAAGATAATATACACTGAGTCTGAAACATTAAGGACACCTTCTCTTTCCATGACACAGACTGACCAGGTGAATCCAGGTGAAAGCTACAGTATGATCCCTTATTGATGTCACTTGTTAAATCCACTTCAAATCAGTGTAGCTGAAGGGGAGGAGACAGGTTAAAGAAGGATTTTTAAGCCTTGAGACATGGACACACACACCTGAGCATGTGTTACATCTTGGGAAGGCTTGGGAGACTTCTTTAAAATTCCTTTGAACATCCCTCCTTTCTCCTGAAAAAAAAGTAGGAGGCAAGTTGATAATTTTGCCCATTGATCAATGAGCAGTGATGAAAGTCTCCCCCAGCCTCACACATACCTTAGTGTTGTTGTCGAGGCTGACGTTGCTGGCTGAGAGCTCAGTGTTTACAGACAAATGATCCTATCAATAGGATGTATGTTAAGTCAATACAGTCAGACTTCATCAAATCAAGATGTAGATACATTGTAATAGTTTAACATATTTATCATTATCACCTGCACAGGTACTGAGTGTTCTGCTGGTTTAGAGGATCTTTTGAACATCCCACTGAATTTTCCTCCTTTTTCCTGGGAAAGAGTGGGGTAAGAGTAGAAATCAATGACTGTATATATGAATGGACAAAGCCATCGATCACGTGACACCATTCATTCCTATTTGAAGCCTCAATGGCTGCAGTCCAAACAAGTTAATTTTACCCCCTCAGCCATCGCCCTAGCCACTTTCCCTTGGGGAGATCCCCCTCGAAACTGGATGCAGTTTGATTGCCAACTTAATTAAGTGGAGGTCAAATTCACAAACATTGCTCCCTCTGCCCTCGAGTTAGAGAGTGAAGAACTTTGATAACTTGTTTGATAAACTGTGGGTCTTGTTATCAAACTGAATAACTGAATAACTGAAGTTGAAGGCCGACTGAGGTACTGCAGGCTGCCATTAGCAACTAAATTATCCTTATAACTTCATCTGTGTGCAATTTTTAAAGAATCTGTTCAAGAACATACATCTGGTGTATTACAAGAAACGATTGGTTTCATGATTGTCTTTGAATATATACAGTGCCTTGCGAAAGTATTCGGCCCCCTTGAACTTTGCGACCTTTTGCCACATTTCAGGCTTCGAACATCAAGATATAAAACTGTATTTTTTTGTGAAGAATCAACAACAAGTGGGACACAATCATGAAGTGGACATTTATTGGATATTTCAAACTTTTTTAACAAATCAAAAACTGAAAAATTGGGCGTGCAAAATTATTCAGCCCCTTTACTTTCAGTGCAGCAAACTCTCTCCAGAAGTTCAGTGAGGATCTCTGAATGATCCAATGTTGACCTAAATGACTAATGATGATAAGTACAATCCACCTGTGTGTAATCAAGTCTCCGTATAAATGCACCTGCACTGTGATAGTCTCAGAGGTCCGTTAAAAGCGCAGAGAGCATCATGAAGAACAAGGAACACACCAGGCAGGTCCGAGATACTGTTGTGAAGAAGTTTAAAGCCGGATTTGGATACAAAAAGATTTCCCAAGCTTTAAACATCCCAAGGAGCACTGTGCAAGCGATAATATTGAAATGGAAGGAGTATCAGACCACTGCAAATCTACCAAGACCTGGCCGTCCCTCTAAACTTTCAGCTCATACAAAGAGAAGACTGATCAGAGATGCAGCCAAGAGGCCCATGATCACTCTGGATGAACTGCAGAGATCTACAGCTGAGGTGGGAGACTCTGTCCATAGGACAACAATCAGTCGTATATTGCACAAATCTGGCCTTTATGGAAGAGTGGCAAGAAGAAAGCCATTTCTTAAAGATATCCATAAAAAGTGTTGTTTAAAGTTTGCCACAAGCCACCTGGGAGACACACTAAACATGTGGAAGAAGGTGCTCTGGTCAGATGAAACCAAAATTGAACTTTTTGGCAACAATGCAAAACGTTATGTTTGGCGTAAAAGCAACACAGCTGAACACACCATCCCCACTGTCAAACATGGTGGTGGCAGCATCATGGTTTGGGCCTGCTTTTCTTCAGCAGGGACAGGGAAGATGGTTAAAATTGATGGGAAGATGGATGGAGCCAAATACAGGACCATTCTGGAAGAAAACCTGATGGAGTCTGCAAAAGACCTGAGACTGGGACGAAGATTTGTCTTCCAACAAGACAATGATCCAAAACATAAAGAAAAATCTACAATGGAATGGTTCAAAAATAAACATATCCAGGTGTTAGAATGGCCAAGTCAAAGTCCAGACCTGAATCCAATTGAGAATCTGTGGAAAGAACTGAAAACTGCTGTTCACAAATGCTCTCCATCCAACCTCACTGAGCTCGAGCTGTTTTGCAAGGAGGAATGGGAAAAAATGTCAGTCTCTCGATGTGCAAAACTGATAGAGACATACCCCAAGCGACTTACAGCTGTAATCGCAGCAAAAGGTGGCGCTACAAAGTATTAACTTAAGGGGGCTGAATAATTTTGCACGCCCAATTTTTCAGTTTTTGATTTATTAAAAAAGTTTGAAATATCCAATAAATGTCGTTCCACTTCATGATTGTGTCCCACTTGTTGTTGATTCTTCACAAAAAAAATACAGTTTTATATATTTATGTTTGAAGCCTGAAATGTGGCAAAAGGTCGCAAAGTTCAAGGGGGCCGAATACTTTCGCAAGGCACTGTATATTGTGTCACCATTTTTTAGGAAATCATGATGAAAGTGGACATTTTGGGCCCTTTTTAGACCTATACATGTCTCCTGTAAGACCCTATGGTCTGTGAACCGTACATGATACAGACAACATCTTGGTGTCATTATACTCCTTATAGTGGGCTCTAACATATGGAGTAGGTCTTGATGCAGACTTTTTTTTCCACATTCATTTATTCAACATTCAAAATATTAATATCTCAAATGTACAACTTCTGTGTGTTAATTTCAAGACATTGTTTGGAACAATATACTCTACAAGTACATCAAATGTCCAGAGTTGGCTCTAGGCTAATTTTGAAGGTATGATACATTTTATGAGCACCACCAACACAGTGAATGGGAAAATGGATTCAAAGGGAACTCCTTCCGCTGGTGATTGGCTGAATGTGCAATCCTAAAGGAGGGTTGTGATTGGTTAATGACTTATAGGGCTCTATTTCAACAAACCTAACGCAATGGTAAATCTAAGCACTGGTGGTAGCGCTATAGGTCCAGGTGTGTCAGAAATATTTTTGCTGATTTCACATCCATTATTATGGGCGCAATAGCTGGCGGTGGCGCAAAAGCGCTGGGTTTTGATGAATAAACAAGTTGTAGGTGTGAGGGGGACTTGGCCACTCACTGGCCAATCAAGGCTTTCCATGGCTTAATAATGCATGTTTTTGTCTCAAGTTCTGTAGGTCTTTGCATTGTCATCAACTCCAATTTGGCTGGGGGCACAGGATATTCTCATCCTAGTCCATGGTGGATTGATACTACACTCTGTTAAATTGCATAGGCTACAGTAAAGAGTGATAGCAAATGCACAAAAAACAAATAACATGCAGTGTTTGCTCAGTATGTTTGAAGTGTTGACAGTCAACAGTGTTGTAATAGTTTGTTTCAAGTTAAATGGAAAACAAGCAATTGTTACAGGAAAATAACTTCAGATGATCTCATATCTCTTTCCACGATGGGCATATAGTCTACATCAGGAGTGTCAAACTAATTCCATGGAGGGCCTAGTGTCTGCGGGTTTTTGCTTTTCCTTTCAATTAAGCCCTAGACAATGAGGTGAGGGGAGTTCCTTAGTAATTAGTGACCTTAATTCATCAATCAAGTACAAGGGAGGAGCGAAAACCCACAGACACACACCTTAGTGGAATGAGTTTGACACGTGTGGCCTACATGGACGTTTTTACACACATCCAAAATAATAACAGGAGCTGGCTACAATAACGTAATAGCCTACATGGATAAAAAGGGGATGTTTGGCTGCTGCCGAACTTGAACTTTTAATAAAGCTTTGGTAATTAAGATTTACTTAAAAGCGGTATCATGAGCTAAACACTTTATGGTCTATAGTTTTGACTACTTGACAAATGGATTGGGCATGACCAAAAAAACTGCCTTCATTGAGAGGAGGGGAAGCTACGCTTGGTTTTTAATGAAATTAAACAAAAAATTGTGAAAAAAAACCCATTTGTTTTCAATTTTTACAGGCACAAAAAAGCACATCTCTTGTTCCATGTGCATATGGGCACTGTGCGTCACGGTTGGAAAGGTTGCGCTTCCGTTGTCAAAATCCATGCCATAATCAACCACGTTAC
Organism: Oncorhynchus mykiss; assembly: GCF_057628025.1. Lineage (NCBI taxonomy): Eukaryota > Metazoa > Chordata > Actinopteri > Salmoniformes > Salmonidae > Oncorhynchus > Oncorhynchus mykiss. The sequence continues at coordinate 11,311,084 of NC_143049.1, forward strand.
TGCTAAAACCAGCTTTAGGTTGGTTTTTAAATATCCCCACCAATGAATACTGAAATTGGAACTTTGGCACACGGTTTTAAGGACACAGCTCAGATATTTCCACCCCTCTCACCTTAGCGCAAGCGAGCTTATATAAAACAGGTACATTATCAATCCTGGCGCTAGGGTTTGAAAATATACTGAACAAAAATATAAAACGCAACATACAATATTTTCAAAGATTTGACCGAATACAGATATGCATCTGTTGGTCACAGATATAGTACCTTCAGTATCTGGTGTGACCACCATTTGCATCATGCATCACGACACATCTCCTTTGCATAAAGTTGATCAGGTTGTTATTTGTGGCCTGTGGAATGTTGTCCCACTCCTCTTCAATGGCTGTGCAAAGTTGCTGGCGGGAACTGGAACACGCTGTCGTACACGTCGATGCAGATCATCCCAAACATGCTCAATGACATGGGCCTCTCGTCACGGTATCTTTGTGCATTCAAATTGCCATCGATAAAATGCAATTGTGTTCATTGTCTGTAGCTTATGCCCATACTGTACCATGACCCAACCGCCAAACATGGGGCACTCTGTTCACAACGTGGACATCAGCGAACAGCTCCCCCGACACAACACCATACAGGTGGGTCTGCGGTTGTGAGGCTGGTTGGACATACTGCCAAATTCTCTAAAATTACATTGGAAGCGGCTTATGATAGAGAAATTAACATCAAATTCTCTGGCAACAGCTCTGCTGGACATTGCACGCTCCCTCAAAACTTGAGACATCTGTGGCATTGTGTTGTGTGACAAAACTGCACATTTTAGAGAAGCCTTTTATTGTCCCCAGCACAAGGTGCACCTGTGTAATGATCTTGCTGTTTAACTTCTTATGGCTGGGGGGCAGTATTGAGTAGCTTGGATGAATAAGTTGTCCAAAGTAAACGGCCTGCTCCTCAGTCTCAGTTGCTAATATATGCACATTATTATTAGTATTGAATAGGAAACACTAACGTTTCTAAAACTGTTTGAATGATGTCTGTGAGTATAACAGAACTCATATAGCAGGCAAAATCCTAAGGAGAAATCAAAACAAGAAGTGAGAAATCTGAGCTTAGTATGTATTCAGAGTCCAAAATGAAATCCCCTTGAGATATTGATGATGTTGCACTGCCTAGGGGTTCCACTAGATGTCAACCATCAATAGAAATCTGAAAGAGACTTCTACGTTGTTATGGGACTGAATGAGAGCAGAATCTATCAGGTGACTGGCAGTCAGCCATTTTCTGATCACGCTTATTCCTCATGGAACCCACTTGCGTTCCATTGCTCATGAAGACACGAAGGAATACTCCGGTTGGAACTTTATTGAAGCCATATGTTAAAAACCTGTTAAGGATATGGCAGACATATGCCCCCTTTGGAGGGATTGGGTACCCCTAGTAAACTGAAAAAAATCTGTCAAAAATTGCTAATATATGCATATAATAATTATTATTGGATAGAAAACACTCTAAAGCTTCTAAAACCGTTGGAATTATGTCTGTAAGTATAGCAGAACTCACAGGGCAGGCATTCTTCCAAACTAGTTTTTGTGGTCATGAAAGTTGGAGCAACTTTGACGTCATCGCCCCCACCCTTCCCAACCAGTTATGATTCTGGGGACTTTCTATGTCTTCCACTAGATGTCCTCATTCAGTAGAGCTTTAAATCGTTCAAATCCCGCGAGAATTGGCCCTATGGGAGTGATTTGAGTAAGTGCCACGAGAAAAAAACCTGTGCGTTAGGGCGCAAATTGGTCACAGCCATTCCTTTGTTCCAGTACTCAGGAAAAGGACAGACGACGAACGGTTGAATTGAAATTTGTTTTGTGTGTTTAAAACATCATAAAGCTTGCTTCTGCACTTAGTTTGACCTGTTTAGTCGACATATAATATGTAATTTTGATGCGCAACTTTTCCGGACCAGAGGACATTTTGGGTGCATTTCAGCTGATGTTATTAGCAGTAGCTAATACAAAGACGCAAGACTTGAAACCAAACGATGTATTGGGTAAGTATGAAGCCTTCCAGAACATTCTGAACAAAGACCATCGAAGGTAAGGGAATATTTATGCTGAAATCTGTGTTTCTGTTGACTCCAACATTACGGAGAAATGTAGCTTGTATCTGAGCGCCGTCTCAGAATATTGCATAGTGTGCGATTTCTGTAACGTTAAAAAGAAATGTAACAAAGCGACTGCATAAAGAAGCAGTGTATCTTTCTAACTATATGTAGAACATGTATATTTAGTCACAGTTTATGATGTCTATTTACGTTATCTTGCCGCGCTACCTAGATTTCCTGCGGACATTTTTGAGTAATTTCTGAACATGAACTCAATGTAAATGGACATTTATGGATATAAATGGCATATTATTGAAAAAAAAAATGTACTGTGTAACATGTCCTATTACTGTCATCTGATGAAGATTTTCAAAAGGTTAGTGAATGATTTATTTTTTAATCCTGCGTTTGTTGATTGCATGTTTTGGCTATTCAAATGAGCTGTGTCTGGTGGTGGTTTGACATATATATATATATGTGCTATGCTTTCGCCGTAAAACATTTTAGAAATCTGACTTGCTGGCTAGATGAACAAGGTGTTTATCTTTCATTTGAGCTATTGGACTTGTTAATGTGTGGAGGTTAAATATTTCTAAGAATATTTTTGCGTTCCATGCGCCACCGTTTCAGCTGAACGTGGGAGGGTTGATTCCCAAATGGGAACCAATATCTTTAACAAGTTAAAAACATCCTAATGATTGATTCTGTACTTAGTTTGAAATGTTTCTTCAACCTGTAATATAACTTTTTAAAGTTTTTGTCCGATGTAACGCTGACCAGAATGAGCGTTTGGATATGTATACCAAACGCGCTAACAAAAGAAGGTATTTGGACATAAATAACGGATATTATCGAACAAAACAAACATTTATTGTGGACCTGGGATTCCTGGAGTGCTTTCTGACGTAGATCAAAGGTAAGGGAATATTTATCACGTCATTTCTTGTTTATGTTGGCGCCATCATTGCGGCTATTGTGATTTTTACTTCTGAGCGCCGTCTCAGATTATTGCATGGGTTTATTTTTCCATAAAGTTTTTTTGAAATCTGACACAGCAGTTGCATTAAGGAGAGGTATATCTATAATTCCATGTGTATAACTTATATTATCTACATTTATGATGAGTATTTCTGTTTGATGTGGCTATGCAAAATCACTGGATGTTTTTGGAACTAGTGAATGTAACGCGCCAATGTAAACTCATATTTTGATAAATATTAACTTTATCAAACAAAACATACATGTATTGTGTAACATGAAGTCCTATGAGTGTCATCTGATGAATATGATCAAAGGTTAGTGATTCATTTTCTCTATTTGTGGTTTTTATGACTGTCTGGAAAATCTTTTGCTGGAAAAATTGCTGTGTTTTTCTGTGGCTATGTGTTGACCTAACAATCGTTTGTGGTGCTTTTGCTGTAAAGCATATTTGAAAATCGGACATTGGTGGGATTAACAACGAGATTAGCTTTAAAATGGTATGAGATACATGTATGTTTGAGGAATTTTAATTGAGATGTTTGATGTTTTGAAATTGGCGCCCTGCACTTTCACTGGCTGTTGACATATCGCTCCCGTTAACAGGATTGCAGCCATAAGAAGTTTAATCAGCTTCTTGATATGCCACACCTGTTAGGTGGATGGATTATCTCGGCAAAGGAGAAATGCTCACTAACAGGGATGTAAACACATTTGAGAGAAATAAGCTTGGAACATTTCTGGGATCTTTTATTTCAGCTCATGAAACATGGGACCAACACTTTACATGTTGCATTTATATTTTTGTTCAGTGTAGAAGAACAACTGCTGTAACAGGTCGAAATTGCAAACAAGCATGCATTTGATAATTGTGCTCACTTAAGCCAGCCGAAAATAGAGCCCATTATGTCAGTTTCTGTGTACAGTGTCTTTAGAAAGTATTTACACCCTTCGACATTTTCCACATGTTACAGCCTGAATGTAACATTGATTACATTTAGATTTGTGTCACTGATCTACACACACACACACAATACAGTTTTGAAATTAATAAAAAAGTGAATCTGTAATGTCTTCAGTCAATAAGTATTCAACCCCTTTGTTATGGTGAGCCTAAATAAGTTCAGCAGTAAAAATATACTTAACAAATCGCACAATAAGTTGTATGGACTCATTTCCTGTTCAATAATAAGGGTTAACATGATTTTTGAAAAACTACCCCATCTTTGTACCCCACACATACACTGATCTGTAAGGTTCCTCAATCTAGAAGTGAATTTCAAGCACAGATTCAACCACAAAGACCAGAGGGGTTTCAATACCTTGCAAAGAAGGGCATCTTTTGGTATGTGTAAAAAATTACATAAATAAAAAGCAGACACCACCTTTCAGCATGGTGAAGTTATTAATTAGGCTATTGGATGGTGTATCAATACACCCAGTCACTACAAAGATACAGGTGTCCTTCCTAACTCAGTTGCTGGATAGGAAGCAAACTGCTCAGGGATTTCACCATGAGGCCAACGGGGATTTTAAAACGGTTACAGAGTTTAATGGTTGTGATATGAGAAAACAGAGGATGGATCAACAACATTGTAGTTACTCTACAATATTAACCTAAATGAAAGAGTGACAAGAAGGAAGCATGCAGAATAAAAACTATTGCAAAACATGCATCTTATTTGCAACAAGGCACTTAAGTAATACTGCAAAAAAGGTGGGAAATAAATGAGCCTTTTATCCTGAATACAAAGCATTATGTTTGGGGAAAATTCAACACAATACTGAGTACACTCTTCATATTTGAAGCATGGTGGTGGCTGCATCATGTTATGGGTATGCTTGTCATCAGCAAGGACTAGGGAGTTTTTTAGGGGGGGGGGGGGGGGGGATAAACCGAATAAAGCTATACGCTCAGAGGAAAACCTAGTTCAGTCTGCTTTCCAACAGACACTGGGAGACTAATTCAACTTTCAGAAGGACAAAAACCTAAAACACAACGCCAAATCTACACTGGATTTGCTTACCAAGATGACATTGAATGTTCCTGAGTGGTTTAGTTAGTTTTAACTTAAATCAGCTTGAAACTCTATGGCAAGACATGAGAATGGCTGTCTAGCAATGAGCAACAATCAACGTGATAGAGCTTGAAGAATGTATATATTTTTTTAAAGGGCAAATATTGTACAATCCAGGTGTGCAAAGCTCATAGAGACTTACCCAAAAAGACTCAGTTGTAATAGAAATGTGCTTCTAAGTATTGACTCAGGGGTGTAAATAGTTATGTAAGTTATATATTTTTGTATGAATACTTTCTGAAGGCACTGTATAAAATGGGTCATATCATTAAAAGTACCAGAGCCCCCACACTGAAAATGTGACATGTTTGAAGAGTATATTGTCACAAACAATATGTCTAAAGGGGTGCTTTTGAGATACTAATACAGTATTAATATTCTTTATGTTGAATAAATGAAGGTATGAAAAAAAAGGAAAAGCACGTCAAACATCCTTCCTCCCAATGAAGTTACTATGTGAGAATGCTGATGAAGGCTGCCAACGAAACGAGGTCCATTTGTTTTGCATTTGTCCTGCAAAAAAATAAATATATACAGTACATTAAAACGTAAAGAATATTTCAGTGAGTGTGGGTTTTTCCTTTCTTCAAGTACTATGTGATGATTGCCAGAACAATCTGTGATAGGAAAAATATTCAGGCTACGCTGGTGTGGAATTTTTAATAGTGGTATTAAAGACCAATCTATTACACTTTTTCCCCTACAGTAACTGTCCTTCCAGATTTCTATGAAATATGACCAATAATTCATTACAATTAAAGAGAGTTTTCCTTCCAACTTTTTTTAATTGGGTATGTTGAATAGCAGCTTTTGTGTGTTGGAATGGTGTGGGCGTACCCCAACAACTGTCATACCTTCTCCCACTCCCTGGCACTCGAGGGCGCTAGACGGTCCATCATTACCATACACACACCTGTCACCATCGTTACATGCATCAGCGCTTCATTGGACTCACCTGGACTCCATCACTTTATTGACTGCCTCCTCTATATCTGTCTATTCCTCAGTTTGATCCCCGTGTCAGCATTAATGTCGTTATATTTCCCTTGTCCAGACGCTCTCCGTGGTTTGTTTCCTATCTGTTTTTTCATTAAATCTTCACTCCCTGTACTTGCTTCTCGTCTTCCAGTGTCTGTCCTTACAACGACAGTAGATCGCTGATTGGCCAGTTCATGACATCATCCTCTGAGGCAAAAGCAATCATTTTCTCAACGGTCTGTTTGAGATACAAATTTGAGGTGGGGTTGAATTTTTTGTCTTTTTTTATGCTTTTTTTCTTTATCATTTTTTTTCGATAAACTTCAACAACTGAACTAAGAACGTCTCCTTTTACCTTTTTAGTCTAGTTTTTTATTTTCTAGTCTGAACTCAGTCTCTTAACTGAGCACTCTTTTGTTTCTGTTTATTTACAGGTCAAGTTTTTTTAGGAACCATACGGATCCTTTCAGGGTACCTGCTCTGCAGGCTTTCGTGGCAATCTTTGAGTTCACTGGAGCTGGTAAGTTTCCAGTTTCCAGTGCTGGTTGAGCAACTTGACTTGTGCTGAGGTTGCTGTGTGGGAACATTGGTGAGTGGTCAGGACTGGAGCGGTCTGTTGGGCAGAGCCGGGCGGCCCTATACGCAAGTTGTGTAGGGCCCTGCAAATTACGCAAGGGCCCCGTCTCCCCTTCGTGTCAATGTTTACAACTTCGATGAGAGGATGAGGCAGAACTATCCTTCTGGTCACAAAAAGAGAAAACCACAGTGAATTGTGGGAAGAGCAATCAGACGGTCAACGATCCTGTGGCCAAAGTGGAGGCACAAGCACTTGCAGAGGAAGTTGGGTTCTACCGCTACTTGATTTTCTGTGTCGTATGGGGTGTGATACTGACAATGACAAACAAGGTGAACAAGCTCCTCTAATCCACCTCAATGCAGTTGGATATCGCAGGGAATTTAATCTCAAATGCAAAGGCCTCCCTCTGTACATAACTGGACAACAGCCAAAAGTATTTATGAAGAAATGAATGTGGAGGCTGTTCTGAAAGAGAAGAGATTGAGAAACAGCCAGAGGAATTTCAGCTATGAGGCTCCTGATGAACCAGTGACAGACGCACTGAAAAACCTTTGGAGTCAACTACTTCAACATTGTGGTCGACTCTTGGATGAGAGATTTGAAACACTCAACCAGGTGAAAACCAAATATGGAGTGCTGCTGAACTTCAGCACTGCTTCTCAAATGTCCAGTGAATCTTTAAAGGGTCACTGCATGGAAGTTGTAAACACTGACCTAGGGACCTCTGAGGTACCGGAAAAAGGAGATCATCTTGTCATCGCATTTGCATAGTGGCATAGAGCAGTAGAGTCACACATGGATACCATTTTTAGTGGCCTAGAGTCTGAGGAAAAATGTGGCCTTTCATAAACGCATTTCATGCAATTCTACATGACTGGAGACTTTGGCATAATCTTTTTAATCTCCGACTTCCAACGTCAGTGCGTTCAAGACAACTGGGAAGGGGAAGAAAAAATTAGCTCCAACTGGGAAAATTAGTTTTGAACGGTCATCCAACTCGGAATTCGAAATGACAGGCTACTTTGACATTGACAAACTGAGATCAATGAAAACAGCCTTGTCTTAAATCCATCAATTGCCTAGGCGTATGGAGACATATTGTAGGCTACACTATGAGGAGGAAATGTGTCTTAAGCTTTTCAGTTTCACTGACTCACCGCAGCTCACTGGCTGGTGATGGACGATGCACTAGTGCCATAAGCCTCTCTCCCGTTTTACTTTGTAAAACAAAAAGCCTATTTAGAAGTTGATCAAATATTTTGGTATATGCTATTCTGAATTATTTAATTTATTTCTGAACAGACATCAGTAACTCTATCAGGGGTGCTCCCAAACCCTTTGCGCAGCTATGATTCTATAAGGAAATAAATTATGAAGTGCAATGCTGGAGAGAGGAGAGTTTCAGGCTAATTCATGTCTATCGGGAGAGAGATCATAGAATGTGAATCTCGTTCCAGGTCTGTGAGAGACAGGCCTGCTTCTCACATGGCCACGTGTTGGTGTCTAACATAGGCTACAATGTTGCGCAAACTTTAAGCCCTAGCCAACCCGAATCAACACAACAATATCAGAAAAAGAGAGAAAAAAAAATCATGCCTTGAGAGGTACCGGCTCTGGCCAAATAGTTCCCGAAATGTAACAGTCCAAAAAGGAGAGGTGGATCCAGCGCTCGATGTCGCAGGTCTACTAACCACTGGTCCTGGCAACCATCACGCACACCTGCTCCCAATTGTTATGCACACCTGGACTCATCATCACCTTGATTACTCTCCCTTTATTTAGCCCTCAGTAATCAGGCAGTTTTGGTCACATTCAGTACACCTGCCTTATTCTTATCATTAAACTCACCTTCTGCACCTGCTTCCTGACTCCCAGCATATATGTTACACAAATTAAGTACTGGCTGTTTGAGGCGGGATGGTAGGTGGGAAGAAGGGTCTGCTTGATGCCATTGTTTTTCAGGAATTGTTTCAAATCGGAAGACACCAGCTGGGGTCCATTGTCTGAGATTATTTTTTTTGCACGATCTGTAGGCTGCGAACAGCCTTTGTAGCTTTTTGATGAGGTTTGCTGATGTCACGTGAATAACTTCCAAACACTTTGAATAGCTGTTGATGATCTCTAAAAAGGTTCTGCTTGTCCTTTTCAGTGAAACAAATGTGAATTCTCTAAGGGTGAAGTGGTGCGACAGCCGGCATCTTCTGTACTGTTTGGCAGATTTGGCAACTCTGCACTTCCTTCCGAATGTCACTGTCCAACTCTGGCCATCAGATGTAGCTACGGGCTAAGGCCTTCATACGACAGATGCCAGGACAACTCGTGTCTTCTCACAAAGTATGGTTTCACCTGTCACGTAGCATGGCCACCCATTTACTGTGAGCCACACTGCTGAGTACAGGATCTTTTCTTGTACTTTGCAAAAATTGGCAGCTCATCCACATGTGGGAAGCTGTGATGTCTGTCTTCTCTTGGTAGTCCTGACAACACGTCCGTGTTACTGTGAACAGATGACTTTCTGTATTCGATGTCGTCGTTCGACATGAGTGAGTGCCATCTTTGCATTCTCAATGCTGCTAAGGTTAGAACAGCAGACTTGCGTCCCAAGATAGCCAGAAGAGGCTTTTGGTCTGTAATCAACATGAACTTTTGTCCGTATAGATACTTATGTCATTTCTTGACTCCGAAGATTGGCAGGGCCTCTTTTTCAATCTGGGCCTAGTTATTCTCTGTGTCCAATAGTGTCAGCAAAGCAAACGCAATGGGGTTTTATTCTCAGTTGTCCATGATGTGGGAGATCAGTGCCCACACCGTAGAGTGATTCCTTGTAGGTCCATAACCAACTAAAAAAAAGGTAAGTAGCACTTGAGACACCGTGGCTAAGGTGACGATACTTGCACAGCCCAAGGTGAGTGTTGATTGTCAGGTTTTTCTCAGAATCTGCATCCAACTGGTAGGCGTGCAAGGGATCCAACTTGCTGACTTGCTGTACATCCAGCAGGTTGAGCGACTAAGTCCTCACTGTGCTTGGTAAGGGATAAGCCTCTTTCACACTCTGGTTGATGGTGGCTTTATAATCGTTACACTCTTTGGAACGAATTTGGTGATCTTTGTTTCCTCGAGCATATCCAACTCGTTGTCCACAGCTTCCTTCAATGCGTATGACACTATTCTGGAAAATGGACTGAGTGTCAGGGTGTGTTATCATTACTTTGAAATCTTTGCTGCTGGGTGATACTGAAACATACATTTGAATTAATTCGATATGTTCCAAACACCTGTACCGCAAGAATTGAAGTTTCATTTTTATGTGCGTTTGTCTTTTTGGTCTCGTCTCCTTCGCCCCTTTTTGTGCTGTGGGATCTGTGCACCTTCCCACTCACACACAGACACCAAGCCCCACCCCCTGCCACTCACAACAACAGAGATGAAAGACTATCCTGTCTGACAACGAGCAGTTTCAACTCGCTATTTGCATTTGAGGGTTGGTGTGACAATTGGTTATATGGACACCGAAACATATTGGCATTATTTTACTGTAATAAAGGGGAACTTAACCTTAACGATACCCTTTTTATGTCTCAACTCCCAACATTTTTAACAGAGCAGACGGGTGTCAACGAACATGATTGTGGAAAATGAATGTTCAGTTTCTGTTGCGTGTGGCAATGCGGTTCCATGTACCTCTAGCAGTATTTTAGCCACAGACTTGTGCTAGCTGTCTAGTATGTGTTTTATAAATGTGCAATTGTATAAGGAATTGGCAACTCATTCTTAATCTGATAAATAAGCATATTCTTATCCAGGCAGGGCACTAAACAGGCTGTTCAAACTACTCTAGTCTATGTTGTTCAAATTTACACTACCTCCAATGGGAAAAATGGCATTACAAAGAGACATTCCTTGTATGGAAAGGACTTGGATATGCAGTTAGACACAAGGGCCACTGTCTCTCGGGTCTCAGAAGTGTGTTACCAGGATGCTCTGTATCACCTCCCGTTAATGAATACGCAGTTACAAGTGATTACCTACTCAGTTGAGAAAATCCCTTCGCTAGGGTAAGTATATACATCAACACCATCATTCCAGAAACCCTAGACCCACCCCAATTTGCATACCAGATCCACAGATTATGCAATCTCTATTGCACTCCACATTACCCTTTCCCACCTGGACAAAAGGAGCACCTACGTGAGAATGTTGTTCATTGACTACAGCTCAGTATTCAAGACCATAGTGACCTCAAAGCTCATCATTAAACTAAGGAGCTTGGGACTAAACAACTCCCTCTGCAGCTGGATCCTGGACTTCCTGACGGGCCGCCCTCAGGTGGTGAGGTTAGGTAGCAACATCTGCCACGCTGATCCTCAAAACGGAGGCGCTTTAAGGGTGCGTGCTTAGTCCCCTCCTATACTCCCAGTTCACCCACGACTGCGAGGCCAAGCACGACTCCAACACCATTCTTAAGTTTGCCGTTGACAATGGTGGTAGGTCTGATCATCGACAACGATGAAACAGCCTATAGGGAGGAGGTCAGAGACCTGGCAGAGTGGTGCCAGGACAACAACTTCTCCCTCAACGTGATCAAGACAAAGGAGATGATCATGGACTACAGGAGAAGGCGGGCCTAGCACGGCCCCCATTCACATCGATGGGGCTGTAGTGGAGCAGGTTGAGAGCTTCATATTCCTTGGTGTCCACACAAACTATCATGGTCCAAACACACCGAGACAGTCGTGAAGAGGGCACAACACTGCCCATTCCCCCTTGGAGGCTGAAAGGATTTGGCATAGGACCTCAGATCCACAAAAGGGTCTACAGCTGCACTGCCTGGTATGGCAACTGCTCGGCATCCGATCACAATGCTCTACAGAGGGTAGTGCGTATGGCCCAGTACATCACTGGGGCTAAGCTTCCTGCCATCCGGGACCTCTGTACCAGGCGGTGTCAGAGGAGGGCCCTAAAAATGGTCAGACTCCAGCCACCCTAATCATAGACTGTTCTCTCTGCTACCGCACGGCAAGCAGTACCGGAGCACAAAGTCTAGGTCAAAAAGGCTCCTTAACAGCTTTTACCCCCAAGCCGTAGCATTTCTGAACAGTTCATCAAATGGCTACCTGGACTATTTGTATTGACACCCCCCTTTTTTTTTTTACGCTACTGCTACTCGCTGTTTATTATCTATGCATAGTCACTTTACCCCTACCTACATGTCCCACCGCACATTGACTTGGTACCAGTACCCCCTGTATATAGCCTCGTTATTCTTATTTTATTGTGGGACTTTTGTGCTATACTTTAGTTTATTCAGTAAATATTTTCTTAACCCTTATTTTTCTTAACTGCATTGTTGGTTAATGGCTTGTAAAAGTAAGCATTTCACGCTAAAGGTTGTATTTGGCGCATGTGACAAATACAATTTTATTTGATAATGGTATTCGGGCCGAGTCCACTTCAGCTTATCCAGACAGATTAATTTATTCAGGAGTAGGGCCATTTGAGGTTTTTACTCACCAGGTGATGAAATATATATGTAACGGATGTGAAACGGCTAGCTTAGTTAGCAGTGTGCGCTAAATAGCGTTTCAATCGGTGACGTCACTTGCTCTGAGAACTTGAAGTAGTAGTTCCCCTTGCTCTGCAAGGGCCGTGGCTTTTGTGGAGCGATGGGTAACGATGCTTCGAGGGTGACTGTTGATGTGTGCAGAGGGTCCCTGTTTCGCGCCCGGGTATGGGCGAGGGGACGGTTTAAAATTATACTGTTACATATACACTGCTCAAAAAAATAAAGGGAACACTTATACAACACAATGTAACTCCAAGTCAATCACACTTTTGTGAAATCAAACTGTCCACTTAGGAAGCAACACTGATTGACAATAAATTTCACATGCTATTGTGCAAATGGAGTAGACAACAGGTGGAAATTATAGGCAATTGGCAAGACACCCCCAATAAAGGAGTGGTTCTGCAGGTGATAACCACAGACCACTTCTCAGTTCCTATGCTTCCTGGCTGATGTTTTGGTCACTTTTGAATGCTGGCGGTGCTTTCACTCTAGTGGTAGCATGAGACGGAGTCTACAACCCACACAAGTGGCTCAGGTAGTGCAGCTCATCCAGGATGGCACATCAATGCGAGCTGTGGCAAGAAGGTTTGTCTGTCAGCGTAGTGTCCAGAGCATGGAGGCGCTACCAAGAGACAGGCCAGTACATCAGGAGACGTGGAGGAGGCCGTAGGAGGGCAACAACCCAGCAGCAGGACCGCTACCTCCACCTTTGTGCAAGGAGGAGCAGGAGGAGCACTGCCAGAGCCCTGCAAAATGGCCTGCAGCAGGCCACAAATGTGCATGTGTCTGCTCAAACGGTCAGAAACAAACTCCATGAGGGTGGTATGAGGGCCCGACGTCCACAGGTGGGGGTTGTGCTTACAGCCCAACACCGTGCAGGACGTTTGGCATTTGCCAGAGAACACCAAGATTGGCAAATTCGCCACTGGCGCCCTGTGCTCTTCACAGATGAAAGCAGGTTCACACTGAGCACGTGACAGACGTGACAGAGTCTGGAGATGACGTGGAGAACGTTCTGCTGCCTGCAACATCCTCCAGCATGACCGATTTGGCGGTGGGTCAGTCATGGTGTGGGGTGGCATTTCTTTGGGGGGCCGCACAGCCCTCCATGTGCTCGCCAGAGGTAGCCTGACTGCCATTAGGTACCGAGATGAGATCCTCAGACCCCTTGTGAGACCATATGCTGTTGCGGTTGGCCCTGGGTTCCTCCTAATGCAAGACAATGCTAGACCTCATGTGGCTGGAGAGTGTCAGCAGTTCCTGCAAGAGGAAGGCATTGATGCTATGGACTGGCCCGCCCGTTCCCCAGAGATGAATCCAATTGAGCACATCTGGGACATCATGTCTCGCTCCATCCACCAACGCTACAAAGACTGTCCAGGAGTTGGCGGATGCTTTAGTCCAGGTCTGGGAGGAGATCCCTCAGGAGACCATCCGCCACCTCATCAGGAGCATGCCCAGGCGTTGTAGGGAGGTCATACAGGCACATGGAGGCCACACACACTACTGAGCCTCATTTTGACTTGTTTTAAGGACATTACATCAAAGTTAAATCAGCCTGTAGTGTGGTTTCCCACTTTAATTTTGAGTGTGACTCCAAATCAAGACCTCCATGGGTTGATACATTTGATTTGAATTGATAATTGTGTGATTTTGTTGTCAGCACATTCAACTATGTAAAGAAAAAAGTATTTCATTCATTCAGATCTAGGATGTGTTATTTTAGTGTTCCCTTTATTTTTTTGAGCAGTGTATATTTTTTTTAATCAAAGAAATGTGATATTTCACCTCCAATTCAGCGAATTTGATAGGTAAAATAAAAGCAAACATTTGTGACAGTCTCTGGTCCTATAGCTATCAGAGATGGTCCCTAATTTAGAGAATCTCTGATACTTCTGCTTTTACTACAGGCTATGACAGTGTTTTTTTGTAGTTTGCAGTCCATCCCATTTGAAAGTGCACATTCACTTCCATAAAATTTGTTCTAGGTACCAGCATGTAAGATGATTTTTTTTTTTCAACCTTTATTTAACTAGGCAAGTCAGTTAAGAACAAATTCTTATTTTCAATGACAGCCTAGGAACAGTGGGTTTAACTGCCTGTTCAGGGGCAGAACGACACATTTGTACCTTGTCAACTCGGGGATTTGAACTTGCAACCTCTGCCGCCCCATGTACAATGATACAGGATACCCTTACAAAAAATGATTTGCCGTAAAACTGCAGTACAATTAAATAATCGTGGTTTAATTAATGATATCTGATAGCTTATTATGTGTTGGCTTCTAATGGTAATATTTTGTCAGTGTTAGCTAATTGCACTGTTTATTGTGCTGCATGTTTCTTCTGTTCCACTGAATGCTGTTTGGATGTTCTAATACGACTAACTACATTTTTCAGAATTGAACAAATAACACTTAGGTCTGTCTTTTGGTCTTTCAATATCCTACTACAATCCACCAGGATTTTCACAACCCTATTTTTAATCACATTTATTCCCATAAATAATCAGTCAAATTATTGCACCTGAATTTGACCCTGAAAATATGACTATATTTTCCCTTAACGCTTTTAAGCAATTAACATAATACGTGCAGTCATTTTATTTTAATTTTAGTAGCTAAATAAGGAGGTATGCATATCAGGCTAGATCACATCCGGCCTTGATTGGGAGTCCCATAGTGCGGCGCACAATTGGCCCAGCGTCGTCCAGGTTTGGCCGGGGTAGGCCGTCATTGTAAATAAGAAAATCAGTTCCTGATGATTACAGAATAGGATACCGTTTTCCTATCCCTGCTCCCCCTCAACACTCATTCCAACATTACTTTTTTTGCAGGAATCTTCTAGCTTGGATGCCAGGATGGAGGAGGGAACATAGGGAAGGAGTACAGATGTCATCCAGCCGGCTGACTAAGAAATGTAAATAGCATATGTTTTGCTCTCTCTATGTCTCTGTCGATCTCTCTCTCTCTCTCTCTCTCTCTCTATGTCTCTGTCTGCCAGACTGCTGAGGGGCAACATAGTCAATGAACTTGCTAGGCTAAGTCTAACTTAGTGAAGGCCTTAGGTAATGGTTAATCGTGATTCCTCTCGGTCTTTACAGTTCCTGAAACATGTCAATGACCTAATGCATGGCCCACTCCGTTACCAGTGACCTATTCTGCCACATCCTAGGGAAAGGAGAGAGCAGCACCACTACTACTCCTTAAATCCAGTCATTGACAATAAGTTTTGTGCAAAATGTACTTTTTTTCCCCTGTTTGATACTATGATCTTCAATGTGTATAGATTCCTACTAACCAGCTTTGTACAAACTACAGTAGGGTTGTACTAGCTATGCTGATGATCATTAACATTTTCTCTGCATCAGGTCTCACTGAGACTGGATTTCCCAAGAGACATGCTATTCAGCTGCCCATGATTGTTTGATCTAACACAAAAAAATAAAGATGCTAGCTAGAACCTAAAAGGGTTCATCAGCTGTCCCCGTAGGAGAACCCTTTGAATAACCCTTTTTGGTTCCAGGTAGTACTTTTTTGGGTTCCATGTAGAACCCTTTCCACAAAGTTCAACATGGAACCCAAAAGGGTTCTACCTGGAACAAAAAAAGTTATATGTGGAACCAAAAAGGGTTCTCCTATGGGGACAGCCAAAGAACTATTTTGGAACCCTTTTTTCTAAGAGTGTAGTGTAAGTAGATCTAACTTAAATTAGCACTGCTTCTAATAATATAAGTCTGTGTAAAGCAAATAAAATTCTATTTTAACTTCGCTTTTTTATTTTAGGTGCAAAAACCCTTGTTTCTGATTCAACAGACCAACCCTTGGTGAGTCATGTAAAGTTTCTCCCATTTTTCTCCTGCCTATTCTCCCTGACAATGTTTGTTGCAGGAATGATTTGACAGTCACATAGCTTTTTAAATATATTGAAAAATATTTGAAAAATATTGTATTTTATTGCCTTTACCTTTATTTTTTTTAAATGATACTTCGGGTCCTTTATCTACTTCTCCAGAGTCAGACTAGCGATAGCTCAATGACTGGATGTCTATGGATATCTGCTTGCATTGCGGTAACGCTAATTAACATTGGCTCAGGAAACTAGTTCTTAACATGCTTCATACTGGACACAGAGACAAGTGGTATCCAATAGTTAATTTAACTCTGGGGAAGTAGATAACGGGCCTCATTGCCAAAATCCTGAAGTATCCGTTTAAGACTGCCAAGCTGTCCTCAATTTGGGGAACCTCTGTCCCGGACCATGTCCTCAGGAATACGGAGTGGTGCATTTAGAAAAAGTTGTTTGAATATTACAACATGTATTAAGATTAAGCAAAACTTTCAAATGTAGAGATTAGTTCAAAATTATAATTATCCAACTACTATCTAATATTGATATCCTCTTTCTTAAAATGTTTCAGATTGATGACCAATGAATTCATGTCCCACTTCAATATGAAGGGACAGAGGAGCAAACATGCCTTCGCTACCACTCGTGTGTGTGCTCCATTGTAGTTGGTAAGTAAATGTAAGCAGTTGAGACATTTGACATAGACAATGAGAATTTCTTTGTAGATTCTGACTTTTTAAAGATATTATACTCTGCGTTACTGTTGTGTCCTGCATGCCCACAATATGCCATTCGTTAACTTATATTCTTCGCTTTGTATGCTGAAGTGTCATGAAAAGCCAGAAAATGTAGGAGGTTAATGAGTTGCGGGCCCTCTGGAAAGTCCTAAAATATGCCCCTGACCACCGTGGTGGAGGAGGATGCAAAGTCTGCATAAAAAAGTTATAACTTAGTGATAACTGCCACAAGCTTCTTCAACTAGTACCATGGAAATACTTTAGCAGAGTCCAAAAAATGTCTTCAGGGATGATACAGTTGTAATGCACAACTCTTCAAGAGGGAAACCACGCTCCAGATCACCTTCTGTGCTCATAAGTCCTTGATGAGGATCTATCCCATCACACCACACTTATCAATCAAATAAAACAGCCTTTATATACTCTGTGTTCCAGTATTTCTATGAATGTGGGTGAATTATGAAACAATTACTGTATGCAGATGTGCCATAAATTGTGATATAGATTTGTTTTTGCCATTGCTTGATCTATTTTAAATGTAAGAATGTTGGAGATTTAAACTTTAATTGGTGACTATGGAAACAAATACAAATGTAATGAATTGTGTTTTCAATATCCAACTATCCTCTGCAATACTTTTTACAGTAGGTAATAAACTGTAGACAGGTGGTCATTACCAGGTTATGAGGTCTTAACTATGACCAGTAGCCGACATAATATTACCGTCAGAATTATGACCAGCTGGTCAGATAGGTCACAAATAATTAAGACCAACTGTAAAAAATATATATATATATATACACACACACATAATTTATTTTTTTCAACCAGTTTGCGACAAGAATATTATGTCATTCAGTCAGGTTTTACCAACTGGGAAGGGTAGGCTACACTCCTTAACAGTACATTATTGGGCTAGGTAGCCTATATGCATTCATTCACAGATTTATAAAATTACACAAGGATTGGTCCTTGCTCTTGGATTAAAGAAAACATATGTAGTCTACTCAGATTAGAACAGAACTATGCTATTCAACAGTGCAAAGCTCACCATAACTTCTCCCTCACACTCCAAATCCACCATAGCATCATATCGCCCTTTCAGATCCTGTCAACACAAATGTTAACCAATGTTAGGCTATCTCCCATAATAACTCGAGCAATTTACCATCCGTTTACAATTTAAAACATTGTATTTCCCCCAACAAATAATACATCTCGGCAACACCACTTAAATGTATAACCATAATAATCAAAATGACAGGAGTCGCTTCAAGTGAGAGCAGCGCTCCACCGCTTACCATTAGGACTGCCTGCAGTGGTTGTTTGTCTGTGAACTAATGGCAATATACGATTTGCTCGCTTAGCTGGTGGTTGCTGAAAGGCAGGGTGTGCCGAATAGTATCTTTGTCTGGACTTGATTGTTTGAAAAGTCTAAACGGGATCCTTGGGACGTCCAAGCACTGACGTTATCACTATGGCCAGTAGACTACAAAATATAGCACTTAATATAGTGGTCAGAATTATGACCAGCTGGTCGTATGGTGGTCAGAAAAATACACTAAATATACAAAAGTATGTGGAAACCCTATTTCAGCCAGACCTGTTGCTGACAGGTGTATAAAATCGAGCACACAGCCATGCAATCTCCATTGGCAGTAGAATGGCCTTACTGAAGAGCTCAGTGACTTTCAATGTGGCACCGTCATAGGATGCCACCTTTCCAACAAGTCAGTTTGTCAATTGTCTGCCCTGCTAGAGCTGCCCCGATCAAATGTAAATGCTGTTATTGTGAAGGAGCAACAACGGCTCAGGCGAGAAGTGGTAGACCACAAAAGCACACAGAATGGGACATCCGAGTCCTGAAGCGCCTAGTGCGTAACAATCACCTGTCCTCGGTTGCAACACTCACTGAGTTCCATATTGTCTCTGGAAACAAAGTCCGAACAAGAACAGTTCATTGAGCTTCTTGAAATGGGTTTCTATGGCCGAGCATCCGCACACAAGCCTAAGATCACAATATGCAATGCTAAGCGTCGGCTGGAGTGGAAACGCGTTCTCTGGAGTGATGAAACAAGATTCAACATCTGTCAGTCCGAAGGTCAAATCTGTGTTTGGCGGATGCCAGGAGAACTCTACCTTCCCCAATGCATAGTGCCAAATGTAAAGTTTGAGGGAGGAGGAATAATGGGTTGGGGCTGTTTTTCATGGTTCGGCTAGGCCCCTTAGTTCCAGTGAAGGGAAATCGTAATGCTACAGCATACAATAACATTGTGCCCGACCTCACCAATGCTCTTGAAGCTGAATGGAAGCAAGTCCCCACAGCAATGTTCCAACATCTAGTGAAAAGCCTTCCCAAAAGGGTGGACCAACTACATATTAATGGCCATGATTTTGGAATGAGATGTTTGAAAAGCACGTGTCCACATACATTTGGTCATGTAGTGTAAATCATATTCTGGCCAGTAATTTTTTTTTGGGGGGGGGGATGTTCGAGCTAATAATACTTCATGATTCAAATCAGGTTTTGCCCACTGGGAAGGGTGGGCTACACTCCTTAACAGTACATTCTTGCGCTAGGTAGCCTATGTGTATTCTTTCACAGAGGACTTATACAATTACACAGAGGGATTGGTCCTGTGTCTTGGATTAAAGAAAACATATGTAGGCTACTCAGATTAGAATAGAATGATGCTATTCAACAGTGCAAGTCTAACCATAACTTCTCCCTCACACTCCAAATCCAGCATGTCATCATATCGCCCTTTCCGATCCCGTCAAAACAAATGTTAACCAATGTTGGGCAATCTCCCATAATAATGCATTAGCAGTTTACCATCAGCTTACAATTTACAGTATTGTATTTCCCCCAGTCAATAATGCATCTCGGCTGACACAACAGATCAAAATATCCCTTAAAATTATAATCAAAATAGTTCCAATATTTACCACTTCATGAATCCCTTCGGGCCATGGCCACGGGAAGTAGGGGTGCTGAGGGTGCTTATAAAAAAATATTATTTTTTGGGGGGGGAATATTTTCCAAAACTAGTGCACTTTGCCTTTACTAGTACTAGTGAACGATAGACATCTGTAGCCCTGGCAAAAAAAAACATTTTCACATCTCAGCTTTGGCAAAAAAAGGTAGTTGTATAACTAAGAACAGTATCTTGCACGATTCAATAGTTGGAATTGTAAGAGTTGTTGCCTTGTCCCTTTCTCTGCAATTGTCATTCTAAGGACAGCTTTTTTTCCATCTACGTAACATTGCAAAAATCTGAAACTGTCTGTTCTAAAATGATGCAGAAAAGTGAATCCATGCTTTTGTTACTTCTAGATTAAACTACTGCAATGCTCTACTTTCCGACTACCCGAATAAAGCACTAAATAAACTTCAGCTGCTAGAATTTTTTAAATATATATTTTTTTACATTTGATCTTTATTTAACTAGGCAAGTCAGTTAAGAACAAATTCTTATTTTCAATGACAGCCTAGGAATAGTGGGTTAACTGCCTTGTTCAGGGGCAGAACAGCTTTGTTTACCTTGTCAGCTCTGAAATTCGATCTTGCAACCTTTTGGTTACTAGTCCAACGCTCTAACCACCAGGCTACCTGCCACCTCAAGAATCTTGACTAGAACAAAAACAATTGATCATATTACTCCAGTGCTAGCCCCTCTACACTGGTTTCCAGGGCTAGGGCTGATTTCAAGGTTTTACTGCTAACCTACAAAGCATTACATGGGCTTGCTCCTACCTATCTCTCCGATTTAGTCCTGCTGTACATACCTACACTATGGTCACAAGACGCAGGCCTCATTGTCCCTAGAATTTCTAAGCAAACAGCTGGAGTCAGGGCTTTCTCCTATAGAGAAACATAACATAACATTTTTTATGGAAAGGTCTGCCTACCCATGTGAGAGACGCAGACTCGGTCTCGACCTTTAAAACCTCTACGGGATCGGTTGTAACAAGAACATTTCCCAGGACATACATTAGACAATTCTTATATGGGCAGAAAGCTTCAATTATTGTTAATCTAAATGCACTGTACAATTTACAAAGCTATGCCATGCTATTGTTTGAGGGGAGTGCACAACAACAAAAAACGTATCACGGCAATTGGTTTGATATATTCACCTCTGAAGGTATATAATGTACTTACATTCAGTATTATTGCTCTGATTTGTCATCTTGAGGGTCCCAGAAATAAGATGAAGCATAGTTTTCTTTGATAAAATAAATGTTTGTATTCAAATGTAGGAACTGGGTTCTACAGTTTGAACCCCTGCTGTGGGGTTATATCCTGTCTGGTTGGCCCTGTCCGGGGGTATTGTTGGATGGGGCATCAGTGTCTCCCGACCCGTCCTGTCTCAGCCTCCAGTATTTATGCTACAATAGTTTGTGTCGGGGGCTAGGGTAAGTCAGTTATATCTGGAGTATTTATCCTGTCTTATCCTGTGTGAATTTAAGTATGCACCCTCTAATTCCCTCCCTCTCCCTCCCCTCGCGGAGGACCTGAGCCCTGGGAACATGCCTCAGGACTACCTGGCCTGATGCCTCCTTGCTGTCCCCAGTCCACCTGGTCGTGCTGCTGCTCCAGTTAACAACTGTTCTGCCTACGTCTATGGAACCCTGACCAGTTCACCGGACGTGCTACCTTGTACTAGACTGGCTATTTTTGACTCTCTCTCTCTCTACCGCACCTGCTGTCTCTAACTCTGAATGCTCGGCTATGAAAAGCCAACTGACATTTACTACTGAGGTGCTGACCTGTTGCACCCTCTACACCCACTGTGATTATTATTTGACCCTGCTGGTCATCTATGAACATTTGAACATCTTGGGCATGTACTGTTATAATCTCCACCCACCACAGCAAGAAGAGGACTGGATACCCCTCAAAGCATGGTTCCTCTCTAGATTTCTTCCTAGGTTCCTGCCTTTCTAGGGAGTTATTCCTAGCCACCGTGCGTCTACATCTACAGTGCTTGCGGTTTGTGGTTTTAGGCTGGGTTCCTGTAAAGCACTTTGTGACATCGGCTGATGTAAAAAAGGGCTTCATAAATACGTTTGATTGATTCTAATGGAATCCAGAAAGAACAAAACACGGTCCTCAAACATTTAGGCTACATCAAAAAGTGCAAAGTTAGTTTCTGTTTATGTAATGTGGTGCAGTTGGTAGAGCATGGTGTTTGTAATGCTAGGGTTGTGGGTTCAAGTCCCATGGGGTACCAGTTTGAAATAGTATGATAATGTATGCACTCACTAATGTAAGTTGCTCTGAGTAAGAGTGTCTACAAAAAAACAATGAATAGACCATTTCAGCTCTCACATAGAAATAAAGTGCATTTGCAAAGTATTTAAACAAACTGGACAGAGCCTGTTTATCATATTCACTTTTTTGTACAGATAATGATTAGACTCAAGTTACAAATGCTGGTAAACATTTAAATACATTTAGTTAAAATTTGTTCACAGAAGTAGTGTACTGAGCCTTTACTAGTCCTCACCAATATTTACATCTTCAGCATGGGCTTTTTATTTCTCACCCCTCAAAAAATAAATTCGCAACACCCCCACCCCAAACTACTTCCCACGGCGATGCTTTCCACCCTCTTACCATTAGGATTGCCTGTGGTATTTGTTTGTCTGTGAACTTGTGGCAATATATAATTTGCCCACCTAGCCTTTACCGATTGTAAAAGAAGTTGCTGTGGTTGTTGAAAGGGGGGTTGTGCCGAATAGTTTTTTTTGTGTCTGGATTTGATTCTTTGAAACTGAATCCTTGGGACTTTCCAGACTGACATCACCCAATTGAAGTTGACATTTAAAACGGCTAAGGTTGGGTTTAGGTTAGGGTAGTGGTTAGAGTTTAGTGTAGGGACGTCCCAGGGATCCCGGATTGCACGAACCATTGATTATTTGAGCGAGGCTGTAAAAAGTAACCTACTTCCCTGTCCTCCCTTTGTTGACTCTCTCTCGAAGAACATAAGAAAGCGTCCAAACGAGTAAGGTGGGTTCCTCTTACCTCACAAGAACGGTTGGCTGAAATAGGGTGCAGCTGTCACCTGCAAACTGAAGTTGGCATTTATCAATGAACTGCTGACAAGAATAATTGGCAGGCAGCATTCTAAGCCTACTTCATTTGAGTCATTTTCATACACGTACACTGGGGAAATGTCAATACTCTTGGCTCATCTCCTTGGCTCCTTCCCTTCACCTGCAAAGATCTGAAAACCCTGGACAGGTGAAAGCAATATGGTGGATACTGGGATTTTGGTTTCACCTGTTCAGTTATTTCAAATCAGTGTAGATTGTTAAAGTGGAAGTGGAGAGGAAGCTGTATTGAGATCCAACCCTGGCTACGTAAAGATGTGCATCTCGTCAATAGAGGGCGTCAAAGTTAACATATAATACATAGGTCACAATAAAAGAGTTGTCTCTCAAGAAAGAGAGTAAGAAAATGACAAAAGAATGTGATAGAACTAGGCCTGCCCTATGTTTCCATGGGCTGGCTTTGATATGTTTCAGGGGTTTAAATTGAAACGGGCCCCAGCTGCCCAGGTGGCCGCCACTGACTGATTTTTAACGCATATGTTAAATCTAGATTCCTTAATTGCTACATCAATGTTTTGATGTCGGAAAACGTTACACAGCGATGTTGGTCCATGCTGACGTCGTGGCATCACGCAGTTGCTGCAGATTGGACGGCGGTACATTCATGCTGTGAACAGCCTGTTCCATCTCTCAATAGATGCTCTAATGGCTTGAGGTCTGGGGACTGCGCAGGCCACTCAAGGAAACGGATCTCACTGTCATGTTCCAGGTGATGTTTTTCCACTTCTCAATTGCCCAGTGTTGGTGATCACGTGTCCACTGGAATAGCTTCTTCTTGTTTTTAGCTGATAGGAGTGGAACTCGTTGTGGTCGTCTGCTGCAATAGCCCATCCGTGACAAGGATCAAAAGAGTTGTGCGTTTCGAGATGCTGCGCTCTTATTTTTCTGTTTGTGGCCCACCTGTTAGGTTGCACGATTCTTGCCATTCTCCTTCGACCCCTCTCATCAACTAGTTGTTTTCGCCCACAGGAAAATGAGAGGGATATAGAGAGAGCCACCAATTGTGCAAGTTCTCCTACTTAAAAAGATGAGGCCTGTAATTTTCATCATAAGTACACTTCAACTATGACAGACAAAATGAGAAAAAAATTCCAGAAAATCACATTGTAGGATTTTTTATGAATTTATTTGCAAATTATGGTGGAAAATAAGTATTTGGTCAATAACAAAAGTTTCTCAATACTTTGTTATACCCTTTGTTGGCAATGACAGAGGTCCAATGTTTTCTGTAAGTCTTCACAAGGTTTTCACACACTGTTGCTGGTATTTTGGCCCATTCCTCCATGCAGATCTCCTCTAGAGCAGTGATGTTTTGGGGCTGTTGCTGGGCAACATGGACTTTCAACTTTTGTTATTGACCAAATACTTATTTTCCACCATAATTTGCAAATAAATGTATTAAAAATCCTACAATGTGATTTTCTGGATTTCTTTTCATTTTGTCTGTCATAGTTGAAGTGTACCTATGATGAAAATTACAGGCCTCCGTCATCTTTTTAAGTGGGAGAACTTGCACAATTGGTGGCTGACAATACTTTTTTGCCCCACTGTAGCTCATCTGTAAATAGCCCATCCAATCTACCTCATCCCCATAATGTATTTATTTATCTTGCTCCTTTGCACCCCATTATCTCTACTTGCACATTCATCTTCTGCACATTCTACCATTCCAGTGTTTTAATTGCCATATTGTAATTACTTCGCCACTATGGCCTATTTATTGCCCTACCTCTCTTATCCTACCTCATTTGCACATGCTGTATATAGATTTTTCTACTGTACTATTGATTGTATGTTTGTTTATTCCAGGTGTAACTCTGTGTTGTATGTGTCGAACGGCTTTGCTTTATCTTGGCCAGGCCGCAGTTGCAAATGAAAACTTGTTCTTAACTAGCCTACCTGGTTAAATAAAGGTGAAATAAATTGAAACAATTCAGGGAATATTGGTGATGATAGCTACCGAGGTAAAAACAGATTCAGGTTGGATAGTCAACGGATATTCACCTGTAGTTTTCCTTACGTCCACCAACAGCAGTTAGGGACTGTCAACATAGTTACAAATCAAAATTTTCACATTTTAATAGCTCTTTAACCAATACTCCTAAAAAAAACTTTCAAAATTGGTTCTAGCTAACCCGATGACAGACACACATTGCACACTTTTTTATACCCACACACCTCCAACAAGGTTCATAATGTCCACTCAGTGGACCTACACATTGCACACCCTTTTGTTTGTCCATTTGCATCTCATGAGATTTTAAAATAATTTTAAAAATTAATAGATTTTACATTTTCACTCACATTTAAATAGCTCCTTGGTCATGTGACCTACTGACTGTAATGCTTCTGCTCTTCGTCTGTGGAGGAGTAGGAAAGATCGGCCCAATATGCAACGTGGTAAGTGTCCATGTTAATTTATTAGAACTGAACACACAAAACAAAATAAAGTGAATGAAAGAAACGAAACAGTCCTGTCAGGTGAAACTAAACAGAAAACAACCACCCACAAACAAGAGTGGGAAAACAGGCTACCTAAGTATGGTTCTCAATCAGAGATAACGATTGACAGCTGCCTCTGATTGGGAACCATACCAGGCCAAACACATAGAAATATAAATACAAGAACAAAACAGAATGCCCACCCCAACTCACGCCCTGACCAACCTAAAATAGAGACATACAAAAGGGACTAAGGTCAGGATGTGACACTGACCTCAACCAAGGTTCAGAATGTCCACTGACTGCCCTTCTATATTGCACACCATTTTGCTTGTCCCTTTGCATATCAGGTGATTTTACATGAATTTTTCAAAATTGTAAATTTCAATAGCTCCTTGGTCATGTAACCTACTGACCTCAAACAAGGTTCCAAATGTCCACTCAGTGGGCCTAAACATTGCACACCCTTTATTTTGTCCATTTTCATCTCACATGATTTTACTGTAATTTTGAAAACCTTTGAATTTCAATATATCCTTGGTCATGTGACCTTCTGACCTAAAACAAGGTTCAGAATTCAGAAAGGTTCACCCTTTAGTTTGTCCATTTCCATCTCACACTAGAGGCCTGGAATCACCAAGTCAATGGGGGCATTCCTGGAGGTCAGGAAGGCCCCAGGGAGAAGACCCAAGTGAATAGGTGTGTGAGTGACACTGTCCTTCAGGGAATCAGAGCAGGCAATTAATGTCAAATCATGTGAGATGAAAATGGATAAACAAAAGGGTGTGCCATGTATAAGGCTAGTCAGTGGATATTCTGAAAGTAGTTTGAGGGATGTAAGGTCACATGACCAGGGAACTATTGAAATTAAACATGTTAAAAAATATATGTACAACCGTGTGAGATGAAAATGGACAAACTAAAGGGTGTGCAATATAGAAGGGTAGTCCGTGGACATTCTGAACCTTGGTTGGGGACAGTAGGTCACACGACCAAGGAGCTATTGAAATTAGAAAGTTGACAAATGAATGTAAAAATGTGTGAGATGATAATGGACAAACTAAAGGGTGTGCAATGTGTAGGCCCACTGAATGTACATTCTGAACCTTGTTTGAAGTCAGTAGGTTACATGACTAAGGAGCTATTTAAATGGTACATTTTGAAAGAAATCATGTAAAATTGAGTGATATGAAAATGGACAAACTAAAGGGTGTGCAATACAGAAGGGTAGTCAGTGGACATTCTGAACCTTGGTTGAGGTCATTAGGTCACATGACCAAGGAGCTATTGAAATTCGAATTCAAAAAAAGTTTGTACTTTGTTTCCTAACTAATTCAACTAGGAATATCAAATCAAAGTTTATTTGTCACGTGCGCCGAATACAACAGGTGTTGTAAGTAAGAATTTCACTGTAAGGTGAATACAAGTGCAAAAAAAGTATAAGGTGAACGATAGGTAAGTAAAGAAATAAAACAAAGGCCTCCTGGGTTGCGCAGTGGTTAAGGGCGCTGTACTGCAGCACCAGCTGTGTCACCAGAGACTCTGGGTTCGCGCCCAGGCTCTGTCGTAACCGGCTGCGACCGGGAGGTCCGGGGTTAGGGAGGGTTTGGCCGGTAGGGATATCCTTGTCTCATCGCGCACCAGCGACTCCTGTGGCAGGCCGGGAGCAGTGCACGCTAGCCAAGGTTGCCAGGTGCACGCTGTTTCCTCCGACACATTGGTGCGGCTGGCTTGGGTTGGATGCGCGCTGTGTTAAGAAGCAGTGCGGCTTGTTTGGGTTGTGTATCGGAGGATGCACGACTTTCAACCTTTCAACCTCCGAGCCCGTACGGGAGTTGTAGCGATGAGACAAGATAGTAGCTACTAACAATTGGATACCACGAAATTGGGGAGAAAAAGGGGGTAAAATTCACACACACAAAAAAAAAAGACAGGCTATGTACAGTAGCGAGGCTATAAAAGTAGCGAGGCTACATACAGACACCGGTTAGTCAGGCTGATTGAGGTAGTATGTACATGTAGATATGGTTAAAGTGACTATGCATATATGATTAACAGAGAGTATCAGTAGTGTAAAAGAGGGGTTGGCAGGGGGTGGGTGGCAGGACACGATGCATATAGCCCGGTTGGCCAATGTGCGGGAGCACTGGTTGGTCGGCCCAATTAAGGTAGTATGTACATGAATGTATAGTTAAAGTGACTATGCATATTTGATAAACAGACATAGGTATTGTTGTGCCCTCTTCACAACTGTCTTGGTGTGTTTGGACCATTCTCGTTTGTTGTTCAAGGAACTTGAAGCTCTCAACCTGCTCCACTATAGCCCTGTCGATGAGCCAGGATCCTTAGCTTAGTGATGAGCTTTGAGGGTACTATGGTGTTAAACGCTGAGCTGTAGTCAATGAATAGCATTCTCAAATAAGTGTTCCTTTTGTCCAGGTGGGAAAGGGCAGTGTGGAGTGCAATAGAGATGGCATCACATGTGGATCTGTTTGGGCGGTATGCAAATGGGAGTGGGTCTAGGGTTCCTGGGATAATGGTGTTGATGTGAGCCATGACCAGCCTTTCAAAGCACTTCATGGCTACGGACGTGAGTGCTACGGGTCTGTGGTCATTTAGGCAAGTTGTCTTTGTGTTCTTGGGCACAGGGACTATGGTGATCTGCTTGAAACATGTTGGTATTACAGACTCAATCAGGGACATGTTGAAAATGTCAGTGAAGACACCTGCCAGTTGGTCAGCAAAATACAAAATGCTGCTCACATTTCCACATGTTTATTAGCTTTGGAAAGCGAATTAATGTCCAAACCGTGAAAATAAGACCTGTGCAATGTGTGCAATTTTTCCAACATCATGACACTTATTTGGAGTCTGTGGCTCAAGTGGTTTGAAAGCGTGAATATCAGTTGAATATCCAACTTGAAACTGTCTTTACCTTGGTATGAAAGCTTTGGGTAAAGTACCATCGGTGAAGATCACGAGAAGTGCGCATGTTTTGATTTATTGTGTTTGTGCTGATCAGAAGGAATGTGTGTTGGGCCTAACTCAAGTTGATGATTATCCTGGGTCGTGCATTGAGCTACGGAGCAGGGCACATGTCAAAAGAGTAATTTCTGGAGTGCCGGAAGAAGTTGATATTGATATACTAAAGAATGTTTTTGGAGTGGTCGATGTTCGTATGATAAATCATATGGTTATCGGCTTTTATAGCAATGGTGATTGAACATTTTTACAAAAATAGATTGACATCATTGATGTTCCCCTTTGGGATTAAAATACATCTGAGGAGCTATATGGAGTATTGGCTCATGCAGTGCCACACTCTCAGGCCCCAGAGCCTGAGCAGGGGATTTAAAGTTTTGAATTGTCTGAAGGAGTGGGAATATATATTATTTATTTTTGTAAATTATTTTGTAGTTTGTGTGGATTAATTCAAATGTTCTCTTTCCCATAATGGAATGTACTTTTATTTTGTGAATTTCTTCACAACCATCCAGTTGGTGGCGACGATACACCTTTTTGCGCGTAGTTCGCAATTAAACCCAAAGAAGAAGAAGATGAAACTGAATTCACTTCCGCTGGTAACCAAAAGCAGTCAGATGTGAGGGATGTCAAAGAAAATTAAATGTGGAGAGAAGAGACGATTCAGAAACAGGAAAGGGACCGTTTGACAATACTCTATTTATAGAACGAAGATAATTTAAGAGATCGTGGTAAGAATTTAAATAGACATTTAGCTAAATCTTCTGTTTTGTGGGTAAAAAACGAAAGAGATGGGGACAAGAGCTAGTCGTTTACAAGAGGACCCAGTGTCTTCGGCTTTCGTCAAAGATGGCATAAAGCGGGATTCCTATCGACGACCCCGCTGCAATAGACCCGCCAGTCTTAAAATAGACTTTTCGGGGAGTTTTGACGATTCGGAGACCAACCGTAGCCGATCGGAGGAGGGCAGCGATTCGGACATAGGGCAACAGGCGAGCGCCGTTGGAAGCCCCGCCGACCACAACAGCCACCCATCCATCAGCCAGTCATCACCAGCGGAAGACAACAGCGAATGCAAGCGTGAGGAAGACGGTAATAGCAGTCCCGAGGGTGCTGTCAACGGGGAACATCTGCCTGGAGAGGAGACAGGCCGCGTGTCTCACCGCACTTTCTCTGAACGTTTACCCGGCAATCGACACTCTAACTGGCGCAACGTCAGCGCAAGATCCGCACGAATGAGAGGCATCAATCAACGCCCGGCGTCGGAGGCTTGGATTGGCCTCTACCGTGTCAACAACCGACATGGTGACAACCCTTTTTGTGTTTATGTATTGCTTTAATAAGTTGCAGTTGCTATTCACTTTTGGCAGATTTAAATCCTGTACACGGCATCATTTAGACAGTCAGTCAGTGTGAACAAAAACACAAATGTACCCTAGGTAGCAACGTTAATTGGCTTGGGCGCAAACATCTGTTAATATGTGAGACGTGACACAAATTGGTCAGACTTACTACTGAAACGGCATTATTGGAGGGGTGATTTTCTCTCGTGCATACAGGCTACTTGACTTACAGCTGAACCCATTGTATTAAGTTGTGATAATCAGGCTGCTGCGTCGTTAAAATCTCAAAAAGCACAAGAAAGGGAATTGACTCCCACCATCTCAGATTGTGCTGAAATGTTTTCTGTAGTTAGAGACAGAGGATGGGATGCTTGGGATGCCCCTACGTAATGGAAGTTGACATTTTAAATGGTTATGGTAAGGGTTATGCTTAAGGTTTGGGCAGGGGTTAATGTTATAGTTTATGCTAGTGACGTCCCAGTAAAAGTTTGCTAATAGTTTTTATTAGAAGTATGAATTTCAGCACCCTGCAGAAGGACCACTGTTGTACAGGACAAACATTTTCAGAATTGCCATTTTTACAAGAATCGACTGATGGTGACTCAATTTTTGACCAAGCAAAAACAGGTTGACATTTTTGCAAATGTAAAAAAAATATATAAAAAAAAAACAATAGCACATTTCCATAAGTATTCAGACCCTAACGCTATAAGCTTGGCACACCTGTATTTGGGGAGTTTCTTGCATTCCTCTCTGCAGTTCCTCTCAAGTTGCTCTCAAGCTCTGTCAGGTTGGATGCACAGCTATTTTCAGGTCTCTCCAGCGGTGTTCGATTGGGTTCAAGTCCGGGCTCTGGCTGGGCCACTCAAGGGCATTCAGAGACTAGTTCTGAAGCCACTCCTGCGTTGTCTTGGCTGTTTGCTTAGGGTCGTTGTCCTGTTGGAAGGTGAACATTCGCCCCAGTCTGAGGTCCTGAGCGCACTGGAGTAGGTTCCCATCAAGAATCTCTCTGTACTTTTCTCCGTTTATCTTTCCCTCGATCCTGACTAGTCTCCCTGCCTCTGAAAAACATCCCCACAGCATGATGCTGCCACCACCATGCTTCACCGTAGGGAAGGTACCAGGTTTCCTCCAGACGTGACGCTTGGCATTCAGGCCAAAGAGTTCAATCTTGATTCATCAGACCAGAGAATCTTGTTTCTCATGGTCTGGGAGTCCTTTAGCGACATTTTGGCAAACTCCAAGCGGGCTATCATGGGCCTTTTGCTGAGGAATGGCTTCCGTCTGGCCACTCTACCATAAATTGGTGGAGTGCTGCAGAAATGGTTGTCCTTCTGGGAGGTTCTCCCATCTCCACAGAGGAACTCTGGAGCTCTGTCAGAGTGATCATCTGGTTCATGGTCACCTCCCCGATCAAGGCCATTCTCCCCGATTTCTCAGTTTGGCCAGGCGGCCAGCTCTAGGAGTCTTGTTGGTTCTAAACTTCTTCCATTTAAGAATGATGGGGGCCACTGTTCTTGGAGACCTTCAATGCTGCAGACATTTTTTGGTACCCTTCCCTAGATCTGGGACTCAACACAATCCTGTCTCGGAACTCTACGGACAATTTCTTTGACCTCATGGCTTGGTCTTTGCTCTGACATGCACTGTCAACTGTGGGACCTTATATAGGCAGGTGTTTCTTTCAAGTCATTGGACATGATTTGGAATTTACCACAGATGGACTCCAATCAAGTGGTAGAAACATTTTCAAGGATGATCAATGGAAACAGTATGCACCTGAGCTCAATATCGAGTCTCATAGCAAATGGCCTGAATACTTATGTAAATAAGGTATTTCAGTTTTTTATTTTTAAGACATTTACAAACATTTCTAAACTTTTTTTTGCTTTGTCATTATGGGGTATTGTGTGGATTGTTGAGAGGGAAAAAACGATTTAATCAATTTTAGAACAAGGCTGTAACGTAACAAAATGTGGAAAAAGTCAAGTGGTCTGAATACTTTCCAATTGCGCTGTATGAGATCATCACATTACATTTTGCTCTTAAACACTCTGAGGCTTGGTGATTATCGAGGGGGAGATTGTTGGAAAGATTTTTCAAATAACCTCCAGTGAGGAACCATAGTATTAATAGCTTTATATTGTCATTCGCAATGGATGTAAAAAATAAAATAAAAAATGCTTTGACTTTCCTACATTGCTGCGCAGCAGGCCAGGTACTTCTATGTGTGCTCAGGCGCCCACCCTCCCTCAACATTAACAGGACAGAGAAACTAGACACATGCTCATTGCTCACATGGACTACTCCAAACAAAAGACAATGAAAAAAAATTGACAACTCGTCAATTATGGTTATGAAATCAACCAAAACTCGTTTCAGTTTGTGTAGCAGGTTGTGAACTTTACAAACAACATTTCCACTCTGAGAATGAGATTGGTAAATTACTGTAATTTATACATGCAGGAACATAAATTGATGTAACCAAATTACAGGGATTAACTGTACATGTACTACTGGTGGCATGTAATGGGGAATTTATAAAAAAAAATAAGCTTTCCTTATAGTCATAGGCCTACGAAACAATCCACAGCTATTTTTTTTAAAAGAAGCTTTCACATATGGCCAGGTCCTGACTGACAAGGAAGAATCTCAGTGTAGGCCTACATTATTAATCAGACAGATGGACAGAAGTGGTTGTATGTCAGTGAGACCCCTACCCAAACCAAGCTTTGGATTTATTTTCCCACGCGCCATTAATCCAGCCCCCAAGCAAGTCTAGGAAATGGGTCAAAGTAATCACATGGGCACAGCTGACAGCAGGGCCAGGGAGGGAGGGGATATGGAAGCCAACTGGGCACACTCTTTCCCCATGTCGTCCCACCCCTGAGGCTGGACTCCTCTAGTTATGCATGTTGTTCTGGTGGAATGATGATGACTGGAAAACTAATCATGAGTTGACCTGACTTCATCATTGTCAGGATGGTACTCGGATCACACAAATGTCAACATCTACTAAAGACCCATGATGGACAAGTTGATTTGATCTTCTACCCGACTTTGTTTGTCTAATGTTTCGTTGTTAATCATGTGCATGTTTTTTTGCCATCTCATCCCCAGATATCCGCTGTCCGTTCTGCTCCAAGTCTTTCTCGGGGGGCAAGATTGAGAATCACCTGTTGAGCTGCCTCACATCTCCATCTCTCCCTTACAACAGTGAGTATGAGTGCACCAAAAAACTCAGAGCAGAGGCCTGTTTCATTTGTTACAAACAAAAGAGGCTCTTTACATTCACCCAGAGAAAGGGTTGACATTGTATGGTAAACAGTGGCGTTATAGTGGTGGCAGGTAGCCTAGCGGTTAGAGCGTAGAGCCAGTAACCGTAATGTTGCTAGTTCAAATCTCAGAGCCGACAAGGTGAAAAATCTGTCTGTGCTCTTGAGCAAGGCACTTAATCATATTTGCTCCAGGGTTACCTTTGAATGGCAGACCCTGGCCGTGACCCCGTTCTCAGAGGGATATGGGAAAAACACATTTCCAAATCACACACATTAATACACACTTGTACATGTTTGAAATAGGACAAATGTAAGCACCCACCAAATAATAATATTTACAGTCTATAACACAAACAGTAGCATATATGAAAGTTCAGGCATAATGTGTGTTGAAAGTAGTTATGTTAAAAGCCCCTTCCCTGCCCCCTGGGTTTGTGAGGATACTTTAACGTCTAACTGTGATGTGTGTGTTGTGTTCTCAGCGGACGTGCTCAGTAAGGACAGCGGTGAGTGCTCCATCTGTCTGGAGGAGCTGCAGCAAGGAGAGACCATTGCCCGGCTGGCCTGCCTATGTGTCTACCACAAGGGGTAATAGCACTAGGCCTTTTCACACGCATTGTTTTTAACCTCGACCTCTGGCTATCTTAGCCCCAGGCTATGGCTGACCCTGGGCTAGCTTATCCTGTGTTCACCAAGCCTTTGTTAACATGGGCTAAGCTCGAGCTCAGGGCTAAGGACTCACACTTCTCAAAGCCCTGGGCCAGTGGTTCCTAAACTTAAGTATATATATTTTTTAAGGAGCTCAGTCAGGCTTACTCTTGAAAGTTGTAATATTACAATGCACAAGGTGCAATTTTCGGATCGGCACTTTTCCTCTTGTAATTGCAGACCTAAGAAAGAGCTATTCATAACCTGGCAGAAATGTCTAGATCAACTAGCCCATTTCAGCTAATGTTATTTAGCTAGGTTTTTTTTAGGCCATTGATTTTGTTGTTGTTTGAGTCACTCAGATATCACATGAACACACAAGACATGGCAAAAAGTTGTAGAATAGCAGGAAATAAGCTCGTAAACCTGCAAAATGTTCTCTTCGCCAACAAGAAGGTGTGAACAGTTTGTCATGGACGGTGCTTGTGCCCATCTCAGCCACGTGACCAATGATATAAGCAATAAGGCCCTTATTAACACATCCTCTCCAGTTGTGCTCACTTCACCAGTTCATGACATGCCCGGCCCAGCATGCATTTATAGGCTCCACGTCTTTTGCTATAGCCATATTAAGGACTAATGTATTAATTTAAATTGACTAATTTCCTTATCAGTAGTTCCCAAACTTTTTATAGTCCTGTACCCCTTCAAACATTCAACCTCCAGCTGCGTACCCCCTCTCTATCAACCAGGGTCAGTCAGCGCACTCTGAAATGTTGTTTTTTGCCATCATTGTAAGCCTGCCACATACAATAAATTGTTTTGTCACAACCAGGCTCGTGGGAAGTGACAGAGCTCTTATAGGACAGAGCTCTTATTAATAATCAATAATTGTGCTCTTTATTTAACCATTCTACACATAAAACCTTATTTTTTTAATCGAAAATTGTGAATAACTCACCACGGGTTAATGAGAAGGGTGTGCTTGAAAGGATTCACATAACTCTGCAATGTTGGGTTGTATTGGAGAGAGTCTGTCTTAAATCATTTTCCACACACAGTTTGCCTGTATTTAGTTTTCATACTAGTGAGGGCCAAAAATCCACTCTCACATAGGTACGTGGTTGCAAAGGGCATCAGTGTCTTAACAGCGTGATTTGCCAAGGCAAATTTGCCAAATCTATTTATTTTCGTTCATGATCTGAAATGTATTTTAATATTCAGCAAAGATATACTGTTGAAATAGACAAAGCTCTAATCCAGAAATCTGGCAGTGGCATCTGATTTAAATGACATTTTCACAGAACCGCTTGTTGCAATTTCGATGAGTCTCTTGTTCAGATATCTGTACGTGGACTGGAGGCAGGGCATGAAAGGGATAACTAATCCAGTTTTGTGTCATCCATTTCGGGAAAGTACCCACGTAATTGCTCACACAACTCACTCGGGGTGCTTCGCTATATCACATTTGACATTTTTTAAACCTTTATTTAACTAGGAAAGTCATTTAAGAAAAAAATCTTATTTGCAACAATGGCCTACCGGGAAGCAGTGGGTTAACTGCCTTGTTCAGGGGCAGAGCGACAGATTTTTACCATGTCAGCTTGGGGATTCGATGGTTTGCCATTGTCCGTAAGCTTGAGTTCATTTGCACACAAAAAAATCATACAATGATGGGAAGACCTGTATATTGTACTTGATAATGCAGACAGAGGAGAGCTCCAACTTCTTAATCATAGCCTCAATTTTGTCCCGCACATTGAATATAGCTGCGGAGAGTCCCTGTAATCCTAGATTCAGATCATTCAGCCGAGCGAATATATATTTTTTTTTACTTGCCCCTCAGAACACTTCATGATGGCAGAAGTGAGTGCTACGGGGCGATAGTGATTTTGTTCAGTTACCTTCGCTTTCTTGGGTGCAGGAACAAAGCTGGACATTTTGAAGCAAGTGGGGACAGCAGACTGGGATAGGAAGATATTGAATATGTCCGTGAACACTCCAGCCAGCTGGTCTGCACATGCTCTGAGGACGTGGCTAGGAATGCATTCTGGGCCAGCAGCCTTGCAATGGTTAACATGCTTAAATGTCTTACTCATGTTGGCCAGGGAGAACGAGAGCTCAGTCCTTGGGAAGCGGCCCGTGTTTACGGCACGGCGTTATCCTCAAAGTGGTTGAAGAACATGTTTAGCTGTCCAGGAGCAAGACGTCGGTATCAGCGACGTTCCCTTTATAATCCGTGATTGTCTGGAGTCCCTGCTACATACATCTCGTGTCTGAGCCGCTGAATTGCGACTCCATTTTGTTTCTGTACTGACGTTTTGCCTTTTTGATTGCCTTACATAATTGGACTGTTTCTATTCGACCATATTCCCAGTCACCTTGCTGTGGTTAAATGCAGTGGTTCGTGCTTTTAGTTTTATCCACGTTTTTGGGTTTGGATAGGTTTTAATCATCACAGTGCGAACAGCATCCCCTATACACTTCACCATGTCAGGGTATGTGTCAATGTTATTCTCAGAGGCAACCCGGAACATACCCCAGTCCGCGTAATCAAGACAATCTTGAAGCATGGATTCTGATTGGTCAGACCAGTGTTGAGTAGCCCTTAGCACGGTACTTCCTGTTTGCGTTTCTGCCTATAGGAAGGAGGTGCAGAATGGAGTTGTGATCTGATTTGCCAAAGGGAGGGTGGGGGAGGGCCTTGTAGCCATTCCGGAAGGGAGTGTAACAATGGTTGAGAGTTTTTGAAGCTTGAGTACTGCAGGCAATGTGTTAACTTCGGTAGAGTTTTCCTCAGATTTGCTTTATTAAAGTACCCAGCTAAAGTAAATGCTGCCTCAGGATATGCGGTGTAGTTCCCTGAGAGCCTTCGCGGTATCGGCTTGAGGGGGAATATATACGGCTGTGACGATGACCGAAGAGAATTCTCTCGGGCGGTAATGCGGTTGACATTTGATTGAGGTATTCTAGGTTGGGTGAACAAACGTGCACATGCTAGCAGAAAGGAACGAGGTGGGTAGCTGGCAAAGTATGT
The DNA here is from genome assembly GCF_057628025.1 of Oncorhynchus mykiss. Lineage (NCBI taxonomy): Eukaryota > Metazoa > Chordata > Actinopteri > Salmoniformes > Salmonidae > Oncorhynchus > Oncorhynchus mykiss. The sequence goes on from NC_143049.1 coordinate 11,347,796, forward strand.
CATTTTAGCAAAATAAACAAACCAAAAATCTGATCTCTTAAAAGTTTAGTTCATTTTCGTTCTATTATCTATCATTGATTTTGGCCCAATAGGCCGGACACTTAGTGTTGCACGGTATATCTGTACTATGGTAATATCATCGTACCAAAACCTATCATGATACCAACATTTTTAGAATACCGTAGTACCGTTTTCAGTACCGTTTGATACTACCGACTTTTTCACCCCTACCAATCTAAAGATTCTGCTTGCGCCTGTGATGAAATGTTTATGAAGTCAGTTTTGTTTATACATTTATGCACCAGTCACTTGCCTCTTGTATGTGCAGGTCCAATAATATCAACTATACTTTCATGCCAGCCGCATCCCACAGACCCAACCAGCCCTCACTCACCTGCTTCTCACCTTCTCTTCACTCGTGTCTATTCCATCCGTTTTTTTTCAAATTGAAGTTTGCCCTGATGGCGAGCGGGATGCAGACCCAGACACTGATGAGTGTTCTGTCAGAGTTGTACATTTGTTACATTCGAGCAGAGAGCAATGTTGATACATTGTTTCATCGCCTGTTATAACCAAGAGCACAGACCAGTCTGAGTAGACTTTGTAAATTCACCGTCATGCAGCCTCCTGGTAACTTGACAGTAGGTTTAGGCTAATTAGATTGGCACAGGAAGAAAGGAGAAGGGTCTACTGCAGCGAAAAGGAACCACAGCAGAGCAAGTGTTTATTGCGCTGTCCGTGCTGAAGCTGCAACATTTCAGCCATTTCGTTTTTTTACTTGTTTCTGACTGAAAAGTTCTGTTACCAAAATCCCTAATTTGGAAAAACATTCCCTCAACCCTTGCTCTCTTTACGTGAAACATGTAAGCATCGCGTGCATGTGACCAATAGGGCTTGACCTATAGGCTATCATAATTACAACAATACATTTGTTATAGCAAACTCTAAACACAGTAACACATGACAGCAAAATGTATGTGGAGGAAGTGAAAAATAAACTCGGAAACAGGCAAATGGTTACTGGTTGCTCAGGAGGGAAAGAGGAAGTCAGGTCTGTGGAAGGCATTTGAAAAAGGAAGGTATTGTGTGTATTTTTTCGGACCATCGTCTTTTCTAACGGGGGAAAAAGATAAAGCCTTTATTACAGCAGACCTAAAAACAATTGCATGCGTTCGTGAATTGCAGTTTATGTATCATTTAGGCTAATTATTCATAGCGCCCTTTGTTTAATTTTAAAACTAAAATGCTTGATTTACATTTCAAAGCATGAATGTCTCGTATGCTGTGTGATGGCACGGACGAATGAATGATTGATTGATACAGTAGCCTGTATATTGAAATGTAGGTTTAAGTAAGTTGTGGTTTTAAGATCAAACAGTACCCTCTCTTAGGCCTATGGTGGTTATACAAGGCTACTATACAAAGCCTACCAATGACAACGACTACTTATTACTATAATGGTAATCATAATAATTGTAATAATAACAATAAGGAGATCAAGAAAAAGGAGGGTATAGGAGCGAGTGCTGCGTGCATATGTGTAACAAACAGGTGCTGTTAGATTACAATATTATTGTTCTGCCTGTTTAGAAAAGTGTAAACAATACATTTATAAGTAATACCAGTCTGTTCTAACAAAAATAAAAATAAAAATAAAATGATAAAGCAACCGAATCTGTGAAATTGCTTCTTCCAAAATTTTCCCGTTGCAATTTATTTTTTTTAACCTTTATTTAACTAGGCAAGTCAGTTAAGAACCAATCCTTATTTGCAATGACTGCCTACCAAGCATGAGGCTTGGTGCTCACAGAATCAGTAGGGTATTAAACAAACTGGCAACAGAAGCAATATCTGTCTTATTTCTGTAGATATATATGGATGATTTATAAAGTCAAGCACATTTAGCAGTTAGGCTATTGATTATAAACATAATTAAATTGGGGTTTCCTGTCTCCTCAATATTCAATTAAGCTAAGGCAAGGGCTTTTTCCTCGTCTCTGCTGCTGCCTCCACCGCATTGTTCTCAATCACAATATGCTGGTTAATTTAGCTATTTTGCACATAGCAACATAGGGGAAGGCGCCAATTCTACTGCACACTGAATATTGTTTCAGAACCACGAACAGCGAACTTATCCAATGCGGGAGAAAGCGCATTTGTTATAAAATATTAAATCTTAGTGTTGCACCGTTATTTTTCCATAATATAACCATATACAATTTCAGTATCACATGTCTTAGTGATGGACTGTGCCATCCCCGTGGCCTCCGCAATGGATTAGTCCACTGAGACAGGCGCGAATCAGACAGTCTTGTGAACCATAGTATAAATGTAATTGTCAAAATTGCGTGCAGAACTAATCACAAGCATATGCAAAGTAAGTGAAAGTGCAGCTTTTGTGATTGGACAGTGAAGATTCTATGCATTGTTCTTGACCCTGTTTCACGCTGGCTATTTTGGCACCATGTTTCTCCGTAAAGCCAGAGCAGGGCCAGCTAGCTCTGGGCTATGGTGTTGGTGCCAGCCCCCGGCTAAAATCTCCCTTAGCCCATCTTTACGAGAAAATATTGCAGTTTTGAAACTGCAGTAAAAGTGCAGTAACTGCAGCTGATTGTGGTATTTTGGACGCAGTATTGCAAAATAACTGCAGTCAACTGTAACTGCAGCCACACTGCAAAATTACATTTTTTTTCTTCTCTTGGATGTGGTATTTGCAGCGTAATGCAGTTATACTGCACTCTGACTGCAATCTTTTTTCATAAGGGCAGAGTTTAGGAGGCTAGTCCTGAGACGCGAAAGTCGTCTCCGGTACGCGTCCTCTATTAATTTGAATGTGTTGACAGAAATTTGAGAAATTGCTTGAGCTGCGCTGACATTCAAAAAGTATGAAAGCCTATGGTACAATATTCTAGGTACGAGTACATGTTTTGGACTACGATAAACTCTTTAGCCCCGGGCTGAGGTGCAGTGTGAACGTGCCTACTGAGGATTTAATACACACCTACTGTGGATTTAGTGCACACCTACTGTGGATTTAGTGCCTTCAGAAAATATCCATACCCCTTGATTTATTTCACATTTAGTTTTGTTAGTGTGAATTCAAAATGGATGACATATATCTTATTTTTGAATCAATCGACCACAATACACCATAATGACAAAGTGAAAACATGTTTTTAGTCATTTTTGCCAATGTATATCAAATAAAATAAATCTCAGTTATAGGTATCTCCACCCCTGAGTCAATACATGTTAGAATAACGTTTGGCAGCAATTTACAGCTGTGAGTCTTTCTGGGTAAGTCTCTTAAGAGCTTTGCACACCTGGATTGTGCAACATTTGCACATGTATTATTATTATTTTTTTAATCTTCAAGCTCTGTCAAGTTGGTTGTTGATCATTGCTAGACAGCCATTTTCATGTCTTGCCATAGATTTGCAAGCCTATTTAAGTGAAAACTGTAACTAGGCCACTCATGAACATTCAGTGATAAGCTTACTCCAGTGTATATTTGGCCTTGTGTTTTTTGTCCTGCTGAAATGTGAATTTGTCCGTTGGAAAGCAGACTGAACCAGGTTTTCCTCTAGGATTTTGCCCGCGCTTAGCTCTATTCCGTTTCTTATTATCCTAAAAAAAAGCTCCCTAGTCCTTGCCGATGACAAGCATACTCATAACATGATGCAGCCACTACTATGCTTGAAAATATGAAGTACTCAGTGACGTGTTGGATTTGACCCAAACATAACGCTTTGTATTCAGGACAAAAGGTTTCTTTGCCACCTTTTTTGCAGTATTACTTTAGTGCCTTATTAGAAACAGGATGCATGTTTTGGAATTGTTTGAATCTGTACAGATTTCCTTTTTTTTGTCATTTAGGTTAGTATTGTTGATCCATTATCAGTTGTCTCCTATCACAGCCATTAAACTCTGTAATTGTTTTATAGTCACCATTGGCCTCATGGTGAAATCCCCTGAGCGGTTTCCTTCCTCTCCAGCAACTGAGTTAGGAAGGACGCCTGTATCTTTGTAGTGACTGGGTGTATTGATACACCATCCAAAGTGTAAATAATAACTTCACCATGCTCAAAGGGGTATTCAACATCTGTTTTTTTTTTTTTTTTTGCCATTTACCAATAGGTGCCCCTGGTCTTTGTGGTTGAACATGTTTGAAATTCACTGCTTGAGTGAGGGACCTTACAATTATCTGTATGTTTGGGGTACAGAGATGAGGTAGCCATTCAAAAATCATGTTAAACACTATTATTGCACAGAGTGAGTCCATGCAACTTATTCTGTGACTTGTTAAGCAAATGTTTACTCCTGAACTTATTTAGGCTCACCATAACAAAGGGGTTGAATACTTATTGACTGAAGACATTTCAGCTTTTCATTTTTCAATAATTTGAAAACATTTCTAAAAACATAATTCCACTTTGACATTATGGGTTATATTGTGTATAGGCCAGTGACACAAAATCTCAAAATGTGGAAAAAGTCAAGGAGTGGTGAATAGTTTCTGAAAGCACTGTACATGTGGCCCATGAGACAAAGGGGGGAACAAAGCACAGATCTGTGCTAAGAGTTGTGATGCAATCATGAGTTGCATTCTTTGGAACTCTCATTTAGTAATATGCCTTCCGTTCTATGTGAAATTACATGGTTATTTTGTCACTGCTTACTGCGAAAAGAAATCCTGTAATGTTTTTCTCCCACAAGTCATCTTTGATATCACTAAAAGCTCCATTGAATAATTTAAGAATTGAGAACGTTGTTCATTGACTACTGCTCAGCGTTCAACACCACAGTACCCTCCAAGCTCATCACTAAGCTCAGGACCCTGGGACTGAACACTTCCCTCTGCAACTGGATCCTGGACTTCCTGGTGCGCTGCCCCCAGGTGATGGGTAGGGGGTAGGCAACAACACATCCACCACGCTGACTCTCAATACGGGGGCACCTCAGGGTGCATGCTTAGTCCGCCCCCCCCCCCCCCCCCCTGTACTCCCTGTTCACCCATGACTGCATGGCCACACACTACTTCAACACCCTCATTAAGTTTGTTGACGACAAGACTGTGGTAGGCCTGATCACCAACGATGATGAGACGGCCTATAGGGAAGAGGTCATGATCTGGCAGTGTGCTGCCAGGACAACAACCTTTTGTTGTCCAGAAAATGTTCTGAAGTGTCAAATGTTGGTTGTCCATATGTTGGTTGTCCATGTCTATATTCTTCACTTCCGTCTCTTTTAAGAAAAAAAGTATTTATGTTTCTGCACATAATAATGTGCACACTTATAAAGCAACTCCCTGTTTGCGTGTCGGGCAGGATCAACTAGGGAATTATCGTGTAATGTGAGCACCCACGACCTGGGGTTGAGAATGGACAGAATTAAAGATTTTGGGACAAGGAAATCAGAAACTGTGAGCATGGCCAAGTTAAGATTTTAGAAGTTGTATAGTGTATGCCCAGCATAAGGAATTAAACATGGTCCACCCACACCAGCACAGTCGTGAAGAGGCTGAAAAGATTTGTCAAGGGCCCTCAGATCATCAAAAGGTTATACAGCTGCACAGTTAAGAGCATCTTGACTGACTGCATCTCTGCTTGGTGGCAACTGCTTGGCATCTGACCACAAAGCGCTAGAGGATAGTACTTACGGCACAGTACATCACTGGGGCTGAGCTCCCTACAATCCAGTCTATACCAGGCGGTGTCAGAGGAAGATCCTAAAATGTATCAAATACTCCAACCACCCAAGTTATAGATAGTTTTCTCTGCCACGGCACGGAAAGTGGTACCGATGCACCAAGTCAGGAACCAACAGGACCCTGAACAGCTTCTACCCCCAAGCCATAAGTCTGCTAAATAGTTAGTCCGAGTAGCTTTTGGTTATCTGCATTGACCCCCTTTGCTCTAACTCTTAAATCTTCACATATGCTGCTGCTACTACTAATTATCTATCCTGTTTCCTGTCACTTTGCCCCTTCCCATATGTATACTGAACTAAAATATAAATGCAACAATTAACAATTTTACTGAGTTACAGTTCATAGAAGGAAATCAGTCAATTGAAATAAATTCATTAGGACCTAATCTATGGATTTCACATGGCTGCACAGGGGCGCATCCATGGATGGGCCAGGGAGGGCATAGGCCCACCCGCTGGGGAGCTAGGACATCATCAGCTGTCCTGGTGGCTGGTCTCAGATGATCCCGCAGGTGAAGAAGCCGGATGTGGAGGTCCTGGGCTGGCATGCTTACACGTGGTCTGCGGTTGTAAAGTTGTTTGGATGTACTGCCAAATTCTCTAAAATTACATTGGAGGCGGCTTATGGTAGAGAAATTAACATTCAATTCACTAGCAACAGCTCTGGTTGACGTTCCTGTAGTCAGCATGCCAATTGCACCTTCAACTTGAGACATTTGTGGCATTGTGTTGTGTGACAAATCTGCACATATGAGTGGCCTTTTATTGTCCCCAGCACACAGTGCACCTGTGTAATGATCATGCTGTTTAATCAGCCACTTGATATGCCACACCTGTCAGGTGGATGGATTATCTTGGCAAAGAAGAAATGCTCACAAATTATTGCAGAAAATATGAGAGAAATAACCTTTTTGTGTGTATGGAACATTTCTGGCATCTCTTATTTCAGCTCATGAAACATGGCACCAACACCTTACATGTTGCGTTTGTTTTTTATTCAGTATACAGTACCCCATGCATATACGGAGTATACAAAACATTAATAACATGACAGACTGACCTGGTGAATCCAGGTGAAAACTATGATCCCTTATTGACGTCACTTGTTAAATCCACTTCAATCAGTGTATATGAAGGGAAGGAGACAGCTTAAAGAAGGATTTTTAAGCCTTGGGACAATTAAGACGTGGATTGTGTGTGTGTGTGCCATTCAGAGGGTGAATGGGCAAGGCGCAAAATATTTTAAGTGTCAAGAACTTCAACGCTGCTGGGTTTTTCACGCTCAACAGTTTCCCGTGTGTACATGGGCCAGCATCCCTGTGGAACACTTTATTCACGTTTTAGAGTCCATGTCAGACGACTTGAGGCTGTTCTGAGGGCAAAAAGGGGGAGGGGGATGCAACTCAATATTAGGAAGGTGTTCCTAATGTTTTGTATACTCCATGTATAGCCACGGTATCATTTATTCCTCTTTTTATTTTTCTATTTTTCCTCTCTGCATTGTTGGAAAGGGCCCATAAGTAAGCGTTTCACATTTTTATTTGATTTTTGATTTTGAAAAACACTTGTGGGAGCGTCAAGCAGTGAACGGCTATAACCTTATTTTCTTTACCAGAATGACCTAACCTTATCGCAAGTCATTCACCTCTGTTTGACTAAGAGGTATTTTAAGGTGTGAACCTCCTTTTGAAAGAAATACAGTAACCACAAGTGTTTCTAATCCGGCTGTCTCACAGTGAGTCAGTCTGCTGCCTGCACCATGGTCCGAGTTAAGTCCCACCCTGGGACCGCAGATGGGATTGAATTAGGTAACTTAAACTGCTGTAATACATATGTTCTGCATGGTCCAGAATAAGTGATAATCAAAAGGGAAAACAGCCATTCCATTTCTGTATGTCTCATTACATGTCTTTGTCTCTCTCTTTCTCTGTCCAGCTGTATAGACTCCTGGTCCAAGGTGAAGCCATGCTGTCCCGAACACCCTTTTGATTGAATCATGGGTCACATGTCCTGCTCAGGGACACACCTGACTCGGGTACGTACGTGTTCATGACTCCATTTATTCCAACCCCATGATGTCACACTAGCCAACAGGGTAGACGTTAGTGTGGACAAAATATTATGTGAAATAGGAAGGGTTACATTACAAGTGTTACAAGTGTGAGAAAAGTATAAATATTTTATGTACTTTTTTTTCCCCCACAGGAGACTGCAATGTTTCTATAATTGCAGCAAATATATTACGGCAATGAAAAATACCAGAGGCAAGCCTCCTAATTTTACAGACCCAGACACAGCCCCACAAGGATGTCAATTAAAAATACCAGAGGCAAGCCTCCTAATTTTACTGACCCAGACACAGCCACACAAGGATGTCAATGAAAAATACCAGAGGCATGCCTCCTAATTTTACTGACCCAGACACAGCCCCACAAGGATGTCAATGAAAAATACCAGAGGCAAGCCTCCTAATTTTACTGACCCAGACACAGCCCCACAAGGATGTCAATGAAAAATACCAGAGGCAAGCCTCCTAATTTTACTGACCCAGACACAGCCCCACAAGGATGTCAATGAAAAATACCAGAGGCAAGCCTCCTAATTTTACTGACCCAGACACAGCCCCACAAGGATGTCAATGAAAAATACCAGAGGCAAGCCTCCTAATTTTACTGACCCAGACACAGCCCCACAAGGATGTCAATGAAAAATACCAGAGGCAAGCCTCCTAATTTTACTGACCCAGACACAGCCCCACAAGGATGTCAATGAAAAATACCAGAGGCAAGCCTCCTAATTTTACAGACCCAGACACAGCCCCACAAGGATGTCAATGAAAAATACCAGAGGCAAGCCTCCTAATTTTACTGACCCAGACACAGCCCCACAAGGATGTCAATGAAAAATACCAGAGTCAAGCCTCCTAATTTTACAGACCCAGACACAGCCCCACAAGGATGCGACCGCAGACCACTTTTTTTTCTCTTCGACCTGGTTCAGTCCATTTGACCTGGTTCAGTCCATTTGAGCTGGTTCAGTCCATTTGAGCTGGTTCAGTCCATTTGAGCTGGTTCAGTCCGTTTGAGCTCAACTCAGACCACTATAACTACCGTTGGAATAGACAGCCACCACTCCTCTGTGAACATAGCCCAAACTATAAACTGCTGCACTCCAGAAAAACGGTAAATTGATATTATATCATACCAGGTTGACAGTCCCGTGAAAGTCCTTTTTAACTCGAGGAGGCGAGGAAAATGTGTGTTTCTGTTGTTCCATGCATTCCTCTTCCCCTAATGTGGACTTTTCCATATGGGATAGGTCATCTTTTATGATGCAGCAAAACAATATTGGGCAGAGATTCACGTTCCAGTGAATAAATGTTTCTGTCCATAAAAAAAACAACCCAGCTCTGAAAATGTTAACTGTTCATGCTTAAATATTGCAATGCATTGTTTTTTTTATAGCCCGATGTTGGAAAGCAGGGCTTTATTTTGTGGATGGGGTTGCTGTAGTGATTGTAGGTGGTTTTCTATTGTCGCCATGATACATTTCAGGAGAGGGATGGTGGGTGTGAGTTGATTGTGGAGTTAAAAGCGGATGATGTTGGTTGGTGCTGAACCCACTGTGTTAGCGCCTTTTACCGCAGCTACAGTAGGTGGTTGGCATTTCCCAGGCCATAGTACTGGTGTTATGCCCATACTGAGCACTTTTTACCCCAAGGCTGAACTTTCTTCTTAGATAAGGTGTACTTGATTGAACCACAGTTGCTAATTTAGTAACAACAGTAGTGTGTGTGTGTGTGTGTGTGGACGAATGGGGACAGTCAATGTCCTGGATGACAGCGCCCGACTCTGGACAGCAGAGGCGAACTGCAGACTTCTCACTGGCTGTGTAAATGAGAGGTGTGTGTGTGTGTTCTTAGTGCCCTTATACCCTCTGGGTGAGATAGTTTTAACCCTAGCGTTGTTACATGTCATTTCAGCAAGCCATGACACCCACCATCTCAGATTGTTCTGAAATCGTTTCTGTAGTTAGTAATAGATAAGAGTTCCTGACACTACTTGTCTGTCACAGAGAACTGATACTACAGTGCCTTCGGAAAGTATTCAGACCCCTTGACTTTTTCCACGTTTTTGTTTGGTTACAGCCTTATTCTAAAATGGATTACATTTTTAATAATCCTCATAAATCTACACACAATACCCTTTAATGAAATAGCAAAAACAGTATTATTTATTTTTTTAGTTGCGAAAGAAAATTTGTCAACTTATAACTTACATAAGTATTCAGACCCTTTGCTATAAGACTTGAAATTGAGCTCCGGTGCATCCTGTTTCCATTGATCATCATTGATGATCACCTTCCAACAGGACAATGACCCTAAGCACATAGCCAAGACAATACAAGGAGTTGTTTCTGGACAAGTCTCTGAATATCCTTGAGTGGCCCAGCCAGAACCTGGACTTGAACCCGATCGACCATCTCTGGAGAGATCTGAAAATCATCTGCAGAGAAGAATGAGAGAAGCTTCCCAAATACAGGTGTGCCAAGCTTGTAGTGTCATACCCAAGAAGACTTGAGGCTGTAATCACTGCTAAAGGTGCTTCAACAAAGTATTGAGTAAATGGTCTGAATACTTGTGTAAGTGGAATATTTCTGTTTTTTTGTTAGAAATTAACAAATGTCAACCACAATTTTTTTTTTGCTTTGTCATTATGGGGTATTGTGTGTAGATTGAGGGGGGAAATGTTTCATCAATTTTAGAATAAGGCTGTAACCTAACAAAATGTGGAGAAAGTCAAGGGGTCTGAATACTTTCCAAAGGCACTGTATATACTTGTTGGGTTGGGACTGGTGTGGGGGGTCAGTGCCTGGCTTTTGACCATTCCTCATGTCTAAATCATTGTTTGAAGAAAGTGAGGCCCAATTCAGATGTTAGGTACGACCAGGTAAAATCTGGTCGTTCCATAGTGCTACTTTTTTCCTAAGGTGGAACGACCATAGTGCTACTTTGTTCCTAAAGCAGTGTGATTAAAAACCATACTGCTACGATGACTTGGCCCTCCTCTCAGTGAGACCAACCCGTCCTGTCGTGTTGAAGGCATGTGGTGGTGTGTCCCCCTGCCTCTCGCTCTGTCTGGGGTGTAGTCCGGAATATTGGACCAGGCCCTGTGCACTTGTCTGGCCAGCTGGCTGTGTTCATGTCAATGTGAGGGATGATGTATTTTAGGGCATGATTACGCCATGAGGCATCTGCCTCGCCTATCCCATGATTCCCATCGCTGGAGGCAATGAACATCTGATGGGGGGATTTGTTGTATTAAGCCACCACCCTTCCCCATAAGAGGATTTTTAGACATTGTATTATTACCATATGTGTTAAACAAGCTACCGTTGGCTGCCTTTGCCTGGTGAGAGGTTTGTGTCTGTCCAGGCTCCTATGGTGTAGTCTAGTCTGGGGATCAGTGGTGACGCTACAGTGAGTTTATCAAAGCACAGGCGGACAGCTGTAGACCAGCATGAAGATCAGTCCTGTTCAGCATTCCTATTGGATGATCTCCCGGAGTTGTTGCACCACATCCTGCACTCGCTGAGGTGCTACGATGTGTCGTGCCCCTGCAGCCCTGTGCATGTTACTATTTCCACTTCAAAAAATTAACTATTACGCCAAAAGTATGTATGTCTGTGTAACTGAAACAGTGGGAAGGGATGTGTGTGGAAAAAGAGGAATTGATCATAAGCCCTAAATGTACTTTTTTTGTGTGGTGAATAATTATGTTGTGTACTTTGAGGGGGGGGTGGGGGTTGTCAGTAAAAATCTGGACAATCTGAAGCCCCAAATGTTACATTACTATTCTCCCTTTTTACTGTGTGGTGCAATACCTCAATTTTTACAAATACAAAAGCATAGCTATTCTCCAGGGATGATATTTTCTATGTATTGCCTTCTTGGCGTTTAATCACAGAGTTCTGTTCCTCCTAGACGCTGAGCTTTGTGACGGTTATGCTGATATATTCAATGAGAATGTTTGTCACCACAGCGATATCTGCATCCCAAGATATGGACAATCTGCCTTCTCTTTGGTATAATAGAACAATTACGTTTATTTATTAAAGTGTAAATATGTATTGCAATTCAAACTGGCTTGGTCTTTGTCTGTTCATTTGACTGTTTCTAAGCTCCAATCTTTTGTATGTCTCAGTTGGTTTTATATGTATTTTTTACAATAAATATGCTTTTGAGCCCTGTTTTGTCAATGTCCTTGTTTAGGTGTTTGAGTACTGTTAATAACTGTTTTATGGCATGTTTATTAAAGGTCTTTGCCAAATAGGCAGTGCTGACTGCTGTGACAGATTCACAGTTATCTACTGTAAATGACATGCTAGTTTTCAATGCATGCTAAATCTTTAAAAAAAACAAAAATTCAACCATGTGAAATGTTATATTCCTTCCTGCATTCATTGGATTTAAAAAATATGGTACTGGTTACTCAATCCTTTAAAGACATCTTCTGGTGATAATTTGTTTTTTTTTAAACTGTTCTTGGTGGGAAGCGATATCCCAAGTATAAAACAGTAAAGCCCACACAAAAAGGGTAAAACAATGTTTTGAGCAAAATGTTTTCTTGCACACATTGCACCGACTGTGGCTCTCCTTTACAAGTATTTTTGAACGATTACCTCATCTCTATATCCCACACATATCCCCTGTATTGTTCCTCAGTCAAGTATTTCAAACACAGATTCAACCTCAAAGACCAGGGAGGTTTTCCAAATCCTCACAAAGAAGGGCACCTATTGGTAGATGAGTTACAAAATACCCAGTCACTACACAGATACAAGTGTCCTTCCTAACTAGCCATGATCAACAACCAATTTGACAGAGGTTGAAGAATTTTTTAAAGAATAATAGACAAATGTTCCACAATCCAGGTATGGAATGCTGTGTCACCAGAAAGACACACACAGCTGTAATACACAGCTGTAATCGCTGCCAATGGTGCTTCTACAAAGTAGACTCGTAGACTCTTGTGGGAATGTTTATGTAAATTAGATTTTTGTATTTCAGTTAATACATTTGCAAAAATGTCTAAAAACATGTTTTCACTTAATCATTAAGGGGTATTGTGTGTGAGAGAAAAATATTTAATCAATTTTGTATTCAGACTGTAACAACAAACTGTAGAATAGGTCAAGGGGTATGAATACTTTCTGAAGGCACTGTATGATCTATCACTTAAACCGTGTTCACATGGGCAGTGATTCTAATCCAATATATTTTCATATCCGATATCCGATTCAAGTCTATTATTTTTCCTGAAGTCTGAATTGTTCACAAACAAATTAGTGAATGTGCTAGAAAGCTGAACAGCTATAGTACCAAGCTAGCTAGTTGACTGCTGTGACTAGCTCGCTAGTTGACTGCTGTGACTAGCTCGCTAGTTGACTGCTGTGACTAGCTCGCTAGTTGACTGCTGTGACTAGCTCGCTAGTTGACTGCTGTGACTAGCTCGCTAGTTGACTGCTGTGACTAGCTCGCTAGTTGACTGCTGTGACTAGCACGCTAGTTGGCTGCTGTGACTAGCTCGCTAGTTGGCTGCTGTGACTAGCTCGCTAGTTGACTGCTGTGACTAGCCAAAAAGGACTCGTTTTGAAAGTTGGATCATCTTATTCTTTGAGGCGTTAACTGTGTTCTTACCCTATGATTTTGAGCATTCAAAGCAACTGGGGAACATCCATGGCATGTATTGTTGTCACCTTAGCATGCTACATAACTTCTGATAGGAACCCTGAGCACCACCACCACCACCAGTCAGCCTACCCCACTGCACACACTCATCGTTATTATGACAACAAGCGTAGACTTGTCAGTAAATGAATGCTGTCTGAATACACACAAATTCTATTTGGTCACTTGTAACTTGCTGTTTGGACAGTCAGTAGTCAAAAATGGATTTGGAAAACTACATTGATTTGAGCATTAAGGCCTGCAGGGTGAACAAGGCCTTAGTACACCATCACTGTCAGTGACATTTCAGTTCTGGAAATAACCCAAACGGGCACAAGCTGCTAAAGGTGAAGGTAGAAGTTCCAGTTTCTCAGTCTGAGTCAAACAGCAAAGTGCCAGTCTGTGTGTAGGCTAGCCGCTAGATCATCACTCCACTACACAGGAAGTGCAGTGCGGTAATTGAGGTTCAGCACAAGTGAAACCCAGGTATAAAGAAGGTAAGTGCTCAGTTAGTCATCTCCCAATTGGTCCACTACTTCAATGACGGAACTAAGATGACATAATTTTGAGATTGTCAAAAATCTCCAGTTCGTAGAGGATGATGTGCCAGTTTGGACAAAATAATGAAATAAATTGAACACAAACATATGATCTATTGTGTATGAATGCTATAGTAAAATAATGGATTTAATCTTTTTGGGGTCAGTTTTCCAGTTGTAATTTGTAAAACATTTAATACAAATTATAATATTTTATGGAGAAAAAATATCTATTTTAAGGGAAAAAATATATATATCTTTTAAGGAAAGATATTTATGTTTTTGAATTCAGTTTATCCCAGTGGTTTGACCTACTGATTCCTGTTATTGAGAATTGTAGTTACTGAGAAATATCTGCATTCACACACATCTATAGACAAAACAATGTGTCAGTGAGAACACTAATACAAAACATTCCTTGGTGATATTAACATACACGGTATGCTGAATTGGTCATAAATGCAAGGAGGTTGTTGTTGCATTGTTCTGACATGTAACTGTTACATTACTTTATGAAGGTTTACTCAATTCCAGGTTCCTCATGTGGACAGTGGAATCCCCCAGGCTAGTATCTCACATCTCTTTTCTCACAGGCCTTTTGATATCATCTAAGCCCTCTATATTTTCCTCCAAACATCAGTATCTTCCAACCCACTCCTCTTCACACTACGCTCTTGCTCAGAATGACAGCTACACAGAACTACCCCACGTCCACAGAGGCTCAGTATGTCCTACTCTACCCCCCAGTCCTGTACCCATTACAGGCATGGGTAGACTTCGGACCCCTCCCACCTAGAGAGTGTAACCATGTGGGAGAGCCAGGTAACTATCTATCCCGTCCTGCAATAGCAAGGAAAGAGGGGAATCTATCATGCTGGTGGATTATTCAGGTCTTTCCTCGTATTACTGCCAATTACAATAAAATGTTAATGTAAAATTGAACATTTCTGCTGGAATAATGTATGTCTGTTGAATTCACTTGTTGGGTTACATGACCACTGAAAAGTCTGCAAAGTCACTACAATATTCCAGTGTTGTCATGGCCAATAATAGGAGACTGTTGTTCTGTCACTCACAAAGGATCCTCTCCACCAGAGAGTGACAGACGCCATCCTATTGGTGTCATCTTTTGATCACGAGACAACATCAGAAAGGTTTGTACTGATATGTCAGAGAGATTTGGTCTTGGAGCCCTAAGTTTCTTGGTATCCTCCCAAGTATACCTGCCAAGGGGCTAATGGTAACCCTGTCTTTCTACCTGGTGTTCAGTATTGTGACCCTGCAGTTGCTGGTGACCTTCAGCATTGTTGTGTACACTTTCTCCAGTATGGTGAGGGCAGTGGTGCAGAGCAACATACAGTGCCTTGCGAAAGTATTTGGCCCCCTTGAACTTTGTGACCTTTTGCCACATTTCAGGCTTCAAACATAAAGATATAAAACTGTATTTTTTTTGTGAAGAATCAACAACAAGTGGGACAGAATCATGAAGTGGAACGACATTTATTGGATATTTCAAACTTTTTTAACAAATCAAAAACTGAAAAATTGGGCGTGCAAAATTATTCGGCCCCTTTACTTTCAGTGCAGCAAACTCTCTCCAGAAGTTCAGTGAGGATCTCTGAATGATCCAATGTTGACCTAAACGACTAATGATGATAAATACAATCCACCTGTGTGTAATCAAGTCTCTGTATAAATGCACCTGCACTGTGATAGTCTCAGAGGTCCGTTAAAAGCGCAGAGAGCATCATGAAGAACAAGGAACACACCAGGCAGGTCCGAGATACTGTTGTGAAGAAGTTTAAAGCCGGATTTGGATACAAAAAGATTTCCCAAGCTTTAAACATCCCAAGGAGCACTGTGCAAGCGATAATATTGAAATGGAAGGAGTATCAGACCACTGCAAATCTACCAAGACCTGGCCGTCCCTCTAAACTTTCAGCTCATACAAGGAGAAGACTTGATCAGAGATGCAGCCAAGAGGCCCATGATCACTCTGGATGAACTGCAGAGATCTACAGCTGAGGTGGGAGACTCTGTCCATAGGACAACAATCAGTCGTATATTGCACGATATCTGGCCTTTATGGAAGAGTGGCAAGAAGAAAGATATCCATAAAAAGTGTCGTTTAAAGTTTGCCACAAGCCACCTGGGAGACACACCAAACATGTGGAAGAAGGTGCTCTGGTCAGATGAAACCAAAATTGAACTTTTTGGCAACAATGCAAAACGTTATGTTTGGCATAAAAGCAACACAGCTGAACACACCATCCCCACTGTCAAACATGGTGGTGGCAGCATCATGGTTTGGGCCTGCTTTTCTTCAGCAGGGACAGGGAAGATGGTTAAAATTGATGGGAAGATGGATGGAGCCAAATACAGGACCATTCTGGAAGAAAACCTGATGGAGTCTGCAAAAGACCTGAGACTGGGACGGAGATGTGTCTTCCAACAAGACAATGATCCAAAACATAAAGCAAAATCTACAATGGAATGGTTCAAAAATAAACATATCCAGGTGTTAGAATGGCCAAGTCAAAGTCCAGACCTGAATCCAATCGAGAATCTGTGGAAAGAACTGAAAACTGCTGTTCACAATTGCTCTCCATCCAACCTCACTGAGCTCGAACTGTTTTGCAAGGAGGAATGGGAAAAAATGTCAGTCTCTTGATGTGCAAAACTGATAGAGACATACCCCAAGCGACTTACAGCTGTAATCGCAGCAAAAGGTGGCGCTACAAAGTATTAACTTAAGGGGGCTGAATAATTTTGCACGCCCAATTTTTCAGTTTTTGATTTGTTAAAAAAGTTTGAAATATCCAATAAATGTCATTCCACTTCATGATTGTGTCCCACTTGTTGTTGATTCTTCACAAAAAAATACAGTGTTATATCTTTATGTTTGAAGCCTGAAATGTGGCAAAAGGTCGCAAAGTTCAAGGGGGCCGAATACTTTCGCAAGGCACTGTATATCTACAATATATACAGTTTATACAGTTTATACAGTATATACAGTTGGAGTCATTAGAACTCGTTTTTCAACCACCACAAATTTCTTGTTAACAAACTATAGTTTTGGAAAGTCGGTTAGGACATCTACTTTGTGCATGACACAAGTCATTTTCCAACAATTGTTTACAGACATACCATTTAACTTAGAATTCACTGTATCACAATTCCAGTGGGTCAGAAGTTTACATACACTAAGTTGACTCTGCCTTTAAACAGCTTGGAAAATTCCAGAAAATTATGTCATGGCTTTAGAAGCTTCTGATAGGCTAATTGACATAATTTTAGTTAATTGGAGGTGTACCTGTGGATGTATTTCAAGGCCTTTCTTCAAACTCTTTGCTGGACATCATGGGAAAATCAAAAGAAATCAGCCAAGACCTCAGAAAAAAAATGTAGACCTCCACAAGTCTGGTTCATCCTTGGGAGCAATTTCCAAATGCCTGAAGGTACCACGGTCATCTGTACAAACAATTGTACGCAAGTATAAACACCATGGGACCACGCAGCCGTCATACCGCTCAGGAAGAGACACGTTCTGTCTCCTAGAGATGAAGGTATTTTGGTGCGAAATGTGCAAATCAATCCCAGAACAACAGCAAATGACCTTGTGAAGATGCTGGAGGAAACAGAAACCAAATGATCTATATCCACAGTAAAAATAAGTCCTATATCGACATACATACCTATATATACCTGAAAGGCCGCTCAGCAAGGAAGATGCCACTGCTTCAAAGCCACCATAAAAAAGCCAGACTACGATTTGCAACTGCACATAGGGACAAAGATCTTACTTTTTGGAGAAATGTCCTCTGGTTTGATGAAACAAAAATAAAACTGTTTGGCCATAATGACCATCGTTATGTTTGGAGGAAAAAGGGGGAGGCTTGCGAGCCGAAGAACACCATTCCTACCTTGAAGCACAGGGGTGGCAGCATCATGTTGTGGGGGTGCTTTGCTGCAGAAGGGACTGGTGCACTTCACAAAATCGATGGCATCATGAGGTAGGAAAATGATGTGGATATATTGAGAAACATCTCAAGCCATCAGTCAGCAGGAAGTTAAAGCTTGGTCGCAAATGGGTCTTCCAAATGTACAATGACCCCAAGCATACATCCAAAGTTGTGGCAAAATTACTTAAGGACAACAAAGTCAAGGTATTGGAGTGGCCATGACAAAGCCCTGACCTCAATCATATAGAACATTTGTGGGCAGAACTGAAAAAGCGTGTGCGAGCAAGGAGGCCTTCAATCCTGACTCAGTTACACCAGCTCTGTCAAGAGGAATGGGCCAAAATTCATCCAACTTATTGTGGTAATCTTGTGGAAGGCTACCCAAAACGTTTGACCCAAGTTAAACAATTTAAAGGCAATGCTACCAAATACTTTTGAGTGCATGTAAACTTCTGACCCACTGGGAATGTGATGAAAGAAATGAAAGCTGATACAAATATGTGTTGTCATAACACAATTGATTGGATCAAACGCATTTAGAAGGAAAGAAATCCCACAAATTAACTGTTAATTGACATGCATTCCAGGTGACTACCTCATGAAGCTGGTTGAGAGAATGCGAAGAGTGTGCAAAGCTGTCATCAAAGGAAAGGGTGGCTACTTTTGAAGATTCTCAAATATAAAATATATTTAAATTTGTTTAACACTGTTTTGCTTACTTCATGATTCCATATGTCCTATTTCATAGTTTTGATGTCTTCAATATTATTCTACAATGTTGAAAATAGTAAAAAATAAAGAAAAACCCTTGAATGAGTAGGTGACTGGTTCTGTATATCCAGTTCATTCGAAAAGTATTCAGACCCCTTGACTTTTTTCACGTTTTGTTACGTTAAAGCCTTATTCTAAAAATTATTCAATTGTAGTCCCCCCCCATCAATCTACAAACAATACCCTATAATGACAAAGCAAAAACTGTTCGACATTTTTGCTAACTGATTTTAAATAAAAAACGGAAATATTCAATTTAAATAAGTATTCAGACCCTTTACTCAGTATTTTGTTGAAGTGCCTTTGGCAGCGATTACAGCATTGAGTCTTCTCAGGTATGATGCCAAAAGCTTGGCACACCTGAATTTTGGGAGTTCCTCTCCTTCTTCTCTGCGGATCCTCTCGAGCTCTGTGAGGTTGGATGGGTAGTATCACTGCACAGCTATTTTCAGGTCTCTCCAGAGATGTTCGACCGGGATCAAGTCCAGACTCTGGCTGTCCCAAAGCCACTCCTGCGTTGTCTTGACGGTGGGCTTAGGGTCGTTGTCCTGTTGTAAGGTGAAACTTTGCCCCAGTCTAAGGTCCAGAGCGCTCTGGAACAGGTTTTCATCAAGGATCTCTCTGTACTTTGCTCCTTTCCCTTGATCCTGACTATTCTCCCAGTCCCTGCTGCTGAAAATCATTCCCACAGCATGATGCTGCCACCACCATGCTTCACTGTAGGAATGGTGCCAGGTTTCCTCCAGACGTGACGCTTGGCATTCAGTCCAAAGAGTTCAATCTTGGTTTCATCAGACCAGAGAACCTTGTTTCTCATGGTCTGAGAGTCCTCAAGGTGCCTTTTGGCAAACTCCAAGCGGGATAATCCTGCCTAACGGGCGGGCGGGTCGGCCTTGGGAAGGAGTGCTCAGTGCTGATGACCACGCCCACTGTATGTGCTTCCGGTGATGAGTTGGGCAGACCGCACCACCCTCTGGAGAGCCTTACCATTGCGGACGGTGCAGTTACTGTTCCAGGCCGTGATACAGCCCGACAGGGTACTCTCAATGGTGCATCTGTAAAAGTTGTTGAGGGTCTCAGGGGCCCTCCGCCACTGCTGTGATGCCCACCAGACCATCCAGTGAGGCTCCCAGGATCCCAGACCCTGTGACCTAAACCTCTGACTCCTGCACATCCATCCCGGTAGCCATTTTGAATGCCTTGATGCCCTCATCTTCGTTATCTGCGAAAGTATCTACGAATCTACGAAGTTATCTACGAAAGTAGAGATCTTTGGCCTCGCACACCAGCGGTGGGATTGGTTCCGAAAGAAGTATGCATATGCAGAAAGAAACTCATAACTACATTCAAATATGGTGGTGGAACTGATGTTATGGGACTGTTTTGTTTTCACTGCTCCTGGGGCCCTTGTTAACCGCTACGTGATCGTTGTGGTTGTTGCTAACGTGCACTAGAATGACGTTGTTAGTAAGATCCAACTTTCCCGGCCATAGACCTGTCTTATATATGCGGAAAGCTTAAATTCGTGTTAATCTAACTGCACTGTCCAATTTACAGTAGCTATTGCAGTGAAAACATACCATGCTATTGTTTGAAGAGAGTGCATAACAACAAAAAACTTTTATCACGTTACTTGGTTTGATACATTCACCTCTGAAGGTAAATAATGTAGTTACATTCAGTAATCCTGCTCTGATTTGTCATCCTGAGGGTCCCAGAGATAACTGGATCATAGTTTTGTTTGATAAAATCCATTTTAATATTCAAATGTAGGAACTGGGTTCTATAGTTTGAACCCCTACTGTTTCAAGTTACATCAAGAATATGCATATCCTTGCTTCAGGTCCTGAGCTACAGGCAGTTAGATTTGAGTTTGTCATTTTACTCAAATTTTTAAACATAAAAAAAAGGATCTAATCCTTAAGAGGTTTTAAGGTCAATGGCATCATGAACTCTACCAAGAACATTTTAGCCAGGAGGCTGAAAATTGAATACAACTTGAATACAAGTTAATCTTCCAGCAAGACAATGACCCCAAGCACACATAAACATCCACATAGAAATGGTTTTGACCACAAAATCAACCTTTTGTAATGGCCATCTTAGTCTCCGGACTTGAATCCCATTGAAAGCCTGTGGTTTAAATTAAAGAGTCCATAAGTGAAGACTGAAGGATATCAAGGATCTGGAAAGATTTTATATGGAGGAATGGTCTAAGATCTCTCCCAATGTGGTCTTCAATCTCATAAAGCATTATAGAAAAAGGCTAGGTGCCATTATCCGCGTAAATTATTATTATTACTTGTTATTATTTTTTGGGGTACTTTTTACCCATTTTTCTCCCAAATTGGTAGTTACAGTCTTGTTCCATCGCTGCAACTCCCATACGGACTCGGAAGAGATCTATGCGTCCTCCGAAACTCGACACCGCCAAGCCGCACTGCTTCTTGACACACTGCTCGCTTAACCCGGAAGCCAGCCGCACCAATGTGTTGGAGGAAACACCGTACAGCTAGCGACCGAAGTCAACATGCATGCGCCCGGCCCGCCACAAGCAGTCGCTAGAGCTCGATGGGACAATTGAGCAAGTTGAGATGACTAAACTGCTTGGAGTCACCCTAGATTGTTGACTGTCATGGTCAAAACATATTGATGCAGTAGTAGCTAAGATGGGGAGAAGTCTGTCTATAATAAAGCAATGCTCTGCCATCTTAACAGCACTATCAACAAGGCAGGTCCTACAGGCCCTAGTTTTGTCGCACCTTGACTACTGTTCAGTCGTGTGGTCAGGTGTCACAAAAAATGACTTAAAAATTGCAAATGGCTCAGAACAGGGCAGCACGCCTGGCCATTGGATGTACACAGAGGTCATAATAATAATATGCCTGTCAATCTCTCCTGCTGAAAGTGGAGGAGAGATTGACTTCATCATTACTTTTATTTATGAGAGGTATTGACACCGAGCTGTTTGTCTAAACTACTGGCACACAGCTCGGACACCTATGCATGCCCCACAAGACATACCACAAGAGGTCTCTTCACAGTCCCCAAGTCCAGAACAGACTATGGAAGGCACACAGTACTACATAGAGCCATGACTACATCCACATCAAGTAACTGACGCAAACAGTAAAATTTGATCTAAAAAACAGATTAAAAATACACCTTATGGAACAGCGGGGACTGTGAAGCAACACAAACATTGGCACAGACACACGCAGGCGATAACATACGCACTATACATACACATGGATTTAGTACTGTAGATATGTGGTAGTCGTGGAGCAGGGGCCTGAGGGCACACAGTGTGTTGTAAAATCTGTGAATGTATTGTAATGTTTTTAAAATGTTATAAACTGCCTTCATTTTGCTGGACCCCAGGAAAAATAGCTGCTTTGGCAGCAGCTAATGGGGATCCATAATAAACCCCAGGAAAAGTAGCTGCTTTGGCAGCAGCTAATGGGGATCCATAATAAACCCCAGGAAAAGTAGCTGCTTTGGCAGCAGCTAATGGGGATCCATAATAAACCCCAGGAAGAGTAGCTGCTTTGGCAGCAGCTAATGGGGATCCATAATAAATACAAATACCAATACTGTGGTATTCCAGTGAACGAAGAACTTACATATTTAGGCATAACCATTACTAAGGATCAAAAGTCTAGAGGCTTCCTAAATTTTAACCCTGTTGGTTCCAAAATAATATCCTATTGGTGAGCCAACTTGTAAATGCTGTTTTTTAAAACTTATTTATGAGGAATTCTTATCACTCGACAAGATCCCTGTAACACCTAAAGATTTTGCAATCGTTTTTGATCCCATTCCCAGGGGTGATGCTTTATTATTCCGGAACATGTCAAGACCTGACCCTCAGAACGTACCTTTGATTACCCCTGTTGACTCACCACCAATAGGAAATATATATTTTCCTTTTGGTTCATACAAAAACAATAGAGCCATACATGCCTTGTTTCAACCGGATGTATCCATCTATACCTCATGTCATGCATTACTGGAATCTTTTTATTGATAACATCTGTCGGAACATCTGTTGGAAACAAATGTTTGGATGTTGCCTCACACATACCTACTTATTAACAAAATCAAGGAAGTTTCTTTTAAATGATTCATACATATTATTCTGCCAACCACTATATGAAAAAGACAAACTCAAATTGTACCTTTTGTAACGACCACCCAGAGACAGTGTTAGATCTATTTTGGATTTGTATTCATGTAAAGAATCTGTGGCAAGACATCAGTAGATTTATCATTTATCATATTTAGGAAGATGTTACCCTATTATGGAGAGAGTTACTGCTTGGATTCTTTGACCTACAATAGAAATCATTTGTAAAAATCTTTTGGCCAAATGTAATATTCACAAAGGTAGATTTACAGAAAAAAGTAGTCTTACTTTACAAAAATAAATGTAACAATATCTTAAGGCAATTTAATACTCTACCAACAAAAAAGCTGTTGAAATTATGAATGTGTATATATCCCTTATGTTAAACTCTGAGCGGCTGTTTTTGGCCCTGTACAGTGCCTGGTGAGTTTGGGCGATACCAAACATATAACTTTAAAGCTACAGGCTACAGCTATAGTGACATAGCATTTCGA
The DNA here is from genome assembly GCF_057628025.1 of Oncorhynchus mykiss. Lineage (NCBI taxonomy): Eukaryota > Metazoa > Chordata > Actinopteri > Salmoniformes > Salmonidae > Oncorhynchus > Oncorhynchus mykiss. The sequence goes on from NC_143049.1 coordinate 11,371,126, forward strand.
AGCTAGAGGCCTTGTCTTTTTGAAAATCGAACTCAAAACGTACTGCCGGCAATGTCAGAAGAATCACCCCACCCCCCCAAAAGTGCAAACATTTAGTATGTGTCACGTTCTGACCATAGTTCTTTTGTGTTTTCCTTGTTTTAGTGTTGGTCAAGACGTGAGCTGGGTGGGCATTCTATGTTGTATGTCTGGTTTGTCTATTTCTATGTTTGGCCTGATATGGTTCTCGATCAGAGGCAGGTGTTAGTCATTGTCTCTGATTGGGAACCATATTTAGGTAGCCTGTTTTGTGTTGGGTTTTGTGGGTGATTGTTTCTTGTCTTTGTGTCTATGCACCAGATGAGACTGTGTTCGGTTTTCACAGTTATTGTTTTGTAGTTAGTTCATGTTAAGTGTCTCTTATTAAAGAACATGAACTTTAACCACGCTGTGTTTTGGTCCGCCTCTCCTTCCCAGGAAGAAAGCCGTTACAGAATCACCCACCACAACAGGACCAAGCGGCGTTGTGACAGGCAGCGGCAGCAGGAGCAGCGCAAGGAGGAATGGACATGGGATGATGTGATGGACAGCAAGGGTTGCTACACTTGGGAGGAGATCCTGGCGGGAAAGGATCGCCTCCCATGGGAGCAGGTGGAGGCAGCTAGGAGAGCAGAGACAGACGGAGAGAGGAGCCGGCGATACGAGGGAACACGGTTGGCAAGGAAGCCCGAGAGTCAGCCCCAAAAATGTATTGGCGGGGGTGCCCACAGGAAGTGTGGCGAAGCCAGGTAGGAGACCTGCGCCAACTTCCTGTGCTTACCGGAGGGCGAGAGAGACCGGGCAGGCACCGTGTTATGCTGTGGAGCGCACAGTGTCCCCAGTGCGAGTGCATCGGCCGGGCTAGAGTGGGCATCGAGCCAGGTGCCATGAAGCCGGCTCTATGCATCTGGTCTCCAGTGCGTCTCCTTGGGCCGGCGTACATGGCACCAGCCTTGCGCATGGTGTCCCCAGTTCGCCTGCACAGCCCAGTGCGGGCTATTCCACCTCGCCGCACTGGCAGGGCGACCGGGGGCATTCAACCAGGTAAGGTTGAGCAGGCTCGGTGCTCAAAAGCTCCAGTGTGCCTGCACGGTCCGGTCTAACCAGGACCACCTCCACGCATCAGCCCTCCGTTGGCAGCTCCTCGGTGCTCAAAAGCTCCAGTGCGCCTGCACGGTCCGGTCTAACCAGTACCACCTCCACGCATCAGCCCTCCGGTGGCAGCTCCCCGCACTCGCCCTGAGGTGCGTGTCCTCGGCCCAGTACCACCAGTGCCGGCACCACGCACCAGGCCTACAGTGCGCCTCGCCTGTCCAGCGCTGCCAGAGCCTTCCTCCTCTCCAGCGCAGCCGGAGTCTCCCGCCTGTCCGGCGCTGGCAGAGCTTCCGCCCCTCAGTCCAGAGGCGCCAGAGCCCCTCAGTCCAGAGACGCCAGAGCTCCTCTGTCCACCGCTGCCAGAGCCTTCCTCCTCTCCAGCGTTGCCGGAGCTGCCCATCTGCCCAGCGCCGCCTGAGCTGCCCATCTGCCCAGTGCCGCCTGAGCTGCCCGTCTGTCCAGAGCTGCTGGAGTCTCCCGTCTGTCCAGAGCCGCTAGAGTCTCCCGTCTGTCCAGAGCCGCCAGAGTCTCCCGTCTGTCCAGAGCCGCCAGAGTCTCCCGTCTGTCCAGAGCCGCCAGAGTCTCCCGTCTGTCCAGAGCAGCCAGAGTCTCCCGTCTGTCCAGAGCCGCCAGAGTCTCCCGTCTGTCCAGAGCCGCCAGAGTCTCCCGTCTGTCCAGAGCCGCCAGAGTCTCCCGTCTGTCCAGAGCCGCCAGAGTCTCCCGTCTGTCCAGAGCCGCCAGAGTCTTCCGTCTGTCCAGAGCCGCCAGAGTCTCCCGTCTGTCCAGAGCCGCCAGAGTCTCCCGTCTGTCCAGAGCCGCCAGAGTCTCCCGTCTGTCCAGAGCCGCCAGAGTCTCCCGTCTGTCCAGAGCCGCCAGAGTCTCCCGTCTGTCCAGAGCCGCCAGAGTCTCCCGTCTGTCCAGAGCCGCCAGAGTCTCCCGTCTGTCCAGAGCCGCCAGAGTCTTCCGTCTGTCCAGAGCCGCCAGAGTCTCCCGTCTGTCCAGAGCCGCCAGAGTCTCCCGTCTGTCCAGAGCCGCCAGAGTCTCCCGTCTGTCCAGAGCCGCCAGAGTCTCCCGTCTGTCCAGAGCCGCCAGAGTCTCCCGTCTGTCCAGAGCCGCCAGAGTCTCCCGTCTGTCCAGAGCCGCCAGTCAGCCAGGATCCACCAGAGCCGCCAGTCAGCCAGGATCCTCCAGAGCCGCCAGTCAGCCAGGATCCTCCAGAGCCGCCAGTCAGCCAGGATCCTCCAGAGCCGCCAGTCAGCCAGGATCCTCCAGAGCCGCCATTCAGCCAGAAGCTGGGGGGGTACTGTCACGTTCTGACCATAGTTCTTTTGTGTTTTCCTTGTTTTGGTGTTGGTTAGGACGTGAGCTGGGTGGGCATTCTATGTTGTGCGTCTGGTTTGTCTATTTCTATGTTTGGCCTGATATGGTTCTCGATCAGAGGCAGGTGTTAGTCATTGTCTCTGATTGGGAACCATATTTAGGTAGCCCGTTTTGTGTTGGGTTTTGTGGGTGATTGTTTCTTGTCTTTGTGTCTATGCACCAGATACGACTGTGTTCGGTTTTCACATTTATTGTTTTGTAGTTAGTTCATGTTAAGTGTCGCTTATTAAAGAACATGAACTCTAACCACGCTGCGTTTTGGTCCGCCTCTCCTTCCCAGGAAGAAAGCTATTACAGTATGCATGGAAAGGGTACACTCTGATGGTCATTAGCAATGCATTTCCTTCTCCATCCACATGCGCTTTTTAGCTAGCTCATCGTTTACAATTTGAAAAGGGGGAAAAGAGGTTTGAAGTTTCTTCACCTGTCTGTGTCTGTGTTTTTTAAAACTCCATCTCTTAAAAGCCCTGATTGATATGGACATTTTAAGATGTGAGGCTTGAAATTCTGTTCAGCCATTTTGGCACAGTGACTCACTACCCAAAGCAGACGCAACTGGTTTAAACTGGCTAAGAGACGTCATATGCTCTCCTACTGCTATCTATTGGATTAACCGGGAATCAGACGGAGGATATGTTTATGTCAATGGATAGGAAGAGACTTCAGCTTTCTCCTAAGATGTACAGTGGGGAGAACAAGTATTTGATATTTGATTTTGCAGGTTTTCCTACTTACAAAGCATGTAGAGGCCTGTAATTTATCATAGGTACACTTCAACTGTGAAAGACGGAATCTAAAACAAAAATCCAGAAAATCACATTGTATGATTTTTAAGTATTTAATTTGCATTTTATTGCATGACATAAGTATTTGATCACCTACCAACCAGTAAGAATTCCGGCTCTCACAGACCTGTTAGTTTTTCTTTAAGAAACCCTCCTGTTTCCACTCATTACCTGTATTAACTGCACCTGTTTGAACTCGTTACCTGTATAAACGTCCCCTGTCCACACACTCAATCAAACCTCTCCACAATGGCCAAGACCAGAGAGCTGTGTAAGGACATCAGGGATAACATTGTAGACCTGCACAAGGCTGGGATGGGCTACAGGACAATAGGCAAGCAGCTTGGTGAGAAGGCAACAACTGTTGGTGCAATTATTAGAAAATGGAAGAAGTTCAAGATGACGGTCAATCACCCTCGTTTTGGGGCTCCATGCAAGATCTCATCCCGTGGGGCATCAATGATCATGAGGAAGGTGAGGGATCAGCCCAGAACTACACGGCAGGACCTGGTCAATGACCTGAAGAGAGCTGGGACCACAGTCTCAAAGAAAACCATTAGTAACACACTACGCCGTCATGGATTAAAATCCTGCTACGCACGCAAGGTCCCCCTGCTCAAGCCACCGCATGTCCAGGCCCATCTGAAGTTTGCCAGTGACCATCTGGATGATCCAGAGGAGGAATGGGAGAAGGTCATGTGGTCTGATGAGACAAAAATAGAGCTTTTTGGTCTAAACTCCACTCGCCGTGTTTGGAGGAAGAAGAAGGATGAGTACAACCCCAAGAACACCATCCCAACCGTGAAGCATGGAGGTGGAAACATCATTCTTTGGGGATGCTTTCTGCAAAGGGAAAAGGACGACTGCACCGTATTAAGGGGAGGATGGATGGGGCCATGTATCGCGAGATCTTGGCCAACAACCTCCTTCCCTCAGTAAGAGCATTGAAGATGGGTCGTGGCTGGGTCTTCCAGCATGACAACGACCTGAAACACACAGCCAGGGCAACTAAGGAGTGGATCTGTAAGAAGCATCTCAAGATCCTGGAGTGGCCTAGCCAGTCTCCAGACCTGAACCCAATAGAAAATATTTGGAGGGAGCTGAAAGTCCGTGTTGCCCAGCGACAGCCCCGAAACCTGAAGGATCTGGAGAAGGTCTATATGGAGGAGTGGGCCAAAATCCCTGCTGCAGTGTGTGCAAACCTGGTCAAGAACTACAGGAAACGTATGATCTCTGTAATTGCAAACAAAGGTTTCTGTACCAAATATTAAGTTCTGCTTTTCTGATGTATCAAAAACTTATGTCATGCAATAAAATGCAAATTAATTACTTAAAAATCATACAATGTAATTTTCTGGATTTTTGTTTTAGATTCCGTCTCTCACAGTTGAAGTGTTCTTAAATACTTTGTTCTTTACATAGTTGAATTTGCTGACAACAACATAACACAAAAATGATCAATGGAAATCAAATGTATTAACCCATGGAGGTATGGATTTGGAGTCACACTCAAAATTAAAGTGGAAAACCACACTACAAGCTAATCCAACTTTGATGTAATGTCCTTAAAACAAGTCAAAATGAGGCTCAGTAGTGTGTGTGGTCTCCATGTGCCTGTATGACCTCCCTACAACACCTGGGCATGCTCCTGATGAGGTGGCGGATGGTCTCCAAAGGGATCTCCTCCCAGACCTGGACTTAAGCATCCGCCAACTCCTGGACAGTCTGTGGTGCAACGTGGCGTTGGTGGATGGAGCGAGACATGATGTCCCAGATGTGCTCAATTGGATTCAGGTCTGGGGAACGGGCGGGCCAGTCCATAGCATCAATGCCTTCCTCTTGCAGGAACTGCTGACACACTCCAACCACATGAGGTCTAGCATTGTCTTGCATTAGGAGGAACCCAGGGCCAACCGCACCAGCATATGGTCTCACAAGGGGTCTGAGGATCTCATCTCGGTACCTAATGGCAGTCAGGCTACCTCTGGCGAGCACATGGAGGGCTGTGCGGCCCCCCAAAGAAATGTCACCCCACACCATGACTGACCCACCGCCAAACCGGTCATGCTGGAGGATGTTGCAGGCAGCAGAACGTTCTCCACGGCGTCTCCAGACTCACGTCTGTCACGTGCTCAGTGTGAACCTCCTTTCATCTGTGAAAAGCACAGGGTGCCAGTGGCGAATTTGCCAATCTTGGTGTTCTCTGGCAAATGCCAAACGTCCTGCACGGTGTTGGGCTGTAAGAACAACCCGCACCTGTGGACGTCGGGCCCTCATACCACCCTCATGGAGTCTGCTTCTGACCGTTTGAGCAAACACATGCACATTTGTGGCCTGCTGGAGGTCATTTTGCAGGGCTCTGGCAGTGCTCCTCCTGCTCCTCCTTGCACAAAGGCGGAGGTAGCGGTCCTGCTGCTGCGTTGTTGCCATCTTACGGCCTCCTCTATGTCTCCTGATGTACTGGCCTGTCTCCTGGTAGCGCCTCCATGCTCTGGACACTACGCTGACAGACACAGCAAACCTTCTTGCCACAGCTCGCATTGATGTGCCATCCTGGATGAGCTGCACTACCTGAGCCACTTGTGTGGGTTGTAGACTCCGTCTCATGCTACCACTAGAGTGAAAGCACTGCCAGCATTCAAAAGTGACCAACACATCAGCCAGGAAGCATAGGAACTGAGAAGTGATCTGTGGTCACCACCTGCAGAACCACTCCTTTATTGGGGGTGTCTTGCCTATAATTTTGGTACTTTAATTCAGTAAAGTACATATTTTTTTAATAGTTTTATAATCTTTAGCAGATTCTTATTAAAGTCACCTAACATGATCCATTCATTTGACCAATGCATTCAATTACTGTGGTGATAATATTGTTAATGGAGTCTACTTGGTCTGTAAATCAATGACATGTAGAGCTATTTTAACAAAAAAACTTCAAAATGTAGAGGGACAATGTCACGTGAAATCTTCATAGACAGTCATATATCGAGGACATGCTCCCCCACCTAGAGTGCACCTATCAATTCTATATATTATGTAACCCTGGATTTTTAACTCAGTGTCAGAAATGTTCCTACTCAACCATGTCTCTAAAATTGTTAATAGATCAACATCAAATCAAATCACATTTTATTTGTCAGATGGACCGAATACAACAGCTGTAGACCTTACAGTGAAATGCTTACTTACAAGTCCTTAACCAACAATTTAGTATTTACTCAATTAAACTGAAGTAAAAAAATGAAAAATAAAACATCTTGGTCAGAGCCTTGGTTACATCCACCCTGCTTGCAGAGATTTTTCATCCCTGTGTGAATGATTATGTGAGTCGGTGTTCTCAGTCTCTGCTCTGATCTTCCTCACTCCTCTCTTTGGGAACAGCCGTCTTCCATCAAGATATTTGTCGTTGGAGTCACACAGGATGACAATGTTGTCCTCTGTGTGCTGCTCTCGCTGTGTGCTGCTCTGGCTGTGTGGTGTCTGGCTGTGTGGTGCTCCGGCTGTGTGGTGCTACAGCTGTGTGGTGCTCCAGCTGTGTGGTGCTCTGGCTGTGTGCTGCTCCGGCTGTGTGGTGCTCTGGCTGTGTGGTGTCTGGCTGTGTGGTGCTCCGGCTGTGTGGTGCTACAGCTGTGTGGTGCTCCAGCTGTGTGGTGCTCCGGCTGTGTGCTGCTCTGGCTGTGGTGCTCTGGCTGTGTGCTGCTCTGGCTGTGCGCTGCTCTGGCTGGGTGGTGTCTGGCTGGGTGATGTCTGGCTGTGTGCTGCTCTGGCTGTGTGGTGCTCTGGCTGTGTGGTGCTCTGGCTGTGTGCTGCTCTGGCTGTGCGCTGCTCTGGCTGGGTGGTGTCTGGCTGTGTGCTGCTCCGGCTGTGTGCTGCTCTGGCTGTGTGGTGTCTGGCTGTGTGGTGTCTGGCTGTGTGGTGTCTGGCTGTGTGCTGCTCCGGCTGTGTGCTGCTCTGGCTGTGTGGTGTCTGGAGTGATGCTCTCCATGGGGCAGGGGTTGAGAATATGTGTTTGTGTGCTAGTGCTGTGGTTGTTGGGTGTGTGGCTGTCAACGCAGGGTGTTGAATGCCTGTGTGCAATTCAACAAACATTCAAGCGACACAAACAATGAATTAAAGTAAAAAAGGCACATTTGACAAACACATTTACAGAAGAATTGTGGCAGAGAAGTTGGGTCTAGTGAGAAACTTGTGTCTCACATGAGGTGCACTGAATATTGTAGGGATTGTTTCAGATGGTCCCATATGCAAGTAGAGGAGCAGATCTATATAGCAATACAAAACAATGTAAGAAGTCTGTGTGCAGGAGTGCATCGTCATGATGAGTGGATAGCATGTGCAGTGCAACCCTGCATATGAGTGTCTATTTTCATTTCATCATAGCATTGCCCCCAGTGCTGCTGAAAGACAACGTCTCTTTGAGTCTCTTTCCCTCCCTGTCCCTGGTTGTCTGCTGGCCCTTCCTTATCCCAGTGTCCAGAGATGTCCCTTCAAAGAGGCGAGCCATGAAGGCCATGCCGTTCTCTCTGATGTAGGACTTCCCAGCGAACGTGTAGAGAATAGGGTTGGCACAGCTGCTGATGAAGGCCAGAGCGGAGGTCACAGCACGACTGGACTGCCATATTATATATAGTCTGCAGAGGGAGGGATGCAGTACATGTTGCCATTAGTCTTTTTACTATCATTGTATGGTGGTGCTTATGTTATATTAAAATGGAAGGGGAAATGTTGGGTCAGTTGGTGAGCACTTACCTCTTTTTTGTTGCTGAATCGTCTTTCAAATGCTCAGCCACAACCTAGGAGAAGCAACCACAGAGCAAAACCTTTCCTTCATTCCTTCACTGTCAAATAGCACAACTTCCTGTGCTGCTCACCACATTCTGAGTGAAATGTCAAAATGAACCAATCCCTTATGATCACGCACCTGTATTATGTTGATGACGTGATAGGGCAACCAGAAGATGGCAAACATCACAACGATGGCCAGGATGAGATTCTCACTGCGGACCTTGCGATGGAATTTGGTCTGTCTGAGGCGTCTCAGGATGCAGACGTAGCTGCTCACTATAATCCCGTACGGAACCAGGAATCCCACTACAGTCTCAAAGGTGTACTGGAACACCAACTGAACATGAAACATGAGGTAACGATTAACTGCTCACATGCATAGCATAGTGGAATACCAGGCGTATTTGAACATGAATGAGTCTGTCATAACAAGATCTCGAGCAAAAATGTAGGATTGGTTAGGATTTATGATTTTAGTAGTCATATCATGACCGTACCTGTCTCAACATAAATAACAATGCACTTAAACCAGAACAATATATTATGTACCTAACTCCACTATTAACTTAATATTCACTTCTTAAACTTACATGTTGAGGCATTCTGTGATCTGAGGCACAAACCCGTTGGGTTTTGTTCTGTTCGTTACGATCATCCCTCTGCTCCCTGAACACCAGAGCTGGGATAGCCATGAAGAACACCAGGACCCAGAGCACAACTATTGCCCGCACTACCATCTTCTTGCTGGCCAGGGCCGCTACCCGCTGGGGCCAAACCACTGCCACCAGCCTGTGCAGGCTCATCAGCGTGATGAGGAAGATGGAGGCATACATGTTCGTGTTGCACAGGTAAAACACCCCCTTGCACATGTAGGTGCCAAAGTCCCAGTTCCGCCTAGCCAAATAGATGATGAAGAAGATGGTGAGGCACATGAGGGAGCCGTCGGCGCACGCCAGGTTGAGGATGAGGATGGTGGTGACGGAGCGTCGGCGGGCACGGGCCAGGATACTCCAGATGATGAAGAGGTTCCCTGGAACGCCAAGGAGGAAGACCAGGCCCAGGATCAGGGCCCCAATGGCTGTGGTGGCGTTGTTACTCACAACACTGGGATCCTCAACAGTGCTGTTCGAGAACAGGACATTGATGTAATCTTTGATCTCTGTGTCATTGAAGATATCAAGGAAGGAGATGGATGAGTCGGAAGAACGAAGGAAGTCACTGTCATTGGCCATTGGGATTGTTATTGATTCTGAGGGAGAGAGATGAACAGAGAGAAAGAGAAAGAGTCATATATAGTACTATTTGGGTGAAATTCGACCTGTTCTTATGAAGCTTGGATTTGGGAAGTGGCATCGAGCTTGATCTTCGAACCCAAGTTAGGTGGATTGTTTTGCATATTACATATTGTTTGCACCAATTGAATCCAAGTGCCAAAGGGTTGGACTACGGTTTGATTTGGGATTGGAGATACATAGCTCTCTCTATCTCCTATTACTCTTCTCTCCTTGCGGTAGACAATGTTTTTGCAGCACACATAAAATGTGATGCCACTGAATCAGGCAAGCAAATATTCACATTAGGCCTCCTGGCAAACAGTACACTGGCAGAGCACTGAGACGGCATGCTAAAACATGCCAAATGTTAACACTGCTCCTTCGAAAGACTCTCTCTTTCTCTCACAATACTCAACATTGGCACAATCCTATCCTCCTATCATCAAAGGCATTGTACTTGTCTTCCTCCATGCTGTAAGTTCTGTTTCTAACTTTCTGTCAAGTTATGCAGAGGAATGACACCAAATAATGGTTCACAGAAGTGGAAATCGTGTCAATCATCACACTAATTTGACAGGCTATTAACAGGGCAACAAGTTCCCCTCTTCCAGTTATTTTAACAAAGAAAAAAGGGGGGGGGGGGAACGAAATTGAAACAGTTCAAATTGTACTGTATTATAATTGCACTATATGCTGGTTGAATTGCTAGAAAGAATACAACTGTTCTTTGGGAATGTGAGAACATAAAACACACCCTACTTTCCAGACTGCGGCACTATAGCAGCTTTAGTGTCTTTCAAAAGCAGATCAGTGTAGAGATGTGTAAACATGAGGAACCAAGGCAGAGTTAGGTCAACAGCAAGGAACACAGAACCACACAGAGACAGGAAGGGCTCACCAACAGATGGAGAAGAGGGGGAGAGAGGAGACAGAGAGAGATGGAACTTGATGCAATGAGAAAATACATGAAGAAAAGAGGAAAGAAATGTAAAAGTTTTGTAAAGGAATGGAAAGAGAATGGAAAATGAATGAGGAACGATTAAAGAGATATGGAGAGAGAGAGAGAAAGAGAGAGAAAGAGAGAGAGAGAGGGAGCGAGAGAGAGAGAGCGAGACAGAAAATGACAATGAGCATACAATGATAATACAGTATGTGCCAGATAAAAGTTCAGGAGATTTGCAGCCACTCACCTTATTAACCAATTAAGCATTTAGAGGATGATGAAGATGATGATAAAGAGCAATGGATCTGAGTAGGGCATGTATTCTGTGGTGGGATCAGTTTTCTATTTTTCTATGCTCTCTTTTTGTTTCTCTTTTCTGACAGCTCGTATCCCAATCCCTCTCTCTTTCTGACAGACTATGTTCTTCTTTACAACTGCTTTCCCCGATATTGTGCCTAAAAAATGTGCTGCCCCATGCTGTGAGGGGCAAGAGAGGTGTGTTCTCTCTCTCTCTCTCTCTCTCTCTCTCTCATTTTTTTTTAACCTTTATTTAACTAGGCAAGTCAGTTAAGAACACATTCTTATTTACAATGACAGCCAACCCCAGCCCAGACCCAGACAACGCTGGACCAAATGTGCACCGCACTATGGGACTCCCAATCATGGCCAGTTGTGATACAGCCTGGAATCAAACCAGGGTCTGTAGTGACACCTCTAGTACTCAGATGCAGTGCCTTAGACCACTGCGCCACTCGGAAACCCAAATGATACTTCATCTGCTAGTGAAATCTAATAACAATTATGTTATTATGCTCTGCAAAATTTGTAAAAAACAATTGCTGTACAAATTGTTACAATCTTTAAACATTTCCCATTCTCATCCATCACAGTGGATATTTCTGTATCCCCAGGTTACCTATAAGAGTGTGTTGATGACGCAAACATACAATTTTCACAACCATGATCCACCAAACCACACAAGCGCAAACATGTACACAGAGAGAGTGTTAGACACGAATCACACACATGCACACACTTGCTCACAGAGCTCTGACACTTACCCAGGAATGTTGGTTATTTCCGGGGTAGGGCACAAGGTAAAAAGAGGACAGCAGAAGCAGAGACGGAAAGTTAAGGAGTGAGTGAAAAATGATACTCCCTTGTCCAGGTACATAAAGACATGGACCTCACCATCACACACACATTTGATTTCTTCAGAACTGACAGTTGTCAGTTCCTGTCTAACACATTCACCACCAAAACATGCATCCAGCCACTCTCTTTTCTGATTTTAGCTCTGTCGTTGAAATATAAATGTATTATCATAAACACTTCCTTCCCCCTGGTGTTTGGATACACTGAATATATGATATGAGTTTTTAGCAGACACTCTTATCCAGAGCAACTAGGGTTAAGTGCTTTGCTCAAGGGCACATCAACAGATTTTTTTTTAACCTAGATGGCTCAGGGATTAGAACCAGCAACCTTTCGGTTACAGGCCCAACTCTCTTAACCGCTAGGCTACCTGCCACACTCTTTCATCTCCTATACCTCTCAAATTCAAATCTGGACCTCGAAGTCAGTTCCAGTGCTTTTTTCATTCTTCCCCTCTAATCAGAGACTCATTTAGACCTGTGACACCTGGTGGGTGCAGTTAATTATCAGGTAGAACAAAAAAACAGCCGGTACTCCGGACCTCCAGGGTAGGATTTTAACACCCCTGTCCTGTACTGTATATATTCACCTTCTGGGAATGTTATGGAAAGACTGTTCCACTTTTTTTCCACATGGTGGCAACATATCCACATAATTCTATTTTCCTCCGTCAATGAGTATGACATTCAACTGTTGACATCAGCTGAAACCCAGCCTGAGGATTTGACCCACATATCATCCTTCTAATTTGTAACACTCATTTGCCTCCCAAATAAAACGCTACTGATTATATCAACTCTAAAGAGCTCTTTTTAAATTTCTTGCCAAAACTCCATGAAGGCCAGATAATTCTGAAAGACACCATAATCCTACTGAATTATCCCAATCCCCCCCAATTTAAACTATAACCCTAAATAATAAGCAGTCTTTAGGCAATGCTCAATCTTGATTGTGCAACAACATTCACCAAATTGAACTATCTTAATTTGGATAAAAGATACCATTACCCACATCCCCAAGAGTATGAACTATAGAAAGTGAGACACAAAAAAAAAGCTTCCAACTCCTGTATAGCATAATGATTGTGAGAACTGGAGGAGGGGTGAGCGACGGAGAGAAGGGGGGGGGGGGGGGGGGATAGAGAAAGAGAGGGAGGGAGCATGTTTATTTAAGCTTTTCGTCTCCCGTCTCAGACAGAGTGCAGACAGACTACAGAGGATAATCAGAAACAGATCTCGCAAGGCAAGGCGAGGAAGGGAGGAAGAGAGGGAGGGGGTGAGCCTGGGAGAGCTGGAGGAGGGAAAATAGAAAGGGGGAGAGGGGTAATGGGAGGAGAAAGGGAAGAAAACAGAAGAGGGGTGGGGGCTGTCATGTAAAACACCACAGGAAACAGCCTGGCCTCTTCATGCTCTCTGAGTGACAGCGAAGCATCATTGTCCTTCTTGTGACAAAGAGCACTGGGACATTCAGTGAGGCCACAGCAGGGAGGAACAGCCCACCAGCCAAACATCTGGCTCAAGAGGGCCAGTTCATTACTTGTATTACACTCGAGTTGATGCCATTTAAAAAGTTTGGTGATGGGGGAGGCAGAAAACGCCTGGAAATACAAGGATGTGATGTCAAACTGTCAGAGGAAATGTGTGCAATAATCTACAGTATATGCCACATAACTGATTAATTATTCATAAGAACTTGGTAAAAAATCTCAAAGCAAGCAAACCTCCTCAGCTCATGGACATAGGCAGGGGGAGAGGGGAGGGGGTCTCCTTGACTGACAACCCAAATGTCCTATGGAATTCCAGTAACGGTCCAACTGTGCTGAGAAACCCACCCAAAGGCAATTAAGGGTAAAGTACTACAAAAATATTTGATACACTTTTTTTTCTGGTCGAATAGAAGAAAGGATGGCGAGAGAGCAATAGAATGAAACACTGATAGCCTGTGATGGAATAGATAGATAACGGTCCGATCGTTTACGAATTTCAAAGAACTCAACGATATAGGCTAGCCTACGCATAACATTTGTCTTCTCCAAAACTTCGAATGAAATAGATGAAGCGGTGGTCCAAAAAGATGTCTTATCGGCGGAAGACATTGTAAAAAGTTACAGAGAGAGTTTCTGAGCAAGAACGACCACAATAACGAATGTTGGACCTACCCTTGAACGTATACATTTTGCGAAAACGTCGATGTTTTTTTTTTTAAAGGACCAAGGAAAGTATTATTATTATTGGATCACACTTAGGTAGATCTCAATCTTTTCAGCCAGGGTGTTCTCTTCATCAGTCTCTCTGATTTATTCCGCGTGCTGAGGGGATGGGGGCCGCGCCGGGTTCGGGCTGGGAGGAGGGGGAGTTCGAGTTCAAGTTGGTTTTTGAGGAGGACCCGCCGCGCCAACTCCGGGGCCCATCCCCGCTGCGCAACGCGGACCAGGAGCACACCGTCGCAGGGGAGAGGACAGAGAGCTCCCTGTCGCTCCCAACGTCGAGCAATACTGGTTAGAACACTTTCTTGGATAGTGTGTGTGAATGTGTGTGACAGTGAGAGAGAGATTGACAGAGAGAGAATGACAGGAAGGGAAAAAGAAGATGGTCAATGGTTCCCAATGTTGACGCCTAATCCACACTGTAGTGATTTGTCTCTGTGTGGTGTATGTCATGATAATTATTTAGTTTGACTTGATCTGAGTATGTTCATCATTGGTAAAAGTATGAGGCCTCCTGTTCTCTCTGCCCCCCCCCCCCCCCCCCTCTCTCTCTCTCTCTCTCTACCTGGATATAGATAAGTTATGTGTCTGGATGTAGGCCTAGTGTGTGCTTGTCTGCGTGTGGGGGATGTGTGTGTTCGTGTGTATGGAGTTTGCGTGCTGTGTATTGCATGCTTGTGCTTGCCTGTATCTTGTGTGATTGTGTGTGTGTGTGTGTGTGTGTGTAAGGGCAGAATTCAATGTGGTTCTAATCAGCTGTGCGTGTGAGTGAAGTTAACAGCTGCCATCTGGATTGAAACCTCAATCTCTGTTTACCGAGCATGCACCACACCTCCCTCCCTCCGTTCTCCCTCCTTTACTTTCTCCCTCCCTCTCCTTCACCCCCTTTCTTCTAACCCCCCCTTTCAGCTTTCATACACACCCCTCTCACCCACCCACGCATCTCTTTGCCGCCCACACTGGGCATAAAATAGTCATACCACACCCTATAGCCTTAAACGTACTACAAGAGAAGTTACCACGGTGCGTACTGTACCTCTTCACTGCTGCACTAGGCTGACCAATGATCCATAATGGACACTGGACAGTGGTGGACACGGTGCTTTACAGTGACCCTAACTCCCTGGTACTGTCTACTGCACCACCACGCCACAGGAGGGTAATGTTTAGTGTAATGTGCAGTTAAAACACCAGTAAGGGACATTTCCTTACCTATTGTATTACCATTTTTGAGAGTTAGGGATACTTTTTCTAGTAGTAGTTTCACTCTTCAACGTGAATGTATTTTGTCTCTGTACTCTCTTAACAGTGAACTCAGTAGGATACAGCTTACCATGTCAACTGTAACTGAGAGACTCCTGACACTTGTTCCACCTTTTGTGTTTGGTCACAGACAGCCACCTGGCGGCCACTCATGTAGGCCAGCCAATCGGCATCCCTACCCCACCGTCTTCTTCAGCCAGTCAAAGGGCTGGGATGCATTCCCCGCCCCCCAGGCGTGCCTTGGTGAGGGAGTTCAGCGGGACTTATGAGAGTCTTCCAGCGCGATCTGTACAAGTGAGTGGTCAGAGATGGGCCAGTTACTCTCCTGGTCAGTGAGAGTGGGACAGAGATGCTGGAAACCATACCTGTCCTTACAGTATGGTCCCTACTGTACATGTCTCTATTGTTAACCCTATCAGTCCCGAGACCCCAGCAAAAATCAGCTTTTCATTTTACATGACTTTCATTTATCTGCATGTCTAGCTGTTATATTTAGCCTCACAATGAGGCGTTTTACCAACAAGTACAACACAAAAACCATTTGACATAAACTGTCGCCTTCAAATGTCAACACAAAAAAGGTCCAAAGCAAAGCAACAATTTAAAAAAAAATCAAAATAAAGCTGTAAGTACAGAAATGATTTTCTCAGTGGGAAATGAATATCCACCTAGTCAGTGACAACCGTGTGGAGTATGTGACAGCAACGATGTGAGCTTTTTACAGTATTATAGACGCTATGTCCTACAGATGTGCTATGATCTTCTATGTAGAAATACCCCTTACCTTCCAGCGACTCCTATGCAGCTTGTGAGAGTCATAGAACAAAACATGTCCATGTTTCTGAGAGTCTCAGCTTTTCATAGATATGTTTAATAGTTTGTAACTCTAACCATTTGGACTCTACAGACGTTTCTGTAAAAAGACCCGTCCCGGGACCGTCTCTGGGATCTGCCCTTGTCTCACAAACACTGCTCTAGCTTAGCCCCGGTTAATCACACAGACTAATGGTTGTTACCAACAGAAGCAGAAGAAATAGACAAATTCATTGGTACAAGAGGTCTGTAGCTCAAACGCACAATGTTAAAGGGGTTAGAAGTCCAAATCGCACCGGCGTTGCAGTGGGACTCACTGGGTCAATGTTCTGACATATGTCTGTCTGTATGTCTGGTTTTCTCCATCTCTCTCTCTCTCCCAGGTCTCAGAGTCCCGTGTGTTGGAGTGCCCTAGCATCCAGATCACTACTATCTCTCCAGAGGATGACACTGCCCCAGCAGGAAGTAACTACTGGGACACAGGAGGTGGCTGGGAGAGGGAGCGCCTCTACCTCCCCTTACTGGACCCATTCTGCTACCGCGACGGCGGCACCGGCACTGGGTCCCTGAGCCCAAGCCCGGCCTCCAGCCCCTCTTCTCGTGGCTGGCTCAGTCCTGCGTCCAGCTGTGATTCGCTGCTAGTAGAGGAGGAGGATCTCAATGAGGTCACTTCCCATTTCTGCCTGTCGCCCTCCTCCCGGCCAACCTCCCCGGGGGGTAAGAAGCGCAGGAACTCCCCCCTGGCCTCCCCCTGCACCTCCCGCAGGAGCAGCTACTCTGAGGACCACTCCTGTAACCAGGAGGAAGGAGACTCCACCTCTCAGTCACAGGGTCCCAACAGCAGCTTTGAGCTGAGCATCCCACAGAAGACCAGGAAGACGTCACTGGAGCAGGTCAGCTGGTGGTTTGTAGATCTTAAGTTCCATAGTTTGTTTTCATGCTCAACCAGTCTGGTGTCCCTGGTTTGTGTCCTCCAGGTTTCCCCCAGGGAGGTGGAGCAAGTGCAGGCTCCAGCCCATAGCTCCCACTGCCCACTCCCAGAGCCGCTGCAGCAGAGGAGAGAGGCCCCTTCCATGGGCATGGACTACCTGTCTGTGCCCCCTGCTCTGGGCTGGGGGAGGACCAGAGCCAGCGCCCACAGCCCTCTGTTCAGGTTACACAATGTGTTTATACAGTATCCCTCAATAGTGTGTTGCAATTATTATTCGTTGGGTGGCCAGGATGTTCCCCTCAGCCCCGCCCACACATCTGACTGGTCCATTGTTCTTACAGATCCAATGCTCTGCCACCACTTGATTGGCCTCTGCCAACTCAGTTTGACCAATATGAACTGCGTATCGAGGTGCAGCCCCGCCCACACCACCGAGCCCACTACGAGACGGAGGGAAGCAGAGGAGCCGTCAAGGCATCACCAGGGGGACATCCGGTTGTTAAGGTATAATAAGTCAATTAAATTGATTATGGTTTCAATCCCAAACTAACACATACTGTATGAATTGAGTGTGCAAAATATTAAGAACACCTGCTCTTTCCATGACATAGACTGACCAGGTGAATCCAGGTGAAAGCTATGATCCCTCACTTGTTAAATCCACTTCAATCAGTGTAGATGAAGGGGAGGAGACAGGTTAAAGAAAGATTTTTAAGCCTTGAGACAGTCGAGACATGGATTGTGTATGTGTGCCATTCAGAGGATGAATGGACAAGACAAAAGATTTAAGTGCCTTTGAACAGGGTATGGTATTAGCTTCCAGGCGCACCAGTTTGTGTCAAGAACTGCAACGCTGCTGGGTTTTTCCATGCTCAACAGTTTCCCGTGTGTATCAAGATTGGTCCACCACCCAAAGGACATCCAGACAACTTAACACAACTGTGGGAAGCATTGGAGTCAACATGGGCCTGCACCTCTTTCGCCATCTGGCCCGGTCCCTTCGTCGACACGGCGCACCGCCGTACCACCACGACTGGTCCGCAGACGTAATTCCATAGCTGTGCCTTCAACCGGCCTTTGCCGGACGTCAGAGCAGACGCTTCTACTTACCCCGGCCTGCTAACTTTAAACGCCGTGTCTCCCGCGTGCTAGCGTAGCAACGACTGCCCCGCGGCTTCCCTGTTCCATCTATTGCTGTACACTGGACCCTATGATCATTTGACTGCATAGCTGATGCCTTTGTCTTAGCTGATTAGCTGTTGTTGTCTTAACCTTTGTTGTCTTAGCTAGCTCTCCCAATCAACACCTGTGATTGCTTTATGCCTCGCTTTATGTCTCTCTCAAATGTCAATATGCCTTGTATACTGTTGTTTAGGATAGTTATCATTGTTTTAGTTTAATGTGGAGCCCCTAGCCACAATCAACATGCCTTAGATACCTCCTTTGTCCCATCTCCTACACATGCGGTGACCTCACCCAGTATAACCAGCATGTCCAGAGATGCAACCTCTCTTATCATCACTCAGTGCCTGGGCTTACCTCCACTGTACCCGCACCCCACCATACCCCTGTCTGCACATTATGCCCTGAATCTTTTCTACCACGCCCAGAAATCTGCTCCTTTTATTCTCTGTCCCCAACGCACTAGACAACCAGTTTTGCTAGCCTTTAGCCGTACCCTCATCCTACTCCTCCTTTGTTCCTCGGGGATGTAGAGGTTAACCTAGGCCCTGCGTGTCCCAAGGCACTCTCATTTGTTGACTTCTGTAATCTGTAATCGAAAAAGCCTTGGTTTCATGCATGTTAACATCAGAAGCCTCCTCCCTAAGTTTGTTTTACTCACTGCTTTAGCACACTCCGCCAACCCTGATGTCCTTGCCGTGTCTGAATCCTGGCTTAGGAAGGCCACCAAAAATTCTGAGATTTCCATACCCAACTACAACATTTTCCGTCAAGATAGAACTGCCAAAGGGGGAGGAGTTGACAGCCTGCAAAGTTCTGTCATACTTTCCACGTCTCTGCCCAAACAGTTCAAGCATCTAATTTTAAAAATGAATCTCTCCAGAAATAAGTCTCTCACTGTTGCCGCCTGTTATAGACCCCCCTCAGCTCCCAGCTGTGCCCTGGACACCATATGTGAATTGATTGCCCACCATCTTCAGAGTTCGTTCTGTTAGGTAACCTATACTGGGATATGCTTAACACCCCAGAAGTACTACAATCTAAGATAGATACCCTTAATGTCACACAAATCATCAAGGAAACCACCAGGTACAACCCTAAATCCGTAAACATGGGCACCCTCATAGATATTAGCCTGACCAACTTGTCCTCCAAATACACCTCTGCTGTTTTCAATCAGGATCTCAGTGATCACTGCCTCATTGCCTGCATCCGCTATGGGTCCGCGGTCAAACGACAACCACTCATCCCTGTTAAATGCTCCCTAAAACACTTCTGCGAGCAGGCCTTTCTAATCAACCTGGCCTGGGTATCCTGGAAGGATATTGACCTCAACCCGTCAGTCGAGGATGCCTGGTCGTTCTTTAAAAGTCGTTTTCTCACCAGCTTAAATAAGCATGCCCCTTTCAAAAAATGTAGAACTAAGAACAGATATATATATATAGCCCTTGGTTCACTCCAGACCTGACTGCCCTTGACCAGCAAAAAAACACCCTGTGGCGGACTGCAATAGCATCGAATAGTCCTCGCGATATGCAACTGTTCAGGGAAGTCAGGAACCAATACACACAGTCAGTCAGGAAAGCAAAGGCTAGCTTTTTCAAACAGAAATTTGCAACCTGTAGTCCATGGAGAACAAGAGCACCTCCTCCCAGCTGCCCACTGCACTGAGGCTAGGTAACACTGTCACCACCGATAAATCCATGATAATCTAACATTTCAATAAGCATTTCTCTACGGCTGGCCATGCTTTCCTCCTAGCTACCCCAACCCCTGCCAACAGCTCTGGACACCCCGCAGCTACTTGCCCGAGCCTCCCCAGATTCTCCTTCACCCAAATCCAGGTCGCAGATGTTGTGAAAGAGCTGCAAAACCTACAAATCAGCTGGGCTAGACAACCCTCTCTTTCTAAAATTATCCGCCGCCATTGTTGCAACCCCTATTACCAGTTTGTTCAACCTCTCTTTCGTATCGTCCAAGATTCCTAAAGATTGGAAAGCTGCCGCGGTCATTCCCCTCTTTAAAGGGGGTGATACTCTAGACCCAAACTGTTATAGACCTATATCCATCCTGCCCTGCCTTTCTAAAGTCTTTGAAAGCCAAGTTAATAAACAGATCACTGACCATTTCGAATGCCATCATACCTTCTCCGCTGTGCAATCCGGTTTCCGAGCTGGTCATGGGTTCACCTCAGCCGCGCTCAAGGTACTAAACGATATCATAACCGCCATCGATAAAAAACCTTACTGTGCAGCCGTCTTCATCGACCTGGCTAAGGCTTTCGACTCTGTCAATCAACGTATTCTTATCGGCAGACTCAATAGCCTTGGTTTCTCAAATTACTGCCTCGCCTGGTTCACCTACTTCGCAGACAGAGTTCAGTGTGTCAAATCGGAGGGCCTGTTGTCCGGACCTCTGGCAGTCTCTATGGGGGTCCCACAGGGTTCAATTCTCGGGCCAACTCTTTTCTTTCTATATATCAACAATGTCGCTCTTGCTGCGGGTGATTCCCTGATCCACCTCTACGCAGACGACACCATTCTGTATACATCTGGCCCTTCTTTGGACACTTTGTTAACTAACCTCCAAACAAGCTTCAATGCCATACAACACTCCTTCCGTGGCCTCCAACTGCTATTAAACGCTAGTAAAACTAAATGCATGCTTTTCAACCGTTCGCTGCCCACACCCGCCTGCCCGACTAGCATCACTACTCTGGACGGTTCTGACCTAGAATACGTGGACAACTACATACAGTGGGGCAAAAAAGTATTTAGTCAGCCACCAATTGTGCAAGTTCTCCCACTTAAAAAGATGAGAGAGGCCTGTAATTTTCATCATAGGTACACTTCAACTATGACAGACAAAATTAGAAAAAAATCCAGAAAATCACATTGTAGGATTTTTAATGAATTTATTTGCAAATTATGGTGGAAAATAAGTATTTGGTCAATAACAAACGTTTATCTCAATACTTTGTTATATACCCTTTGTTGGCAATGACAGAGGTCAAACGTTTTCTGTAAGTCTTCACAAGGTTTTCACACACTGTTGCTGGTATTTTGGCCCATTCCTCCATGCAGATCTCCTCTAGAGCAGCGATGTTTTGGGGCTGTTGCTGGGCAACACGGACTTTCAACTCCCTCCATAGATCTTCTATGGGTTTGAGATCTGGAGACTGGCTAGGCCACTCCAGGACCTTGAAATGCTTCTTACAAAGCCACTCCTTCGTTGCCCGGGCGGTGTGTTTGGGATCATTGTCATGCTGAAAGACCCAGCCACGTTTCATCTTCAATGCCCTTGTTGATGGAAGGAGGTTTTCACTCAAAATCTCACGATACATGGCCCCATTCATTCTTTCCTTTACACGGATCAGCCGTCCTGGTCCCTTTGCAGAAAAACAGCCCCAAAGCATGATGTTTCCAACCCCATTCTTCACAGTAGGTATGGTGTTCTTTGGATGCAACTCAGCATTCTTTGTCCTCCAAACACGACGAGTTGAGTTTTTACCAAAAAGTTATATTTTTTGGTTTCATCTGACCATATCACATTCTCCCAATCTTCTTCTGGATCATCCAAATGCTCTCTAGCAAACTTCAGACGGGCCTGGACATGTACTGGCTTAAGCAGGGGGACACATCTGGCACTGCAGGATTTGAGTCCCTGGTGGCGTAGTGTGTTACTGATGGTAGGCTTTGTTACTTCCATTTCCTAATAATTGCTCCCACAGTTGATTTCTTCAAACCAAGCTGCTTACCTATTGCAGATTCAGTCTTCCCAGCCTGGTGCAGGTCTACAATTTTGTTTCTGGTGTCCTTTGACAGCTCTTTGGTCTTGGCTATAGTGGAGTTTGGAGTGTGACTGTTTGAGGTTGTGGACAGGTGTCTTTTATACTGATAACAAGTTCAAACAGGTGCCATTAATACAGGTAACGAGTGGAGGACAGAGGAGCCTCTTAAAGAAGAAGGTCTGTGAGAGCCAGAAATCTTGCTTGTTTGTAGGTGACCAAATACTTATTTTCCACCATAATTTGCAAATAAATTAATTTAAAAAAAAATCCTACAATGTGATTTTCTGGATTTTTTTTCCTAATTTTGTCTGTCATAGTTGAAGTGTACCTATGATGAAAATTACAGGCCTCTCTCGTTTTTTTAAGTGGGAGAACTTGCACAATTGGTGGCTGACTAAATACTATTTTGCCCCACTGTATACCTAGGTGTCTGGCTAGACTGTAAATTCTCCTTTCAGACTCATATCAAACATCTCCAATCCAAAATCAAATCTAGAATCGGCTTTCTATTTCGCAACAAAGCCTCCTTCACTCATGCCGCCAAACTTACCCTAGTAAAACTGACTATCCTACCAATCCTCGACTTCGGCGATGTCATCTACAAAATAGCTTCCAATACTCTACTCAGCAAATTGGATGCAGTCTATCACAGTGCCATCCGTTTTGTTACCAAAGCGCCTTATACCACCCACCACTGTGACCTGTATGCTCTAGTTGGCCCTCGCTACATATTCGTTGCCAGACCCACTGGCCCCAGGTCATCTATAAGTCTATGCTAGGTAAAGCTCCGCCTTATCTCAGCTCACTGGTCACGATAGCAACACCCAGCAGTAGCACGCGCTCCAGCAGGTATATCTCACTGGTCATTCCCAAAGCCAACACCTCTTTGGTCGCCTTTCCTTCCAGTTCTCTGCTGCCAGTGACTGGAACAAATTGCAAAAATCGCTGAATCTGTAGACTTACATTTCCCTCACTAACTTTAAGCATCAGCTATCTGAGCAGCTAACCGATCGCTGCAGCTGCACATAGTCCATCTGTAAATAACCCACCCAGTCTACCTACCTCATCCCCATATTGTTTTTATTTACTTTGCTGCTCTTTTGCACACCAGTATCACTATTTACACACCATCATCTGCTCATCATCATCTGCTCATCTATTACTCCAGTGTTAGTCTGCTAAATTGTAATTACTTTGCTACTATGGCCTATTTATTGCCTTACCTCCTCATGCCATTTGCACACGCTGTATATAGACTTTCTTTTTTTTCTATTGTGTTATTGACTGTACGCTTGTTTATTCCATGTGTAACTCTGTGTTGTTGTTTGTGTCGCACTGCTTTGCTTTATCTTGGCCAGGTCGCAGTTGTAAATGAGAA
Organism: Oncorhynchus mykiss; assembly: GCF_057628025.1. Lineage (NCBI taxonomy): Eukaryota > Metazoa > Chordata > Actinopteri > Salmoniformes > Salmonidae > Oncorhynchus > Oncorhynchus mykiss. The sequence continues at coordinate 11,394,124 of NC_143049.1, forward strand.
CTTGTTCTCAACTAGCTTCCCTGGTTAAATAAAGTTGAAATAAAAATAAAATAAAAAAATAAAATCCCTGTAGAACGCTTTCGACACCTTGTAGTCCATTCCCCGATGAACTGAGGCTGTTCTGAGGGCAAACGGGGGGTTGCAACTCAATATTAGGAAGGTGTTCTTAATGTTTTGTACCCTCAGTATATATCTAAACAATAACTCTCTTTTCTGTCTCTCCCAGCTGACTGGGTACACAGAGAGACAGCCGCTCTCTTTGCAGGTGTTTGTGGGAACAGCTGATGACAGGTCCATCCGGCCTCATCCTTTCTATCAGATTCACAGGTAGGCGACCATGCGACAATACTACAGTGAATCTGTGATTGTATGTGCCTCCTCAGTGTTTTGGTGTGTTTTTGTATTTATTGTAAAAGCGTTTCTTCTGATCCTCAGGGTGACAGGGAAGATGGTGGGCACTGCCAGCCAGGAGAGCGTCCAAGCTGGCACCAAAATACTGGACATCCCCCTCAACCCAGATACCAACATGACTGCGCTGTGAGTAACAGAGAAACAAAGAGAATGGACACAAAAGGTTTGGATGGAGTAACAGAATAGGCAGAAAGAGTAGCTTTCCTGTGTATGTATATGTGTGTGTACTAAGTAAGTGTGTAGATGGTATTTTGTACCAGTGTGTGTGTGTCTATGTGGTGAATAAGACAGCCTTTCTGTCTCTCAGCATTGACTGTGCTGGCATTCTGAAGCTGAGGAACTCGGACATCGAGCTGAGGAAAGGAGAGACGGACGTAGGGAGGAAGAACACGCGTGTGCGCCTCGTGTTCCGTACCCACCTCCACCTGGCCCCTCACGTGGCCCCGCCTGGACGGGTGCTGGCCCTGCAGGTCGCCTCCCTTCCTATAGAGTGCTGTGAGTAGCCAGCCAACAATCACAGTCAACTCTCCCTGTCCTGACACTTTCTTTGAGTTTGTATTTTGATAAGGTATCATATTTAGCAATATCCTAGCGAATCATCTGTCTTCTCTTTCTCTCTCTGTGTCTCTCTATCTATCCCTCTCTCTCTCTCTCTCCTCTCAATCTCTCTCCTCAGCCCAGCGCTCTGCTCAGGAGCTGCCAGTGGTGGAGTCGGTCAGTCTTACATCCTGCTCTGTGGAAGGAGGGGAGGAGCTACTGTTGGGTGGGTCTAACTTCCTGCCCATGTCCAGAGTGCTTTTTATGGAAAGAGGGACAGGTAATGACGTGTGTGTGTGTGTGTGTGTGTGTGTGTGTGTGTGTGTGTGTGTGTGTGTGTGTGTGTGTGTGTGTGTGTGTGTAAGCATGATTGTGTACAATTCTTCAATGTTCAATGTATAGGTATAATTTATATCCTTATTTACCAGATGGAAAGCTACAGTGGGAAGAGGAGGCACATGTTGACCGTGACAACAGTAGTGAGGTAAATAATCTGTTTCTGGGTGTATGTGTGTTTGAGTGTGCGAGCATAAGTGTTCATGCACATGTACGAGAATTGTAATGTACATTGTTCATGTTGTCCTCCCCCAGTGCTTGCTGTGTGTGCGAGTTCCAGCCTATAGCGACCTCTCAGTGAGCCGCCCAGTATCTGTGTGCCTTTACGTCTCCAACGGGAAGAGAAAAAGGAGCAGCACTCACTGTTTCAAGTACCTGCCGGGTGAGTCTCGCCTCACTTCATCCATCAGCCTCTCAGCTGAGACTGGAACTATCTTTGTTGTTTTTGGTTCATTTTGAACAATTCATCTCCATGGTATTTATCTACGTGGTCAGGGACCAGACTACATATTACCACTTATTTTTCACCCTCAGTCATGTTTAAAGAGGAGGACCCTCTGCTGTCGCATCCCTCTGCCTTGCCCCTGGAGGGGGTGACACTCTGCTCCATGAGGGGGCCCAGCAGGGTGGACAGCGGTGTGCACCGGGGGAATGATCCCATGCTCGAGGAGGGAGGACTGGCCTTCCACCTTCCCCCCTACCCTTCAGCCTGCTCTCCCCCCTACCCCGGCCAGAGCTACCAGGAGTACTGCCACAAGCCGGAAGCTGTGGAGGAGAGCAGAGGTTCTCTGTCGGAGAGACACCCCAGCTTTGAGAACTTGGAGCTGGGCTTCACTGAGCTACTACCTCCCTTTTACCCCAGAGTCCCCCAGCCTCCCTCCCCCTCCCCTTGGCTGGACTCCCCATACCTGTCTTCTTCCCCCTCTCCCTCCCACTCCTCCTCTCTGAGTCCCTTCCCCTCCAGCAGCCCCATCTCCTCCTCCCCTCGTCCCCCCATGACTACCTCTCCCTTCCCCCACTACCCCTACCCTCATGAGGTCTGCCCCTCGCCTCCTTCCAACCCTAGCCCGTATCAGGACTTCTACCCACCACCGTACTCCCACTATGAGGTATGGGACCACCAGGGCAGGGGACCTGGGGAAAGGGAAGCTCAGGCTGGACCTAAAATGCAGGAGAGCCCCCTGGAATTTGCCAGCTCATCATCCTTTCACCACATTACATTAGAGGAAGGTGAGAAGTTTGTGGGAGGTGTTCATTGGTGTTGGTCTCCATCGTTACAACAGTGACAATACATTTGTACCATGTTTGTTTGTATAGATTTATTGATACAGTATACAGCATGAATTCATATATAAATGTCTGACTGGTTGCTTTGTCTTTTTGCCTGCAGTGAATGAGTTCATAGGAGAAGACATCAGATCCTTCCATTCGGGCTCACAGATGGACAGCCAACCGGGATGACAAGCTCCGTACTGTCCTGTCTTGTTCTGTTTTTATAGTATGAAGTGCGTTATTGATATCATATCACACCTTTTCCTATGCACTTGGTTTCTGACGTATTGCTCAAGTATGGCAATACTGAATGGGGATTAAATAAAAGGGCACGGTTGTAAGTATGATCGAAGGTCACTGTTACAGTTTATATAAGGGAGACTAATGTTTTTAACCTGTTTTCAATATAAATTATACAAGTAAATGTCTGTTATGGGTCTGTTTGTGTATATAGCTTTAGTGTGCTTGTGTGTGCTTGAATAGATTGCCATTCTCTCCACCTGGGAGTCTAATATCTGTTATCACTGGAGCAAAATAAATTTAGCTCTGTCCAAAGCCCCTTGGTTGAGTGGCCCGAGTGAATACAGTCTGGACAGTATGGAGGAGGGTAATTGTTTCAGAGACGCTGTAGAAGGACAGATCTCCAGCCCTGTGATCCAGGTACACCCCTACCCTACAGGACTCAGGGCCAGGGGCAGGTAGTGTAGTCTCTATGTTGTTATGTAGGAAACTACAGGCTTCTTTGGTGCAAAGTAAACCCCAGTACGTATCATTGAGGCCAAACTGGGCTTCTGGACCAAAGCCCATCCTGCTGACGTTGTTGTAAGAGACTGCTATGTAGGCCTTCTTCCCTCTCCACTCTACCTCCCAGTTAAAGTGGGCCCCAGACAGACCATTCTTACACAGCACCTGGAGAATGTGGAACCTCTCTGGATGGTTGAGGCACAGTTTGGGTCCCTTCATTGTCACTTCCTGGTCTCCCTCAGTCAGGTGGAGGTTGTAGAAGACTGTGTTTGGGTTTAGTGTGAGCTGACAGGAATCTGTGGAGAGAGAGGAGAGGGAGAAAACAGAGCAGATATAATTAGGATGTGTGATTGGTGTAGAATAGACCTTACCTTGTGCGATAACATAAATGTACAGTCGTGGCTAAACGTTTTAAGAATGACACAAATATACATTTTCACATAGTCTGGTGCCTCAGTTTGTATGATGGAAATTTGCATATACTCCAGAATGTTATGAAGAGTGATCAGATGAATTGCAATTAATTGCAAAGTCCTATTTGCCATCCAAATGAACTGAATTGCCCAAAAACATTTCCACTGCATTTCAGCCCTGCCACAAAAGGACCAGCTGACATCATGTCATCAAGGCTGGAGATCACTCTGTCATGCTGATTGAGTTCGAATAGCAGACTGGAAGCTTCAAAAGGAGGGTGGTGCTTGGAATCATTGTTCTTCCTCTGTCAACCATGGTTACCTGCAAGGAAACACGTGCCGTCATCATTGCTTTGCACAAAAAGGGCTTCACAAGCAAGGATATTGCTGCCAGTAAGACTGCACCTAATCAACCATTTATTGGATCATCAAGAACTTCAAGGAGAGCAGTTCAATTGTTGTGAAGAAGGCTTCAGGGCGCCCAAGAAACTCCAGCAAGCGCCAGGACCGTCTCCTAAAGTTGATTCAGCTGCGGGATCGGGGCACCACCAGTACAGAGCTTGCTCAGGAATGGCAGCAGGCAGCTGTGAGTGCATCTGCACGCACAGTGAGGTGAAGACTTTTGGAGGATGGTCTGGTGTCAAGAAGGGCAGCAAAGAAGCCACTTTTCTCCAGGAAAAACATCAAGGACCAACTGATATTCTGCAAAGGGTACAGGGATTGGACTGCTGGGGACTGGGGTAAAGTCATTTTCTCTGATGAATTCCCTTTCCGGGAAAAAAGCTTGTCCGGAGAAGACAAGGTGAGCGCTACCATCAGTCATGTGTCATTCCAACAGTAAAGCATCCTGAGACCATTCATGTGTGGGGTTGCTTCTCAGCCAAGGGAGTGGGCTCACTCACAATTTTGCCTAAGAACACAGCCATGAATAAAGAATGGTACCAAGACATCCTCCGAGAGCAACTTCTCCCAACCATCCAGAAACAGTTTGGTGACGAACAATGCCTTTTCCAGCATGATGGAGCACCTTGCCGTAAGGCAAAAGTGATAACTAATTGACTCGGGGAACAAAACATTGATATTTTGGGTCCATAGCCAGGAAACTCCCCAGAACTTAATCCCATTGAGAACTTGTGGTCAATCCTCAAGAGGCGGGTGGACAAACAAAAACCCACTAATTCTGACAAACTCCAAGCATTGATTATGCAAGAATGGGCTGCCATCAGTCAGGATGTGGCTCAGAAGTTAATTGACAACATGGCAGGGCAGATTGCAGAGCTCTTGAAAAAGAAGGGTCAGCACTGCAAATGTTGACTATGCATCAACTTCATGTAATTGTGAATAAAACCATTTGACACTTATGAAATACTTGTAATTATACTGAAGCAGCAAACTTTGTGAAAATTAATATTTGTGTCATTTTCAAACTTTTGGCCACGACTGTATACTTTAGCACCAATGCGTCCTGGTCACCATAAAGAAAGAAATGGATGCCCAATTGAGTGAGATTTTTGATATTAGATAGATTTTTGAAGTATTGCTCTGAGAGGACAGATACATTGTAAGAATTCAGATATTGTCTGGGGCTCTGGTGTGTGGACAATCTCCACTGTATTGACTGCATATGTGAAATGTTCAGTGAATAACAACAAACGGCTATCCACAATTATGCACTAATTAATTTCATAAAACGATTGAAGAGCAATACACATTTTTGTCAGTTTTATGAAATAGGTCATATACCACTGCCAGGTGGCAGGTAATGAAGCTCTATTTAAGTGCTGGTGTTGAATATTTTACATATCAGTGTCGGACCTGCTCTTAGAATCTGTAACCAATTCTCTTTCCAGACGTCTTCTAGTCTCTCTGTTAGTTCAGAGGTGGCTTTTGACACCGCTCCAAAACAACAGGTCTGACCCAACAGGTCTGACCTTGGATAGATCTGTAGTTCCAGGACTGGGGGGTAGGAATGGGCATATCTAGAGAGGGAACAGTGAGCGAAGGATACAAAATGATAGAAATTTGAAATCCAGATCGAAAACCATATAGTTTTATGATCAAATATACTTGAGGAAGCTGAGGACGAAAGACTGAGCTGGAGAAGCTTTTACACACACAGGATCACATCAGATTCCTCCAAAAGCTTCTCCAGCTCAGTCTTTCTTCCTCAGCTAAGCTACCTCTTGCTCCAGTCTCCTCCTGGACTCTGATCGGCTCTCTCACCTCACAGCACCTCTAAGGAGTGAATCAGATCCCCCTCACTTTAAAGATCCTCTCAACGTCCTCCATTGCTGGCTGTGCAGAGTGCTGGTGGGAGACAGAGAGGAGTCACAGCGATGATTAAGCCTTTGCTTTTGCCAAGAACGTTCTGTGACGAACAGAGTTTCCTCCCTACATTGTGGCTCAGTGAACAGAGATTCCAAAGCCTCCCTCAGCTCCTGAACCTTCTTCTCTCTACCTGGGATTTTCTCCTGGGATTGGTCACAAATTCTCTCCAACTGTCTCTATTGAAAATAAAAATAGAGATAAGGACAGGCAAGCTGTGACTATCATGTTAAAATATTACTACTGTAGATTTTAGACAGAAATGTACTTTGGAATTCCACAAGGGTTGTAAACGATTTTCTTCAACTCATATGCTTCTTTCTCAAGTCTATTGGTAAACCATATGAAACTCCCTGAGGATTGATGTCTGCGCCCCTGCGGAAATCTAATTAGCATAATAAAAAACATCACCATGAAAATATGTCAGTTTAAGATAAAGATGTCCGTTTTTTTGCATTGGAATGCGTCTCAATCCACCACATCTGCATATGTGACACTTCCACGTCTGCGCTGAAAGGTGACAGAGCGAGAGCGGTGTTTGTCAGACCGTGAGACATCCCGAAAATCAGTCTTCTCACAAAATCGTCAGTAGCGTCCGAACGGTTTGGCCTACAAACTATTATGGGAAGATGAGAACACCATGGTGTCCTCCGTTTTGCCCTACGACCCCCCACAAGCGTCTTTGGACTCATCTGAAGTCAGTCCAGCTGATCTGCCAACTTCTGTCCATAGCGTCCGAACAGTTTTGGCTACACACTAATATGACCCCTCTATGCAAAGGTGAGGCTCTCACGAACACGTACATGTCGGTTTTGTTCTAGGACAGGGCTCACAAGACTCGTCTGAAGGTCTCCCAGTACCAGTCAAAATAATTCATGGAAGTATACAGTATATGGAGACTGTTCACTGAGAAAAATAAAGGGTTAAATACATGTATTTAAAAAATATGTTTCCTGATCTTTCTTCTATCTCTCAGATATAGGACACACACTTCAGATCAAACTTCCTTTAGATATATTTTTTGGGGGGTGGGCGGGACTATCTGTTGTTCCATGTAGGCAATCTGTTATTCACTGCATTTGTATAGGCTAATAGCAGTAAGCCCAAAAACATGTCATCAAATATTTTTTTAATATATTTTTTGGGGATACTTCAAGGGGTCTTAAAATTCTAAATCAAATAGCAAAATGATCCTTGGTATGACCTTAAAACAACTCCAAATAGCTTAGTAGAACCCCTCCCCCAGCTTACACAGGGCTTAGACTATTTTAGTGTAAGAAATAAGGGGTTAAATACATGTAAAAATGCTAAATGATCATTGGCATGATTTTCTGAAAACAATTCCATATAGCTTAAACTCTTATGGGTTAAGACCATGCATTTGATAACAGTTCTCTGACATTACATCTGTATGGAAATGCTTCTCTGTGTCTCTTTCTCCAGTCTGATGAAGAAATAAGAGGATGCATGTTGAATCATAATCGGAGGGTGATGACAAATATTTACTTTTGCACACTTAGAGAACACACCCCCTTTACAAAGTTGCGCAACTAAGAAGAGTAATACAGCACTCATATCCTCTGGTCCCTATGGGGCGTGTGAATGCTATGACAAGCCCCACCTGTCGGTCTGTCCTCCCTGCTGTAGCTGAGACTGTATCGTGGCCCCTGTGTTGATCCATCACACACAGCAGACAGACACCCTCCTGATCAATATGGCAGTAGATCTCCAGTAATCTGTCATGCTGTGCTGTTGCCACTGAGGTTACCTGTGACACTTTTGATAAAAACATACCCCAGTGCATGTGTTATATAAAACACAAATCATCAGTGTCATTGATATTGCCATTGATATGAACAGTCATTTCCAACCAAACATCCTTCAACTAAAACCACCACCACAAGGGGGTAGCAGCATCCTCTGCAAATGACAACAGATGTGTTTCTAACGCCATTTGTTTGGTGGCAACAGCTGATATCAGGCTTATGATAAAGAGCCGTTGGGCTAACAGTGAGGCCATTAACCCAGAGCCTGAGTGAGGTTGATATAAAACAATATCCTCATAGGACACTAACTATAGCAAATCTGTTTTTGGGCTTTGGGGATTGAGAGTCGGATAGGGTCGGATAGGGTCAAGAAGACCTAAACGTGATAATGTGTAATGGGGATAGGATGACGACAAATGAAGAGTAGAGAATGGGGAAACAGGATCCACTTTTCTTTTCGTTTCACAACGTAGCAAGAAGGTATTAGTATTTCAATGATTGTACTTGACTTGTTTAAAGGTCTTTCTCACGTCGGCTGCGGAGAACGTGATCACACAGTCTTCCGGAACAGCTGGTGCTCTCATGCATGTTTCAGTGTTATTTTCCTCGAAGCTAGCATAGAAGTAGTTTAGCTCTTCTGGCAGGCTCGTGTCTCTGGGCAGCGCTCAGTTGTGCTTCCCTTTGTAGTCTGTAATGGTTTGCAAGCCCTGCCACATCCAATGAGCATCAGAGCCGGTATAGTACGTTTCGGTCTTAGTCCTTTATTGACGTTTAGCCTGTATGATGGTTCGTCGGAGGGCATAGCGGGATTTCTTATAAACTTCCGTGTTAGAGTCCCGCTCCTTGAAAGCGGCAGCTCTAGCCTATAGCTCAGTGCAGATGTTGCCTGTAATCCATGGCTTCTGATTAGGGTATGTACGTACAGTCACTGTGGGGATGGCATCATCGATGCACTTATTGGTGAAGCCAATGACTGATGTGGTGTACTCCTCAATGCCATTGGAGGAATCCCTGAACATATTCCAGTCTGTGCTAGCAAAACAGTCCTGTAGCTTAGCATCTGCTTCATCTGACCACTTTTTTATAGATCTAGTCACTGGTGCTTCCTGCTTTAATTTTAGCTTGTAAGCAGGAATCAGGAGGATAGAATTATGTTCAGATTTGCCAAATGGAGGGCGAGGGAGAGCTTTGTATGCGTCTCTGTGTGTGGAGTAAAGGTGGTCCAGAGATATTTTTCCCTCTGATTGCAAATTTAACATGCTGATAGAAATTCAGTAAAACTGATTTAAGTTTCCCTGCATTAAAGTCACCGGCTACTAGGAGCGCCGCCTCTGGGTGAGAGTTTTCTTGTTTGGTTATGGTGGAATAAAGCTCATTCAATGCTGTCTTAGTGCCAGCCTCAGTCTGTGGTGGTATGTAAACATCTACGAAAAATACAGATGAAAACTCTCGAGGTAGTCAGTGTGGTTTACAGCTTATCATGAGATACTCTACCTCAGGTGAGTTATAGCTTGAGACTTCATTAGATATTGTGCACCAGCTGTTATTTACAAAAATACATAGTCCGCCGCCCCTTGTCTTACCAGACGCTGCTGTTCTATCCTGCCGGTACCGTGCATAACTAGCCAGCTGTATGTTGATAGTGTTGTCGTTTAGCAATGACTCTGTGAAGCATAAGATATTACAGTTTCGAATGTCCTGTTGGTAGTTTAATCTTCCGCGTAGGTCATCGATTTTATTCTCCAAAGTTTGCATGTTTGCTTGCAGAATGGAAGGAAGTGGGGGTTTATTCGTTCAAATGCAAATTCTCAGAAGGCAGCCCGCCCTCTGGCCCCTTTTTCTCTGCCTCCTCTTCACGCAAATCACGGGGATCTGGGCCTGTTCCCGAGAAAGCAGTATATCATTCGCATCGGGCTTGTCGGACTCGTTAAAGTAAAAAAAGGATTCTGCCAGTCCGTGGTGAGTAAGAGTCATAAGAGACGATAGCGGCAACATTAAGTAGAAAATACGTTTAAAAAACAAGTTACAAGCAACGCAAATAAACAAACGAAAAAACAGTCGATTGGGGACACATACAATGTCAGCCTTCTTCTCCGGCGCCTAGAGGTTGGAGTGGATATTCTAGTGACCACATTATTGTGCCAGACATTTTCTGGAACAGAACAAACTCATTACGTCCAAAGTGGGAGTTGTTGCCCTCTCCTCTCCTGGTCATCTCTTTGTATGCCACAGCCCATGTTAATGCCACTACCCCTCTACTCGGCCTCCCAGTAGTAGTGCCTTGACAGAGCCTCAGTGCACAGCACTCCAGTGATCAAACCTCTCTGGGTAGTCAGGACAGGAGTGGTCCCTGGCCCTCACTGGCACCACCCTGTTCTCCTCAGACATAAGCTGAGCTGACAGGAATCTACGAGGGAAGAGGATGGAGGGAAGGAAAGGAAAGGAGGAGTCAGTTTAGTCAAGTACAACACTAATATGAAAGGAATGGTAACAAGAGGATGAATAGAATCAACAGAACACTGCCACGATGCAGATTTAGCCCTGAGCTAAGACCAGATGCAGCACTCTTGTCATTAATGGAGTTGAAACTGACTTAAAGTATAATAAGATCTCTGGTCTGATCTGGGGCTCTGCAGGAGTTTCACTGTGCCTGCTATGAAGGAATAAGAATTTGACTTTTACAGTGAGGAGTAGTAATGTTCTATAGAAAATGTTAGAATGACAGTGAAGTGTCCATTCTCACCTGCCCTAGATTTGTTGGGCCATTCCCCTTTGAACATGTCCTTCAATCTCTACCGACGTCACACTTTACCAAAATCCCCCAGAGGAACCAATGTGATTCTGGGTGTTTCTGTGAGTTCAGTCGATGTAGAGATTGACTGGCACTTCTAGAAACCAGGAGAGAGGAACGAGAAAACAAATACATAAAACAGTACCAGTCAAAGGTTTGGGGACACACCTACTCATTCAAGGTTTGTCTAACAGTTTTTGCTTTGTCATTGTAGGGTATTGTTTGTAGATTGATGGGGGGAGGGGGGAGCTACAATTTAATCAATTTTAGGATAAGGCTTTAACGTAACAAAATGTGGAAAAAGTCAAGGGGTCTGAATACTTTTCGAATGCACTGTATATACAGAACCAGTCACCTACTCATTCAAGGGTTTTTCTTTATTTGTACTATTTTCTACATTCAAAACTATGAAATGGAATCATGTAGTAACCAAAAAAGTGTTAAACAAATCAAAATATGTTTTTCTTTTTTGATTCTTCAAAGTAGCCACCCGTTGCCTTGATGACAGCTTTGAACACTTGGCATTCTCTCAACCAGCTTCATCAGGTAGTCACCTGGAATGCATTTCAATGTAACAGGTGTGCCTTGTTAAAAGTTCATTTGTGGAATTTCTTTCCTTCTTAATGAGTTTGAGCCAATCAGTTGTGTTGTGACAAGGTAGGGGTGATACACAGAAGATACCCCTATTTGGTAAAAGACCAAGTCCATATTACGGCAAGAACAGCTCAAATAAGCAAGATAAATGACAATCCATCATTACTTTAAGACATGAAGGTCAGTCAATCCAGAAAATTTCAATAACTTTGAATGTTTCTACAAGTGCAGTCGCAAAAACCATCAAGCGCTATGATGAAACTGGCCTTCATGAGGACCTCCACAAGAAAGGATTACGCAGAGTTACCTCTGCTGTAAAGGATAGGTTCATGAGAGTTACCATCCTCAGAAATTTCAGCCCAAATAAATGCTTTACATTTGTTTATCTAGGCAAGTCAATTTAGAACATTCTTATTTACAATGACAGCCTACCCTTGGGAAACCCAGAAGACGCTGGGCCAATTGTGGAGTGCTCTACGGGACTCCCAATCACAGCCGGTTATGATGCAGCCTGGATTCGAACCAGGGTGTCTGTGGTGACACCTCTAGCGCTGAGAGGCAGTGTCTTAGACCGCTGCACCACTCGGGAGCTCTGCTTCACAGAATTCAAGTACCAGACACATCTCAATGTCAACTGTTCAGAGGAGACTACGTGAATCAGCCCTTCATGGTCGAATTGCTGCAAAGAAACCACTATTAAAGGACACCAATAAGAAGAAGAGACTTGCTTGGGCCAAGAAACACGAGGAATGGACATTAGAGCGGTGGAAATCTGTCCTTTGGTCTGCACAGAGTAGGTGAACGGATGATCTCTGCATGTGTTTCCCACCTTGAAGTGTGGAGGAGTAGGTGTGATGGTGTGGGGGTTCTTTGCTGGTGACATTGTCAGTGATTAATTTAGAATTCAAGGCACACTTAACCAGCATGGCTACCACAGCATTCTGCAGCGATACGCCATCCCATCTGGTTTGCTCTTAGTTTCAACAGGACAATGACCCAACACACCTCCAGGCTGTGAAAGGACCAAGAAGGATTGCTGTCTCTGGCTCCACACCCACTCACGCCTGGCCAAAATACAGAACTGCAGACCTGAATGTGCCTCAGAAAAAGCACAGCGGGGAGGCGTCGTTGTATTCTCTGCCACAAGAAATCCCCCATCACCTGCACTACTTGTGCTGTTACCCTCTGCTTCACATCACACCTAACCTGGATGACACTAGGCCAATTGTGCGTCATCCCACAGACCTCCTAGTCATGGCTGGCTGTAACTGAGCCTGGGCTCAAACCCAGAGTCTCTGGTGGAACACTGTGATGCAAAGCCTTAGACCACTGCACCACCCGGGAGGCCTTAGTTCTATAGATTTTGATAGAAACTTACCTTTAACCTTTAGATTTAGATTTAATTTTGTTGAAATTATATCCATCAATCCCAGGCGCCAAACATATTGCTTCCCTATAGTTTTCAGTCACAGGAATGGGCATAAGTATTCTTTGTGCACATAACATGCTTTCAGAAATGGCCATATTCTGGCATGGTTAAACAACTGAGGTTGAATGGCAAGAGATTATTGTTTTTCAGTCCTTACCTGTTTCTTGGTGCTTTGCGCTGTAGCTGAGTTTGTATCATGGCTTCTGTGTTCAATGCATCACACACACAGACACACTGATCAGTACAACAGTAGTTCTACACAAGCCTGTCATGATGAGAGTAGATTTGCTCCTTCAGCTGCATGGTCACTTCAACCAGGTCTATCCTTTCTTGGGGTAGGACAATCCTTGGGAGAGTGGAGGTGAGCTGCACAGTAAGAGGCCAGAGACACCAGACAGGATCTGATTGCTTTGAGCTGACCAATGAGGCAAAGATCAGATGCCACATCTCCAGCTCCATCATATGGGCAGCTTTGACCAGAGGGAGAAGCTTTAAGTCCTCCTGTCTTCAGTTCCTCAACCAACTCAGCTAAAATGGTGTTTCTCTTCAGAATTGGTCTTGGAGTGAAGGTCTGTCTGCACTGAGGACAGCTGAAGATCTTTGAGGAGTCATCTTCACCCCAGCACCCCCTGATACAGCCCGTACAGTAGCTGTGTCCACTGGGGATAGCTACTGGTTCCTTCAAATTGAGTAGCAGAATTGCTCTCTATCCGAGGACCTGTTTGTGCCATTCTCTACCACAGAGGCAGAGGGAGATTGCATCAACTTCTCTGGAGCAGACTGTGGCATCTAATTTATAAACCAATATATACAGTGCCTTGCAGTTCAGTTTTTCAGTTTTTGATTTGTTAAAAAAGTTAGAAATATCCAATAAATTTTGTTCCACTTCATGATTGTGTCCCACTTGTTGTTGATTCTTCACAAAAAAATACAGTTTTATATCTTTATGTTTGAAGCCTGAAATGTGGCAAAAGGTTGCAAAGTTCAAGGGGGCCGAATACTTTCACAAGGCACTGTATAAGGCAGCAACCCACAACCACACCTCCTACAGCAGTTTGGGATGTGGGTGGGATGCTACTGTGTGTGTGTGTGTGTGTGTGAGTGTGTTTTGAGAGAGATCAGGAGAGAAATTGAGAAATAATCTTGGTGTTAATGGTTTACTTTTATAACGAACAAGGACTGTTGCGGAAAATTATAATCAAGTGAGAGAGACTACCTTGTTTTCTTCTTGAGGCAATGAGTTGTGGGTCGCTCCTCTTTTCAGTTTTCTGCAGCTAGCAACTGGAAGGAGTTCAACAAACACTTAAACTGGACAGTTTTATCTCAATTTCTTAATTCAGACTCAATCATGGACACTCTTACGGACAGTTGTGGCTGCTTTGTGTGATGTATTGTTGTCTCAAACTTCTTGCCCTTTGTGCTGTTGTCTGTGCCTAATAATGTTTATACCATGTTGTCTCTACCATGCTGTGTTGTCACGTGTTGCTGCCTTGCTATGTTAGGTCTCTTTGGTCTCTCTTTATGTAGTGTTGTGTTGTCTCTCTCGCTGTGATTTGTCCTATATGTATATTGTATTGCAGCTAGAGTGGAACCATTCCTTTAAAGAAACACAGCATTAGTAGATACAGAAATGTCTTAATATTGTTAAGCATTAACTATTAATATTAAACAACTGAAGTAAATATGTAATTTATCTCTCACAAGTAAATAGTTACAGACACAAGAAGTGACTGGCACACAGGCTTTAATAATATATCACATGACTTTTATTGAACACTGGATTATATTCTCCCAAAACACTGATGTGGTAGGCACATTCTCAACAGGCACAGTGGAATAAAAAAAAAAAAACGAAACAAAGGACATGTCATGTATCAGTAACAGCAGGAAGTAGAGCCGAAGACAATGCCGCGAAAAGATCTCCCTCTCTATGACAAAGTGGACATTCTCGTCCACGAGAGCAGACTGACACAGTAGTACAAACCAATGGGCCAGATTAAGGATAATACATGTAACTAACAACTTACTTTTTTATTCTAAGATGTTTTTTTTTAGAGCTCATCACCGACAGGAAATGAGTTATAGCAAACAAGTGTCAAACAGTAAATGCGCATTACCTTTTGAATATATTCTTTCAACATAAAATAAACTCTTGACCAAACAGCTTGGCAGAATATGAAAAATATATATATAAAAAAAAAAAAGTGAAAACAGGAATATAAAATCACCAAAAAGCTAGGCTAACACAACTTAACATGAATTCCTAAACTTTCATTTTTTTCAAACTTTGGAGCAGTGTACACATTTTCTACATCTTTTCTTGTTTTCTTAACTCCAAACTAGGTAGGTGTGAGTTGTTCTGTAAACTAAATATTACATCTACTAACAGTATTGCATCATTTCTAAAAAGCCATGCTTATAAAAAGACCATTCAAAGTTAAGATGTAACTATAGTAACATCAACATACTCAATAAATCCATCCTGTCTATGGAACACTGTGTGTGTTTGTGTGTCAGATAATCAGAGATAAAACTAAAAAAATTTAAAAAAAAGATCTGGTCCATCTAATCTGAGTTCTTGGGTCCATAACACCATCATTGTATAAGGATGTTTTCCTTTGCATGAAATACCACAGCAATCCCCTCAATGTATAGTCCCTCTCTGGGTGAGTAGGTGACCTCTGTCTGAACATTGATATATAAATGACGCAAAATACAGTAAGCAGTTTATTTCGTTACCTCTTCATTTCTACTCCTCAACCTCTCTCTACATTGTAATCAAATCAACTACCTCCCTCTTCCTTCCTCTTACACAGTAACAAACACCAGTCGGGCAGAGTAGATCAGGTCTGCCAGGTAGAGCACAAGGTTGACTGCGGTGAGCACAGCCACAGCCATCTGCCTGTCCCAGTCGCACAGCCCTGCATATCTGCCACAGCCATAGGGCCTGGAGGATCCCCCGTGCTTCTTGTCAAACTTAAAAATGGGCCAGATGATGGTGGCGGAGAGGTACATGGCGACAGCCAGAACGGCGTAGGCGGACAGGAAGCGGGCAAAGGGGAAGGGCAGGCAGCCGGTGCACTCACAGATACACAGCACTATAATGGCCGCCGACAGGATGAAACAGATGCAGAAGACGGCCAGGCACCACCTCAGTGCATCGTGTGAGTCGTAGGACACTGGGTCGCTGATGAAGACGAAGATGACGCAGGCTACAAAAGTCTCACACACCTTGAGCAGACCCGGGGCGGTGGCCATGTAACCTGCTACCTCTCCTGGCCTGGCTTTGCTGATGCTCACCTCACAAATGTAAGCGATGGTTGCCAGGCAGGAGAAGACGGTGGCCACAATGCGGTAGTTTTGAGTCTCGCTGCGGTAGGTCTGACCCTTGAGGAAGTAGAGGGGGAAGATGATGGAGGCAGAGAGGCAGAGCAGGGAGGCGTAGCAGGCAAAGGTGATGGGGAAGTTCTTCCAGGAGACAGGGGCACGGGTCTGCAGGCCAAACAGCTCCACCAGCAGCACCAGCAGGGTCCCAGCGAAGCTGAAGGCCCAGCAGAACACACACCAGTCCCCTGTGCCATGGGAGAGGTTGGCCCCATGGACGGTCACAGCAAAGGCCACACAGGAGAAGACCAGAGCACACAAACGCACCCAGAACAGGGGGTTGGAGTGCACCACTACTATCGGCATGATGGGATATGGATGATGCTTGACAACTAGAATGGGTTAGAATAAAGTGAAAGGCTGAATAGGCCGGAGAGGAGATATTTATGTGGAATACTGTAGGACTACTGTTCTTGGTGCATCGGGTGCAGAGGGATCTTCTAAGGAGACACAGAATTGAGAGCAGCTTCAGTAACAAAGAACAAATTAACAGAATGCATTCATATAAAAACAATGAAGTTCTAATGGCAAGTCTTGATTCCATTATGGTTTTCATAAAACATTCGTGATGGTGTATCATATTTGATGACATGAGGGCAACAGTTATATTTTCTTTCCAATATCTCCTTGTAAATGCAACATAATAATGGGTGACAATACACAAAAGTTTATCAATTCAATCATGGATTTCGCATTTTAAAAACCATGTACAGTTGAAGTCAGAAGTTGATATAGACTTAGATTGGTGTCATTAAAACTTCAACCACTCCACAATTTTCTTGTTAACAAACTATAGTTTTGGAATGCCGGTTAGGACATCTACTTTGTGCATGACACAAGTCATTTTTCCAACAATTGTTTACAGACAGATTATTTCATTTATAATTCACTGTATCACAATTCCATTGGGTCAGAAGATTACATACAATAATTTGACTGTGCCTTTAAACAGCTTGGAAAATTCCAGAGAATTATGTAATGGCTTTAGAAGCTTCTGATAAATTATGTCAATTAGCCTGAGTCAATTGGAGGTGTACCTGTGGATGTATTTCAGGGCCTACTTTCAAACTCAGTGCCTCTTTGCTTGACATCATGGGAAAATCAGTTTTAATAACTCCAACCTAAGTGTATGTAACCTTCCGACTTCAACTGTATAAGAGGATGTGAAAGTATAAGGTTCCTTCTTTTCATTTTCATTCTCTGAGAAGGCTTTATCAGCTGAGGGATTCCTGTTCTAAAAGTCAGTGAGTCAGTGTCACTGGACATGCTTTTACCCCGCACCCCCGCTTTTCAGACAGGCGTGGTGCTGAGAGACCCCCACCCGAACTCACAGCCAATCTGTCATCGGTCACTAACAGTCTCATTATCCAGAGACACTCAGGCCTGGGTAACTATTGCTCCCTCCCACTCCCCCAAGCCACTCTCTCCTCCAGTCCCCTCCACAAATGGTGAAGAGTCCATGCTCCCAGATTACATAACGTAGGAGGGACTAAAAGAGACACACCTGTTTACATTAACAAAATGTCTTGTTCAAACAGCAGGGGACAGAGAGTGGGAGCAAGAGGGAAGGGATATGGATAGAGAGAAATAGAGGAAACAGACAGATGAATAAAGATGTTAAACTATGGACAAACTCAAAGTGAGAGTGACCAAAGCAGTCAGGCAGAACAGGCTAGTTGAAGTAAGTAAAATGGGGAAATCCCTGTGCCTTAATCTCAGAAAGGCACACTTTAAACACAACTATGAAGAGGAATAGCAGAACAGTGAGTCACCTCCCTCTCTCATTCTCTCTCTCTCTCTCGTGCACCCTCCCTCTTGTAAGATTTTCCAACTCGTTGATTTATCCCAGCTATGCAGACTACTGCCGAACTGCTAACTGAGTCAAAAGGTGCCAAGTCCCCTCTCCCGATCTCTCTTTTTTTATATTGGACTCTTTTACCTTCATAAATCTCTCTCTCTTTCTGTATCCCTCTCTTTTTCTGTCTCTCTATCAAAGAGAAACACTAATCACGTAAAAAGAGAAACACTAATCACGTAAACCACTTAAAATAAACCTATGGGAGGAAGTAGTGGAAAAATCCATCCACTCCCAGCCATTACTTGGTACTTATGAAATCATGTTAGGAAAATGGGTAAGCCACCTTTTAGGGGGTGGCATGGAAAAGACAGCCTTTCCTTTAGAGAGGTGCTTAAAATAGGCTCATAGGCTCACACATAGCCTGGACAGGAGGGGAAACAGGAAATACAATAGCATACTTTTGCAGTCACACACACACAAGCTTGAGGGTGAAGAGGGCAGGCTCAGTGTTTGTTTGAGGCAGGGGTCAAGAGCGTTGTCATGACACAACATGGTTAACTCGATTTCACCCTTAATCCAGATAAAGAGCCATAGGCTCCCAGACTGCTGGGTATAGACACAAGGGACTAGTCTGTCAGCTAATGATCCCACAATGGAGGGAGGGAGAAAGGGAGAGAGGGAGAAAAAGTGAAATAGAGGCACAATACAGTGATGTAAACTGTAGACACTGAATACCGTAATATTGAGATATTTTAGTCACTGAGGATGTCACAGAAATACCCTAGGCCATGATGTACTGTATTGTTAAAACCAACGTGTCCAAAATGTCCACGTTGTTTCACCATGCTCCATAGGTGAGCTGGTCAGATGCAACAATATAGGGGGAAATGTTTGTGTTATAACAAGTGTTCTGATCAATAGTAGGGACTATAGGAACGCCTGCACCCACATTCCCACAAACTACCAGAGCCCTCATAATCAAAATATTAATCTGAAATCGTTTCACTACTTTCCTGTTATTCTGACAGCCGTAGCCTACTGTTATCCTTCCGTTATTCTGGTTGCTCATTGACAACCACAGTCTGGGGTGGGTGTGACGCTCAATTGTGCCGCGCCCTGGAGTTTCTCAGTGTTAGAACAAAACGAGTGTATCCCCCCATCAAGTCATTCATATGAGGCAAAATACATTTGAATGGCAAAACAGTTTTACAACACTGCAGAAGTTATTTTCGTGACTATCCCTGTGTCCAAAATACTTCTAGGCTATTTGATGTGCAAAAGGGATGTTTCAATTGCATAGTGTAGAAAGCTGACTCTGAAAGATAAACAACAACAAAAAACTGTAAAAGGCATGCAGTTAGGACGTGTTTAAAACTATAAAAGGCATGCAGTTAGGACGTGTTTAAAACTATAAAAGGCATGCAGTTAGGACGTGTTTAAAACTATAAAAGGCATGCAGTTAGGACACGTTTCAACTGGTTGTACAATTTGTAGTCATCGTGTTGAGAAAAAAAAAACTCTCGAATAGACCTCTATATTTCACAATCTCAAATATAACACTGTAACCAAAATGTATTACCTTTGTTACGTTGTGGCTGCAATATCCTCAGTTTCTCTCAGGATCTCCAATCGAATGGGAGTTTGCAAGCGTAGCCCTCCTAGTCCGTTCTCCCTAGTCATAGTAAGAAAAGCACATCCACCCAGCTCCCCGCCCAGTGCAAACCAAATTAGGTATCAAATGTCGCCATCATCTTTCTACTGCGCGCCATCCCACCCCTCCTCCACGCAAAATTGCACTCGACTAAGTAGGCTAGTTTCTAAGATGAATTGATTGTACGTTTTCTGTAGGCTACAAGTGTGTTGCCAAATTCTAGAAGTCTGGATCTGTGCGTCCATCAATAGGTCAGTATCTGAATAATCACTATATTAACAACCCGATATACACAGTGCCTTCAACAAGTATTCACACCCCTTTAGATGTTCCACATTTTGTTGTGTTACAGCAAGCCTGGGCATTTTCCATGGAGGGCCACATTAGAATATATTTTTGGCATTGCGGGCCAGAATCATATTACAGGATTATACATCTTGACAGATATATCTACTATAAATGACATCCAGATATGCTACTTATTTTACTTTTTTAACATGCAGAAATAAACCACATCCATTTTCTCCTTTTGGTAGATGGGTAACAAATAAAAAGCAGACATTGAATATCCCTTTGAGCATGGTGAAGTAATTAATTACACTTTGGATGGTGTATAAATACAACCAATCACTAGAAAGATACAGTCGTCCTACCTAACTCAGTTGCTGGAGAGGAAGGAAACCGCTCAGGGATTTTACCAAGAGGCCCATGGTCTTAAACAGTTAGAGTGTAATGGATGTGATAGAAAACTGAGGATGGATCAGCAACATTGTAGTTACTCCACAATACTAACCTAAACTACAGAGTGAAAAGAAGGAAGCCTGTACAGAAAACAAACTATTACAAAACATGCATCCTGTTTGTAATACGGCACTAAAGTAAAACTGTTAAAAATGTGGCAAAGGAATAAACTTTATGTCCTTATGTTTGGGGCAAATCCAACACAACACATCACTGAGTGTGATGAGTGTCAATCTTCATATTTTCAACCATGATGGTGGCTGCATCATGTTGTGGGTATGCTTGTCATCAGCAGGGACTGGGGATTTTTTTTAGGATGACAATAAACAGAATAGAGCTAAGCATAGACAAAATTCATGGAAGAAAACCTGGTTCAGTCTACTTTCTAGCAGACACGGGGAGAAAAAAAATAACCAGCAATAACCTAAAAGACAAGGCCAAATATACACTGGATTTGCTTACCGAGATGACATTGATTGTTCATGAGTGGCCTAGTTACAGTTTAGACTTAAATTGCCTTCCAAATGTATGGCAAGACTTGAAAATGGCTGTCTAGAAATGAACTAACTTGACAGAGCTAGAACAATTTTTTTAATTTTTTGCAAATATTATACAATCCAGGTTCTTAGAGACGTACCCAGAAAGACTCACAGCTGTAATCGCTGCCAAAGGTGATTCTAACATGTATTGACTCAGGGGTGTGAATACTTAGGCTGAATTAGATATTCTGTATTTCATCGTCAATCAATTTGCAAACACTTCGAAATACATGTTTTCACTTTGTCATTATGGGGTATTGTGTGTAAATGAGCGAAACAAAATCTATTTAATCCATTTTTAATTCAGGCTGTACCAACAAAATGTGGAATAAGTCAAGGGGTATGAATACTCTCTGAAGGCACTGTAAATTAATGAAAATAATTACAGGTTTATTAATTCAATTGATTGTCATTTAGTTATTACAGTTTCATTTGGCATAATGGTTCATATTTATAGCAGGCAATGTCCTTCAAATGGTATAATATTACATCTGTAACCTATAACAATATGTTATCAGTCAATGGCTACCAAGAAATTATTTTGCAGGTACTTCTTTGTTGTCATTGACATTATTTGTATATGTTGCTAAGAAACAGAGACAGTTCCCATGGAAACCACTATTTATTTACTCCCCTAATGACTACTTTCTCAGAAACAGACTGAAGGCATCTGAAGTTTTACAATGCCGCACCACAAGTATGCAAGCACGCACACAACACACTCTCTCTCACACACACACACACACACACACACTGGTGCCTGTTTTCAAATAAGGACTATGTCCACGAGCCCACAAGAACACCTGAGCCCTATACTACTAATGTAATTTAAAGTTTAAAATTTAAAGTTTTATTGTCACGTGGCACACAAGTACAGTGAAATGCCTCTGGCAAGTTCAACTTTGGATTTCAAATATACATTTAATTTAACTAGGCAAGTCAGTTAAGAACAAATTCTTATTTACAATGACGGCCTACCAAATAGAAAAAGGCCTCCTGTGGGGATGGGGACTGGGATAAAAAAGAAGAACATATAGGACAAAACACACATCACAACAAGAGAGACACCACAACACTACATAAAGAGAGACCTAGAACAACAACATTGCATGGTAGCAACACCACATGACAACAACATGGTAGCAAGACAACATGACAGCAGCACAACATGGTAGCTGCACAAAACATGGTACAAACATTACTGGGCAGAGACAACAGCACAAAGGCAAGAAGGTAGAGACAACATTACATCATGCGACGCAGCCACAACTGTTAGTAAGAGTGTCCATGATTGAGTCTTTGAATGAAGGGATGGAGATAAAACTGTCCAGTTTGAGTGTTTTTTTGCAGCTCGTTCCAGCCACTAGCTACAGCGAACTGAAAAGAGGAGCTACCCAGGGATGTGTGTGCTTTGGGGACCTTTAACAGAATGTGACTGGCAGAACGGGTGTTGTATATGGGCTCCCGAGTGGCGCAGCAGTCTAAGGCACTGCATCTCAGTGCTAGAGGTGTCACTACAGACCCTGGTACGATTCCAGGCTGTATCACAACCGGCCATGATGGGGAATTCCATAGGGCGGCGCACAATTGGCCCAGCGTCGTCTGGGTTAGGATTTGGCCATCACTGTAAATATGTATTTGTTCTTAAAATCAAATCAAATTTATATAGCCCTTCGTACATCAGCTGATATCTCAAAGTGCTGTACAGAAACCCAGCCTAAAACCCCAAACAGCAAGCCATGCAGGTGTAGAAGCACAGTGGCTAGGAAAAACTCCCTAGAAAGGCCAAAACCTAGGAAGAAACCTAGAGAGGAACCAGGCTATGTGGGGTGGCCAGTCCTCTTCTGGCTGTGCCGGGTGGAGATTATAACAGAACATGGCCAAGATGTTCAAATGTTCATAAATGACCAGCATGGTCCAATAATAATAAGGCAGAATAGTTGAAACTGGAGCAGCAGCACAGTCAGGTGGACTGGGGACAGCAAGGAGTCATCATGTCAGGTATTCCTGGGGCATGGTCCTAGGGCTCAGGTCCTCCGAGAGAGAGAGAAAGAAAGAGAGAATTAGAGAGAGCATATGTGGGACGGCCAGTCCTCTTCTGGCTGTGCCGGGTGGAGATTATAACAGAACATGGCCAAGATGTTCAAATGTTCATAAATGATCAGCATGGTCGAATAATAATAAGGCAGAACAGTTGACTTAACTGACTTGACTAGTTAAATAAAATACAAATGTGGAGGATGAGTGCTGCAGTAGGTATCCCAGATAGGGGGGAGTGAGGCCTAAGAGTGTTTTATAAAAAAGCATCAACCAGTCAATCAATCAAATTTATTCATAAAGCCCTTTTTACATCAGCCGATGTCACAAAGTGCTGTACAGAAACCCAGCCTAAAACCCCAAACAGCAAGCAATGCAGGGATAGAGGCACAGAAAAACTCCCTAGAAAGGCAGGAACCTAGGAAGAAACCAGGCTATGAGGGGTGACCAGTTCTCTTCTGGCTGTGCCAGGTGTAGATTATAACAGTACATGGCCAAGATGTTCAAACACTCATAGATGACCAGCAGGGTCAAATAATAATAATCACTGTGGTTGTAGAGGGTGCAAAAGGTCAGCACCTCAGGAGTAAATGTCAGTTGGCTTTTCATTGCCGATCATTCAGAGTTAGAGACAGCAGGTGCGGTAGAGAGAAAGAATAGAAAACAGCAGGTCTGGGACAGGTAGCACATCCGGTGAACAGGTTAGGACAGTTGAAACTGGAGCAGCAGCGCGACCAGGTGGACTGGGGACAGCAAGGAGTCATCAGGCCAGATAGTCCTGAGGCATGGTCCTAGGGCTCAGGTCCTCCAAGAGAAGAGAAAGAAAGAGAGAATTAGAGGGAGCATACTTAAATTCACACAGGACACCAGATAAGACAGAATAAATACTCCAGATATAACAGACTGACAGCATAATTACTGGAGGCTGAGACAGGATGGGGGGGGGGAGACACTGTGGCCCCGTCCGGCCATAACCCCGAACAGGGCCAACCAGGCAGGATATAACCCCACCCACTTTGCCAAAGCACAGCCCCCACACCACTAGAGGGATATCTTCAACCACCAACTTCAACCAGCCGAGTATAGCCTACAAAGAACTCCCCCACGGCACGAACCCGAGGGGGGCGCCAAGCCAAACAGGAAGATCACGTCAGTGACTCAACCCACTCAAGTGACGCACCCCTCCTAGGGACGGCATGGAAAAGCACCAGTAAGCCAGTGAGTCAGCCCCTGTAATAGGGTTAGAAGCAGGGAATCCCAGTGGTGAGAGGGGAACCGGCCAGGCAGAGACAGCAAGGGCAGTTATTCGCTCCAGTGCCTTACCATTCATCTTCACACCCCTGGGCCAGACTACACTCAATCATAGGACCTACTGAAGAGATGAGTCTTCAATAAAGACTTAAAGGTTGAGACCGAGTCTGCGTCTCTCACATGGATAGGCAAACCATTCCATAAAAATGGAGCTCTATAGGAGAAAGCCCTGCCTCCAGCTGTTTACATATAAATTCTAGGGACAATAAAGAGGCCTGCGTCTTGTGACCGTAGGACAACGACCCCAAGCAATAGGACAACGACCCTAAGCACACGGCCAAGACAACGCAGGAGGGGCTTCGGAACAAGACTCTGAATGTCCTTGAGTGGCCCAGCCAGAGCCCAGACTTGAACCTGATTGAACATCTCTGGAGAGAACTGAAAATAGCTCTGCATCAACGCTCCCCATCCAACCTGATAGAGCTTGAGAGGTTCTGCAGAGAAAAATGGGAGAGACTCCCCAAATACAGGTGTGCCAAGCTTGTAGCGTCATACCCAAGAAGAAGAAGGCTGAAATCGCTGCCAAATGTGCTTCAACAAAGTACTAAGTAAAGGTGTCTGAATACTTATGTAAATATGATATTTTTGCTAATTTATAAAAAAAATTAAAAAAAATGTCTAAAAACCTGTTTTTGCTTTGTCATTATAGGGAATTATGTGTAGATTGATGAGGGAAAAAACTATTTAATCAATTTTAGAATAAGGCTGTAACCTAACAAAATGTGGAAAAGGTCTGAATACTTTCCGAACCGTAAATGGATGGGAGAGCTTCCTACTGCCTGAGTTATGTGACTTTATACCCTGCACTCTTTGAGAGAGGTAGTTAGCATGCCAAAGATCCTCAGAGACACCAATAGTCCTCAGCCGGCCCACAAGAATGGAATGGTCTACCGTATGAAAAGCTTTGGCCAAGTCAATAAAAATAGTAGCACAACATTGCTTAGAATCTAGGGGCAATGGTGACATAATTGTGGACCTTTAAGGTTGCAGTGACACATCAATAACCTGAGCGGAAACCAGATTGCATAACAGAAAGAATAGAATAGACTTTAAGAAAGCCAGTCAGTTGATTATTGACACGTTTTTCCAACACTTTTGATAAACACGGCAAAATAAAAATTGGCCTTTAAATAAAGGACAAACTGTGGCTGCCTTCCAAGCAATGGGAACCTCCCCAGATAGGAGAGACAGGTTAAAAAGGTCAGAGATAGGCTTGGTGATGATAGGGGCTGCTACCTTAAAGAAGAAAGGATCTAACCCATCTGACCCAGATGGTTTTTGGGGGTCTAGTTTAAGGAGTTCCTTTAGCACCTCGGACTCAGTGGCTGCCTGCAGGGAGAAACTTTGTAGCGGGGCAGGGGAAAAAATAGTGAGGAGCATCGGGGCTAGTCACATTAGAAGGGGTAGGAGATGAGGAAATGTTGGACGGGAAATGAGGCATGGCTGAGTCAAATAGGAATCCTGACTTAATGAAGTGGTGATTAAAGAGCTCAGCCATGTGCTCCTTGTCAGTAACAACCACATCATTAACATTAAGGGACATGGACAGCTGTGAGGAGGAGGGTTTATTCTCCAGGTCTTTAACCGTTTTCCAGAACTTCTTGGGGTTAGACCCACAGAGAGAGAACTGGTATCACGAAAACGGCTCACCTTTTCTGAGCACCAATTCAAATCAGATTCCGTCCCTCTTGCAAAAATTGCATCCTTCATTTGCAGGATACAACTGATTCAATATTTTGAATCTGTTTTTGTGAGCTAAAAAATAGTAACGTTAAAATCACATTACACATTTTGTAATGACAAATGCATTTGAAATTTCATGCACAGTAAAACTTTTGTATGACTTATTATTTTATTTATAGGAGTGGGGAAAAAGGTTTTTGTGCATTGATAATATCATGACTTGCCAGTCCTGAGATGGAGATCGGGCGTGCCGGCTAGGCTAAGGTCTTAAGACCCCCTCAGTTTTATGATGGTCATAAATACCTTCCCTTGCCAAGCAGTATGGAAGGAGAGACCTAAGTAGAACAAAGGATAATCTCCTGCCAAAACTCCTGCATCCCCAAAATTTGAGAATTAAACAATATTTCTATTTGTTAGAAATGGTCAGCGGAGACTAAAATAACCCTCAAGTTAAATTTGTTTTTATGTTGCGACACCACGAAAGACAGTATAACCACATAACTGTGTCTCTGTCTACACTTCTCAATTATGAGGTTTACATCTGAATGTTGTATAAAATGAATGATTAAGTCTCAGAATACTTTTGAAAATATAGAAATGTAACTAAAGTCTTCTAAATTAGAAAATGTTTTTTAACGTAAAGTTTATCCAGTCAGTAACCATGCCCACTTGAGCACAGACATTATGCCAAACATAATGGAACACCCTTTTCCCCCAAGTGTTTAAAAGGACTTGCTGAAGAATTGACATATTAGACCAGTTACGTGCAGCACCAACTGAATACGTTACAAATGGTTAAGAAATCTACCACTCTATAGACCAAGCAGACTAAGGCGTGAGCCAGATGTTGCAAAATGGTTTAAAACTACAACTCCACCAAAGGACAAGACCAGAGAATGTGAGAACGCTAGTCCCAGCGTTGAAATGGTTACATCTACAGAACAAGCCGAATGTTGCAAAATGGTTATAAACTATCGATCACTACAGAAGAAGCAAATCCTAGATGTCGCGTTGTCGGTCTGCAGCTGAAAACATACGTAGCCCAGGAAGAGAACACCGGCAACCTCTGAAGCATTCTAACGAGATCCAACTCTAAGAACTACTGTACAGGGTATGTCGAAGTATCAATTCTTATCACCACCACGACTTCTACCTAAGGACATGGTGATCTCTGGTGACTGAACCAGAGTCATACACCCAACATCTCCGAGACCAAAGGATTTCGACGATCAAGGCCAGCTCAATCGTAAATATATAAATTGCATTCTCTTTTTCCAAATGAGCAGTTATTAGAGTGCTTAAGATTTTGTATTTTCGTGAGCGCTGCTTCCCAATGTCTGATAGAGTAACTCCTTTGTCTCCCTTTCTCCCCCCTCCTCTCTCTGAATTTGCCACCGCGTTATAACCACTGTCCTGTTTTGTTAGTCTTCTAGAGACTTTTTACTGTATGTTGTTAGTGTGTATTCTGTAATTGTTTAATTAGTTGGTAAATACATAATTGACCTAATTTGTGTATCGCTGATTCATCCATAAAGTAGGGTTCGTGCAGACTACAAGAAAGTACGACGTTCAGAATGTCAAATGAGGTAATAATACATTAATAAGTGACTGTCGATAAGATATGAAAATATCTGAAGAGAGTTAAATTTGGGAAATAGTAACTCTAAACATCATTTTCCCGTGGTGCCCCGACTTCATAGTTAATTAATGTTTACATGATTAGTTTAATCATGGAATAATTACACAGATAATTGATTTGATAATATAACAGTCTTCACTTTAATGATAGTCAAGACACGACAATAACCACACCAAAGCACAAGCTAATAAAATAAAGTCCATTTTACATGATAGCCTGCTGAATTTGCAAGACAACTTTTCTTTCATTTCGATTTTGGCACAAATGAAAATGTGCTACCGACTTGCCCATGGATTGATGTTTCAGCTATAGAAATAAGAATACATAGAAAGGACATCTCCACTCAAGTCAATGATGACGTAATGGGTGGACTGGCTGCCATTTTGAGTGTACCCATGCCAGGAAGTTAAAGCAGGAAGTGTACCCTTCAATCTGTGCTGTGCTATCAGAGCATGCGCAGACCAGCTGGATGGTGTGTTTACGGACATATTCAATCTCTCCCACCATTGTTCCTGTACCCAAGAAGGCAAAGGTAACTGAACTAAATGACTATCGCCCCGTAGCACTCACTTCTGTCATCATGAAGTGCTTTGAGAGGCTAGTTAAGGATCATATCACATCCACCTTACCTGCCACCCAAGACCCACTTCAGTTTGCGTACCGCTCCAATAGGTCCACAGGCAACACAATCGCCATCACACTGCCCTATCCCATCTGGACCAGATGGAATACCCATGTAAGAATGCTGTTCATTGACTACAAGCTCATCATTAAGCTTGAGGCCCTGGGTCTCAACCCTGCCCTGTGCAATTGGGTCCTGGACTTCCTGACGGGCAGCCCCCCCAGGTGGTGAAGGACCCACAAGGGTCCGTGCTCAGCCCCCTCCTGTACTCCCTGTGTAACCGGTGTGAAATGGCTAGCTAGTAAGCGGGGTGCGCGCTAATAGCGTTTCAATCGATGACGTCACTTGCTCTGAGACCTTGAAGTAGTTGTTTGTTTCCCAGTTTTTGTGGAGCGATAGGTAACGATGCTTTGCGGGTGTCAGTTGTTGATGAGTGTAGAGGGCCCCTGGTTCAAGCACAGGTAGGGGCGAGGAGAGGGACGGAAGCAAAACTTACCTGTTCACCCATGACTGCGTGGCCATGCACGCCTCCAACTCACTCATCAAGTTTGCAGACGACACAACAGTAGTAGGCTTGATTACCAACAACAACGAAACACCCTATAGGGAGGAGGTGAGGGCACTCGGAGTGTGGTGTCAGGAAAACAACCTCTCACTCAACGTCAACAAAACAAAGGAGATAATCGTGGACTTCAGAAAACAGCAGAGGGAGCACCCCCCTATCCACATCGACGGGACAGCAGTGGAAAAGGTAGAAAGTTAGACTACTTTTATCAGTATATTCGACTCTATTTACTCTTAGATTCAGAAATGCTAAATAGCATCTAAGTAGACATCATGCAAGATTACAAATTCCTGCATGCTGCTGCACGTCATCTCTAGATGACACCTGCTAACAGGTATTGTGTCACTTAAAAACTTGCCCAAGCCAGTTTACAGAATTGTCAATTTAAAGAAATGTAGACAATTTATTAATTGCTACATTTACGCTAACATTAGATAGTTAATCCAGAGATTCATACCTTTGCCTCGATTCAGCAGTCTCGTCCAGATCATCATGGCGCTTTTACTTCACGATAGCCACATTAGCAGCTAATTAGCATTATTTGTGTGGGGGTAAATAGACTAATATATTTATAAGTCAACCTTGTAAATGTCTCTCGGACAAGTTATCAAAACGCCACTCCCAAGTAAGCCTTCACGAAACACAGCCCTTTAAGTGTTTCTAAAATCCCCTATGGAAAAAACGATTGGAACCATTTCCCGTTTGACCGCGAGGTTTTATGAGTATTATGACCCATACTGTGTGACACTATTGTCTCAATGAAGAGTTTGGCTTTCGACAAGCAAACGCAGTTACAAGCCTGCTAGGAGTTATGCTGCGTTCAAAACTGGGAACTCTGGAAAAATACGAGGTCAAGTCATGACGTCAGTGATCTTCAGGTCCGAAAGTTGGAGCTCAAACTCAGTTCCCGAGTTGGAATTCCGAGTTGGACGACCGTTCAAATCGATTTTTCCCAGTTTTCCATTTTTTTTTCTCGAGTTCCCAGTTGTTTCGAACACACTGAAGTCGGACATTTCCGAGTTCCCAGTTGTTGTGAACGCGGTGCACGGACGAGCAATATCCACGGTCAGAGCATGGTAGAAGGGGACTTTCTAAAAACACGCCACTTCGATACATCTACAACCAAAGTGACTTTATAGCAGGTTAGGAGAGCATTTTCGCCAACCCTTTTCCTAACCTACCGGTATGTGATATTCATCATTAGGGTGGATAATTGTTGTTTCACATTCAGGCATATACTGCTTTTTACATTTCTTGAAGGTCATTTTCCATTCTCTCATGCCTCTTAGTGCTGAGCGATTCGTGCTTTTGAGGTCGGCTCGATTATTTAAAAAAAATAATGGGTTTTGATTTCGGCTTTGATTATTTGCATTGAATGCTGTATTCAACACAGAATAAAACCATCAATAAAAGTCCCATGATGGTAGCGACTGCCCATTTACTGCTTATCATTTATTAACCATAATTTATTCACATTACTTTAATAAAATATTTCAGTTGTGTATATTAGGCTACATTTGTTTTATTTGATGACAATTATTTAATTCCAAGTCATCACCTCATCTCTATACAGCTGCCGCCTTTGCTGTCTGACAAATTCACTATTTTGTAGTTCTTCAAAGTAAATAACGCATACTTTAATGATTTCTGAACTATGAATCACTTAGATCATGTATTTTCAGGTCTCTCCGTACGTAGCAGGTATAAAAGAAAAACAGCGGATAAATAGATGTGCAATGGATAATGGTCATTGTATGCCATCGCAGGTGCTCCGAATGTTTTGTGTATAATTTGTCATCTCTGTCACCTCAAATAACATGACGTCTGAAAAGGTCCAGATGACACCAAAGAATGGACATATTCACTGATTTGGAAAATAATTGATATTCATTTAGGATTTACAGATTAACCTTAAATGGTATGAGCTCACTGGTAATACTAAACATTTACATTTGAATACGATTAAACAGCTAAAATGATGGGATGTATTACATGTATTGAACAATTCTACAAAGCTGCTATTCATATTACATTTTTGACTATCTATGATTTGACATTCATCACTTTGGAACGAATGGGTTCTCCCTCCCACTGCAAAACCTAGCTGTGCCGCGTTCAGAACAAATAGGAACTGTGAACTCTGACAAAACATTTTATACTCACGTCATTTTACTGCGTCTACGGCACAGTTGTTTGGATAGAGAAGATGGCTTCAGGGTCAGCCGGACAAGACACAGAACTGGATGAGTTATTGGACAGTATGATTTTACATTACTCCCTGAGTGAAGTGTGATTGTTATCAATCCTGCCAAAAGATGCATTCATTCAAGTATTGTGTAAAACGTGGATCAACGCGCCTTGTTAGCTAGCTAACTTTAGCTAGCTTAGATGGTGGAATTTGGTTGGACCTGCATGCCAAGTCCAAAACGAAAGCCAGACATTATCTCACAAAATCTCATGCCTTTTGCTGTTTACAACGGGGTCATCATTAGCATTTCAACGCTACCGCAGTAAATATGATATCATAATTTGTCGTTCGCTTTGACCCCGATTTGACAGAAATAGAACGGCATCAAATGTGGTTGCAAGTTCAACTCAAGCTGCCCTTGAATTATTATTATTTTATTTTTTATGGTTTACAGCTAGTGTGATCTGGATTGTCAGACAGCTCTGTCATTGTTTATGTCAACTGGATAACCAATTTGAATTCATAATGTATTGCATACTAGTAACCAATCCCACTTTGTATAGCCGGCTGCTAGACTAGAGACTACTGTTATCTTAATAGCAGGAATGCAATTACCATATCATAATCTGACGTTTTTAATAATTCCAGTAGGTTGGTGAAGTTGTACTCCTAACATCAGAGATGGTAATGGTGGTAATGTATAAAACAATTGGGTTTCTGAAGTAGAAGTAGTGACCTCATCATACTGAGTTTGATAATCAACTAATACATGACTGTATTGCACATTGACCCCGACGTTGAAGAGTTGACCTTTGTCCTCTAGCTACCTGCTCAATCTCTTCACCTTGTCTTGACCTGCTCCTGCTAAATGCTGATAACTGTGCCACAACATCTCCACTTCTACTGTCTTTCCTCTATTAAAGGTGCGCTCGATGACTTTGAGAAGACAAACTCGGCCACCTTGGGCCCAGCCCCTGCTGCTGCCATGGCTCCCCCACCAGCCAAGGGCAGCGAGGAGAAAGTAAGTGAATCTTTTCCCTGGTTTCTAGAATGTCCCCTAGCTTCACCAATTGCCTGGTGCTTGCTTATAAGAAACTCTGGTTGTTGGTGTTCTGATTGTGGTACAGAAGGTATCTTTCAGTGTCTCCTCAATGTCTGTCAACCCTTTCCTATACATTTCTATCTGTGAATGGGGGAAGATCAACTGACCAAGAGTTTGTTTACCTGTTGATGCAAATCTCTCTAGCTCCCTCTACTGGAGGACAGTCAGTTCTTCGAGGCACTGTTTGAAGGTGAGATGGCCTCTCAGGCAAAGGAAGAGTGGGAGAAAGCCATGACTGAACTCGCACAGGAAGAACCTGAGCTGCTGCAACACTTTCACAAATTGTCAGAGGCAGCAGGGAAAGTTGGTAAGCATCCACATATTTTCAGTTCTGTTTTTACGTGCCCGTCTGTTTTTATCCATGGCAGTTTTTTCCCCCGTGTTTTGCGGAGATGTATGTATGTATATATATATATATATATGTATGTATGTCTGTGTATATATATATATATATATATATATATATATATATATATACTGATCAAAAAATTAAAGGGGACACTTAAACAACACAATGTAACTCCCAAGTCAATCACACTTCTGTGAAATCAAACTGTCCACTTAGGAAGCAACACTGATTGACAATAAATTTCACATGCTGTTGTGCAAATGGAATAGACAACGGGTGAAAATTATAGGCAATTAGCAAGACACCCCCAATAAAGGAGTGGTTCTGCAGGTGGTGACCACAGACCACTTCTCAGTTCCTATGCTTCCTGGCTGATGTTTTGGTCACTTTTGAATGCTGGC
The DNA here is from genome assembly GCF_057628025.1 of Oncorhynchus mykiss. NCBI lineage: Eukaryota > Metazoa > Chordata > Actinopteri > Salmoniformes > Salmonidae > Oncorhynchus > Oncorhynchus mykiss. The sequence goes on from NC_143049.1 coordinate 11,426,752, forward strand.
AGTGCTTTCACTCTAGTGGTAGCATGAGACGGACTCTACAACCCACACAAGTGGCTCAGGTAGTGCAGCTCATCCAGGATGGAACATTAATGCGAGCTGTGGCAAGAAGGTTTGCTGTGTCTGTCAGCGTAGTGTCCAGAGCATGGAGGCGCTACCAGGAGACAGGCCAGTACATCAGGAGACGTGGAGGAGGCCGTAGGAGGGCAACAACCCAGCAGCAGGACCGCTACCTCCGCCTTTGTGCAAGGAGGAGCAGGAGGAGCACTGCCAGAGACCTGCAAAATGACCTCCAGCAGGCCACAAATGTGCATGTCTGCTCAAACGGTCAGAAACAGACTCCATGAGGGTGGTATGAGAGCCAGACGTCCACAGGTGGGGGTTGTGCTTACAGCCCAACACTGTGCAGGACGTTTGGCATTTGCCAGAGAACATGGTGTGGGGTGGCATTTCTTTGGGGGGGGCGCACAGCCCTCCATGTGCTCGCCAGAGGTAGCCTGACTGCCATTAGGTACCGAGATGAGATCCTCAGACCCCTTGTGAGACCATATGCTGGTGCGGTTGGCCCTGGGTTCCTCCTTGATGCAAGACAATGCTAGACCTCATGTGGCTGGAGTGTGTCAGCAGTTCCTTCAAGAGGAAGGCATTGATGCTATGGACTGGCCCGCCTGTTCCCCAGACCTGAATCCAATTGAGCACATATGGGACATCATGTCTCGCTCCATCCACCAACGCCACGTTGCACCACAGACTGTCCAGGAGTTGGCGGATGCTTTAGTCCAGGTCTGGGAGGAGATCCCTCAGGAGACCATCCACCACCTCATCAGGAGCATGCCCGGGCGTTGTAGGGAGGTCATACAGGCACGTGGAGGCCACATACACTACTGAGCCTCATTTTGACTTGATTTAAGGACATTACATCAAAGTTGGATCAGCCTGTAGTGTGGTTTTCCACTTTAATTTTGAGTGGGACTCCAAATCCAGACCTCCATGGGTTGATAAATTTGATTTCCATTGATAATTTTTGTGTGATTTTGTTGTCAGCACATTCAACTATGTAAAGAAAAAAGTATTTAAGAATATTTCATTCATTCAGATCTAGGATGTTATTTTAGTGTTCCCTTTATTTTTTTGAGCAGTGTATATTTTGTTTTACAGGTACTGATGTAGCTTCCCAACAAGAATTCACTTCCTGTCTCAAAGATACCCTCAGTGGATTGGCTAAAAATGCAGACAATTTACAGGTAGTTCAGATGATTATAATTTGGATGTTTTGTAATAAGTAATGAAAGGTTTGGTTATTACCACGCTTGGACAATGTTCTGAAAATATTGACCATTGGTGGAATGCCGCTTTTTTGTACTTCAATGCATTTCAGACTGTTCTCGTGTTTTTATTAATCAGAGTGCAGGATTGGCTGGAGAGGATCTGGCAAAGACTCTGGAAGGGCTGGATTTGGATGAGAATGGAGAGCGGGACGGGCAAGATGGAAACATCCTGCCGATCATGCAGTCCATCATGCAGAATCTTCTCTCCAAGGAAGTGCTCTACCCGTCTCTCAAAGAAATCACTGAGAAGGTTAGTGTGTGTTTTTTCTTGGCTTATGTTTGGGTTTTCCCTCAAATTATACTTTTTCATATTTTTTATATACCTTGCCCTTTACCCAACTTTCTAACTGGATAACTGATTGTCATTCACTCCTCATGCAGTATCCTGAGTGGCTGAACAGCAATCGTCAGTCCCTCCCCCCAGATCAGTTCCAGCGCTACGAACAGCAGTACAGGGTCATGGGAGAGATCTGCAGCCTGTTTGAGAAGGAGGGAGATGGGGAGAATAGCTTTGAGAGCATTCTGGAAATCATGCAGCAGGTGAGACAAATGTGCATGAACTGTTGGTTGTCATCCATACTGATGGTTTCCTGTGTATGGATATTGATTGAATTATTATCTGAATTTTCAGCTACAAGACCTGGGCCAACCACCCAAAGAGCTGGCTGGTGAATCAGTATGTTTCTCCTCTCACTTGCTCTCTCTTTCTTTGTCTACCAACCTATCTTTATTAGTGCAGCTGTGGAGTAACGTTAAATTGATCGCCTTATCTGTTTTCCCCCATCAGCCACCTGGTCTAAACTTTGACCTGGAATCCTTGAATCTCTCAGGAGCCTCTGGGACTGGAGCTGCAGATCAGTGCTCGATCATGTGATCTCAGAGCAGCCAGTTCAATTGATACACAGGCTAGGGCCGTGTGCAACCGGGCTGACGAGGGAGGACCATCAATCACTATAGCAGAAGGACAAGGAGGAGAACGAGACTGTTTGCACTGCTCTCCTCCTAACATATGTTTCTGTGTCAAAATAGAAGAGCACTGTGAAGGGTGGCAAAACAAACCAATGTGACCACACCCTTCGGTAACTCACTGATCATTACATAACTGTTTTTAAGTCAATTGCTTTGGTTTGTCATAATAGGCTCTTCCAGGTCATTTATAGTACAGGTAGTACCATTCCCACGTACAGCTCAACTGACTAGCACTTGACTTATCTGGCAGTTTTTACACTCACCACTGTTTAGCCTAATGAGTACTGAAACTGGTTGAACTGCCCTGTTGGTTAAAACAGTGCCTTGCACATTTTTCTTCAGAATTTGAGAATGTTCATTACTGTTATGAGTCTTACAGCAGGGATATTAGGTTTCTCTGTTGTAAGAGTTGCTGGGTGAAGATTGAGTTGTATCATGGGGCTGCATGCCTAACAAAGGTTGTTGAGTCAGTGTCACGGTTCCACTCATCAATAAAGTAACACTAACACCTCGGGTTGATTCAGGTTGTTTCTGACCACTGGTTTAGATTTACAAAATGTGTCATTGAATTATTTAAGGAAAAGAAAATGGAAGAGTTAAACTTTCCTCCTTCTAATTTCATAACATAATCACAAGACGGCTAGCTGATTTTAGAGACTTTACCTGGGTTCTTGGTTAGTTATATCTTCCCAATAGCTGCCATGTTGTACCAGAGATGGTAAACTGGTCTGTGCACATGATTTGACCTCTAGTTTTCATGTTGGTTCAAAAGTCATTGTTATATCGATAAGAGTCCACAGCCGCAGAGCCAGTCATGCAGCCAATTGGGGCTTCCGAGTGGCGCAGCGGTCTAAGTCACTGCATCTCAGTGCAAGAGGCCTCACTACAGTCCCTGGTTCGAATCCAGGCTGTATCACATCCGGCCGTGATTGGGAGTCCCGCAGGGCGGCGCACAATTGGCCCAGCGTCGACGGGGTCGGCCGCCATTGTAAATAAGAAATTGTTCTTAACCGACTTGCCTAGTTACATTTTTTAAAATGAGGTGTTTATAAGGGACATTATTCAAGTGTTTAAACCGGTTAGTTCGTTTGGGGCTGTGGTTAGCTCATTGGCACTCTGACTAGATGGGTTTGAGTCGTGATGGGGCTAAAGCCAAGGTCAGTTAGCGACCGTCTGGGTTACGACGGCCCCAGATTCCCGGGGTCATCTGTCGAGTAGTAGGACCACAGACACCACTAAGATTGTTAACTTTTTGAGTACTGAAACCACCTTTGCTTTTTATGTCGCTACAATTTATGCCGACGTTGTGAAAAAAGGGTGTGTGACACCAACGTGACCACAATCTTGAAATAGGATTTGTGCCTTCTGGAGAAAATACTGTGTTTTGCACGATTATATTGAAACCGGTACTACTACCGATATGTGACCTTGCTTTGATCTAAAGAAAAGTAATACAAATTATGATAATATATAGTATTTGTTTTTTAAAGCGACAGATACAAATACAAACATTTAAAACCTTTTCTGAGAACCTTTACAGGTGTGCATTTTAAGTGATGTGCAAAAAATGACTTTTCCCAGTGGCCTTTGCTGTGGGCACAGTGATAGTAGTGTTAGAGATACCGTGGAAGTACCCCCCTCGTGTTTGCCAGTATATTGCTGTTTCTTTAGTTTAGAGTGGAGTGGAGTGACCATGACATTCCATATATTTCATATGCCAACATATGCATTGACTGAATCTTAGGGAGTAGCCTTAGTTAGTAATGATTTTCATTAGTTAAATTGGGTGACTTCATTAGACTACCTGTATGTCCTCTTCCCATGCCCTACATCCAGACATGTCCTGGTCATATAATGTATTGGCAGCTGGCATCTAGAGCGGATCACCTCAAACAATGTGACTTACTTAATTTGCATCACTTGTGGTAAACATACATCAGGTTGATAGACTCATGGAACAGCTGATAAGAAGAGTGTGATAGAAATAACAGAGAATATATAGGCTTTCCATTTGCATATGGCTGTGAGGGGAGATGAAGGTAGCCTATTATTGCCACATGTTACTGCAAGAGGAAAATTATCAGACATGTCACACTGTCAGAGCTGATAGCTTCTATTCAGGACTGGTGTCGTTCATCCAATTATTTTTACCCGATTAGCTACATGTCTTTCCCCTGTCATCATTCAATCATCTGCCTGAATATATTGTATAAATAAACTGTGTAATATCCACTATATATACAAAAATATGTGGACAACCCTTCAAATTAGTGGGTTCGGCTACTTCAGCCACACCCGATGCTGACAGGTGTATAAAATCGAGCACACAGCTATGCAATCTCCATAGACATTGGCAGTTGAATGGCCTTACTGAAGAGCTCAGTGACTTTCAACGTGGCACAATCATAGGCCACCTTTGCAACAAGTCAGTTCGTCAAATTTCTGCCCTCCTGGAACTGCCCGGTCTACTGTAAGTGCTGTTATTGTAAAGTGGAAACATCTAGGAGAAACAACGGCTCAGCCACGAGGTGGTAGGCCATACAAGCTCATAGAACCAAACCGCCAAGTCCTGTAGTATGCAAAAATTGTCTGTCCTTGGTTGCAACACTCATTACAGAGTTCTAAACTGCCTCTGGCAGCAACGTCAGCACAAGAACTGTTCGTCGGGAGCTTCATGAAATGGGTTTCCATGGCCGAGCAGCCACACACAAGCCTAAGATCACCATGCGCAATGCCAAGTGTTGGCTGGAGTGGTGTAAAGCTCGCCGCCATTGGACTCTGGAGCAGTGAAAACGCATACTCTGGAGTAATGAATCACGCTTCACCATCTGGTAGTCCAGCGGAAGAATCTGGGTTTGGCGGATGCCAGGAGAACGCTACCTGCCTCAATGCATAGTGCAAACTGTAAAGTTTAGTGGAGGAGGAAATATGGTCAAGGGGTGTTTTTCATGGTTCGGGCTAGGCCCCTTAGTTCCACTGAAGGGATATCTTAACCCTACAGAATACAATGACATTCAAGACGATTCTGTGTTTCTAATTTTGTGTCAACCGTTTGGGGAAGGCCCTTTCCTGTTTCAGCATGACAATGCCCCGTGCACAAAGCGTGGTCCCTACAGAAATGGTTTGTCGACATTGGTGTGGAAGAACTTGACTGGCCTGCACCTGACTTCAACCCCATCAAACACCTTTGGGATGAATTGGAACGCCGACTGCGAACAAGGCCTAATCGCCCAACAGCAGTGGCCAACCTCACTAATGTTCTTGTGGGTGAATGGAAGCAAGTCCCCGCAGCAATGTTCCAACTTCTAGTGGAAAGCCTTCCCAGAGGAGTGGAGGCTGTTATAGCAGCAATGGGGGGACCAACTCAATATTAATGCCCATGATTTTGGAATGAGATGTTCGACGAGCAGGTATCCACATACTTCTGGTCATTATAGTGTATATTATGAAATAAACTAACAACGTTTATGAATAAACAAACCAACTCAGTTTGTTTTCCTTTTGTTTTATGCTCTGTTCAGATCTGAAAAAAGATCATTGCTGGTTGAAAACACTGTGTAAAATAGTGAACAAATAGTGAACATGGCTGACGTTTTACATTGTCCCAACCAACTATTATGTTATTTTTTTAAAGTTTTGTGTAACTTATTTTTTAACTTATTGTGTACATAATGTTGCTGCTACAGTCTCTTGTGACCGAAAAATAACTTCTGGACATCAGAAAAGCGATTACTCACCGCGGACTAGAAGAAACTTTTTCCTTTAACGAGTCCGACGAGAAGGATATCCTGCTTTCAGTGGAACAGGCCCAGATCCACGCCTTTTGCGTGAAGAAAAGAAGCCGGAAAAGGGGACACAGATCGGGGATCCTTCTGAGAATCCGGAGGCGAGTGAGTAAACTCCCACTGACATCTGTTCTTCTTGCTAACGTGCAATCATTGGGAAATACAATTGATGACCTACTATTAAGATTATCCTACCAATGGGACATTAAAAACTGTAACATCTTATGTTTCACAGAGACATGGCTGAACGAAGATACGGACAACAAAGAGCTAGAAGGATTTTCCATGCACCGGCTGAACAGAGACGCTATCTCTGGTAAGAGGAGGGATGGGGGTGTGTGTCTTTTTTGTCAATGACATCACGCACCAGCTGTTTAATATTAAAGAAGTCTCGTGGTATTGCTCGCCTGAGGTAGAGTACCTTATTTACCAAGAGAGTTCTCATCTGTATTATTCGTAACAGTCTATTTACCACCACAAAGCAAAGCTGGCACTAAGACCACTCTCAACCAACTCTATAAGGCCAAAAGCAAAGAAGAAAATGCTCACCTAGAAGCAGCGCTCCTGGTGACCGGGGACTTTAATGCAGGCAAACTTAAATCAGTTTTACTAATTTTTTACCAGCATGTCACATGTGCAACTAGGGGGGGGGGGGGGGGGGAAACCCTAGACTACCTTTACTCCACACACAGAGATGCATACAAAGCTCTCGCCCACCCTCCATTTGGCAAATCTGACCATAATTCTATCCTCTTGATTCCTGCTTACAAGCAAAAACTAAAGCAGGTACCAGTGACTCGCTCAATTTGGAAGTGGTCAGATGACGCGGATGCTACACTACAGGAATGTTTTGCTAGCACAGACTGGAATACGTTCTGGGATTCATCCAATGACTTTGAGGAATACACCACCTCAGTCATCGGCTTCATCAATAAGTACATTGATGACGTCGTCCCCACAGTGACTGTACGTACATATCCCAACCAGAAGCCATGGATTATTGGCAACATCCACATCGAGCTAAAGGCTAGAGCTGCCACTTTCAAGGAGTGGGAGACTGATCCGGATGCTTATAAGAAATCCCACTATGCCCTCAGACGAACCATCAAACAAGCAAAGCGTCAATACAGGATTAAGATTGAATCATACTACTACACCGGCTCTGACGCTCGTCCGTTGTGGCAGGTCTTGAAAACTATTACGGACTACAAAGGGAAATCCAGACGCGAGCTGCCCAGTGAAGCGAGCCTACCAGATGAGCTAAATGCCTTTTATGCTCGCTTCGAAGCAAGCAACACTGAAGCATGCACGAGAGCACCAGCTGTTCTGGATGACTGGGTGATAACGCTCTCGGTAGCTGATGTGAACAAAACCTTTTAAACAGGTCAACATTCACAAAGCCGCTGGGCCAGACGGATTACCAGGACGTTTACTCAAAGCATGTGTGGACCAACTGTCAAGTGTCTTCACTGACATTTTCAACCTCTCCCTGACCCACAACTGCGTGGCCAGGATTTGCTGAGGACACAATCACTGACAACAAGCAGTTGCCATACTGCTCGTTGTGACCTCAGCAAACCTAATGATGGTGTTGGAGTCATGTTTGGCCATGTGGATGAACAGGGAATACAGGAGGGGGCTAAGTACACATCCCAGAGGGGGCCCAGTGTTAAGGATCAGCGTGGCAAACGTGTTGTTGCTTACTCTTACCTCCTGGGGGCGGCCTGTCAGGAAGCCCAGGACCTCCTCCTATAGGGATGAGACGGCCTATAGGCAGGAGTTCGGAGAACTGGCAGTGTGGTGCCAGGACAACAACCTCTCCCTCAATGTGAGCAAGACAAAGGAGCTGATTGTGGACTACAGGAAAAGGCGGGCCAAACAGGCCCCCATTACCATCGACGGTGCTGTAGTGGAGCGGGTCGAGTGTTTTAAAGTTCTTTGGTGTCCACATCACCAACGAACTATCATGGTCCAAACATACCAAGACAGTTGTGAAGAGGACATAACAAAACCTTTTCCCCCTCAGGAGACTGAAAAGATTTGGCAGAAGGTCCTCAAAAGGTTCTACAGCTGCACCAGAGTGTATCCTGGCAGATTGCATCATCGCCTGGTTATGGCAATTGCTCGGCATCTGACCGTAAGGCGCTACAGGGGGTAGTGCAAACGGCCCAGTACCTCACTGGGGCCAAGCTTCCTGCCACCCAGGACCTATATAGTAGGCGGTGTCAGAGGAAAGCACATAATATTGTCAGAGACTCCAGTCACCCAAGTTATAGACTGCTTTCTCTGCTACTGCACAGCAAGCGGTACCGGAGCGCCAAGTCTAGGACCAAAAGGCTCCTCAACAGCTTCTAACCCCAAGCCATTAGACTGCTGAACAATTAATAAAAATCGCCACTGGACAATTTACATTGACCTCCCCCTCCCTTTTGTACATTGCTCCTACTCACTTCACCCCCATCTACATGTACATATTACCCTCCTGCACACTTACTTGGTACCAGTGCCCTCTGTATATAGCCTCCTTATGTTGTTCTTATTGTTACTTTTTATTATGACTTTTTATTTTAGCCTACCTGGTAAATATTTTCATCTTCTTGAACTGCACTGTTGGTTAAGGGCTTGTAAGTAAGAATTTCACGGTAAATCCTTGTAATGCCACATGTTCAATGGCTCAAATTGATTAATTCACATGATTGAGGTTTTATGTGAGCTATATAAACGATAATTGTGAGGAAAGGTTTATTGCTACAGAATTAATACAGTACAACTCATTGGGATGCAAGCCCCACCCGTAGACCGTAGTAGTGACTCCATCACTGCGCCGTGGCGTGGAGCTTTTTGCGTCAGCTGCAAAGACCTATGTGTATGAACTTTATTGTTCCCAAGCAAAAAAACATTGCACCAACAGGTCGACGTGTCAGGAAATAGTCGGCGCAAGTAAATGGGCTAAAGAAGGGTTGGGTAACAGTCTGCGAAAAACAACAGTTTTAAAGACTTTAAAAAATACATTTTCAGCGTGAAATAAATATAGCTAGCTAACGTTGGTTGTCACCGCTTTCTTACGATGTTGACCAAATTCGAGACGAAGTCGGCCCGTGTGAAAGGTAAGTTAATGCCGTTAAGTTAGCAACCTGTGTTAGCTAGCTAACGACGTTGCCCATGTTAATGTAAAACGTTGCTATCTTTAGTCGTTGTAAATTTACAAGACATATTTATTGATTATATTAGCAATGCCATTGTCACGATCTCTAGATTGTTCATGACTTCGCTAGCTAGCTTCTTCCCTCCGATTGCAAGGAAACGTATGCTATCTTCGCTAATGCTAACGACACTACATGACCAAAACACATCTCGATTTGTTCAAACTTATGGGCGATTCACGATAAAACAGTACCCGTCAAATATTTGGACACCTACTCATTCAAGGGTTTTTCTTATTTGTTTCCTAGTTTCTACATAGTTGATGTCTTCACTATTATTCAACAATGAAACAACATATGTAATCATGTAGTGACCAAAACAAGTGTAAAATCAAAATATATTTTATGAGATTCTTCAAAGTAGCCACCCTTTCCCCTGATGACAGCTTTGCACACTCTTGGCATTCTTTCAACCAGCTTCACCTGGAATGCTTTTCCAACAGTCTTGAAGGAGTTCTCACCTATGCTTTTCCTTTACTCTGCGGTCCAACTCCCATCTCAACTGGGATGAGGTCAGGTGATCTGATGCAGCACTCATCACTCTCTTTCTTGGTCAAATAGCCCATAAACCGCCTGGAGGTGTGTTGGGTCATTGTCCTGTTGAAAACAAATGATAGTCCCACTAAGTGCAAACCAGATGGGATGGCATATTGCTGCAGAATGCTGTGGTAACCATGCTGGTTAAGCGTGCCTAGAATTCTAAATAAATCGCTCAGTGTCACCAGCAATGCACCATCACACCAACTCCTCCATGCTTCACGGTGGGAACCACACATGCGGAGATCAACCGTTCACCTACTCTGCAGCTCACAAAGACATGGCAGTTGTGTCCAAATTTGAGATTTTTGGTTCCATCAGACCAAAGGACAGATTTCCACCAGTCTAATGTCCATTGCTCGTGTTTCTTGGCCCAAGCAAGTCTCTTGTTCTTATTGGAGTTTTTTAGTAGTGGTTTATTTGCAGCAATTTGACCATGAAGGACTGATTCACGCAGTCTCCCCTGAACAGTTAATTTTGATGTCTGTAACGCATTTATTTGGGCTGCAATCTGAGGTGCAGTTAACTCTAATTAACTTATCCTTTGCAGCAGAGGATACTCTGGGTCTTCCATTCCTGTGGTGGTCCTCATGAGAGCCAGTTTTATCATAGGGCTTGATGGTTTTTGCAACTGCACTTGAAGAAACTTTCAGTTATTCAAATTTTCAGGATTGACTTCCCTTCATTTCTTAAAGTAATGATGGACTGTAATTTCTCTTTGCTTATTAGAGCTGTTCTTGCCATAATATGTACTTGTTCTTTTACCAAATAGGGCTATCTTCTATATGCCACCTCAACCTTTTCACAACACAACTGATTGATTGGCTTAAATGCATGAAGAAGGAAATAAATTCCACAACACCTATTAATTGAAATGCATTATGAACTGGTTGAGAGAATGCCAAGAGTGCAAAGCTGTCATCAAAGCAAAGGGTGGTTACTTTGAAGAATTTCAAATATAAAATAGAAATGGGACCCTGTCTTTCAAAGATAATTCGTAAAAATCCAAATATCTTAAAAGATCTTCATTGTAAAGGGTTTAAACACTGTTTCCCAACAATTAATGAACATGCACCTGTGGAACGGTCATTAATTAAGACACTAACAGTTTACAGACGGTAGGCAATTAAGGTCACAGTTATGAAAACTTAGGACACTAAAGAGGCCTTTCTACTGACTCTGAAAAACACCAAAAGAAAGATGCCCAGGGTCCCTGCTCATCTGCGTGAACGTGCCTTAGGCATGCTGCAAGGAGGCATGAAGACTGCAGATGTGGCCAGGGCAATAAATTACAATGTCCGTACTGTGAGACGCCTAAGACAGTGCTACAGGGAGACAAGACGGACAGCTGATCATCCTCTCGGTGGCAGACCACGTTTAACAACACCTGTACAGGATCGGTACACCTGTGGGACAGGTACAGGCTGGCAACAACAACTGCCCAAGTTACACCAGGAACGCACAATCCCTCCATCAGTGCTCAGACTGTCTGCAATAGGTTGAGAGAGGCAGGACTGAGGGCTTGTAAGCCTGTTGTAAGGCAGGTCCTCACCAGACATCTCCAGCAGCAATGGTGGGTTTGTGCCCATAGGCGACGTTGTTGCTGGTGATGTCTGGACCAGTTCTCTAAATATGCTTTGTTATACAATTTTTAAAGGTCAAATACACTGCATTTAAAACAGACAGCAATAATCTAATAAATTCAGAGCTTGTGTAATTATACCTAGGCTGAATATATGCCTTCCAAACCATAAGACCCACTAATAATTTTGATTTTATAATTTCTTTTTGCAATCACTGATCTGGCTTTTAGTTCTGTCTATAAAAATCCCCTTTTACAAATGTAACTAGAACAATCCATAATGCACATACAGTTTTAGTGACTCGGGCATTATAGAAAATGAACACCTGTCTCATATACAATCTCTCAAGCACAAGCCCACGTGCTAGTGAGTCGCCAGCTTTTATGTATGTATGTGTGTGTGTGTGTGTGCTTTGAACATGGCATCCGATCTCAGAAATCTGACTTCAGTGCGTTCAAGACAACTGATAACTTGGGGGAAAAAACTAGCTCCGATTGGGGCTAATATTTTTTGAGCGGTCATCCAACTCAGAATTTAAAATCTGAAACTAGGGTATCTTTCTAGAATTCCGACCTGAAGATCACTGACATCGTTCATCGAGTTCCCAGTTTCTTGAAAGCACCAATAATCATTGATTGTGTACTTGATGACCATGTTGCCATTCATTGGTGTCATAGCTAGTAGACACAGGTTGTATAACTAGCTAGTCTCCCTAGGCAAACTTGTTACCGCCTACAATGTGTCAAGCTTTGCCAAGGGGCGGGTTTACAAGACTAGTAAGTCAACTTTCTAAAACCATTTATTTTCCATAGGGCTGAGTTTCCACCCTAAGCGGCCCTGGATCCTTGCTAGTCTTCACAATGGAGTCATCCAGCTGTGGGACTATCGAATGTGCACACTGATTGACAAGTTCGATGAACATGATGGTAAAATGAGTTTTGTAACAAATTTCAACAACAAAAAAATGTAAGAATTTGATCCAGTTTGATTGGTTATTGATTATGATGTTTGTGTTTTTATTGTAAAGGCCCTGTCAGAGGAATTGATTTCCACAAGCAGCAGCCTCTTTTTGTGTCTGGAGGTGATGACTACAAAATCAAGGTTAGACATTTATATTAGGGATGTGAAAAAATTACAATTTTGCTTAACTCTTAAACTGCCATTAGAAAAAAAATATTTTTTCCGTTAAAATTATAACGGATAATGTCAATTCACAATGCAGAATAATGGTCCTGTTACATATGTGTATATACCCTTGAAAGCGCTACGTACGACATGTTTGTTTGTCTGTAAGAGCATACAATGGCTTTTTAACATTAGAACCGCCTGACCTTTCAGCCTATTAGTACCCGCTAGAGAACATTGCTAACGTTGCCAGGCGTCCCCTTTAGCATTACGCATCAGATGCATATCAACCCGCAAAGTTGTGAGGATATTCTTGGAGAAAGTGATATTTGGATAAAGAGCTGCACCTCTTTGAATTGAGTTATTTGACAGAAGTTAGTGTCACAGAAAGTGCAGAATATGTTTTTTTTGATACTATATAGAAATCAAAAAGTTTCACATGCATGTGACTGAAGGAGGATTTGATAAAGTGATGCAGGTAGACTGGCTCCGTTTGCTTCCCCTCGCTCATCAACTGTCAAAGATAGGTTTTGCATTATTCCAAAGGCCTACTGCAACAGGATATTTTTGTTTCCCTTACAGTAAATTTAATTCGTAATAATAGAATTATGGTAAATAAAACAGTCCCGTAAAGCTTATTTTAACAAAGTCAAATGTAAAATAGGATGATATCGACCTGCCAGGCACTTCGTCAAATTATTTGCCATAAACATGAGTGCCAATGTTGATTTAAATAGGCATAACGTAAACTCATCGTTACACTATTGTTCTAAATTAAATCAACCTCTTGACCCTCCTTGTCATTGTTAGGCCTGGCTGGGTACCGACGTCCTATATCACATTGTCCTTGAATAAGTAAATAAATAAAATACAAACATTAAGGAAAAGTCGGGGAAGGATGTAATTTTTTGGGTCCATTTAAAAAATATATATAATTTCATTATTTTTTTTGACACCATCTAGGCTGTTCTATTTTTAAATACAGACATAAAACCTTCTCTGTAGATAGTATCAAAGCGCCACTGAATGGGCATTTTACTTGTCTGTAAAGGAATGCCGCTTCTGAAGCAGGACTAACGTCCATCACTAGGCGACCAGAACTGTCAAACAAATAATCTCAATCTGCCTGCATACAGCCTGTCTACTTCTTACGGGCAGACCACTCTTTCCTAAATCAAATTCAATGTTATTGGTCGCATACACACGGTTAGCAGATGTTAATGCGAGTGTAACAAAATGCTTTAAAGTTACTTAAATACTGTGACTTACCAAGACGTTTAGTAGAAAGAGAACACCCCTTCCGCTAGGAATCGACTCCTAAGATTCAGTGTTTTTGAAACGGAGGAGACTGATTAGCTTCCGTAATTTCGAGAACACAAACACTTGCATCTTTCCTAGCGAGCTAGCAAGCGACCGAGAGCGAGGGGGTGGGGGCACGATCTAGGCAGATCGGCCACCAGGCAGACGGAGTCAGAACCATAAACTAGGCCTATCTATCGGCAACCAAAAGTTGTATCTCGCAATAAAATACTGTATTTAGCAATTTCTTGGCCTCCAATATCTCGTAACTTCAGTAAAGTAGGGCCTGTCATCAATGAACATGCTAGGATATTCTACACACAACAGACTGAAGACGGAACACACACTCATCATTAGCGAAGAGAAAGAGCAAGCGAGCCAGCTGCACTGTGATTTACATTTTGTGAGAGGGAAAAAACATTGTTTTCCATTAGGGATTTTTCTTAACGTTAAGGATCCCAATTTCATTTGAACGTTTAAACATTTACACCCCTAATTCATACACCCTCACCTTCTCCCTCATATAATTGTTTTAGCAGAGAATACATCCTAAAACATACTGGGAAACTGTGATGTCACTGCTCTATTAACTGTTTATCTCCCTTTATCAGGTGTGGAACTACAAGCTGCGCCGTTGCCTCTTCACTCTTCTTGGACACCTGGACTACATCCGCACCACCTTCTTCCATCATGTGAGTCACTTACGTTACGGCCCAACCTTTTGAATGTCATGTTTATCCCTTAGTTTCATGTTCTGGTATAGAATGACATATAGCCCTAATGCGTTCTGAAACCCATTCCTTTCCTTTCTCCAGGACTATCCCTGGATTCTGAGTGCCTCAGATGACCAGACCATCCGCATCTGGAACTGGCAGTCCAGGACATGCGTGTGGTAAGTCTGTGCCTGAGCTAAGAGTTGGCACCTCACTCAAACGCTTGCATGTGTCTGTTTTTCTATTTGTAAATTATATTTTTTTGTGTTTCTCTCCTGCAGTGTCCTGACAGGGCATAATCACTATGTGATGTGTGCTCAGTTCCACCCATCTGAGGACCTGGTGGTGTCGGCTAGCCTGGACCAGACTGTGCGCGTGTGGGATATCTCTGGTGAGGTCGTGGGGATGGGACTCAGGGTAGCGGGTGGGGGTGAGGTTTGGGGAGGGGGCTGGGTGGTATGGAAAGGAAGCCAGGGACAGGACATGTCCTGAACCCCTTCCTCTCCTCTTTGTAGAGAATGAATCTCTATGGGCTGTTTGCAGAAACACCTCTCTCCTTAGTTGAGATGGACAGGTGAATAGAGAGATTGAAAAGGTTATCGTTTTAGAATAGGGGAAGCGGATGACGAGAGCATAGCTATGAACGGAACTAAATACCTTTCAGTGAAGAATTGTAGAGCACGGTAGTTAAATGAGCTAAGGTAACACTTTGTTAGATGGTGAGAGAGAATATGGGAGAGGTGTTTCTGTGCTTCTGCATGTTTTAATATCTATTTGTCGTCTGATCGTGTTTGACTGTCCTTCCATCATTCTTTTACTCTTCTCATATACTAACCCATTTTAGGTATCTAAGTTTCCTACCTAATTCTCAACTCACACACACACACCACATAATTCTGTTCCTCCTTTGGTAGATCAGTGTTGGCATGCATGGCTTCAGTGACTTCTCATAACCAAATATAATTGTATTTGTCACATGCTTTGTGAACAAAAAGTGTAGACTAACAGTGAAATGCTTAATTACGGGTGCCTCCCAACAATAAATAAAAATATAGAATAAATAATAACACAAGGAATAAATACACAATGAGTAACAAAAACTTGGCTATATACACAGGGTACCAGTACCGAGTAAATGTGCGAGGTTATTGAGGTAGATATGTACTGTAGCTCACAATCCTGTGCAGCTGGGAGGTGTGGATTTCCCTTATTTATTCTCACTATTCTGTGCGCATGAATGTCCCAGATTACATGATAGCCAGCCACTGTCTCCAGGCTCAGTTGGCCGTTACCATTTCACCTCTCAAATACCCTAAGTGAAATATGTTAGGCATCAGTGCCGTGCTACTACTCACTATTAACTGCTCCCATTGATGATAACGCATCACCTCGCAAACTTACCAATTGTTATTACCCTTTACTAATAAGTCATATATATGCATGATATAATGCTCTACCTGTGCAGTGCGCAATGTCTCCACGGCACAGTCAGTAATACTGTAAGTAGCCATAACATCCTCTTTCAGACTTTCTCAATATCATCTTTGCATTTCCTGATCAATGCTGTAGATTACATTAACTTGTAATTGATAGGTTTGTTGGTCAGTAAGCATGAACTCTTGGCATGACTCAAACCTCAAAGCAGCAGAAAGATGTTTAGTTTGTAGTAGTGTCTAACCCAAGCATGGACTCTCCAAAATACTACTCACCCCTCCTGACATTCAACGCCCAATCAGAGCACCTCTTTACAACCCCAACCACCAGCCCATCAGCCAAGTCCATCCCTTCCCATTTCCACCTGTGTCACCTGTCCCCATGCTCTCCCTGGAAACATCAACACCTGCACATGGGTTCCTAGTGCAGTTCTCCTTCATGAATCCTCTTCCTGATCCTGTTGGCTTATTTGTTCACCACATGATTTCCCTGGGCTAGCGACACTGACACAAACTGTTCTCTCCATATTTAAGTGTGTGTTCTGACTCGAGTCCTGGACATCATCTTTTTGTGATTGATTAATTGTGATCCAATGACGGGGAACTGGGATGCTCTTTGTGTGTTGGTGATTAATTAACTCCATCATGGCTGTTTTGATGTGCCGTTAAAAAAATATGGTAGTTCCTGGACTCGAGTTAGGACCACCCTGAGAAAACAGGTTGTGTTGTTGCTTTTCAGTGCCTGTGTGTGTGTGTTCCAGCAGCTACGTTTTTGTGTTAGAGCTCTCAAATCATGCACTGCCTTTCCTCTCACTGATGGTATCTCTGAGTGTATTAACGTGTGTCAATCCGTCTCTTTCTCCCTCCCCTGTATGTGGGTTCCCCTGTGTAACGTGTATATGGATTCCCCTTGTGCGTGGTGCTATGTTTGTTGGTTCCAGGTCTGAGGAAGAAGAACCTCTCTCCCAGTGCCGTGGAGACTGAGGTGCGAGGCATCTCTGGCGTCGATTTGTTCGGCGCTTCCGATGCCGTCGTCAAACACGTGCTCGAGGTGAGTCATTGATGTATGTTGAAAGTAAAGTCAGTGTTTCCCCTAGGATATTTTTCAACAGTGGTTGCAAAGTTAGAGTGGGGGCTGTGGTTCACACCCCTTTACTTTTTCCACATGTTCAGCCTGAATTTAAAATGGATTCCATTTTTATTTTTTTTGTCACTGGCCTACACACAATACCACCTAATGTCAAAGTAGAATAATGTTTGAAGATTTTTGAAAAGCTAAGTTGTCTTGAGTCAATAAGATTTCAACCCCCCCTATTCAGGAGTGAAACAAGTCACGTAATACGTTGCTTGGACTCACTAGCCCTCTTTCCGTTGGCTCAAATGTAATGATCAAATTCAAGCTGGGCCAGCGCAGCCCAACAATTGCTGCCAGCTCGATTAGAATTCGGGCTGGTGATGCCGTTACTATGTAACCACCAGCTGATCACTGCTGAATGCTGACACCAAGTGTCAGCACCTAGCTCGTCTCAGCTTGTTGCTGTTAGCTAGCACATGGACAAGCAGTACTGCACTAGTCAGACAGGACATGAATTACCACCAATTACCACCTTGCCTAGTTAAATAAAATAAATATGAACTGTAAATCATTGAAATTGTTGCATGTAGCGTTTTATTTTTGTTCAGTGTGTCTATCTATCTAGATCTCTCTCTCATATATATATATATACTGCTCAAAAAAATAAAGGGAACACTAAAATAAAACATCTTAGATCTGAATGAAATATTCTTATTAAATACTTTTTTCTTTACATAGTTGAATGTGCTGACAACAAAATCACACACATTATCAATGGAAATCAAATTTATCAACCCATGGAGGTCTGGATTTGGAGTCATACTCAAAATTAAAGTGGAAAACCACACTACAGGCTGATCCAACTTTGATGTAATGTCCTTAAAACAAGTCAAAATGAGGCTCAGTAGTGTGTGTGGCCTCCATGTGCCTGTATGACCTCCCTGCAACGCCTGGGCATGCTCCTGATGAGGTGGCGGATGGTCTCCTGAGGGATCTCCTCCCAGACCTGGACTAAAGCATCCGCCAACTCCTGGACAGTCTGTGGTGCAACGTGGCGTTGGTGGATGGAGCGAGACATGATGTCCCAGATGTGCTGAATTGGATTTAGGTCTGGGGAACGGGCGGGCCAGTCCATAGCATCAATGCCTTCCTCTTGCAGGAACTGCTAACACACTCCAGCCACATGAGGTCTAGCATTGTCTTGCATTAGGAGGAACCCAGGGCCAACCGCTCCAGCATATGGTCTCACAAGGGGTCTGAGGATCTCATCTCGGTACCTAATGGCAGTCAGGCTACCTCTGGCGAGCACATGGAGGGCTATGCGACCCCCCAAAGAAATGCCACCCCACACCATGACTGACCCACCGCCAAACCGGTCATGCTGGAGGATGTTGCAGGCAGCAGAACGTTCTCCACGGCGTCTCCAGACTCTGTCACGTCTGTCACATGTGCTCCGTGTGAACCTGCTTTCATCTGTGAAGAGCACAGGGGGCCAGTGGCGAATTTGCCAATCTTGGTGTTCTCTGGCAAATGCCAAACGTCCTGCACGGGGTTGGGCTGTAGGCACAACCCCCACCTGTGGACGTCGGGCCCTCATACCACCCTCATGGAGTCTGTTTCTGACCGTTTGAGCAGACACATGCACATTTGTGGCCTGCTGGAGGTCGTTTTGCAGGTCTCTGGCAGTGCTCCTCCTGCTCCTCCTTGCACAAAGGCGAAGGTAGCGGTCCTGCTGCGGGGTTGTTGGCCTCCTTCACGTCTCCTGATGTACTGGCCTGTCTCCTGGTAGCGCCTCCATGCTCTGGACGCTACGCTGACAGACACAGCAAACCTTCTTGCCACAGCTCTGATTGATGTGCCATCCTGGATGAGCGGCACTACCTGAACCACTTGTGTGGGTTGTAGACTCCGTCTCATGCTACCACTAGAGTGAAAGCACCGCCAGCATTCAAAAGTGACCAAAACATCAGCCAGGAAGCATAGGAACTGAGAAGTGGTCTGTGGTCACCACCTGCAGAACCACTCCTTTATTGGGGGTGTCTTGCTAATTGCCTATAATTTCCACCTGTTGTCTATTCCATTTGCACAACAGCATGTGAAATTTATTGTCAATCAGTGTTGCTTCCTAAGTGGACAGTTTGATTTCACAGAAGTTTGATTGACTTGGAGTTACATTGTGTTGTTTAAGTGTTCCCTTTATTTTTTTGAGCAGTGTATATATGGCATCCCAGGTCTATGCCCTATATATTTGTATATATATCCGAATTTTCTATATAGTATCCTATATGCCCGTCTTTGGAGAAGCAGAGCGGTGTGAGCTGAGCAGATCACTGAAATTAATACATATTTAATTGGTAGGCCCTGGAGTTTGTACTGCCCAAGATTAGCTCTGAGCTGTCTGAGGGCCAGCTATGAGCCATGTGAGTTTTCCTCTCTCTAAAGGGTCACGACCGTGGGGTCAACTGGGCCGCCTTCCATCCCAGCATGCCTCTCATCGTCTCAGGGGCTGACGACCGGCAGGTCAAGATCTGGAGGATGAACGGTGAGTGTGTTTAACTGGATGATGTATTGTCTTACTATGTACAGTGCTTTCAGAAAGTATTCACACCCCTTGACTTTTTTCACATTTTGTTGTTACAGCCTGAATTTAAAATGTATTAAATTTAGTTTTTGTGTCGCTGGCCTACACACATTACCCCACTCTGTGTGCAATAATAGTATTTAACATGATTTTTGAATGCTTACCTCATCTGTGTACCCCACACATACAATTATTTATAACTTGATTGTCTTACTTTCTCCTACCTTTCCAGAGTCCAAGGCATGGGAGCTGGACACCTGCAGGGGCCACTACAACAACGTGTCCTGTGCTGTCTTCCACCCCCGCCAGGAGCTCATCCTTTCCAACTCCGAGGACAAGAGCATCCGTGTGTGGGACATGTCCAAGAGGACTGGCGTCCAGACCTTCCGCAGGGACCACGACCGCTTCTGGGTGCTGGGCGCTCACCCCAACCTCAACCTATTTGCTGCCGGTAAGTGACTAACGTATAATGATAACAATGAATCAAATTGATATGGAGCTTTTTATTGTGCTCAAAGTAGATTATATTGTAAGGAAGATG
Organism: Oncorhynchus mykiss; assembly: GCF_057628025.1. NCBI lineage: Eukaryota > Metazoa > Chordata > Actinopteri > Salmoniformes > Salmonidae > Oncorhynchus > Oncorhynchus mykiss. The sequence continues at coordinate 11,446,921 of NC_143049.1, forward strand.
GTGGTATTCTTGACTCACCTCCTATGCAGATGGGCACACATACTGAATATTGTTGCACTTAATTTCACTGTTTGTCAGTGACAGTGTGTTGTTGAAGACATTTGTTAATTAGAGGTGGAGTGCGTAACCAGGCTGTTTGTCCTCCAGGTCATGACAGTGGTATGCTGGTTTTTAAGCTGGAGCGTGAGCGTCCGGCCTACGCTGTGTACGGAAACATGCTCTACTACGTCAAGGACCGCTTCCTGCGACAGCTCGACTTCAGCAGCAGCAAGGACACTGCCGTCATGCAGCTCCGCAGGTGTGTGTGTGTGTGTGTGCATGCTCATATAACACTGCAAAGTCTGTATTGTCCTTTAACTGAATTCTGAAGGATGAGACTGACTGCTTGCGATTTTCTAAAAGAATGTGAGAGGTCAGCTGGTTTTCTCATGATGTGATTTCTAACCACTGTTCTGTTTTTCTACTAGTGGGTCAAAGTTCCCAGTGTTCAGCATGTCTTACAACCCCGCAGAGAATGCTGTCCTGCTCTGCACTGTGAGTCTCGCTCTTAAAACAAACTTGCGTGCACATAATAGGTTATACAGTCATGTCCAAAATGATTGGCACCCTGAGCAGAAAAGACTATACAATAAATAATACAAATACTGAGCTATATTGTGTACTTATAAAAATTTTAAATTACATCAATTTTATACTAAGACCATTGAGAGATTTTGTCTTTATTATTTTTATTATTTGTAACCCAGTTTTCATTACCTCACCTTTGCGAGGATAACGGCACTGAGCCATTTTCGAAAATGTTTTATGGGATTGGAGACAACATTGGGAGGGATCTTAGACCATTCCTCCATACAGAACCTTTCCAGATCCTTGATATCCTTCGTCTGTGCTTACGGCAGTGTTGTATGTAGTGCCTGAGACCGGTCTCGAGACCACGACTTATCAATTATGTAGTACAATAGAGAAATCATGCACAAAGTAGCCTACACAATCGCCAAGCACATGAAATATATTCACATGCGCGCCTCACAAAACCTAGTTTCAGCGGAATATCATCTGCAGGCAGCAAGAGTGTGCAGCTCTCAGCTGGTTTTGGCATGGAGCAGCTCACAGAAGAATGACATCGGTAGCCGGTAGAGTTGAAAAGACGCTAACTAAGCCAGCAATTGGTATGCAAACCAGGTATTGGAAAAGCTGAGTGTTGGTTAGTAGGCTATTTGTGATGCACAATTATCATTATGCCTGTTTGCATCACGGGCGGAGACATGGATGGGCCTTGATGTGGTGGTTTAAGCATTGTTGTGGACTTAGACATCACCTTTTTATTTCTAGAAAAAGTGTTATTTTAGGGAGTGGAAATCTGATCAATCTATAAAAAAATTAAAAAGGAATTTTCACACCGGGGGCCTTTCCGTATGGGAACTTTTTGGCAAAATTAGAGTATACCCACTTCTACAGACGCCACTGCATAGAGCCGATGGAAAGACAGCAGTCACACACATGATATTAAAGGATAAGCAGTCCATAAACTCGGACATAATAAGCCAGTAGGTCCCAGTCATAAGAATACAAAAACAAAACCATTAAGGATTTCCCAATCAAAATGTACAACTACTACTTCCCATTGGAAAAAAAAATTCACGCAAAGTAACCGGTGACCTTAAGTTTACAGTGGAACTGACGGCATTTGAACTACGTTGTCTGTTTCATATCTGCAATCATAATATCAGTCAATATTTGAATATACAAATATCAAATTCTCTGTTTCTGCTACAAAACCAACTTTATAAGATGTTTAAAAAAATAGGTTATATTTGACTCCGTGTTCCATGACGTACGCTAAGGCATTGTTGGCAGAATAGATGGATGCAGTTCAATGCATGATTAATGTAATACACCACTACATGTCTATTAATTGTCAAAACGCACGGCCGCTTTCCTACTCTGCATTAGTATACGTAATTCCCAAACATTGTAAGAGTTGATAACTTGAAAATGACCATATCCAAGTTTAATTCTTCCTGGGGGTGTATATGAACAGATGTGGCTAAAATGATGTCAGTTCCACTTTAAATGTAACAATGTTTCACACACAAGCTATTTTCAAAGAGATGACTAACATCAAAGTGCGCTGCAATAAACCCAGTTCCACTCACCAGATGATGATAATTTGAAACTTAACTTCTTGTTTAAAGTTATTCTTGAAAAGGGAGAAGCTACCAAATTAGCAACAACATCCTCTTTGATCACCTGCTGCAGCCGCTACAAACTAGCAGAAAACAAAAGCTAACTAGCTAGACCATGGGAAAACTACTCACTATTGTGCAGTGACCTGTTGGCCTTCAATTTGAAATGTTTTTATAAAAATGGTCCCACTCAGGGCCTCCTGAGTGGCGCAGCGGTCTAAGGTACTGCATCGCAGCGCTAGAGGTGTCACTAGTGTACCTCATTTGCACATGCTGTTTATAGATTTCTACTGTATTATTGATTGTATGTTTGTTTATTCCATGTGTAACTCTGTTGTTGTATGTGTAGGAACTGCTTTGCTTTATCTTGGCCAGGTCGCAGTTGCAAATGAGAACTTGTTCTCAACTAGCCTACCTGGTTAAATAAAATAAATAAAACTATAGACCCGGGTTCGATCCCGGGCTGTATCACAACCGGCCATGATTGGGATTCCCATAGGCGGAGCATAATTGGCCCAGCGTCGTCCGGGTTAGGGGAGGGTTTGGCAGGGGGGGGGGCTTTACTTGGCTCATCGCGCTCTAGCGACTCCTTGTGGCGGGCTGAGTGCCTGCAGGCAGACCTCTGTCGTCAGTTGAACGGTGTTTCCTCCGACACGTTGGTGCGGTTGGCTTCCAGATTAAGAGGGCTGGTGTTAAGAAGCGCTGTTTGGCGGGTCTTGTTTCGGGGGAAGCATGACTCGACCTTCACCTCCCCAGCCCGTTGGGGAGTTACAGCGATGAGACCAGATCGAAATTGGGGAGGGAAAAAGGGGTAAAATACAACAACAAAAATAACTGTCCCACTCATTTAAGTCAAAATGTTATTGGTTGAGTTCACTGTCACTCAAATGTTGCCCTAATACAGTTGAATGGCAGATGCCTTTATCTAGCTCCTGATGGCCTAGCCAATGGCTGACTTAGCTAGCTAGATTTATCTCCCCAGAGACGGCAAAGAAAAATCCTGATTTGATCTTTTTCTCTCTTCAGTGTTAACCTTTCCAACACTAACTGAAGCGATTAAATCAGAACATAATTTAAAATAATATAATTAGCATTATTAATATATTCTAATGATTATTTTATAAATCCTAAACTCTTCTCTGAAGGCGTAGAAGGCCAATTGTTCCCCACTGTGTTTGGGTTAGTAATCATTTTTACTGGCTCTATTTTCTCTCTGCATGCATTTTTTTCACTTCTGAATGTCTAAAGAATCCCTTTCTTAAATATGAACTCAGAAATACTGGACATTTTGATTCGTTCTTGACTCGGACTTGATTTGCTCCGGTCTTGGTCTTGAATCGATCTCGCTTTAGGTGGTCTCAATCACAACACTGGCATATGGACTGGTCTCTTCAGTTCAAACCACACGTTTTCAATGGGGTTAAAGTCTGGAGACTGAGATGTCCACTACAGAATTTAGATTTTGTGGTCAATTTAACAATTTCTTTATTTTGATGTGTTCTTGGGATTCTATTTCTAATACTCGTTTTGATGAGCTCAAAGTATCCAATCACACTGCGTCTGTTGAGACAGACAGGTCGAGTAGCTATTCAGGTGAGCCCCTCTCCACGGGAGCCACTTCCCGCCAGCTGGTCTTTCTCGCCTCTTCCTTGCGGAAGTGACTGCATTCACAAGAACCTCTCCTCAGCACTAGATTCCTGTCTTCTTACTGAACTGGTTTATACGAACCAATATGTTAATTCTTAGGCCTGCAATCCCGTTAACGGGATCGATGTGACAACAGCCAGTGAAAGTGCAGGGTGCCAAATTCAAAACAACAGAAATCTCGTAATTAAAATTCCTCAAACATACATGTATCTTATACCGTTTTAAAGGTAATCTTGTTGTTAATCCCACCACAGTGTCCGATTTCAAATATGCTTTACAGCGAAAGCACCACAAACAATTGTTAGGTCACCACCAACTCACAGAAAAATTCGGCCATTTTTCCAGCCAAAGAGAGGATTCACAAAAAGCACAAATAGAGATAAAATGAATCACTAACCTTTTGATGAGCTTCATCAGATGACACTCATAGGATTTCATGTTACACAATACATGTATGTTTTGTTACGTTCACTAGTTCCAAAAACATCCGGTGATATTGCAGAAAGCCATGTCACTTTACAGAAATACTCATTATAAATGTTGTTAAAGTCAATTGTTAGACATGGAAATATAGATATACCTTTCCTTAATGTAACAGCTATCAGATTTCAAACCATGCAATCTGAAACGGCGCTCAGAAAATAAATAAAATGATCCGCCATGTTGGCGTCATCAGAAATCATATTATAAATATTCCCTTACCTTTGAAGATCTTCATCAGAATGTACTCCCAGGAATCCTAGTTCCACAATAAATGCTTGATTTGTTCGATAATGTCCATTATTTATGTCCAAGTAGCTACTTTTGTTAGCGCGTTTAGTAGACAAATCCAAACAATCGTGCAGGTCCAGCCGAACATCAGACAAAAACTTCAAAAAGTTATATTACAGGTTGAAGAAACTTGTCAAACTAAGTATAGAATCAATCTTTAGGATGTTGTTATCATAAATCTTCAATAAAGTTCCAACCAGAGAATTCCTATGTCTGTAGAGAAGCCATGAAACGCAGGTCGCTATCATGTGAAATGCGCATGACCAGGACCTCTGCCAGACCACTGACTCAAACAGCTCCCATCCAGCTCCACCACACAGTAGAAGCCTAATTCAAGTTTCTAAAGACGGCTGACATCTAGTGGAAGCCCTAGGAAGTGCAACTTTATCCATATCCCACTGTGTATTCAATAGGGGCAGGGTTGAAAATCGACCAACCTCAGATTTCCAACTTCCTGTTTGGATTTCTTCTCAGGTTTTTGCCTGCCATATGAGTTATGTTATACACACAGACATAATTCAAACAGTTTTAGAAACTTCAGTGTTTTCTATCCAATACTATTAATAATATGCATATATTAGCATCTGGGAGGAGTAGGAGGCAGTTCACTCTGGACACTTCTGGGCACCTTTCATCCAAGCTACTCAATACTGCCCCTGCAGCCGTAAGAAGTTAATGCTGCCAAACATAGGACCTCAGCTCCTGACGATAGTGTTGAGTACTGACCGACAGGAAAGTTTTGCTTCGAGTAGAATTCATTTTCTACTTGTCAGTCTCCATTGTAGCTAGCATCACACAGCTAGCTATCTAGACTTGGTTAGCCCTTGCTTTGGCTAACCTGGCTAGCTAACAAAGGACTAGCTTTCACCACTAGGCTTAAAGCTAACCTGGCTTACTTGCTGTAAGGCAAGCTTACCATACCAGCACTGCAACAACGTAATAGCTAGCTAACGACACTACAAAAGGGATAGCTCTTGCCTTAAGATTTAGCTATCCCGGGTAACTCACTACAAGGCTAGCTACACCAAACTAGCTTTTCCACCTGCAAGGGTAGAATTGCTAGCGCGCCTCTTGCATTTAGCTCAACCCACGTTCACCCATGCCGTGTTGACCGGACTGACCACCCTAGCTTCACCGCTCAACAGTCGAGAGACATGGGAAGCACACACTTTTCTCCAGCTAGCGGAGCTAACTAGCTAGACTCTTAGCCGCAAGGTCGATCACTAACTAGCTCACACCTTGCTTCAGAAATACTATTTTAGGGCCCAATGCATCCGTTTTTATATCAAATAATTTCTGTGTAACAATTAAGTACCTTACTGTGATAGACCGGTTAGCTGACAATGTCACGAAAACGATGGGCGCGCTTCAAAGGGGCATAAGGCCGTGTGTTATGGTTCTGGAGACCAGATAGCTAGCAACTATTGAAAACTGCCATGTGGAGAATCGTAAAATGGCTCATTTGATCTTGTTCTGGATACCATGAGTTGTTTTGGTGTTTTGACTGTCACGTCTATGATAATATGGCTAAAATTTGCTAGCTAGCTAACCAACAACTGTAATGATGCATTTGAGAGAAGTGCTCGTTGTGCAACTTTGTTTTCAATAAACATTGGAGACTAAATATAGTCTACATGTTATCAACAATCTAAGCCAACCCGTCTGTTTTGCCCCATAGTTGCCCACAAGACCGTTTTGTTGCTAAACAACCAACCTGTCTATAGATTTCCAAGCTTCCGGGTCAGTAGCTTCAGCCCAACATCACATAAACACACATACTCCAACTGACACTCACAAGCTCCTGATTAACCGACTATTAGCTAAACAATGTTTTCAATGTACTTATTATTAATTTTATCCTTATTATGTCTACTGTATCTCCGATAAGCTACCCAGGAAATGACTAAGAAGAGCCCACATTAATATATGTAGCCTTAGAAGAAAGAATTTATTAAATGTCTATAGCGATTTTCTTAACTATCAAGGTGCTTCAAAAGCAAACAAACAAGCAATACATCATGAGTAGCCTAACTATAGTTAGGTGAACCAATAGAGAGGCCAAGTCTTTGACTGTATGCATCCTCCAAGGATGGAGAGGGACAGTTCATGGCTTGATCACGGGAAGGTGGTCAGAGAGATGTCTTGGTATGAACATGTAGAGGGCTACTCTGGGAATCAAACAGTGCCATTTTTTAGCATGTAAATCTTGGTCGGATAAAAAAATCTATATGCATGCTACAACACAACAGTAAATAATACATTAATTGCACTATAACGGTAACAAACGGTGCCCACAAACTGTTGGGGCCTACTTAAAGCTCTCTCAACAGCAGAGTCCCAACACCTTTACACTGCTATACCTGGCTGTCAGCGGAGCCTTGTCTGGCAGCCTTTAAAAATAAAAAATGCTGATATGGCTGGCTTGCTTAAACAAATGTGGGTTCTACTGACAATTGAGATGTACAAACTTTGGCATAAGGGGACAACGAGCAGATAAGAGGCAATCCGCAATTTGAGCGAGCTAGGATGGACGTAGTCAACAACTTTGTTCAGCACTTTTGAAATGTACAGCGACAGAATTCAGAACATGGGCCCTTCTTACATTATTCTCCCTGTACACCAAGTCAGAACCACAGGATAAATAAAGAGGGCATATCAAGCAGACAATGAAATCTCTTACAATATTCAATGATGACATTTCTCTAAAACAGGCTATAGGCTACATGTGCACCACCAACAGTTAAGTTTACTACACAAGATACATTTAGTATTACTTTCTTAGCTACCGTATACATATCTCCCTGGCATATTACATAATTTATGCAGCAGCATACAAGACATTTTTGCACTCCCCTTGTTGTGCTGTATTCACTTTAACAGGAAGGTGGCGTGGCGGTCCTTGTGTGGGCAAATTTTGTCATCAAAGTCTGGCATTCTCTGGATTTATGGTGCTTTCAAGACAACTGGGAACTCTGAAAAAAACAATGTTGGTTCACGATGACTTCAGTGATCTCTAGAAAGCTCCGACTTGCAATTCCGAGTTGGAGGACCGTTCAAAACTTATTTTCCCAGTCTGTGGTGGTCATGAACGCACTGTAGTCAGATTTCTCCGTTACGAGTTACCAGTTGTTTTGAGTACGGCAGAAGTCATGCTGGATTGACGGCATGGCCAATGTTGAATGTTTATCCTTTTAAGCTTGAGAAAAGAGGCATTTAAACCCAGACTTGGCACCACACACCAGCTCCACTGAATAGCAGGCTAGTGATTGCTTTACAATGCTTTGTTAGCCACTGATTCCTTCCAAACCACCCATGGTTGATTTTTGCGATTTCTAACTTGTTGTGTAATGTTTATGTCCTATGGCCGATGTGCACCAAAGGCATTTTATCTTCATTATTTCTCTTAATATGACAAGGATTGAAAAAGATTTACCAGTAGATTGTCGACTTTATTCATGATGATGACTGCTAGTTAAGATTTTGAAAGTATGGACTGATCATATCAACATCCTATCAACATCAATCAAAGCTACTGTAGATATGATTTCATGTCATTTTGTCTGTGGCCAATGACCTTGAGCCTTCTTGGATGGGCACTTCTAATGTAACTATGGCAGCACACAAGGGCCTTGAGTTTTCGAGCTCTACTCTTAGATTTTGCAGTGACGTAGTGTCCCCATGGGTGACAGAACACTGAGCCAATCACGGCGCAACTAGAGAACATTACCAACCCCTACGCTCTGTATTTTCTGCTGGCTGCCCCACCACAGAAAGCACAGAGCTAGGCTGAAACACCTGCATTTTGGAGCTGCCTTACTGATGTGACCTGTATTAATGCCAAAATAACATGCAAGCTGGTACACCAAAAAAATATTTATTTTGTATTATTTTAACTAAACAGGTGGGGCTCAAAACAGGTGGGGCGCTCGTCATGGTCAAGTCATATTGGCAAAGTTGTTGTGAAAATGGAGAGCAGTATGTCTGTTATAAAAAAACAGTGTTTTTGATTCAAATCAACTATACTAGATCTTCTAACGGTCTGCATCAATGGCTTGTCGGCTATTACGTGGAAGCCAGGAGATGCTTCATGTCTTTGTTAGTTAAATGGTCAATTTCCGTGAGACTGGCAGTTTATATTTGCTTGACAATCACTGGCTGACAAAATGTCATGACTGCCACAGTCCTAGGCTTTACTATCATATAGCACAATGTTTTATGGGTACATAATCATGATAGGACAAAGGTTGACCTCACCCAACCCTACATTCAACAAATGTAAACGCCACTTGGCTTGAAACCGGTGCTATGGTCAGATGAGCCCTTTGGCCACGCACATGCTATTGTATTATTTATTTGATAGTCTTTTTTGCTCATCGTTATCAAGGTTGCCAATAATTTTGGACCTGACTGTACTTACACACTTACTTCAAGTATTCACACCCCTTGACCTTTTACACAATTTGTGTTACAGCCTGAATTTAAAGTGGATTAAATGTAGTTTAGTCACTGGCCTACACACAATGCCCCATAATATCAATTAAATTATTAGTATTTTATTTAAAAAATACAAATGAAAAGCTGCGTTCCACCAGACACTGAGAGATGAATTCACCTTTCAGCAGGACAATAACCTAAAACACAAGGCCAACTCTACACTGGAAATGCTTACCAAGAACACTGAATGTTCTTGAGTTGCCGGGTTACAGTTTTGACTTAAATCTGCTTAAATATCTATGGGAAGACCTGAAAATGGTTGTCTAGCGATGATCAACAACCAATTTGACAGAGCTTGAAGAATTTTGTAAAGAATAAATGGCGAATGTTGCACAATCCAGGTGTGGAATGCTCTTAGAGACTTACCCAGAAAGACTCACAGCTGTCATCGCTGCCAAAGGTGATGTATTGACTCAAGGGGTTGAATACTTAATCACAATATTTGTTTTTCATAAATGATAACATTTGTAAAAAATATTTCTTCCATTTTGCCATTATTTTGTGTAAATTGTTGACCAAAAAAATGACAATTAAATCCATATAATCCCACTTTGTAACACAACAAAATGTGGAAAAAGTCAAGGGATGTGAATACTTTCTGAAGGTACTGTACATACTCATAATTTAGACACTTTCTTTAGTTGTTGAAAATGTATTGACGTGTCTCTTCTATTGCAGAGGGCAACTAACCTGGAGAACAGCACCTATGACTTGTACTCCATCCCCAAAGAGAGCGACTCTCAGAATCCAGATGGTAAAAACGACACTCTTATTCTCTCTTTTAACGAGATGACGATCTGTGAAATGTGAATGCATTTCCAATTTCATATCTTGCTTTTTAGATGATTTAATAACCCCACTAAACCCATGTTAATTCTTTCTCCCCCTCCTGCAGCTCCTGAGGGGAAAAGGTCCTCTGGTCTGACCGCAGTCTGGGTCGCCAGGAACCGGTTCGCTGTTTTGGACCGCATGCACTCGGTAAGTGTGTGTGCACATGATTAAATAGCATGTATTGTCTGGACCAATGGCTGTAGTTATTCTAAATATGGTTACAGTACAGTTAAGAGGTCAGAGGATGACTAGTAATGATGGTGAACCCTACTCTCCCTCCAGCTGCTGATCAAGAACCTGAAGAATGAGATTGTGAAGAAGGTACAGGTACCTAGCTGCGAGGAGATCTTCTATGCCGGGACGGGCTCACTGCTGCTGCGCGACGCAGACGGAGTCACCCTCTTTGACGTGCAGCAGAAACGCTCGCTGGCCACCGTGAAAATCGGCAAGGTCAAGTATGTGGTCTGGAGCGCCGACACCAGCCACGTGGCCCTGCTGGCTAAACACGGTATGTACTGATCACAACCTAAACACACATCTTATCAGTCTTTTCATCTCGGTTTTGCTGCCAAGATTTTCTCCCTACTAGTTGTTTTTCCAACCTTTCACAGATTATCTCTCTCTCTCTACCTGTTGTCAACAACCTATCCTAAATGTACACCCTATCTAGCTGTTCACTCGCTTTCTAGTACCCCCAGATGTTAGCCTTCCTTTACCTGTTAATAAACCGGATTGTCTGCTTGCCCCGGCAGCCATTATGATCTGCAACAGGAAGCTGGAGAGTCTTTGCAGCATCCATGAGAACATCCGTGTGAAGAGTGGAGCCTGGGACGAGAGTGGAGTCTTCATCTACACCACCTCCAACCACATCAAATACGCCCTCACCTCAGGGTAAAGACACACCACTACTGCACAAGACACCGCTCTAGTGACGAGTTTGAGAGAGGAGAGCAGTATCCAACTGCTCTCTAATCACACTCCACTCCTCTTTCTGTAGTGATCATGGTATCATCCGGACTCTGGATCTGCCCATCTACGTGACCCGGGTCAGAGGCAACAGTGTCTATTGTCTTGACCGTGAGTGCAGGCCCCGCGTGCTGAACATTGACCCCACGGAGTACCGCTTCAAACTGGCCCTGGTCAACCGCAAATATGAGGAGGTGAGGAGGAGGTCATTTGATGCTCCTTCTCTCTTTTCCCTTTCTGGAGTTATTTTTTGACTGACTTTGTTTGACCCCTGACCTCCTACAGGTGCTGCACATGGTGCGTAACGCCAAGCTGGTTGGCCAGTCCATCATCGCCTACCTGCAGAAGAAGGGCTATCCGGAGGTGGCCCTGCACTTCGTCAAGGATGAAAAGACCCGCTTCAGTCTGGCTTTGGAGTGTGGAAACATTGAGGTGAGTTTGAGACCCCAGGTTTCATTCAACATCTCTGAGAGACCGTCTGTGTGAAACACTGTGTGGTGTAATTTGCCCTCCAATCCTGTAGGTGGCGTTGGAGGCCGCCAAGGCTCTGGATGAGAGGGGCTGCTGGGAGCGGCTGGGCGAGGCGGCGCTGCTGCAGGGTCACCACCAGGTCGTGGAGATGTGCTACCAAAGGACCAAGAACTTCGACAAGCTCACCTTCCTCTACCTCATCACCGGCAACCTGGCCAAGCTACGCAAGATGATGAAGATAGGTTAGACAGATAGAGGAGTGTGTTTTGTTTCAGACCAATAGTGCTTGTGTTTGTCAGAGTTATTTGACTGACAAGTGTTTGATCACTGTGTTGCAGCTGAGATCAGAAAGGACATGAGTGGACACTACCAGGGTGCTCTGTATCTGGGGGACGTCAGCGAGAGAGTCCGTATCCTGAAGAACTGTGGCCAGAGTGAGTCTTCTTAAATGAACACACACCTCTTACTCTATCTTTCCAACTTCCTCAATGTTTCTGACATGGGACTCTTGTTTGTGGTGCTTTTGGTCTAAACTGCTTGTTAACTCTGTGGCTGTCTTCCATTTGTAGAGTCACTGGCATATCTGACTGCTGCCACCCACGGGATGGACGAAGAAGCGGAAGCCCTGAAAGAGACCTTTGACCCAGAAAAGGACACTGTCCCTGAGGTGGACCCCAATGCCCAGCTGCTGCAGCCGCCACCTCCCATCAACCCCCTGGATACCAACTGGCCCCTGCTCACTGTGTCCAAGGGCTTCTTCGAGGGAGCCATTGCAGCCAAGGGTGAGTCCCCTGCACGGACAGCACATTTTGTGTTAGCCATTTGGGACTAGCCTGGGGTAGTGTATTGTGTCGTGTCAGCATATTTGTTGTGCAGAGTTGTTACATTTGTTTTTTATTGTGGGTGTTGCAGGGAAGGCTGGTCAGATGGCTGCAGACATGGATGTTGATGCCCCAGGAGGAGAGGGCTGGGGAGAGGACGCAGAGCTTCAGCTGGATGAGGGTGAGTCCCTCTCAAAAAATCCTTAAATGAGGTGACAAGACTTTAGATTGCCACTATTTTACCCCATCTCTTTCTATGTTTCTCTCATTTATCTCCTCTCTCTCTATTTATTTGTATATTTTGTTTAGGGGATAGATCAGCTTTATAATTTCAGATAGATTGTAGTTTCCATCAATGTAATTTTCTGCATCACTTCCAATCGCCCACATATTTTTTTTGCAAATATACAGTACCAGTCAAAAGTTTGGACACACCTACTCATTCAAGGGTTTTTCTTAATTTTGACTATGTTCTACATTGTAGAATAATAAAGTGTTTAACAAAATATTTTAGTTATATTTTAGATTATTCAAAGAAGATACCCTTGCCTTGACACTTTTTTGGTTACTACATGATTCCATATGTGTTATTTCATAGTTTTGATGTCTTCACTATTAAGCTCCATTCAACCCCTCCCATCTATTAACACCATCCATATTGGATTTCTATTTGACATCTCTTTCTTTCCATCAGATGGTTTCATGGATGCCCAGGATGGATTAGGGGAGGAAGGAGGTGCCACGAAGGAGGAGGGAGGAGGCTGGGAGGTAGAGGAGGATCTGGACCTGCCTCCAGAGCTGGTGAGATGATTCTCTTCCTTAACATGAAATCTCCACTCTTTGGTTTAGCAGGACTCATAGCATGACTGATGACTAGTCAGTCTGAGAATGTTGCCTCTTCTCTCTCCCACTAGGAGTTGCCAGCTGGTGCCGGAGGAGGTGCTGAAGATGGTTTCTTTGTCCCTCCTACCAAGGGCATGAGCCCCACCCAGCTGTGGTGCAACAACTCCCAGCTCCCTGTGGACCACGTCCTGGCTGGTTCCTTTGAGACCGCCATGAGGGTGAGCTCTCTCTCTCTCTCTCACACACACACACTGGCCTTTTATACAGGTGTATACTTTATACTAGTCTCTCTTTCTCTTTTCAGTTGCTCCATGACCAGGTTGGAGTGGTGCAGTTCGGGCCCTATAAGCAGCTGTTCATGCAGACTCTATCCCGCGGGAGGACATGCTACCTGGGCCTGCCGTCTCTGCCCTGCCTGCGTGGTAACCCGCAGAGGAACTGGAAAGACTGTGGGGCCAAGCAGGGGCTGCCCGCTGTGGGTCTTCGTCTCTCAGATCTCATTGCCCGCCTGCAGCAGTGCTACCAGCTCACCACTGCCGGCCGCTTCGAGGAGGCCGTTGAACGCTTCCGCACCATCCTGCTGTCTGTGCCACTGCTGGTGGTCGACAACAAGCAGGAGATCGCAGAGGTACGTAGACTTGTTTAGACTAAGGTTAATCAACTGTGGGCCTGATGGTAGTGGTGATAACCTGATTGAGGTCACTGTCTCTCTTAGGCTCAGCAGCTGATCACAATCTGCAGAGAATACATTGTTGGCCTCACCATGGAAACGGAAAGGAAAAAGTTGCCTAAAGACACATTGGACCAGCAGAAGAGGCTGTGTGAGGTATTGTCATTGTGTTTCTTATCTACTTCCCAACTGAACCATTAGTCCGCAATCTCCCTATTCATTGAGGAGCTCACTACCCACTACCCATTGATCCTTTTTAAAAGATTGTATGTGTTGTTTTTCCCAGATGGCAGCTTACTTCACCCACTGCAGTCTCCAGCCAGTCCACATGGTCCTTGTCTTACGTACAGCACTAAATCTATTCTTTAAACTGAAGAACTTCAAAACAGCTGCCAGTTTTGCCCGTCGTCTGCTTGAACTAGGACCCAAACCAGAGGTGGCACAGCAGGTAACAAAGTGTGTGTGTGTGTGCTATGTCCCTTTATACACATTAAATTATTTCTATATATTCACTGTCTCTTACCTTCTCCATCTCTGTATTAAAGACACGCAAGATCTTGGCAGCATGCGAGAAGACGCTAACCGATGCCCACCAGCTGAACTACGACCCCCACAATCCATTTGACCTGTGCGCTGCCTCGTACACGCCCCTGTACCGTGGACGCCCAGTGGAGAAGTGCCCCCTCTCTGGGGCCTGCTATTGCCCCCCCTACAAGGGCCAGGTCTGCAGGGTCACACAGGTCAGTCAAGAGAACTGCCCTACTGTGTTGTCATGTACAGAATTCCCCTCTATTTAGAAGTGTCCCGCTTTGATATGAAGTTGTATTAATTGCTTTGTAACTGAGTGTTAAAACATATTTTAGATGTCCTCTCCCGTCAGTGGTATCGCTGACCGTTAACCTTCTTGTTTCCAAGGTGACTGAGATCGGAAAGGATGTGATTGGTCTGCGTGTCAGCCCTCTGCAGTTTCGTTAGAGGACGTGAAAAGGACCAGGAATGGGGAAGAACGACATTGATCCATTCAGTGGAAACACATCCATACTTTATTCTATATACACACACCGTTTCTTTCTTGGATTAGATATAAGAAAACATGATTAATGAGAGAAAAGGGTTGGTAGGGTGACATACAATTTATTGGTGAGCAAATGTTATTTTGATGTTAAGCCTTTTTATGTTTCTGACTGTGACTGCCTGCTTTACCTTTCCTGTGATGCTGTACTTGTGAGTGTTGTATCATCTCTGCTCCAATTAGAACCCTACTAGACAAACCTGTCCGTCTCTTTCTGACCTGTAAGCCCCATAAAATGAATAATACAAAATGAGCATCAATGCTTTGTGTAACTTGTTAAATAAAATAAAAGCTCTACTACTAATTTACTAATACACAATTCTACTACATAATTCTACTACATAATTTACTAATACACAATTCTGTAATTTCAAGTGTCATTCTAGCTCGTGTCAAGTCCTGGTTTTCAAACATGGACACCCCCAAACAATGCTTTGACAGCTCTGGATCTGCTAATGTTGCAAGTACAACATGAACGGGACAAAGTGGTGCAAATAAAAGTTGTCTTTAAGACCAAATGGCCCAACATTTAAATATAATTTCTTACTTTTCCCCAGAGGAACAGGTTGAATCATTCATATGTAGAAATCATTGCCATTGTATCATTTTGAGGAACCCTCTTGGGAGTTTTCAATGTGTATTTCTGGTAATAGGAGAATGCATACCAGAGATTGGATATGCCTTTTAAACAATGAAGGACGGCTCATAATAATGGCTGGAACAGAGCGAATGGAATGCCATTGCCGTGTCTTTGGCTATGCCGGATTAAGTGATATGACATGCTATTCTATAAAATAATTTCTCTGTAATTAATATTACCTGATTAAGCTAATCAGGTAAATGTAATTAACTAGAAAGTCGGGGCACCACGAAAGAATGTTTAAAGAGCTGTTATCTTCCGAATAAACTCTTAAAGACCTAGTCATCTTTTACATCAGTAGCAGTCAATATTTAATCGTCACTTTAATTCAGTCTCATCTGAAAGTTGTAAATTCTTGGTTATCTTCACGAACCCTGGCTAACAAGTTGAATCAGCAATGCAAAATTGGGTTTAATTATTTATTTACTAAATACCTAACTAATCACAGAATTACACATACACATAATTAATCATAACTTGATTACAAATTACATCATAAAGGAAAACGTCCCTAGCGGGCGGAACAGATATGACAGCTTGTTACACAAAAGAAAAGGGGCTGGGTTTGAGTGAAAGAGCGGGAAGAATGAGGACCAAAGGAAGAAGCTGTGCTATCGTAAATACAGTATCTTATGCATTCTAAATGATCGCTTATTTGGAAAAGGAAAATGCAATAAATATCTACTCTGAGCTGCGCTTCAGTAGGTTGGTAGTAGATGGAAGGCCGTGTTGTCTCTGGTGGTCAATTGGATACGTTGTAGTAACGTCGTTGTGTGATAGACGGAATACTCTGTTCCTTCCTACCCCTCGTTTGCAGCTGCTGTTGCTAACTCAACGGCTAGGAGGTATCACTTCTGTAGTGAGTAAGAGTTCAAAGTTCATACCATTCGCAACCAAGGCTCACGCTGATGTTTGCTTCGTTCTGTAGTTATCTGAACCATTCTGACATCGGACAGTCGTCCTCACATCCTCGGAACAGGAGGTTACATTGTCGTCAAAGCTTTATATAGGAAGGGAGAGGAGGGCGTGTTTGAAAAGTGTTATAGCCCATGTCCCTTCACAGGCGCGGGCCACTGATTGAGCATAGCCCTAACCTTATGAAAATCCAAATCTCACATTTTAGAAGCTAAAATCCGATTTCATCCTATCACAAATAATTTCATATTCAAACATTTAAATTGAACAACAATTCCATGTGAATCCGATAACTCTGATGTGTAGACTTTCCACAGTAGAGTTTGTCATCTTATCATTGATGAGAATGTCTCAGATGACGACCGAACCGACATCATATTCATTAAGTACCACCGCATATGTTCAATTGGTCGGATTACCAGAATATAGTTCATTACCCCCCACCTTCTGATGTTCCCAGAATCTCTATGTTAACCAAAGGGGTTTGCAAATGTAGCATCAGTAGGGTAGTGAGAAGAAAAAGGGGGGAAGAGGTATTTATGACTGTCATAAACCTACCCCCAGGCCAACGTCACTACAACGCCACAGGATGTTTTTGTGCTGGTCAAGGGCAGTCAGGTCTGGAGTGAACCAAGGGCTATATCTGTTCCTGGTTCTAAATTTTTTGAATGGGGCATGCTTATTTAAGATGGTGAGGAAGGCACTTTTAAAGATTAACCAGGCATCTTCTACGCAAGCAATGAGGCAGTGACCGCTGAGATCCTGGTTGAAGACAGCAGAGGTGTATTTGGAGGGCAGGTTGGTTAGGATGATGCCTATGAGGGTTTCTGTGTTTCCAGATTTGGGGTTGTACCTGGTGGGTTAACTGATCATTTGTGTGAGATTGAGGCCATCAAGCTTCGATTGTAGGATGGCTGTGGTGTTAAGCATGTCCCAGTTTAGGTCACCTAACAGTACGAGCTCTGAAGATAGATGGGGGCAATCAATTCACATATGGTGTCCAGGGCACAGCTGGGGGCAGAAGGTGGTCTATATATAGCAAGTGGCAACGGTGACTGACTTGTTTCTGGAAAGGTGGATTTTTGAAAGTAGAAGCTCAAATTGTTTGGGTACAGACCTGGATAGTAAGACAGAACTCTGCAGGTTATCTTTGCAGTAAATTGCAACTCCGCCCCCTTTGGCAGTTCTATCTTGTCGGAAAATGTTTTAGTTAGCAATGGAAATGTCAAGGTTTTTGGTGGTCTTCCTAAGCCAGGATTCAGACACGGCTAGGACATCCGGATTGGTGGAGTGTGCTAAAGCAGTGAATAAAACAAACTTCAGGAGGAGGCTTCTAATGTTAACATGCATGAAACCAAGGCTTTTACGGTTGCAGAAGTCAACAAATGAGAGAGCCTGGGGGATGGGAGTGGAGGTAGACACTGCAGGGCCTGGATTAACCTCCAAATCACCAGAGGAACAGAGGAGTAGGATAAGGGTACGGCTAAAGGCTAACAGAACTGGACGCCTAGTACATTCAGAACAGAGAGTAAAAGGAGCAGATTTCTGGGCACGGTAGAATATATTCAAGGCATAATGTACAGACAAAGGTATAGTAGGATGTGAATACAGTGGGGGTAAACCTGTGCACATAGTGATAATGAAAGAGATATTGTCTCTAGAAATAGCATTTAAACCAGGTGATGTCACTGCGTGTGTGGGAGGTGGAACTACATTTTTTGCCGAGGCGTGTTGAGTAGTGCTAGAGGCTCTACAGTGAAATAAAACAATGGTTACAAACCAGAACAGCAATCGTTAAGGAAAGGCATGCGTAGCCGGGTTATCATACAAGTCCAGTGCATGGCTTCAGGTCCAGTGCGTATATATCACATATATATTTGAACATCTTTTTAAAATTATTTGTATGATTACTTGTATAAAATATATAGATATGTGTGCTCATTTTCGCTCTAATTATTCATTTACAAAGTGTACAGGGCAGAACTCGTATTCCGAAGCGTTCCAAAAATCAGTGACCAGAGGGAACTTAGTTATTCTTGCCTGTTTCACACAGGCCCCCATCGTCTTGGAGCTTGAAGTCACGAGCTATACTTGTCGGCTACTGCGAAGCAACCTGGCAGTGACAAAAGCCCTGGTGTGCAGTAAAAAGCTTAGGTTATTTACAATTGCAAAAACGGTCCCCCCCCCAAACAATTTGACGGCCGTTTGGGATCTAAAATTAGTTTTATGATCAAGTTCGATCACAACAGTGAATTATTTTAAAGTTCGTTAAAAATTAATTGAATAGTGATCCATTCTGTCTATATAAAATACATTTCAGAAACTGCTTCCCCAACAGACATCCCCAATCACACTTCTAGGCGATGTCTTGGCGACGTTGGCTAACAAAGCACAGACGTAGAAACGGTCTCTCCCGCCAAACTGCGCATGTCAAGTCGTCAAATAAAAGGCACTCCTACAATATAAAGCTGTTTTTGACGGAAATGAAAACATGTCAGTTTGTCATTTTCTCGAGATTGGAGTAATAACATGTTTAACTACCTAAGACATTGGCTCGAATCTAGGTCGTGGCATTAGATTTCGAGAAAATTAACAACTAAGGAATCGTTTTTTTACTTCTCTCCTTTACTTCTGAAACCCCCAAATTCCGGTGTGGTCGGCTTGGTCTGTTTCAGAAGCGTACCCGGAAGTCTCGCGATGTTGCACCTCTATGTTTAGAAATTCTGTGGCATGACCTTTACAACAACCATGTGATCATAAACGTTTGACTGTTGTGACTGGAAATGTCTATCATTGGTTAATATCAATGCATGTTTACTGTTTTGGGTGGATGACTATTGAGAGCTTATATACATCTTTATCCTTAAAATGTATTTACATAGGCCTACATGTGATCCAAATGTCTAACATAAATAAATATCCTACTTGTGACAATATAGCTAATGTATTTATCTAGATGTTACTTCAATGTTGTGTCCCATGTTATAACCTAAAGTTTGTCTTGCCAGTAATATTGTTGTTACAAAACAAATTCAAATGTGTTGATTGTCTATTAAGTGTGAATACATGTTGTAGGCTACACAAGGGTTATTGTGGCGGGTTTCTACACTGGAAATTTTAGAGGCTTAATCTGTGTCTGGGAAACTGTCCCTTAATGAGCAAGTACCGAAGACACCAGTCGTGAGGTCAATACCAAATGCATTTGACTGCATATTGTTTACCTTATGTGAACTGATGTCCGTGTATTGTCAAATCCTTTTCTGTACTGAGTGTTTTGTCCTTCATGTGATTGAATCAAATTCTGTTCTTTACATGCTTACTGACAAAAGCCATTTAAATATTGAGAATGAAATAAATAAACTGCAGGCTGTAGTAATGCTGACATGCAATCCCATCTGTAACAATTCCATGTTGCACAATCACAACTAATAATTAGGAAGGTACAAGGGCATGGCATCAAATAACATTTTATTGGTCGAGTACACGTATTTTACAGATGTTATCGCAAGTTCAGCGAAATGCTTCTGTTTCTAGCTCCAACAGTACAGGATTTCAGTCCTTCACAGCATAGTGTTTTACCAATTGTTTTCTTGGTGACTATGGTCCAGCTGCCTTGAGATCATTGACAAGATCCTCCCGGTGTAGTTCTGGGCTGATTCCTCACCGTTCTCATGATCATTGCAACTCCACGAGGTGAGATCTTGCATGGAGCCCCAGGCCGAGGGAGATTGACAGTTCTTTTGTGTTTATTCCATTTTCGAATAATCGCACCAACTGTTGTCACCTTCTCACCAAGCTGCTTGGCGAAGGTCTTGTAGCCCATTCCAGCCTTGTGTACATCTACAATATTGTCCCTGACATCCTTGGAGAGCTCTTTGGTCTTGGCCATGGTGGAGAGTTTGGAATCTGATTGATTGATTGCTTCTGTGAACAGGTGTCTTGTAAACAGGTAACAAACTGAGATTAGGAGCACTCCCTTTAAGAGTGTGCTCCTAATCTCAGCTCATTACCTGTATAAAAGACACCTGGGAGCCAGAAATCTTTCTGATTGAGAGGGGGTCAAATACTTATTTCCCTCCTTAAAATGCAAATCAATTTATAACATTTTTGACATGCATTTTTCTGGATTTTTTGTTGTTGTTGTTATTCTGTCTCTCACTGTTCAAATAAACCTACCATTAAAATTATAGACTGATCATTTCTTTGTCAGTGGGCAAACGTACAAAATTAGCAGGGGATCAAATACTTTTCTCCCTCACTGTATAGACAGGTGTGTGCCTTTCCAAATCATGTCCAATCAATTAAATTTACAACAGATGGACTCCAATCAAGTTGTAGAAACATCTCAACGATGATCAATGGAAAAAGGATGCACCTGAGCTCAATTTCGAGTCTCATAGCAAAGGGTCTGAATAAATATGTAAATAAGGTATTTCTGTTTTTATTTTTTTTTAAATACATTTTTTTTTAAATCTATAAACCTGTTGTCGCTTTGTTAATATGGGGCATTGTGTGTAGATTGATGAGGAAAACAATTTATTTAATCAATTTTAGAATACGGCTGTAACGTAACAAAATGTGTAAAAACATCTATCCATGTTTTTTGGTTTGGATAAGTTCTAATCGTCACAGTGGGAACAACATCTTCTATCCATTTCCTGATGACCTCAGTCACAGAGTCAGTGTATACGTCAATACTACTCTCAGAGGCAACCGGGAACGTATCCCAGTCTGCCTGATCAAAACAAACTTTAGGTATAGATTCTGATTGGCCAAACCAACGTTGAACAGTCCTTAACACGATTACTTCCTATATAAGTTTCTGCTTATAGGCGGGGAGGAGCAGAATGGAGGCGTGATCTGATTTTCTGAAGGGAGGGAAGGGGAGGGCTTTATAGCCGTCCCGGGAAGGGGGAGTAGCAATGGTCAAAAGTGCCCTATGAACAAGTAGCACAGGAGATGTGTTGATAAAACTTCGGTAGCGTTTTCCTCAGATTTCCTTTATTAATGACCCCAAGTACAATAAATGCGGCCTCGGGATATGCGGTTTCCAGTTTGCACAAAGTCCAGTGTAGTTCTTTGAGAGCCATTGCGGTGTCGGCTTGGGGGTGAACATCCATGGCAGTGGCTATGACCGAAAATAATTCTCTCGGGTGGTAATCGGGACGGCATTTGAGGATGAGGTATTCCAGATCGGGAGAACAAAGGGACTTCAGTTTCTGTACATTACCACAATCACAACATGAGCAGTTAATCAGGAAACATACATCTCCACATTTATTTCTCCTAGAGAGTTATTTCTCAATGGCAAACAACCGAGCATATCCCATATGCTGCAAAAACACCTCTGTCATTCTAGTAGCCAATGCACTCACTACCTGGTTATATTTTGAGAAAACCATCACAAAAATGAAAAACAAGTTTTGTGAATGTTAAAAAGAGCTTGGCTGGTATTTAATTTTATTATCATCAAGATATGAATTCCTTGGACCATGTTGATCATGTTCTGATTTGTGTAGAGGTGAAATTTTAATAGCATCCACTTCATGGGTAATAAAAAAGATGAATGCCATGCCTGCAACTGTCGCGTTTCCTAGAAAAAGCAGAAATAGTTGTTGGTGCATATGTACCTCCTCTGACTTTACTTGTCTACTTCCGTCGGCTACTTTCGGCTGACCACTCAAACGCGCCCATAGACATTAAGGTTAACTCTCTCAGGCAGGAGGAGAATTACGACATCCTTTGCTAGTTCCAACTATTTCACCATGATCCTTCGAAAAAAAAATGTGTCATAGAGAGCAATAGTAATGGCATCATTTTGAAGGCACTAACTCCGCCATGAACAAAGCCTATGTGAAAATTCATGGAGTTTTTGTAGTTTTTTTTTTTGATAAACGCTGAAAATAAGGTATGTGGTAAACACAGGCTTAGGAGATCTTATATGTTTTGACCTATCAGATCATCTTAATCAGTTAATCTGTGATTTTTGTTTTTTACCATTTATGTTATTTAGAAAGCACAAAAAGGCTTCATAATTCATAAAGGTCATGTTAACTGAACGACATTATCTCATAGAACAAAACTTATAAGATCTCATATGTCTGTGTTAACCCCAGACCTTATTTTCGGTGTTTATTCCAAAACTCTATTCTTTCCCCATACATTCTTTCCCATAGGAATGGCTGAACAAACCAGACTTAATAATTTCTTATTTTTAGGACTACGAGCTGGAGAGCTCTATAGAAATAAATAGCAATGGCGTTTTTTTGTAGACTATTAGCGCGCACCACCGCTAACTAGCTAGCCATTTCACATCGGTTACACTCACCCCCCTTTTGACCTCCCCGTTTTTCCGCAGCAACCAGTGATCCGGGTCACAGCACTGTTATGTTTGTTCCTTATATAATGACAAACCGGGGCGTAGGTTTAACTACTTTTAATGAGCATATACTTCAGCTAGAAAACTCCATGTTTAGCCATGCAAGGCATTCTTTAACCAATTCCCGCGCCCGCATAGCCTGCTGGGTAACGTAGTCTAAATGTTATTAACACATAACAACACATCTTCTTTCCTTTAAAAGAAAACTACTTTTCTACGTAACTACACATGTCACATCACATTTGTTTACATTTGTTTACTCAACCTGCATATTTCCATGAACTTTCCCGGGGTATAGATCATCTTCACATCATACTTTTGCAGTCTGATCAACATTCTCTGGATTCTCATTGGATAATCATTCAGTGGCTTAGACATGATTGACACCAATGGTTTGTGGTCGGTTTCTACTTCGAAGTCTCGTCCGTAGACGTATTGGTGAAACCTTTCGCAAGCATATGTGCTTGCCAGTAGTTCTTTCTCTATTTGTGCATACCTTGTCTCTGCGCCTGTCAAGGCTCTGGACGCATAAGCGACGGGTTGCCATGTGTCGTCATGCTGTTGCAGAAGAACTGCTCCCAGGCCAAACTGTGACGCGTCTGCAGAAATCCTTGTGCTTTTCTCTGGATCATAGAACCTGAGCACTGGCTCTTCTATGATTGTCTTCTTTAGGTTTTTGAAACAGTTTTCCTGATCATGGGACCATTCCCATTTATTTTTCTGTTCCAGAAGACATCTGAGTGGAGCGGACTGTGCTGACAGTTGAGGTATGAACTTTGCAAGGTAGGTGATCATGCCCATGAAGCGTCTCACATCGTCCTTGTTCTTTGGGCGCTTCATGTTGTTGATGGCTGATGTTTTCCTCGGGTCTGGTTTGACTCCGTCCTCTGAAAGTACATCTCCCACGAAGGTTGGTGTTTTCACACCAAACTCTAATTTGTCCTTGTTTTGTTTTAGGTTGACTTTATGTGTCAGGTTAAGCACTTGTCTCACTCTCTCATCGTGTTCTTCTTTTGTGGACCCCCATACAATGATGTCATCCATCATAGTCTCCACTCCTGGAATGTGCTCGAAGATCATGTGGATTGTCTTGTGGTAGACATCTGGCGCTGAGAGAATCTCATATGGTAGACGAAGAAATCTGTACCTGCCCTCAGGTGTGTTGAATGTGCATAGCCTTGAGCTTGGATCGTCTAGCTTCATTTGCCAGAATCCTGATGAGGCATCAAGCTTACTGAACCACTTTGCTCCAGCAAACTGCGACATTATCTCTTCTCTGATTGGCAACTTGAAATGCTCTCTCTTGATTGCTTTGTTGAGATCTCTCGGGTCTAGACATATCCTGAGATCACCGTTCTTTTTCACCACAATAACCAGTGAGCTTACCCATTCTGTAGGTTCATCCATTTTTGTGATGACATCCATCTTTTCCATGTGTCCGAGTTCCTCTTTGAGCTTTTTCCTTAGTGCAAATGGAACTTTTCTGCATACATGCACAACTGGAGTAATTTTGTCATCAGTACATATTTTGTGTTCTCCTGGTAAACATCCAAGACCCTCAAACACATCCTCATACTCAGCCAGCATTGATTCTTGGTGATTTTCAGTCTGTGATGTCACTACATACACTCTTTTCAACAAATTGAGCTTTTCACATGCAATGATTCCTAGAATAGGCTGTACACTCTTTTCCACAATCAACAGCTGTGCTCTGAACTGTTTTCCTTTATGCTGTAAAGTTACTATGCAGCTCCCTTTGACTGGTACGTTCTCCCCAGTATAACCAGTAACCTTCATTTTCACAGGGTGTATTTTGCTCTTCACCTTCAGTGTTTTGTAGTCATCCAGCGACAACAGGTTTACCTGTGCTCCAGTATCAAGCTTGAATGGTATTACAGTTTCATTCACAGTCAATGGCACACTCCATTCAGCATTTACTGCATTGCATATTTCCACAGAATCAACAAAGAATTCTTCCATCTCCTCGACTGTGTGAACCTTTTTCTTTGTAGCATTTTGATAAATGATTATTTTCCCTACAGTTGTTACATGATTTGCCATATGCAGGGCATTTTTTTTGGCTTGTGGACAAATCCACATGTTTTGATTTCTCTCTTTTGCTTGTTTTTGTTTTGTAAGGCGTTGTGTGTGGTGCTCCTCTCTTTTTATTGCATACACTGACGTCTCATCTCTATACAGCTCTTTAGCTTGTGCTCTGGTGGTTTCAGCTGCTCGACACATATTCACTGCTTTATCCAAAGTTAAATCTTGCTCACGCAGCAATCTCTCCTCGAGTCCATTATCAAGTATGCCACAGACTATCCTGTCTTTCACTGGTGAGTCTTTCAGATTTTCAAATTCACACGTTTTGCTCAGTGTGTTCAGCTCAGTCAAATACCGGTCAAAACTGACTCCTTGTTTCTGATTATGAGAGAAAAACTTGTATCTCTCAAACTTGACGTTCTGGCTTGGTACAAAGTACTACTCAAATTTTGCCATTAGCACAGTCAATGTTAAGTTTGCCTCGTCTTGCTGAAAGCTATTGTAAATGTCCAATGCATCCTCTCCAATAACATGCAGAAAAAGGGAAGCTTTCAATTTGTCATCATCTCCCCCTTCACCACTGGCTGCTAGGTAGATATTGAATCTCTGCTTGAAACGTTTCCAATTGTCAGCTAAATTGCCCTACAAAATTCGCTGCCCTTGCAGAGCAAGGGGAATCACTACTTCAAGGTCTCAGAGCAAGTGACGTCACCGATTGAAACGCTATTAGAGCGCACCACCGCTAACTAGCTAGCCATTTCACATCGGTTACATAGGCACTAACTCCAACCGACATGGTGGAGTTAGTTAATTACGTTTTTGGATAAATGCCGAAAATAAGGTGTGTAGTTAACACAATTCTAGGATATGTTATTCGTTTTCTTCTATGAGATAATCTTGTGTTAACCTCAGACCTTATTTTCGGAGTTTATTCTAAAAAAACATATTCTTTCGCCATTCATTTTTCCCATATGGCTGAGCGAACCAAGTCACAGATTTCTGGGTTTTAGGACGACACGCAAAGACAGAAACTCTCTGCTCACCCTGCAATTCTCATTCATGCCACAAGGTGGTAGACTATACGGAGCGCTTCGAATTAAAATACTTCCGGATTCATGCGCCATTGGGAGTTTCCCCATAGCGCTGACGTCATCCATGTATCCCATCTCTTGGTTTTAATATCTATGGCTTCACAGCGTTGTTTCTGAAATCAGGAAGATGGGTTTGGAATCGTCGAAATGGGCTATAATATTCTTAGTTTGTTGGCTTTACAAAAGTAAGTTTACCCTTTGTTTATAATACTAGCTACATGCGTTCAGTTACCTATAATTACCGTTTTAGTTTGGCTTAGCAAGTTATCCTCTTTGTTGGGGTATTGCATTGGCTATTTCCATTGTAACTCGCAGCTAACGTTACTGTAAACGGTATAGTAGTTAGCTTATAGCCCAAGGCTACATCTAGATTCTAGCCAGTTACAACGATTATAATTACCGTTTTAGTTTGGCTTAGCAAGTTATCCTCTGTTAGGGTATTGCATTGACTATTTCCATTGTAACTCACAGCTAACGTTACTGTAAACGGTATAGTAGTTAGCTTATAGACCAAGGCTATATCTAGATTCTATCCAGTTACAACGATGTTGCTGACAGTGAGGTCATATTTTTACCCCATTGCACTCTTCGGCAAACACAATTATGTAGCTAGTTTGTTGGAAGTCCCGTATGAGGTGCACTTAGCTAGCTTAGCCAACTGGCTAGTTAACACGATTGTGAAACTGATATCTACTGATAGCTCGTGATCTTAAGTCAAGCAGTGAGTGGGCGGCTATACAGGCATTACAGGCTTCAGGATGAATCTGGATGAAATCTCATTGGATGTGTAGTAATATGGTTAGGTGTCTTGGGGATAGGAATACATCCCTACAGAAACTGGCCACTTCAATTGTATTTTTCTTTTGTCTTTCAGATGTGAGCTGTAACTCTGTTGAGCAGAAGATTTATGTGGAGCTGAATAACACTGTACCATGCGTTCGACTGCTCAATGCTACACATCAGATTGGCTGCCAGTGTGAGTGACATAGCATGACACACACTGGATTTCTTTGTAGAAGGAATGTGGGTGTCATTTCCAGTGACTTTTTAAATGGACATTCTAATCCAAAATTAATTAAAAATCTAATGGATGCCCAAACCATCCCCCCCCAGAAATGAACCCAGTTACATATTGGTAAAAACATTTTTTTATGGTTGACTCTTTTACGATAGCATTTTAAAAAAAAAATAACATTAAATATGCCTAATACTCTTACCGTGGGACACTTTCAAGATGCTAGAGAGCTCAACCTGTGAGACTGTGTGTGCGTGTAAGATGGCGCTGCAGTGCATAGCAGCTGTTTTACGGGCTCCTGACCAATTCTGATAAGTTTATATACAGTCAAGTCAAGTTTGTACACACCTACTCATTCCAGGTTTTTTTTAAAATTTTAAAACTATTCTATGTTGTAGAATAATAGTGTAGACATCAACACTATGAAATAACACACATGGAATCATGTAGTAACCAGAAAAGTGTTAAACAAATCAAAATATATGTGAGATTCTTCAAAGTAGCCACCCTTTGCCTTGATGACAGATTTGCCCCCTGTAGACATAAGCAAGGCCTTTTCTGTATCCAAAAAGGGCTACTTTCCTGTAATTCCATGTTTTTCTCTCGTTTTTATTTATTTTTTATTTCACATTTTATTTAACCAGGTAAGCCAGTTGAGAACAAGTTCTCATTTACAACTGTGACCTGGCCAAGATAAAGCAAAGCAGTTCAACACATACAACAACAGAGTTACACATGGAATAAACAAACGTACAGTCAATAACACAATAGAAACATCTATATACAGTGTGTGAAAATTAAGTCAAATTAGCGAGCTAAGGCAATAAATAGGCCGTAGTGGCGAAAAAATTACAATTTAGCAAATTAACACGAGTGATAGATGTGCAGAAGATGAATGTGCAAGTAGAGATACTGTGGTGCAAAGGAGCAACAAATATATATATATTTAACAATATGGGGATGAGGTAGTTGGATTGGCAATTTAAAGATGGGCTATGTACAGGTGCATTGATCTGTAAGCTGCTCTGATAGCTGATGCTTAAAGTTAGTGAGGGAGATATGAGTCTCCAGCTTCAGTGATTTTTGCTATTCGTTCCAGTCATTGGCAGCAAAGAACTGTAAGGAAAGGCGGTCAAAGGAGGAATTGGCTTTGGGGGGTGACCAGTGAAATATACCTGCTGGAGCGCATGCTACAGGTGGGTGCTGCTATGGTGACCAGTGAGCTGAGATAAGGCGGGGCTTTACCTAGCAAAGACTTATAGATTACCTGGAGCCAGTGGGTTTGGCGACAAATATGAAGCGAGGTCCAGCCAACAAGATCATACAGGTCGCAGTGGTGGGTAGTATACAGTGGGGCAAAAAAGTATTGTGCAAGTTCTCCCACTTAAAAAGATGAGAGGCCTGTAATTTTCATCATAGGTACACTTCAACTATGACAGACAAAATGAGAAAAAAAATCCAGAAAATCACATTGTAGGATTTTTAATTTATTTATTTGCAAGTTATGGTGGAAAATAAGTATTTGGTCAATAACAAAAGTTTATCTCAATGCTTTGTTATATACCCTTTGTTGGCAATGACAGAGGTCAAACGTTTTCTGTAAGTCTTCACAAGGTTTTCACACACTGTTGCTGGAATTTTGGCCCATTCCTCCATGCAGATCTCCTCTAGAGCAGTGATGTTTTGGGGCTGTTGCTGGGCAACACGGACTTTCAACTCCCTCCAAAGATTTTCTATGGGGTTGAGATCTGGAGACTGGCTAGGCCACTCCAGGACCTTGAAATGCTTCTTACGAAGCCACTCTTTCGTTGCCCGGGCGGTGTGTTTGGGATCATTGTCATGCTGAAAGACCCAGCCACATTTCATCTTCAATGCCCTTGCTGATGGAAGGAGATTTTCCCTCAAAATCTCACGATACATGGCCCCATTCATTCTTTCCTTTACACGGATCAGTCGTCCTGGTCCCTTTGCAGAAAAACAGCCCCAAAGCATGATGTTCCCACCCCCATGCTTCACAGTAGGTATGGTGTTCTTTGGATGCAACTCAGCATTCTTTGTCCTCCAAACACGACGAGTTGAGTTTTTACCAAAAAGTTATATTTTGGTTGCATCTGACCATATGACATTCTCCCAATCTTCTTCTGGATCATCCAAATGCTCTCTAGCAAACTTCAGATGGGCCTGGACATGTACTGGCTTAAGCAGGGGGACACGTCTGGCACTGTAGGATTTGAGTCCCTGGCGGCGTAGTGTGTTACTGATGGTAGGCTTTGTTACTTTGGTCCCAGCTCTCTGCAGGTCATTCACTAGGTCCTGCGATTTTTGCTCACCGTTCTTGTGATCATTTTGACCCCACGGCGTGAGATCTAGCGTGGAGCCCCAGATTGAGGGAGATTATCAGTGGTCTTGTATGTCTTCCATTTCCTAATAATTGCTCCCACAGTTGATTTCTTCAAACCAAGCTGCTTACCTATTGCAGATTCAGTCTTCCCAGCCTGGTGCAGGTCTACAATTTTGTTTCTGGTGTCCTTTGACAGCTCTTTGGTCTTGGCCATAGTGGAGTTTGGAGTGTGACTGTTTGAGGTTGTGGACAGGTGTCTGAGAGCCAGAAATCTTGCTTGTTTGTAGGTGACCAAATACTTATTTTCCAACCTTAATTTGCAAATAAATTCCTTAAAAATCCTACAATGTGATTTTCTGGATTTTTTTCTCTCATTTTGTCTGTCATAGTTGAAGTGTACCTATGATGAAAATTACAGGCCTCATCTTTTTAAGTGGGAGAACTTGCACAATTGGTGGCTGACTAAATACTTTTTTGCCCCACTGTATTGGGCTTTGGTGACGAAACGGATGGCACTGTGATAGACTGCATCCAATTTGCTGAGCAGAGTGTTGGAGGCTATTTTGTAAATTACCGCCGAAGTCAAGGATCAGTAGGTTAGTCAGTTTTACGAGGGTATGTTTGGCAGCATGAGTGAAGGAGGCTTTCTTGCGAAATAGGAAGCTGATTCTAGATTTAATTTTGGATTGGAGATGCTTAATAGGAGCCTGGAAGGAGAGTTTACAGTCTAACCAGACACCTAGGTATTTGTACTTGTCCACATATTCTAAGTCAGAGCCATCCAGAGTAGTGATGCTAGGCAGGCGGGCAGGTGCGGGCAGCGATCGGTTGAAGATCATGCATTTAGTTTTACTTGCATTTAATTGAAGTTGGAGGCCGTGGAAGGAGAGTTGTATGGCATTGAAACTCGTCTGGAGGTTAATTAACAGTGTCCCAAGAAGGGCCAGAAGTATACAGAATGGTGTCGTCTGTGTAGAGGTGGATCAGAGAATCACCAGCCGCAAGAGCGACATCATTGATGTGTACAGAGAAAAGAGTCGGCCCAGGACTTGAACCCTGTGGCACCCGTATAGAGACTGCCAGAGTTCCCGGACAACAGGCCCTCCGATTTGACACACTGAACTCTGTCTGAGAAGTATTTGGTGAACCAGGCAGTCATTTGAGAAACCGAGGCTATTGAGTGTGCCGATAAGAATGTGGTGATTGACAGAGTCGAAAGCCTTGGCCAGGTCGATGAATACGGCTGCACAGTATTGTCTTTTGTCGATAGGACATTGAGTGTGGCTGAGGTGCACCCATGACCAGCTCGGAAACCAGATTGCATAGCGGCGAAGGTACGGTGGGAGTCGAAATGGTCCGTGATCTGTTTGTTAACTTGGCTTTCGAAGACCTTAGAAAGAGAGAGGTTGAACAGGCTTGTAATAGGGGTTGCAACAATTGCGGTGGATCATTTTAGAAAGAGAGGGTCCAGATTGTCTTGCCCAGCTGATTTGTAGGGGTCCAGATTTTGCAGCTCTTTCAGAACATCAGCTATCTGGATTTGGGTGAAGGAGAAATGGGGAGGCTTGGACAAGTTACTGTGTGGGGTGCAGAGCTGTTGACCGGGTTAGGGGTAGCCAGGTGGAAAGCATGGCCAGCTGTTGTAAAATGCTTACTGAAATTCTCGATTATCATAGATTTATCGGTGGTGACAGTGTTTCCTAGCCTCAGTGCAGTGGGCAGCTGGAAGGAGTATTGATTCCTAACTTCCCTGAAAGGTTGCATATCGCGGGGGCTATTCGATGCTAATGCAGTACGCCACAGAATGTTTTTGTGCTGGTCAAGGGCAGTCAGGTCTGGAGTGAATCAAGGGCTATATCTGTTCCTGGTTCAAACAATTTTTGAATGGGGCATGCTTATTTAAGATGGTGAGGAAAGCACTTTTAAAGAATAACCAGGCATCCTCTACTGACGGAATGAGGTCAATATCTTTCCAGGATACCCAGGCCAGGTCGATTAGAAAGGCCTGTTCGCTGAAGTGTTTTAGGGCGCTTTTGACTGTAATGAGGGGTGGTCGTTTGACCGCAGACCCATTACGGACGCAGGCAATGAGGCAGTGATCGCTGAGATCCTGGTTGAAGACAGCTGAGAGAAAATGTTGCAGTTTTTCAATAACTTTTTTTTTTCTGCAATTCTACACATTTTGCCATGACTAATTTTGTGTTTTTATGTTCAAACAACAAAATCAAACAAGGACCCCAATTTGGGCCTGTGGCCTGCTTGCCCGGTTGGTTATCAGTCCATGCCAATAGTACTCCTAAATTCATAGTCTATTTTATTGGTTTCATTGTTTTAGCTTTTATTTTGGTGATTTCTAGCTCTTAAAAGTATAGATTATTAAAAATATATAAAGGTCAATTATCTTTTCTACAAGCTTTCTGACAGGTTTTAGTCTTAAGTTTGCACTGAACGCATTTTTCCCTCCTGAAAATGTATTTTAAAAAATGGCGACAACAATTTAGCAGCAGCGGTGTGCCACTGCTAAATAAATACAGGGGAAACACTGACTGTGATTTCTATCCAAGCTGTACTTTTTGTAATGCTGGAATACAGATTAAAGATTTGCATACTAAGACAAGCGTTTTTTCTATCCTGCGTGTCAGCCTCGATATCAGGTGATACAGGTGTGATCCATGTCTTGGAGTCTGAGGCAGATCTGGAATGGCCTTTGAGCAAAGGACCCAATCCTCCTTATATGGTTCTGTTGGAATCATCCCTCTTCACCAGGTAGGCTATACACACAGCCAAAAACATTTAACACAGTCAGTGAGTGAGTATCGTTCATCACAGCCGCACAATGATATGATCCATGTCCTAGTGGCCGCGTCACGCTCAAGGATTGTCTTCTCTCGACAGGTCCATCATGATGAAGATGAAGAATGAATCCAACAGGGTAGCTGGGGTTGCAGTGGTGGTCCCAAATACTAGCCCACCAGAGTTCTCGCCACACACGACATGTCCCAATGAGAACACAGGTAGGTGGATCAGACGTTAGGACTCCAGTCTGTCAAAATGACTACAGTACCAGTCAAAAGTTTAGACACACCTACTCATTCAAGGGTTTAAAAATATATATATATTATTACTATTTTCGACATTGTAGAATAATAGTGAAGCCATTAACTATGAAATAACACATGGAATCATGTAGTAACCAAAAAAGTGTTATATTTATGTTTCCTCAAAGTAGCCACTCTTTGCCTTGATGACAGCTTTGCACACTCTTGGCATTCTCTCAACCAGCTTAATGATGTAGTCACCTGGAATGAATTTAATTTAACAGGTGTGCCTTGTTAAAATTAAATTTGTGGAATTTCTTTCCTTAATGAGTTTGAGCCAATCAGTTGTGTTGTGACAAGGTAGGGGTGGTATACAGAAGATAACCCTATTTGGTAAAATACCAAGTCCATATCATGGCAAGAACAGCTCAAATATGCAAAGAGAAACAACAGTCCATTACTTTAAGACGTGAAGGTCAGTCAATCTGAAAAATTTGAAGAACTTTGAACATTTCTTCAAGTGCAGTCACAAAAACCATCAAGCGCTATGATGAAACTGGCTCTCATGAGGACTGCTGCAAATGATACGTTCATTAGAGTTACCAGCCTCAGAAATTGCAGCCCAAATAAATGCTTCACGGAGTTTAAGTAACAGACGCATCTCAACATCAACGATTCAGAGGAGACTGCGTGAATCAGGCCTTCATGGTCGAATTTCTGCAAAGAAACCACTACTAAAGGACACCAATAAGAAGAAGAGACTTGCTTGGACCAAAAAACCTGAGCAATGGACTTTAGACTGGTGGAAATCTGTCCTTTGGTCTGATGAGTCCAAATTTGCATTAGATGCAAATTAGATGACCTGGCCTCCACAATCAGCCGACTTCAACCCAATTTGAGATGGTATGGGATGAGTTGGACCGCAGAGTGAAGGAAAAGCATCCAACAAGTGCTCAGCATATGTGGGAACTCCTTCAAGACTGTTGGAAAAGCATTCCAGGTGAAGCTGGTTGAGAGAATGCCAAGAGTGCAAAGCTGTCATCAAGGCAACGGGTGGCTACTTTGAAGAATCTAAAATATATTTGGATTTAACACTTTTTGGTTGCTACATGATTTCATGTGTGTTATTTCATAGTTTTGATGTCTTCACTATTAGTGTACAATGTAGAAAAGAGTCAAAATAAAGACAAACTGTTGAATGAGTGATGTGTCAACTTTTGACTGGTACTGTATGTGATCTTTTCTAACTGGGGTGCTTTTTAAACGTAATTTGTTTTACTTGGTTTACTTTTTCCTCAGGTGTATACTCGGACAACTATGGTCCTAATTTGGCACACTGTAACACTACTGTATGGAACCCTCGGGGGAACGGTCTATCCTATGAGGAATTTGACTTCCCTGTCTTCTCCTTGAAAGAAGACAACGAAACAGAGTTCATCAAACAGGTGAGGGATCACTTCAAGCTGTCACAACCCAGTCAGGATTAATATCATGTCACTTAATGACCATTAACTGTCTTTATCTGAAGAACTTTCTACAGTAGTTCTGTGTGTTGAAACTGTACCCTTCATTCTGATAAATGTATCCACTCTACTTGCAGTGCTACTTGGACCATAATCGTGCAGTGAACGGCAGTGCCCCGCAGTACCCTCTGTGTGCCATGCAGCTCTTCTCCCACATGCACGCAGTCACCAATACTCCAACCTGCATGAGACGCAACGACATAAACTTTAGCATCAACCCAGGTACACAAAAAGCCACTGTCGTTAGCAGAGATACATTATTGTTAGAGCCATGCTTTTTAGGCACTTTGCTTTTACCAGTATTTCCAGTTTTATCCGCTAGGTTTGCTGCAGGTAGAAAATCCCAGGAAACGTTCTTTAATTGTCTCCAATCAATCAAGGAATCTCTGGTTGTGCTTCTGTGTTTGGTGGGGGCAGGGCCGGTCCTGGACTTTCTGCCGCCCTAGCCGAGACAAAATCTGACGCTCCCCCCTCATAGGCCTATGCTACAAATTAAACACAATTTTTAACACATCTGGTTAGTAGGCTATATAATCTGTTCAATGTCAATAACAGCCTAATATTTTCAATCTGATTACATTTATAAAATCACCAATGCCCTGGACCTTCTGCCACCCTAGGCGAGACAAAAATAATTAGACAACCTTATGAAGCATGGCACTTTCAAAAGTGACCTTTGCACCCAGACAGAGGCTCTACTGATGCAGAAAACTGTAACCCTTAACTGCTGGCTACTCGTTCGTTGTATAACCCAACAACAGAAGTGCTTCCCTAAAAGCTGCCTGGGTTTAAACAAACATCTCTTTTCAGAAGAGAAAAGCTCAATAGGGACAGAATAGCAAAGTCCAATTTTTTTTGATCTCCTCGAATATTATAGGCGCAGTTTAGCTTCAGATTGTCATCGAGAGGAATCAATATATCCCCATATGCATCAGAGTCATTTCTTTTGCAGGCATTTTTAGAGCGTGTTTCTACCATAAGGCATCACCGAGTTAAGCATTGTTATAAACTCAGCAAAAAAAGAAACGTCCTCTCACTGTCAACTGTTTATTTTCAGCAGACTTAACATGTGTAGATATTTGTATGAACATAACAAGATTCAACAACTGAGACATAAACTGAACAAGTTCCAGAGAAGTGACTAACAGAAATTGAATAATTTGTCCCTGAACAAAGGGGAGGTAACAGTCAGTATCTGGTGTGGCCACCAGTTGCATTAAGTACTGCAGTGCATCTCTTCCTCGTGGGCTGCACCATATTTGCCAGTTCTTGCTGTGAGATGTTACCGCACTCTTCCACCAAGGCACCTGCAAGGTCCCGGACATTTCTGGGAGGAATGGCCCTAGCCCTCACCCTCCGATCCAACAGATCCCAGACGTGCTCAATAGGATTGAGATCCGGGCTCTTTGCTGGCCATGGCAGAACACTGACATTCCTGTCTTGCAGGAAATCACGCACAGAACGAGCAGTATGGCTGGTGGCATTGTCATGCTGGAGGGTCATGTCAGGATGAGCCTGCAGGAAGGGTTCCACATGAGGGAGGAGGATGTCTTCCCTGTAACGCACAGCGTTGAGATTGCCTGCAATGACAACAAGCTCAGTCCCATGATGCTGTGACACACCGCCCCAGATCATAACGGACCCTCCACCTCCAAATCGATCCCGCTTCAGAGTACAGGCCTCGGTGTAACGCTCATTCCTTCGACAATAAATGCAAATCCGACCATCTCCCCTGGTGAGACAAAACCGCGACTCGTCAGTGAAGAGCACTTTTTGCCAGTCCTGTCTGGTCCACGACGGTGGGTTTGTGCCCACCATCTCGACGTTGTTCCCGGTGATGACTGGTAAGGACCTGCCTTACAACATGCCTGCAAGCCCTCAGTCCAACCTCTCTCAGCCTATTTAGGACAGTCTGAGCACTGATGGTGGGATTCTGCATTCCTGGTGTAACTCAGGCAGTTGTTGTTACCATCCTGTACCTGTTCCGCAGGTGTGATCCTGTGCAGGTGTTACACGTGGTCTGCTACTGCGAGGACGATCAGCTGTTCGTCCTGTCTCCCTGAAGCGCTGTCTTAGGCGTCTCACAGTACAGACATTGCAATTTATTGCCCTGGTAATATCTGCAGTCCTCATGCCTCCTTGCAGCATGCCAATGGCACGTTCACGCAGATGAGCAGGGACCCTGGGCATCTTTCTTTTGGTGTTTTTCAGAGTCAGTAGAAAGGCCCCTCTAATGTCCTAACTGTGGCCTTAATTGCCTACCGTCTGTAAGCTGTTAGTGTCTTAATGACTGTTCCAAAGGTGCATGTTCATAAAAATGTTTATGGTTCATTGAACAAGCATGGGAAACCGTGTTTAAACCCTTTACAGTGAAGATCTGTGAAGTTATTTGGATTTTTGTGGG
This sequence comes from Oncorhynchus mykiss, assembly GCF_057628025.1. Lineage (NCBI taxonomy): Eukaryota > Metazoa > Chordata > Actinopteri > Salmoniformes > Salmonidae > Oncorhynchus > Oncorhynchus mykiss. The sequence continues at coordinate 11,483,082 of NC_143049.1, forward strand.
TGATCTTTGAAAGACAGGGTCCTGAAAAAGGGGCGTTTCTTTTTTTGCTGAGTTTAGAATGCTTGATATAATCTGGATTCGTTTTATGTATTCATTTCAAAATATAAAGGAAACAACAGATACCCTTTTTTAAAGGAAATGGCAAAAAGGATATGTGATACCCTCACTCAATTCAAGCCCTGGTTTTAGTCAAACACCAAGCCCTTTCCAGACACTGAGCCATGCACTGATTAAATACCTACTTGGCTGTACCGACATCTACGGATAGGATAATTGTCTGTCAAACAGGTAGGCTTACCACATATTTTTTGGAAGATGAAGAAATAAGCTCCAGTTATATTTAACCCCTTGCGTCAGAGAGTTATAATGTTGCTATCACTGTGTAACCTACTACCTATAGTAGGAAAACAAGTTTCTTATGAATAATATCCCAACTGTTATCACACATGGCACGACCCCATAATTGTTACAATAAAAATAACACTTATCTTTAACATTTTAATATTTCTGTAGAACTGTAAAACAGAGTAAGATAATTTGAGCTTTGGAAAGGAGTGCTTTCATAAATGCATGGCGGGCCTCGTTTCACTGGAGCAGTGTAAAATAAGCTTTATGCTTATGGCCCAGCCTTAACGAATTTTGTTTATTTACGAATGGAATTTGATTGTCCAGTTTCAATCATTTATTTATTTAGTCTCCACCTAGAGTGGCCTCTTTCCTCTGCAGTGGTGCTGCATTGCAGTCAGCGATGTTTTCTCTCGGTAGCTGTCCATGGTCCTGAAATCAAATCATCTGAGTTTGCTTAGACACCAGCCTGATCTCCAGCTCCTTCCACCTCTGGAAACTATCTAGGTGGTCATGCGACTTCTGATGTCAGCTGAGGGGGCACAGATTCTTCCAGTCCCTGGTTCCATCCCTTACCAGCGCAGATTTGCACACGTGTGAAAAGTTTCTAGCAAAAACCGAAGGCTCCATCGTTTTGCTTGGAATAGACAAGCCTTGGTCTCTCCACTCTCTCCCTGTTTGCCATTCTCCTATTTTAGTGGGCCACCGAAAACCTTCGTTGCCCCTCATTTCTTGTTAAATTCCCCTCCTTATCCTGATGTGGCCCAGCCTGCTCTAACATATCCCGTAAAGATCCATTCATATATTTTGGTCACTCACCAGGATCTTTTATGTTTTTTTGTCTGGGAGTCATATTTAGCAGCAGCACCACCACTGTCATCAGGGATGGGGAGCGACTAATCTAAGTCTGGGTCCAAGATAGTAGGGTCTTCGCTGGCGATGTTTGGAGGTGTGGCTAGGCCTGGTGCGACCACCTGTTCTTGTTCAGCCAGCGAGCTTTCATCATCGGTGGAAGTGCATGGCTCAGACTCCCCCGGGTTGTCCTATTCGCTGCTAGAATCAGCGAACGGGGGCTCGTCGTTCTCGGGGAATGAGTGGCCTGTCCTCGTAGGCTTGCATTCTCCACTCCGGCTGATGGACATTGCTGCACACTGATACATTTCACCAGCAAATTTATTTTGTGCCTATTTTCTCATAGTTTAAAAAAAATATTCGCTTCCTGATAGTTTTTGTCTCTTAGACTTGGTAGTAAATTGTTTAAATCTCTATAGCTAAAATTATATCCGCTAGTAGTGGACAGGCTAGGTTAGGCTACTGCCTTAATCACTAATCGTCTTCATCACATACAAACATAAAAGAGAGTTGTTTAATTGGCAGATTTATTTTGTCTATTTTTATTGATGTTTCACAATTGGATAATCCCATATAAACACACACATCCCAATTAGCTACCAGGGATAGTGGGAGCGAACTCCAAGAGAAGCGGAAATGGAGTGGGGGCGGGAACTGCAGCAACACTATGAGCTGGTGGCTGGGGTGTCGCGGGCAGTGTGGTAGCCGATCGGGGGCACCGGAGTCCGGCAGCCAATTGTCAAGATGCGCCAAGATGCGGCCTAATCTTGCCTAATGGGAGAGGGGATCGGATTGGTGGGCGGCGCATAATTAGCCCAGCGTCGTCCGGGTTAGGGGAGGGTTTGGCCGGGGTAGGCCGCCATTGTAAAATAAGAATCTAGTTAGTTTCTAGTAATCTCTCCTCCTTCAGTCTTCTTCTTTGGACTTTATATGGCGGTTGGCAACTTTAAGGTGCATTACCACCACAAACTGGACTGGAGTGTGTACCTCCGTTTGTCATATATGCTCCTAACGAGATGGGAGAGGCGGGACTTGCACCACATCAAAAATAGAACCAAGTTCTATTTTAGCACCTGGCTACGCAGACTCTCGTTAACGCACGGGAGCTGTTTGGATACAATGATTGAATAGCATGTGTGTAAATCTATTGTGTGTGAGCGGTGTGGTCAGCATTGTTTGGTGCAGAATTTTCAATTAAAACAATTTGCTTGGAAACGAGTCGTCTCTCGTTGAATGACAACAGACTTTGATCAAGAGTGGGGATTCTTCAGTGATCAGACAAAGGGGCTTTGGATACCAATTTCTGATTGCCTCAACAACAAAGAAATGTGTGCCCAAACTGCTGAAAAAAAGCCTTACCAAAGTTCAAAGCTTACAAAGTCGTCACAACATATACCTCTTCTGAACTGTATCGGCTGGGAAGCATGCAGACGTCTTAAGCCATGGAAGTTGAATTGTGAGGTGAAGAATCACTACAAATAGTATTCATTGCCAAATAATTGGATTTGTGCGATTTAAGATTCGCAGAGCTACAGTTGATTGGAGACGGCTTGTCTCAATTCAATTAATGTGTGTAAATGTGGAAGGCGTATATATCTGTAGATCTTAATTACACAAAGCCTGCTGCAAACCTAGTAGATAATGCTGGAAATAATGGTAAAAGGCAAGTATAAAATGATTGTGTATATGTGAATAGTTAGTATACACATTCCGTCATGCACACTGAGTGAAAAACTATGATTCACCAGGTGAAAGCTATGATCCCTTATTGATGTCACCAGTTAAATCCACTCCAATCAGTGTAGATGAAGGGGAGGAGACATGTTAAAGAAGGATTTTTAAGCATTGAGACATGGATTGTGTATGAGGGTGAATGGGCAAGACAAAAGATTTAAGTGCCTTTGAACGGGGTGTGTCAAGAACTGCAACGCTGCTGGGTTTTTCACAGTTTCCCGTGTGTATCAAGAATGGTCCATCACCCAAAGGACATCCAATCAACTTGACACAACTGTGGGAAGCATTGGAGTCAACATGGGCCAGCATCCCTGTGGAACGCTTTCGACACCTTTTAGAGTTCATGCCCCGACGAATTGAGTCTCTTCTGAGGGAAAAACGGGTATATCTTAATATTAGGAAGGTGTTCCTAATGTGTTGTACACTCAGTGTATATCTCACCCACATATCTACCTCTCACAGAGATGGTGTGTGACCCTCTGGGTGACTATAATGTTTGGGGTTCCATCCGGCCCTATAACGACACCGTCTTCGGCCACAAGGAGAACGAGAGCGTTGTTATAGCAGCAGCCAGGGTGAGTGACACAAAGGCCTGCCTCACTCTTACACATCTTGTCACATGTTCACAGATGTTTTAATGCTGTGTTCATAACCAAGTGGAAAGGTGGTAATTACCAGTTGTAAATACCAGTTGGATGCTTTGAGCTCATTGAGAAACCCAATTTGGCTAATGGCCAACAAGCTACATCAACAATAAACTAAAAGTACAGCTATCATGCTTGTAAAAAAAAATGGTGTTCAAACCCCATGTTAATAGATTGCTTTTTAGAAATATTGTTTTGTTACATTTAACTGCTGAAAATTCTGTTATCGTGGCCCTTTCCTTAGTAGGTGAAGTCAGAGGTCAGCATGTGGAAGAAGTCGGAGCTCAGAGATGACAGACGAGTTTCCCACTAGTAATTACGAGTTGTAGGGGTGTTCAAGTGGATTCTTCCCAGTCGTATGTGATAAATACCACCTTCCCACTTGGTTATGAACGCAGCATAAGCCGTTTGGAATTTATGCAAAACGGTATGAAAGATGAGCCACATTCTTGTGTGTGGTATACACATTGTGATTTAAGGAGGTTAACTGCTTTGGTAATCTGCTCAGTACCATTTTCCTTCCTATGCAATCCTTACATTGTTTTTTTTCTTGTTTGGAGTTCATGAGCAATTGACTGGACACCTTGCACTCTCCGTTTTTGTAGCTGGACAGCAGGGCATTTTTCTGGGAGGTTTCAACTGGAGCAGAGGGAAGTGTCTCAGGGTTTGTCACTCTGCTTGCTGCTGCCCAGGCACTGCGTGAAGTCACTCACGAGGCCCCTCCCACACGGAATATCCTCTTTGCCTTCTTCCAAGGGGTGAGTTCCTTCTGTCTCCCTAAGCAAGTTGGTCTAGTATGTTTCGATTAGTTACATGAGTCCCATGTGGTCACTATCATATAGCAGTATTGTTTAGTGTTGTACTATATGAGTGAGGATGTTGATCGCTTATTCCTCTCTTTCAGGAAACCTTTGACTACATTGGCAGCTCTCGGATGGTTTACGACATGGAGAACGGCAAGTTTGTGATAGACTTGGACAATATTCACTCAGTACTAGAGATTGGTCAGGTAAGGACATGCGTATACAGTCTCATTGAATACTCAAACACACGCAGGCATCTTTTTGCAAAACACATGGGTATACAATCAACCGATACTGAGCGATGGATCTTTTATGTAATTTGTAAGGTGGCCGTGCATAGTGGCACCAACCTCTTTCTCCACTCAGACCCCGTGTCCAGGAGGAACAACACTGTCAATGACGAGGTGAGGGAGGAATTATTTTCTTCTTTCTTTGTGCCTCTTACCTGGGCCGGCTGTTTTTTTCCCCTATACTCTTTATTATCCTTTCTCTCAACCCACTTTTCCCAACCTCTTACTCTGTTTCAGGTTAAGAATCTTGTGAACAATTTACAGTCCTCCACGGCTGGGCTCAGCTTCCTTTTGGTTGAGCCTAATGTCTCTCAGCCACTCCCGCCCTCCTCCCTCCAGCGTTTCCTGCGAGCTCAGCCAATCCCAGGGATTGTGCTTGCAGACCACGAATCCGCTTTCAACAACAGGTGAGTCAGCGTTTGACTGTGGTCTGTCGTTGCTGTTCATTTTTATTACGGCAATATTAAGCTTGCCTGATTTCTTCATTAGTAGTGAGGCGTGTTCTGTCCTGTTTGCCCATGCACAGGTACTATGAGAGTTTTTACGACAACGCTGCTAACCTGAACCTGACTTATCCATCTGACTTGAGTCCAGAGGAACAGCTGGAGTTTGTGACTGATACTGCAAAGGTATTCTTACCAGAGCAATCCCATTGATCCATCCATTGCAGTAGGTACAGTTGCCTTTACATTGTGATCCATTGTTACAATAATGTATTCTCACTCCCTCCCTCTTTCAGTCCCTTACTGATGTGGCTACGGTGGTTGCACGTGCTCTCTACAAGCAGGCCGGGGGAAACGAGTCCCTAGTCAACAACATCAAAGCAGACCCCAAAATAGTGAGACCCGACGAATGATTACCTGTTCAGCTGTTGTACATGTCAAACTGATCAGTCATACTGTTATAGTCTGTTATTTTCTATGACTGTCAATATTTCTGTTAACATAAGTCACTTGTTCATTCTCTGCAATTTTTTTGGAACAGTAAGCAGAATTATTTGACCTAACACTCAATCTCTCTCTCAGGTTACACAGATGCTCTATGGGTTTCTGGTTAGTTCCAACAACAGTTGGTTTCAGGCAGTGATGGCCCCAGAACTAAAGAACATTCTCAGTGAGTCACACTAGGAAACACCCTTTGACCCTACAAAGGCAGTCTGCTTCTACCAATGTCATAAACACACAGGCAGATATGGAGCGTGTGTACATGTTTACTAGTCAGACACACTTGCATCCATAAAGAAGGTATTGGGGTACTTGGGCCTTCATTGCTTTGTATTTTTCTGTCTCCTAGAGCCCAGCCCACCAGAGTACTATGTTGGTGTTGCCATGTCTTCCACTCCAACTCGTCTGGTCCAGTACCTCCTGGCCAATTTAACTGGAGCAGCCACCAACCTCACCCAGAGTCAGTGCCAGAAGCCAGATGAGCTGCCAAACGAGAGCAGACAGGTAGGTGTGCCGCTGGATCTGTCTGTCTGTGTGCAGATGGATAGATGTACAGCGTATCACTGTTTACATCGGAGATTAAAAAAAATAGTGTTTATTTGTACACTATGGTGCTGGAATCCCACCACATTCTCATTCACTGTTTCTCTCGCAGATGTACTCCTATCTCTGGGTTCAGGGCATTGTCCCACCCAACAGCACCGAGAGGGATTCTTTCTGCGTACGTGCATCGGTACGCCTGACCAAAGCAGTGTCCCCTGCCTTCGAGCTGGGAGAGTATGCTTCCAAAGACTATTCCACGTGGACAGAATCACGGTGGAAGTTCATCAAAGCTCGAATTTTCCTAGTAGCGAGCCGGGACTTGGAGGTAAAACTGCAGTCTTCTTACCTTCCAGGATCCACATCTGTTTAATCAATTACAGTTGTGTTGCTTAGGTTCAAGTGATTTCTGTTTGAACCAATTATCATGTTTAGGTAGGGAAATAGTGTCAACTTCATTGACGAGTACAATCATGTTTTTTCTCCTACAGTATTCACCTCTTTCTTCCTCTTAATTTGTCTCTCGTAGATGCTGACCTTAGGTGTGGGAGTGGCTGTGTTGTTCACATCCCTACTGGTGACATACTTCATCAGCACCAAGGCAGATGTCCTCTTCAGCTCCACGAGGGAACCCGCTAGCGCCGCCTATTGATTACCTCCAGGCGTTTTAACCTGTGACCAGTGACCACTACTCTCCCAACCAAGCAGGAACAAACAGCATTTTTCTTTTTTTTTTTCCACACGATAGGCAGACAGGCAAAAAAGTTAAGCAGAATAGATTGTTTTATCTGTGTGAGCCTGATGGACTTACACAGGTGAGGTTTAACACAACAGGAATTGACTGGCCCGGATGCATCCGGACTCATCAGGGTCAGATTGCACTGGTCTATGCCAGTGTTAAAGATGTTCATATTCATTTTTTTTGTTCAGTCAAATAATGTTTTGTTTACTGTATCATGGAAGTAGGCGTTAAGCTTTGTTTGAATGTGTGTGCTTGCTTGCGTGCGTGCAGTGTGTGTAAGTGGGAGGTGAGTGAGTGCTTGCAAGTGTATATGTTGAGGATGCGGTTGTAGTATGTGCAGTACCTTTCTGTTCTCTGTCTGTAGTATACTGATCTGTCATTTCCACTACAGCTGTGTTCACACAGGCAGCCCAATTCTTATATTTACATCAGATCTTTTCACGTCAGAACTTTTTCAGAGCTGATCTCATTGGTCAAAAGACCAATTAGTGAAGAAAATATCATAATTGAGTGTCTGAACACATCCTGATATGCATTAAAATGTGTATATCAAAATGGTATTTTATTTTGTTTGCAGTCTATAAAAATCTACTTTGTTATTTTAAATCTATTAATAATTTGCAGGATCATGCCCAGAGGTTTTTTTATGTATTGATGGAAATGTCAAATGATACGGGGTGTGTTTGTAAGTGAAGGTGATCTCTGACCACTTGGGGAATAAATGTGATTATTGCCTTGATAACTAAATAAACATGGCTTTTCCAATCCTCTCGTGTTGCTTCTCTACTATTTCCAGGCATGTGGTGTAGTACATGGCTTGGTATGGTTTTTCTTCCTCTTCTGAGTAGTAGTTCTACATAGGGGGCCTACAATAGGCTACTACATCAGCCTTGAGGTTCCACAAGAATAGGGGGGGGGGGGGGGGGGGGTTACAGTTATTGCAAAATTCTGGGAACTTTTCAATAAATTCCTTGGTTTTACAGAATTCCTGGTTGGAGTTTTCTGGATTTCCTGCTTATTCCCTTCTAGTTGCAAGAATCCACCAACCAGGAATTCAGGAAAACCAAGGAATTTATTGAAAGTTTCTTGGAATTTTGCAACCCTAGCTACAGTTGAGGATTACTGTTCTCCTTGCAGCAGGGTATTATGCTGGCAGCACGAGCATGGATTTTTAAACTGTTTTTCAAAATAGGAGTCCCCTGCAAATACAACTTCAGGAATAACTCTCTTTTTTTTAGGTCTACTGCAGTACAACTGTTTTTCACAGCATTGCAACCACCTTAAAAAAAAAGTGAATAGATCATTTGACATGATTTTACTTTTATTGTATAGCAGTATCTGTAAGTTATGGTCTAGGCTTAATGGAAAGAAATACATTTTCAATAAAATACAAATATGTAATTGGAATTACTCAAGAGTCTGCAAAACTTAATAGTCTCTTGTGCTGACCAACTGGTTTAATTTACTGCAATGCAGTATACTATATGAATTACATATTGGCTTATAGAGGAAAAAACTATTCTATGTGCTGAAGTTGGAGGGGTTGGGAATACTCCGTATGGTCTGTAGAATCAATTTATGGTGTTATTTCATAGGGGGCCGTGGTCTAAATACCCAGCAGCACTTTCCACTCCACCCATTCCATTTGCCACAATGCAATACACTGTATTTGAAACACCAAAAACATTTTGGGCTGTAGATAGAAAGTAGAGTACATCTGTGCAGTTTTACAGCTAATTTGTTTTACAGCTAATTTCCTTTTTATTCCACCCATTTTGCCATGGGGTGGAGAAACATTTTCCTGTAATTCTACACATTTTGTAATGACTTATGCCGTGTTAATGATATGTTGTTGATCCATCCTGTTTTCTCCTATCACAGCCATTAAACTCTGTAACTGTTTTACGGTCAGTATTGTCCTCATGGTGAAATCCCTGAGTGGTTACTGTCTTGTTTTGCACTTTGTACAAAATAATTAAATGAAGTACTACAGGATATTTCTTAACGTAGGTCTTTATTAGCTAGCTATAACTTGCATGTTCACGTATCTCCAACCATGATCAACTGCCATGACTTAACCATCTGGGTGGTCTTAACCAATCATAGCACAGTATGATACGGCAGTAAAATGCATCCAATTATAATTCAGTATGTTTCCACATATGAAAATGACATCCCCTTCTTTTAAAACAAATAAAATGTTGACATATTCTAAGGGTTTCTTTTGAAAACATGCTCTGCAGTTTGAACTCAAGGTAGGTAACCATTTATATTGCATACTACACCAACTGAATCAACATAGACTCTGAACAATGATCCAACATACTGTTACTTTTCAAACAAGGCATTCTCAGCAACTCAGCTTTCACAGTAGAAATTGCATCTTAACATTTCAAACAAATACAATACCAAAGTATTTCAAGGAACTTTCAATAACAAGTTTACAGTCTGGAACTCTTTTAGGGCAGCGGTCCGCCTACACCCTTTGACATTTCACAGGCCTAGGACAGCTCTGGGCTTGACCTCTCTTCCTGACCTTGTGCTATATGATGCTGAGCATGCTTCTGTGTCAGTCAACAGCTCTTGTGGTGTTGCAGGTAAGTATGGTCTATGTTGTGCTGTGTGTGTGTGTTTAGTCCATCACGTTCTCTTTCAGGGGAACAGTTCATCTCATCAGTCTGTTGTTCTTTTGTGTTCAGTAGGTGATGACGATTGCGGCGGTACACCGCTCCTTCTGCGGTGCGGACGTGATATGAACATTCAGTGTCAGCTGGCTGGATGACGACTGCTGGCTTCCAGAGGCCATGCTCCTGGATTCTAACTGACTCTCCGTCGATCAGTGGTGGCAGCTGACCTGTCGTAGTATCGCTTTTGTTGTTGTCTTTGTGCACGTTTTTCATGCATTTCCTTGTGGTTGATGCTGGGAAGGATTGAGCGAAGTCCACGGCTCATCAACAGCTGGGCTGGTGATTTGAAGTTGTCAACTGGAGTGTTGCGGTATTCAAGGAGACAGGTAGGGGTCTCTTGTCTGCTTTTGCTTTGTCCATGAATGATTTATCAATCTGCACAGATTTTTCAGCAAGTCCATTACTTTGAGAGTAATGTGGGCTTGTGGTGACATGTGTAAACTCCCATGCTTTTGTGAAGGATTCAAACTCATTTGATTTGTAACAGGGCCCATTGTCAGATATTTAAAGTCTCTACAATGCCATGCCTGGCAAAGGCTGCTTTCAGCTTGTGCATCACAACTGCAGATGTGGTGCTGTGAAGCTTGTCGAGTTCGAAGTATCTGCTGTAGTAGTCCACTGTTACGATGTAGTCCTCTTTGTTCCAGGTGAACAGATCAGTTGCCATGACCTGCCAGGGTCGGTCTGGGATACAGTGAGGTAACATTGGCTCTTTCGTGTTTGAGGGGCGTCGTTCAAGACATATGGCGCATTTACCAACAATGTCCTGTATTTGTTTGCACATTCCGGGTCAAAACAAAATGTCCCGTGCTCTCTGTTTGCACTTTTCCATGCCCAGGTGCTAGCTCGTGAGATCTGACCACGTCGATAGCTTTGTCCAGCGTTAGCTCAGACCCAACATTCAAAAGGTTCTCTCTCACTCGCGGTGAGTGTATTCCAAATGCAATACGGTCCCTGACCATCTCATCCTTGTTTGCATAATGACAGTCTTTCACAAGCAGACGCAGTTCTGTCACAAACTGTTCAAAAGACTCGCTAGCTCCCTGTACTTTCTCATGGAATTTGTACCTAGCGAATATCGTATTGGTCTTCGGCACAACATATGCTTCAAAACGATCGTAGTATGTTTTCAGTACCTTTGATTCAGCCACTGTTAAGGGTTGCGTCAATCGAATCTGGTATCAGGATAAATATGACATTGAGTCACCGATTGTATACTATGTATTTTTTATTAGCTAAGCAATAAGTGGTAAATGCAATTTTCGTATATATGGGTTCGCTGTAACACCACACAGAATAGAACAGAGAACTGACTTGTTCCTGGCAAAGATATTATAATATACTCTGACAGAAGTAGTTCCTGCTTCCGAGCCGGCTTGTCACAGAGTAGAGACTGGGCGTGGTTTAAACTCACCCAGCCTATCGTTGATTGTTGGCACACGAGCTGGTCCCAGCCCCTTAGGCGCTTCAGCGTTCAGTCGTTGTAGTTGTGTAGAATACCTATGCGCTCATGCACTCGATACAGTTATCACACACCTGGCTCCTGTTATCTAACAAAATACCGTTTGTTCCCTACCCTACGTTCTGTATGTGCCCCCAACAATTCATGATAGCTGCCTACACCCAAGGCCAGCCACAGCCTTTCCGCTAGTCACACCATATGTTGCAAAATGTTGCTTTTAACATACACAGACACCCTCATGGTAGGCCAAGCATATTTTCAATCCTCACACCACGGTAAGTGTCCATGTGTTGTATATACAGTGCCTTGCGAAAGTATTCGGCCCCCTTGAACTTTGTGACCTTTTGCCACATTTCAGGTTTCAAACATAAAGATATAAAACTGTATTTTTTTGTGAAGAATCAACAACAAGTGGGACACAATCATGAAGTGGAACGACATTTATTGGATATTTCAAACTTTTTTAACAAATCAAAAACTGAAAAATTGGGCATGCAAAATGATTCAGCCCCCCTTAAGTTAATACTTTGTAGCGCCACCTTTTGCTGCGATTACAGCTGTAAGTCGCTTGGGGTATGTCTCTATCAGTTTTGCACATCGAGAGACTGACATTTTTTCCCATTCCTCCTTGCAAAACAGCTCGAGCTCAGTGAGGTTGGATGGAGAGCATTTGTGAACAGCAGTTTTCAGTTCTTTCCACAGATTCTCGATTGGATTCAGGTCTGGACTTTGACTTGGCCATTCTAACACCTGGATATGTTTATTTTTGAACCATTCCATTGTAGATTTTGCTTTATGTTTTGGATCATTGTCTTGTTGGAAGACAAATCTCCGTCCCAGTCTCAGGTCTTTTGCAGACTCCATCAGGTTTTCTTCCAGAATGGTCCTGTATTTGGCTCCATCCATCTTCCCATCAATTTTAACCATCTTCCCTGTCCCTGCTGAAGAAAAGCAGGCCCAAACCATGATGCTGCCACCACCATGTTTGACAGTGGGGATGGTGTGTTCAGGGTGATGAGCTGTGTTGCTTTTACGCCAAACATAACGTTTTGCATTGTTGCCAAAAAGTTCAATTTTGGTTTCATCTGACCAGAGCACCTTCTTCCACATGTTTGGTGTGTCTCCCAGGTGGCTTGTGGCAAACTTTAAACAACACTTTTTATGGATATCTTTAAGAAATGGCTTTCTTCTTGCCACTCTTCCATAAAGGCCAGATTTGTGCAATATACGACTGATTGTTGTCCTATGGACAGAGTCTCCCACCTCAGCTGTAGATCTCTGCAGTTCATCCAGAGTGATCATGGGCCTCTTGGCTGCATCTCTGATCAGTCTTCTCCTTGTATGAGCTGAAAGTTTAGAGGGACGGCCAGGTCTTGGTAGATTTGCAGTGGTCTGATACTCCTTCCATTTCAATATTATCGCTTGCACAGTGCTCCTTGGGATGTTTAAAGCTTGGGAAATCTTTTTGTATCCAAATCCGGCTTTAAACTTCTTCACAACAGTATCTCGGACCTGCCTGGTGTGTTCCTTGTTCTTCATGATGCTCTCTGCGCTTTTGACGGACCTCTGAGACTATCACAGTGCAGGTGCATTTATACGGAGACTTGATTACACACAGGTGGATTGTATTTATCATCATTAGTCATTTAGGTCAACATTGGATCATTCAGAGATCCTCACTGAACTTCTGGAGAGAGTTTGCTGCACTGAAAGTAAAGGGGCTGAATAATTTTGCAGGCCCAATGTTTCAGTTTTTGATTTGTTAAAAAAGTTTGAAATATCCAATAAATGTCGTTCCACTTCATGATTGTGTCCCACTTGTTGTTGATTCTTCACAAAAAAATACAGTTTTATATCTTTATGTTTGAAGCCTGAAATGTGGCAAAAGGTCGCAAAGTTCAAGGGGGCCGAATACTTTCGCAAGGCACTGTATCTCTCCCTTTTTCACCGATCCTGAGGAGCAGGTAGCTGCACTTTACCTCTTCTCCTCTGTCCTTCAGAGGACCCATGAACATTAGCTTCACATGCTGTTTGTACTTACGCCATGCATCGGGTAAGTTTGTAGACTCCCAGTCCATTCGAGGTGAAGGAACTCCAGAAAAATTCATCTTTTAAGACCTTTTACTCTGACACCATGTCTTGTTTTGCACGCTTTGTAGAAAATAATAAAATGCAGTACTATAGGATATTTCTTAACGTAGGTCTTTATTAGCTAGCTATAACTTGTATGTTCAGTATCTCCAACCATGATCAACTGCCATGACCTAACCATCTGGGTGGTCTTAACCAATCTTAGCACAGTATGATACGGCGGTAAAATGCATCCAATTATAATTCAATATGTTTACACATATGAATATTACAGTTACCTTCCTCTCCGGCAACTGAGTTAGGAAGGATGTCTGTATCTTTATAGTGACTGAGTGTTTTGATACAACATTCAAGTGTAATTATTAATTTCACCATACTCAAAGGGGTATTCAATGTCTGCTTTTTAATTTTTTTATCTACCAATATGTAGAGGCATTGGAAAATCTCCCTGGTCTTTGTGGTTGAATCTGCGTTTGAAATTCACTACTCGACTGAGGGACTTTACAGATAATTGCATGTCTGGGGTGGAGAGATGAGATAGTCATTAAAAAATTAAACACTATTATTGCACAGAGTGAGTCCATGCAACTTATTACGGTTCTTGTTAAGTATACTTTTACTCATTAACTTATCTAAGCTTGCCATAACAAAGGGTTGAATACTTATTGACTCAAGACATTTCAGCTTTTCAGTTTTAATGAATTTGTAAAAATAAAAATAAATCCATTTTGACATCATGGGGTATTGTGTGTAGGCCATTGACAAAAACGCTCAATTTAATCCATTTTAAATGCAGGCTGTAAGACAACAAAACAATGAAAAAAACAAGGAGTGTGAATACTTTCTGAAGGCAATGTAACAAGAGACAAATTCACAATCAAATTTTGAAATTGCACCTGGTGTATTCTATTCTTTTTATAAATATTTTTTTATTACCCCATCCACTAATCCCCCTCTTCGGAGGACACATATTTTTTTGTTTGATTTGTTTTTACAGCTTTTCAGCTACATATACAAACTTTTTAATACAAATGTCACATACATGGTACTTTTATATGAAGCAATCACATAACAACAATACAATACCGAACATAAAGTATTTAATCCCACCCCTCAGTCACTCTCAGCCCATCCCACCTATCACCATAGACCACCCTTGGTTTCCATGTGCCATATATTTTTCAAATGTGCTGTGATGTTTTACATACATTTTGAACTTTTCTAATTGCATAGTATCCACAGATTGTGAGGTAAAGATGAAAACCTTTCCAACGCGCATTATTATATTTTTGATTGATTGACTTTTGCTTGATTTTAAGGGAATGACGTGATTTTTTTTAACCCTTTCTGAACCTGTGACCAGAAACAAGCTGCATAGGAGCAACACCAGAATAAATTATCAGTTGGAGTCATTAAAACTCATTTTTCAACCACTCCACAAATTTCTTGTTAACAAACTATAGTTTTGGCAAGTCGGTTACGACATCTTCTTTGTGCATGACACAAGTAATTTTTCCTAGAATTGTTTACAGACAGATTATTTCATTTATAATTCACTGTATCACAATTCCAGTGGGTCAGAAGTTTACATACACTAACTTGACTGTGACTTTAAACAGCTTGGATAATTCCAAAAAATTATGTCATGGCTTTAGAAGCTTCTGATAGGCTAATTGACATCATTTGAGTCAATTGGAGGTGGACCTGTGGATGTATTTCAAGGCCTACCTTCAAACTCAGTGACTCTTTGCTTGACATCATGGGAAAATCAAAAGAAGACCCCAGAAAAAATTTGTAGACCTCCACAAGTCTGGTTCATCCTTGGGAGCAATTTCCAAGCGCCTGAAGGAACCACGTTCATCTGTACAAACAATAGTACTCAAGTATAAACACATGGGATCACACAGTCGTCATACCGCTCAGGAAGGAGACGCGTTCTGTCTCCTAGAGATGAACGTATTTTGGTGCGAAAAGTGCCAATAAATCCCAGAACAAAAGCAAAGGACATTGTGAAGATGCTGGAGGAAACAGGTACAAAAGTATCTACAGCCACAGTATAAAATGTGTCACATGCGCTGAATACAACAGGTATTCCCTTAGAGTGAAATGCTTACTTACAAGCCCTTAACCAACGACACAATTTTAAGAAAATACCAAAAAAATAAAAATTAAGAACAGTAGCGGGGCTATATACAGGGGGTAGCAGAGAGAACAGTCTATGACAAGGGTGGGTGGAGTCTTTGACGATTTTTAGGGCCTTCCTCTGACACCGCCTGGTATAGAGGTCCTGGATGGCAGGAAGCTTGGCCCCGGTGATATACTGGGCCGTACGCACTACCCTCTGTAGTGCCTTGCGGTTGGAGGCCGAACAGTTGCCATACCAGGCAGTGATGCAACCCGTCAGGATGCTTTCGATGGTGCAGCTGTCGAGAGGATCTGAGGACCCATGCCAAATCTTTTCAGTCTCATGAGGGGGAATAGGTTTTGTCGTGCCCTCTTCACGACTGTATTAGTGTGCTTGGACCATGTTAGTTTGTTGTTGATGTGGACGCCAAGGAACTTGAAGCTCTCAACCTGCTCCACTACAGCCCCGTCGATGAGAATGGGGCGTGCTCAGTCCTCTTTTTCCTGTAGTCCACAATCATCTCCTTTGATCTTGATCATGTTGAGGGAAAGGTTGTTGTCCTTGAACCACATGGTCAGGTCACTGACCTCCTCCCTATAGGCTGTCTCATCGTTGTCAGTCATCAGACACTGTTGTGTCATCAGCAAACTTAATGATGGTGTTGGAGTTGTGCCTGGCCGTGCAGTCATGAGTGAACAGGGACTATAGGAGGGGATTGAGCACGCACCCCGGAGGGGCCCCCGTGTTGAGTATCAGCATGGCAGATGTGTTGTTACCTATCCTTACCACCTGGGGGCGCCCCATCAGGAAATGTAGGATCCAGTTGCAGAGGGAGCTGTTAGCTTAGCTTAGTGATAATGAGTTTTCAACGCTAAGCTGTAGTCAATGAACACCATTCTCACATAGATGTTCCTTTTGTCCAGGTGGGAAAGGGCAGTGTGGTGCAATAGAGATTGCATCCTCTGTGGATCTGTTGGTGCGGTATGCAAATTGGAGTGCGTCTAGGGTTTCTGGGATAATGGTGTTGATGTGAGCCATGATCAGCCTTTTAAAGCATTTCATGGCTACAGACGTGAGTGCTACAGGTCGGTAGTCATTTAGGCAGATTACCTTAGTGTTCTTGGGCACAGGGACTATGGTGGTCTGCTTGAAACATATTGGTATTACAAACTCAGACAGGGAGAGGTTGAAAATGTCAGTGAAGACACTTGCCAGTTGGTCAGCGCACGCTCAAAGTACACGTCCTGGTAATCTGTCTGGCCCAGCGGCCTTGTGAATGTTGACCTGTTTAAATGTCTTACTCACATCGGCTAAGGAGAGCGTGATCACACAGTCGTCTGGAACAGTTGATGCTCTCATGCATGTTTCAGTGTTACTTGCCTCGAAGCGAGCATAGAAGTGATTTAGTTAATCTGGTTGGCTCATGTCACTGGGCAGCTCTCGGCTCTGCTTGCCTTTGTAGTCTGTAATAGTTTACAAGTCCTGCCACATCTGACGAGCGTCAGAGCCAGTGTAGTAATATTCGATCTTAGTCCTGTATTGATGCTATGTCTGTTTGATGGTTCGTCTGAGGGTATAGCGGGATTTCTTATAGACTTCCGGGTTAGAGTGCCGCTCCTTGAAAGCGGCAGCTCTACTCTTTAGCTCAGTGCGAATGTTGCCTGTAATCCATGGCTTCTGGTTGGGGTATGTACGTACAGTCACTGTGGGGACGACGTCCTCAATGCACTTATTGATAAAGCCAATGACTGATGTAGTGTACTCCTCAATGCCATTGGAAGAATCCCGGAATATATACCAGTCTGTGCTAGCAAAACAGTCCTGTAGTTTAGCATCTGCTTCTTCTGACCACTTTTTTATAGACCGAGTCACTGGTGCTTCCTGCTTTAATTTTTGCTTGTAAGCAGAAATCAGGAGGATAGAGTTATGGTCAGATTTGCCAAATGGAGGGCAAGGCTTTGTAAACCTTTGTACGCGTCTCTGTTGTGTGGAGTCGAGGTGGTCTAGAATTTTTTACCTCTGGTTGCACATTTAACATGTTGATAGAAATTCAGTAAAACTGATTTAAGTTTCTCTGCATTAAAGTCAACGGTCACTTGGAACGCCGCCTCTGGATGAGCGTTTTCGTGTTTGCTTATGGCGGAATACAGCTCATTTAGTGCGGTTTTAGTTCCAACCTCGCTCTGTGGTGGTATATAGATGGCTACGAAAACAACGGATGAAAACTAACTTGGTAAATAGTGAGGTCTGCAGCTTATCATAAGATACTCCACGTCAGGCGAGCAAAACTTTGAGACTTCCTTTGATATCGTGCACCAACTGTTGTTTAAATAAATGCATACAGTAGGCCCCCGCCCCGTGTCTTACCAGAGGCTGTTGTTCGGTCTTGCCTATAGAGTGTATAACCCGCCAACTCTATGTTCTTAATGTCATCGTTCATCCACGACTCTCGGTGAAGCATAAAATGTTACCGTTTTTAATGTCCCGTTGATAAGATATACATGCTTTCAGTACGTCCCATTTATTTTCTAGCGATTGAACGTTAGCTAGTAGAACAGAGGGCAAGGGCAGATTAGCCACTTGTCGCCTGGTCCTCACAAGGCACCCTGATCCTTTGCCTCGGAATCACCGTTTCCTTCACCAGCGAATCACGGGGATCAGGGCCTGGTCAGGTGTCAACAGTATATCTGTTGCGTCTGACTCATTGAAGAAAAACTCTTCATCCAGTTTGAGGTAAGCAATCCCAGTTCTGATGTTTACAAGCTAATTTCAGTCATAGGAGACGGTAGCAGCAACATTATGTACAAAACAACTTACAAACAACGGAAAAAAAGAAGGGAAAAAATGAGAAGCGTTGGTAAATTCAAGTTATTCTGCGCTCTGGCACAGCCAACATAACATATAACGTAACTCATTTGAAAAGTCATTATTTAAAGCAATGAATTTGTATCTGTGACCAATAAGCACACGAAATACTCAATTCACGTCACAAATAGTACAGTTAGTGCGGTTATGCTGAGTACATCTACTAATTTTGTTTTTTTCGGTTTCGCTTTTCTGTTGATAGAAAGCTAACATCAAAACGCTGGTGTATTGAGCTTTGATTTTTCTTTTATATCATTATGCCAAGTCACAATAGCATCTCTGTATTCTTTATTAGATTGGAATTTTCCGTAAGCAGGGAATTGCTGCCCAATTTTATCCATTGTTATGTTCTGTTAATTACTGATGTCCCCTTTAAGGATGGAGCACTCTTGGTTATGCGCAGTGTTGTTCTATGTTATTCTGGTACTAACTCGTTTCAGTAAATGTGAAGCTCCAGTTCAATTTCTTGTATTCAGAGTCTTTCTTATTAAATAAATAAGTAATAAGAGTTAAGACACTTCATCCATAAATATATACTTTTTTCAAATTCGTGCCAAATTGATAGAATGCACTTGCGCTTATTTTAGTGCCTCTATGGCTTTGCTATAGTTTCCCTCTTATATTCCTACTTTTACGGGAGTGTCAGAAACAACGGATGACATTTAAATGGCTCTGTTTCTGTGCCGCTCTCCCCACGGTGTCCAGAGTGTTTAGATTTCCTCACTCACGGCTTTGATATATGCCAATTTTCAATTCCAAGGTAGTGACTTACCCGGAGAGTAGTTATGGTATTTGTGCCTTTTAATTGGTCACGGTACCTGATACTTTGTATTTGAACCAACACTGAAGCGTCTGCCAATTTACTACTGGAGATTATGGGAGACCTAATGTCTCTGCTGCCACTTATGATGAGTTCAGATTTTTGGGTGGCCCCCACCCCCATGAAAGTTGCCCATCCCTGGGCTACATTAGTAAGGGAATCACAGGACAATGGTAAGTGAACTGATTCACAACTCATGCCTCGTTCACGTGATCGTCGGAACTTCCTATTTCCTAGTTATTGTTTCATTCATTTGCTTCTGGTTGGAACATTTCTTCAACCAATAGCATTTTTGCTAGATTTATAACCTTTGTTGACCATTGACAAAATGGTCTAAGTAGTTGTCAGAATTGTTTTTATTTTATATTTCGCTTGAAAAGGTAAAAGGTCAGATATGAAGCATCAGAATTAGGCAACCCGGGCAAACAATTTTTATCGGAGTTTCCCACTTCTAGGTCAATTCCAATTTGGAGGGTCGTTCAAGTTAAACTTCCAATTCGGAACTAGGAATTTCTGATAACTACGATAGCACGAGAACGCGGCATAAAGCTTGCATCTGAACTGAAAGTTGTGTTAAGATTGGTGGAGAATTGTCCCAAACAAGGAAGTTTCACTTTAACGACCATCCAAATCGGAATTAACCTACAAGTGGGAAACAGACAATCATGATGGTACTTAATTTGATTAATTTGCATAACATCAAGCAGTACTTATATAGCGGTAATTGACATTTATTAATTGTAATATAGTGTTACTGCTTATATCTTAACGTTTTGTTATTTTATTTATTTTATTTAACCTTTATTTAACTAGGCAAGTCAGTTAAGAACATATTCTTATTTACAATGATGACCTACCAAAAGATAGAAGCCCTCCTGCGGGGAAGGGGGCTTGGGATACATTTTTTAAAATAAATACATTATAAATATAGGACAAAACACACATCACAACAAGAGACAACACAACACTACATCAAGAGAAACCTAAATACAACAACATAGCAAGGCAGCAGCACATAACATAACAACAACACAACATGGTAGCAACACATGGTAGCGGCACAAAACATGGTACAAACATTATTGGGCACAGTCAACAGCACGAATGTATTGTTGTCTCTACCTTCTTGACATCACACAAAGCAGCCACAACTGTCAGTAAGAGTGTCCATGATTGAGTCTTTGAATGAAGAGATTGAGATAAAACTGTCCAGTTTGAGTGTTTGTTGCGGCTCGTTCCAGTCGCTAGCTGCAGCGAACTGAAAAGAGGAGCAACCCAGGGATGTGTGTGCTTTGGGGACGTTTAACAGAATGTGACTGGCAGAACGGGTGCTGTATGTGGAGGATGAGGGCTGCAGTAGATATCTCAGATAGGGGGGAGTGAGACCTGAGAGGGTTTTATAAATAATCCTCAACCAGTGTGTGTCTTGCGACGGGTATACAGAGATGACCAGTTTACAGAGGAGTATAGAGTGCAGTGATGTGTCCTGTAAGGAGCATTGGTGGCAAATCTAATGGCCGAATGGTAAAGAACGTCTTGCCACTTGAGAGCACCCTTACCTGCCGATCTATAAATTATGTCTCCAGTGAGGGTTGAAAATATACTTGGCCTATCAGGAGGGTGTCTGTGTGTGTTAGAAGTAACATTTTGCAACATATGGTGTGACTAGCGGAAAGGCTATGGCTGGCCTTGGGTGTAGGCAGTTATCATGAGTTATGGGGGACACATACAGAGCATAGTGTTGTGAAAACAAACTGTCTTTTGTTAGATATTAACAAGAACCAGATGTGTGATAACGGTATCTAGAGTATGAGCGCATAGATATTCTACACAGCAACAGTTACATCTATCAACTGGAGCGCCTGGGGGGCTGGGACCAGCCTGTGCTGGTTTAAACCACACTCAGTCTCTACTCTGTGACAGGCCAGCTCAGAAGCAGGAACTACTTCTGTCAGAGTATTTAAGAAGAAACTATTAGGGTGTTGGCTAGTTCTCTGTTCTGCCCTGCGTGGTATTACAGCGAACCCGTATATACGAAAATTGCATTTACCATTTATTGCTTAGCTAATAAAAGTACATAGTATACAATCGGTGACTCAGTGTCATAACTTGTTCTGATACCAGATTCGAATTGACGCAACCCTAACACTCCGTAATCTAGCATGGGTAGGATGGTCATCTGAATCAGGGTTAGATTGGCAGCTGGGCTGAAAGAGGAGCGATTACAATCGAGTCTAGATTTAACTTTAGCCTACAGCTTTGATATGTGCTGAGAGAAGGACAGTGTACCGTCTAGCCATACTCCCAGGTACTTGTATGAGGTGACTACCTCAAGCTCTATACCCTCAGAGGTAGTAATAACACCTGTTATTCCCATGTAACAGATATTATATTATTTATCAGTCCTTTCTGTACTTTCACTAATGACACACATATTTAAAACTCCTGTGATTTGACATTACACAGAACAGGAAATGGAGTTGCTGAAATGTCAAATACCATAGGCTGAGACAAGCTAGTGTATGACTTGAAACATACTGTAAACGCAACATATATTCTGACAGTTTTGATAGCAATGCTGGGTTTAGTCAGCATAACCATCTTAGAGCCTCAGCAAATATCCGAATAACACTTTTCTAATATCATCGACAGCACTTAGAGTTTATTGATTGATGCACACAATTAACAGAAACTGAGTCAATTCAAAACGTTAGTTAGAGAAATTGCACATAAAAACACACTTCAGAGACATACTACATAATGCAGGACAAAGAAAAACTTCTGATCATTTGTGTTTATGTTTCTTGATTGGAGTGACTGTATAATATAGTGAAATTGAGCAGTTCTGTGCAAGTTCACTCTAAATGTGTTGGCTTTTGTGAACAGCTCATTTGTGTTTCCCAGGTGAGGCAGCTTTCTAACTTCAGACAAACCCCAGGTCAGGACATACTGCATGGTGACTGTTCATGCTGTGAAAAAAAGCAACATAGAAAACGTGAAAGTTTAGAATAATTCCTGTTTTAGAGTAGTGCTTAATTAAAAAAATATATATATAAAATAGTAAGAGAAATCATTCATTATACTCTAAATTCATATTTGAATATAAACCCAGTACCCTGGCCAGTATTCCTATTAATCATATATTACTGCTAGGAGGAAGACAAATAAGCTATAATGAACAACTGTGTTTGTGTGTGGCATCACTGGACGGGCTGAGGCTGCAGGGGAAACTCCCTGCTCTGGACCTATTGTCAAGAAACTTCTCACCTTTTCCAGTAATGCAAGACCTCAAGTTCAAACAACAACAATATAGCAAACCATGATCCATTCTGTATCTTACACACTGTCAAATGTAATGGAGTGTGCTAAATGGTTGTTGTTCATACAAGGACATGTATATAGCTAGACATGACCGGCCTCAATGACCAGATAGACATTACGGTGAGAAATGTAGCCTCACCAACAGCAAACAAAGCTCCATAAACATTATTGTGTAGTGGGCTGCTCATTTCACTGTTAAATGGATCAGGCCTTTGCTGACAAGCAACTGAAATACCATAACCTCGTATCACACTCCGACAGCTTTGGATATAAGTGCAAGTTGATGGTACTGATATTTTGCCGTCTCGCCCACGTACTGTACATAGGCTTACGCAGGCACTTCATGGTTTTGATAAACTGACCAGGAAGACCACATATATGGAAACATGTAGTAACCCAAAAAATTGTTAAACAAATGACAGCTTTGCACACTCTTGGCATTCTCTCAAACAGCTTCAACTGGAATGCTTTTCCAACAGTCTTAAAGGAGTTCCCACATATGCTGAGCACTTGTTGGCTGCTTTTCCTTCACTCTGCGGTTCAACTCATCCCAAACCATCTCAATTGGGTTGAGGTCGGGTGATTGTGGAGGCCAGGTCATCTGATGCAGTTTAAAATAAAACTAACCAGTTATCAAGCTAACATACCATATAAAGGATTGGGAAGTTAGCACAACATGCTAGCGGACTTTCAGAAGAGACATGCACATTTATAAACATACTAGTTGTAAACTGTGATGGAATGTATAAAATCATATCTAAAATCTGGAAATAAAATAGTACACTTACAGAGCGATGGAGCATCCACCGTCAATGTTTTTCAACTTAAGCTTGCAAAAAGAAATCAATCAGTGGGCTTTTACATTTTTATATACTGTATGTATTAAAAACATTTGTTTTTCTAAATATAAATGCTTAACGAAAAGCTTAATTGCTTGTTGAAAATAGAAAATCAACCATATACAGCATTCGGAAAGTATTCAGACCCTTTGATTTTTTTCCACATTTTGTTACGTTACAGCCTTATTCTATAATGGATTAAATAAAAATGTGTCCTCATCAATCTACATACAATACCTCATAATGACAAAGCGAAAACAGGTTTTGAGAATTTGATATTCACTATTCCGACACTTTGCCTCAAAATTGAGCTCAGGTGCATCCTGTTTCCACTGATCCTCCTTGAGATGTTTCTATAACTTGATTGGAGTCCACCTGTGGTAAATTCAATTGATTGGACATGATTTGGAAAGGCACACACCTGTCTATATAAGGTCCCACAGTTGACAGTGCATGTCAGTGCAAAAACTAAGCCATGAGGTCGAAGGAATTGTCCGTAGAGCTCCGAGACAGGATTGTGTTGAGGCACAGATCTGGGGAAGGGTACCAAAAAAGTTCTGCATCATTGAAGGTCCCCAAGAATACAGTGACCTCCATCACTCTTAAATGGAAGAAGTTTGGAACCACTCTTCCTAAGACTCTTCCTAGAGCTGGCCGCCCAGCCAAACTGAGCAAACGGGGGATAAGGGCCTTGGTCATCTCTGTAGGACTCCACCAATCAGGCCTTTATGGTAGAGTGGACAGATGGAAGCCACTCCGCAGTAAAAGGCACATGGCAGCCTGCTTGGAGTTAGCCAATAGGCACCTAAATGACTCTCAGACCATGAGAAATAAGATTATCTGGTCTGATGAAATCAAGATTGAACTCTTTGGCCTGAATGCCAAGCATCACGTCTGGAGGAAACCTGGCACCATCCCTACGGTGAAGCATGGTGGTGGCAGCATCATTCTGTGGGCTTGTTTTTCAGCGGCAGGGACTGGGAGACTAGTCAGGAGCGATGGAAAGCTGAACGGAGAAAAGTACACAGAGATCCTTGATGAAAACCATCTCCAGAGTTCTCAGGACCTCAGACCGGAGCGAAGGTTCACCTTCCAACAGGACAATGACTCTAAGTGCACATCTAAGACAACGCAGGAGTGGCTTTGGGACAAGTCTCTGAATATCCTTGAGTGGCCCAGACAAAGCCAGGACTTGAACCCTATCGAACATCTCTGGAGAGACCTGAAAATAGCTGTGTAGCGTCGCTCCCCATCCAACCTGACAGAGCTTGAGAGGATCTGCAGAAAACAATGGAAGAAACTCCCCAAATAAATCAAATCAAATTGTATTGGTCACATACCCATGTTTAGCAGATGTTATTGATAGTGTAGCGAAATGCTTGTGTTTCTAGCTCCAACAGTGCAGTAATATATAACAAGTATTATTGAACAATTTCACAATAAGCTCTAATTTGGTCTCATCTGTCAACAGGACATTCTCCCAGAAGGATTTTGGCATGTTCAGATGTGTTTTGGCAAATTGCAGTCAGGCTTTCTTATGTCTGTCTCTCAGCAGTGGGGTCCTCCTGGGTCTCCTACCATATAACCCCCTTTCATTGAGTTGGCAATGGATGGTGCAAGTTGAAACTGTTGTACCTTGCTTCTGAAGGTCAGCTTGAATCTGTGTGGCAGTTGGCCCAAGGTGCTTTCTCCACCATTCAAACAATCCCTCACTGCAATCTTCCATCAAGTTTTCTCTTGGGGCCACGTCCAGTGAAGTTGGCTACAGTGGCATGGGCCTTATACTTCTTGATACCATTACGTATGGTGGAAACAGGAACATCAAGGTCTCTGGAGATGGACTTGTAGCCTAGAGATTGTCCATGCTTGGCTACAATCTTGTCTGACCTCCTCAGATAATTCTCTGATTTTCTTTCTTTTGTCCATGCTCATTGCGGTACACACAGTGACACAAACCAGGAGAATGAGTCCTCTTCTCTATTCAAACTGGTTGAATGTGTGATGTTTTATACTGCAGGCACCTTCAAGTCACCACAGTTGAGTTCAATTCCAAAGTAAATGAGAATCACCTGCTTGAAATCTAATTATTTTTGAACTACTTCTAGAACAGTGGTTCTTAACCTGGGTTCGATCGAACCCCAGGGGTTCGGTGAGTCAGTCTCAGGGGTTCGGCAGAGGTCAAGACACACATCCGACTCATATGATTCGTGATGACACGCCCTGCTTGGCCATTATTGGCTGCAGGTGATCACGCTACATCGCTTGGCCTATCTGTGCTGCAGGGAATTTGGTGTGCTCAGTAGTTGACTTGTGACTGTCGTGATGGAACGTCTTGTGATTTCTTTCTTAATATTTTAATCCCTTCATACTTACTATGTCGAGCAAAAAAAGAAAGTGGTCGGACGAATATGTACAATATGGATTCACATGTATAACGAAACGTGATGGGAGTCAGCGTCCTAACTGCATGATTTGCAATGTCAAGTTGAGCAATTCTAGTCTAGCACCGGCAAAACTAAGAGAACACTTCCTTAAGCTGCATGGAGATGGAAAATACAAGAACACAACGCTCGCTGAATTCAAGGTGAAGAGAGCCAGATTAGATGAAAAGGCTACTCTGCCTGTTCTCGGCTTTGTACCCGTCAACAAACCGATCCTCACAGCATCGTACGAAGTTGCTTATCTGATCGCAAAGCAGGGCAAACCACACACCATTTGTGAAACACTCATAAAACCAGCTGTGTTGAAGATGGCGAATATCATGCTGGGAGAAGAGGCTGAAGTTAAGTTATACCAAATTCCTCTTTCAAATGACACCATCAGCGACAGAATAGAGGACATGAGCAAATGCTTCAAGCCCGGCAAAATTCAGCCTTCAACTCGACGAGACCACAGACGTTTCCAATCTAAGCCAGCTTGCTGTATTCGTGCGCTATGTGAAAGACGACGTGATAAAGGAAGATTTTTTTTATTTTGTAAGCCTCTTACAACAACGACTAAGGCAGCCGATGTGAAGAAACTTGTGGATGACTTCTTCAAAGACAACAATCTTTCGTGGAATATGGTTTCTGCAGTTTGTTCGGACGGAGCTCCAGTCATGCTGGGAAGAAAGTCTGGTTTGGTGCGTTAGTGAAAGCTGATGCACCACACATCATTGTTACGCATTGTATTCTGCACAGGCATGCGTTGGCAACAAAAACCTTGCCTCCAAAACTGGCAGAGGTATTAAAAATTGTAGTGGAATGCGTGAACTATGTGCGAACTAGTGCTCTGAGGCACCGCATCTTCAGTGAGCTGTGTAAAGAAATGGGCTCTGAATTCGAGGTACTTCTGTACTATTCTAATGTCCGGTGGTTATCCCGGGGACAGTTGCTGAATCGTGTTTTTGCCATGCGTGTGGAATTAGCCCTGTTTTGCAAGAACACCAACATTGTCATGCAGATTGCTTCAACAATTCTGAGTTCATTCTCATTTTAGCGTACATGGCTGATATCTTCGCAGCTCTCAATCATCTCAATCAAAAGATGCAGGGTGGTGGAGTCAACATCATCGAAGCGGAGGAAAACCTGAAGGCTTTTCAAAAAAAGCTACCGTTATGGAAACGACGAACAGAGAACGATAACTTCGCAAACTTTCCCCTGCAGGACGACTGTGTAAGTAAGATCGAAGATGTATCTGGAATTGGAGACATTTCTGTACCCGCGGAACTGAAGCAAGCAATTGCCACGCGCTTAGATGAGCTTGCAAAGTCTCTCGACGGATACTTCCCTACAAGAGAGTCATAACCAGCATGGTTGAGACAGCCGTTCACGTTTAGTGTTGAGACAATAGATGTCAATGATGAATACCTCGATGAAATCATTGAAATTCAGCAGAGCCAGGTTCAACAGCAACTCTTCAGAACAACGCTTTCAACGTTTTGGTGTCAACAAATGGTAACGTACCCTGTTATTGTTAAGAAAGCCCTGGAGATTTTCATACCGTTTGTTACAACATATCTTTGCGAGCAATCCTTTTCGAGGATGCTGGACATAAAAATGAAGAAAAGGAACAGACTTTGTTGCGAAAATGACATGAGAGTGGCACTTGCCAAGGTGAAGCCGCGCATTTCTGAACTGGTCTCTGAAAGGCAACAGCAGAAGTGTCACGACTCCGACCGAAGGTGGCTCCCCTTCCCGTTCGGGTGGCGCTCGGTGGTCGTCGTCGCCGGCCTACTAGCTGCCACTGATTCTTTCCTCCCCCTCCTTATGTGTTTAATGAGTACACCTGTTTTGAGTTGGGTATAATTAGTGAGGCTTTATTAGTCAGCCGGCCCGCCTGGTTCTTTGTGCGGGATTGATTATTGTGACCTTCTGTTTTGTATGTAGAGGAACGTGTTTGTTCCTGGTCGTATATTTTGGTTGTGAGCACCCTGTGTTGCGTTTTTGGGCATTAAAGAGCACAGCATCGCACTCTCTGTTTCCTGCGTCTGACTCCACACCCACGACACCTGGAGCATTACAAGAAGTCACACTGATTTGCAGTAACTATTTATTATTTTGTTTTTGTGTGAAAATCATGTTTTGATGATTTTGTTCTTTGAACACAGTGATGTTGATGCACGGTTCATTTTGTGCACCAGTAAAATATATACCTATGTTTTGAATTTGAAAAAAATCATATTTTATTTTTCCAATTAAGAAGGGTTCGGTGAATGCGCATATGAAACTGGTGGGGTTCAGTACCTCCAACAAGGTTAAGAACCACTGTACTATAGGATATATACATATTTTAAATTGTAATACACTACTCCTATATGCCATTGTTTGCTGGAGCTATGAGTTTATTTTTCCACTGCCACTAGGCCTACACATTCACACTCGAACTGAATTGAATGGGGGATGCTTAACTACTTTTCACTGAAGAAGGGAAACGAGGTCCAACATACAACTTCGATTGAAGACTTAAAATCATGACTGACAAGACCAATGAAATCCTAACGGTATCCTAATATAGTGTGGATACAGGAGTAGACTATTCTACAATAATGTAACTAAACTGTATGTGCTAGTATTATTTATCTAATTGGTGAATGAAATTGTAAATGTGGATGGGTAAGCTACTTTATTCAATGATTACGATATTGTTCAAGGTAGACGCAGGAGTAGCCTTTAGTCTAAAATAATGTCATTGAATGTGCTAATGTATAATTTATTTCATTGATTCATTAAATTGTAATTGAGGATGGGTAGGCTACTTTACTCAGTGAATACTGAATGTCTATCTCTGGGAGTATGTTAATGAAGTCTAATGAGCTGTTGAACTATGGTAATGTCAAACTAATTTATTTTAGTCAGAAGAAGTGATGAGCCAGAGCAACCGATCAGCATCACTGCAGCTGTTCAACTCACCACCCCTACTACTCTCCCTCCACAAGTAACCACATCCTCTTCTCCTGTTCAACACATTTGTCTCCACACTGAAAATGACTCTACATACATATCCTAGCGCAACATAATCTATTCAAGGCCTCAGCTGGATGCCTAAAATGTGAGAAATGTAAACAGGATGCTACAGTAGTGTGTGTGTGTGCGTGCGTGCGTGCGTGTGTGCGTGCGTGCGTGCGTGCGTGCGCGCGGATGGAGTTCCAAGAAAAGACGTGTGATGTGACCGTCTGTGTCATTGTTGAAATGCCATAAATGGAAGATGGCAACAGAGATAGTGCTGAGCGTGAGAGCATACAGTATGAAAATAAAAGACCCTTCGGGATCTAAAATGAGTGTGGGGTGCCCTCTTGTGTCTCCTTTTTTGTCTTTTTGAGAATACTACCGTCACACCTGGTAGAGGTTCTTAGAACTTCTATTTAAGTCTGAGCAGAGGTTAGTGCTATGTTGCGTGTTATCTTGAATATCAGGCATATGTTTGAGTACAGAATGAAATGGTGTAAACTGAACAGGTTGAACTTGTTGAGTACACTCTTCGAAAAAGGGGTTCCAACAGAGCTTTTTGGCTGTCACCAAAGGAGAACCCTTTTTGGTTTCAGTAAGAACCCTTTTGGGTTCCATGAAGGGGTCCGGATGAACCAAGATGGGAGCTGTGGTGAAGTGGCGTTTGAGATCCAGGAACGCCCGGTCAGCAGCTGGGACCACGTGAACGGAACCTTGGGAGAGGTAAGTGCAGACAGGGGGAAGCCAGGGTGCTGTTGCCCCATATAAAGTGACAATAAAAGTTGGAAAATCCCAGGAAACGCTGCAGCTGTAATCTGGACATAGGCTGGGGACAATCCACCACCGCTCTCACCTTCCCGGGATCCAGCTGTATGCTCCCTGCAGCGATGACGTAACCCAGAAAGGGGATGGTGGAGTGATGGAATTCGTACTTTTCTACTTTTTTAAAATGTGGTTCTCCAGGAGACGTTGGAGAACTTGTCGGACATGGAGCACGTGTTCTTGAGGGGAGCGGGAGAAAACAAGGATGTCGTCGAGGTAGATAAAGACGGACCGGTTCAACATGTCGCGGAGAACATCATTAACCAGAGCCTGGTACACAGCAGGGGCGTTGGTGAGGCCAAAAGGCATGACCAGGTACTCGTAGTGATCGCTGGCCGTGTTGAAGGCAGTTTTCCACTCGTCCCCTTCCCGTATCCGCACCAGGTGGTAGGCATTCCGTAGGTCCAGCTTGGAGAACACGGTGGCCCCCTGGGG
The DNA here is from genome assembly GCF_057628025.1 of Oncorhynchus mykiss. Classification (NCBI taxonomy): domain Eukaryota; kingdom Metazoa; phylum Chordata; class Actinopteri; order Salmoniformes; family Salmonidae; genus Oncorhynchus; species Oncorhynchus mykiss. The sequence continues at coordinate 11,512,869 of NC_143049.1, forward strand.
CGGCTCGAAGGCTGAGGAGATGAGGGGTAGCGGTTCTTCACCGTGATGTCGTTGAGACGATGCATGGTTGCACAGGTTTTGTCCTCCACAAAGAACCCTGCACGGGGCGGGGGAGGTGGAAGGATGGATGAACCTAGCAGCTAGGTAGTCCTCAATCTAGGTCTCCATAGCCTTGGTCTCCGGACCCGAAAGAGAGTACACTCATCCCTTGGACGTAGTGGTGCCTGTGAGAAGATCAATCCCACAGGAATATGGTCGGTGCTGCGGCAGCGAAGTGGCCCGGGCCTTACTGAACACATCCCGGGAGGTCCAGGTACTTTGTGGAAATGGTGGTGAGGTAGCTTCTGAGCTCTCAAGAAGACGCCCCGGGGCAGGCTGCGCTGATTTCAGGCAATGGGCGTAACAGAACGGGCTCTAGCCTATGATGGCACCGGCAAACCAGTCAATGAGGGGATTGTGTCGCTGGAGCCAGGAGAATCCCAATACCACGGGAACCTGAGGATACTTAATGAGCAGGAACTGGATTGTCTCGCTGTGGTTCCCTGACATACGTAGGTTGATGGGTGTGGTATTGTGGGTGACCCAGCCAATAAAGCGCCCATCCAGCGCTCTAACGTCCATGGGAATGGGCTGAGTGGGGATATCCAGCTCGGAAGCCAGGGTAGCGTCCATAAAGCTCTCATCAGCCCCAGAGTCGATGAGTATCCGGAGAGATTTTGACTGGTTCCCCCGCAGCAACATGGTATTGTCATGACGTTGGCCTGGGGGATAGATAAATACCTCTTCCCCCCCCCCCTTTTCCTCTCTATAACCTACTGAGGTTACATTTAAAAAAACCTTGGTTAACATAGAGATTCTGGGAACATCAGAATGTGGGGGGAAATTAAATATATTCTGGTAATCCGAACAATTGAACATATGCGGTGGTACTTAATGAAAATGATGTCAGTTCGGTTGTCATCTGAGACATTCTCATTAATGATAAGATGACATGAACTCTACAGTGGAAAGTTATTGGAGTTATCGGATTCACATGGAATTGTTGTTCAATTTAATTGTTTGAATATGAAATTATTTGTGATGGGATGAAATGTGATTTTAGCCTCTAAAAATATGAGATGTGAGTTTTCATAAGTTAGGGCTGCTCACTCAGTGGCCCGCCTTTGTGAAGGGACATGGGCTATAAAACTTTTCAAACACGCCCTCTTCTCCCTTCCTATATAAAGCCTTGACGACAATAGAACTTCATGTTCCGAGGATAGGAGGGCGACGGTCCTATGTCAGAATGGTTCAGAATGAAGCCAGCATCAGCATGAGCTTTGGTTGCGAAAGGTATAAACTTTGAACTCTTATTCACTACAGAAGTGATACCTCCTAGCTGTTGAGTTAGCGACCGCAGCTGCAAACGCAGGTTAGGAAGGAACGGAGTATCCCGTCTATCACACACCGACATTACTACAACGTATCCAATTGACAACCAGAGACATTCTTCAAAAGACAGAGGACTCGGTTTGGCAACACGGCCATCTACCACCAAACTACTGAAGCGCAGCTCAGAGTAAATATTTATTGGATTTTCCTTTTCCACATGGGCGGTAATTTAGAATACATAAGATACTGTATTTACGATAGCACAGCTTCGCCTTTGTTCCAGTCTCCCGCTCTTCCACTCAACCCAGGCCCTTTTCCCTTGTGTAACAAGCTGTCATATCTGTTCCGCCCGCTAGGGACGTTTTCCTTTATGACGTAATTTGTAATCAGGTTATGATTTAATTATGTGTATGTGAATTCTGTGTGATTAGTTAGGTATTTAGTAAATAAATAATTAAACCCAATTTTGCATTGCTGATTCAACTTGTTAGCCAGGGTTCTTGCAGAAAACCAAGAATTTGCAACTTTCAGATTATGAGACTGAAGTAAGATGACGATTGATATTGACTGCTGTTGATGTAAAATATTGCTAGATCTTTAAGAATTTATTCGGAAGATAACAGCTCTATAAATATTATTTTGTGGTGCCCGACTCTCTAGTTTAGTTACATTTCCATGATTAGCTCAATCAGGTGATATTAATTACGGATAAATTATTTTATAGAATAGCATGTTTTAGCAATTAATCCAGCATAGCCAAAGACACGACAGTATGAAAAGGAATACAAGTAAGGGGAGAGGAAAAGTTATCCGTTCTCCGATCCACCTTTCATTTTCCATTTGTTTTGTCTTGTTTTCCCGCACACCTGGTTTGCATCCCCTAAATACTCGTCTGGCATATAACCCTCTGTTTCCCCCCATGTCTGTGTGTGGAATTGTTATATGTAAATGTCTGTGTATGTCACGCCCTGGCCATAGAGAGGCTTTTAATTCTCTATTTTGGTTAGGCCAAGGTGTGACTTGGGTGAGCATTCTATGTTCTTTTTTCTATGTCGTTGTTTTTGGCCGGGTATGGTTCTCAATCAGGGACAGCTGTCTGTTGTCTCTGATTGAGAACCATACTTAGGTAGCTCTTGCCCACATGGGTTTTGTGGGTAGTTGTTTTCTGTTTTGTGTATTGCAACTTGCAGAACTGTTCAGTAGTTGTTTTTGTTCAAGTGTTCGTATTTATTAAACGCATTATGAATACTTACCACGCTGCACCTTGGTCCTCTTTTCTTTCTCCCGACGACACTCGTTACAGTGTACTCCATGCTGGTTTTCGCCGGGTTATTGTAAATAAATATGGGAACATATTGCGTGGGGAAAAGTCAAAGGATTCTACTCAGGCTATTGTTTGTCAAATTCAGATTAAATATAGGCCTTCATGTGTATCAAATCTGTAGGTGAAAGTGGGCTAAATCAATGACAGATATAGCTGACATGTTCAGGCTTGATCATGATCTGTGATCAAAACAGGCTGGGGTGTTTTCGGTTCCGTTTAGGCTAAGGTTAAGAGTAAGAACTCAACTGCACTGAAATTAATAGCATGATTCAATGCAATTCTGAATAAATGTATCTGTTAAGCTGTTTGGTCTATGGTCTATGGATAGACCCACACCGTCTATCTTGTTAGGCTATGTCTACAGCAAAAGACCATCACTAATATTCTAAATTGCAGAGCATTTAATAAAACATCCATATTTTCCTGTGATAGTGACACTTGCTTTTAATTTAAAAGTGAATGTTTTCATAAACCTATAGGCCTACCAATAACCCATGTTGAGGCTGAGCAAGACCTTCAATAGGCTAGAAGATTATGTAGAAATAATCGTGGAGTTAATCATTTCTATAGCCTAGATCGCTTTATATAATCTGGACTGTAGTTTTTTTCTAAGGCTAAGCAAACAAGGGGTAGTATATGCTTTTTGCCCGTCTCTATAGCAAGGCTTAGGCCTTTTTCCTCACATACCCCCTCAATTCAAGCCCTGCTTTTAACCATAAAACATCTCCACAATGTATAGCTTAAGGATTGCATGGTGAGTGATTGTGTCTGTTACACCGGTAAATTTGTGGTAAACTTGAAACTCTTGGGGGAAAAAACGTAGTCAAATCATGACATCAGTGATTTTCAAATCAGAAAGTCAGTGAAAGATGCCAAAGTTTCTGAATTGGAAATGCCGAGTTGGATGATAGTTCACAACTATTCTTCCCAGTCTGAGCTCTTTTTTCCCCGAGTTCCCAGTTATCTTGAACGTACTGAAGTCGGAAGGCAGAGATTGGCAATAAAAAAAAATGTGCAAAAGCATGTACATGTATGTAGACATTATGTAGACGTTTTTAAGGCCTTCATGGTGAGATACTTAATAATAAACTAAACAGACAGTTAAACTTACACGTGACACGTAAGTGTCGCGTGTACACGATGTCAAAGCATGATGTACATGTAGATGTCATGTAAATCAAATCTAATTTTATTGGTCACATACACATGGTTAGCAGATGTTATTGCGAGTGTAGCGAAATGCTTGTGCTTCTAGTTCCGACAGTGCAGCAATATCTAACATGTAATCTAACAATTCCACAACAACTACCTAATACACACAAATCTAAGTAAAGGAATGGAATAATAATATATACATATAAATATATGGATGAGCAATAACAGAGCGGCATAGGCAAGATGCAATAGATGGTATAAAATACAATATATACATATGAGATTACAAATGCAAGATATGTAAACATTGTTAAAGTGGCTTTATTAAAGTGGCCAATGATTTCAAGTCTGTATGTGTTAGTGATGGCTGTTAAACAGTCTGATGGCCATGAGATAGAAGCTGTTTTTCTGTCTCTCGGTCCAAGCTTTGATGCACCTGTACTGACGTCGCCTTCTGGATGGTAGCGCGGTGAACAGGCAGTGGCTCGGGTGGTTGTTGTCTTTGAAGACCTTTTTGAAGACCTTTTTTTTTTCTCCTGGTGATGCATTGTGCAGACCTCACCATCTTCTGGAGAGCCTTGCGGTTGTGGGCGGTGCAGTACCAGGCAGTTAACAGACCGACAGGATGCTCTCAATTGTGCATCTGTAAAAGTTTGTGAGGATTTTAGGTGACAAGCCAAATTTCTTCAACCTCCTGTGGTTAAAGAGGCGCTGTTGTGCCTTCTTCACCACACTATCTGTGTGGGTGGACCATTTCAGTTTGACCTTGATGTGTACACCGAGGAACATAAAACTTTCCACCTTCTCCACTGCTGTCTCGTCGATGTGGATAGTGGGGTGCTCCCTCTGCTGTTACCTGAAATCCACGATCATCTCTTTTGTTGACGTTGAGTAAGAGGTTGTTTTCCTGACACCACACTCCGAGTGCCCTCGCCTCCTCCCTGTAGGCTGTCTCGTCATTGATGTTAATCAAGCCTACTACTGTTGTATCGTCTGCAAACTTGATGATTGAGTTGGAGTCGTGCATGACCACGCAGTCATGGGTGAACAGGGAGTACAGGAGAGGGCTGATCACGCACCCTTGTGGAGCCCCAGTGTTGAGGATCAGTGAAGTGGAGATGTTGATTCCCACCTTCACCACCAGGAGCGGCCCGTCTGGAAGTCCAGGACCCAATTGCACAGAGCAGGGTTGAGACCCAGGGCCTCAAGCTTAATGATGAGCTTGGGCGGTACTATGGTGTTAAATGCTGAGCTATAGTCAATGAACAACATTCTTGCATAGGTATTCCTCTTGTCCAGATGGGATAGGTCAGTGTGCAGTGTGATGGCGATTGCATCGTCTGTGGACCTATTTGGACGGTAAGCAAATTAAAGTGGGTCTAGGGTGATAGGTAACGTGGAGGTGATATGATCCTTGACTAGCCTCTCAAAGCACTTCATGATGACAGAAGTTAGTGCTACGGGGCGATAGTCATTTAGTTCAGTTACCTTTGTTGTCTTAGCCACCATTGTTCCTGTACCCATCTTGAAGCATGTGGGGACAGCAAACTGGGATAGGGAGAGATTGAATATGTCCGTAAACACACCAACCAGCTGGTCTGTGCATGCTTTGAGGACGCGGCTAGGGATGCCGTCTGGGCCGGCAGCCTTGTGAGGGTTAACACGTTTGAATGTCTTACTCACGTCGGCCACAGAGATGGAGAGCCCACAGTCCTTGGTAGCGGGCCTCGTTGGTGGCACTGTATTATCCTCAAAGCAGGCAAAGAAGGTGTTTAATTTGTCTGGAAGCAAAAGGTTGTGGTCCGTAAAGTGGCTGGTTTTCCTTTTGTAGTCCATGATTGTCTGTAGACCCTGCCACATATGTCTTGTGTCTAAGCCGTTTAATTGCGACCACTTTGTCTCTATACTGACATTTCGCTTGTTTGGTTCCCTTGAGGAGGGAATAACTACACTGTTTGTATTCGGCCATATTCCCAGTCAACTTTCCATGCAGTGGTTTGCGCTTTCAGTTTTGTGCGAATTCCGCTATCTATCTATGGTTTTTGGTTAGGGTAGGATTTAATAGTCACAGTAGGTACAACATCTCCTATGCACTTCCTTATAAACTCACTTACCGAATCAGCATATACGTCAATATTATTCTCTGAGGCTACCCGGAATATGTCCCAGTCCGCGTGATCAAAACAATCTTGAAGCGTGGATTCCGATTGGTCAGACCAGTGTTGAATAGTCCTTAGCAGGAGTACATCCTGTTTGAGTTTCTGCCTATAGGAAGGGAGGAGCAAAATGGAGTCGTGGTCAGATTTGCCAAAAGGAGGGCGGGAGAGGGCCTTATATGCATCGCAGAAGTTGGAGTATCGATTATCCAGTGTTTTTCCAGGGTGAGTGCTACAGTCAATGTGCTGATAGAATTTAGGTAGCCTGGTTCTCAAATTTGCTTTGTTAAAATCCCCAGCTACAATAAATGCAGCCTCAGGATATATGGTTTCCAGTTTGCATAAAATCCAGTGAAGTTCTTTGAGGGCCGTCGTGGTATCGGCTTGAGGGGGGATATACATGGCTGTGACAATAACCGAGGAGAATTCCCTTGGGAGATAATACAGTCGGCATTTGATTGTGAGGAATTCTAGGTCAGGTGAACAAAAGGACTTGACTTCCTGTATGTTTTTACAATTACACCATGAGTCTTTAATCATGAAACATATTCCCCAGACCCTCTTCTTCCCAGAGAGATGTTTATTCCTGCCGGCGCGACGCACAAAGATTCCAAGTGGCTGTACCGACTCCGACAGCATATCCAGAGAGAGACACATTTCCGTGAAGCAGAATATGTCACAATCCCTGATGTCTCTCTGGAAAGCAACCCGTGCCCTTATTTTGTCTATCTTGTTATCTAGAGACTGGACATTAGCGAGTAATATACTCGGAAGTGGTGGGTGGTGTGCGTGCCTCATAAGTCTGACCAGAAGATCGCTCCATCTACCTGTAAAAGTTAAGGCATTCGTGGTGAGATCTTTCATTAAAAAACTACAAGCAAACTGACACTGTGTACTGCCGACACGGCAGTTTGACATCTTAGAAAAAAGTTGTCTCCATTGACAGTCCATGTTTATTCATGACGGTATCTAATGGCGTTAGGTGACTTGGTGAGAGGTATCAGTAGCTTCAGTGGCTGAATTCTGGCCTGAATCACTGCCCATTGTTACGACTTCTATAAATGGTGCGGTGGAGGAGTCAAACGCAGAGAGCAGGTAATATCGTACGTGAATCTATTTATTCAAACGACAGAGGAGACATGGACATGCCAACACTAGGCGCATGAAACAACCCATCCAAAATACACAGGACTAAAACTGTCCCGAAAATAATGAGAGAACACTAATACACCAAAATAACAGAGAACAAGCCCGCACAATACCCAGCGGGCCTAGTGCCCTTAAATAGCCTACAAACAACACTAACTCAAAACAGGTGTACCCAATTAAACCCAATAAACAGAAACAAAAGGAAAGGGAATCGATGGCAGCTAATAGGCCGGCGACGACGACCGGCGACGACGACCGCCGAGCGCCGCCCGAACAGGAAGAGGCACCATCTTCGGCGGGATTCGTGACACCCATATGTGTGTGTGCAGTGAGAGCACTTGTTGAGAGAGTGCTAGCAGAGGCAGCTGAGTCATGGAGACAGCAGCACACGAGCATGTCTTGACAACTTTTTACAAGTTGTAGGTAAGCTATTTAGATTGGTCATTATGTAGACACCCTTTTTCCACAAAACATATTAACACACTAGAACTGATATAATGGTAACAAAACGACTTTAGGTGCAATAGGGCTCTTTAGATAAATTCGCTCAGAGGTGGTTTAAAGTAAACTGCATTCTAATGTTGACTTTTCTTATCGATAATATTAAGCGAAGGATTTTACTCATGCTCAGTTCTAGGGTCTGGAGCGCTGAGCGAGTGGAAGTTATGGAACTCCCTCACGTGCGTGTTTTATGAGGAGAAAGTCCACAATGAAAAGTACATTAAATGTGGAGAATGATAGGCTACATTGCATCTGTTGGCCATCAAGTAGGCTTTTAATTTATATGCCATTACAGGCTACTGTAGCCTACCATTTGATACAATAAATATAATGAAATGATGAGATCACTGGAGTCATTGCAAATCAATTTGTGCAACTTGTGTAGCCTACTTGGAGCTGGCAAATGGATTTAATAAATAGCCTATAACTCAGTTTGTTGTTGTAGCCTTGAGTTATTATGCAATTATTAATGGCCATTTTTAGTTAATTAAATTATCAATTGTGATCATGGTCACCGCTCTATCTCAAATGTATCATTCTCCACATTTAATGTCAGTTTCATTGTGGACTTCGGCATGTTAGCTTATCAGGGCCTATAAGGCTACCTGCATCTAGCTCAGCAAACCATGGCAAAGTTGAATTGCAATTATAAACTCAGATTTTTGTCAGTAGCCTATGCCTATTGAAATAACAAGTCAATCTCACAAATAGTCAATTAATAACAAGTAGTCTTAAACATCTGGCACATAATAACAGCACAATTGCCAGCAAATAGCCCAACATTTGTTTTTTGAAGTTCGTCCAAGTGTTTCTTACACAGAGATTTTGGGATCCCCTGTCCAATTTTCATCAGTCAAACTCTCCTGTCGGATTTATCTATAGTTATGCATATGAGCAAACATGATTTATTTAAGTAATAAGGCATGAGGGGTGTGGTATATGGCCAATATACCATGGCTAAGGGATGTTCTTATGCACGACGCAACGCGGACTGCCTGGATACAGCCCTTAGCCGTGGTATATTGGCCATATACCACACCCCCTGAGGTTACAATTATAATCTGGGAGGTTTGAGCCCTGGATGCTGATTGGTTGAAAGCCATGGTATATCAGACATATACCAGGGGAATGACACAAACTAACTTTTTACAATTCTAATTACATTGGTAACTAGTTTATAATAGCAATAAGGCACCTCAGGTATTTGTGGTATATGGCCAATATACCATGGTTAAGGGCTATGAACAGCTCTTAGCTGTGGTATATTGGCCTTATACCACACCTCCTCGGGCCTTATTGCTTAATCATAGCAGGCAAAACAAGTTACATCGACTTCCATTGATGGGAAATTATCTCGAGCGTTTAATAAGGGCGATTTGTCTTTTCTCTTGTGACAAATTCTTAAACTCCCGATAATTATTATTTTGTTGGAAAACATGTTAAAAATGACATCGATATTACTTCTAAATTTGCTGAATAACGTTATGGAAAAGGGGTTTAAATGTGGCAACTCATCTCTTGCTGCGATGTTTTGGGGAGAGTTTCCAGGCATTCTGGGTGGGTTTTCAGAAGATATTTTAGTAAAATTGTAGCTTGACCTGGCAACCCTGTCTACCAGTCAGTCGTGGGGGAAAAGAGGAAAGTGAAAATACCTGAATGTATATTTGGGGATAAGTAGCCATACCCTGTTTTTTGGGCGGGGGGTCGAAAGCGTATTTTTCTGTGTGGATATATATAGTGAACATGTTTGGAAATAATTCACCATTGAAGTAAAGGGGGAATACAATATATATTGCTAGGGTGAGGTTTCATGGTTCCGAAACAAAAGTCGGGAAGAGACTATATTCGCACTCGGTTTTCATTCCAGACCGAAACTGCAGGGAAGTTTAGAGAGGACCCCTGGCGTGATCGGGCCTATTGTTATTTTCACCCAGGCCACGTAGCTACGTGGTTCGAAGAGTTGAATCCTGAGTCCCAACAATTTGTGAGAAATTAGCCAACCCTCATCCCAACGACATGGGAACGAGACGCTGAGAGGACACGTGTGGCTTCAAGCTCTGTGAGAAATTTCGCCGAAGGTTGGTGTTCAATTCAATGTGCATGATCCATTCGTCCAGGGCTTCCCCTTTCGAAAATAAATGGGGGAAAAGATTCGCAGACGGAAAACTGATCATCCATTTGTGCTCGATAGTGACCGGAGAGTCTCGCCCTATTGTTTGCTAACCCTCATAATGGAGGATACATTTATGCTTAGGTCGGATAAAATGGGCATTTATAACTTGTATATATCGTAGTTGAATCTTCGATAAACGTGTTTTGTGTTTGCTAGGTTATTGCTCATTTAGTAACAGGTTATTGTTTCATTCAGGCTTTTGTGGATACACTTCATTTAAATCCCTGTTCCAAACCGACCGGTAATGAAATGAGGCATGCCACTATTTGTTACGAATATAGTTAGCTACAGTGGATCTGATTCAGTTGGTGGCTAAATTACGTGTTTGTAACCTTGTTGCACTTGCAACACTGTAACAACGTAGCAAGATATTAACAAGGACTGCAGATATGCATGTTACAAATTTGTAATCTAGTCTAGAGACTAAAGTGAAACAGTATGTCTACAGTAGGCTACTACAGTAGCCCCAATTATGGCGAATGTTAAGCTTTCACTTCGTAAACTACACAATTACTGAGTTTTGAATGTTTTAGGTTAAACGTTAAGTTAGGCCTATGAAATCAAAATGGTCCTAAACGACCAACTTTGCCACAGCAATCTGCCTACAATATTAATCTTTATTTGCTTATTTGATGCCTATTTTTCTCATGTAATTAGCTTTTGCTAGGGCTAATGTAGAGTTCCCAGTGCAAATGCTATTGTCCCAGCTGCCTGTGGCTCTCAAAATAAACAGGCCCATTAGATTAGAGGCATAGTTGTATTTATTAGACTTTTTTATTTGACTAGGCAAGTCAGTTAAGAACAAATTATTATTTACAATGATGGCATACCAAAAGGCCTCCTGCGGGGATGAGGGCTGAGATTAAAAATAAATTAAATAAAAATATAGGACAAAATGCACATCACGACCAAACACTACATGAAGAGAGACCTAAGATGACAACATAGCATGGCATCAACACATGACAAAACAGCATGGTAGCAACACAACACGGCAGCAGCACAAAACAGGGTACAAACATTGTTGGGCACATCACGACAAAAGAGACAAGTGGTTATTGAGGCAAGACTTTGGACAGTGGTAACCTCAAATCCATACTTGGATATGGTCACAGAAAAATGTATTGGCAACTGAACGGTAAACTGTCTTGCCCCTCTGGTAACAATGTTGTAACAAGCCTGCTTTGTCCAGTCCATAGACTGTATGTTGATTTGGCCACACCTCATCGTTTACATTGTACACACACCTGCTCCACTTCATAGGAGCACTGGGCACAAAGGTTGAGAGTGCAGTTGTCTGTTTTTCGCTGGATTTTCTGTTGTCACTGCAGTTAGCAGTAGGTGGGTGGGGGTGGTGTGTGTGGCCCCCTCATACTCACTAACTCTCTACCACTGTACTGGGCTGTACATGTTTATTTTCACAGTTGCAGTCTTTTGGCTTCATATTACTCATACATGAAGTTACATACCGCATTGCCACAATCAGTTGTTTGGACTTTTCCCCTCCCTCAAACAGCTGGTGAAAGTTTGGATTTCATGAAATGTAGAAACGTTGATTTGTCCAATGGCTTTAAATTGTATTTCTGTGTGGGCATGTAGTTAGAGGTATATCACTTCCTCTGTTTATATTTACCAAGCTCCATTAACCCATTAAGATTTGGACGAGAGGAAGGAGATGTTGTCATTATATTAGGCTAGTAATTGTTAGAGCCATGTGAAGAGAGAGAGAGATGTGTACTCAGAAAAGGTAAAGGCATCTGTGATGCTCACTGTGGGGCAACGAGGCGTGCATGATAGTTTATGCACTGTCAGGCAAGCCCTGCCTTTGGCATTGGCTTATCTGACTGGGTCATTATCTCAAATCCCTGACAACAGGGCCAGATTAGACTTCTACAAGTGACAGAGGTTGATTTGGATATATCATTTGACTTTCATTTGAGGTAGTTACTCAAGGGGCCCGAGTGGGTAATGGGCTTGCTTGTGTATGAATTTTCTACGAGCACTGGCAGATGAATCTGATAGATGCCAGTATACTTGGCAGATGTTTGCATATTTTCCCTATCTACACTATATGGATTAGATTTGCCAGAAGATAATGGCCCTACCGTTACGCTTGTTTACAGGGAGCTACACTGGGGTTGGTTACCACCCATTCATGGTTACCACCCATTTACTATGGTGCCATCTATGTTTGTTTAGATTGGTATGGCTAGGTCTTATATACAGCCGTGGCCAAAAGTTTTGAGAATGACACAAATATGAATTTTCACAAAGTCTGCTGACTCAGTTTGTATGATGGCAATTTGCATATACTCCAGCATGTTATGAAGAGTGATCAGATGAATTGCATTTAATTGCAAAGTCCCTCTTTGCGAATACATTTCCACTGCATTTCAGCCCTGCCACAAAAGGACCAGCTGACATCATGTCAGTGATTCTCTCGTTAACACAGGTGTGAGTGTTGATGAGGACAAGGCTGGCGATCACTCTGTCATGCTGATTGAGTTCGAATAACAGACTGGAAGCTTCAAAAGGAGAGTGGTGCTTGGAATCATTGTTCTTCCTTTGCCAACCATGGTTACCTGCAAGGAATCAAATACCGTCATCATTGCTTTGCACAAAAGGGCTTCACAGGCAAGGATATTGCTGCCAGTAAGATTGCACCTAAATCAACCATTTATCGGATCATCAAGAACTTCAAGGAGAACGGTTCAATTGTTGTGAAGAAGAATTCAGGGCGCCCAAGAAAGTCCAGAAAGCGCCTGGACCATCTCCTAAATTTGATTAAGCTGCGGGATCAGGGCACCACCAGTACAGAGCTTGCTCAGGAATGGCAGCAGGCAGGTGTGAGTGCTTCTGCATGCACAGTGAGGCGAAGACTTTTGGAGGATGTCCTGGTGTCAAGAAGGGCAGCAAAGAAGCCACTTCTCTCCAGGAAAAACATCAGGGACAGACTGATATTCTGCAAAGGGTACAAGGATTGGACTGCTGAGGACTGGGGGTAAAGTCATTTTCTCTGATGAATCCCCTTTCCGATTGTTTGGGGCATCCGGGAAAAAGCTAGTCCGGAGAAGACAAGTTGAGCGCTACCATCAATCCTGTGTCATGCCAACAGTAAAGCATCCTGAGACCATTCATGTGTGGGGTTGCTTCTCAGCCAAGGGAGTGGGCTCACTCACAATTTTGTCTCAGAACACAGCCATGAATAAAGAATGGTACCAACACATCCTCCGAGAGTAACTTCTCCCAACCATCCAGGAACAGTTTGGTGACGAACAATGTATTTTCCAGCATGATGGAGCACCTTGCCTTAAGGCAAAAGTGATAACTAAGTGGCTCGGGGAACAAAATATCGATATTTTGGGTCCATGGCCGGGAAACTCCCCAGACCTTAATCCCGTTGAGAACTTGTGGTCAAACAAAAACCCACAAATTCTGACAAACTCCAAGCATTGATTATGCAAGAATGGGCTGCCATTGACTCTTTGCATCAACTTCATGTAATTGTCAATAAAAGCCTTCGACACTTACGAAATGCTTGTAATTATACTTCAATATTCCATAGTAACATCTGACAAAAATATCTAAAGACACCGAAGCAGCAAACATTTGTGGAAATTCATTTGGCCACAACTGTACACACTAGAGGTCGACCGATTAATCGGAATGGCCGATTAATTAGGGCCCGATTTTCAAGTTTTCATAACAATCGGAAATCGTTATTTTGGACACTGATTTGTCCCCAATTTTTGTTTACACCTTTATTTAACTAGGCAAGTCAGTTAAGGACACATTCTTATTTTCAATGACAGCCTAGGAACTTTGGGTTAACTGCCTCGTTCGGGGGCAGAACGACAGATTTTTACCTTGTCAGCTCGGGGGATTCAATCTTGCAACCTTACAGTTAACTAGTCCAACGCTCTAACCACCTGCCTCTCATTGCACTCCACGAGGAGCATGCCTGTTACGCGAATGCTGTAAGAAGCCAAGGTAAGTTGCTAGCTAGCATTAAACGTATCTTATAAAAACAATCAATTAATCATAATCATTATTTAACTACACATGGTTGATGATATTACTAGTTTATCTAGCATGTCCTGCGTTGCATATAATTGATGTGGTGCGTATCGTTGCTCCAATGTGTACCTAACCATGAACATCAATGCCTTTCTTAAAATCAATACACAGAAGTATATATTTTTAAACCTGCATATTTAGCTAAAAGAAATCCAGGTTAGCAGGCAATATTAACCAGGTGAAATTGTCACTTCTCTTGCATTCATTGCACGCAGAGTCGGTGTATATGCAACAGTTTGGGCCGCCTAATTTGCCAGAATTTTACGTAATTATGACATAACATTGAAGGTTGTGCAATGTAACAGGAATATTTAGACTAATGGATGCCACCCCTTAGATAAAATACGGAACGGTTCCGTATTTCACTGAAAGAATAAACAGCTTGTTTTCGAGATTTATAGTTTCCAGATTTTACCATATTAATGACCTAAAGCTCGTATTTCTGTGTGTTATTATGTTATAACTAAGTCTATGATTAGATAGAGCAGTCTGACTGAGCGGTGGTAGGCAGCAGCAGGCTCGTAAGCATTCATTCAAACAGCACTTTCGTGCCTTTTGCCAGCAGTTCTTCGTTGTGCGTCAAGCATTGCGCTGTTTATGACTTCAAGTCTATCAACTCCCGAGATTAGGCTTGTGTAACCGATGTGAAATGGCTAGCTAGTTAGCGGGGTGCACGCTAATAGCGTTTCAAACGTCACTCGCTCTGAGACTTGGAGTAGTTGTTCCCCTTGCTTTGCATGGGTAACGCTGCTTCGAGGGTGGCTGTTGTCGTTGTGTTCCTGGTTCGAGCCCAGTGAGGAGAGGGACGGGAGCTATACTGTTACACTGGCAATACGAAAGTGCCTATAAGAACATCCAATAGTCAAAGGTTAATGAAATACAAATGGTATAGAGAGAAATAGTCCTATAATTCCTATAATTAACTACAACCTAAAACTTCTTACCTGGGAATATTGAAGACTCATGTTAAAAGGAACCACGAGCTTTCATATGTTCTGAGCAAGGAACTTAAACGTTAGCTTTCTTACATGGCACATATTGCACTTTTACTTTCTTCTCCCACACTTTGTTTTTGCATTATTTAAACCAAATTGAACATGTTTCATTATTTATTTGAGGCTAAATTGATTTTATTGATGTATTATATTAAGTTAAAATAAGTGTTCATTCAGTATTGCTGTAATTGTCATTAGTACAAATAAATGTAAAAAATCGGCGTTGAAAAATCATAATCGGTCGACCTCTAGTACACACACTACCGTTCAAAAGTTCGGGGTCACTTAGAAATGTCCATGAAACCATACATGAAATGAGTTGCAAAATGAATAGGAAATATAGTCAAGACGTTGACAAAGTTATAAATAATGATTTTTAATTGAAATAATAATTGTGTCCTTCAAACTTAGCTTTTGTCAAAGAATCCTCCATTTGCAGCAATTACAGCCTTGCAGACCATTGGCGTTCTAGTCATTCCATGCTCCCTGAAGCTCCTCTCACAATTTGGTTGGCTTGATGGGCACTTCTTACGTACCATACGGTCAAGTTGCACCCACAACAGCTCAATAGGGTTGAGATCCGGTGACTGTGCGGGCCACTCCATTATAGACAGAATACCAGCTGACTGCTTCTTCCCTAAATAGTTATTGCATAGTTTGGAGCTGTGCTTTGGGTCATTGTCCTGTTGTAGGAGGAAATTGACTCCAATTATGTGCCATCCACAGGGTATGGCATGGCGTTGCAAAATGGAGCGATAGCCTTCCTTCTTCAAGATCCCTTTTACACTGTACAAATCTCCAACTTTACCACCACCAAAGCACCCCCAGACCGTCACATTGCCTCCACCATGCTTGACAGATGGCGTCAAGCACTTCTCCAGCATCTTTTCATTTTTTCTGCGTCTCACTAATGTTCTTCTTTTTGATCAGAACACCTCAAACTTAGATTTGTCTGTCCATATCACTTTTTTTTACAATCTTCCTCTGTCCAATGTTTATGTTCTTTTGCCCATTTTATTTTAGTCTTTTCTTTTTATTGGCCAGTCTGAGATATGGCTTTTTCTTTGCAACTCTGCCTAGAAGGCCAGCATCCTAGAGTCGCCTCTTCATTGTTGAAGAATAGACTGATGAGTTTCAGAAGAAAGTGCTTTGTTTCTGGCAATTTTGAACCTGTAATCGAACCCACAAATGCTGATGCTCCAGAAACTCAACTAGTCTAAAGAAGGCCAGTTGTATTGCTTCTTTAATCAGAACAACAGTTTTCAGCTGTTCAGCTAACATAATTGCAAAAGGGTTTTCTAATGATTAATTAGCCTTTTAAAATGATAATCCAGGTTTATCTAACACAACGTGCCATTGGGACACACATTGAAAAATAATAGTGAAAACATCAAAACTCTGAAATAACACATATGGAATCATGTAGTAACCAAAAAAGTGTTTAACAAATCAACAATTTTTCATTTTTGAGATCCTTCAAAGTAGCCACCCTTGGCCTTGATGACAGTTTTGCACACTCTTGGCATTTTCTCAACCAGCTTCATGAGGTAGTCACCTGGAATGCATTTCAATTAACAGGTGTGCCTTGTTTAAAGTTAATTTGTGGAATTTCTTTCCTTAATGAGTTTTGAGACAATTAGTTATGTTCTGACAAGGTAGGGTGGTATACAGAAGATAGCCCTATTTGGTAACAGACCAAATCCATATTATGACAAGAACAGCACAAATAAGCAAAGAGAAATGACAGTCCATCATTACTTTAAAACATGGTCAGTCAATCCAGAAAATGCCAAGAACTTTGAACGTTTCTTCAAGTGCAGTCGCAAAAACCATCAAGCGCTATGATAACTGGCTCTCATGAGGACCTCCACAAGAAGGGAAGACCCAAAGTTCATTAGAGTTACCAGGCTAAGAAATTGCAGCCCAAATAAGTGCTACACAGAGTTCAAGTAACAGACACATCTTAACATCAGCTGTTCAGAGGAGACTGCGTAAGTCAGGCCTTCATGGTCGACTCGCTGCAATGAAACCACTACTCAAGGACCCCAATAAGAAGAAGTCTTGCTTGGGCCAAGAAACACGAGCAATGGACATTAGACTGGTGGAAATCTGTCCTTTGGTCTGATTAGTCCAAATTTGAGATTTTTGGTTCCAACCACCGTGTCTTTGTGAGATGTAGGTGAACGGATGATATCCGCATGTGTGGTTCCCACCGTGGAACATGGAGGTGTGATGTATGAGCGTGGTTTGCTGGTGATTTTATTTAGAATTCAAGGCACACTTAACCAGCATGCTTACCACAGCATTCTGCAGCGATGCGCCATCCCATCTGGTTTGCGCTTAGTGGGACTATCATTTGTTTTTCAACAGGGCAATGACCCAACACGCCTCCAGGCTGTGTAAGTGCTATTTGATCAAGCGGGAGAGCGATGGAGTGCTGCATCAGATAACCTGGCCTCCACAATCACCCGACCTCAACCCAATTGAGATGGTTTGGCATGAGTTGGACCGCGGAGGGAAGGAAAAGCAGCCAACAAGTGCTCAGCATATGTGGGAACTCCTTCAAGACTGTGGAAAAGCTAAATCAAAATCAAATCAAATTTATTTATATAGCCCTTCGTACATCAGCTGATATCTCAAAGTGCTGTACAGAAACCCAGCCTAAAACCCCAAACAGCAAGCAATGCAGGTGTAGAAGCACGGTGGCTAGGAAAAACTCCCTAGCAAGGCCAAAACCTAGGAAGAAACCTAGAGAGGAACCAGGCTATGTGGGGTGGCCAGTCCTCTTCTGGCTGTGCCGGGTGGAGATTATAACAAAACATGGTCAAGATGTTCAAATGTTCATAAATGACCAGCATGGTCGAATAATAATAAGGCAGAACAGTTGAAACTGGAGCAGCAGCAGAGTCAGGTGGACTGGGGACATCAAGGAGTCATCATGTCAGGTATTCCTGGGGCATGGTCCTAGGGCTCAGGTCCTCCGAGAGAGAGAAAGAAAGAGAGAATTAGAGAGAGCATATGTGGGATGGCCAGTCCTCTTCTGCATTCCAGGTGACTACCTCATGAAGCTGGTTGAGAGAAAACCCAGAGGCAATTTTTAAACGAGGGATAATCTACTTGAGAACCATTTTGAATTAAAGTAAAACTTTTGTGTAAGTAAAGCTTTTCGAGGTTTAGTGCTTTTCTATTTAATCTCAGCCCACCCAGTTCATATTCTTCGGCATACATGGACACCTTTTTATTTTCAAGCCCTGGATTTCTAATCCTCTGTTATTTGATCTGCTTTTAATAGCTAGCGTTTCCATGGCTATAGCGAATTCATATGGTGACAGTGGGCACTCTATGTTTAACTCCTCGAGACGGTTCAAAACTCTCAGAAGTATTTACTATTTTACATCTGGGATTACTATACATTACTTGTACCCATTGAATAAGAGACTCACTGAAATGAAAAAAATCCAGGCATTTATATATATAAAATCCAGTCTTACTTTATCAAAGGCCTTTTCAAAATTGCTATAAATACCAGGCCTGGCTTCTTTAGAAGTTTCATGTTGTTCTGTTATTTCTTGTAGTTGTCATATATTATCTCCAATGTATCGTTCATGTAGAAAAAAACTGATCAGGATGAACATTGCCTGGTAAAACCTTTTTTAATTCTGAGTGCTATGCATTACGCTAGTGTTTTGCATCACAACATTGAAGAGGTCTCCCAGTTTTTTTTTCTTTTTTTTTTCTCCCCGATGGGCTGGTTCTTTGTATTTGACATCTGGGATCTTGTTTTAATAATAGTGAAATCAGACCTTCCTGCTGGTTAGGTCTTTATGATATCATGATGTGGCTAAGTGAGGACGGCGTGAGTGTGGAATCACCACGGTCGCCGAGTTCATTGACCGGATCACATGACATATAGGGTTGAAATAAGAAAAGGGAACTCTGTCTCTCCAGCAGACCAAACGTTGATGGATCAGGTGTTCATCATATCGCCAGTATCACAGACAGCCTGTGGGGATTTGTTTTTTGGGAGCTCAATCCCAGAGCATGGGAATACAAACAAGCCACAATGAGCATGTGGGTTCCCTCTGTTTTGCATTATGTATCAGACAATGGTTTTGAAATGCAGGCGGAGTAGACTATACATTTTTGCCCCTGCTTGCTCCATATCCACCACACCCTCCCAGGGCTGCACAGCATGTGATGGGAGCTGAAGTTCAGCAAATGCTCTGGGGCCCTTAGATTTCCATTGGAGGGTACAAAGGCTATGAGTTTTTATAGCATATACAGTGGGGCATTTCCCAAGATGAGGCTCAAGTCAACTTGTGCATGCAAACAGATACACACAGTTGAGAATAGACTGGCAGTTTAATGGAGTTAGTTGTTAAACGTAATGCCCTGCATGCATGGCCATGACTGACTATTGCCCCATATGTGACAAATCAAACTGTCCAATTAACATGGTGAGCCAATACAGTTTCTCGGGGTAGGAGAGGGTGGTGTAAGGTCAATCTCCAATTCCCTCCATCTGAGCACCCTATTTTCATCATCACCAGCAGCGGAGAGGCCCTGTTACCCAGGGGGCCAAGGGAGACCAAGAGGGAATGTGAGATAGGGAAAGAGGGGGCGAGGGCAAACAAGTTTGTGAAAACACAGTAACCCAATATGACTCCATTGTATCAGATCTGTAAGCTTTCCTGGACCTCGGCATCACTGCAGACTTGTTGTCTGTAGAACTACTTGAGGGCCAACCCTGCCTGAGATCTAAAAGCTTGTATTTAACCCGAGAGCTAACATGTCTTCAGTTGCGCAGACGGTCAGGGTCAAATACCCACAAACACTTTCAGGCTATGCCCTACACCCCAAACCCCCAGTACCCTATTCTGCCACCTCTGCTCTCTTGACCCACCCACCCCTAAGGGAGGGCAGCTCCCACTCAGCCCAGTCAAAGCTCCTCTCTGTCCTGGCACCCCAATGGTGGAACCAGCTTCCCTCTGAACTTATGACACTTTTGTGTGTATTTATGTATTTTTTGCTAATATTTGATGCACATGCTGCTATTTCCCTGTTTTGCCTCATTGTCAGGTCGCTCCCCTAAAATAGGTTATTAACCTCAATTGTTCTTACCTGATTTAAATAAAGGTAATAAAAAAATCCCACAGAACAAGCCCCCACCTTCTCCCCACTAGCATTGACTGTGCTGATTGCTACTTTGAGGAAAAATGTACTTACTATGACCGAGACATGTGGTTGTCCCACCTAGCTATTTTAAGATGAATGCACTAACTGTAAGTTGCTCTGAATAAGAGCATCAGCTAAATGACAAAAAATGAAATGTAAAATGAAATTGGGTTGGATTTAAACACCAGATTCGGGATAGGAGTTTGTTTTTGTCACTAATTCCCTTCTCTTTATTTCAGGGCCTGTCCACTTCAACCCGCCCCCCCATCCTACTCATAATCTTATCTTTTCACACCCCCTGTCTAGTCTGTCTTCTCTTCTTCCTACCCTCCTTTTTCTAGTCCATTGTTTCCCCGATTCCATCTGTCTGGTGGGCTCTTCTCCCTGTCCTCTGGCCTCCAGGATAGATTCTCTCAGGAGTAAGGTTGAGCTGCTGAAGCTGCCTCTGGCCCTGTCCACCAAGTCCATCTCCGAGCTCAAGAGCCAGCTGGGAAGAGTCAGGGAACGAGGGGCGGGGGGAGAGGGGCCTGTCAACCCTGTCCACCGACCCGAGACATGGACAACGAGTCACAGTACTCAGGCTACTCCTACAAGTCGTCTCACTCTCGCAGTTCCCGCAAGCACAGGTACCAGAGGGTCAGTCAGTTAACAAAAAACGCACAAGTGAGCAAGTACATTTGAAACTGTCGTTCCACAAATGTTTTAGTGAAACACTTGGCTCAAACGCATTTGTAATATGCACACACATCGATCCATTAGTCGATGGGCACATTGATGAGCAAGCACACACAAAACACATGTACCCCCGGGCCTCGGTTACGCAATGACAGAGGCTTAACACGCTGGACATAACTGTGTGGCTGTCCCGTTTCTTTTATCCAGGGATCGGCGGGACAGACATCGCTCCAAGAGCAGAGATGGCAGCAGCCGTGGGGACAAGTCTGTCACCATCCAGGCCCCCGGGGAGTCGCTATTAGACGCAGAGTCGACCCGGGGCGATGACCGGGTTAGAATCACAACAGTCTCCTCTTCAAATCCTCTACATCTCCGTATTTATTTCTCTCATAATAGGGACATTGTTTTTTCCTGACCTTGTGACTGAACCAGGATCAGGTTATGCGGTCAGAAAAACGTCAGGTCCCGTTAATAATCTTCCCTACCCGTCCAAATCACAACCTCTCTATCCTTTTATATCGCTATAAATCCCCCCCCTCCAATCTCTCCTCCGCGTTTACCTGATGTCCTGTCTCTGTCCCTGTCTGCAGGATGACAACTGGGGCGAGACCACCACCGTGGTCACAGGCACATCAGAACACAGTGTGTCCAACGAGGACCTGACGCGCGTCTCCAAGGAGCTGGAGGAATCGTCTCCTCTGGAATGCAAGCGCTTCCTGGGGCCCGTGCTGGGCGGCTGCCTGGGCCTGTTCGCTCTGTTCACCCCCCTGGCCTTCCTTGTCCTCCCCCAGCTGCTGTGGCGTGAGGCCCTGGAGCCCTGCGGCACGCCCTGCGAGGGTCTCTACGTCTCCCTGGCCTTCAAGCTCCTGGTGCTCCTCATCTCCTCCTGGGCGCTGTTCCTGCACCCGCCGCGCGCCACCCTGCCCCGCTTCTTCGTCTTCCGCTGCCTGCTCATGGTGCTGGTGTTCCTGTTCGTGGCGTCCTATTGGCTGTTCTACGGTGTGCGCGTGCTGGAGCCCCGGGAGAGGGACTACAGGGGCATCGTGGAGTATGCTGCATCACTGGTGGACGCGCTGCTCTTCATCCAGTACCTGGCCCTGGTGCTGCTGGAGGTCAGACACCTGCAGCCTGCCTTCTGCCTCAAGGTGGTGCGCACCACCGACGGAGCTAGTCGCTTCTACAACGTCGGCCACCTCAGGTCAGTGTGTTACGTGTTCGTCTGTGTGTGTGCACTGTGCTGTTCACGTAGCCTCATTGCGATGTTGA
The DNA here is from genome assembly GCF_057628025.1 of Oncorhynchus mykiss. Classification (NCBI taxonomy): domain Eukaryota; kingdom Metazoa; phylum Chordata; class Actinopteri; order Salmoniformes; family Salmonidae; genus Oncorhynchus; species Oncorhynchus mykiss. Next base: position 11,534,886 of record NC_143049.1, read on the forward strand.
TAGTATTGAAGATGCTTGTGTGTTCCAGTATCCAGAGGGCAGCAGTGTGGGTGCTGGATCAGTACTACAGGGACTTCCCAGTCTACAACCCTGCCCTGCTCAACCTGCCCAAGTCCATCCTCTCCAAGAAGATGTCTGGATTCAAAGTCTACTCACTGGACGGTAAACAGCATTCTACACCCCCCCCCCCCCCACCCCCCCCCCCCCCCCCTTATCTCTCTACCTTACAGTATCTTTCCATTCAGCTGTCCATCAATCCACCCATCTAGTCATTTGTCCACCCACTCATCCAACTGGCTGATGTATTGATCTACAGAGAACAGCACCAATAACTCCACCAGTCAGTCCCGGGCCATGATCGCTGCTGCGGCCCGCAGGAGAGACAACTCCCACAACGAGTACTACTACGAGGAGGCCGAGATGGACCGCAGGTGCCGCAAGCGCAAGGCCAGGTAAGACCGACAACATCCTGTCTCCCTATACATGTCTAATATGCTTTTTAAAGTGATTAGGGAAAGAAGAACCCTGTTAATGTCCCTGTTCTGTTTGTCTCCAGTCAGTCTTGTTGCTATGTACGTTGCTGGGGGATAACCAGTCCCTTTCATAGTGTATTTCAGGCACAGTTATGATGACTGATGCCACTGCCCATTGAGTTCTCCTGTATCATAGTGCTGTTGCTGATGGTAATAATAACACTAACACTGATCATAATGATTTATTGTGGCGCTGTCCAGGTTGGTAGTGGCGGTGGAAGAGGCCTTCACCCACATCAAGCGTCTCCAGGATGATGACCCCGCAGTCTCGTCCCACAAACACCCCCGTGAGGTGATGGACCCCCGGGAGGCGGCTCAGGCCATCTTCGCCCCCATGGCGCGGGCCATGCAGAAGTACCTGAGGACCACGCGCCAGCAGCCCTATCACAGCATGGAGAGCATCCTCACACACCTGCAGTTCTGTATCACCCACAACATGACCCCCAAGGTGAGCAGAATTGATCATGTTCTCTTGGAGTCTATAATATATCATGCTAAAATAGTGTGACTCTGGGTAAAATATTAGAACGGCTTTTGGGATAAATAGTAGGGCCGGGACGATACCAGTGTTGCAATTTATTTTTTTACCATGACAAAATTTAAAACGCGAAACAGTTTGGTTTTAAAAACCTGCTAAAAGTAAAATATTGTCTGCCACAGCTTGGAAAATAAATACATGTGACTGGATGACAGCATAATTGTATTTGTTTTCAAACATTAGGACTGTCCTAAAGAAGTCAAATCCGCTCTCCTTGCCACAATACTCAAGTGCATCGCTATACTGGTATCCTCCCAGCCCTAATAAATAGCATGCATTTGATCAGATCTTGAATTCAAATTCTAACTTGTACACAACTACTCATCTTCTCTGTACCCATTCACATGTCTTCCTCATTCAGGTTGATTTTGAAAGGCTGTATTTTATTTTGTCTGTCCAGGCATTCCTGGAGCGTTACGTGAGCCCAGGCCCTACCATGCAGTACCAGCGTGAGACTGGCAGGGGGCGCCAGTGGACTCTAGTGAGCGAGGAGCCGGTAACCTCTGCCCTGCGTCAGGGTCTGGTCTTCTCTCTGCGCCGCCTCGACTTCTCCCTTGTCGTCACAGTGCAGCCCCTCCCCTTCCTGCGTATCGGTGAGGAGTTTATCGACCCCAAGAGCCACAAGTTTGTGATGAGGCTGCAGTCGGAGACCTCTGTGTGAAGGGGGGTCAGTGGAGGCCCCTGATCCTACTGGGATACGCAGGGTGCTAGATCATCATGTACTCTCCTATTGAACCATTGTCATGGATGTTAACAGAATGGGATGAAGCTACGATCTTCCAAAGACAGAAAATGGATGCCTTGACCATGTTTTATGACACTGTAAAATTCCCTTACGGTGTTTCTTGTCTGTAGGCCAACTGTCTCCATCAGTTTCCAAAGGAACTACATTCCTGAGCTTGTTGTAACTGAGACTCTGTGTGTTGTAGAGTCTTATTTCATGTATATGTGGCTCTCATTTAATTTTACACTGGCCTTTTCTTTTTTACACAAAAGTTATCATGATTTGGTAACATTGAATGAGTAAATCATTCCTGCCTTGGGACAGCATTCTTACAATGTTTCTCAGACTGACTTTCCTGAATAACCTGTTGTTCCATGAAGCTGTTTTGAATGGACTTGCCTTGTCTCTATCCTGTGTCCACTGTCCTCCACCCATCTCACTCTGACCAGGGACATGTGATTGTATCCTCACTGCAAGTCGTCTGCTGTCATAGCAAATCACCAGATTGTGCCACATTTGTAAAACATTAAAACAAGCACAGTAACAGCCTTACCCATGTGTGAACTACGAAATGCTGGCCGGTGATCTCTGGCAAAGAACCACTTCTCTGACCACTAAACCTCTCGGTTCGAACCCAGATGTACTGTGACTGGCAGCTTAATGTTGCTACTTAGACAACAGTTTGGTGCAGTTCATCTTCTGAGCCACAATATGACTGCCAATCATTTCTATTCAAGCAGTTAGAACTCTAATACCGTACATTTCTGTGAGAACAACCAATGAAAGTTCACAACTGGTTTGACATAATTGATGATATCATCAATGCTAAAGAGTGTCATTCCAGTTTGTTTTTTTTATGCATGCTAGAATTCTGGGTTTAAATACATTTTCTATAAGGTTGTTTTAGTTTTCTATACATGTTTTTTATTAAGTTATAATTCAATTCAAACAAATGTTTTTACTTTTGGAAAAGTGGTGGTGTGTGTGTCTGTGTACAAAGATTTGAATGTTTCTTTATTGATAATAGTAGCTTGTATAGTGTGCTCGATGTTTTTACTCCTGTTCTCCCCGTCTCTGCTTTTCTCACATACACAAAGTTGTGATTGTATGAAGCCCTGTCTTTCATTCTCTGGTCCTGTTAGGAAAAACAATACTGTAAGCCTACTGACGAGAAGACGATTTTAAAACGTAATGGGCTCTTGAGTTTTCATTCAGAGAAAGATGTCGAATTGAAAAGTAATGCCGATGGAGTTTAAACTTCTCTTTCTTACCTAAAACACTTTCTACTCGTTCTTTTCTGGCTATTTGTTTTCCACAGCACCCCATTATTCAACATGACCCTCTAGTGACAACATGCTACCACCCTCGCTAGGAAGTCATTTCTTTCTTGGCCATGTTGTGTATGTGCAGTACCAGTCACAAGTTTTGTCACACCTACTCAGTTTGTCTTTATTTGTACTATTTTCTACATTGTAGAAAAATAGCGAAGACATCAAAACGATGAAATAACACATGGAATCATGTAGTAACCCCCCCAAAAAGTGTTAAACAAATCAAAATCTGTTTTATATTTGAGATTCTTCAAAGTAGCCACCCTTTTTGCCTTGATAACAGCTTTGCACACTCTTGGCATTCTCTCAACCAGCATGTACAACAGGGAAAGTAAATGTAATTTTATTAAACATTCTGGCTTGTAGAGACTATTGTGTCTTTTTTTTTAGGGCGACTTTGGTCACACTGCAAATCCATAGAGTAACCATGGTAACAGTCTGGTTAGTGAAGCATAAACGAAGAGAGGTGAACACCTGACACACTGCCAACTTGACGCACAGCCCGTCTACCTGCCTCTGCCGTAAACAGCGCTAGGAGCTGAATCTTTTTGCTTCAATACACTTCAATTGCACTTTTAAGTGGCACCAGTTCACTCTCATATTTCTAGTCATGAGATTACGAAAAGGAATTATTTCATAACATTAAGAAGCTTGTAGTTCAACGTTGATATTGTGAGGAACTGGTGAATCGAGGGATGAAGTTACCTGTCTGGGACCAGAACCAGTGGGAGGCAGCCTGGTTGGTGTTATGGGGATTTGGTAAGATTTGGGAATGGGTTTTCAACAACAAATATATGTATTTATATAGCTTTTATATCTGAGTGTGTATTTTTGTTGCATACCATGACACTTTGGAAAGGGAGTGGTGGTGACAAGTGCTGAACAACACTCACCATAGAAATCTGGTAGAGTAACATTCTTCTCTGGAAAACATTAGTAATGAGTACATTTTTGTAGCATGTATAGACCCATACCTGTGTTTAAAGTAGGCCTGCTTTGTGGTAAGTGCATGTATTTTCAGTGTGTTTGTGTATTAATGGCCTTAGCATGACTGCCAAACTGCGATGTGGTAAAGGAAAATGTCATAAACAGGAGAAGCAAGTTAAACAGCTTTGTGGCACATACTCTACCTCTGAGTCCCTGTGTGTATCTGTCTGTTTCCCACTCTCCCCTGTCTGTAAAATAGGTGTAATCATTAACTACAGACTGTCTATCCCCCCCAGACATTTCAAAGACATTTTTGCTCTTGTTTATTATGATTATGCATTACTCTTTCTCACACCCATTATCTCATCCTGTTTCTCCAACACACACAAACACACACACTCCTCTCTCTCTCTCATAAAGCAGTGTGTGTGAGGGGTGGGTTTGTGGAGCCTCCTCCATCCTTTGCATTGCGGTCCTTGACGGAGGGTGAGACGCGGCTGCCCTGTCAGTACCAGGTTCAGGAGGACGAGCAGGTAGTTCAGGTCAGCTGGATCAAGGAGCTACCTGATGGCACCAAGGAACAAATCACCACCGCCCACCGCACAGAGGGACACACAGGTTGGTATCACCATGCCCTCACCAACTCACACATCACGTAATCACTATCATGTTGTTTTCTTGCATTTGTCTACAATGACAGATGTTTACCAGAAACAAATCTGTCTGTCTCATTTTTGTATCAGAGTTTGGGCGGTACTCTGGGAGAGTGAGGTTTGAGAGCCGTCGCTCCATGGTGAACTCTGCTCTGCTCATCCTGACCACGGAGGAGTCTGATGAGGGGCAATACATCTGTCACATCAGCACATTCCCCTATGGGAACTTTGAGAGGAAGCTGTCACTCACTGTGTGGAGTAAGACACATTTCTTTAACCATCCTCCTTTTCATCCTAAATGTAAACCAAGTTACTATTTTCATTGTTATAATCATCATAGCCATTTCCACCGAAGGAACTCTCAGTTCTGACTAACCAAAGCCTTACTTAAAAACTATATTTAACTGTATAAAATGCAATCTAATATACCTCAGATTGACCGTGCCCCTCTACCTCCCTTCCCCCCAGCCTTCCCCATCTCCTCTCTGGACCCGGTGGTTCTGGAGGAGGGCCAGTCCTTCCACGTGGCTGCCTCCTGCCGCTCCTTGGCCCGCCCTCCACCCCGCCTGACCTGGGACACGGACCTTCCTGGCCAGGCCCAGAACCGCAGCTCCGAGGGCGGGGTCGTGTCCACTCACTTCTCCCTGCACCCCTTGAGGAGCATGAATGGCATGCGGTTGGACTGCTTGGTCTGGCACCCTGCTCTGGAACAACCCCGCAGGATCAGCAACCGCCTGGTGGTGCAATGTGAGTTTACCCTCAGCTATCACCATGGGAAGGTGGTAACTAGATGGCCACGCTAGGATGGATTAAAGTGACATTGTTTGTGTTGATAGTTCCCCCAGATGCATCTGTCACCGGCTTTGATGGCAACTGGTACATGGGACTGAAGGGAGCTGAACTCCGTTGTGAGTCTGGAGGAAACCCCAAACCAAAAAACTTCACCTGGACCAGGTATTACTCGTCTGTCTGGATGTCTGACTGACTGTCTTTGTTTCTGTCTATGTATTATTTGCCTAATGTAACACAATCTGCATTATAAAATATACTATACAAATACTGTCGTGAAAAATATACACACACACACACACAAAGAAGAGTATGTAAATTAGGAGGGTGCCTTTCTCTCCTTGTTCCATTCAAGAATAAATAAAAGACATCGTGTCCAGTTACAGAATAAGAAAACAGATTGGGAGAGAGACATTTTCGCATGAGTGAGGGAGCCAAGGAGGGAGGGGGAAAGAGTTGGAGGCGCATCTTAAGCACTTTATCAAATATCACTCTAATACGCAGTAAAACACAGGGTCTGCACATAATTTAAGATTCTTCTGCGAGCATTACAATAATGACAGAACACCCAATTAAATACTCACTATTGCAGTATGATAAAAATCCATGAATCTGTTTCTGCAGTAGTTAGATATAATTGAAGGAGATATACTTTTCCAAAAAAAGTATATTCAATGTCAGATGTAATCTCTGGCGTTGATTCCATTATGAAGGATTGGTTAGAAGGTTGGGCTGAGTGAGAACAGAAATGTGAGAAGCTTCTTGTTGGGGTGAGCAGTAAAATGGTAACCCGGCTAGGTACAGTGAAACTAGGGCAACATGAGCCCTCTCAGTGGACCTAGTTCCTGGTGGGGTCAGATACTTGTCTCTATTATAGTCCCTACTTCATAGTAGGCTCAAATCCCAGGCCAAGCGTCATTTCCTATTCAGATCAATAGGAGCAGCAATTAAACTGATTTTACAAGTGAATGCAAATGGTTGGTTTCCCTTTGTGTTCAACATGATACAACAAAAATGCATTTATCTAAAAACCAGTGTTGTGTTCGAGACCACCTAAAGCGAGACCGATTCAAGACCAAGACTGGAGCAAATCGAGTCCAAGTCAAGACCGACACTGGGAGGAGGACAAGGGGTCGTCTGAGACCGAGACTAGGAGGGGGACATGGGGTCGTCTGAGACCGAGTCAAAACCGACACTGGGAGGGGGACAAGGGGTTGTCTGAGACCGAGTCAAGACCGAGATCAGAAAAATGCGAGTCCAATTCAAGACCATGATTGTAATTTGTCAAATCACCACCATAATAAGAGTAAAAAATATCTAGTATTTCTGCGTTCATATTTCAGAACAACATATAGATTCTTTAGACATTCAGAATAGTGAAAAAATGTATTCTGAGGGAAAATATAGCCACTCTACAAATTATTACTAACCCAAACATAGTGGGGAACAATTGGCCTTCTACGCCTTCATAGAAGGGCTAAGGATTTATGAAATAATTATAATAATATAATTGTATTATTATTTTCAATAATGTTCTGATCTAATCTCTTCAGTTTGTGTTGGAAAGGGTTAACACTGAAGAGAAAAAAAAGATCCAATCAGGATTTTTCTTTGCAGGTCTCTTGGGAGATAAATCTAGCTAGCTAAATCAGCCACTGACTAGGCCATAAGAATAAACAGTAGATAAAGACATCTGCCATTCAACTGTATTAGGGCAACATTTTGTGGAGTGACAGTGGAACCAATCAATCACATTTTGACCGTTTTTACAAAAAACTTATGCCTTCTCTAACTAGTTTGTAGCGGCTGCAGCAGGTGTTATCAAAGAGGATGTTGTTGCTAATTTGGTAGCTTCTCCCTTTTCAAGAATAACTTTAAACAAGAAGTTAAGTTTCAAATGTTCATCTGGTGAGTGGAACTGGGTTTATTGCAGCGCACTTTGATGTTAGTCATCTCTTTGAAAATAGCTTGTGTGTGAAACATTGTTACATTTAAAGTGGAACTGAAAGCATTTTAGCATCATGACATTTTATTAAAATATGTTCATATACACTACCAGGAAGAATATCACACTTTTAAAAAATTTAGATATGGTAATTTTTTCGTTTTCATACATTCTTAGAATGTTTGGGAATTATGTATACTAAGGCATCTGAAAATTCTATAGCAATATAGAGAGGGAAGGCGGCCATGCGCTTGGACAATTAATTGACACTGCAGTAAATAACACTGAATAAAAACGCCTCTCTTGTCCAGGACCGGTGCTCTATAGCCAATCAGAGCTACAGTAGGCTTTTATACCACATGGGCCTGCCATCATTCACTTTGAACTGGACTGTGTGTTTACAGGCAGTCGCAACAGCGCGACTTTAGATCATTAGAATGCATTCGCCAAAAGCCACAATATACACCTGAAAGGATTTCTGCAAAAATGTAAACTCCATGAGTCCTCTTACATGTGGGAACTTTATAGTCCTATTGATCAAACAACCATGTAGGCGCTCTCTCTGTTATGCACATCAACAACTAATGCTAACAAGAGCAAGATGAGCTAAAATCTAATGAAGGAACATTAAAAACCTTGTCAAACTTTTTCAGCTAGTTGACCGTCAAAATTGCACTGATAAACGATGGAAAATTGTAGCCTCCTCGTCTTTCTGCAGCTTGCCTGCCAATGCATGCTTTACCCAAGCTAACTGGGTAAAGTTGGCTAGCTTGCTACTTCCAGACACAAATGAGAGAACAAATGACCATTTTACCCGCTAAAGAAGAGCTGGTTAGGCTGTTTACATGTTATCTAGAGCGTTCTTGACTAATTATTACTTTTTTTGCCTACATTTACTCACACCGGTCAAATTCAGGTGTTGCAAGTTCGTAAATTCATCAGTTGTTTTGTGCTCTCGCACACTCAAGACGAGAGTGCTCTGACATCGGAGTAGATAGCCAGAGTAAATTTGTGAACGAAAGAGATATGCTAACTGTATAATAGTCATTCAAGTTCTTGCTAGCTAACCAAATGACACCTGCATCTCTAGCTGTGTATAGTCACCGAAAAACAATGAGGGGGGAAAAGTCACTCCTCCAGGGCATGACATGACATGACATCCTCCTAGCAGCTAGCTATCTAGGTAACGTTAGGCTCCGGGTTTTTAGCTTGATACATAAATATATACACTAGCCTATTAGCCACATTATGACTGAATTGTGATCATTGCTCTTCCTAGTTTGATTGTCTTGACATTCCCATCCTTAGTTACGTTTCTCAGTTTTTGTCCAGAATATTGAGTCATTGAAACTGAAATGGTGCATCCCGAATGGTGGCAGCAAACGATGTACCAGGCCAGCTGTGATTTACAACCTGATAGCAATATTTTTTAGATGACAAAGAAGTATTGGTGAATTATATTAATCATGCGTTGAACTGCGTCCATCTATTCTGCCAACAATGCCTTAGTGTACATCATGGAACGTCGAGTCAAATATAACCTATTTTTAAAACTTCTTATAATGTTGATTTTGTAGCAAAAACTGGGAATGTTGTATGTTTGACTGATTATGATTGTCTGTTTGTTTCATATCTGCAAAGTAGTTAAAACGCTGTCAGTTCCACTGTAAACTTAAGGTCACTGGTTACTTTGTGTGCTAAACGTGAATTTCTTTGCAATGGGAAGTAGTAGTTGTACTTTTCGATTGGGAAATGCTTAATGGTTGTGATTTTGTATTCTGATTGGGACCTACTGGCTTATTATGTCTGAGTTTATGGACTGCTTATCCCAAACATCATGCTGTGTGTGACTGCTGTCTTTCTACCGGTCCTATGCAGTGATGTAGTGGTGACTGAAGAAGGTGGTGTAGTCTAATTTTGTCAAAAAAGTTCCCAAATGGCCCGCCCAGCAAAGTAATGACACCCTGTGTGAAACAATCCTGTTTTCTTTAATGAGTTTTCCTATAGATTTTCAGATGTACACTCTCGAAATCACACTTTTGTAATAGAAAATGGACAAGAATGTGATGATATAAGTCCACAAAAATGCTTAAACCACATCAGTCTGATTGGGTGGGCCTGTCAGGGCCTGGCTCCCCAGTGGGTGGGCCTGTGTCCAACGAGGCCCATCCATCCATGTACCCACGGTGTCTGCCTTCATGGACATAGCCATTGTTTCATGCAGTGAGTCTGCTATTCCATGAGTGATGATGAGTATGTTTTTATTTATTTAATGTGTACTAATCCTGAGTTAAGAACAAATTCTTATTTACAATGACAGTCTCGGAACAGTGGGTTAACTGCCTTGTTCAGGGGCAGAACGACAGATTTTTACGTTGTCAGCTCAGGGATTTGATCTAGCAACCTTTCAGCTACTAGCCCAATGATCTAACCACTATGCTACCTGCTGCCCCAGGTAGCATAGTGCAATGTTGAGTAGGTTACATGAGTACATTGTTGAGAGGATTAGTATTAATGTGGGCATTCCTGTTTTCTATTCTTTAATCCTCTGTATGTGTGTACACTTGTCTCCATCTGCAGGGATGGTAAGGCTCTGCCAGATGGCCTGACTGTGGATGGAGCAAGGCTTCTGTTTGGCCGAGCCCTGAGACAGAATGACACTGGAGTTTATGAATGTGTGGTGAACAACGGCGTTGGGAAAAGGAAAGTAGAATGTAACATCACAGTTACAGGTAAGCGGAAATAGACAAAGTTATTCCTGTATTTTGGGGAGATCTGAACAGAAAAACATGACACTGGTCACACTACACCAGATTGGTAATATTTGTAACATTGCTGCCCCCTTGTGATAATAATCTGAAATTACAGATCTCACTAAAGTTGAAAAAAAAACTGCATCCTATATACATGGCATTGCAATCGTTACCTTTGGTTGTTTGTGTTTACAATTTTGTGTGCATTCCCTCTTTCCTTCCCACTCCCTCACTCAGAGACATCTCGGAGTGTGCAGGAAGTGATCTTTGACACTCTAGTGATGATCATTATAGGTGTGGCTGCTGGGGTGTTGGTCATCGTCATGATCATCGTCATCATTTTAGTCAACCGATACCACAGACGCAAAAACAGCAAATTAGAGATGGCGCTTAGCAAAAGGATGTGAGTTGATTTCCATAATACTTTGAACCCCCCCCCCCTCACTATCCTTAAATGCTCATTTCTGAAATGCTCTCTTTCACAGGTTAGAAATCAACACTCTCTCCAGACAGGCCTCCTCCAGGAGACTCAACTCTGTCAGCACAGACCCCAGAGGACAGGTGCAGAGTACATTAAATTTGAACGCTTGTTTGCTCTTATTTTCAGTTATTAGTTATCGTCTACTTGTGAATGAGTGTCTGCCAGCAATAATTATTATCTTTCTCTACTTTTCACCCCACCCACAGAATGAAGACTGTACACTACTCAGACTAGACAGTGGAATGAAAAAAAGCCTAATGTCCCTTGAAGTGAGAGTTCATAAAAGCTTCAACAATATCATACTGATTTATTAATTGATGTTTAATCTGTGGATTATTGTGATCCCTCTCGTTAGGACCATCCCATCTACAAAGGCAGTCAATCCACCCTCGGTGGGAAGTGGGGGACGGTTCGAGAGGGTGATTTGGACTACCTAGGCCGCCCCATCCTGTACCAATCCAGCTGGCGCGAGTGCAGAGAGAGTATGAGGGGGGCTGAGATGGAGGGAGAAAGGGAAGAGCACAGACGAAGGGTGGAGTCGTACCTAAAGAGCAGCAATATGTCCCTGGTGTGTATTTGTGTCCGAGAGAGGAAGAGGATACGTGAACGTTTGAAAATGCAGACTAAGTTTACTCTGTAATAACTGAAAGGCCTATCTGTTTCTCTCAATGCCACACAATATGTGGCTCTCCATTTCTCAGGACTCTGGCCTTCCTTCCTCCCTTGTCCCCATGAAGCCCCAGGATCATGATGGCAGTGTGGGGCCCACAGACATCCCCCCAATGCTCAGCAACCTGGGTGGCCAGAGGGAAGGCATGACGGAAGGGGAAGACTGGAGCGACAGACAGGACGTGCTGGAGGTTGACGAGGCTGACTTTGACACCAGTTCATACCAGATCTCAGAGGCACTCTCCAACCACTTCCACTACAGCAACGGGTTCCTGCGGCCCAAACCACACTCCAACGCCATCCTCCTACACCCCAGAGGACAGAACATCTAGACGGGTGAAAGGAGTTTGTTGAAAAAGGAACTGCCCTCTGCTCCACCCTAACTCAATGGTCATGGAGGCCTGTTAAATTCCAGCATCACTTTGTCAACTGTAAACCTAGTATTGTCTAAGCACTTATCAGTTGTGCTTGTGCTGTCATTTTAGCTAACCTTATAGTTCTGATATACTAAATATACCCTACCCTTAATGTTATTTTCATGTTTCTTTCTATTTAAAAAAATCAAAAGGGCTGTTTGAGAGAATTCTCATGTTTATTCGTAAAAGCATGTCCACTGTTGTTTTTTTTCTCCAGAATTCTTAGTCTCTGGCAAAGTTCTAAAAAGACGATGGCGATCCGGCTCTTGATATCATTGTTCCTTTTAAAAGGTTACAAGCAGGAGGCTGTGAACCCTCCCTACAGTATATTAGCACCACTAGTGTAACACTTGTGGTAGGGTCGCACTGCTCTCACTTTACAGAATAGAAAGACAAAAGTAACACTGCTGCTTTCTGCAAGTGTCTTGACTGTCTTCTCATAAACTCTGTTCTCAGTCATTAGAAAACATTTGTCAATAGCTAGGTTTCCATCCAATTGGCGATTCATGTGAATATTCTAGAATCCCCATAAAATATTTGTATTTCCAACCAGTGTTTACCCCAAACTGACTTGTTTTCATGTACTGAATAAAGTTCAATGCTTTTCCCATCACATTTTCAACTACCGATAGTTTGGTCACAAAAACAGTTGCGTTATATAGCAAATATGCCTACTCTGGTCGTGGCATGTGCGCTATAGCCAACAGCTCACATACAGTACGGGTAGGGTTAGTCTACATGATGAGATTATGAATATTTTTATTTGTCAAGCACGGCAGTCAAGCGTTGATCATGTCACCAGAATAAGACCCTCGATATTTATTGGAAAGGAGCATCAAGATCACCGTGCACTTTCATCACCTTCCCACTGGGCATAGACAATTTCAACGTCTAGTTTATATTTACATTTGGTTGATGTCAACTACTGTGAAATGTCACCATGTCATTAGATTTAGGTTAAAAGTTGGATGAAAAATACCATTTCCTTACAGTTAAGACTTTTGGCAAATCCAATCAGTTTTCCAGGTTGATTCAACGTCATCAGATTACATTTTTGTTGTTGAAATAACATGGAAACAATGATGCAACTAGTTTTTGCCTATTGGGCTGTGAAGTTTATAACTGAATCTGTAGCCTAATAAACCATGGTTTCCCAAGTCGTATGGGAGGACCACCCACAATATAATTGTGACTCCAAGTTTACTTTGATATGGTTATTATATAAATATTTGCGCATAAAGGTGTTTCCACTGTCATTTCTCACATAATACATTTTACAGACACAAAAAGGTAGAACAAACAAATTATCTGTCAGAATTTATGAAATTGCACTGAAACATCACAGCTGTGATTTTGTTTTAATATGGTATGACTTTCCTCGCATAAAAACTGGATGGAAACGTGGTTAATGAGGTTGTTTCATAATGTGTGGGGCGGGCCCCAGCTGGTTTCTCTAGAATGTTCTTAATTGTCTCGTCATGGTGATAACCATCAGTAGACTGTTGGCTTTGCTCTGAGACCCCTGTGTACTCGCTGGTGTGTGCGGAGATTACTCTGCTGAGCAAAACACCTCCCACACGTCACACAGTTGTACGGTTTCTCTCCCGTATGAATCCGTTGATGCATCTCCAAGTGGCTGACCCAGTCAAAGCTCTTTCCGCAGTAGGTACAAACAAACCGCTTCTCTCCTGCTGGGGTTCCCTGTGGGGCTACTTTTGGGGAGTTGAAACCATTTGGGGCAAACGAGAATACATTGTTTAGCCAAACGTTGGAATATGCTCCACTCTCATTGGCTCGCGTTTGTTTGTCTGATGGCACTCTAGTAGTAGTTCCATCCTCCCTTCTCTCTGGGTGCATAGTTTGCTCTCTGTGCTGACCTGGTTGTGCATGAACCAAATCTGTAGAGGTCCTACTTCGGTCATTCCAAACAGACTGTGCTCGCATCTCTTCTTTCATTAGTCTGTTTATGTACCCCATCTCTGATGATGGATCGCTATCCAGACCCTCCACAGCACTTTGAATAAGCTGTATGTCTGTATTGAGATCCTGTCTATATTGTTCTGTACCATATGAGCAATCTGGACCCTCAGAGTCACAGTTAATCTCTGATACAGACGCCCACAGCTGACTCTCTCGGTCATCCATGGCAAACTCAGTTTCCTGATGATCTGATCTCTCTGTGCCATGTTCACTTCCTGATGTATGTAGTGAAATAATGTCATACTCCTCCTCTTGCTCGGTCTTCACCACTAATTCTAGTCCACTACCCTTCTCCTCTCGCTGGCCAGACCTGTACTGTTCATTAAGCCCCACTACTGATTCTTTAGGTGGCTGTGGTCTATTTTGATCCCGTTGGTCATCTTTAGGTGTGAACACTTTGTCTCTCGCGGTCTGCTCAAATGAAGTCCTTTCACCAGCATCCTTATCAGACCCCTTGGACCCTAGGAAAGGTTTAAATGAACTGTCAGTAAATGTCAAAAACAATGTAAAAGTTCAGAGAGCACTGAACAATTGAACAAGGTCAACAACTGAAATCAATTATCTACACTAGCTAGGCATAAATGTCAGTCATATTGTTAATACTATCTTTTTGAAGAATTTACCCTTTAGTAGAGATGGACAGCAACACATTTCAGATAGGTCTACTCAAATGCACCTTTCAAGTGCTAGTCTGAACTAGGAAAGTCGGAAATGTCCACCTTGCTAACTGGTAGTAGTAACGCATCATCAAGTTGGAAATTTCCGAGTTTCCTAGTTCCGACTAGCATTTGAACACGGCATACCTGAACCAGTACCTGGGCTTGGGGATAAGCTTAATATAACGACCTTTCCTCTGACGCCCAGGATCCTTCAATTCAAATGCCGCGTTCACATTCTAATCGGAAGTAGGAAACGCGGACATTTCCGAATTGCTGATTCGTTGAACGCGGCACTTGTATCGCTACAACAGTTAGCATGTCGGAAATGTCAAAGTTTTCTTTTTCAGACTTGCAATAGAACGAGGCAAAAGTCCCATTAACCAGCTCTGCGAACGTTACGTCAAAATAGGTTCTGTACTCACCAAAATATGGAATTTCGCAGAGCAACTAATTATTACTGCCGTTACGCACGGTATGTACTTCCAATAAAATCTATGACCTTTCGGAATATTGTAATGCTGGTGGATCAGCATGCGACAGTAGTAATGAGTTATTTTATTGGAGGTGGTTTTGGCGCATGCGGTCTTATTTACCTTTTTTGGGAGTACATACCGTGCGTAAGGCAGTAATGACTGTAGTTGCTCTGCATAACTCCATGTGTTTTTTTTTTTTACATTATAACGTTTATATAGCTGGTTAATGGGTCTTTAAATTGAAGGATCCTGGGCGTCAGAGTGCTCGTCATATGTATCGTCTCCTCAAGCCCATGTACTGGTTCATTCTAAACACAGCTAGCTAGTACAGTCTTAGCAATATAATACATGGATTTTATTTCTATGAGTATAGTAAACACGATCTGGCTCACCCTGCTCTGTTCTGCTGGAAGACAAAGAGCATGTTGAAGAACAGCCTGCTTCTCGCGCTTTGGACGTCGTCCTTTGCCGTTCGTTCTCCACAAACAATAATTTTCTTTTTAACGCTTCGATTTCATTTTCTCTTCGACACATTTCCAAGCGTAAAACAGTAAAACCATCATCGAACATTTTACTTATTTCTGCCACCGCAGCTTTGGCTAACACATCCATAACCGAGGTTATTTTGGTCTGAAAGGTAACACAATTGGTTATATTCTCCTGGAACAACATTTTATCTGACTAGTGTTATGTTTCTAAAGATAATGTTCAGTCGGAAAAGACAATACAATAGCAAACTACCAGAGACGGAAGAGGAAGCGACTCGCTGTTTTTTTTCCTGTTTCCATGGAAGTCAGACCCAGCTGCTATTGCATTGGTGTCTATGGGAGACACACCCAGTTAAGTATACTTTTTGGGAAGGTAAACTGCCTGAGTTAACTGTTAACCACTTTTGCTAGCTACCACTGATGGGTCTTTACTTCCGCGACAACAAAGGATGGGAGAAGCGCGTGGTCATATGATCATTAAAGAGTCCTACGGTGTCCGTAGAGGACATAAACAGACCGCCTGCTCACCTGTCTTTTCTGAAGCCAGATACATGGCACAGGCACGCAATACTGTGTCTTGCTGCTCTGGACACCGAACACGCATCTTAAACACGCAAACACACACACATATATATATATATATATATAACTAATATATATTATATATATTAGTTAGTTGTTCCACATTAGTTGTTCCACGATTTATTGGGTAAGTTTGCGTCCCTGTTAATGTCTCTCGGGGATTAAAAATATATATATTTGCCTAGGCAAGTCAGTTAAGAAAAATTCTTAATTACAATGACGACCAAATCCGGACGACGCTGGGCCAACCGTGCGCCGCCCTATGGTACTCCCAATCACGGCAGATGTGATGCAACATCGAACCAGTGACACCTCTTGCACGGAGATGCAGTGTCTTAGATTCCTGCGCCACTCGGGAGCCCAAGACTTAATATTATGCCCATTCAATGTACATGTCAATTATTCTGGGTAGCCCAACTTGATTGTGCCTTTTGATTCCTTTCAACTCTGATTTAATCCCTGTGCTGTTTTTACAATATATTATTCGATTGGCACAATATATTCTAGTCTGGCAGTGGTTTATCTATGTAATGTAATTACATTGTATGTACATTAATGGGCTGTACTGTAGTAATGCACAGGGAACAGACTACAGTACTATTGTCTCCTGAACCAATCTAACATCATCACCAATTCAGACTGGTTTTCTGTCCAGAACAACATTGGTGCATTATACTATGATTCTGGACTGATGTCATTCATTTATTGAGCAAGTTATCTAAAGCACACACCTGCTACTCAACCAAACTATACAGACAACAATCTTTATCTGAGTTGAGTGAACCTTTTTCACTGTTACTGCTCACTTTTTCAGAGAAAGGCTCAAACACAGGGATAGCTTTTTTTGTGTTTTATTTAACTAGGCAAGTCAGTTAAGAACAAATTCTTATTTACAATGACAGCCAAGGAACAGTGGGTTAACTGCCTTGTTCAGGGGCAGAACAACAGATTTTTTACTTCAGGGATGTGATCCAGCAACCTTTCAGTTACTGACCAAACACTCTAACCACTGGGCTACTGGGCTACCTGCAGTTTGTATGTTTTACACGGACTGTTTAAATAATGAACCTGGAATGTCTTGCCAGTGTGTTTTATGTTTATCCTAGATGTACTGTAAAAGGCCCGGACCCTCTCTGTGCTGTGTGAATACACAGGTTGGCATTTTTGGGATGACTTGTGTACTGGAGGCAGCTCTGCAGGGTAGTCACTAGCTGGCACAGCCACAATGTCATAAAATCGGATTTTAAACCTAACCTTAACCGAACTGCTAACCTTATGCTTAACCTTAAGGTTAAGCAAAAAAAAGCATATTTTTGTTTTCATTATTTTTTTACAATGTATAGCCAGTTTTGACTTTGTTGCTGGCTCATTAGTAGAAATCACCCAGCTCGGCCTCTAGGACAAGATACATCCCAATAAACGTAAACTTTCTGCGCACATGTGACCTAACAGTCAGTAGACTTCTCTTCCACCAGAGATAAAGGCACTGACTTTGCTCCATCCTCATGGGGCCCGGGATCAGCAAGCCGCACCAGGGAGGCTCTACTCCAACTACCAGCGACAGCATGGAGAACAGACTCCTGCTCCAGGCCTCTGTGCTGCCTAAGGCCCTCTCTGTGACCTCATGTGCATCACTGCCCTCCTCCTGCCAGTCTCTCCAGCCCTGCAGGCTAACCTCAACCACATCCTCCTCTCCCCCACCTCTCCACTCCTAAGCACAGAGAACCAATTCTTAAAGAGAGGTTCACTCCTCTTCACTCATTCCTCCTCTCTTCCCTCTCGGTCCTTTGTCCTCTTCATCCCTTTCACTCTCTAGTGGTGTCCTGCCTCCTACTGGCCTTCCTCCTCCTCCTGTTCTGGATGAATACTGGGAGGATGAGGAAGGCGGTCTGCCTGTAAGGACATGCTGCGGCAGGGTAGCCTAGTGGTTAGAGCGTTGGACTAGTAACTGGAATGTTGCAAGTTCAAACCCCCGAGCTGACAAGGTACAAATCTGTCGTTCTGCCCCTGAACAGGCAGTTAACCCACTATTCCGTCATTGAAAATAAGAATTTGTTCTTAACTGACTTGCCTGGTTAAATAAAGGTAAAAAAATAAAAAATAAATGCTGTCTTACTCTGAAGAGATTTGTGTGGTATGTGGCCCCATAAGCCCATCCCTTTCTTTCAGTCTGTTTTTGTTTGTGGTGTCCATTCCAATACAGTCAATCTTTGAAATAAAATACATTTGTGATTCTCAATTTATTGGTTAAGTGATTCTGAGTCCATATGTTTCTCTGACAATGTAAGTTAATGGCAGTATACAGAATGTGTTCTCCTTCTTCCTCATGACATGTCAGGATTCTGACCAGGACAGTCTCATGGCTGAGGAGATTGAGGTGTCCACAGAGATGCATGTTCTGGACAAGGTATTGGATGAAGAGGAGCTGGACCAAAACATGTCAATTGTGGAACAGGAGTTTGGTGAGATAGAGAGGGGAAAAGATGAACTGAAAGACAAAAAGGTGAGGGAGGAGATTCTGCATTTAATCTCTCACAAAAAACATCAAGTTGAATCTCAAAACCTTTCTCTCTCCCCTTTACTGCTCTCGCTTTCTACCCCTCTATTCCTTTTCCTCACCCTTTCCCTTCCATCATCAGTACATGGTAAAGGTTCTGCCAGATGGCCTGACTGTGGATGGAGCAAGGCTTCTGTTTGGCCGAGCCCCGAAACAGAATGACGCTGGAGTTTATGAATATGTGGTGAACAACGGCGTTGGGACAAGGAAAGTAGAACATAACATCACAGTTACAGGTAAGGGGCAATGGGCAAAGTTACTCCTGTATTTTGCTAAGATCTGAACAGAAAAACAAAACACTGGTCACATGTCTTATTTATTTTACTGCTGCTCTTTAATTATTTGTTACTTTTATTTATTTTTCTTAACTGCATTGTTGGTTAAGGGCTTGTAAGTAAGCGTTTCACTGTAAGGTGAAACCTGTTGTATTGGCGCATGTGATCATTATTTTTTTATTTGATGCCTGATTAGTAATATTTGTAATATTGCTGCCCACTTGTGATAATAACCTGAAATACAGAGATCACTAAAGTTGCAACAAACCTGCATCCTATATACAGTAGGGCCCTTTGTTGTCCTTTGACAGCTCTTTGGTCTTGGCCATAGTGGAGTTTGGAGTGTGACTGTTTGAGGTTGTGGACAGGTGTCTTTTATACTGATAACAAGTTCAAACAGGTGCCATTAATACAGGTGGAGGACAGAGGAGCCTCGTAAAGAAGAAGTTACAGGTCTGTGAGAGCCAGAAATCTTGCTTGTTTGTAGGTGACCAAATACTTATTTTCCACCATAATTTGCAAATAAATTCATTAAAAATCCCACATTGTGATTTTCTGGATATTTTTTTTCTCATTTTGTCTGTCAAAGTTGATGAAAATTACAGGCCTCTCTCATCTTTTTAAGTGGGAGAACTTGCACAATTGGTGGCTGACTAAATACTTTTTTGCCCCACTGTACATGGCACTGCAATCGCTACCTTTGGTGGTATGTGTTCACAATTTTGTGTGCATTCCCTCTTTCCTTTCCACTCCCTCACTTAGAGACATCTCGGAGTGTGCAGGAAGTGATCTTTGACACTCTAGTGATAATCATTATAGGTGTGGCTGCTGGGGTGTTGGTCATCGTCATTATTATCTTAGTTAACTAATACCATAGACGCAATAACAGGACATTAGAGATGGAGCTTCATGAGTTGATTTCCACAATACTTGGAACCCCCTTTCCCTATCCTTAAATCCTCCTTAGTTTCTAAAAAGCTCTTTCATAGGTTAGAAATCAACACTCTCCAGACAGGCCTCCTCCACAAGACTCAACTCTTTCAGCACAGATCCCAGACGACAGGTAGAGTACTTTCAATTCAAACACTTGTTACTCGTATTTTCAGTCATCTCTCATTTTCTTAGAGGGGTCTTTTTCAGTTGTTAGTTATCATCTACTTGAATTTTTTAAAATATTTTTTATTTATTTCACCTTTATTTAACCAGGTAGGCAAGTTGAGAACAAGTTCTCATTTACAATTGCAACCTGGCCAAGATAAAGCAAAGCAGTTCGACAGATACAACGACACAGAGTTACACATGGAGTAAAACAAACATACAGTCAATAATACAGTATAAACAAATCTATATACGATGTGAGCAAATGAGGTGAGAAGGGAGGTAAAGGCAAAAAAAAGGCCATGGTGGCAAAGTAAATACAATATAGCAAGTAAAACACTGGAATGGTAGATTTGCAATGGAAGAATGTGCAAAGTAGAAATAAAAATAATGGGGTGCAAAGGAGCAAGATAAATTAATTAATTAAAATACAGTAGGGAAAGAGGTAGTTGTTTGGGCTAAATTATAGGTGGGCTATGTACAGGTGCAGTAATCTGTGAGCTGCTCTGACAGTTGGTTCTTAAAGCTAGTGAGGGAGATAAGTGTTTCCAGTTTCAGAGATTTTTGTAGTTCGTTCCAGTCATTGGCAGCAGAGAACTGGAAGGAGAGGCGGCCAAAGAAATAATTGGTTTTGGGGGTGACTAGAGAGATATACCTGCTGGAGCGTGTACTACAGGTGGGAGATGCTATGGTGACCAGCGAGCTGAGATAAGTAGGGACTTTACCTAGCAGGGTCTTGTAGATGACATGGAGCCAGTGGGTTTGGCGACGAGTATGAAGCGAGGGCCAGCCAACGAGAGCGTACAGGTCGCAATGGTGGGTAGTATATGGGGCTTTGGTGACAAAACGGATTGCACTGTGATAGACTGCATCCAATTTGTTGAGTAGGGTATTGGAGGCTATTCGAGGATTGGTAGGATGGTCAGTTTTACAAGGGTATGTTTGGCAGCATGAGTGAAGGATGCTTTGTTGCGAAATAGGAAGCCAATTCTAAATTTAACTTTGGATTGGAGATGTTTGATATGGGTCTGGAAGGAGAGTTTACAGTCTAACCAGACACCTAAGTATTTGTAGTTGTCCACGTATTCTAAGTCAGAGCCGTCCAGAGTAGTGATGTTGGACAGACGGGTAGGTGCAGGTAGAGATCGGTTGAAGAGCATGCATTTAGTTTTACTTGTATTTAAGAGCAATTGGAGGCCACGGAAGGAGAGTTGTATGGCATTGAAGCTTGCCTGGAGGGTTGTTAACACAGTGTCCAAAGAAGGGCCAGAAGTATACAGAATGGTGTCGTCTGCGTAGAGGTGGATCAGAGACTCACCAGCAGCAAGAGCGACCTCATTGATGTATACAGAGAAGAGAGTCGGTCCAAGAATTGAACCCTGTGGCACCCCCATAGAGATTGCCAGAGGTCCGGACAGCAGACCCTCCGATTTGACACACTGAACTCTATCAGAGAAGTAGTTGGTGAACCAGGCGAGGCAATCATTTGAGAAACCAAGGCTGTCGAGTCTGCCGAATGAGTGTCTGCCAGCAATCATTTTTGTATTTTTACTTGTCACCCCATGCACAGAATGAAGACTGTACACTTCTCAGACTAGACAGTAGAATGAAAAAAAAAAGCCTAATGTCCCTTGAGGTGAGAGTTCATAAAAGCGTCAACAATATTGTACATTTACAACATTATGTACAGTATCATACTGAGGCACTCCCCAACCACAACAATGGGTTTCTGCGGCCAAAACCACACTCCAACAACATTCTCCTACACCCCGGAGGACAGAATATCTAGACAGGGGTGAAAGAAGTTGGTTGAAAAGGGAACTGCCCTCAGCTCTACCCTAACCCAATGGTCATGGAGGCCTGCTACTCACTCCTGTGAACTGAACTTGGATACAGTTGGACTTCAGTGAGTGTTTGGCAACCTCATGTTCACATTAATTGCCATTTTTAGGTTTACTTTGTCCTTTTTTTTTCTTTCTTGTATACAGTGCCTTCAGAAAGTATTCACACCCCTTGATTTGTTGTGTTATAGGGTTATTACAAATGGATTCAATTTAGATTTTTTTTGTCACTGGCCTACAGACAATATCCCATGTCAAAGTAGAATTATGTTTTTTGATAACAAATTTATTCTAATTAAAAGCTTAAATGTCTTGAGTGAAAAAGGTTTCAACACCTTGTTATAGCGAGGCTAAATAAGTTCAGGACAAAAAATCTGCTTAACAACTCACATACGTTGCATGGACTCTGTGTGTAACACTGTGGTTTTTGAATGACTACCTCATGCCAGTACCCCACACAATTATATAAGGTTCCTCAGTCTAGCAGTGAATTTCAAACACAGATTCAACCACAAATACCAGGGAGATTTTGAAAAGCCTCTCAAAGAAGGGCATAAATATAAAATGTATTGTTCATTCACCCTCTAAATACACGTCTCAAGGCTTAAAAATCCTTCTTTAACCTGTCTCTTTAACAAGTGACATCAATAAGGGATCGTAGCTTTCATCTGTATTCACCTGGTCAGTCTGTCATGTTCTATAGTTGCCATGGTGCCCTAGCCTCACCAGTCCAGGTGAAGCTGGTTGAGAGAATGCCAAGAGTGTGCAAAGCTGTCAAGGCAAAGGCTGGCTACTTTGAAGATTCTCAAATATAAAACATTTTGATTTAACACTTTTTTGGTTACTACATGATTCCATGTGTTATTTCATAGTTTTGATGTCTCACTATTATTTTACAATGTAGAAAATAATAAACCCTGGAATGAGTAGGCGTGTCCAAACTTGTGACTGGTACTGTATATCTTGTGTTTTAGGGCCACGAATTTGCAGATTTACTGACAGGTTAACAATTTTTTGTTTGGCTTTCTAGCCAGCTGGCTAATATTTTTGTTTGAAAAATGCATCTGGACACATTACCAGCTTTTTTGTTTCTCCTGGCTGCCAATTCCCGATCTTCTGAGAACAATTTTTAGGAGTCGCCTGAAGCGTGAGAGGAATGGGAGATGCAGGAATATATTAGTGCTAAGACAGAGCGCTCGTAGTGAGGACGACTGGCTACTATTCTGAACTTTGTGTGGTGTACTTTCTGGTGTCCAGAGCTGCTGAGGCATCACCCAAGTGGGTGCTCCACAGACTGGAAGAGAAGACGACCCGTGGCTATAAGAGTCAGACTGGTTCCCAGATGTGCCCTCTACAAGATCACCAACAGACTCCATCACCATCCTCTGAACAGCTCTCTCCGCTCAAGCCATGAACTGACCCTCTCCATCTTCAGAGGATGCAGCTTTCAAAGACTTGGCCTCTATTGGTTCACCTATCATGCGTGTTTTTTTTGTTGCTCTTGAAGCACTGAGATTCTATGAAAAGCGCTATAGAAATGGTATAAAGTATTATTATTATTATGGAAAGAGCAGGTGTTAATGTTTTGTATTCTCAGTGTATTTCAACAACAACAAGGGCTCAAAGTTCAGAGAATGTTCATGTTTATTCATAAAAATGTATGCATTGATAAAAGCACGTGCATTGTATTTTCTCTCCAGATGTGTTGTCTCTGGCATAGTCCTACAAAAACTTAAAAGATGACGGAGATCCACCTCTTGATAACTGTTCCTTTTAAAATATACAAGCAGGAGGATGTAAACCTGTAACTTTAACTCCCTACAGTATATTAGCACCACTAGTGTAACAGTTGTGGTAGGGTCACACTGCTCTAACTTTACAGAATAGGAAGACAAAAGTAGCATCCTGTGGCTTTTTGCCCGAGTGTCTTGACTGTCTTCTCAGGAACTCTCTGTTCTCAGTCATTAGAAAAAGTTTATATTAATGAGGTTGTGTTTCATAATGTGTGGGACGGGCCCCAGCTGGTTTCTCTAGAATGTTCTTAGTCGTCTCGTCATTGTGATTACTTTTCGTTTGCTTTGTTCTGAGGCCCCGGTGTACTCGCTGATGTGTGCGGAGATTACTCTGCTGAGCAAAACACCTCCCACATGTCACACAGTTGTACGGTTTCTCTCCTGTATGAATCCGTTGATGCATCTCCAAGTGACTGACCCTGTCAAAGCTCTTTCCGCAAAAGTTGCAAACAAACCACTTCTCTCTTGCTGGGGTACTCCTTGAGGCTACCTTTGCTGAGTTGAAACCATTTGGGGTAAGCGAGAATACATTGTTTAGCCAAACGTTGGAATATGCTGTACCCTCATTGGTTCGTGTTTGTTTGTCTGACGGCACTCTGGTAGTTGTCCCATCCTCCCTTCTCTCTGGGTGCATAGTTTGCTCTCTGTGCTGACCTGGTTGTGCCTGAACCAAATCTATAGGGGTCCTTCTTTGGTCATTCCAACCAGACTGTGCTCGCATCTCTTCTTTCATTAGTCTGTTTATGTACCCCATCTCTGATGATGGATCGCTATCCAGACCCTCCACAGCACTTTGAATAAGCTGTATGTCTGTATTGAGATCCTGTCTATATTGTTCTGTACCATATGAGCAATCAGGACCCTCAGAGTCACAGTTGATCTCTGATACAGACGCCCACAGATGACTCTCTCTGCGATCCATGGCAAACTCAGTTTCCTGATGATTTGATAGCTCTGTGCCATGTTCACTTCCTGATGTATGTAGTGAAATAACGTCATACTCCTCCTCGTGCTCTGTCTTCACAAACTCTAGTGCACTACCCTTCTCTCGCTGGCCAGACCTGTACTGTTCATTGAGCCCCTCTACTGATTCTGCAGGTGGCTGTGGTCTATTTTGATCCAGTTGTTTGTCTTTAGGTGTGATCGCTTTGTCCCTGGCGGTCTGCTCAAATGAAGTCCTTTCACCAGCATCCTCATCAGACCCCTTGGACCCTGAAAGGGAAGGTTTAACTGAACTGTCAGTAGCTATATGTCATAAGCACTATAAAACAAAGTTGAGAGTGTACTGGACAACTTAACAAAGGTCAACAATAGAACTGAAACCCATTTTCTACACTTGTCTGGGAACCTGACCTCGAATTGCATTGAATTCTATGTTGGGCAGAAATGAGTGTTTGAATCTGGAAAGTTTCCCTTCACAACCTCTCCAAGTCAGAATGTTGAATAAAATTAATTTTGAACTTGTTGATATTTGTCTGTGCGGTTGCTCCTTTTGGAGGTAGGTATGTGAGGCAATATATCCACAGGAAAGTATAATTACATCAACTTTTCTAAAGCACTGGCAGTGCTTTCGGATATCTATCACCTGAAGCATGTGCACAAGATAATAAAATACATTCATGAGATGCATGCATACTTGCCGAGCTCGTGCTTACATGGTTATGTGCATGCTTCAGGTGATAGAAATCTGAACCCACTACCAGAGCTTTGTAAAGTTGATGTAATCATAATTTTCTGTGGATATATTGTCACATTCCTAACGCCAAAAAGACCAACTGCACGGACAACCGATAAAGTAGGTTAAAATGTAATTGTATTCAAGGTCGTGAGAGGAAACTGCCCTGACTCAAAAACTAATTTCTGCCCAACAGAATTCAATGCAATTCAACGTTGGGTTTCCTGGCAATATGTACACTAGATAGGCATTGAACTAAATTATTGTCAGTTATGTTGTTAATACTGTATTTGATATGTTCTTGAAGAATTGACCCGAGTTGAGATGGACACTGGACAACAACACACTGTAGGTAAGTCAACCTAGTTAGCTAGTACAGTAAGCAAGCACGCGCAAGCTTACCCTGTTCTGTCCTTCTGGAAGACGAAGAGCATGTGAAAGAATTGCCTGCTTCTCGCTGTTTTGAACTCGTCGCTTGCCGTTCGTTCTCCATGAATAATTTTCTTTTCAAGGCTTCAATTTCATTTTCTCTGTGGCACATTTCCAAGCGTAACACAGCAAACCCATCATCGAACAATTTACTTATTTCGGTCACTGCAGCTTTGGCCAACACATCCATAACGGATGATAATTTGGTCTGAAAAGTAACACAGTTGGTCATATTCTCCTGGAACAACATTTTATCGGACCAGTGTTATGTTTCTAAAGATAATGTTCAGTAGGAAAAGACAATGGTCGGATAGCTATCGCTGATGGATTTTACTTCCGCGAAAACAAACTGAGGGGAGGAGCGGATATACTTTTAAGGAATCGTAATAATACCAGCGATAATAGAGAAAGGAGGAGATGGGAATCTCATTTGAAAATGAATGGAGGCAGACTGTCGCCCAATCGAGTTTAAGTTGTCATTCTGCGTCATGTGGTTGCTAAACTCATCGTCACGTTCCATTCTCAAAGTCAGGGTATGAGTCGAGAAACTTGCCTATTTTCCTTGAAAGTACACAGTGTCCCGATTCCAAAGCTATACGATATTACAGATAATAAGTAAATTATCTCACGTCTCCGATTTGTTATTGATATCGTAGTTCTTGTTTACAAAATTCATGCTAATGTTGGGTTTTTGAGCTAGCGCCCAATTGACTCCCATTCACTCCTTGTAGGAGAGCTCGTGTTGTCCCAGAATCACCCAGAATGCCCCGCGCTGCCGTTAATTGATTACAAAGGAGTTTCTTATCTCCTCAAAAAGTATATCTGTTAACACACGGTGTACGTTGGCAATGGGCCGCACGGCGTATTCTGGGTAAACTCCGAAAAGGAAATAGCTCCTTTTTATTATTTATTTTTTATTAACAGTAACATGCAAAACATAAAGTAAAATAAAACTAATCCAAAAATAAAATTAAAATAATCCACATTATATCAATTCAAATACAGACATATAGCGAATACATTTTTTTGACATTTTGTTTTGTATACGTTTTAAAGACTCTAAATAGTTTTCCAAATCAGATTTAAAAAAATAAGAAAAGGGGCTTTTTCTTCCTAAATTTTGATTTGTGTACGAAATGTTTTCCTAATAAAATAAAGAGATGTATGACATCCTCACGTTCAATTGTGGAATCAGTGTAGTAAAATAATATGTCAAACTTAAACATTTCTATGGTTGTATGCAATTTGAGGCCAAGATATAGTTTTACATCAGTCCAGAACACTTCACTATATAAACAATGACAGAATAAGTGTTCAATAGATTCAGTTTCTAGTTCACAAAAACTGCATTCACTGGTAACATCAGGTATATATTTAGAAATCAAGCTATTACACGGATATAATCTATGGATAATCTTAAAGGAGATCTCCTTTACTTTATTGGTCACCATAAATGTGTGTGGAGTGAGCCAAGCACGGTGCCAGTTTACATCAAACGATGAAGCCCAGCAAAATATCGCAGAGGGAATAGACTTCCCGTAGAAAATATCCCTTAATAAACGATTGTTGAATTTCATATCTAGTAGACCAATGCCATTCACCTGGATATCGCTTACAATCGGAGATATTCCAAAATATGCATTATTCTGAAGTAAAGTTTTTATCCCACTAGGTATAGTTTTAATAACAGTGTCATATTCCTTGCTTGAAACCTCAAAGTTTTATCTTTCCATAAATTCTTTCAGTGTAAATAGATTCCCTCTAATATTAACTAATTGGCTGACAAGGACAATGTTTTTCGAGGACCATTTATGGTTAAACAACATCTTGTTTCTATGTAATATCGACCCATTGTTCCATATAAAACATTTATGAGGTGAGAAGTTGTGTTTATACAACAAAGCCCAGCACATTAAAGCCTACTTGTGAAAAGCTGCCAGTTTCACAGGAAGTTTATCCACAATATATGGACATCGTAGTAAAAAATTAAGCCCTCCGAACTTCTGAAAAACAAAATGAGGTATAATATTCCAGAAACTATTAGGATTTTTTATGTACCTTTTAATCCAGTTGACATTTGATATCTGATTGAAGAGAGTGAAGTCTAAGACATTTAGACCGCCATCACAAACCCTGTTGGTGATAGCATCTATTTTTATCTTATGTGGCTTGTTTTTCCATATGAAGTTGTACAAAAGCCTATCTAAAGTACAGCAAGTGGATTTGGGAATGTCAATAGATGAAAAAAGATAGGATGCACGAGATAACCCCTCAGCTTTGGATAAAAGCACCCTTCCTTGAAGACTTAAATCCCTCCCTAACCATGAGGATAAATGTTGTTTTGACAGATTCAGTTACAGGGTTCAAATTAAGATCATTCACAGCCTTAAGATTTTGGGTGATCTTTACACCGAGGTAGGTTACAGTATCTTTTTCAGAGATGTTACAATCTTCTGGATTGAGATGTTACCATCTGCTCATTTCAAAACAAACATCTCACATTTGGAAAGATTTAATGCCAGACCTGAGATTTTGGAGGACTGCTTCACGATATCCAATGCTAATCTAGCTTGTGACACATAAAAAAAAAGTGAGGTGTCATCCACCAGTTGGGATATCTGATCTCTCTGGAATGGAATGGAATGCCTTCAAATGGACTTTTATGAACTAATGAGCATAACATTTGAGATACTAACAAAAATAAAAAAGGTGAAAGTGGACAACCTCGTCGTATTCCTTTGTAAATGTTAAACCTTGAAGATGTTCCATGACAGTGTTTCATACAGCTATTGCCACCATTATACAGAGTTCTAATAGCATCAACAAAAAAATGCTTAAGACAATCAAAGATAAAATTGTGACTTATTGTATCAAATACTTTCTGAAAATCCAAAAATAGGATAACAGGGAAGTCATCCAATAGATCACAATACTCAACCAAGTCTAACACCAGCCTCAGATTATTAAATATATGGCACCCTTTCATAAACCCTGGTTGACATTCATCAATCAGATCATTCAAGCAACACTTTAACCTTTTTGCAAAAATGAAGGCTATCATTTTTTAGTCGAGATCCTTGTGTGGTTTAGGTATAAGAGTAATAACCCATTGCTTCAGAGAGGCAGGTAGTTCTCCCTTCTTTTCGCCTCCTTAAAGGTTTCAAGTAAAAATAGTGCTATTTCTTCAGAGAAGGTTTTGTAAAATTCAGAGGTTAATCCATCACAACCTGGAGATTTGTTATTTTTTAACTGAGCAATCCCGTACTGGATGTCCATAATGGATAAATCTTGACAACAAGACCAATTGAATTCTTCACTCATCGAATTAACATTCTCTATAGAATCAAGGAGATCCTTAGAGTCACTCAAATTGTTATCTAAGGAGTAAAGATTCTCATAAAACTTAGTGGTAAAGTCTGATAACAACTCTCTATCCTCAGTGGTAACCCCATTAATCTTAAATTTCCTAAGTGTGTTGAGTTTCCCTCTCCTCTTTTCCAAATTAAGAAAGTATCTACTGTTCTTTTCGCTTTTTTCAAGCCATTGTTTTCTGGATCTTATGAATGCTCCTCTAGCATTTTCCTCATACAATGTATCTAGTTGATTCTGTAAATCATTCAATTTAGCTTTCTCATTAAGATCAAGATGTTCAATCTCTGTGATATCCGCAATTGTCTTAGAGAGTTCAGTTACCTCACATCTCCTTCTTAAAGCAAGCCTTTTTCCAGAAGTAATACAGTCTGAGCGGATTTTACATTTCAGCAGTTCCCAATATATCCCATACTCTGCATTAGATGTAGCAAAACTCCAGGAAACAGAAATTAGATTCTTAATCACATTTTTTAAATCAGCATGCAATAACAATGAGTTATTTAATTTACAATAACCACCAGAGTATTTCTTACCATCATTACTGCACATTATTACAGTCAGCCATATGACTTTATGATCCGTCAGGACTGCAGGCAGTATTTTTACCTCTACCGTGTTGGGCTCAAGACTAGAGGTTATCACCCACAAATCAATTCTTGATTATAAAGAACGATCTCTATTACTCCATGTGCATTGTTTCTCTCCAGGGTTTTTAACTCTCCATATGTCAATTAAGTTCAGGCTTTGGCAGAACTTCACCAACTTGTTCACACCAATGTTAGGCCTATGGGGCAATTTATCAGTCTCATTAGAATAAACCATATTAAAATCTCCACCAACTATAATCTGACTGGATGGATATTTTCTCAGAAGACTTTTAAGAATTTCTTCAATTTCCTCTAGAAGTAAGTTATTTGGAGGAATAGAACAGTATCCATATACATTACACATCACAAATAATCTGTCCATGTGGTTGATGACCGCTACTAGCCAATGTCCATTGGTGTCCATTTGAGTAATCAAAAATGTCCCTTTGAAATTGTGTGCTAAAATTGCAACCCCAGCTGAATGATTAGTTCCTTGGGCCCCAAAAAATGATATTGCCCCACTGATTTTTCCAATAATTATAGTCCTCTTTGCATGAATGTGTTTTTTGAACGAATACAAGATCTGCATTGCAGTCCTTACAAAACAACAAAAAAATATTTTCTCTTCAACAGGTTTTGTATCCCCCTGGCTGTCACACCCTGACCATAGTTTGCTTTGTATGTTTTGTTTGGTCAGGGTGTGATCTGAGTGGGCATTCTATGTTGTGTGTCTAGTTTGTCTGTTTCTGTGTTTGGCCTGATATGGTTCTCAATCAGAGGCAGGTGTTAGTCATTGTCTCTGATTTTGGTCCGCCTCTCCTGCAACAGAAGAATCCCGTGGCATTGATTGACAAACTTCAAGTCCATATCTACTGAATAGAAAGAAAAATCATATGCAAACTCAACTCTACCCTCTCTATATAAAGTTGCTTCATACAGTGGGGCAAAAGAGTATTTAGTCAGCCACCAATTGTGCAAGTTCTCCCACTTTTTTTAATGAATTTATTTGCAAATGATGGTGAAAAATAAGTATTTGGTCAATAACAAAAGTTTATCTCAATACTTTGTTATATACCCTTTGTTGGCAATGACAGAGGTCAAATGTTTTCTGTAAGTCTTCACAAGGTTTTCACACACTGTTGCTTGTATTTTGGCCCATTCCTCCATGCAGATCTCCTCTAGAGCAGTGATGTTTTGGGGCTGTTGCTGGGCAACCCGGACTTTCAACTCCCTCCAAAGATTTTCTATGGGGTTGAGATCTGGAGACCTGCTAGGCCACTCCAGGATCTTGAAATGCCTCTTACAAAGCCACTCCTTCGTTGCCCGGGTGGTGTGTTTGGGATCATTGTCATGCTGAAAGACCTAGCCACGTTTCATCTTCAATGCCCTTGCTGATGGAAGGAGGTTTTCACTCAAAATCTCACGATACATGGCCCCATTCATTCTTTCCTTTACACGGATCAGTCGTCCTGGTCCCTTTGCAGAAAAACAGACCCAAAGCATGATGTTTCCACCCCCATGCTTCACAGTAGGTATGGTGTTCTTTGGATGCAACTCAGCATTCTTTGTCCTCCAAACACGAAGAGTTGAGTTTTTACCAAAAAGTTATATTTTGGTTTCATCTGACCATATGACATTCTCCCAATCTTCTTCTGGATCATCCAAATGCTCTCTAGCAAACTTCAGATGGGCCTGGACATGTACTGGCTTAAGCAGGGGGACACGTCTGGCACTGCAGGATTTGAGTCCCTGGCGGCGTAGTGTGTTACTGATGGTAGGCTTTGTTACTTTGGTCCCAGCTCTCTGCAGGTCATTCACTAGGTCCCCCCGTGTGGTTCTGGGATTTTTGCTTACTGTTCTTGTGATCATTTTGACCCCACGGGGTGAGATCTTGCGTGGAGACCCAGATCGAGGGAGATTATCAGTGGTCTTGTATGTCTTCCATTTCCTAATAATTGCTCCCACAGTTGATTTCTTCAAACCAAGCTGCTTACCTATTGCAGATTCAGTCTTCCCAGCCTGGTGCAGGTCTACAATTTTGTTTCTGGTGTCCTTTGGCAGCTCTTTGGTCTTGGCCATAGTGGAGTTTGGAGTGTGACTGTTTGAGGTTGTGGACAGGTGTCTTTTATACTGATAACACGTTCAAACAGGTGCCTTTAATACAGGTAACGAGTGAAGGACAGAGGAGCCTCTTAAAGAAGAAGTTACAGGTCTGTGAGAGCCAGAAATCTTGCTTGTTTGTAGGTGTTTTCCACCATAATTTGCAAATAAATTCATTAAAACTCCTACAATGTGATTTTCTGGATTTTTTTTCTCATTTTGTCTGTCATAGTTGAAGTGTACCTATGATGAAAATTACAGTCCTCTCTCATCTTTTTAACTGGGAGAACTTGCACAATTGGTGGCTGACTAAATACTTTTTTGCCCCACTGTATGTATTAACAGAAGTCTTAACTCTTAAACAGTTACACCATAATTCAAAACTAGAATGCTCAGTTTGCAGTGGGGAAGGAGCTACCTTGTAAACCTACCGACAGAATAAATCACCCCGGTCTAATTTCTTTTCCGTGGTGAAAAAGGCTCTGATTCCCCTGTAGTATCCACCCTTTCCTTGATTTCGGGCCTGTTGTACAAGAGGCCACCATTTTCCCTTTGCTGCCTTATCTGCTGCAGTCAAGTCGTCACCGAATCTAAACTTTATCTCTTTCAGAAAGGCGCTTTCCTTTGCTTTCTTCCAAACTGCATCTCTCGCTGTGCGAAAAGCAAACTGGATGATGAGCGAGCGGCAGACGAAGGCATCGTGCTTCTTCCCAATACGATGAGCGACATCCACAGCCATATCCATATAACCATCGGGGAAGTCCGGTGCCACATGGTTACAGATGTCTCTTACTAAGCACTTCACATTCTCATCCTGGTCCTCGGGGACACCATAAAGCCGTAGCACCCATCTTCTCCGGTATCGCTCTGCTTCCGATAAGCGCTCTTGCATGTCTGCAATGGTCTTCTCCTGTGCCCGATACTCTTGTATGCATGATTCAGAGAGGTCTCGAGGTCAACTATTTTTTATGTGTTTTCGCGTATCATTTTCTCCAGACGATCGGCTCTTTCGTTTATCTTTGCAGAGACAGCATCGATTATGTTGACCTGTAGTTCGCGCAAAGGCAATTCTTTCTGTGTCTTTTTGGGTGCAGGACTATTGACTGGATTTTCAGAATCAACCGAATGTCCAGAATCCTCCATTTCTTCTCCTGAGGAGTCAGGTGGCGGTTTTTCTCCAATGTATGAGTGCTCAGCTAGCAACTGCCTTCTCCTCCCTTTGCTCTTTCGCTCATTTTTTCCTTACATTTCTCAAAGTTTCAGATCAAATTAGCGGTCAACTAAGCGTTGTTCTCTATTGTGTTTACTATAAGCCAAGTTTCTTTACATTTAATTAAGTTTGAGAGGGATAAAAGTTAAGGTTACTTGGAGCAAGCTGAAATCTCGTCTGCACTCGCCGCCATCTTCAGCACGCCTCAGTAAATATCTCCTTCAAGGAGTCAGTGACCACGGTTACATGCACACCAATAACCCGTTATTAGTCCGCATTCAAAACAACAAGGAACTCGGAAAAAATATGAGGTCAAATCATGAAGTCAGTGATCTTCAGGTCAGAATGTCAGAGCTCTAGAAAGAAGCCCGACTTCTCGATTACCGTTTTAATCGATTTTCCCAGCTGGAGCTCGTTTTTTCGAGGTCCCCATTGTTTTGAACACATGGAAGTCGAAATTCTGAGATTTCAGAGTTTAGAGTTCCCAGTTGCGGCATTATTCGGTAGTGAGGGGGAAACTAAGCTTCCTGAAGCATTGAAGGTTTCTAGACAATTGTGTCAAAAATAGGTTCATTACTCAAGGCTTTGCTCAACACAGTGTACACTGTTGGCACCTGCTGGTCAAAATAATTTAGAGCATCCAAATTATTATAGATGACATCCCACATGCTGGAGCTTGTGCGCATAGTAGCCTTTTTGTTTTCTACCAAACCAATAGCCTACCAAAACAATCAAATCAAATCAAATTGATTTATATAGCCCTTCGTACATCAGCTGATATCTCAAAGTGCTGTACAGAAACCCAGCCTAAAACCCCAAACAGCAAGCAATGCAGGTGTAGAAGCACGGTGGCTAGGAAAAACTCCCTAGAAAGGCCAAAACCTAGGAAGAAACCTAGAGAGGAACCAGGCTATGTGGGGTGGCCAGTCCTCTTCTGGCTGTGCCAGGTGGAGATTATAACAGAACATGGCCAAGATGTTCAAATGTTCATAAATGACCAGCATGGTCCAATAATAATAAGGCAGAACAGTTGAAACTGGAGCAGCAGCACGGCCAGGTGGACTGGGGACAGCAAGGAGTCATCATGGTGGTTGTTCGAGGAAACAACGCTTCGAACGTCATTGATCATGTTCTTCTGATAAAGTGATACAGGCACACTGCTTAGAAGTAAACTGCGTATTGATTTTGACGTATGCCTCAGAGCTTCGGTATCAAAAGCAATGTTATCAGAGTAGGGGTTTAAACATCTTCTATTGTAAAGAAAGTTAATAGCTTAATCAATTGATAGGCAGAATTTGATTTATTCCCGAGCAAAGTCAGCCTATAAATGTCAAAGAAACAAAACAATGATATCCCCATATGCATCGGAGTCTCATCTTTCCCGGTTATTTTACATCTTGTTTCTAGCATAAAGTATCTCAGACCAAAGTGCTGTTATAGATCACTTTATATAATCAGATCAGTTTTATTTTCTTCAAGCTCTTAAGCGAATAAGGGATAGGCATGTGCTTTTTTCCCCAGTTTCTTTAATAAAAGGTAGGCCTATTGCATCACCTCATATAAAGAGTGGTGGGTGGAGGAAGTGACTGATATATCTATGCATATACCAGCCCGTAGCCTAAATTCATTTGTCAAACAGGTAAGCCTACCTCTTATTTCTTAAATAGGAAGAAATGGTCTCCAACACAAAACCCTCTTGTTGTTAGTAACATCTAATTCAAATTGAGACGGTTGAAATGAATTATACCTACTTTCAGCACCATGAGCTGTACATTTCCGATTGATTGTGCTGTGGCTGCTGCTTAAAGTTTCAGCACTAGAATGTAACTCGAATCTTACTCGAATCTGGCTTATTGTGCAATAACTGGAATAATGGCGCCGGAGGAGATGATTGCTGTTTTACGGTCCCCTAACCAATTGTGCTGTTGTGTGTGTTTTTTTGCGTTATTTGTAACTTATTTTGTACATAATGTTTCTGCCACCTTCACTTATGACCAAAAAGAGCTTCTAAATATCAGTTTGCATACCGCCCCAACAGATCCACAGATGATGCAATCTCTATTGCACTCCACACTGCCCTTTCCCACCTGGACAAAAGGAACACCTATGTGAGAATGCTATTCATTGACTACAGCTCAGCCTTCAACACCATAGTGCCCTCAAAGCTCATCACTAAGCTAAGAACCCTGGGACTAAACAACTCCCTCTGCAACTGGATCCTGGATTTCATGATGGGCCGCCCCAGGTGGTAAGGGTAGGTAACAACACATCCGCCACACTGATCCTCAACACAGGGGCAACAGGGGTGCATGCTCAGTTCCCTCCTGTAATCCCTGTTCACTCATGACTAGATTGCCAGGCACGACTCTAACAAAGCCGAGTCCCCCTCAGGAGACTGAAAAGATTTGGCATGGGTCCTCAGATCCTCAAAAGGTTCCTTCAGCTGCACCATCGAGAGGTTGCATCACTGCCTGGTATGGCAACTGCTCGGCCTCCGACCACAAGTCACTACAGAGGGTAGTGTGTACGGCCCAGTACATCACTGGGGCCAAGCTTCCTGCCATCCAGGACGTCTATACCAGGCAGTGTCAGAGGAAGGCCCTAAAAATCATCAAAGACTCCAGCCACCCTAGTCATAGACTGTTCCGTCTGCTACCGCACGGTACCAGAGTGCCAAGTCTAGGTCCAAAAGACTTCTTAACAGCTTCTACCCCCAAGCCATAAGACTCCTGAACAGCTAATCAAATGGCTACCCAGACAATTTGCATTGTCGTCGCCCCTCCCACCCCCTTACACTGCTGCTACTCTCTGTTTATTAACTATGCATAGTCACTTTAACTCTACTTACATGTACATATTACGTCAATGAACTCAACTAACCGGTGCCCCCGCACATTGACTCTGTACCGGTACCCCCTCTATTTAGCCTCGCTACTGCTGCTCTTTAATTATTTGTTACTGTTATTTATTTTTTTTATTTATTTTTTTCAGACGAAGAGGAGGAAATCAGCCGTGACACAAACAAATGACGAAAATATGGAAGTACAAGGGAAGGAAAATCTATGTTTAGGCTGAAATTCAGCACGAGGTGACCACCCATTGAACTGCTTGTCTATGGGAAATTCAAAGGAAATCCTCCCAGATTGCAGTTCCTATGGCTTCCACTAGATGTCACCAGTCTTTAGAAAGGGTTTCAGGCTTGTTTTTTGAAAAATGATATAGAATTTGTTGTTTTTCAAAGTGGCTCTCATTTTGACAGTAGTCTTGTGGAGCGAGTGAATGAGGCAGTGTTGCCAACTTAGCGACTTAGTTGCTATATTTAGTATTCAGACCCCTCTAGCGATACATTTTCCCAAAAATCGCCTAGCGACTTTTTCTGCTGTTATTGGAGACTTTTAGAAACTCTTCTTACTCTTCTCAATGAGCAGCGGGTGCTGCCGTGGGCCCCACCCCCGTCCCAAAGCACTCACAGGTGGCCCAGTCCTCGAGCAGCAGTCCCTCCCAGCTACAGTCAGAGCAGGAGATGTTCACACCTCTGCGTCCAGACTGCAAATGAATCGCGCATGCGGGAAGCTGCCGCTGGCTGATCCCACCCTTGCTTACATTCAGGGTGGGATGTAAATGTTCTTTGTCTAAAATAAATAACTGTATTTGACTCACACAGCCTCAGTCACTTACTCGCCTTGTACACTGTGTGTGTGCGCGTCTCTGTGACATAAGCTAAACATCTAGCTGGCTAGCTCATCATGTCTCAGTCTAAACTGTACACTCAAAAATACAGAAAGGAGTGGGAATCAAACCCTGAATTCAAAGGCTGGTTGAAGCCGTTTATTGGAGATGATACACGGGCATACTGCCTGTATTGTAAGGCTGATTTCTACGCCAAACTTAGTGATGTAAAATGTAAAAAAATACATGACAACTCAAAAACATACTTAAAAGGCAAAGCCTTATAACAGTTCCACCCAAAACTAGCTGCCATTTATGGTTTAAAAAATGTATTCTGCAAAAAATTCTGAGGCCACCATGGCATTAGCTATCGCTGAACACTGTTCCATGCTGGCATGTGATCACATTGGAGAAGCATGTGGAGCTGCTTTCTCAGACTCCACTGCTGCTACCCACTTCAAAATGCACAGGATAAAGTGCACAGAAATAATGAATGGTGTTCTAGCACCATACTTTCTGAAAAAGTTTGTTGCAGATGTGGGTGACCAGCGTTTCAGCCTCCTCCTCGATGAGTCCACGGATGTAAGTGTTTCTAAGTACCTAGGGGTTGTGATAGGGTACTTTAGTGACACCAAGCAGACAACATTTCTGGGGCTTGTTGAGTTGGAGGGAGGAGATGCCAAATCTATAGCCTGTGCTGTTGTGGCTTTCCTCGAAAAGTGTTGTCTTAAAAAAGAAAATCTCCTGGGGATAGGGACTGACAATGCCTTTGTTATGACGGGGATTAACAATGGGGTCCATAAAGTGCTGAAGGAGGAGTATGGCCTCAAATATCTGGTTCTTGTTCGCTGTGTGTGCCACTCTCTGCAGCTTGCTGTAAGTCATGCTTCCAATTACACCATCCCCCGTAGTGTGGAGTACTTGGTACAAGAGATTTATAACTGGTTTTCAGTGTCTCCAAAGCGCAGGGAGGCCTACAAGGCCATATTTGAGAACATCAACTGTCGGAGAAACCTTTACAGATAACCAAGGTGTGTGCCACACGTTGGCTCTCCATTGAACCCGTGGTTTCATGCATTTTGGAACAGTGAGAGGAGCTTAGACTGCATTTCGCAGTCACCGAGTCCAGTGAACACTGCTACATGGCTGAGGTTTTATACGCCATGTACAGTGATCCTCAAAACATATTGTATCTGACTTTTGTGAAGTCAGTGCTGGGTGAGGTACAGTTGGCCATCAATGCTTTTGAGGGAGAGCAAGTAGATCCTCTTAAGCTACTTGACAGCTTAGTTAGCCTGATCAAGTCTGTGAGCAGCTGGGTGCTGAATCCACTGGCAAATGTTGATGTATTCAAAGGGCCAATAGATGGATACATCAGTCCCAAACCGTACCTTGGTTACCTTTTTGAGTCAAAGGCAGCTGAGCTCCACCTTGCGCCTGAGGATGAAAACAATGTCTGAAAGCGGTGTGTAGCCTTCACCATCTCCCTCACTAATGAGTTGAGGGTGAGACTGCCAGACAACATCGAAGTGGTGTGTAGCCTTCACCATCTCCCTCACTAATGAGTTGAGGGTGAGACTGCCGGACAACATCGAAGCATTGCAGTACATGTCAGTTTTCAATGTGGAGGAAACTCTAAAGCACAATAAGAGCCCTGGAGAAATAGAAAAAATAGTCAATCTCCTTGGCTACTCCTCTGCAGAGATTGACAAGATTGTCCAGCAATGGTGTGCCATCCATCTTAGTAAATGGAATGAGACAAAAAACACACTGGCTTCTGGAGTGAGATTTGGAAATTCAGGGATGCAGCTGATATCAACCCGTTTCAAGAACTTGCCATGGCTGCTGTGTCCGTATTGTCCTTGCCACACTTGAATGCTGAAGACCCTTAACTCCATCCTGTATATTCGATATGGACTGAAGCTGTCTGATGAGGCTTGCTATGAGAACCAGCTGCCTCGTAATGTTTTGCAGCTATTTGGCACATCAGCTGCTTACTCATTTAAGTCAGCTCCCTCAGTTGCTGAACCTGCCATAGAGAGCCTTGACCAAAATGACGATGACCCACCCTTTCTGTCAGCCAGCACAGCCTGTGTGTAGTGTGTGTGTAGAGGGGGGTCTGGAATAAAAAACAATTAACCTGAATTAGGGCCA
The DNA here is from genome assembly GCF_057628025.1 of Oncorhynchus mykiss. Classification (NCBI taxonomy): domain Eukaryota; kingdom Metazoa; phylum Chordata; class Actinopteri; order Salmoniformes; family Salmonidae; genus Oncorhynchus; species Oncorhynchus mykiss. The sequence continues at coordinate 11,573,587 of NC_143049.1, forward strand.
GACTAATTACCATCATTTTCTCACATTGCCAATTACATTTTTTTTCTATTGTCTATTTTTGGTCCATTTAGATTGTTAATGTAGATTGTATACAAAAAAATGTAAAAAATGTTATGGTTAAAAATGCTGTTTTACTGTGACTTGCTATAGGCTTCTAAGTGGACCATAAGGTTAAAAAGCAAACCAAATGAAGAAAACTAGACAAAAAAAACAAAAAAAATAAAAATAAAAATAAGTAACTCCGCCAGAGTGTCTCTTTTGGGTCACTTTTGCCGGTCCCAAGCCCGGATAAAGGAGGAGATTTGGAATTGTGACATAAAAAAACAAGAATCGACAGAAGAAAGTTCATTTGTAGTTCTAAACATATTTAGGGTGTTTTTTACTCACTTTTTGTCTCTCCCACGACGTTATTCCTCTCTCCTACAGCGTCCATGACAATTACATGCACATGTCCAATCATGCAAATTAGGCGATGACTTCATTTAGCGACTTCTAGTGACTTTTAGGACAGCCAATAGCTACTTTCCTTACTGAGGAGATGGCAACACTGGGATGAGGGCGCGCACTTCATTATTTATCTCCTGTATTGAACACACTATTCTCTGTCTTAAATTTGATCGTTTATTTACATACTAGGGTACCTGAGGATTGATTAGAAATGTTGTGTGACTTGTTTGGATAAAGTTTATTGGTAACTTTTGGGATTCCTTTGTATGCATTTAGAACGAGTGGATCAGGTGGATTACTGAATCAAGCGCGCCAACTAAACAGACTTTTTTTGAGATATAAAGAAGGACTTCATCGAACAAAATTACCATTTGTTGTGTAGCTGGGACCCTTGGGATTGCAAACAGAGGAAGATCTTCAAAGGTAAGTGATTTATTTTATCGCTGTTTTTGACTTTTGTGACGCCTCTGCTGGTTTGGAAAATGTTTTTAATGCTTTTGTATGCTGGGCGCTGTCCTCAGATAATTGCATGGTATGCTTTCGCCGTAAAGCATTTTTGAAATCTGACAAAGCAGCTGGATTATCAAGAAGTTAAGGTTTTAAATGATGTATGTGTCACGTTCTGACCTTTATTTCCTTTGTTTTGTATTTATTTAGTATGGTCAGGGCGTGAGTTGGGTGGGCAGTCTATGTTTGTTTTTCTATGATTTGGGTATTTCTATGTTTCGGCCTAGAATGGTTCTCAATCAGAGGCAGGTGTCATTAGTTGTCTCTGATTGAGAATCATACTTAGGTAGCCTGGGTTTCACTGTGTGTTGGTGGGTGAGTGTTCCTGTCTCTGTGTTTTGCACCAGACAGGGCTGTTTTTGGTTTTCCACGTTTATTGTTTTGTAGTGTTCATGTTTATCAGTTTTTATTAAACATGAATCAATATAATCACGCTGCGTTTTGGTCCGCCTCTACTTCACCACAGGAAAACCCTTACAGTATGACACTTGTATTTTCATGAATGTTTAATATTACGATGTTTGTATTTTGCGCTCTGCAATTTCACCGGATGTTGTCGAGATGGGACACTAGCACCCAACCTTTCCCAAAGTTAACGGTCTACACAAAATACTCTAATGTCAAAGTTGAAGAAAAATTCTAACATTTGTTAAAGAAATATGAAAAATAAAACACTAATACTGTATATCTTGATTAGATAAGTATTCAATCCCCTAAGTCAATACATGTTAGAATCACCTTTGGCAGTGATTACAACTGTGAGTCTTACCAGGTAGGTCTCTAAGAGCTTTCACTTTTTTCTTAAAATTCAAACTTTGTCAATTTGGTTGTTGATCATTGCTAGACAACCATTTTCAGGTCTTGCCATAGATTTTCAAGCAGATTTAAGTCAAAACTGTAACTTGGCCGCTCAGGAACATTCCCTGTCTTCTCAGTAAGCAACTCCAGTGTAGATTTGGCCTTGTGTTTTTGATTATTGTCATGCTGAAAGGTGAAATCATCTCCCAGTGTCTGGTGGAAAGCAGACTGAACCAGGTTTTCCTCTAGGATTTTACCTGTGCTTAGCTCCATTCCGCTTCTTTTTTTATCCTGAAAAACTCACCAGTCCTTAACTATTACAAGCACACCCATAACATGATGCAGCCACCCCTATTCTTGAAAATATGGAGAGTGGTACTCAGTAATGTGTTGTATTGGACTTGCTCCAACCATAACTTTGTATTCAAGACAAAAAGTTCATTGCTATTCTGTACAAGCTTTCTTCCTTTCACTCTGCCAATTAGGTTCGTATTGTGGAGTAACTACAATGTTGTTGATCACAGCCATTAAACTCTGTCACTGGCCTCATGGTGAAATCCTGAGCAGTTTCCTTCCTCTCCGGCAATTAAGTTAGGAAGGACGCATGAATCTTTATAGTGACTGGGTGTATTGATGCACCATCCAACGTGTAATTAATAACTTCACCATGCTCAAAGGGATATTCAATGTCTGCTTTTTTATGTTTTACCCATCTACCAATAGGTGCCTTTCTTTGTGAGGCATGGGAAAACCTCCCTGGTCTTTGTGGTTGAATCTGTGTTTGAAATTCACTCCTAGACTGAGGGACCTTACAGATAATTGTATGTGTAGGGTACAGAGATGAGGTGGTCATTCAAAAAATCATGTTATTAAACACTATTGTTGCACACAAGAGTGAGTCCATGTAACTTATATGACTTGTTAAGCAAATGTTTACTCCTGAACTTATTTAGGGTTACCATAACAAAGGGGTTGAATACTTATTGACTCAAGACATTTCAGCTTTACATTTTTAATTAATTAATTTTTTTAATCGAAAAATATAATTCCACTTTGACGTTGTGGGTTATTGTGTATAGGCTAGTGACAAAAAAAATCTATTTTAAAAATCAGGCTGTACCACAACAAAATGTGGAAGAAGTCAAGGTGTGTGGATACTTTTTTAAGGCCCTGTAGCAAATAAGCCATTTTTAGTTAACCAAATTCGACACTCATTGATCTCCATACAAAATCTCCTTGCTTGGTGAGCAAAAAAAATGAAAACGCCACCTGCTGGAGAAGACAGATTTTTGGGCCCAGTTATCCCCCACTGAAGTATAAAGTAATACGAACTGGAGACTGCATCCAAGATGTCCGACCATTGTTTTTAAGGTAATTTTTTTAATATGTTTTATTATTTTGTATTATTCATAATAATGACTTATATTTTGTATTATTCATAATACAAAAATCTACTTACATCAAACATGTCTAGCAAACCAAACACAGGTATTAACAATGCTCAAACATACAAAAAATATAAATAAAATACAAAAAAGAAACAATTTAAGTGCAATTATATTCACTCTGAAAATATTTTATTATAATGATTCACGAAGAAATGATTATTTTTGTTATTCACTAGGGTTAGTGTTTTAGTAAGTTAATTAAATTCAATCAGAAAAATGTGTAATTTTGGTATAGAATTTTGGAATTTTTGTTTGTGTATAAAGTATTTGGCAACAAGAATAAAAACATTAACAATCATTTCAGTGGTTTTGTTATCATTGCAATAGTAACACTATTATATATTTTATGTTAAAATTATAGGCAGTGTTCATAATGGTAAATAAGTACTTTGCAAGGTTTTCCCAAAATTCGGACACAAATTTACATTCAAAGAACAAGTGAGACAGATTCTCACCTTCTTTTTCACAGAAAACGCAGATATCATCAATAGCCACAAATTTGGACATCATAGAATTACATGGATATATCTTATGCAAAATGTTGAAGTGCACTTCCTTAACTTTGTTTGGTATACAGTATTTGTAAGGTCTTAACCATGCATTTTTCCAGACAATGTCAGGAATAAGCATGTTCCAGAAAAACTTTCCTCGTGTAAGTTGGTTTTGTGAATGAAGAATTTGTCTTATATATTTATTACAACAACATTTCTCAAGTAAGCCCACGCCTTCCAATCTGAGTTCTGGATAAACTTTGTGATCATTCCCAAAATTAAGATGACTTTTCATAAGTGTAGTTAGACCACTGGGAACGGCTTTGATCACAGAAATAAACTCTCTGAAAGGTATTGGAAACTCGTTCAATGTTAGAAATTGTTCATATGTGAGAATTTTACCCTTGTTGTCGAAAATATCAAGGACAAAGTCAATATTCCTCTCATGCCAGCTGGGGTAAAACAATGACTTATTCCTTACAGTTATGTCTGAATTATTCCACAAAAGAGCTTTATGAGGGGAAAATTGTGCAGGAAACATATTTTCCAGGCCAGTAAAGCTTGCTGGTGAAACCTAGCCAATTTAGCAGGTAATTTTTCAGGAATATAATTACATTTCAGTAAAAATTGAAGGCCTCCCAATTTATTAAACACATTATTTGGAATGAAATACCACATTGAATCAGTATCGAGCAAAAAAAATGTTCAACCAGTTTATCTTGAAAGTGTTATTTATGTCAACAAAGTCCAACACTTCTAGACCGTCTTCAGCTCTTTGGTTAGAAAGGACATATTTTTTTAGTTTGTGAGACTTATTTTTCCAGATGAAGTCAAGAAAGGTCTTATTGATCTCTTTACAAGTAGCTGGATTTACACATAACGATAATGAGGGGTACACAAAACGAGACAGTCCCTCTGCCTTGGACAGAAGTACTCTCCCAAGTATAGAAAGATCTCTTTGTAGCCAATTATTAAATATATTTTTAGTTCTCTTAATTTTAGGAGAGAAATTCAAATGTTGTCTGACTTAGTGGTTTTTTGACAGATGTATTCCTAAATATGTAACACAGTCCTTTGCAGGAATATTTTCAATTTCTTTATCATCAGAGTCAAATAAACATAAGATTTCACATTTAGAAACATTCAGTTTTAATCCTGATGCAATATAAAATGCAGTTATAGCATTAAGGGCATGTGCGACCTGGTCTTTGTCTCTTAAGAAAATTGTTTTTAAGGTAATCTTGAAAACAACAACGAAGTCATCACGTCATCCAAAAACATGGCAGACATTGGATGAATATAAAATGTTAATATCTTCGGCAGTAAGTGATACAAATTTTGGGCCACTAATAATACAATGGATGTTTTGTGCACAAAGGTAATGACTAAACTGTCTTGCTGGGAATTTTCAAATCTGACTTCTCTACGTGGCCATCTATGGAAATGGTCTTTCTGGCCCGGGCGTAAAATAAACTGCAGTACCGAAGCAAAACTGTGGGAGCAGTTTCCTCTTGGTTATCCCTCTCGCTTTGCCTAACCAACTACACTTGAAGTCAGAACCAAAGCATTTTATGTTTTTCATTTTCAATTAATTTGCAAACATTTCTAAACGTGTTCACTTTGTCATTATTTGTTATTGTGTGTAGATGGGTTAAAAAAATCTAGTTAATCCATTTTGAATTTAGGCTGTAACACAATGAAATGTGGAACAATTCATGGGGTATGAATACTTTCTGAAGGCACTGTAAATACATCTTTATCCTTACAATCCAATTGCATACATGTGATCCAAATTTCGAATGCAAATAAATATATAATATCCTACTTGCGACAATATACAGTGCCTTGCGAAAGTATTCGGCCCCCTTGAACTTTGCGACCTTTTGCCACATTTCAGGCTTCAAACATAAAGATATAAAACTGTATTTTTTTTGTGAAGAATCAACAACAAGTGGGACAAAATCATGAAGTGGAACGACATTTATTGGATATTTCAAACTTTTTTAACAAATCAAAAACTGAAAAATTGGGCGTGCAAAATTATTCAGCCCCTTTACTTTCAGTGCAGCAAACTCTCTCCAGAAGTTCAGTGAGGATCTCTGAATGATCCAATGTTGACCTAAATGACTAATGATGATAAATACAATCCACCTGTGTGTAATCAAGTCTCCGTATAAATGCACCTGCACTGTGATAGTCTCAGAGGTCCGTTAAAAGCGCAGAGAGCATCATGAAGAACAAGGAACACACCAGGCAGGTCCGAGATACTGTTGTGAAGAAGTTTAAAGCCGGATTTGGATACAAAAATATTTCCCAAGCTTTAAACATCCCAAGGAGCACTGTGCAAGCGATAATATTGAAATGGAAGGAGTATCAGACCCCTGCAAATCTACCAAGACCTGGCCGTCCCTCTAAACTTTCAGCTCATACAAGGAGAAGACTGATCAGAGATGCAGCCAAGAGGCCCATGATCACTCTGGATGAACTGCAGAGATCTACAGCTGAGGTGGGAGACTCTGTCCATAGGACAACAATCAGTTGTATATTGCACAAATCTGGCTTTTATGGAAGAGTGGCAAGAAGAAAGCCATTTCTTAAAGATATCCATAAAAAGTGTTGTTTAAAGTTTGCCACAAGCCACCTGGGAGACACACCAAACATGTGGAAGAAGGTGCTCTGGTCAGATGAAACCAAAATTGAACTTTTTGGCAACAATGCAAAACGTTATGTTTGGCGTAAAAGCAACACCGCTGAACACACCATCCCCACTGTCAAACATGGTGGTGGCAGCATCATGGTTTGGGCCTGCTTTTCTTCAGCAGGGACAGGGAAGATGGTTAAAATTGATGGGAAGATGGATGGAGCCAAATACAGGACCATTCTGGAAGAAAACCTGATGGAGTCTGCAAAAGACCTGAGACTGGGACGGAGATTTGTCTTCCAACAAGACAATGATCCAAAACATAAAGCAAAATCTACAATGGAATGGTTCAAAAATAAACATATCCAGGTGTTAGAATGGCCAAGTCAAAGTCCAGACCTGAATCCAATCGAGAATCTGTGGAAAGAACTGAAAACTGCTGTTCACAAATGCTCTCCATCCAACCTCACTGAGCTCGAGCTGTTTTGCAAGGAGGAACGGGAAAAAATGTCAGTCTCTCAATGTGCAAAACTGATAGAGACATACCCCAAGCGACTTACAGCTGTAATCGCAGCAAAAGGTGGCGCTACAAAGTATTAACTTAAGGGGGCTGAATAATTTTGCACGCCCAATTTTTCAGTTTTTTATTTGTTAAAAAAGTTTGAAATATCCAATAAATGTCGTTCCACTTCATGATTGTGTCCCACTTGTTGTTGATTCTTCACAAAAAAATACAGTTTTATATCTTTATGTTTGAAGCCTGAAATGTGGCAAAAGGTCGCAAAGTTCAAGGGGGCCGAATACTTTCGCAAGGCACTGTAGCTAATCTATATAGCTTATCTAGATGGAACTGTAATGTTATGGCCCACAATTTGTCTTGTCTGTTATATTTGTCACCAAACAAATTCAACTTTGTTGACTGTCTAAGTGTGAATAAAATGTAATACGTATTGCAGGCTGCACATGGGTTATTGTAGGGGATTTCTAAACTGGCCATTTGAGAGGCTTAATCTGAGCAAGTACCCCAGACACCAATTGTCGGGTCAATACCAAATGCATTTGACCGTTTGGCATATTGCTTGGCATATTGTTTACCCAGTAACGTATGTAAACTTATGTACATATAGTCTAATCCTTTTCATATTGTTTACCCAGTAACTTAGGTAAACTAAATGATGCATATGTATAGTCTAATCCTTTTCTGTATAGTGAGTGTTTTGTCCTTCATGTGATTTAATCAAATTTTGTTATTTCAAATCAAATCACATTTTATTTGCCACATGTTTTGTAAACAACAGGTGTAGACTAACGGTGAAATGCTTACTTAATGCTTACTTACAGGCCCTTCTCAACATGCTTACTGACAGAAACAACATAAAGACGCCCATAGTGTTACGGTGCGTGAATGAGGACCCAAAAGCGAATCAACTTAAACAGAGCTTCTTTAATTACCAAACATAGGTAGGCTCAGATGGACCGGCAGATTCCGACAGGACAGGACAAGGTTACAGCAAACATGACGACAGTCTGGTTCAGGCATGAATGACACAAACAAACAAGAATCCGACAAGGACAGGAGCAGAAACAGAGAGAGATATAGGGACCTAATCAGAGGGAAAAAAGGGAACAGGTGGGGAACGGGGTGAATGGGTAGTTAGAGGAGACAAGGGACAGCTGGGGGAAAGCGGGGGAGAAAAGGTAACCTAACACGACCAGCAGAGGGAGACAGGGTGAAGGGAAAGGACAGAGACAAGACAACATGACAGTACCCCCCCACTCACCGAGCGCCTCCTGGCGCACTCGAGGAGGAAACCTGGCGGCAACGGAGGAAATCATCAATCAGCGCACGGTCCAGCACGTCCCGAGAGGGAACCCAACTCCTCTCCTCAGGACCGTACCCCTCCCAGTCAACTAGGTACTGATGACCACGGCCCCGAGGACGCATGTCCAAGATCTTACGGACCCTGTAGATAGGTGCGCCCTCGACAAGGATGGGGGGGGGGGGGGGAAGACGAGCGGGGGCGCGAAGAACGGGCTTAACACAGGAGACATGGAAGACCGGGTGGACGCGACGAAGATATCGCGGAAGAAGAAGTCGCACTGCGACAGGATTAATGACCTGAGAGATACGGAATGGACCAATGAACCGCGGGGTCAACTTGCGAGAAGCCGTCTTAAGGGGAAGGTTCTGAGTGGATAGCCAAACTCTCTGACCGCGACAATACCTAGGGCTCTTAGTTCTACGCTTATTAGCAGCTCTCACAGTCTGCGCCCTATAACGGCAAAGTGCAGACCTGACCCTCTTCCAGGTGCGCTCGCAACGTTGGACAAAAGCCTGAGCGGAGGGGACGCTGGACTCGGCGAACTGAGATGAGAACAACGGAGGCTGGTACCCGAGGCTACTCTGAAAAGGAGATAGCCCGGTCGCAGACGAAGGAAGCGAGTTGTGGGCGTATTCTGCCCAGGGGAGCTGTTCTGACCAAGACGCAGGGTTGCGAAAAGAAAGACTGCGTAAGATGCGACCAATAGTCTGATTGGCCCGTTCTGCTTGACCGTTAGACTGGGGGTGAAAGCCGGAAGAGAGACTGACGGAAGCCCCAATCAAACGGCAAAACTCCCTCCAAAATTGAGACGTGAATTGCGGACCTCTGTCCGAAACGACGTCTGACGGAAGGCCATGAATTCTGAAAACATTCTCGATGATGATTTGTGCCGTCTCTTTAGCAGAAGGAAGCTTAGCAAGGGGAATGAAATGAGCCGCCTTAGAGAACCTATCGACAACCGTAAGAATAACAGTCTTCCCCGCTGACGAAGGCAGTCCGGTGACAAAATCTAAGGCGATGTGAGACCACGGTCGAGAGGGAATAGGAAGCGGCCTGAGACGGCCGGCAGGAGGAGAGTTACCGGACTTAGTCTGCGCGCAGACCGAACAAGCAGCCACGAAACGACGCGTGTCATGCTCCCGGGTGGGCCACCAGAAACGCTGGCGAATGGAAGCAAGCGTACCCCGAACGCCAGGGTGGCCGGCTAACTTGGCAGAGTGAGCCCACTGAAGAACGGCCAGACGAGTAGGAACGGGAACGAAAAGAAGGTTCCTAGGACAAGCGCGCGGCGACGGAGTTTGAGTGAGTGCTTGCTTTACCTGCCTCTCAATTCCCCAGACAGTCAACCCGACAACACGCCCCTCAGGGAGAATCCCCTCGGGGTCAGTGGAGGCTACTGAAGAACTGAAGAGACGAGACAAAGCATCAGGCTTGGTGTTCTTAGAGCCCGGACGATAAGAAATCACGAACTCGAAACGAGCGAAAAACAGCGCCCAACGCGCCTGACGCGCATTAAGTCGTTTGGCAGAACGGATGTACTCAAGGTTCCTATGGTCAGTCCAAACGACAAAAGGAACGGTCGCCCCCTCCAACCACTGTCGCCATTCGCCTAGGGCTAACCGGATGGCGAGCAGTTCGCGGTTACCCACATCATAGTTACGTTCCGACGGCGACAGGCGATGAGAAAAATACGCGCATGGGTGGACCTTGTCGTCAGAGAGGGAGCGCTGAGAAAGGATGGCTCCCACTCCCACCTCTGACGCGTCAACCTCGACAACGAACTGTCTAGAGACGTCAGGTGTAACAAGGATAGGAGCGGATGTAAAACGATTCTTGAGGAGATCAAAAGCTCCCTGGGCGGAAACGGACCACTTAAAGCACGTCTTGACAGAAGTAAGGGCTGTGAGAGGAGCTGCCACCTGACCGAAATTACGGATGAAACGACGATAGAAGTTCGCGAAGCCGAGAAAGCGCTGCAGCTCGACGCGTGACTTAGGGACGGGCCAATCAATGACAGCTTGGACCTTAGCGGGATCCATCTTAATGCCTTCAGCGGAAATAACAGAACCGAGAAATGTGACGGAGGAGGCATGAAAAGTGCACTTCTCAGCCTTCACAAAAAGACAATTCTCTAAAAGGCGCTGGAGGACACGTCGAACGTGCTGAACATGAATCTGGAGTGACGGTGAAAAAATCAGGATATCGTCAAGGTAAACGAAAACAAAGATGTTCAGCATGTCTCTCAGGACATCATTGACTAATGCCTGAAAGACAGCTGGAGCGTTAGCGAGGCCGAAAGGAAGAACCCGGTATTCAAAGTGCCCTAACGGAGTGTTAAACGCCGTCTTCCACTCGTCCTCCTCCCTGATGCGCACGAGATGGTAAGCGTTACGAAGGTCCAACTTAGTGAAAAACCTGGCTCCCTGCAGGATCTCGAAGGCTGAAGACATAAGAGGAAGCGGATAACGATTCTTCACTGTTATGTCATTCAGCCCTCGATAATCTATGCAGGGGCGCAGAGACCCGTCCTTCTTCTTGACAAAAAAAAACCCCGCTCCGGCGGGAGAGGAGGAGGGGACTATGGTACCGGCGTCAAGAGCTACAGACAAATAATCTTCGAGAGCCTTACGTTCGGGAGCCGACAGAGAGTATAGTCTACCCCGGGGGGGGGTGGTTCCCGGAAGGAGATCAATACTACAATCATACGACCGGTGTGGAGGAAGAGAGGTGGCCCTGGACCGACTGAACACCGTGCGCAGATCGTGATATTCCTCCGGCACCCCTGTCAAATCACCAGGCTCCTCCTGTGAAGAAGAGACAGAGGAAACAGGAGGGATAGCAGACATTAAACATTTCACATGACAAGAGACGTTCCAGGAGAGGATAGAATTACTAGACCAATTAATGGAAGGATTATGACAAACTAGCCAGGGATGGCCCAAAACAACAGGTGTAAAAGGTGAACGAAAAATTAAAAAAGAAATGGTTTCACTATGATTACCAGAAACAGTGAGGGTTAAAGGTAGCGTCTCACGCTGAATCCTGGGGAGAGGACTACCATCCAGGGCGAACAAGGCCGTGGGCTCCTTTAACTGTCTGAGAGGAATGTCATGTTCCCGAGCCCAGGTCTCGTCCATAAAACAGCCCTCCGCCCCAGAGTCTATTAAGGCACTGCAGGAAGCTGACGAACCGGTCCAGCGTAGATGGACCGACAAGGTAGTGCAGGATCTTGAAGGAGAGACAGGAGTAGTAGCGCTCACCAGTAGCCCTCCGCTTACTGACGAGCTCTGGCCTTTTACTGGACATGAAGTGACAAAATGACCAGCGGAACCGCAATAGAGACAGAGGCGGTTGGTGATTCTCCGTTCCCTCTCCTCAGTCGAGATGCGGATACCTCCCAGCTGCATGGGCTCAGCACCCGAGCCGGCAGAGGAAGATGGTAGTGATGCGGAGAGGGAGGCGACGGAGAGCGCGAGCTCCTTTCCACGAGCTCGGTGACGAAGATCAACCCGTCGCTCAATGCGAATAGCGAGTTCAATCAAGGAATCCACGCTGGAAGGAACCTCCCGGGAGAGAATCTCATCCTTTACCTCTGCGCGGAAACCCTCCAGAAGACGAGCGAGCAAGGCCGGCTCGTTCCAGCCACTGGAGACAGCAAGAGTGCGAAACTCAATAGAGTAGTCTGTTATGGATCGATTGCCTTGACATAGGGAAGACAGGGCCCTGGAAGCCTCCTCCCCAAAAACAGATCGATCAAAAACCCGTATCATCTCCTCCTTAAAGTCTTGATACTGGTTAGTACACTCAGCCCTTGCCTCCCAGATTGCCGTGCCCCACTCACGAGCCCGTCCAATAAGGAGAGATATGACGTAGGCGACACGAGCAGTGCTCCTGGAGTAAGTGTTGGGCTGGAGAGAAAACACAATATCACACTGGGTGAGGAACGAGCGGCATTCAGTGGGCTCCCCAGAGTAACACGGCGGGTTATTGATTCTGGGCTCCGGAGATTCGAAAGCCCTGGAAGTGGCCGGTGGATCGAGGCGGAGATGGTGAACCTGTTCTGTGAGGTTGGAGACGGTTCTGTGAGGTTGGAGACTTGGGTGGCCAGGGTCTCAACGGCATGTCGAGCAGCAGACAATTCCTGCTTGTGTCTGCCTAGCATCGCTCCCTGGATCTCGACGGCTGAGTGGAGAGGATCCGAAGTCGCTGGGTCCATTCTTGGTCGGATTCTTCTGTTACGGTGCGTGAATGAGGACCCAAAAGCGAATCAACTTAAACAGAGCTTCTTTAATTACCAAACATAGGTAGGCTCAGATGGACCGGCAGATTCCGACAGGACAGGACAAGGTTACAGCAAACATGACGACAGTCTGGTTCAGGCATGAATGACACAAACAAACAAGAATCCGACAAGGACAGGAGCAGAAACAGAGAGAGATATAGGGACCTAATCAGAGGGAAAAAAGGGAACAGGTGGGGAACGGGGTGAATGGGTAGTTAGAGGAGACAAGGGACAGCTGGGGGAAAGCGGGGGAGAAAAGGTAACCTAACACGACCAGCAGAGGGAGACAGGGTGAAGGGAAAGGACAGAGACAAGACAACATGACACATAGCCTCTCCCGGGAATAGCATGTGATCATATGATCATTAATAAGTCCTACGGTGTCCATAGAGGAAATAAACAGACTGTGAGCGCACCTGTTTTTTTCTGTAGCCAGATATAGCACAGGCACATGTGGGAATAATACTGTATCTTGCTACTCTGGACACTGACCACGCATCATTGAATTGAAAAGTATTAGCTTGTTGTTTACAGGAGTTTTTCTGCAACTTATTTGGTAAGTTTGCTTCCCTGTTTGTGTCATTAAGGGAGGAAATTAGTGATTATACCCTGTTGAATGGAGAATGGTAGGAAATTGAACATAAACACAGTCCATCTCTTTCTTGTTCTTCTGCAGCTGGATTGATCCATCCCTCTGTCACGGCCCAAATGACCTCCTGGCTCTGACCAATCCTAAAGTCAGGCTCAGTACTCAATCTGTCCTTCTCTTCCTCCTCCTCTTACAGGAAAAGGAGAGGAAGACTTAACTCAGGGTTTTCTGTCTGAGGAATATCTAGAGAGACTTTGCTATACAGATAGAAACAGGTAGAAAATTATACATTATATTACCTGAAGAGTCCGATGAGCCAATACCTTCAGACTCAAACCTCTTGCCTGCAGAGGAGAGAATGATAAAAGAGGAGATGAAAAGCTGTTATAGAAAACCAGTGGGACGCACTACGTTCCCTGCTCCCAGTTGGTCAGAGCCAGGAGGTCATTTGGGCCGTGACAGAGGGATGGATCAATCCGACGGTGAGTCAAATGAAGGACATATTGGAAGCAGAGATGTGTGTCACACTGTTAACTTCTTTTGCCCTCCTCTTTTTAACGCAACCTTCCTTTCCTAATTCTAATTCCTCCTTCCTTCCTCCCTCCCAGACTCTCTCTGGTCATCAGAGGTCAGTACTCAATCTGTCCTTCTCTTCCTCCTCCTCTCTGCTGTGCACTGGCTACAATATGTACAATATGTCACTGACCTGACAAACTAGGAAAGGACTATATGTGAGTTTCAAATTGCACAATCGCTTGGCCGTTAACAGGAAGTGAGGTCACAGGTGATCAGTTGTGACGGCATCTCTGGATGCATCTTCCAAGGCCAGTCTGGTCACAGCCATGTCGAGCCCTAGACCTCGGAACTGTGTGACCTTTGACCTGGAAGGTGACCTTGTGGGGTGTTGGGATGGAGCTGTGCATCTGTGGAGTACTGGCTGAAGGGTGAAGTTGCGGTGAGTCGAATGAAGGACATATTGGAAGCAGAGATGTGTGTCACACTGTTAACTTCTTTTGCCCTCGTCTTTTTAACGCAACCTTCCTTTCCTAATTCTAATTCCTCCTTCCTTCCTCCCTCCCAGACTCTCTCTGGTCATCAGAGGTCAGTACTCAATCTGTCCTTATCTTCCTCCTCCTCTCTGCTGTGCACTGGCTACAATATGTACAATATGTCACTGACCTGACAAATTAGGAAAGGACTATATGTGAGTTTCAAATTGCACAATCGCTTGGCCGTTAACAGGAAGTGAGGTCACAGGTGATCAGTTGTGACGGCATCTCTGGATGCATCTTCCAAGGCCAGTCTGGTCACAGCCCTGTCGAGCCCTAGACCTCTGAACTGTGTGACCTTTGACCCGGAAGGTGACCTTGTGGGGTGTTGGGATGGAGCTGTGCATCTGTGGAGTACTGGCTGAAGGGTGAAGTTGCGGTGAGTCGAATGAAGGACATATTGGAAGCAGTGTGTGTCACACTGTTAACTTCTTTTGCCCTCGTCTTTTTAACGCAACCTTCCTTTCCTAATTCTAATTCCTCCTTCCTTCCTCCCTCCCAGACTCTCTCTGGTCATCAGAGGTCAGTACTCAATCTGTCCTTATCTTCCTCCTCCTCTCTGCTGTGCACTGGCTGTCTGGAGAGGTGAGGCTGTGGTCAGTTCCAGCCTCTATCTGCATGGGCCGCTAACAGGCTTACAGCAGATCTACAGAGTTGCTCACTTTCCTGCTGGAAGGGACAAAACTCCTGAGTGCTGGCTCGGACCACACGGTGAGAGATGCTTTACACACACACACACACACATATATTTTGAAATTTACACTTTTTACTACTCCCTCCTCCACAGGTCCAATTATGGTCGAGTGGTCTGAGCCGCTCGGTGAATGTGTTTGGAGATCCCAAGATATGCCGTTACACTCATCTTTCAGAAGTTCGTCAATGTCCATTTCTGTCACTTGGATGTTCAAAAATCACTTTGTTATTGTAGTTGTTTGCTTTGACAGGAGTCCGTTGTTCAGAAGGGAAAGAAGATGTCAACCTCGGAGTCCACTTCTCTGTGTGGCTGTCACTGGGGGTTATGCAGCAGTGGGTTACCATGGTGATGGGTTGAAACCCTTGAGTCTTAAATAAGGTAAATGGTTTTACAAGTTTGCCAACAACTCTGTAAGCCAATGAACTAAATTAATTAAATACATCACTGAACACAACATCAGTGATTAAGAACTAATGAAACCACCCCAACCCTATTGTGCAGGTTAGAGGACGTGGGCTAGCGAGGATCTGCGGGTGTCCATCCTCTACCTGATTTGGCTGGCTGCAGAGGAGCCCAAGCTACTGGTATCTCGGGGCAGGGATCAACGGCTAAGGGTGTGGAGGAAACAGGAGGGAGAGGCAAGCATGGTGCTGCTGGGACGTTTTAGGGTGCAACAAGGCCCCATCCTGGCACTGGCAAAAAACTATTCTTATCTGGCTTCCACTTCAGGTCAGACTAGTTGAAGATCAACAACTAAAACCCTCATTAAACACTAATTTAATCAATAGTTAACCCATGAACCACATATTCCCCTTGGAATCTCCACACACCACCAACAGGACACATAATAACAGTGCAGTTAATAAATAATTCATATAACAACTTGTTTACAGATGTATCAAAATGTGTATGGGTATGTGAGTGTCATTGTACTGCAGTGCAGCTACCTCCCTCCACAGTCACTGCAGTTATCCAGCCACCTTTGCCCCCACTAGACTCCTCCATTTCTAGCTCAATGTCACCACATGATTGTGGCAGGTCAGTATTTGGGCCCATGGCATACTAGGGAAGGCAAATTAGATCTTTTTTTGCAGTGAGATGCAGTGCCTTAGACCGCTGCGCCACTCGGGAGCCCTAAATGTAGGCTTTTTATGTGTTAATAACCACACCAACCTGCATTGCTCTGCACTCTCCCCTACACGTAGCCATATCTTTTCACTAAATAGAGAATACGTTTTACGACCTGAATTCTTTATTCAATAGATATGATTACCCTAAATGTACTAATTTTGAAGGGCTGTTGCACTCTTATTTACGGTAATATTTACTTACGTCACGTGTGCATTTGCGCACGCATCTCTCACTTGAAAAAATTGTTGCAGTTTATTAACATCTACGGATTCTTTATTGAACATTAGCATTGAAATACTCGACTATATACTTCACACAGAGAATACAAATCTGTCATTTGGATTGGACAAGATGGCCAGCTGCAATTTTCAGTCGCAGTTAGTATCCATTATGGAGGTATTAGCTAAAGCAGCTGTAGCAGAAATAAACAAACGAGTTGATGATAGCTGTGCAGTTATACGTTTGGAAGTGACCCAAAGCCAGCGAGATATTGATGGACTGAAAAGGAAGTGTCAAATGATGGAGGGCGAGCTGAAGAAGACGCGGGGACGAGTCAGGAGAAAAGGTAGTAGATTTTTGTATATACTTTAACTACGGTGATATGTGAATGATTCTATAACGTTAAGTTACATCCGTTACACATTAGCTAGTGTAAATCATAGTAGGCACATTTTCAACTAACCTGTTTTTGGCGATAGTTTCTCTGTTCTCGATTCGGGGAGAAAATGGTATCATATAAATGTCCGTATCCAGTTGCAGGTGGTTCTCAAAAAAACAGAATATTCAGAAAAATATTAAATGCAAGTTTTGTATCGAGTGAGAAATTAATTTAGCATGTGTGTAGTTCTCTGTTTTGCACTGTTTCAGTGCGACCAAAACACACATTCAAAAGGTTTCTCACTCGATACAAAACGTGGATTTAATATATCTTTCTGAATATTCTCAGATGTGTTTAAATCTTGAATTGCGGATGCTATGTAGTGGCCAATGAAAGGCTTCGAAGTCACCGGCCGTAATATTGACATTCCCCAGGTTTCCACAGATAACACATCCACAAAGTCAAAATTGGCTTCAAAATGTAGCATTCTGGTCATAATTTAAGATTAGGCATAATGATAGCAGTGTGGCTAGGGTTAACATCTGACCGTAACATAATAAATTGTAGAAATGGATGGAGTTTAGCCATAATTATGACTTTGTGACTGTGTTAACTAGTGACAGTCCGGTCATCACTAGTTTCCAGTGATGATGATTTATATAAACCCTGGATTGCTGATGTTATTTATTGGACATTGAGGGGCTTTGAAGCCACCGGTCGGTTATATTGGCACTCCCTAGTAGGAGCAGTCCTCCATAGGAATGAATGGAATGTCTTTTTTTTTCCTGTGGTGGGGCAGTAACATTAGTACTCTCCCCCCCCAAAAAACGTTAAGGATTTTATTTCAATATTTTTTTTTATTTGTATGTTTAGCTCACAATATAATTTAAGTGTGCATGAAGCTATCTGTAATAGAATAAACGTGCCAAAACTGAATGTAGACATTAATAAATGCATTTCTATAGCTTCCAAAATATATATATTTTTTACAAATGAGTAGGAATGCCAAGATGGCTGTGCCAAGTGCCAAGATGATTGATGGGGGCTTCAATACAGCACCCTTTGTCAGTAATCCAGGGTTTATACAAATCATTATTCTATACCCGGCTTTCAACCTACTCTTGAAAGTTGTAATAGTAGCATGCACAAGGTGCAATTTTGAAACTGGGTATTACATCAGCAGTGTCCCTCTTGTCATGTCTGTCATTGCAGACCTTAGAGAGCTATTTATAACTTGTCAGAAACATTCAGATCAACTATCCCATGACAGCTAACGCTATTTAGCTAGTTTTTTAGGCCATTGACTTTGTTGTACTGTTTGAGTAACACAAATATAACATGAATACACATAAGACGTAGCAAAATGTGTAGAATAGCAGGAAATTAGCTTTAAAACGGCAACATGTTTCTCTGCACCCCATGACAAAATGTGCAAAATTGCATGAAATGAGCTTCAAAATGGCAAAAAAAATAATCTCCATCCCATGGCAAAATGTATAGAATTGCAGGAAATAAGCTTTAAACCATCAAAAAATCTTTCTGCCTGCAAGAGGGGTGTGAACAGTTTGTCGTGAACATTCCTTGTGCCCATAGAAATAGACATGGCATGCAGGCGGGGGTATGGGATGTTCCCCAATGCTTGAAGGGGAGCTAAAGTGAAAAAGTTTGGTAACCCCTTATATAGAATATAGTGGAAACCGAGTAGTTCTCCATAGGAATGAATGGAATTCGACAGTATTTAATTCGACATGTAACATTAGTACTAAGTCGGAAGTTTACATACACGTTAGCCTAATACATTATATACAAATACATTATATACACACATATATACACACACATCTATATATACACATATATATGTGTATATACATGTATATGTGTGTGTATATGTATGTATGTGTGTGTGTATATACATACATTTGTATGTTATATATACACACAAATACACATATCTATTTATATATATATATATATATCACACAGTGCCTTGCGAAAGTATTCGGCCCCCTTGAACTTTGCGACCTTTTGCCACATTTCAGGCTTCAAACATAAAGATATAAAACTGTATTTTTTTGTGAAGAATCAACAACAAGTGGGACACAATCATGAAGTGGAACGACATTTATTGGATATTTCAAACTTTTTTAACAAATCAAAAACTGAAAAATTGGGCGTGCAAAATTATTCAGCCCCTTTACTTTCAGTGCAGCAAACTCTCTCCAGAAGTTCAGTGAGGATCTCTGAATGATCCAATGTTGACCTAAATGACTAATGATGATAAATACAATCCACCTGTGTGTAATCAAGTCTCCGTATAAATGCACCTGCACTGTGATAGTCTCAGAGGTCCGTTAAAAGCGCAGAGAGCATCATGAAGAACAAGGAACACACCAGGCAGGTCCGAGATACTGTTGTGAAGAAGTTTAAAGCCGGATTTGGATACAAAAAGATTTCCCAAGCTTTAAACATCCCAAGGAGCACTGTGCAAGCGATAATATTGAAATGGAAGGAGTATCAGACCACTGCAAATCTACCAAGACCTGGCCGTCCCTCTAAACTTTCAGCTCATACAAGGAGAAGACTGATCAGAGATGCAGCCAAGAGGCCCATGATCACTCTGGATGAACTGCAGAGATCTACAGCTGAGGTGGGAGACTCTGTCCATAGGACAACAATCAGTCGTATATTGCACAAATCTGGCCTTTATGGAAGAGTGGCAAGAAGAAAGCCATTTCTTAAAGATATCCATAAAAAGTGTTGTTTAAAGTTTGCCACAAGCCACCTGGGAGACACACCAAACATGTGGAAGAAGGTGCTCTGGTCAGATGAAACCAAAATTGAACTTTTTGGCAACAATGCAAAATGTTATGTTTGGCGTAAAAGCAACACAGCTGAACACACCATCCCAACTGTCAAACATGGTGGTGGCAGCATCATGGTTTGGGCCTGCTTTTCTTCAGCAGGGACAGGGAAGATGGTTAAAATTGATGGGAAGATGGATGGAGCCAAATACAGGACCATTCTGGAAGAAAACCTGATGGAGTCTGCAAAAGACCTGAGACTGGGACGGAGATTTGTCTTCCAACAAGACAATGATCCAAAACATAAAGCAAAATCTACAATGGAACGGTTCAAAAATAAACATATCCAGGTGTTAGAATGGCCAAGTCAAAGTCCAGACCTGAATCCAATCGAGAATCTGTGGAAAGAACTGAAAACTGCTGTTCACAAATGCTCTCCATCCAACCTCACTGAGCTCGAGCTGTTTTGCAAGGAGGAATGGGAAAACATGTCAGTCTCTCGATGTGCAAAACTGATAGAGACATACCCCAAGCGACTTACAGCTGTAATCGCAGCAAAAGATGGCGCTACAAAGTATTAACTTAAGGGGGCTGAATAATTTTGCACGCCCAATTTTTCAGTTTTTGATTTGTTAAAAAAGTTTGAAATATCCAATAAATGTCGTTCCACTTCATGATTGTGTCCCACTTGTTGTTGATTCTTCACAAAAAAATACAGTTTTCTATCTTTATGTTTGAAGCCTGAAATGTGACAAAAGGTCGCAAAGTTCAAGGGGGCCGAATACTTTCGCAAGGCACTGTATATATATATATACACATATGTATATATACACACACATACATACATACATACATATATGCATACAATATATATATATATATATATATATTATATGTGTGTATATATTTACATATATGTGTATATACACACACACATACATACATACATACATACATACATACATACATATAATATATGTATATATTGTATGTGTGTGTATATATATATATGTGTATGTATGTATATTGCCAGGTTGGGAGTTTAGCCATGACACCTGAGTGAACACCCATACTTTTACAATAAGCGCCATAGGATTTTGAATGACCACAGAGAGTCAGGACACCTGTTTTAACGTCCTATCCGAAAGAAGGCACCCTGTGCGGGACAATGTTCCAAAATGTAATCAAGGTTTGAAATTATTATGTTTTAGTCAAATATTATATCTGTTTAGGCTTCTTGCGGTCAGTTTGCGGTCAACATTAAAAAACGTTTTTTTTTTTAAATCGACCATCTGCTCAATAACAAATTGGCCCGCTGCTGAATCTAGTTGATGATCCCTGCATTAAGGGGTCTGCAATAGAATATAATTGTCAAAGCTAATGTAGACATTAAAGACACAGTGCAGTCCAAAACTTGATTTTCCTGTGATATATATATATTTCCACACTATGAGGTTGGAATAATACTGTGAAATTGTGAAAATTATGATAATGCTGTTTTAGTGTAAGACCCATTCGAAAAGACTGCCTGAAATTTCAGCCTGTTTTGGTGGGATGGCGTTTTGGCCTGCTTGGTGTAATCACCAGGCAGTAAATTAGTTAGACCAATAAGAAAGTTCCAAACCTCTCTGCCAAAATCAGCTAGTTTTCAGTTTCCTCCTCCCTTCTCAGACTATTCTGACAGTCCTAGCAAAGTTCTTGCTTGATAAATTGCTCTTAGCTAAGATTTTTTTTAAATTAGAAAACAATAACAGTAAGGTACTTAATTGTTACCCAGAAATGATTTAATATTGAGATATAAACAGTGCAATAGGCCTGTTCTATAGCTTCCAAAATATGTTTTTACACTAGAGGAGGAGTACCAAAATGGCTCTGTGGTGGCTTCAACAGAGCCCCCTGTCAATCATCTAGGGTTAATACATATTGTATCATGGTATGTGACTCTCTGTCATCTTCTTCTACATGTGTCTGGAAGTTGAAATTCAGTGTAAAATGTGTATTTAATATTTTTCTGTTTTTTCGGAGAACCATCTGCAATTGGACAGGGACATCTTTAAGATAGACTTTTCTCCCGAATTGAGAACGAAGTGGCGCCAAGAACAGCTTAGTTCAAAATGTGGCTGCTGTGCTTTATATTAGCTAATGTGTAACGGCTGTATAGAAGCATTCACATATCACCGCTGTAACAAGGTGGAGCTAGATTATTTGATTGCCTATCCAAAACCCAAATGTGTGAATAGCCCTAATATTTAACTGAATACAATTGTATTTTATTACCCCATGGCAGCAGAGAGATCTTTATATCCAGTCAAGATTGTTTTGAACAAGCAGAGGATTTGCTCACAGTGGAGAGACGAAGAGATGGCTGTTGAAGAGGACTCTCAACCCCAGGTGTGATGCATCACCTTTTACAATTACAAAGACCTGACCTCTTGGATCAATTCTGTTATTGGAATGTCAGGAGAATTTACAGTTTTTGTGTGATTCATGAGTATGAAAGTGTTAAATATGGTGTGTCCCAGAGTGATAACCTCAGTCCCCTGTTACAGCCTACAGATGTGGAGCAGAGAGCAGAGACTGAACCCATACTGATCAAAGATGAAGAGATGGCAGAGGATGTGTGGAAGACTGACCTTCAGGAAGAGCTCAGGATCACTGGAGAGGGTGAGTGCGACCATAAAGGGTACTGCTCTGTCTGTCCATGGAAGACTGTGTGGGTGTGGTGTTACACACGTTGCAAGTTGCTACATTGGTGTTGGGCGTTTTATGTTCTGCCATATGGAGTGCACATACACACACAGTCCGTTCCAAAGCCGTCATGGTTTGCTACTGGTAGCCCTTTACTCTCGTACCTCTATACGGGTTGAAAATGGCAGATTTGGGCACTGATAAGTGCCTAAATTGGAACATAGTGGCTGTACAGTAACATGCTGTAAATGACGTCAGATCCCAGGCTCTGCGCCGCGTCACAGTGCTGTGTGTGTTTTGACTGACAGCCTCTCTGAACATGAGCACCGCAGGCGACAAGTTGTTGCCCCTATCCCTCCCGCTAATTGTCAAACTTTTGCACATTTGTTGTTGTCTGAGTGAGTGAAATGCTGTAAATTAAGAGGACTCTATGTATTTTGAAAGAGGAAACGTTGAGGATTATAATACATACGGCATTGATACGAGCAAGCCAAACACCCGTGAGTTCAAATGTGCACTTCACATTTCCGTATCATAAAACCCATGTCATAAACAGTGTCATCATTTATGATCACCATGTTTGATGTACAGTTACAAGATGACATGGCGTCATACCCTGGGGTTGTTCTGAACAGAATGAGCCTATTTTTTGGGGGTCTATTGTGAAGAGAATTTGGCACAGAACATGCACCTGAATGGACTCATTACTCCTTTCTATGCGCACCAAAATTACGGTATGTTTCTCTGAATTCCCTTGTGAAAGCCTAACACTGTAAGATTGCATTTTATAACTTAGCTGATCATGTTGGCAATATAACAAACTTTCAAATGATGCCCAGCTGACCCAGATTGTAATTTAAAATGGTCAGGTTTTGGATTAAGTAAACAACAACATTAATTGTGTGAAGGCGGGGATGCAGGGCTGTGTTATAAACAAAACAGCTACAAGTGTGCTTGTTCTAGTTCTGCAAAGCACCTTATAGTTGAAGACTTGTTTGAGTCATGAACGTGTATTGAAATGACTTAGGACCTGTGTACACTTTGGAGAGGAGTGTGGCCACTTGGAGACACCAGTTAGTCCTCTCAGTCAAACCCATGTCATGTTTCTGTCTTATGTTGCACCTACCCCACATTTACAGGAATATTCTTATCATGTTACTGAATGTATCCAGAACATTCTGATTTTTGTTATCAACAAATGCGGCAAATAGTACAGTAAATGTAAAATGCACATAAAATCAACAGTGTAATGTTTGGATTCAGTCTTGTGTCAGGTGAACTGTTGTATCCTCAACGTTAGTCTAATAATGTCCCCATAATCTCCAAACTGCTCCCTTTCAAGTGCTACCATGCTTATGCATTTCATGTCTTTGTAAAAAAAAACATTGAAATTTAGCCCTATTCATATAGAACCAAATCCCACAAGTGTAAAGGGTTAAGTGTCTTTTTGAATGCTTCTTTCATGTTTATCCCATATCTTTAGAGTCTGGTTCCAAGCCTGGGAAACCACCATCCTTTGAGCAACGGCACTTTGATGAGGACTTCATCACACAACCCAAAATATCTCCTGAAGACTCAGTGGAACATTACCCCAATTCTGATGGTCCAGAGGAACCAGGCACACCACGGTGTACGTCTGTAGAGAAATCAAAGGTGTTCAGCACAGAGCAGCACCGGCCAGCCGAGGATGAGGACTCACAAGAGCTAGTGATGGTGAAGGATGAGAAAGAGGAGGAGCTGGATCAGACCACGGCCCTGGCAGGACCTGACCAGTTTGTCATGGATGAGACTGATGGGCAGCAGTGGACATCTGTGGATCCAGGCCGAGAAACTGACCCTGAAGGCCACCCAGATTTCTCATTTCATTCCACAGAAGAGTACTCTCAGAATATCTCAATTTTTCCACCTCACAGTGGGCTGCCATCCCTGCCTACTATGACAGATGGTGTAGGGCCATCGGTTCACTCTTCTAGAGGGAAACCACATGCTAACATGTTCAGTACAGCAGCACACATGAAAAAACATGTCAGGACATTGGCTGATGAGACTAGACAACAGATGCCAGAAGGACAGAGCAGCGAAACACTGAACTCTAATAATGATGAAAGTAGTTTAGCTCTACAGCCAAGGCAGCATCAGCACAGGGCTTCAGAAGCAACAGTGAGAATGAGTGAGTGCATGACAGGGTCAAACATGGCCACCACCTCCACCTTCTCTGGATACAGCCTGAGTCGCAGTAGTTTTAACATGGTGAAGAGAATGAGGACTCAGTGGAGGTCTGGCGGCACCACTGAGAGGCGTTTCAGCTGCACCTTCTGTGGGAAGAGCTTCCAGCGTTTCAGCCAGCTCAAAGAACACCTCCGGAGTCACACCGGAGAGAAACCGTACACCTGCGAACAGTGTGGCAGGAGTTTCACCAAGCAGTGCAACCTGATCAGACATGCTGTGGTCCACAGCGGGGAGAAGCCCTACGAGTGCACACAGTGTGGGAAATGCTTCACCCAGCGCTCCAGTATGAAGTCACATCAGAGAACTCACATAGGAGAGAGTCCAGTGTCTCAACATGTGGTACCGGCATACCCTGGGGATCCACACACAAGTTTAACATTGTCTCAGACCAGGTGGAACAAATAAAACATAATTGCATGATGTTTCTATAACACTTTCTATGTGAAAATGTGGTACAGCAGGTGTTTTGAGACATTTTGACACGCTTTTCCTCCTAATTGATTTGTGAAATGGTTTTCATGTTTGACTGTTGACGGCTCCTCACTTTCATTTTAACACTCACAGAGCGCCGGAATTCCAGAACTACTAGAATGGCCATGACGGTCATTCTGACCGTTGATATTTCAATTGTATAAATGTTCCATAATAAATTCCTAAATGATTGCATTTATTACGTTAAAATAGATCATAAGAAACCTCAGGACACCGAATGCAAATTGTAATCAGTCAGAAAATGAATTGATTGATCCAAAAACTCAGATAAAAAATAAAATAAAAAATAGTGATAGTGTATTTTCTGACTGTAAGACAACCTATTTACAACTGGTAGCATTGTGTTTTGTACCACAAAATCATAAAAAATATGCTTTATTCAATAAACTTGATTTAATGAAAGACTTGGTCTGTGCTTTTAGATCAACCATTAATAGGAGCCATTGAGTATGTGTTGTTTAGTTCGTGTTTGTCTCTCAGGGATGTCACTTCATGCCATAAGGGACAGTGTCATATCGGGTCAGGTTAATAACTCAACATGATTTCCCAAGTTCTATTTTCACGTTACTCTGCTGCCTTAAAATGTTAAGTTATGTCACCTCAAAACTTGGCAATGAAATATTTGTTTCAGTATAACAGGCTATACATGCTCATACAGTTTTACATTTGACATCTAGAAACAACACTTTTTTACTGTGTACGTTGTCTAACCTGCCTCTACACCGGTACTGTATAAAACGGATATTCTGAATCTAAAATCAAATCAACGTTTATTTGTCATGTGCACCGAACACAACAGGTGTAGTAGATCTTACAGTGAAATGCTTACTTACAGGCTCTAACCAACATGCAAAAAAAGGTATTAGGTGAACAATAGTTAAGTTAAAAAAAATAAAAACAACAGTAAAAAGACAGTGAAAAATAACAGTAGCAAGGCTATATACAGTAGCGAGGCTACATGCAGGCACCGGTGAGTCGGGCTGATTGAGGTACTACAGTGGGGCAAAAAAGTATTTAGTCAGCCACCAATTGTGCAAGTTCTCCCACTTAAAACGATGAGAGAGGCCTGTAATTTTCATCATTCATCATATCACTTTAACTATGACAGACAAAATTAGAAAAAAAAATCCAGAAAATCACATTGTAGGATTTTTAATGAATTTATTTGCAAATTATGGTGGAAAATAAGTATTTGGTCAATGACAAACATTTCTCAATACTTTGTTATATACCCTTTGTTGGCAATGACAGAGGTCAAACGTTTTCTGTAAATCTTCACAAGGTTTTCACACACTGTTGCTGGTATTTTAGGCCCATTCCTCCATGCAGATCTCCTCTAGAGCAGTGATGTTTTGGGGCTGTTGCTGGGCAACACGGACTTTCAACTCCCTCCAAAGATTTTCTAGGGGGTTGAGATCTGGAGACTGGCTAGGCCACTCCAGGACCTTGAAATGCTTCTTACGAAGCCACTCCTTCGTTGCCCGGGCGGTGTGTTTGGGATCATTGTCATGCTGAAAGACCCAGCCACATTTCATCTTCAATGCCCTTGCTGATGGAAGGAGGTTTTCACTCAATCTCACGATACATGGCCCCATTCATTCTTTCCTTTACACGGATCAGTCGTCCTGGTCCCTTTGCAGAAAAACAGCCACAAAGCATGATGTTTCCACCCCCATGCTTCACAGTAGATATGGTGTTCTTTGGATGCAACTCAGCATTCTTTGTCCTCAACACGAGTTGAGTTTTTACCAAAAAGTTATATTTTGGTTTCATCTGACCATATGACATTCTCCCAATCTTCTTCTGGATCAACCAAATGCTCTCTAGCAAACTTCAGACGGGCCTGGACATGTACTGGCTTAAGCAAGGGGACACGTCTGGCACTGCAGGATTTGAGTCCCTGGCGGCGTAGTGTGTTACTGATGGTAGGCTTTGTTACTTTGGTCCCAGCTCTCTGCAGGTCATTCACTAGGTCCCCCCGTGTGGTTCTGGGATTTTTGCTCACCGTTCTTGTGATCATTTTGACCACACGGGCTGAGATCTTGCGTGGAGCCCCAGATCGAGGGAGATTGTCAGTGGTCTTGTATGTCTTCCATTTCCTAATAATTGCTCCCACAGTTGATTTCTTCAAACCAAGCTGCTTACCTATTGCAGATTCAGTCTTCCCACCCTGGTGCAGGTCTACAATTTTGTTTCTGGTGTCCTTTGACAGCTCTTTGGTCTTGGCCATAGTGGAGTTTGGAGTGTGACTGTTTGAGGTTGTGGACAGGTGTCTTTTATACTGATAACAAGTTCAAACAGGTGCCATTAATACAGGTAATGAGTGGAGGACAGAGGAGCCTCTTAAAGAAGAAGTTACAGGTCTGTGAGAGCCAGAAATCTTGCTTGTTTGTAGGTGACCAAATACTTATTTTCTACCATAATTTGCAAATAAATTCATTAAAAATCCTACAATGTGATTTTCTGGATTTTTTTTTCTCATTTTGTCTGTCAAAGTTGAAGTGTAACTATGATGAAAATTACAGGCCTCTCTCATCTTTTTAAGTGGGAGACCTTGCACAATTGGTGGCTGACTAAATACTTTCTTGCACAAATGGTGGCTGACTAAATACTTTTTTGCCCCACTGTATGTACAGGTAGATATGGTTAAAGTGACTATGCATATATAATAAACAGAGTAGCAGTAGCGTAAAAGAGGGGTTGGTGGGTGGCGGGACACAATGCAGATAGCCCGGTTAGCCAATGTGCGGGGTCGCTGGTTGGTCGGGCCAATTGAGGTAGTATGTACATGAATGTATAGCTAAAGTGACTATGCATATATAATAAACAGAGTAGCAGTAGCGTAAAAGAGGGGTTGGTGGGTGGCGGGACACAATGCAGATAGCCCGGTTAGCCAATGTGCGGGGTCGCTGGTTGGTTGGGCCAATTGAGGTAGTATGTACATGAATGTATAGCTAAAGTGACTATGCATATATGATAAACCGAGAGTAGCAGCAGCGTAAAAGAGGGGTTGGGGTGGGGGGGCACACACGACCTGTTCAGGAGTCATATGGCTTGGGGGTAAAAACGGTTGAGAAGCCTTTTTGTCCTAGACTTGGCACTCCAGTACTGCTTGCCATGTGGTAGTAGAGAGAACAGTCTATGACTGGGGTGGCTGGGGTCTTTGACGATTTTTAGTGCCTTCCTCTGACACCACCTGGTGTAAAGGTCCTGGATGGCAGGCAGCTTAGCCCCAGTGATGTACTGAGCCGTACGCACTACCCTCTGTAGTGCCTTGCGGTTGGAGGCTTAGCAATTGCCGTACCAGGCAGTGACGCAACCATGCTGTCGATGTTGCAGCTGTAGAACCATTTGAGGGTCTGAGGTTCCATGCAAAATCCTTTTAGTTTCCTGAGGGGGAATATGCTTTGGCGTGCACTCTTCACGTCTGTCTTGGTGTGTTTGGACCATTCTAGTTTGTTGGTGATGTGGACACCAAGGAACTTGAAGCTCTCAACCTGCTCCAGAGAATGATATTGTAGATACTGTAAATATTTAGATATCTAAATTGACTGGTTGTTTGAGTGATTTACTGGTTCATTGATTTGCCAATCAACAGAGGCGGAGATAACGGTGGAGATGTACAGAAAGAGAATGTGAGAGAAAAGGAGAGACTCAGGAAGTCAACAGGGGAAGTTTAGTGGTTTCTTGCGTCATTGCTTGCTGCTGCTTGGTTGTGCCTGTGCAGAGTGAAGGTAGGAACAGTCTTAACTCTCTTACTCTTTCTTATTCTTGTTTTTACCTGTAAGTCACCCCGAAACTGGACAAGAGTAGCAGTGACAGTGTGTTAGATGTGGGATGGTAGGGGTCAGGGGGATGGAGAGGTGGGGTCAGGCTCAGAGGCTTTATGTTCTACAACAAGCCTGCAGTCAAAGTACAGTTAAATTGACTTCTGCTGCAGTGAGAGAGCTACGAGCGGCAGGGAAGAGAGGTTTTCTCGGTCACAGAACAGCCAGAGCCATGGTTTGGGATGTCAGGGTGTTCATCAACATAGGAAGACTAGGCTTGATTGAATTTGAAGTGTCCCCAGACCATGGCACAGAGGGAGTGCTGGGTGAAGTGTGTGGCCTGTTTATTTTGTGAAAAAAGACATTGGGGGAAAGTGAAGAGAGTGATGCATGCTGTAGATTGTGCACGGTGCATAGTTTGATTTTAAGGGAACACATTAAGTGTTTTGTTGGTGTACCCATATTCAGACGATTTTACTTTTCAGAGTGCCACAAACATGACACAGCAGAATGGGTTACAACAAAGCTTAGTATAGCAAAGTAAAGATATGCATATCACTGAGCGAAACAATAAAGCACAAAATGCAATGAAGAAAACAACACAGTGTAGAATATTAACGGCACTTTGTAAATGTTTATGAAATCCTCATGGTCACGTTACCATTGACCAATTCAGACAGAAACTAAATATCACAGACACACAGAGAGTTGACAACATGGCTGGATGTGTGAGAGGTTGAGGCAGGAGAAAAGAAGAGATGCGGAGACTCCGGAGAAAAGGAGGGAACAATGAGAAGGTGTTTGGCTGTGACCTGATGGACCACCTGGCTATAACCTGTCAGGAGAGTAAGTCCCATGTTCCCTCAGTCTGTTAGAATATGTTATACTTGAATTTGTTAAATATCAGCCTACAGTTTTTCCTCCCTGTCAGTTCTATAGAATATTATAATCTTGTCTGCCTCAGTTCCACAGATGCTGCGAAGCTGTAGTGAATTCATTGAGGAGCACGGGGGTTCTAAATGTGTCATGACGTGAATATCATTAATGTGATGACTGTTATTTATCGAATCAACTATGTTTAATTGTTACCCGATTAAATTAATAATGTAACAATGAACTAATTAGGAATTTGAGGCACCAGGGAAGAAGTTGTTTAATGAGTTACCATCTACCGCAGGAGTGGCTTCAGGACAAGTCTCTGAATGTCTTTTGGAGGCCGAGACAGAGCCTGGACTTGAACCCCGATCAAACATCTCTGAGAGACCTGAAAATAGCTGTGCCGCAATGCTCCCCATCCAACCTGACAGAGCTTGAGAGGATCTGCAGAGGATAATGGGAGAAACTTCCCAAATACAGGTATGCCAAGCTTGTAGTGTCATACCCAAGAAGAGTCAATGCTGTAATCGCTGCCAAAGGTGCTTCGACAAAGTACTGAGTAAAGGGTCTGAATACTTATGTAAATGTAATATTTTTTTATTTTTTATGTTCCTTTGTCATTATGGTGTATTGTGTGTAGATTGGCTTTTTTTTAAATCAATTTGAGAATAATGCTGTAACATAACAAAATGTTGAAAAAGTCAAAAGGGGTCTGAATACTTTCCAAAGGCACTGTATACATATTTATTTATACTCTGGACTCCAACATTGATCGTCCTAATATTTCAATATTTCTTAATTAAATTATTTTACTTTTTATATTTATGTGTATTGTTATAGTACTGCCCTGTTGGAGCTAGGAACACAAACTTAGAATATGTAACGAATTTGCAAAAATGTACTTTAAGTTTAGAATTTGCAAAACATATGTTACGAATTCTAGCTAGGAGGCTAATGTTAGCTAGATGAAATGAAAGATCCCAGAAAATGTTCCATGCGCACAAAAAGTTTTCACATTTTGAACCAACATTTGTTTACCTTGCTGTTAGTGAGCATTTCTCCTTTGCCAAGACAATCCTTCCACCTGGCAGGTGTGTCATATCAAAAAGCTGATTAAGCAGCATGATCATTACACATGTGCACCTTGTGCTGGGGACAACAAAAGCTCATTCTAAAATGTGCAGCTTTGTCACACAACACAATGCCAAAGATTTTTCAAGTTTTGAGGGAGTGTGCAATTGGCATGCTGACTGCAGGAATGACCACTAGAGCTGTTTCAGAGAATTTTATGTTGATTTCTCTACCATAAGCCGCCTCCAACGTTGTTTAGAGAATTTGTCAGTATATCCAACCGGCCTCAGAAATACAGACCATGTTTAACCACGCCAGTCCAGGACCTTTACATTCGACTTCTTCACATGCAGGATCGTCTGAGTCTAACCACCCGGGCGGCTGATGACACTGTGTTCTCTTTACGGATGAATCCCGGTTTCAACTGTACTGGGCAGATGGCAGACGTCGTGTGGACGAGTGGTTTGCTGATGTCAACATTGTGAACAGAGTGCACCATGGTGGGGTTATGGTATGAGCAGGCATAAGCTACGGACAACAAACAAAATAGCATTTTATTGATGGCAATTTGAACACACAGAGATACCGTGATGAAATCCTGAGGCCCATTGTTGTGCCATTCATCCGCTGCCATCACCTCATGTTTCAGCACGACCCCATGTCGCAAGGATCTGTACGCAGTTCCTGGAAGCTGAATATGTCCCAGTTCTTCCATGGCCTGCATTCTCACCAGACATGTCACTCATTGAGCTTTTTTGGGATGCCCTGGATCAACGTGTAGGACAGTGTGTTCCAGTTCCCGCCAATATCCAATAACTTCGCACAGACATTGAAGAGGAGTGGGACAACATTCCACAGGCCACAATCAACAGCCTGATCAACTCTATGTGAAGGAGATGTGTTGCGCTGCATGAGGCAAATTGTGGTCACACCAGATACTGACTGGTTTTCTTATCCATGGCCCTACCTTTTTTTTAAGCTATCTGTGACCAACAGATGCATACAGTGGGGAGAACAGGTATTTGATAAACTGCCGATTTTGCAGGTTTTCCTACTTACAAAGCATGTAGAGGTCTGTAATTTATCATAGGTACACTTCAACTGTGAGAGACGGAATCTAAAACAAAAATCCAGAATGCAAATTAATTACTTAAAAATCATACAATGTGATTTTCTGGATTTTTGTTTAGATTCCGTCTCTCACAGTTGAAGTGTACCTATGATAAAAATTACAGACCTCTACATGCTTTGTAAGAAGGAAAACCTGCAAATCGGCAATGTATCAAATACTTGTTCTCCCCACTGTATCTGTATTCCCAGTCATGTGAAATCCATAGATTAAGGCCTCATTTATTTATTTCAATTTATTGATTTCCTTGTATGAACTGTAATTCAGTAAAATCTTTGAAATTGTTGCATGTTGCGTTTTTATATTCTTGTTCAGTGTAGTTGCAAAGTAGCAAGTAGTTGAAAAGTTGCTAATTAGGTAAATGCTAAAGTTGTCCTTGATGAGATTCGAAATCGCAACCATTGGGTTACTAGACTTCGTCATACACCCATCCATCCCGACCAAGCACCCTACTTTCATTCCTGCCTTTAGTAATCATTTGTCTTATGCAACCATTCCAAAAGTAACAGATCATACTAATTTGTGTGTCCCAGATTTATGTTTACTATGTTACATCTAGTTGATGAGACCAGGCTGGAGTGAAATCCTTAGTACAAAGCTCTTGGCCCTTATATTTCAAGTTCTCACTTTTCCCAATTTGTCATTTGTAAGAGATCGATTAAGTCAATATCTGCTTGTTGCAAATTTTGAAATGTTCAATAGTACATGGCAGTGTTGTGTTCGAGACCACCTAAAGTGAGACCGATTCAAGACCAAGGCCGAGGGGGGCGAGACCGAGTCAATACGAGACTGGGAGGAGGACAAGAAGGCGCCCGAGACAGAGTCATGACCGAGACCAAAAGAATGCGAGTCCAATTAAAGACCATGATTGTAATTCTGTCAAATCACCACCATAATAAGAGTAAAAATATTTAGTATTTCTGCGTTCATATTTCAGAACAACATATAGATTCTTTGTACATTCAGAATAGTGAAAAAATGCATGTCGAGGGAAAATATAGCCAAACTACAAATTATTACTAACCCAAACACAGTGGGGAACAGAGAAGGGCTAAGGATTTATAAAATAATTATTATAATAAGTCAGCCTTTGGCTAGGCCATCAGAAGCTACTGTAGATAAAGGCATCTGCCATTCAACTGTATTAAGGCAACATTTTGGAGTAACAGTGTAATCAACCAATACCATTTAGACTTAATCGGTGGGACCGTTTTCACAAAAACCTATGGAAACTTCTGGCTTTTTTAAGGCCAACAGGTCACTCACCGCGCAATAGCGAGCAGTAGTTTTCTTATGGTCTAGCTAGCTAGTTTTTCTTGTTGGCTAGTTTTTCAGTGGCTGCAGCTGGTGTTATCAAAGAGGATGTTGTTGCTAATTTGTTAACTTCTCCCCTTTCAAGGAAATGTTCATCATCTGGTGAGTGGAACTGTGTTTTTTTATTGCAGCGCACTTTCTGTTGTTAGTCATCTCTTTGAAAATAACGTGTCCGTGAAACATTGCTGCATTTCAAAGTGGAACTGGCAGCATTTTAGCATCATGAAATCGTATTAAAATCTGTTCATATACACTCCCAGGAAGAATATCCCACTTTTAAAAATGTTCTGACACTTAGATATGGTAATATTCACGTTTTCATACATTCTTAGAATGTTTGGGAATTATGTTGTCTAAGGCATCTGTGAAAATTCTATAGCAATATAGAGATGGAAGGCGGCCATGCGTTTGGACAATTAAGACACTGCAGTAAATAACACTGAATAAAAATGCCTCTCTTGTCCAGGACCGGTGCTCTATAGCCAATCAGAGCTACAGTAGGCTTTCATACAAACCATTTACCACACGGGCCTGCCATCATTTACTTTGACCTGGACTGTGTGTTTACAGGCAGTTGCAACAGCGTGACTTTAGATAATTAGAATGTATTCGCCAAAAGCCACAATATACACCTGAAAGGATTTCTGGAAATCTGTAAACACCACGGGAGTCCTCTTGATCAAACAACCATGAAAAGTTAGGCTCTCTCTACATCAGTTGTGCACATCAACAAGATCATCAACTAATGCTAACCCAGAGCATGATGAGCTCAAATTTAATGAAGTAACATTAGATAAACCCTCTCAAACTTTTGCAGCTAGTTGGCCCTCAAAATTGCACTGATAAACGATGGGGAATTGTAGCCTCCTCGTCCTTCTGTAAGCACCCAAACTAACTGGCTAAAGTTGTCTAGCTTGCTAGTTAGTTACTTCCAGACACAAATGAGAGAACACCTCACTCTGACAATTTTACTCACCGTAGCAGAGCTGGTTAGGCTGTTTACATGTTATCTAGAGCATTCTTGACTAACTATTTCTTTTTTTGCATACGTTTACTGACACTGGTCACATTCAGCAGGTGTTGCGCGTTTGTAAATGAATCAGTTCTGCGCTTTGGCACACTCAGATGAGTGCTCTGACATCGGAGTAGATAGCCATTATAGCTACGTTATAATTGACTTGTGCTCATATCCTTTGCTAGTTTGGTTGTATTGACATTCCCAGCCTTAGTTACATTTTTTTTTAAATCACAGAATATTGAGTCATTGACACTGAAACAGTGCATCCCGAATGGAGGCAGCAAACGATGTACCAGGCCAGCTGTAATTTACAACCTGATAGCAATATTTTTTGGACTACCAAGAAATGTATTGGTGAATTATATTAATCATGCATTGAACTGCATCCATCTATTCTGCCAACAATGCCTATTGTACGTCATGGAACATTGAGTCAAATATAACCTATTTTTAAAACCTCTTATGAAGTTGGTTTTGCAGCATAAACTGGGAATTTGATATTTTCGACTGATATTATGATTGTCTGTTTGTTTCATATCTGCAAAGTAGTTAAAACGCTGTCAGTTCCACTGTAAACTTCAGATCACCGGTTATTTTGTGTGCTAAACGTGAATTTGTTTGTAATGGGAAGTAGTAGTTGTACTTTTCGATTGCGAAATCCTTAATGGTTGTGTTTTTGCATTCTTCTGATTGGGACCTACTGGCTTATTATGTCTGAGTTCATGGACTGCTTATCCTTAACATCATGCTGTGTGTGACTGCTGTCTTTCCATCGGTCCTATGCAGTGTTGTAGTGGTGACTGAAGAAGGTGGTATAGTCTAATTTTGTCAGAAAGTTCCCAAATGGCCTGCCCAGCGAAGTAAACACACCCTGTGTGAAAAACCCTATGTTTCTCTATGGTTTTTGATACGCTTTCCTAAATATTTTTCACCTTTTCACTCTCAAAATCACACTTTTTTGAATAGAAAAAAAACACACATTTGATGATCTAAGTCCACAGCAATTCTTAAACCACATCAATCTGATTGGATGGGCCTGTCCGGGCCTGGCTCCCCAGTGGGTGGGTCTGTGTCCACCCAGGCCCATTCATGCATACACCCCTGATGCAAACAGTGCATGATAACAATTGCACATCACAAATAGCCTGCTAACTAACACTTCAGACTAAACTTTTTTGCACACCCATTGTTGCCTTAGGATATTTACTAGTCAATGCTAACTAAGTTGAAACGTCTTTCCAACCCTACCGGCTACCGATGTCATTCTTCTATGAGCTATTCCATGCCAAAACCAGCTGAGAGCTGGACTCTCTTGCAGCCTGCAGGTGATATTGGTATTAAGGTTGCTGTCCTTTCAGAATCACAAACCTGTCACACACTGAAGACCTATAGGTTCACCACTGTACTAACCTGTCACACACTGAAGGCCTATAGGTTCACCACTGTACAAACCTGTCACACACTGAAGACCTATAGATTCACCACTGTACTAACCTGTCACACACTGAAGGCCTATAGGTTCACCACTGTACTAACCTGTCACACACTGAAGTGAAGGCCTATAGATTCACCACTGTACTAACCTGTCACACACTGAAGGCCTATAGGTTCACCACTGTACTAACCTGTCACACACTGAAGGCCTATAGATTCACCACTGTACTAACCTGTCACACACTGAAGGCCTATAGGTTCACCACTGTACTAACCTGTCACACACTGAAGGCCTATAGGTTCACCACAGTACTAACCTGTCACATACTGAAGGCCTATAGGTTCACCACAGTACTAACCTGTCACATACTGAAGGCCTATAGGTTCACCACTGCGCAAATATGTCTATAATATATATAAAGACTGTTAAGATATAAATGTTTCAAGAAAGGAGTGTATATATTTGGCCTGGCAAAGCGGTTTTATGCGCTGACTGAATTGAAGCTGATAATTCTGAGTTTTTTACTCCGTTGGTCTCAGGAAGAAATGACCAGTCCTCACTGTCCGAGACCTAGTCAAGACCGAGTACAAATGTATCCGACACTGAGACACTCAATATGTGGTCTATGGACCGAGACCGGTCTCGAGTACTTCAACATTGGTACATAGATTACATTTTAGTCATCATGTGTTCTAGTACTCCTGCAATGCCTGCTAATGAAGACTGTGATCCTTTTGTCCGTAGTCTGTTGAAGGTGTCTACATACTCAGTGGCCAATTATGAAAAAAGCACATGCACACAAAGGCCCGGTCTTAAGTGAGATTAAAAAAAATCGCCCTACTATACCCCTGCAAAACTAGAAGAGTCCCAATAAGCAAAATACGTTTTTTTTATTTTTTATTATTATAATTTTTTAAAATACGTATTTTCCAGACATTGAAGTTAGGTTCATTTTAGGTTCTGAAAGAAAGGTCAAATACATTTTCCAGACATTGATAAGATGTATTTTCCAAACGTTGTAATCTGGTTTATTTTCTGTTCTGAATTAAAGTTGAAAAGACGTCATTTATAGACATCTACACTATATGATCAGAATTATGTGGACACCTGCTTGTCCAACATCTCATTCCAAAATCATAGGCATTAATACCCCTTTGCTGCTATAACAGCCTCCACTCTTCTGGGAAGGCTTTCCACTAGATTTTGGAACATTGCTGCGGGGACTTGCTTCCATTCAGCCACGAGCATTAGTGAGGTCGGGCACTGATGTTGGGAAGTTAGGTCTGGCTTGCAGTCGGCTTTCCAATTCATCCCAAAGGTGTTCCATGGGGTTGAGTCTCTGTACAGGCCAATCAAGTTCTTCCACACCGATCTCAAGAAACCATTTCTGTATTGACCTTGTTTTGTGCACGGGGACATTGTCATGCTGAAACAGGAAAGAGCCTTCCACAAAGTTTGAAGCACAGAATCATCTAATGGCATTGTATGCTGTAGCTTTAAGATTTCCTTTCACTGGAACTAAGGGGCATAGCCCAAACCATGAAAAACAGCACCAGACCATTAATTCTCCTCCACTAAACTTTACATTTGGCACTATGCATTGGGGCAGGTAGCGTTCTCCTAGCATCCGCCAAACCCAGATTCGTCTCTGAATGCCAGATGCCTGATACGTCATTTCAGAGAACATGTTTCCACTGCTCCAGAGTCCAATGAAAGTCACTGATCTCTTCAGTAAGGCCATTCTACTGCCAATGTTTGTCTATGGAGACTGGATGGCGGTGTGCTAGATTTTTTACACCTGTCAGTAATGGGTATGACTGAAATAGCCAAATCCACTAATTTTAAGGGGCATCCACATACTTTTGTATATATAGTGTATGTTTGTACCAAATCAAGTCCAGTCCAGACCGGACCAATTCTGAACCAAATATTACTGTCTTACTGGGGTGTAGCTTACAGTGTAAGGCCTGCAATGGACTTTTATGAATGCCCATCCATGTGGTAGGCCTACCATTTATAAAACAGGCAGATGTTTGTTACTAACTCGTTTTTTTTGTGAGCAAAATGATCATGATCTCCATAATAATTGGGGCCTCAATAAAAAAAATATGCATGTGTGGGGGCCTCAAGGCCGGGGGATGGCAGGTGTTGCAGCCTTTGGGAAAATAATTGTCTGGTATGTTGCTGGTAAACTCACCAAGAAGCCACCAAGCACAACCTGTCCTTTCTGCTCGCCTAGCAGTCAAGTGCTTTTTTCATCATTGGCCAACATCCCAAGAATTTGTGTGTCATCCTTCGAACTGCAATTTAATCAGTTATGTACATTTCAAGTCAGTATTTATTAGTCTAGATCTGGTGTACCAAGTAATAATGTGTGTGTACCATGTGTTGTTTGTCCAGGGCCGGCCCACCCATTAGGCAGGATTAGGCGGCCGCCTTTGGAGGCAGATTGACGAGGGCAGCATTTTCCGAGCTAAACTGACCAAGACGCATCTCCAACAACACGTAAAACCTCACATAACTCTGCCCAAAAACAATGACAATTTCTTTTAACCAGTGGCATATGGGCTTTTCAGGTGAGTGCTAATGCATTCCTTTGATAAGCAGTGCCCACTTTGTCAAAGGCAGGGGAGCAAAATATAAAAAATATATAAAATATTTGTGTTGTCTATTCACAGCATGTGTCTCCAGAGTGCTGTTGGAGAGACGCAATGCTGCGGCGTAGGAGATATAGCTTAAAGAGTATGTGAACTTTTATGTAACCTCCAGGCTGGAGAGAAAATTAATGACAATGTAATGAGATGGACACTTTTTAAATCATGCACGTTTCTCAGATCAAATAACCTAACCTAAATGGAGCCCAATCAAATAAAAATTGCACTGGCATGTTAGCCTCTTAGGGATCCCATATATTCCCACTGCAGAAAAAATGGACCAGCCCCTCTGGCATTTCGGCCATTGATAGATGGTAATATCTGCCTTCCCTAGAATGCCATGGGCCCAAAGACTGACCTGTCATCATGTGGTGACATTGAGATAGAAATGGACGGGACTAGTGAGGGAAAAGGTGGTTGGATATCTGCATTGACTGTGGAGGGAGGTATCTGCACTGCAGTACAATGACACTCACATACACATTTTGCTACATCTTGTGAATCATCTGTAAACAAGTTGTTATATGAATAATGTATTAACTGCATCGTTAATCTGTGTTGTGTCTCCAGAGTTGGGTGTGTGTGGAGATTCCAAGGGTAACATGTGATTCAACCAGCCACCCAATGTCAACTCCTGGAGCATGTCTCTCTTTTCCTCTGATGAAACTGATTTTCTTTTTTCAATGATGACGATTTGGATGGATTCTCCCTCGGCACACAGTGACAGGATCAGTGT
Organism: Oncorhynchus mykiss; assembly: GCF_057628025.1. Lineage (NCBI taxonomy): Eukaryota > Metazoa > Chordata > Actinopteri > Salmoniformes > Salmonidae > Oncorhynchus > Oncorhynchus mykiss. The sequence continues at coordinate 11,612,298 of NC_143049.1, forward strand.
ACTGCAATTCACAAACGGCACAATCATCGTGGCGTCCCATGACAGAACTGTCAAAATGTGGGGCAAACATCAAGGTGCATGTCATTCAAACTCTTCAACTTCCACATATACAAATCATTTAATCAAGAATGGGTGAGTCGTCACAACAATGCATGCATGCTTACACTTTATCTCTCCGTATCTCGCTCTACAGGTGTGTTTGTGTGGGTCCTGTTCTAGTCTTGGAGGTGAACCTGCACTGCTCCAGTGAACTGGTGTGGGTGATGAAGTCAGCTCTACTTCCTCTCCTGTAGAGAACAACCACCCAGTCGGTGTACACACAGTGTACACACAGTCATTGTATGCACATTGCTCCATACACACACACACACACACACACACACACATACAATCATAATTCACTTACTCTCACAGACATATCAGTACTACTGTACTTTTATGCATAGTCTCTCATGTTGCTCAATCAACTACTCGCTATCTTCTTATACACTATCTGATATGCATACACTTTATATCTAATACCACTACATTGAGTGTACAAAACATTAGAAACACCTTCCTAATATTGAGTTGCACCCCCCCCCCCCTTTTGCCCTCAGAACAGCCTCAATTCGTCGGGGCGTGGACTCTACAAGGTGTCAAAAGCATTCCAAAGGGATGCTGGCTGATTTGATTTATTGACTCCAATGCTTGTCACAGTTGTGTCAAGTTGGCTGGATATCCTTTTGGTGGTGGCTCATTCGTGATACACACGGGAAACGGTTGAGTGTGAAAAACCCAGCAGCTTTGCAGTTCTTTACACACTCAAAACCAGCGCACCTGGCACCTACAACCATACCATGTTCAAAGGCACTTAAATATTTTGTCTTGCCCATTCACCCTCTGAATGGCACACATACATAATCCATGTCTCAAGGCTTAAAAATCCTTCTTTAACTAGTCTTCTCTCCTTCATCTACATTGATTGAAGTGGATTAAACAGGTGGCATCAATAAGGGGTCTTAGACTATCCAGATGAAATCTATTACATGGAAAGAGCAGGCATCCTGTTTCGTGCACTCAGTGTGTATATATGTGTGCCTTAAAAACCCTAAGAGAATAACCTCTTAATGTTAATCAGCTATAGTTAATGTAGTAAGCAATAGTTACTTGAAATATATAATTCAATTACGTTTATTTTAAGTTTACATTAATCTAGTTGCACTCTCTACATGCAGACTAGAACAGAACCTCGTTTTTACCTGGCCAGGCAAGGCCGGTGATAATTATACCAATTTTGAAGGGCTATTGTAGTCTTATATTTACGGTAGTACATATTTATGTCACGTGTTGAAGGGAAGCGCGATTGCAATTGCGCACGCATCTCACAAGCAATATTGTTGCAATTTGTCAACATCTACTGATTGTTTGTTGCACATTAGCTCGGAAATTGGAGACTTTACTTAGCACAGAGAATACAAATTCTGTCATTTGGACTGGACAAGATGGCCAGCTGCCATTTTCAGGCGCAGTTGGTATCTATTATGGAGGTATTAGCTAAAGCAGCTGTAGCAGAAATAAACAAACGGGTTGATGATAGCTGTGCAGTTATACGTTTGGAAGTGACCCAAAGCCAGCGAGATATTGATGTACTGAAAAGGAAGTGTCAAATGATGGAGGGAGAGCTGAAGAAGACACGAGTCAGGAGAAAAGGTAATGTTTTATTCATGATAAATTGATTGCATGTACAAAACCCAAATGTTTTACTATGTTTTAATACGACCCAATACAATTATTTTCCAGTTTTTTACCCCATGGCATCAGCAAGATCTTCATATCCAGTCAAGATTGTTTTGAACAAGCAGAGGAGTAACTCACAGTGGAGAGATGGAGAGGACTCTCAACCCCAGGTGTGATACAACCCCTTTTACAATTACAAAGACCTGACCTCCGGCATCAATTCTGTTATTGGATTTTCAGGAGATTTTACTGCTTTTGTGTGATTCATGGGTATGAGAAGTGTTAGATATGGTGTGTCCAGAGTGATAACCCCAGTCCCCTGTTACAGCCTACAGATGTGGAGCAGAGAGCAGAGACTGAACCAATACTGATCAAAGATGAGGAGACGGCAGAGGATGTGTGGACGACTGACCCTCAGGAAGAGCTCAGGATCACTGGAGAGGGTGGGTGCGACCATAAGGGGTACTGCTCTGTCTGCCTATGGAAGACTGTGTGGGTGTAGTGGTATGCGTGTTCATTGGCTTCATTTCAGCTAAACCTAGGGCACGTACACTAACAGTCAGTTCTAAAGCAGTCCTGTTTTCCAACTGTTAAGGGTCTTTTGTAATGTTTTATTTTATCTTAAATCTTTAGAGTCTGGTTCCAAGCCTGGGCAACCACCTTCCTTTGAGCAACGGCATTGTGATGTGGACTTCATCACACAACCCAACATATCTCCTGAAGACTCAGTGGAACCTTACCCCAATTCTGATGGTCCAGAGGAACCAGGCACACCCCAGCTCACATCTACAGACGTTTTCAGCACAGAGCAGCATCGGCCAGATGAGGACTCACAAGAGCTAGTGATGGTGAAGGATGAGAAAGAGGAGGAGCTGGATCAGACCACGGCCCTCACAGGACCTGACCAGTTTGTCATGGATGAGACTGATGGGCAGCTGTGGACCTCTGTGGATCCAGGCAGAGACACTGACCCCGATGGCCATCAAATTTTCTCATTTCATGCCTCAGAAGAGTACTCTCAGAATATCTCTTTTTTCCCATCTCATTGTGGGCTGCCATCCGTTCCTACTATGACAGATGATGTAGGACCATCGGTTCATTCTAGAGGGAAACCACATGCTAACATGTTCAGTGCAGCAGCACACATGAAAAGACATGTCAGGACATTGGCTGATGAGACTAGACAACAGATGCCAGCAGAACAGAGCATTGAGCGGCTGAACTCTAATAATGATGGAAATAGTTTAGCTCTACAGCCAAGGCAGCATCAGCACAGGGCTTCAGAAGCAACAGTGAGAATGAGTGAGTGCATGACAGGGTCAAACATGGCCACCACCTCCACCTTCTCTGGATACAGCCTGAGTCGCAGTAGTTTTAACATGGTGAAGAGAATGAGGACTCAGTGGAGGTCGGGCGGCACCACTGAGAGGCGTTTCAGAGAGAAACCGCACACCTGCGAACAGTGTGGCAGGAGTTTCACCAAGCAGTGGAACCTGATCAGACATGCTGTGGTCCACAGCGGGGAGAAGCCCTACGAGTGCACACAGTGTGGGAAATGCTTCACCCGGCGCTCCAGTATGAAGTCACATCAGAGAACTCACATAGGAGAGAGTCCAGTGTCTCAAAATGTTGTACCCCGATACCCCTTGGATCCACACACAAGTGTTATGTTGTCTCAGGCCAGGTGGAATAAATAGGGACATAATTGCATACTTTCTATGTGAAAATGTGGTCGGTATTTAGAATGTACAGAGACATTTTACAATATTTTTCTCCCAATTGATTTGTGAAATGCTTTGTCTGTTGATGGCTCCTCACTTTCATTTTAACAACCTATTTACAACTGGTAATGTGTTTTTGCCCAACAAAATCATAAACATGTTATATTCATTAAAAACAAATTCATGAAAGAGTCAGTCTGTGCTTTTAGATAAATAATTTATAGGATCCTTTTAGAATGTGTTTTGTATAATTAGACCAACACTAGCTGGGATGTCACTTCTTTCCAAAGGGACAGTCTCATATTAGGTCTAGTTAATAACATAACTTGATTTCCCAAGTTATATTTTCACGTTACTCTGCTGCAATAAAATGTTTTATGTCAACTCAACTAGGCAATGACATATTTGTTTCAGTGTAATAGGCTATACATGCTCATACAGGTTTACATTTTACATCTGCAAACTATGCTTTTACTGTGTACGTTGTCTAAACTGACACTGCACCGGTACTGGATCAAACTGGTAATCTGAATCAAAGAACATTAGTATAGATCAAGGATGGGCAAGTTTGATGGGGGCCACAAAAAATGTGAATTTATCATGAGGATCCGCAATGGCTAGCGTGTCTACATACCCACACATGCAACCAGTGCCAGCTCTGGCCTTTTTGGGGCATATATTTCTTCAGTTTTTGGAAATTGATCCGTGGGCCGACAAAAAGCGAGCCGCCAGATGCCCATCCCTGCTGTAGATAGCTAAATAGATATGATTAGTTTGAGTGATTTACTGTTTCACTGATTTGCTAATCAACAGAGTCGGTAGGTTATTGCTTCTTGGATGTGCCGGTGCAAAGTGAAGATAGGAATACTCTTACCTCTCTTACTCTTTCTTATTCTTGTTTTTACCTCTATGTCACCCTGAAATTCAAGAGGAGTTACTGTGACAGTTTGATCTTGTCATGTTCTGACCTTAGTTCCTTTGTTATGTCTTTAAGTTTGGTTGGGGTGGGTAGTCTATGTTCTTTTTTCTATGTTGTGTTTATGTGTTTGGCCTCGTATGGTTCTCAATCAGAGGCAGGTGTCGTTCGTTGTCTCTGATTGAGAATCATACTTAGGTAACCTTTTCCCACCTGTGTTTTGTGGGTGATTATTTTCTGTTTAGGTTGTTTACCTGACAGAACTGTACGCATTTGTTTTCTCAGTTTGTCATTTTGTTTAAGTATTTTTTTGTGAACATTAAATATGAACAATTTCCAATATGAAGAATTGGTCTCATTCCAATGACGATCGTTACAGATCCAGCAGAATGGCTCAAAAAACAGCTCAGTATAACACAGTAAAGCAATACACTTCAAAGAGTGAAACAATAAAGCACAATTAAATGCAATGAAGAAAACAAAACAGCGTAGAATATTAATGGGAAATCCTCATGGTCACGTTACCGTTGTTGTTGTTGCCTGTTTTGCATTTTATTTTGGCATTAATACATGTCACATATTAGTTTTCAAAATATGCAAAGAAAATATATATGAAGTCAGAAGTTTACATACACCTTAGCCAAATACATTTAAACTCAGTTTTTCACAATTCCTGACATTTAATCCGAGTAAAAAGTCCCTGTCCTAAGTCAGTTAGGATCACCACTTTATTTTAAGAATGTGAAATGTCAGAATAATAGTAGAGTGATTTATTTCAGTTTTTATTTCTTTCATCACATTCCCAGTGGGTCAGAAGTTTACATACACTCAATGTCCTTAAACCATTTTGCCACAACTTTGGAAGTGTGCTTGGGGTCATTGTCCATTTGGAAGACCCATTTGCGACCAAGCTTTAACTGATGTCTTGAGATGCTGCTTCAATATATCCACATAATTTTCCTCCATCATGATGCCATCTATTTTGTGAAGTGCACCAGTCCCTTCTGCAGCAAAGCACCCCCACAACATGATGCTGCCACACGTGTGCTTCACAGTTGGGATGGTGTTCTTTGGCTTGCAAGCCTCCCCCTTTTTCCTCCAAACACAACGATGGTCATTATGGCCAAACAGTTCTATTTTTGTTTCATCAGACCAGATGACATTTCTCCAAAAAGTATGATCTTTGTCCCCATGTGCAGTTGCAAACAGTAGTCTGGCGTTTTCATGGCGGTTTTGGAGCAGTGGCTTCTTCCTTGCTGAGCGGCCTTTCAGGTTATGTCGATATAGGACTTGTTGTTACTGTGGATATAGATACTTTCGTACCTGTATCCTCCAGCATCTTCACAGGGCCTTTGCAGTTGTTCTGGGACTGATTTGCACTTTTCACACCGAAGTACATACATTCAGAACGCGTCTCCTTCCTGAGCGGTATGACGGCTGCATGGTCCTATGGTGTTTATACATGTGTACTATTGTTTGCACAGATGAACATGGTACCTTCAGGCGTTTGGAAATTGCTCCCAAGGATGAACCAGACTTGTGGAGGTCTACAATTTTTCTGAGGTCTTGGCTGATTTCTTTTGATTTTTCCATTATATCAAGCAAAGAGGCACTGATTTTGAAGGTCGGCCTTGAAATACATCCACAGGTACACCTCCAATTGACTTAAATTATGTCAATTAGCCTATCAGAAGCTTCTAAAGCCATGACAGAATTTTCGGGAATTTTCCAAGCTGTTTAAAAGCACAGTCAACTTAGTGTAGGTAAACTTCTGACCCACTGGAATTGTGATACAGTGAATGTTAAATGAAATAATCTGTCTGTAAACAATTGTTGGAAAAATGACTTGTGTCATGCACAAAGTAGATGTCCTAACCGACTTGCCAAAACGATAGTTTGTTAACAAGAAATGTGTGGAGTGGTTGAAAAATGAGTTTTAATGACTCCAACCTAAGTGGATGTAAACTTCCGACTTCAACTGTATAATTCATTGAGTTAGTAAAGCAGCATACAAACATGGTCTCTTTTATGCTTTCTTGAGTAAGGCAGCTCCGAAATGAAGGTGTTTCAGCCTAGCTCAGTGCTTTTTGTGGCGGTGGGGCAGCCAGCGGAAAATACGGAGCGTAGGGTTTGGTAATGTTCTCTAGTTGTGCCGTGATTGGGTCAGTGTTCCGTCACTCATGGGGACACTACGTCAACGCAGAGTCTATGGGTAGAGCTAGAAAATTCAAGCCCCTTGGGTGGTGCCATAAAGTTACATTAGAAGTGCCCATCCAAAAATTATAAAGGTCACAAATGGCCACAAATAAAAATGACGTCAAATCACATATCTACCATAGCTTTGATTGGACTGATGTCAACATCATACTTTAAAAATCTTAGCTTGCAAGCTTGCAGTCATCATCATTAATCAAGTCAACAATCTTAATCCTTGTCATATGAAGAGAAATGATGAAGAGAAATTATAGATAAAACGTATCGGTGCTCATCGGCTATTGGTCATAAACATTACACACAAATTGGAAATCGCATATTCAACAATGAGTGGTTTGGAAGGAATCAGTGGCTAACTGCAAGCGTTGCAAAGCAATCACTAACATGTATTTCAGTGAAGTGGGTGTGTGGTCCAAGTCTCGGTTTAAGGGTCTCTTTTCCAAGCTGAAAAGGATAATCATTCAACAAAATGGGCTAGAAATGGTTGAATACCTTGGCCATGCTGTCAATCCAGCATTACATCTGCTGTGTTCAAAATAACTGAAAACTCGGAACTGGGAAATCTCGGACTTCAGTGAGTTCAAGACACCTGTGAACTCTGGAAAAAAAACGATCTCCGACTGGGAAAATAGGTTTTGAATGGTCATCCAACTCAGAATTCCAAGTCAGGAACTCAGGCGTCTTTCTAGAGCTCTGACCTGAAGATCACGGACGTCATGATTCAACCTTCTTTTTAGAGTTCCCAGTTGTCTTGAAAGAACCATAAATCCAGAAAATGCTAGACTCTACTGCATAAATGATGTAATATGCCAACAAGATTGATTTACATTTTTATTAGACTTTTATTTAACTAGGCAAGTCAGTTAAGAACAAATTCTTATTTACAATGACGGCCTACCAAAAGGTAAAAGCCCTCCGGCGGGGACGAGATAAAAATATAGACGGGCCTCCCGGGTGGCGCAGTGGTTAAGGGCGCTGTACTGCAGCGCCAGCTGTGCCATCAGAGTCCCTGGGTTCGCGCCCAGGCTCTGTCGTAACCGGCCGCGACCGGGAGGTCCGTGGGGCGATGCACAATTGGCCTAGCATCGCCCGGGTTAGGGTGTCCTTGTCTCATCGCGCACCAGAGACTCCTGTGGTGGGCTGGGCGCAGTGTGCGCTAACCAAGGTGGCCAGGTGCACGATGTTTCCTCCGGCGCATTGGTGCGGCTGGCTTCCGGGTTGGATGCGTGCTGTGTTAAGAAGCAGTGCGGCTTGGTTGGGTTGTGTATTGGAGGACGCATGACTTTCAACCTTCGTCTCTCCCGAGCATGTATGGGAGTTGTAGCGATGAGACAAGATAGTAGCTACTACGAAATTGGGGAGAAAAAAGGGGTAAAAAATTCTAAAAAAAATAAATAATAATAATATAGGACAAAACACACATCACGACAAGAGAGACAACACTACATAAAGAGAGACCTAAGACAACAACATAGCATGGCAGCAACACATGACAACACAGCCTGGTTGCAACACAACATGACAACAACATGCTAGCAACACAACATATCAGCAGCACAACATGGTAGCAGCACAAAACAGGGTACACACATTATTGGGCACAGACAACAGCACAAAGGCAAGAAGGCAGAGACAACAATATATCACACAATCAGTAAGAGTGTCCATGATTGAGTCTTTGAATGAAGAGATTGAGATAAGACTGTCCAGTTTGACTGTCCAAACTGTCCAGTTAGACTGTCCAAACACTTTGTTGCAGCTTGTTCCAGTCGCTGGCTACAGTGAACTGAAAAGACGAGCGACCCAGAGATGTGTGTGCTTTGGGGACCTTCAACAGAATGTGACTGGCAGAATGGGTGTTGAATGTGGAGGATGAGGGCTGCAGAATATATCTCAGATGGGGGGAGGGAGGCCTAAGAGGGTTTCATAAATATGCATCAACCATTGGGTCTTGCAACAGCTTTACAGAGATTAACAGTTTACAGAATAATATAGAGTGCAGTGATGTGTCCTATAAAGAGCATTGGTGTCAAATCTGATGGCCGAATGGTTAAGAACATCTAGTCACTCGAGAGCACTGTCATGGCGTTGCCCTCTTTGGGTACAGCAAGCCCCATCCCCCTCTCCCTGCCTCCCACTTGCCTCCTTCAGCTAGACTGCTGTGGTCAGAGAGAGGTCGTAAATTCCTGAGGAGAGGATCTCCTCATGGCCACACAGTATAGAGATAGAGTGAAGTTTCATAGAGAACAAAGGAATTTCTTCCACCTCACAGAACTTGAGGTCCGAACAACATTTACGTTCCGGAGGAGGTGTAAAAGATCGGTGAAGAATCCAGCTAAGAACTGGTCTTTCCAAAACATATGACATTTGTTTTGGAGGTGTTCAGAACAAGGTTAAGAGCAGAGAAAGCTTGTTGGACACTAAGAAAGCTTTGTTGTAGAGCGTTTAGCACAAAATCCGGGGAGGGGCCAGGTGAGTACAAGACTGTGTCATCTGCATATAAATGGAGGGAGAGCTTCCTACTGCCTGAGCTATGTTGTTGATGTAAATTGAGAAGAGCGTGGGGCCTAAGATCGAGCCTTGGGGTACACCCTTAGTGACAGGCAGTGGCTGAAACGGCAGATGTTCTGACTTTATACACTCACTCTTTGAGAGAAATAGTTAGCAAACCAGGCTAAAGACCCCTCAGCGCTGTGTATACTGTAGCTAAAAAAATGTATACTAAGTTTACGTTGTGTACTAAGCTGTTAGTAGCCCATGTGCCTCACCCTAACAATGTGGTGCCTTTCCCCCTTGTAACTTAGCCTACTGTTCTGAATTGGTGGTGCACATGTAGCATATAGCCTGTTTTAGAGAAATGTCATAATCAAATATTGCAAGCGCTTTCATTGTATGCTTATATGCCCCCTTTATTTATCCTACAGGTCTGACTTGGTGTACAGGGAGAATACTGTAAGAAAGGCCCATGTTCTGAATTCTGTTGCTGTACATTTCAAAGGTGCTGAATAAATAGTTATATTGACTACGTCTGTCCTAGTTCGCTTATTGTCGAAATTACAGATTGCCTCTTATCCGCCTGTTGTCTCCTTATGCCATAGTAATGTAGAAACCACATTTGTTTAATCAAGTCAGCCATGTGTTTTTAAAAGGCAGTAAGTGAGGCTGAATTAAGTGTTTCGCTGCCAGACAGCCGGTGTCTTGTGTAGCAGTGGTAAGGATTCACCGTTAGAGTGTAATTCATGTATTGTTTAGTGTTGTGTTGTGTATTTGCTTTGCTGGCATGCGTTCCCCAAATATTATTTTTTTGCACCACCAAGATGTACATGCTAAAATCGCAACGGGTTACAATTGACCAATTCATACAGAAAATACTAATATTAAACACACACATACACACATAGTTGACAACAGGGCTGAATGTGAGAAGTTGAAAAGACGGGATCTTTTGGACCACCTGGCTACAAGCTGTCAGGGGAGTTAGTCCCAAGTTCCCTCAGTCTGTTAGAATATGTTGTATCTGAATAAGTTAAATATCAGCCTACTGTTGTTCATCCCTGTCAGTTCCGTAGTATTATCATCTTGTCTGCCTCTCAGTTCCTCAGGTGCTGCGAAGCAGCAGTGAATTCATTGAGAAGCATGGGGTTGTAGATGGGATCTACAGGCTATCTGGGATGTCATCCAACACACAGAAACTAAGGTAAGCGTGTGTGTGTTTGTGTCTCGTATGTGTGTGTGTGAGCGTGAGTGTGTGTGGTCAAGTACAGCAGTGTAATGTGTTTGTTTCCAAACGGGTGAGTTTGACAGTGAGGGGACCCCAGATCTGCATACAGTTGCCCTGTCAGCTCTCTCTGCAAGGCCTACTTCAGTTGCCCAATCTTCTCCTCTCATACCAGCTCTATGACAAATATGCTGTGAGTAGGGGAGAGTTGGGTAAGTTGAGCAATTTTTTACATTCAGCATCACTCCATCAAGGGAAATATAGTATTCTTTCTGACAAAGATATGTACATGCACTGAGTATACAAAACATTATGAACATCTGCTTTTCCCATGACGTCATCTGACCAGGTAAAAGCTATGATCCCTTGTTGATGTCACCTGTTAAATCAACTTCGATCAGTGTAGATGAAGGGGAGGAGAATAATGATTGTCAAGCCTTGAGACAATTGAGACATGGATTGTGTACCATTTAGAGGGTGAATGGGCAAGACAAAATATTTAAGTGCCTTTGAACGGGGTATGGTAGTAGGTGCCAGTGTAACAGTACTCTGCTTGCGTTGTGTACAATCAATCACTGACACGAACTCCAACGTGTAGCACCAGTCATGGAGATTTATTCTGATAGGAAAAGCACAAAATTGCACGTCATGCAATGCACGGCTCACCATCCAACTCTGCACTCACGCACTGTACAAAATATATGAACCTCCCCCACCAGACACAGTAAGTTGCTAGCTAATACTGGCAGGAATTCTTTACAACAAAATGTACAACAAATATTATCCAAAAAGCTGCATCTTATGTGTGATGTTCAAATAACATTTACAAACACATTTATATAAATTGTACATTTAAATCATCACTTGGGAGTATAAAAATAACTTTTGACGTACAGTGCTTTGCAACCAACAACTTACCGTTGGTTTGGTGCTTGATCACTGGGAGGATTCTAACTGAAACATCCTCCCTCGTAAGCAAGCTACGCAAACCAGCCAATAAGATGCCATGTTGAGTAGGTGAAGGCAAGACAAAACTAAAACCAAAAACCCATTGGCTTAACAATAAAGTGGCAAGGGGAATCACCAACATAACCCTGTTACACCAGGTGCACCTGTTTGAGTGTGTCAAGAACTGCAACGCTGCTGGGTTTTTCACGCTCAACAGTTTCCCGTGTGTATCCACCACCCAAAGGCATTCCAGCTAACATGACAAAACCTGTGGAACCTGTCCCTGTGGAATGCTTTCGACACCGCGTAGTCCATGCCCCAATGAATTGAGGCTGTCCTGAGGGCGAAAGGAGGTGCAACTCAATATTAGGTAGGTGCGCCTAATGTTTTGTACACTCACTGTATATTTCTGAATGTTATGTATCCCTGGAAATAATCAAAAGCTTGTCCAAAAAAAGCGGTCTCCTGGCCAACTTACTTATGGGGTAAGTTGAGCGGTGGGACAAGGTAAATTATGCCGCCTTCAAATGTCTTTACTGAATTAAATATTACCACTATTAACACAATTCAACACAATCACAATAGCTTTTTGGACTTTTAAGCATTTTAAGCATCTATTAACACAGACTTAACACTTTGTACCTTTTTTTTTTACACTTTTAACATAGGCTAGGCCCTATGTTAAGAAGATAACACTTTCCTCAACTTGCCATTGGCTCTACCATTGGCTTCTTACCCCAAGGCAAACATTTTGACTCTTAGCCCACACAGCTACAAGGAGGCACTTTTGTGCTAGGTTGAGGGCCTTATATTGAAGCTTAGAGAGAGCCCAACTGATGTATAGAACACAAAAATGATCTGCTTTGATTTAGATACAAGCCTCATGAAACCTATAACACAATACATTAATTTGACTTGGTGATAATTCGTTTTTTGGACCTAACTTGATTACCACTTTTTCCATGTGGTTTCTTCCTTTACAGACTACTGAACGTGACCCAGCATAAATATGGCATATTGCTTTTTGTATCAACATCTTTCCCACTAGGAAGCTGTGGGGATTCAGCTGGAGGAGAGGCTAGTGAAGATCAAGTATGTGCTGAAGGTGTTACCAGTTCCCCATTACAGGTAAACCTCCACCTATTCAATATTTTCTCCTACTTTTATATAGAAAGAGTAAATGTTTGCAATGTTTCCATATATTACATGGATGGAACCATCTGTTTGTAAATTGAGATTACGTTTTTTTTCGTTTTTCTCCAATAGTTTCAACTGTTTTCAAGCTACATCAACAAAGTTAATCCCATTTTCCTCTCTCTTTTCATCAGCACCCACGTGCCCCAGCTGTTTCCTGATTCAGATGCATGGTATTTTCCTCCCTAGTTTATGTCTGTCAAAGACAAGGTTCATGTTCATTAGTGCACACTGTAGCAAAAATATGTGATTGATAATATGGTCATATCTGCCTTCCCTAGTATGTCATGGGCCCAGATACTGATCTGTCTTCATCATTGAGCTAGAAATGGACCAGTCTAGTGGAGGGAAAGGTGGCTGGATAACTGCACTGCAGTACAATGACACTCACATAACAAGTTGTTATATGAATAACTTATTAACTGGACTGTTATTAGAGTTGGTGGTGAGGGAGAAACATGTGGTTCAACCCGCCACCAAACGTCCTGGAGCAGCAGGAAACCTGTCAGATATTTCAATATATGATGATTTTTTAAAATTATTATTATTATTTTTTTACCCCTTTTTCTCTCCAGTTGGTAGTTAGTCTTGTCCCATATGGACTCGGGAGAGGTGAAGGTCGAGAGCCATGCGTCCTCCGAAGCACGACCCAGCCAAGCCGCACTGCTTGTTGACACAATGCCCACTTAAGCCAGAACCAAGCCGCACCAATGTATCGGAGGAAACACTACACCTGGCGACCGTGTCAGCATGCACGCGCCCGGACCGCCACAGGAGTTGCTAGAGTGCAATGGGACAAGGACGTGCCGGCCATATCCTTCCCTAAACCCGACAACGCTGGGCCAATTGCGCGCCGCCCCTTGTGTCTCCCGGTCATAGCCGGCTGTGACAGAGCCTGGACTCTAACTAGAATCTCTAGTGGCACAGCTAGAACTGCAATGCAGTGTCTTAGACCACTGCACCACTCGGGAGGCCTGATGATGGTGATTTTGATTGATATTCCCTAGACACACAATGACAGGATTAGTGTACCGTGATTCGCCAACAACACGATAATCTTGGCGTCCCATGAGAGAACTGTCAAAAGTTGGGACACAAACATCAAGAAACAGGTGCATGAAATTCTAACTCCTCAGTTTCCACACACTCAAATAATGTTTATCTGGCAGCATGAGTGAAAGATGCTTTGTTGCGAGATAGGAAGCCGATTCTAGATTTCATTTTGGATTGGAGATACTTAATGTGAGTCTGGAAGGAGAGTTTGCAGTCTAACCAGACACCTAGGTATTTGTAGTTGTCCATATATTCTTAGTCAGAATCGTCCAGAATAGTGATGCTGGATGGGCGGGCAGGTGCGGGCAGCGATCGGTTGAAGAGCATGCATTTAGTTTTACTTGCATTTAAGAGCTGTTGGAGGCCACGGAAGGAGAAGTTGTAGGGCATTGAAGCTCGTCTGGAGTTTTTATTTTATTTTATTTATTTCACCTTTATTTAACCAGGTAGGCTAGTTGAGAACAAGTTCTCATTTGCAACTGCGACCTGGCCAAGATAAAGCATAACAATTCGACACATACAACAACACAGAGTTACACATGGAATAAACTAAACATTTTCAATATTACAGTAGAACAAAAGAAAACAAAAAGTCTATATACAGTGAGTGCAAATGAGGTAAGATAAGGGAGTTAAGGCAATAAATAGGCCATTGTGGCAAAGTAATTACATTATAGCAATTAAACACTGGAATGGTAGATGTGCAGAAGATGAATGTGCAAGTAGAGATACTGGGGTGCAAAGGAGCAAGATAAATAAATAAATACTGTATGGGGATGAGGTAGGTAGATAGATGGGCTATGTACAGGTGCAGTGATCTGTGAGCTGCTCTGAAAGCTGGTGCTTAAAGCTAGTGAGGGAGATATGAGCTTCAGAGATTTTTGCAGTTCGTTCCAGTCATTGGCAGCAGAGAACTGGAAGGAAAGACGACCAAAGGAGGAATTGGCTTTGGGGGTGACCAGTGACATATACCTGCTGGAGCGCGTGCTACGAGTGGGTGCTGCTATGGTGACCAGTGAGCTGAGATAGGGCGGGGCTTTACCTAGCAGAGACTTGTAGATAACCTGTAGCCAGTGGGTTTTGCGACGCGTATGAAGCAAGGGCCAACCAATGAGAGCGTACAGGTCGCAATGGTGGGTAGTGTATGAGGCTTTGGTGACAAAATGGATGGCACTGTGATAGACTGCATCCAGTTTGTTGAGTAGAGTGTTGGAGGCTATTTTATAGATGACATCACCGAAGTTGAGGATCGGTAGGATGGTCAGTTTTACGAGGGTATGTTTGGCAGCTTGAGTGAAGGATGCTTTGTTGCGATATAGGAAGCCAATTCTAGATTTAATTTTGGATTGGAGATGCTTAATGTGAGTCTGGAAGGAGAGTTTACAGTCTAACCAGACACCTAGGTATGTGTAGTTGTCCACATATTCTAAGTCAGAGCCGTCCAGAGTAGTGATGCTGGACAGGCGAGCAGGTGCGGGCAGTGATCGGTTGAATAGCATGCATTTAGTTTCCCCTGCGTTTAAGAGCAGTTGGAGGCCACGGAAGGAGAGTTGTATGGCATTGAAGCTCGTCTGGAGGATTGGATACCACGAAATTGGGGAGAAAAAAGGGGTAAAATTAAAATAAAAAATAAAAAAAGAGAAGTAGTTGGTAAACCAGACGAGGCAATCATTTGAGAAACCAATGCTGTCGAGTCTGACAATAAGAATGTGGTGATTGACAGAGTCGAAAGCCTTGGCCAGATCGATGAATACGGCTGCACAGTAATGTCTCTTATCAATGGCGGTTATGATGTTGAGCTCTGAAACCAGATTGCATAGCGGTACGGTTGAACAGGCAAGTAATAGGGGTTGAAACAATTTTGGCAGATGTGAGTCACGGGGCGACGCACAGTTTTTTTGTCAATAGATATGGCTACACTACAGGCAGACTACAATAGATCCTGGAAAACAGACACTGGTATTTGCCTGGAAGGTGCTAATTCTACCAAATGTTGTAGGGCTGTTGCGTTCTCATATTTACGGTAATAGATACCCACGTCACGAGTTGAACGGAAGTAGGATTGCAATTGCGCACGCATCTCTCACTTGAAACGTTGCCATTTATCATAATCTACGGATTGTTTATTGCACGTTTTACTTCACACAGAGAATTCAAATCTGTAATTTGGGCTGGACGAGATGGCAAACTGCAATTTTCAGGCGCAGTTGGTATCCATTATGGAGGTATTAGCTAAAGCAGCTGTAGCAGAAATAAACAAACGGGTTGATGATAGCTGTGCAGTTATACGTTTGGAAGTGACCCAAAGCCAGCGAGATATTGATGGACTGAAAAGGAAGTGTCAAATGATGGAGGGCGAGTTGAAGAAGACGCGAGGACGAGTCAGGAGAAAAGGTAGTAGATGTGTTATTCATGATAAATGGATTGCATATTCAAAGCCCAAATGTGTGAATAGCCCTAATATTTGACTGAATACAATTATTTTCCAGCTTTTTACCCCATGGCATCTGAGAAATCTTCATATCCAGTCAAGATTGTTTTGAACAAGCAGAGGAATAGCTCACAGTGGAGAGACGAAGAGATGGCTGTTGAAGAGGACTCTCAACCCCAGGTGTGATATATCACCTTTTACAATTACAAAGACCTGATGACCTCTTGGATCAATTCTGTTATTGGAATATTTAAAGTGTTTGTGTGATTCATTAGTATTGCAATGAAACAGGCAGGGAGTATAGCTCGAACCTTCCACCTTCTGGCCAGAATCCCTGCGTACCAATCGACTGCCACAGAAGTATGCTCCATCAAAAGTATGCTCCATCGGCAGAGTTGAGATCCGCTTTTATAAACCAGGGTAACTACCAAGGTGCGAATTAGGGGGGAGCCAGGGAGTGCTCAGCTCCCCTGAATAAGATGTTGGCTCCCATAAATGCAACAGAAGTCAAACTTTGTGAGGGTCTCTAAATAATGCTAATTTAACCATTCTCCCATTTGTTTAAAATGTAGTGGTAAATATGTTTCACAGTGGTAAATATGAGCTCCTTTAATGTAGATTTTCCTTTGTACTTACTCATTTTCGCCATTTGCTTGCCATGTGTCCTTGATAGATAGCCTTTATTCCAATGCTTTAGATTTATCTGTTGATTTGTCATGGTTTGCTTTTGATAGTCAGCTATTTAGAGCGCGCATTGTTTTGTTTTTCAGGTGTGCGTGGGTGTTCTCTGTGCCATCCGTGGCCCGAAGTAGTAGACCATTTATATAGCTTTATTTTCTATCAATATTTGTTTTCTTTCCTGGATCAGCTGATGATGGTCGACTATAGCACTAGACAACTGGCCTACAGCTACACCCCAATGTACATCCAATCCATCCAAAAAGTAATCTATACGTTAATGACAGTAGGCCTATAAGGTGACTCTTTTGGTTAGAAGAGGTTAACGTTGGGTTAGAAGCGTTACATTTTCCAATGGCATAGGCCTACATTATTTTGGATTTGTGTCCCCATTGGGAACTGTTTTTCATGGTGAAACATAATGAAATGTTAAATTGGCATAGTTACACTTACAGTGCATTTTCCCAGATCTCCAAGATCCATGATAGGTACAGGGTTTAAGTTCAATATTCTATTTCAATTGTTAGCCTAAATGCTTAATAATGACAAATAACACTGTCATTAATGTAAGGAAGTAGTGTTTTATGTCACAAGATCTGTGAAGACTTCAAGCATAAATTATGGACAACTCATGAACTAGGGTGTAAAACATGTTTTGATTAAACTCATTACTTGATTGCCATTGATTAGGCCTACATTAATTGATGCGTCCTGCTGACAAATGTAACTTTTTTTGTAGCCTGAAAAGTCATGACACAGCTGAAATTAGGCTGAATCTGTCACGGGAAAAATGTGTTGATCACGCTCATGTAGCACATGCGTGAAGCCTATTCCTCAGCCTGAAGTGTCTGGCTTCCGTCGCCTCATTAGCTAGCTTTTGAGGTGGCGCGATCGTCTAAGACGTTTGAGGGAGGACAGACGTGTGTTTGTGAGGCAGAGGTCGGTCCCGAGTTCGCGCCAGGTATGGGCTGAATCGTTCGTGAGAAAGTGGTAACGTTATCTAAGCAAGCAGCGTGAAGTCCTTTACTCTAACACACACGGCTACAATGTGTATTACCATGAACTTCAAATTTGCCTAGTGGCAAAATAATTGGTGGGTAAAACGCTGATTGTCGGTCGTGGTAAAGGTTTTAATAATGCTCCCTATACTTTCAAAGTATTTTTCTGAAAAAGGTGGGTACACGCCTTTACTTGCATCTACCCTCCACTAGGCCTGCACCACTGCCGGTAGCCTACCCTCCCAGCCAAGGCAATTTTACGCACATGAACACACGCAGAACAGGTACAGTAGCCTACATTCAATATAAGACATTAGGCACACGTTTTGGTGTTTTGTAACACATCTATTTCCTATCATCAAATGGCGCAAGTATACATGATGTTTAGTTGCTGGAATTATTTTGGAGTGGATGAACATGCACAGGTAGACTACTTTTTTAAGTGATTTGTATGACAATCAGGTGAGAAATAGAATGACTGGTTATGTTCATGCCACATTCAAAGGTAATTCATATTTATTTTTAAATCTCTTTTTCGGGATATCCAATTGGTAGTTAGTCTTGTCCCATCGTTGCAACTCCCCTACAGACTCGGGAGAGGCGAAGGTCGAGAGCCATGCGTCCTCCGAAACACGACCCCGCCATGCTGCACTGCTTCTTGACACACTGCTCGCTTAACTCAGAAGCCAGCCGCGCCAATGTGTCGGAGGAAACACCGTCCAACTGGCGACCGAAGTCAGCTTGCAGGCGCCCGCCCGGCCTGCCACAAGGAGTTGCTAACCTTCCCCAGATGAAGCTGGGCCAATTGTGCTCCGCCTCATGGTTCTCCCGGTCGGCTGTGACACAGCCTACGATCAAACCCGGGTCTGTAGTGATGCCTCAAGCACTGCAATGCAGTGTCTTAGACTGCTGCACCACTCAGGAGGCCCATATTTACAGTATAAATGATGTCGTTATTATTAGTGCCATAAAGAAAATATTATTACTCCCATAATCTTTTTTTTATTTTTTACACTCAATAGAGACCCCCGAATGCCATGGTGTAATTTACACCAATGTAATGACCTTGATAGATTATAAATGAGAGAATGTTCACAACTGTTCTCAAATTGAATGGTTTATTGAGCCAAAAATTATACAAGCTACTTTCTGGCTGTAGCCCATGGCAAATAAATCGGATAAGAATAACAGGTAGCTATCCAGCTCACTCTCTGGACAGGAAAAGAGCCTACTTACAAACCAAGGTCACTGCAATATGAAAAGGGTTAGATATGGTGTGTCCAGAGTCGATTAATTAGGGCCGATTTCAGGTTTTCATAACAATTGGAAATCTGTATTTTTGGACACCGATTTGGCCGATTTAAAACAAATTTAAAACCTTTTTTTTTTACACCTTTATCTAATCTTTATTTAACTAGGCAAGTCAGTTAAGAACACATTCTTATTTTCAATGACTGCCTTGGAACGGTGGGTTAACTGCCTCGTTCAGGGGCAGAACGACAGATTTTCACCTTGTCAGCTCGGGGGAGTCAATCTTGCAACCTTACAGTTAACTAGTCCAACGCTCTAACCACCTGCCTCTCATTGCACTCCACGAGGAGACTGCCTGTTACGCGAATGCAGTAAGAAGCCAAGGTAAGATGCTAGCCAGAATTTTACGTAATTATGACATAACATTGAAGGTTGTGCAATGTAACAGGAATATTTAGACTAATGGATGCCACCCCTTAGATAAAATACAGAACGGTTCCGTATTTCATTGAAAGAATAAACATCTTGTTTTCGAGATTATAGTTTCCGGATTTGACCATATTAATGACCTAAAGCTCGTATTTCTGTGTGTTATTATGTTATAACTAAGTCTATGATTAGATAGAGCAGTCTGACTGAGCGGTGGTAGGCAGCAGCAGGCTCGTAAGCATTCATTCAAACAGCACTTTCGTGCGTTTTAACCGGCAGATCTTTGTTGTGCATCAAGCATTGCGCTGTTTATGACTTTAAGCCTATCAACTCCCGAGATTAGGCTCGTGTAACTGATGTGAAATGGCTAGCTAGTTAGCGGGGTGCGCACTAATAGCGTTTCAAACGTCTCTCGCTCTGAGACTTGGAGTGGTTGTTCCCCTTGCTCTGCATGGGTAATGCTGCTTCGAGGGTGGCTGTTGTCGTTGTGTTCCTGGTTCGAGCCCAGGGAGGAGAGAGTAGAGGGACGGAAGCTATACTGTTACACTGGCAATACTAAAGTGCCTATAAGAACATCCAATAGTCAAAGGTTAATTAAATATAAATGGTATAGAGAGAAATAGTCCTATAATTCCTATAATAACTACAACCTAAAACTTCTTACCTGGGAATATTGAAGACTCATGTTAAAAGGAACCACCAGCTTTCATATGTTCTCATGTTCTGAGCAAGGAACTTAAACGTTAGCTTTATTACATGGCACATATTGCACTTTTACTTTAATCTCCAACACTTTGTTTTTGCATTATTTAAACCAAATTGAACATGTTTCATTATTTATTTGAGGCGAAATTGATTTTATTGATGAATTATATTAAGTTCAAATAAGTGTTCATTCAGTATTGTTGTAATTGTCATTATCAGTATCGGCTTTTTTTGGTCCTCCAATAATTGGTATCGGCGTTGAAAAAAATCATAATCGGTCGACCTCTAGTCCAGAGTAATAATCACAGTCCCCTGTTACAGCCTACAGATGTGGAGCAGAGAGCAGAGACTGAACCAATACTGATCAAAGATGAAGAGACAGCAGAGGATGTGTGGACGACTGACCCTCAGGAAGAGCTCAGGATCACTGGAGAGGGTGGGTGCGACCATAAGTGATACTTCTCTGTCTGTCTATGGAAGACTGCGTGGGTGTAGTGGTATGCACGTTGCAAATTGCTAGTTGGTGTTTTTTGTTCTGGGTTGGCATAGAGAGTGCGCGTACACACAGTCAATTTGAAATCAGTCATGTTTTGCAACTGTTAAGGATCGTTTGTAATGTTTCTTTTATGTTTATCCCAAATCTTTAGAGTCTGGTTCCAAGTCTGGGAAACCACCATCCTTTGAGCAACGGCACTTTGATGAGGACTTCATCACACAACCCAACATATCTCCTGAAGACTCAGTGGAACATTACCCAAATTCTGATGGTCCAGAGGAACCAGGCACACCACGGTGTACGTCTGTAGAGAAATCAAAGTTGTTCAGCACAGAGCAGCACCGGCCAGCCGAGGATGAGGACTCACAAGAGCTGGTGATGGTGAAGGATGAGAAAGAGGAGGAGCTGGATCAGACCACAGCCCTGGCAGGACCTGACCAGTTTGTCATGGATGAGACTGATGGGCAGCTGTGGACCTCTGTGGATCCAGGCAGACACACTGATGGCCACCCAGATTTCTCCTTTCATTCCACAGAGGAGTACTCTCAGAATATATCAATTTTTCCATCTCACAGTGGGCTGCCATCCCTTCCTACTATGACAGATGGTGTAGGGCCATCGGTTCACTCTTCTAGAGGGAAACCACATGCTAACATGTTCAGTGCAGCAGCACACATGAAAAAACATGTCAGGACATTGGTTGATGAGACTAGACAACAGATGCCAGAAGGACAGAGCAGTGAGATGCTGAACTCTAATAATGACGGAAATAGTTTAGCTCTACAGCCAAGGCAGCATCAGCACAGGGCTTCAGAAGCAACAGTGAGAATGAGTGAGTGCATGACAGGGTCAAACATGGCCACCACCTCCACCTTCTCTGGATACAGCCTGAGTCACAGTAGTTTTAACATGGTGAAGAGAATGAGGACTCAGTGGAGGTCGGGCGGCACCACAGGAGAGAAACCGTACACCTGCGAACAGTGTGGCAGGAATTTCACCAAGCAGTACAACCTGATCAGACATGCTGTGGTCCACAGCGGGGAGAAGCCCTACGAGTGCACACAGTGTGGGAAATGCTTCACCCAGCGCTCCAGTATGAAGTCACATCAGAGAACTCACATAGGAGAGAGTCCAGTGTCTCAACATGTGGTACCCCCATACCCTGGGGATCCACACACAAGTTTAATGTTGTCTCAGACCAGATGGAACAAATAAACATAATTGCATAGTTTTTCTGTACCACTGTCTGTGAAAATGTGGTACAAAAGGTATTTTGAGACATTTTGACATACTTTTCTGATTTGTGAAATGTCTTTCATGTTTGACTGTTGACGGCTCCTCACAAATTCTACCAGCCTATATATTTACAACTGGTAAAACAATTATATAATGAAAACCTATCTGCACTTTTAGAAAAAGTGAATAACACCTTCATAGAATTGAGTTGTACCCCCCTTCCTAAAAATGTTGTTGCACCCAACCCCCACATTTACACTGACTGAAGTGGGTTAAACAAGTGACATTAATAATGTATCATAAGCTTTCACCGGGTCAGTCGATGTAATGGAAAGAGCAGGTATTCTTAATGTTTTATACACTGTGTATATAGGAACCATTTAGTATGTGTTGTCTAGTTAGTGCTTGTCTATTTGGGATGTCACTTCTTGCCACAAAGGACAGTATCATATCAAATCAGGTTAATAACTTATTTTGAAGTTACTCTGCAGCCTTTAACTGTTACGTTATTTGAACTCAACTAGGCAATCAAATATGTGTTTCAGTGTATTAGCTTACATCTTACATGTATGTTCATACAACTTTACATTTGACATCTGAAAATGACACTTTTACTGTACTTTGTCTAAACTGACACTGGCACTGTATAAAACTGGTCATCTGAATCACAGATCATTATTATATTCCGTAGATGGCTAAATCGATAAGAAAAATAAATATGTAGTTTGAAAGATTTACTGGTTCATTGATTTGCCAGTCAACAGAGGCAGAGATAACAGTGGAGATATACAGAGAGAGAAAAGGAGAGACTCAGGACGCCAACACGGGAAGTTTAGTGATTTCTTGCGTCATCATTTGCTGATGCTTGGTTATGCCGGTGCAGAGTGAAGGTTGGAACAATCGTGACTCTTTCTTACTTTTTCTTATTCTTGTTTATATCTCTAAGTAAACCCGAAACTCAAGAGGAATAATAGTGACAGCGTGTTAGGTAGGGGTGGGATAGTAGTGGTCAGGGGGATGGAGAGGTGGGGTCAGGCGCAGAGGTTTCATGTTCTACGACAGGCCTGCAGTCACAATGTACAGTTAAATTGAATTCCGCTGCAGTGAGAGGGCCACAATGGCCAGGAGAGGCAGGGAGGAGAGGGCATCTATCGATCACAGAGAACAGCCAGAGCCAGGGTTTGGGGTGGCAGGGTGTCCATCAAAATAGGAAGACTAGGTGTGATTGAATTTGAAGTGTCCCCAGACCATGGCACAGAGGGAGACTGGGAGTGTTGGGGGTGAAGGGTGTGGCCTGTTTATTTTGTGAAAAAAAGATAGGGGGAAGTGAAGAGTGTAATGATTGCTGTAGTTTGTGAGCACTGCACAGTTTGATTTGAAGTGATCACATTAAGTGTTGTGTTGGTGTATGCATATTGAGAAGATGATTTGTCCGTTTTTAAAAATGTATTTACAGAGGGCCACAAACACAGCAGAATGTCTCAAAACACAGCTCAGTATAGCACAGTAAAGCGAAGCACTTCACGGAGTGAATCAATAAACCACAAATTGCAATTGAAGAAAATAAGTGTAGAATATTAACAGCACATTTTAATTGTATATGAAATGCTCATGATCACGTTACCATTGACCAATTCCTACAGAAAATACAATGATTGTACAAAACATTAAGAACACCTTCCTAATATTGAGTTGCACTGCCTTTTTCCCCAAACAGCCTCAGTTTTCTGGGGCATGGACACTACAAGGTGTTAAAAGCATTCCGCAAGGATGCTTGCCCATGTTGACTCCAATGCTTCCCACAGTTGTGTCAAGTTGGATGGTAGTGGATCTCTTCTCCAAGTAGCTTGTTCCATCTCCTCCCACAGATGCTCAATTGGATTGAGATCTGGTGACTGGGCAGGCTACTGCAGTAAGCTGAATTCACTGTCATGTTTGTGGAACCATTCCTGGACAATTCTAGCCTTGTGGCATGGGGCATTATCCTGCTGAAAAATGCATTCGCAGATGGATACACTGCTGCCTTGAAGGGATACACCTGATTGGCAATGATTTTCAGGTATCCTGTGGCATTCGAACGTTGCTCCACTTTTATCAATGGGCCTAATGTGTGCCATGAAAACACACCTCACACCACCAGCCTGCAATGTTGAAACGCAGCATGATGGATGCATGTACCCAAGTGTTTTTTCCCCCCATACTCTAGTCCTCCCATCAGCGTGAAACAGCAGGAACCCGGATTAATCAGACAGGCAATGTTTTTCCAATTTTAAAGTATCTAGCGTTTTCATTCCTTAACCGCAGTTTCTTGTTTTTTGCTGAATGAAGTGGAACTTTGCAAGGTCGTCGGCTGCCATACACCATTCTCAGGGGGCGCAACTTTGGTTTTATAAGTGGCCGTCTCTATTTAGAACAACAAAATGGAAGCATGCCCCCAGTCATCAAGCTAGGTAAGAGATCATTGCTAAATGTGTTTAAGTGATTGATAAGGTGGAACTAGATCAAAGCTAATTCAATAATCAATATTGTGGTGCACCTTTAACTCAAGTACAAAGACTTTTGATTGTCTTTATTAAGGCATACTCTATATCAAATGTCAGCCAGTCCGCCCAGCCAGCCCGAGCCGCCTGCACGCCGACCCCCATCAGTCTAGTCCATACCTCAACTCTCTCCCAACACAATCTTTTCCACACTTTTTCAAATTGGATTTATTCCCAAGTGAAAGGTTTTTGTAACAAAAACAATAGAATATGTTGTATCTGAATAAGTTAAATATTAGCATCCTGTTGTTCATCCCTGTCAGTTCCATAGTATTATCATCTTGTCTCCGTCTCAGTTCCCCAGGTGCTGCGAAGCTGCAGTGAATTCATTGAGGAGCATGGAAATTGGTACTTAATGCAGGTAAAACCAAGTACATCATGTTTTCTAAATCACTTAAAAATTGATCTGATGATTTATGCATATTGTGCCCACATTGATCACGTCCCCGCTTATAAATATCTGGGCATTTGGATGGATGAAAAGTTATCTTTTAAAAGCATGTTGATGAGTTAGTCATGGAGTTGAGAGTAAAAATGGGCTTCTTTAGAAATAGATCCTGCCTCACCCTGAACAGCAGAAAGCAGATTATTAAATCAACTTTCCTGCCAGTGCGAGACTATGGTGACACCATTTATACCCCTGGATTTATTCCACATTTCGTGCTACAGCCTGAATTCAAAATGGATTAGATAAAATAAAAATCGATCTACACAGAATAACCCATGATGACGAAGTGAAAATGTGTTTTTAGAATGTTTTGCAAATGAAATACAGAAATATCTCATTTGCATGAGTATTCACACCCCTGACTCAAAACATGTTAGAATCACCTGTGGCAGAAATGACTGTCAGGTTGTGCGCTACTGGTAAGAAGTCAGGTGCAGAAGAGCGGAGAGTTGTGATCATGCGTACACTTTGATAGGCAGAAGTAACAACAGACGGACGCAACTGCGTCAAAACCTCCAGCCAAATGGCGGTACCCGGGGAAAAACCAGCCTGGCGCGTAACATGAAACATGAAACATTTAACAAAACAAAGACATGGGGGAAACAGAGGAAATATGTAGTGTGATTAGGGAATGTAAACCAGGTGTGCGGGGAAACAAGACAAAACAAATGGAACAATGACAAGTGGAGCGGCAATGGCTAGAAGACCTGTGACGTCGATCGCAGAACGCCGCCCGAACAAGGAGAGGAGCCGACTTCGGCGGAATTCGTGACATACAGCTGTGAGTCTTTCTGGGTAAATGTCTAAGAGCTTTGGATTGTACAATATTTGCTCATTATTTGTTTCAAAATTCTTCAAACTCTTTTGGTCAAATTGGTTGTTGATCATTGCTAGACAACCCTTTCCAAGTCTTTCCATAGAGTTCCAACTGTAACTCGTCCATTCATGAACATTCAGCGTCTTCTTGGTAAGCAACTCCAGTGTAGATTTGGCCTTGTGCGTTAGGTTATTGTCCTGCTGAAAAGTGAATTAATCTCCCAGTGTCTGGTGGAAAGCAGACAACCAGGTTTTGTTCTAGGATTTTGCCTGTGCTTAGCTCCTGGAAAAACTCCCCAGCTCTTAATGATTACAAGCATACTCATAACATGATGCAGCCACCACTATGCTTGAAAATATGGAGAGTGGTACTCAGTAAAGTGTTGTATTGGATTTGCCCCAAACATAACACTTTGTATTCAAGACAAAATTTAATTGCTTTGCCACATTTTTTGAGGTATTACTTTAGTGCCTTGTTGCAAAAAGGATGCATGTTTTGGAATACTTTAATAATGTACATGTTTCCTCCTTTTCACTGTGTATTAGGTTAGTATTGTGGCGTAACTACAATGTTGATCCATCCTCAGTTTTCCCCTACACAGCCATTAAACTCTGTAACTTTTTTTAAAGTCACCATTGGCCTCATGGTGAAATCCCTGAGGGGTTTCCTTCCTTTCTGGCAACTGAGTTAGGAAGGACGCATGTATCTTTGTAGTCTACCAATATGATATGTGCCCTTTGTGATGCATTGGAAAAGCTCCCTGCTCTTTGTGGTTGAATCGGTGTTGGAAATTCACTGCAAAAAAAACTATTCTGTGTTGGGTACAGAGAGGAGTTAGTCATTTAAAAAATCATGTTAAGCACAAATGCACACAGTGAGTCCATGCAACTTATTATGTGACTTATTGAATCAATACATTTCAGGTTTTCATTTGTTATTAATTTGGACATATTTATATAAACACAATTCCACTTTGACATTATGTGGTATTGTGACTAGGCCAGTGAGAAAAAAAATCTCAATTGAATCAATTTTAAATTCAGGCTGTAATACAACAAAATGCCGAAAACGTCAAGTGGTGTGAATACTTTCTGAAGGCATTGTACATGGCTGGAACCATATCTTTGCAACTAGGGGAACTGTACATTTAGCCATTTGTAGTTTTTCTCCAATAGTTTCAACTGTTTTCAAACTAACTCTACAGAATTAAACCCAGTTCTCTCTCTTTCAGCCCCTTCTCCCTCTGCCTGGTTTCTCAGAACTCAAGAATTCCTGATGCTCACCTTGTCAAGATGGCTTCTTATTCCTCAAACATCAACAAGCATGCCTGGAACCTCACCATTGTTTTGGCTCCAAACCTTCTCAGGTGTGTGTGTGTGTGTGTATCTACATCTGCCACACTGTCATGGATACTGGATAACTGGCTATGTCTGAGGCCCAAACAGTGTGGTGAGTGTGTCTGTAGGCTGTATTTTCTTTGTTTCTATGACTGTCCTTTTGTTGCCTGTTTTTATCTGATGATAATTCCAATTTCAACCAGTAAGACTTTACGAAATTAAACCAGAGGAACGTACTGTCTGACTGTGCTTCAGTCTCTCAGGTGAGCTGATCCAGTGACTGCAAGATCTTTGTTTTGGTCCTTCAGAATTGTCCGTGTGAGATGCTGGGGAGATCCTCCCTGAGTGCAGTCCGCTGATTGATTAGTCTAACAGCGGGGGGCAGTATGAGCTCCAACGGTACTAACCAGATGGATAGTGTGAAATTGTAAGTGGGGGGGAAACATCTGCCTTCAGGGTGACTTTGTGATCTCTTCATGTTATATACAGTATGACAGTAATTTCTGATGTTTATGTTGTCTTCAGGGGTCTGCAGGGGGAGTTTGATAGCAGATTGTGTGGAGCGGGAGCTGCATGTGTAGGAAATGGGATTCGGGGATGGAAATCAGCAGGATTTTAGCTCACAAAACACACACACACCACTGCTCTGTGCTCCGGTAGTGGATCTTTACTAATAATCTGAATTCCCTTTTCAAAAATACTATGATATGCGCATACCATTTTGTGATGTTGTATATCGTTTCTATATATTTTATATTCAGACAAGACCAAGGAGACGAAGCAGGAGCACATGGTAGGTGCTACGGCATCTGATGGCACTGTGAAGCTGTGGCACCCCTTCCAGGTGAGCTGAATGCAATTTGATTTATGATTTAAGATTTGATTGGAGCAGTGTCAAAGCATGAAGGAGTCCAGGCATTCCTCACTGTGTCTGAAGATCGGTCGCTGAAGTCTTGGAGCATTGCTATGGCAATGGGTAACACATTTATCAACCTAAATGAATCGTCCAATTTCCATGCTTGATGTTTTTTGCTTCTTTTTTATTAATTTCCCATCTTTACCATTTCCTCAAGAGAGTCCTTCCAACCAGAGGGGCACTGTTACTGCTCTGTGCTGCTCTGAGTGGCGATCTGCTGCTATCTGGCAGAGTGGATATATGGAAACACAACACTTTAGTTGGCCACAAAAAGGTATCTCCATACAGTAATGTCCATTCAGGACCTTGTTTTGTTGGTGTGTTTATCACATTTTAGTAATTTAGCAGACTCGCTTATCCAGAGCAACTTACAGTAGTCAGAGCATACATTTTCATACTGGTCCCCCATTGGAATCAAACCCACAACCCTGAGCATTGCAAGCACCATGATCCACCAACTGAGCCACATTGTGATGAATAAAACAAAGTTGGTTTATCTGTGATTTGCTTGTCTCTCAGGTGTCTGACAGTAGTGTAAAAGTGATCTGCTCCATGCCTGATGGTTAGTTATCTGTGGTCCGCAGGAGGTTGGAGTGGAATCTTTAGCACAATGCTGCAAGGTCAGCTCTTGATATTGGCACAATTTGGCATTTGTAAGACATTTATTACATTTGCTGGTTGAAAATGTGGAAATGTTCAGTAGTATATACAGTGTACTCAGACCACTTTACATGTTCTACATTTTGTTACGTTACAGCCTTATTCTAAACATAAAAAATAAAAAATCCTCATCAATACCCCATAATGAAGAAACGAAAACAGGTTTTTAGAAAGGTGGGCAAATGTATTCAAAATAAAAAACACATAAGTATTCAGACCTTTTGCTATGAGACTCGAAATTGAGCTCAGGTGTATCCTGTTTCCATTGATCATCCTTGACATGTTTATACAACTTGATTGGAGTCCACCTGTGGTTAATTCAATTGATTGGACATGATTTGGATTGGCACGCACCTGTCTATATAAAGTCCTACAGTTGACAGTATATGTCAGAGAAAAAAACAAGACATGAGGTCGAAGGAATTGTCCGTAGAGCTCTGAGACAAGATTGTGTTGAGACACAGATCTGGGGAAGAGCACCAAAAAATGCCTGCCACATTGAAGGTCCCCAAGAACACAGTGGCCTCCATCATTATTAAATGGACGACATTTGGAACCACCAAGACTCTTCCAAGAGCTGGCTGTCCAGCCAAACTGAGCAATCGGGGGAGAAGGGCCTTGGTCAGGGAGGTTACCAAGAACACAATGGTCACTCTGACAGAGCTTCAGAGTTCCTGTGTGGAGATGAGAGAACCTTCCAGAAGGACAGCCATCACTGCAGCACTCCACCAATCAGGCCTTTATGGTAGAGTGGCCAGACGGAAGCCACTCCTCAGTAAAAGGCACATGACAACCCGCTTGGAGTTTGCCAAAAGGCACTTAAAGACTCTCAGACAATGAGAATCAAGATTCTCTAGTCTGATAAAACCAAGATGGAACTCTGTGAATGCCAAGCGTCACGTCTGGAGGAAACATGGCACCATCCCTACGGTGAAACATGGTGGTGGCAGCATCATGCTGTGGGGATGTTTTTCAGTGGCAGGGACTGGCAGACTAAGCAGGATCGGAGCAAAGTACAGAAATTGATCCTTGATGAAAACCTGCACCAGAGCACTCAGGACCTCAGACTGGGGCAACAATTCACCTTGCAACAGGACAATGACACTAAGCACACAGACAACACAAAGCAGGATTGGCTTTGGGACAAGTCTCTGAATGTCCTTGAGGGTCCCAGCCAGAGTTCGGACTTGAACACTATCGAACAGAGACCTGAAAATACCTGTGCAGCGACGCTCCCCATCCAACCTGACAGAGCTTGAAAGGATCTGCAGAAAAGAATGGGAGAAACTCCCCAAATACAGGTGTGTCAAGCTTGTAGTGTCCTACCTAAGACGACTTGAGGCTGTAATTGCTTCAACAATATACTGAGTAAAGGGTCTGAATACTTATGTAAATGTCATTTTTCTGTTTTTTTAAATTGAAGAGGAAAAAAACTATTTATTCAATAAAGCTGTATTTTATTTTTTACCAGGCAAGTCAGTTTGTACCCTGTCAGCTCTGGGATTCGCTCCAGAAACCTTTCGGCTACTGGCCCAACGCTCTAACCACTAGGCTACCTAACGTAACAAAATGTGGCAAAAGTCGAAGGGTCTGAAGACTTTCCGAATGCGCCGTACAGTAGATTACATTTTAGTCATAATGTGTTCTAGTACTCCTGCAATGCCTGCTGGTAAACTGTCATCCTTTTGCCCCTAGTCTGTTGGTGTCCACATACTCAGTGCCTTCCCCAGTGATGCACCTGTACTGCTGCCCTATCCTGCTGGGAACCTGTGAGGATGGAAATATCATCAGTGTCCTCATTGACCCTGATTCTGATAGAGAAATTATCAAGTAAAGCACATGATCAAGCACAATGATCAAGTAAAGACACACACACACACATTGTGGTTATCCAGACTGATAAATACTGACTTAAAATGTACATAACTGATTAAATTACAGTTGGAAGGATGACGTGAATTCTTGGAATGTGGCCAACGATGAAAAAAGAACTTGGTTGGTAGATGAGAAGAAAGGACAGGTTGTGCTTGGCATCTTGGTGAGTTTACCACCATCACCGACACATTCATCATTTTCAATGATCTCACTGCTGCTGTTTGGATTATTGTTTTGATAGAAGTTATATTGGTGGATGATAATATGATCCTATCTGCCTTCTTTAGTATATCATGTTACAGGGCTCCCAAGTGGCGCAGTGATCTAAGGCACTGCATCTTAATGCAAGAGGTGTCCCTACAGACCTTGGTTTGAATCCAGGCTGTATTACATCCGGCTGTGATTTGGAGTCCCATAGGGCGGCGCTCAATTGGCCCAGCGTCTTCTGGGTTTGGCCTGGGTAGGCCGTCAATGTAAATAAGAATTTGTTCTTAACTGACTTGCCTAGTTAAATAAAGGTTACATTTAAAAAATGTGGTGACATTAAGCTAGAAATGGACCCGTCTAGTGGTGGAAGAGGTGGCTGGATAACTGCAGTGACTGTGGAGAGAGGTACAGTAGCTGCACTGCAGTACAATGACACTCACATAACAAGTTGTTATATGAATAATTGATTAACTGGACTGTTATTCTGTGTCCTGTCTCTAGAGTTAGCGGTGTGGGAGATTCCAAGGGGAAAATGTGGTTCGACCAGCCACCAAATGTCAACTCCTAGAGCAGCAGGAAACCTGTAAGATGTCTCCCTTTTGAAACGGGTGTCTTTTTTCCAACGGTGATGGTTTTGATGGATATTCTCTAGGCACACAGTGACAGGATCAGTGTACTGCGACTCACCAACCAGCACGGTCATCTCAGTGTCCCATGACAGAACTGTCAAAATGTGGGACAAACACCAAGAAACGGGTGCATGCAATTCTAACTCTTCAGTTTCCACACATTTAAATGATTTGATCAATAATGGATGAGTAGTCACCGCAATGCACTGTTTGTGTATGTATTTATGCTTACACGCTATCTCTCGATCTCTCTACAGGTGGGTGTGTTTGCGTGTGTGGGTCCTGTTCTAGTCTTGAAGGTCAACCCGCACTGCTCCAGTGAACTGGTGTGTGGCGATGAACTGAGCCAGCTCTACTTCCTCTCCTGGTAAGAATAACCGGCTCAATTTACACAGTCATTGTATATGTAACAGTACAAATTTAAACCGTCCCCTCGCCCATACCCGGGCGCGAACCAGGGACCTTCTGCACACATCAACAGTCACCCTCGAAGCATCGTTACCCATCGCTCCACAAAAGCCGCGGCCCTTGCAGAGCAAGGGGAACTACTACTTCAAGGTCTCAGAGCAAGTGACGTCACTGATTGAAACGCTATTTAGCGCCCACGCTAACTAAGCTAGCCGTTTCACATCCGTTACACTCACCCCCCTTTTGACCTTCCTCCTTTTTCCGCAGCAACCAGTAATCCGGGTCAACAGCATCAATGTAACAGTACAAATTTAGACCGTCCCCTCGCCCATACCCGGGCGCGAACTAGGGACCTTCTGCACACATCAACAGTCACCCTCGAAGCATCGTTACCCATCGCTCCACAAAAGCCGCGGCCCTTGCAGAGCAAGGGGAACTACTACTTCAAGGTCTCAGAGCAAGTGACGTCACTGATTGAAACGCTATTTAGCGCCCACGCTAACTAAGCTAGCCGTTTCACATCCGTTACATATACACATCCATGCAATCATAATTAACGTACTCTCCCACAGATACAGTATATTAGTACTACTGTATGTTCATGTATATTCTCTCATGTAGCTCAGTCAATACTACTCAATATCTTCTGCACACTATCTAATATGGATACACTTTATATATTTATCTACTTATGTAGCCTTGTCAGTGGACATAGGAGGACAGGCTCATTGTAATGGCTAGATGAATAAATGGAATGGTATCAAACATATGGAAACCACATGTTTGACTCAGTTCCATGTATTGCATTCCAGCCATTACAATGAGCCGTCCTCCTATAGCTCCTCCCACCAGCCTCCACTGGTCTATGTATGTGCCTTAAAAACCCTAAGCGAAGAACCTCTGTGTAAATCCGGTATAATGCATGTAGCCTAGTATGCAAGTTACTAGACATATACAGTGCCTTGCGAATGTATTCGGCCCCCTTGAACTTTGCGACCTTTTGCCACATTTCAGGCTTCAAACATAAAGATATAAAACTATATTTTTTTGTGAAGAATGAACAACAAGTGGGACACAATCATGAAGTGGAACGACATTTATTAGATATTTCAAACCTTTTTAACAAATCAAAAACTGAAAAATTGGGCGTGCAAAATTATTCAGCCCCTTTACTTTCAGTGCAGCAAACTCTCTCCGGAAGTTCAGTGAGGATCTCTGAATGATCCAATGTTGACCTAAATGACTAATGATGATAAATACAATCCACCTGTGTGTAATCAAGTCTCCGTATAAATGCACCTGCACTGTGATAGTCTCAGAGGTCCGTTAAAAGCGCAGAGAGCATCATGAAGAAC
This sequence comes from Oncorhynchus mykiss, assembly GCF_057628025.1. Lineage (NCBI taxonomy): Eukaryota > Metazoa > Chordata > Actinopteri > Salmoniformes > Salmonidae > Oncorhynchus > Oncorhynchus mykiss. Next base: position 11,645,197 of record NC_143049.1, read on the forward strand.
AAGGAACACACCAGGCAGGTCCGAGAGACGGTTGTGAAGAAGTTTAAAGCCGGATTTGGATACAAAAATATTTCCCAAGCTTTAAACATCCCAAGGAGCACTGTGCAAGCGATAATATTGAAATGGAAGGAGTATCAGACCACTGCAAATCTACCAAGACCTGGCCGTCCCTCTAAACTTTCAGCTCATACAAGGAGAAGACTGATCAGAGATGCAGCCAAGAGGCCCATGATCACTCTGGATGAACTGCAGAGATCTACAGCTGAGGTGGGAGACTCTGTCCATAGGACAACAATCAGTCGTATATTGCACAAATCTGGCCTTTATGGAAGAGTGGCAAGAAGAAAGCCATTTCTTAAAGATATCCATAAAAAGTGTTGTTTAAAGTTTGCCACAAGCCACCTGGGAGACACACCAAACATGTGGAAGAAGGTGCTCTGGTCAGATGAAACCAAAATTGAACTTTTTGGCAACAATGCAAAACGTTATGTTTGGCGTAAAAGCAACACAGCTCATCACCCTGAACACACCATCCCCACTGTCAAACATGGTGGTGGCAGCATCATGGTTTGGGCCTGCTTTTCTTCAGCAGGGACAGGGAAGATGTTTAAAATTGATGGGAAGATAGATGGAGCCAAATACAGGACCATTCTGGAAGAAAACCTGATGGAGTCTGCAAAAGACCTGAGACTGGGACGGAGATTTGTCTTCCAACAAGACAATGATCCAAAACATAAAGCAAAATCTACAATGGAATGGTTCAAAAATAAACATATCCAGGTGTTAGAATGTCCAAGTCAAAGTCCAGACCTGAATCCAATCGAGAATCTGTGGAAAGAACTGAAAACTGCTGTTCACAAATGCTCTCCATCCAACCTCACTGAGCTCGAGCTGTTTTGCAAGGAGGAATGGGAAAAAATGTCAGTCTCTCGATGTGCAAAACTGATAGACATACCCCAAGCGACTTACAGCTGTAATCGCAGCAAAAGGTGGCGCTACAAAGTATTAACTTAAGGGGGCTGAATAATTTTGCACGCCCAATTTTTCAGTTTTTGATTTGTTAAAAAAGTTTGAAATATCCAATAAATGTCGTTCCACTTCATGATTGTGTCCCACTTGTTGTTGATTCTTCACACAAAAATACAGTTTTATATCTTTATGTTTGAAGCCTGAAATGTGGCAAAAGGTCGCAAAGTTCAAGGGGGCCGAATACTTTCGCAAGGCACTGTACATATATTTATAATGAAATGACATGACATTTTTAAAAAAAGTTTACATGAAACTAGTTTATAGTCTTTGTTCCCCATGTCAAGCAAGTGATATATCCTTCAATAAATACTATACCACATTTTCAGAATGGTTTATTAGGTTGTGTTGATGAGAATGGAGATGACAATATTAATGACAACATTTGATCATATATAAACCATGAGTTTTTAAGAATGGTTTCATTTACGTTTTACTAAAGTTGCTTCATGCCTTTTATGCATTCATAACCATGTGAGCCAGAATACGTTAAAAAACTTTTTTTTTGCCAATAGATATTGCTACATGACGACTACATACTATTTTTACCAATCTTGAAGGGCTGTTGCATTCTGTCTCTACGGTAATAAATAATTGCGTCACGAGTTGAACGGAAGTGCGACTGCAGTTGCGCACGCATCTCCCACATGAAAATTGTTGCCATTTATCAATATCTACGGATTGTTTCTTGCACATTAGTTGGGAGATTGTAGACTTTTTACTTCACACAGAGAATACAAAACTGACAAGATGGCCAGCTGCAATTTTCAGGCGCAGTTGGTATCCATTATGGAGGTATTAGCTAAAGCAGCTGTAGCAGAAATTAACAAACGGGTTGATGATAGCTGTGCAGTTATACGTTTGGAAGTGACCCAAAGCCAGCGAGATATTGATGTACTGAAAAGGAAGTGTCAAATGATGGAGGGCGAGCTGAAGAAGACAAGAGTCAGGAGAAAAGGTAATGTGTTATTCATGTAAATTGATTGCATATGCAAAACCCAAATGTGTAACTAGCCCTAATATGACAGAATTTAAGTTTTTTTTTTTTTACCCCATGGCATCAGAGAGATCTTCATATCCAGTCAAGATTGTTTTGAACAAGCAGAGGATTAGCTCACAGTGGAGCGACGAAGAGATGGCTGTTGAAGAGGACTCTCAACCCCAGGTGTGATACATCACCTTTCACAATTAGACCTGGCTTCTCGGATCAGTTATGTTCAAATCACATTTTATTCGTCATGCTTTGTAAATAGGCGTGGACTAACACAGAAGAAAGAAAATATAGAAATAATACTTTTTTTTATACATGTAATAGATACACAAACAGTAACAATGTAAAAACATAGTAACAATAAATCAAATGTTATTAGTCACATGCGCCAAATACAACAGGTGTAGTTGACCTTAGAGTGAAAGGCTTACTTAGGAGCCCCTAACCAACTGTGCAGTTTAAAAAAAATACAGATAAGAGTAACAAGTAATTAAAGAGCAGCAGTAAGGATAACTTGAAGAATGAGTGAACAACAAGACTTTTAGTGTCAAGTCCCCAGGTACATTTGGCCAAATCATGAATGAGACATTTGCATTCATATTCCATTTTTCTGCAAGAATATTGTCAAATCTGTATATCTGGACTTTGATTTAGCTTTCCAAGTATTAGTAGCTGTATTATAAGTTCAGCATTTGCAAAACAACCAGTTTTCATAACTCTGAATATTCTTCTATGTTGTGTCCAAAAGGAAAAAGCATGCTGTCGCAAAAGGTTAGCGCCTACAGTGGGGAGAACAAGTATTTGATAACCTGCAAAATCGGCAGTGTTTCCTACTTACAAAGCATGTAGAGGTCTGTCATTTGTATCATAGGTACACTTCAACTGTGAGAGATGGAATCTAAAACAAAAATCCAGAAAATCACATTGTATGATTTTTAAGTAATTAATTTGCATTTCATTGCATGACATAAGTATTTGATCACCTACCAACCAGTAAGAATTCCGGCTCTCACAGACCTGTTCGTTTTTCTTTAAGAAGCCCTCCTGTTCATGCAAATAGTCTGGGTAGCCATTTGACTAGATGTTCAGGAGTCTTATGGCTTGGGGGTTTAATATGAAGCCTCTTGGACCTAGACTTGGTGCTCCGGTACCGCTTGCCGTGTGGTAGCAGAGAGAACAGTCTATGACTAGGGTGGCTGGAGTCTTAGACCATTTTTAGGGCCTTCCTCTGACACCGCCTGGTATAGAGGTCCTGGATGGCAGGAAGCTCGGCCCCAGTGATTTACTGGACTACCCTCTGTAGCCCGTTGCCAAGCCGTTTCTATACCAAGTGGTGATGCAGCCAGTCAAGATGCTCTCAATGTTTTTCTTTTTTTAGGATTTCATGGGGAAGAGGCGTTGTCGTGCCCTCTTCACAACTGTTGGTGTGTTTGGATCATGATAGATCCTTAGTGATGTGGGCTTGAACTTGAAGCTCTTGATCTGCTCCACTTCAGCCCCATCGATCTGAGTAGGGGAGTGCTCAGCCCTCCATTTCCTGTAGTCCACAATCAGCTCCTTTGTCTTGCTGACCTTGAGGGATAGATTGTTATCCTGGCACCACACTGCCAGGTTTCTGATCTCGTCCCTATAGGTTCTCGTCATAGTGATCAGGCCTACCACCATTGTGTCGTCGGGAAAACTTAATATTGGCGTTGCGCACAGCCATGCAATTATGGGTGAACAGAGTACAGGAGGGGACTAAGCTCGCACCCCTGAGGGGCCCCATTGTTGAGGGTCAGCGTGGCGGATGTGGTGTTGCCTACCTTCACCACTTGGGGCGTCTGTCAGGAAGTCCAGGATCCAGTTGCAAAGGGAAAAAGGGATACGAGGTGTTCAGTCCCAGGGTCCTTAGCTTACTGATTAGCTTGGAGTGCACTATGATGTTGAACGCTGAGCTGTAGTTAATTGAACAGCATTCTCGCATATGTTTCCTTTTGTCCAAGTGGGAAAACGCAGTGTGGAGTACAATAGAGATTGCATCATCTAGGGATCTGTTGGGGCGGTATGCTAATTGGAGTCGGTCCAGGGTGTCTTTAGATGGTGTTGATGTGACCCATGACCAGCCTTTCAAAGCATTTCATGGCTACAGATGTGAGTGCTACAGGACGATAGTCATTTAGACAGGTTACCTTGGCGTTCTTGGGCACAGGAACTATGGTTATTGGAATATCAGGAGAATTTACCGCTTTTGGGTGATTTCATGAGTATGAAAAGTGTTGTGATATGGTGTGTCCAGAGTAATAATCTCAGTTCCATGTTACAGCCTACAGATGTGGAGCAGAGAGCAGAGACTGAACCCATACTGATCAAAGATGAAGAGACAGCAGAGGATGTGTGGAAGACTGACCTTCAGGAAGAGCTCAGGATCACTGGAGAGGGTGGGTGCGACCATAAGGGGTACTGCTCTGTCTGTCTATGGACTGTGGTTGTATGCACATTCCAAATTGCTACATTGGTGTTGAGTGTTTTATGTACACACATAGTCGGTTCTAAAACAGTCATGTTTTGCAACTGTTAATTAACCCCTTGCACTCAGCCTTTATGGAAAATGGCCTATATGGATAGGGCCAAATGTAAATGTTTCGAACAGAATAACTTTTAAAAAAAGCATGCATGACCATGGTAGCAATTGAAAGAGAACACTTTGGAGATCATGGGGAAATGATCAGACCAAATTTGAGGACACAACAGTTCACCTGACTCAAGACTGAATCCGAAGATTACTCTGACATTTTACATTTACTGTACTTTTCACAGCATTTGTCAATAACAAAATCTGAAAATACTCAGGATACATTCAGTAACAAAAGGTACAAGATAAGACAAAATAATTACAAGGGTTTGAGTGAGAGGTCTTAAGTGACCACACCTCTCCAAACTGTGCATAGTTCCTAAGTAATTTCAATGCACTTTAATGACTCAAGGAAAGAGCCTTCAACTATAAGGTGCTTTTTTGAGGTTTCCTGGCTTTGCCATCAAGGAACTGAAGCACGCACACTTGTAGTTTTGTTTTAGAAATCGCAATCTGGGTCAGGTGACATCATTTGAAAGCTTATTCTATTGCCAAAATGTCTAGCTAAGTTATAAAATACGTTCTTAATGTTAGGCTTTCAAAAGGCACTTCAGACAAACAGATTGTAATTTTGGTGTGCATAGAATGGAGTCATGAGTGCATGTTCCATGGCTAATGTTCTTCACAATACAACAAACTGGCTCATTTACTTTTTACTATTTTCTTCATTGTAGAATCATAGTGAAGACATCAAAACTATGAAATAACACATGGAATTCTATAGTAACCAGAAAAGTGTTAAACAAATCAAAATATATTTTATATTTCCGATTCTTCAAAGTAGCAACTCTTTGCCTTGATGACAGCTTTGCACACTCTTGGCATTCTCTCAACCACCTTCATGATGTAGTCACCTGGAATGCTTTTCCAACAGTCTTGAAGGAATTCCCACAAATGCTGAGCACTTGTTGGCCTCTTTTCCTTCACTCTGCTGTCCAACTCATCCCAAACCATCTCAATTGGGTTGAGGTCAGGTGATTGTGGAGGCCAGGTCATCTGACGCAGCACTCCATTCCTCTTCTTCTTGGTCAAATAGCCCTTACAGGTGTGATTTGGGTCATTGTCCTGTTAAAAAACAAATGATAGTCCCGCTAAGGGCAAACCAAATGGGATGGCATCTCGCTGCAGATTGATGTGGTAGCCATGCTGGTTAAGTGCTCCTTGAATTCTAAATAGATTGCTGACAGTGTCACCAGAAAAGCACCATCACACCTCCTCCTCTATGCTTCATGGTGGTAACCACACATGCAGAGATGATCCGTTCACCTACTCTGCGTCTCACAAAGACACGGTGTTTGGAACCAAAAATCGACATTTTGGACTCGTCAGACCAAAGGACAGATTTCCACCGGTCTAATGTCCATTGCTAGTGTTTCTTGGCTCAAGCAAGTCTCTTGGTGTCCTTTAGTAGTGCTTTCTTTGCAGCAATGTGACCATGAATGTGACCATGAAGTCCTTATTCACGCAGTCTCCTCTGAACAGGTGATGTGTATGTTACTTGAACTCTGTGAAGCATTTATTTGGGCTGCAATCTGAGGTGCAGTTAATTGCCAATTTCTGAGGCTGGTAATAAATGAACTTATCCTCTGCAGCAGAGGTAACTCTGGGTCTTCCTTTCTTGTGGCAGTCCTCATGAGAGCCTTAGTTTCATCACGGCACTTGATGGTTTCTGCACTTGAAGAAACTTTCAGTTCTTAATTCTCCGCATTGACTGACCTTCATGTCTTAAAGTAATGATGGACTGTCATATCGCTTTGCTTATTTGAGCCGTTCTTGTCATAATATGGACTTGTTCTTTTACCAAATATGGCTATCTTCTGTATACCACCCCCACCTTGTCACAACACAACTGATTGGCTCAAACACATTAAGAAAAATATATTCCACAAATTAACTTTTAACAAGGAACACCTGTTAATTGAAATGCATTCCTGGTGACTACCTCGTGAAGCTGGTTGAGAGAATGCCAAGAGTGTGCAAAGCTGTCATCAAGGCAAAGATTGGCTACTTTAAAGAATCTCAAATATAAAATATTCTACAATGTAGAATATAGTAAAAAAGAAATAAACCCTTAAAAGAGTAGGTGTGTCCAAACTTTTGACATGCACACAGTGCCTTTGGAAAGTATTCAGACCCCTTGACCGTCCCAGCTCTGCGTATTTTTCATTAGCTCACTTGTTTTGGTATTGCACATATACAGTGCCTTGCGAAAGTATTCGGCCCCCTTGAACTTTGCGACCTTTTGCCACATTTCAGGCTTCAAACATAAAGATATAAAACTGTATTTTTTTGTGAAGAATCAACAACAAGTGGGACACAATCATGAAGTAGAACGACATTTATTGGATATTTCAAACTTTTTTAACAAATCAAAAACTGAAAAATTGGGCGTGCAAAATTATTCAGCCCCTTTACTTCCAGTGCAGCAAACTCTCCAGAAGTTAAGTGAGGATCTCTGAATGATCCAATGTTGACCTAAATGACTAATGATGATAAATACAATCCACCTGTGTGTAATCAAGTCTCCGTATAAATGCACCTGCACTGTGATAGTCTCAGAGGTCCGTTAAAAGCGCAGAGAGCATCATGAAGAACAAGGAACACACCAGGCAGGTCCGAGAGACTGTTGTGAAGAAGTTTAAAGCCGGATTTGGATACAAAAATATTTCCCAAGCTTTAAACATCCCAAGGAGCACTGTGCAAGCGATAATATTGAAATGGAAGGAGTATCAGACCACTGCAAATCTACCAAGACCTGGCCGTCCCTCTAAACTTTCAGCTCATACAAGGAGAAGACTGATCAGAGATGCAGAAAGCCATTTCTTAAAGATATCCATAAAAAGTGTTGTTTAAAGTTTGCCACAAGCCACCTGGGAGACACACCAAACATGTGGAAGAAGGTGCTCTGGTCAGATGAAACCAAAATTGAACTTGGTGGTGGCAGCATCATGGTTTGGGCCTGCTTTTCTTCAGCAGGGACAGGGAAGATGGTTAAAATTGATGGGAAGATGGATGGAGCCAAATACAGGACCATTCTGGAAGAAAACCTGATGGAGTCTGCAAAAGACCTGAGACTGGGACGGAGATTTGTCTTCCAACAAGACAATGATCCAAAACATAAAGCAAAATCTACAATGGAATGGTTCAAAAATAAACATATCCAGGTGTTAGAATGGCCAAGTCAAAGTCCAGACCTGAATCCAATCGATAATCTGTGGAAAGAACTGAAAACTGCTGTTCACAAATGCTCTCCATCCAACCTCACTGAGCTCGAGCTGTTTTGCAAGGAGGAATGGGAAAAAATTTCGGTCTCCCGATGTGCAAAACTGATAGAGACATACCCCAAGCGACTTACAGCTGTAATCGCAGCAAAAGGTGGCGCTACAAAGTATTAACTTAAAGGGGCTGAATAATTTTGCACGCCCAATTTTTCAGTTTTTGATTTGTTAAAAAAGTTTGAAATATCCAATAAATGTCATTCCACTTCATGATTGTGTCCCACTTGTTGTTGATTCTTCACAAAAAAATACAGTTTTATATCTTTGTTTGAAGCCTGAAATGTGGCAAAAGGTCGCAAAGTTCAAGGGGGCCGAATACTTTTGCAAGGCACTGTATGTAGCTTGTTTTTGGTAGCAGGTTCAGGAATGGCTGAAAAATTGCAACATTTACCTGGGGCTAACTCTGCAAATAGCACTGCTAGGTGATTTGAAAAGTCTTAGTCGATTGAAAAATATTATAATACTCATGGCAAAAATATATATTTTTAATTTACAATCTGTAGAAACTATGAGAACAAAAGGTTCAGAACTTTTGTGAAACATCACACCACAGTTGAAAGATATATGGCAATTATAAGTAAAAAATGATCTTCAGAGATAGATGGGAGGGGTTGAGGGTAGCTGAAGGATGGGACTAAAAACAAACATTTTACATTAGGTCATCTTTGTATGTAGAAGCCTAAGTATTGTACATTAGTTTACTCCAATTAGGCCCAGCGCTTCAAGCCAAGCCTCCTCCTCCACCCTCTCTCGCGCTCTTCCTACCTGCATAATTTCAGTCGCATCTCATGCCCTACACTTGTCTGTCCATTGCAGATGTAAACAATAGTTTGCCCACTCCATGGCAAGTGACTCTAGCTGCTCTGATTGGTAAAATAATTTAATGTTGAGCTAATGTAAAAGATGTAGATTTCAGATGTTTTAGAAAAGAACGATATAAACCGGTACTTTTTGGGAGTTTGAACCGGTTCAGAACTTTTATTTTGCAGGTTGCAATAGTGAAACGGAACGAAAAAAAGAATGGTTCCGTTCGGAACGAAAAGATTGGAAAATCATTTTGTTTCCAAACCCTGGTCAAAAACCGTACCTCGCTGTGAAGTGGAGAATCTGAACTCTGACGTCGTGTATAGCATGTTACTTTACAGCCACTGCATTCCAATTTAGTTGCTTATCAATGACAAAATCTGCCATTTTCAACCCATATAGGGGCTGAGTGGAAAGGGCTACAGGTCTTCTGTAATGTTTATTTTATGTTTATCCCAAATCTTGTAGAGTCTGGTTCCAAGCCTGGGAAACCACCATCCTTTGAGCAACGGCACTTTGATGAGGACTTCATCACACAACCCAACATATCTCCTGAAGACTCAGTGGAACATTACCCCAATTCTGATGGTCCAGAGGAACCAGGCACATCCCGGCTCACGTCTGAGGTGTTTAGCACAGAGCAGCACCGGCCAGCCGAGGACGAGGACTCACTAGAGCTAGTGATGGTGAAGGATGAGAAAAAGGAGGAGCTGGGTCAGACCACGGCCCTGGCAGGACTTGACCAGTTTGTCATGGATGAGACTGATGGGCAGCTGTGGACCTCTGTGGATCCAGGCAGACACACTGATGGCCACCCAGATTTCTCCTTTCATGCCACAGAGGAGTACTCTCAGAATATATCAATTTTCCCATCTCAAAGTGTGCTGCCATCTGTTCCTACTATGACAGATGATGTATGGCCATTGCTTCCCTCTTCTATAGGGAAACCACATGCTGACATGCTCAGTGCAGCAGCACACATGAAAAAACATGTCAGGACATTGGCTGATGAGACTAGACAACAGATGCCAGAAGGACAGAGCAGTGAGATGCTGAACTCAAATAATGATGGAAATAGTTTAGCTCTACAGCCAAGTCAGCATCAGCACAGGGCTTCAGAAGCAACAGTGAGAATGAGTGAGTGCATGACAGGGTCAAACATGGCCACCACCTCCACCTTCTCTGGATACAGCCTGAGTCGCAGTAGTTTTAACATGGTGAAGAGAATGAGGACTCAGTGGAGGTCGGGCGGCACCACTGAGAGGCGTTTCAGCTGCACCTTCTGTGGGAAGAGCTTCCAGCGTTTCAGCCAGCTCAAAGTACACCTCCGGAGTCACACCGGAGAGAAACCGTACACCTGCGAACAGTGTGGCAGGAGTTTCACCAAGCAGTGCAACCTGATCAGACATGCTGTGGTCCACAGCGGGGAGAAGCCCTATGAGTGCACACAGTGTGGGAAATGCTTCACCCAGCGCTCCAGTATGAAGTCACATCAGAGAACTCACATAGGAGAGAGTCCAGTGTCTCAACATGTGGTACCTGCATACCCTGGGGATCCACACACAAGTTTAATGTTGTCTCAGACGAAATGGAGCAAATAAAACATAATTGTATTGTTTTTTGTTAACATTTTCTATGTGAAAATGTGGGAAGAAGTTGAGACATTTTTACACGCTTTTCCTCCAAACTGATTTGTGAACTGGTTTTCATGTTTGACTGTTGACTGCTCGTCACTTTCATTTTAACAAACAATTGATTTACTACTGGTAACATCAATCATAAAAAACATTCAAATATACAGTGCCGTGCGAAAGTATTCGGCCCCCTTGAACTTTGCGACCTTTTGCCACATTTCAGGCTTCAAACATAAAGATATAAAACTGTATTTTTTTGTGAAGAATCAGCAACAAGTGGGACACAATCATGAGGTGGAACGACATTTATTGGATGTTTCAAACTTTTTTAACAAATCAAAAACTGAAAAATTGGGCGTGCAAAAATTATTCAGCCCCCTTAAGTTAATACTTTGTAGCGCCACCTTTTGCTGCGATTACAGCTGTAAGTCGCTTGGGGTATGTCTCTATCAGTTTTGCACATCCAGAGACTGAATTTTTTTCCCATTCCTCCTTGCAAAACAGCTCGAGCTCAGTGAGGTTGGATGGAGAGCATTTGTGGACAGCAGTTTTCAGTTCTTTCCACAGATTCTCGATTGGATTCAGGTCTGGACTTTGACTTGGCCATTCTAACACCTGGATATGTTTATTTTTGAACCATTCCATTGTAGATTTTGCTTTATGTTTTGGATCATTGTCTTGTTGGAAGACAAATCTCCGTCCCAGTCTCAGGTCTTTTGCAGACTTCATCAGGTTTTCTTCCAGAATGGTCCTGTATTTGGCTCCATCCATCTTCCCATCAATTTTAACCATCTTCCCTGTCCCTGCTGAAGAAAAGCAGGCCCAAACCATGATGCTGCCACCACCATGTTTGACAGTGGGGATGGTGTGTTCAGCTGTGTTGCTTTTACGCCAAACATAACGTTTTGCATTGTTGCCAAAAAGTTCAATTTTGGTTTCATCTGACCAGAGCACCTTCTTCCACATGTTTGGTGTGTCTCCCAGGTGGCTTGTGGCAAACTTTAAACGACACTTTTTATGGATATCTTTAAGAAATGGCTTTCTTCTTGCCACTCTTCCTTAAAGGCCAGATTTGTGCAATATACGACTGATTGTTGTCCTATGGACAGAGTCTCCCACCTCAGCTGTAGATCTCTGCAGTTCATCCAGAGTGATCATGGGCCTCTTGGCTGCATCTCTGATCAGTCTTCTCCTTGTATGAGCTGAAAGTTTAGAGGGACGGCCAGGTCTTGGTAGATTTGCAGTGGTCTGATACTCCTTCCATTTCAATATTATCGCTTGCACAGTGCTCCTTGGGATGTTTAAAGCTTGGGAAATCTTTTTGTATCCAAATCCGGCTTTAAACTTCTTCACAACAGTATCTCGGACCTGCCTGGTGTGTTCCTTGTTCTTCATGATGCTCTCTGCGCTTTTAACGGACCTCTGAGACTATCACAGTGCAGGTGCATTTATACGGAGACTTGATTACACACAGGTGGATTGTATTTATCATCATTAGTCATTTAGGTCAACATTGGATCATTCTGAGATCCTCACTGAACTTCTGGAGAGAGTTTGCTGCACTGAAAGTAAAGGGGCTGAATAATTTTGCACGCCCAATTTTTCAGTTTTTGATTTGTTAAAAAAGTTTGAAATATCCAATAAATGTCGTTCCACTTCATGATTGTGTCCCACTTGTTGTTGATTCTTCACAAAAAAATACAGTTTTATATCTTTGTTTGAAGCCTGAAATGTGGCAAAAGGTCGCAAAGTTCAAGGGGGCCGAATACTTTCGCAAGGCACTGTATCATAAACATGTTAAATGGAATGTATTTAAAGACGGTCAATCTGCGCTTTTAGATAAAGAACATACTGTATATAGGAGCCATTTTCGTATGTGTTGACTTGTTAGTGTTTGTCTATCCGGGATGTAATTTCTTGCCACATGGGACAGTCTCATATCAAGTCAAGTTAATACCTTAACTTGATTTCCTGAGTTATAGTTTGAAGTTACTCTGCTGCCTTACAATCTTACATTATATCAACTCAGCTAGGCAATGAAATATGTTTCAGTGTAATAGCTTACGTCTTACATGTACAGTACCAGTCTATTTTGGACACCTGCTCATTTCAAGGGTTTTTATTTACTTTTACTACATTGTAGAATAATAGTCATCAAAACTATGAAATAACACATGAAATCATTTAGTAACCAAAAAAAGTGTTGAATCCAAATATATTTTGCCTTGACAGCTTTGCACACGCTTGTCATTCTCTCAACCAGCTTCACCTGGAATGCTTTTCCAACAGTCTTGAAGGAGTTCCCACATGCAGAGCGCTTGTTGGCTGCTTTTCCTCCACTCTGTGGTCCAACTCATCACTAACCATCTCAATTGGGTTGAGGTTGGGTGATTGTGGAGGTCAGGTCATCTGATGCAGCACGCCATCACTCTCCTTCTGGGTAAAATAGCCCTTACACTGCCTGGAGGTGTGTTTTGGGTCAATGTCCTGTTGAAAAACAAATGATAGTCCCACTAAGCGCAAACCAGATGGGATGGCGTATCACTGCAGAATGTTGTGGTAGCCATGCTGGTTAAGTGTTCCTTGAATTCTAAATAAGTCACCGACAGTGTCATCAGCAAAGCACCATCTCACCTCCTCCTCCATGCTTCACGGTGGGAACCACACGTGGAGATCATCTGTTCACCTACTCTGCCTCTCACAAAGACACGGAGGTTGGAACAAAAAATCTAAAATTTGGACTCATCAGACCAAAATACAGATTTCCACCGGTCTAATGTCCATTGCTTGTGTTTCTTGGCCCAAGCAAGACTTCTTACTGGTGTCCTTTAGTAGTGATTTCTTTGCAGCAATTCAACCATGAAGGCCTGACTCACGCAGTCTCCTCTGAACAGTTGATGTTGAGATTTGTCTGTTACTTGTGAAGCATTTATTTGGGCTGCAATTTCTGAGGCTGGTAACTAATGAACTTATCCTCTACATCAGAGGTAACTCTGAGTTTTCCTTTCCTGTGGCGGTCCTCATGAGAGCTAGTTTGATCATAGCTCTTGATGGATTTTGCGACTGCACTTGAAGAAACTTTCAAAGTTCTTAATTTTCCGTATTGACTGACCTTCATGTCTTTAAAGTAATGATGGACTGTCATTTATCTTTGCTTATTTGAGCTAAGAGAAATAGACTTGGTCTTTTACCAAATAGGGCTATCTTCTGTATACCACCCATACCTTGTCACAACACAACTGATTGGCTCAAACGCATTAAGAAGGAAAGAAATTCCACAAATTAACTTTAACAAGGCACACCTGTTAATTGAAAAGCATTTCAGGTGACTATTTCAAGAAGCTGGTTGAGAGTGTGCAAAGCTGTCATCTTAGCAAAGGGTGGCTACTTTGAAGAATCTAAAATGTATGTTTTGATTCAACACTTTTCTTTGGTTGCTACATGATTCCATGTCGTCACTATTATTCTACAATGTAAAAAATATTTTTAAAAACCTTGAATGAGTAGGTGTGTCCACTTTTGACTGGTACTGTATGTTCATACAACATTACATTTGACATTTGGGCAACTACACTTTTCCTGTGTAATTTGTCTAAACTGACACTACACTGGAACTGTGTAAAACGGGTTATCTGAATCAAAGATCATTAGCTACTGTAGATAAGAAGTGGATTGGTATGATTAGTAGTTTGAATAATGTACTGGTTCATTGAATTGCCAATAAACAGAGGCAGAGATAATAGGGGAGATATACAGAATTATACAAACCACGGGTCCAATCCTGGATGCTGATGGGTTAAAACCGCATTCCAGCTGGTGTCTATTTAGGTGATAATGACCAAGAAGCCCGTGTTTGAAATCGTGCCAATATATCCTCCAAACACCGGCTTCTCTGGCATCACTTTAATACAACGGGTTAGCAACATATTTAAATAATGATTGACATTTTCATTAAATGTTATTTTAAAATGTTTACCTTTATTTAACTAGGCAAGTCAGTTAAGAACAAATTCTTATTTTCAATGACGGCCTAGGAACAGTGGGTTAACTGCCTGTTCGGGGTAGAACTACAGATGACCTTGTCAGCTCGGGGGTTTGAACTTGCAACCTTCCAGTTACTAGTCCAACGCTCTAACCACTAGGAAATCCTGCCGCCCCAAATTTAATTTACAATTTTGATTAATGTATTCATACTATTTCATCCCTCCGCAAGATATAGTCCCAACACAAATCTAGGGATGCTACTCAAGCAAGTTCTATTGGTTTGGTTACCAGAGACTCGACCCAGTTGTTCAGTCTTTTTGTTCTGTGTCTATGGACGCGACCCAGTCATTGTAAATGTTCCATTGCCATACTGGCTGGGACAATTGTTATCCCTTGCTTGTCATCTATTGATAGTTCTTTGAATATATCCTTAAAAAGGATGTTGATTCATGATTTCGACTGGGTTGCGCAGTTAGATGGAACAGAGTAAATATGTATTTTAACATCATAGATTTAGCCGGGGGTAACTTGTGGAATAGACACTGGCTGGAATGCGGTTTTAACCAATCGGCATTCAGGATTAGACACACCCATTGTATAATCCACAAATTACCACCCACTACGGCTATGAGTTTGAAATACCTATTTACTGCTCCTACTCACTGCAATCCACCGTCTCATCTGCCCAACCGAGCAATTTATAAACTTGATCCTCACTGTAAAAAAGCATTTTTCTCCCCTTTCTTTTAGACTAGCATTTGGTTTTCAATGGCAGAGATTTGTATAAACCTTGCTGTCCATCTCTCTGGCCTTTGCAACATTGTTTTATTAAAAAAAATTATCTCAATGTCCCATTGAGGATTAACGTGTCAGGACGAGATATGGCGCTTTCAAGACAACTGGGTCAAATCATGACTTCGGTGATCTTTATGTCAGAAAGTCAGAGCTCTAGGAAGATGCCTATAATTCCGAGTTGGATGACCGTTCAACAAGGAAAAAAATCCCAGTTGAAGCTCGTTTTTTCCCCAGATGTTCTGAACGTGGCGATAGGTTTCTCAGACAATCTGCATCATTTTTAAGGATTATATACAAAGAAATGTAAATAGAAAAACCGGTCAAACGAAATGCATCTAGTTTGCCGTCTTTCCAGCTTCAGTTTAAGTGATTGTGTTAGCTGTGTAGTTGGCTAGCTCCTCTGAGCAGTGCATTTTCAATGCCAGGCGAAATTGCGCATCATTAGCCCATTGGCTGTATCCATAGACATTAAAAACGGATGTATCATGTATCCATATAAATGTATGGTAAGTGATTCAGGCCTACGAAAGTATTCACCCCCCTTGGCATTTTTACTATTTTGTTGCCTTACCACCTGGAATTAAAATAGATTTTGGGGTTTGTATAATTTCATTTACAGAAGATGCAAAATATTTTTTATTGTGAAACAAACTAGAAATAAGAAAAAAAAACAGAACTATTCACCCCCCAAAGTCAATACTTTGTCGAGCCACCCTTTGCAGCAATTACAGCTGCAAGTCTCTTGGGGTATGTCTCTGTAAATTTGGCACATCTAGCCACACAGCTCCTTCAAGTTGGATGGGTTCTGCTGGTGTACAGCAATCTTTAAATCATACCCTAGATTCTCAATTGGATTGAGGTCTGGGCTTTGACTAGGCAATTCCAAGACATTTTAATGTTTCCCTTTAAACCACACAAGTGTTGCTTTAGCAGAATGCTTAGTGTCATTGGAAGGTGAACCTCCGTCCCAGTCTCAAATCTCTGGAAGACTGTAACAGGTTTCCCTCAAGAATTTCCCTGTATTTAGCACCATCCATCATTCCTTCCATTCTGACCAATGTCCCGGTCCCTGCCGATGGAAAAACATCACCCTTTCACGATGCTGCCACCACCATGCTTCACTGTGGGGATGGTGTTTTTTGGGTGATGAGAGGTGTTGGGTTTGTGCCAGACATAGCATTTCCTTGATGGCCAAAAAGCTCAATTTTAGTATCATCTGACCAGAGTACCTTCTTCCATATGTTTGGGGAGTCTCCCACATGCCTTTTGGAGAACACCAAACATGTTTGCTTGTTTTTTTCTGCCCTCTCTTCCGTAAAGCCCAGCTCTGTGGAGTGTACAGCTTAAAGTGGTCCTATGGACAGATACTCCAATCTCTGCTGTGGAACTTTGCAGTTCCTTCAGTATTATCTTCGGTCTCTTTGTTGACTCTCTGATTAACAGCCTTGTTCAGGAACAGAACAACATATTTTTACCTTGTCAGCTCGGGGATTCGATCTTGCAACCTTTCGGTTACTAGTTCAACGCTCTACCCGCTAGGCTACCTGCCGCCCCAGTATTGAAGGTCCCTAAGAACACAGTGGCTTCCATCGTTCTTAAATGGAAGAAGTTTGGAACCACCAAGACTATTCCTAGAGCTGGCCGCCCGGCCAAACTGAGCAATGTGGCGGAGAACGGCCTTGGCCAGGGAGGTGACCAAGAACCCGATGGTCACTCTGGCAGAGCTCTAGAGTTTCTCTGGGGAGATGGGAGAACTTTCCAGAAGGATGACCATCTCTGCAGCACTCCACCAATCAGGCCTTTATGGTAGAGTGGCCAGACGGAAGCCACTCCTCAGTAAAATGCACATGACAGAACGCTTCGAGTTTGCCTGGCACCATCCCTTCAGTGAAGAATGGTGGTGACAGCATCATGCTGTGGGAATGTTTTTCAGCGGCAAAGACTGGGAGACTGGTCAGGATAAAAGGAAAAATGAAAGGCGCAAAGTACAGAGAGATCCTTGATGAAAACCTGCTCAGGACCTCAGACTGCGTCTAAGATTCACCTTCCAACAGGACAATGACCATAAGCAAAGACAACGCACGAGTGACTTCGGGATACGTTTCTGAATGTCCTTGAGTGGCCCGGCCCAGCCAGAGCCTGGACTTGAATCGCTGCCAAATGTGCTTCAACAATGTACTGAACAAACAAAGGGTTTGAATACTTATGCAAATGTTATAACCTGTTTTTGCTTTGTCATTATGTTGAAAAGACGACTATGCCCGACTTCTAATATAACTTTGGTTTTGGTTGAAAATACGTATTTTTCATGTCGCTGAAAAGACACCTATAAAAAGACGTCTACGGCTCGTTTCGTTTGAAAGTTGAAAATACGTATTTTTCAGGTCGTTGTTTTAACAACATGCAAATAACAATTTCAGTGTACTTGTAGCCTATACACATGGACCAAGTAACTAAATATTTTTTTTTCACATTTTGTCAAATTAACGATCACACCACTCATTACATTACTCCAGTATTTGCACAAAACATTCAGTCAAAGAATACTACAGTTGAAGTCGGAGGTTTACATACACATAGGTTGGAGTCATTAAAACTCGTTTTTCAACCACTCCACACATTTCTTGTTAACAAGCTATAGATTTGCCAAGTCGGTTAGGACATTTTTCCAACAGATTTTTCCAACAATTGTTTACAGACAGATTATTTCACTTATAATTCACTGTATCACAATTCCAGTGGGTCAGAAGTAGAGGTCGACCGATTATGATTTTTCAACGCCGATACCGATTATTGGAGGACCAAAAAAAGCCGATACAGATTAATCGGACGACTTTTATTTATTTGTAATAATGACAATTACAACAATACTGAATGAACACTTATTTTAACTTAATATAATACATCAATCAAATCAATTTAGCCTCAAATAAATAATGAAACATGTTCAATTTGGTTTAAATAATGCAAAAACAAAGTGTTGGAGAAGAAAGTAAAAGTGCAATACGTGCCATGTAAAAAAGGCTAACGTTTAAGTTCCTTGCTCAGAACATGAGAACATATGAAAGCTGGTGGTTCCTTTTAACATGAGTCTTCAATTTTCCCAGGTAAGAAGTTTTAGGTTGTAGTTATTATAGAAATTTTAGGACTATTTCTCTCTATACCATTTGTATTTCATATACCTTTGACTATTCTAAAGTGTTATAGGCACTTTAGTATTGCTAGTGTAACAGTATAGCTTCCGTCACTCTCCTCGCCCCGAACCAGGAACACATCGACAACAGCCACCCTCGAAGCATCGTTACCCATCGCTCCACAAAAGCTGCAGCCCTTGCAGAGCAAGGGGGACAACTACTCCAAGTCTCAGAGTGAGTGACGTCACCGATTGAAACGCTATTAGCGCGCAACCCGCTAGCCAATTGAGCTGTTGATGAATTCAAACCTATCAACTCCCGAGATTAGGCTGGTGTAACCGATGTGAAATGGCTAGCTAGGCTGGTGTAACCGATGTGAAATGGCTAGTGGGGTGCGCGCTAATAGCGTTTCAATCGGTGACGTCACTCACTCTGAGACTTGGAGTAGTTGTCCCCCTTGCTCTGCAAGGGCTGCAGCTTTTGTGGAGCGATGTGTAACGATGCTTCGAGGGTGGCTGTTGTCGATGTGTTCCTGGTTCGAGGCGAGGAGAGGAGAGGGACAGAAGCTAGAACTGTTTGGCCATAATGACCATCGTTATGGTTTGGAGGAAAAAGGGGGAGGCTTGCAAGCCGAAGAACACCATCCCAACCGTGACGCACGGGTGTGGCAGCATCATGTTGTGTGGGTGCTTTGCTGCACTTAACAAAATAGATGGCAACATGAGGAAGGAAAAGTATGTGGATATATTGAAGCAACATCTCAAGACATCAGTTAAAGCTTGGTCGCAAATGGGTCTTCCAAATCGACAATGACCCCAAGCATACTTCCAAAGTTGTGGCAAAATGGCTTAATAAGGACAACAAAGTCAATTTATTGGAGTGGCCATCACAAAGCCCTGACCTCAATCCTATAGAAAATGTGTGGTCGGAACTGAAAAATCGTGTGCGAGCAAGGCGGCCTACAAACCTGACTGTTACACCAGCTCTGTCAGGAGGAATGGAACACAATTCACCAAGTTAAACAATTTAAAGGGTATGCCACCAAATACCAATTGAGTGTATGTAAACTTCTCACCCACTGGGAATGTGATGAAAGAAATAAAAGCTGAAATCGCCTCACTATTTATGTTGAATAAATTAGTCTTTCAATTTGAACTAAGCAAGCTGTTAAAACGTTCAGTTTATATCTGAAGCAAACACTGGAGGCCGTATCTGTCCAGGCAAAACATACCTATAGTTGAATTACAATCAGAAACCCCGACTTTAGTCAATACCATAGACCAAATGCTATTGAAATGACGAAGAAGGAAATAACCCAATTTACAATTGTTTGTAGTCGTAAAATCAGGCACATAATAACGACACAATTCCCAGAAAATAGCCTTAATTAAAGGTCCAAGCGTTTCTCCGGTGAGATTCTCCAGCTGCAAACAGGCTCACAATCAATTCGTGCATATATGTACAAAATGCATTTCAGCAAATTTCGTGCGTTTTTCAGAATTCGTGCGAAAAGACACTAATTTAACCAGTAGGCTACACACAAGCCTTTGCAACAACCATTTAGACGCGATAGTGTATATTTCATTTTGTCTTCTTAATGGCTAATTCAACGTTATGAATATACAGAAATGTTTGCGCGAATTGAGGCTGTGAGGCTGGGCTGCACCCAGAGTCTCAGGGTGCGCTTGAACATTGGCTTCAGACACTGAAGTCTATGCTACGTAAATATTGTTTGGAATCTGAGAAAGATTGGGATGAGGGAGTTCCTCTAGTTTTGTTTGCTGCTCGTGAAACTGTACAGGAGACCCTAGGGTTCTGCCCGGCTGAACTAGTGTTTGGTCACACAGTGAGAGGACCAATGAAAGTCCTTAAAGAACCGTTTTTGTCCCAAGAGTTGTGTGCGGGAGATGAGAATGTGTTGGATTACGTTAGTTGCTTTCGTGAGCGCCTACATCAAGCCTGTGCTCTCGCAAAGGAAGCTCTGTCTTCCTCACAGTGGAGTATGAAAAGACACAATGATAAACAGGCTTTTTCTTGTCCACTACAGCCAGGTGACCAAGTATTGGTGTTATTGCCTGTTCCAGGATCTTCTCTGTCAACTCGTTTCTCTGGTCCTTATTTCATTGAAAAGAAATTAAGTGAAACTTCAAACTCCTGATAGGAAAGGCCAGTCTCGTGTGTGCCACATTAACATGTGAATTCCAATTATAATTATTTTAAATGTGCTAGCCAGGTATGCCCTGGGTTTGGTAATTTAGCGTTAAATATCTAGTGTGAACTAGTTTTGGCCTTTTAACATAAAAAAATCCGGAATCTGTGTGAACTAGTTCATTTTGTATTTTGTATGACGTCGTTTTCCAACTTCACCGCAATGTTTTTTTAGTATCTTATTCAATACCCCGTCCAGCTGGTGGCGGTAATGCAACATTAACATTGAATGCCAACTGCTGTTAAACCCCATCGAAGAAGCACGTCAGGCGTTGAAAGGAAGTGGAATTGAGGACGCACATAGCGTTACTACTTACGTTGTTACTAGTTATAAGTATCTACGGATTTAGTGCACATTCGCATCGAAATTGTATACTTTTCGTCACACAGAGAATACAAAACTGTAATTTGGGCTGGACAACATGGCGCAGTTGGTATCCATTATGGAGGTTTTAGCTAAAGCAGCTGTAGCAGAAATTAACAAACGTGTTGATGATAGCTGTGCAGTTATACGTTTGGAAATTACCCAAAGCCAGCGAGATATTGATGTACTGAAAAGGAAGTGTCAAATGATGGAGAGCGAGCTGAAGAAGACACGAGGACAAGTCAGGAAAAAAGGTAGATGTGTATGATAATTTTATGCTTCAGTTCGAAAACTCGGCTAGTCGAACGAGTGCGCTCACGTTTTCCCATAAGACCTTCGCTTGAAAAACAAGAAGTGGCAATAGTACCGTTTGTCCATTTTGGACGCCGTAGTCAGTATACACTTCCTCAAAATAGTCCGAATGAATCTAAGAAGAAATGTAATCAATATTGACGTTTTTGCCAAAGTTCTGTCGCGCAATTTTACACCTAAGATGTTGGCAGTATTTTTCTATTTAAAAAAAAATGTACATTCGTTTTTTTTAATTAACGAATCAATACAGGAAGTACATGTGGAAACACGTGTGTGTGTGTGTGTGTATGTATGTGTGTGTATATATATACACACAAAGGACAATTGGGCCAGGGGTTACAATATCACATTGCACAAGGACCTTAGGGCCATACATACACTTATCATTTATTTTTTGTTAGAGTATTTAATTGTCTTAAAATACAAAAAGAAATGTAACTGTAAGGTAAGAATGTGGTTTTTGTAAATTTGCATTTGTGAATATAAAATTTGGCCAAAAGAATAATGAAATGAGTTACATAAAATTGTTTCAACTTATTTCTATTGCTGGTAAAATATCCAAGCAGTACATCTCTCCATAATAGTGTAAAATCTTCATAAATGTGTTCAATTATAAATCTACTGATGTCTTGCCACAGTTTCCTTACAAACACAATGCCAAAAAAGATGCAACACTGTTTCTGGGTGGTCAATACAAAAGGTACAATTTGAGTTTGTTTTCCTTAAACTTCTTCACATAGTGGTTGGCAGGATATTATTTATGAAATGTTTTAAAGGAAACTTCCTTAATTTAGTGAACAAGTAGGTATGTGTGTGGCAACATCCACACTTTTTTTCCAACAAATATTATCAATAAAAACTTTCCAATAAGGCATTGCATAAGGTATAGATAGATACAACATCCTGCTGAAACAAGGTTTGTATCGCTCTGTTGTTGAATGGACCAAAAGAGAAATGAATCTTTCCTACTTATGAGTCAACAGGGTTAATGGAAGGTAGGCTCTGAGGGTCAGGTCTTGACACCTTCCTGAGTAATAAAGCAACACCTGAGGGAATGGCATTTAAGACAATTGCAAAATCTTTAGGTGTTACATGGACCTTGTAAAGTGATAAGAATTCCTTATAACTGAGTAAAAGACCCTGAAAAGACATGAAATCGAGTCTTCTGTCGTTGAATGACATACTTTGACGAATCCCTACAGTTGACCAATCAACGACGAAGGGGCGTAGACATCGGCTCCGAACTTCAGCTTGCCCCCGGAATCAAATGTGCGCACGAACAGCCGAAAAAAACTTAATCGAAGTGCAAAACAAACAAAGTCAATGTCATAAGATGTACGAACTCTACCGAACTGTTTTGGTTGGGAAGCAAGCCTATACCTTTGTTCGTGTTGACAGAAAATTGCAACCCTACTATTACCCTTGTTTACACTGAGCTGCACTGGGGTTGGACAGCATGTTTGTGTAGAGCAAGACACTTTGGGGCCAGCACAAGATACATCTCGGAAATCATGTAAATCCAGGGATGAGAAATGTGTCGTACTCCAA
Organism: Oncorhynchus mykiss; assembly: GCF_057628025.1. Taxonomy (NCBI): domain Eukaryota; kingdom Metazoa; phylum Chordata; class Actinopteri; order Salmoniformes; family Salmonidae; genus Oncorhynchus; species Oncorhynchus mykiss. The sequence continues at coordinate 11,667,889 of NC_143049.1, forward strand.
ATGGTGTCTGTGTTTGGAAGATTATTGGTGGCCATAGACTTCATCTTTGGCCTAACACCCATACCAATTTCTTCTCCAAAGACCGGCTTCTCGTGCATTATCACTTAATCAAAAAATCCCCAAACTATGGATGCTCCTCTGAAGTACAATAATTAATTGGTCATTTTAAATGTGTATTTTACCATATTTAGACATCTTATGTTTTAGTCAAGTCAACTACAGTTGACTTGACATAGGTTGGAGTCATTAACTCATTTTTCAACCACTCCACAAATTTCTTGTTAACAAACTATAGTTTTGACAAGTCGGTTAGGACATATGCACAAAGTATAACACAAGTAATTTTCCCAACAATTATTTACAGACATTATTTCACTATCGCAATTCCAGTGGGTCAGAAGTTTACATACACTTGGTTGACTGTGCATTTAAATAGCTTGGAAAATTCCAGAAAATGTCATGCCATTTGAAGCTTCTGATAAATTGTCAATTAGCCTGAGTCAATTGGAGGTGGACTTGTGGATGTATTTCAAGACCTACCTTCAAACTCAATGCCTCTTTGCTTGATATCATGGGAAAATCAAAAGAAATCAGCCAAAATCAGAAAAAAAGATTGTAGACCTCCACACGTCTGGTTCATCCTTGGGAGCAATTTCAAAATGCCTGAAGGTACCACGTTCATCTGTACAAACAATAGTACGCAAGTATAAACACCATGGGACCACGCAGCCGTCATACCGCTCGGGGAAGAGATGCGTTCTGTCTCCTAGAGTTGAAGGTATTTTGGTGCAAAAAGTGCAAATGAATCCCAGAACAGCAAAGAACCTTGTGAAGATGCTGGAGGAAACCGGTACAAAGTATCTATATACACAGTAAAACGAGTCCTGTATCGACACAACCTGAAAGGCCGCTCAGCAAGGAAGAAGCCACTGCTCCAAAACCGCCATAAAAAAGGCAGACTACGGTTTGCAACTGCACATGGGGACAAAGATTGTACTTTTTGGAGAAATGTCCCCTGGTCTGATGAAACAAAAATAGAACTGTTTGGCCATAATGACCATTGTTATGTTTGGAGAAAAAGGGGGAGGCTTGCAAGCCGAAGAACACCATCCCAACCGTGACGCATGGGTGTGGCAGCATCATGTTGTGGGGGTGCTTTGCTGCAGGAGGGACTGGTGCACTTCACAAAATAGATAGTTTTCCTACCTCATGATTCTATGTGGATATACTGAAGCAACACCTCAAGACATCAGTCAGGAAGTTAAAGCTTGGTTGCAAATGTGTCTTCCAAATGGACAATGACCCATAAGCATACTTTCAAAGTCAAGGTATTGGAGTGGCCATCACAATGCCCTGACCTCAATCCCATGGAAAATCTGTGGGCAGAACTGAAAAGGCGTGTGTGAGCAAGGAGGCCTACAAACCTGACTCAGTTACACCAGCTCTGTCAGGAGGAATGGGCCAAAACTCACCAAATTTATTGTGGGAAGCTTGTGGAAGGCTACCCAAAATGTTTGACCCAAGTAAAAAAAAAAAATGTAAAGGCAATGCTACCAAATACTAATTTGAGTGTATGTAAACTTCTGACCCACTGGGAATGTGATGAAAAATAAAAGCTGAAATAAATAATTCTCTACTATTCTGACATTTCACATTCTTAAAATAAAGTGGTGATCCTAACTGACCTAAACATGGAATTTTTACTAGGATTAAATGTCAGGAATTGTGAAAAACCGAGTTTAAATGTATTTGGCTAAGTGTATGTAAACCTCCGACTTCAACTGTATATGCACTGAATTTGTGATGATTTAAGCGCACTGTTTGACGAAATATTTAAGACAGAAGACTAGATGGGGTCTGACCATATTTGATTATGCTGGGTGCGGTGTTAAAAAAACATCTGGGATTTGTTTTGGAGAAACAACCCCTATTCCCCTAACCCTTGTTCTCTTTACGTGACACAGGTATGTATCACATGCACTTGACCAATAGGGCCTGACCTACAGCATATCATCATTATCAGTAAATTGGTTATAACTCTGACACTGATACGTAAACAGCAAAATGGATGCAGATGGTGTGATAAACTCCAATTGGGGAATGTTTGGTTGCTCAGGAGGTAAAGTGGAGCTAAGTCATGTGTGAAATAAATGACTAGTTGTGGAAAATACTGGAGATCAAGAAAAAGGTAAGGAGCAAGCTCCGCGTGCGTATTATGTGTGCCAAACGGGTGCTGTTAGATTAAAATATATTTCTGACCATTTGGAACAATACTATATAAATTAAGCATACCAGAGTAACCATTTTTGGCCCTTTGTTACAGCAAAGACTAAAACAGTCGACATGCAATTGTAGACATGGAACGGTTTATTATTCAAGGGTCGCTTTATTTTAAAACTTAAATGGTTGATTTGCGTTTCAACTAAGGAATGACATGAACAAATTATTGATTGATACTGTAGCCTATATAAGCATTGATAGGCCTAAGTAAATTAGTATTAGGACTAAACAGGATGTGCTCTTAGGCCTACAGCTTGGTGGTTATACAAGGCTTATATACATACTAAGCCTACCAATGGCACTACTTAATGATAGTAGTAATAAACAATGAGGTAAAGAAAGAGGGTTTATTATAAATACACATTTCTGACCAGTTGGAACAGTGTAAACACTAAGTAAGTAATACCAGAGGCTGTTCTAATAAAACATTCTAAAGCCTTCAAATCAAATCAAATCAAATTTTATTTGTCACATACACATGGTTAGCAGATGTTAATGCGAGTGTAGCGAAATGCTTGTGCTTCTAGTTCCGACAATGCAGTAATAACAAGTAATCTAACTAACAATTCCAAAACTACTGTCTTGTACACAGTGTAAGGGGATGAAGAATATGTACATAAGGATATATGAATGAGTGATGGTACAGAGCAGCATAGGCAAGATACAGTAGATGGTATCGAGTACAGTATGTACAAATGAGATGAGTATGTAAACAAAGTGGCAGCATAGCAAATATAGCAAATAGCAAATATTAACAAACAGCCGAATTTGTGAAATTGTTTCTGACGTGGTTGTGTGAGGCTTGGTGCTCACGGAATCAGTAGGCTATTAAACAAACTCACAGGCAACACAAGCAGGCGCAGTCTTATTTCTGTAGATATTACAGCCTTATTCCAAAATGAATTCGTTTTTTCCCCCCTCAATCTACACAATACCCCATAATAATGGCAAAGCAAAAACAGGTTTAGGAATTTTGCAAATGTATTAGAAATAAAAATCACATTTACATACAGTGCCTTGTGAAAGTATTCGGCCCCCTTGAACTTTGCGACCTTTTGCCACATTTCAGGCTTCAAACATAAAGATATAAAACTGTATTTTTTTGTGAAGAATCAACAACAAGTGGGACACAATCTTGAAGTGGAACGACATTTATTGGATATTTCAAACTTTTTTTAACAAATCAAAAACTGAAAAATTGGGCGTGCAAAATTATTCAGCCCCCTTAAGTTAATACTTTGTAGCGCCACCTTTTGCTGCAATTACAGCTGTAAGTCGCTTGGGGTATGTCTCTATCAGTTTTGCACATCGAGAGACTGACATTTTTTCCCATTCCTCCTTGCAAAACAGCTCGAGCTCAGTGAGGTTGGATGGAGAGCATTTGTGAACAGCAGTTTTCAGTTCTTTCCACAGATTCTCGATTGGATTCAGGTCTGGACTTTGACTTGGCCATTCTAACACCTGGATATGTTTATTTTTGAACCATTCCATTGTAGATTTTGCTTTATGTTTTGGATCATTGTCTTGTTGGAAGACAAATCTCCGTCCCAGTCTCAGGTCTTTTGCAGACTCCATCAGGTTTTCTTCCAGAATGGTCCTGTATTTGGCTCCATCCATCTTCCCATCAATTTTAACCATCTTCCCTGTCCCTGCTGAAGAAAAGCAGGCCCAAACCATGATGCTGCCACCACCATGTTTGACAGTGGGGATGGTGTGTTCAGGGTGATGAGCTGTTTTGCTTTTACGCCAAACATAACGTTTTGCATTGTTGCCAAAAAATTGAATTTTGGTTTCATCTGACCAGAGCACCTTCTTCCACATGTTTGGTGTGTCTCCCAGGTGGCTTGTGGCAAACTTTAACCGACACTTTTTATGGATATCTTTAAGAAATGGCTTTCTTCTTGCCACTCTTCCATAAAGGCCAGATTTGTGCAATATACGACTGATTGTTGTCCTATGGACAGAGTCTCCCACCTCAGCTGTAGATCTCTGCAGTTCATCCAGAGTGATCATGGGCCTCTTGGCTGCATCTCTGATCAGTCTTCTCCTTGTATGAGCGGAAAGTTTAGAGGGACGGCCAGGTCTTGGTAGATTTGCAGTGGTCTGATACTCCTTCCATTTCAATATTATCGCTTGCACAGTGCTCCTTGGGATGTTTAAAGCTTGGGAAATCTTTTTGTATCCAAATCCGGCTTTAAACTTCTTCACAACAGTATCTCGGACCTGCCTGGTGTGTTCCTTGTTCTTCATGATGCTCTCTGCGCTTTTAACGGACCTCTGAGACTATCACAGTGCAGGTGCATTTATACGGAGACTTGATTACACACAGGTGGATTGCATTTATCATCATTAGTCATTTAGGTCAACATTGGATTATTCAGAGATCCTCACTGAACTTCTGGAGAGAGTTTGCTGCACTGAAAGTAAAGGGGCTGAATAATTTTGCACAGCCAAGTTTTCAGTTTTTGATTTGTTAAAAAAGTTTGAAATATCCAATAAATGTCGTTCCACTTCATGATTGTGTCCCACTTGTTGTTGATTCGTCACAAAAAATACAGTTTTATATCTTTATGTTTGAAGCCTGAAATGTGGCAAAAGGTCGCAAAGTTCAAGGGGGCCGAATACTTTCGCAAGGCACTGTATGTATTCAGACCCTTTACTCAGCACCTTGAAGCGATTACAGCCTCGAGTCTTGGGTATGACGCTACAAGCTTGGCACACCTGTATTTTGGGGGGTTTCTCGCATTTCTCTGCAGATCTTCTCAAGCTCTATCAGGTTGGATGGGGAGCGTTGCTGCACAGCTATTTTAATGTCTCTCCAGAGATTTTCGATTGGGTTCAAGTCTGGGCTCTGGCTGGGCCACTGAAGGACATTGAGACTTGTGTGCTTAAGGTTCTTGTCCTGTTGGAAGGTGAACCGTCGCCCCATTCTGAAGTCCTGAGCGCCCTGGAGCAGGTTTTTGTCAAGGATCCCCCTCTACTTTCCTCCGTTCATCTTTCCCTCAGTCCCTGCCACTGGAAAAACATCCCCACAGCAAGGTGCTGCCACCACCATGCTTCACTGTAGAGATGGTGCCAGGTGTCCTCCAGATGTGACGCTTGGCATTCAGGCCAAAGAGTTCAATCTTGGTTTCATCAAACCAGATAATGCAGTTTCTCATGGTCTGAGAGTCTTTAGGTTCCTTTTGGCAAACTCCAAGCAGGTGGTCATGCATTTAACTGAAGAATGGCTTCTGTCTGGCCACTACCTTAATTAAAGGCTTGATTGGTGGAGCACGGCAAATATGGTTGTCCTTCTGGAAGGTTCTCCCATCTCCACAGAATAACTCGAGCTGGCTGAGTGACCATCGGGTTCTTGGTCACCTCTCTGACCAAGGCCCATGTCCCCCGATTGCTCAGTTTGGCCGGGAAGCCAGCTCTAGGAAGTCTTGGTGGTTCCAAACTTCTTCCATTTAAGAATGCCGCCCAAGGGCTGTCTGAGGGCTCGATGAAGTCTGCCCGCTGCATATCCAACACAGCCTTGTCTGTTGCCTCCTGGCGTGCCAGCGGGATACTGCGGGGATGGGTCAAGCATCACCTGTGTCGATCTCATGCTGCACCAGATGAGTCTGACCCACCTCTTCCTCACTCGGCTCACAGAGGGCTGTGCCGTGGAGGTAGCAGGGGGAATGTGACAGGGGGGCTGGGCAAATGTCACACACAGATGTGTGTGTGGGGGGGGGGGGGGGGGGGGGGATGACGCACAGTCCTGCCCCCTACTGTCAGTCATTATTCCCTTCCCTTTCATGGGTGCCAGCACACCTGTGACTGTGCAGAGCTGCATAGTTGTGGGCTCACACTGAGTCCAACCTGGCACAAATATCTGGCCTCACCAGGGTTACTGTGGAACCATGTCCACCAGGGCGGAGCAGGGCACCCCCTCCACAGTGACAGGAACATGACAAAAGTCCCCAACACAGGTCCGGCCCAGCACAACAACAGGCTCCGTCCGCTTGCCCTCGTCTGCTTTTGGGGGAAGTGGAGCCTTGCTTCCCCGTCTGCCAGTGGGCTCCTCCTGCGTCTATTACTCAGTCCGGAGCGCAGTAGCCCGGGCTGTACACACTGTCCATAGCGCCTCCTCAGTGCTCCCACTAAAGCACCATAATAACGTCTGTCCTCGGGGCTAATCAATATCAAACAGGCCAGAGCATCATCAGTGAGGCATAAAGCCAATTGCAGTGCCCTATCCTCATTCGACCACCCCCTAAAATGAGCTAACAGTTCAAACTGAGCCTGAAAATCCGCCTTACCGGACAACTTCAGGGTCTTAACAGATACGGACGCAGCCGGGAACTGGGCGCCGCCATGTTTGTTTATATCCTGAGCCCCAGATTCCTCGTCCCGCCGCGTCGACGGCACCCCTTCGGTCCGCCCACCAGAATCCGTGCGAAGCACAGTCGACGAGGCACCCATGTCACAAGAATGGAAGACCCATAGCTGCATCTGCTGCAGAGGAAAAGTTCATCTGAGTTTCCAGCCTCAGAAATGGACAATTGTCTGCACCTCAGATTGCAGGCCAAATAAATGCCTCAGAGTTCAAGTAACATACACATCTCAACAGGACACCAATAAGATGAAGAGACTTGCTTGGGCCAAGAAACATGAGCAATGGACGTTAGACCCTGTGGAAATCTGTCTTTTGGCTTGATGAGTCCAAATTTGAGATTTTTGGTTCCAACCGCCGTGTCTTTATGAGACACAGAGTAGGTGAATGTCTGATCTCTGCATGTGTGGTTCCCACCGTGAAGCATGGAGGTGGTGTGGGGGTGCTTTGCTGGTGACAATGTCAGTGATTTATTTAGAATTCAAGGCACACTTAACCAGCATGGCTACCACAGCATTCTGCAGTGATAAGCCTGTCTCACTATGCGCAAACGGGACAATGACAGGACAGTGAACCAACACAGGCTGTGTAAGGGCTAATTGACCAAGAAGGAGAGGGATGGAGTGCTGCATCAGATGACCTGGCCTCCACATTCACCCGACCTCAACGCAATTGAGAGGTTTTAGGATGAGTTGTACCACAGAGTGAAGAGAAAGGAGCCAACGAGTGCTCAGCATATGGGAACTCCTTCAAGACTGTTGGAAAAGCATTCCGGGCGACTACCTCATGAAGGTAGTTGAGAGAATTCCAAGAGTGTGCAAAGCTGTCATCTTGGCAGAGTGGCTACTTTGAAGAATCTCATATTAAATATATTTTCATGTAACACTTTTCGTTGCTAAATGATTCCATATGTGTTATTTCATCATTTTGATGTCTTCACTATTATTCTACCATGTAGAAAATAGTACAAATAAAGAAACCCATGATTATTTATATATTTTTTGCTACTGTTCGACTAAAGATGGCTTGGTCTAACAGCAGCCTGTCGACCAAACAATCGACCAGTTTTATGAATGGGGTCAGCCCTAAACTAATTTCTCATTCCTGGATTGAGGTAAGTTTTCTGAGCCATGTCTCATACTGGCCCCGCAGTGTCTTGATCTACACAGTTATGCTGTCTGACCCCAGTGCGCTCGGTGTAAACAAGAGTAACGTAGGGTCGGCATCTTCTGGCAATTAATTCATGATAAATTCGTTGCACATGCAAAACCCAAGTGTGTGTGTGTGAATAGCCATAATATTTGACTGAATACAATTATTTTGCAGTTCTTTACCCCATGGCATCAGAGGGATCTTCATATCCAGTCAAGATTGTTTTGAACAAGCAGAAGAGTAAATCACAGTGGAGAGATGGAGAGATGGCTGTTGAAGAGGACTCTCAACCCCAGGTGTGACGCATCACCTTTTACAGTTACAGAGACCTGACCTCTTGGATCAATTCTGTTATTGGAATATCAGCTTTTGTGTGATTCATGGGAATGAGAAGTGTTAAATATGGTGTGTCCAGAATGATAACCTCAGTCCCTTGTTACAGCCTACAGATGTAGAGCAGCGAGCAGAGACTGAACCCATACTGATCAAAGATGAAGAGACAGCAGAGGATGTGTGGAAGACTGACCTTCAGGAAGAGCTCATGATCACTGGAGAGGGTGGGTGCAACCATAAGTGATACTGCTCTGTCTGTGAAAGTGTGGATATGGCGGTATGCCCGTTCCAAGTTACTACATTGGTGTTTTATGTTCTGGCATATGGAGTGCACGTACACACTCAGTCAATTCTAAAGCATCCATGTTTTGCAACTGTTAAGGGTCTTTTGTAATGTTTATTTTATGTTTGTCCCAAATCTTTAGAGTCTGGTTCCAAGTCTGGGAAACCACCATCCTTTGAGCAACGGCACTTTGATGAGGACTTCATCACACAACCCAACATATCTCCTGAAGACTCAGTGGAACATTACCCCAATTCTGATGGTCCAGAGGAACCAGGCACACCCCGGTGTACGTCTACAGAGGTGTTTAGCACAGAGCAGCACCAGCCAGCCGAGGATGAGGACTCGCTAGAGCAAGTGATGGTGAAGGATGAGAAAAGGGAGCTGGATCAGACCACGGCCCTGGAAGGACCTGACCAGTTTGTCATGGATGAGACTGATGGGCAGCTGTGGACCTCTGTGGATCCAGATAGAGACACTGACCCTGATGGTCACCCAGATTTCTCCTTTCATGCCATAGAGGAGTACTCTCAGAATATCTCAATTTTCCCATCTCACAGTGGGCTGCCATCCCTACCTACTATGATAGATGATGGAGGGCCATCCCTTCACTCTATAGGGAAACCACATGCTAACATGTTCAGTGCAGCAGCACACATGAAAAAACATGTCAGGACATTGGCTGATGAGACTAGACAACAGATGCCAGAAGGACAGAGCAGCGAAACACTGAACTCTAATAATGATGAAAGTAGTTTAGCTCTACAGCCAAGGCAGCATCAGCACAGGGCTTCAGAAGCAACAGTGAGAATGAGTGAGTGCATGACAGGGTCAAACATGGCCACCACCTCCACCTTCTCTGGATACAGCCTGAGTCGCAGTAGTTTTAACATGGTGAAGAGAATGAGGACTCAGTGGAGGTCGGGCGGCACCACAGGAGAGAAACCGTACACCTGCGAACAGTGTGGCAGGAGTTTCCCCAAGCAGTACAACCTGATCAGACATGCTGTGGTCCACAGCGGGGAGAAGCCCTACAAGTGCTCACAGTGTGGGAAATGCTTCACCCAGCGCTCCAGTATGAAGTCACATCAGAGAACTCACATAGGAGAGAGTCCAGTGTCTCAATATGGGGTACCCCCATACCCTGGGGATCCACACGCAAGTTTAATGTTGTCTCAGACGAGATGGAACAAATAAAACATGGCATAGCTTGTCTAACACTTTCTGTGAAAATGGGGTACAGCAGGTGTTTTGAGACATTTTGACATGCTTTTCCTCCTAATTGATTTGTGAAATGGTTTTCATGTTTGACTGTTGACAGCTCCACAGTTTTATTTGAACAACCTATTTACAACTTAATCAGTCAAATGTTATTTAATCAAATGTAGAAAGAAAGAGTCAACCCTGCGCCTTTAGATAAAGAAAACGTATAGTAGCCATTTTAGTATGTGTTGTCTACTTAAACAAACACTATGTTGAACAATTTCTTGCTACAAGGGACAGTCTCGTATCAAGTCAGGTTAATAACTCAACTTTATTTCTTGAATTATATTTTTTGAAAGTTATATTGCAAGGCAATAAAATGTTTCAGTTCAACAGTTTACATGTTAATGTACAGTGCCTTCAGAAAGTATTCATACCCCTTGACTTTTTACAGCTTGAATTTAAAATTGATTAAATTAATATTTGTTGTCACTTGCCTTTCACATAATACTCAATGTCAAAGTTGAATCTTATATTTTAGAAATGTATACAAATTAATTAAAAATGAAAAGCTGAAATGTCTTGAGTCAGTAAGTATTCAACCCCTTTGTTAGGGCAAGCCTAAATAAGTTGAAGAGTAAACATTTTCTTAACAAGTTGGACTCACTGTGTGCAATAAGTGTTTAACATAATCATTAAAAAAACAACCATCTCTGTACCCCACAGGTAGTTTTGTGTGGTGTACAGTCAGTGAATTTCAAACACAGATTGAACAACAGACCAGGGAGGTTTTCTAATGCCTTGCAGAGAAGGGCACCTATTGGTAGATGGGTAAAACAAAGCAGACATTGAATATAATTTTGAGCATGGTGAAGTTATTAAATTACACTTTGAATGGTGTACCAATACACCCGAGTCACAACAAAGATACAGGCGTCCTTCCTGACTTAGTTGCCGCAGAGGAAGGAAAACTCTCTGGGATTTCACCATGAGGCCAATGATGACTTTAAAATGGCTGTGATAAGAGAGAACTGAGGATGGATCAACAACATTGTAGTTACTCCACAATACTAACCTAATTGACAGTGGGATAACAAGGAACCTGTACAGACAAACAATGTTTCAAAACATGCATCCTGTTTGTAACAAGGCACTAAAGTAAGTGCTAACCAAGAAGCCAATGAATGTTCCTGAGTGGCCGAGTTATAGTTTTGACTTAAATGTACATGAAAATCAATACCAAGACCTGAAAATGGTTGTCTAGCAATAATCAACAACGACAGCAATAATCAACAGTTTATTATTTTCATAATTCTGTAATGTGCAGAATCCAGGTGTGGATAGAGACATTGATCAATGAGAATTCAACCTATATTCACCCACTCAAAAAAGTGTTGTTTTATCACTATGCTTTCAACCATCTAAAAGCACATCCAAATTCCAATGGAAAAACTATGTCTGATTTTTGGTTTAGTTCTTACCCAAATCTATCAATGCGCTTTCAACCATTTTAAAAGCACAGCAATGTTCAAGTTGGAACACAACGTCAGATATTGTTTATTTATACAACAGAGTAATGTGTTATCATGGTGCTTCATTAATAGCAGAACTAAATCACCTGGATTACATTAAAAGTACATGATGCAAGTGATCAATGCTGTTTGAGATTCTGCACAGATTATTACAGCAATGTTGAAGTTCTCCACAGACCTACTATGACATATGCATGCTATCTTGAACATGTTTGCTTTGTGATTACATTAGAATAAATGTATAGTTTCAGTAACCTTAAAATGTGGCCATGGATGTTGTGGTAGCAATTCTATAGGAAGAGAGAAACTGCAGATTCTTTGAAACAACACTTTATTATAAGATTTGCAAAAAATGAGAATCAACCATCCACTCAACAGTGCTTAGTTGAAAGCTTAATGAACAGTGTCGGTTCTCAGCTTTTATAGATAAGTACTTTTTTTTGCATGCATGGCAGTCAGCAGATAGTGTGTAAAAGGCCATTAGTTGTCTGTTCAGCTTTAAGATAGATGGTTGAGCCGTCCGGCTATCAACCTTGTGCTAACTGCATTCACAACAGCAAACACTATAATGTGCTCCTTTCTGCAAGTTTCCATACATGTGACTTTCTGTAGATAGTAAACCCACATGATGTCACATGCTGCAGTCACACCCAAACGGACCTTTGGTCTTAAGTCCCACAAAGACAAGTTTGTATCAGGTTAGAAAAAACACTAGCATATAACGAGACATTTCTTTAACAAGCATTTAAGCTTTCTGCTGATATCAGATATGTCTATGTCCTGGGAAATATTCTTGTTACTTACAACCTCATGCTAATCGCATTAGCCTACGTTAGCTCAACCGTCACTTGGAGGACCCACCGATCCCGAAGAATTAAACAATCACTAAAGGGTGTACATTTGAGGGTTCTGTGTTGATACAGTATGTAGGGACTTGTTATTGGTGTAAAAAGACAAAGAAACTCATGCCAGACATCACTATTTGATAGAGCAGGGTCACAAGGCACCATATGGTACAACCAGTGAAACAAGAGATAACATACTTGGTGGTTTTGATGTCACGAAGTACATTACACGTGATTGAGTAGGAACAATGCATTCTTTGGCATGACCAAACACTCCTCGTAGACTCAGGAAAACCCTAGGGGTTTTAATCTCGTGAGACACTTTATTCCGTTTTATTCTAAAATAGGTGCATAGAATTGACGAAAGGGATGATGGGTCACGAGTAAGTAAAGTGGCCTTCCTGTGAACAGAAGTTATCATGTTTGTTTTGACTGTAATTTAAAACGTTTTATTCACCTGGTAAAGTAAACGTTAGACGGAAAGACAGAGGTAGAGTATGATGGTGATTGAGAGGGCTTCTGAGTTAAAGGAAACAGATGTAGACTAGTGAAGGTAACAAAAGGAAATGGGAAGTTAATTGGAAAGTAAGAATTTCAAAATGTAATTGTTTGGACTGATTGAGATTGAGCTAAGTGAAAACTAACGAAATGTTAATTTTCTCTCCCCTTGAAAGGTTTCCCGAACAGTTAGTGAAATTCTGCAGTTTTATAAGTATAAAGGTATACATAATTGGCCGTAAAGGGAGCTCCTAAATAAGTAAGGCCTGGCCATTGGTTTCTTTGTTTTTGCCCATCCTTTCACCACACACACACACAACTCACCCGTTATGAATATGTTAAGTGGTGTTAGTACCCTGTTTGATTTATTATGTGGGGTCTTTTTTACCTGTAAAACTAGGTAAGCAGAATGATGGAACTATTTGAAATGTTTTAAATGGGTTTGGAAGAACACGGAAAGAAAATACTTAATAGGGCTGATTGACCTATGACCTTTGTTCTGACTTCTTGGTGAGGCCTGATCACCCTCACTAGAAAGACTGAAGACATTGGGTGAGATTTAAATTGGCTATGTAAACACGAATAATTAGGCAGAAGTTTATCATTTAGCAATAGTCCTATGTGTGATTCGGAACACGAGAAGGTGCTGCCCTGAATGAGGGACACCTGTCTCTAGTCTATTTTATAGGATACAATTATTTCCTTATGGAGTTATGAAGAGTTAAAATTCAAATTTGATTTGTTATTCTAATTTGTTAATTTTTGATTTAACAGGTAGCCTTAGGTAAATATGCAAATGTGTTTCTTCACATGTCTGCCTATGAAAGGAAGAACATTTTTTTCCCACCTCTAGTTTAATATGAAGAAGTGTATTGCTGTTGCTTTGCTTCCATAGCAAATCTCATCAGATTGCGTCTGCTGTATTGTCAGAATGTCTCCCTAAGGATTGTCCCTCTGACTCTCTGACCCTGTAACTTTCAGTGAGATCGCCAAGATGATAAGGTTAGTATTAGCCAATTTGGGGAAAATGGTTTAGACTGTGTATTCTTATTCTCTTTGACATTTGCTTTAGGAATGTTGTATTAAGAAAATTGGGAAGGTTATCATTTGTCCAACGGTAGTTTTCTGAATAAAAAATGGCTTAACTTTTGTTTTAGTTTGTCCTCTTTAGAAGTCATGGCGAAGTTGACCACAGATGGTGTTTAGATGCATGGAAGGGATAAATTGATAGTCAAGAACAGTGTGAACCTTAACCACCCTAACCGGCTGAAGAAATGGCGTTCACTTCCGACCTTGTGCTTCCGAGCAACCTGTACACAGCATCCAGTCGAAGCTATCAACTGCCTTTTCTCTCATGCTTTGTCTCTCAGGAGTGCGACATGAGTCCACATGGAGTGAGCATGGAGAGAGATCCGGTCAAAACGTATTTCATGCTGCTCTTGTACTGGTAGGAACATGGACAAGACTTAATTCCGTTACCCGTTGTTTAAAATTTTAGCGGCCTTAAGCATTCTAATACAGTTAAATAGTTAACACACACACACGGACGCAGCGGCCTATGGCACCGCATCTCAGTGCAAGAGGCGTCACTACAGTCCCTGGTTCGAATCCAGGCTGTATCTCATCTGGCCGTGATTGGGAATACCATAGGGCGGCTCACAATTTGCCTAGCGTCATCCGGGCCGTCATTGTAAATAAGAATTTGTTCTTAACTGACTTGCCTAGTTAAATAAAGGTTACACACACACCACACTAATCAAAACCTATTTCTTTCACTTACTTGCTGTGTTGTTTCGTTGTTCATTTGTTCAGTCGTTGCATTCTCAACCAGGATTTCTATGGAACGCCGTTTGGACCTTTGCATGTCAAAAAAGATACATGTCAAATAGCACGACAATCTGTTTCAGTAGCTATAGTTGGCTAGCTAACTATATAGCTAGGTGTCATCTAAAATAACTCTAATTTATAAGACAGTTCTTATTTGATTAATGGTGGTCGCACCCATCTATATGAAGCTAGCCACAATAAGGATTAGCCACAATAGTGGACTTTGCGGTTAGCCTTCAAAATAAAGTATGGCATAATTCAACTATTTGTATTCATTTGCATCACTGTCAATGACACTTATTTTGAAAGAAACCACAAATTCCACTGTTGTGCCTAATTCTTATTGTGGCTAACTTCACAACACATAACCATGTCCGGTCGAGTACCACTAGCCAGATGAAGCTGGCTGGCTGATTGTTTGCTTTGGGCAACAGGGTTAAGTAGCTGGCTAGCTATTTTTTTTCATGAACTGAAGTTCAATTTCAATAGGCGAACAACAAGTGGCAACCTAGGTAATACTTACTCACAAGGATTCCTAAATCATTTCTAAGAATAATGAAATTATTTATTTATTTATCATTATTTTCAGGCAGGTTGTATTGGTGCTAGCTAGGTACCAACCTAAAGCTAGCTACCCCAGGAGTTGTGGTCGAACAATGGCGCTTTATGGTCGAACAATGGCGCTTTATTACCAACGCGGTATTGTAAACACATCGTTCGTGGCAGTGTTTGCTTGTTTGCAGACTATTTTGTACAGCTTTGACAGTGCTACTGTATCTTTGACACACAAAGACCCAAACGACATTCCATAGTATGTATGTTGTGAAGCAAATAGCAGTGACGCTATTACTGTGTAACAGGGGGCAACATCTGAAAAATAGCGCACTTGGTAGTATGTACCGGTGCTCGACCAGTCGGCAAAAGCCAACATCACCCACAACAGAGAACAGTTGATTGTCAAGGGCAATGAATTCCATTATTTTAGCTTTAATGGATTTCGCCTTTGAGTTGTGTCGCTCAAATTGTCTTAACCTTTCAAATGACTGTCCAAATGACTTGTTGACTGTTCGATCTACACAGCAGACATTGTGTGGGCTAGGTTAGGAATGCTGTGTTGCACGTGTAGCGCAACATTTTACATTATTACGTCAAGTAACTACATTATATAGGTACGCACGCTAGCTGACATCGGTGTTAAACTAGACATCGGGCCAATACTGATTTTGGCATTTTTAGCTAATATCTGTTGATTCCGATATGTTCACCATTATATCGTGCATCCCTAATGTGAAGGGTTGAAACTTGAGGTCGACCGATTATGATTTTTCAGCGCTGATACCGATTATTGGATGACCAAAAAAGCCGATAATCGGCCAATTTTCTTTAAATTATTATTCTTATTTTTTTTGTAATAATGACAATTACAACAATACTGAATGAACACTTATTTTAACTTAATATAATACATCAATAAAATCAATTTAGCCTCAAATAAAATGAAACATGTTCAATTTGGTTTAAATAATGCAAAAACAAAGTGTTGGAGAAGAAAGTAAAAGTGCAAAATGTGCCATGTAAAAAAAGCTAATGTTTAAGTTCCTTGCTCAGAACATGAGAACATATGAAAGCTGGTGGTTCCTTTTAACAGGAAGAAGTTTTAGGTTGTAGTTATTATAGGATATATAGGACAATTTCTCTCTATACGATTTGTATTTCATATACCTTTGACTATTGGATGTTCTTATAGGCACTTTAGTGTTGCCAGTGTAACAGTATAGCTTCCGTCCCTCTCCTCGCCCCTACCTGGGCTCGAACCAAGACCACATCGACAACAGCCACCCTCGAAGCAGCGTTACCCATCGCTCCACGAAAGCTGCGGCCCTTGCAGGGCAAGGGGAACAACCATTCCAAGTCTCAGAGCGAGTGACGTTTGAAACGCTATTAGCGTGCACCCCGCTAACTAGCTAGCCATTTCACATCGGTTACACCAGCCTAATCTCAGGAGTTGATAGGCTTGAAGTCATTAACAGCTCAATGCTTGAAGCACAGGGACAAGCTGCTGGCAAAACGCACAAAAGTGCTGTTTGAATGAATAATTACGAGCCTGCTGGTGCCTACCATCGCTCAGTCAGACTGCTTTATCAAATCATAGACTTAATTATAACATAATAACACACAGAAATACAAACATTAGGTCATTAATATGGTCGAATCCGGAAACTACCATCTCGAAAACAAGACGTTTATTCTTTCAGTGAAATACGGAACTGTTCCGTATTTTATCTAACGGGTGGCATCCATAAGTCTAAATATTCCTGTTACATTGCACAACCTTCAATGTTATGTCATAATTACGTAAAATTCTGGCAATTAGGCAACCCAAACTGTTGCATATACCCTGACTCTGCGTGCAATGATCGCAAGAGAAGTGACCATTTCACCTGGTTATTATTGCCTGCTGTCCTGGATTTCTTTTAGCTAAATATGCAGGTTTAAAAATATATACTTCTGTGTATTGATTTTAAGAAAGGCATTGATGTTTATGGTTAGGCACAGTCTTGCAACCATTGTGCTTTTTTTGCAAATGCACTTTTGTTAAATCATCCCACGTTTGGCAAAGTTGGCTGTCTTTGTTAGGAAGAAACAATTTTCACAGAGTTCGCAACAAGCCAGGTTAGCAGGCAATATTAACTAAATATGTAGGTTTAAAAATATATACTTGTGTATTGATTTTAAGAAAGGCATTGATGTTTATGGTTAGGTACATGTTGGAGCAAAGACAGTCCTTTTTCGCGAATACGCACCGCATCGATTGTATGCAACGCAGGACACGCTAGATAAACTAGTAATATCATCAACCATGTGTAGTTAACTAATGATTATGATTAATTGATTGTTTTTATAAGATAAGTTTAGTGCTAGCTAGGAACTTACCTTGGCTTCTTACTGCATTCACGTAACAAGCAGGCTCCTCATGGAGTGCAATGTAAGACAGGTGGTTAGAGCGTTGGACTAGTTAACCGTAAGGTTGCAAGATTGAATCCCTGAGCTGACAAGGTAAAAATCTGTCGTTCTGCCCCTGAACAAGGCAGTTAACCCACCGTTCCTAGGCCGTCATTAAAAATAAGAATGTGTTCTTAACTGACTTGCCTCGTTTAAATAAAGGATAAATAAAGGTGTACAAAAATAAAATAAATAAATTCGGCCAAATCGGTGTTCAAAAATACCGATTTCCGATTGTTATGAAAACTTGAAATCGGCCCTAATTAATCGTCCATTCCGATTAATTGGTCGACTTCTAGTTAAAACAGAGGTCGCTTACAATTGTAATGTAACATGTGTAAGAGTCTTTCCTCTTCCTTTCCTCTTTTTCCTCATGTTAATGCTAGTTTAATGAAAATGCTTGTAAGTCATTTTCTATTAATCAAATTTATTTATATCAAATTTATTTATATAGCCCTTCGGACATCAGCTGATATCTCAAAGTGCTGTACAGAAACCCAGCCTAAAACCCCAAACAGCAAGCAATGCAGGTGTAGAAGCACGGTGGCTAGGAAAAACTCCCTAGAAAGGCCAGAACCTAGGAAGAAACCTAGAGAGGAACCAGGCTATGAGGGGTGGCCAGTCCTCTTCTCTTCTTTATGGTATTTGTGCCTTTTAATTGGTAACGGTTTTGAACCAATACTGCAACGTCTGAATATACTACTGGGGTCTCATTTATAAAAATGTTCTTAGATTTTTACTTGAACTTAGTTGTAAGATCATTTCTGACGGTGTGCTTACATTTGATTCATAAAAGATACTGAGCATAAAAAAAACTTTATTACGCAGGTTCTAAGAAGCCCATTTGTAACTTACGCAACTGTGATCTATAAATCTCAAATTAACTTAAAATTGACGGTACCTGAACGTTCCTTAAATTTTTTGTTTCTTTATTTCTTAATTTTATATATATATATATATATATATATTATTATTATTATTTTTATTATTATTATTATTATTATTATTTTTACCTGCAGGAATATTACATTTTTTCTATCTCAGGATTGTGCCCTGGAATCACATAACTCATAACCATGTCATATCATCCCCATAGCTGCTTCAACAGAGAATCACAACCCCTGTCTCTAACCAGGATAGGTCTGCTTCAACAGAATTATTCCAATTGGAAATCACCCTGCTTCAACAGGATGTTTGCCCTAGAATTACTTCTTGGACTTCCCCTATTCAGAAATAACTCTGCTACAACAAAGTTTCTAACTGGGGATGCCTTTGCTACAACAATGACATAATGTGCACAACCTGTTCTTAGAACATGATTTTCTATGATGTTTAAAAGAAAATCAGTCTCACCCTGAATTTATTTTGTCTGTTAGGAATGGCGTATCCACTCACTGACACTCCCGGCAGGTCCGAGAAGGGTCCCACCTGAGCTCCCTTGTGCAGTTAACTTCGGTCTCCTCGGGTGCAATCAGCAAGCGGAGTTAGCATCCCATCCTCGTCGACAAATTGTGGTAGCAATTCTATAGGAAGAGAGAAACTGCAGATTATTTTAAACACCACTTTTATAAGATATGCAAAAAAATTAGAATCAACCATGCATAGTTGAAAGCTCAATGAACAGTGTCGGTTCTCAGCTTTTATAGAGAAGCACATCCTTTTTGTATATGTGGCAGTCAGCAGGATAGTGTGTAAAAGACAATTAGTTGTATTTACAGATTTAAGATGGCATGAGGTTGATAGCCCGAGGGCTCAACCATCAGGAAGGATTCACAACAGCAAACACTATAATGTGCTCCTTTCTGCAAGTTTCCATACATGTGACTTTCTGTAGATAGTAAACCCACGGGATGTCACATGCTGCGGTTGCAACCAAAGGGACCTTAGCTATATGCCCAGTCTTAAGTCCCACAAAGACAAGTTTGAATCAGGTTAGAAAACACAGCAGCATATAACAAGAGACATTCTTTAAATAGTAAAACTTGGGATAGCATGACTAATTATGTAATTTTACACGACATTTCCTCACTTTTGAGACATTCTAAGTTTTAAGGTTAAGTGTTACATTAGTTTGTAGATAGCCTTAACTTTACAAAAGCAACATTTGAATTGCGTTTGGTTGACAAGGCAACCAAATAGAAACATTTAAAGGATATGTACTATACCTGCTTGGATAGTTCCATCTGAGCCACTGGCTTAACTCCATTCTTTAACTTTTATTTTTGTTTGAGATGTGAATCCAACATATAATTTGTTAACTTATCAACAAGTTAATAGGCTATTTATTGTATTTCAAAAGTGATATTGAATTGTGTTTGGTTGTCAACACACCCAAATACAGGAGGCGAGAGAGTCAGCTTTGGGAGTGTGGAGAAGAGCAGTTTTGGTTGAGTGACCCGTCTTGAAGCCTGACTGTTTAGGGTCAAGAAGACCGTCCTGAGAGAGATAGCGAGAGAGTTGGTCAGAGACAGAATGCTCAAGTGTTTTGGAAAGAAAAGAAAGAAGGGATATCGGTCTGTAATTTTTGACATCAGGAGTCAAGTGTTTCTTCAAGTTTCTCAAGTTTCTTGATGAGCGGAGCGCCTCGGGCCATTTTTAAGTCAGAGGGGACGCAACCAATGATCAAGGATGTGGGAAGTGAGGAATGGGAGAAGGTCTGGAGAAGGGTATGGGGTCAAGTGGGCAGGTTGTTGGGCGGCCAGACCTCACTAGCCACAGTATTTCAGCTGGAGAGAGAAGGGAGAAAGAGTTCAAGGCGTAGGGTAGTTCTGTATGAGTGAGACTAGCTGAGTGAATGAGGAGCGGATGTCGTCAACCTTCTTTTCAAAGGGGTTGACAAAGTCATCCACAGAGAGGGAGGGGGAATGGGGTGGAGGATTGAGGGAGGAGAAGATTCAAAATGGTTTCCTAGGGTTAGAGGCTTGAAATTTAGAGTGATAGAAAGTAGCTTTAGAAGCGGATGCATAGATAGAGAGGATGGAGTAAAAGGATGAAAGGTTCTCTGGAAGTTTCGTTTTCCTCCATTTTCGCTCAGCTGCCTGCAGCCCTGTTCTGTAAGGTCGCAATGAGTCACTCAGCCACGGAGCAGGAGTGAATAGCCGAGCCAGCCGGGAGGAAAGGGGACAATGCGAGTCAAATGATGCGGAAAGGGAGGAGAGTAGGGTCAAATAGACAGGAGGGAGAAAGATTTAGCAAAAGGGAGAGATGATAGGGTAGAAGAGGGGAGACTAGTGGGAGAGCGAGCGACGATTGCGACAGTGCATGTCCATCTAGGTAGGGGCTGAGTTGCTAGTGTTGGAGGAGAGGGAGACACAAAATGAAAAAAAGTAGTGATCAGAGACCTGGAGGGGGTTGTTGTGAGATAAGTAGGCGAACAGCCTCTAGTAAAGATGAGGTCAAGTGTATTGCCTGCCATGGGAGTGGATTGGGAAAGGGTGAGGTCCAAAGAGGCAAGGAGGGGAAAGAGAGAGTTGGAAAGAAATAAATTGAAGGCAGACATCGGGAGGTTAAAGTCGCCAAGTATGGAGAGCGGTGAGCCGTCATCAGGAAGAAATTAGCTTATCAAGGTGTCAAGCTCATTGAGGAACTCTCTAAGGGCACTTGAGGAGCGACCAAATGCTCTCGGATTATGAGAGAAAGCGAAGTCAGATGATGAGAGAGCAGCTGGAATAGCAGTGTTCTCTGGCGTGATTCGTTCTCTATCAGGGCCAAAAGTCACGCGACTGAAAGGCAGCATAGGCTGAGATGAACTTGTCATTCTTGACCACAGATTGACATTTACAAACGCTGCCAGGGAACGGTAATTCCACATGGGTTGTGCATACAGGGTACACTAAATGATACATTTGTATTTATTTATTCAATTAGGCAAGTCAGTTATGAACAAATTCTTATTTTACAATCACGGCCTACCCCAGCCAAACTCTCCCTTAACCCCGATGACGCTGTGCCAATTGTGCGCCGCAATATGGGACTCCCGATTATGGGCGGTTGTGATACAGCCTGGGATCGAACCAGGGTCTGTAGTGATGCCTCTAGCACTGAGATGCAGTGCCTTAGACTGCTGCGCCACTCTGGAGCCCAAAAGGGTTGCAGCCAAGTGGTGGGGAGCGTCTGTAACACCTACAAGGAGAGGAGCGAACAGGTATAGAGAACACACACATAGTTGCCAGACCTAGTCTGGCTTTAATTCCAAGTTGTTTACAAATTAATAATTGATATGTTGGATTCACGTCTCCTTCTCAACCAAAAATATCCCATAGGTGGTGCTGCCCAGCCTATCGTTGTCCCCCACAATAAAATCGGGGAGGGGACTGTGACTCTGTGTCCGTAAATTAGTCACACGCGATATCTCAGACAGCACAGGCTCGATTTTGAAGAAAACATTTTCCACAAAAAATTATGCGTCTTGTCTGCATCATTCGTAGGGGAAGACATGTTTACTGTTGCCTTGGGTCTGTACATTTTGCCATTTTATAGTTTTTCTCCAATAGTTTCAACTGTTTTCAAAACACTCTACAGAATAA
Source organism: Oncorhynchus mykiss (assembly GCF_057628025.1). Lineage (NCBI taxonomy): Eukaryota > Metazoa > Chordata > Actinopteri > Salmoniformes > Salmonidae > Oncorhynchus > Oncorhynchus mykiss. The sequence continues at coordinate 11,689,734 of NC_143049.1, forward strand.
AACCTACTTCCCTCTTTTTCTGTTCCTTTCCCCTCCCTATGGTTTCTCAGAACTCTAGAATTCCTGAAGCATCACCTTGACAAGATAGCTTCTTATTCCTCAAACATCAATATGCATGCCTGGAACCTCGCGGCAGGTAGCCTAGTGGTTAGAGCGTTGGGCCAGTAACTGAAAGGTTGCTAGATCGAATTCCCGAGCTGACAAGGTAAAAATCTGTTGTTCTGCCCCTGAACAAGGCAGTTAACCCACTGTTCCTAGGCTGTCATTGTAAATAAGAATTTGTGCTTAACTGACTTGCCTAGTTACATAAATAAATAGTTTGGGCTCCAAACCTTCTCAGGTGTGTGCATTTATCTACGTCTGCCACGCTGTCATAGTGACTGGATAACTGGCTGTGTTTGAGGTCCAAACAGTCTGGTGAGTTTGTGTCTGTATACTGTATTTTCTTTGATAATGCAATCTTCCAATTTCCATGCTTGTTTTTTGATTATTAATTGTATTTTATTATTTCCTCCAGAGAGTCCTCACAACCTTGACTGGGTAAAGTTCATGATGCCGTGCACCTTAACAAGGGCCTCAGGACCAGTGGAAGCAAAATAGCTCCATAACTTCAAAGATTCATCACCATATTGTACAGTATGGTGTTGTTTTCTGCTTGTGTATTCTATTTGCATGTCATCCAACAAATGTAAATGCCTGGAGTTTGCTAAATGGCTTTGGCATTTGGAGTGGAACCGGTGCTTTGGTAGGATGACATGAAAATAGAGATATTTTGCCACCTGTGTGTAAATCAGCTATAATGCATGTGCAATGCAATAGTTAGGGGAGACTGGGGGCAATTGTTACAGTTTTGTCTTTTAATCTATTGCTCAGCGATCACTTTAACTAGGCCAGTAATCTTTTTATTTATTAACTTACATCGGTCTCCTAATCATTCATACCGTTTATATGTCTGTACTGTACATAAGATGGTCGGATCACAATATTGATTTTAATCAGAAATGTCCAGACGTTACATTTGCCCCTGTGCCAGATGCAATTGTAACAGTAGCTGGAGCCAAACGTAACACCTAAAAAAAAATGTCAAAAAAGAATCCACTTAACTTAAAAGATATTCATGTTTTTGAATTATATTATGATAGACAATAATAACACCCATGTTTGTGCATGACCGTTCGGTTCCTCTCGACATCATCTGTGCCCGGTTTTTCCAAAAGTATCTTAAGGCTAAGTTCATCGTTAGAAATATGAACTTAGCCTTAAAATGCTTTTGGGAAACCGGGCCCAGAATAGTCTTATGGTGTCCAGATCATATCTGTTTACAACTTATTTAGCACTCTACAGGACCCAAAGTCTATTTAAAGTTGAATTTGTATAAGTCATGTATAATTCATACAATCTTAAAGTTAAAATCACTTGTTTCATTCGGCTGCTTGGCTCAGGGTAATTTTAACACTGCATTACCATTGCACCCAACCCAGCAGTCATGACAAAACCTCATGTGCCTAGTAAGAGACAACAAGTGACACGTCATTCATGTCAATGTTTTTCCCTCATCCATCTACATACACACAATTCCCCATAACAACAAAGAGAAAACATATTTTTAGAAATGTTTTAATACTTTATTGAAATACAGAAATATCTCATCTAAGTATTCACACCCCTGAGTCAATATTTTGTCGAAGCACTTTTGGCAGTGATTAAAGCTGTGAGTATTTCTGGGTAAGTATCTAAGAGCTTTCCACACCTGGATTGTGCAACATTTGCCTATTTATTAAATTACATTTCTTCAAGCTTGAAATTGGTTGTTGACAACCATTTTCAGGTCTTGCCATAGATTTTCAAGTAGATTTAAGCCAAAACTGTAACTTGATCTCTGAGGAACATTCACTGTCTTCTTGGTTAGCAACTCCAGTGTAGATTTGTCCTTGCGTTTTAGGTTATTGTCCCGCTGAAAGGTGAATTCATCTTCCAGTGTCTGGTGGAAAGCAGACTGACCCATGTGCTTCACCACATTTTTTGCATTATTAATTTAGTGCCTTGATGCAAACAGGATTAATGTTTTGAATATTTTTATTCTATACATGCTTCCTTCTTTTCACTCTGTCAATTAGGTTAATATTGTGGAGTAACTACAATGTTGTTGATCCATCCTTCAGTTTTCTCCTATCACATCAATTAAACTCTGTAACTATTTTAAAGTCACCATTGGCCTCATGGTGAAATCCCTAAGCGGTTTCCTTTCTCTCCAGCAACTGAGTTAGGAAGGATGCCTGTATCTTTGTAGTGACTAGGTGGTTTGATACACTACATGACCAAAGTATGTGAACAGTGGACACCTGCTCGTCGATCATCTCATTCCAATATCATAAACATCAATATAGAGTTGGTCCCCCCTTTGCTGCAATAACAGCCTCCACTCTTCTGGGAAAGCTTTCCACTTGATGTTGAAACATTTCTGCATGGACTTGCTTCCATTCAACCACAAGCATTCGTGAGGTCGGCACTGATGTTGGGTGATTAGGCCTGGCTCGTAGTCGGCGTTACAATTCATCCCATGTGTTTGATGGAGTTGAGGTCAGGGCTCTGTGCAGGCCAGTCAAGTTCTTCCACATCGATATCGACAAACCATTTCTGTATGGACCTCGCTTTGTGCACAGGGGCATTGTTATGCTGAAACAGGAAAGGGCCTTCCCCAAACTGTTGCCACGAAGTTGGAAGCACAGAATAGTCTCGAATGGCATTGTATGCTGTAGCGTTAAGATATCCCTTCACTGGAACTAAGGGGCCTAGCACAAACCATAGCCCCAGACCATTATTCCACATCCACCAAACTTTACAGTTGTCACTATGCATTGGGGCAGGTAGCGTTCTCCTGGCATCCGCCGAACCCAGATTTGTCCGTCGGATTGCCAGATGGTGAAGCCTGATTCATCACTCCAGAGAACAAGTTTCCACTGCTCCGGAGTCCAATGGTGAAGAGCTTTACACCACTCTAGCCGACACTTAGCATTGTGCCTGGTGTTCTTAGCCTTGTATCCGGCTGCTCGGCCATGGAAACCCATTTCAAGAAGCTCCCTGTGAACAGTTATTGTGCTGATGTTGCTTCCAGAGGCAGTTTGGAACTCGGAAGTGAGTGTTGCAAATGAGGACAGGCGATTTTTACGCCCATCAGCACTCAGTGGTCCCATTCTGTGAGCTTGTGCGGCCTACCACTTCGCGGCTGAGCCATTGTTACTCCTAGACGTTTCCACTTCACAATAACAGCACTTACAGTTGATCGGTGCAGCTTTAGAAGGGCATAAATTTGACAAACTGACTTGTTAGAAAGGTGGCATCCTATGACGGTGCCACGTTGAAAGTCACTGAGCTCTTCAATAAGGTCATTCTACTGCCAATGTTTGTCTATGGAGCCTGCATGGCTGTGTGCTTGATTTTATACACCTGTCAGCAATGGTGTGGCTGAAATAGCCGAATCCAGTCATTTGAAGAGGTGTCCATATTATTTTGAATACATACTGTACATCATCCAAATAGTAATTAATAACTTCACCATGCTCAAAGGGCGATTCCAAAATCCAAATGTTTTTTCCCAACTATGTATAGGTGCCCTTCTTTGCGAGGCATTGGAACACTTTTGTTGTCTTTGTGGTTGAACCTTTGTTTGAAATTCCCTGCTCAACTGAGGGACCTTACAGATAAAGGGGTACAATGCTTATTGATTTATTGACATTTCAGCTTTTCAGTTTTAATTCATTTGTAAAAAAAAAAATATTAAAAAAAATAATAATTCCACTTTGACATTATGCAGTACTATGTGTAGGCCTGTGGCAAAAAATTATATTTAATCAATATGAAATTCAGGCTGAATGTGGAATGTAGAAAAGGTCAATGGGTGTGAATTCTTTCTGAAGGCACAATGGAGCTTGCATGGCTGATGAAAATTATGCTAGTTTGAACTATTGGACATTAATACTCAGGGCAGTATATGAAAAATACAGCCAGTGGTTAAAAGAAACTAGTGAGATATTTGGCTGTAACTTTTCAAGCAGGGAGACAACCTATATGGGCATGTACTGTGTGAGTTTCATCACTCTAGCTTGTATATGTTTGTAGAAATTCAAGGTGTTACAATTGCTCCCTGTTAAAATTGCCCCCCCCGTCTCCCATACTTGAAATATATAATGAAATTAAGTTTATTTGAAGTTTACATGAAACCAGTTTATCGTCTTTGCTCCCCAGCTGTGTGTCAAACAAGTTATATACCTTTTACTATCTTTTAATAAATACCATACCACATTTTCAGAATGGTTTCATTAGGTTGTGTCGATGAGAATGGAGATTACAATATTAATGACGATATTTGATCATAAACCATGAGTTGTTAAGAATGGTTGAAGAACGTGTTTTTGTATTTTACATTTTACCACAGTGCGTCGTGCATTATGCATCTATAGCATTTTATGTATTAATAACCACGTAGAATTAGGAATGAGAATATTAGAAGGGACATGCACCTTCTTTTGATGGTCTAAAGATCAGCCATTTTGGTCAAGGAATTGGAATTGGCCAATCATAGACCTAGTGGTATTAGACAGAATGTCGAGACCCTGCCTGTGGTTACCTAGGTTACCCCATTGGCACACAGCAAAAACGTAACCTTTTTCAAACGCTATTTTCTTGTCTGCTTGTTTTAGTCAATTACAAAACTACATTTAAGAAAAGTACAACATGCCTAAAGAATACTTTTCAACATTGTCTGCTCCCTAGCATTCTCACTACTGCCCCTTTTCATTCTTTATTTAACCAGGTAGGCAAGTTGAGAACAAGTTCTCATTTACAATTGCGACCTGGCCAAGATAAAGCAAAGCAGTTCGACACATACAACAACAGAGTTACACGTGGAGTAAAACAAACATACAGTCAATAATACTGTAGAAAAATAAGTCTATATACAATGTGAGCAAATGAGGTGAGATAAGGGAGGTAAAGGTGGGAAAAAAAAGTCCATGGTGGCGAAGTAAATACAATATAGCAAGTAAAACACTGGAATGGTAGATTTGCAGTGGAAGAATGTGCAAAGTAGAGATAGAAATAATGGGGTGCAAAGGAGCAAAATAAATAAATACAGTAGGGGGAGAGGTAGTTGTTTGGGCAAAATTATAGATGGGCTATGTACAGGTGCAGTAATCTGTGAGCTGCTCTGACAGCTGGTGCTTAAAGCTTGTGAGGGAGATAAGTGTTTCCAGTTTCAGAGATTTTTGTAGTTTGTTCCAGTCATAAAGGACTGATAATGATCCTAGCAGCCACTTGAGTGAGTAGCTAGCTAGCTAGCTACCGACCCGAACGTGAAGCTAGCCAAGACCAACAACACAAACAAACAAACGGACTATACAGTCACATGTAGTGAATGAAGTTACAAATGGTCTGTACTAAACAAGTTTCCCACTTTTCCACACCTAATAGCTTGAAGCCATAGGGCTCTTGTCACAGGCTCTATTTCCCTATGTAGCATTGCAAACCGTAGGTCAGGATTTTTGACCTGGCTACATGTACATTGAACAACAAAGCAGCTTTTCGGCATGATTTGTTATTTCTGTGTAACAAAAAAATCTACGACGAAGTTGCCTCTTTTACAATGGGGGTCAATAAGAAAGAATGTTAGTTTTCACCAATTTGTAAGCATGGTCGAGGGGAATTTCTTATTATTATGTGAATACCGACTGAGACTATGGTTTGACAGTGCTGTGATAAGATATTGTGTAAAGTAATGAATTTGAAATTATGCCAACATTCCATTCAAACAATGCAATCAATCCACAGCCATACACTGGCTGAAATCAGTTCATGACAGGATATTATAAACTGGGTGGTTTGAGTCCTGAATGCTGATTGGTTGAAAGCTGTGGTATATCTGACTGTATACCATTGGCATGGGTTACTGTTCTCACTGTTCTAATTCCATTGGTAACCAGTTTATAATAGAAATAAGGAACCTCAGGGGTTTGTGGTTGCGTCGTGCATAAGAACAGCCCTTAGCCATGGTATATTGGCCAAATACCACACCTCCTCGGGGCTTATTGCTTAAATAGCACTCACAGCTTTCTCAAGAAAACAAGAATTTAGACATTGGTCTGTTTACATATATTTTAGGGGCTATTTATACAGCAAATTGGTGTAAAACCAGTGTAAACTGTATTTCTAATTTTAGGTTGACAATCATTTTATTACACAATTTCTGATATACGTATATTACATCCCTTACTTTTTATTGTCCTGCATAAGTAAATTATGCCTCTACTGCCATTCATTCCAATTAGGCTGGTTTGGATTTCTACCATACCAAAATGGCTGCTATTTTAGAGTTAATGAAATAGCCCTCTATAGTCATTTAATATGGTATCCATGTTAATAACTTGCACTGCATTCCACTCCACCTTCTACTAAAAACTAAAATAAAAACGTAAACGTCTTCTTTTTTGGGGCACAATATGGGTACCCTACATGCAGACTAGACAGACCATTGTATTTGTCTTGCCAGTGCTAATTCTACCAATTTTAAAGGGCTGTTGCAGTCTCATATTTACGGTAATAAATATTACGTCACGATTTGAGCCGAAGTGAGTTTGCTATTGCGCACGGATCTTCCGCCTTAAAACATTGGGAACATCTCAATTGGTGCCTCTGGTAGTCTCCTTCTCAAACCCCATTGGATCAGAAGGTCAGAGGGGCGGGACCTCTGGCTTTTTCATTCAATGGGTTTTGAGAAGGAGACCAGAAGAGAGGACGCGAGGAGGATCGCATTGAGATTGCCATTTATCAACATAACGTATTGATATTGCACATTAGCTTGTAAATTGTAGACTATTTACTTCACACAGAGAAAATACATCTGTAATTTGGACTAGACAATATGGCCAGCTGCAATTTTCAGTCGCAGTTGTTATCCATTATGGAGGTATTAGCTAAAGCAGCTGTAGCAGAAATAAACAAACGTGTTGATGACAGCTGTGCAGTTATACGGTTGGAAATGACCCAAAGCCAGCAAGATATTGATGTTCTGAAAAGGAAGTGTCAAATGATGGAAAGCGAGCTGAAGAAGACACGAGTCAGGAGAAAAGGTAGTAGATGTGTTATTCATGAAATATTGTGTGTGAATATCTGACTGAATACAATTATTATTTTATTTTTTTACCCATGGCATCAGAGAGATCGTCATATCCAGTCAATATTGTTTTGAACAAGCAAAGGAGTAACTCACAGTGGAGAGATGGAGAAATGGCTGTTGAAGAGGACTCTCAACCCCAGGTGTGATACATCACCTTTTACAATTACAGAGACCTGACCTCTTGGATCAATTCTGTTATTGGAATATCAGGAGAATTTACAGCTTTTGTGTGATTCATGGGTATGAAAAGGGTTAGATATGGTGTGTCCAGAATGATAACATCAGTCCCCTGTTACAGCCTACAGATGTGGAGCAGAGAGCAGAGACTGAACCCATACTGATCAAAGATGAGGAGATGGCAGAGGATGTGTGGAAAACGGACCCTCAGGAAGAGCTCAGGATCACTGGAGAGGGTGGGTGTGACCATAAGGGGTACCTCTCTGTCTATGGAAGACTGTGGGTGTGGTGGTATGCGTGTTCACTGGCGTAGTTCAGCTTAACCTAGGGCAGGGGCAGCGGTTCCCAAACATTTTTGATCACTGAAAACTCTTGTGAACCCAACCATGTGGAAAGAAATTATGTAATTAACAGCCAATGTTTACTTTTTTTATTTGGGGCTATAGGAGTCAATTGAAAAACATTCTAACAATATTTCTGATTGTCTTCTCAACTCATCATCACATATGTTTAATGTGGGGCTATGACCGTCAATTGCAAATTAGTGTATCTCACCACCACTAATGAGATGGGTGTTCTTGATGCATGTCGTGTCAGAGCTTCTCAAAGTCAGGGGGCGTGGTCGACAGTGCGCAACTCGTCTCTGCTGTCACATCCAACCTGGACGAGAGCGCTGAATCCAGCTTCACACAGATATGAGCTGGCGAAGGGTACCATGAGTTGTATGGTGCTTTCAAGACAACTGGGAACTCTGAAAAATACGAGGTCAAATCATGACGTCATTATAATTCAGGTCGGATAGTAGTAGCTCTAGAAAGAGGCCCGAGTTGGAATTCCAACGATTTTTGTGGAAGTCTAAACTCATTTACTGCATTTCTACACAATTTAAAAACTCTAAAATGCTACTTGAAGGACAGCAAAAACAAACAAAAATGAACCTAGCCATTAATTATCACCTCAATATTAGGTTTAAAGGTCTGTGAAATGGCATATACTGTACAATATCAACCACAACTCATCCTCATCATTAAGTGACTAATTTACTTGTGGAACGGCGCACACAGTGCAACATGAAATAGATGCATAATGCAGACAGCGACTTCAAATGCTGACATCCGTAGGTGGTGCATGAGTTTTAAGTTTGGAAAGCTATTTTTTCAGCATAAAATTGCACCTTTTATAATAAAGGATTGCATGCATCTATCTTTGCATTTGCAGACTAATGTAAGATATCACATTAGGAATAGTAGCTTGAGTTGATTGCACAGTCATCATTTTATGTAATTCAATCACTGTTAGCAAATCAGACCGTTCTGAACAATGTATGCCTGAGCACGTAGTGACATAGAGTAGGTCTAATCAGAGACGTTTCTTTGCAGAGGAAAAATGTGGTCTTTTATAAACTCATTTCATGCAATTCTACTACACTTTACATGACTGGAGACATAAGCAACATCATGTTTTAATATGGCACATTAGTAGTCAAGAAATAATAATAAATAATAATTTATTCTTGACTGACTTGCCTAGTTAAATAAAGGTTCAATTAAAATAGCCTAATCTGCTGACTGACAAATGGATCAGTAAAAATGACCATGTCTTGAATGCAACCATCTAATCTAGGCCGAAGAAAGTGGGAGACACAAACTGTACAATATGATGTCCATCTAGCCTGTAAGAGGACACTATTTTTTACCCCCAAAAAACTTTAGTGGTACTGAGGGCCGATGCCCTCTGCTGGTGCCAATAAGAGAAGAGACTGTTTAACTCAATTGGGAGTTGAGAATTTTGATAACTAGAGACAGGTTAGCCTCTTTTCTTTGTCTTCTCTTTTCAGCGATAGCCATTTGCTTTCTAAATTATGTTTTTCCTACGATTTTGTATTTTGAAATATTGTGATAGGCATATTTCTATTAAACTGCTTTTCACTGACCGCTGCAACATAACAATCAGCTATTTGGTAGGCTATTTGCTGCACACGCTGATGGGCAGGCTGGCAGCTTCTCTCTGAGGGAAGCTTCGCATTGGTCCTAAAGCCAGCCAATCTATGTGATAAACAGCTGTTGCTTTTTAATCGCCATTGGAATGATTAAGTCTACTTTTTGGTAGCCTACTTTTACAATTTTAGTCTTGACCTAGGACATAGTGACTGCCATACCCAACTGACGCCCCTGTGCACGTTCCAAATTGCTACATTGGTGTTGAGTGTTTTATGTTCTGGCATATGGAGTGCACGTACACACTCAGTCAATTCTAAAGCAGTCATGTTTTGCAACCGTTAAGGGTCTTTTGTAATGTTTATTTTTTGTTTATTCCCAAATATTTAGATTCTAGTTCCAAGGCTGGGAAACCACAATCCTTTGAGCAACAGCGCTGTGATGAGGACTTCATCTCACAACCCAACATATCTTCTGAAGACTTAGTGGAACATTGCCCCAATTCTGATGGTCCAGAGGAACCAGGCACACCCCGGCTCACATCTACAGAGGTGTTTAGCACAGAGCAGCACGGGCCAGATGAGGACTCACTAGAGCTAGTGATGGTGAAGGAGGAGAAAGAGGAGGAGCTGGATCAGACCACGGCCCTGGCAGGACTTGACCAGTTTGTCATGGATGAGACTGATGGGCAGCTGTGGACCTCTGTGGATCCAGGCAGAGACACTGACCCTGATGGCCACCCAGATTTCTCCTTTCATGGCGCAGAAGAGTACTCTCAGAATATCTCAATTTTCCCATCTCATAGTGGGCTCCAAACCCTACCTACTATGACAGATGATGTAGGACCATCGCTTCACTCTAGAGGGAAATCACATGCTAACATGTTCAGTACAGCAGCACAGAAAAAACATGTCAGGACATTGGATGATGAGACTAGACAACAGATGCCAGCAGAACAGAGCATTGAGCGGCTGAACTCTAATAATGACGGAAATAGTTTAGCTCTACAGCCAAGGCAGCATCAGCACAGGGCTTCAGAAGCAACAGTGAGAATGAGTGAGTGCATGACAGGGTCAAACATGGCCACCACCTCCACCTTCTCTGGATACAGCCTGAGTCGCAGTAGTTTTAACATGGTGAAGAGAATGAGGACTCAGTGGAGGTCGGGCGGCACCACTGAGAGGCGTTTCAGCTGCACCTTCTGTGGGAAGAGCTTCCAGCGTTTCAGCCAGCTCAAAGAACACCTCCGGAGTCACACCGGAGAGAAACCGTACACCTGCGAACAGTGTGGCAGGAGTTTCACCAAGCAGTGCAACCTGATCAGACATGCTGTGGTCCACAGCGGGGAGAAGCCCTACGAGTGCACACAGTGTGGGAAATGCTTCACCCGGCGCTCCAGTATGAAGTCACATCAGAGAACTCACATAGGAGAGAGTCCAGTGTCTCAAAATGTGGTACCTGCATACCTTGGGGATCCACACACAAGTGTAATGTTGTCTCAGACCAGATGGAACAAATAGTAACATAATTGTATCATTTTTGGTAACATTTTCTATGTGAAAATGTAGGCAGAAGTTTTTTTGAGACATTTTGACAAGCTTTTCCTCTCTCTATATATTTTTTTGACTGTTGACTGCACCTCACTTTCATTTTAACAACCTATTTACAACTGGTAACATTGTGTATTTGTACCACAAAATCATAAAAAACATGTTTATATTCAATTAAAAATAATATATATTAGAGTCATTTAGGAGCCATTTAGGATGTATTGTCTAGTTCGTGTTTGTCTTTCTGGGATGTCACTTGTCACTTCTCAAGTTATATTTTCACCTGACTCTGTTGCTGCCTTAAAATGTTAAAGGTGCACTATACAGAAATCGCTCCGCCATTTCCTGGTTGCTTAAATTATAATGTTGTGCCTAATTTCAGTTGGTGACAAAACAAGCAAGTATAGTGTAGAGAATCATTGTACAGTCGTGGCCAAAAGTTTTGAGAATGACACAAATATTAATTTTCACAAAGTTTGCTGCCTCAGTTTGTATGATGGATGGCAATTTGCATATAGTCCAGAATGTTATGAAGAGTCATCAGATGAATTGCAATTAATTGCAAAGTCCCTCTTTGCCATGCAAATGAACTGAATCCCCAGAAAACATTTCCACTGCATTTCAGCCCTGCCACAAAAGGACCAGTTGACATCATGTCAGTGATTCTCTCGTTAACACAGGTGTGAGTGTTGACGAGGACAAGACTGGAGATCACTCTGTCATGCTGATTGAGTTTGAATAACAGACTGGAAGCTTCAGAAGGAGGGTGGTGCTTGGAATCATTGTTCTTCCTCTCAACCATGGTTACCTGCAAGGAAACACGTGCGGTCATCATTGCTTTGCACAAAAAGGGCTTCACAGGCAAGGATATTGCTGCCAGTAAGATTGCACCTAAATCAACCATTTATCGGATCCTCATGAACTTCAAGGAGAGTGGTTCAATTGTTGTGAAGAAGGCTTCAGGGAGCCCAAGAAATCGGGGCACCACCAGTACAGAGCCTGCTCAGGAATGGCATAAGGCAGGTGTGAGTGCATCTGCACGCACAGTGAGGTGAAGACTTTTGGAGGATGGCCTGGTGTCAAGAAGGGCAGCAAAGAAGCCACTTCTCTCCAGGAAAAGCCTCAGGGACAGACTGATATTCTGCAAAAGGTACAAGGATTGGACTGCTGAAGACTGGGGTAAAGTCATTTTCTCTGATGAATCCCCTTTCCAATTGTTTGGGGCATCTGGAAAAAAGCTTGTCCGGAGAAGACAAGGTGAGCGCTACCATCAGTCCTGTGTCGTGCCAACAGTAAAGCATCCTGAGACCATTCATGTGTGGGTTTGCTTCTCAGCCAAGGGAGTGGGCTCACTCACAATTGTTCCTAAGAACACAGCCATGAATAAAGAATGGTACCAACACATCCTCCGAGAGTAACTTCTCCCAACCTTCCAGGAACAGTTTGGTGACGAACAATGTATTTTCCAGCATGATGGAGCACCTTGCCTTAAGGCAAAAGTGATAACTAAGTGGCTCGGGGAACAAAACATCGATAATTTGGGTGCATTGCCAGGAAACTCCCCAGACCTTAATCCCATTGAGAACTTCTGGTCAATCATCAAGAGGCGGGTGGACAAACAAAACCCCACAAATTCGAACAAACTCCAAGCATTGATTATGCAAGAATGGGCTGCCATCAGTCAGGATGTGGCCCAGAAGTTAATTGACAGCATGCCAGGGTGGATTGCAGAGGTCTTGAAAAAGAAGGGTCAACACTGCAAATATTGACGCTTTGCATCAACTTCATGTAATTGTCAATAAAAGCCTTTGACACGTATGAAATGCTTGTAATTATACTTCAGTATTCCATAGTAACATTTGACAAAAATATCTAAAGACACTGAAGCAGCAAACTTTGTGTAAATTAATATTTGCATCATTTTCAAAACTTTTGGCCATGACTGTACAATCTAAACCGCTATGAAATATCTTTTCCATAACCAAAAATCTTGTATTTTCAGCAGTTTTGAAGCTGGTGTACAAAACTGAAAGTAAAAGACACAAACATAGAACTTATGAACGATACTCATAGAAGTAGCGCACATAGAACAGATATACCGCTTCTTAGACTTGCGTTAAATGAGAATGACATATCTATAACTCACATTTGTATGTGAGATTTGTCGGGTCGCCCAGAGTTACATATTGCAGCTTTACGTTATTTGTCAACTCAAACCGAGTCAATAAAATATTTAAGTATAATTGACTATACATGTTCAATAAACTTCACATGTTACATCTGGAAACTACACTTTTACTGTGTACATTGTTTAATCTGACACTACACCAGTACTGTATGAAGATGGTAATCTGAATCGAAGGTCATTAGATACTGTAGATATCTAAATAGATTAGAGAAATTGATATGATTGTTAGTTTGAATGATTTACTGGTTCATTGATTTGCCAGTCAACAGAGGCGGAGATAACGGTGGAGATGTACAGAAAGAGAATGTGATAGAAAAGGAGAGACTCAGGAAGTCAACAGGGGAAGTTTAGTGGTTTCTTGCGTCATTGCTTGCTGCTGCTTGGTTGTGCCTGTGCAGAGTGAAGGTAGGAACAGTCTTAACTCTCTTACTCTTTCTTATTCTTGTTTTTACCTGTAAGTCACCCCGAAACTGGACAAGAGTAGCAGTGACAGTGTGTTAGATGTGGGATGGTAGGGGTCAGGGGGATGGAGAGGTGGGGTCAGGCTCAGAGGCTTTATGTTCTACAACAAGGCCTGCAGTCACAATGTACAGTTAAATGGACTTCAGCTGTAGTGAGAGGGCCACAATTGCCACGAGAGTCCGGGAAGAGAGGGTCACAGAACAGCCAAAGACTTTGTTTGGGGTGTCAGGGTGTCCCATCAGCATAGAGAGGCTTGATTGAATTTAAAGTGTCCCCAGATCACAGCACTGAGAGGGCGACTGGGAGTATTGGAGTGAAGGGTGTGGCTTGTTTATTTTGTGAACAAAATATATTGGGGGAAAGTGAAGAGTTATGTATGCTGTAGATTGTGAGCGATGCACAGTTTGATTTTAAGTGACCACATTAAGTGTTGTGTTGGTGTATACATATGATTTTGCTGGTTTCTTACTTTACAGAGTGCCACAAACACAACGTCATACCGCATGACCCAGCTGAATAGCTTAACACAGCTCAGTACAGCACAGTAAACTAATGCACTTCACCCAGTTAAACATAAAGCACAATAAAATCCAATGAAGAAAACAACACCGCCTATAATATTAACAGCACATTGTAAATGTATATGAAATCCACGTTACCATTGACCAATTCATACAGAAAATACATATATTAGACAATCACGCACACACCTAGTTGACAACAGGGCTGAATGTGAGAGGTTGAGGCAGGAGAAAAGAAGAGATGCGGAGACTCCGGAGAAAAGGAGGGAACAATGAGAAGGTGTTTGGCTGTCACCTGTTGGACCACCTGGCTACAAGCTGTCAGGAGAGTAAGTCCCATGTTCCCTCAGTCTTGTTAGAATATGTTGTATCTGAATAAGTTAAATATTAGCATCCTGTTGTTCATCCCTGTCAGTTCCGTAGTATTATCATCTTGTCTGCCTCTCAGTTCCTCAGGTGCTGCGAAGCTGCAGTGAATTCATTGAGAAGCATGGGGTTGTAGATGGCATCTACAGGCTATCTGGGGTGTCATCCAACACGCAGAAACTTCGGTAAGCGTGTGTGTGTTTGTGCCTCGTGTGTGTGTGAACGCTCCTGCGTGCTTGCGTGAGTCCGTGCGTTTCTATGTGGTCAAGTACAGCAGTGAAATGTAATGTGTTTGTCTCCAAACAGGGGTGAGTTTGACAGTGAGGGAACCCCAGATCTCAATAAGGATGTGTACCTGCAGGACATTCACTGTGTCAGCTCTCTCTGCAAGGCCTACTTCAGAGAGTTGCCCAATCCTCTCCTCACATACCAGCTCTATGACAAATATGCTGTGAGTACCTGTCTTACTTGATAGTAATTCAGATACATGGACACCAGGGTTGCTTTTAGTTGGAGCGAAAAGGAGAAAGCATTGTGACATGGAAAATGAAGTGTTTCTATTGGACATGTTCAGGTATGTTCAAAATGTTTTCTCCCATTTCATACCCAGTGAACGGGACCCAGCATTAAAGAGATTGAACGGGACTCACTTACAAATTCGTGCCATATTGTATGAATTGGAATTCATGTCACACGAAATGCAGGAAAGATAAAAGTTCTTTTTTTTTTTTTTTAATTGCAGGACGTAACATATCATACGAAATGTATGACATTGTACTAAATTGTTAAAACATTTTTGGGACCCGTGTTTGGCTTGTGAGCGCTACTTTTAAAACTACTGGCTGACATTATACAAAACCTTTATAATGCATCTTTAAGATGGCATATGGCTTTATGTATCAACCTCACACACCACTTAACCCCAGGAAGCTGTGGCAATTCAGCTGGAGGACGAGAGGCTGGTGAAGATCAAGGACGTGCTGAAGGAATTACCCGCTCCCCATTACAGGTAAACCTCTACCTATTCATACGTTTTTCATAGAGAAAGAGTAAATGTTTGCTATGTGTAACCGACGTGAAATGGCTAGTTAGCGGTGCATGCTAGTAGCGTTTCAATCGAAGAAGTCACCTTGAAGTAGTTGTTTCCTTTGCTCTGCAAGGCTTTTGTGGAGCGATAGGTAACGATGCTTTGTGGGAGGCAGTTGTTGTGTTCAGAGGGTACCTGGTTCGAGCCCAGGTTGGGGCAAGGAGAGGGACGGAAGCAGCACTGTTGCATTGGTGCCGTGACCCAGATCACTCAGTTGGGCCTTGCCCAGCTGATGGGGTTGCTGCAGAGGAGGAGGAGTTCAAAAGGGGGGGCGAGAGTAACTGGTGTGAAATGGCTAGCTAGTTAGTGGTGCGCAATAGTAGCATTTCAATCAGTGATGCCACTCGCTCTGAGACCTTGAAGTACTTGTTTCCCTTGCTCTGCAAGAGCCGTGGCTTTTGAGGAAGCATTAAGTAATGATGCTTCGTGGGAGGCAGTTGTTAATGTGTTCAGAGGGTCTCTGGTTCGAGCCCAAGTTGGGGCAAGGACAGGGACGGAAGGAATACTGTTACATATGTGTAACATTGCTGGAACCATCTGTTTGTAACTAGGGGGACTGTACAATTTGCTATGTGTAGTTTTTCTTCAATAGTTTCAACTGTTTTCAAACTAACTATAGAATTAAACCACTTCCCTCTCTTTTTGTCCCTTCTCCCGCCCCCTGGTTTCTCAGAACTCTAGAGTTCCTGATGCGTCACCTTGTAAAGATGGCTTCTTATTCCTCACACACCAACATGCATGCCCGGAACCTCGCCATTGTTTGGGCTCCAAACCTTCTCAGGTGTGTGTATCTACATGAGAGAGAAAGACATGAACTAGATAGAGATAGTTTAAGCAGTGTGTTTGCATTGTTCAATGTTGTTTAACCCGCTGTTTGCAGGTCAAAAGACATTGAGGCGTCAGGGTTTAACGGTACTGCAGCCTTCATGGAGGTGAGGGTCCAGTCCATCGTAGTGGAATTCATCCTCACCCACGTGCCCCAGCTTTTTCCTGGTTCAGGTACATCACCTCTTTCTTGCTCTCTCTCTCTCGCTCTCTCTGAGAATATACAGTGTACTGTTTCCACATTTTTTTTACATTACAGCCTTATGCTAAAATGGATGAATTAAAAAATATTCCTCATCGATCTACACACAATACCCCATAATGACAAAGCAAAAACGGGTTTTTAGATTTTTTTGCAAATGTATATAAACAAATAATTCCATACCTTATTTACATAAGTATTCAGTACCCTTTGCTATGAGATTAGAAATGGAGCTCAGGTGCATCCTGTTTCCATTGTACAACCTTGAGATGTTTCTACAACTTGATTGGAGTCCAGCTGTGGTAAATTCAATTGATTGGACATGATTTGGAGCAATGATGAACGGAGCAAAGTACAGAGAGGTCTTTGATGAAAATCAGCTCCAGAGTGCTCAGAACCTTAAACTGGGGGCGAAGGTTCGCCTTCCAACAGGACAACGACCCTAAGCACACAGCCAAGACAACTCAGGAGTGGCTTCAGGACAAGTCTCTGAATGCCCTTGAGTGGCCCAGCCAGAGCCCAGACTTGAACCCGATCAAACATCTCTGGAGAGACCTGAAAATAGCCGTGCAGCTACACTCTCCATCCAACCTGACAGAGCTTGAGAGGATCTGCAGAGAAGAATGGGAGGAACTCCCCAAATACAAGTGTACAAAGCTTGTAGCGTCATAGCCAATAAAGCTTGAGGCTGTAATCGCTGCCAAAGGTGCTTCAACAAAGTATTGAGTAAATATGATATTTCAGTTTCTTATTTTTTAAATAATTTTGTAAAATAATAAAAAAAACGTGTTTTTGTTTTGTCATTATGGGGTGTGTAGATTGATCAGCGGGAAAAAAACTGTTTTATCCATTTTAGAATAAGGCTGTAACGTAACAAAATGTGGAAAAAGTCAATGGGTCTGAACACTTTCCGAATGCACTGTACACTCCCTCATAATCTCTCATATCTCCTCTCTTTCTTGTTCATCTCCTTATAAAGGTATTGGTCTGGAGTGTCTTAAGTCATTCCCATCTCCCTCTATACACAATCCAGAGAAACGTTTATTCCCAGCCATTCCACTCCAGTTAGGCAACATCAGCCCAGGGGACGGCCCCCCGGCCATGCGCTCCTATCACGCCATCATCGACGGCACAGACAAGTAAGCAAATTAACCAAAGAACCCAAAAATGTCAAATTTATGACAATGTAGTAGTAGGGAGTAACAGTATAGTGGTTGAGATAGGTAGAGATTTAGTGGTCGCAATCGTAAAAGGTAGACTAGTACTAGAGGGGATAGTTCTTCTTCCATGAACAGTTTACGTGATGAAGAAAAACTCCTGGCCCCAGTAACAGTAGTAACATTCTCTACAGGAGGAAGGGATCTCTCAAGAGCAGGAAGTGGAAGTCCATCTTCAATTTAGGAGGCAGACTCCAAGACCCGAGAGGAAGGAACAAGAACTCAACCAAAGGTATGCGCCCTCTCCCATAAGAATCAGTGCCACACTGATGTTGTTATCGTTCAATACAATGCATAGCTTTGCAATGGTAATAATGATTCATTTTGAGTTGTGAAATCATCTCTCCATTTCTCTGTAGAAAAAGAGAGAACTGTCTTAAGGCCAGCCAAGAGCATGGATTCCCTGAGCTCAATGCCCTATTCGCATGAAGGTACACATTCTTCCTTGTTTACCCACTCCTCATCTATAGTGTATAGATATTGGTGAACATGTTTGTAGAGTAATTCATGCATGCTGCTAAAGCATACTTACATTTCTGTGTTCAGTAGTACTATAGGCTTACACTTATGACAGTTTCATCTGTAGACTAATGTGACTGTTTACCATACCTCACAGGTTCCAGACAACAAGCCCCTTCCACTGTCATATCCCCCCTGGCTCAGCCCTCTCCCTGTCCCAAAGGTGGTGCGGATGGAGGGGCATCCACTAATGGTAGTGATGTGGGCAGCGGGTATGCTGTGACCTTCCGGAGGGGTCAGGGGGCTAGTGTGAGTGTAGTGAGCGGGGGCGGGGGAACCAAGGGCACATACAGTCGACTGGGCAGTCACTGTAGTGGGGGCAACAGCACTGAGGCTCTGCAACCCCCATCCAGATCCCCAGGAATCTCCAGCAAAGCGGACCGGCGGGCAGGGATACACATCTCCGGACCTTTCTCAGTCACCGTCCCCCTTCACATCACATCAGGCCTGGCCTTTGGGGTGCTGCAGGGGGGTGGTGCAGAAAGGCGAAACCATAGCGGAGGAGAGGGGAGCGGAGATAAGGGGGAGGGTGTGAGACAGGAGGGAGGGGAAGGGGAAAGGCACATTCGAGTGGCAGTTGTGGGGGAGGACGAGACTGACGGTGTCAAGAGAAGAGATCAAGAGGTATCGGAAGAGAGGAGAGATATGGATGATAAAGTTGAAGGAAAAGAAGACAGAGGAAAGGAGGAGGAACTGAATGGGGACTGTGTATCTAAGCCATCAGAGGAGAGGGGTGAAGAGGGTGAGAGTGGAGGAGAGGATAAAGTAAACCATGAAAACGATGAAGAGGAGGATGAAGAGGGAGAACACATGGGTATGTCTGATCATTCATATATTTTAACAATCATAACACATTTGTGCAATAAGGGAAATTAAACTGTGATTGATCCGGTTTGGAGTGAGTTTTTGACACTTGTGAAAATTTAATTATTGACAATTGGCAATTAACAATCTAAATTGGATAGGACTTTTGTTTTAATCTGTCAAATCTACATATAATTGTCAGAAATCAAAGACTCTGTGCAGACTGCCCTGGATGCCCCAAATTATGTCACGACGATGGAGGAGGATGATGCACAAGTCCAGGACTGTCCACTAGACTTTCAGGATACTTTTGGATTCCTGGACCTCATGGACAGCAGTGCTTCCACCAAGGTGTGTGCGTGTGCACGTGTGTGTGTGTGTTGATCATTTAGTCATGATCCTAACCTCTTTTCTCCCAGATGTTCCAGGCGTTCTCAGTAGAGCCTCATCATGCGGAAGATGAGTATGAGGACGAAGTGGAGCAGAGATCCCCTGGACTCTCACATGACAAACCAGACTCTGTCACACAGCCACCTGTAGACACACAGACACAAATACAGACAGGCTGCCAAACAGAGACACACACACTGAGGCAGACACAAACTCCCACACACAGACCTCTAAGCTTTGATCAATATGGACGAGCCAACAAGTCAATGAGTCTACCTTACATATCCAGACCCTTCCTGCCTGCTCGCTGCTCTTCCTCTGAAGAAGAGGATAATGACGACGAAGATGCTGATTACGACAGAGAAGATGAGGAGGACGATGATGACATGTTCTGTAAAAGTCTACCATCTAGTTTGGTGTTCAATAGACTGACATGGAGTGGGCCTCAGACTGACATGGAGAATGGTTTGTCCCTCCCTGCTAAGCCCTCACAACAATTGGACAGTGCTTCTGATGACAGGTCCATAGGAATTGGTCTATCACAGAGTTCTGAGGCCAGAATGCCTCCTGGGCACTTGGACATTGATTGCTGTAACCCATCAGAAGAGGTCTTTAGGCATAGCAAGGCTGAAGAAGAGAATAGACTGGAAGCGATAGACCTGTTGGAGGATACAAGGCAGGATCCAGACAACCAGGAGAAAGACCAGGCAGACACACTGACGAATACATGCACAGAAAGGTAAGCCGAGGTGGGTTAGGAAGCGAATCAAAGTCAAGAACAGTATATCAGGATAAATGTGCATGATAAATGTTACCTGTCATCATAGAGCTGATGTCTTACTCTTCACTTTACAGCACTGAGATACAAGAATGTTGTCACTCGGTTGAAACAAGCATGATGAAGGAAGAGGAAAGACCAGGTGACATTGAGAGGGGCCTCGCTTCAGCATCCTCTTCAACTGACTGTGAGGAGGCCTCACTGCAGACCACTGCAGAGGAAGAGGACACTGGAGTTCACCTGCAGCTCAGAGACGAGGAGGACCTGAAGAGTCACTGTGGTGAAGGTGTGATTTCAGAGGGTTACAATGGCGATACCGTGAGCGAAGCCGAGAAAGAAGATTCACAAGAGCATTTACTCACTGCCTGTCGTATAGTTTCCTGTGCTGAAGAGCCAAAGGACATACTCAATGAGCGGTCAGAGGTAGTTTCAGCTGGGGGCGCAATGGAGCAGCCTAAAAATAGTGCTGAGAGGGATAGCGAGGGAAAGAAGGAAGATGTAGAGGAAGAGATGGAGGAAAGAGAAGATATAAATGGGGGAGAATTTAATAAACAAGAAGGAGAGGTAACAAGAATTGAGACTGAGGAGAGAGCGGTATTAAAGGAGTTGGAAGAAACAGAAGGGGAGGACTTTGGGGCGAGGGAGCAAAAAGGAATGATTGAAGAAGAGGAAAGGATAGCAGGTGAGGAAGGGGAAGTAGGAGAAGAAGACATTTGTGAGATAATGAGCGTATTAGCCAGGGATGACATGATGGAAAGTGGAGATAGGAAGGATAGGGAAGGGGAGACTGAGGAACGTAAAGTTATGGAGGAGGTGATAGAAACCAAAGAGGGAGAGAGTATCAGAGTACAGCAGAAAGAGATAGATAAGGAAGGAGAGAGTAGGGCAAGTGAAGAGATGAGTGCAAAAGAAGAGACGAAGCAAGAGGTGGAAGGAGTGGATACCATGGGAGAGACTGAGGAAGAGGCAGCTGAAGAGGGGATGGAAAATATGTTGATTGATAATGAGGAGCATAAACAGGACCTAGAGGCACAGCGTGTTTTAGAGAGAAGAGAAAGAGCTATAGATCTGATGAAGGATGTTGTGGGAGAGGGAGAAGAGGAGGGAGATAAAGGGATGGAAGTGGGAGGTGTAATCAGGGATGAAGAAGGAGATAGTATACATGTGGTCCAACAGGAGACAGAGGAATGTGAATCAACAGGGCCAAATAAGGAGAACCAAGAGAGGGAGAATGAAGGAGAGACAAAATACCAACTACAGATACCAACAATAATAGAGGAAAGCGAGGAAGAACTGAAAGAGGTCCAGATTTACATCGAAGAATTGAATGAAGGACAGAAGGAAGGGAGAGGTAGTAAAGTGGGGTCTGAAAAAGGGGTGGGGAGAGTGCTGGTCAGGTCTAAACAAAAAACACCCCCTAAAGTGTTTCAAGCAAGATCAGTGCCAATGGTACCATCCAAGCCACATCACTGCCGAATAACTGCACTGAACCTCAGACAAGAGCAGCAGACGGAGAGGAGAGAGGCAGACCGAGCCAGGGGGAAGGGAAAGGTCCACAGGGCTTTGGGACAGCAAGATAAGGACAAAGAGAGAAAGATGGAAGGAAAGCCAGAGCATGACAAAGTCTGCGAGACAGAACAACAGTGGAATGAGAAAGGGGAGGATGAGGGGAGAGGCTAAAGGGAGTGGCAGGCACAGTGGGGAGGGGAGAGGAGGAGAGATGTGGAAGAGGGGGGAATGAGAGACATGATGAAAAACAGTCAAATAAGTATGTGTTTTGATGAAGTTGTTGAAATGGAAATCAAGAGCGGGAGCGAGGAAGAGGGCAGTGAGAGGGAGAAACAGAAAGTACAATAAAGAGAAAGATGTGGACAAAGACGCCAGTAAATGTTGTAGTCATTGACTCTGTCTGGACGGTTAGTATACAACTGATCATTTATATACAATATATAAATACATTAAACATTTATTTTTAATTTTTATTATACTCCCTGTATAACTCAGGGCAACTCCGAAAACGGATCCTTCGCACTCTCTCTCTCTCCCTCTGTAAATGTCCCCCTTTTTGTTGCTGGTTTTAACCTATTAATGTAACTTACCATTTTAACTGCTTGGTTTTAATCAATCAGCAAAGAGCTGTCAATGTACACCAAGGATGGAAATCTCAGGTATCACATCTCATGCATAACCACGATGGGTATTGTTAAGAGTGAGCAATCAAATGGTGAGAAAGCAAATGTAATAACTTCTTAGGAGTTAATGAGGGCAATGTGTTAAGGGCAATGTTAAGGGAAATGTGTTATCATTTGTGTCAATTCCATAAAACAATGAATTTTCTGTTTTATTTGTTTTTGTAAATAAACTTCTTCTGCAAAGAAAAGTGTCCGTCGTATTTGTATTTTCAAAAATTATTTCACTAGTAGCTAGCAGACAATAAAAACAGGTAGCTAGGCGTTTATTACTGATTTCAAATAAATATCCCATATAAGTGCATTTATTTGAAAGCGTTTGCTACTTTCTGTCGTCATTTCCGTTATCCATATTTCCGGAAGTTTTTTTTCCCCTTCCACAAACGTTGCTGTTTGCTAGCTTCGAGAAGCTGTACAATAGAAGAAACGATTATGTTATAAACATTTTACAGAGGCACTCGCACTGCACATTTGTTTCTGTGTAACAACAGTGATTTTATTTGATGAGCAATGTCTAACACCGTTTCTTTTAGTACACAAATAGGTGCAATCATGGATGTGCTAGCAAAGGCAGCTGTTGCAGAAATAACCAAATTTGTAGACGAGGGTACTGTCGTTCTACGGCTGGAAATGTGTCGGAAAGAAAATGAGATAGAAGGCCTTAAAAATAGTTTACAGCTGATGGAAAGAGAACTGAGGAAAGCTCAAAGAGAAGCAGCAGCACGAGGGACAAATGACAGGCAACATGCTGAAGGAATTCAGCTTGGGAGTGGGACCTCACAAAAAGGTGAGAGCTCACCCTTAGTTTAGTGCTGTCAAACAGGGCCCGGTTTAAAGCATCTTAAGGCTACGTTCATCGTTAGACCCATAGGATCCTATCGTACCATATACCTATGGTTCTAACGATTAACTTAGCTTCTTATACCTCGGGCAATGTACTTCAGTTGTGTAACCAGGATTTGAGTTGTAATGAGGACCGGAAGGCGCCCGACCGCTATTAAAATGCTATTTGGAAAACAGCAAAAATGACCCCGGTCATTATCACCGTTGCTGCTGTAGGTTCATTCACCTCGGTCATCTGCAAACACACTATTAGCTATACAATTGTAATGTTATACCCATAAAAGGGGGGAAATATGAGAACTGATTCACACTAACATGTAGCATCAGGTAACGTTATTCTGTCAGTTGTAATGATGAATTGCATAAAATCATCAGTTATTTACATGGATATCTCTTTTCTCAAATTACATAGCTTTTGCATTTGTAGTCCTAGGCATTACTAATATACAGGAGTGAAAGTAGAGTTTATTTCTTCATGGTGCAGGAGCTCAAATGTTTTATGGGCCTAATCATAGAACTGCATGCAGAATCCCTATTAATTCAATAGGATCTCTGTGGGCCTAGCCATTAAGATTTGTAATTTAACTTTTAAAATGTATTACTTTTTATTGTGGCATAAACACAACCAGTCATCATTTGTTTTAATTATTGTGATAGGCTAATGTTTTATCGGTAAAGCATACTCCTACAATTTTTGGTCCGGGACACCGTACCACCTTACTTTTACCCCTGCTAATATATGCCTTTTAGCAGACACTTGTATCCGGAACGACTAACAGTCAAGCTCCGCATAAACAGACATCAATGAAGCAGACAGATGATTGTACTATCACATTCACATTAATTATTAAAATATTACTTACGATTCTGTATTAATATCAGTGATGTAGGGGTAAGAAAAAGGTGGGTAATGGGTAAACTATAAACGCCAGTGGGCGATCGAGATGAGACTAACAACTAGAGGTCGACCGATTATGATTTTTCAACGCCGATACCGATTTTTGCAGGACCAAAAAAAGCCCATGCCGATTTTTATATATATATTTGTAATAATGACAATTACAATAATACTGATTGAACACTTTTATTTTAACTTAATATAATACATAAATAAAATCAATTTAGTCTCAAATAAATAATGAAACGTTCAATTTGGTTTAAATAATGCAAAAAAACTGTGTTGGAGAAGAAAGTAAAAGTTACTCCTGCCATGTTGTTTTACGTCTCAGGCCCTCGGGCATGTGCCGCGAGAAAGAGAAAGCAGGGTTAGCCCTTTGAGAGAGTGGTTGCTGCTAAAAAAGCAAATCTGGGGGATGCAGGTAAACATAAACAAACCACTGTTCAAACCACTGTTCATTCGCAAAGAGGCTGGAGCGATTAGAACTCAATTAGATCAAGAATATAAGCGCACAGAGCTTTGGTCAACACTGGGAGCAATATTTAGATGTTGACCCGTAATTGATTTACTTTATTATGTTCAAAATAAACTCTGCAAAAAAAGAAAGGTCCCTTTTTCAGGACCCTGACTTTCAAAGATAATTCGAAAAATCAAAATAACTTCACAGATCTTCATTGTAAAGGGTTTAAACACTGTTTCCCATGCTTGTTCATTGAACCATAAACATTTAATGAACATGCACCTGTGGAATGGTCGTTAAGACACTAACAGCTTACAGACGGTAGGCAATTAAGGTCACAGTTATGAAAACTTAGGACACTGAAGAGGCCTTTCTGCTGACTGTGAAAAGCACCAAAAGAAAGATGCCACAGGTCCCTGTTCATCTGCGTGAACGTGCCTTAGGCATGCTGCAAGGAGGCATGAGGACTGCAGATGTGGCCAGGGCAATAAATTGTAATGTCCATACTGTGAGACGCCTAAGACAGGGAGACAGGACGGACAGCTGATCATCCTCGCCGTGGCAGACCACGTGTAACTCCAACGGTACATCCGAACATCACACCTGCGGAACAGGTGCAGGATGGCAACAACAACTGCCCGAGTTACACCATGCATGCACAATCCCTCCATCAGTGCTCAGACTGTCCGCAATAGGCTGAGAGAGGCTGAACTGAGGGCTTGTAGGCCTGTTGTAAGGCAGGTCCTCACCAGATATCACCGGCAACAACGTTGGCTATGGGCACAAACCCATTGTCGCTGGACCAGACAGGACGGGCAAAAAGTGCTCTTCACTGACGAGTCGCGTTTTTGTCTCACCAAGGGTGATGGTCGGATTCTCGTGTATCGTTGAAGGAATGAGCGTTACACCGAGGCCTGTACTCTGGAGCTGGATCGATTTGGAGGTGGAGGGTCCGTAATGGTCTGGGGCGGTGTGTCACAGCATCATCGGACTGAGCTTGTTGTCATTGCAGGCAATCTCAAATCTGTGCGTTACAGGGAAGACATGCTCCTCCCTCATGTGGTACCCTTCCTGCAGGCTCATCCTGACATGACCATCCAGCATGACAATACCACCAGCCATACTGCTCGTGCTGTGCATGATTTCCTGCAAGACAGGAATGTCAGTGTTCTGCCATGGCCAGCGAAGAGCCCGGATCTCAATCCCATTGAGCACGTCTGGGACTTGTTGGATCAGATGTTTGGGGCTAGGGCCATTCCCCCCAGAAATGTCTGGGAACTTGCAGGTGCCTTGGTGGAAGAGTGGGGTAACATCTCACAGCAAGAACTGGCAAATCTGGTGCAGTATATGAGGAGGAGATGCACTGCAGTACTTAATGCAGCTGGTGGCCACACCAGATACTGTTACTTTTGATTTTGACCCCCCCCCCCCCCCCCCCCCCCCCCCTTTGTTCAGGGACACATTATTCCATTTATTTTACACGGAACCCAAACCAGCTGCGCTCGTGCGCCATCGTGCATAAATGTATTTTGTCCCCCCACACCAAAAGCGATCACGACACACAGGTTAAAATATCCAAACAAACTCTGAACCAATTGTATTAATTTGGGGAGAGGTCGAAAATCATTAAACATTTATGGCGGTTTAGCTAGTTAGCTTGCACTTGCTAGCTAACTTGTCCTATTTAGCTAGCTTGCTGTTGCTAGCCAATTTGTCCTGGGATATTAACATTGAGTTATTTTACCTGAAATGCACAAGGTCCTCTACTCCGCCAATTAATCCACACATAAAACGGTCAACCGAATCGTTTCTAGTCCATCTCTCTTCCTTCCAGGCTTTTTCTTTTATGACTTTATTTTGCGATTGGCAACTTTCATAAATTATGTGCATTACTGCCACTGACCTCGTTCGTCTTTCAGTCACCCACGTGGGTATCTGCTTCTATAAACCAATGAGGTGATGAGAGAGGCAGGACTTGCAGCTCGATCTGTGTCAGAAATAGGAATGACTTCTACTTTAGCCCTTGGCAACACAGATGCTTGTTGGAGCGTGTGAGCAGTGGGTGCAATAATTGAATAACATAGATTTCAACATTTATTTTGCAACGCTCGCAGGCGACACGAGTGGTGTGGTCAGCCTGTTAGTCACATGTCTGTGGAACTTGTTCAGTTTATGTCTCAGTTGTTGAATCTTGTTATGTTCATGCAAATACTTACACGTGTTAAGTTTGCTGAAAATAATCCATTGACAGTGAGAGGACGTTTCTGTTTTTGCTGAGTTTATATACTTTTATTATTTTTAAAATTAGAAAAAATTACCAAAGTCCAGACCCCGGTGTCCTCATATGTAGTTACGGCCCTGCCCTCAAGTCAGGTTAATTGCACTGTACAGGATTTTGCTTTATCGCTTATTTGACACATTTCTAACAATTACATAAACCGTCTACTCTACTTCCAGGTAATGAAGAGGACCAGAAATCCAAAGCCACGCCTGTAGAGGACCCGGAGAAGTTCAATGAGCTGCAGAGCTCAGGACACCTTGTGGAGGCGAGGGGTGGACTGGAGTTGCTGGTGAAAGCAGAGCAGGTGGAAAAACATGTAGCCCAGGGAACTGTACAGGACCCAGGAATCACAGGCAGTTTGGACTTTAGAATGGATGAGAGAGATAGTCAGCTGTGGTTCTCTGTTACACAAGGACTAAGTGGGAATGATTCCACTCATCCAGATGGGTCTTACACTACAGAGAGATGCTTACAGATGTTTTCCTCTCAGGCAGATCAATATCCCGTTCCCATCACATCCCATCCTGCTTCCTGCAACTCTTTGTCTTCTGCAGAGAAACCACTTAATGACATTTTCAGCACTGTCCCAGTGAAAGTGGAGCCCGAGTGGCATCCTCTTTATCATGGCGATGCCATGTCTGAGTCCTTTCAAGCTGACCAGGGGCAGTACAGAGATACTCTGCACCCTGTTTTGATGGAGGGCTTGATTTTACAGCCTAGACTGCAGCAGCCAGGACCTTCTTCACAAGGGCTCATGAGAGCAACTGAGAACACATCTGAGTCAAACTCTCACAGCAATGAGCATATTCTTAATAAGAACAGATTGAAAACAAAAAGAATGGTCAACGTTTGGAGAGCTGTACCAAACCAAAAAGTGTTCATATGCTCATTGTGTGGAAAGAGCTTCCACCGCCACTGTCAACTTGAAGCACACCAGCACTCTCATGCTGGAGTCAAACCATATAGATGTCTTGAGTGTGGGAAAAGTTTTACGCAGAAAACCAGACTTAAGTCCCATCAGAGTGTTCACACGGGTGAGAGACCTTTCAGTTGCAGACTCTGTGGCAAGATGTTTGCAAGGCAGGACAACTGCCAAAGACATGAGCGATTTCACAGTGGACAAAAGCCATTTAGTTGTGTGCAGTGTGGTAAAAGTTTCACGGTTCTCGGTAACCTCAAAATACATCAAAAACATCAATGTAAATTTGCCAATGTAAGAATGTAAGACCATGTTGTTCAGTGTTTTCCTCAGCGTTGTACAGGTAACCCTAACTGTGTCTTCTTGAAAAACATGTTTAACAATTATTTCACCCTACTACTAACAACTCAAGAACTTCCAATTGTTTTGTTTTTTTCATCTTGATGTTTATTTAGGAAATTACAGAGCTCAAAAAAGGGATGCCGTATTAGAATGGCAATTTGCCTGGAATTTTTACTAATCTCAACAATATGACATAAATCACTTGATATGCTTCAAGGGCTTTATAGGAAGGTAAGCGTTGTTAAATGAGGATGTCAAATTTGAACAAATAATTGTCATTTTGTGTGTCATACCATGAATATTAAATGACATCGAATTGAATGGATTTTCAGGTTGTATATAGTGCAATCGGGGCCGGCTCCAGGCATAAGCGGTCACTTGGGGCTCCTGGGGGGGGGCACACTGTCGTGGTCTCAACTTAGTTACTATTGAGAGTAAGAATAGTAAAATATACCAGGTGCAATTTAGAAATGTGCTTGTGCAACAGCAGATGGTTCTCTTGTTAATTCAGTCAATCAATTTGCTGACAATTACGGAGGAGCTGCACCAGGATTACACGTGCGCAAACCGTGAACAGGACGTCAGCGCTGTGACTTTACCTGCGTGCGTGGAATTAGATCAGTAGCACTTGGTCTCTTCTGCAAGGAATATATTGACTTGGCGTCCAATATGGGTAGACCAGTGGAGGCTGCTGAGGGAGGACGGCTCATAATAATGGGTGGAACAGCGCAAATGAAATGGCATCAAACCATGTGTTTGCTTTATTTGACACCATTCCGCTCCAGCCATTACCACAAGCCCGTCCTGCCCAATTAAGGTGCCACCAACCTCTTGTGGGGTAGACTATATGATAACAACCATCTGCAGTCAATTAACCTCGCCCATTAATCAACAATCAATTGAACAGTAGCTGGAAATGCACATCAATTGATTTTGTTGAAAAAAAACAAAGAGGAAGAGGCAAAGCGAGAGGGTTCTTTGGAATTACTTTTGTGCCTTTAATTTCAAGCAAACCTTTTGAATTCGAGAACAAATTTCTTAGTGTTACACGAAAAATGATGATATTGAAAGCAAAACATTAACCCAATAGTATTGAGAGCAGAATAAATAATATTGAAAGGCAAGAACAAATGAATTGTAAATTAATGCAAAATATATATATATGAATGCCCCCCAATTTTTTGGGGTGAAACATGTTTTCAATGATTGCGTGATTGCGATGAAATGCTTCCATCTTTGCCTGCAATTTTTGGTTATGTTAACTTGTCCTTTGCTTTTGCTGCCTTTTTTTGCAGTTGCAAAGTTTTGGCACATTCATTTAATTTAAGCTGGTTTATGAGGGAGCCTAAGATGATGCTATTCTATTGGTCAACCAGTTTTGGAGTGATAGGCCAGCCTCACTCAATGATCCAGTTTGTTTAAGTCCTAGCTACATATACTGTATACAAAAGTATGTGGACACCTCTTCAAATTAGTGGATTTGTCTATTTCAGCCACACCCGTTGCTGCGTGTATAAAAATGAAAATGTGTCTCCATAGACACACATTGGCAGTAGAATGGCCTTACTGAAGAGCTCAGTGACTTTCAACGTGGCACCGTCATAGGATGCCACCTTTCCAACAAGTCAGTGTATCAAATTGCTGCCCCGGTCAACTGTAAGTGCTATTATTGTGATGTGGAAATGTCTAGGAGCAACAACGGCTCAGCCGCAAAGCGCGAGCGTCGGCTGGAGTGGTGTAAAGCTCGCCGCCATTGGACTCTGGAACAAATTCTCTGGAGTGATGAATCTAGCTTCACCATCTGGCAGTCCAACGAACAAAACTGGGTTTGGCAGATGCCAGAAGAACGCTACCTCCTCCAGTTTGGAGGAGGAATAATGGTCTTGGGCTGTTATTCATGGTTCAGGATAGGCCCCTTAGTTCCAGTGCAGAGAAATCTTTAACGCTACAGCATACAATGGCATTCTAGAAGATTCTGTGCTTCCAACTGTGGCAACAGTTTGGGGAAGGCCCTTGCCTGTTTCAGCATGACAAATGCCCTCGTGCACAAAGCGAGGTCCGTACAGAAATGGTTTGTTGAGATTGGTGTGGAAGAACTGCAAAGAGACCTGACCTCAACCCCATCAATCACCTTTGGGATGAATTGGAACGCCGACTGTGAGCCAGGCCTAATCGCCCAACATCAGTGCCCGACTTCACTAATGCTCGTGGCTGAATGGAAGCAAGTCCCCACAGCAATATTCCAACATCTAGTGGAAACCCTTCCCATAGGAGTGAAGGCTGTTATAGCAGCAAAGGGTGGACCAAGTACATATTAATGTCCATGATTTTGGAATGAGATGTTTGATAAGCAGTTGTCCACATACTTTTGGTCATGCAGTGTATCATGTCTAGCTGCATTGTAGCTAAATTCACCATAAAACAAAACAGAATTGCAAACTAAATTGGTAAATTAACCCAGATTTCAATTTCATTGTAAGTCATACAAAAAGTCATTAACAAACATGTTAAGTTTGTTTTTCTGATAATCTGTCAAGGAAAAAAAAACTGTTTGCTCTGTAAGTTTTTATTTAGAAGATGAAAGGACATTTGAGTAGTTTGTTTTTCACTGTAAAAAAAACAAAAGTTTTCTCCTCACTTTTTTCCAGTAAAGCTGCTTTTCCTCATTTCAGACTGTGGCCTAAAGATAAAAACTATGTTACCAAAATGATACAACAGAAAACAATAGGGTGACATCATTAGCTAGGCTTCCATCTAACTGGTGACAGATTTTCATGTGAATATTCTAAAATCTGCATGAATAAAATATGCACCTTTTCTTACCAGAGATGTGTTTCCATCACATTGACTTGTCGCGGATAAAAATCTGTGCAAGATGACGTAGTGCACATAAAATTTACTTTAGCAATTCTATTCCCATGTACCAAATAAAATATACAAGTTAAATGTGTTTCCAACTCT
Organism: Oncorhynchus mykiss; assembly: GCF_057628025.1. Classification (NCBI taxonomy): domain Eukaryota; kingdom Metazoa; phylum Chordata; class Actinopteri; order Salmoniformes; family Salmonidae; genus Oncorhynchus; species Oncorhynchus mykiss. The sequence continues at coordinate 11,720,821 of NC_143049.1, forward strand.
ACTGACGGTTTTGTAACAAAGAATGTTGCCTTATGTAGCGAATGTGCCCACTCTGGTATTGGCACGTGCGCTACAGCCAACAGCTTGCAGATACAGTGCTGGTATAGCCTACACATGAGGTTAGTATGGACAAAAGAGCGAGATTATTTTAATTTGTCAAACGGCAGCCAAACATCGATCAACATGTCACCAGAATAAGACCCTCAATATGTATTGGAAAGGAGCATCAAGCTCACCAACTGGCATATTCACCACCCTGTGAAGTTCATAACTTATTTCATCTGTAGCCTAATAAACTGCATGCTTCCCCGAGTCGTGGTGGGAGGACCACACATGTCATCACATGACTCCCAAATTGACTTTGATAGGATGGTGACAATAATTAAAATACATATATTATATTGAAATTCGCGCATAAAAGCCTTTCCACTGCCATTTCTCTCATAATACATTTTACAGACAAAAACGATACTACCATGTCTAGCGTATATTGTTTTGTCGTCATTTGGAAAGTTTACCGACAAATTCACAGTTTCCATCAGATCTGTCGTGACATTTTTCAACCGACGTACTTTACTCGCATAAAAAAGGTTGGATGGAACCTGGTTAATGACACTAAAACCTCTCCAACACAATCTAATCTAGATTCTTTGGTCATAATTTCTATCTAAACACATGACAGATAATGGGATGCTGATGACATTGTTCTACAGTTCCCAGGCACATAGATAGTGAAGCGCAGTAGCCTATTGTTCTATTGAAATGTACTGTAATTCTAGTTGTCCTACAACAGGCTGCAGACACTCATCGTCTTAGTGCTGCTTGGAGAAGAAGTCTTTGCTCTTCTGGATGTCGGGCTTGATGGTGTCACTTCCTGGTTTCCAGCCGGCGGGACAGACTGAGAAAACACCAGAGAAGAAGTGTGAGTGTCAGGACAGTGCAGTATGATAAACAAAACACTTTGAACCTGAGCTTGACATTTTTACACATTCTGACATCTATCAGCCTAACATTCTCAGCTGTTACAAACATAGAATGTTACCTTAAAAGAGAGTTGTAATAGTGCTCTAAATACTGTTCACATAGTGCAGGTATCATCAACTGGCAGCACTTGGCCTCCCAAAATTTTCTGAGCCCCAAAAAGCTTTTTGGACATGTATAACTAAAATCAATAGGAATTCACCTCAAAATGATTTTAATTTAGGAAATCTATAACTAAACATTTTAAATCAAATTCAAATGTATTTGTCACATACACATGGTTAGCAGATGTTAATGCGAGTGTGACGAAATGCTTGTGCTTCTAGTTCCAACAATGCAGTAATAAATAACCAACGAGTAATCTAACAATTCCAAAACTACTACCTTATACACACGTGTAAAGGGATAAAGAATATGTACATAAAGATATATGAATGAGTGATGGTACAGAACGGCATAGGCAAGATGCAGTAGATGGTATAGAGCACAGTATATACATATGAGATGAGTAATGTAGGGTATGTAAACAAAGTGGCATAGTTTAAAGTGGCTAGTGATACATGTATTAAATAGAGATGCAGTAGATGATAGAGTACAGTATATACATATGAGATGAGTAATGTAGGGTATGTAAACATTATATTAAGTAGCATTGTTTAAAGTGGCTAGTGATATATTTTTTTACATCAATTTCCATAATTTTTTGTTTTTGTCAAATACAGTATCTGTTTGGGCTTCTTGCGTACAAATGATTTCTAATTATGTTCCAGTCCCCGGACCATCTGCTCAAGAAATAAAATTGGCCCGCGACTGAATCTAGTTGATGATCCCTGACATAGTGTATGTCTTTTGACGGTACATCGTAAAATATGTCACTGCAAAAGGTTAGCCTGATTCTGTGTAGGATAAGGAGGCATCGTCTTTTAGAAAACAAAAAGAAAACAGGGTTAGTTATGTACCCTCTCCGTGTTTGTCAGTGAACTGAAAGGCCTGCACCAGACGCAGGGTCTCGTCGATGGAGCGTCCCACTGGAAGGTCGTTGATGGTGATCTGCCTCAAGAGGCCCTTGGCGTCAATAATGAATAGGCCCCTGAAAAAACAAGTAGGTTATAGATTGAGTCATTTATGCTTGTGTTAGTCTTGTTTTGCACGTAGTCTTATGTTGGGCACATTACCCAGGTTTTGTCCCAGTCGGTCATAGAAACACTGAACTTTGACCCTTGAACTTGTCCGGTGTGAACCCACCTGTAGGCAATGCCCTCGTCCTCCTTCAGCACCCCGTAGTCCGTGGAGATGGAACGCAGTGTGTCGGCTACCAGAGGGATCTTCATTGGACCCAGACCGCCCTGCTTACGAGGTGTGTTGGTCCTGTAAGAACACACGACGAGACGGAATTTAGTATTTTTTTGTGTGTCTGAGACCAAGCGTCCCTGCCAGCTGTGGTATACAGACGGACGTGCATAGTAGTAAACAGGTTTATGTATGCCGGTCCTCTGAATAAAAAATATATATATTTGGACACTGAAGTTTTAGCCTACTCTAGTAACTGAAATATGTACACTGACTGTAGGCCTATAACTCTCACATGTAGCCTAATATAATAGTATTGCAGTAAAATGATACACCAAATTATGATTTAGTATCAGAAATAGGAGTGGAGAAATGTGATTTATTTATTTCAGCATCTTTGGACCGTGCAAACGTGTGGTATTTGTGGATCTACTTTACTGTTTTGTGAATGCCTTTTCAAATGGATTTCACTACTCGTGCTATGGGGCCTCTCCGAGTTAGGATAGGAAGGTTCTCCGTTTATATGCACCGAAGCTGCGCCAACGTCAACCTGCTGTCTCCATTTGCTGGGGAAGGAGACTTTAGGTTTTGGTGGGAGAGAAAGAGGGGTGACCTTTTTTGTTCAAATGTATTGATTTTTCCTCGCTTTTTTCATCAGTTTTCTCGGTCTTTGCACACCTTTTTCCTTTCAATATTGTAGATGGCTAACAAAGCTAATAATTGTAATAGGTAGGCCTAATCCTATAAAGTTTTTATCTTGGAATACTAAAACAATGAATAATCCTGTCAAGAGGTCTAGGATCTTCTCCCTTTTGAAAAGCTAAAAGCTGATTCACGCATTAAAGATCACTCAAGGCTACAAAACTCCAGGTTCAGTCAGGTTTTCCCATTCAGACTTTAACTCCAAAGCCAGAGAGGTTGCAATTTTGGTTAGTAAAATAATATATTTCTCTACTACTAATGTTATTTCAGACAGTAACGAGAGATATTTCATCATAACTGGCACCATTTGGCACACACCTGTAGAATTGGACAATGTATATGCTCCCAATTTTGATGATGATGAATTTGCCAAATTGGTTGCTGTGGAAAATCCCTTCTCTGAACACCCATCTTTTGATATTTGGCGTGGATCTGAATTGTGTTATTAGCCCGGCTTTAGACCACTCCAACCCCAGAACTATGTCTCCTGCTATGTCAAAGTCCTTCTCAGGTTTTATGGTTCAGAATGGGTGTACAGATCCCTGGAGATGTCAGAATCCCCAGGCAGTGTTCTATTTTTTCTCACATGTACACCATTATTTTTCTCGTATTGACTACTTCTTTATTGATCATAAGTTACTTCCAAATGTCACCTCTTCTGAATATTTACCCAAGGTCATTTCTGACCGTGGACCTTTAGCCCTCGACATCCTATCAGGACAAACTCGTACTCCTCTCTGTTGGAGATTCAATTATCTTCTCCGGTCTGTTGCAGACGTCTGTAACGTTATTTCCACTTCTATTGATAATAAATTATTTTCAAATCAGACAAGCTCAACCTCTCATTCTCTCTTATGGGAATCACTTCAGGCCTTTTCTTATTTTTCTCATTTAAACAAAACTCAGAAAGCTAAACTAGAAGAACTCACTAAAGCCATCCTTGACTTAGACCACCAATATGCCTTGACGCCATCTCCAGAGCTGTATAAGCAACGCTTGAATTTACAATCTGAATTCAATCTCTTGTCCACTACAGACGCAGAACGGTTACTATTGCATTCATGTGGTACCTACTATGAACATGGCAAGTCATCTGCTCGCACACCAATTTAAACGCAGCGCTGCTAGCCGTCTGATTCCCCAAATGAAAGATTCCTCTCATAGCTTGATTTCTGACCCTACGGGGATCAATGACACCTTCAAATCCTTCTATTCCTGTAAACGTCTGAATTTCCATCAGATACTGCCAATATTTTCGGGTGAACTGGAGACTCCCACAGTTGAGGCTGAAACTGTAGATTACCTTGATTCTCCTCTCAGCCTTGAAAAAGTTATTCAGTCTATCAAGTCAATGCAGAGCAGAAAACCTCCAGGGCCCGATGGGTTTCCAACGGAGTTCTTTAAGAAATTCCATACCAAGTTAGCCCCTTTACTTGTATCTATGTATAATGAATCACTTGAACGTGGCTCGCTGCCACCTACCCTAACACAGGCTTCAATAGCGCTTCACCTTAAGAAGGGGAAAGACCCCACTTCCTGTTCTTCATTTAGGGCCCTAAGTCTCCTTAATGTGGATGTAAAGGTGCTGGCGAAGGTGATAGCAAGGTGTCTGGAAGTAGTCTTACCAGGACTCATATCACAGTAACAAACCAGCTTTATAAAAGGACAGAATTTTTTAAATATTCAGACGGTTTAACATGATTTATTCTAAACAATTCTCCAACTCCCCTGAGGTGGTAATCTCCCTAGATGCAGAGAAGGCATTCGACAGAATTGAATGGGAGTACCTATTTGCTACTGTTACATTTTTTTTGTTGACTTGGGAACAAATTTAGCTCATGGATCCATCTCTTGTATACATCTCCCCAGGCCAGTGTCTGTACCAATGTCAACCGTTCTGACTCTTTTGTCCTGGAACGTGGGACAGGCTGCCCCAATGTCCCCTTTGTTATTTGCCGTCGCCATTGAGCCACTTTCAGTAGCTTCACGGGCATCCTCCTCTTTCCAAGGTGTAACACAGGAAGGAGTTGAACATAGGTTGTCATTATATGCAGATGATTTGTTACTCTATGTAACTAACCCTGTAACCTGTTTACCTTCTATCCTTTCTATTCTGGAGAACTTTGGCTCCTTCTCTTGGTTACAAGCTGAAACTCCAGAGAAGCGAGTGCTTCCCACTCAATCCAGCAGCGCTACAGTTCCAGCAGACCGACGTGCCTTTTTAGCTCTGGTTTCAAATACCTTGGAGTTGAACGTAACTTGTTCATTACATGCTCTTTTTTTCTGCAAACTTTGCTCCCTTCCTTATGCAAATGAAATCTGATTTTCAGAGATGGGGGTAGCTTACCACTATCACTTATAGGAAGGATTAATGCTGTAAAAATGAACAGTTCACCCAAATAACTATCCATTTCAATCTATCCCATTGTCTTTTTTTTTGTTGTTGTTGTTTTTAAGTCAATCAATCAGGCTGTTACCACATTTATCTGGGGAGGAAAGGTACCCAGAGTCAGTAGATCTTAACTTCAGAGATGCAAGTTTAGTGGAGGTCATGCACTATCCAACTTTGTATACTATTACTGGGCAGCCAACTTGTTACTGTATACTATTATACTATTACTGGGCAGCCAACTTGTTACTGTATACTATTATACTATTACTGGGCAGCCAACTTGTTACTGTATACTATTATACTATTACTGGGCAGCCAACATTTTACTGTATACTATTATACTATTACTGGGCAGCCAACATTTTACTGTATACTATTATACTATTACTGGGCAGCCAATCTTTTACTGTATACTATTATACTATTACTGGGCAGCCAACATTTTACTGTATACTATTATACTATTACTGGGCAGCCAACATTTTACTGTATACTATTATACTATTACTGGGCAGCCAACATTTTACTGTATACTATTATACTATTACTGGGCAGCCAACATTTTACTGTATACTATTATACTATTACTGGGCAGCCAATCTTTTACTGTATACTATTATACTATTACTGGGCAGCCAACAGAATTGCCATTCTGGTTACATGCTCCAGATACCCCATGGTAATACCTTGAGGCACATTCTTGTATTTCTGCTTCTCTTCCTGCCCTACTCCGCTCTTCTGAATGTGTTATTTGGAGGAAGGAAGGAAGGCTGGTTGGGATATGGTCAAATCTGTGTACTTACATTGATGTACATTTTGTAAAACTTGAATAAAAATACTTTTGAAAAATGAAATGAAAAGATCACTGCACAAGCTTTATCTTGTGCACTTATCTTGCGTCACCTAGGATGAAATCTTCATAAGGCAAAATAATTGTGCAAAAGACTCGTACCAGGCAAGATGGCAGAAGTGGGAGTCAACAGAGGCACCAATGACCTCGCAGCCGATCTTCCTGAACTCCTCGGCAGCATCACTGAAGGCGATGATCTCAGTGGGGCACACAAAGGTGAAGTCCAGCGGGTAGAAGAAGAACACCACATACTTCCCTGCAGGCAAGCAGCACAAGACACACCAATAGACAAACCTAGCAAGTTGCGGAGCCTGGAAGCGCATATTCAATGTAACTCAAATCTTATCCGACAGGCTTATAGGTCATTGCTGTATTATCGAACTTTAAGAACCGGTCACAAATCCGACCACACAGATACAAAACAAAGGACAGTGCCAAATACTATGAAGCGTAACAGTAGGTCTACCTCTGTAGTTGGAAATGCTGAGGTCTTTAAACTGTCCATCTGGCATGACTGCTGTGGCCTTGAAGTCAGGGGCCAGATGCCCGATGCGCGCTTTACCTGCAGCCATCTTCAGTTTCACTGGAGGGGGAGGAAGATAAATTGAACTAAATTGAATTATGTATGCTGTCAATGTACAGTATGCACCACTCATGGTAGTACACAAAAAGCACGAAGATAACTGGACATAAAAGATGAACTGGGATGCTCTCTCCATCCTCTTAATATACATTTTCAGCATTGAAGCTATAATGTGAAAAATAACTGAAAACAATACAGGCAGGAATAGGAAATTGATTCTATAGAAGATTTCACTTCTTTCATGAGCAACACCTAATCCACAGGTGTTTCCTAAATGGCCATTTCTGTCTTTATTTTAAGCATTAATCACATAGTTCAACAGGCTGTTCTTGCCTGGCAAGTGTTAAAACCTTTTACTATTTTGCACACGCAGTCAGTCCTATTTCGTAAACCTGCATTCGTTTTTTTCTCGACATTGATTTTTTCCCCTCACCTGATTTTTTTTATTCCAATATTCCATTGAACAAATTAATTATGTAGGCCACTTGGACATCATCCCCCCCAAAAAAACTATTGTAAAGATAAACAAACGCATTTATTCTGTCATCAATGGAAATGTAGGCTACAAGTTTAATGCCGGAAAGATTGCACACAAATTAAATGATAAGGTAATAAAGGTCAGAAACTATTAGTCATCGTATGGCTAAGTTTTCACTTTCTTTTTTTGGAATGACCGAAAACATGCTTTAGCCTATATATTTCATGATACATTGAAAGCGTAGCCCTACAAAACACATACCTCTACCTTGATCCTTACAGCAGCAGCTTGAGATGCGGAGTGCGAAGAGTGAGATTCCTCGCATGGAACTATATACAGCAGCTCAATTCTCGCGATGTTAGAACACTGCCAATGGCCACATCCCATTCTTAATGAAAATAATAATACAAATAAATAAATTAACAACAATTCAATACAGGAAGTACATATGAGAACACAAGTATATATAAATAATATCCAAAGGACAATTGGGCTAGGGGTTACAATATCACATTACACAAGGACCTTAAGGGACATACATAGAATTATAAGTGTAACATCTTTTTTGTTAGCAGAGAATTTAATGGTCTTAAAATATAGTTAAATGTGTTTTTGTAAGGTAAGAACATGTGTGTTTTGTTTGTAAATTTGTATTTGTGAATATGAAATTTGGCCAAAAGAATAATGAAATTAATTACATGAAATTGTTCAAACTTATTTGTATTGTAGGTAAAATATCCAAGCAGTACATTTCTCCACAATAGTGTAAAATCTTCATAAATGTGTTCAATTATAAATCTACTGATGTCTTGCCACAGTTTCCTTACGAATACAATGCCAAAAAAGATGCAACACTGTTTCTGGGTGGTCATTTGAGTTTGCTTTCCTTAAACTTCTTCACATAGTGGTTGGCAGGATATTATTTATGACATTTTTTAAAGGAAACTTCCTTAATTTAGTGAACAAGTAGGTATGTGTGTGGCAACATCCAAACTTTTTTCCAATAAATATGATCAATAAAAACTTTCCAATAAGGCATTGCATAAGGTATAGACAGACACAACATCCTGCTGAAACAAGGTTCGTATCGCTCTGTTGTTGAATGGACCACAAGAGAAACAAATCTTTCCTACTTATGAGTCAACAGGGTTAATGCACTTTGGTGCAAAAAGTGCAAATCAGGTAAGCTCTGAGGGCAAGGTCTTGACACGTTCCTGAATAATAAAGCAACACCTGAGGGAATGGCATTTAAAACTATTGCAAACTCTTTAGGTGTTACAGGGATCTTGTAAAGAGATAAGAATTCCTTATAACTAAGTTAAAAAAACTCTGCATTTACAGTTGTCAGAAGTTTACATACACCTTAGCCAAATACATTTAAACCCAGTTTTTCACAATTCCTGACATTTAATCCTAGTAAAAACTCCCTGTCTTAGGTCAGTTAAGATCACCACTTTATTTTAAGAATGTGAAATGTCAGAATAATAGTAGAGAGCATGATTTATTTCAGCTTTTATTTCTTTCATCACATTCCCAGTGGGTCAGAAGTTTACATACACTCAATTAGTATTTGGTAGCATTGCCTTTGAATTGTTTAACTTGGGTCAAACATTTCGAGTAGCCTTCCACAAGCTTCCCACAATAAGTTGGGTGAATTTTGGCCCTTTCCTCCTGACAGAGCTGGTGTAACTGAGTCAGGTTTATAGGCCTCCTTGCTCGCACATGCTTTTTCAGTTCTGCCCACAAATTTTCTATAGAATTGAGGTCAAGGCTTTGCTTCCTTGCTGAGTGGCCTTTCAGGTTATGTCGATATAGGACTCGTTTTACTGTGGATATACAGTAGATACTTTTGTACCCATTTCCTCCAGCATAATCACAAGGTCATTTGCAGTTGTTCTGGGATTGATTTGCACTTTTTGCACCAAAGTGCATCTCTAGACAAAAGGAGACAAAACGCGTCTCCTTCCTGAGCGGTATGACGGCTGCGTGGTCCCATGGTGTTTATACTTGCGTACTATTGTCTGTACAGATGAACGTGGTACCTTCAGGTGTTTGGAAAATGCTCCCAAGGATGAACCAGACTTTTGGAGGTCTACAATTTATTTCTGAGGTCTTGGCTGATTTCTTTTGATTATCCCAATATGTCAAGCAAAGAGGCACTGAGTTTGAAGATAGGCCTTGAAATACATCCAAAGGTACACCTCCAATTGACTCAAATTATGTCAATTAGCTTATGACATCATTTTCTGGAATTTTCCAAGCTGTTAGGCACAGTTAACTTAGTGTATGTAAACTTCTGACCCACTGGAATTGTGATACAGTGAACTATAAGTGAAATAATCTGTCTGTAAACAATTGTTGGAACAATTACTTGTGTCATGCACAAAGTAGATGTCCTAACCGACTTGTCAAACTATAGTTTGTTAACAAGAAATTTGTGGAGTGGTTAAAAAACAAGTTTTAATGGTTCCAACCTAAGTGTATGTAAACTTCCGACTTCAATTGTACAAGTTGGCTCACCAATAGGATATCATTTTTTTATCCAATTGATCTTTAAACGTATTATTTAAGTTCATAAAGTCCAGAAAATTCAGCCCACCATACTCATAAGTGTTCATTACATCAGTTTTCTTAATGTAGTGGGTACGGTTTCTCCACAGAAAGTTGAAAAGCGTCTGGTCTATCTCCTTGCTTATTTTACCATCAAGATATAAAGATAGAACACCATATGTTAGCCTAGAGATACCTTCAGCCTTGGTTATTAAGATTCTTCCTTTTAAAGATAAGACCCTCTGTAGCCATTGATTTAGCTTGCCACGGCCAATTAATTAAAGTTCTTTGACTACAGTCCGTGCTATCCGGAATCCTTGGGATGTCCATACCGCTGAAGTTAACATTTAAAATGGTTAATAAGGTAAGGGTTAAGATTAGGGTTTAGGGTTGGGACGTCCCAAAGATCCAGGATAGCACTGACCACATTTGACTGCCTCACAGCACCATGACTACGCACATTTCATCATCATTCCATGTCAAATAACCTGCGGTGGAAAACTCCTATGCGTAAAGATGAGTAAGGAAAAGACAGTAGTCATGTTCCCCACCCTTGTCTTCTCTTATCATCTAACCATTCACTTCTCTTTTATTCTCTTCTCAACATGCAGAACTATAGACGTAAGCCTAGATAACGTATGTGACAGTTATTGCATAAAATATCGACAGTCTTACAATCAATCAAAACACTTCATTTTGTCATCTTTAAATATATATTTTCAGGGAGAGCAGCAAAGGCCCACAGAAGCCCCCTCCTATGAGCCCCCCTCTTCTAATCCAAGTCAACAGTTATGCTGGGGTCACACAATCATGAAGCTCCCATCATGTAACACAGACACCATATCATCTACATTTTACAGCAGAGGATCTCCAACTATTACACAACTTTATTACCCCTCGATGAAATGACATTTTACGACATCCACTTTATCCACTCCTTTCCCATCTCTGATTGTTTAGTCTATTGACATACTACTACTAGTACTACTACTACTACTACTACTACTACTACTGCTTCTGCTACTCGTGTGGATCACCCTAACAAAGCTTTAAATGTGTTAGCGTAAGACCATTGACCACCTTAGCATACTTAATCTGAGAGTGCCTGTAATATTTACTCTGAGAATTCCAGTGATAACTAGAATAGAACTCTATTTGCTCTGGAGAATCTGGCTTATATAATATTATCAACTGGGTGGTTCGCGCCCTGAATGCTGATTGGCTGACAGCTGTGGTATATCAGACTGTATACCACGGGTATGACAAAACATGTATTTTTACTGCTCTAATTACTTTGGTAACCAGTTTATAATAGTAATAAGGTACCTCGGGGGTTTGTGGTATATGGCCAAGATACCACAGCTAAGGGCTGTATCCAGGCCCTCCGCATTGGGTCGCACATAAGAACATCACTTAGCCGTGGTATATTGGCCATATACCACACCCCCTGCTTAAATATACTGTACAGTGCATTCGGAAAGTATTCAGAACCCTTAAGTTTTCCACACTTTGCCACGTAACAGTCTTATTCTAAAATTGATTACATCGTTTTTTTGTCCCTCATCAATCTACACACAATAATCCATAATGGCAAAGCAAAAACATGTTTTTAGATATTTTTGCAAACGTATAAAATTAAATAAAAATCTGAAAAATCCCATTTACATAACTATTCAGATTCTTTACTCTGTACTTTGTTGAAGCACCTTTGGCAGCGATTACAGCCTCAAGTCTTCTTGGGTATGACGCTACAATCTTGACACACCTTTATTTGGGAATTTCTCTCATTCTTCTCTACAGATCCTCTCAAGCTCTGTAAAGTTAGATAGGGAGTGTCGCTGCATAGCTATTTTCAGGTCTCTCCAGAGATGTTCGATGTTCAGTCTGAGGTCCTGAGCGCTCTGGAGCAGGTTTTCATCAAGGATCTCTCTGTAATTATCTCAGTTCATTTTTCCCACAATTCTGACTCGTCTCCCAGTCCCCGCCACCACCATGCATCACCGTAGGGATGGTGCGAGGTTTCCTCCAGACGTGAGGCTTGGCATTCAGGCCAAAGAGTTCAATCTTGGTTTCGTCAGACAAGATAATCTTATTTCTAATGGTCTGAGAGTCTTTAGGTGCCTTTTTGGCAAACTCCAAGTGGGCTGTCATGTGCCTTCTACTGAGTAGTGGGTTCCGCCTGATTGGTGGAGTGCGGCAGAGATGGTTGTCCTTCTGGAAGGTTCTCCCATCTCCATAGAAGCACTCTGGAGCTCTGTCAGAGTGACCATCAGGTTCTTGGTCACCTCCCTGACCAAGGCCCTTCTCCCCTGATTTCTCAGTTTGGCCGGGCGGCCAGCTCTAGGAAGAGTCCTGGTGGTTTCAAACATCTTCCATTTAAGAATGATGGAGGCCACTGTGTTCTTGGGGACCTTCAATGCTGCAGAAATGTTTTTTGCGCCCTTCCCCGGATCTGTGCTTTGACACAATCCCGTCCCGGAGCACTACGGACAATTCCTTCAACCTCATGGCTTGGTTTTTGCTCTGACATGCACTGTCAACTGTGGGAACATGTATAGACAGGTGTGTGCCTTTCCAAATCATGTCCAATTAATTGACTTTACCACAGGTGGACTCCAAGTTGTAGAAACATTTCGCAGAATGATCAATGGAAACAGGATGCACCTGCGCTCAATGTTGAGTCTCATAGCAAAGGTCTGAAGACTTATGTAAATAAGGTATTTCTGTTTTTTGTTGTTGTAATACTTTTGTTTTTAAATTCTGAAAACCTGTTTTTGCTTTGTCATTATAGGGTGTCGTGTAGAATGCTGAGGATAAAGAAAATGTAAGTCCGTTTTAGAATAAGGCTGTAACGCAACAAAATGTGGAAAAGGGCAAGGGGTCTGAATACTTTCCAAATACTGTATGTCATGTATTGTCATAAAGAATGTAATTACAATGATAACATTCACCTGGTGAAGGCCAATGTACCGGAAATTAACGAATGCGACAATCATGTCTCTGCCACTGACAAAAACAGTCATGGGTGGTAACTCAACAATTCATTCGAAAAGGCAAGGCACACTGGGAAATTATATTGGAGGAATAGTGGAGGAGTCCCTTAAAATGTTTAAGATGATACTAATCAAATCTGGACTCCTACAGGGTCACAGTGACTATATTGGTTTGAGTAATGACTACGAAATCACTTTAAGTAACAGTGCTCAGACATATGAAGTGCAACGGATTTCCTCAAAAGTTTTGAGTAATGACAGCACATTGGGGTTTACAGTGCACAGTGGTCATGTAGCCTGGTCCCAGATATGCTTGTGCTGCCAGCTCCTAAGGCCATTGTCATGCCAATGGGACCAGGCTAGTCATTTTCTGCCCTCAGATGAAAATATGCTACAGAGATTGTTGGGTGCACACTGAAGGGCCCAGTGCCTCTCCTCATCTCTCCTCCATCTCATCCTGCTGCTGCTGTAACTGGGGTGATGTCTTTGCATGTTGTTGCCATGGACACCACATGAAGGGCCAGATAAGAGGGGACCGACACAATAAACCCTTATGAAACTCGCAGGCAGCGTGTGGTGGGATACAGATCAAACAGAGGCCTACAGCCCAATGTTCAGCTTTCAAAAACACAATAAAATGGACATAAATAATACCTAAATAATCACAAAAACACTAATTATAGAGTAATTTGCTGTTTGAAGAGCACTAGACCGTCCTCTCTGTTTTCATATACCGACTGGAAATGCAAATGTGTTCCTTCTCCTGTTTCTAAGGACCTACAGTGCATTCGGAAAGTATTCAGATCCCTTGACTTTTTACACATTTTGTTACGTTACAGCCTTATTCTAAAAATGATTCAATCGTTTCCCCCCCCTTATCAATCTACACACAATACCCCATAATGACAAAGCTAAAACAGGTTAATATCACATTTTACATACAATTGAAGTCGGAAGATTACATACACTTAGGTTGGAGTCATTAAAACTAGTTTTTCAACCACTCCACAAATTTATTGTTAACAAACTAGTTTTGGCAAGTCGGTCAGGACATCTACTTTGTGCATGACACAAGTAATTGTTCCAACAATTGTTTCCAGGCAGATTATTTCACTTATAATTCACTGTATCACAATTCCAGTGGGTCAGAAGTTTACTTACACTAAGTTGAATGTGCCTTTAAACAGCTTGGAAAATTCCAGAAAATTATGTCATGGCTTTAGAAGCTTCTGAAAGGCTAATTGACATAATAGGCTAATTGGTAGGCTAATTGGAGGTCTCCCTGTGGATGTATTTCAAGGCCTACCTTCAAACTCAGTGCCTCTTTGCTTGACATCATGGGAAAATCAAAAGAAATCAGCCAAAATCTCAGAAAAAAATTGTAGACATCCGCAACTCTGGTTCATCCTTGGGAGCAATTTCCAAACACCTGAAGGTACCACATTCATCTGTACAAACAATAGTACGCAAGTATAAACACCATGGGACCATGCAGTCGTCATTACCGCTCAGGAAGGAGACGCGTTCTATCTCCTAGAGATGAACGTACTTTGGTGCGAAAAGTGCAAATCAATCCCAGAACCACAGCAAAGGACCTTGTGAAGATGCTGGAGGAAACAGGTACAAAAGTATCTATATCCACAGTAAAACGAGTCCTATATCGACATAACCTGAAAGGCCACTCAGCAAGGAAGAATCCACTGCTCCAAAACCGCCATAAAAAAGCCAGACTACGGTTTGCAACTGCACATGGGGAAAAAGATCGTACTTTTTGTAGAAATGTCCTCTGGTCTGATGAAACAAAAATAAAACGGTTTGGTCATAATGACAATCTGGAGGAAAAAGGGGGAGGTTTGCAAGCCGAAGCCGAAGAACACCATCCCAACCGTGAAGCACGGGTGGCAGCATCATGTTGTGGGGGTGCTTTTCTACAGGAGGGACTGGTGCACTTCACAAAATAGATGGCGTCATGAGAAAGGAAAATTATGTTTGTAATTTTAAGAAGAAACATCTCAAGACATCCGTCAGGAAGTTAAAGCTTGGTCGCAAATGGGTCTTCCAAATGGACATTGACCCCAAGCATACTTCCATAATTGTGGCGAAATGGCTTAAGGACAACAAAGTCACAGTATTGGAGTGGCCATCACAAAGCCTTGACCTCAATCCTATAGACAATTTGTGGGCAGAACTGAAAAAGTGTGTGCGAGCAAGGAGGCCTACAAACCTGACTCAGTTACACCAGCTCTGTCAGGAGGAATGGTCCAAAATTAATGTGGGAAGCTTGTGGAAGGCTATCTGAAACGTTTGACCCAAGTTAAACAATTCAAAGGCAATGCTACCAAATACTAATTGAGTGTATGTAAACTTCTGACCCACTGGGAATGTGATGGAAGAAATAAAAATTGAAATAAATAATTCTCTCTACTTTTATTCTGACATTTCACATTCTTAAAATAAAGTTGTGATCCTAACTGACAGGGAATTATTACTATGATTAAATGTCAGGAATTGTGAAAAACTGAGTTTAAATGTATTTGGCTAAGGTGCATGTAAACTTCCGACTACAACTGTAAGTATTCAGACCCTTTACTCATCTTGGGTATGACGCTACAATCTTGACACACCTGTATTTGGGAAGTTTCTATCATTCTTCTCTGCAGATCTTCTCAAGCTCTGTCAAGTTGGATGGGGAGCGTCACTGCACAGCTATTTTCAGGTCTCTCCAGAGATTTTCGATCGGGTCCAAGTCCGGTCTCTGGCTGGGCCACTCAAGGACATTCAGAGACTTGTCCCAAAGCCACTCCTGCATTGTCTTGGTGGTGTGCTTAGGGTCGTTGTCCTGTTGGAAGGTGAACCTTCGCCCCAGTCTGAGGTCCTGAGTGCTCGGGAGCAGGTTTTCATCAAGGATCTCTCTGTACTTTTCTCCATTCATCTTTCCCTCGATCCTGACTAGTCTCTCAGTCCCCGCCGCTGAAAAACAGCATGATGCTACCACCACCATGCTTAACCATAGGGATGGTGTTAGGTTTCCTCCAGACGTGATGGCCAAAGAGTTCAATCTTGGTTTCATCAGACACGATCATTTTAATCTTATTTCTCATGGTCTGAGAGTCTTTAGGTGCCTTTTAGCAAAATTCAAGCGGGCTGTCGTGTGCCTTTTACTGAGGAGTGGCTTCCGTCTGGCAACTCAACCATAAAGGCCTGATTGGTGGAGTGCTGCGGAGATGGTTGTCCTTCTGGAAGGTTCTCCCATCTCCACAGAGGAACTCTAGAGCTCTGTCAGAGTGACCATCGGGTTCTTGGTCACCTCTCTGACCAAGGCCCTACCCCAACGATTGCTCTGGCTGGCCCGACCAGCTCTAGGAAGAGTCTTGGTGGTTCCAAACTTCTTTCCCTTTAGGAATGATGGAGTCCTCTGTGTTTTTGGGGACCTTCAGTGCTGCAGAAATGTTTTGGTAACCTTCCTCAGATCTGTGCCTCGACACAATCCTGTCTCGGACATCTACAGACAATTCCTTTGACTTCATGGCTTGGTTTTTGCTCTGACATACACTGTCAACTGTGGGACCTTGTAGAGACAAGTGTGTGCCTTTCCAAATCATGTCCAATCAATTGAATTTACCACAGGTGGACTACAATCAAGTTGTAGAAACATCTCAAGGATGATCATTGGAAACAGGAGACACCTGAGCTCAATGTTGAGTCTCATAGCAAAGGGACTGAATACTTATGTAAATATGGTATTTCAGTTGTTTAAAAAAAATAAATTTGCGAACATTTTCTAAAAACCCGTTTTCGCTTTATCATTATGGGGTATTGTGTGTAGATTGATGAGAGAAAAAACGATTTAATACATTTTAGAATAAGGCTGTAACATAACAAAATGTGGAAAAGGGGAAGGAGTCTGAATACTTTCCGAATGCACTGTATGTTATATTATGGAAAGTACAAAGCTCCGGTGTACAGGATATTACGCACTATGCCATCCAGACCTATATAATTGAGGCCATCAGCTGACCATTTTCCTCACAACGACAGCCCCTCTAGTGAATGAAGATGGTTATGATGCTTTTTTACCATTCACCATAATAGAGCAAAATTGTCAGCATTGTAAGACCTACTTTACATATTACACACACAACTCACATTTAAATTACCTTTACAATACACATTGACATTATACAATTCATAGGACACAGGGTGTTAGAATAGATGTATTGTGTTGTTGAAGACATATAGACCAAATTGGTGTGAAGGGTCTCAGTGTGAGCCTGATTGGGTCTGTCATGTCCAGGCCTGCCCTGTGATTGGTTGTCAGGTCCAGGCCTGCCCTGACAGGGCTGTAAAACAGGGAAGCCAGCGGGGGTTCTTCAGGGGGGGTTGGTGCTTAGAGCCCCCCTCACAGAAGGCACTGACAGCAGGGCTGCTCGCTCTCTCAGCTCTCTGGACAGAGCAAGAGCAACAGGTTCCTCCTTTGCACCTGTCTTTCTGTTCTCTCTGGATGGATCTTGGCTAGCAGCATACAGGCCCGACAGAGCTAACGTCTCTGATTTAATTCAATTTAATGTTATTGGTTCCCTTTGGGCTTAGGCAAATTAGTATTAACGGCAGTCCTGACAAAAAGCCTCTTGAGAGATATGTGTGGTGTGTGGTAACAGAACCCCCCTGAGTTGTTTTCAACTCTCATCCTCTCTGATGTCTCCTTCCCGATAGATAGCTTACCTGTAGACTAAAGGCTTGCATCTCATGCATACTGGAGTTCAATCAAATGATTGCATGGCAGGTGCCATAGCGAAGGGCTCAAAGAGCTCCGTCTCAATGAGTGTTCTTTTGATAGTGACCGGTGTGAGCTGGATAGATTTCTAAAGCCCCACCTGTAGGCAAACTAGTGCATATTTCCTTATTACACTAATGTTATATTTATCTAGGCAAGTCAGTTAAGAACAAATTATTATTTACAATGACGGCCTACCGGGGAACAGTGGGTTAACTGCCTTGTTCAAAGCAACATATTTTGACCGTGTCAGCTCAGGGATTCAATCCAGCAACCTTTCGGTTAGTGGCCCAACACTCTAACCACCTAGGCTACCTGTCACCCTAACTATTTTCCTGTGCTACTACTTTTGTTGCCAAACTTTCTCCCAAGTAAATTTTAAAATAAGTGCTATTTTACATGTTGCTAATCATCTGACCATAATCTTTGTTGAGCTATTCCTCCATTATTTGTTGTGATATTGTCAAGAAAATATGAATATGGCATCATTATTTGCCATCATTCGACAGATGTAAAAATGTGTCACAGCACCTTTCATTTTTCTCCTGCGGTTTCCCCAAGCTGAAGTTGACCGGAATTGATCTGCAAGATTGGCAAGAGTGATGTGCCTGTCTCTGATCAACTATTATACGCGCATTCACTATTATGTAAATGTTTACCATTCATTTAGTTTCATTTGTGATGGTCAAGATCACTGAACAGCGCTCACGTAAATGCACTACTGAGATTGAGAAGCTAGCAGTTTTGCACCGCATAGTGAATAAACTATTGTCAATGGATTTCATGTTACTTTTGACAGCTGAATATTGTTTGCCAATGTTTAATGTAAACTAGCTAGCTAACGTTAGTTAGCTAACTAGACACCTTGTTAGTGGCAACAGACAGACAGCCAGACAGACAGACAGACACAGTTGAAGCCATCTGTCTGTAAAATAATTTCTAATTAATGTCCTAATCAACAACTTTGCCCTATTTATCTTTCCAAAGCCAAAAAGTATGGTGACAGCAGCGGATGAGTGAGGAGAGGCTTTCTTCATGTGTAGTAAACCTCTCCTGGAGCTGGCCAAGTAGGTTTTCTTTGTCTTTCACAGTATTTTAAGTGATATACATTATTATTATAAATTACATCTTCGGGTCTCACCAAACCACCTCCATTACAGTTGTAGCTAAGACTTTGAATATGTAATTTTGTCTATGTGAAGCAGGATGGAGAACGGCGTCTTGGGGAATGCTCTGATGAGGGTTCCTGAAGAAGATGAGGAGGAGGAAGAGAAGCCCAAAGACTCCAACATCAAAAGCACAGACAATGATGACGGTAAGCATTCTGAATTGTTAAACCACACAAGTAGTTGGCGCTTGCCTAATTATACAATTTGGCCTAGTGGTTGTGCTGATCTCTCTGATAATGAAGCTAATGCTGTAGATCCTAATGCTGTAGATCCTTCAAACAGTTTTAGAAACTTCAGAGTGTTTTCTATCCAATACTACTAATAATATGCATATATTAGCATCTGGTACAGAGTAGCAGGCAGTGTACTCTGGGCACCTTATTCATCCAAGCTACTCAATACTGCCCCCCTGTCACCAAGAAGTTAACCCACTGTTCCTAGGCCGTCATTAAAAATAAGAATTTGTTCTTAACTGACTTGCCTAGTTAAATAAAGGTAAAATAAAAAAATAAAAAATAAATTGTGTGTATTCGGTTTTGTTGTGGATTATGTCAGATATTCAGTTTTGTTGTGGAATTGTGAGATATTACCTGTTAGATACTGCTGCACTGTCGTATCTAGAAGCATAAGCATTTCGCTACACTCACAGTAACATCTGCTAACCATGTGTATGTGACCAATAACATTTTATTTTATTTGATCTGGCAGAGGTACTCCACCTCAATAACTCCATATGGCAAATCGCTTGGCACACGCATACTCAGGCCGACTGACTCTTGTTCAGGCAAATTAGAAATAAGTGCACTCAGGCTATCCAGAAGGCCATAGTTAATTACTTTAAGGAGAAGTTCTCTCTATGGGTATAACCCCAAGAAGTTCTGGAAGACCTGGAGAATAAACCCTCCTCCTCACAGCTGCCCATGTCCCTTAATGTTGATGATGTGGTTGTTACTGACAAGGAGCACATGGCTGAACTTTTTAATCACCACTTCATTAAGTCAGGATTCCTATTTGACTCTGCCGTCCAACATTCCGTCCAACATTTCATCATCTCCCACCCCTTCTAATGCGTCTATCCCCAATGCTCCTCCCTCTTTTCCACTGCACTGCTACAAAGTTTCTCTCTACAGGCGGTCACTGAGTCCAAGGAGCTCCTTAAACTTGACCCCCAAAAAACATCTGGGTCAGATGGTTTAGACCCTTTCTTCTTTAAGGTTGCAGCCCCTATCATCGCCAATCCTATCTCTGACCTTTGTAACCTGTCTCTCCTCTCTGAGGCGGTTCCCATTGCTTGGAAGGCAGCCACGGTGCGTCCTTTATTTAAAGGGGGAGATCAAGCTGATCATAACTGTTATAGGCCCATTTATATTTTGGCCTGTTTATCAAAAGTTTTTGAAAAACTTGTCAATAATCAACTGACTGACTTTCTTGATGTCTATAGTATTCTCTCTGGTATGTAATCTGGTTTCCGCTCAGGTTATGGATGTGTCACTGCAACCTTAAAGGTCCTCAATGATGTCACTATTGCACTTGACTCTAAGCAATGTTATGCTGCTATTTTTATTGACTTGTCCAAAGCTTTTGATACGGTAGACCATTCCATTCTTGTGGGCCGGCTAAGGAGTATTGGTGTCTCCGAGGAGTCTTTGGCCCGGTTTGCTAACTACCTCTCTCAAAGAGTGCAGTATATAAAGTCAGAACATCTGCTGTCGCAGCCACTGCCTGTCACCAAGGGAGCACCCCAAGGTTCGATCCTAGGCCCCACTCTCTTCAAAAATGTCATTATCAACATGCTCAAGCAGTAGGAAGCTCTCTCATCCATTATATGCACAAGATACAGTCTTATACTCATCTAGCCCCTCCCCAGATTTCATGTTAAACGCTCTACAACAAAGCTTTCTCTGCCCTTAACCTTGTTCTGAACACTTCCAAATCAAAGTTAATGTGGTTTGGTAGGAAGAAAAGACTTGATTTCCTCTATTGTAATCGCTCCTCTTTCATCCCAGCTGCCAAACTAACCTTGATTCAGATGACCATCCTACCCATGTTAGATTACAGAGATGTAATTTATAGATCGTCAGGAGAGGGTGCTCTCGAGCGGCTAGATGTTCTTTACCATTCGGTCATCAGATTTGCCACCAATGCTCCTTATAGGACACATCATTGCACTCTATACTACTCTGTAAATTGGTCATCTCTGCTTATTTATAAAACCCTTTTAGGCCTCACTCCCCCCTATCTGAGATACCTACTGCAGCCTTCATCCTCCACATACAACACCCATTCTGCCAGTCACATTCTGTTAAAAGTCCCCAATGCGCACACATCCCTGGGTTGCTCCTCTTTTCAGTTTGCTGCAAGCTAGCGATTGGAACGAGCTGCAACAAACACTCAAACTGGACAGTTTTTATCTCCATCTCTTCATTCAAAGACTCAATCGTGGACACTCTTACTGACAGTTGTGGTTGCTTCGCGTGATGTATTGTTGTATCTACCTTCTTGCCCTTTGTGCTGTTGTCTGTGCCCAATAATGTTCGTACCATGTTTTGTGCTGCTACCATGTTGTGCTGCTTCCATGTTGTGTTGCTATCATGATGTTGTCATGTGGTGTTGCTACCATGCTATGTTGTTGTCTTAGGTCTCTCTTTATGTAGTGGTGTGGTGTCTCTCTTGTCGTGATGTGCTTTGTCCTATATTTTTACAAAATTTTGAATCCCTGCAGGTGGGCTTGTATTGTTCATTTTTTTCATAAAAATGTGTTAGTAAAACACGTTTTTAAATACTTTATAGTGCAAGTGATGTGTGGTTATGGAAACTTATATCAGACTGAAATGTAAAAAAAAAAAAAGAAAAGAAAAAAAAAGATTGGGACTGGATCAAAAACAAGCTCGGCTTAATGACAGCACTGCGCATGGTCATGGCTGTGTGTAAATGTATGCACACTCACAAGCAAATGTTCTTATTGACAAATGTCACACTTTGCATGGAAATTATTGATAAATGAGGCCCCTGAAGCTTTGAAGCATGAGGCTAAACTTCTCAACTGTTTTGGTCCTGTAGGTACCAGTTGTAGCAGCTTTTTTATTTATTTGTATATTTCCCCTTTATTTAAACAGGTAGGCTAGTTGAGAACAAGTTCTCATTTGCAACTGCGACCTGGCCAAGATAAAGCAAAGCAATTCGACACATACAACAACACAGAGTTACACATGGAATAAACAAAACATAGTCAATAATACAGTCGGACAGAAGGAAGCAAAACGTCTATATACAGTGAGTGCAAATGAGGTAAGATAAGGGAGTTAAGGCCATAAATAGGCCATGGTGGCAAAGTAATTACAATATAGCAATTAAACACTGGAATGGTAGATGTGCAGAAGATGAATGTGCAAGTAGAGATACTGGGGTGCAAAAGAGCAAGATAAATAAATAAATACAGCATGGGGATGAGGTAGGTAGATCGATGGGCTGTTTACAGATGGGCTATGTACAGGTGACAGTGATCTCTGAGCTGCTCTGACAGCTGATGCTTAAAGCTAGTGAGGGAAATATGAGTCTCCAGCTTCAGAGATTTGTGCAGTTTGTTCCAGTCATTGTCAGCAGAGAACTGGAAGGAAAGATGACCAAAGGAGGAATTGGCTTTGGGGGTGACCAGTGACATATACCTGCTGGAGCGCGTGCTACGAGTGGGTGCTGCTATGGTGACCAGTGAGCTGTGATAAGGCGGGGCTTTACCTAGCAGAGACTTGTAGATAACCTGTAGCCAGTGGGTTTGGCGACGAGTATGAAGCGAGGGCCAACCAACGAGAGCGTACAAGTTGCAATGGTGGCTAGTGTATGGGGCTTTGGTGACAAAACGGATGGCACAGTGATAGACTGCATCCAGTTTGTTGAGTAGAGTGTTGGAGGCTATTTTATAGATGAAGGAGAGTTTACAGTCTAACCAGACACCTAGGTATTTGTAGTTGTCCACGTATTCTAAGGCAGAGCTTGAAGCACACCCGTGTGTGTGTGAGAGCAATGTGTGTGTGAGAGCAAAGTCTCATCGTGCTCATCTCAATTGCCATGTTAGAGTGGGTCACTTTTGTCAAGTCGTTGACCATCGTCTTTCAAAATGTGTTGCATTCTGGGGGAAAAAATTGTCTGACTTGTGCCCAAGTGAACTGCAAGTTTCTGCAGTTATGGTTCAACTTCATCCTGCTACCATGGCCTGCATTGTGGGAGGCTCTATTGTCAACCAATCATTAGGGTGTTTTTGTTTGACCCAAATGAATGTGACCAAAGACATGATTGAAACCAATTTGCTGCAATTTATGTATATAGTAGATAGATACAAATAAATATTTGAGTCTCTATCACTAATTGATTGTACAATATACACAATTGTTTATTTCAGTTTGTTAGTGTGTGATTATGGGGGAACGATACATGTTTATTTCAACATTATGAAGAAAACCTTTTATAAACAATGGCAACACTGCCACGTTGATCTAAGCCTTGCTGTTGGAAAACCATATTAGTGACCAACTTTTGGCTATTGCAGATGCAACTCCCTTGACCTCACTCCTCGGCTTTCTGTCTACAGTCGGTTACTTTAGCCTTACCATTTAAACATGCCCAATATCTACGGTCCTGCTGGTTGAAAGTCAATCTAATTTTTTTTTAAACATTTATCTCGGCAAGTCAGTTAAGAACAAATTCTTATTGACAATGATGGCCTGACAAAAGGCCTCCTGCGGGGACGGGGGCTGGGATAAAAAATATATATATATATATATATAAATATAGGACAAAACACACATCACGACAAGAGAGACAACAAAACACTACATAAAGAGAGACCTAAGACAACAGCATAGCGAGGCAGCAACACATGACAACACAGCATGGTAGCAACACAACATAAAAACATGGTAGCAGCACAAAACATGGTACAAACATTACTGGGCACAGACAACAACACAAAGGTCTAGAAGGTAGACAACAATACCTCACGCAAAGCCACAACTGTCAGTAAGAGTGTCCATGATATTCTTTGAATGAAGAGATTAAGAATGTGACCTGCCAGACTCAGAAGATTGAATATCCTCTTTGAAAAAAAGCATGAACCCCCCCCATTCGAATTCTGCCCCCCAAAAATATAATTCATGATGGTTTTATTTGATTTTATTTTTTTTCGGAGTCAAATATAATAGTTTCAGTATAGTTGTAGGTTTCTTAAAACAGGTTTCTTAATTTTATTTCAGTTTACTAAATTGTTTATTCATGATTAGATTTTGTTTGTTTCAGTTTACTATAATAACCTTGAACCGTTGGATAGATGTTTACAAAACCGACTTAACAGTTTGAGAGCCTGAGTTTGTGTTTTATTGAAGGAAAGAGTGTAAGGAGGACCAGCTGCTGGGAGCCGAGATGCACTACGAGCTGGGTCTCACCCCCTGCTCTGACTGCCAGTACAGCCAGGCCATCAAACACCTCAACTCCGCCAGGGTCATTAAGAGCAAACTAGCAGAGGAGGTGAATGTGATGAGTGATTCTCATTATGAATGAAAAGGAATTGTTTAGATGGTTTAATTCTTGGAAAATTGTAGTTTCTTCCTTGTAACAAACACTCTTTCATTGTTTGTCTCCCAACCAAGCATCAGGGGGTGTTAAAAGCAGAGGGGCCCGATGCAGATGTTGATGAGAGGAAGGAAACGGTGGAGCTGAAGGATCAACCGACAGAGATCCAGGAGAAGGTGGAAGACGCCACAGTGGGACAGAAGATGGCTGCCTCTGCTGCAGCAGAGGCTGTGATGCAGGATACACCGGTGAGGGATCTAACCAGATTGATTAACCTAGTTCTAGCCCCCTTACCTTTTTAGGCTCTCTTAATTAGGTTTGAGCTTATGCAATACGGCTAGCATGAAGTTTGATTTCACTTTTCATTGGTTGTTTATTCAGGCAGGTGGTTCAGCGTTTCCAGCTCCGAGTGGAAGTTCTCAAAACGGTGGGACGTTTGCACCTATGGTAAGCCTAAAATGTGGGATTTTAGGCAGGTTTATTGGTTGGTTTGTGTTTTAAAACAACATATTCTATGACTATGCGTCCTACCCCCTCACTCAGATTCAAGTCAGGTCCACCTACAGAAACGGCCCCTCAGTCTCCGACATCTCACACCTGGTCTGAAAAAAAGGTCAGTGACGTGAACATATCTGCTCCCAGATAACACCTCTAGTCCTCCTCCTAGCATCCACACACACACACACACCTATTCGTACCGTTTAACAGCGGAAACCAGAAGACAGCTTAGTAAAGGAGTGACTTTAAAAAGGCGAAACAGGAGACTCATGTTAACAAAATGGAGGTTGAAAGGTATATATTGATTGTATTTTCCACTGCACAGGTAGTGACAGTAAATACCATGGAATACCTACATGTACTACTACTAGACCAATTTTAAATGCACTAAATAGACCACCACATTCAATAGCATGTGCCTCTTTGTGATTGCAATGGCAAAGTCATTGTCAGTGAATTCAGTGTTGTGATTATTTTCTCATGCTTCCTCCCTGCAGCCAGTGAAGCCCTGGTGACTGCCTGATCACATCCTTCTAATGCAGATCAAGTTGTAAATATGTCATGTTCCTATGGTGTACCTGGTTGTGCTTTGTTTTTCATATTTGTAATATTTAGTATTAATAAAGAGTACCTAATTGATCAATGAATCATCTCTGTTTGAATTGTAAAGTAACTAAAATGGGAATTTGGTAGGAAGACATCTACCTCTTGAAACAGTTTAAACGAATGCCTCAGTTCCTCCTCGCAGTGATCAGTGGTGTACTGTGAACACATTGAATTTTGTATGCCTGTGGAATAGATGTATGGCTATGAATTACATGCATATTCTCTTGGCACTCAGCATTAAGGAGACAGATTGTAGGTAAGGTCCCGCAATAAGACTTAGCGTCCTGTCCAGGGGGGTGTATTTGTACATCGAGCTGCCTCACGCTACAGAAGCAGGAGAAAGGCTCCTGCTCATATGAGCCGTTCCGATTCGCACAAGCCAAGGTTACTTACTTACTATGGGAATAGATATCCTTGCTCTTGCTCGGTGAGAAACACTTTGCTGAGAGGGAACAGAGGCGGATCATGTAGGGAAAAATCAGTGTTACAGCGTAATGTGACATTTAAAAGGCAACGTTCTCTCATTGGCAGACTGCATTCACGGTAAATGCTGAATGACAGCTCAATCAGAAAAACTACCTTTTACATTTCTAGTGTGCCATCGGTAACGCTGCTGCGACAGTGAATAGAGCACTTCATCTGTTTTAGTGGTAATCGCAGTCTGCATCGTTTGTTCCATTTTCCAGATTTGATTTATGGGACAGGTGAGAAACTGGGAAAGATAGGAGTGTCACAGGCATCGGGTCAGATTTGACCCCTGGAAGGTTAAGCAACATGGTTAACACTGTATTGAAGAAAGGGTTAGTATATCTATGGGTGGCTGGATCCATGTGATGCGATTGACCATTAACGCAATCCAGCAACTTGTTCATAGAAACAACAATCGGAACACATAACACCAAGCAAGGCCGGATTCGTATTGAAACATCTCACCGTGTCAGGAACCAATTTTATTAATATCATTAATGTCGTCAGTGTCACTGAGATGAGTTAGTCTGTTTAAAGCAGAATCGGATGTGCATTGCCCTTTTCTTGACGAACACTCAGTTCCACAAAGCGAGGAGGAAGGGAAGGGGGGAGGAGGTGCAGTGAAGGAGGCAACGCAGGGAAAAAGACCTCCGCATGGGGAAGCTGAAACTTCCCCCTCCACTAGGATGTGATTGGTTGTAGCTTGTGCAAGATCAAGTCGAAACAGGTGTTCTGAAAACGAAGACAAGAGGGGTGTGTGTGTGTGTGTGTGTGTGTCGGGTTTGTTTCGTAAAGCCACTTCGTCAGGTTTTGATGCAATCGCCGACGTCATCGTCGTCCGAGGTCTGGCTGCTGCTGCTGGTTTCAGACTCTGAACCCTCGTCATCTTCTAGGTGAGCCTCAGCCACACACCTCCAGGGGGTGAAGTGGAGGGTGACGCCTCGTGCGCCCCGGGGGAGGACCCCGTTTCTCTTCAGCTGGGAAGAACAAGAACCACCTGAGTCAAAACAAGAACCTAGACACTAACCTGGTTCTCATGCTATGTGCTTCAGACAACTCTTCCATACGACATGGGAGTGTTGGCTACAACACATACACAGGAGCCTTTTTTACACCTTGCGCTAACATGTGGTTTTCACTATCTGATCAAGTTCTGTTATGTTTACACATGGCTTTAAAATGTGTCTTATCGGTCCACTGTGACCAGATTTCCTGGTCACTCCATGTATAAAAAGTATTTGAGAGATTGTTTCAAAATAATATTTTATAAATCATAAAATTAGACAATTATTTATGCCTTGACTCTGTCTTGTCAATCATTTGACTGGGCGCTATAATGATGATTTAAATGGTTTCACCATCTAGATCTTTTTACACTTGTAAGATATCCAGATACATTCCGTGCCTGACTACCTCTGGAGGGTAGTCAGAAAGATCTGATTACAATCAGTTCACAATGTCTTTTGATTGGCTACTCTACACCCATCTACACAATCAGAATATGGACAAAATCAGGACAAAGGACGCATGTTAGCGCCAGGTATAAACGGGAATTGGGTTACCTAAACACCCCGTTTTCATTCTGTACAACCACATGCCACTTCCTATGAAGTTGATAACAGAAGGTCATAGAAGATGCACATAACATATTGATGATAATGTAAGACTGCCACAAACTCGTACCTGTTCAGTTTTAGTCTGGAACTCTCTGAGCTCATCCTCTGTCAGGGGCAGGAAGCTGTCATCATTTTCTGGGTATTCCTGCCAGCCCATGGCTTTCAGTAATCTACAATAAAACAGCAAACACTGCTTAGCAGACTAATGGGGTGTGTGTGTGTGTGTGTGTGTGTGTCAGTCCTACCTGTGTTCTGCCTCTAGGGAGCTAGACAGGTGATCAGTGTCTGAATTGCTGAGAGAGAGGGAGTGAGACAGGCCATTCTCATGGCAGACTCCCTGGCGGTAGGCTTTGGGCTCTGGGGTGCTGCTCTCGCCCTGAGGAGTCATTCACACCAAATAAAAGACACCTTAATAAAAACAGGTCACTTCGGCTTACATATGAACTGAACCATGTAACATTCCGAGCCTCTGATTCATTTTCCTCAGTCAGCCTGTGAATTTACCTTCACTTGGATTTTTAAAGTTTTGGGCCTTTCTGTCCCACTTGGACATTTTTTAGGGGCGTTATGTACCTGTCCAGGAGTTCCAGGGCTGCTGCTGGAGGTCAGGTCTCCGGTGCACTCGTCCTTCAGCGTCCGCAGGAAATCACTCTTCCGGTCTGGTCCGCGCCGCATCAGCTTTAGCCGCGACGATGGGCCAATGTCCATGGGAGGAGTCGTACTGTAGGGATGCTGCTATCCAACACAGATGTAGAGAGAGAAGAGAATGCTTAGCCCTTGCTTCTAACAGTTATGTGAACTTTTTCTCCCTTTCAGTCTCCAGGACTGGATTTGTATGGCCTGCTACAGTGCATTCAGAAAGTATTCAGACCCCAGAACAATCCAAAGTGTATTTTTGATACCGTCGCAAAGCTAATTAAAAAGCAGCATTCCCCAAGAGAGGATGGCTTTCAAATTCTTTGACGAAATGATCATGATCATTGGAAAGCAAATTACTCCTCTTCAAATCTGCATTTTTCTCCAAAGCTCAGTTGTTCTGAATCTGCACAACACTACCAGGACCTAGGATTGGAGACACTCAAGGTTTTTTAATCCTACATTTCGACACATTCATGAAAATAATGATGGCCTCTAAAACTTCAAGCTGCATACTGGACCCTATTCCAACTAAACTACTGAAAGAGCTGCTTCCTGTGCTTGGCCCTGCTAGGTTGAACATAATAAAAGGCTCCCTATCCACCAGATGTGTACCAAACTCACTAAAAGTGCCAGTAATAAAGCCTCTCTTGAAAAAAACAAGCCTTGACCCAGAAAACATAAAAAACGATCGGCTTATACCGAATCTCCCATTCCTCTCCAAAAAAATTGAAAAAGCTGTTGCGCAGCAACTCACTGCCTTCCTGAAGAAAAACAATGTATACAAAACGCTTCAGTATGGTTTTAGACCCCATAGCACTGAGACTGCACTCGTGAAGGTGGTAAATTACCTTTTAATGGCGTCAGACCAAGGCTCTGCATCTGTCCTCGTGCTCCTAGACTAGAGGTCGACCGATTAATCGGAATGGCCGATTAATTAGGGCCGGTTTCAAGTTTTCATAACAACAATCTGTATTTTTGGGCGGCGATTTGACGATTTTTTAAAATTATTTTTTTATACCTTTATTTAACGAGGCAAGTCAGTTAAGAACACATTCTTATTTTCAATGACGGCCTAGGAACAGTGGGTTAACTGCCTCGTTCAGGGGCAGGACAGATTTTCACCTTGTCAGCTTGGGGGATCCAGCCCGGCCAAACTGAGCAATCAGGGGAAAAGGGCCTTGGTCAGGGAGGCGACCAAGAACCCGATGGTCACTCTGACAAAGCTCCAGAGTTCTTCTGTGGAGATGGGAGAAACTTCCAGAAGGACAACCATCTCTGCAGCATTCCACCAATCAGGTCTTTATGGTAGAGTGGCCTGACGGCCACCACACCTCAGTAAAAGGCACATTACAGCCCGCTTGGAGTTCACCAAAAGGACTCTCAGAACACATGAAACAAGATTCGCTGGTCTGATGAAACCAAGATTGAACTCTTTGGCCTGGATGCCAAGTGTCACTTGTGGAGGAAACCTGGCACCATACCTACGGTGAAGCATGGTGGCAGCATCATGCTTTGGGGGATGGTTTTCAGCAGCAGGGACTGGGAGACTAGTCAGGATCGAGGGAAAGGTGAACGGAGAAATCCTTAATGAAAACCTGCTCCAGAGCGCTCAGGACCTCAGACTGGAGTGGAGGTTCACCTTCCAACAGGACAACGACCCTAAGCACACCGCCAAGACAATGCCGGATGCTTTGAATGTTCTTAAGTGGCCCAGCCAGAGTCCGGAATTGAAACTGATTGAACATCTCTGGAGAGACCTGAAAATAGCTGTGCAGATACGCTCCCCATCCAATCTGACAGAGCTTGAGAGGATCTGCAGAGAAGAATGGGAGAAACTCCCCAAATACAGATGGGGCAAGATTGTAGAATCATACCAAAGAAGACTCAAGGCTGTAATCGCTGCCAAAGGTGCTTCAACAAAGTACTGAGTAAAGGTTCTGAATACTTATGTAAATTCATATTTACTTTCTTTATTTTTAATACACTTGCAAAAAATTCATAAAACCTGTTTTACTTTGTCATTATGGTGTATTGTGTGTAGATTGATGACGGGAAAAAACTATTTAATGCATTTTATAATAAGGCTGTAACGTAACAAAATGTCAAGGAGTCTGAATACTTTCTGAATGTACTGTTCATGTAAAGTGGGTGATCAATTAGCTTAATTTCTCAGATCAAATAAGATGTCAACAAAATAATGTTACAGGAATGCTAATTTAATCAATTTCAGAATAAGGCTGTAACGTAAAACAAAATGTGGAAAAAGTACTTTCCGAATCCACTCTGAACCCTTTCATGCGTGTTAGGTGTCTGCAGAGCTGCCCTCACCTCTTTGGGGGTGTTGTGGCTTTGTAGCTGGGTGGCAGAGGCATAGGGTTTGGCTGCAGACACAGGACTGGTGAAGACAGAGTCTCGTCCTGACAAGTGGAGGCCAGGCTTAATGGAGTCCCTCCCACTCGGCTTCCACTGGTGGGGTTTGGTGGTCACCAGGGCAGGCTTGGGCACCAGGTTCTTGTAGACAGAGTGGGTGGAACTGGCAATGGTGGGCAGGGTTTTACTGCTGTTGATGGGTGGGGCTCCGGAGCTGGCAAAGCTGGCAGAGAACGCAGTGCATCCTGGGTCCTCTTTGGAAACCTTCTTGATCACCAGCATCTTAGACACCATCTGCTTTCCACTAGGAGGGTTCTCTGGAGATAAGGGAAGCAACAACTTGTTAGAGGGTAACGACATGGAGATAAGGGAGTGGTCTGAACTTTGAAGATGTTACTGATGTCAGCTTTCTAATGTCGAAATCAATCAATTAGTGATTACCCCATACTCCAGCGTGAGGAGCCACTGGCCTCGTCTGGTTTCCAGACTTTCCAGTTGTTTCAGGGTTAAGGGAGGGCTGGGAGAAAAAACATTAAACATGATTTGTTATTATTCATTATATTGAAGTTTGTACATACTGTATATTTGCCATGATGTTTTATGTTTACCTGTACCAATCCAGACATTTTCCCCCCTAGGTCTCAATGTCACTATGCCTATTGGCCCCTTTTTTAACTAACTTTTTTCACTGACTCTGGACTCCACCCACCCACCCACACACTCACACCAACACACACACTGACCACATACAGTGCCTTGCGAAAGTATTCGGCCCCCTTGAACTTTGCGACCTTTTGCCACATTTCAGGCTTCAAACATAAAGATATAAAACTGTATTTTTTTGTGAAGAATCAACAACAAGTGGGACACAATCATGAAGTGGAACGACATTTAAGATCTGTGGAGGGAGCTGAAGGTTCGAGTTGCCAAACGTCAGCCTCGAAACCTTAATGACGTGGAGAAGATCTGCAAAGAGGTGTGGGACAAAATCCCTCCTGAGATGTGTGCAAACTACGAGAAACGTATGACCTCTGTGATTGCCAACAAGGGTTTTGCCACCAAGTACTAAGTCATATTTTGCAGAGGGGTCAAATACTTATTTCCCTCATTAAAATGCAAATAAATGTATAACATTTTTGACATGCGTTTTCCTGGATTTTTGTTGTTGTTATTCTGGCTTTCACTGTTCAAATAAACCTACCATTAAAATTATAGACTGACCATTTCTTTGTCAGTGGGCAAACGTACAAAATCAGCAGGGGATCAAATATTTGTATCCCTCACTGTATTTACTCCTGAATTTATTTAGGCGTGCCATAACAAATGGCTTGAATACTTATTGACTCAAGTAATTTCAGCTTTTCATTTTTTACAAATTTTTAAAAGTGTCTAAAAACAGAATTGCACTTTGACATTATAGAGTATTGTGTGTAGGCCAGTGTCACAAAATCTCATTTGAATATATTTTAAAATCAGGCTGTAACATAACAAAATGTGGAAAAAGTTAAGGGGTGTGAAAACTTTCTGAAGACACTCTATGCTGCAGCTACCGTGCATTTGGAAACTATTCAGACCCCTTGACTTTTCCCACATTTTGTTAAGTTACAGCTTTATAAAATTGGATAAAAAAATATTTTAAAAAAGCCTCAATCTACACACAATAACCCAGAACGCCAAAGCGAAAACAGGTTTGTAGAAATGTTTGCAAATGTATAAAAAAATGAATAAATTGGAAAAGGTCAAGGGGTCTGAATACACTGCACTGCTCCACATACACTTCTGCTAGAGCTCAGTCTATGAGTTGTTGCCTAGTCCTGTTGCCTAGTCACTTTACCCCTACCTATATGTACATAGCTACCTCGTACCCCTGCACATCTACTTGCCGCACTGGTAGCCTATTTGCGGGTGCTTTTTCAAATCGAGATTCTCCTGTGAGTGTAATTGACTGCAGTGAGTTAAATTTGCTGCAATGAGTGTAATCTTCTCAATATTAGGAGTTGAGAAATAAAGTTGACATCATTAGAAATATATTATTTTCTTTCATACTGTAGGTATGTAATTCCAAATTAATTTATTCTGTTGTTTCTAGTGATATTCATAAAAACATTGAAATAAAATATATAAAAATGTATATATACAGTACTAGTCAAAGGTTTTGACACACCTACTCATTCCAGCGGTTTTCTTTATTTATTTTTTACTATTTTCTACATTGAAACATAATAGTGAAGACATCTAAACTATGAAATAATACGTATGGAATCATGTAGTAACCAAAAGTGTTGAACAAATCCAAATATATTTCATATTCTTCAAAGTAGCCACCCTTTTGCCCTGATGACAGCTTTGCACACTCTTCGCATTCTCTCAACCAGCTTCATGAGGTAGTCACTTGGAATGCATTTCAATTAACAGGTGTGCCTTGTTAACAGTTAATTTGTGGAATATATTTATTCTTAATGCGTTTGAGCCAATCACTTGTGTTGTGACAAGGTAGGGGTGGTTTACAGAGGATAGTCATATTTGGTAAAATACCAAGTCCATATTATGGCAAGAAAAGCTCAAATAAGCAAAGAGAAACGACAGTCCATCATTACTTTAAGAAATGAAGGTCAGTCAATCCGGAAAATGTCAAGAACTTTGAAAGTTTCTTCAAGTCCAGTCGCAAAAACCATCAAGCGCTATGATGAAACTGGCTCTCATGAGGACCGCCACAGGAAAGGAAGACCCAGAGTTACCTCTGCTGCAGAGGATAAGTTCATTAGAGTTACCAGCCTGAGAAATTGGCAAATAACTGCACCTCAGATCGCAGCCCAAATAAATACTTCAAGTAACAGACATTTCACATATCAACTGTTCAGAGGAGACTGCGTGAATCAGCCCTTCATGGACAAATTGCTGAAAAGAAACCACTACTAAAGGACACCAATAATAAGAAGAGACTTGCTTGGGCCAAGAAACACAAGTAATGGACAGTAGAAATTTGAGATTTTTGGTTCCAACCACCGTGTATTTGTGAGACAGAGTAGGTGAACGGATTATCTCTGCATGTGTGGTTCACACCGTGAAGCATGGAGGATGAGGTGTGATGGTGTTGGGGTGCTTTGCTGGTGACTGTGATTTATTTAGAATTCAAGGCACACTTAACCAGCATGGCTACCACAGCATTCTGCAGTGATACGCCATCCCATCTGGTTTGCGCTTAGTGGGAGTATCGTTTGTTTTTCAACAGGACAATGACCCAACACACCTCCAGGCGGTGTAAGGGCTATTTGACCAAGAAGGAGAGTTACCCAACCTCAACCCAATTGAAATGGTTTGGGATGAGTTAGACCGCAGAGTGAAGGAAAAGCAGCCAAGAAGTGCCCAGCATATGTGGGAACTCCTTCAAGACTGTTGGAAAAGCATTCCAGATGAAGCTGGTTGAGAGAATGACAAGAGTGTGCAAAGCTGTCATCAAGGCGAAGTGTGGCCACTTTGAAGAATATCAAATACATTTAGATTTGTTTAACACTTTTTTGGTACTGTATATATATTTTGGCAGTTGAACACCCCTGCCCTACACATTGCTTGTTTTGCACAACAAAAATATTTTTGAAACCACATAATGCAGAACCATTTCTACTGTTCAAGTTTGCCATTGTTGATTCTGCTTGTGAGGAGATGACCATGCCTGAGTGACACTGATGGAAGAGAGGGAGGGTGCAGCTTCCCATTTGACATAATGGGAAGGCTCCTTTATCATAATATGATTTTACCGTGAAAATATTGTGAAACACTATCATTCAACTATTACTGCAGATATATTATGGGCATTTTTCAAAAATTCTACATGTAGCTCCTGTAATGCCTTTGCTAACTTTGCTTAAAATGATACAGGGTGTTCAGAGGGGTTCGAGAATGAGATTACTACTCACAAAGTCCTCTTCCACAAATTTCAGCTTGTCCTCCCCGCTGCGTTCCTCATTGGGGAACTTGTCCTGGTAGGGGGTCCCGGGGGCGCCCTTGCGGGGATGGAAGTTGCCGTTGCGCTGCCGGTGCCCCCCCTGCCTGTCCCTGTCCCCTCCTCCGGGCCCGGTGCGTTTGGTGTGGCGCCCCTGGTGGTGGTGCCCGTCCTGCACCCCCCTTGGTGCCCCGTGCCATGTGGGAGGAGCCTCCTTCCAGCAGGGCACACCCGCCAGGCCACCATGACCTCCCTTTGCCACCCCAGAGTCCACAGAGTCATGCCTTAGGAGGAGAGAAGGCTGCTGCCACCCATCACCTACAGACCCAGACAGGAACATAGACGGGTTAATACTATGGAACACAAAACATACACTGCTCTTATACGCGAGTTGTCAACATACTAGAGGTGAAAATACGTTTTTGGGGGCGCACAGGGGGTTAGGATCATCAGGGTTACCTGCGGGGGAGTGCAGGGGCCCGTTGTTGAAGAAGCCGTCGGAGGAGTTGTGTCTGCGGCGGCTCACAGCAGCACGGCTGTCCCGGTGGTGATGAGGGTTGCCATGCTTCTCGAGGCTGGCTGCAGGGGACTGGACACAAAAAAAGTCAGTGAAGTAAAATCCATCTGTTCCCAGATAATAACTCTAGTCCTCTAGTATCTCCACACACACACACACTTTCAGGGGTGGGAAACAGGAAGCCATCTCCCACACCAAACTCTACACATCTTATCTGATTTCGTTAGCAGCAGAATATCACACGGACACATAATACACATATCTATGTAATATACAGTAAAGTAGACCTTAAGCAGCTTAGGTTTGGTGTTTATGTAATAACTTGGTGTAGTCCATTAGTCACCACTATCAGATTGATCTTACTGGACTGCCACTGACCAAGGTTGAGGTCTGTGTACACACCACAGACAAGTAATTTGGCTGGTACACCATGAAAGTCACCTTGTATAGGCTACACCCGGTCTACGCCAAGCTCTTGCTTAGAGTACAAAAACACCAATCTCATTTAGCTTACAGAGCTGAATCTCAACCCTGTGTCTAGTAGCTCCAAGAGCAAGACAACACCACACCGAGCTCTCCTGCCTTTCACACTTACACGCACATTTATCTTTCCTTTTCTAGTGCTTTCACTTACCACACTAAGAAAACACATTTCTATCACAGAGCCTGGAAGATAGCCACTCGTTGAGGAACAAATATCTCTGGTACACAGTATTCACTGATTCAATGCCACTTACTTGCGTTTCTCCTGTCTGTTTCCCCTGAGTACACACAGTATCTTTCCTGAACCCTGTGCTGATGGCAGTCAGTCTGCCCACGATCGGCCTGCCCCTGGCTGCACGCCCGCAGGTACACACACACAGGAGCTCACCTTGGCAGGCTGGGGCGTGGAGAAGTTAAGCCAGGCAGGGACAAAGTCATGCTGCGCCATTTAGGTCCAGTGTCTCCAGTCAGTGGATCGAGGCATCAAACCTCATGGCAAAGATCTGACAGAGAAAAATGAATGAGAAATCTTGAACTTTGGGAAAAAAGAAACAACACATTGTTGCATAAAACGTATCATTATTACCCCAGAGTCTTTGGCTCTGAAGTCCTCTCCTCCTCCCAGTCTCTCCCTCCTCTGTGGGCTTATTCTCTCTGGCCCGCTCACAGGCACACCACTGGTCTTAGACTCAGAGTGTGTGATGGGGAGCAGCACCCCACTGCCGAGCCCTCCTCCTCCAGGACAGAACAGCCCCTTTCCCCAGACGCAGACCCTGTCGTCCAGGGTGAAGTGTTGCGAGACGGGTCACAGGGTTCTGAGATGATCTGGAATGGTGATCCAGAGGCCTGGGGTTGATTCAAGGGTTCGTTACCCTGGAGGGGATTTGATGGCTGTGGACTTCCCAAACAATTTTAACACGTGGTTTGAGCTAGGGAAGTTGCGTGTGACAGTTTTTTGGGGAGCGCCGTTACCCCCACCCCCCCACCCCAATTCTTCCTGATCACTCTACTGAAGCAGGTAGGATTCTTTGTCAGGGGCAGAGACACAAAGTCAGCTTGATCTTTGTTGTGAAACTGAAGGTTCTGATTGACGGGCTCAGTAGATTGGAAGGTGAATTGTCCAATGGGAAAGGCAGCTGCAGGTTGTCTGGTGAGATTTGACACTCTGGGGTATTGATCCCGGTCAATGTGAACAGGAAAGTTCCACAATGACATCAGAAGAGGGGTGGAAGGAGGTTCTAGCTCTTCTCCCGCCACTATGAGTGCCAGCTCTTAGACCAAGACTCACCTTTTACAGAGTCATTTTAAGCTCTACCCAAACATATGCAGAAAATAAATTGATTCAGAGAAAGTATTTTTTATTCCAATGGTCACTGAAAACCACAGCTCACCTCATTAAACTGGTGAAAAGGCTGTCCAGGGTTGAAGGGGAAAAAAAGGTGTCTAGTATTAAAGTCACATGACAGTAAAGGCAGAATCCACTGTTACATTTCTGACATCTTCTATCGAGGTCAGTGAAATGTTGATACTGCAGAACAATGCATTATAATGCTGTTTTTCAGTGCATGCTAAAGACAATGGTGCCTAAATGGCTGGTTAGACCTGTTGCTTTCTTCATCCGTCTTATTAGATCTGTATCTGTTAACTGCCGGTAGAATAATCCGTGGTTGTGCGGTTGCAGGAGGAGAGTGCAATAGTTCAGATTTCATAGATGAGTGAGCTTTTAGACGATATAACAGCAATCTCTTACAAGCACAGTGCCCTGTGTCACAACACACCTGGGACTCCTTTGTTGAAATATAAAAATACAATTTCCCATAAACGAGGGAACCTCAAGTGAAAAACACAAATGTCTTCCTTCAAAGCAAAAGAAAGTGTAGGAACATATGGAGAATGTCACAGATAATTTGTCAACGTAATCATTTTGTTGAAGATTCTGAGCTTTTCACAACACAAAAGACAGGTGCTATGCAGTTAATCCAAGTATTTTCAGTCCTCTTGTAGTGTTGCTTTCACATGCACTTCTGCAGACCCAACCTGCAACTTCCGCAGACCCAACCTGCAAAAAGAAAACAGAAATAGCGTAAGTTCAGAAACCGACAACAAATACTTTTGAATCTCAGGCACACCGGTAAGGTTGTAATGCATATGGCCATCGCCTAAGCCTATACGTTTCTGTAGTCATGTTTACTGCACAGTGTACTAGCCCAGACGCTCGGTCTGAACATTAACATGCATCGCTTGCAGTATGGTTTCGGAAGGGTAAGGACCATATCTTTCATATCAGCTAGAAATCATTTTCTAAAAACAAAAAGGTTAATTTGATACACACCTTGATAGGGTTAGTGTTCCCACACTACCATATCTCCATGTTACAGCGCAGAACACCTGTGTGTAAGCATAACTCAGAAAAGTGTAGCTTCGTTGGATGGAGGCACCCATAGCTGTATGGATCTGTGCAAACCTCCTACAGTAAGTATCTTTTTTTATTGAAGGATTCTTTCTCGCTGATGAAAGAGAAGGGCCATATGTTTTGAAAGCCATATCGCAAGTGATGATTATTGACGTTTCTAAATGTTAAAATAGTGTAGGGATTGTAGTTCACGAGGCAGTTGTGGGTGAAGCTAATGGCTGAGAGCTGTTGGGAGAAGGCAGAATTCTGCCTGGAGTTTGATAGCTAAGTTGGTATTGCATGTCAAATTTGATGAAACTTGCTCCCAGAGCATCTTTGATAAACCCACAAACAGAAAGCAAGCATGTTGCAATGGTGCTAAAAAAAACACACACACAATCAAAGCCATGTTATACTCAGATTTCTCCCTTATAGAAATGCAAGCTTTGATCAAATATGTATACCAGTCTAAAAATACTCTAGACCTAAACACTCCTAATCTAAATAAGGCACAGTGAGTAACTGTGTTCTAACCTGCTAGCTAAGTCCTGCGAACCACAGCATGTCATCATGAGTGACCGAGGCTGCAGTACTTCCTGAAGACAAATCAATAAACATCCTGTATAGCACTGTGATATGCTGCCCAGTGGCTTCCATGGTGTATTAAGTGGACCAAGTTATTACTCTAATTGCAAAGTAAAATTGCTTGAGAGCCATTGATGAAGCACTGCCAGCTGTGAAGGACACATTCAGTGATGCACCAATTCACAATCACTGGAGTGACTTTTGACTTGAAGCAATGGAGTGTCTTAATTAACATGTGTCGACAAGATCTAAATTCTTGACAGCGAGTTGACAACTGATTTGGTCCGATTCTGAAAGCAAAAACGTTGATCACTGCTAAATAATTAGCTAGTTAGTTCCCTTGAAACTTTTTGTAACGTTCACCAAGTTGTTAGCGAGCTACAGAAACGTTAGAAGCTGGCAAGTCAACTAGCTAGCTAAATATCTAATGTTAGCTAGCTACATTAGCTTGCACAACTAATACTCAGTCCCGAACTACTGTTAAAGACATACCATATAGTTATGCAACAGAGTAACTTAAATTGTTTATAATATTGCTGTCACATTTCTGCAAATAGAGGTAAACAGACCTTCGTTGAAACAAGACGGTTTCAAAATGGCTACCTTTAGCCCACACGGGGATTCGCATGTTAGCTTGCTATATTTGATATGATGATGCCAAAACATACCTGCAAGATGTTCATCAATAAATATTATACAAAATATATTTAGACGTAATATTCCATCGATGATTAGCATTGAAATACGTTCTTCCTGTTATGTGCCTCTAGATGAAGAGGCGTTCTGGTGTTTGTTTGGGTTTTTGGAGTGCGTTCGCGCAGCTTACGTACGTTCAAGTTCTTGAAAATAATATTGCAGCCTGGCGCGTTGCATGGTGTGTTTCAAACTGAACAGGAGCGTGGAAAAAAGTAAAACAAATAAAAAGGGTGATGCAGCTTAGAAACAAACTAGAGTTACATCGAAATTGTCCGTTTACACTAACTAGTACAAAAACAAAATACTAGCTACATATTTGTGATATTGAACGCTACTCACTAGCTTCCAGGCGCTCTATTAATCAAACCTTGTGGACATCGAACTTTCGCCAGACACTGTGAATCGAGAAAACGACCTTACACACACACCCCTGCTATGGCTAACTTTTAAGTGGACTGTACCGCGTGAAGATCAAGGGTAAAACGGATCATATATATTTCTAAACGTTATAAAATTACATTTGCAAAGGCTTTTGTTTATAACACATCTATTATTTTGGGTAGCTAACGCGTTAGCTAATGCTGAAGAGGTCAAAGCTAACCAACAGCTAACTAACTAAACCAACTTGATTTTGTAAAATATGGCATTACGAAATGCGTATTAACGTATGCCAATCACAATTGAAACTGGCTTTACATTCCTTATGTTCTAAAATGTGCATGCGCCTCTTTTCCTTTTAGATTGAAAATGTTCTCATTTGCATTGAAAAGGCACTTCAATCCCTGTGTGGTAAGAATACACATTACATCAGTTATGTGACGCCATAATATTGGTCTATCTTTTGTCCATTTGATCTGGAACAAATAGCCAAAAACATCTGGGTTCTCTGTACCAGGATAGAGGCACAGATCATGTAAAACCCTACTGAGAAATGCATTTGCAACTGTCTTTATTCTCAGGGTCCATCATGGCGATCTCTGCAATGGGTACTCAGTGGGTCCAGCTGCATGGTGAAGAGGGAATGTTTTTACACCAGTTCCAACCCCTTGTTGTCTCCACAAGTTCCTACGGCAACATCACTACTGTTCCCGAGACTAGCCTCCTCCAGGCTCCTGAGCCTCAGGTCCCTGAGCTTCTCTGCCTCTTTGCTCTGCCAGGGTCACCCCGTGCCCACGGCCCCTGGGAGAAGACAGGAGAACCAACAGCGCCTCAGCATGAAAGCCCTGGCCTATGCGCCCAAGCCTGCTTTGTACCTCGGCTTCTCCGGCCTCCTTCCATTCCTGGGTGCCCCCCTCCTGATGGCTGTGACCCAGTCCTACCTCCCTGAGGTGGCCTACGCCCAGGTGGTCTACGGGGCTTCAATTGTGTCCTTCCTGGGTGGGGCCCGCTGGGGCTTTGCCCTGCCTGAGGGGAGCCCTGCCCAGCCCGACTGGATGAACCTTGGCAACAGTGTGGTGCCCTCCCTGCTGGCCTGGCTGGCTCTGCTCTGCAGAGACAACATCACAGAGGGAGCCCTTGTGGTCATCATGGGGCTGGGCCTGGCCCTGCACTATGACCTCACACTGCTGCCTGGTTACCCCGGCTGGTTCAAAGCCATGAGAACCATACTCACTCTGGTGGCTACCTTTTCCCTGGTGGCCACACTGACATTGCAGAAGATGTGCCCGGAGAAGAAGATCAAGGCACAAGAGAATTGACTAGGTAATTACTAAGGGATATTAAAGTTAGCACTTGAAAGCTAAATTCTCTCATTGTGAACAGTGGAACTGACCATTGTGGGATTTGTTCAGTAGGAGCAAACGGGGAGAAAACAACATTTAAAAAAAAAATGGAAATGGTGCGACGCAACAAACCTTTCCAATAAAATAAATGTTCACTGGATTTCCTTTTAATCAATGTGCTACTTAGACACTTCTGTACCTCAACAGGTGAGTGGTGAAATACAATTTCACGTTGTAATCTAGTGCCGCTGCTGAAATGAAGGTGATACAAGCTCATTCCAACCAAGGGGACATTTCTCAGTGTTTTAAAATGGTGACTACTGTGTACTGACTAAAAAGGCACTGATATTTACAGTGGTGTTATATGGCTGCATTTCGGTCAATGAGCCATATTAAACAAATACTGAGTGCAACGGTTGTACTAGAGTAATTGCAGCTTAAAACATCAACGTTTAGTGATCGTTTAACAAATGCCGTAAGCACAGCAGAATGTTACTGTAAGGTTAGCATTTCCAACCATAACAGTTTGACATGAGGACCACAAGTAA
Organism: Oncorhynchus mykiss; assembly: GCF_057628025.1. Classification (NCBI taxonomy): domain Eukaryota; kingdom Metazoa; phylum Chordata; class Actinopteri; order Salmoniformes; family Salmonidae; genus Oncorhynchus; species Oncorhynchus mykiss. The sequence continues at coordinate 11,762,227 of NC_143049.1, forward strand.
CATTTTGCTCGTAGTAGCTTTTGCTTCTGTCATCAAGTGCAGTACAAGGTTTTAATACAACTCCGTGTAGACACATGAAGCCCATGGCACTAGCAGTCAGTCTACCTTCAGTCGACATGGATAATGGACAACTCCCATGTAAGTTAATAGTTTTGGTGTTCATTTTAAATGTGACACTCAAAGTGCACAGGTTGAAACAATTGACAGGATATCAGTGACAGACAGCTATCCCATTCTCAAAAACGGACAAACAATCCTTTACACTTATGTAAAAACGTAATGGTCCTGAAAGTACCAATGTTTAAGTCCACACAAATTAGCAGAGAAAGTACAGTAAACAATGAAAGCTATTTACCCTCCAGAAACACTGGCACACCTCTGAAACGGAGCAGGAAGTATATGACTGAGTGATGGAGACAGACAGGTCTGCCATGTAACTGACGGAGTAGGTACTGCAGTCTTGCTAGCTCAGTTGAATCAACAGTCCCCCTGTTGGCAGTCTCCCAGTCATCTGTTTGTCTGTGTACAATGAACTTCTAGTTCAGTTACATAAAAGCAATAAACTATCCAAAATAACAGAACAATCCAAACATTCTGAAATCCATCAATTCCCCTGCAAGACCACAGAAAGTTATTTGCCTTGTATTTTGCAAAGACCAAACTGTTCTAGCTAGAAAAAGGCTCTGTGTTCATGCTCTGTGAGGTGATGAAAAAAGTATTCTGAGTCGCACCCTCTATTGGCTATATGAGTACAATATGGGAAATAACAGAATTCGATTCTCCTGCAGCATTCTGCCACTGCTGTTCAAAGGTTAAAACACATTGCTGGTGAAGGCTATGTTGACAATGAACTCGAGGACTCGTCTTTGATGTGGCTCCATCGTCTTCCCAATCTCTGATCCAACCAAACCACCTGCAGAAACACAGTAGTGAGGAGACATCATGGTGATGTCAGTATCTTGTCCATAGACTCTTTAAAAAAAAATCCCAAAAGAAAGACTTGGACACTGTTATAATTTCAATAATCAGCAGGGCAACAATGAAGATTGGGGGGTATTTTAATGGTGCAAGAAATAAACGAGGATTTCTTGATGAATAAGTAAAAAATAAGAAAGATCCTGCTTGACAAATCAGGAGTATCATTCCATCTCATCACCTATGTACTTGAAGAGTCTCTGTGGGGAGAGCAGGGGGAACCTGACTGGGTACAGCACCTCCACTACGTTTCTTCCTCTTGGCCACGTCCTGAAGGACCCAGTCCATGGCTGCCGTGAATACCTGGTACTTATCTTCGCTCCGCAGCAGCTTCACCAGCTGGTCCTTGGACAGGCCCCAGAACTCATCCAACACACACACACACCTAAAGGTCAGATGTTCCGATTGTGATTTTTGTTTGTTGGTGCAAGGCTATTCACTTTTTTTGTTACACACACTCGGCAGATTGGAATGAGATGGAAGGGGAAAGAGATCATCTGAAGACAGAGATGGAGGAAGAAAAATACTGTGTAGCACCTCCAGAAAGTGTACATGGACGTAGTTCTCAGTGAACTCCAGCACGTCCATGCAGGCGATCTGCTCCAGGAACTGGTGTAACCCCACACAGTTGGACAGGTCCATGTGGCTCTTGAGGAACTCTCCACAGATAGACACCACCTCACTCAGCTTCAGCATGTCTGCTGCCACCATCAGTTCCTGCATGTTCTCCACCGTCACATGAATCGTGCCTGGACGGATTCAGTTCAAAGAAACACAAAGACATCTGTATTATGTACTGTTTTGTGTATGAACACTACTGTACACTACACATTCAGTAAAATGGTACATTTCATGACAGGACGAAGCTGTGTATATGAACTCCAGCAGGACCTCAAACATCTGTGCCTCCACCCCCAGGATCTGGACCTTCTCCTTGTCCGCCTCGCTCATCCATCCAGAGAACAGAGCAGAAAAGTAGGGGCTGCTGGCAGCCAGGTCCAGCTTATGGACACTGAACACCCGGCCTCCCAGCAGTAGCCTGACGTCACAGAAGTCTGCCCGGAGACGCATCTTATTAATCTGGGCCAGGATGCGGTCCGACACAAACAGTGCCTGCTCAGGGGACTGGGTCGTCACACCAGCTGCAGATATGTCACCGCCACCGCAGACCCTGCTCCCAGGGGTCTCTGTCACCAGGACAGAGACAGGGGTGGTGTCACAGACTGTACACACATACTACTGGACTCTCCAAGCAGACACATCTGGCTCTAGGGAGAAGAGTACAAGAAACATGACACAATCTCAAACATATACGTATATATGTAACATGCTGGTATATGATAACAAACACCATCATAATGATTCAAGTGCCAAATATTTTCTCCTGCTGTTCTGCCTGTTGCTTTTGTCTTCAACTGTGTTTTTGGATTCTTATCTCCTTTAAAGTTAAAGTCATGCATATAACTGCATGTATCATACACCAAAAAGTCCATTGTCTTTATATCATCACTACCATCTGATCTGGTTATAACTGTAAATCGGCTCATGACAACATATTTCCTATAAAGCAGACATAATTTAGCAGGCGCGCTACATTTCTGCGGGTATGTGAGAGATGGGGTCAGATCATTTTATTATTTGAATGGAAAATCATGACAATCGAAAATGCTGAAATGGAACCTTTTCTTCACAAAGAAAATATAATACACCAACCTGCACAGTTTCTTGCTAGTCGTTCTCAATTTCTCTAGTTAGCTAGCTAGTTACTTGCTGCAGGCAACTTCCGCATACTTTTCTGGACCGACGGTCTTGAGTTTAATGACTAGGCCTAACTAAGCAAATACCAAACGTCTAATCATATCAACACCACTAGACGGCAGCATTGCCTTTAGTGTGCAAGTAAAACATCACAATCGGCAGCAATAAGGGCCTGGCCCAAAGATGCTGGAACCAAAAGCCTGCATTGCTGCCTGCTTGCTTACCAACATGCAGGTCACAACCATAGTTAACACATGATAATTCTGCATGTAGTAGCACTTGGTCATAATGCCTAGTTTGCAATATCCCTCCCTATCTGCATTATGTTTGTTATTGTTTAAGACTGAAAGTGCTGTTGATAGTTAAATGGCAGGGCGAAGAATTAGTGTTTTTAATTGAGCTGGGCAGGTCATGGCCTCTTCATGCACATAGGGCCAAATTCAGACTTCAAATCAAAGTTTATTTTGTCACTTACACAGATTAGCAGATGTTAAAGCAAGTGCATTGAAATGCATGTGTTTTTATCTCAGGCAGTGCAGTAAATGTCTAACTGTACAATACTAATACACAAATATACCCTCCCAAGGAAGAAGAAACAAGAAATTAAGAAACATCAGAACGAGCAATAACAAAACAAGAAATGTCAGAGTCCGGAATATAAATATGGGGGTGTGTGTATAGACAATTTGGACAATTTATAAGTAGAAAAAAGGTATGTACAGCAGTACATATAGGATGAGCTATGTCGAGAATACAGTATGTACAGTGCATTTAGAAAGGATTCTAAAATTGATTAAATTATTTTTAATGATCAATCTACACACGATACCCCATAATGACAAAGTGAAAACAGGTTTATAGACATTTTTGCAAATGTATAAAATAAAAATATATATATTTACATAAGTATTCAGACCCTTTGGTATGAAACTCAAAATTGAGCTCAGGTGCATCCTGCTTCCATTGGTCATCCTTGAAATGTTTCTACAACTTGATTGGAGTCCACCTGTGGTAAATTCAATTGGTTAGACAGGATTTGGAAAAGCACACACCTGTCTATGTAAGGTCCCACAGTTGACAACGCATGTCAGAGCAAAAACCAAGCCATGAGGTCAAAGGAATTATCCCTAGAGCTCCGAGACCGGATTGTGTCGAGGCACAGATGTGATGACGGGTACCCAAACATTTCTGCAGCATTGAAGGTCCCCAAGAACACAGTGGTCTCCATCATTCTTAAATGGAAGAAGTTTGGGACCACCAAGACTCTTCCTAGAGCTGGCAGCCCGGCCAAACACGATGGTGACCAAGAATCTGATGGTCACTATGACAGAGCTCCAGAGTTCCTCGGTGGAGATGGGAGAACTTTCCAGAAGGACAACCATCTCTGCAGCACTCCACCGATCAGGCCTTTATGGTAGAGTGGCCAGACAGAAGCCACTCCTCAGTAAAAGGCACATGACAGCCAGCTTGGAGTTTGCCAAAAGGCACCTAAATTACTCTCAGACCGTGAGAAACAAGATTCTCTAGTCTGATGAAACCAAGAATAAACTCTTTGGCCTGGATACCAAGCGTCACGTCTGGAAGAAACCTGTCACCTTCCCTACGGTGAAGCATGGTGTTGGTAGGTTCCTTGTTCCTTGTTCCTTGTCAGTCATTGGCTTATTGGTGAAATCAGCAGTCAGACAATATCTTCTTTAAGTAAATCAATCAAACCTTTATTAATGCAATTGCAGACAGAAGTTGACAACGGAAACACAGCACAAATGTTTCAGAGTAAGTTCTGCTAAATAAAAGTCAAAGCTGCTTTAATATACTTGCAGTTGACCCCTAGTGGTGTAACTGCCTACGTCAACACCTTCTACTCATGAGACCAAGCCCCTGCATATACAGTTATACAAACTTGCAGGAGAAAAGTCCAGTGTTTTCTAAGGGCTCAGCAGTAATGTTCCATTCATGTGTGGCTTACAGTGGTATGTCTGACTTGTCTCTTATCTATTTACACTCTGTGTCTATGTATCTCTTTAAGACTTAAGACACTTTCCAACAGACCTCCTATTTTGACTGCAATGGCTCACACATTTGCTCAGACCGTTTCTACAAGAGGCAGAGACTAGAGAAGAACTGTGGAACAGTATTAAACCTTATAATGCATATATTGCTAATCTGTGGTCCATGACCCTATACATGTAGTATAGGGGGAGGGTCTTATACCTCTTCCCCTTCTATTAACACAATATAAGCATAATCAATTATTATAATACATTAATAATTTGGTGCAGCCCCTATCATGACCCCGAGGTGACCCCTTGGGGTCGGGACCCCGGCAGGGACCGGGAGACTAGTCCGGATCAAGGGAAAGATGAACAGCGCAAAGTGCAGAGAGATCCTTGATGAAAACCTGCTCCAGAGCGCTCAGGACCTCAGACTGGGGCGAAGGTACACCTTCCAACAGGACAATGACCCTAAGCTCACAGCCAAGACAATGCAGGAGTGGCTTCGTGACAAGTCTCTGAATGTCCTTGAGTGACCCAGTCAGAGCCCAGACTTGAACCTTGATCGGACATCTCTGGAGAGATCTGAAAATAGCTGTGCAGCGACGCTCCCCATCCAACCTGACAGAGCTTGAGAGGATCTTCAGAGAAGAATGGGAGAAATTGCCCAAATACAGGTGTTCCAAGCTTGTAGTGTCATACCCAAGAAGACCTGAAGCTGTAATCGCTGCCAAAGGTGCTTCAACAAAGTACTGAGTAAAGGGTCTGAATACTTATGTAAATGTGATATTTCAGGTTTTAATTTGAATACATTTGCAATAAATTCTAAAACCCTGTTTTTGCTTTGTCATTGTGGGGTATTGTGTGTAGATTGATGAGGGGGGGGAAAACAATTTAATACATTTTAGAATAAGGTTGTAACAATATGTGGAAAATGTCAAGGGGTTTGAATATCTTCTGAATGCACTGTACTTTCTGAATGCACTGTATATAGTGAGTGATCAATTAGCTTAATTTCTCAAATCAAATAAAATCAACAAAATAATGTTGCAGGAATGCTAATTGTATCTCTTTCTAACTACAATAAACATTATGTGAACATTATTCATGTGAGCAGTGTTCAGTGACTCTATGTACATGGGGCAGCAGTCTCTAAGGTGCAGGGTAGTTTACTGGGTGGTAGCTGGCTAATGACAGTGTCTAAGGTGCAAGGCAGGGTACCGGCGGGGGCCTGGAGATAGACGCTGTTTTTCAGTCTGTCAGTCCCAGCTTTGATCAAATCGAAATAAATTTGCATTTGTCACATGCGCCGAATACAACAGTGAAATGCTTACTTACAAGCCCGTAACCAACAATGCAGTTCAAAGAAAATACCTACGAAATGTAAGAGATAGAGGGTGAACAGGCCGTGGATTGCGTGGCTGGCCTTCCTGTGACATCGGGTGCTGTGGATGCCCTGGAGGGCAGTCAGTGTGCCCCTGGTGATGTGTTGGGCTGACTGCACCACTGGAGACCACTGCGGTTGCGGGTGGTGCAGTTTCTGTACCAGGCGGTGATACAGCCCGACAGAATGCTCTCCGTGAAGGTCTTAAGGGCCAAGCAGAGTTTCTTGAGCCTCCTAAGGTTGAAGAGGCGCTGTTGCTGCTTCAGAGACTGTATTTTCTCTAAAAGCTGAGATATTTTGATATTGACTGTACTATACTGACTCTGTTTTACAAATCTTTCATTGAGAGCATTTTAACTTTTTTAATTTTTTGTTCGTTTGGCAATAGCAGAAAAAATATGCTGAGAAGGATTATCACCATAGTAAGCAAGGTACTTGGAGTCAAACAGACAGGCTTGGATGAGATCTTTAAGGTCAGGGTCTTCAGCAAGGCTCACAAAATAATTTTAGACCCAAGCCACCCCCTGTACCTGTACTTTTAACTACTCCCCTCTGGGTGCAGATATAGGGCACCCATTGCCAGGAAAAACAGAACTGGACAATAATTTGTGCAAGGTGTGATATCCCTCCTAAACAGCTCGGGTTAATGTTCCAATCCACCAAGTAAGGCCAGCAGCCTAGTCTTCTTTCATCGGTATATACTGTATGTACAGTAACTGTTATGAATTTTGTATTGTCAATTTGTTGTCTACTGTATTTATACACCACAGTAACAAAATTTCCCCTCCGGGGACAATAAAGTCAGTAAAGTAATCTTTGAGAATTTACAATCACCAAAATAAAAGCTAGTTAACCAGGCTCTCAATGATTTTCTTTTGAGCCTAAAGAACACAGCATTAGCTATGTAAAAGATACGTAGAATTTGCAGGAAATTAGATTAAAACTGCAACATTTTCTCTCTGCTCCATGGCAACTGTGTAGAATTGCAGAATATTAGCTTTAAAACTGAGCTGCCAAGATGAGGGCCTTAAATGTTCCTGCCCATGGCCCAGATAGAGTTCAGCCCACGGCCTTGCCCATCACCTACACCCCTTTTTTATCCAGAAAAAAACCCTGCTTTGTTACAAATAATATCATAATTATACATTCAATGTCTTAAGTGGATATTATTCACATATTTTTCTTTGGATTGTGTATGTGTTTTTTCACTCCTCAACCCTTATTGTGGGTCGCAATTCAAAAGCCACCTCAATTGGTGGGTCACGAAGCAAAAAATGTGGGAACCCCTGTATAAATGACTCAAATTGAAAATGTTAATATTAAACCTAAACCTTGAGGACCGTCGTTAAATAGACACAGAGACTTGAATGAACATTTCTGGTCCAACACGCCATTACTTCTTTCTTTTTTGGATGATTTGATTGTTTGGAACTTTGTCTGGAACCATGTTCAGTGTCTGAAACCCGTTCTTCTTTCAATTTAAGCCCCAAAGGTTAAAAGGGTCAATTAATCAAGACGATCAAGAAATTGGTTCAATTACCTCAGGAGGAAATCCATCTTGGCATCATCTTTTCTTCTCCACATCATCTAGAGAAGCCCTTTATAAACTAAATGTATATGATTTGCACCTGATATCCATTCAGTGAGTTATTACATCTCATGTAGCCTATTTCCTTAATATTAAATCCAGCCCATTTTCTGACCTTGTGGGGATACCATCAGTAGCAGTGACGACCCGTCATTCAGGACCGGTGGGGCTTTGCCACCTGTTTTGAGCCCCACCTGTTTAGCTAAAAAAGAAATACAAAATACACTTTTTTTTTTTGGTTGCCTGTTTTGTTTGTTATTTTGGCATTAATACGTGTCACATATCAGTTTGCAAACAATGTAAAAAGAAAGAAAGAATTTGAGTTAATAAAGCCACATACAAATATGGTCCTTTTTTTGCTTTCTTGAGTAAAGCAGCTCCAAAATGCAGGTGTTTCAGCCTAGCTCAGTGTTTTCTGTAGTGGTGGGGCAGCCAGCAGAGGTTGGTAATTTTCTCTAGTTGCGTCGTGATTGGCTCAGTGGTCTGTCACTTATTGGGACACTACGGAGAGAGCTCGAAAATTCCAGCCCCTTGGGTGCTGCCATAGATGTACATTAAAAGTGCCCATCCAAGACGGCTCAAGGTCATTGGCCACAGATAAAATTATGTCAAATCACGATATATCTACAGTAGCTTGGAATGGTCTGATCATGTCAACATCATACATTCAAAATCTTAGCTAACAAGCTAGACATGCAGTCATCATCATGAAACAAGTCGACAATCTACTAGCAAATCCTTTTCAAGCCTTGTCTGGACTTGGAGACTTTGAAGAGACCCCTAGTGGCATGTCTTGTGGGGTATGTATGGGTGTCTGAGCTGTGTGTTAGCTTTTTGAACAGACAGTTCTGTGTTTTCAACACTTCACACAAAGACAAGTAGTGATGTAGTCAATCTCTCTTTTTTATTAAAAAAAAAAAAAAAATTTAACTAGGCAAGTCAGTTAAGAACAAATTCTTATTTTCAATGACGTGGGTTAACTGCCTGTTCAGGGGCAGAACGACAGATTTGCAACCTTCCGGTTGCTAGTCCAACACGCCGCCTTTTCTACTTTGAGCCAGGAGAGATTGACATGCATGTTATTAATATTAGCCCACTGTGTACATTTAAGGGCCAGCCATGGAGATTGACATGCATGTTATTGATATTAGCCCTCTGTGTACATTTAAGGGCATTTTGAGGTTACTGTAACAATAAATATCTTCTTATGTGATCATAGAAAGCGTGCATGTTCAGGGTCGCAGTGAAATCTTCACAATTTCTATAATAACCTGCACAGAATCTCAAATGACAGTGATCACTTGCACCATGTACTTCAATGTAATCTCAACTAAATGCAATCCAGGTCAGTTGGCTGTGCTATTTGATCAAGCACAGTGATAACATATTAAGTTGTTGTATGAATAAACAAAATACCTGACATCCCCATTTGAACTTTGGTGTGCTTTTAAATGGTTGAAAGTGCAGAGATAACACATTTAGTTGACAACCAAACCAAATCTGTGACATTGATTTTCCATTGGAATTTGGTTGTGCTTTTAGATGGTTGAAAGCATAGTGATTGACACATTGGGAATTCAACAAACATTTGGCTGTTTTTTTGAGTTAAGTGAAAATAGGTTGGAATCTCATTGATCAACGTATCTACCAAATATGACCCAATTCTCCACGTTGAAATGACATGGTGTGCCCAGTGGGATGTGATCGAATCCCAACGTAAAAGGTTTGAAATGACATCGTTTTTGTCAAATATACTATTATTTAGAATTATGTTCCCGCCCCCCGACCATCTGCTCAAGAAAAAGTCAGCATGCGGCTGACTGTAGTTGGATTTTGAGGATTATGAGGGGGCTGGGGCTACTTGGGGTTCTGCAGGTTAAATCAGAGGTCAGACAAGGTGCATGTGCACAAAAAAACGAAATAGGTAAGAGTAAGTGGGATCGAAATGAGGACTCCCTGTTTGGGAAACAGTGGCAATTGTTAGCCTACTGAGAGAGGGCTATATCCTGGATAAATAAATACATGAATGAATAAAATGATATGTTGAGGGTGAGTGAAGAAGCCGGGTTAGGTGGCGTATTTAGAGGAGGACAGTATGTGAAGGATGGATACCCTAGCTGCCAAACTGGCTCCCACAGATCTTATTTGCTAGAATCCCCCTGGATGGTTTGTTAGCAAGCACAGGGCAGTTAGTCAGCTGCTGCTAACTCCGCTGAACCAGCTGGACGTCAGGCTGAATGTTCGGCCTCATTACTTCACCTGACCAGAGGTGCCAGAGGTAGTTGTTGCCAAAAAGGCCAGGCCAAAAACAACCATGTAAGGTTACATAAACATGGGGAAAATACAAGACTTCATTGCATTTATAAAGGGAATCTAAGTAGTTTATAAACGGTTAATTATTCGCTATAGATTTAGTTTATGTGATGGCCCCGAGGAAGGAATGTGATTGACAGTCAAATTGCTAATATAATACCAAATAAATAGGATCAATTATTGTCAACACTGGCGGTTCAGCAATGGAACAATGTGTGCACAGAAGTGATAAAATACGCAGTAGGCCTGGCTAAAATTAAGAAGACAAGTCAAAATCAAAGCACACATGGATATAATAAAATTACTGGTAATAAAATAAAAATTTTACTGTGTTGAAATGACATGAAAACAAATTGTATAGAGAAGATAGGCCTATTCTTATTTGTGATTGTGTTAAAATTGCCTGAATGTTAGGAAGCATTTAGGGACATTTTTAGTTAAATGTTTGGGGATCTTCAAGATTCTGCAGTATTACAAAATGACAATGTATGCATGCCTAACCTAATTTCTTTCATGCTTTCCACAGCAGCCTGTGCTGGTGAAAGAAAAATAATCACCATGTCAATGTCACTGGGCGACAGAGTCTGCCTCCAACATAGCAACTAGCTGCTGGTTGGCTGCCAGTTAGTGAGCTCTCGCCATTTCATTGGTGGACCAGGCTGATGTGGAATGGGAGAGGCAGACGGAGACAGAGGGAAGAGGGCCGTCATTGGCTGTGGAAACCTGAAGGAGAATAGCTCAATTGCCAACGCCTGAGAGCAGGTTTGATGGTGTATTTTAGGTGTGACTATAAAGGTAATTCATTCTCCAGCCCTCCTTGCTCAGAAGTTTTTTCTAAGGACGGATGGTGATTGTAAGACAGCAATGGATGGCATAGACAAAATGGTGGCAGGTAGCCTAGCGGTTAAGAGCGTTGGGCCAGTAACCAACTCCCTGAGTTGGCTTGGTGAAAGATCAGGCAATGTCCCCTTGAGCAAGGCACTTAAACCTAATTGCTCAGGATAAGAGTGTGTGCTAAATTACAAAAAATGTAATATAAACTGAACAAAATATTAGGGTGACACTGGTCCCATGTTTTATGTGGTGAAATAAAATATCCTAGAAATTTTCCACATGCAAAAAAAAGCTTATTTCCATCTAATTTTGTGCACAAATGTGTTTACATCCCTGTTATTATTTATCCTTTGCCAAGATAATCCATCCACCTGACAGGTGTGGCATATCAAGAATCTGATTAAACAGCATGATCATTACACAGGTGCACCTTATGCTGGGAACAATAAAAGGCCACTCTAAAATTCTGCAGTTTTGTCACACAACACAATGCCACAGATGTCTCATGTTTTGAGGGAGCATGCAGTTGGCATGCTGACTGCAGGAATGTCCACCAGAGCTGTTGCCAGAGAATGTAATGTTCATTTCTCTACCATTAAGATGCCTTTGGCTGCACGTCTAACCGGCCTCACAGACCACGTGTAACCACGCCAGCCTAAAACCTCCACATCCTGCTTCTTCACCTGCGAGATTGTCTGAGACCAGTCACCCGGACAGCCGATGAAACTGAGGAGTATTTCTGTCTGTAATAAAGCCCTTTTGTGGGGAAAACTCATTCTGATTGGCTGGACCTGTCTCCCCGGTGGGTGGCTGTGCCCCTGCCCAGTCACATGAAATCCATAGATTAGGGCCTAATTTATTTATTTCAATTGAATTATTTTTTTATATGAACTGTAACTCAGTAAAATTATTGAAATTGTTGCATGTTGCATTTCTATTTTTGTTCAGTATATAAAACAGTATGAATATCAATGGAAGAATGTACATCTGCAAATATTACCATGAGAGAAAGTGATGAGGGTTATGGTGGAGACAGTTTCAGGTCAAGTCAGTCAGAGAGTTCAAACCAGCTAACAGGACAAAGGTTAAGTTGGAGGTGTAATCAGAGCTGCCATTCTGTCACTTTCAGTGTTGCAGTGCAAAGTAAACCTGTGCAATCTGTCTCTGTGAATTGCCTACTGTCCATTTTCTAATCAGGAACAGACACTGACACACACACACCCTGGTAGTGAGTCAGCAGCTCACAGACGCCACTGCATCTGGTCCATCCATCCAGCCAAGAAGGCTGTCCTGTCCTCTCTATGCTGCTGACTGACACAGTTTTCAGTGTTCCGCTTCCATAAGTTTGAAAATTTCGCATTTTTCAAACACCTAAAACCACTTTTCCCTGCAATCTAGAGCCATAATCATTATACTTAATTGTATGTAAAAATAAAAATATATATACAAATATATATATATATATATATATATATATATATATATATATATATATATATATATATATATATATATATATGTGTGTATCAGTACAAGTCAAAGGTTTGGACACAACTACTCATTCAAAGGTTTTTCTTTTTTTTTATTTTTTTAATTTGAGATTCTTCGAAGTAGCCACCGTTTGCCTTGATGACCGCTTTGCACACGCTTTGCATTCTCTCAACCAGCTTCATGAGGTAGTCTCCTGGAATGCATTTCAATTAAAAGGTGTGCCTTGTTAAAAGTTAATTTCTGGAATTTCTTTCCTTCTTAATGAGTTTGAGTCAACCATTTGTGTTGTGACAAGGTAGGAGTGGTATACAGCCTTATTTGGTAAAAGACCAAGTCCATATTATGGCAAGAACAGGTCAAATTAGAATAGAGAAAGGACATGCCAAATCTTTTCAGTCTCTTGAGAGGGAAAAGGTGTTGTTGTGCCCTCTTCACGACTGTCTCGGTGTGTTTGGATCATGATATTTTGTTGGTGATGTGGACACATAGACTGACCAGATGAATCCAGGTGAAAGCTTTGATCCCTTATTGATGTCACTTGTTATTAAATCCACTTCAATCAGTGTAGATAAAGGGGAGGAGACAGGTTAAATAAGTATTTTTAAGCCTTGAGACATGAAATGTGTATGTGTGCCATTCAAAGGGTGAATGGGCAGGGCAGGGCAAGACAAAATATTTAAGTTTCTTTGAATGGGGTATGGTAGTAGGTACAAGGCGCATCAGTTGTGTGTGTCATGAACATGCTCAACAGTTTCCTGTGTGAATCAAGAATGGTCCACCACCCAAAGGACACCCAGCCAACTTGACACAACAGTGGAAGGCATTGGAGTCAACACGGGCCAGCATCCCTGTGGAACGCTTTCGACACCTTGTAGAGTCCATACCCCGATGAATTTAGGCTGTTCTGAAGGAAATAGGGTGTTCCTAATGAGTGAAGAAGAAAAGTAAGATCAGGTGGGACCATCCTAGCCAATGAGAGGGCAGATATGCGTGTGAACGACGGCACAACAAAGTCCAGAATGCCACGTGCATCTACTTATTTCAGTACATATGTAACAGCCTAAACCTTCAGAAACTTCTATTCGATGAAATAAGCCTTAAGTAATTCGACACTCTCTCATAGAACGCCATACAAAAAAGGGTTTATCTCACGCGGACAGATTTTGGGAGTAAATCCTCTCACTTCGCGTCTTCCTCCGTTATAAAAAATATAAACCCTGGATTGCTGATGCTATGTATTGGCCAATGAAAGGCTTTGAAGCCACTGGTTGGTCATATTGGCACTCCCCAGAAGAAGCAGTCCTCCATAGGAATGAATGGAATTCTACATTATTTCCATTAAATGTTTCAAGGACATAATGACATGTATTTAAGTATTTTTTTTGTTGTAATTATACTGTAAGGAAAATGCTGACAATGTAATTCAAAAGTATGCATTAAGGTGTCTGTCAAAGAATAAACAGCAAAAACAAATGTAGACATGAATAAATTCCAAAATATTTTTTACAAAGGTGGGGAAGTTCCAAGATGGAGGCGTGGTGGCTTCAAAACAGCGGCCCTTGTTTAGTCATCTAGTACTGCATATCAAATATTGGGTCCTACACTAATGGACCTGGGGTCCCGGGAATAGCGATTGCCAATTGGCTAATAAGATAACGATTGTCCCTATGTCCTCTCTCACTCTCATCACACCAGGATTTTATAGAGGGGTGAAAGGATGTCCTGAGGCTGGGTTGATGATCTGTCCCTAAGCAGCTGCTCAGGTGAGATATTTCACTGGTTTCAGGTGTTGCATACAAAGAAGGATTGGCAGCACCATTTAAAGGAATAGTGAAGTCTTCATAAATCCTTCATAAATAGAAAATGTGTTGTCATTGGTTGGTTGCATAAATAAACACTTGGAAGAAGTGGAACAAGGACAACGCAAGTACAAAAGGAAAACCCTCATCAGTTTATTGTCTTTCAGCAAGAAAAGGTTTTAATAATCTCATATTGCTTAACGTCGCCCAAGGAGTTTCCTCAATCCTCCCGTCAAGTTTTTAAGAGAGACTAAAACACCTTCCATCGAACCAACCACAAAAAAAAAACAAGTTTTACAGTATCTCAATACAAAGTGTCTATTGTCCTCAAACTTGACAAATGTGCCAAGAACAACATGGATTCCTTTCCTCTTAAGCTATGTAGGCCTATATGTCACGAGGAAACATTCAATGCCTGTATTGAGCAATGCCACAGTTCAAGTAGTAGAGACAGAATTAACACTTCCGCACCTCTGGCAGTTCACACAAAAACGTTCTTAAAAAGGTCACATCATCAGATGAATAATGCCACCAATCAAGAGTTAGTGCATTTCTATGGCAAATGCTGATGACCCCCGATAATCATAATCATTCAATTCTAACATTACAAATACTGTTGGATTGCACTTTCCTCAAGCTTTCATCTCCTGTGGCATATTTCAGAAAAAAAAATATATCTAAAAATACAAAAAGCTTATACTTTGAGTAACAGAATATAACGTACAGTCCATTTATGTTTTGATCAAGCACATGTGTGGTGTGTTTCCCCCCCCCCCCCCCATCACCATAAACGGAATTTTCTGGTCGGGACACATATTTTCTCACTAATAACAAGTGCTTTGGTTATTGGGTACAATATGTAGAATGTTGTTCTAAGAATATATTGAAAATTGTTTATGCTACATTCAGTACAGTAGATCAACTGATAACTGGGTTCTAATTTGACAACAGAAAAAAATCAGCGCTACTGTCAAATTGCGCTACATCAGTTCCTATAGTTGCATGACTACGTACTCAAACACTCAGAACGAGTTTGGTACGTACCACAGCTAACTACGCCACCGAGTCAGCCATCTTGTTTTCCTGCACCATTATATCCTGAACCCACTTTAATGATCTGCCGTGCATGGACATCACACCAATTAACACGTATTTGAAAATACATCGAAATTCCAAGGTATTGGGTGTATTACGGTCTCATTTTATATTAGCACCAGTTCTTTGTGTTGTCAAAATGGGGCCCTGGAAGTCCAAATAAAAAAGAGCACCTGACAAATATAAACATATTATGATATAGTACATGTAGTCAGTCATCCACTGGATGACCAGGCCCACTAATGAAAACAAATGGTATCCCATAAAAGAAAAGGTGAAAAAATGGGTACAAAACAAACAAACAAACAAACCAATAACAATAGCAAACAGAATCTTATAAAAAACAAAGTCCCAGCTGACATTCAAGTTCTGGTCAAAGTTCCAATCAAGTGAAATCACATTCACAAATCTGTTGGAATCATCCTAGTGCAAATCCGTAGAATAGCTTCAGTACGCAAACACGTCCGCCCCCTCAAGTTGCTTCACTAAAGCAAACACATCTGCCCCTCAAGTTGCGTCAGTACGCAAGCATATCCGCCCTCAAGTTGTCCTACTAGGATAGCTACAGAGCGCAAACAGGTCCCACAGCCGTCTAGTCTACATCTCTGGAGCGGCTGCGGGGAGTCCCGCGGGTAGTTTAGTAGAAGTCTGTAGAAGATGGTGTTCCTCTGTCTTTAGTCGCAGGCAATCCTCTGTGGCTGTGCGGGGCGAAGCTGACGAGACAGGGGTGACGTGGACGGGGTGCACCAGCCGGACGTCCAAGGCCTGGTTGTGCTGTGCCAGGGAGTTGAGGCGGTAGTGCAGAACGAGCTCCTTCAGAGAGCAGTGGAGGTCGTAGGGCTCAGCGAAGCCGTAACCACGTGGCGTGCTGTAGATCATGCAATGCTTTACTTCTTCATTCACACTGAAAGGTTACAAAAGAAAGATATGTTAGTACCAGTGTAGCAGACCCTAAGCTTTGAAACATGCATCAAAGTGAAGTAACTGCTTTACAAGAGCATATAAAAGTAGAGCCATCTCATACGGCATAGCAGTATTTCTTAATCTCCTTTTCCTTCATGGCTATTTACATAATGTTCATTTCTCGCAGGAAGAGAACACTCACACCACAGAGCAGGCGTAGCAGCCCTGCTTGCTGCTCTCTCGGATCAGGAAGGTTCCGGTGGGTTTGTCCATCAGCATCTCCTCAGCCTGCGTCCTGCTCAGCTCTCCCACGAACCAGGTCCCCTCATCATGGTGCGCCAGCTTCTCCCGTTCCCCCTTCAACACATAGGTGCTGCACACACACCAGGGAGGACATTGTTAAAAACCTTTCATTGATAACAATCATTCATAAATAGTGAGCATACTGTTAAAAAAAGGTGTATTTGATCATTTCTAAACATGTATAAGCACCACAAGCATCTCTAAGCAAAAACGAAGTACAATTACGAAGTATTATCAGAATTTACAGGTCTATACTATGAAATACTTACTCATCACTGCTATCGTCTTGGATCCCCAGCCAATCGTTAATGCGTTTCTGTCGCACACCTTTGTGATTCAGCCAACTGAAAAACCAAGGGGACCAAAAATGAATGTCTGTGCCAACCCACTGGGTACATCATTTCAATGTCTAGTTTTGATTACATTTTAGTTAAATTGTCAACCAACGTGAATTCAACAAAACATTTCACCATGTCATTGGATTTAGGTTAAAGGTTTGTTGAAAAAAAATACAAAATTCCCTTATGTTGTGTCAACGTCATCACATATATTTTTTTGTTGTTGAAATGACATGGAAACAACGTTGATTCAACTACTTTTTGCCCAGTGGGAAGGGCTTGAAAAAAGCTACTTCATTAACAGTGATTGGAATAAAACAGAATAGAATAGAAGTATTGTAACTTACTTGAAGTACTGGTCCCTTATGTTGCGTAGCTCTATGAGGTCAGGCCTGAGGCTGTTGATCCTCCTGTCTGTCTCTCTATAGTCCTGGACCTGGGACCTCAAGTCCTGCTCCAGGTGGACCTTACTGTTGTAGATCTCCCCCAGCCGAGACTTCAGCTTCTCATAGTTCATCAGGAAGCTGGAAGGGCAAATGTCAATGGTCATAAGGGGTCAAAAGATGGGTCATGGGTCAAGCCACTGAGCTGAAACATAGCTGCATGCATGTTGGAAGGAGGAAACAACAAAGAGACATCTATCTATCCACACTATAAGCATATGTGGAGACTCCATGTCGAGAGACGTAGCGATGTTGTTGCCTTAGTTTGCCAGACTCACCTTTCCAGGTCCTTCTCTGTTCCCTCAGATCGACTGCTCCTCTCACACTCCTCCCCGTAACGCTCCTGCTCACGACACTGCTCCTCGAAGATCAGCATGGTCTCGTTGAAGGCATCTATCGCTGTTCTCTTCATCTGGATCTCCTGTGAGGTTTTACTGTAGGCCTCGTATAGACGGTCAAATTCTTGACTCTTCTCCTGATACTGACTGTGGTACTCCTGGAGCTTCCTGCCAGCCACGTCAACACTGTCCTCTTCCACCAGCTCATCCTGGGTACAGACAGGCAGACAAATGTAATACAGCAGACAACTAATTACTTGTCTGTGTATGACGATTATCTTCCATTTACTTAGGAAACCAAAGGCAAATTTCACTCCCTCACAAACTTCCATCTCAAAATGGACACAAACATTCTTGAGACTGAGGGTAGATGAGAGGTGTGGGTGGGTGTCTCCTGCCTACCTGTTGGAAGCGGGATACGGGGTGTGTGAGCATGACGTCAAGCACAGCGTTGTACTCCACCAGAGGATGGTGCTGGTAGTGCCAGATGAGCTCCACCACGGAGCTGAAGGTCAGGGGCTCTGAGAATCCGTACTTCCCCTCGCGGTGGTAGATCTTTATCAACTTGCTGTGGCCGTCTTTCCTCAGCGTTAGCGTGAAGTCTCCTTGTGTCTTAGTGGAAGCGTCACGAACTAGGAAGGAACCGTCAGGTGTGTTGCAGAGCTTCTCGTTGACTTCCTCCCTGGAAATGTCTCCCCAGTACCACTCGGCATCTTGCAGGGGAAAGACTGGGGCTTCCCTGAGGCAGTTGTGGCTCATGGAGGAGGTCATGGGCTTTGTTGACCTAGGAGGGAGAGCTGAGAGAGAAAGAGAGTGATCAGGATGACAGTTTCCTGAGATAATGATTCGTTTGAGAGGAAGTGAAATAACTGCAAACATAAACTGTCACCTCACTATCACCACCGGCAGACTCACAGCTGTTTAAATGAATGGTCCCCCACACAACAACCCCCCCCACACACACACCCTCTTTGCAAGCTTGTCAAATCTCCAGACAAGCCTAGGCATGTCCAACATAGGTTCACTCACAAAGTTGGCTTTTAGTATTTTTTTCTTGCAAGGGGAAATAGATTTCACACATTTGTCAACAAGTCTGAAAAACCAACAAAGAAGCTAAAGCAACCAAATGTAAATGCTGCAAATTCAGCACATTTGTACTCTGTCAGTAAAGTGCAAATGTAGTCATAACTTTAGATAGGGTCAATTTTACATCCCCTGGTTGTCTTGTGTCCAAATTCCGCAACTGCCCCAAAACCATCCATCTTCTGGAAGGGCACTAAAGTTATGATCCTCTATAAAAGTATTATATTTTTCTTTACCGCAGGTCTTTCAAAACCCTCTTAACCTTTCCATATTGAGGCGAAGGACGATATTTGCGATGTGTTTCACTACAGGCCAAACGTGCATTTTGGGAACCTGTAGCAGCAAAAGCTGAAAGCCTGGATTCCTAAACTGTATGATTTGTGACTGTACCCCAAGCCCTCACTCCAGAGGGTGTCATGAAGTAAAGTAATACACAAATACAGTATATGAAGAATAGACTTCATAAAAGCCCAGATATATATGTCATATTTTCTTTATTTTACTTCAAGAAGCATTGGAAATTGTCCCTCTTTATTTGACACCAGCCAGTTCGAAACAGGCTATGGCTATGTCATTCACTGTAATCCCACGGAGACAGCTGAATAAATAAAAAAAATGACAATATGTGATAATAATAAATGCAATATCACATCAAGTAGCATACAGCCATCCATTGGCAGTTTCGAAGTAAGTCATGCGACAAGTTGCCTAGTCTGGTCTGGTAGGCTTTCAGTGGTTGCGCACGAATTAACTACGGTCGGCTACAGTAGACTAGAGAAAAAGGGGAACAAAGCAGTCATTTCATTGCGGCATTTCTTCTCCACTCAACATTGTTTACGCGCTGGTAAAACGCGTTATTATAACATAGTAATAGGTTAGAGAGAATTTAATCACCCTATGACCCCAAATACCATGTTTAATTTTGATATATATATTTGTAAAGACAAAGCAAGACTGAGAATGAGCGAATCCACCGCGTCAACGACAAAAGTATTACGTAATTGCCAAGCAGCGAATTGCGCTATGCATGCCTGGGCAAAACACATGGGGGGGGGGGGGGTGGACACCTGTGTGTGCACAACTGGTATTATGTCAACTTTCTATCATAAGCGGTTAATAAAATGTGATAGGCATTTTAATAGAATACAGATCCAACAAATACCTGGAGGTGCCTGATCCATTTCGACGTAGAATAGGATTCAAGAGGGATAAAACATCCCGTTCCAAACGTTTAAATTCCTAATCGTTTTGTGGGATACCTTTCCCTTTCTCACGATGCGTAAAAAATACAACTTTCTCTTGCACCAGAGTGAAGGGATCACAATGGCGATTTGTTTTAGGAGCCTATGCGTCCTACTTCAGATTAGACAGTTCAGTAGCAGAATTATTAATTAGTCCAGTTTGAGATAATATTATCAACTCCAAACTCGTAATTCGTTCAATACATTTAATCACAAAAGCAATTCTGCAAAAAAATGAAGATTGTCATTTCCAGCTACGTTTCTCATTACCGCCGATCGGCTCTGCTCCAAACTTCGTCGCAGAGGCAGCGGTCAAGAGATTTTAAAGGGATCTGCAACATCATCTTGGGAGAAACCACCACGTGTAGAGGGAGAGCTGTCGTCACAAGACCGATTGCTTAATGTAGACAGACTGAAAATACATTTCTGATGTAAATATGAAATAGTATCATGTTGTCTTGTATTGTATTAATTGTATCCTATATCTGAATGCAGCTTTTATAGACATACGATTATTGGTGAGGGATTTGTTTAATAACCGTTCACGTACACCCCTAAATAAAAAGTGGTACGTTCCCTGCCTGATCGTTTCATTCAAGGTTCTCAATGCAAGGTAACTGTAACTGCGATTAATTCGACGACACATGAGATATGAATGAATATAACTGGCGAAGACACAAAGACACAAAGATACATTGTTTATTTTTAATAATAATAAAGATAAGCACCATAGTGCCTAGTAGCCCTTTACACTCGTACTCGCCTTCCCTATTTTTATTTATTAATATAGAAATCATGTTGACGGTAACCCTGCAAAAAAGTCATTCATAAACCTTTTTAATTTCCATTTGCATTAGAAAGGTAAGTATTTGTTTCTTGAGCTTCAAGAATGTGACTGCTCAAAGTGCTTTAGGCCTTGAAAAATAAATAATTGAACTGATTGAATGTAATGGGATATCGGTAAACAAATGCCCTGGTCAAGGCTATGACTGCGCCAGCGCAATGAGTAGAGCTTACTCAGGTGTTCAAACGCGCATATCAGACCGAGAGCCTAATGCTTCTCGGGTAGTTCTTTATGAGTTTTAGGTCTCTATTTAATCTGTAACGATGAAGCGTTACAAATTCCGCGATATAAATGTAAAGGTAGTTTGCGATTGAGAAGAAATATGCGTGTGAGGTGAATGCAGTCTCCGCTAAAGTAGGAACATTGCTTTTGCATTTCAATCATTCTTTAAAGCTAAACTTTCGTGGTATGGATTGAATAGAGCCCTTAGTTTAGAAAACGATATCTCCACAGAGGCAACAGTTACAGGGATGGTTAAAAACAGCATGCTTGCAGTAGCAACATCAGGGAAACTGGGCAGAAGGTAGTGGTGCTATAAATAGGCCTACAGCAGTTCTGAAACATCTTTGATTGAGTCTTTCATATTTTCCTTAATTGCCGGCCTCAAAACGTGACAAAAAGAGATGAACTGTAAAGGAAATAAATTGGCAGATGCAAACAGATTATCATCATTAGCAGAGAACATTACTTGAGGGCTCAAACAACTCCGGTTCATTCTGGTGAACCTGAGTTTGAGTTATGTGGTTGCAATATCAGTTCCTTATCTCTGGTATATCTTGGCATACATCATTCAAGACTAAGTTGAAATTGTGTGCAGCGCAATGGACATATACCCTAATGCACAATGTCTCAGGTAAGTCTGGGTTGTCAATATTCAGTGTCATGTATTCATGGATTCCAAGGGAAGCCAGGCTTTCCCCCCAAAATTAGTAATAACATTTTTTTAAATTTAAAAAAATGTAGCTTTTGTCTCTGTGTTTCATAAATTTCCTTCAATTCGCAAGATACTGAATGTATCTCACCGGAGAAAGCATCCAAGTGAGCGAAACAGCGCCCCTCTGTCTCTGATTGTGTAGCCCATCTATACTGTCTGGTCAAAAAGAGTATGGCATTGTTGCCTCCCGTAGTATTGAATGCAAGGGAAGCCAGCAAACATTTGGCCTCCCTTGATCATTTGTAAAATAACAATAGCCAATCAGCGTTGAGCTAAACTGAGTGAGCTCAGCTGTGAATAGTCCTGGTGTACCATAAAAAAGGGTCAAGGGAAGCCAGTTAGAATTTGGCTTCACACCATTCACATCACATTAGAAGCCAAATGTCATTGACAGAAAACTTGAATTGTTGCATCTCGTTGTGTTGTTGTCATCCAGTGGCTAGCTAGCGAAAATCTTCCCTTTTGTAAATTAGCCATGGATGGAGATAGGGATTTTGACTTGTGGTTTTACTTAATTCTCCATACTGGCCAATAATTATATCCAACGATAAATTCATACATTGTGCCCCTGGCCTGAAAGGATGGAAGTTCAACATGTAGCTAGATGTAGTAACTTTAGGCTTATGTTAACTAGCTGGCCTGGCGCATTTGTTGCCCATGAAAGGAAGTTAGGCTAGTGAGCAAGCATTTTAGCCAGGTAGCCCAGGACAATAAAAACTAAAAGCATGTAAGACAGAGTAATAGACCGTTTAGAGAATATGAAAGAGGAGGATGGCATTGGCGTATGGTGAGTAAAAAAATAATCTATTTGCACACACACACACACACACACACACACGCACGCACGCACGCACACACACACACAAATCAGTTCCATGGACAGCTACATCCTATTTAATTTAAGTTGATTGGACTACATTTTTGGTATCTTTTAGTTGTCATTGTTTTAGACTAAGCATAGGTGATTAGATAATGTTGAAATGGTGCTGGAATAGTGGAGGCGGCGCCTGTTTTCTTTGTGGTAAAAAATTGCGGTAACAAATTGCGGTAACTCTCCATGGTTCTAAGTCAATAGTTGTTTAGTAGTCCGAAAATGTCGGAAACATTAACAGCTTGACCATGCTGTAGGTCATGTAACTGTTTGTTATATGCAATATGTTTTGTGGACTTCACCGGACAGATGTTGCTCTCCGGTTTCGGGATGAAACAAATGTGTGGTTGATGTTATTCTGTCGCTATGTCTTCTTATGTCTTCCTTACTCCTATCGACCTGGCCAAGGCTTTCGACTCTGTCAATCACCACATTCTTATCGGCAGACTCAACAGCCTTGATTTCCCAAATGACTGCCTCGCCTGGTTCACCAACTATTTCTCAGACAGAGTTCAGTGTGTAAAATCGGAGGGCCTGCTGTCCGGACCTCTGGCAGTTTCAATGGGGGTGCCACAGGGTTCAATTCTCGGGCCGACTCTCTTCTCTGTATACATCAATGATGTCGCTCTTGCTGCTGGTGATTCTCTGATCCACCTCTACGCAGACGACACCATTCTGTATACTTCTGGCCCTTCTTTGGACACTGTGTTAACTAACCTCCAGATGAGCTTCAATGCCATTACAACTCTCCTTCCGTGGCCTCCCAACTGCTCTTACATGCAAATACAACTAAATGCATGCTCATCAACCGATCGCTGCCCGCCCATCCAGCATCACTACTCTGGATGGTTCTGTCTTAGAATATGTGGACAACAAATACCTAGGTGTCTGGTTAGACTGTAAACTCTCCTTCCAGTCTCACATTAAGCATCTCCAATCAAACATTAAATCTAGAATCAGCTTCCCACAAAGCATCCTTCACTCATGCTGCCAAACATACCCTCGTAAAACTGACTATCCTACCAATCCTTGAATTCGGCGATATCATTTACAAAATAGCCTCTAACACTCTACTCAGCAAATTGGATGCAGTCTTTCACAATGCCATCCGTTTTGTCACCAAAGCCCCATATACTACCCACCACTGCGACCTGTACGCTCTCGTTGGCTGTCCCTCGCTCCATATTCGTTGCCAAACCCACTGGCTCCAGGTCATCTATAAATCTTTGCTAGGTAAAGCCCCGCCTTATCTCAGCTCACTGGTCACCATAGCAGCACCCAACCCGTAGCACGCGCTCCAGCAGGTAAATTTCACTGGTCACCCCCAAAGCCAATTCCTCCTTTGGCTGCCTTTCCTTCCAGTTTTCTGCTGCCATTGACTGGAATGAACTGCAAATATCACTGAAGCTAGAGACTCATATCTCCCTCACTAACTTTAAGCACCAGCTGTCAGAGCAGCTCACAGATCACTGCACCTGTACATAGCCCATCTGTAAATAGCCCATCCAACTACCTCATCCCCATACTATTATTTATTTATTTTGCTCCTTTGCACCCCAGTATCTCTACTTGCACATTCATCTTCTGCACATCTATCACTCAAGTGTTTAATTACTATATTGTAATTATTTCGCCACTATGGCCTATTTATTGCCTTACTTCCCTTATCCTACGTCATTTGCACACACTGTATATATACTTTTTCTATTGTATTATTGACTGTATGTTTGTTTATTCCATGTGTAACTCTGTGTTGTTGTTTGTGTCGCACTGCTTTGCTTTATCTTGGCTAGGTTGCAGTTGTAAATGAGAACTAGCCTACCTGGTTAAATAAAGGTGAAATAAAAAAAATAAAAAAAATATATATCACAGTGTCAAGGTATATGAACTAATAGGTCATAGACCAAACAAAGCAATTATCACAACACATACAGTGGGTTGTAATATGGGCATTTATTTCATGGCTTGGCTTCCCCTGGTGATTTTATCTTCACACTGCTACTGACTCAGTATAGAAAACAGTCGGGCATGCAACCTGGACCTACAGGCCTTGTTGAAAACATTTGCGCTCAAAAATACAAGGTGACGCAGTCGCATACTGTAGCTACTATCGGC
Source organism: Oncorhynchus mykiss (assembly GCF_057628025.1). Classification (NCBI taxonomy): domain Eukaryota; kingdom Metazoa; phylum Chordata; class Actinopteri; order Salmoniformes; family Salmonidae; genus Oncorhynchus; species Oncorhynchus mykiss. The sequence continues at coordinate 11,786,868 of NC_143049.1, forward strand.
CTCTACATATAAAAAAAGAGAGAGACAAACACAGACACAAAGTGACTTTTCTCTAAGAGAAAGAAAGAAAGAAAGTGACACAGAGAAACAGCAATGGGATTTCAGAAGTCCAGGGGAGTCTCTCAAGTTGGATTTAATTGAATTGACCTTAATTGCAGCCCATTTGTGCAGGCTATTAGCCAGACAAAACCTTCTGAGTTTAACAATAAATAGTTGGCTAAATGTATCCTAAGTCGACTACTTTTTCCCTCATTGTTAGGCTAATTGATGTGTAATTTCTGCTACATAGCAGCTAAATATGAGAAAACTGAGTTTATTAGGCTACAGAAATAAGTTATGAACTTCACAGGGTGGTGAATATGCCAGGTGATGAGCTTGATGCTCCTTTCCAATAAATATTGAGGGTCTTATTCTGGTGACATGATGATCGATGCTTGGCTGCCGTTTGACAAATAAAAATAATATCGCTCTTATCCATACTAATTTCATAATGTAGGTAGCCTACTCACACTGTGTCTGTGAGCTGTTAGCTAGAGTGTATGTGCCACGACCCACATTTGCTATATAAGGCAATAGTTTCTGTGACAAAACCATCAGTAGAGCTGGTGTCATACAGAGTATTTTCTTAGTACAAGTAAAGTGACACAGGATGGCCATAACGCTTCATGACAGTGTCATAAAGTGTATTTTCTACATGTTATTGAAAATAAGATTTAAAAAAAAAACATAACTGTAAAGAATTCATTACAAATGTGTTTTTTTCACTGCCAATAAGTTTATTTTCGTTTGAAAGTTTGTTTCTGCAGCCTCCCTCAAGGTCTTCACCTCCACACTTGGATCCAGCAGACATTTGTATATGATCACATACCTATATATCTCTTTATTATCCATGGGAATACCTTGGAACAGATTTCCAAAATTAAAATAACTTGCAGCTGATTTTCTGGTGTTTTACAGTCATTTATGTCAAACAATTTTCGAACAGAAACCTTGGGGGGCTAAATAGAATCTCCCGTGGGCCAAATTTGCACCATGAGCCGCAAGTTGAGGAACCTTGCTGTACACTTTCTTGAATTTGTTCTGGATTTGGGGACTGTGAAAATACCCCAAGTGGCATGTCTGGTGGGGTCAGTGTGTGTGTCAGAGCTCTGTGTAAGTTGACTATGCAAACAATGTGGACTTTTCAACACATAAATGTTTCTTATAAAAAATAAGTGATGCAGTCAGTCTCTCTTTAACTTTTAGGCAAGAGAGACTGGCATGCATACTATTTATATTAGCACTGTTATTACAATGAAGAGCAAGATGTGCTGCTCTGTTCTGGGCCAGCTGCAGCTTAAGTAGGTATTTTTTTGCAGCACTTGACCACATGACTGGACAATAATCAAGATAAGATAAAACTGGAGTCTGCAGAACATGCTTTTTGGAGTGTGGTGTCAAAAAAGCAGAGCATCTCTTTAGTATGGACAGACCTCTCCCCATCTTTACAGCCATTGTTGTTACCATGACAGTTTACAATCTAAGGTAACACCACGTAATTTAGTCTCTTCAACTTGTTCAACAGCCACACCATTCATTGCCAGATCCAGCTGTCTAGAGCTCAGGGAATGATTTGTAGTTTCAGAGATGTTTATTAACTGGCCACCCATTCTAAAACTGAATGCAACTCCTTGTTAAGGGTTTCAGTGACTTCATTAGCTGTGGTTGCTGACACGTACATGGTTGAATCATCAGCATACATGGACACACAGGCTTTGTTTAATGCCAGTTGCAGGTCATTGGTAAAAATAGAAAAGAGCAGAGGGCTTAGAGAGCTGCCCTGCGGTACACCACATCCTACATGTTTGACATTAGAGAGGCTTCCAGTAAAGAAAACCCTCTGAGTTGTATTAGATACAGTTGAAGTCAGAAGTTTACATCCACCTTAGCCAAATACATTTAAACTCAGTTTTTCACAATTCCTGACATTTAATCCTAGTAAAAATTCCCTGCCTTAGGTCAGTTAGGATCACCACTTTATTTTAAGAATGTGAAATGTCAGAATAATAGTAGAGAGAATGATTTATCTCAGCTTTAATTTTTTTCATCACATTCCCAGTGGGTCAGAAGATTACATACACTCAATTAGTATTTGGTAGCATTGCCTTTAAATTATTTAACTTGGGTCATATGTTTCGGGTAGCCTTCCACAAGCTTCCCACAACAAGTTGGGTGAATTTTGGCCCATTCCTCCTGACAGAGCTGGTGTAACTGAGTCAGGTTTGTAGGCCTCCTTGCTTGCACACGCTTTTTCAGTTCTGCCCACAAATGTTCTATTGGATTGAAGTCAGGGCTTTGTGATGGCCACTCCAATACCTTGACTTTGTTGTCCTTGAGCCATTTTGCCACAACTTTGGAAGTATGCCTGGGGTCATTGTCCATTTGGAAGACTCATTTGCGACCAAGCTTTAACTTCCTGACTGATGTCTTGAGATGTTGCTTCAATATATACACATCATTTTCTTACCTCATGATGCCATCTACTATGTGAAGTGCACCAGTCCCTTCTGCAGGAAAGCACCCCCACAACATGATGCTTCCACCCCCATTCTTCACGGTTGGGATGGTGTTCTTCAGCTTGCAAGGCTCCCCCTTTTTCCTCCAAATATATCAAATATATATGTTTTATCAGGCCAGAGGACATTTCTCCAAAAAGTACGATCTTTGTCCCCATGTGCAGTTACAAACCGTAGTCTGGCTTTTTTATGGTGGTTTCGGAGCAGTGGCTTCTTCCTTGCTGAGCGGCCTTTCAGGTTATGTCAATATAGGACTTGTTTTACTGTAGATACTTTCGTACCTGTTTCCACCAGCATCTTCACGAGGTCCTTTGCTGTTGTTCTGCGATTGATTTGCACTTTTTGCACCATCTCTCATCTCTGTCTCCTTACAAAAGTGGTACCTTCAGGCATTTGGAAATTGCTCCCAAGGATCAACCAGACTTGTGGAGGTCTAACAATTGTTTTTCTGAGGTCTTGGCTGATTTCTTTTGATTTTCCCATGAGGTCAAGCAAAGAGGCACTGACTCAAATGATGTAAATTAGAATCAGAAGCCTCTAAAGCCATGACATAATTTTCTGGAATTTTCCAAGATTTTTAAAGGCACAACTTGGTTTATGTAAACTTCTGACTCACTGGAGTTGTGATACAGTGAAATATAAGTGAAATAATCTGTCTGTAAACCATTTTTGGAAAAAGTCCTTGTGTCATGCACAAAGTAGATGTCCTAACCGACTTGCCAAAACGATAGTTTGTTAACAAGAAATTTGTGGAGTGGTTGAAAAACTAGTTTTAAGGGCCTCCCGGGTGGCGCAGTGGTTAAGGGCGCTGTACTGCAGCGCCAGCTGTGCCATCAGAGTCCTGGGTTCGTGCCCAGGCTCTGTCGTAACCGGCCGCGACCGGGAGGTCCGTGGGGCGACGCACAATTGGCCTAGCGTCGCCCGGGTTAGGGAGGGCTTGGTCGGTAGGGGTGTCCTTGTCTCATCGCGCACCAGCGACTCCTGTGGCAGGCTGGGCGCAGTGTACGCTAGCCAAGGTGGCCAGGAGCACGGTGTTTCCTCCGGCGCATTGGTGCGGCTGGCTTCCGGGTTGGATGTGCGCTGTGTTAAAGAAGCAGCGGCTTGGTTGGTTGTGTATCGGAGGACGCATGACTTTCAACCTTCGTCTCTCCCGAGCCCGTACGGGAGTTGTAGCCATGAGAAAATATAGTAGCTACTACACAATTGGATACTACGAAATTGGGGAGAAAAAGGGGGAAAAATTCAACAAAAAAAAAAGAAAAAAAGAAAAACTAGTTTTAACTAGTTTTAATGACTTAAGTGTATGTCAACTTCCATCTTCAACTGTAGATAGCTCTGAATCCACAATATGGCAGAGGTTGAAAAGCAATAAAACACAAAAACACAGTACATGTTGAGTTTTCTGTAAGCATACTGAAAGTCTGTTGTCAGTTTGTTTACAGAGAAATAGCATTGCATTTGGTCAATAGCATTGCATTTGGTATGTGACCAATAGCATTTGATTAGATTTGAAAGTTGAATTTGTCTTTCTGCACATTATTTAATTTAAAGTACTCCAAAGTTTTCTTCCATCATTTTTATATCATTGAGCTTTGTTTCTGCTTTTTTTGTTGAGTTTAGTCACAAACTGTCTTCATTTGCAGTTAGTCAGCTAGTCAGTTGTGCAGCCAGACTTATTAGCCACTCATTTTGCCCCATCTCTTTCAACCAACCATTCAATTCCGCATCAATTCATGGAGCCTGAACAGTTCAAACAGTCAGTTTCCTAACAGTGCAGTGTCTGGATGCTCCTTTTTAATCACATATCAGACCAACAAATATTTTTTACATCATCCACATAAGAGTCACAGCAAAATCTTTTGTATGATCTTATACACTATTTTGATGAATAAGCAGGCGCAGGCAATTTACATTTTTGCGCTGGGCTTCTCTTCTTGCATCTCTTCTTCCAACGTATGAAGCGCGCGCCTTCAGTTAAGAGTTATAATATCTCCTCCTAGTGGTGGTGCCGCTAAGTAATCATTCATATGAAAGAAAAACCACGGAGGACTACAATAATAATGTTGTAAACAAACAAACTTTGAATACAAAATATGGACATTTATAGAATCTATCAGCAACCAGAAATACAGTACCCCTTTTTTTGGGTGACTACCTCATCTCTGTACCCCACACATACAATTGCCTATAAGGTCCTTCAGTCAAGCACTGAATTTCAAACACAGATTCAACCATAAAGACCAGGGAGGATTGCTCTTCTTTGCCTCCCAACGAAAGGGCACCTATTGGTAGATGGGTAAAAATAACAAAAGCAGACTTTGAACATCTCTTTGATGGTGTATCAATACACCCAGTCACTACAAAGATACAGGTGTCCTTCCTAACACAGTTAACGGTTAAATGGAAACCGCTCAGGGATTTCACCATGCGGCCAATAGTGACTTTAAAGTTACAGAGTTTAATGGCTGTGATAGGAGAAAACTGAGAATGGATCAACAACATTGTAGTTACTGCACAATACTAACTTAAAGGACATTGTTAAAAGTAGCCTGTACAGAATAAAAAATATTCCAAAACATGCATCTATTTGCAATAAGGCACTAAAGTAAAACTGAAAACAAAATGGCAAAGAAATGTACTATATGTCCTGAATACAAAGCATTATGTTTGGGTCAAAGCCAACACATCACTGAGTACCACTCTTCATATTTTCAAGCATGGTGTGGCTGCATCGTGTTATGAGTATGCTTGTCATTGGCAAGGACTAGGGAGGTTTTTTTTAGGACAAAGTGAAACGGAATAGAGCTAAGCACAGGCAAAATCCTTGAAGAAAACCAATTTGACAGAGCTTGAAGAATTTTTCAAAGAATAATGTGCAAATATTGTACAATCCGGGTGTGCTGGGCTTTTAGAAACTGACAAAGAAAAGACTCACAGCTGTAAACAATGCTAACATGTATTGACTCAGGGGTGTGAATACTTATTTCAAAATGTCATTTTAAATCAATTTGCAGACATTTCTAAAAACATTTTCACTTTGTCATTATGGGGTATTGTGTGTAGATGGGTGAGAAAAACATATATTTAGTCCATGTTGAATTTAGGCTGTAACAAAATGTGAAGTTAAAGTGTAAAAAGTATAAGTCTTGAAGCGCTTTGAGATTATATGAAAAACACTATATAGTTCAAATGTAATTATTATTATCACGTACATGACCTGTCAGTCATAAGTCCCAAAGAGTTTTTTTTGTTCCACTCCTGCATTCATCCCAGTCATCAGCAGCAGATCATTGGACTAGCCACATGTTTGACATGTGTACAATTACAATGGTAATAAATTAGCAAACGTTAGGAAATATTATATAACATACTATTTACAAGTAGAATGTTATGGTTTGCCTTGTGTGGTAAGATTTGTGGGCTTTGACACTCTTATATAGGTGTCAGAACCAGCCAAAATATTGCAATATATGCCACAACACAGCTAAACATATGTGTCATGACAGTGTTATGACAATGTTATGACAGATTATATCAGTTATGACATGGTTATGACCGTGCCATAGCGTGTTATGACGTGTCAAATAGGTGTCAAATAAAGTGTTACCAAAAGTTTTTAACATGTGAAACCACACATTTCCTGTGTAACTGCAATTCACATGTGAGGTGAAAACATATTGTTCTTCTCACGTGAAAAGGTGGTGTTAACATAACTCTAAATTTAATACATGTGAAAATATGGTTTCACATGAAATTTAATCTGAAATTGTGAAATCAGCAATTTCACATGTGAAAATGTGATTCTCACGTGTCAAAATGCGATTTTCACATATGAAACGGACAATTTTAGGTGTTTTCTTTGTAAGGGCAACTCATAACTCTAAACTAACCCCTAAACCTAAACCTAATTCTAACCCTAAACCTAACCTCTAAACCTAAAATAGACTTTGTCCTCATGAGTACCTGGGAAATGTCCCCACCAGGAAGAATTTTCCTTGTTTTACTATCCTTGTGGGGACTATTTGAGTTATTTGCATTTTCTTTGTCTAATTTGCATTCCTTATGCAAGTTATTCCTAATAGCAGAAGAATTCCACCTGAAACAGGCAAAAGGCTTGGGAAGCATTGGACCTCCAGTTGACATGCGTTGTCTGTCCAAGTTTGTGCATATGTTTCCATGTTTGTGCATGTGTTTGTGTATTGGTGTGTACGCGTGTGTGTAGTCTTTGTGGGTTCTTAGAAATAGTCTGTCAGGGCTTGTCAGTGGCTGCCCATCCCCCAGCCCCCACCCTGTACAACCCTCACAGAATGTGCCCTCTTGGCCTCTGCGTCTGACCTTTGTGACATCATGTTTCACTCCCAGTGCACTATTCTGCTAGCACTCAGTATCAGTGCTAGATCTATATAGGGGGAGAGATGGCTCGGATGGGCACAGCCCCTGAGTGTGTCTGTGGCGTGCAAACATCAAGACAATGTAAAAGTGTGACTTTTTATATTATTTTGTGTGTGTGTGTGTGTATGAGTGTTAACATGATACACATGTTTATGTATAGCAGTGTATGTGTGTGTGTGTGTGTGTGTGTGTGTGTGTGTGTGTGTGTGTGTGTGTGTGTGTGTGTGTGTGTGTGTGTGTGTGTGTTTTGTGGCAAAGAAGGGGGCCGAGTGATAAATGGCAGATATGTGAGGGCAGAACTAATAAACGGGCTCTGCCCTCCAACTAAGGGGTGGCCAGATGGTGAACTACAAAACACAAAATGGCCGACCGCCAAAATGCTACAATCCCCAGAAGCAAGGGGAACGCTCGCAAGGTGGGGCTGACCCACATACAGTATACTTATAGAAGGGGTCAAGCCACACCAGGAAGAGGAGGAGAGAAAGGAGCTGTGGACCTGTTGAACCATTGAAAAGAGAAAGTGATAATATATCTGCTGGATTTACCGTGTATTACCTGGACTGTTTGGACTTACCTGTTGGCTGTTTTGGACCCTGATCTACCGAGAACCCCATTTGTGTACCAAACCCTGCTATCCTCGATCGACCACGCCTGCGGCCTGGTGCGGTCCAGGCTGGAGAAACAAACATTCAGTTACTGTCCTGTTGGAAAGAACTCTCTCTGATGTGATTTTGTGTCTCCTGCTTAATTTGTGTACAAACTCTCCTAACCTTGAAGAGAGTTGTCACACGTGGTGGAGAATGCAGGCACACGGTGGACTGTGTGTTTTATTGTGGTTTGAAGCGGATAAACGGATTCGCTAATTTACGGATTTTTAACCTAATAAAAAGTAATACGTTCAGTTAGCACTCCAAAGGGGAGTTAGGTTTTTGTATTTCGTTTGTTTCATGCTCTGGGAAAATGAGTATGGAAGGAGCCATTACAAGCATTACAAGCACTGTTACAAGCAGTTGCAGCCCAACAAGAGGCAACTAGAGCTCAACAAATAGCTCATCAGGATGTGTTGCGAATGCATCAGGACACGGTGCAGTTCCAGCACCCCACCAACCAACTGCTCAGAGAGGAGCAAGAGAGAAACACCAAGGAGTTAAAAGTAGGCCTGCAGGAGCTAGCGACCCGTTCATCGTACTCAACCAGTTTCAGCGAGGGCTACACCGAGAAACATGACGATGGGTTGATCAGAATGAGGTACTTTCCGCTGACCATCTCATGACCCTGGTTGAACAGTATTGTATGGCAGGAACAGCTGAGCAGGCACAGGAGGGGGGGGGGGGAAACGTTCCCCAGGCCCTGGTAAACCAGCGGACAGTGTAATACTGTTTCAGTATTTGGGGGTGGGGGGGTGGGGGGTGGGGGGGGGGGGGGCAGAGTGGGGCTGTGATGATAGAACCAGGATGGGGGCGAGACACTCTGGCAAAACCCCAAAACCCTATAATATGTTACAATTGTAATAGACCAGGACATATTGCGGCATAATTCCCTATTAAAGAGGAGCCAATGCAATGTAACATCGGTGGAAAAGAAGACACTGATATATTATATCTGTCCTGTGGTAACCACTGTACTGAAAGACCAAGAAACTTAGTGCAAACTTAGTGCCAACTCATAAACTGGATAAAAGTCAGGACGTCAGTGTTATGTGCATTTATGGTGATACCTGCCCGTACCCCACAGCCGTAGTGAGCATACAAACTGAGGACGGCTTATTATGAGGTCAGATGTTAGATCCAAGATGGCGTAGCAGTCAGACGTCTTTTGTCCTCGTCTTGTCGTGTCCCGTATACATATCTTCTTATATCTTTTTTAATATTTTTTCTTTGCATATATTGTTTAAATATTTTTCTTAACCTCAACTTCAACATACTCTCCTGCAATCCGCCTTACCCAATGTGGTATGGATCTGCTATTTTCTTTACTTTTGAACCAGAACCCCCAACAGAAGCTAGCCAGCTAACTTGTTACTAGCTAGTAGTCAGCTAGCCACAGCTACCTTTAGCCCGGACAACTCTCGCCAGCGCGACTCAAACCAGAGAAAATCTGACTTATTTTTCTCCATATCTCCGGATTCCTACCTCGAGCTCTGAACCTTTTCACCTGGATCATCGCAGCCAGCTAGCTGCTATCCGAGTGGCCACTCCTGACTATCGTCTCTGTCCCGAAGCAAGCACCAATCAGCCTGGAGCTAGCCTTTGCTAGGCCTATCTCCCGGATAGCAGAAGAGGTCCATCAGCCACTCCTTGGGCTACAATACCTATTTTGCCAATTGGCCTGGATCCATTTTACTGCCGACATGGAGCCCCGCCGACTCATCATGACTGGACTACCGACGTAATTTGCCCGAGGAGGTTTTTCAACTGGCACCTCCGTTGCAACGTCCCCTGAATGCCCATCTGCTAGCCTGCTAGGTGCGGCCCGCTAGCTGTCTAGAGCATATCGGACTGTTAGCTGAAGAGGCCCATCAGACAAGTTCTTTGGCCACTATACCTATTTGCCAATTGGCCTGGACCTTTTTACCATACGGAGCCCTGCTGATCCATGACGACTGGTCTGCCGACGTAATAGTACGAGGGGGCTACAACAAACGTCTAATGTTGCAACATCCCTCTAAGACCCTTCTGCTAGCTTGCTAGCCCAGGCCCGCCGTGCTGTCTGAATTGCCGTGTCTCTGGCCTGCCGAGCTACTCACTGGACCCCTATGATCACTCGGCTACGCATGCCTCTTCCTGTCAATATGCCTTGTCCATTGCTTTTTTTGGTTAGTAATTATTGCTTTATTTCACTGCATTGCCTCTAGCCCTGCTCAAAAACGCCTTAGTTAACCCTTTAATTCCACTTCCCTCACCTGGTTTAAATGATGTTTCTAGAGACAATATCTCTCATCGTCACTCAATGCATAGGTTTACCTCCACTGTACTCACTGTAACGACGTTCGTCTGTACGAGAGGCGGACCAAAGCGCAGCGTGGTTGTTTTGATTCATGTTTTAATAAATAACTTCACATGAACAAACTAACAAAAACAAGAAATGTTAAAACGCAAAACAGTCCTATCCTGTGACAACAAACACAGTGACAGGAACAATCACCCACAAACACACAGTGAAACCCAGGCTACCTAAGTATGATTCTCAATCAGAGACAACTAATGACTGTGGTCAGGGCGTGAGTTGGGTGGGCAGTCTATGTTTGTTTTTCTATGTTTTGGGGCATTTCTATGTTTTCGGCCTAGTATGGTTCTCAATCAGAGGCAGGTGTCATTAGTTAGGTGTCATTAGAGAATCATACTTAGGTAGCCTGGGTTTCACTGTGTGTTTGTGGGTGATTGTTCCTGTCACTGTGAGTATAAATACAAAACAACGGAAAATCAAGGTCAGAACGTGACAGTACCCCCCCCCCCCCAAAGGTGCGGACTCTGGCCGCAAAACCTTGACCTATAGGGGAGGGTCTGGGTGGGCGTCTGTCCGCGGTGGCGGCTCTGGCGCGGGACGCGGACCCCACTTCACCACTGTCTTAGTCCGCCTTATTGTTCGCCTCCGTGGCTTTCTCACCATGGCCACCCCTCTCACTGACCCCACTGGACAGAGGGGCTGCTTGGGACAGAGGGGCAGCTCGGGACAGAGGGGCAGCAGCAGCTTGGGACAGAGGGGCGATAGCAGCTCGGGACAGAGGGGCGGCAGCTGCTCGGGACAGAGGGGCGGCAGCTGCTCGGGACAGAGGGGCGGCAGCTGCTCGGGACAGAGGGGCGGCAGCTGCTCGGGACAGAGGGGCGATAGCAGCTCGGGACAGAGGGGCAGCTGCTCGGGCGGCCCCTGGCTGACTGTCGGCACTGGCAGCCCCTGGCTTACTGGCGGCCCCTGGCTGACTGGCGGCACTGGCGGCCCCTGGCTGACTGGCGGCACTGGCGGCCCCTGGCTGACTGGCGGCACTGGCGGCCCCTGGCTGACTGGCGGCACTGGCGGCCCCTGGCTGACGGGCGGCACTGGCGGCCCCTGGCTGACGGGCGGCACTGGCGGCCCCTGGCTGACGGGCGGCACTGGCGGCCCCTGGCTGACGGGCGGCACTGGCGGCGCTGGAGAGGAGGAAGGCTCTGGAAGCGCCGGACTGAGTAGCTCTCGTAGCGCCGAACAGGCGGGAGACTCCGGCAGCGCTGGACAGGAGGAAGGCTCTGGTAGCGCCAGAGAGGCGGGAGACTCCGGCAGCGCTGGAGAGGAGGGAGCCCCTGTAAGGATGGGCCGGAGAGACAGCCTGGTATGGGGAGCTGCCACCGGAGGGCTGGTGCGTGGAGGTGGTGACGGATAGACCGGGCCGTGCAGGCGCACTGGAGCTCTTGAGCACCGAGCCTGCCCAACCTTACCCGGTTGAATGGTCCCGGTCGCCCTGCCAGTGCGGCGAGGTGGAATAGCCCGCACTGGGCTATGCAGGCGAACCGGGGACACGGTGCGCAAGGCTGGTGCCATGTAAGCCGGCCCAAGGAGACGCACTGGAGACCAGATGCGTAGAGCCGGCTTCATGGCACTTGGCTCGATGCCCACTCTAGCCCGGCCGATACGTGGAGCTGGAATGTACCGCACCGGGCTGTGCACCCGCACTGGGGACACCGTGCGCTCCACAGCATAACACGGTGCCTGCCCGGTCTCTCTAGCCCCCCGGTAACCACAGGAAGTTGGCTCAGGTCTCCTACCTGGCGTAGCCATACTCCCTGTTAGCCCCCCCCCCCAATAAATTTTTGGGGCTGACTCCCGGGCTTCCTTGCCAACCGTGTTCCCTCATATCGCCGGCTCCTCTCTCCGGCTGCCTCTGCTCTCCTCGCTGCCTCCACCTGTTCCCATGGAAGGCGATCCTCTCCCGCCAGGGTCTCCTCCCATGTGTAGCAACCCTTGCCATCCAACACATCGTCCCAAGTCCATTCCTCCTTGTGCCGCTGTTGCCCGTTACCACGCCGCTTGGTCCTGTTGTGGTGAGAGATTCTGTAACGACGTTCGTCTGTACGAGAGGCGGACCAAAGCGCAGCGTGGTTGTTTTGATTCATGTTTTAATAAATAACTTCACATGAACAAACTAACAAAAACAAGAAATGTTAAAACGCAAAACAGTCCTATCCTGTGACAACAAACACAGTGACAGGAACAATCACCCACAAACACACAGTGAAACCCAGGCTACCTAAGTATGATTCTCAATCAGAGACAACTAATGACACCAGCCTCTGATTGAGAACCATACTAGGCCGAAAACATAGAAATGCCCCAAAACATAGAAAAACAAACATAGACTGCCCACCCAACTCACGCCCTGACCATACTAAATAAATACAAAACAACGTAAAATCAAGGTCAGAACGTGACACTCACATCATACCATACCATTATGCCTTGAACCTATTCCACCGTGCCCAAAAACCTGCTCATTTTAACTCTCTGTTCCGAACGTACTAGACGGCCAGTTCTTATAGCCTTTGTCCATACTCTTATCCTACTCCTCCTCTGTTCCTCTGGTGATGTAGAGGTTCATCCAGGCCATGCAGAGCCTAGCTCCACTCCCATTCCCCAGGCGCTCTCATTTGTTGACTTCTGTAACCGTAAAAGCCTTGGTTTCATGCATGTTAACATTAGAAGCCTCCTCCCTAAGTTTGTTTTTTTCACTGCTTTAGCACACTTTGCCAACCCAGATGTCCTAGCCGTGTTTGAATCCTGGCTTAGGAAACTAACTATAACATTTTCCGACAATATAGCACTGCCAAAGGGGGGGAGTTGCAATCTACTGCAGAGATGGCCTGCAGAGTTCTGTCTTAGTATCCAGATCTGTGCCCAAACAATTTGAGCTTCTACTTTTAAAAATCCATCTCAGTCTTTCACCGTTAACACTTGTTATAGACCATCTTCTGCCCCCAGCGGTGCCCTGGACCCCATCTGTGAATTGATTGCCCCCCATCTATCTTCAGAGCTCTTGCTGTTAGGTGACCTAAACTGGGACATGCTTAACACCCTGGCCATTCTACAATCTAAGCTTGCTGCCCTCAATCTCACACAAATTATCAATGAACCTACCAGGTACAACCCAAAATCCGTAAACTCAGGCACCCTCATAGACATCATCCTAACCAACCTGCCCTCCAAATACACCTCTGCTGTCTTCAACCAGGATCTCAGTGATCACTGCCTCATTGCCTGCGTCCGTAATGGGTCTGCGATCAAACAACCACACCTCATCACTGTCAAACGCTCCCTAAAACACTTCAGCGAGCAGGCCTTTCTAATCGACCTGCCCCGGGTATCCTGGAAGGATATTGACCTCATTCCGTCAGCAGAGGATGCCTGGTTAATAAGTGCTTTACTCACAGTCTTAAATAAGCATGCCCCATGTAAAACCAGGAACAGATATAACCTTTGGTTCACTCCAGACCTGACTTCCCATGACCAGCACAAAAACATCCTGTGGCGTACTGCATTAGCATGGAATAGCCCACGCGATATGCAACTTTTCAGGGAAGTTAGGAACCAATATACACACGCAGTTAGGAAAGCAAAGGCTAGCTTTCTCAAACAGAAATTTGCATCCTGTAGCACAAACTCCAAAAAGTTCTGGGACACTATAAAGTCCATGGAGAATAAGAGCACCTCCTCCCAGCTGCCCACTGCACTGAGGCTAGGAAACACTGTCACCACCGATAAATCTGTGAGAATTTGAGAATTTCAATAAGCATTTTTCTACGGCTGTCCATGCTTTCCACCTGGCTACCCCTACCCCGGACAACAGACCTGCAACCCCCACACAACTTGCCCAAGCCTCCCCCATTTCTCCTTCACCCAAATCCAGATAGCTGATGTTCTGAAAGAGCTGCAACATCTGGACCCCTACAAATCAGCCGGGCTAGACAATCTGGACCCTCTCTTTCTAAAATTATCAGCCAAAATCGTTGCAACCCCTATTAATAACCTCTCTTTCGTATCGTCTGAGATCCCCAAAGATTGGAAAGCTGCTGCAGTCATCCCCCTCTTCAAAGGGGGAGACACTCTAGACCCAAACTATTACAGACCTATATCTATCCTACCCTGCCTTTCTAAGGTCTTTGAAAGCCAAGTTAACAAACAGATCACAGACCATTTCGAATCCCACCGAATTCTCCGCTATGCAATCTGGTTTCTGAGCTGGTCGTGGGTGCACCTCAGCCACGCTCAAGGTCCTAAACGATATCATAACCGTCATAGATACAGCTGTATTCATCGACCTGGCCAAGGCTTTCGACTCTGTCAATCACCACATTCTTATCGGCAGACTCAACCGCCTTGATTTCTCAAATGACTGTCTCGCCTGGTTCACCAACTACTTCTCAGACAGAGTTCAGTATGTCAAATCGAAGGGCCTGTTGTCCGGACCTCTGGCAGTCTCTATGGCTTCAATCCTCGGGCTGACTCTTTTCTCTGTATACATCAATGATGGCTCTCTTGCTGCTGGTGATTCTGTGATCCACCTCTATGCAGACAACACTATTCTGTATACTTTTGGCCCTTCTTTGGACACTGTGTTAACCTCCAGGCAAGCTTCAATGCCATACAACTCTCCTTCCATGGCCTCCAACTGCTGTTAAATGCAAGTACAACTAAATGCATGCTCTTCAACCGTTTGCTGCCCACACCTGCCCGCCCGTCCAGCATCACTACTCTGGACGGTTCTGACTTAGAATATGTGGACAACTACAAATACCTAGGTGTCTGGTTAGACTGTAAACTCTCCTTCCAGACTCACATTAAGCATCTCCAATCAAAAATGAAATCTAGAATCGGCTTCCTATTTTGCAACAAAGCATCCTTCTCTCATGCTGCCAAACATACCCTCGTAAAACTGACTATCCTACCAATCCTTGACTTCGGCGATGTCATTTATAAAATAGCCTCCAACACTCTACTGAGCAAATTGGATGCACAGTGCCATCCGTTTTGTCACCATTCTGCTTTTCTGATGTATCAAATACTTATGTCATGCACTAAAATGCAAATGAATTGCTTAAAAATCATACAATGTGATTTTCTGGATATTTGTTTTAGATTCCGTCTCTCACAGTTGAAGTGTACCTATGATAAAAATTACAGACCTATACATGCTTTGTAAGTAGGAAAACCTGCAAAATTGGCAGTGTATCAAATACTTGTTCTCCCCACTGTACTAACCACCACTGTGACCTGTATGCTCTCGTTGGCTGGCCCTGGCTTCATATTCATCGCCAAACCCACTGGCTCCAGGTCAACTATAAATATTTGCTTGGTAAAGCCCCGCCTTATCTCAGCTCACTGGTCACCATAATAGCACCCACTCGTAGCACGCGCTCCAGCAGGTACAGTATATTTCACTGGTCACCCCCAAAGCCAATTTCTCCTTCGGCCGCCTTTCCTTCCAGTTCTCTGCTGCCAATGACTGGAACAAACTGCAAAAATCACTGAAGCTGGAGACTCATATCTCCCTCACTAACTTTAAGCACCAGCTGTCAGAGCAGCTCACAGATCACTGCACCTCTACGTAGCCCATCTGTAAATAGCCCATCCAACTACCTCATCCCCATAATGTTATTTATTTTGCTCCGTTGCACCCCAGTTTCTCTACTTGCACGCTCATCTTCTGCACAGACTGTATATAGACTGATTATTGACTGTATGTTTGTTTATTCCATGTGTAACTCTGTGTTGTTGTTTGTGTCGCACTGCTTTGCTTTATCTTGGCCAGGTCGTAGTTGTAAATGAGAACTTGTTCTCAACTAGCCTACCTGGTTAAATAAAGGTGAAATTAAATATAAATTAAAAGGTCGGTGTGGTCCCGGAGTATGATGTAATACTGGATAGATACTTTCCTAACTTTGCAAGGTTAGGCCAAAAGAATGGCATATTTGAGAAGCGACAACCCCTGACCAAGCAGGCAGTAGCATTTAGCCCTCAACCAAAGCCAAGAAAAGAGAAGGTCTTCCTGAGTCCAACCTCACAGGTGCTAGTAGGGGAGGATGAGGTAGAAAGGGCAGACCCTGTCAATAATGAGCAGCCCAGTACTAGTGGGCGGTAGGGGTCCATCTGGAGCGGGGGGCTCAGAGGGGGACTATCTAGAACCAACAGACATGGCAGGGTCCCTGACTAACTCCGGGACAGGCCAGACCAAGGATCCGACCCTGCAGCAATCCAGAGGGTACAATGCCTACTAGTTTCCCCCACTTCATAATGAAAAAGGGTTTGGTGTACAGAGTATCAAAACTAGGGGTTGATGTGGTAGAACAGTTGTTGGTCCCCACCTGGTACCGGAGAACAGTACTGGACTTAGCTCATGGGCACATTCTGTGGGACACCTTGGTATTGATAAAACCCAGGATTGTGAGGAGATTTTACTGGCCAGGGATTCAGGTTGAAATGGCTTGACATTGCGGGGAGTACCTCAAGTGCCTGTTAACAGCTCCCAGACCAACTGTTAGAAGCCCGTTAGTGCCACTCCCCATAATTTAAATGCAATTTGAGAGGATAACGATGGATATAATTGGCCCGCTATGCAAGTCCACCGGAAGGCACCAATATATTCTGGTCATCCTAGATTATGCCACTCGCTACCCAGAAGGCAATCCCCTTTTGGACGATGGCTTCCAAAAATATAGGAATTAGTGCTCCTGTTCACCAGGGTAGGAATTCCAAAAGAGATCCTTACTGACCAGGGGACCCCCTTCATGTTCCGCCTCATGGCGGACCTTTGCAAGTTGTGGCAGGTGAAACAGTTGAGGTCATTGGTTTACCATCCACAGACGGACGGGCTGGTTGGGAGATTCAACCGCACCCTGAAGTTAATGCTCAGGAAGGTAATCGATAAGGATGGGAAAAACTGGGATTTAATATTGCCGTATCTGATGTTTGCCATTAGAGAGGTTCCCCAAGCCTCGCTGGGGTTTTTACCCTTTGATCTGGTATATGGGAGTCACCCCCGGGGAATCTTAGACATTGCAAGGGAAACCTGGGAGCACCAGTCGACCCCTTATACTAGTGTTATAGAGAATGCCATGGCCATGCAAGACAGGATAGCCACAGTCACGTCAATAGTAAGAGAGCATATAAGGCAAGCACAAGGGCACCAGCGACACACTTATAACCGGCAGGCTACCCTGAGGGAATTTCAACCAGAAGATAAGGTGTTGGTGCTGGTCCCCACGGTAGAGTGTCAACTGTTAGCCAGTATGAAGTGCGTGAGAAAATAGACAAAGTTAATTATCGGATCCGACAGCCAGGTCGTTGGCCCCCGGAACAGATCTAACACATACCCCACACCCACTCAGGAGGCAGCCGAAGTGCAGACTTCACCTACACTGTACCCAGCACAAGTACAGGAAGTAAAGACCTTGATCCAGAAAAACAGAGATGTATTTTCAGGGATACCAGGGCGAACTGAGGTTACGATATGATATTGTTTCCCTACCAGGGAGAAAAGTAAGCATGAGGCCATATCGGGTACCTGACGCTCAACAAGCCGTGATCAGAGCGGAGGTGGAGAAAATGTTGGCGGCTGGAGTGATCGAATAGTCACATAATGAGAGGTCTAGCCCAATAACGATGGTCTCTAAGCCTGATGGGTCTTGGTGGTTTTGTAATGATTTTCGGAAGGTAAATGAAATCTCCAAGTTTGATGCCTACCCCATGCCCTGTGTAGATTAACTATTGGAGAAAAGAAGTAACGCTCTGTACATTACAACCCTGGACCTAGCCAAACGTTACTGGCAAATTCCCCTGACCCCCAGAGCCAAAGAAAAGACAACCTTTGCCACTCAGTTTCAATACACCATTATGCCATTTGGCTTACACGGGGCCCCGGCCACCTTTCAACGGCTAACGGACCAGGTCCTAAAACCGCACTGAGCTTACGCCACAGCTTATTTAGATGTCATGGGGATCTACAGCCCAGATTGGGAATCCCACTTGCCCCGGGTACAGGCAGTGCTAGACGCCCTTAGGAAGGCAAGGCTCATAGCGAACCCTGCCAAGTGTTAAGTGAGGTTAGAGGAAACCGAGTATCTGGGATACACCGTGGGAAGAGGGTTAATGAAACCCCAACTTAAGAAGGTCGAGGCAATTAGAAGATGGCTGAGAACAGTAAATAAGAAGCAGGTTCGAGCCTTTATAGGGTTGACAGGTTACTGCCGGCGGTTCATACCACAGTGGCCTTCCCACTCATCGACATGACTAGATCCAGAGGGCCAATCATGGTAAAATGGGATGCAAATGCCACAAAAGTATTTAGAACATAACAGGAGGCTCTATACTGTAATCCAGTGTTGGTGTCGGTGAGTGGGGCGACCACTGTAGCATAATTTGGGATGAACCGCCAGAGTGAGGTGTTTAGTCCCAGGGTCCTTAGCTTATATCTGCTGGATTTACGGTGTATGACCTGGACTGTTTTTACTTACCTGTTGGCTGTTTTGGACCCTGATCTACCGAGAACCCGATTTGTGTACCGAACCCTGCTATCACCGACCACGCCTATGGCCTGGGGCGGTCCAGGTCGGAGAAACAAATATTCAGGCACTGTCCTGTTGGAAAAAACTCTCTCTGGTGTGATTTTGTGTCAGTCTCCCGCTTAACTTGTGTACAAACTCTCCTAACCTAGAAAAGAGTTGTCACAGCTTGTATGCTTACGTACATCAGCATGTGTGAGTGAGGAGTGTGTGTGACTCCTGTGGTTTCTGGTCCTCAGATATAGGCAGCCCTGATGAGATCAGTGGAAGCTTATAGCAGGCTTAACAGGGATAGGCTGATACTGCAAGCCTTAACAAGATAGGCTGACATAATGCAAGCCATAACGGGATAGACTGATACTGAAAAAACATATTTTTTTGTACATTTTATTCTACAGTCCACTATTTACTTCAAGTGTATAGAGCTGTCAAAGTTAACGTGTTAATCACATGCATTAATACTTTGAATTGACAAGGTAAGTATGTATCTTCCCCCAGCATTGTGCACTCCTGCCACCATCATTACGCACACCTGCCTTCCACCCGTTACGTGCATCAGCGTATTATTGGATTCACCTGGATTCAATCACCTGTTTATTACCTCCCCTATATTTGTCAGTTCCCCATCTCTGTTCCCGCTGCTTACACAATTGTCATTGTGTATCCGTGTGCTGACACTGTTTCTGTCTTGCCCTTTGTCTGGTCCTAATTACATGTCAACTCCCCCTACCTGCTTCTCGTGTCGGGCGTCGGTCCTTACACGTATGACGAATTGCATTTTTGGGGGGGGGGGGGGGTTGTTTAAATAAAACATCACAGCAATCACCAAGAAGGCATACGAGCGGATGTACAACACTGATTTGGTTCTACACAACCATCATCGAGTCCATCCTCACCTCCACAATCACTGTCTGGTTTGGAAATGTGTCCGTCTGGTCCAAGGGCAAACTGCAACAGATTATCCGGTTTGCTGAGAGGGTCATCGGCTGCGACCTGCCCTCCACGAGGTTCTGCACGATTCCAGGGCAACATCATTGCCGACCCCTTCCATTCTGGACACCACCTCTTACAAAGACTCCCTTCTGGCAAACTATTCAGGAGAATCACGACCAAAGCATCTTTCCCCTGCCTTGGGCCTCACCACCTGGTCCACAATGATCTTCTCATTAATGGACTATGCACTCTGCACTACTCATCCACTGACTATGTATCCTGCACTATTGTCATCCTAGAACTGCACATTGCTCTATGCACACTCTACACATTCTTATATGCTCTGTCACGCCCTGGCCATAGAGAGGCGTTTTATTCTCTATTTTGGTTAGGCCAGGGTGTGACTAGGGTGGGCATTCTATGTCCTTTTTTCTATGATTTTCTATTTCTATGTGTTTGGCCGGGTGTGGTTCTCAATCAGAGGCAGCTGTCTATCGTTGTCTCTGATTGAGAACCATACTTAGGTACCCTTTTCCCCCCACCTGTTTTGTGGGAAGTTAACTTTGTCTTTGTTCAGGGCACATAGCCCAAAGCGCCGCTTGTAGTTCTTAGCTTAACGTTGACATAGTGTACACACTGCATGTGGAATTGTGTCGACTCTGCTTCTATACTTGTTTTGTATATCCTGTCTATCATCAGTCTTTCTGTATATTCAGTTTATTGTGGTAGTACCATTTCACCAAGTCTGTAACGTATACGCCAGGAGTCAGGAAGCAGGTGAAGAAGGTGAGTTTAATAATGAACCGATACAGATGAACAAACATGAGAAGCGTACTGAACATAAGAGAAAACAATGCTACCTAATAGCTGATGTCAACTTTGGCCTAAAGAAAGGGCAAGTAATAATGGAGAAAATGATGACCAGGTGTGCGAAATGATGTTGCCAGGGCCGATGGTTGGTAGAGCGGTGACGACAGCCGGAGAAGGCGTGACAAAGTCAAATTCCTGTACATGCAAATATATTTGGCGAATAAAGGTGATTCTGATTTGTTTTGACTTGGGGAGTAAAGATTTAATTGATCCTCTCATTACAATTCTCATCATTGTTTTAAAAGACACAACAACAACAACAACAACAACCACCACAAAGAGAATGTATGTCATGTTGTTGTAACTGTAACACTGGCTATGGTAAATGCAACATGTCTCAAGGCTGCTGTGTGTGTGTGTGTGTGTGTGTGTGTGTGTGTGTAGGCCTATTCACCACCATTGAAGTGATGCAGAACAGTCTGTAACATACTTGAGAGGGTGTTCTTTCTGCATTCTCCATGGAGAGACTGTGGGGTTTCCCTGATCCTCTGCCAGACCAGCACACAAAGCATGCAGTGATGGTGCCAGAGGCAACTGGAGTGCGGGCAGAGTGTAGGACGGCTATGGTCTGGCCCCTAGGACCCTGCCATTGTGGAAATGTAAGTGGGAACAGTGTCTGAGCTGCTTGAGTTGGAACAGAAAGAAATGTTGGATGACCAAAACTATGAGCTTCAAATAGCTGGGCCTGGGAACATAGCGTGTTCTATAAAGAGGTCACAAAATAACCGAAACGAGCAAAAAAGGAGAAAAAACAATGTAGGGAAGAAAATGACAAATTATTTTGGAGAATGACTACAGTTAGTATGTACAGGGCACTATATTAAAAACAATTAATTGGTAGCACCAACTTAATATTTTTTTTTTTTTTCAAGTTAGGAGCACCACATAAAATTTAGGAGCACCAGAAAACAATATTTGTTAAAGTGATTGAGATACAGCCTATATTGGGCCCATATTAAATCTAGCTCCTTTTGAAGCACATGTTGTGCGCTATAAACTAAAATGTAACACTGTAAAGACATTAGTTTACCTTAAAAGCTCAAATGTTGATATGAATGGCATTTAAATTACGAAGTCATTTGTGGAATATTAGGTTTCTACATGGTGTAAAATCACTTTTACCTATTGAGATGCAGTACATCTCTTTCAAAATGTATTTTGATGATGACATGCAAGAGACCTGTCATTCATACATTGCTATGACCATTGATCTCCTGAAGAAGCTATCCCTTTTATTTGATTTCTGTGCCCCCAAATGTTTGGATATACATGTTGTTAGGTAGCTAGCCAATGAGGTAACAAGACTGAGTGTAAACAAATGGTTAACTACGTGCGAGTAGGTTTGGAATGGCCCATGACATGGTTTATGAATGTAAAATGCAGTCCCGGCAATTTGGTATAGGAATGAAAAAATGTTGCGCCGGTAATATGGGTCAGATCTTTTTATGGTTGGGCTGTAAAGTAATTTGTTTTTGCTGTAGTAATGGTGCAAGGATGACACTATCGAATCTGCACTCGCTGTTTTTTTCCTTGGACACTCGGAAATAACATTACAACATGAATCCTTCCAACAATTATTATCTGGGAGATTTTTTCCTAGTAGCACAGTGCTGCCAAAATAAAACTTGTGGTCGCACAGCAAAATATTTTGCACTTTAGAGCCCTCACTATGTTGCCCATTCTTCCTCTCTTCTTGCCCTCTCTTTCTCTTTGACTCAATTACCTTCCCTGTCTGTCTGTCATCCCCTCACACCACCCCATCTACTCATGACTTTTACTAATTTACTCATCACCTTTATTCCACACACAGAAACGCATATAAGCCCCTCCCTCCCTTTGGCAAATCAGACCATAACTATCCTCCTGCTACCTGCTTACCTGCAAAAACTCAAACAGCAAGTACCAGTGATGTGCTCAATACGGAAGTAGTCTGATGAAGTGGATGCTAAGCTACAGGACTGTTTCGCTAGCACAGATTGTAATATGTTCTGGGTTTCATCCGATAACATTAAGGAGTTTACCACATCAATCACCGGCTTCATTAATAAGTGCATTGACAATGTTGTCCCCACAGTGACCACACATACTGTACAGTGCATTTGGAAAGTATTGAGTCCCCTTGACGTTTTCCACAAATTGTTACAAACAAACAATACCCCATGAAGACCAACCAAAAACAGGTTTTTAGAAATGTTAGCAAATTCGAAAACTGAAATATCACATTTACGTAAGTATTCAGACCCTTTCCTCGGTACGTTGTTGAAGCACCTTTGGCAGCGACTACAGCCTCGAGTCTTCTCGGATATGATGCTACAAGCTTGGCACACCTGTATTTTGGGAGTTTCTCCCATTCTTCTCTGCAGATCCTCTCAAGCTCTATCAGGTTGGATGGGGAGCGTCGCTGCACAGCTATTTTCAGATCTCTCCAGAGATGTTCGATTGGGTTCAAGTCCGGGCTCTGGCTGGGCCACTCAAGAACATTCAGAGACTTTTTCCGAAGCCAGTCCTGCGTTGTCTTGGCTGTGTGCTTAGGGTCGTTAGAAGGTGTTTTATTCTGTTAGAAGGTGAACCTTCGCCCCAGTCTGAGGTCCTGAGTGCTCTGGAGCAGGTTTTCGTCAAGGATCTGTCTGTACTTTGCTCCCTGCCGCTGAAAAACATCCCCACAGCATGATGCTGCCACCACCATGCTTCACCGTAGGGATGGTGCCAGGTTTCCTCCAGACGTGACTCTTGGCATTCAGACCAAAGTTTTATTACACCAGAGAATCTTGTTTCTGATGGTCTGAGAGTCTGAGTCTTTTGGCAAGGTCCAAGCGAGCTGTCATTCGCATTTTACTGAGGAGTGGCTTCTGTCTGACCACTCTATCATAAAGGCCTGATTGGTGGAGTGCTGCAAAAATGGTTGTCCACATGGAAGCTTCTCCCATCTTCACAGAGGAACTCTGGAGCTCTGTCAGAGTGACCATCAGGTTCTTGGTCACCTCCCTGACAAAGGCCCTTCTCCCCCGATTGCTCAGTTTGGCCAGGCGGACAGCTCTAGGAAGAGTCTTGGTTGTTCTGAACTTCCATTTAAGAATGATGGAGATGGAGGCCTCTGTGTTCTTGGGGACCTTCAATTCTGCAGTACCCTTCCCCAGATCTGTGCCTCGACACAATCCTGTCTCAGAGCTCTACGGACAATTCCTTTGACCTGTTATTTTGCTCTGACATGCACTGTCAAACAGTGGGACCTTATAGGTGTGTGCCTTTCCAAATCATATCCAATCAATATAATTTACAACTGGTGGACTACAATCAAGTTGTAGGCACATCTCAAGGATGATCAATGGAAACAGGATGCACCTGAGCTCAATTTCGTCTCATAGCAAAGGGTCTGAATACTTATGTAAGGTATTTCTGTTTCTAAATGTTTATACATTTGCAAACATTTCAAAAAACCTGTTTTCACTTCGTCATTATGGGGTATTGTGTGTAGATTGATGAGGGAAAAAAATAATTTAATCAATTTTAGAATACAGTTGTAACTTAACATAAGATAATGTGGAAAAGTTCAAGGGGTCTGAATACTTGCTGACGGCACTGTACATACCTCAACCAGAAGCCATTGTTTACAGGCAACATCTGCACTGAGCTAAAGTCTAGAGCTGCCGCTTTCAAGGAGCGGGACACTAATCTGGACATTTATAATAAATCCCCTTACGACCTATGATGAGCCATCAAACAGGTAAAGCGCCAATACAGGACTAAGATCGAATCCTGCTACGCCGGCTCTGATGCTTAACGGATGTGGCAGGGCTAGCAAACTATAATGTATTTCAAAGGGAAACCCAGACGCAAGCCCACCAGACGGGCTAAATGCCTTCTGTGCTTGCGTGGATGAAAGCAATACTTAACAATGCATGAGAGCACCAGCTGTTCTGGACGACTGTGTGAGTTCGCTCTCCGTAGCTTATGTGAGTAAGACCTATAAACAGGTTAACATATGCAAGGTTGCGGGGCTAGATGGAATACCAGGACACATACTCAGAGTGTGCGCCGACCAGCTGGCAAGTGTCTTCACTGACATTTTCAACCTATCCCTGACCCGGTCAATAATACCAACTTGTTTCAAGCAGACCACCATAGTCCCCATGCTCAAGAACGCCAAGGTAAGTTGCCTAAATGACTATAGCCTCGTAGCACTCACATCGATAGCCATGAAATGCTTTGAAAGACTAGTCATGGCTTACATCATCAACATCATCCCAGATACCCTGGACCCACTCCAATTCATATACTGTCCCAACAGATCCACAGATGATGCATTCTCCATTGCACTCCACACTGCCCTCACCACCTGGACAAAGGGAATATGTATGTATGAATGCTGTTCATTGACTCCAGCTCAGCATTCAACACCATATTCCCCTCAAAGCTCATCACCAAATTTGAAAGCTTCAAGTCCCTCTTTGTTCACACCACTAATAATTAATGTGGTCCACACACATTCACATAGTTGGGGAGAGGGCACGTCAGCGCCTCTTCCCCCTCAGGAGGCTATAAAGATTTGGCATGGGCCCTAAAATCCTCCAAAAGTTCTACAACTGCGTCACTGAGAGCATCTTGACTGACTGCATCAAATCAAATCAAATCAAATGTTATTTGTGACATGAGCCGAATACAACAGGTTTAAACCTTACCGTGAAATGCTTAATTACAAGCCCTTAACCAACAATGCAGTTCAAGAAAAAGAGTTAAGAAAACATTTACTAAATAAACTTAAGTAAAACTATTTCAGAAAATAAAAAGTTAAACTACAATATCGAGGATATATATTTTTTATTTTAACTATGCAAGTCAGTTAAGAACAAATTCTTATTTACAATGACGGCCTACCCCTGCCAAACGCGGACGATGCTGAGGCAATTGTGCGCCGCCCTATGGGACTCCCAATCATGGCCAGATGTGATACAACCTGGATTCAAACCAGGGACTGTAGTGACGCCTCTTGCACTGAGATGCAGTTCCTTAGACCGCTGTGCCACTCGGGATATACAGGGGGAGGGGTTCAATGTAAATAGTCTGAGTGGCCATTTGATGAATTGTTCAGCAGTCTTATGGCTCGAGGGTAGAAGCTGTTAAGGAGCCTTTTGGCCCTAGACTTGGCGCTCCGCTACCGCTTGCCGTGCGGTAGCAGAGAGGACGGTCTATGACTTGGGTGACTTGGGTATTTGACAATCACCATTTGGTACGACAACTGCAAGGCACCCGGCCGCAAGGCACCACAGAGCGTGGTTAGTACGGCCCAGTACATCACTGGGGTCAAGCTCCCTGCCATCCAGGATGTGGCGAAATCCTGCACGGAGCCTTCACTGTGCGCTGCCTTCACTGTGCGCTGCCACTTTAAGAGCGCATCAGCAGTAAGGAAGGAGGACATAAAGATAGCTCTTCCGGCTCTCTGGGAGGTAGTTCTTGGTTGGCGCGGCAGTTTGATTGTGTGTGCGATGCTACAGATGTCTTATTTATTTTAAGCATGTTTAGTTTGTAAAGTAAACTCCTCCACTGGGAGGTAATACAGATTATTGGAAATCCTCTAATGTTGATGACTGCGTCCGTTCTTGTAAATTGTGTCTATGAAATTGCCGTTTAATTGCTCAGCCATTATTATTATTGGTGGGGTTACGTGTGTTTACGTGCTGTAACGTGGGTTTTCTATGGTGTGTCTTGTCTTTTCTCTCCACCGGCTATCTGGCAAACATGCTACACTCTTGGCAATCTCTTCTGCTGATGTGTGTGGGTCTGGTAGTGGTACTCTCTCTATCGTACTCTTTTCCTTTCGGCAGGGTTAATACCTACCAGGCGCCCGAAGAAAATCTTTATCTTTACCCCTCTCTAACAACACCGCTACAGCAGTGTCAGAGGAACGCACCCCCCAAATATTCTAAGACTCCAGCCACCCAAGCCATAGACACTTCTCTGTGCTACCACACGGCAAGTGGTACCAGTGCACCAAGTCTGGAACCAACCGACTGCTGAACAAGGCTGCTATAGCTAATCAAATGGCTACCCGTTCTACCTACATTTCCCCTTTTTTTAAAAACGAACTCTCTTGCACTGACTATGCACACACACTGGACTCTTCCCACAAACTCACACATACTTACACTGACACCCAAACACACACACACACACAGTACATACACACGCTCACACACACATAACATGTACACACATGCATACTGATGCGACACACTCACACACACACTACATACGCCCACACACACATAACATGTACACACATGCATACTGACGCGACACACACACACACACACTCACACACACACTTTCACACTCACCACATATGTTCCTGCTACTGCGCGACGTATGCTTCTGCTATGGTCTATTATCTATCCGTTTGCCTAGTCTCTTTACCCCTACCATAGCTACCTCAATTACCTTGTACCTCGACTCACTACTCCCTGTATATAGCCATGTTGTTTTTAACTCTATGGTTATTCGCTGTCTATTTATTCATAGTGTCACTATTTATATTTTATATATTTTTTTTATCTTTAACTCTGCATTGTTGCAAATGGACCTGTAAAGCATTTCAATGTTAGCCTGTTGTTTACCAAGCATGTGAAAAATAACATTTTATTTGAATTCGATTTGTCACTTCAGTCCAAATGTGCCTAATCTAACAACCAGGTTGTTGACACTGAGACAGTCATGGTATTCGAAAGCTGTAACATGTACCAGTTGTGTCTGAGAGGATGAAGCTTGACAGGACAGATGTTGATCTGATCTGAAGTTATCACTGGCCTTTTGCGTTCAAATTTGTTCTGTCTTTCTTACATGCATTCACGCTTGATGCACACACGCATGTACACACACACATATTTTTGACTGAGAGAATTAGCAGCAGGGACCTCTGCCTGGATAAAGCATGATTCTCTCATTGGAACACAGCAGCCACCACCCCTCTATAACTCCATTAGGGCTTTAGCTCCACGACACACTGTGCAGTTCCCCTCCACAATGGAACCATTGTCAGAGGGAGAGCGACCATTGTCGCCACGGTTACAGGATTTATTATCCCCCCACTCCTTCCACTGTGTTGTGACCTTTACCTCTGACCCCCCCAAACTCCTCCATTACAAATACTGGGGGTCTCTAAGGGCTCAGACACACCAAATGTGATTGTTGGCCCAGAGTATTTAGCACCTCTGAATGTAATTTACGAACCGAGTGCGCACCGATTTCACATATTTTACCCATGAAAAATGTTGGCAGTCAGATGTCTACAGCGGGTGGTCCTTAAAACACAGCGCGTTGAGTGATTGGCAGACGAACGGTAGATCCACATTCGGTGCAATGTGTGCAAGCCTTAACCCTCCCTCTGGTGTTGGAGATGATTCAGGTTGGTGGGGTGGAGGGAGGGAGGGAGGGATGGATGGAGGGGAGGAGGGGGTGTTGTAGGACTGACTCATTGAAAAGTTCAGTTGGAAGGCATAAGAGAGCTGGTCTAAATAGGCTCTTTTCTCTCAATTTCTCCCCTCTTGGCCTGGCTTGGCTTGCCACTGTGTGGTTATTTATGAGTGTGTGGGAGTGAGAGAGAGGGCTGCAGGGAGAGAGAGGGCCGCAGGTCTTTGTTAGGGGGGCCGGGCTGAGGTGCTGCTGCTGCCATCACTTCTGTCTGATGCACGCACCCACGTACGGACACACACACACACAAACCCTACAGACTGGGAAGAGAAGGGAGAGGGAATACTGTTGCGAGGCAGATTTGAAAATGTGGTGTGTGAGACACAATAGCCACCTGCTGTTTGATAGATGGAACTCAGCCACATACAGTTGCTTCAGAAAGTATTCATACCCTTCGACTTATTCCACATTTTGTTGTGTTACAGCCTGAATTCAAAATGGATTGAATAGTTTTCATGTTTTAGAAATATCTTATTTACATACGTATTCACACCCCTGAGTCAATACTTTGTAGAAGTACATTTGGCAGCGATTACATCTGTGAATCTTTCTCAGTAAGTCTCTAAGAAATGTTCACACCTTGATTGCGGAACATTTGCCCATTATTCTTTTTCAAATTGGTTTTGGATCATTTTATGGTTTAAGTTAAAAGTGGTTTAAGTTAAAAGTGTAACTCGGCCACTCCAGTGAGGATTTGGCCTTGTGTTTTAGGTTATTGTGCTGCTGAAAGGTGAATTCAACTCCCAATGTCTGGTGGATAGCAGACTGAATCAGGTTTTCCTCCATTCCGTTAACTTTTTTATCCTGAAAAACTCCACAGTCCTTAACGATTACAAGCATACCCATAACATGATGCAGCCACTTTCCATATTTAATTATTATTATTATTATTATCATTTATTTTTTTACATTTTACCCCCTTTTGGTGGTATCCAATTGTTAGTAATTACTATCTTGTCTCATCGCTACACTGCACTGCTTCTTAACACAGCGTGCATCCAACCCGGAAGCCAGACGCACCAATGTGTCGGAGGAAACACCGTGCACCTGGCAACCTTGGCGTGCACTACACCTGGCCCGCCACAGGAGTCACTGGTGCGAGATGAAACAAGGATCTCCCTACCGGCCAAACCCTCCCTAACCCAGATGACGCTAGGCCAATTGTGCGTCGCCCACGGACCTCCCGGTCACGGCCGGCTGCGACAGTGCCTGGGCGCAAACCCAGAGTGTCTGGTGGCACAGCTAGCGCTGCGATGCAGTGCCCTAGACCACTTTGCCACCCGGGAGGCCAACACTTTCCATATTTTTAAGCTTAACACTTTGTATTCAGGACAAAAATGTAATTGCTTTGCCACATTTTTTGCATTATTACTTCAGTGCCTTGTTGCAAACAGAATTTATGTTTCTGAATATTTTTTTAGTTCTGTACAGGCTTCCTTCTTTTCACTCTGTCAATTAGTTTAGTATTTTGGAGTAACTACAATGTTTTTGATCCATCCTCAGTCTTCTCCTATCACAGCCATTAAACTCTCTAACTGTTTTAAAGTCACCATTGTCCTCATGGTGAAATTTATTTAACTAGGCAAGTCACTACTTTGTAGTGACTGGGTGCATTGCTACACTATCGAAGTGTAATTAATAACTTCACCATGTTTAAAGGGATGTTCAAAGTCTACTTCGGTTATTTTTACACATCTACCAATAGGTTCCCTTTCGTTGCAAGGCAAAGAAGAGCAAACCTCCCTGGGTGTATTGATACACCATCCAAAGTGTAATTAAAGACTTCACCATGCTTAAATGGATATTCAATCTACTAATAGCTGCCCTTTACAAGGCATTGGAAAACCTCCCTGGTCTTTGTGGTTGAATCTGTGTTTGAAATTCACTGCTCAACTGAGGGACCTTACAGATAATTGATAATGACTTGTTAAGCTCATTTTTACTCCTGAACTTAACAAGGTTTGCAATAACAAAGTGGATGAATGCTCATTCACTCAAGACATTTCAGTTTTTCCTTTTTTATTAATTTGTAAACATTTCTGAAAACATAACTCCACTTTGACATTATGAGGTATTGTATATAGGCCAGTGACAAAACATCTCAATTTAATCCACTTTAAATTCAGGATGTAACACAACAAAATGTGGAAAAGGTCAAGCTTTGCAAATGCTTTCTGAAGGCACTGTATAACCAAATCAGCGCCTACTGACGCGCGCACACACACACACACACACACACACACACACACACACGAAGGGTGTTTAAAAATCCTTCATCTATTGTGGTAGGGCATTCCATGCTGAAAGGTTCACATTAGTGTCTCGGCCAAAGATAATAGCAATGTTTTCTCTATTAGCGTGATGGTTTAAGATGTAGTGTGCTAGTCTCTCTCTCAACATTGTAGAATATTACTGTTCACCACATCACATGGCGGTTTATGTCGTGTGACACAGTCACTAGCTTCTCTGACAAAGTTAATTTAAGCCTGAATCCTCTGGCTCAGCCAAACGGTCATGATGTAATAGTTTGAGGACAGAATGAGTTGGTCTGCCTGTTGACTGAGGAGACCTATTCTTGCATGTTTGGGTGGGAGCAGCAGCATATAATTGCAGAGCGGGATAGCGTGAGAGGATGGGGGAGGGAGCTAGTTAGCACGCAACATGAGCCTTGGCCCACAGTGCCGGGCATGGGTGCCAAACTTGTCCACAGTGCTGCTGTGTCTGAGGACTCCTACAGCCGCTCCCAATTCACTTCCTACCACTTCCCCTTAACCACAAGGGCCTAATGCTTCCAGGTTTGCAGATATGTGAGGTGGAAAAAAAATATGGTGGAAGCTCCAATACGTTACTGTCAGTGGTGTTGTGTTCTTTAAAATAATATTTGTTATACCCTTAAAACACCAAGTTAGGCATAGCTAATTTCTAAGTCCATCCCTGTCAATCATGAATGATAATTCTTCACGTTCCACCAGTAAAATGTCCAAACTGCATGCCAATCATTTGATCCCCCTCTGTTTCATGGGAATATGCATTTACATCTTGGTGTTAATGGTGTTAACAAACTATAAGCCTTTCTTGTAAGCCCATTTAGTTTGAAATCAAAGCATATATCCTACCTAGGGGTGCGTTCTGTTGAGTCTTGGCCACATGAAGGGAAAAAATGTAAGCATAGCCTTGAGAAGAAGGGGTGCTGAGCCCCCCCCACCCTCTCCCACTCCCCAGCCAAACTACTTCACGAGGCCATGCTGAGGAGGTGTTTTTGGTGTAACATATAGGCTTACTATACTACAGTATGTCCTGTTATGTAAAATTCTAATGAATCATTGTGTCGCAAGATCAGAGCACCGTGGTGAGAAGTGATACTCTTCTATTTGTAAGAAAAATAATAATAAGTGAAATTTCACTAAGGAATTTGAGGGCTCTACCAATTGTAGCGCTGAAAGGACAGCATGGTACCCAAGTGGTCACATCGTTCTGGGTTCCACTGCGCAAAAGGGGGGTCCCTAGAGTTTTCTGAACATCAAGGTAGACACTCTGTGAATTTGGATCCGGATCTCATTGGTGTGATGATATGGTTACGCAGTAGAGGTGGTGCATTTCTGTAAGCTAAGCAATCGGACAGTAGGTTGAGTTCAAGTGCGTGGTACATGACCCCCAAGTCCATAACAATCTGTTTGGAGGACAGCCGTTTAGCAACCCCTGGAGTTTTCTGTCAGTGGCAGTTGTTACTTCAGATTTCACCCGCTCAAACTGGTCAAGCCTCCGACCAACGGGCCTCTGCACACGCCTACACTCATTCATCATTCGCGCCACTGCCAGATACAGAGAAGACAATTTACCTACTGGATGTATAGTCTGCTATAGTCAACATATATAATTTGTTTGTTATTCTATGGAATTTTAATGGTAATTCAATTTTCCAGAAATATTTTTACCCCCTCCGTGTCTTTGCATCAATTCGACCATGAAGGCCTGATTCACGCAGTCTTCACTGAAAAGTTGATGTTGAGATGTGTCTGTTGATTGACTCTGTAACTCTGGGTCTTCCTTTCCTGTGGCAGTCCTCATGAGAGCCAGTTTCATCATAGCGCTTGATGGTTTTTGTGACTGCACTTTGAACGTTTTTGACATTTTCCGCATTGACTGACCTTTATGTCTTAAAGTAATGATGGACTGTTGTTTCTCTTTGCTTATTTCAGCTGTTCTTGCCATAATATGGACTTGGTCTTTTACCAAGTGGGCTATCTTCTGTATACCACCCCTACCTTGTCACAACACAATTGATTGGCTCAAATGCAATAAGAAGGAAAGAAATTCCACAAATTAACTTTTAACAAGGCACACATGTTAATTACAATGTATTCCAGGTGAGAGAATGTCAAGCTGGTTGAGAGAATGCAAAGCGTGTGCAAAGCTGTCATCAAAGCAAAGGATGGCTACTATGAAGAATCTCAAATATAAAAGAAATGTTGATTTGTTTAACACTTTTTTTGGTTACTACATGATTCCATATGTGTTATTTAATAGTTTTGATGTCTTCACTATTATTCTACAATGTTGAAAATAGTAGAAAATTAAGAAAAACCCTTGAATGAGTAGGTGTGAACAAACATTTGACTGGCACTGTACATACAGTTGAAGTCGGAGGTTTACGTACACTTAGGTTGGAGTCATTTAAACTCGTTTTTCAACTACTCCACAAATTTCTTGTTAACAAACTATAGTTTTTGCAAGTCGGTTAGGACATCTACTTTGTTCATGACACAAGTCATTTTTCCAACAATTGTTTACAGACAGATTATTTCACTTATAATTCACTGAATCACAAT
This sequence comes from Oncorhynchus mykiss, assembly GCF_057628025.1. Taxonomy (NCBI): domain Eukaryota; kingdom Metazoa; phylum Chordata; class Actinopteri; order Salmoniformes; family Salmonidae; genus Oncorhynchus; species Oncorhynchus mykiss. The sequence continues at coordinate 11,819,436 of NC_143049.1, forward strand.
TCCAGTGGGTCAGAAGTTTACATACACTAGGTTGACTGTGCCTTTAAACAGCTTGGAAAATTCCATAAAATGATGTCATGGCTTCAGAAGCTTCTGATTTGTTAATTGACATCATTTGAGTCAATTGGAGGTCTCCCTGTGGATGTATTTCAAGGCCTACCTTCAAACTCAGTGCCTCTTTGCTTGACATCATGGGAAAATCCAAAGAAATCAGACCTCAGAAAAAATGATGAACCACATTCATCTGTACAAACAATAGTACGCAAGTACAAACACCATGGGACCACGCAGTCATACCGTTCAGGAAAGAGACGTGTTCTGTCTCCTAGAGATGAACGTACATTGGTGAGAAAAGTGCAAATCAATCCCAGAACAACAACAAAGGACCTTGTGAAGATTCTGGAGGAAACAGGTACAAAAGTATCTATATCCACAGTAAAACGAGTCCTATATCAACAAATCCTGAAAGGACTACGGTTTGTAACTGCACATGGGGACAAAGATCGTACTTTTGGAGAAATGTCTGCTGGTCTGATGAAACAAATATAACTGTTTGGCCATAATGACCATCGTTATGTTTGGAGGAAAAAGGGGGATGCTTGCAAGCCGAAGAACATCATCCCAACCATGAAGCACGGGGGTGGCAGCATCATGTTGTGGGGGTGCTTTGCTGCAGGGGGGACTGGTGCACTTCACAAAATTGATGGCATCATAAGGCAGGACAATTATGTGGATATATTGAAGCAACATCTCAAGACATCAGTCAGGAAGTTAAAGCTTGGTTGCAAATGGGTATTCCAAATGGACAATGACCCCAAGCATACTTCCAAAGTTGTGGCAAAATGGCTTAAGGACAACAAAGTCTAGGTACTGGAGTTGCCATCACCAAGCCCTGACCTCAATCCCAAAGAAAATGTGTGTGCAGAACTGAAAAAGCGTGTGCGAGCAAGGAGGCCTACAAACCTGACTCAGTTACACCAACTCAGTCAGGAGGAATGGGCCAAAATTCACCCAACTTATTGTGGGAAGCTTGTGGAATGCTACCTGAAACGTTTGACCCAAGTTAAAACCTCTCTCGGCTAGGGGGCGGTATTTTCACGTCCAAATGAAAAGTGTGCCCAAAGTAAACTGCCTGCTACTCAGGGCCAGAAGCTAGGAAATGCATATTATCAGTAGATTTGGAAGGAAAACACTGAAACGGTTTGAATGATGTCTGTGAGTTTAACAGAACCTATTTGGCAGGCGAAACCCTGAGGACAAACCAATAAGGAATTTCTTTTTTTGAGGTCACTCTCCTTTTCAATTAGTTTTCTATGGGGATCTAGATTTCTAAGGCACTTGCTTGCAGTTCCTATCGCTTCATGTCAACAGTCTTTAGAAATTGGTTGTCACACCCTGACCTTAGTATTTGTTGTTTTCCTTGTTATTTTGGTTAGGTCAGAGTGTGACATGAGTGATGTACAGTGCCTTGCGAAAGTATTCGCCCCCCTTGAACTTTGCGACCTTTTGCCACATTTCAGGCTTCAAACATAAAGATATAAAACTGTATTTTTTTGTGAAGAATCAACAACAAGTGAGACACAATCATGAAGTGGAACGACATTTATTGGATATTTCAAACTTTTTTAACAAATCAAAAACTGAAAAATTGGGCGTGCAAAATTATTCAGCCCCTTTACTTTCAGTGCAGCAAACTCTCTCCAGAAGTTCAGTGAGGATCTCTGAATGATCCAATGTTGACCTAAATGACTAATGATGATAAATACAATCCACCTGTGTGTAATCAAGTCTCCGTATAAATGCACCTGCACTGTGATAGTCTCAGAGGTCCGTTAAAAGCGCAGAGAGCATCATGAAGAACAAGGAACACACCAGGCAGGTCCGAGATACTGTTGTGAAGAAGTTTAAAGCCGGATTTGGATACAAAAAGATTTCCCAAGCTTTAAACATCCCAAGGAGCACTGTGCAAGCGATAATATTGAAATGGAAGGAGTATCAGACCACTGCAAATCTACCAAGACCTGGCCGTCCCTCTAAACTTTCAGCTCATACAAGGAGAAGACTGATCAGAGATGCAGCCAAGAGGCCCATGATCACTCTGGATGAACTGCAGAGATCTACAGCTGAGGTGGGAGACTCTGTCCATAGGACAACAATCAGTTGTATATTGCACAAATCTGGCCTTTATGGAAGAGTGGCAAGAAGGCCATTTCTTAAAGATATCCATAAGAAGTGTCGTTTAAAGTTTGCCACAAGCCACCTGGGAGACACACCAAATATGTGGAAGAAGGTGCTCTGGTCAGATGAAACCAAAATTGAACTTTTTGGCAACAATGCAAAACGTTATGTTTGGCGTAAAAGCAACACAGCTCATCACCCTGAACACACCATCCCCACTGTCAAACATGGTGGTGGCAGCATCATGGTTTGGGCCTGCTTTTCTTCAGCAGGGACAGGGAAGATGGTTAAAATTGATGGGAAGATGGATGGAGCCAAATACAGGACCATTCTGGAAGAAAACCTGATGGAGTCTGCAAAAGACCTGAGACTGGGACGGAGATTTGTCTTCCAACAAGACAATGATCCAAAACATAAAGCAAAATCTACAATGGAATGGTTCAAAAATAAACATATCCAGGTGTTAGAATGGCCAAGTCAAAGTCCAGACCTGAATCCAATCGAGAATCTGTGGAAAGAACTGAAAACTGCTGTTCACAAATGCTCTCCATCCAACCTCACTGAGCTCGAGCTGTTTTGCAAGGAGGAATGGGAAAAAATTTCAGTCTCTCGATGTGCAAAACTGATAGAGACATACCCCAAGCGACTTACAGCTGTAATCGCAGCAAAAGGTGGCGCTACAATGTATTAACTTAAGGGGGCTGAAAAATTTTGCACGCCCAATTTTTCAGTTTTTGATTTGTTAAAAAAGTTTGAAATATCCAATAAATGTCGTTCCACTTCATGATTGTGTCCCACTTGTTGTTGATTCTTCACAAAAAAATACAGTTTTATATCTTTATGTTTGAAGCCTGAAATATGGCAAAAGGGCGCAAAGTTCAAGGGGGCCGAATACTTTCGCAAGGCACTGTATGTGTTTTCCCCTGTCTAGGGGTTTGTATGTTTATGGGGCTGTTTCCTTTCTAGGTATGTTGTATGTCTATGGTTGCCTAGATTGGGTCTCAATTAGAGGCAGCTGTCTATCCTTGTCTCTGATTGTGAACCATATTTAGGCAGCCATATTCTGTGGGAACTTTGTGGGTGAATGTTTCTGTGTCTGTTTCACCACATGGTACTGTTTCGGTTATTCATGGTTTGGTTATTGTCAGTGTAGTGTTTATTTGTATAGGTGCGCGACAGGTCTTCGTACCCATATTTGTTTATATTCATTTTTCTTATTAGTGTTATGGAGCATGTTACTTGGACATTTATTAAAAGACTCCATTTTACACTCCGTTTGACTCTCCTGCGCCTGACTTCCCTGCCACCTATACACACATCTCTGACATTGGTTGATGAAATTGGGCGCGTTTGAAAGCTCGTTCCACTTTGTTTTTATCAGTTTATCCCGTCTAAATTTTATTGATTATTTACGTTAAATACCTAAAGTTGTATTAGGAAAGTTGCTTGAAATGTTTGGACAAAGATTCCAGGTAACTTATTAATTATTTTGTAGTCATGTTGCGCGAGTTGGTGTTTTTCTGGATCAAACGCGCCAAATAAATAGCCATTTTGGAGATATAACGACGAAATTAATCGAACAAAAGGACCATTTGTGATGTTTATGGGACATTGGAGTGCCAACAAAAGAAGATCTTCAAAGGTAAGGCGTGAATTATATCGTTATTTCTGAGTTTTGTGTCGCGTCTGGCGGGATGAAATATGATTGTCTGTGTTTGTTTGATGGGGTGCTATCCTCAGATAATAGCAAGGTTTGCTTTCGCCGTAAAGCCTTTTTTAAATCTGACACAGCGGCTGGATTAACAAGAAGTTTATCTTTAAGCCTATGTATAACACTTGTATTTTTCATCAATGTTTACGATGAGTATTTCTGTAATTTGATTTGGCTCTCTGCAATTTCACCGGATGTTATTTGAGACAATGCATTACTTAACAACGCGCCAATTTAAACTGAGTTTTTTTGGACATAAAGAGGGACTTTATTGAACAAAACAAACATTTATTGTGTAACATGGAGTCCTGGGAGTGCCACCACATGAATATCATCAAATGTTAGTGGAAAGTGTCTATGGTTTTTGTGGCTAGGCGCTGTCCTAACATAATCGTATGGTGTGCACACTGTGGTTGGATTAACAAGAAGTTTATCTTTAAAATGGTGTATAATACTTGTATGTTTGAGGAATTTTAATTATGAGATTTCTGTTTAAATTTGGCGCTCTGCAATTTCACTGGCTGTTGTCGAGGTGCCACTAATCCCAGAGAGGTTGAACAATTTAAAGGCAATGCTACCAAATACTAATTGAGTGTATGTAAACTTCTGACCCACTGGGAATGTGATGAAAGAAATAAAAGTTGAAATAAATCATTCTCTCTCTTATTATTCTGACATTTCACATTCTTAAAATAAAGTGGTGATCCTAACTGACCTAAAACAGGGAATTGTTATTGGGATTAAATGTCAGGAATTGTGAAAAACTTGAGTTTAAATGTATCTGGCTAAGGTGTATGCAAACCTCCGACTTCAACAATACATACATATAAATAAAGACATATATTTGATTACTTTCTAACCCTACCACCCCTCCCCTAATTATATTAAACTAGTGAATAACAATGCTTAGGCCTCTTCTTCCAGCTTATACATACTGTAAACATTTTATGGACACAGTCTATTTTACAATAGTTCTATTTAGTTTGTTTTTACTCCTGTCCCTCCTCAACCTCTTCCATCTATTTACTGATGTCCGTCCGGTTTGATTTCTATTTGCCATATCTTTCAAACTGTGCTCTTTTACCATGGTTCTTAATCCATATACGTATTACGGACACAGTATGTTTTACATTAGTTATCTTGTCATTAGTCCCAACCTTCAGCTCCACTCAACCCCTCCCATCTATCTCTTCCATATCAGCTTTCTATTTGCCATATATTCTTCTACTGTGCTGTGATGTTTCACAAAAGTTCTGAACCTTTCTATTCTCAATGTTTCCACAGAATGTAAAATTGAAAATAAACAGTTTTGCTGAAAGTATTATTATTATTGATCGATTTGACTACGACTTTTCAGACATGAGCTCTTTAGAAATGGTGGTCCCGTGGTGCTGTTGGCAGTGGTATGTTTGGCAACAGCAAACCAGATGGTTTTCCAAGCTCTGTGTATTTGGAGAGATCATAAGGGATAAGTCTGCAAACAAGGACTGACGTTTTGCTGGAAAAAAAATAGGGCGCACACGTTAATGGCATTTGCTTACATCCTTTATCTTAGGAAGTTGTTAAAACACGTCCTAGGGAGTTAGGGGACTGATGCTGCAGCCTAAACAATAAGAGGATAGATAGTACAGGATCTAGGATTACATGGCTCTCCAGTACAAACAGTAGAGACACAACACTAGTAAATCATCTTGGGTCTTAGGAGTAATGACTAAACTCATTTTCTGCGTCATACGCTGGGATTAACCTTTCGGGAGGTCGTTGGGTGAGAGATGCATCATGGACATTTCTCCATGATGTCATTAGCCATCAATTGCTATGGACCGTTCTGCGACTCTTTGGACTGGTGATTTCTTGGAGGATACAGTCAGAATGTCTCAGACTGCACAAACGACCATTTGGAATGTGGGCATTGTACAGTAACCAAACTGTGCAAGAATGGTAGGATACAAGTCAAGCCTCAGCAAAGTTTACCCCATGCAATATGACTGGGTCAGGAAGCATAGGGCAAATCTGATTTGGTGATGTGTTTTCGTCCAATACTCAAAAAAAATAGTTCAGGCCATTTCAGAAAAATGGAACATCAGAACACAGTGTTCCAGAATATTGTGTTAACAGAACAGACTAAACCTTTTTCAAGTCAACTAAGTCACTACGTAGAGTGAACACGATATGACCGTGAGTCATGGGGTTTATGGAACATAAGCTGCTTGATCCCCAGACGGATCTAAAGTCAATGACATTATGGATACAACTCGTATAGGACAGCGTGCTCCAATTAATAGTGATGAAATGTGTTTAAAACACCACAGGAGAGGTTCCTGTTCTTCACCTCCACCCTGTTACCTCAACTTTGGAGTGTCACTGTGACCTGGAAGAGCCTATTCTATTTTCTAGGTCACAGTCATAACTTTCCTCTCTGCTGTAATGTTCCTGCCTGTGACAATATAGGCCTGTTGGTGTTGTTTTTCTGTGACTGTTCTGGTGAGGATGGACCAACAACAGGTAAGCTACTGTGTGTAGGCTATTGGAAGACAGAGGACAATAGTTTGTCTTCCAATGTTCTGGAGTCCCTCAGGTGACGGCACGAGAGTCTCACGTCCTCTTCTCCTCCCATTCCTCTACTCCTTATCTTATTGTTCCCCTCTTCTTCTTACCCTCTCTCTTTCTCTCCGTCCACATCCGTGACGATGTGACCTCTGGCATAAAGATGTTAGGTGAATTGATTCAATATCAGCCAAAGACGAGAGAGACAGAGAGAGAGATCAACATTTCCCTCTCTTTAGTATAGTTTATTTTACATGCCTAATCTCCTCCAGTGTCATTACAACAATCATCATACTCACTACCCACAAGGAAATGCTTGACTGGGTTATTTTGGTCATGTTGCTTGGGCTTGTCTCTGCCGGATAGGGACTTGATCCAGCTCTCTCCTCTCTCTCTCTTTCTCTGTCCCCCCCACTCTCTCTTCCCCCCAACTCTCTCTCTTGATTTCAAATCAAACTACACGTTACCGTATTATCATAAATCCAAGTAAGTATTACAATAATAATGTTTTCACGTTTCACTACAGTATTATCATGCATGTGTTTTCTGTAGTATGTAGGCCATGTATGTGTCTTATGTCTTAAACCAAATGACACTGCTCATGCAGCTCCTTTTGGGATAACTAAAGTATTTTCAATTGACTTGAATCATTTGGATAGTACCTATTTTTTTCAATCCTATATTTTTATTACATAGCCTACATGTATTCCATACAGTATATGCCACAACACTGCGCCAACAAGGAGTGAGTGAGGCAATTTCATGACATTGCACTGAGGTTATCTATAGCCTCTGAGGGGTCAAGGGTCATCTCCACAGGGTGCCAACTGTCTACTAATAGGTGGGCTACGGCGAGAGGGCTGCAAGCTGCCGTAGGACGCTGAGTAAATGTATTTGGGTTTAGTATTATGTCTGGTGAAGACAGGACTTGGTTTAAAAGGTTAAATCTGGGGTCAAATGTATAACCTGGGTGTTATCTGGCTGCCCTGTCAGTTGTCAATCAATCTTACATCATGCCATGACAGGAGGACTGACCTATAGCTTTATGAGTATAAGCGGAGTGGATCAAGGGGAGAGATTAGAGATACACTGTACATTTCTATACTATCTAGCTCCTTGAGAAATAGTCTCTCTACATTGATTCTATGCTGCTGATGTCTCTCTTCCAACATCTCGAGAACTGACAAAAAAAAGGAGCTATCAGGTTCTGTTTTTGAATGGTGTCAGCAACCGTAGCATTTCACTGGCTTTTTATTCAATTGCCAACAAATAACCTGTTCAATTTAACAAGGGTTGGAAAGGCTGTGTGAGTACATCTGACATACTATAAAAACAACAGAGTAACATAAGAGAGGGAACTACACAACCACTAAATCAGGCGAAAGGGAACCCAGAGTCACTGTAATTTGGATGAGCGCTGGTTAACCGCGTGTCTGTTTAGCCTTAGGCATTGGAGCTGAGGTCATACGCAAGCAAGGCACAGCCTAGGCCACAGTATATGCTGGACTATAACTAAGGGAGGGATTCCTTGCTCGCTCTTCTCTCTCGCTCTCTTTCGCTTATGCATACACACTCACTGGCGCACAAGCACTCACACATTCCTGATGATTTCCCCCCCCCCCCCCCCTCTAATAATACCTCTTCCTGGTTCAGAGCTCTATATTCAACAGGGAGGTAGTCACCAGTCACCATCATTCTAGAGAGAGAGTGCCACCAAGTGGTAGGATTTAAATATGCATAAGCACAGCCCTGCAGGTGCCCCAATGCAACTTTGTGAAATGGCCCATAAAATATCTATAAAATATCCAGTGGGCATCCCACTTCTGACACCACTCAAGGCTTTGAGGGACATTTTGGTGTGAAAGGAGACATCAGATGGCGGTCATCAAGTTCAGAAAATTTATTTAATGTCTAACTGGCACCTGATACAATTGCTAAGATGGCTAAGAAGCCAAATGGCTCAAAGGCCATCTTAGCAGCTGACTTATACAGTAATGATACAGCAACAAATCATTCAGTCGATCAATTTATTAAAATAATTTTGTCGCTTATTATAAAATATCTTGTGTTTTCTGTGATTGTTTTTTAGGTTGCGGAACGGTTCGACAGTGTTTTTAGCCTTCGATGGGGTGGGGAGAATGTGGTGTTTGTGTCTGGATAAGTAATTATGAAAAAGCATAATGTTGCCGTTTTAAATTTATTTATTTTTTGTCGAGGGTTTGACTTTTTCTTGATCTTCCCTCTGTTTTTGAACCACCCTCACCATGTTACTCCAGTCTGTGTTGAAGTGGCTGGATGTCAAGGGTTCCTCTGCATCTTCCTTCTGGACACTGGAAGCCACCCGACTTCCCTCCAGGAACACTAGCTATGCCTCTCGTGGGCAATTTATTTGATATGGATGCTAAACTCCCTCACATTTATCGACACACTGTAGAGATTTTCATTTGTTGCAAAAATAAGGTGTGCGATATACTGTGAACACAATGACTGGGTGAGAAAACTGTTTTAGAAAGAAGCTATGAATTGATCTAGAAATCCAAACTGAATGCACCACATGTCGGCTGGTTATGGTACAGTAAATAACAGTTAGCCATGAAGGTGCTCTCTTTTTTTGCATGATGCAGTAGATGGCTGAAATCCATGGAAACGTCTTCCATATCAGCTTCGACTCTGAGAAAAGGATGTGTGTGTCTAGGTTCAACACAGTGACAGAGGGGCTAGTGGGAGATGATTTTGCGGCAAGATCACCCAGCGCCATCCTCGACAGGCCATGCAGAACCAATGGAAAGTCTCTTTTCGTTACCGTAACTCTGATAGATCGTCATCGGTCATCCAGTTTGAGCAAACCATTCCAACCAACAATCATGAACACCTGAGCCACTTTAAACTATGTACATACTTGTGTTCATTCATAATTGTGAAAGCATGATGAAAATTTACATTTTCTCTTTGACCCTTTACTCAGGTAGCCTTGCGGTTTAGAGCGATGGGCCAGTAACCGAAAGGGTTCTGGTCCGAATGCCCAAGCTCACTAGGTGACAAATCTGTCCATGTCCCCTTGAGCAAGGCACCAAACCCTAATTGCTCATGTAAGTCGATCTGAATAAGAGCGCCTGCTTAAATGTACATTTTCAATAGCATAGCTTTCTGTGGAAGAGGTGTTTTGTCCTCCCCACACTCCTGGGATTGGGAAAGAGATCCATTTTGGAAGAGTGTAGGTTCATTCAAGAGGAGGTGAAGCAGTAGAGAGGTATGAAGTCATGGGCCAAAATCAAACTGGTTTGGGCCTGTACTCACAAAGCATCTCAGTCAGATCTAGGACCAAGTCCATGTAATCATATTCATTTTAATCTGAAGGCAAAACTGATCCTAGATCAGCCTCAGATGCTTTATGAATACGTGATCTGGTCTCTAAGTTACTATTACACTATTATTATGGGGGAAGGAACTACTGGCAAATACCGCAACTCTGTCTCCTTTTCCAGGTGGCCCTTTCTGAACCACAGCTGTTTCTGAACAACGCTGTTGCCAATATCATCTATGCCATGGTGTTCAGACAGAGGTGAGGTTTAGATCAGTGGCAGTTCGTGCCGTTCAACATTATTTCTATTACAGTGTATAGACGGGTTGGCTGACAACGTCGCACGATCAGATAGCTGGCAACAATGACAAGCTGCCATGTGGGGGATCGGAAGGTGGCTCGTTTCAGCAAGTTTGATGTTCTTGATACCATGTCTTGTTTTGAGGTGTTTTGATTAATTTCATGTCAATGCCAATATGGCAAACATTCTCTAGCTAGCTAGCTAACCAACAACTGTAACGATGTATTGAAGAGACAACAATTCATTTTTGTGAAAATGTATTTGTTATCAATAAACGTTTGGAGATTAAAAATAGTTTACATGTTGTCAACAATCTAAGCAAACCCTGTATGTTTTCCCCCATAGTTGCGCACACATTGGTTATGTTGCTAAACAACCAACCCGTCTATTGGATGACTGTCAATCATATTCCATTTACCCAGTTCATTGTAACGTTGATAGGTTTAGGCTACTACATGATACTTGCATTTGCCCTATACCCATCATGCGGTTGCTATAACCTGGCCTACAAATGAAAGTTTATAATGTGGGTCACAGGCCGAGAGCCAAATTTGAGTAATCAAGGTGACAGACAGCGACAAGTTCAATACCGCCTTGCACACCCTTGCTTGCATCTAGCTGATCTGGGGTATACTCAGTCCAAACAGTCCTCATTAGTCCAAACGAGAGTTTTTATTGGACTAATTCAAGTTTCAAGTTTTACAGTGAAATGCCCTTCTTGCAAGCACTTTCCCAACAATGCATTAATCAATATCAGTAGTAACAGTATTATACTATAAAGTAAAGTAGAACAAAAACACACAAGAAATAGAAATAAGAACATGAAAAAAAAGTAAAGCAGGGATACCGGAGTGGTAAGGGTAGATATGTACGGGATACGGTGACTACACACTGGGCACAGACGTTAATTCAACGTCTATTCCATGTTGGTTCAACGTAATTTCATTGAAATGACGTGGAAACAACGAAGATTCAACCAGTGTGTGCCCATTGGGTAGGCATCAGGATACATATATGATAAACAGAGTAGCAGCAGCGCATATGATGATTGTGTGTGTGTGTGTGTGTGTAGTGTCAATATGAATGTGTGTGCGTGTTGTATGAGCAAATTAAGTGTATGTGTGTGTTTGTGTGCGTGAGCGTGCAAAAATTTAAATAAAATAAAAGGGTCAGTGCAGATAGACCGCGTAGCCATTTTGTTAGCTATTTAGGCATATTAAGGCTTGAGATAGGAGGCTGTTGGTGTCAGACTTGTTGCTGCGGTACCGCTTGCCAACGCGGAAGCAGAGAGGACAGTCTATGGCTTGGGTGGCTGGAGTCTTTAACAATTTTCTGGGCCTTCCTTTCACACCACCTGAAATAGAGATCCTGGATGGCAGGGAGCTCGACCCCAGGGAGCTTGGCCTCAGGTAGGTCCCTCCCTTTGTCATTCCGTTTGCTTTCATTCAGAATCGGCGAAATGAATACACAGTAGTGGAGACACAGACAGTGCGGTGAAGGCGCAACAGCATCTCTTCAACCTCAGGAGTCTGAAGAAATTTGGCTTGTCACCTAAAACCCTCACAAACTTTTACAGATGCACAATTGAGAGCATCCTGTCGGGCTGTATTACCGACTGGTACGGCTACTGCACCACCCTCAACCGCAAGGCTCTCCAGAGTGTTGTACGGTCTGCACAACGCATCACTGGGGGTAAAATACCTGTCCTCCAGGACACCTACAGCCCCCGATTTCACAGGAAGGACAAACAGATCATCAAGGACAACAACCACCCGAGCCACTGCCTGTTCACCCCGCTACCATCCAGAAGACGAGGTCAGTACAGGTGCAGCAAAGCTGGAACCGAGAGACTGAAAAACTTCTGTCTCAAGGCCATCAGACTGTTAGACAGCCATCACTAACACAGAGGCTGCTGCCTACATACAGACTCAAATCATTAGCCACTTTAATAAATGGATCACTAGTCACTTAAGTACACATTATTAAAGTGGCATTGTTTTATCTTACATTACTCATCTCATATGTGTATATACTATATTTTATACCATTGCATCTTGCCAATGCCGCTCGGCCACCGCTCATCCATATATTTATATGTACATATTCTTATTCCATCCCTTTACATTTGTGTGTATTATGTAGCTATTGTTTAATTGTAGATTGCTCGTTAGATATTACTGCACTGTTGGAACTAGAAGCACAACCATTTCGCTACACTCACATTAACAGCTGCTAACCATGTGTATATGTGACCAATAAAATGTGATTTGATTTGACCCCAGATCACCCGCACACACAGTTCACTTTCATAGCAGACACATACAGCATCATCACTTTGCTTGTTGCATAATTTCTTCCCGCATCTACGCGCTCTACTCCTCACCTTTTCCCTTCGCTTGTGGACTTCAATGCACAACGCAACAGCTGTCTGTGACCAGGTGCAAAAACTTATCCAGGCCAAACCTTCATACCATAAACACTAATCGCTACACCGCCTACACCGTTGACAGCATATTCATGTTATAGCCAACAATCTAGAACTAAGTTAGTAAACCCGCAATCCAATCCATGTGTACAATCACGCAGTAGTCTACAGCTAGCAGTTACATTGAATTCAGGCGGTTGACGACATCACATATTTAACACCCCTCATCTTTATATCAGAGTTGTGCCTTTTGTTCTGCCCTCTCATTGGTTAGAATGGTTCCACCTGGTAACTCGACCATCTTGTCAATACAATAGATCATCTTGACCATACCCTTCTGTGATGGTCAAGGGTGGTGTTGGTTTGGATACGTCAGGCAGTCTGGGCGGGCTAAGCACGGGGGGCGGTTGACATTGACATGAGTGTCTGGTTTCATTAGACTCCTGTTGAATATTTTTGTGATCATTATAATTTGGCTAATCGGATGACTACAAGCTGTGTAGGCCATGTTGGCTCTGAACCTGGGCTGTTAAGGTGACTGTATTACTACCGGCGGTCACGAGTCATGACAGCAGTCAAATTCCACATGACCGTTTAATCACGGTAACTTAGCTTCTCCAAGAGTTGCTGATGGTCATTAGTAGCCTACCAAACTTGCTAACTGCCTGGTAATCAACACTTTATTGTCCCTCTAATCACTCTGACATCAATGCAAATGTCATCGAAAATATATTCAAACACTTCGTGAGAGCCCATGAGGTCATGTTGTGCAACATTTCTACAGGCTATGCAATAGAGTGAGAGTTTTTATGGCCTCTAATAAAAAAGAGGAGGCTCCCATCAGCTTTCTATAGGCTAGGCCTACTATATTTATTTCTCAACTTTCCTAATATTAAGCACATTGCTTCTCTTTACAACAAGAGTATAGCCTACCTGGCTGGCATAAAAATGAACCACAGGAAAAGTGTCCCGAAAAATATCGTAAAATTAAGCACATTAATCCGCTTTTCATCCAGTGTAGAGCCTAAACTTTTTTAACAAATCAAAATCTGAAAAATTGGGCGTGCAAAATTATTCAGCCCCCTTAAGTTAATACTTTGTAGCGCCACCTTTTGCTGCGATTACAGCTGTAAGTCGCTTGGGGTATGTCTCTATCAGTTTTGCACATCGAGAGACTGACATTTTTCCCATTCCTCCTTGCAAAACAGCTCGAGCTCAGTGAGGTTGGATGGAGAGCATTTGTGAACAGCAGTTTTCAGTTCTTTCCACAGATTCTCGATTGGATTCAGGTCTGGACTTTGACTTGGCTATTCTAACACCTGGATATGTTTATTTTTGAACCATTCCATTGTAGATTTTGCTTTATGTTTTGGATCATTGTCTTGTTGGAAGACAAATCTCCGTCCCAGTCTCAGGTCTTTTGCAGACTCCATCAGGTTTTCTTCCAGAATGGTCCTGTATTTGGCTCCATCCATCTTCCCATCAAGTTTAACCATCTTCCCTGTCCCTGCTGAAGAAAAGCAGGCCCAAACCATGATGCTGCCACCACCATGTTTGACAGTGGGGATGGTGTGTTCAGCTGTGTTACTTTTACGCCAAACATAACGTTTTGCATTGTTGCCAAAAAGTTACATTTTGGTTTCATCTGACCAGAGCACCTTCTTCCACATGTTTGGTGTGTCTCCCAGGTGGCTTGTGGCAAACTTTAAACGACACTTTTTATGGATATCTTTAAGAAATGGCTTTCTTCTTGCCACTCTTCCATAAAGGCCAGATTTGTGCAATATACGACTGATTGTTGTCCTATGGACAGAGTCTCCCACCTCAGCTGTAGATCTCTGCAGTTCATCCAGAGTGATCATGGGCCTCTTGGCTGCATCTCTGATCAGTCTTGTCCTTGTATGAGCTGAAAGTTTAGAGGGACGGCCAGGTTTTGGTAGATTTGCAGTGGTCTGATACTCCTTCCATTTCAATATTATTGATTGCACAGTGCTCCTTGGGATGTTTAAAGCTTGGGAAATCTTTTTGTATCCAAATCCGGCTTTAAACTTCTTCACAACAGTATCTCGGACCTGCCTGGTGTGTTCCTTGTTCTTCATGATGCTCTCTGCGCTTTTAACGGACGTCTGAGACTATTACAGTGCAGGTGCATTTATACGGAGACTTGATTACACACAGGTGGATTGTATTTATCATCATTAGTCATTTAGGTCAACATTTGATCATTCAGAGATCCTCACTGAACTTCTGGAGAGAGTTTGCTGCACTGAAAGTAAAGGGTGAGCACGGTGAGAAAGAACAAGGCCGAGCTCCCGCCCGCGCTGCTCGAGTCCAGGGGAAGACAGGTCCTGTCCTCCAGGTTCACCTTCACGCCCACCGCCACTCTGGTGTCCTACCTGGCAAAGAAAAACAAGAACGTGCTACTTTTGAGCACGCTGCACACAGAGGGCCACATTAGCGATCGCCGCGACAGGAAGCCGGCCGTCATCCTAGACTACAACTGCAACAAGGGCAGCGTGGACAACCTAGACAAGGTGGTGGGCACCTACAGCTGCAGACGGATGACTGCCCGCTGGCCCCTGGTCGTCTTCCACAACATGCTCGACGTGTCCTCCTACAACGCCTTTGTCATATGGCGAGAGATCAAGCCTGACTGGATGCCTCGCAAGCGGAACAAGCGCAGGGTGTTCCTCGAGCAGCTGGGAAAGGCACTCGTGAAGCCGCTGATCCAAAGAAGGCAGCATCTGCCCCGCACCGAAGCGGCGTCAGCGCTTGTCAAAGTCCTACAGAGTGCTACGGCGGCGGCTGCGCGGTGCCTCGTGATCAACAGCGCGAGGGCCCCGCCGCTAGCACGGCCGCTGCCCCGCTCGTTGCCCCGGCCACCGGGGCAAGTAAGAGGAAGAGGTGTCAGCTCTGCCCACCCAAGAAGGACTCCAAGACACACACGGTGTGCTGCAGGTGTAAGAAATACATCTGCAAAGGCTGTTCACACGCCTACTGTCACACTTGCGCACATTGGGCCTTTAGCCAGGACGGGACAGGGTGACACGGGGACTAGACACAATACGAGGACAACAGGAGGGTTAATGCTCAACACAGAATAGAATGTGCACTCCCTCAAATAATTTGGAGAAAATATCCTTTCGATTTTATTCAGCTATGTTCAATTTGTGTTCTTCATAATATATTAAATGATGCCACGGAATTCTAAGCAAATCTTGTCTAAATGAACTAGTGTAGCCCGCAGCCAAATGGCATAGGTAGATCAGGTAGGGCCTAACTTAAGAACAACTCAGAGTATGCTAATCTGTTCTTCTGAAATAAACTCAATTTTCTTAATTCTATTTTCCTTTAGACCTGTCTAAAATATATAATGGATTTATTGTGATGGTGTAGGGTACATACAGTGCCTTGCGAAAGTATTCGGCCCCCTTGAACTTTGCGACCTTTTGCCACATTTCAGGCTTCAAACATAAAGATATAAAACTGTATTTTTTTGTGAAGAATCAACAACAAGTGAGACACAATCATGAAGTGGAACGACATTTATTGGATATTTCAAACTTTTTTAACAAATCAAAAACTGAAAAATTGGGCGTGCAAAATTATTCAGCCCCTTTACTTTCAGTGCCGCAAACTCTCTCCAGAAGTTCAGTGAGGATCTCTGAATGATCCAATGTTGACCTAAATGACTAATGACGATAAATACAATCCACCTGTGTGTAATCAAGTCTCCGTATAAATGCACCTGCACTGTGATAGTCTCAGAGGTCCGTTAAAAGCGCAGAGAGCATCATGAAGAACAAGGAACACACCAGGCAGGTCCGAGATACTGTTGTGAAGAAGTTTAAAGCCGGATTTGGATACAAAAGGATTTCCCAAGCTTTAAACATCCCAAGGAGCACTGTGCAAGCGATAATATTGAAATGGAAGGAGTATCAGACCCCTGCAAATCTACCAAGACCTGGCCGTCCCTCTAAACTTTCAGTTCATACAAGGAGAAGACTGATCAGAGATGCAGCCAAGAGGCCCATGATCACGCTGGATGAACTGCAGAGATCTACAGCTGAGGTGGGAGACTCTGTCCATAGGACAACAATCAGTCGTATATTGCACAAATCTGGCCTTTATGGAAGAGTGGCAAGAAGAAAGCCATTTCTTAAAGATATCCATAAAAAGTGTCGTTTAAAGTTTGCCACAAGCCACCTGGGAGACACACCAAACATGTGGAAGAAGGTGCTCTGGGCAGATGAAACCAAAATTGAACTTTTTGGCAACAATGCAAAACGTTATGTTTGGCGTAAAAGTAACACAGCTGAACACACCATCCCCACTGTCAAACATGGTGGTGGCAGCATCATGGTTTGGGCCTGCTTTTCTTCAGCAGGGACAGGGAAGATGGTTAAAATTGATGGGAAGATGGATGGAGCCAAATACAGGACCATTCTGGAAGAACCTGATGGCGTCTGCAAAAGACCTGAGACTGGGACGGAGATTTGTATTCCAACAAGACAATGATCCAAAAAATAAAGCAAAATCTACAATGGAATGGTTCAAAAATAAACATATCCAGGTGTTAGAATGGCCAAGTCAAAGTCCAGACCTGAATCCAATCGAGAATCTGTGGAAAGAACTGAAAACTGCTGTTCACAAATGCTCTCCATCCAACCTCACTGAGCTCGAGCTGTTTTGCAAGGAGGAATGGGAAAAAATGTCAGTCTCTCGATGTGCAAAACTGATAGAGACATACCCCAAGCGACTTACAGCTGTAATCACAGCAAAAGGTGGCGCTACAAAGTATTAACTTAAGGGGGCTGAATAATTTTGCACGCCCAATTTTTCAGTTTTTGATTTGTTAAAGTTTGAAATATCCAATAAATGTCGTTCCACTTCATGATTGTGTCCCACTTGTTGTTGATTCTTCACAAAAAAATACAGTTTTATATCTTTATGTTTGAAGCCTGAAATGTGGCAAAAGGTCGCAAAGTTCAAGGGGGCCGAATACTTTCGCAAGGCACTGTATATTAAATGGATTTATCAGACTTTTTAAAATGTAGATGTTCCAAAGGTCTGCATCAGTGGCGTATAGGCTATGCGTGGAAGCCAGGAGATGCGAAATGTGTTTATTTTAATTATATGATAAATTACCGCGAGACTGTCAAGCAAATAACTGACTATCACCAGCTGACAAAATTTCATGACCACCACAGCCCTACTCTGAACATGTTGGCTCTGTCAGCCATGGTGGGCTGGTACGTCCCTCTCACTATTCTGTCTATCTCCTGTGTAGGGCCTACACTGATGCTGTGGTCCACGAGGGCAAGAGGATGGGAAATGTAGCTCCTCTGAGTCTGCCAC
The DNA here is from genome assembly GCF_057628025.1 of Oncorhynchus mykiss. Taxonomy (NCBI): domain Eukaryota; kingdom Metazoa; phylum Chordata; class Actinopteri; order Salmoniformes; family Salmonidae; genus Oncorhynchus; species Oncorhynchus mykiss. The sequence continues at coordinate 11,837,257 of NC_143049.1, forward strand.
ACATGTTCACCAGGGACACAGCGCTGAGACGGTACTCCATTCCCAAGGTAGCTAAAAACTATTTTGTTTCCTCTCCTCTGTACTGGCTGATCAGAATTAACTTCCTGGAGGCTGATGGGAAGTTTGTGCATGAGGAGGCTCTCATTCCCTTTGCTGCATGTGCCTTGCGAAAGTATTCGGCCCCCTTGAACTTTGCGACCTTTTGCCACATTTCAGGCTTCAAACATAAAGATATAAAACTGTATTTTTTTGTGAAGAATCAACAAGTGGGACACAATCATGAAGTGGAACGACATTTATTGGATATTTCAAACTTTTTTAACATTGTTGGCAAGGACCTATAAGTAAGCATTTCACTGTTGGTCTACACCTGTTTATGAAGCATGGGACAAATTCAATTTGATTTGACACACAAGCTGGCTGTAAACTGATAGATTTGTGAAGAATTGTTGTATTGCTTCTTTTTGCTCTTGTTGCCGTTGTTTTTATTAAACCCTATTTGAAGGGGTTAGTCAGTGATACATGTGTAATATTATATAAAGATAACATGTCAAATGTGCCATGATTTCCTTTTTTTTTATTCCCCTTCCGTCAGATAAAGGCAGAGGAACTTGATTCTTCTTACATCTCCTACTGTAGTTAAAAAAAGCATTGGATTAGCGTAAACAATTTCCTTCCACCTATTTCTTGCACCAGTCTAGGTGCTCATCCTTTTAAATCCAAGTCACATTGATTTATAATTTGAACCTAACCAAACCTATGTCCTGGACATGGAGATGTATGGAGTCCTCTAGTGGCCAAAGGCCTGTGTTAGCATGGGCAGCACCTTTGGGGACTTTCACCATTTTGATTTAGTCACCTGGGCGGGACTTCCAACTTCATTGGCTGACCCCTCCTGGTTGGAGTCGTGACAGCCGGATCATCAGGAGTGATCAGACAATGAATTTTACTAGTGAAGAAGAAAATGTACTATTTGAAGATGGAGATGGCCTCAATGGCGCTGCCCATCCTATCACAGATGCCATCATGACACAGATACAGAGATGTTATGTCTATCCAAGTCTATGGTCCTGGCCCATCACCTTATGTATTACTGGCCCCCAGTGGCAAGAAGTGACCCCCCCCCCCCCCCCCCCCCCCAAAAAAAAAAAAACTATAGGCCTACAACACATAAATGGCCCCAAGCCTCCCACAGGTAAGGTACATTCTGTCCCTAACACTAAAACTGAAACTAAATAAAAACTAGTAAATCAAATATGAAAATGTACTGAAACTAAACTGAAGTTCAAATAAAACAAATATTGAATCACAAAGTTATAATAACCTTGCTGGGGGCTAGAGAGCATGCGGAATAATTCTGGATGGGTTGTACAACAGCTACTGGAAAGCCCTCAAAACCTTTAGAATGTCCTTGGAGAGCAGACTGGAGCAGATCTGCCTGACATTTGCTAAATCCCTGCAGAACTCCCAGTCTGGAGACTGGGACAGGAAACTCGCAACAGCCACAAACGGAACACTCCCATGATACACACAGGCCGCTATAAGAACTCTCTCATTCCATACTTCACTGAACTAATCTATACACACACCATATAGCCCAGGGACCTTTGAAATGCCTTCTAAGAACTCTAAAGATGTATTTTTTTTTTAAAGCTGCCACCCAAACCGTGGTGTTGTAGTATTGTTGTTTTGAATTGCATATTTTAACATGGTGTTTAACATATTAGGTGTTTTGCTAGTTTAGGATTTTACTATTTGATAATTATTTAGAATTGATGTTGTAAATTGGTGTACAATTCAATCGCTGACTGCGAGAAACCAATAAAGCCTACTACTTCTACTACTATTACTACTACTATCATTATGATGGTTATTTTTTGCGATAGCCTAAAGCTAAACTGTGGCTGCATTCCCATTTTACTTCTCAGGAACGATTTCTCATGACATACGCCACGTGGCCGTTGAGCTGCGCTTAAACCACAGAGTTTCTAAACCGTCCTCTGGTTTTAAAACTCTTTATTAAATGCCCACACCAGTAGAAATCACATTTTCAAGCTGAAAGACGATGGCCAGAGCTTACCCATGATGTTGCACAACGATGTAAGTCAATAAGTCATCGTTTTAGTCATAGTATGATATATTTGTGCTTGAAGTGACTAAACCGAACTTCCCGCTTCATGCAAATTTGTGCCAATGATGTGTTTTTCGCTATATTTCATTTAGAGCTGGGTTTATTTGAATGGTACCACCCACCAGCATGGCACTGTTTATTCATCAGAAACACCTGCAAAGTTTGCGAGTCGCAAAAAAGCTGAGCAATATAATCGATCATATTTGGCTACAGCAAAGATAGTTCACTCAGGCCGTTTACCATTGAAAAAAAAAATCTCAGTTCAGTCTACTTTTTATATAACTAGGCAATGACGGCCTACACCGGCCAAACCCTGACGACGCTGGGCCAATTGTGCTCCGCCCTATGATACTTCCAATCACAGCCAGTTGTGATACAGCCTGGATTCAAACTAGGGGGTCTGTAGGGACGCCTCTAGCACTGAGATGCATTGCCTTAGACCGCTGTGCCACTTGGGGTGGTCTCCCATAGACACCAATGCAATAGCAGCTGGGTCAGGTCTACTTTGTTCATTGACTTTCATTGAACCAAAAAAAATAAAGCGAGTGGGGTGTCTCGCTTTCTCTTCCGTCTCAGGTTTTGACCACTCTCACTGCTTTGATTGGTACAGTTAGAAATCACTAGTGTCTCGACTATAATGAAAAGGCACCTGCGAAAGAAAATTCCACTAACTTGTTTATCTATTTTGTGCTGTTACATCAAGTATTGATGTTTCATTTCGTGTTCGATGCGGTAAGGGTGTTGTTACATATCATTTGCAGCAGGCTACAATGACTTAGCTCATGATGCACATCATTTCACTTCCCCTAGCTGTGAGAACCCTGCTATCCATATTACAGAAGCTTCGTGTTATTCTTTCTATTTCTACAGCAGATTCGAGACCACAATTTGTGGAAGATGCCAAAACTTTGGAGATAACAATAGTTGGCAAAGTCAAAGATACTGGTTTCCCCTTTCCATTTGTGGCAAAGTTTTCCCTATATGCTTATGACAAATCCAGCTCCAGCCATAGCCTAGCTGGCTAATCTTTTGTAGCAACAACAGATAATATTAGTTAGCTAGTTAATGTTAGCATGCTAGCTAGCTACACTGACAGCTGGAAATCACCCACAACATTCCAACCCCCAATTCGTGGATATCTACTAGCAGCCTGCATCATTCTTCGGAGGTGGAACCTAGAGGTCTTCACAGGTCCAACAGACACGAAATTCCGAAATCCGACCTGAGGTTTGACGCAATTTTGAAACCTGTATTTATTTATTTTATTATTAAAATTGTATGTCATTATTGTAGGCCCATTTAATAATCGAAGCCAGTTCTTTAAATAAGCAACAAACAAGAAACATTTTGTTCAGACATTTTCGTTGGCTAAGTTAAGTTCTGTCTTTTTAATTTTGTGCTTCGTATTTAATTTACAAACCAGTTTTTTAAATATGCAACAAATGTTTTATTTAATTCTGTTGAGCCATTTTCTTTGGCCATATTACGTTCCAACTGTAATGTTGTGTTTGACGCAATATAATAGAACTACCAGTAGGCCTAGGGCTACTCACTCAAACCATGAAAAGGAAAAACCAAAGAGGGCAATGTGCAAAACTTAATTGAATGCCGCAATAAAATAACCTGCTTGTATTTTCCCTATAAACAATGACTTGACTTACTTTTGAAGTTAAAGAAACTTTGTGAAGGTTTGTTGTGGTATGGCTATTATTAGGCTTAGCTACTGCAGGCTTATGAAGGCAGTGCGCACTAGCGACAGCTGAACTTGAGTTGAGGAAGAATGTTTTAGGCCTGCCAGAGTTACTCCTTTAATCTAACAACATAATGCTTAAATATTCGGATCGAAAATTCACGAATTAGCCTCCTTCTGTACATCAGTATCTGTATAACAGTAGTGGCCTATCTGACAACTACAAAGAGATGCATGTCGGTGTTGGGAACATGGTGGCAGCATATCTCTATCTTTCTCTCCCTCTTTCTAGGCTGGCCTAAGCTTCTCTTCCTTTACATTTTTTAAAATATGAATATCATAAGGTGGATGCCTGGGCTTATAGGTGTATGCAATGCCCTGATGCATTTAGCGCTCAAATCTCTGACAACTTAACCGTGAGGTGGACAATTATTGTTTTAGGAAAGTAAAAACCAAGAAAACAATAGGTTATAAACTTTTGAATATGCTGCACATCGAAACACATTATTATAATCAAAAAAAAATTGGCTCTCGTATCCAAACCAGCAGGGGTCTGTTTGGGTCTGGTTTTCCTTTTTGGAACAGGTCTCCGTTATAAGAGTGATAATTTATGCATATCGGGTCGGGTGGGAAAGCCATGGATCCATTTCGGAAAAGGTCCAACTTTTTGGACCCGTGAAGACCTCTAGTGGAACATAAAGGAAAATTCCTGTCCTATAGCAGAAGTTAAGTCAAAATAGGGGCGACATTGGCCAATGGTGGGCGCCTTTAGCACAATGTCCGAAGGCCCATCTACTCAACCAATTAGATGAGGGAGTGTGATGCCGGTTTACTGTTTGTGCGAAACTACCAATCAGATGAGGGAGTGTATGGCGACCAGCTTGCAGGGGCAGATGAGACTCATACATTTATTTTATCTATTGATCCATCAATGATTTGGTTAATTATTAGATATAGTTAAACCAACTGTTATAAATGCAAAGTGTTAATTGGATGTCTTATTCAAACTCCGCTTGCAAACTTGTCATGATTTTTGCCTTTACAAGTTGCTTTTGTTTACATTGCGAAAATAGTCAATGTAACTAGTTAGCTAGAGTTGTGCTAGCTCGTAGCTTATTGACTTCACAAATCTTTGTAAAATAACCAGTGGTGTCTAGTGGAGGCCATATGCAACCCAAATCAACTTTATTACTTGTTATTTCAACTCACAGATAGCATGAACACATCAACCATCAAGAATTGAACCTCAGTGATTCTTGAGCTTGAATGCTCACATTGGACGTGACACAACGTGAGCGCAACATGGTCAGTGAAGCAGCTTTCATTGATTTCAGAGGAAGCATTTCCTCAATGGCTGATGGCAATGCCTTCCGCCCGATGGCTATAGCGTAGCAGGGCCGTTAGGTACTTCATTGTTCAGACCGAACAGCACCTCAGAGAAGTGCTCTGTCAGACAGAGGGGAGACTGGCCTCCAACTGCCTGGTGATGATACACACAAAGGGAGAGAAAGAGGTAAACATACAAGAATCTCAAGGGTGAGAACTGACTGCGCTACAGACAGCTATTTCAGTCCGCTAACACAGGACTAGTGAATTATTATGACAATTTTTTCATACTTAACATTGTATATAATGTTAATATAATGTCTTTGAATGAAGATGCCGATAAATCGGTCCATTTTCAATGTTTTTTGCAGCTCATTCCAATCGCTAGCTGCAGCGAACTGAAAAGACGAGTGACCCAGGGATTTGTGTGCTGTGGGGACCTTTAACAGAATGTGACTGGCAGAACGGGTGTTGTATGTGCAGTATGACAGCTGCAGTAGGTTTTGTAACATTCTCATGAATGTGTAGTGTCTAAAGTACTTACTTTCACCACTTCTGAGTCTGAGCCACTGTAAGACCAACACCACCTGACAGAGCACAGACAAAGTCAACAAGATGACAATAGTTCTGGGTAGTGAGAGAGGTTCCGAGACAGAGAATGGGAGAAAGTGGGAGAGTGTAAGATAGAGGGTAAAAGAAAGTGAGGAAGACTGAGTTGGGAGGAGACTCACAGGGTTGGGGTCTGGCTTGGGCTGGGGTGGTGCCCTCTGACCCCTGATGTCCAGCATAGTGAACAGACTGGACAGCATGCCCAGAATGTGGATGATACATAGCTTAGTAGTGGGGCTGGGCTACAGAAAGGGCAAAGGAGAGTTGTAGATCAGGACAAAATGAATATAGAGAGACAGTGGGAGAAAAGGTTACAGTAAGAGTGGGTGGAAGGATAAAACAGGCAGGGAAGAGACACAGTATGCAACCTATTTACATTGCATTTTACTGTATTGTAAGTTTGTGTCCAACACATTTTATGTGGTTGTATGGAAAAAGGGCACTGTATGAGCACCATTTCCTTGTTCTTACCTCCTGATGTGCCAGTGTGTCTAGTCTCTGGAAGTGAGGGTTGATAAGGGAGGTCAGGCTGGTCAGAATCTCCTCTACTGGGAGGACAGAGAAGAGGAAGTGCAGGCCCCGCATCTGCACACACACACATGGACACACAAATGGTCATAAATTCCATCCCTACACAGTAAATAAACAGTCAATCACCAGCAACAGTCTAACTTTATTATTTTCAAGACAAGGAATTTATACTGATCTTGTGGATTTGTTTGACCAGTACGTCCTGTGCAGTGGCGAAATTCCCCACAAAGTTTTAGATGCATGCCAGCAAAGACACTACACAACACAACACTAAACAATACTTTAATTGCACTATAACGGCGACAAGCTGTGCCAACAAACTGTTAGGGCCTACATAAAGCTGTCCCAAGAGCAGAGCTTTCTTACCAGCACCATGGAGTGAATCCTTACCACCGCTTCACCTGGCTATCAGTTGAGCCTTGTCTGGCAGCGAAACAGTTCATTCAGCCTCGTTTACTGCCTTTTTAAAAGACAGCTGATATGGCTGACTTGCTTAAACAAATGTGGTTTCTACTGACAATTGAGATGTACAACCTATGGCATAAGGGAATGATGAGTGGATAAGAGGCATTCTGTAATTTTGCGAAATTAAGAGGTGAAAATTGACCAAATTATTAGGGTAAGGCACATGGGCTAGTAACCGCTTACAACACAACATTCACATAGTATTACTTTCTTAGCTACAGTATACATACTGTATACAGTGCCTTGCGAAAGTATTCGGCCCCCTTGAACTTTGCGACCTTTTGCCACATTTTAGGCTTCAAACATAAAGATATAAAACTGTATTTTTTTGTGAAGAATCAACAACAAGTGGGACACAATCATGAAGTGGAACGACATTTATTGGATATTTCAAACTTTTTTAACAAATCAAAAACTGAAAAATTGGGCGTGCAAAATGATTCAGCCCCCTTAAGTTAATACTTTGTAGCGCCACCTTTTGCTGCGATTACAGCTCTCTCAGGTATCTACCTACCTGAGAGACATGCTCCATGTTTCCGCTGAGTGTCTCCATGTCCGCACACACAAAAGCACAGAGTTGACCTTTTGTGTAGCTGAACCGTTGGTGGTCAGATTGACCTTTTCTTATAAAAATAGCGTCAGTGACTCCTGCATGAGTATTAACAACATAGGCGACACTGTGACATCATTGTGTGAGACCAATCATTGAGTACGGCCATTTGTGACCCCACCCACCGGCTTACTTGATTCGAGGTCAGTACCAGATATCAAACGACGCTGAATATCCCGTTTGGTTCCAAATAATCAAGCGGGCCATGGGCAAATGGAAATTAAATAGGAACCGTGATATTCACGGCCCTTCGTTTCTCTTTGTTATTTTGGTTATTTCCGTGTTCATTCTAATAAATATGGACACATACCACGCTTTACCTTGGTCCTCACCTTCTTCCACCAACAACGGCCGTGACAGGTAGATGGAAGGGGTTGTGTGGAGATGAAGGATGGGCCTAAAAACAAACCAAATATAACTATTGTAAAATAGATTGTGTCTGTAAAATGTATATAGTATGTATAAGCTGGAAGTAGAAGCCTAAGTGTTGTTGTTTTAGTTTACTCCAATTAGGGGAGGGATGGTAGGGTTAGAGGAAAATAATGAAGGAAAATAATTTAAATATACAGAGTATTCAGGAAGTATTCAGACCCCTTGACTTTTTACACATTTTGTTACGTTACAGCCTTATTCTAAAATGAATTAAATAGTTTTTTTCCCTCATCAATCTACACACAATAACCCATAATGACAAAGCAAAAACTGTTTTTTAGACATTTTTGTAAATGTATTAAAAATAAAAAACTGAAATCACATTTACATACTTTCGCAATAACATCTGCTAACCATGTGTATGTGACCAATAACATCTGATTTGATTTGTCTTCAAACCCTTTACTCAGTACTTTGTTGAAGCACCTTTGGCAGCCATTACAGCCTAGAGTCTTCTTGGGACACTACAAGCTTGGCACACCTGTATTTGGGGAGTTTTTCCCATTCTTCTCTGCAGATCCTCTCAAGCTCTGTCAGGTTAGATGGGGAGCGTCGATGCACAGCTATTTTTAGGTCTCCCCAGAGATGTTCGATCGGGTTCAAGTCCGGGCTTTGGCTGGGCCACTCAAGGACATTCAGAGATGCTGCCACCACAATGCTTCACCGCAGGGATGGTGCCAGGTGTCCTCCAGATGTGACACTTGGCATTCAGGCCAAAGAGTTCAATCTTGGTTTTATCAGACCAGAGAATCTTGTTTCTCGTGGTCTGAGTCTTTAGTTGCCTTTTGGCAAACTCCAAGCGGGTTGTCATGTGCCTTTTAGTGAGGAGTGGCTTCCGTCTGGCCACTCTACCATAAAGGCCTTGATTGGTGGAGTGCTGCAGAGATGGTTGTCCTTCTGGAAGGTTCTCCCATCTCCACAGAGGAACATTGAAGCGTGACCATCGGGTTCTTGGTCACCTCCCTGACAAAGGCCCTTCTCCCCTGATTGCTCAGTTTGGCTGGGCGGCCAGCTCTAGGAAGAGTCTTGGTGGTTCCAAACTTCTTCCCTTTAAGAATGATGGAGGCCACTGTGTTTTGGGGGACCTTCAATGCTGCAGAATTTTTTTGGGTACCTTTCCCCAGATCTGTGCCTCGACACAATCCTGTCTCGGAGCTCTACAGACAATTCCTTCGACCTCATGGCTTAGTTTTTGCTCTGACATGCACTGTCAGCTGTGGGACCTTATATAGACAGGTGTGTGCCTTTCCAAATCATGTCCAATCAATTGAATTTACCACTGCTGGGCTCCAATCAAGTTGTAAAAACATCTCAAGGATGATCAATGGAAACAGGATAAACCAGATCTCAATTTCGAGTCTCATAGCAAAGGGTCTGAATACTTATGCAAATAAGGTATTTTTGTTTTTATTTAACACATTTGCAAAAATGTCTAAACCTGTTTTCACTTTGTCAGTATGGGGTAATGTGTGTGTAGATTGAGGACTTAAAAAAATATATATATCCCATTTTAGAATAAGGCTGTAACGTAGCAAAATGTGGCTCAATATGTCCACTGCTCCTCATGTGGTGAAGAAAAGGAGACCACATGGCATGCGTACATTGAAATAAATTGCATATATTTTTGCAATTAAAAAAAATATAGTTTTGATAAGTAACAGTTTTTCAATCTTTATTTCATGTAACAGAGATGAGTGGTTGAGCTTGACGACCCCAATCTAACAATACAAATAGATCAAATATAGATATCAAAGAATGTGATAACTTACCTGTCTTTGCACCATGTTGTTCAGAAGAGTTGTAATGATATCATTTCCAGTTGATCATGTCACATAACGATAAGTTCACTATTTTGGTTGGTTGGCGTAACGGGGTTGAGGGTAGACTGAGGTATGCAACTCAATAGTGTGCTTTTAATCAATAATCATGAATTTATTTGGAAATAATACATTCTCAGCAAAAGAGCACAATATATACATATGTTTACATCAATGGGGAAAAATGTATGGATTATTTGAACATTTTATTAGTCATATCCGAAGTACAAATTAAGTGTCGGCCATGGAGGACATGACAAAACGCCTGATGTCAGTTGAAGACAAGATATTTTCTCATATTAAAAATACAATGAATGTAACATTTCTTACACTTCATTACATGGGACATTTCAATTTATATAAAAAAATATTTTAAAATGAGATTTTGGTGACCCAATATGTAAAATACACTTAAAGGTCAGAGGGACTCAAATCATACTGGTTTCAGGGAATGACCCACAATATTACAACAGCCTCCTTCCTTCTATACCCCATTGAACTAGTTTACTGCATACAAACTGCCCATTGCCTGTGAAATGTTATTCAAACAGGCTATTCTGTATTTGTTAAAGGTCAAAATTCCATTGCAATTAGTCTCTGCATTTTTCAACTGTAAACCAATACTTTAATTTGTGTAATTAGGCTATTTGGTAAATAATATAATTGTCACATAGCATATAACCACAATGTTGCTGAGATATTTAGAAAGCCTGGGAGAGACACAAATATTTGTTCTACAGCTGCACAGACTGAGATGAACGGGCATGGCGGTGAGACGGTGACACATTCAGAACACACTGTGGGCTTTGAGTTCCATCGACAGACGTCGTCCTGGCGGAGCTGGGCAAAACATTTGAAACTGACATTGCGCGACGCGCTTCACATATCAACCCCACCCCTTCTCTCCAATGCCAGACCCCTGTATGTATTTTTAGCAGTGATGTTCACTGTCAACTAATCTAACGGAAAGAACAGAAAAGAACACGCTCCAGCAAACAAGAAGATAACTGGCGTTATTGCCGTTGAGCGTTTAGTCATCCACGGAAAGCAGCAAGTGAAATGAATATTGAAAATAATCTACTGCTTTGTGCCTTGGTGATCTTTACCCGTTCATCGGAGACAAAGGGTAGGCCTAGGTGTCAACGGTGTGTGTGATGTGTTTTGAGTAGACAGCCCGCTGAGCAAAGCGATATTTTGTGCTCCACATTCAGTCTACCTTGTCATCGCAGTATGTTCTGATGACAGTAGGACAATCTGTATAATGTAGGTTACATTTAGATGTAGCCTAATGTTACCTATTTTATTTGGCAGTGTTTATTGATTGGTTATACACTAGGACTGCGTGTCAGTGCGGGTTATTATCAGTTTATTATAGTGAAGGAAGTTTCTATTGACACGAATGGGCCAGTAGGAATACTCTTAGAATTTCTCAAACATATAATCAAGCATTATGTGAAAAACACCATGTCTGACCAGAGATCACTCATCCCAAATTGTGTTGTTGACACTAATCACAGAACAACATTCACTTCTGTTCAACAGCTGCATGTGTCACACAGTTACCCTGGAAACACATGCTGTAGGCCTAATGATATGACTTTCCTACTTATTTCCCAGTCATGTTTTTGTAATGTCTATTAGCTACTTCATCTATTCACAACAAAATGAAACACCAGAACATTCTATTTCTACAGTGACCTCATCATTCTTTTCTTGCAGGTCAAAGCACTTCTTTGCCCCCTGTTGTCACCCCGGGCGCTTTCCAGCATGAGGGTGTGTCCACTGCATCGCCAGTCCTCCCATTGGTCAATGAAGATGAGGAGGAGCCAGAGCCAAGTCCTGCCAACCAGACCTCTCCAGACCAAGCGAATGGAGCCCCAATCGAACCAGTTTTTATTGACGGCGACAGGCTGCTTCAGTCAGAGTCTGTTACAGATGCTGGTGACTGGGATTACATGGCTCTGACCAATCAGATGACCACGTCTCTGCCTGCACCTGCACACACAGTCAACACCGTTACCGCCACCCAAGACAACGCCACTCTCACAGGTACAGTAACCCAAAGGATATTTGACTTCTATCAGAGACATTAAGCCTGCCTATATTCCCCATGGTTACCCAGAGGTAGCTGGTACCAGTGGACTGTGTACAGTCTGAAAATAGAGAGCCGCATTCTGCAAAAGCTGCTTGTTTGCAAACACAGAAGCTTGCCTCAGGCTCCAACCCACCGCCAGGCAGCATACCAGGGGTATAGAAAGTTGAGGGGTGTAGAGTGGGATGTGGCAACGTGATGTAGGAACTATCGTTTTACTGGACGGACAAATATAACTCTCTCTGTCGATGCTGAGTGTGTCTTCTGTGTCTGACACCTCTTCTGCCTGACACTGAAAAAACACACAATGTTACATAACAGCATCCAGATTTCAGTCTCGCTCTCTCCCACTCTCTCTCATGCTCACATACTTGCGTTCTTTGTCTAATTCCTCTCCTTTTGATTTCAAATAATAAGCCAAGCCTCATTTAGGAGAATCAGGAATGATGGTACATGAAAAAAGGCTTGGCATTGCAGAACCTTTCTCTGTATCTTACTTAAAGATCCTGTATGTGTATACTATGTAATACAGTTATTATACATAGTGTACAAAACATTAAGAACAGCTTCCTAATATTGGGTTCCGACCCACTTGCTTTTGCCATCAAAACAGCTTCAATTCGTAGAGGCATGTACTCTACAAGATGTCGAAAGCGTTCCACAGGGATGCCCTTGGCCCTTGTTGACTCCAATGCTTCACACAGTTTTGTCAAGTTGGCTATATGTCCTTTTGGTGGTAGACCCTTCTTGATACACACCGGAAACTGTTGAGCGTGAAAAACCCAGCAGCGTTGCAGTTCTTGACACAAACCGGTGCGCCTGGCACCTACTACCTTTTCCCGTTCAAAGGTACTTAAATCTTTTGTCTTGCCCATTCAAACTCTGAATGGCACACATACACAATCCATATCACAATTGTCTCAAGGCTTGTAAATCCTCCTTAACCTGTCTCCTCCCCTTCATCTACACTGATTGACGTGGATGTGACATCAATAAGTGATTTTAGCTTTCACCTGTATTTACCTGGTCAGTCTATGTCTTGCAAAGAGCAGGTGTTCTTAATGTTTAGCACACTCAATGTATCTGTTGTAATTCTATTTCTCTGGGACTTTCTCTCAGACAGCTCTTCCTCCTCGTCCCCTGTAAAGAACACCTCCCCTGCAGGACTGCCCTCTACCCTAGGGGACACAACATACCCTGTCCCTGCTGGAGGCCACCTCACCACCTCTACTCCTCCTGTTTTAGATACCACCCCACCTCCATCCCATGTTTTAACACCGATCCAGTCCTCTGTCCAACCCAGCACCCCAGCACTGACCCCTGCTCCAACCCAAACCCTCACCACGGAGCACACCAAGACCTCCGCCCCAGTACATGTCCCTGCCGGCCTGCCTCACCAGGAGGTTCCATCAGAGCTCACCGTTGGAGATGAGGGTAAGGGGATAATTGACCAATTAACCAATCAACTAATTCACTGATTATCCAGATAGAAAATGACGCATCAAATTAGCCAATGAATCAATCAAAGCATTTGACATTTTGTTTCAGACAAAGGGCCACACCTCCACTCTCCTCTGGACCCTTTGCTGGCTAGCCTGGTCTCTATCTTTATCATCACCACAGCCATCGTCTCTGTTGTCCTCTTCCTCAAATTCCGCCAACGGACCGATCACCCTGACTTCCACCGGCTGCAGGATCTACCCATGGTGAGCATCCTCTCCTGGACATGTTAGATTCAGGTCTTTTATGGCATGTCATTTGATGTGGGATATATGATTTCGATGAATTTGAAGTGATCTAGTGCTTTTCAACATTAACTCGTCCTAGTCTTGTCTTCCTGTCCAGGATGACTTGATGGAAGGCACACCACTTTCCAGATACACTTACACCTACTAATGACGGAACCCTCTCATCATCAACAGTCAACTTTACTTCTAGCCCAGCTACACAGCAGACACCCAATCGGCCACCATTTTGGATCCTGGCAAAGCTTTTGACTGGACTGGAGGCCCTCGGCCAGCGACCATGTTGTCTCACTATGATTCCCCCTGCTGAGCAGTTTCCAATTTGATTGTATTATGTTAACAATTAGAAGGCATTCAATACCCAATCAGGGGTTGCAGTATTAGGACATCAGAGGTTCCGTTTCGACATTAGGCCAACACCATCATTATTCCCTTTGAAGCGTTCAGACGTTTCATCTGCACAGAGGTCTGTTTTGTTCTTTGTAATGTACCCCCCCCCCCCCCCCTCCTTATACAGGTCATACACAGCACAGACCACTTTATTGTGTTATAGAAACAGTCACAGTGCCCTCTAGGGGATATGAGTGGAAGTGGAGTCCCCAAATGAGTTGGTAATGTATGAAGAAAACACAATGCCACATTTGATGATGTTGCCAAGGACCATGATAGAGGGAAAATAGACAGGGAGTGAAAGATGCTTACTGTAGAGGGACCTTAGGTGATTTAGGTGATTTAAATGTTCACCAGTCTCCATGTTATGGGACTATTCTAATCCATGAACTGGCCAAAAAATTTTTTTACATTTATCTTGGCAAGTCAGTTAAGAACAAATTTTATTTACAATGACGGCCTAGGGTTAACTGCCTTGTTCAGGGGCAGACCGACAGATTTTTACCTTGTCAGAAAAGGGATTAGCTCTAGCAACCTTTCGGTTACTGGCCCATGCTCTAACCACTAGGCTACCTGCCGCCCCATGAGTGAAGTATTCTTTCAAACCAGAATGCCTAGTGGGTTGTCTTATCAAGGGCTTGAGTTTCTTGAAAAACAGAAAGGTTGCAAGCTCGAATCCCCGAGCAAACAAGGTAAAAAATATGTCGTTCTGCCCCTGAACAGGCAGTTAACCCGCTGTTCCTAGGCCGTCATCGACAATAAGAATTTGTTCTTAACTGACTTGCTGAGTTAAATAAAGGCTAAATAAAAAACATTTAACCAACGTACAGAGAGAAGTTCATTTTTTAGGGGGTAGTGACAGAAAGGGGGTCCCCTCCAATAAGGGTGACTTGATTAAAAACCATATCTAGGCCTCCTGAGTAGGGCAGCGGTTTAATGCACTGCATCACAGTGCTAGAGGCATCACTACAGACCTGGGGTTGATCCCAGGCTGGATCACAACCAGATGTAATCAGGAGTCCCATAGGGCGGTGCACAATTGGCCCAGCGTTGTCTGGGTTGGGGGAGGGTTTGGCCAGGGGGGGCTTTACTTGGCTCCTTGTAGCAGGCTGGTCACCTGCCGGTAGACTTCGTCATCAGTTGAATGGTGTTTCCTCTGACACGTTGGTGTGGCTGGCTTTTGAGTTAAGCAGGCAGGGTGTTAAGAAGCACAATGGTGCTTTCATGTGAAAGTGATCGGTTAAGGAACTTTGTGAAACACAAATTATGAAAAATGTTACTATTATCAAAATGTGAATGCAAAATGTACACTTACATATTTTACTATTCAGTTGATAGTTATGTCTCACCAAATTATCCTTTAGATTTGTAAATTGGAAATACCTAAATGCAGAAACAGAGCAATGTATGTCTAAGAACTGAGGTTTTAAATTACATCTAGATTGAAAATGGCGTGATTTGTCTTGCACTGCAACAAATCATATTTAGTGTTTAAGTGTTTAACTTGTGATTTACCTGTAAGTGCCTAAAGTGATACAGGATGATATACAGTTGCAGAGTTAACTGTAAGAAATATGTTTTAAGGACTTGTTCCTTTGTTTGATAATACAACTGAAACCCTTTTAGCTGTGTGCTTTTGACTCTTCAGCAGATGAGGATTCACAAGTTCAGAGAGTTATTGTATTGTTACTTAGTACAGTCCCCAGCCTTAATCCAAACCTATTCAACAAATCAGGGACATAAATTGCCTAATGGCTAAGGTAATAAAAGGGTGTTTCTTGTGTCTGCATGTAGACTTAGAGGTGGTGTGTGAACTTTGGACAACTATGCAACTCAGAACAATGAGGGCAAACACATCCCTCACACACATTATTAACC
The DNA here is from genome assembly GCF_057628025.1 of Oncorhynchus mykiss. Taxonomy (NCBI): domain Eukaryota; kingdom Metazoa; phylum Chordata; class Actinopteri; order Salmoniformes; family Salmonidae; genus Oncorhynchus; species Oncorhynchus mykiss. The sequence continues at coordinate 11,852,973 of NC_143049.1, forward strand.
TCTTGGCAACCTTTTTCCTAATACACCTACACACATCTCCCACACGCCCATAGATACCAGCATTAAAACACACATTTCACACACGGCAATGGATACCAGCATTAAAGTCATTATGGTCATTTTATACATTATTTCATTAAGAATACAGTTTTGGCAAATATATTTATTAAAACATCACGCTCACAAAGAATAGGTTCATCAACGTGGTGAAGCATGTGCCGCCTCTGTCGTTCGTCGCAGAAGGTTCTCTGGGCCTGTCAGTGTTCAGTAGTGGGTCAGGGAGGAGTTGGGGTGGTGTAGCATGGAATGAGGCACAAACATCAGTGGTTGTCTGTTTCCACGTTTACTGAACTCGGTCTTTCTACATATGCCATACACATGTATGGATGCCCACAAGAGACATTCTACTACTATTAGATTGGGGTCGGATGGGGTTGCAGTACCTCACTGGGGAATGGTAGCAGGAAGGGGAGCTGAGAACCTCATCCCCGGTCTCATCCCAGACCACACCCAGTCACCACAGCCCAACAGGGTTCTGCCAAAGTTGGCTACGATCAGCATCATGCCCAGCAGAGCAATGTTCCCGAACGCCCCGCGCATCCTTTTCTTAGGATCTGGAAGGATAACATAGAACAAAACCCTTGAGTAATGGCTGCCATATGGTTTTGTTTTAATCAACTATTGTATCATAAGCATATCTATTGTCTTACCTCCAGTGGAGTATCCGTATGCGTAGATCTCCCTGCTTATAACCCAAGTCATTCCAAGACCACTGACTAGGCGCTGTAACACACAAGGCTCCCTGTTAGTAAACTACAGAAGTCTTATTGCCTTAAAACCCCCTCAAGTCGATGTCCGCGCCCCCGAGGAAATCTAGTTAGTATAATAAATAAAAAAACTCCATCAACATGTGTCTGTTTAAGCATGGGCTGTATCTCAATCCACCGCAGTCGCCAATGGTGGTCTTCCACATTTGTGGTGGAAGGTACCCGAGCTACAGCGGTCGGTCTTCTCGCAAAAACGTCTGTAGCGCCCCGAGGCCTGCTGACTAATATGACCAGTCTATGGAAAGAGGAGACTCTCGTGAACACAATGGTGTTCTCCGTTTTGCTCTATGCCGCCCACAAGTGTCATGGGACTCATCTTAAGTCGGTACCGCCGAGTTTTGGCTACACACTAATGTTTTGCTCCAGGACGCCCTGAAGGTAGCCCGGTATCAGTTAAAATAATTCATGGAAGTATACATGGAAGTAATTAAGTGCCCCCCAAAAGAAGTGTTAAAAATTTAGGTGAAAACCTGTTTACATCCTTTTCTGATCTTTCTTATCTCTCTCAAATATAGGACAGACTCTTTAAAACAAACTTCCTTTTGACTAATTTGTTACTATTTGCTTTTACATGTATGAATCTGTATTCAATGTGTTTCTATGGGCCAATAGCAGTAAGGCCAAATTCAATGTTTCATCAAATAACGTATTTTATGTTTTATTTTATACCTACATGGGTCCTATAATCCCAAATCAAATTGCTAAATAATCCTTGGTATGACCATCGTACAAGTGTTAAGGATTAATACATGGGAATCACATTTTGCAGAGACACAGATGAGTGTGCTCCCGAATATACTTTAACTAATCAGCTGTACAGTCTGGCATGCACAGTATGTGAATCTAACAGAGTAAATTTAATAAATGGAAGTCAAATTACAGGACTATGCAGGCCACCGATGGTGAGACAGAAAAGGAAGACGGGGTAGATCTCCAGGCTGTAAAGAAATAACAACTATTAGTGGACATAATATCACAGCAAGAAATGTTCACTCTGTGCGTGAAAACATCTCGTGTTCTCTCTGCTGACTCTGTCAGCTACTTACTACATGTACATACTATAGTATTACTACATACGTGTTCTGATGGGCCCGCTGGATGCAATTGAAGATATTTCCGGTATCTGGGTCATCGCTGTACATCTGAGGGTACTGTCCAACAGAGAAGAGAAGATTAGGTTTCCTTAGCAAACACAGAGTAGGCCTACTGGTGAGGTTAGGAAAACTGGGTCCTTCTCGAAGGCTGTAAACTTAAGCCCAAAATGTTTCCTGGTCAGAGGAAGTCACATGGTAAGCCGTATCCATTTAGCTGTCCCAGGTCACTCACTTTGATCTGGTACTTCTTGCGGGCTTTGCCAACTTTCACGGCGAGGTGGCCGATCATGACTATGCTGGCAACACCAGTGAGAACGACAAACCCATATTCTTTAGACAGCACAACCATCTTGGCACTGATCTGCAAGAGGAAAATGCATAGCCTACTATAGGTGAGTTGGTCTATCCCACTTTCACTGTAGATAAGATACTGGTTGAAAGTTCAATCCAATCAGGTAACAGATTAGTTAGTAGGCCTTATGTTTTAAAGGACATTACATGAAAGCTATTCCACTGCCATGGAGCATATGCAAATATGAAATGTACTTATTCTGTCTTTGTAGCCTAGTTTATGGTGTAACTAGGCTACTAAAAATCCTTTACCCTTACCAAAGTTTTACCCCTTGATTCAACCTGGACGCAGGGGTAAACATACATTCATAAAACAGATTAACCACCCAAGTAACTATACCAAACATAACATATCATACTATTGAGTGTCCCAGATTTACGTTTACTGTGTTACGTAGTATATGAGACCAGCTGCTTGATTCGAAATATCGTCTATGCATGTGTAGTACATAAAAGTTACCAGGGAAAACATAAAATGCGCATTTGACGCATTTTCAACCGGGTAAATGCAGTTAAACTTAGTGCGCTAAAATCTCCCAAAATAAGGTTAAGCCAATGGAGAACTAGGAGTGCAGCATTATATCCAGCAACAACACATCATCTTGAATACTACTTGTAAAATAAATAGTATTTACCTGTAGATGATGATCTGAATAATGTTCGCAAATTGTCTGTATTCTTCCTGTCAGTAATCCTTCCTGGTATGCTCCTGCATAGATGAGTCACAAAATGAACACACATGAGAGGCGTGGCACTTTAACGTAGTGGGGTAGAGTTCACGGGCCATACCATAATATAGGTGGGGGAGTGTGAAACTTCCTAATGAGTTTAAGACCTGTTAGGGCTAGGCAGAATACTGCCCCCTTTGGAGGAATTGCGTGCCCATAGTAAACTGAAAAAAAATATGTCCAAAATTGCTAATATCTGCATATAATAAGTATTATTGGATAGAAAACACTCTAACGCTTCTAAAACCGTTGGAATTATGTCTGTAAGTATAGCAAAACTCACAGGGCAGGCAATCTCCCAAACTAGTTTTGGGATCATGAAAGTTGGGGCAACTTTGACGTCATCGTCATTCTAACTATATGTAGAACATGTATATTTAGTCAAAGTTTATGATGTCTATTTATGTTATCTTGCGGCACTATCTATAATTTCTCCGGACATTTTTGAGTATTTTCTGAACATGAATTCAATGTAAATGGACATTTATGGATATAAATGGTATATTATTCAAAAAAACATAAATGTACTGTGTAACACGTCCTATTACTGTCATCTGATGAAGATTTTCAAAAGGTTAGTGAATGATTTATTTTTTAATCCTGCTTTTATAATTTTATATTTTCTGGGACAAAATGGCTGCCTCTTGTCTTTGTTTCGGTGGTGGTCTAATATAAATATGTGGTTTGTTTTCGCCGTAAAACATTTAAAAAATCTGAGTAATCTGAGGTATTGGACTTGTTAATGTGTGGAGGTTAAATATTTCTAAGAATATTTTTGCATTGCCTGCGCCACGGTTTGAGCTGAACGGGGGGTGGCGTTCCCCGAGAGGAACGCCTCGCTTTAGCAAGATTTATTAAACAGGGCTATATTTCACTCACAACCATGGAGATCCAATCAAATTACTAGAGGCTGGCATAAACCCTCAACGTTCCAGAATAGTATGAAAAGGACAGCCGTGGTGGTCATGGAGAAATCCAAATCAGTCAAAATGTTAGTAGAGGCATAGGTGATGAATTTCTACATTGTAGAATAATAGTGGACATCAAAACTATTGTTAATGATTAGTTATTGGAGAAACAAGACCAAGATGAGACTCTGGACAAGGCGGATACGGTATATTAAAGGCCGTTTATTCAAGCATAATAATATCTGGCAAAACGTGCAGCACGGCTCCTATTCGTCCACCTCTTAGGGAGATATCGGAAGAAGAAGAGGGCTACAACATATTTGGGCAGTTCATTTATACATTGAAATTATGTAGGTAGATTCTGGTAGTCCCGGCTCCTGGTAGGTTGTTCGTAGGTGATAGACAGTCCTCTCCAGCCTGGTGTCAGTATCCCATTGGTTCTCGACAGAGTTCTTTGTCTTTGGAGCCCATCCCAAAGGGTTTTGAGCAGTGTATATTTATGGGTTGTCAGTGTGTTTTATCTTATTCTGCCACCCTGGTGGGGGTTTCCCGTGCAGTTAGTATATTGAGAAACAGAGAGAGGGGGAGGGTATAACACAGAGTACAAGCCAAAATTGCATGGTTAAGCCCAGGCAGACAACAGTCAGTGAATGCGTCATTACATGTTTTAATATGTTATTACACTATTAAAACACATATGGAATCATGTAGTAACCAAAAAAGTGTTAAACAAATAATAAAAATACATTTTATATTTGAGATTCTTCAAAATAAGCACACCCTTGGCATTCTCTCAACCAGCTTCATGAGGTAGTGTGCCTTGTTAAGTTAATTTGTGGAATTTATTTCCTTCTTAATGCGTTTGAGCCATCAGTTGTGTTGTGACAAGGTAGGGGTGGTATACAGAAGATAGCCCTATTTGGTAAAAGTCCATTATGACAAGAACAGATCAAATAAGCAAACACAAATGACAGTCCATTATTACTTTAAAACATGAAGGTCAGTCAGTCTGGAAAATTTCAAGAACTTTTGAAGTTTCTTCAAGTGCAGTCGCAAAAACCATCAAGCGCTATGATGAAACTGGCTCTCATGAGGACCGCCACAGTAATGGAAGACCCAGAGTTACCTCTGCTGCAGAAGATACGTTCATTACCTGCCTCAGAAACTGAAGCCCAAATAAATCCTTCACAGTGTTCAAGTAACAGACACATTTCAACATCAACTGTTCAGGGGAGACTGTGTGAATCAGGCCTTCATGGTCGAATTGCTGCAAAAAAAACACTACTAAAGGACACCAATAAGAAGAAGAGACTTACTGGGGCCAAGAAACACGAGCAATGGATATTAGACCGGTGGAAATGTGTCCTTTGGTCAGTCCAAATTTGAGATATTTGGTTCCAACCACTGTCTTTTTGAGATGCATAGTAGGTGAACAGATGATCTCTGCATGTGTGGTTCCCACTGTGAAGCATGGAGGAGGAGGTGTGATGGTGTGGGTGTGCTTTGCTGGGGACACTGTCTGTGATTTATTTAGAATTCAAGGCACACTTAACCAGCATGGCTTCCACAGCATTCTGCAGCGATAAGCCATCCCATCTGGTTTGCGCTTAGTTGGACTATCATTTGTTTTTCAACAGGACAATGATCCAACACCTCCAGGCTGTGTAAGGGCTATGTAAGGGCTACCAATAAAGAGTGATGGAGTGCTGCCTCAGATGACCTGGCCTCCACAATCACCCGACCTCAACCCAATTGAGATGGTTTGAGATGAGTTGGACCGCATAGTGTTCTCATAGTTCTCAGCATATGTGGGAACTCATTCAAGACTGTTGGAAAAACATTCCTCATGAAGCTGGTTGAGAGAATGCAAAGAGTGTGCAAAGCTGTCATCGATTTGTTTAACACTTTTTTGGTTACTACACGATTCTATGTGTGTTATTTCATTTTCTACAATGTAGAAAATAGTACAAATAAAGAACCCTTGAATGACTAGGTGTGTCCAAACTTTTGACTGGTACTGATTGACTCCATTGTTTATATGGAATGTTGCCATATTGGCAGTTAATTAGAAAAATTATTGGAATCTTTCCACTTAAACTGGCTACGAATCTAGCTAATCATCATAGCTTACTGTGCAGATCATCTTAAAATTCTTTGTTTTACACAATACCTCATCACACCACTGGGTGACCATGGGTGACCAAGTCTCTGACCAAAATGCTGACATGTTATACTGTAATAAGACCTTTCATGTCCATTTTAGTATTCTAATTCCTAATTGTATTCTTTAATTATTCTCAATGTTTTACAAGAAGTAGTGATTTACCAGTGATTTGCCTGGTTCACCAATTACTTTGCAGACAGAGTTCAGTGTGTCAAATCGGAGGGCATGCTGTCCGGTCCTCTGGCAGTCTCTATGGGGGTGCCACAGGGTTCAATTCTCGGGCCGACTCTTTTCTCTCTATATATCAATGATGTTTCTCATGCTGCGGGCGATTCCCTGATCCACCTCTACGCAGACGACACCATTCTATATACTTCCGGCCCGTCCTTGGACACTGTGCTATCTAACCTCCAAACGAGCTTCAATGCCATACAGCACTCCTTCCGTGGCCTCCAACTGCTCTTAAACGCTAGTAAAACCAAATGTATGCTTTTCAACCGTTCGCTGCCTGCACCCGCACGCCTGACCAGCATCACCACCCTGGATGGTTCCGACCTTGAATATGTGGACATCTATAAGTACCTAGGTGTCTGGCTAGACTCTAAACTCTCCTTCCAGACCCATATCAAACATCTCCAATCGAAAATCAAATCAAGAGTCGGCTTTCTATTCCGCAACAAAGCCTCCTTCACTCACGCCGCCAAACTTACCCTAGTAAAACTGACTATCCTACCGATCCTCGACTTCGGCGATGTCATCTACAAAATTGCTTCCAACACTCTACTCAGCAAACTGGATGCAGTTTATCACAGTGCCATCCGTTTTGTCACTAAAGCACCTTATACCACCCACCACTGCGACTTGTATGCTCTAGTCGGCTGGCCCTCGCTACATATTCGTCGCCAGACCCACTGGCTCCAGGTCATCTACAAGTCCATGCTAGGTAAAGCTCCGCCTTATCTCAGTTCACTGGTTACGATGGCAACACCCATCCGTAGCACGCGCTCCAGCAGGTGTATCTCACTGATCATCCCTAAAGCCAACACCTCATTTGGCCGCCTTTCGTTCCAGTTCTCTGCTGCCTGTGACTGGAACGAATTGCAAAAATCGCTGAAGTTGGAGACTTTTATCTCCCTCACCAACTTCAAACATCTGCTATCTGAGCAGCTAACCGATCGCTGCAGCTGTACATAGTCTATTGGTAAATAGCCCACCCATTTTTCACCTACCTCATCCCCATACTGTTTTTATTTATTTATTTTTCTGCTCTTTTGCACACCAATATCTCTACCTGTACATAACCATCTGATCATTTATCACTCCAGTGTTAATCTGCATAATTGTAATTATTCGCCTACCTTCTCATGCCTTTTGCACACAATGTATATAGACTCCCCTTTTTTCTACTGTGTTATTGACTTGTTAATTGTTTACTCCATGTGTAACTCTGTGTTGTCTGTTCACACTGCTATGCCTTATCTTGGCCAGGTCGCAGTTGCAAATGAGAACTTGTTCTCAACTAGCCTACCTGGTTAAATAAAGGTGAAAAAAAAAATAAAAAAAAATAAAATAAAATAAAAAATTTAACAATAGTTCCACACTAGATGGCACTATATCCTCAGTAAACGTAAACAGCAGCCAAAGTACACTTTCTGAATGGCAGAAGCTTTGAGACTGGTCTTGAAAGGATTGTGACTATCCCCTTATGAGAAGTGTGAATAAATGCACTAATATTTTTTATGCCTCTTTGTTCTTTTTGAAGCAGGGACATACACTACCGTTCAAAAGTTTGGGGTCACTTAGAAATGTCCTTGTTTTTGAAAGAAAAACACATGTTTAGTCCATTAAAATAACATCAACTTGATCAGAAATACAGTGTAGACATTGTTAATGTTGTAAATGACTATTGTAGCTGGAAACAGCTGATTTTTAATGGAATATCTACATAGGCACACAGATGCCCATTATCAGCAACCATCACTCCTGTGTTCCAATGGCACGCTGTGTTAGCTAATCCAAGTTTATCATTTCAAAAGACTAATTGATCATTAGAAAACCCTTTTGCAATTATGTTAGCACATCTTTCAACAAAACGATTTTGTAGTAAGTTGATGTATTTTTATTTTTTAAAGTTGTATATATATGCCAATGAAGTTAGATCTATATATATATTAAATATACAAGTATGAAAGCCTTAAGATAAATAATCCACTTGTTTAGACAGAAAAAATGTAGATACTTTTTGAGTAAAGTAGCAATATGTTGCATGAGTGTTTTGTGGGAAACTCGCCCCCCTACTAGGACCCTGGGGGCTAGCTACCCCTTTATGGTTATGAATGTTTCTATTTGTCATTTCGACAATGACTGGCACCGTTAGTGCTAGTTAATGCTTGGTTGCTAGCTAGCAACTTCACTAGCAGTAAATGCTAGCCAGCTAGCTAGCTAGCATAAACTGCTAGGAGGGCTAGCTAGCAACCTTTTACCAGATTGTCTGAGGTAAAATACATGAAAAAGATAACGTAACTTAATTGCAGTTGTAAATGTTTCCACTAGTGACTGATAGCTTTACAGTTAATGTTATTTTATAGCCTTTTAGCTATTTTACACAGCATTATATGTCATATAGCTTGATAGCTAGCTACGTTTTTAAGAAAGAGCTTTTCAATTGGCTTCTCTCAGGTGGGGACTAAATTAGGTGTGAGCAGTGGAGGTGGGCCCCAATTTTACTGAGGATGGTTTTATTTGTGACGTATTTACACATTAGAATTGTGCAATAGCAGAGCATAAGAGAGTTGCCACATCAATGTTACACTGAATTAATTAGTTAAGTCATTGTTATTAAATGTTATATTCCATTCCAATTAAGACTTTTTTTTCTTCCTTTATTTAACTAGGCAAGTCAGTTAAGAACAAATTATTATTTACAATGACGGCCTACCCCGGACGACGTTGGGCCAATTGTGCGGCTCCCAATCACGGCCAGTTGTTATACAGCCTGGATTCGAACCAGTGTGTCTGTAGGGACACCTTTAGCATGGAGATGCAGTGCCACTCAGGAGCCCAATTATAAACAACTATTGAAAGCCTTTTGCTTCTGAATGTCATTTTGAAGACCGCTGGGATTTAAAATGTTGCATTACTCAAATAATATTTAGTGCAATTGTACATAATTGATTGTATAGAAAAGGAACAACAACGACAATGAATGTGCAGGTGAGTTAAAAAGAGGGACTTTACATCAAATCTCCTCATAGTGCGGATATTAATGGTGACATGTGCAACACCATTTCCAATGACCTTCATCCACATACCCTTTTTTTCTCCAAATGTTGCTTTTTTGTGTCAGCAATTAGACATTGCGCTTAGAAGGGCTAGTTACCCCCAGAACCCTATTTTTCTTGTTGCACCTGGGGTTTGAGAAAAGCGCTTTACAAATGTAATTAATTATTATTATTATTAAACTGAGATAAATGGAGTATTATGTTGGGTCATTATAGTGTCGCAATTGGCTACAACTTAGGCATTCTATTTCTAGAACGCTTTGGGTACATTGGTAGAATTAGGTAACCTCTTCTAGTTTTTGTGACAGCTTGACTCCAGTTGTTTATGCTTCCTTGAGCTCCTCTCTCTCCCCACACACTCAATGCAACGCGTGAGCAGTGAGCACACCAAATCGCCCACCTTCTCATTCGTGGCTCAGTTTCAGAGAAGGCAGTCACTCCACCACACTTGCAGGAGACCAAAATACCATTATAACACTTGATTACGACGCGCCAATGAACTCTCCTGCATAGTGAGTTCAAATGGCAGTTGTTACGCAAAAAATGATTGATACTGGAGGAAAAATGTTCTAATCGACCAAATCGAATACCAGAGAATTGGAACTGAGTGGAGAGCTCGGGCGTCTTGAGTCCCGCATGCCCACGATAATGAATACGCGCGAAAACCCAAACGTGAGGCGACTCTCGGAATGAACTACAATGACAACTTGCGAGGACAAGTGGCCAACAACAAACCTCAATATCAGGTAACTATAATTGGATAATTTTAAATAGGCCTGGTTAATAGCATTAACATTAACTGATAACTGTCAGAGGACATATGCTATCAATGAAGAATGCGACGGTGTGCCCACTGGGCAAAAACTGGTTGAATCAACGTTGTTTCCATGTCATTTCAACCATAAAATTATATGTGATGACTTTGAATCAACGTGGAAAACTGATTGGATTTGCCAAAAGTCATCAGCATAAGGGGATTTCGTATTTTTTTCATCCAACTTTTAACCTTAATCGAATGACATGGTAACTTTTTTGTGGATTTCAATTACCAAACAAATGTAAATCAAAACTAGACGTTGAACTGACGTCTGTCCCCAGTGGGTGGTTTGTTCAAACGGAATTGATGAAGCCCTTGGCGGTGTCATGGGTCTTGCCCCGCAGCCCAGCGAGCAATCCTTGCGGCTCATCATTCTGCTGATCCTCGTCATGGGGGTGGCCCCGTCCCCGGCTCTGACGGCGGGATGCCCGGCACGCTGCGTGTGCGATGACCAGCTGGTGGTCCAGTGCGCCGGGCAGCACCTCACCACCTTCCCCACCGAAATGCCGCTCTCCACGAGGCAGCTCATCATCTCCAACAACCGCATCATTGAGCTACCGCCGCTTCAGCTCAACTACCTGTCGGACTTGGTGTATTTGGACTGTAGCAACAATTCACTGACGGAGATTTCGGAGTCCACATTCGGTAACCTGCGGAAACTTGCTTACCTGGATTTGTCCTTCAACACCCTGACGCGGATAGAGGACAAGACGTTCGGGCCGCTGTCCAGCCTCGTGATGCTGAGGATGACGGACAACCCCGGCCTGTCGGACATTCACCCAGACAGTTTCGCGGAGAACTCGGCGCTGCAGGTGCTGGACGTTAGTAGAAACAACCTGACGGTGCTCAACATCAGCTCTCTCATCGGGCTGCCCACCCTGCGCTCTGTCGGCCTCAGCGGGAACCCCTGGAGCTGTGACTGCGACAATGAAGACCTCTGTCTTTGGATCCACGTTGAGGGATTCAAGTTTCAAGGTAAAACTGTATGCACATCCAGAGAGAATATGTAACTATGACATTTGATCTATTCTTTGTGGTTACGTATTTGACCAACACTGACATTGTGCATGTTCATTTATACAGTCATACTTTTTCAACTTGTCCTTTCCTGGGATTTGAGCTCACAACCTCTTAGTTCACAGCAAGCCAATCTTCTTGCTACACCACCATGTCTGTGTCCATTATCAGTTAATCTGACTATTCTCTCATCATTGATTTGATTTACTTATTTACTTGTTTTAGGGTGTTCATACTCCTGAAATGCTCACTGAAAGCACTTCACTTTCACAACCACATGCTGTGTTTTAAGCTATGAGCTCAGTCCCTTTGATCGTCACTATCAGCCGTCTGGATTTCACCTGTTTTGAGAGGCACCATCTGTCCTGGTCTCAGCAGTTTAGAAGTAAGCTGCTGATTTATGGGAAAATCTCAGGTTCTTCAGTGGGTTCTTCTTCAGGACTCTAAGCCTGATCTTGTTTGGTGCACAAAGTGCATTCTGGATCTCCTCAATACGTGTTTCATTATGAGTTCATGAATGAGGTCTGCTACACCTCAACATTAAGACATTTAAGACAGTTATAAAGCTTAGGGTCATGTATAAAAATGCCCAGTTGCACATTATTTTGGCTACCATGGCTAAAAAAAAATAGATCTCAGTGAGTTTGAAAGAGGGGTCTCAAATGAGCATTTAAAGTGTGTGTGTGTCTCAGTCACCAGATCTCAACCCAATTTAACACTTGTGGGAGATTCTGGAGCGATGCCTGAGACAGCATTTTCCACCACCATCAACAAAACACCAAATGATGGAATTTCCCGGGGAAGAAAGGTGTCTCATCCCTCCAGTAGAGTTTGCAGACACTTGTAGAATCTATGCCAATGCACATGGAAGCTGTTCTGGCTCGTGGTGGACCAACCCCCTAATGAGACACTTTATGTTGGTGTTTCCTTTATTTTGGCAGTTACCTGTATTCCTTTACTGCATACATTTCATGCGCGGTTGCCTGCATCACGGGGCCTAGGATACGTTTTGAAACAGCAATTGTAGACAATCAAATAACATGCAATTAAGGCCTAATCCCAAAACCCACAGTGTCTAGACGTGAAATGACCAGTGAATCTCCGCCTGGGTCCACCTGCACATGCCCCACCAACCGGAAACACTTCAATCAACAAACTACACTGAGTATACAAAACATGAACACCTCCTCTTTCCATGACACAGACTGACCAGATGAATCCAGGAGAAAGCTACGATCCCTTATTGATATCACTTGTTCAATCCACTTCAATCAGTGTAGATGAAGGGGATGTATACAGGTTAAAGAAGGATTTTTAAGCCTCGAGACAATTGAGACGTGGATTGTGTATGTGTGCCATTCAGCAGGTGAATGGTTAAGACAAAAATGTTTAAGTGCCTTTGAACGGGTTATGGTAGTAGGTGCCAGGCGCACCGGTTTGTTTCAAGAACTGCAACGCTGCTGGGGTTTTCCACACTCAACAGTTTCCTGTGTGTATCAAGAAGGGTCCACCACCCAAATGACATCCAGCCAACTTGACACAACTGTGGAAAGCATTGGAGTCAACACAGGCCAGCATCCCTGTGGAACACTTTCGACACCTTGTAGAGTCCATGCCCCATCCAGTTGAGGCTGTTCTGAGGGCAAAAGGGGGGCGGGAGGTGCAACTCAATATTATGAAGTGGTCTTAATGTTTGGTATACTCCGTGTATATGCCTATATGTAACGAACGTGCCTCATGCAACCACACTCATGTGATCAGTAACCTTGCCTTAGACTTGAACACTTCAGTTAGTGCCTTAGGCCTTTAGCTCAGTGGACTAACAGTCTTGTTGTGCGTGATAGACTTGGGTTCAAATCCAGTCGGTTACACTATGCAACAACATTTGTTTTGAATAAGAATTTATTCTTTTTCTGTTGTATTCTTGTATCTTGACAGGCTAATGTACTGTACATCAGATTTAGGCTTTGTTCAGTTTGGAGTGGTATTCCCTGCTTTTTTGGGATGTAGCAATACTTAAAAGGGTAGCTACAGTTGAAGTCGGAAGTTTACATACACCTTAGCCAAATACATTTAAACTCAGTTTTTCACAATTCCTGACATTTAGTCCTAGTAAAAATGCTCTGTCTTAGGTCAGTTAAGATCACCACTTTATTTTAAGAATGTGAAATGTCAGAATAATAGTAGAGATAATTATTTATTTTAGCTTTTATTTCTTTCATCACATTCCCAGTGGGTCAGAAGTTTACATACGCTCAATAGTATTTGGTAGCATTGCCTTTAAATTGTTTAACTTGGGTCAAACCTTTCGGGTAGCCCTCCACAAGCTTCCCAAAATAAGTTGGGTGAATTTTGGCCCATTCCTCCTGACAGAGCTGGTGTAACTGAGTCAGGTTTGTAGGCCTCCTTGCTTGCACATGCTTTTTCAGTTCTGCCCACACATTTTCTATAGGATTGAGGTCAGGGCTTGGTAATGGCCACTCCAATACCTAGACTTTGTTGTCCTTAAGCCATTTTGCCACAACTTTGGAAGTATGCTTGGGGTCATTGTCCATTTGGAAGACCCATTTGCGACCAAGCTTTAACTTCCTGACTGATGTCTTTAGATGTTGCTTCAATATATCCACATCATTTTCCTTTCTCATAAGCCATCTATTTTGTGAAGTGCACCAGTCAGCACCAGTCAGTCTCCTTCCAGAGCGTTATGACAGCTGCGTGGTCCCATGATGTTTATACTTGCGTACTATTGTTTGTACAGATGAACGTGGTACCTTCAAGCGTTTGGAAATTGCTCCCAAGGATGACCCAGACTTGTGGAGGTCTACAATTATTTTTCTAAGGTCTTGGCTGATTTTTTTTCCCCCCCCTTGATGTCAAGCAAAGAGGCACTGAGTTTGAAGGTAGGCCTTGAAATACATCCACAGGTACACCTCCAATTGACTCAATTGATGTCAATTTGCCTATCAGAAACTTCTAAAGCCATGACATACATTTCTGGAATTTATCAAGCTGTTTAAAGGCACAGTAAACTTAGGCTATGTAAACTTCTGACCCATTGGAATTGTGATACAGTGAATTATAAGTGAAATAATCTGTCTGTAAACAATTGTTGGAAAAATGACTTGTGTCATGCACAAAGTAGATGTCCTAACCGACTTCCCAAAACTATAGTTTCTTAACAAGAAATTTGTGGAGTGGTTAAAAAAAACGAGTTTTAATGACTCCAACCTAAGTGTATGTAAACTTCCGACTTCAACTGTATTTATAGTGCATCTCGCTGAGCAAGAGCCTGTCACACCATGATACACTTACTAACAGGCATCCCTCATCAAATGCGCACACAGACCAGCTCGTCTTCCTCTCCTCTGCAGCTCAGGTAGAATCCTAAACTAGTCCTGTAAGAGCTCTTCTACTTGCTGCTTATTTCCTTTGTCTGCTTTCATTTGGAGCGGAGTCCCTTCCAGTCACAGCTCCCAGAAAGGGAGAACACACACATGCACACACACACAGGGGACTCGCTCCGGGGGGGGGGGGGGGGGGGGGGTATAAAGCAGAAGGACAGAAGGTGTATAGAGATGCTGTGTTTTTGATCGTCACCATCAGCCGCCTGGATCTCACCTGTTCTGAGAGGCACCGCCTGTCGTTCTCTCTGCAGCTTAGAAATAATGCATTGATAGACGGAAGAAGGGAAGAAAAACTCACAGAAGCAACTAACAGATTCTCCACTGCTGTCTCGCCTCCCGAAGATTAGCATACTGCCTGTAGTTAGTAGTTATATACGGAGAGACGCTAGGAATAGCGTTGTGTGCGGACGGGACGGGGAGAGGAAGCCTCTCCTTTGATGTCGGCCACAAAGGGGGGTGAGAGTGTGGCCCGGGGGCTTCCATGCCTTGGGGAGAGAATGAACTCTAGCTAAGTAGAGGAAGTGGAAGGAGTACTTCATGTTCACTGGGAAGAGGAGGGTAGCGTGTTGTATTATTGAAAGGAGTGCTACTGTAGTGGTGTCAGGAGGTCTGAGGCTAGCTAGGTCAGAGGACAGTTCCACGTGTAGTGCTGTGTGTGTCACACATCTGTGCTGCTATATTTGTTTCTAAACTCTCAGGGCATCTGAAGACAAAATGGAATGTCTTTGGAGGCAACAGGAAATCTCGGCCTGTCTCTGTTGTTATCCCTTATCCCTAACTCCATGGGTAGTTATGTACCCCCTTATTTACTGGGTCATGCATCTGCCCTGCCTTTAATTAAACAATCAAAGACGGAGAGCAAAGGTTCAGTTGTGGTGTAGGCTAAGGCAAATCAAGAATATATGGTGTGGATTTCCACAATGGAACACTTAAATATTCATTTGATGTAAATCGGAAATATTATGGCCCTTCCCTTGTGCTATTCTGTTTCAGTACATATCATTGTCTGTAGCTCCATTCAGATTTGTACTTAAGGATTTTAAATGTCTCTAAAGTGAAACTAGCACAACATACTGTATGTCTCCATTTCCTCAAAAAGTCCATACTGTACATGCACAATGTATGGACAAAGCCTGCCTGCACAGGTTCTGTTGGGCTAAATAAGGCCGAACAAAGTCTGCTGGCATGAAACACAGAATACAGAACAGAGCAGAGCCAGCGAGCCAGCCAGTCAGCCAGAAAAAGCTAAAGTCGTTTGATCTCATCCCGAGAGAGATCCCCCCCCCAACACAAAAAGCTGCGAACACAAAAGCATATTAAAGCGTGCCCTTTGAAATTCTCCAACACTATGAGTATTGCAAGCACATTCCAGGCTTTTTTCTTCTTCCGAAATATTACCCCTAACAAACGGGGACTTTTAGATGATATCCAGGCAGCCACACACACAGTATTAGCATCATTAGATCGATAGCATCTGTTATTAGACCAACGTACTAAATCAAACTATTTGCATCCCAAAACACATTTCCTCTCCCCCCCCCCCCCGTACAATAGGTGTCACCTGTCAGTCAGGTGTTTGAAGCTACAGAATAGCAGTTCCCTGTTCTGAAATTCAAAACAAACATCCCCTTTTTCTATTGAGATTCACAAATTCTGAGTGAGTGAGGGGCTTAGTCATGATCCAACTAGGAGCCTGTTGGTGCCAGGCAGCTTAGAAGATGAAAAGCCATGCTAACTACCATACCAGTCAGACGCAAAAGACAAGAGAATATACCCAGTGAAATCCAGAGGGGCTGAAATGCACTTGAATTATTCAAATGCATTGAACTTGGTGTGATGTAATATCGACGTGACAACACACCAATAGCGGGCTGTCACTCCTGTTCGGTTATTTTCTGACAAGGGAAACAAATCGACGTTTATTGGTCGCGCACACAGTTTTGCAGATGCTGTCGCAGGGGCAGCGAAATGCTTCATGCTTCTATGTCCAACAGTGGAGCAATATCTAGCAATAGAAAATGATTTAGCAGGTACTGTTTTCTTACATGGTAGTTTTTATTATAGCTGCAAATGTAAAGATATTTCTGGTGGGAGTGGGAGTGTGTGTGTGTGTGTGTTATCCATCTCTCGTGAATGTTATGTAAAACGATATAATGTAATGTGTGTGAATTATTCAACAGGCCAGAGATCTCGATTTGATGAATTATAATATTGATATCACCTTCCCTGGGTGGGTAACCTACGCGCTCACCAACACTGGCAACACTTCAAAGAACATGTTCATCATTATTATGTGTACGCAGTGTGCTGACTAATGCGTCTGACTTAGAGTATTTCCCACATCAGCTTTTATAGAGAAAAACCAACTACTACTGTTGTCTTAACCTTGGCAGGCCTAGTCCTAAGAGTTGTGCTCAAGTTAGGGTTAGGGAATTGATCATAATAATGGTGTCAATTAGTTGTTCTTGTTTTGGTAATACTGTATGGGCTCAGTACTAATTGCAATGACTACTAGGGCCCGCACTCTTTCCTGGTCATGTGACCTGACCAGGAAAAACAGTCTGCACTAGTGTAGCCTATGACTAGGACCCAGAGTTTTTACTGGTCAGGTGACATGCCGAAGAAAACCTCTAATCATTACAGCTAGTGATAGGCTTTTACTGCTGTGTCACCAATGCAAGTTCCAGTATGACTTACGTAAGTAATGTCATTAACCCCCACCTGTGCTGTGTTCTCTCTTCCAGACGAGGGCCAGACGGTGTGCGGTGGTCCTCCTGACCTGCGGGGGCAGCGTTTGGGTGAGCTGGGGCTGCAGCTGCGGTCGCGGTGCCACCAGGGCCTGGGATCGTGGGACTACCTGTTCTTCATCGCCATCGGCTTCGTCATCTTCGCGGCGGGCACGGTGTCGGCGTGGGCCATCGGGGTGGTCATGGTGCTGTACGAGCGCTACGTCAAGAAGAAGAGCGAGCAGATGGACCCCGAGGACGAGGTGGAGCAGGGCGCAGGACCTGGCATGGGGAGCGGGGGTCGTCACGATGCAAATCCACATGGCAATGGAGGTTTGAAAAACACTGGTCACATAGTGGTTTGACTCCTCCCTGTAGCCCCCCCCTCCCCCTTCCGGCTGTGCCTCGGAACCCACAGAACTACAAAACCTGTGATGTCATAGGATGGCAGAGATTAAAAAGAAACTTCAAAGTAGAGCACACTGGGATTTCTATTGACTCCCTTGTAAAAGACAAACGAGAGACAACACAGAGATCTGCCTGACTTTCATTGAGATTGAGAGTTGAATGGTCATAGTCACACACACTGAATGTACAAAACATTAGGAACACCTTCCTGATATTGAGTTGCACCCCCTTTGGCCCTCAGAACAGCCTCAGTTCGTCGGGACATAGACTCTACAAGGTGTTGAAAGCGTTCCATAGGGACGCTGGCCCATGTTGACTCCAATGCTTTCCACAGTTGTGTCAAGTTGGCTGGATGTCCTTTGGGTGGTTGACCATTATTGATACACACGGGAAACTGTTGAGCGTGAAAGCCCCAGCAGCGTTGCAGTTCTTGACACAAACCGCTGCGCCTGGCACCTACTACCATACTCCGTTCAAAGGCACTTAATGTGTATGTGTGCCATGTGTATGTGTGCCATTCAAGCTCTGAATGGCACACATACACAATCCGTCACAATGGTTCAAGTCTTAAAATTCCTTCTTTGACCTGTCTCCTCTCCTTCATCCACACTGATCGAAGTGGATTTAACAAGTGACATCAATAAGGGATCATAGCTTTCACCTGGTCAGTCTGTGTCATGGAAAGAGCAGGTGTTCCTAATGGTTTTATTATATAGGCCTAATCATAGTCACATTGCAGGACATCTCTCCTTTTCTGACATGACTGGTTTATGTCATGACTGGTTGATGTCATGACTGGTTTATGTCATGACTGGTTGATGTCCTGACTTGTTTATGACCGCAACACAACAAATACCATTTATCAGGAGTGTGACATCACAGCCTATTTCATCTCAGAGCCTTTGCCAAGGCAGGAGATAGAAACAGAATCATGTATTGATTTAACTAAATGTTGAACAACAATTTGTCTTCTGCATAAAAGTGTGGGCTGTAGCATTTGCTTTTAAATTGCTCGAATAGACATTCAATCTTACAGAATGCGCGGCGGCCAGTGTTTGGTACTCGCTATAGGCGCATGCAATGTTAGTTTGAAAAAGTCACTGCAAAAGATTAATACATTCTGCCCACACCTCTACAGAAATGTGATTACATTTCCGTTGCGCTTAGTTTTAGGAACTATTGTGGCTCAGTTCCAACATCTCCAAATCATACAGCAAAGGCATTTGTGTTATCATAAAAGGTGAATGGAGGGCGTTTTCCAGACAGGGTTGTAACGCTCGTTCACGAGAACACAAAAATACAGTGTTGTATGCCTTTGATTTATTTAGTGAGACATTAACTCACGACTGATAAATGAGGCCCCTGTTCCTCTCTGGTCCTGTGTGAGAGTGTGTGTGTGTGTGTGCGTGTGTGTTGGGAGTTTGACCCTTTACTATTACCCAAGTAGAGCCCTGTATGCTGATGGACTTGGCTTTAACCCAGCATGCTGTTGTTTTTCTGGCTGGCCTCTCAGTGGGGCCAGGTCAACACGGAATGTGATAATTGATTTCCAGTGTCCCTGCTGTCCCTGGTTAGTACAATGCACAGAGTCCCATCCACCCTAGCTGTCTCCACATGCACTGACTGCACCAAAAGCCTTATTGAAGTACAGAACTATTTCTACAGCAATAGCACAAAACACTACTGTGAATCAGAATGATTATTATGAAGCACAGTACTAGGCCTGCTTTGGCACAGTTGCTTTAATCTAATCCGTACCCCTCAGAATACTACTGACCATCTATCATTCACTGGCTTCTTTTTAAAGCTAAATTCAGATCACATGGATCAACACTCACTGCACTCCCTATCTGTCCTGTCGGTCTTCCGGCTGCACTCTGACGGTGATCCTGACTCTTGACTGTTATAAACGTAGGTGAGTCTCCCCATTCACCCCGACAACAACAGCTGCCCTAAGGAAAGGCTGCGGCTGGATTACACTGGCTCTGAGGGGCTGTCAGAGGACATATCCACTACACAAAGGATTGATCAGCTGGAGAGGTGGTGTGAGAGGGAATACAGTTATATGACTGACAGAGAAGCCAATATGAGACAAACTTGGTGCACCTAAGTCAGTTTGTCACCCCTACCACACACACACACACACACACTAGGAGGTGATGCACATGGGTGTTACAGAGATAGACTAGGGTCCAAGGTGCCCCCAAGGTTAATGCACTACATTAATGTACAGCCAGTGTTTATGTCATAACTTCTGTTCTGATGTATCTAACCGACTGGGAGCATGTTCTCTGGGAATAGGAGAGGTTGCGTTGAGTGTTGGGCTGGTGTCCTGATCAAAGCAGATATGTTATTACAGTTAAATGACTTTTATAGTGACACTATGACACTCTGTTTCTAGTCAGCACCAGGCAAGTCTGAACCAGGAGATACACTGGCCAAAAGTATGTGGTCACCCCTTCAAATGAGTGGATTCGGCTAGATCAGCCACACCCATTGCTGACAGGTGTAGACAACCGAGCACACAGCCATGCAATCTCCATAGACAAGCATTGGCAGTAGAATGTCCCATACTGAAGAGCTCAGTGACTTTCAACGTGGCACCGTCATAGGATGCCACCTTTCCAACAAGTCAGTTTGTCAAATGTCTGTCCTGCTCGAGCTGCCCCGGTCAACTGTAAGTGCTGTTATTGTGAAGTGGAAACGTCTAGGAGCAACAACGGCTCAGCTTGAAGTGGCACGCCAGCTTACAGAACGTGACCGCCAAGTCCTGAAACACGTAGCACGTAAAAATCGTCTGTCCTCGGTTGCAGCACTTACTACCGAGTTCCAAAGTGCCTCTGGAAGCAACGTCAGCACAAGAACTGTTCGTTGGGAGGTTCATGAAATGGGTTTCCATGGCCGAAAAGCCGCAAACAAGCCTAAGATCACCGTGCGCAGTGCCAATCGTTGTGCATGGTGATCTTAGTGGTGTGAACTTCGCCACCATTGGACTCTGGAGCAGTGGAAATGCCTTCTCTGGAGTGATGAATCACGCTTCACTATCTGCAGTCTGACTGACAAATCTGGGTTTGGTGGATGCCAGGGGAACGTTACCTGCCCGAATGCATAGTGCCAACCGTAAGGTTTGGTGGAGGAGAAATAATAATCTGGGGCTGTTTTCCATGGATCGGGCTAGGCCCCTTAGTTCCAGTGAAGGGAAATGTTAACACGACACCATACAATGACATTCTGGACGATTCTGTGCTTACAACTTTGTGGCAACAGTTTGGGGAAGGTCCTTTCCTGTTTCAGCATGACAATGCCCCCATGCACAAATCGAGGTCCATACAGAAATGGTTTCTTGAGATCGGTGTGGAAGAACTTGATTGACCTGCACGGAGCCCTGACCTCAACCCCCATCAAACACCTTTGGGATGAATTGGAATGCCGACTGCGAGCCAGTCTTAATGGCCCAACATCAGTGCCCGACCTCACTAATTCTCATGTGGCTGAATGGAAGCTAGCCTCCGCTGCAATTTTCCAACATCTAGTGGAAAGCCATCCCAGCCAAGGGGGAACCAACTACTTTTGGATTGAGATGTTTGACGAGCACATACTTTTGGCCATGTAGTGTATGTTGGCGGAATGAACATAGTACTGCTGTACCCCTCAAATACAATACTCATGAATGTATGTACAAGCGTGCTTGTTTGTGTGTTTCTTTTGAGGGGGGGTGACACAGAAACATTGTCTACCTAGCTTTATGCGTCTAAGGCCAGGCACCACACCCCAATAAGTGTATTTTTCCCCTTTAATCATATCACAATCAACTTTTACCAGTTGAATACCTTTATTTATATATATATATATATATATATATATGACATAATTTGTTATTTACCATTATTTTCTTTTGGGCAGAAAATGATCTGAAACACAACCAAAACAAACAGCAGATACATCCAACAAGTTTGTAGAGTCACATGCTTGACGTAATCATTGCGTGCTAGGAATATGTGACCAAATCCTACACTTTTGACAACTTTAATACACATAAGTGAACTCATCCCAATACTTTTTATCCCTTCAAATTGGGGGACTATATACAAAAAAGGCTGTAATTTCAAAACAGTTCACCTGATATGGATTTGTTTTAACCTTTATTTAACTAGGCAAGTCAGTAAAGAACAAATTCTTATTTACAATGACGGCCTAGGAACAGTGGGTTAACTGGGTTGTTCAGGGGCAGAACGACAGATTTTTACCTTGTCAGCTCGGGGATTCGATCTTGCAACCTTGCAAGTCCAACTCTCTAACCACTAGGCTACCTGCCATGAGGGTATGAAAATACGTTAGCCTCGTATTCATTGTATCATTTCAAATCCAAAGTGCTGGAGTACAGAGCCAAAACAACACAAAATGTGTAAAATGTCCCAATATAGTCCAGTTTGTAACATTCTCTATAAAATGGGCATTTAAATGATGTGTGATTCAATGTAGTGAGCTTTGAAATGATGGATGTATGTCCATTTTTAAAGCGGTTACAATTCGTGACATTTTGATGACGGTAATATATGATACTTTTTGAAAATATTAAAGGGACCAATACCAAAAAAATGACATTTTAGCCTGTGGCGCCTAGCCTTCATTTCATAATCACCCACACAGGGTCTGTGTGCCAACAGACGAAAGAATAGTGTCAGCCTGTCTAGGTTGGAGGTTGCTCATGTACATACAATACATACTGTACCCTGCTATGCTTGGATGTCTCAATGCACATTTTCAACCACAGGTTGCTGGTTGCTATTATACTTGCATGTCATTACAACAGCCATAGTATGTGACTACAGTACCTATCTGCATGGTCCCTACAGTACAGTGTATGTGATATACAGTCACTCTGCATGTTCAGTCTAAGGTCTGTGTATGACCTTTTAAACCACATACCAGTCCGTATATCCCAGATACTCACCACAGTATGAGTACAACACATTCTGGTAAGGTATCTGGTTAGGCAATAGGGCGCGCAGGCACGAGGTGCTCTGGAGAGGGGAAGGGTAAGGGAAGGGTGCTGCAACAGGATACCTTTCTCTAACCCTAACTCATGTCTCCACGGCGACCCAGCAGGAATGTCAAGGAATGACCACTTGTCTGTCCCTGTCTTAATGAACCACTCAACGACCCCCGCTCCCTTTTTAACCACTTTCCCTCCAACACGCACGCAAACACAGACGCGCACACACACTCTCCGACCCCAATCCAGCTACATACTATCTTTACCATTCATTGGACAGGGTATTTGTGACTCTTCCAAGATAGCTCCGAGGTAAGTTTATGTTGGCTCTGAATATTGCTCTCACTTAAAACATGGGTCGTGGTTGTGGCTTCATTGATTGGGTGGGTGAGGAGTTGTGCAGCATGTGATCCAGGAAGGAGCAGGCTGACCTGGGTTAGTTAGACACAGTCACAGCTGTCTCTCTGAGCTAGCTAGTCACATGGGCTGTGACGGTATGACAGGCGGTATGACCCACGTGTTTGTGTTCTTATATGGGGCCAGCAAGGTCCAAGAGTCACCTTTACACTGCCTTACCACCACCCAACACACACACAGAGACACCCATACAGACTACCCAACTAAGTATTTGGTACTTACTATACAACCATTTCATCGTACCAAGTCCTTGGATCGAATTAAGTCACATTTTACTATAGATTTACCATAAACTGGGGTCTAGACATAAGAAAACTACTGTAGCTTATATTAAGTGAACATCTCTAGTGTTTTATTTTATTTTTACAATTGTAAACATATATGACGGTATATATTGAGTGTTCTGTACCTGTTTTGTACCTTTCTGAAGTTGTTTTTGTCGTTGCTAACTAACCTATTTATTCTGACAGCACAAAACAATGGGAATCTGAGAAGCACAGGTTGATGAATCAAATTAAATGAATGACTGATGTACAGTATGATTGATTGATTGATTGATTGGTGTAGTAGGGTGGACCATCAGCCCCTGCCTGTACTTGGCAGGGCAGCGGTTGGCTCCTCTGTGTGGTTTAACTGCACAACAGCCTGAGAGGGCTTGCCAACTCTGTACCCTTCCAAAGCAATAAAAGGTCATTGGATCCGAGAGGAGTTGTGGTGTCCTTTGTGCGTCACAGAACAGCCCGGAGAGGTGTCCTGCTTTGTCTTGTGTGTCCTCTGTCTTCTTTCTGTCTCTCTGACTGTCCTCTGTAGAGGGACACTGGCAGCTTCATTCACACCTAAATAACTTACACACATATTTGACCCAGGGTATACACATACGCATGCACACAAACACACATATACACACTCTCTATCCCTCTCTGTCAATGTATTATGGAATATTGGATAGAGTATGCTGGGTGTCCAGACTGATCCACAATTATGTTAATCCAATAGTCTTGTCTGGGAGAGTGAGATAACGAGATGCTAAGCTCCCACAGAGGAGCGAGCAGCACATTGCCTGTCTGTTCGAGGCTGCAATATCAATCTGCAAATTGCTCTGTGGTATTTCTGTGTGCTATGGCTGGTCGAGGGCCTGAAACATACTTGCGTAGTCTTTCAATTCTTTTACCGCACTTTGTCTGTTCTGTCTGTCCCAGTTTATCTCCAATCTGTCTCTCTCCTTTATCGTTCTCTCTCTTTTTATTCCTTTCTCTTTTTGTGATTTTTCTGGCTCGTGGCCACCGAACCCGCTTTTTCACCTGTCACTTTCCCGCCTTTCTTTTTATGTCTCTCTCTCTTGCTCTCTCACCATATGTCCTTGTGTACTTTGCTCCCTCATCTATCAGTAAGTTCCCTCACTTACTGTCCTCCTCTTTATACCACCCTTCTGTTTTTCTCCCTCCCTCCCTGGGAACATGACCTTTGACCCCACAAGACTGTCACGCCAAGGTCCCCGATGACCTCTTGGCACGTTAATTCTATACTACACTACTCCAGAAGGTCACATTTCAAGGTACTGTATATTCTGATCCTTTTTTTTCCACTAAGCGGCATCAAGGGAATTTAAACTTTTAGTTCTGAACCCAGACTTCTCCAATATTAATGTGATCTATTTTAATCTACTTCTTACTCAAGGAATTATTAATAGACCATCTTGGAATAAATGGTAGTCTCTCTTGCAGGTTGGGCTATGAAAAGCCGGAATACATTTACAATATAGATTAGATGCCTTTCCTAATTGAAGGAAGAGTGTGTATGTGGGACAGTACATTAATATATTCAAGGTAAGGATTTTGTGGCTTAATGAGGTAAGAAAGTAATTTAGCTTATATATAATGCAAGTATGAACTGGGATATAAAAAATTACCTGCTTAGCTTGTCAAAGTTCCATATAACAAATGAAAAGTAAGGCTCCTGTGTGGGGCAGCGGTCTAAGGTACTGCATCTCAGTGCTAGACGTGTCACTACAGACCCTGGTTCGATTCAAGGCTGTATCACAACCGGCTGTGATTGGGAGTCCCATAGGGTGGTGCACAATTGGCCCAGCGTCGTCTGGGTTTGGCTGGGGTAGGCTGTCAATGTAAATATGAATTTGTTCTTAACTGACTTGCCTACTTAAATAAAGGTTAAATAATTACAATTCTGAGTGGAGACTGGTATAGACGCAGCACCTCAGAGCCCTCTGGTGATGATGTTTGGATTTAATCCCCAAACACACAGTAGAATGTTTGTTGTTGCGTTCCTTTTGAATTAGGAATGCTCATTATCCTAGTCTCTTTGAAAATTGTTTTCATTGCCTCTGCTAAAACTATATCTCCTTTTCTTTTTAGCAGCAGCAACTATGCAGTTATCTAGGTCACTTATTTCTGGAATCCCACTGGGCACACACTGGTTGAATCAATGTTGTTTCCATGTAATTTCAAATGAAATTACGTTGTACCAACGTGGAATAGACATTGAATTGACGTCTGTGCCCTGTGTGATTTCTACAGCTAGGTATTGAGTCTGACATGATTTTTATTTTATTTCTGTGCAATAATGAAATATATTTTGAAATATGTATTTATTTATTAACCTAAGTCCCACCAACTAAACTAATATAAATGAAAATCCTCTTTATATTTAAACACACCATTTCCTAATACAGCAATTATTTAATTTTTGTATAATCCTCCTCCCACCTGTGACTAAGGAGTCAAGGGTCACAGATCCATCATGACCTATCATGATGCCCCTGTTCTGGGTGTGTTTTTATGGGTCGCTTGTGGTCTGTTGGCTCTCCAACATACGCAGGATGCTCTCTGCCATCCCTCTGACGTCGCTGTGGGTGTCAAGGTCAGAGGTCAAGGTCTTCAGGAGGTCCACTGCCCCCTCCTCCTGGAGTATACGGCAGTACTGCACACATGAGGTCAAATAGAATCACCCTTGATTTACAAAACATAAAACACCTCAATAATATACACACAATTAACTAGTAAGAGAACGCCTCCTCAGACCACAAAACACCATGCATCATCAATCGATAAATGTTTCCAGTTTTCAGAATAAGACGTGTGCGGGCTGTGGTTGTGGTTGTGTACACATGTTCAATTGAATATTGCCCAGGTTTATATTTACTGGCTCAAACAAAGCACACACTCACATCTACAACATGTTGAAACAGAAAGACCCAGCAGAAGACTTAGAAGTTTCCGCTGTATAGAATATTCATTGAATGGTTCAACTACACTGAACAAAAATATAAAAGCAACATGTAAAAGTGTTTGTCCCATGTTTCATGAGCTGAAATAAAAACACATTTGTTTACATCCCTGTTAGTGAGCATTTCTCCTTTACCAAGATAATCCATCCACCTGATAGGTGTGGCATATCAAGAAGCTGATTAAACAGCATGACCATTACACAGGTGTACCTTGTGCTGGGGACAATAAAAGGTCACTCTAAAATGTGCAGTTTTGTAACACAATACAATGCCACAGATGTCTCAAATTTTGAGGGAGCATGGAATTGGTATGCTGACTGCAGGAATGTCCACCAGAGCTCATGCCAGAGATTTGAATGCTAATTTCTCTACCATAAGCCGCTTCCATCGTCATTTCAGAGAATTGTCAGTACGTCCAACTGGCCTCACAACCGAATACCATGTGCATGGCATCGTGTGGGCGAGTGGATTGCTGATGTCAACATTGTAAAGAGAGTGCCCCATGATGGCGGTGGGGTTATGGTATGGACAGGCATAAACTATAAGTGTGTGTGTGTGTGTTTCTTCTCCTACCTCCAGCACGTCCTTGTACAGCTGCAGGCCCTGACACTTGAGAAAGTTTCTCAGGGCAGTGGGTGTCTCATGAGTCAGGTTCCACAGAGCACTCAGGGCAAACTTCAGAGTGAAGTCTACTACTCCTGCCATTGCCTTCTGCTGCATTATACCCAGCAGCTTTTGTTTGGGCGAGAGAGAGGTGAGATGAGGTGAGGGAGGAGAGGATAGGGTTGAGAGGGAGGTGAAGGGGGAGAGAGGAATAGAGAGATGAGGTGGGGGGGGGGGGGGGTAAAGAGGGAGATGAGGGGGGAGAGAGAGAGAGAGGTGAGGTTAGGGATGGATTGATAGAGAGGGACAGAAGAATAGAGTGTAGAGTGTAAGGAGGAATGAAGAGAGAGAGAGAGTGATAAGAAAATGGAGGGATATGGATATCCTACCTTCATAATAAAGATATCAGCCCCCAGCTGTGTGGTCTGCTCTGTGGACAGCTGCAGACAGACAAACCGTTTCAACAAATGGAGTGGCTGCGAATCAGACTATTCTGGACCCTCTTTCTGACAGCTAAAGGTCCTGAAGTTTCTGCACGTGTGCGTGATTCTCAACGTTACATACAGTCTATGATCTACTCGTAGAGAACAGATTTTCAAACAGAAATCTACATGTAGAGACCTACATTTTTTAAAAGTCTAATAAATCCATGTAATATAGCCTACACCTTCACAATAAAGCCATGATTTATTTTAGACAGGTCTAAAGAAACATGACATGAAGAAGATGTTGCCTGTTTCAGAAGAACAGAATAGCATACTCTGACTTGTCCTTATGTTAGTCCCTGATCTGGCTATGCCATATGGCTGTGGGCTACACTAGGCTCATTTAGCAGACAAGATTTGCTTAGAATTCTGTGGCATTATTTTATAGTATGAAGAATACAGTTGAACAAAGCTGAATAAAATAGGATATTTTCTCCAAACA
This sequence comes from Oncorhynchus mykiss, assembly GCF_057628025.1. Taxonomy (NCBI): domain Eukaryota; kingdom Metazoa; phylum Chordata; class Actinopteri; order Salmoniformes; family Salmonidae; genus Oncorhynchus; species Oncorhynchus mykiss. Next base: position 11,880,885 of record NC_143049.1, read on the forward strand.
ATTGGAGGGAGTGCTCACATACGGCTATTCTGTGTTGAGCGGTTAACAAAGAAATAGGTACTCCTCTATGCTTAATTTAGAGTTATCAATGTAACTTTAGTTGTTCTACAAATGTTGGACTATATGTTTAGATTTTTAATACATTGTACATGCATGTACATGCATGATGCGACTCTAATGATGATTTGAGAAAAAGTCTCTTGAAAGGCACGAGCCCTGCTTTGTTTTTTTGCGCAGGCTGTACACACTACATCAGTCTCTCGTTCACAATTGGACAAGCACTTGATAATGCCTAGAATTTCAGGGCGACATCCCCCTTGTGTGACTGTAAAATGCACCCTAAAAAAATACATGCCTTTTGCGGCTAGTGGCCGTTGTGCCATTCTTCCTGAGTGCTGAGTGCTCCGAATCACCTCTCGCTCACATGGCTCTCCATCATGTGATCGGTCGGGTCTTTCTCATAGGCTACAAGTGAAGACAGACACATCGGGGACGGAACTGTGCGCGTCCTTATCCAATTCTGAGGAGCGTATTGATGATATTGGAAGAACTGTCCACATTTACTTTGTCAGCAAACAAGATGAGTAGGCCTAACGAACAGCAAGAGCACTACCCTATGTCAATCTACTATCCCCCATAGTACAAAAATCGACCTATTCTATTCTGTGCGAGAAATAAGTATTCCAAACATTGTCTGGGACAGTTGTGAGATGCGATAGATCCCAAATTAATACAACCAATGTGGCTGACACAACAGTTCAGAACGTGTAGCTTAAAATGTTGATAAACTGTTAAGCTATTTCTTCACATTATAAGAACAGCAATGCACACATGGTGGTAGGCTATAAGCACAAATATTCCATTAGCCGAAAACACCATTATCAAAAGTGACCGCAAATGCAATTATGCAGGTAATGCTTTTATTAGTTGCATTTGTACGGCGAAAATGATCTTCCCCAAACTGAAATTAAATTCATGTGCTGCTTATGTATGCCAGTTAGGCTCTACACCCCTTGTAAAGTGGATGAATGTGCTTAATTTTGAGAAGTTATTTGGCCACATTAGTTGTGATACTAATTTTTATCCAAACTATATAGGCCTATGGGCTAGGCTACATGAGGTGTGCGACTATGATTCGGGAAAAGTAGCAAAAACAAACGTGTTGCTTATTATGCTGGGCATCATTCACAAGTGATAGGGTAATATTGTCACCCATCAGACTATTCTTGATTGAATCTTGTCTTTACATATACTAAATAATACATGTGTGAAATGTGTTTTGATTTAGAATGGACCATTATCATGCACCTGTGGCGAAAATGGGGCAGCGGGAAAAAAATACATGTAATCTATGCACTTAAATAGCGAATGGAGGACGCTTTTGCGTGGTGTCGCGTCCTGACCCTAGTTATTGTGTTAATTGTTTGCTTTAGTTGGTCAGGACGTGAGTTGGGTGGGCATTCTATGTTTTGTGTTTCTAGGTTGTTTTTCTGTGCTCGGCCTAGTATGGTTCTCAATCAGAGGCAGGTGTCGTTAGTTGTCTCTGATTGAGAATCATACTTAGGTAGCCTGGGTTTCACTGTTTGTTTGTGGGTGATGGTTTCTGTGTTTTACACCACACGGTACTGTTTTTCGGTTTTCGTTATTCACGGTAGGTTTATTGTTTTGTAAGGAGTGTTCAGTTTATGTGTTTAATAAACAACCATGGACACTTACCGCGCCGCATATTGGTCCTCCAATCCTTCTCGCCTCTCCTTTTCAAACGAAGAGGAGGAAAACCATTACACGTGGTTCATTTTCATGCCAGCCAGGTAGGCTGTACTCCTGTTGTAAATATAAGCAATGTGCTTAATATTAGGAAAGTTGAGAAATAAATATAGTAGGCCTAGCCTTTAGAAAGCTGATGGGATCCTCCTCTTTTTAGTAGATGCCATCACTCTGTTTTCTCGCGCAATTGCATAGCCTATAGAAATGTTGCGCAACATGAGCTCATGGGCTTTCATGAAGTGTTTGATTAGATTTTCGATTACATTTGCATTGATGTCAGTGACAATGTCTGCAATAATAGTGTTTAACATGATTTTTTATTTATTTTAGTACCCCACACATGTATCTGTAAGGTCCCTCATTCGAGCAGTGAACAGATTCAACCACAAAGACCAGGGAGGTCGCAAAGAAGGGCATCTGTTGGTAGACGGGTAAAAAAAATAAAATTAAAAGACATTGAATATCCCTTTGAGCATGGTGAAGTTATTAATTACACTTTGGATGGTGTATCAATACACCCATTCACTACAAAGATACAGGCGTCCTTCCTAACTCAGTTGCCGGAGAGGTAGGAAACCGCTCAGGGATTTCAAGGACAAGGAAGTTTTTTGGGGGGATAAAAATAAATTGAATAAAGCTAATCAAAGGCAAAATCCTAAAGGAAAACCTAGTTCAGTCTGCTATCCAACAGACACTGGGAGACAAATTCACCTTTCAGCAGGACAGTAACCTAAAACAAAAGGCCAAGATACACTGGAGTTGCTTACCAAGACGACATTGAATGTTCCTTAGTGGCTTAGTTACAGTTTTGACTTATATTGAAAACGGCTGTCGAGCAATGATCAACCAACTTGACAGCACTTGAAGATTTATGTGCAATACTCTTAAAGACTTACCCAGAAAGATTCACAGCTGTAATAGCTGTGAGTCTTTCTGGGCAAGTCTTTAAGAGCTTTGCACACCTGGATTCTTCAAGCTCTGTCAAGTTGGTCACATGTTAGATTATTCTAACATGTGACTCAGCTGTGTGAATAATTATGTAAATTTGATATTTCTGTAATTCATTTTCAATACATCTGCAAAAATCTCAAAATACGTGTGTTCATTTTGTCAATATGGGGTGTTGTGTGTAGATGGGTTAGAAACAACTTTTTGAAGGCACTGTATGTTATAATTGGCCACAGAACTAGCTCTAAAGCTGTGCTCTTATCAATGTAACAATGATGTTTGAACTGACATAATGAAAACCAGAGGTCAAATCAAGTGTAGGAACCAGTCTACTGTCAACAAGCTAACGGCTACTAATTTGGTCTGAAACTTTACGCAGCACTTAGTTTACATGGTCCCCTAATTGCTCACTTTAGATATTTTTTTCGCAAGCTCATTGCTACAAATTTTTGGAGCCAATTCAGATGCAGCCATATTCCGACCACTTTCTTGAGGATGTCTGTTCTGGTAGATATGGACCATGAAACTCTTTCTCTCTCTCTCGCTCTCTCGCTCTCTCTGTACCTCTTTGTACTTCCTCAGAAACTCACATACAGTGCCTTGCGAAAGTATTCGGCCCCCTTGAACTTTGCGACCTTTTGCCACATTGCAGGCTTCAAACATAAAGATATAAAACTGTATTTTTTTTTGTTGTGAAGAATCAACAACAAGTGGGACACAATCATGAAGTGGAACGACATTTATTGGATATTTCACACTTTTTTTTTAACAAATCAAAAACTGAAAAATTGGGCGTGCAAAATTATTCAGTGTGGCAAAAGGTTGCAAAGTTCAAGGGGGCCGAATACTTTCGCAAGGCACTGTATCTGCCTCTCATTGGCCTCACCGGTTACCTGGAACACAAACACAAGAACATTATCCCTCATTCACTCCTCTGAACAGATCTGATAGGACTGGATAGGTCATTGGTGTAAACAATATGGCTGAAACCAGGTGGAGCTACTGCTTTACATCTTCACAGATGTCTCAGATCCACCAAGGCAATCAATGACAGCAGCAAGCAGGAGACAATGTTTTGTAATTACCAAATGAGTCACCTCACTTTTAAGTCGTCCTTCCCAGACCGACCGTCACAGTAGCCAGCAGCCCCAAAAACACCAGTCCACTCCTCCCCTCCTCGAAGGCCTTGGCCGCCCCTTCAGTCACCCTCTTCCTTCCAGAAACATCCAGAGACACAAGCAGTGGGAGAACCCCAGAACTCCCTCCAGAAGCAGCCTAACCGCCTCGTCTCCTTCCCTTTCTTAGTCATCCTCTGCGGTGGACATTCCAGAGGCAAAGCAGTCATCAGAGAGATCCAGGGGCCTGAGGAGCTGGTTGAGGATGGAGATCACCCTGGCAAGGGAAATGTCCAGCTGCCTCAGCTCGTGCAGTCAGGGATCTCAGTGTAACCCGGCACCACAGCAGGGTACTCAGCTCAGTGACGAGGGTGCTGGAGATGTCCAGGCCCTCTAGCTGTGTGAGAGTACAGAGGTCCTCCAGGAAGGGGTCTGTGAGGTCTGTGTATGCCAGGTTTAGTGTCCTCAGGCCCAGCAGAGAGCTAAAGCCCACCTGGGCCCCTTCCTAAACCTCCAGGGACTCGCAGCCCATCTGGTGCCCACTCAGAGTGAGCCTCTGCAGGCTGACTCTGCACTCCGGGTTGGAGGCCAGGCCTGATAGGATGTGGGCACCAATGAGGCCCCCAGGGACCCAGGAAGCGTCCAGCTCCTGCAGCCGGTGAGGGCAGAGGACCAGGCAGAAGGCCTCCTCAAAGAGGGGGTTGGAGTGGATACACCCTCGGCGCAGACAGTTGTTCACAACTGCGGAAGTGGCAGACCATTCGATCGTTGTAAGGTAAAGCTGAAATGTGGATGAGAACGTCGATGACCAGGATGCAGACCTAGCTTCAAGCAGCAAGGTATATTTCTAAAAATGACCTAAAAGCAACCTATTGGAATAGAAATGAGCTTTTTTAAACCCATAGAATGTTTAACTATTACATTTATTTAATTCCATTTGTGTGTCTGTTGAATGTTCTCTGGTGCCCTCCCTCCCTCCCTCCTACTCACCCTGGGCATCCATCTTGTGCAGTATCTGATCAACCATTTCCTGTGGGAGCGGTGGGGCCCAGCTGAGCCTCCGGGACACATCTGGTTGCATGCTGCAGAAGGAGTCCAGGCTGAGACACACCTGGGCCAGACAAAGCTCCGACAGGGCCACGAGACAGAACTCTTCAGCCTGCAGTCAGACACACAGCTGGCTTTGGTTCTGCAGTGCATGACATTGCAGCTGATGCAACCACATTTGACATGAATGTACACTTGGTATGTGTCATTTCATTACAGCAGGGACATGAGCATTTTATGCTCATGCAGCCTGAATTTGTCACTCTGTATTTTAAGTACTTGAAATAAACCTTTTCCTTTATTGATGATACAAAACTTGTACAACTGGTAAGCAATGTACATTAGCAGGCGGCATCGCGCGGTGACACATTGCTTCCCATTCATTTTCAATGTAAGGAAAGAGGTGAGGAGCGGAGTGGGAGGCAGTGAAAAAGCATTTTAAGCATTTACCAACTTTATGCAAATCACAAGGGACGAACGCTGGGCGATCATATCGAGTGCTCCCCATGATGAATATGATGTTCTGAGACCCAACGCTGGAGACTTTCTTCAGCAAAGATGGCTGACAAAAATACTAGGATTGAAGCAAATGTAAGTAATTATAACGTCACAACGAATCATCCAAAACATTTACAGTTGAGAGGAATATGATAGTTAATGTAGAGACAAATGATTATGCATATTTCTTTTGTCATAAAGTTAATTTAGCAAGCTAGCTGACTAGCTTTATGGGCGTTTTGACATGAGAATGACATTTTAATTAGTGTGTTTAATATTTTAGGGACTCCTAGAAAACCATCAAACCAGGCTGTCATCTTGTGAAACAGTGGATTTAACGAATCTAGCTAGCTAAAGCATTTACTGCAAATTTGAATGTACAATTTTGTAAGCTTGCCGTGCCGATATTTGCCATGCAATGCAGCTGAAGTAACTTAGCTAACTAACTCTTCTTGCTTATTATGTAGTGGAGGATAAAGATCCTTGTATGCCTATGGATGTGTAGCTAGCTATGTAGCCGATCTGTGTATGTACTGTTTAAAACGTTTGGTATAAATATTAGTTCAGAGCAGTGGTTTTAAATATTTACACCAGTTAATCATGAATCCCCAAAAAATTGCAGAAAATTACTGTTACATGTTGATATTATAATGTTAATATTAGCTAGCTAGCTTTGAACCTAGCTATGAACCTCAGCTATCATAGCCAGTAGTATTGACTTCAAGACACTCTAAATGGCATCAATGAAGCCTCTGGATTAAGTAGAATATAATCTAACTTTAAATCGTGTGTGTGTGTGTGTGTGTGTGTGTGTATATATGTTATTACCAAGCATGAGTTTCCCACATTGTAGCCTGTACATTGAATATATTCACTGATCATGTACAGTACTCTACTTTGTCAAATAAAGGTATGGTTCAGGTATGAATGACTGTTAGACATTCTTTTTCAGTCCTATCCAATTGCAGGAGTATCATACTCCAGTCTTTAAATGATGCTGTGTCTCCATGTATGTATTACAATTATACACTTCAACATTGTTTACCAATCCTGGTTTTGGGGCATCAGTAGATGAGAACACATTATTCAACTAGTTAAAGGCTGATTTGTAATTCAGGACCAGAATTATTTTTAAACTGTACACACCTCCTTTGCATCATGTAAATACTCTAAAACGGGTTCATCTCACCATCGAATTTCCTCCATCTGCACTGATCTGAGGACACAGGATATGTGTATTATTTCATCAAATGAGACTTAATTTCAACCAGTAGAGAATGTGAAAAGCTTTATTGAAAGTGAATTATCCAAGTGTTATAAATATATAATACATGCATTATAAATATTATAGAGTTTTAAACATGTATTTTTACATTTATAAACACACCCTATGTGTTCTAATAAAATCAACTACATGCATTGAGCTTGTCTGATGCTTTAAATTTATGGTTTGATGCCTCATGAGGGCGCCAGAGATCTAGAAAACCTGAAGGAAAAAAACCTAACCCAACAATTTTCCTCCCACTCCTGCTGGCTTTCGCAGATTCTGCCATTACTCTCCTGAAGTTGATGGTAACAGGCTACACGTGGATTCGGCAACCTTTCTCATGTGGAATGCCAATTTAACTTACCATCTCTACCGATCTGTGTGCCAGTTATGGTTTTCATATGCAAATGTTTGTGAAACAATATTTAATTTATAATAACGTCTTCAGATCTCAAAATCGGTGTCATGTGGTTAATCAAAATTCTCTGCAAATCTAAATGAAAATTAAACAAACCTAAAAAGTAACTTCTATTGCCATTGCCAACTATGTAAATAGCCTAAATAAAGCCAACAAATAAAAACATTGCATAAGTAAATATTATATAAATCACATTGGCTGCACATGGCCTGTCTGCAATGAACTTGAAACACTATCAACTTGGGTCAGACCCGAAGCTTGCGCTAGTGTAGCAACTCTCATATGGCTCATTGACAAAGGACACAGTGCTCTTCTCTTTCAAGGTTTATTCAGCAAGTACATACTGTACACAACACTGTGTAAACTTCAGAACTGCAAACCCACCAAGCAATCTCCATCAAAGTTGAATCATTCTTTGGCTGGATCTGTAATCATTTTAGAAAAGTTAAAATGCATATTCATAATATACAGGACCAGTCAAAAGTTTGGACACACCTTCTCATTCAATGGTTTTTCTTTATTTTTTACTATTTTCTACATTGTAGAATAATGAAAGCATCAAAACAATGAAATAACACATATGGAATCATGTAGTAACCAAAAAGTGTTAAAGCAAAATATATTTTATATTTGAGATTCTTCAAAGTAGCCACTCTTTGCCCTGATGACAGCTTTGCACTCTTGGCATTCTCTCAACCAGCTTCATGAGGTAGTCACCTGGAATGCATTTCAATTAACATGTGTGCCAACTTAAAAGTTCATTTGTGGAATGTATTTCCTTCTTAATGCATTTGAGCCAATCAGTTGTGTTTTGACAAGGTAGGGGTGGTATACAGAAGATACTGCTATTTGGTAAAAGACCAAGTCCATATTATGAAACTGGCTCTCAGGAATGGAAGACCCAGAGTTACCTCTGCTGCAGAGGATAAGTTCAATAGTTACCAGCCTCAGAAATTGCAGCCCAAATAAAGGCTTTGCAGAGTTCAAGTAACAGACACATCACAACATCAACTGTTCAGAGGAGACTGTGAATGAGGCCTTCATGGTTGAATTGCTGCAAAGAAACCACTACTAAAGGACACCAATAACAAGGAGACTTACTTGGGCCAAGAAACACAAGCAATGGACATTAGACCAGTGGAAATCTGTACTTCAAAACATACTTGCAGATGAGAGATTGCATGATTAAACCTTGTCTTTTTAATTCTAACCCAATGTCAGTCATCATAGTCATCAGGGGGTGAAATACAAAACTGACCTTGGATCATTAACTCTGGGACTACTACATCTCCATTTGTAATGTAAAGCATCTCTTTAATAATACTTCCTGTTGAACCGACCAAGTGACCTCTCACCTCTGATCATGCTGTGCACTCCGTTTCAGGCAGTTCAGAAGCGGTTCACTGACACAGCTGATATAACCTAGAGGATTTAGGGGGAAGGGGGAGAGGGAAGAAGTGAGGGAGGGAGACTGTTATTGTGAAAATATGGTAGTTAAAGAGACAGTGTTTAACAGGAATCTGTGTATGGCCTCACGTAGTGTCCACACTGAGTGGCTGCAGAGTACTTTATACTGAAAAACATGCAGACACACGAGGACAAACAATATAGCGTAGTTATATAAATAATGGAGTGTCTTACTATTCTCCATGGTTGGTCCTCTTGCCTATTCTTTGAAGGTGGAAGGAGCCACAGTTGTAAACCTGAACCTGCTTACTGCACAACACAATCAGATTGATACACAAGTGTGTAGGTGTGAGTTGTAGGGTGTTTCATTGTTCATGACATTTCCAATATGACTCTTAAAAGAGCCTGTTTTGTTTATGTGCTCTTACCTGAACAGCAAAAATTAAAGGGAGAGAAACTGGGAATTGAATAACTGCAGTTGACAAAGCTGAGTAAATGGAAGAATATTGCAATATGGGTGGTTTTGAAGAGCCTTTGATTGTGTATGGCACAAGGTGTTACCAGGGAACAGCACCCTCGTCGAAGAAATAGGAGGTGAAGATCTCCTGCACCGTGCTGCGTTGTTTGCCCCCATCCATGCAACATCATGCAGAGCAACAGACCTCTCCTCTGGCACACGGCAGAGAGCTGCAGGTCCCCTTCTGGTCCTTGTCAGCTGGGGATATGAACTTGCAACCTTTTGGTTACTAGTCCAACGCTCTAACCACTAGGCTACCCTGCAAGGGATCTGTAGGAACATGGAAGACAATGTCATTATTAGACTTTTGCATCACCAGGTCATTGTGGATTATTGAAGTATAATATATCTTATAACAAATCATGAGAACATTGGATAGATAGATGCATGTGACAACAGCAGGATCACGTCAAGGATGTCATCCCAAATGAATACATAAATGCCAGTTGAAGCTTGATGAGTTGATCATTTGAATCAGCTGTGCAGTGCTAAGGCAAAAACTAAAATGTGCACCTCTTTAGGACCCCAGGACTAAGAACCACTGCACTTCATTGAGACCTTTTCATCTGCAGACAGGCTTTCACAGCTCTTTGTATCTGAGGATAGAAAACATCACAAGAAACAGGCTTCATTATACTCATATTAGACAGCATTAAATATTATGTTACTATTATCTATGTCCTCACTCCTTTCTAGGGACTGGAACTACACAAAAGTACCTGCCCTATCCAGAATAGCCTGCACTCTCCCTTCTTTGACAGCTGGAGCTGCTATCCTTTCATTAAATCACTTAGCTAGCTATCTATACAGTATGTGAAGTTGGCTAGCTAGCTATGTTAGCAGCTCATTTGCATTAGCTACAGTGCAAGCTAACACTAGCTAATAATACATATTTGTTTTTACATTTTCAAAATATATTTACTTCATTGAATAGGTTCTCCAATCCAGGGGGACAGAGGTGGACTGCCGGTCACTGACAACCCAACTTGGGATGGGGGGGGGGGGGGGGGGGGGGATGCAAATGTTATGGTACAGCTACACTCCCGTTCAAAAGTTTGGATCACTTAGAAATGTTTTTTAAAGATAAGCATATTTCTTTCCCATTAAAATAACATCCAATTGATCAGAAATAAAGTGAAGAAAATTGTTAATGTTGTAAATGACTATTGTAGCTCGCAAGGCTGCAGGCCCAGACGGCATCCCCAGCCGCGCCCTCAGAGCATGCGCAGACCAGCTGGCTGGTGTGTTTACGGACATATTCAATCAATCCTTATCCCAGTCTGCTGTTCCCACATGCTTCAAGAGGGCCACCATTGTTCCTGTTCCCAAGAAAGCTACGGTGACTGAGCTAAACGACTACCACTCACTTCCGTCATCATGAAGTGCTTTGAGAGACTAGTCAAGGACCATATCACCTCCACCCTACCTGACACCCTAGACCCACTCCAATTTGCTTACCGCCCAAATAGGTCCACAGACGATGCAATCTCAACCACACTGCCCACTGCCCTAACCCATCTGGACAAGAGGAATAACTATGTGAGAATGCTGTTCATCGATTACAGCTCAGCATTTAACACCATAGTACCCTCCAAACTCGTCATCAAGCTCGAGACCCTGGGTCTCGACCCCGCCCTGTGCAACTGGGTACAGTGGTAGGCTTGATTACCAACAACGACGAGACGGCCTACAGGGAGGAGGTGAGGGCCCTCGGAATGTGGTGTCAGGAAAATAACCTCACACTCAACGTCAACAAAACTAAGGAGATGATTGTGGACTTCAGGAAACAGCAGAGGGAACACCCCCCTATCCACATCGATGGGACAGTAGTGGAGAGGGTAGTACGTTTTAAGTTCCTCGGCGTACACATCACAGACAAACTGAATTGGTCCACCCACACAGACAGTATCGTGAACCTCAGGAGGCTGAAGAAATTCGGCTTGTCACCAAAAGCACTCACAAACTTCTACAGATGCACAATCGAGAGCATCCTGTCGGGCTGTATCACCGCCTGGTACGGCAACTGCTCCGCCCACAACCGTAAGGCTCTCCAGAGGGTAGTGAGGTCTGCACAACGCATCACCGGGGGCAAACTACCTGCCCTCCAGGACACCTACACCACCCAATGTCACAGGAAGGCCATAAAGATCATCAAGGACAACAACCACCCGAGCCACTGCCTGTTCACCCCGCCATCATCCAGAAGGCGAGGTCAGTACAGGTGCATCAAAGCTGGGACCGAGAGACTGAAAAACAGCTTCTATCTCAAGGCCATCAGACTGTTAAACAGCCACCACTAACATTGAGTGGCTGCTGCCAACACACTGACTCAACTCCAGCCACTTTAATAATGGGAATTGATGGGAATTGATGTAAAATATATCACTAGCCACTTTAAACAATGCTACTTAATATAATGTTTACATACCCTACATTATTCATCTCATATGTATACGTATACACTGTACTCTATATCATCTACTGCATCTTTATGTAATACATGTATCACTAGCCACTTTAAACTATGCCACTTTGTTTACATACTCATATCATATGTATATACTGTATTCGATACCATCTACTGCATCTTGCCTCTGTACCCTCACTCATTCATATATCTTTATGTACATATTCTTTATCCCTTTACACTTGTGTGTATAAGGTAGTAGTTTTGAAATTGTTAGTTAGATTACTCGTTGGTTATTACTGCATTGTCGGAACTAGAAGCACAAGCATTTCGCTACACTCGCATTAACATCTGCTAACCATGTGTATGTGACAAATACATTTGATTTGATTTGATTTAGCTGGAAACAGCTGAAATGTATTTTTTTAAAGAAATATCTACATTGGCGTACAGAGGTCCATTGTCAGCAACCATCACTCCTGTGTTCCAATGGCACGTCGTGTTAGCTAATCCAAGTTCATCATTTTAAAAGGCTAATTGATCATTAGAAAACCCTTTTGCAATTATGTTAGCACAGCTGAAAACTGTTGTTCTGATTAAAGAAGCAATACAACTGGCCTTCTTCAGACTAGTTGAGTATCTGGAGCATCAGCATTTGTGGGTTTGATTACAGGCTCAAAATGGCCAGAAACAAAGCACTTTCTTCTGAAAATCTACAGTCTATTCTTGTTCTGAGAAATTAAGGCTATTCCATGCGAGAAATTGCCAAGAAACTGAAGATCTCGTACAACGCTGTGTACTACTCCCTTCATAGAACAGCGCAAACTGTCTCTAACCAGAATAGAAAGAGGAGTGGGAGGCCCCGGTGCACAACTGAGCAAGAGGACATGTATTAGTGTCTAGTTTGAGAAACAGATGCCTCACAAGTCCTCAACTGGCAGTTTCCCTAAATAGTTCCCGCAAAACACCAGTCTCAACGTCAATAGTGAAGAGGTGACTCCGGGATGCTGGCCTTGGAGCAGTGGCTTCTTCCTTGCTGAGCGGCCTTTCAGGTTATGTCGATATAGGACTTGTTTTACTGTGGATATAGATACTTTTGTACCTGTATCCTCCAGCACATGGAAGAAGCAGTGGCTTCTTCCATGTGTAACTCTGTGTTGGTGTCTGTGTCACACTGCTTTGCTTTATCTTGGCCAGGTCACAGTTGGGTACAAATCTGTCGTTCTGCCCCTGAACAGGCAGTTAACTCACTGTTCCTAGGCCGTCATTGAAAATAAGATTTTTTTCTTAACTGACTTGCCTAGTTATTAAATAAAGGCTAAAAAATAAATTTAAAAAAATAAAAATTGAACTTGTTCTCAACTAGCCTACCTGGTTAAATAAAGGTGAAATAAAAATAATTTAAAAAAAGGTCCTTTGCTGTTCTAGGATTGAGTTGCACTTTTCGCACCAAAGTACATTAATCTCTAGGAGACAGAACGCGTCTCCTTCCTGAGCGGTATGACGGCTGCGTGGTCCCATGGTGTTTATACTTGCATACTATTGTTTGTACCAATGAATGTGGTACTTTCAGGTGTTTGGAAATTGCTCCCAGGGATGAACCAGACTTGTGGATGAACAAAACTTGTACAATATTTTTAGCTTTTAGTCTTAGCTGATTTATTTAGATTTTCCCATGATGTCAAGCAAAGATGCACTGAGTTTGAAGGTATGTTTTGAAATACATCCACAGGTACACCTCCAATTGACTCAAATGATGTCAATTAGTCTATCAGAAGCTTTTAAAGCCATGACATCATTTTCTGGAATTTTCAAAGCTGTTTAAAGGCACAGTCAACTTAGTGTATGTAAACTTCTGACCCACTGGAATTGTGATACAGTGACTAATAAGTGAAATAATCTGTCGGTAAACAATTGTTGGAAAATGACTTGTGTCATGCACAAAATAGATGTCCTAATTGACTTGCCAAAATTTGCATTCGACAATAGAATGCAGAATTATTTATTCATTGGGATCTAGTGCCATTTGCTCAGTAGCCTATCTGATTTAGGCCTATGTAATGTTTTTGAAGAAGTCAAGTAACTAGTTTTGCCACAAGGAGGGGCCACTGGCTTCAGGGAAAATATTATCGGTAGGCGACTGTTTATACATTCTTCATGACCATTACTTCAGCTGTTTGGGCTTAACTAGGCCATAAAAACAGCTGAGCAATAAGCAGGAGGGCAGTATTGGCTCTATTACCAGGGGCCAGACAGACATACAGGCATCTTGCCCCAAATATGATTCTTATTATGTCACACAGTAAGGAGTCACATTAGGGGCAAGCAGACACATAGGCCACTGCCAAGTGACAAAGCTGTCTGCCCAACTGAATCAAGATCAAACGTCTGTTTATACTATTGATGTTCTCCGGGTTTCATGGTTTGGGGAATAACATTTTGTAAAAAAATATATGAAAATGTGTTGTTTTATCTATCGTCATCTACAAATGCATGCCATGCTCTGGATGTTGAGGGAGCAAACACAATATATATGTTTAAGTATAGGGACTGTGGAAAGCTCTTGCTGACAACTGATATGCCTTGAAGGACAGCTAATAGACGTCTAATAGACTAAATACCTTCTAAACGGCAGCTTGGCTTGAAAACTTGGCTTGAAGAGAAGAGTAACGCTCTTTTCATGGCTCAAGGCTCTCTTTTATTTGTTGTCTTTGGATATGTTTTCTGTGCTTGGATTTGCTCTTGTGTGCTGTTAAAATAAATTTAATTGAGCCTTGGCAAAGGCTCCTGTGTTTCACGTCTCACTGAAATATCATACCACGTTTTAAAGTTATTTGAGTGAGAGGCAAACTCCTCCAGGCAGCTGCCTTTAAATGAAACTTCCCAGCTTTCACTGGAAGACTATGAATCTAAAATCTGTATGTCTTAGTGGAGGAGTTGCTCAGTCCGGACTCCATACAGAAATGAGCTCTGTTAGCTAATTGGTTATATTTTTATACAGGGATATTTTCTGTCAATCGGTATGGTTTTGCATCCCAGCTCAATATCATTAGCTGTTTGTGGGTGTGCTACCTGTGACAAGTTTGAGAACCACTGGGCCGGGATGGACAAATGGATCTCTATGGAGATTCCCAACTGTCCCCGGGAACCTGTTGTTTGAAGGTTCCACAATTATTTCCCAAAAATCTTCGAGCTTAGCACTGTCATGGTGGTCAAAGACTCTGATGGCGCTGATGGTTTCACAGAAGACCACCAGTCGTCTCCAGAGCCTGGCTGTCGCCAGTCCCTGAGTGTGGTCTCTTCACAGGGCCAAGGATCTCACCTTTTCCCTTCAGGCTCCTGACAGCAGTGGCTCTCTGGCAGAGGGTGGCAGGTGTGTGGCTAACTGGCTATGTAAAGTTTGAGGGTTTATGGTGCAGACAGAGTGACGGGAAGACTCAGGGTGGATGTGTTTTACAAACGGTGGACGTGAGCACACACACACACACACACACACACACACACACACACACACACATAAAGAAAGTGTACAGTACAGTGTAAAGCTGTGGAATCTGAACATGTTAACAGCTGCAGAAAGAGCTCAATGTGGTCGGTCCATCTCTCTCCGCCAGCCTCATTCATACACACACACACCTTTAGGAGAGGCCCCAGCGCCATCCAATGCAAATATTAGAGAGCCTGTAAAAAAATGCACAGTACCTCAGGCCTCCAGTGGAAATCTCTTTCTCTCTTCCCCACTGAACCATACCACTGCACAAGGCACACACAGAGACTCAAGCAACCCATGCAAATCAGTTGAGGGAGAGAAGGTCTCAGAACGTAGATCACGGTAATGCTCAATCTGCTGAAATACATACAGAACTGAACTGTTCTCACATAAAGAGATGAACCTTGGATGACCTCTCTTAGTCGTCCATTCCCTTGTTGTCTTAACCTCATGAGGCATTTACAAGACATGTTCTTCAAGAATCAATGGGTATATCATTCATTTTCAAAAATGGATGTAGAATATAAGGGGCGGCGGGTAATCTAGTGGTTAAGAGTGTTGGGCCAGTAACCCAAAAGTTGCTGGTTCGAATCCCTGAGCTGACAATTCTGTCAATGTGCCCTTGAGCCAGACACTTACTCCTAATTGTTCCTGTAAGTCACTCTGGATAAGAGTGTCTAGTAAATGTAAAACATTGTTGTAATAGTTTGTGAGTAAGCATTGTTGTGGCAGAATTGGGGTGAGCTGTTTTAACTTCTCAAGGGTTATGTTCTGGTCTGTGTTGGACTGTGATATTATGCATTTCATAGACTCCTGTTATCTCTGCACCCTAACACAAGGCCATTGTGTTCTGGAACTGTTGCTTGTATAAAATAACTGTTGTTTAAACAATATGATTGTATTATCACCTCCCACTATATAAGGGACATTGAAGGGGTTAAACCAAGGCCTCATACCTTAAATGGTTACTAAATTGTTTTATGATAAACTGTAAGGTCTCCTTTTTAGGAGACCTCTGTGTGTGTGTGTGTGTGTGTGTGTGTGTGTGTAAACACCTGTTTTGAGTGTTGTGCCCTTCAGACACTATCAGAAGGTGGAAACCACCTACGCTCATACTCCTCCTGCCTGGGCCCCGCCGTTGGCTATCTGAGGTTCTGAGAATACGACTGGTTTCCTGAGAACACAAGGCTGCCGCAGGCCTGATAAAAACAGCCACCTGTCAGAAGATGCTTAGACTCGTTCACCTTGTTCACCCCATACTTGTGATGAAAGGTCAAGTTTCGGTCAAACCCACTTCTGAGCTTTTAATTGCTGACAAGATGGTTGCTGCTGTCAGGGGGAGGTTAGATGTATTAAAATGGTGTTGCCAGGGAAACTCACGCAAGTAGGACTGGGGAGGCTATATGAGTTACAGGATGTCTTAGGCACTTTGCAGAACCTGGGGAGAGCTATCATATAGTACTCTATACCAACTTCTGCCTACAATTGTATTACTAAAGGCGTTTAATACTTAAACAAAGAGTATGTGTTTCCATTCTACTACCAATATACAGTTGAAGTTGGAAGTTTACATACACCTTAGCCAAATACATTTAAACTCCGTTTTTCACAATTCCTGACATTTAATCCGAGTAAAAATTCCCTGTCTTAGGTCAGTTAGGATCAACACTTTATTTTAAGAATGTGAAATGTCAGAATACTAGTAGAGAGAATCATTTATTTCAGCTTTTATTTATTTCATCACATTCCCAATGGGTCAGAAATTTACATACACTCAATTAGTATTTGGTAGCATTGACTTTAAAGTGTTTAACTTACACTTAGGTTGGAGAATTTAAGTTTATGTAAACTTCCGACTTCAACTGTATATAAGTTTGATAATTATATAGATCTGATCATCTGTTGAAGAAATTGACCAACAACATGTAACCAGTTATTCTTCAAGCTCCTTCCCTGACTGACATCAGAGAGGGATCTACCTTCCAGCTGCTGCCCTGATTGAGATCAGAGAGGGATCTACCTTCAAGCTCCTTCCCTGACTGAGATCAGAGAGGGATCTACCTTCAAGCTCCTTCCCTGACTGAGATCAGAGAGGGATCTACCTTCCAGCTCCTTCCCTGACTGAGATCAGAGAGGGATCTACCTTCCAGCTCCTTCCCTGACTGAGATCAGAGAGGGATCTACCTTCCAGCTCCTTCCCTGACTGAGATCAGAGAAGGATCTACCTTCCAGCTGCTTCCCTGACTGAGATCAGAGAGGGATCTACCTTCCAGCTCCTTCCCTGACTAAGATCAGAGAGGGATCTACCTTCCAGCTCCTTCCCTGACTGAGATCAGAGAAGGATCTACCTTCCAGCTGCTTCCCTGACTGAGATCAGAGAGGGATCTACCTTCCAGCTCCTTCCCTGAATAAGATCAGAGAGGGATCTACCTTCCAGCTCCTTCCCTGACTGAGATCAGAGAGGGATCTGCCTTCCAGCTCCTTCCCTGACTGAGATCAGAGAGGGATCTACCTTCCAGCTCCTTCCCTGACTGAGATCAGAGAGGGATCTACCTTCCAGCTGCTTGCATTAAAATATTCACTATTATAATTTAAATTATTCTCTGCCTTAATCTTTG
Source organism: Oncorhynchus mykiss (assembly GCF_057628025.1). Classification (NCBI taxonomy): domain Eukaryota; kingdom Metazoa; phylum Chordata; class Actinopteri; order Salmoniformes; family Salmonidae; genus Oncorhynchus; species Oncorhynchus mykiss. Next base: position 11,898,384 of record NC_143049.1, read on the forward strand.
GATTGAGTATTCCACAACAGCATGTTTAATTGGCTCTGAGTTTTTGGACGTCTGTAAACATGTCCATAAAACAGCACAAAGAGCCTGTTTGGTTCATTCTGACTGGTTTACATTCAAGTCTGGTGACTTAAACTTGAATATTACCCTTCATCTTGTGTCCATGTGTGACAAATATACAGCAAAGCTCATTATAATCATATGTTTTGTTGAAGTTTATGGGATGTCTCTTTCCCATTGACTTTAATGTGTGATACAGTATGTCTTTTTGTAGTGTGCCGTGTGCTGCAGACCCATCAGTCAGAGGAACCCGCTGGTCTCTCCTTTGGGGTCAGTTTCCCTCCAGATCTAGCCAGTTCTACCGGTGATTACGGACCACAGGGAGTCGTGACTTTTTCAATGAAAAATATATTTTTTTAAACATACAGCCCAAGCAAGCACTTTTGTACGGAAAGAATGTAAATTTCTCTGTATTTAAAAGGAAGAGAAAAAGGATCACTTTAAAATGTGGACAGAATCCACCCCCCCCCCCCCCCCCACCTCCCCTCTCTTCCCCTGTCTCTTTCCCTCTCCCCCTCTCTCCCTTCTTCCCTTCACTCTATCCTGTGGCTTTCAGCCATGTGTTTCTCGTTGTCTGTTCCGATACTTCATACTAACTCTCTGCTTCGTGTGCATTTTTTAAGTCTCCGAAAACCACACAAAACAAACCGTAATTCCTTTCCTTTTTTTTTCTTCTTGTTTTGCCTCTGGCTCGTATTGAGATTTAATCAACTGCAAAATGAGAAAAACATTCACACAGGCTACAGTACATAAGTCAGCTGTGAGAGCACAATAAAAGGTGCATGATCCACAAATATGGACAGTGAATCGAAAACCCAATGTTTTCTATAGGATCACTTACAGCTTCTCCCTGGTTTATTTCAAATACACGAAAAAACATCTCAAGGGATGCAAATGATAAAGCATCTCAAGATGGAGAAGTTGAAACAAAGTAGATTGAATGCTTACATAAGATGTTATTATGCCATGTAAAGATATTTACACGCCTCTAAAATAGGCAAGCTTTTACCTCTAGCAACGTACACAGATTTCAATTCCATACCATATGGTCAGTTGTTTTGCTCTCCATGGTAACTGAAAGGTCTGGCACTCCTTGGCTCTAAGTCTAGTGCTGACAGTAAGGCCCAGACATTAGTAGTATACTCTAATACTTTACCATCCCACAATGAGGTCAGACAATGTTTGTACTCAATCTCTGTGAGTGAGTAGGTCTGAGATAGGCAATAGTGTACATGTGTTGGTTGAGGGATAGGATGGTCATGTCTCTCCCTCTGTAGTCTCAGTCTATAGGTCTAATCATCATGCGGACTCCCTTCATAGAGTAGAATCCTCCGCCGTAGTCTGCCCAGAAAATTCCGTCCTGGAACTTGCTGCGGTAGACACCGCCAGTGTACCAAACACCATTCAGATTGGCCTGGCCACAGGAGTTGTACCACCAGCCTCCCTTAAGGAAGTGTGCACAGTTACCTGCATAGAGATCATGTAAATAGCCCATTTGTTTGTCTCATATGCTTTCTTTAGGACCTACTGTATATCTTATGCATTTAGCCAACAGTATATGAATTGATTGATTGACCCACCTGAGAAGGCATCCTTGTCTCTGTCCAGTGTGGTGAACTGCTTGCCGTTGTGGCTGCTGAGTGAGTCGCCAGCGTTTCCCTGGTAGGTGCCCAACCTCAGGCGGTAGCCCTCGTTCTCATGCTCCAGGTGGAAGCTGCTGTAATCAGCATACACCTTCTTCCCCACCCAGTCCTCCAGCTCCACTAGAAGTCTGTAGTCTCCCTGCTTCCCTAAATTGTAGATCCCCAGCAGCCCCAGCCAGTACTCCCCATCTATGTTGCCGAATCCATTCTAAGAAAGATAAATGAAAAGTTAGTTGTTGGTTTTGTATAGTCTGAGTGGTTGAAAAAGAGGAGCGCTAAAAAAGGAATACTATGAATCAATTTTTGTCAGAAAGTACCTTTGGAAGACAAATGCATCTAAATCACTTTTTGGTCTGTTCAGGTGAACATCTTTAATCTCTTTGGCCATGATAATATATAAGACAAACAACAATCAGAGAGTTCACTTCAGATTGAATTAGTGCACTGTAAGATATACCTAGTTTAGCTGTGGTAGTTTGGAAAGTCAACATTGGAGATGTTTTCAGGAATGTACCTTCCTGTTGGGTCTTCTTACCTTTCATAATGGCCATCTCAAACTAAATCACTTCAGCAATAATACGCTGACACACACAAAATACATTATATTATAAGTGAAAACACAAGGGGTCCAGGCCTTGGAAAGGATCCTGAGACACCAGACCAGACGAGTTCCTTTTGGATAGGTCACATAACGGCACTGTTGTTGTCTCTGGCTTATTCGTTTTCAGTGTCTTTTCTCTTTTTCTTCATCACCTTGTAGGCGTCCCAGTTCCTGAAGAAGTTGACAGAGCCATCCCTCCTGCTCTGGATGACTGTCCAGCCTCCGTTGTCCAGGCCCTGCTCACACCACACCTGCATGGGCCTCTCCGCTTCGCCAGGTTTCAGCAGGTACATACCGCTGGTGCTATGGCCAGCCTCCTGGGCCTGGAGACAGTCCCTGAAAGGACCTGGGGGAGCATGGAGGGTGGGATGGTGGGGGAGAGATGGAGGGAGAGATGGAGGCATGAAGGGAGAGATGGAGGCATGAAGGGAGAGATGGGGGGAGAGATGGAGGGAGAGATGGAGGCATGAAGGGAGAGATGGAGGGATGAAGGGAGAGATGGTGGGATGGTGGGGGAGAGATGGAGGGAGAGATGGAGGCATGAAGGGAGAGATGGAGGCATGAAGGGAGAGATGGGGGGAGAGATGGAGGGAGAGATGGAGGCATGAAGGGAGAGATGGAGGCATGAAGGGAGAGATGGGGGGAGAGATGGAGGGAGAGATGGAGGCATGAAGGGAGAGATGGGGGGATGAAGGGAGAGATGGGGGGATGGGGAAAGAGATGAAGGGAGAGATGGAGGGATGAAGGGAGAGATGGGGGGATGGGGAAAGAGATGAAGGGAGAGATGGAGGGATGAAGGGAGAGATGGGGGGATGGGGAAAGAGATGAAGGGACAAAGGTAGCGACAGAGGGATTTATCAGTTACAAACTGTTAATCAAATCAAATTGTATTGGTCACATACACATATTTAGCAGATGTTATTGCGGGTGTAGCAAAACGCTTGTATTTTTATTTTATTATTGTCTTTTCGTTTTTTTGTGTACACAGCATTTTCTGGGCTAATAATGTAAGAAATAACACACAAAATAACAAAATAGCACACACCAGATGTAGACAGTTAAAGCAGTGATTTGTTTAAAACACATTGAATATTAGGATTTATCTCTATCTACCATTCATTTGTTATACATTTGTCTTAGAGCAGATGTGAACAGTTCAACTATTGTGTTTGTTTAATGTGAGATGAATCTTTGCCTAGTTTATAGGTGAGGATCGCTATTAGTCTCAGCAAGCGGTGGTGAAGTAAGCCAGATGTGCAGATACTTTGTGGTCAGCGGAAACCATGTCATTCCAGCCTAGGTTCTGTCCATGCTTAGCATGAGAGGGAGCCATCCTGCAGAGGGTTCCCTTTCATACACAGCTGCCTTCAAATCCCACACGTTTTATTATTCTTGGGTCGGGACAATCTAAATGTGTCAGGAATTTTGGTAGATGAGTAAAATGTTTATTTTCTGTGTTTCTTTTTTTCTCTTTTCCTTCTTCTGAACTTAGAATGCTACGACCTATTTTCTTTCCATCGAGGTCTGTGTTCTTTCTGGTGAGCAGCACCAAACCTAGTTCTAGCCGAATATGCAAATGTTACATCATAAAAAAAATCTGACTAAGAAGAAAATGAACACACATTGGTTTGAGGTTAATTTTGAAATAAGTCTAGGGCTTTATCCTTGCTACCAAACAAACAACAACTAACCAGCCATCCACCCCCTCACCTACCACCTCACCCACCAACCTACACTACATGACCAATAGTATGTGGACACCTTTTTGTTGAACATCTCATTCCAAAATAATGGGCATTAATATGGAGTTTGTCCCCCTTTTGCTGCTATAACAGCCTCCACTCTTCTGGGAAGGCTTTCCACTAGGTGTTGCTGAGGGGACTTGCTTCCATTCAGCCACAAGAGCATTAGTGAGGTTGGGTACTGATGTTGGGCATTTAGGCCTGGCTGGCAGTCGGCATTCCAATTCATCCCAAAGGTGTTCGATGGGGTTGAAGTCAGGGCTCTGTGCAGGTCAATCAAGTTCTTCCACACCGATCTCGACAAACCGTTTCTGTATGGACCTCGCTTTGTGCACAGGGGCATTGTCATGCTGAAACAGGGAAGGGCCTTCCCCAAACTGTTGCCACAAAGTTGGAAGCACAGAAGCGTCTAGAATGTCATTGTATGCTGTAGCGTTAAGATGTCCTTTCAATGGAACTAAGGTGCCTAGCCCAAACCATGAAAAACAGCCCCAGACCATTATTCCTCCTCCACCACACTTTACAGTTGGCACTATGCATTGGGGCAGTTAATGTTCTCCCGGCATCTGCCAAACCCAATTTGGTTTGTCAGACTGCCAGATGTTGAAGCGTGATTTATCATTCCGGAGAACGTGTTTCTACTGCTCCAGAGACCAATGGCAGCGAGCTTTACACCACTCCAGCTGACACTTGGCATTCCGCATGGTGATCTTAGGCTTGTGTGCAGCTGTTTGGCCATGGAAACCCATTTCATGAAGCTCCCGTCAAACAGTTATTGTGCTGACGTTGCTACCGGAGGCAGTTTACAACTCGGCAATGAGTGTTGCAACCGAAGACCGCTTCAGCACTCAGCGGTCCCGTTCTGTGAGCTTGTATGGCTACCACTTCACGGCTGAGCCATTGTTGCGCCTAGACTATTCCACTTCCCAATAACATAATTTACAGTTGACCGGGGCAGCTGTAGCAGGGTAGAAATTTGACGAACTGACTTGTTGGAAAGGTGGGATCCTATGATATTGCCACGTTGAAAGTCACTGAGCTCTTCAGTTAAGACATTCCACATGACAAAGTTTTGTCTATGGAGATTACATGGCTGTGTGCTCGATTTTATATATCTGTCAGCAATGTGTGTGGCTGAAATAGGCAAATCACAAATTTGAATGGGTGTCCACATACTTTTGTATATACGGTGCATTCGGAAAGTATTCAGACCCCTTGACTTTTTCCACATTTTGTTACGTTACAGCCTTATTCTAAAATGGATTAAATAGTTTTTCCCCTCATAAATCTACACACATAATGACAAAGCAAAATCTGTTTTTTAGACATTTTTGCAAGTTTATTACAAATAAAAAACTGAAATATCACATTTACATAAGTATTCAGACCCTTTACTCAGTACGTTGTTGAAGCACCTTTGGCAGGTATTACAGCCTTGAGTCTTCTTGGGTATGATGCTACAAGCTTGGCACAGAGACTTGTCCTGAAGTGACTCCTGCGTTGCCTTGGCTGTGTGCTTAGGGGCGTTGCCCTGTTGGAAGGTGAACCATCTGATGTCCTGAGCAGGTTTTCATTAAGGATCTCTATGTACTTTGCTCTGTTCATCTTTCCCTTGATCCTGACTAGTCTCCCAGTCTCTGCCGCTGAAAAACATTGCCACAGCATTATGCTGCCACCCCCATGCTTCACCATAGGGGTGGTGCCAGGGAATCTTGTTTCTCATGGTCTGAGAATACTTTAGGTGCCTTTTGGTAAACTCCAAGTTGGCTGTCATGTGCCTTTTACTGAGGAGTGGTTTCCATTTGTGGCTTTCCAAATCATGTCCAATCAATTGAATTGACCACAGGTAGACTCCAATCAATTTCAAATCTCATAGCAAAGTGTCTGAATACCTATCTAAATAAGGTATTTCTGTTTTTTATTTTGTATACAGTTGCAAAAATGTCTAAAAACCTGTTTTCACTTTGCCATTATGGGGTTTTGTGTGTAGATTGATGAGGGGAAAAAAACAATTCAATCCATTTTAGAATAAGGCTGTAACGTAACAAAATGTGGACGAAGTCAAGGGGTCTGAATACTGACCCAATGCACTATATAATGTATCTAATAATCAGTTGCCTCACCCTCTGCACTGAAGTTGCCCTGCGGAGCCTTCTGGAGCTCCAGGGTGCTTCCTGTGGGTGCTGGCCCTGCTTGGGAGCCCCTGTCTCTGGGAAATGCCCGGCCGTGGTCCCTCTGGATCTCGTTGGTAAATCTCGGGATGCTAACCGGTATGTTCTCTGGCACCACCTGCACCAGTGGTGGGCCCTGAGGAGACTGCTCCTGCCGCCGTCCATACACCTGCAGACAGCGCTCTTCCAGGGCACCAACCAGAACTGACTGGCTGTTGACCACGGCAGAGAGCGCAGCGTATCGGACCTCTAGGTCACGGTAGCGGGCGGCCAGGCGTAGGGACTCTGCTGTGGCGTTCAGAATGCGTCCCTCCAGCTGAGCCAGCTCCAGAGAGTTGTCTCTCTTCCTGATGATCTCGTGCAGAAGCTGCATGTAGAGCTGGGTCACCCTGGAGTTCATGTTCCTGCTCTCCTTCCTCAGCAACTTCATCTCGTTCACCATGTTCCCATCAATGTTCACCACCAGCTTCAGGGTATCCATCTCCCGTCTCTGTTTGGAAAGCAGGTCCCTCACCGCCGCTACGTCCAGGCGGGTCACGCGGTCCTTGTCCGTGTGTAGGCCCCGGCTGGTGCAGATTGGCCCTGTGATCTTCTGCTCAGGGACCAGGAAGGTATACGAGCACTTTTTGGGTGGTTCTCCTTTGTCCTCCAGGTACCTCCGTCTCCGGGTCAGGATGGGGGATCTGAGGCCCTCACTGCTGCCCCAGACGGACAGCCCAAGCAGGACAAACAGGCACCAAGCTCTGGGCCCCATAGCTAGTGGTTCCTTTTCTCTTCTTCTGCTCTTCTACAACAAGGCTGTCTGTGTCACTGGTGCACCTAAAACATAGGCAGGGGAGAGCGAGTCAATACGTGGTTGAATTCTTAGCAGTGGTGTGTGCACTGCAGAACAGACATGCAGAAATATGTTATCACAACTCCAATTCTGACTTAAGTTCATTCACTCTTGGATATTCCTTCACGCTACTGCCCCGGGCCAGGCTACAGTGCCTTGCGAAAGTATTCGGCCCCCTTGAACTTTGCGACCTTTTACCACATTTCAGGCTTCAAACATAAAGATATAAAACTGTATTTTTTTGTGAAGAATCAACAACAAGTGGGACACAATCATGAAGTGGAACGACATTTATTGGATATTTCAAACTTTTTTAACAAATCAAAAACTGAAAAATTGGGCGTGCAAAATTATTCAGCCCCCTTAAGTTAATACTTTGTAGTGCCACCTTTTGCTGCGATTACAGCTGTAAGTCGCTTGGGGTATGTCTATCAGTTTTGCACATCGAGAGACTGACATTTTTTCCCATTCCTCCTTGCAAAACAGCTCGAGCTCAGTGAGGTTGGATGGAGAGCATTTGTGAACAGCAGTTTTCAGTTCTTTCCACAGATTCTCGATTGGATTCAGGTCTGGACTTTGACTTGGCCATTCTAACACCTGGATATGTTTATTTTTGAACCATTCCATTGTAGATTTTGCTTTATGTTTTGGATCATTGTCTTGTTGGAAGACAAATCTCCGTCCCAGTCTCAGGTCTTTTGCAGACTCCATCAGGTTTTCTTCCAGAATGGTCCTGTATTTGGCTCCATCCATCTTCCCATCAATTTTAACCATCTTCCCTGTCCCTGCTGAAGAAAAGCAGGCCCAAACCATGATGCTGCCACCACCATGTTTGACAGTGGGGATGGTGTGTTCAGCTGTGTTGCTTTTACGCCAAACATAACGTTTTGCATTGTTGCCAAAAAATTCAATTTTGGTTTCATCTGACCAGAGCACCTTCTTCCACATGTTTGGTGTGTCTCCCAGGTGGCTTGTGGCAAACTTTAAACAACACTTTTTATGGAAATCTTTAAGAAATGGCTTTCTTCTTGCCACTCTTCCATAAAGGCCAGATTTGTGCAATATACGACTGATTGTTGTCCTATGGACAGAGTCTCCCACCTCAGCTGTAGATCTCTGCAGTTCATCCAGAGTGATCATGGGCCTCTTGGCTGCATCTCTGATCAGTCTTCTCCTTGTATGAGCTGAAAGTTTAGAGGGACGGCCAGGTCTTGGCAGATTTGTAGTGGTCTGATACTCCTTCCATTTCAATATTATTGATTGCACAGTGCTCATTGGGATGTTTAAAGCTTGGGAAATCTTTTTGTGTCCAAATCCGGCTTTAAACTTCTTCACAACAGTATCTCGGACCTGTCTGGTGTGTTCCTTGTTCTTCATGATGCTCTCTGCGCTTTTAACGGACCTCTGAGACTATCACAGTGCAGGTGCATTTATACGGAGACTTGATTACACACAGGTGGATTGTATTTATCATCATTAGTCATTTAGGTCAACATTGGATCATTCAGAGATCCTCACTGAACTTCTGGAGAGAGTTTGCTGCACTGAAAGTAAAGGGGCTGAATAATTTTGCACGCCCAATTTTTCAGTTTTTGATTTGTTAAAAAAGTTTGAAATATCCAATAAATGTCGTTCCACTTCATGATTGTGTCTCACTTGTTGTTGATTCTTCACAAAAAAATACAGTTTTATATCTTTATGTTTGAAGTCTGAAATGTGGCAAAAGGTCGCAAAGTTCAAGGGGGCCGAATACTTTCGCAAGGCACTGTATATCATATCTCTGGGTGTGTTTGGTTAGCCCTGGTTCTCATATTCCTACATCTCCCCTGCTTTCTCAAGCTTCTCCAAACGCTTCCAGATTGTGTCTTTGGGTTATAGAAAAGGGCTATATAGGACCTATGTATTATTACAATTAAGTGGAGGGATACTGTTAAAAAATCTCTACTCTTTCATAATAAAAGTCTGAAAATCAAGTAGGAAGTTTTTGTTTGGAATTAGATGAAGGCAAACATGAAGCCCCAATTCCAAATAAAAAAAGTTATCTCAAAGAAGTGTGTGCATAAATGTACCTATAATAAGATTATGCCTGTGCATCTCTTGGGCGCCAGCTGGAGGCCAATGATTGTTTCTGACTGACCCATTTTACTCGCATCCTATTTCTCCTGGCTGGCCTAAATATGGCACTGGCTGAATTTGGTATCGAATGAAAGAGCTGGATGTGTGAGACTGGCTTATAAGTAATGTTTTCTGGGAATCCATTTAAAAAAAATCAGAACTCAAGATAAGACCCAGATGCAGACAGCTAGAATCACAGATGTTTATTGACCCAAACCGGGTGCATGCAAAAGACAGGTCAAAGGCAGGCAGAGGTCCGTAATCCAGGACAGAGTCAATAAGGTGCAGAACAGCAGGCCGGCTCGGGGTCAGGGCAGGCAGGAGACAAAGGGCTGTGAGACATAGGTTTAATCCTAGACACATGAAAAATTGGATGAATACGGAGGGTACGGGGCAACAGAAGACAAACAGCAGAGAGGCTAATAATCTTGGAGAAATTTGCGGTCCGCTTGTCGTCGATACCTGGTGGTGGTCTTGAGAAGAGCCAACCGGGCTCTCTTCCAGATAGGCAACAGCAGCGGACAAACATCTGGGCCGAGGGTATGCTGACCTCTTCCTCTTGCTCCGGAAAGAGCAGGGGCTAACACCCCAGGGAACACTCGAGAGGTGAGAGCCCAGTGGCAGAACAGGGGAGGGTGTTGCAGGCTTATTCAACCCACACGAGTTGCTGGCAGAGTTGTCTCCAGGTCTCTCTCCGACTGGGCATTGGACTGCTAGTGGAACCCGGAGGACAGGCTGACCAATGAGCATGCAGAACGCCTTCCAGAACCCGGGACTAGAACTGAGGGCCCCGGTCGGAGACCATGTCCACCGGGAGTCCATGGATCCGGAAGACAGTGCTGCACCATGACCTGGGATGTCTCTTTGGCAGAGGGTAGGTTGAGGAGAGGAATGAAGTGGGTGGCTTTGGAAAACTGGTCCACTACTGTCAGGATGGAGGTGTTGCCATCAGATAAGGGAAGACGCGTGATGAAGTCCAGGGATATGTTAGACCAGGGATGGTAAGGGACAGGCAGTGGTTGAAGAAGACCAGCCAGAGCTTGCCAAGGAGTCTTGTTCTGTGCACAGATCGTGCAGGCGGCGATGAACGCGGAGACTTCCGGGACCATGTTAGGCAGGCCCCCAAAAGCGTTGTCGCACAAAAGTCAGGGATCGATGAGAGCCCAGGTGGCAGGCAAGCCTGGAGGATTGGGCCCACTCCAAGACCAAGGAGTGGACAGTGTCAGGCACACGCAAACATCCTGTTATCTGCCCCCTCGGGGTTTAGCTGGGAACGATTCGCCTCACGGACCTGCTTCCCTATTCCCCAGCTGAGTTCCATCGCCAGACACGAGGTGGGAAGGATGGTCTCAGGGACTGAGAGTGTAGCCGCGGGGCTATAGCAGCGTGACAGACAGCCTTGAGCCTAGGGCTTGGGCTTCTTCTTCTTCTTCTTCTTAAACAATGAGGAAGTCCCCTTCTCCTTCATCCGCAGTCAAACATACAGTGGGGAAAACAAGTATTTGATACACTGCGGATTTTTCAGCTTTTCCTACTTACAAAGCATGTAGAGGTCTGTAATTTTTATCATAGGTACACTTCAACTGTGAGAGACAGAATCTAAAAAAAATCCAGAATATCACATTGTATGATTTTTAAGTAATTCATTTGCATTTTATTAAATGACATAAGTATTTGATCACCTACCAACCAGTAAGAATTCCGGCTCTCACAGACCTGTTAGTTTTTCTTTAAGAAGCCCTCCTGTTCTCCACTCATTACATGTGTTAACTGCACCTGTTTGAACTCGTTACCTGTATAAAAGACGCCTGTCCACACACTCAATCAAACTGACTCCAACCTCTCCACAATGGCCAAGACCAGAGAGCTGTGTAAGGACATCAGGGATAATATTGTAGACCTGCACAAGGCTGGGATGGGCTACATGACAATAGGCAAGCAGCTTGGTGAGAAGGCAACAACTGTTGGCGCAATTATTAGAAAATGGAAGAAGTTCAAGATGATGGTCAATCACCCTCGGTCTGGGGCTCCATGCAAGATCCCACCTCGTGGGGCATCAATGAACATGAGGAAGGTGAGGGATCAGCCCAGAATTACACAGCAGTACCAGGTCAATGACCTGAAGAGAGCTGGGACCACAGTCTCAAAGAAAACCATTAGTAACACACTACGCCGTCATGGATTAAAATCCTACAGCGCACGCAAGGTCCCCCTGCTCTAGCCAGCGCATGTCCAGGCCCATCTGAAGTTTGCCAATGACCATCTGGATGATCCAGAGGAGGAATAGGAGAAGGTCATGTAGTCTGATGAGACAAAAATAGAGCTTTTTGGTCTAAACTCCACTCGCCATGTTTGGAGGAAGAAGAAGGATGATTACAACCCCAAGAACACCATCCCAACCGTGAAGCATGGAGGTGGAAACATCATTCTTTGGGGATGATTTTCTGCAAAGGGGACAAGATGACTGCACTGAGGGGAGGGTGGATGTGGCCATGTATCGTGAGGTCTTGGCCAACAACCTCCTTCCCTCAGTAAGAGCATTGAAGATGGGTCATGGCTGGGTCTTCCAGCATGACAACGACCCGAAACACACAGCCAGGGCAACTAAGGAGTGGCTCCGTAAAGAAGCATCTCAAGGTCCTGTAGTGGCCTAGCCAGTCTCCAGACCTGAACCCAATAGAAAATCTTTGGAGGGAGCTGAAAGTCCGTATTGCCCAGCGACAGCCCCGAAACCTGAAGGATCTGGAGAAGGTCTGTATGGAGGAGTGGGCCAAAATCCCTGCTGCAGTGTGTGCAAACCTGGTCAACAACTACAGGAAACGTATGATCTCTGTAATTGCAAACCAAGGTTTCTGTACCAAATATTAAGTTCTGCTTTTCTGATGTATCAAATACTTATGTCATGCAATAAAATGCAAATTAATTACTTAAAAATCATACAATGTGATTTTCTGGATTTTTGTTTTAGATTCCGTCTCTCACAGTTGAAGTGTACAGACCTCTACATGCTTTGTAAGTAGGGAAACCTGCAAAATCGGCAGTGTATCAAATACTTGTTCTCCCCACTGTATAGGACATAGATCCTCAGGGTAACCTGCCGCTACCTCCGCCCCAGTGGGTCTCCTCATCGTCCTGTTTTGAGGGTGAAGGAGTAAGCACGGTGAGTGCTTTACGCAGCCTTCACATTCGGGCGGGACCCCCAGCTAGGCGGTACACAAAGAGTGTTTCCTTGTCTGAAATTGTAGCCCCACACGGATAAGGGTGTTCCGGTAGAGGGAGCAGGGGCAGGCACCCCGCTTGGTTCTCCTTGTGAGGGGTAAGCCGGCTCCATTGCTCAGAGAAATAGTACATGTAAACTAGTTAGCATTCGTCTTGAGGTTAAATAGCCTAGCTAGTAACCACACTACTAGCCAGAGAAAAGCATATGCTTCGCTTGTCTCTCAACGAACAAATCGTGTCTCTCAACCGTCAGGGAGTGAAGCAATTCTATCCTTACAAGTGAAAAAGCCGGTTTGGGGTAGCTAGCTTTGCGGAGACCCTTACAAAAATGTACCATGTAAAGGTACTGCTGTAAATACCATGGTATTTTCCTGCCACGGCAGTGACCAAAAACCATGATGATCGTATAATGGTATTTATTTTATTGTACTGCCATGGATGGAGGGAATATACCATGGTTTTACACTAACAGCATGTAAACATGAAAGCATGGTAGTTGTGTATAATGTATTATCATGATGTTCTGCGTAACAACATTTTACGGGTTAAGTGACCAAAAATGCAAAAATGTATGGTACTCACATAATGCAACATTCACTACTCGCGCTGCAATTAAAAAGCATAGGCCTAGTGGACACTCTTAAAACTTCTTAAGGCTAGGGGGCGGTATTTTCCCGTCCGGATGAAAAGTGTGCCCAAAGTAAACTGCCTGCTACTCAGGCCCAGAAGCTAGGATATGCATATTATTAGTAGATTTGGATAGAAAAGTGAAGTGAAGTTTCTAAAATCATTTGAATGATGTCTGTGAGTATAACCGAACTTATTTGGCAGGCGAAACCCAGAGGACAAACCATCCAGGGGGAAAGTAAATGGAGGTCACTCTCTTTTCAATGGGTTTGAATGGGAATCTAGAATTCTAAGGCAGTTGCTTGCAGTTCCTATCGCTTCCACTAGATGTCAACAGTCTTTAGAAATGTGTTGATGTTTTTCCTTTGAGAAATGAAGAAGTAGGGCTGTCCAGAACGAGGGTCGAGTGAAGTGTACTGTTTGTTAGAGGCGCGTGACCTGAAAAGCTTGCTCCACTTTGTTTTCCTCCGGTATTGAACACAGTTTATCCCGTCTGAAAATGTATTGATTATTTACGTTAAAATATACCTAAAGTTGTATTAGGAAAGTTGTTTGAAATGTTTGGACAAAGATTACAGGTAATTTCGAGATATTTTGTAGTCATGTTGCGCGAGTTGAAATCTGTGTTTTTCTGGATCGAACGCGCCAAATAAATTGACATTTTGGATATATAACGACGGAATTAATCGAACAAAAGGACCATTTGTGATGTTTATGGGACATATTGGAGTGCCAACAGAAGAAGCTCGTCAAAGGTAAGGAATTAATTATATCTTTATTTCTGAGTTTCGTGTCGCTTCTGGCGGGTTGAATTATGATGGTCTGTCTTTGTTTGACGGAGTGCTGTCCTCAGATAATAGCATGGTTTGCTTTTGCCGTAAAGCCTTTTTGAAATCTGACACGTTGGCTGGATTAACAACAAGTATAGCTTTAATGTGTATGGCATGTGTGATTTCATGAAAGTTTATAATTTGCAGTAATTTCATTTGAATTTGGCACTCTGCCATTTCACCGGATGCTGTCAAATCGATCCCGCTAAAGGGATTTGATCCCTAAGACGTTTTTAACCCCCTTAAGAAGATAAGGTATTAAAAAAAATGTTTCCTGGTGCTTCTCTCTTCAATACAGCTATCTCTCCTCAACGACTAGGTTCATCTTATACATAGCCAACATACTAAAAACTACTTGCAAAAGGTATTAATAATAATCTTATCTCAAAGATACATTTTCAGAATTTCATATCCCTAACAACAGCAAGATACAATGTTCCCCCTGTTTATAAAAGACAGATGAAACAGATCAGGGTGTGACCGTGTTAACATTTGTTGGAGTCCTCTGTTCCTCTGTTGCCACTACAGGCTAGCTTGACTGGAGCTAAAATTAGACAATTCTAGCTTTTTTGCTAACATACTTTCATAAATTCATTCAACTATCAAAACGTCATAAAAAAAGAATAATTATATCATTATTCTCGCTTAACTTTGTTTTATATCCTATGCTTTATAACTCGCTCACCTTCCAGATAAGGTTTAAAATAATTAGTTTACCTAGTGCGTCTCTCTTCAATGTTCAGTTCACTCTCTCTCATTCAACTGACTGATAAGGCAGGCTTAGCGTTCGCAACTGTTTTTCAGTGAGATCTGCTATTGGCTCCTTTACTTGTCGCTAGTAGTCGCTAGATGACGTTTGCAGTTGCCTTTCTCCAGCACTGCTGCAGTCCGGAAGTAGTTTCTTCACCCCTCCCCCTTCACACCCCCCCTCCCCTTGTGCTTCTCTGTCTGTGTGTGTGTGTCGTTGCACAGACAGCTTCTTCCACTCTTGTTTACATCAGAATTTAGTTGGAAAAGTTCCCCAAAAGACAGCCTAAAAGTAGCTAAATTTGTCACCGGAGGGGCCTGAAAACTCACTAAATATAATCATGATAATGACAATGCAAATTATAGTTATAAATGATTCAATCTGTAATCTCAATCAGTTTGACCTCAGGATTTATCAATTTAGAAAATAATAATTACATTTCATACTTCCAGGTTTGTCTTCATATCTACATGTAATTTTGTTACATTTTAACCATATTTCAGTGGCATAATTGTCCCGTGATGATCTGTAGGGCCTTGATCATTGTCCATTGATATAACACAATAGGTTTGAAGCATGCGCTCCAAGCTGCGCTCCGTGGTAATAACTATAAACGATAACTGATGTCCCGCTCTCCCGAGAGTAACAGATAGTTCAGATGAAAGATAACAGATTCTGTGGATTTATGTTGATTTGTGGATGCACACAATGTCTGGATTAGATGGAGTTGGGGGAGAGAAAGCAGCGAGGTCAGGCAGTGGAGATTTCCTCCTTTTAATGAGTTGAGATCTGTCAGACATTTCAACCTGACCTAATTAAAGCGCTCTGGTCAAGCTGGGCAAGTGGCTATGAATTAAAGGGAGATTTCACCAACTCCATGAGCCTTTTCCACAGCCACCCCAGAATTCTGTTAAATTCCACACTCCTCAAAAGGCTCATCCCTCCACGTCCTCTGTCATCTCAGGGAGAGGAATTATTTGGACAACAGGCTGGATATATGTCTGGTTCTTTACCTGGATCTCCACTGATCTAACACGACCGTTTGTAGTTCAGTATTCCTTCAACCTCTATCAGGACGGTCCGCAAGACGGTTTCAGTGACAGTTTGGTCACCCAGAACGGCTTGTAAGGCCGTCTTAACCAATTTGATCTCTTGCTCCCGTGTTCCTCAAAAATGAGCTTCTCGGGGGTTGAATTTGAAGGAGATTTGTTGGCTCCATCAGTTGATCCTGGAGGGTTGGTTACATTGCTTGGAAGGTTTCCTCCAACTTGGCCTCTCCTGCCTTGAAGTTTGTGCCTCTGTCAGCCAGGATCTTGTAGCGTTTCCCCCGTCGGGAGCTAAACCGCCTTAGGGCCATGAGGAAGACTTCAGCATCCAAACTCTCCAGTAGTTTCAGGTGGATACATCTAGTTTTCAAGCACTTAAACAGAATGCCCCAGTGCTTCTCCACTCGACGATCTAGCTTGATTGTAATGGGCCCAAAACAATCTACTCCTGTTGAACAGAAGGTGGATTTGAGGAGGCGCAAGCGAGCAGTGGCAAATCTGCCATGCAGGCGTATTGGTGCTTGTGAATTGCTCCTCGTCCTCCATGGATCCAGTACTTCTGCCACATCGCCCCATAGACTCTTACTGGCCCTGGGTGGAGAAGCTTCTTATCATAACTCTTGATGAGGAGGTTGTTGAGAGGGTGTCTGGAGTCAAGGATAATTGTATGGATAGCATCGGGATCCAAGACTTCTGCTTGGTGCAGCCTCCCTCTGACTCTGATCATTCCGAATATTTGGTCATTCTCTGGGGCAGAAGAGAGAAGACAGCTGTCCTTAGCCACTTCCTTACCTGCTTTCAGAGATTTGAGCTCCTCAGGGAAGCTGACTGCTTGTGCATGCTGTAGGAGGAGTGTCTCTGCAGTGAGGGAGGTGGGTATGAAAGCCACCACATATGAGGTGTTTGGGATTGTGCTGGGTCAGGGAGAGCTGTTGTTGGCTCCCTGGAGATGTTGTAGCATGTGCTTCAGTTGGTTGTGTAGGGGCACCGGGGCTGTCGGCCAATCGTTCTCACTCGAAAATCATAGTTCACTACTATTTGACCTGGCTTGTGGCAGGAGGTGCAGGATACCTTTACTGTGTTGCTAGCCCACTGTCAGACCTCAAAAGCCCTTTGGATAGGAGATTCTGGACTTTGTCGAGGAGTGCTTTCGTTTCAGCAGTGGATGGGAGGCTCTGTAAGCAGTTATCCACATAGAAGGCATTCTCCACTGAATCCCAGACTTCTGGGTCACTGTCTGGGTGCTCCCAGGCGTGTCTCTGCAGAGCATATATGGCCCAGCAAGGACTGCATGTGGTGCCAAATGGGAGTACTTGATGGCTGAGGAGTGCATGGACACCTTGTACGGAAGGACCTAAGGTTGATCATTTGACCAGCGCCTTGGAAAGAACAGTTGAAGACAAGTCAATACTTCCCACTGTGTTACTGGATAACATGGTGAGGGAGATACCAGGATTTGCTGAGTGGGTTTCCCTCTTCATGAGCTGTCACTTTTGTGACATATCCTGCCTTCACAAGGTCATGAATTTCCCAGTTATAAACTTCTGCAAGCTCAGGGTTCCTCACCAGTCACTGCTCTGTCCCACGGAGTAGTGGGAGTACAGCCTGTGTTGTGTTTAACAGAGGACGATGGTATGGTTGGGCACCCGTAGTAGTGGGGTTGCGTACCTCTGAACACCATCCATTTCAGTGGTGGTGTGCTTCTGCAGGAGGTCTAATATATAGGAGGAGTCATATTTTGAGCGGGTGACCTCCTTTAGCTTCCGGTTGGGGAAGGTGTCTATATCTTTCAGAGCATCTACACATTCCGAAGGAGGTCAGTAGCTGCACAAGGAGATGGAGCTAGACTGCTTCTGGTTAATATGACTTGCTGTGACTCTACAGCTTGGGTGGAGAGAAGTAGATGGACAATTGTGGGTAGTCTGACCCGATCAGGATGAGTGGCACAACCCTGGCCATGTTGCGAAGAGGCAGTCCTCTGAGATGAGGATATTGCTTCTGTAGAACACTCATCTGGCAGGAAGGCCATATGCCGTGAAGGCATTTGGATATTGTAGGCCACGTCCCTATGTCCTGAAGGTGAAATGCAAAATGTCATAGCAGAGCCCTTCACTTGGATAATATTATGTCGCACCGTTCTGAGGTTAAGGGTCTCGGGGGTCCCCTTCAGGTTCAGCTGCCATGCAGCAGCTAGGAGAATGATTGTTCGTTCAGACCCATCATCTAGAACATTGATTGTGTCCATGGTCCCCCCTTCGCTTTGCAGAGTGACCTTTACTACCTTCAACATGACCCTTGGCTGGTCGAGGTACAGTAGAGCTCCTTTGTGGCTCCTACCATGAGCATACTCTGCTCCTTCGGTGTTTGGGGAATTACTTCATGCAATACTGTGAGATGGATTTTCTTACAGCTGTTGCAGGGTTTCAGCAATGTGCAGCTCTCCGATTTATGGCTACGGGCACACTTGTAGCATCGCTCACCTGAAGTTATCCAGGCCTTCAATTGGGGTCGAGTGAGATTTTGTACCTTGGGTCATGAGCCCAGGAAGTTCCCCTTACTATTGCAATAGGGCAATTGTGCTGGAATTTGAGAGCGATCTTCTTCCCGGGTTCCTCCCTTCCGGGTTCCTCCCCGGCTTCACTATTTAAGTACATGGTAGTGGAATTCAGCCTTTCATGACCCTCCTTGCGTTCAAACTCCTTCCTTAACCAGAGGCTGTGGCTGAGATTGAGGCCTGGTGAGCAATGCTCTTCGCCCTCATCTTCACCTGCAATCATGCTGCCATGGAGGCACGTTCAGGATGTTGTCAATTACACTCTGGACTAACTGGCGTGGCTCACCATATCTCGCTTTCGGAGCCTGGAGAGCAGCCGTGTATGATTTTGCGGAGTGCATTTTGGATTTGGTCAGCTTGTATTCACTGGGGAACCTCAAGTGATCCATCAGTACTTGTTATTTGTAACTTTCTGACAGATGACTGTGAATACCCAGTAGGCTCTCCAATGCCATTTCCAAGAAGATGAAATAACTTTCCTTTCCACTCTCAAAGTATGGCAGTTTGGGTCTTGGAATTCCATAGGCTGAGGCTATTAGCAGTTCCATGATGTTGGCTCCCTAATCTGGTTGCGTGAAGGATACAACCATGACTGCTGATGAGCTAACTGTGGCCTCGTTGGGCTTGTCCCCTACTGTCCCAGACCCTAAATTGGTGGCAGCCTGAAATGAGTGAGAGCTGATGGTTGATGACTGGCCTGGTCCAAGCCCTGGATGAGAGGAACGATTTTACGTTGTTGTTAATTGGCAGAAAGGCGAAGGAGAGGTGCTTTGGCTAGATGGCGGGGGAATGCTAACTTGTGTCGCTGGCATAGAGGGCGTTCGCGGAGCGGCCTGTCCCCCCGTGGTCCATGCTGGCTATTGACCTCAGAGCCTCCCGGGACTATGTGCCATGCTGTACCAGAGGAGCAGATTGGCAAAGAGAGGCAGACAGGTCAGGTCCATGTGGAGTGGTGGTCAGGTCAATCCCCTGTTTGTTCCTCTCCAGGAAGGATGATTATGTATCCCACTTCCTCAAATGTATCCATCTGAAAAGTATGATTGTATAGGCTTGGATTGTCTAGGAATGGTTCCATGAACATGACAGTGAATTCACCTTACTGGTGACTGGCCTGCCCAAGACACTTTCAAAGTTCTTGAAATGTTTCAAATTCACTGACCTTCATGTCTTAAAGTAATGATGGACTGCCATGTCTCTTTGCTTATTTGATCTATTCTTGCCATAATATGGACTTGTTATTTTACCAAATAAGGCTATCTTCTGTATACCACCACTACCTTTTCACAACACAACTGATTGGCTCAAACACATAAAGAAGGAAAAAGAATTCCACAAATGAACTTTTAAGAGGGCACACCTGTTAACTGAAATGCATTCCAGGTGAGTGTGTGACTACTTGTCTCCAACAGATGCTGTTTGATTGGTTACTTCGAGCTTGTGGCCACGCCCAAGCATATCCCATAGTGAGACATCGAAACAAGTATTTGAAATAGAACCCTCATCCATCCAACACTTTTGACAGATGCAAAATATGACCTACTTCACATCAATAGGCTACCCATAAAAACAAATCCTCTGGATTCAAACATACTGAGGAAGCAATGACTCAATATGTCTTGGATGGAAAAAGTAGTGGGGGCACGCAATCATTTCTGCCTGCGGTCTTCTCGGAAATGTTCTGAGGTGCATTGAAGGGTCCCATCCCAACCATACTTAATGGCATTTACCTAAACCAAAACCAATGTGGTGGCAAAATTGTTCACTGTCAAAAGAGAGAAACATTGTATTACTGCCTGACGTCAAGCAGAGGGCAACATCAGATGTTCTTTATTTATGTCTGTACTATTGATTAAGTGTTATTTATCATTACCAGTCCAGCACTGGAAATCCATGAATTTCCTTTGTGTCGGGCTTTCAGGCAAATCAAATCGAAAGCACCCCAAAACATACTTACAGATGGAGAATAGGTTTGAGGAAAATTGGAGGAGGAGAGATTAAGAAAGGGATATATTAGAACTTTAAAGCCATAATAAGTCAGAGACTTGGGACGTCTCTTTTTCTCTTTTATCAAAACCCTTTTTCATCATCACTATCAATAATTAGGCTTCAGCGATTAACCCTTCTTAAAAGTTAGTCCCAAACCCCAATTTAGATAAGTGACAGTGTTTACAGAAAAGGATCCATATGGCAGGATTATTCATCTAATAGTGTGTTATTACTGCTGTATAGTATGTCTCTGTTGCTAACACCCTAGGCCTGCTACTCTTCATCAAGTCAGCCACATTCAGAGCATTACATTTTTCATTGACTTATAAAAAGAAAAAAAAAGTTTCCAAAGTACATTTTCCCCCTCAGGTAGAGCCAGACCGATAGCTCATTTATATTGATGGGGCGGTTTGCATCCAGGCAGGTCAAACTTGCGGTGACTGTCCTACAGTAGGCTGGCAGAGGACAGTCTTTGGGGTGACTGTCCTACAGTGCCAGTGGGTCACTGGATGTTCTGCTGTGACTGAAGTGTGTCTGTTCAGTCACAGGCAGACCCAGGGGGGATGTTTACTCAGTCTTTTCTCCTCACCCAAAGTTTGTCTAATAATGGCTCACATGTGTAAGTTAATAAACCATTGATAACAGTTAATAAACCTTTAACAACAGCGAATAAAGCGTTAATAAACAGCGGGAGTGTATTAAAATAGATGAACAACTAATTGTGGTTAATGGTTTAAGTTCTGGGAGGCTTCCATTAAAATACAAGCCCTTTGTAATGAAATTTCTTCGAAATAAATGAGTTGCATAATGGTAATAGAACCCATTTTCAGAACTATGATACTCTTGAGGATGACAGATACGATCTACAAACGTGTTGTTATCTCTCATCTAAACAATACCGTGACTGGAATTTGCTGTTTAACGTAGTTGAAGAAAAGACAAACAGCTACAGGAAAGAGGAGTGTGTACACACCTGCAGCTGTGTGAAGACAGTCTATGCGTCCCAACGTCGTTTGTTTCTCCTGCTGGTCTTTGTTACAGGCTTGTCGGAGCCGATGTCTCAGTCTCCGTTGTGGCTCCTGTATAACTGCATGCTCTTGACTCTCATGCCTTATGCCTAGTACTGGTCTCTCTGTCTCGCTCTCTCTCTCTGGCATTCAAACACACACGCATGCATACACACTCGCAGTAGGATGGAGGCTGGTCCAAAAAGATTGAGCTAGCCTGGGGTGATGGTAATTTTTCACTGTGGAGTGGGAGGTTGTCCTGCCAACTACCTTTGATGTCATAGTGCTTCTAAAGAATAACAAAACTCCTCCTAATATAAGGTTTCAACTGCTAATGGAAGGAAGGTATTTTTGGTATTTTGTTAGGATCTCCATTAGGTGTTGCGAAAGCACCAGCTACGCTTCCTGGGGTCAACACAAAACCTGAAACATGACCTAATACAGAATGTCAATAGACATGAACAGCTCAAGGACAGAACTACATCAATTTAAAAATGGAACACGTAGCCTACATATCAATATATACGCACAAACTAAAAAAGGGGAGAGGTGTTGTGCCGTGAGGTGTGAAGGAAGGAGGGAGGGAAGGAAGGAAGGAAGGAAAGGAGGAAGGAGAGAAGGAAGTAAAGAAGGCAGGAAAGAAAAAAGAAAAGATCGAAACCCACTATGCCTGGTTGCCTGGAATTGGTGTGTGTGGTGATGACACTTGGATCACACGTACATACTCACACTTGCTGTTGTTGCAGCTTAGTGCTGGTGTTTGTTTCACTCACGCTCTCTCAATCAATCTTAAACTTTCAATCTCGTGGTTAAGCTTTGAAACTTTCCCATATAACCCACTTATCAACAACTCACTCTCAATCACTTTCAACATTTCTCTCATACATACCTCTGTTTCTATTTCTAGAAGTCCTCTTAGAAGAACTTATGATCTTGATTATCCAGTGTTTTGGCTCTTATAAAAGAGGTTTCTGTGAGGGATGGTTGTGAGTTTATGTGTGTTTGTCCCACAAGGCAGGGTGTGTATATTGTGGCCATCTCAGAGCTATTGGCAGCTGTGTTTATTTGATTATGGACACAATATGTGGTCTCAGCAAACAAAGAGGGCTTTAGGCAAAATGTTTTGGACATAAAACCCAAATGAGGAAATACTTGTGAGTGTGGGAGAAGGGTACTACTTGGAAAATACTGGGATAGGGGACTTTCTTAAACTTTCTTGACGTGTGTGTGTGTGTGTGTGTGTGTGTGTGTGTGTGTGTGTGTGTGTGTGTGTGTGTGTGCTTGGGTGTTTCATTGTCTCTCAAAGGTGGTTGTATGTATATAAAAATAGGTAACTCTTAACTTTGGAGAAAAAGTTCTTATGAGAGTGAAGAAAACACAAAGCATGTAGCATTCCTTGTCTGGAATTGATTTACATTTAAATTAATACGTTCTCTACCCCTCAACACTCTTTAAGTAACCTGTTGCACATCACACACACACATTTATTTTATCATTAAGAGTCATAGCCTTCAATAAAGACAAAGGTATTATAGCCAATAATTGTTATTCTTGCCCTATTAATAATTCTGTTGCTTTGTTGAATTTGGACACTGTAGGCCAGTGCTCCTAATGTACATTTTAATTTAATTTAGCTTTTTTATAGATTATTTTCCTCCAGTCTATACTAGTATGGATCAGCCACAATAAAATGATTGATTACCAAAGTTGTACATCATTAGAAGTGATTTTAATTTCCATGAAACATCAAACAAGAGCCTTAGTGATCTTCGATGAGTGCAAGAATGGGTATTATCATGTCTTGTTGTCTCGAGATTTTCTTAATGTTTGTGGTGAAAAGATGGTCTCTCCCCAAGGCAACTTGTACATCTATACACTGGATTGAAAAACTGTATATTTGATAGGCATACTGTCTGTTGAATCACAAAGTGTCATATTTAAACCAATAACAACCAATCAATAGAGAGAGGAAATTGCCCCAGACACTGGGAGAGTATGCGCTGCAAGACGACAACACAACAATAGTGATGGGAGAAAAAAAATCAAATATTCTTTTTGACAATATATCGTATCGTATTGCATATATTCAATCACAAAATGTAATATTTAACCCAATAACAACCAATCAATAGAGAATGAGGAAATTGTCCCACACTAAAATAAAGTCAGATTTACTGATCCTAGATCTGTGACTAATGACAACTTGTACCTGGGCCCAGACATTTTGCACATCACCGGAGCCAAGCTTCCTGCCATCCAGGACCTATACACTAGGCGGTGTCAGAGGAAGGCCCAAGTCACCCAAGTCATAGACTGTTCTCTCTGCTAACGCACTGCAAGCAGTACCGGAGTGCCAAGTCTAGGTCCAAAATAGGATCCTTAACAGCTTCTACCCCCATGCCATAAGACTGCTGGACAATTAACAATTAATCAAATGGCCACCCGGACTACTTACATTGACCCTCCCCCCTTTGTTTTTACACTGCTGCTACTCGCTTTTTATTATCTATGCATAGTCACTTTACCCCTACCTACATGTCCAAATTACCTCAACTAACCTGTACCCCGCACATCCACTCGGTACTTGTTCCCCCTGTATATAGCCTCGTTATTATCATTTTATTGTGTTATTATTTTTCTATTTATTTTTTTACTTGAGATTATTTGGTAAATATTTTCTTAACTCTATTTCTTGAACTGCATTGTTGGTTAAGGGCTTGTAAGTAAGCATTTCACGGTAAGATCTTCAGCTGTTGTATTCGGAGCATGTGACAAATAACATTTAATTTGATTTGATTTGACCAACATCAAAGATTTCTATAACCCAGGATAGACCAGTCTGTCGTTTCCAAAGGGAGCTAATTAATCATAGTGGGCAGAACAAGCAAGGAGGTGGGCAGAGCCAAGCACGAGCTAGCGAGGTCAATAACTCAATTCACCCTTGCACTCCTCCTAAACAAAGCCATTTTTTTTTCTTTGGCAAAGGGTTGAGTCTACCAAACTTAGTCCACTCTGTTTGTAACAAATTATAGTTTTGGGAACAGAAAACTGAGATCAAATGTTTGATGAGAAAATGTGTAGAATGTCTGGCAAAATCCATGTCACTCCATCTTCTCCCACTGCCGGCCACTGGGCTTCCTCTCATCACCATAGTTGGTGGTGAGTGGAAATGCCAACCGGATGCTTTAGATTAATAGATCCGGTGAAACATCTGGCTCATTGTTTTATTTGTGCCTATATGCTATGTTTATTGGGAGTCGTGTAAAGCTAAATCAGGAATGGGCAACTTTGATGGGGATGGGGGCCCACAAAAAAACAGAACTCATCATGTGGCTTGCAAGCAAAACATTTTAGCAGCCCCCCTTGTATAGAGAAAATTTTGCCATTTTAAATTAAGTTTGCTGCAATTCTACACGGTTTGCCACAGGGTAGAGAGAAGATTTAGCAATTTTATAACACATTTCATGCAATTCTGCAAATGTTGCCATGGGTGGAGAGAGAAATTTGCAGTTTTACAGTTATTTTCCTGCAGTACAACACATTTTGCCATAGAGTGGAGGCAAACGTTTATAGTTTTTTATATGATAACTGATGATCAATGGGCCCCAGCCCATTCAGTAATTCGACCATGCTTACTACAAGATTAGATAGCTGACTAAATCAAATCAAATTGTATTGTTCGCATACACATATTTAGCAGATGTTATTGCGGATGTAGCGAAATGCTTGAGTTCCTAGCTCCAACAGTGCAGTAATATCTTACAATACACAACAATACACATGAATCTGAAAGTAAAAGAATGGAATTAAGAAATATAGAAATATTAGGACTAGCATTGTCGGAGTCCACAGTATAAATATTTATACGGAACAAAAATATAAACACAACATGTAAAGTGTTGGTTCCATGTTTCATTAGCTGAAATAAAAGATCCCAGAAATGTTCCATACACACAAAAAGCTTATTCCTCTCAAATGTTGTGCACACATTTGTTTACGTCTCTGTTAGTGAGCATTTCTCAGTTTCCAAAATAATGCATCCACAGACAGGTGTGGAATATCAAGAAGCTAATTAAACAGCATTGTCATTACACAGGTGCACCTTGTGCTGGGGGCAATAAAAGGCCACTCTCAAATATGCAGTTGTCACATAACACAATGCCACAGATGTCTCAAGTTTTGAAGGAGCATGCAATTGGCATGCTGACTGCCGGAATGTCTACCAAAGCTGCTGCCAGAGAATTTAATGTTCATTTCTCTACCATAAGCTGCCTCCAACATCGTTTTAGAGAATTTGGCAATATGTTGTCGTGGAAATTTCCTCTATTTACCAAATCATGGGAGCAAACCACACACACAAGTCAGAGTTAGTTATAAAAGTCCATCTTTAATTATATCAGCTCTATAGCATTTTGACTTTCAACAGTTCAGTATCTCTAATGAAAAGTTGAGAGTCCCCATACAATGGCAAAATGGGATCCTTTATAGCAAAGATCACACATAGTCAGACAGCATAGACATAATTCATCGTTCAGCTTTGTCTCCTTTCCCAAACCCCAGAACCATAAACCAATCCTCCAAATCAACAGGCATATATCAAATTGTCATTTAGATACAACCCACTCTAAATACAAACTCACGGAGAGGAGAGTGAGGCTATAGGTTAAGATAAAACAGAATGTGGAAAAGGTCAAGGGGTCTGAATACTTTCCGAATGCACTGTTAATAATACACAGCACTGTCTCTTGAGGCATGTGTGCTCTCTGCTGGCAGGAAATGGTAATTGCAGAAGTGTGTGTGTGTGTGTGTGTGTGTGTGTGTGTGTGTGTTTTCCTATATTCCAAGTTCATAGGTGGCGCTATTACACCTTTTGCTGATGCACACACTTCCGATAACAGAAAAAAGAAGATGCAGCCCAGGCGCGGGATGATTACGTCCAACACTTGTATAGACGTCGTTATGGCAGCCCATGCTACTGAGCTTGAAATAGCCAAGAAACATTTAACTGAAGCAATTGGTGATAATGTTAAACAGTAAGTAAGCAACCATTGGTTGATTTGATGTTGTCATTGCACTTTTCTTTTTAACTTTCCTATTTCGAAAGTTGTTTTAATCGGCCACAAATGGATAGCTTAGTTCGTAAATTCGCTCTGGCTATCTGCTCGATTTTTGAGCTTCTTGCTGAGTGTGCTAGAGTGAAGTGTAACTGATGCATTTCCGAACGCGCAACACCCGTTTAATATGACCCGTGTCTGTACATTTCGGCAAAAAAAGTTATTAAAATTGTTGCCATGAAAAGCAGCTTAACCAGCTCCGTTAGGTTGAGTGAAATGGTCAGAGTGAGGTGTTCTCTTATTTGTGTCTGGAAGTAACTAGCAAACTAGCTAACTTTATTTAGCCATTTAGCTTGGGTGCTTTTAAATTATTATTTTGTACATTTAACCTTTTTAACTAGGCAAGTCATTTAAGAACAAATTCTTATTTACAATGAATGACGCTGGGCTAATTGTGCGCTGCCCTATGGGACTCCCAATCACTGCCGGATGTGATACAGCCTGGATTCGAACCAGGGACTGTAGTGACGCCTCTTGCACTGAGATGCAGTGCCTCAGACTACTGTGCCATTCGGGAGCTCAAAACGGCTTGACTGCTCGGATCAACTCTACTCCTCGGCCAGAGCGTCCAGTGGACCTCTGAATTTACTAACGGGCAATCTGACAATGCTCTCAATTTACGAACGCCCAGAACGCAGTTTGGCACTCCAGAGTGAATTTACCAACACACCCATAGGTATAACATCGCGAGCTCGCCCGCCTGTGGGTAAAACAACCGGTGGTTACCTAGGTTACCCCATTGGCTCTTTTTACAAATGCAATTTTCTTGTCTGCTTGTTTTAGCCAATTTACTGTTCAAAACTACTTTTAAAAAGTATATGTGTAATGACTTTGTTATTCTCATTGAAAGCAAGTCTAAAGTCTGGTTATCGACATGTCTGTAGACAATTGTCATAGGTACATTATGAACATTATTTTTTTCGCCCAACGTCAAACTTGTATTGTCGTTATGGAAAAAGTAGTAATATCAAACGACGGCCCGGTGCGCCAAACAGCAATTTGCGGTCGATGGGAATTCCCTTTTATTACGTGAATATCGATTCGGGAGTACACGATTCGCGCATATAAACAAACAAACAAACACAACCGTTGGGCGTTCGGCAGGGTTTTTTAGGCTGTTCCGAGCACACACTTTTTCTTGAGGCAAGTCGAAGTTCGGTATTCAAAGTCTACGCCCCTTCGTCAGTGATTGGTCATCAGTAGGGATTTTTCAATTAGGTGTTTGTCATTCGACGACAGATGACTAGTTTTCATGTACATTTTTCCACTTGAGAAATACTGCACCAAACATCTTAGGTAGATGTAAAATTGTGCGACTAAAGGCGTCCGCATCCATCCGGAACAGTTCGTTTTGTGGCGTTTTTGTTCTACTGTTTACGCAATCCATTATATATCGCAATCTGGGTCAGGTATAATTTGCAACATGACTAGCTAAATTATAAAATACGATTTTACCGTGTTAATCTTTCACAAGGCAATTCAGAGAAGCAGATCGTACTTTTGGTGCGCATGGAATGGAGTCATGAGTGCATTCTGATGCGTGGTCCAGAGCAAATGCTCTTTACAATACAACAAACAGGCTCATTCTGTTCAGGACAACCTAGTGTATAATGCCATGTCATCTTTTAATTACATAAAACATAGTGATCATAAACGTTGACACAGTATATTACATGAGTTTTGTGATATGGAGATGTTCAGTGCACATTTGGCCTCACGGGTGTCCTCGTTATTTACAGCATTTCCCTCACTCAGAAAACAAAACATTTGCAAAAGTCCCAATTAGCAGGACGTATAAAGGTACAAGTGTAAAAGGTAGAAAAAAGAAAAATGAATCAGATTAAAATGGAATAATTCTGAACAGTCCCAAGACCAACCAGCAGATAAGTTTCTAGCCACAAGCATAAACTAGCTAGCTGGGAACGACACATCAGGACGACTGACAAAACTGAACTGAGTCCGTTCATCTCCACTCCAACTCTTGTTCCGCAACGAACGTAATCAATTTGAACACCAGGCGTGTTCGAATACTCTCCTAAGTCGAAGTTCGGTATACTCCCCCTTGTAGGAGTGGGAACTAAGTGCTGTTATTCAACGAGAGATGACTAGTTTATTACTTCAGAAATGCTGCAACGAACATCTGTTGCTGATATAATATGGCTCGACTAAGGCCTCTCCTGCAAAAACGTCAAAATGAATGACAATTTATGAATTAATCTTATATTCATTCTGACTATTTTGAGGAAGTGTATACTGGCTATGTTGCTACGTTGTCTTGAGGGACAAACCGTAATATTGCAATTTCTCAAGTGAAGGTCTTTTTAAGAGGGTATGCGAGGCACAGACGATCACTTCGCCAAGCCAAGTTCTGCCAGGAGCAAATCGAACCTAGTATGCGCACGCTTTTACGTTAACTTTACTGAATGTTTAGCTAACGTTGTCATGAATGTTAATTTCCTCAATTGCATCTCTTATAGTTACTGGGCGAACTTGAAACTGTGGTTCAAACACAAGATAAGCAAGGAAGAGTTTGACATCGAGGCTCGTCGCCTTTTGGCACAAGACAACGGTTAGTGGAGAAATTATTCAACATTCTCTGACTGTTTCTGTGGGTTGGACTAGAGGTCTTCATACAGAAATGTATGCACTGAGAAAATTTCAGATCTGCTTAAACTTGAACATTTAGAAAATGCTGTGTGACTTCCAGCGAGTGTTTACTGTGAACGATGAGGCTGTAACCGCTTTAAGTTAGTTTTAAGTGGTCAAGTAGGCTACTGTGGCTATTTGATCATAATGTAGGCCTAACATTTTAACATGGAAATAGTTGTTCTTTCATTCAGCCTACGGTATCAGCCGATGGGTGGTGTTCAATGTAGGCATACATTCCATGAGACTTTAGAAAAAACATGCAGGGCTTGACATTAACTTGTGTATCCACTTGTTCTTCAGATAAGGATGAAAATGTTATTGTGTCTGTTGCAACAAACCACTTTAAAATAAAATGCATCATTATTCCCATACCATTATTACAGGAAAGAAAAATTATGCTACCCTCTGCCTGTTGGCTACTTGGCTTATTCAAGCCTGTTGCAAAATACAACACTTCGCTTTCAAAAAAAGTCTACAAATGCACATGTTTTGTGCTTTTGTAGGAATCAATCACTCCCCCATTGCTGACTACAAATGATCTATAACTGGGCTAATAAGGCAAAGGATATGAACAAATGTGCGCATGTGGCTACATGCAGCTCTTGCTTTGGTCTCATGCTGTAATAGTTTAATTGTATATTAGTTTAATAGTTAGTTTAATATAGTTTAATTGCATATAAGCCTACTGCAGCTCTGATTGGTTATGCCTAACTCGGGTCTCAGGCCTGTCAATGCAATATAACCCTACTCTGATGCGTTCTGCCTAAAACAAAATCTCTTGCATACTTTGTTTTGTTTCGGTATGTTGCATTGAAAGTGGCTAACATTGCATTGATTCGATCGCAATTCCCATAGTAAAGGGAAATGTTCATAGTGTTAGTGAAAATTTGAGTGAAGTTCAATGTCGTGCTTCTCTATGCGGGCTGATATTTCTTCTGGGCGGCATTCCCGGGGAGCTGCGAGCCTGCAGGTTAGAGGTAACATTGCCTGAGACCCGAATTGGGACCTGAGCGGGTCTGGATCCAGAATTATAAATAGTGTCTCGGGTCTGGGTCAGATTTGATATGATTGTCTCGGGTATGTGTAATTAAGACTTTTCCGGAAGGGGCTACACACACACACACACACAGAGAGATGCTTTTCTGGAGTGTGTAGCTTGTTGGTTCCCTCCTCCCTGTGTTACTCACAGTACTGCCCTGCCCCTCCTGCTAGACTGTCTCTTCTCGCACTTTATCACCTCCGGTTAATAAAGTAACTCAGCTCCCTCACTCGGATAGGACCAAGTCTGGATCTGACTAGGTCTATACAGGTTGTCCTCGGGTCTGTTTGAAATGGGTCTATATATACAGTTGGAAGTCAGAAGTTTACATACACTTAGGTTGGAGTCATTAAAACTTGTTTTTCAAACACTCCATAAATTTGCCTTTAAAAAATTATTTAACTTCTGTAGGGTAGGGGGCAGCATTGGGAATTTTGGATGAAAAGCGTGCCCAAATTAAACTGCCTGCTACTCAGCCATAAAAGCTAGAATCTGCATATAATTAGTAGATGTGGATAAAAAAACGGTATGAAGTTTCTAAAACTGTTTGAATGATGTCTGAGTATAACAGAACTCATATGGCAGGCAAAAACCTGAGAAAAAATCCAGCCAGGAAGTGGGAAATCTGAGGTTTGTAGTTTTTCAACTCTTGCTCTATCGAATACAGTGTCTATGGGTTCATATTGCACTTTCTAAGGCTTCCACTAGATGTCAACAGTCTTTAGAACCTTGTTTGATGCATCTACTGTGATGTGGGGGGCAAATGACGCGTTCACGTGAGAGCGAGCTCTGTTCCATTGCTTTTCTACAGACAAAGGAATTCTCCGGTTGGAATATTATTGAAGATTTATGTTAAAAACATCCCAAAGATTTATTTCATACATCGTTTGGCATGTTTCTATGGACTGTAACGGAACTTTTTGACTTTTTGTCTGCTGCTAGTGACCGCGCGTCGTGAGTTTGGATTGTGTACTGAACACGCTAACAAAAGAGGCATTTGGACATAAATGATGGAACAAAACAAACATTTATTGTGGAACTGGGATTCCTGGGAGTGCATTCTGATGAAGATCATCAAAGGTAAGTGAATATTTATAATGTAATTTCTGACTTCTGTTGACTCCAACATGGTGGATATCTGTTTGGCTTGATTTGTCGTCTGAGCGCCGTATTCAGATTATTGCATGGTGTGCTTTTTCCGTAAAGTTTTTTTAAATCTGACACAGCGGTTAAGGAGAAGTGGATCTAAAATTCCATGTATAACACTTGTATCTTTTATCAATGTTTATTATGAGAATTTCTGTTAATTGATGTGGCTGTCTGCAAAATCACCGGATGTTTTGGAACTACTGAACATAACGTGCCAATGTAAACTCAGATTTTTGGATATAAATAGGAACTTTACCGAACAAAACATACATGTATTGTGTAACATGAAGTCCTATGAGTGTCATCTGATGAAGATCATCAAATGTTAGTGATTCATTTTATCGATATTTCTGCTTTTTGTGACTCCTCTCTTTGGCTGGAAAAATGGCTGTTTTTCTGTGACTTGGTGGTGACCTAACATAATCGTTTGTGGTGCTTTCGCTGTAAAGCCTTTTTGAAATCAGGCACTGTGGCTGGATTAATGAGAATTGTATCTTTAAAATGGTGTAAAATACTTGTATGCTTGAGGAATTTTAATTATGAGATTGTTGTTTTGAATTTGGCGCCCTGCACTTTCACTGGCTGTTGGCGGGTGGGACGCTACTGTCCCTCTCCTTAATGTAACCGCTGCGACAGATTTAAGAAAAAAACACGGAAAAAGCATACATTGCAATAATCTGAGGACAGCTCTCAGAGCCCAAACAAGCCATAAAGATATCCGCCATGTTGTGGAGTCAACATTAGTCAGAAATAGCATTAGAAATATTCACTTACCTTTGATCTTCATCAGAATGCACTCCCAGGAATCCCAGTTACACAATAAATGTTTGATTTGTTCGATAAAGTATATAATTTATGTCCAAACACCTCCTTTTAGCGTGCTTGGTAAACAAATTCAAACTCACAACGCGCGTGCAAGTCCAGCGGAAAGGTCGGACGAAAAGTCCAAAAAGTTCCGTTATAGTCCGTAGAAACATGTCAAACGAAGTATAGAATCAATCTTTAGGATGTTTTTATCATAAATCTTCAATGTTCCAACAGTACAATTCCTTTTGTCTGTAGAAAAGCAATGGAACGCGAGGTAACTCTCACATGAACTTGCGTCACGAGCCCATGGCACTCTGCCAGACACCTGGCTCAATCCCCTCTCATTCAGCCCCCCTTCACAGTAGAAGCCTGAAACGAGGTTCTAAAGAATGTTGACATCTTGTGGAAGCAAAAATGACCACACAGACACTGTATATTGGAATGGCAATGAGTTGAAAAACTACAAACCTCAGATTTCCCACGTCCTGGTTGGATTTTTTTCTCAGGTTTTCTCCTGCCATATGAGTTCTGTTATACTCACAGACATCATTCAAACAGTTTTAGAAACTTCAGAGTTTTTTAAATCCAAATATACAAATGTATGCATATTATAGCTTTTATGGCTGAGAAACAGGCAGTTTACTCTGGGCACCTTATTCATCCAAGCTACTCAATACTGCCCCCCCATTCACCAGGAAGTTAATGACTCCAACCTAAGTGTAAGTAAACTTCCATCTTAAACTGTATATATTGGGTCAGGGTTGGAAAGGCCAAGGTGCATTTTGGGAAAGGCCTGTTTTGAAGCTCCCCGCCTCCATCTAGGCACTCCCCCACTGTTGTAAAACATATTTTGGAAGCTTTAAAAATGCATTTATTAAGGTTATTATGCCCTTGAGTTGCGTTCCAGGATGGGAGCACAAATGTCTAAATGTATTTTTGCCTTATTTATTCTATTACAGATGCACCTTAATGCATACTTTTATATTATGTGAGCTAAAAAATAAAATTGGAAAAAAAAAAAAAAACTTAAGTATAATTTTTGGAAAGTTCTAATTACTGCCCCCAAAACCTATAATGACATGTAATTTTGTCCTTGGAACATTTTAATTGAAATACCTATGGAGGACTGCTTCTGGGGAGTGACAATATGGGTGACCTGGGGCTTCAAAGCCTCTCACTGACCAATACATAGCATCAGCAATCAAGGGCTTTTAAACCAAGCTCTGGTCCATGTCAGCGACTTGCATCTTTCCATTCATCCCCCATCAACAATTTTTTTTTTTTTGTGACTGGCTTCAATATACTTTCATTACTCACCAAAGTTAAGATGTTACTAGAGTTCTGATTTAACTTTTCACTGAGTTCTTCAGTGAGTAATGAGAGCACTTTGTTTACAGCCGCTAGCCATGCACATGCGTCCGATTTGCACTACGAGCTGACACAAGCGTATGGACCAGAGCTAGTCTGCTCAGTGCAACAACAAAAAAATGAATTTCAATCAAACTCTCTACTTATTTTTCTTTCTCTCTCTCAGTTCATGTCCACAATGACTTTCTCCTGGCCATTCTCACGCGTTGTCAGATAATCGTCTCCACACCAGGTAGGTTTTCCATCGACTATATCACTATCGATGGATACCACACATCTGTATGTTGACCACAAACCTGACTGCAACCCATTCCCTTTTCCAGAGGGTGCTGGATCTTTGCAGTGGGCAGGTAGCTCAGCCTCCAAGCCTGTGAAGCCTGCCAAAGGAAAAAAGAAGTTCTCCTTCAGACAGAAATTTGATGTGAGTTGTTGTCCTTCAATAATGCATAATGGGAGGTGGCAGTAATACATAGCTTATAAACTTCAGACCTCTCCTGTTGGTGAAGTATAATTCCGTGCGTGTGACCCGTTGTGTGTCCAGCATCGTTTCCAGCCCCAGAACCCTCTGAGTGCGGCCCAGGCCTTCAGCCCGCGGGAGGTTGGGAGTGAGGAAGAGGAGCTGAGACTTAGTGCCCACACCCTGTTGCTGCCCACCCGGGGCCAGCTGGTGGCCCGCATGATGGTCACCGCTTTTGAGCTGGGCCTGGACAACGTCACGGAGGACGCCGTCAGCACCATGGTCCACGCAGTGGAGGTATGTGTCGAGTGTGTTTTTATGGGATACTAGTACAAGACATGAGAAGGGTTGTAAGACTTCATGTTTCTCATGTAGCACAGGTTACTTTATGCTTTGATACAGGCTTTGTACCCCTTCCAGCAGCAAGTTGTATCAGTCCACTCAGGATCCCCCCCCCCCCCCCCCCCATGCACACACTTCACTCACCTGTCGTTCCCTCCACTACCACAGAACCACCTGAAGGACATGCTGACTGCTGTGGTGTCCAGGAGGAAGGCCTACCGACTGCGTGATGGACACTTCCCCTACGCCTTCAGCAGTGATGTCACCCCCCAGCCCTACTTGAAGAACAGCCTGGCAGCCTACCACATTGTCACAGATTGGTAGTGAGGTTAATTGTCTTTCTGCAGTGTTCAGCTGCCTTAAATCAACTAGAAAAATGTTCAACAAAGTATCAAATCAAGTGTTATTTATCACATGCGCCAAATACAAATGGTGTAGGTAGACCTTACAGTAAAATGCTTACTTACAAGCCCTTACATTTTTATTTCACCTTTATTTATCTAGGCAAGTCAGTTAAGAACAAATTCTTATTTACAATAATGGCCTACCGGGGAACAGTGGGTTAACTGCCTTTTCAGTTCGTGGATTTGATCCAGCAACCTTTTGGTTACTGGCCCAACGCTCTAACCACTAGGCTACCTGCCGCCCTGCTTAACCAACAATGCTTTAAGAAGTTTTTTTAGAAAAAGGTAAAACATTGAAAATAAAAAGTAACCAATAATTAAATAGCAGCAGTAAAATAATAATAGCGAGGCGATATACATGAGGTACCGTACAGTCAATGTGCAGGGCCACCGGTTAGTCGAGGTAATATTTACATGTAGGTAGAGTTAAAGAGACTATTCATAGATAATAAACAGAGCGTAGCAGCAGTGTAAAAGAAGGGCTCTTTTTCCAGCAGTCTTATGGCTTGGGGGTAGAAGCTTTTAAGAAGCCTTTTGGACCTAGACTTGGTGCTCCGGTACAGCTTGCCGTGCAGTAGCAGAGAGAACAGTCTATGACTAGGGTGGCTGGAGTCTTTGACCATTTTTAGGACCTTTCTCTGACACCGCCTGGTATAGAGGTACTGGATGGCAGGAACCTTGGCCACAGTGATGTACTGGGCCATACGCACTACCCTCTGTAGTGCCTTGCGGTCGAAGGCCGAGCAGTTGCCATACCAGGCAGTGATGCAACCAGTACCTCTATGGTGCAGCTGTGGGACCTTTTGAGGATCTGAGGACCCATGCCAAATCTTTTCAGTCTCCTGAGGGGGACTAGGCTTTGTCGTGCCCTCTTCACGACTGTCTTTAACCTCTTGAAACTAGGTGGCACTATTTTCATTTTTGGAAAAATAATGTTCCCAAAGTAAACAGGCTATTTTGTCAGGACAAGATGCTAGAATATGCATATAATTGACAGCTTAGGATAGAAAACACTCTAAAGTTTCCAAAACTGTAAAAATATTGTCTGTGAGTATAACAGAACTGATATTGCAGGTGAAAGCCTGAGAAAAATCCAATCAGGAAGGGACTCTTATTTAGAAAGCTCTGCGTTCCTATTGAGCAGTGAATGAGATATCAACCAGATTCCCTTTTCTATGGCTTCCCTAATGTGTCTAGTGTCACAATACATAGTTTCAGGCTTTTATTTTGAAAAATGAGCCTGAACGTCAACATTGCGTCAGTGGTCAGCTGGAGGCTCTCAGAGTGTTTTGTACGTAAAAGACAAATGCGGCCATTGTTTCTCTCTTTCCTACTAAGAAGCCACCTGTCCCGGTTGATATATTATCGAATAGATATTTGAAAAACACCTTGAGGATTGATTATAATGGATTATTATTATGGATCTAATTTGGAATATTTTTCGGCGTTGTCGTGACCGCAGTTTCTGGTGGATTTCTCAACCAAACGTGTACAAACGGAGGTGTTTCGGCTATAAAAATAATCTGTATGGGACAAAATGAACATTTGCTGTCTAACTGGGAGTCTCGTGAGTGAAAACATCCGAAGCTCATCAAAGGTAAATGATTTAATTTGATTGCTTTTCTGATTTTCGTGACCAAGCTGCCTGCTGCTAGCTAGGCATAATGCTATGCTAGGCTATCAATAAACTTACACAAATGCTTGTCTTGCTTTGGCTGTAAAGCATCATTTCAAAATCTGAGATGACAGGGTGATTAACAAAAGGCTAAGCTGTGTTTCAATATATTTCACTTGTGATTTCATGAATATTAATATTTTCTAGTAATATTTTTTGTCTGTTGCGTTATGCTAATTAGTGTCAATTGATGACAATTATCCAGGAGAGGGAGTTCCAAGAGGTTATTAATGTGTTTGGACCATGATAGTTTTTTGGTGATGTGGACACCAAGGAACTTGAAGCTCTCAACCTGCTCCACTGCAGCCCGGTCGATGAGAATGGGGGCGTGCTCGGACATCCTTTAACTATAGTCAACAATCATCTTCTTTGTCTTGATCATGTTCAGGGAGAGGTTGTTGTCCTGGCACCACACTGCCAGGTCTCTGACCTTCTCCCTATAGGCTGTCTCATAATTGTTTGTGATCAGGCCTACTGTTGTTGTCATCTGCAAACTTGCTGTTGAAGTCGTGCCTGGCCATGCAGTCATGAGTGAATGTGGAGTGCAGGAGGGGACTGAGCACGCACCCCTGAGGGGCCCCCGTGTTGAGGATCAGTGTGGCGGGTGTGTTGTTACCTACACTTACCACCTGGGGGTGGCCCGTCAGGAATTCCAAGATCCAGTTGCAGAGGGAGGTGTTTAGTCCCAGGGTCCTTAGCTTAGTGATGAGCTTTGAGGGCACTATGGTGTCGAACGCTGAGCTGTAGTCAATGAATAGCATTCTCACATAGGTGTTTTTGTCCAGGTGGGAAAGGGCAGTGTAGAGAGCAATAGAGGTTGCGTCATCTGTGGATCTGTTCGGGCGGTATGCAAATTGGAGTGGGTCTAGAGTTTCTGGGATGATGGTGTTGTGAGCCATGACCAGCCTTTCAAAGCACTGCATGGCTACAGATGTGAGTGCTACGGGTCAGTAGTCATTTAAGCAGGTTACCTTAGTGTTCTTGGGCACAGGGACTATGGTGGTCTGATTGAGACATGTTGGTATTACAGACTCAGTCAGGGACAGGTTGAAGATGTCAGTTAAGACACTTGCCAAGTTGTCAGTGCATGCTCGGATTACACGTCCTGGAAATCCGTCTGGCCTTGTGAATGTTGACATGTTTAAAGGTCTTACTCACATCGACTATGGAGAGCGTGATCAAACAGTTGTCCGGACCAGCTGATGTTCTCATGCATGCTTCAGTGTTACTTTCCTTGACACAAGCATAGAAGTAATTTAGCTCATCTGATTTGTCATAGACGCTTGCTAAAAAACTTTAATGAGCAAGCCTTCCTTCATGAACTGGCCACTGTAAAAATGGTATAGAATCAGCTTGATCCTCTCTAAGACGCTTGGACCGCTTGGATACTTTCAGTGGTATTGTTAACAAACACGCCCCCATAAAGAAAATGAGAATTTAAAACCGGTTCAGCCCCTGGTTCGACCGTGATCTTGCAGAGTTACTCCACCTCAAGAATTGCATTTGGTGACAGGCTCGGCACACGCATACTCAACTTGACTGGCTATCATTCAGGCAAATGACAATTAAGTGAACTTGTTGATGGTTGTTACTGACAAGAAGCACATGGCTGAGCTCTTTATTCACCACTTCATTAAGTCAGGATTCCTATTTGTCTCAGCCATGCCTCCTTGCCCGTCCAACATTTCCTCATCTCCCACCCCTTCTAATGCGGCTATCCCCGACGCTTCTCCCTCTTTTTTTCCCCTGTCCTGCTACAAAGTTTCACCCTGCAGGCAGTCACTGAGTCTGAGGTGCTAAAGGAGCTCCTTAAACTTGACCCCAAAAAAAACATCAGGGTCAGAAGGTTTATGTCCTTTCTTCTTTTAGGTTGCTGCCCCTATCATCGCCAAGCCTATCTCCAACCTTTTTAACCTGTCTCTCCTTTCTGGGGAGGTTCCCATTGCTTGGAAGGCAGCCACAGTTTGTCCTTTATTTAAAGGGGGAGATCAAGCTGATCATAACTGTTATAGGCCAATTTCTATTTTGCCCTGTTTATCAAAAGTGTTGAAAAACTTGTCAATAATCAACTGACTGGGTTTCTTGATGTCTATAGTATTGTCTCGGGTATGCAATCTGGTTTCTGCTCCGGTTATGGATGTGTCACTGCAACCTTAAAGGTCCTCAATGATGTCACCATTGCCCTTGATTCTAAGCAATATTGTGCTATTTTTATTGACATGGCCAAAGATTTTGATACGGTAGACCATTCCATTCTTGTGGGCCGGCTAAGGAGTATTGGTGTCTATGGCCTGGTTTGCTAACTACCTCTCTGAGTGCAGTGTATAAAGTCCGAAAATCTGATGTCTCAGCCACTGCCTGTCGCCAAGGGAGTACCCCAAAGCTCAATCCTAGACCCCACGCTCTTCTCAATTTACATCAACAACATAGGTCAGGCAGTAGGAAGCGCTCTCATCCATTTATATGCAGATGATAGTCTTATACTCAGCTGGCCACTCCCCAGATGTTGTGTTAAATGCTCTACAACAAAGCTTTCTTAGTGTCCAACAAGCTTTCTCTGCCCTTAACCTTCTGAACAGCTATAATAAAGGTCATGTGATTTGGTAAGAAGAATGCTGCTCTTC
Source organism: Oncorhynchus mykiss (assembly GCF_057628025.1). NCBI lineage: Eukaryota > Metazoa > Chordata > Actinopteri > Salmoniformes > Salmonidae > Oncorhynchus > Oncorhynchus mykiss. Next base: position 11,937,193 of record NC_143049.1, read on the forward strand.
CCCCAGGTGTTATTACTACCTCTGAGGGTTTAGAGCTTGAAGTAGTCACCTCATACAAGTACTTGGGAGTATGGCTAGACAGTGCACTGTCTTTGTCTCAGCACATATCAAAGCTGCAGGCTAAAGTTAAATCTACACTTTTTTTTCCTTTATCATAATCGCTCCTCTTTCACCCCAGCTGCCAAACTAACCCTTATTCAGATGACCATCCTACCCATGCTAGATTACGGAGACGACATTTATAGATCGGCAGGTAAGGGTGCTCTCGAGCGGCGAGATGTTCTTTACCATTCGGCCATCAGATTTGCCACCAATGCGCTTTTTTTTATAGGACACATCACTGCACTCTGTACTACTCTGTATTCTGTTCATCTCTGTATACCCATCGCAAGACCTGCTGTTTGATGCTTATTTATAAAACCCTCTTAGGCCTCACTCCCCCATGTCTGAGATATCTACTGCAGCCCTCATCCTCCACATTCAACTCCCGTTCTGCCAGTCGCATTCTGTTAAAGGTCCCCAAAGCATACACATCCCTGGATCGCTCCTCTTTTCAGTTCGCTGGAGCTAGTGAATGGAACGAGCTTCAACAAACACTCAAACTGGACAGTTATCTCAATCTCTTCATTCAAAGACTCAATCATGGACACTCTTACTGACAGTTGTGGCTGCTTTGTGTGATGTATGTTTGTCTCCACCTTCTTAACCTTTGTGCTTTTGACTGCCCAATAATGTTTGTACCATGTTTTGTGTTGCTACCATGCTGTGTTGTCTTAGGTCTCTCTTTATGTTGTGTTGTCTCTCTTGTTGTGATGTGTGTTTTGTCCTATATTTATGTTTTATTTATTTTAATCCCAGGCCCCCGTCCCCAGAGGAGGCCTTTTGGTAGTCCGTCATTGTAAATAAGAATTTGTTCCTTACTGATTTGCCTAGTTAAATAAAGGTTCATAATTAAAAATCCGCTCACTGGGCAGCTTCAGGCTGTGGTTCCCTTTGTAGTCTAATAGTTTGCAAGCACTGCCACCTCCGACGAGCATCGGAGCCGGTGTAGTACGATTCAATCTTAGTCCTGTATTGATGCTTTACCTGTTTTGATGGTTCATTGGAGGGCATAGTGGGATTCCTTATATTCTTCTGGGTTAGTCCCGCTCCTTGAAAGCAGCAGCTCTTCCCTTTAGCTCAGTGTGGATGTTTCCTGTAATCCATGGCTTCTGGTTGGGGTATGTATGTACGTGTGCTCCTCAATGCCATCGGAAGAATCCCGTACCATATTCCAGTCTGTGCTAGCAAAACAGTCCTGTAGCTTAGCATCTGCTTCATCTGACCACGTTCTTATTGACCAAGTCACTGGTACTTCCTGCTTTAGTTTTTGCTTGTAAGCAGGAATCAGGAGGATGTAATTATGCTCAGATTTGCCAAATGGAGGGTGAGCGAGAGCTTTGAATGTGTCTCTGTGTGTGGAGTAAAGGTGGTCTAGAGTAAAAAAATAAAAAATAAAAATATTAGTTTTTTCCCCCCTCTGGTTGCACATCTACTTGTATCAATGAATTGCATAGAAACCAAAATGCAAATATTAGGCTATTACCATTTTAATGAGTAACTATATGGTAAGCGGTGGACTGTAGAATAAAGTTTAACTGCTCTGTTCAAATGTAACATCAAGGGTCAACTTAGAGTAATTTTATAGACTTCAGTTTTACCTTAAATGGTTGTTAGTTCAAACAACATACTATACTTTAGGTACATGAAGCACCAGTAGTAGCAGTAAAGTGAGTTAGGAGAGCTGCCCGTACAGCACACTGCAAAAAGGATCACTTGGAGACTGGATAGAGGTCCATTCAAAATACTTATTTTTATTTTATTTACAAAGGCAGAGGCCTTTGCAGTTTTAGGGCCAGGCAGAATTTCCCCTTACTAATAAATTACTTTTAGGCTCTTGTCATGCTCGTCTGTCTGTTCTGACTCCCTCTCCTCATCCATACTCTAGCCCACCTCACAGTGCATCTCGTCTGGCCGGCCAGCCCCCTCAGCTATTACAAGACGATGCTGAGCAGCAGGCTGCTCTCCTATTGGCCTGTTCTGGTGACAGTCTCCTTACGCCCCTCCCTCCGATCAGCATGTTTGACCTCCTGGAAGCGTTACAGGTGAGAGAATCACAGCTTCAATCTGCCTTACGTCACATGATATACCTATAACAAAAAACATTCTGACATATGAATTGATTTGCTTTTTCAACCGCATTCCACAAACATTTTTCTCTCTAATCAAAAGGAAAGCTGAAAATGTATTTGAAATGTATTTGTATGTGAAAGAAAAATCAAATCAAACGATTATATTGTTCATGTTTTTCCTTGACGTAGGTCCACCGAGGTGTGATGCCCTCTCACACCATGTATGCCCTGAACATGGAACGGATTCTGTCCCGGCTGTGGCATCCCAGTCACGAGGACCTGGAGCAGGACCATGTGCACCGCCAACGCCTCGCAGGGAAGGATGGTCTGCTCGTCAGCTGAGACACGCACACACACAGACAGTCTGGTGGATAGACAGGCAGATTGTGGTGAGGGTATGGCTGAGACAAATGGAGAGTTTAACACACACAGTGTTGAGGCATCCGTATGGCCCCTAAACCCTGCCTTGAAGCAGAGCGAGAGGATGATATCGAAGACTGGATTTCCACTCCACTAGGTCTACTCCGTAGAGGCTCTGCAACCGCTTCACCACGCACCACAACTTTACACTAGTGTCAATAACGTTTTCGAACGCTTGGTAGAGTGCAAACCCAGCCTAAGATGCACACAGTAGATCTGTGTTGAAGGCTCACATAGCTGTGCTGTAATGAAAAGGAAGGAAGGAAGGAAGGAAGGAATGAAGGCCCAGTGTGGTGTGGTCACAGACAGCTTGTTATGGCACTAACATGTCTACACACGTGCGCACACAGTGATAGCTCTCCCATAGCCTCTCTGACCCTCCTTTAAATGCACCGTTAGTGATGTTAATATGTTTGAGGAGGTGTGCATTTCTGACCTTCTGGTGGGTTTATTTTGTCAGTTAATTTGTTTGATAGAATAGTGTTTACTTTTGTTGTATTTCCCAAGCCTCTTGTGTACAAATGTTGCAGCCCTATTATTGCGATATTAACATGCTCTTGTAGAGTTATGCCTGAGTAGTCCACTTGGGTCCTTGTTCACTGTACTTTGTCAGAGTGCAATGCATGCATTAGTATGCATACAAATATGTATATATGGTTTAGTTATTATTATTTATTTTTTTATTTTATCTGATTTCCTGATTTATCAATAACTCAGCCATCTCGTCACCAATCCCTTAGGTTTTCTCAAACTAAGTTAAGAGATGGTATAATTTGGATTTATGGTTCATGAGAAGTTTTTCAAAGATTTTCCAAAATGTCCAAGATGGAGAAAAATCTATCCTGAGGGACCGTATGGGTTCTTGAGGCAAATTTGTTCAGCATAGCTTTGCTATGAATCCCTTATAATAATAGTAAACATTATGGCAGCATCATAAGTGGTGTGCAAGTGTCCGTGTAGGCGTGATAGTCCTGTTTACATGTATATTGGCCTAAAACATGACTGGTAGCAGGGATATATATATATATATATATATATATATAACTACTTATGGTAATATACTAATGGTATTATATACAGTGCATTTGGAAAGTATTCAGACAGCTTGACTTTTTCCACATTTTGTTACGTTAGCCTTATTCTAAAATTGTTTTTTGTTTTTTAGAAAATCCTCAGTCTACACACATTACCCCATAATGACAAAGTGAAAACAGGTTTTTAGAATTTTTTTTGTGCGAATGTATTAAAAATAAATAAAAAACATACCTTTTTTATTTAAAGTATTCAGACCCTAGCTATGAGACTTGAAATTGAGCTCAGGGGCATCCTGTTTCCATTTATCATCCTTGATGTTTCTACAAATTGGAGTCCACTGGTGGTAAATTTAAATTGATTGGACATGATTTGGAAAGGCACACACCTGTCTATGTAAGGTCTCACAGTTGACAGTGCATGTCAGAGCAAAACCAAGACATGAAGTCAAAGGAATTGTCTGTAGAGCTCAGAGACTGCATTGTGTTGTGGCTCAGATCTGGGGAAGAGTACCAAGAAAAAGATCCACAAGAGCACAGTGGCCTTCATCACTTTTAAATGGAAGAAATTTGGAACCACCAAGACTCTTCCTAGAGCTGACCACCCAGCCAAACTGAGAAATCGGAGAAGGGTCTTGGTCAGGGAGGTGACCAAGAACCCGATGGTCACTCTGACAGAGCTCCAGAGTTTCTCTGTGGGGATGGTTGACCTTCTGGAATGTTCTCCCATCTCTGCAGGACTTCACCAATCAGGTCTTCATGTTCGAGTGGATATGCGGAAGCCACTCCTCAGTAAAAGGCACATGACAGCCCGCTTGGAATTTGCCAAAAGGCACCTACTGGACTCTGACCATGAGAAACAAGATTGTCTGGTCTGATGAAGCCAAGATTGAACTCTTTGGGCTAAATGTCAAGCGTCATCTGGAGGAAACCTAACACCATCCCTACGGTGAAACATTGTGGTGGCAGAATCATGCTGTGGAGATGTTTTTCAGCGGCAGGGACTGGGAAACTAGTCAGGGTCGAGGGAAAGATGAACTGAGCTAAGTATAAAGAGATCCTTGATAAAAACCTGTTCCAGAGCGCTCAGACTGGGGCAAAGGTTCACCTTCCAACAGGACAACGACCCTAAGCACACAGCCAAGACAACACAGGGGTGTCTTTGGAACAAGTCTCTGAATGTCCTTGAGTGGCCCAGGCAGAGCCGGGACTTGAACCTGATCGTACATCTCTGGCTTTGCAGCGACGCTCCCTATCCAACCCGAGAGAGCTTGAGAGGATCTGCAGAGAAGAATGGGAGAAACTCTCCAAATACAGATGTGCCAAGCTTGTAGTGTCATACCCAAGAAGACTCGAGGCTGTAATCGCTGCCAAAGGTGCTTCAACAAAGTACTGAGTAAAGGGTCTGAATACTTATGTAAATGTGATTAGTTTTTATTTTTAATATAAATTTACGAAAAATGTATACAAACCTGTTTGTGCTTTGTCATGAGGTTGTGTGTAAATTGATTAAGGGGAAAAAAATAGTAGTTGACACTATTGAACACGTATACACATCTATTGAACATATCTATTGAACCCATTACACTATCTACACGACACTATTGAAGAATGTTTCTTCTTTCTCAGTCATGGGAACTCGTTAAAGATATTTTAATTTATTATATAGCACCTCAGCTCCTTAAAACACCAGTCGTAAGACTATTAGCACAACCAGCATTTACAACAGGAGACAGACATTATTTTAGGCACACCCTGACCCACCGTCATAGAAAACGTAACTGCTCCCAGAGCTCTCTTGCCATATTTGGCTTGCTTGCTGCTCATTTCCGAAACAGTGTCCAATCGTTGTCGAGGAGCACGGTCCCCTACCAAGCGATTACACTACACTGGAGTGACTCAATGGTCAGTCTGTCCCCATTTTACTGTTAACAAACATTAAATGTATTCACTGTTCATCCAAGAACGAACTATTCAACGTGTTTTCTGCGCCAATAAAAGCTATTTAAAACCCGATTCTTTATAATTATAACAAAGACAATATTCTCAATTCATGACTTTTTATTCCACATTGTATTTGTCGTATATTTGTATTTTCTGAAGTGCTCAAAAGACAGGCATAAAAATAGTATTATGATAAAGTATTCATTCAGGTCTAACATTTGTTTGAACCTTTTCACAAAATGGTATTAATGTAAATGTTATGAAAGTAAGGCAGTTTTGTGTCAGTCCTAGTACACAAACACCTCTGGGTCAATCCTCGCACAAGGTGTGTCAATAAAGCAAAGTCTCGTAACGTTATAGTGTTACATTGTACAACTTGTCGCTGGTGAGAAAACTCAGTGCTAGACTTGGTCTATATACATACTAGACAATGTCAGAACTCGTAATCGATCAACAGGCATTGCCACTGTTTGTTGGCCGTAGCCACCACTAGCCTATTTATTCCACCAATACGTTTATTTTTCTTGTCGCCATTCTGTCAGGGCGCAAAGACGAAGAACACGCCCCTATAGGAGCTGCGTTTGGTCCCATAATGAAAAGTCTCTCACTCAAACCGCAATGTCTTATGGCTGTTCAGAACGCCTGGAGCTGCTGCGTCAATATGAGTTGGCACCCGCTGTTAACATGGTCCATGACCTTCTGTTTGAGCAGTGCCAGTTCGTCCCGGAGCACGTTGGCAGAAGAGACCAAATCTGTGTGTTGCGTCTTCAGGTTTTTGACCCTGTCCTCCAGCCTCGAGATCCTCTCCAGCTTCCTTTTCCGGCATTTAGACGCGGCCACCCTGTTCCTCATGCGCTTTCTCTCGGCCTTTATCCTCTCCTGGCTCTCCATGTCAATAGGAGACATCGGAGGGGTATCGCCGCTCATCTCGGGCACCGTCTGGGGCTCCTCTTTGAATGGCTGTAGCCGTGGGTGCTGGGCTGGCAGCTGGGTCTCGATGTGGGTTTGGGACGGGACGGACGTGTAACTGGCGGAGGAGTGTCTGTCGCCGGTAGGTGCCGACGCAGAGCTGACAGTCCGATTGAAAAGGCCCAAGTTTGTGTATTCCGGTGGCTCGGGGCGCACGGTGCAGCTGTAGGGTATAGGACTGTCCAACACAGTAGATACGGATGCCATGTCGTTGGAAGCATTCGTCTGAGAGTCACAACTGCCATTAGGCATATGCTGTTGATAATGAAGCTCCGCGAGCGCCCTCACGAAACCCTCAGCAAAACCCTCTTGCTCGTCGGTGATGTTCTTGGGACAGAGGAACTGAGTTGGGGTCGGAGTCGTCAAACCATTACACGACTGGATGATGAGCCTTTCCAATTCCGGAGAGGCCAGTTTTAATAATCCCACATCAGGGGACGTCAGTATATCGATAGCTTTCGCCCGCAGATGAGGTTTAAACATTTTAGGGTCGTTGAGGTTCAGTGTCATACTCTGCTTCATACTATTCGGGTTAAACTCATGATATCCACCCACTGCGCCTTGCTGACCATTTACCGATTCGTCATAGAATGTAGCTTCCATCTTGGTGGGCATCAATTGACTGGTCTTTATCTCGAAGATAGTTGTTGGGAAAAAATAAAAGCATCAACTGTTGAAATTGCAATAAACAATTTGGAGTGATAAACTGCAATCCGATGTCCCCAATCTTTTGACAATTTTAGGACAAGTAGACTAATGTTCGAAACTCAAGTCGGAGGACAACTTTTGATGTCCTACGTGGAAACTTTTCTTGAGACTTGATAAAAGAAGAATAGTATCAAACAAAAATATTCACTTCCTCAATCGATATACGTCTTTTCAATTAAGAATTGTTTTATTCGATCTGCCAACTGAAATAAGGCTTTTCTTTTCTAAGCAGATGCTGTGTCTCACTCGATACAATGTACTTTCTAGCACTTCCAACGTGGAGACGAACTTTATCCACTTCTATGCTGCTGCTATACTGAAAATAACAATGATGTAATTTCTAAGGCTTCCTATTGGTTTGAGATGATGTGATGGGCGTTACTTTTTGTAATGACATGCACGTTGCGTGGACAACCAGCCATGTTCCCGCCTCCCGCAATGGTTGATGGGATTAGGTAATGCAGTAAAAGGAGCGGTGTCCTCTGGGATTACGTATTGTTTTTGAAAATATTGTTACCCGCTCTATTTCGCAACCCAATCTTAATCAGGTTGACTAATATTGCTTTCCTTCTTTTGCTCTTTGATTTTGTAGGTGGAAGCGTGGCAATTTGGCACCACAGTCACCACACAAATTGTCACCCTTGATAAAGATTCGCAAAAAAACGATATCAAATAAATAATTCAAATACTGAGCTATATTTCATGCAAAAAAAATGGGAAATTATATACTAACACAATTACTCAGAAATATATGTTTTTTTAAACAAGTAATACGTTTTCACAAAAAAATAAATTACAAAATTATTGGCAGCCCAGTTTTAAATACTCCAGCACCTTTGCGAGGATAACGGCACATCCTTTTTCTAAAATGTTTATGAGATTGGAGAACACATTGTGAGGGATCTTGTCCCTCATACCTACTGTAAAATGTGTTTTTATTTGTATTTTTTTTTCACCTTTATTTAACTAGGTAGGCCAGTTGAGAACAAGTTCTCATTTACAACTGCGACCTGGCCAAGATAAAGCAAAGCAGTGTGACACAAACAGTCACAACAACACAAAGTTACACCTGGAATAAACAAACGTACAGTCATTAACACAATATAATATGTTTATATACAGTGTGTGCAAATGGCGTAAGGAGGTAAGGCAATAAATTGGCCATAGTAGCAAAGTAATTACACTTTAGCAAATTAACACTGGAGTAATAGATGTTATGGGGCTATTTTGCTTCCACTGATACTGGGGACCTCGTTAAGTCAACAGCATCATATACCAGGACATTTAACCCAAAACCTGGTTGCCTCAGCAACCAGTATATCTGACCCTGAAACTTGGCCACAAGTGGATCTTCCAGCAGGACAATAACCCCAAGCACACATCCAAATCCATAACGAAATTGTCAATTGACTATAAAATCAACATTTTATTTGTCTCCGGACTTGAACCCATTGAAAACCTGTGGTTTGAATTGAAGAGGGCAGTCAAAGATATCAAGGATCTGGAAAAATTCTGTATGGAGGAAAGTTCTATGATTCCTCCCAATGAGTTCTCCAATCTCATAAAACATTTGAGAAAAAGGCTCTGTCGTTATCCTCCCAAGGAGAGGGTGCTGGAATATTGAAAGCCAGGGTGACAATAAGTATTAGGCTACTTGTTAAACAAAATATCTTTCTACGAGCAATTGTGCTTTTATAAAATAATGTATTTTTCTTAATATGCTGAGCATACGATATAGCTCAGTATTTTAATTATTTATTTGATAGTCTTTTTTGCTCATCTTTATCAAGGGTGTCAATCATTTTGGAGGTGACTACTTCTGGTGTGTGAGAGAGAGAGAGGGGGGTCGAGGGAGGGGGGTGGCTCCCCCTGTTTTTTTTGTTTTGCTTTTCAGGTGATCCATTCTGCATTGGTTATATAGGGGAAGGAAAATGTTCAAATGAATATCAAATAGAACATTGTGCCTCACATTTTAAGGGTTGCTTCAAGTACAGGTATAGCAAGTAGACATCTGCCAAAATAAAGGAAACACCAACACAAAGTGTCTTAATTGGGTGTTGGGCCACCACGAGACAGAACAGCTTCCATGCACCTTGGCATAGATTCTACAAGTGTCTGGAACTCTATCGGAAGGTTGCAACACTATTCTTCCACAAGAAATACCATAATTTTGTGTTCTGTTGATGGTGGTGGAAAACTCCCATAAGTGTTCAATTGGGTTGAGCTCTGGTGACTGAAATGGCCATGGCATGTGGTTTATATCGTTTTCATGCTCATCAAACCATTCATTGACCATTCGTGCCCTGTGGATGGGGGCATTCTCATCCTATGCGGACAAAGAAATGGAAGCCAAAATAATGGCCTGCCCAGCAGTTTTATACATGACCCTAAGCATGATGGGATGTTCATTGTTTAATTAACTCAGGAACCACACCTGTGTGGAAGAACCTGTCTTCAATATACAGTACTTTGCATCCCTCAAGTGCTTCCATTATTTTGGCAGTTACCTGTATGTAGCAACAATGTGTTTCTACACTGTAATTACATAGGTACTACCATGCAAATACATATCCTAGGTATTAGCATTACTGAATGTAAACTCTAACTATGTTTTTCATTATTTCCCTGAATAGATGGAAATATGTCTTATATGTCTGTAATATGCCATGTGTGGAGAAACTCCTTCCAGTCCCAGTAGAGCTCAATGGGCCTCAGTGTTACTCCTCAGTCTCAAGCAAACTCATGCACTGATAGTACTGGTATTGTCTCTGTGCTCTGTCCTTGCTGCGAGATCAACCCTGAGATGACACACTTGTCTTCAGGTTGCCTTGACAGCAGAACAACAACCACCATTTGGAGATATTGACACCTTCAGTGTGAATTCCAGATTGGAATATTTTGGAAAGTCTGTTCCTCCTGTCACGATAATGATACTAACAACAAATGGATTCAACAACAAAGTTCCAATACCACAGTCATGCACACAGTCACAGGGACAGATCAAACACACATAAGCCCCAAAAAGAAAAACACACACCTGCATTCTCTGTATGGAGCTAGCAAGACTCGAGACTGGTCTCTCAGCAGTCTCTTTGCTGAAGATAAAATAGGTTTACACATATCCCCCAGCACGCTGCTGTGTTTATTACTGTAACTGGGAATTTTTCCCCATCAGCCTACAGCTGACCTGGCCATACTTCCTGTTCCTCTGTCCCTGCTTCCTGTTCAGTGGCCTGATGGGTAACCTCTAGATAACACCACCTTCTTCCCCCTGGCTCAGCCAGCTGCTTCCACTGCATGGAGGTCTGTATTGCCCGATGTCCACCAGATGCATATGCGTTTTGTTTTGCTGGATGTCTAGTCCACATTGTCCGTGCTTGACGCACATGTGCTTCGCTTTTCAACTACAGTAGCTAAAATGCGGCACCCCCAACGTAGCGTTGCGGACTGCTTCATTGACAATGAATGACTTCCGCAGGAAAGTAAAGAGTTTGATGCATGTGGACATGAGGTGTACTCAAGAGTTTAGACCCAGACCCAGCTGCCATAAGCTGTCCTTTGTTGGAAAGTGATGGATCCGTAGCCCATGAAAACACACTCTTCCTGTCTGTGCTCCGCTCTTTCCAAAATGTGGAGTGCCCTTTGCATTTGTTGTTCATGAATAGAGGAAAGTTAGATTGCCCGCTCACTCACTCACTCATGTGCATGTCTACAGTGTTTGTTAACGACCATCTGTTTCTTCCTGTCCTGCTGCTATGTTTTCCTCCATCCTCTCCTTCCTCTATTCTCTCTCCCCTCTATTTATGTATGGCCCTAACACAGCCTGCTAACTGTGCTCTGCTTCTCTGTTTGCCCTTGGCTTTAAGTGTTTATACTTTCTAAGAAAATAACACAATAGTAAGATACTGTATTCGCCCTTGTAGTCTTGGCAGGGTCAATAGGATTGTCTTCCAATTCTGACTGAATGTTTATTTTTGTTAATCTGTGTTAGACTCTAATGACCCTGACTTATCTATGTTCTTATCACCTATTTCTAAGAAGTGTATGCCTTTTTTTCAATTGAGGTCAATCCCATTTGAAGGTCTAATCTTGGCAGAGCATTTTTTATACATATAGATTAGTTTCCCGACATCCTCACTTTAAAATAAGGCAACAGTAAACATGTCGCCCCCATACAAAGTATGCAATGCCCCCCTTGGGCCAAACAGTGTACTGTTGTAAATGAGGATTCTCTATGGCAAGATGCGTCATTCACCCATGTTTTGTCAAAATCAGGCCAGTGGTGTCTGAGAGAGCGTGTAGGTTAGCTAGACTCGTATCCCTGAGCATGTATGCCAAATTTCAGCACTCTGAGTCAAAGAAGAAGAGTCAAAGAATAAGACATATTGAGTCTTAAGTGTTTGCAACATGTGTACCAAATTGTGTTACAATACGAATATCCTTTACAGATTTATATACATTTATGAGCCAGACCACGCCCACGTGAGTGTTTATTGGTCAACAGCGGCCATGTTATTTTAGGTACTAGTCTGGAAAATATTGCGTTGAGAGACTTTTGTGCATAGATCACACGTCAAGTTTTGTGCAGATCAGTCATTTGGTGCCAGAAGAGTAGCATTTTAACAAAATTTTAAAAAATCCATCATGGCAGACCTTATTGGTCCCTGAGGCAAATTTGTTCCTTGTGAGGAGAGGGAGCTATGTACCGAATTTCAAAACGGTGCATTTGACCTAAAGTCTTTAGATTCGGGACATTTAATGGGCTAATGTAATTTCAGATTTGTGTGTGTAGGATAATGAGCTGCCATTGTCGCAGACTCACTGTTTACGAAGCTGACTAAACCAAAGAGTAACCTTTCTGGGCTTAGGGTGTAATTAAAACAAGATTTTCTATTGGACAAATTCAGTCCCTCCCCGTTTAGTTTCTTTTACTTCCGTTTAAGAAATGTTTCGCAACAGAATCGTCTGAATGAATACACTAATGCGTTCCGTTGGAAATCAGAACGTTGTTATCAACATAAATTGTGAACTTCGAGGTAAAGTAATGTTTCAAAAAAGTTAGTTTCCCATCGTGTTGTCCCTGTTTAAATAAAATGTTTAGGAAGCTATGTTTTGCACAATAAATTGTCAAATGCAGCAGACTGAATAGAGTCCAAAATTATGGTTGAAATTCCACGCGAAAAAAATATCACTCACCATGGTGCAATAGTTTTGATATTTTTACACTATCAATGAGTCTCTACATATGATTTATATGTTTTAATTAAATGTTTGGGACCATAACCTATAAAAAAACAGATCCTGACTTACCCTAGTAACCTTCGTTAATGATTTCTCTCTCTCCTGCAGGTGTTGTTCATGGTCGAGTCAAACCCAGTAGAGTGGCACTATGTGGGTGTGGGCATGGGGACAGCCAGAGTGAGCGCTGCTCTGGTCACCAGGGAGGGACAGATGAAAACTACTGCAGAGGAGCCTGTCACCATCTGGGAGCCTCACTCAGACCATTATGTCCAGTCATCCACTGACATCTGGTCTAAGGGCTGCAGCACAGTTAGTGTAGGTGTTAGGATAGTCTGATTTAATCACACTAATACACAATTCATTGGTATACAGCCTGAGATATTTGTATGCAAAATCCTTGAAATACACTGCTCAAAAAAATAAAGGGAACACTTAAACACAATGTAACTCCAAGTCAATCACACTTCTGTGAAATTAAACTGTCCACTTAGGAAGCAACACTGATTGACAATAAATTGCACATGCTGTTGTGCAAATGGAATAGACAACAGGTGGAAATTATAGGCAATTAGCAAGACACCCCCAATAAAGGAGTGGTTCTGCAGGTGGTGACCACAGACCACTTCTCAGTTCCTATGCTTCCTGACTGATGTTTTGGTCACTTTTGAATGCTGGCGGTGCTTTCACTCTAGTGGTAGCATGAGACGGAGTCTACAACCCACACAAGTGACTCAGGTAGTGCAGCTCATCCAGGATGGCACATCAATGCGAGCTGTGGCAAGAAGGTTTGCTGTGTCTGTCAGCGTAGTGTCCAGAGCATGGAGGCGCTACCAGGAGACAGGCCAGTACATCAGGAGACGTGGAGGAGGCCATAGGAGGGCAACAACCCAGCAGCAGGACCGCTACCTCTGCCTTTGTGCAAGGAGGAGCAGGAGGAGCACTGCCAGAGCCCTGCAAAATGACCTCCAGCAGGCCACAAATGTGCATGTGTCTGCTCAAACGGTCAGAAAAAGACTCCATGAGGGTGGTATGAGGGCCCGACGTCCACAGGTGGGGGTTGTGCTTACAGCCCAACACCGTGCAGGACGTTTGGCATTTGCCAGAGAACACCAAGATTGGCAAATTCGCCACTGGCGCCTTGTGCTCTTCACAGATGAAAGCAGGTTCACACTGAGCACATGTGACAGACGTGACAGAGTCTGGAGACACCGTGGAGAATGTTCTGCTGCCTGCAACATCCTCCAGCATGACCGGTTTGGCGGTGGGTCAGTCATGGTGTGGGGGGCATTTCTTTGGGGTGCCACACAGCCCTCCATGTGCTCGCCAGAGGTAGCCTGACTGCCATTATTTGCCGAGATGAGATCCTCAGACCCCTTGTGAGACCATATGGTGGTGCGGTTGGCCCTGGGTTCCTCCTAATGCAAGACAATGCTAGACCTCATGTGGCTGGAGTGTGTCAGCAGTTCCTGCAAGAGGAAGGCATTGATGCTATGGACCGCCCGTTCCCCAGACCTCAATCCAATTGAGAACATCTGGGACATCATGTCTCGCTCCATCCACCAACGCCACATTGCACCACAGACTCTCCAGGAGTTGGCGGATGCTTTAGTCCAGGTCTGGGAGGAGATCCCTCAGGAGACCATCCGCCACCTCATCAGGAGCATGCCCAGGCGTTGTAGGGAGGTCATACAGGCACGTGGAGGCCACACACACTACTGAGCCTCATTTCGACTTGTTTTAAGGACATTACATCAAAATTGGATCAGCCTGTAGTGTGGTTTTCCACTTTAATTTTGAGTGTGACTCCAAATCCAGACCTCCATGGGTTGATAAATTTGACTTCCATTGATAATTTGTGTGATTTTGTTAGCACGTTCAACTATGTAAAGAAAAAAGTATTTAATAAGAATATTTCATTCATTCAGATCTAGGATGTACTATTTTAGTGTTGCCTTTATTTTTTTGAGCAGTGTATTATTACAGTACCAGTCAAACGTTTGGACGCACCTACTCATTCAAGAGTTTTTCTTTATTTGTATTTTCTACATTGTAGAATAATAGTGAAGACATCCAAACTATGAAATAACATAGTTTCGTGAAAAAGTCAAATATATTTTATATTTCAGATTCTTCAAAGTAGCCACCCTTTGCCTTGATGACAGCTTTGCACACTCTTGGCATTCTCTCAACCAGCTTCATTAGGTAGTCAACAGGAATGCATTTAAATTAACAGGTGTGCCTTGTTGAAAGTTAATTTGTGTAATTTCTTTCCTTCTTAATGTGTTTGAGCCAATCCGTTGTGTTGTATGGGTGGTATGCAGAAGATGGCTCTATTTGGTTAAATACCAAGTCTATATTATGGCGAGAACAGCTCAAATAAGCAAAGAGAAATTACAGTCCATCATTTAAGACGTGAAGGTCAGTCAGTCCGGAAAATTTCAAGAACTTTGAATGTTTCTTCAAGTGCAGTCGCAAAAACCATCAAGTGCTATGATGAAACTGGCTCTCATGAGGACCGCCACAGGAAAGGAAGACCCAGAGTTACCTCTGCTGCAGAGGGAAGACAAGTTCATTAGAGTTACCAGCTTCAGAAATTGCAGCCCAACTAAATGCTTCACAGATTTCAAGTAACAGCCACATCTCAACATCAACTGTTCAGAGGAGACTGCGTGAATCAAGCCTTCATGGTCGAATTTTAGGTCCCAAGAAACAAAGAGATCTTCTGTTGAATCTGACAATTAATGTTGATGGTTGTACAGACGTCTCAAATAAAACTGTGTAGGACCTCGGCGTTACTCTGGACCCTAATCTCTCTTTTGACGAACATATCAAGACCATTTCAAGGACAGCTTTTTTCCATCTACGTACCATTGCAAAAATTAGAAACTTTCTGTACAAAAATGATGCAGAATAATGAATCCATGCTTTTGTTACTTCTAGGTTAGACTACTGCAATGCTTCACTTCCGACTACCCGGATAAAGCACTAAATAAACTTCAGTTAGTGCTAAATACGTCTGCTAGAATCCTGACTAGAACCAAAAAAAAAATGATATTACTCCAGTGCTAGCCTCCCTACACTGGCTTCCTGTTAAGGCAAGGGCTGATTTCAAGGTTTTACTGCTAAACTACAAAGCATTACATGGGCTTGCTCCTCCCTATCTTTCTGATTTGGTCCTGCTGTACATACCTACGGTCACAAGACGCAGGCCTCCTAATTGTCCCTAGAATTTCTAAGCAAACAGCTGGAGTCAGGGCTTTCTCCTATAGAGCTCAATTTTTATGGAATGGTCTGCCTACCCATGTGAGAGACAGACTCGGTCTCAACCTTTAAGTCTTTACTGAAGACTCATCTCTTCAGTGGGTCATATGATTGAGTGTAGTCTGGCCCAGGAGTGTGAAGGTGAACGGAAAGGCTCTTGAGCAACGAACCGCCCTTGCTGTCTCTATAGCCCTTCATACATCAGCTGATATCTCAAAGTGCTGTACAGAAACCCAGCCTAAAACCCCAAACAGCAAGCAGTGCAGGTGTTGAAGCACATTGTCTAGGAAAAACTCCCTAGAAAGGCCAAAACCTAGGAAGAGACCTAGAGAGGAACCAGGCTATGAGGGGTGGCCAGTCCTCTTCTGGCTGTGCCGGGTGGAGATTATAACAGAACATGGCCAAGATGTTCAAATGTTCATAAATGACCAGCATGGTCAAATAATAGGTCTGGGACAGGTAGCACGTCCGGTGAACAGGTCTGGATTCCATAGCCGCAGGCAGAACAGTCGAAACGGGAGCAGCAGCACGGCCATGTGGACTGGGGACAGCAAGGAGTCATCATGCCAGGTAGTCCTGAGGCATGGTCCTAGGGCTCAGGTCCTCCGAGCGAGAGAAAGAAAGAGAGAGAGAGAATTAGAGAGAGCATACTTAAATTCACACAGGACACCGGATAAGACAGGAGAAGTACTCCAGATATAACAAACTGACCCTAGCCCCCCGACACAAACTACTGCAGCATAAATACTGGAGGCTGAGACAGGAGGGGTCAGGAGACACTGTGGCCCCATCCGATGATACCCCCGGACAGGGCCAAACAGGAAGGATATAACCACACCCACTTTGCCAAAGCACAGCCCCCACACCACTAGAGGGATATCTTCAACCACCAACTTACCATCCTGAGACAAGGCCGAGTATAGCCCACAAAGATCTCCGCCACAGCACAACCCAAGGGGGGGCGCCAACCCAGGCAGGAAGATCACATCAGTGACTCAACCCACTCAAGTGACGCACCCCTCCTAGGGACGGCATGAAAGAGCACCAGTAAGCCAGTGACTCAGCCCCTGTAATAGGGTTAGAGGCAGAGAATCTCAGTGGAAAGAGGGGAACCGGCCAGACAGACAGCAAGGGCAGTTGTTGCTCCAGAGCCTTTCCGTCACTCCTGGGCCAGACTACACTCAATCATACGACCCACTGAAGAGATGAGTCTTCAGTAAAGACTTAAAGGTTGAGACCGAGTTTGCGTATTATTAGTCATGGACTGAAATGCATACATTTCATACATGTTGCTAACTTGAGTTACCTGGAATGGCAGAGTTCCATGTAGCCATGGTTCTATTTAATAGTGTGTGTTTCCCAGCCTCTGTTCTGGACCTGGGGACTGTGAAGAGGCCTCTGGTTGCATGTCTTGTGTTGTACTGATGTGTGTCCGAACTGTGTGCCAACTGCTTGAACAGACAGTTCGGTACCGTCAATACCTTGCACAAAGACCAATAGTGATGCAGTCAATCTCGTTTCAATTTTGAGCCAGGAGAGACTGACATACATGTTACTGACACTTTCCCTCCGTGTACATCTAAGTGTGATACATGCTACTTTGTTCTGGGCCAACTGCAATTTACCCATGTCCTTCTTTGCTGCGCATGACCACACAGCTGGGTAATAGGCCTGTAGGACCTGTCTGGTCGACTGAGATGTCAAGAACAAGAAAGCAGATCAACTCCCTATCACAGACAGACCGCTTCCCATTTTAGCAGCCATTGAGTCTATATGTTTTGACCATGAAAGCTTGCTATCTAGAGTTAGCAGTTTAGTCTCAATACTCACATTATTTAGTAGTAGATCTAAACAAGGTTTAGCATTGAGTGAGTGTTTGTCGCAAAAATTATGCTTTCATTTTTTGAGATCAGTAGCACCAGCCTATTGCTAGTTACTAATTATAAAACTGACTGGAGCAATGTTAATTGTCTCAGTTATTGATTTTACTGCTGCAGCTGACTTGTACACTGTTAAGTCGTCAGCGTACATAGACACACAGGCTTTATCCACGGTCAGTGGAAGGTCATTTGTAAAAACAGAAAAACAATGGCACCTAGCCGGCTGCCCCGCAGTACGCCCCGCAGTACACCCCACTGAATTTGCATGAGAGAAGCTTCCATTAACAAAAACCCTCTGTGTTCTATTTGATAGGTAACTATCAATCCATAATAAGGCAGAGGATGCAAATCTATAACACCTAAGTTTTTTTCAGCAATAGGTTAGGATCAATGACATCAAAAGCTGCACTGAAGTCTAACAAAACAGCTCCCACAATCTTCTTGCTATCAATTTCTTTCAGCCAATCATCAGTCATTTGTGTCAGTGCCGAGCCTGTTGAGTTCTGTTCCCTATAAACAGGCTGAAAGTCTGTTGTTAATTCGTTTTCTGTAAAACAACTTTGTATTTGATGAAACAATTTTTCCAAAAGTTTGTTTTAAGCCCTTGTAACAGGCTGATTGGTCGGCTGTTTGAACCATTAAAGGGTGCTTTGCTATTCTTGGGTAGCGGAATGACCTTTGCCTCCCTCCATGTCTGAGGGCTCATACGGTCTTCCAGGCTTAAGTTGAAGATGTGGCAAACAGGAGTCACAATGTGTTCCGCTACCAACCTCAGCAATTGGCCATCCAGATTGTCGGTACCAGGTGGTTTGTCCTTATTTATAGACAGCAACAATTTGTTCACCTCTTCCAAACCCACTTTGTGGAACTCAAAACTACAGTGCTTGTCTTTCAATTTTTGGTCCATTATGCATGAATATTAAGGCTCAGCATTTGTTGTTCGCATTTCAAACCTAAGTTTGCTAATCTTGTTTAAAAAAAAAAAGTTAATGTGGTTGGCAATATCAAAGGGTGTTGTAATGAACAAGCCCTCTGCCTCAATGAAAGATGGAGCTGAATTTGCTTTCTTGCCTAGAATGTCATTTAAAGTACTCCAGAGCTTTCCACTATCATTCTTTATGTAAATTATCTTTGTTCCATAGTATAGTTTCTTCTTCCTTTTGTTAAGTTTTAGTTACATTTCTCAATTGGACAGTCTGCTGTGTTGTCAGACTTATTTGCTATTCCCTTTGCCTCATCCCTTTCAGCCATACAGTTTTTCAATTCATCATCTATCCATGGTGATTTGGAAGTTCTAACAGTCCGTTTCTTGATGGGCGCATGCCTATCAGTAACCGGAATAAGTAGTTTCATACTGTAAATGCTTCAAGTGCAGTGTCCGGATGTTCCTCGTTACACACATCAGCCCAATAAATATTTTTCCCATCTTCAACATAGGAATCATTACAAAACCTCTTGTATGATCGTTTAGACACAACTTTAGGTCCAGTCTTCTGAACTTTTTTTCTAGACATGGCAACTCTATTATTTTCACTACGTCCAATGGGTGTGTATATTGCTTTAGAGTATATTTCTGCAACATTAGTATAGATGTGGATGATTTAGTTCCTGTAAACAATTTCTCCCAAACTAAATGTGTTGTCAGGGGTCGTTATATCAACATTGTTTTTTGTTGTATTTGATACCTTTTAATACTTTTCTGGTAGATGTTTAAAAAAAAAAACTTTTCCTTCTGTTTATCCAGAAATCAATGCCTTTAATTATGCCAAATGTTTAAGATGAAAAATGTATCTACAGTATATCACAAAAGTGAGTACACCCCTCACATTTTTGTAAATATTTGAGTATATCTTTTCATGTGACAACACTGAAGAAATTACACTTTGCTACAATGTAAAGTAGTGAGTGTACAGCTTGTATAACAGTGTAAATTTGCTGTCCCCTCAAAATAACTCAACACAAAGCCATTAATGTCTAAACCGCTGGCAACAAAAGTGAGTACACTCTTATAACCCATTTCTATAAGAGATTCTCCAAAATTGAAATGTTCCAGGTATTTATACAATTTGAGAATCTCTTATAAAAATGGGTTATAATCATGTATAGTAACCCTAGGTTTAAAATAGTAAATAATTTCAACGTTTTAAACTGTCAAGAGGAGTAAAACAAGGTTGTCCACTATCAGAATATTTATTTATTATGGCCATCGAAATGTTAGCTATTAAAAATCAGACCCAACAATAATATCAAGGGATTAGAAATACAGGGCTTAAAAACAAAGGTGTAAACTGATGATTCATGGTTTCTTTTAAATCCTCAACTTGGATCCCTCCACAGCCTCAGAGGATCTAGATCATTTTTCTCACCTCTGGATTACAACCAAAAATACAACTTTTACTTCACCATGTAGTCTACCAATAAAATGGTCTGACATACTCGGCATACATATCCCAAAATAAATGATCTCACTCCAATACATTTTAATAGAAAGTTAACTAAAATAAATAAGATCTTCCTACCATGGACCTTCTATATATGTAAAGAAATCACCCTGATGTAACGCTTTAGTCATATCCCAGTTCACCTATTTGTTTATGGTCTTGTCTACAACTAGTGAAGAGTTTTTTTTTTTTATTATGTGAGAAAACAATATTCCATTTTATTTGGAATGGCAAGCCAGACAATTACATGGGCCTATTTATTTTGGAATATATGAATTCAGAGGGCAGAAATTATTAAATATTAAAGCATTAGACATCTCACTAATGGCTTCTGTCATACAAAAGTAATGCTTAAATCCAAACTGATTCACTAGCAAATTAGTAAGAGTGTCTCACCCTGTTCAAGAAAGGCCTTTTTTCCTTTATTCAGATTACAACCTCTCACTTTCAGTTATTTGAAAAGGAAATCATCTCCCAAATCTCACTATTTTACAACAAGCCATAGAAAGTTAGTTGCAATTTATATATTCCATAGAAAGTTAGTTGCAATTTATATTTAATCCACCAGAAAAGACAGAACAAATAATACAACAAATATTGGGGTTAAACTCAAATATAGTAATTGCTAAAAAACATTTAAATATACAAGTATAATCTTCGTAAATTATATCATAAATACAACTGGTGGAGTTATGTCCATGATGTAGCTAACTAAAACGTATGGAAATGTCTTCTCTACCCAATATTACAACCAACTAAATTGCAGCATGACTGCAAAAATGTAAGAGGAAAGTGGAAAGTTGAAAATATTTACCTGGAACCAGCCCTGCAGATAGCACTAATGGGTGATCTGAAAAGTCATAGTCAAGCAATCAATAATATACTAATACTTTTAGCAAAAATGCTTATTTTCAATTTACGATCTGTAGAAACCATGAGAATAGAAAGGTTCAGAACTTTTGTGAAACATCACAGCACAGTTAAAAACTATATGCTTTACAGCGAAAGCATACCTTACGATTATTTGAGAACATAGTCCAGCAGACAAATCACCAGCCAAGTAGAAGTGTTACAAAACTCAGAAATAGCCTTACCTTTGATGATCTTCATATGGTGGCACTCAGAAGACATTCATTTACTCAATAAAATTTTCCTTTTGTTCGATAAAGTCTCTTTATATCCAAAAACCTCATGTCAAACGATGTTTATATTCAATCCTCAGGTTGTTTTTAGCCTAAATGATCTATAATATTTCAACCGGACAATAACGTTGTCAATATAAAAAGGTAAACAAGAAATGCACTCTCTCGGGATTGCGCATGAAAAAGCTCTGTGACGGCCTCCCGGGTGGCGCAGTGGTTAAGGGCGCTGTACTGCAGCGCCAGCTGTGCCATCAGAGTCCCTGGGTTCGCGCCCAGGCTCTGTCGTAACCGGCCGCGACCGGGAGGTCCGTGGGGCGACGCACAATTGGCCTAGCATCGTCCGGGTTAGGGAGAGATTGGTCGGTAGGGATCTCCTTGTCTCATCGCGCACCAGCGACTCCTGTGGCGGGCCGGGCGCAGTGCGCGCTAGCCAAGGTTGCCAGGTGCACGGTGTAGCCTCCAACACATTGGTGCGGCTGGCTTCCGGGTTGGATGCGCACTGTGTTAAGAAGCAGTACGGCTGGTTGGGTTGTGTATCGGAGGACGCATGACATTCAGCCTTCGTCTCTCCCGAGCCCTTACGGGAGTTGTAGCAATGAGACAAGATAGTAGCTACTACAACAATTGGATACCACGAAATTGGGGAGAAAAAGGGGTAAAATTAAAAAATATATGTGTGTGTGTGAGTGTTTTCTATCCAAATCTATCTTATCTATCTTATATGCATGCATATCATATCTTCTGGGCCCAAGTAGCATGCGGGTTAATTTGGGCATGCTTTTCATCCAAAATTCCGAATGCTGCCCCCTACCCTAGAGAGGTTAATCAGCACAACAGTTTTCAGCTGTGCTAACATAATTGCAAAAGGGTTTTCTAATGATCAATTATCCATTTAAAATGATAAACTTGGATTAGCTAACACACCATGCCATTGGAACACAGAAGTGATGGTTGTTGATAATTGGCCTCTGTACGCCTATGTAGATATTCCTGTGTATGTATGTGTACAGTTGAAGTCGGAAGTTCACATACACTTAGGTTGGAGTCATTAACCTGTTTTTCAACCACTCCACAAATTTCTTGTAAACAAATGATAGTTTTGGCAAGTCGGTTAGGACATCTACTTTGTGCATGACACAAGTAATTCTTCCAACAATTGTTTACAGACAGATTATTTCACTGTATCACAATTCCAGTGGGTCAGTTTACATACAATAATTTGACTGTGCCTTTAAAAAGCTTGGAAAATTCCAGAAAATGATGTCATGGCTTTAGAAGCTTCTGATAGGCTAATTTACATCATTTGAGTCAATTGGTGGTGTACCTGTGGATGTATTTCAAGGACTACCTTCAAACTCAGTGCCTCTTTGCTTTGTATTGTTGTGATCATTGTGTTTACTTGAGAGCTACCAACACAAATAGTTAGCTAGAACAAAGTGTTAATAAAATACAAATTCATTAAAAGATTTAAAAGCAATACAGTACAAATAGTAGCCAGTCTTCCTCACTATGAGCGCTCTGCCTCAGCCCTGCTGTATTCCTCCATCTTCCATTCCTCTCACACTTCAGGCGACTCGTCAAATTATGTTCTCAGAAGATCAGGAATTTGCAGCCAGGTGAAACAAAAAAAAGGCAGTACTGTGTCCAGATGCATTTTTCAGACAAAAGTATTAGCCTGATAGCTAGCTAGTTAGCCAAGCCAAAAAGCTAGTTAGCCAGCCAAAAACGTGTCAGTCAATCTGTAAATCCGTGGCTCAAAAACACAATATATATACACAATAAAAACTCAATATTATTCAAACCAAAAGAGCTTATTTAAAATCAACAAAACACTGTTTAGGGAGCCTGTACAAGCTGTGTTGAAGCACATAGCTCAGTGGCCCCCTATGTGTTCTTCTGTCCCAGGGTGTTTCAGATCAGTCAGGTGCCTCTGATTGTCCCGGGGGTGTGGAGACCCTACCTGTCCGCCATGGTGCCTGACCTGTGGCTCAACGAGGGAGGACAGAGTGCTACTGGAAGACTAGTCAGTTCAGCTCTGCGTCGCCTGGGTCCTGCTAGATCAGGCTTATTCAACTACAGGCCCTTGGCCCTGCACAGCTGCTGTTTTGCTGGGTTGTTTTCTTCTCCATACCTGGTAGGTAATTGATCAATTCATGTCACTGATTGGCCTGAGAACCCACACACCTGGTGTCCCAGTCTCCTTTTTAGAAGGAGAGAAAGAAAACCATGTAGTTGTGACCTGAAGTAATCAGCTACATATTCATTATACACTGACATTTTTTGACACAGTAAGCCTTGATGACTAGGTTTGCTCAAACTAGATCCACAAAACCACACTTTTTTTTCTCCTACCTCAGATTGACCATGTGGTGAAAGGTCATGCAGCCTACCCCAAGCTGCAGAAGCAGGCTGTGAAAAGATCAGCTTATTTACAGCAAAATCATATCCACCAAAACAACAACAACATACCTTTCACCTGGAACAGGCCCCCATTAACATTGACAGGGCTGTAGTGGAGTGGGTGGAGACTTTCAAGTTCCTTGGTGTCCACATCACCAACAAACTATCATGGTCCAAACACACCTTCAAGAGACTGAAAATATTTGGCATGCGTCCCCAGATCCTGCGTCTCCAGCTGCACCATCGAGAACATCCTGACTGGTTGCATCACCTCCTGGTATGGAAACTGCTCGGCATATAACCGCAAGGCCTAACAGAGGGCAGTGCATATGGCCCAGTACATCACTGGGACCAAGCTTCCTGTTATCCAGGACCTACAGTGCCTTGCAAAATTATTCACCCCCTTGGCATTTTTCCTATTTTGTTGCATTACAACCTGTAATTTAAATGGATTTTTATTTGGATTTCATGTCATGGACATACACGAAATAGGCCAAATTGGTGAAGCGAAAAAAATAACTTGTTTCAAAAAATTCTAAAATATAAAAAAACGGAAAAGTGGTGCGTGCTTATGTATTCACCCCCTTTGCTATGAAGTCAAAATAAGATCTGGTGAAACCAATTACCTTCAGAAGTCACATAAATAATTAAATAAAGTCCACATGTGCAATCTAAGTGCCACATGATCTGTCACATGATGTCAGTATATATACACACCTGTTCTAAAAGGCCCCAGAGTCTGCAACACCACTAAGCAAGGGGCACCACCAAACAAGCGGCACCATGAAGACCAAGGAGTTCTCCAAACAGGTCAGGGACAAAGTTGTGGGGAAGTACAGATCAGGGTTGGGTTCTAAAAAAATATCCGAAACCATTAAAACCATTGTTTAAAAAATTGAAAGAATAATGCACCACAACAAACCTTCCAAGAGAGGGCCACCCACCAAAACTCACAGACCAGACAAGGAGGGCATTAATCAGAGAGGGAACAAAGAGACCAAAGAGAACCCTGAAGGAGCTGCAAAGCTACACAGCTGAGATTGGAGTATCTGTCCATAGGACCACTTTAAGCCATACACTCCACAAAACTGGGCTTTACAGAAGAGTGGCCATAAAAAAGACATTGCATAAAGAAAAAAAACAAGATATTTTTTGTTGTTGCCAAAAGACATGTGGGAGCCTCCCCAAACATATGGAAGAAGGTACTCTGGTCAGATGAGACTAAAATTGAGCTTTTTGGCCATCAAGGAAAACGCTATGTCTGGCACAAACCCAACGTCTCCCATCACCCCGAGAACAGCATCCCCACAGTGAAGCATGGTGGTGGCAGCATCATGCTGTGTGGATGTTTTTCATCAGCAGGGACTGGGAAACTGGTCAGAATTGAAGGAATGATGGATGGAGCTAAATACAGGACAATTCTTGAGGGAAACCTGTTTCAGCCTTCCAAAGATTTGCGATTGGGACGGAGGTTCACCTTCCAGCAGGGCAATGACCCGATGCATACTGCTAAAGCAACACTTGAGTGGTTTAAGGGGAAACATTTAAATGTCTTGGAATGGCCTAGTCAAAGCCCAGACCTCAATCCAACTGAGAATATGTGGTATGACTTACAGGAGCTGGAGCAGCTTGAAGGAGCTGGAGCAGTTTTGCCTTGAAGAATGGGCAAAAATCGAAGTGGCTAGATGTGCCAAGCTTATAAAGACATATCCCAAGAGACTTTCAGCTTTAATTGCTGCAAATGGTGGCTCTACAAAGTATTGACTTTGGGGGGGGGGGGGGGGGGGGGTGAATAGTTATGCACGCTCAAGTTCTGTTTTTTTGGTATTATTTCTTGTTTGTTTCATAATAAAAAATATTTTGCATCTTCAAAGTGGTAGGTATGTTGTGTAAATCAAATGATACAAACATCCCCAAAAAACTATTTTAATTTCAGGTTGTAAGGCAGAAAAATAGGAAAAATACCAAGGGGGGTGAATACTTTTGCAAGGCACTGTATGTACTAGGCGATGTCTGAGGATGGCCCAAAAACTGGTTTAAGAATCCAGTCACCCAGGTCATAAGACTGTTTTCTCTGCTACCGCACGGCAAGTGGTACTGGAGTGCCAAGTCTAGGTCCAAAAGGCTCCTTAACAACTTTTACCCAAGCCATAAGACTGCTGAACAATTAATAAAATATCCACCCGGACTATTTACATCATACCGGCTGTATTTCTTATGTTACAGTGCCTTCAGAAAGTATTCATACCCTTTGACTTGTTCCATATTTTGTTGTGTTAGTCTGAATTCAAAATGGATTAAATAGATTTCTCATCCATCTACACACTTAATGACAAAGTGAAAACAAGTTTTTAGAAATGTTTGCAATTGTATTGAAAATTAAATACAGAAATATCTAATTTATTCACACCCCTAAGTCAATGTTAGAATCACCTTTGGCAGTGATTACAGCTGTGAGTCTCTTAAATTAAGAGCTTTGAACACCTGGATTGTGCAATATTTGCACATTATTCTTTAAAACATTATTCAAGCTCTGTCAAGTTGGTTGTTGATCATTGCTGGACAGCTATTTTCAAGTCTTACCATAGATCTTCAAGTCGATTTAAGTCAAAACTGTGACTAGGCCACTCAGGAACATTCAATATTGTCTTGGTAAGCAACTCTAGTGTATATTTGGCCTTGTGTTTTTGATTATTGTCCTGCTGAAAGGTGAACTTTTCTTCCAGTGTCTTTTGGAAAGCAGGATTTTGCCTGTGCTCAGCTCTATTCAGTATCTTTTATATCCCCAAAAAACTCCCTAGTTATTGCCGATGACAAGCGTACCCATAACATGATGCAGCCACCAACATGCTTGAAAATATGAAGTTGTACTCAGTGATGCGTTGTGCTGGATTTGCTTCAAACATAATACTTTGTATTCAAGGCATAATGTTACATTTTTGCAGTTTTACTTTAGTGGCTTATTGCAAACAGGGTGCATGTTTCAGAATATTTTTATTCTATACAGGCTTCTTTCTTTTTACTCTGTCATTTAAATGTTATACATTTTAGTAATTTAGCAGACATGCTTATCCAGAGATACTTATAGGAGCAATTAGGGTTAAGCGCCTTGCTCAAGGGCACAACATATTTTCACCTACCTTGCTTGAGGATTCAAACCAGCAACCTTTGGTGCAACGCTTTTAACAACTAGGCTACCTACCACCCTCCATTTAGGTTTGTATTGTGGAGTAACTACAATGTTGTTGATCCATCCTCAGCCATTAAACTCTGCAACTGTTTTAAAGTCACCATTGGCCTCCTTCCTCTCCGGCAACTGAGTTAGGAAGGACGCTTGTATCTTTGTAGTGACTGGGTGTATTGATAAACCATCCAAAGTGTAATTAATAACTTCACCAAAGGGATATCTACCAATAGGTGCCCCTTCTTTGTGAGGCATTGGAAAACCTCCCTGGTCTTTGTGGTTGAATCTGTGTTTGAAATTCACTGCTCGACTGAGGAACATTACAGATAATTGTATGTGTGGGGTACAGAGATGCGGAAGTCATTAAAAAATTGTTAAACGCTATTATTGCACACAGAGTGAGTCCATGCAACTTATTATGTGACTTGTTAAGCAACATTTTAGTTATTTAGGCTTGCCATAACAGAGTTTGAATACTTATTGATTCAAGACATTTCAGCTTTTCATTTTTAATTTCAAATTTTTTCTATAAACATAATACCTCTGACATTATTGGCTATTGTGTGTAGGCCTGTGACACAACATCTCAGTTGAACCATTTTAAAATATTTCTGAAGGCACTGCATAAACCTTAAACTATATCAACAATGGACTAATGAAACAAATACCAAAAGATAGTTTTTGGGTGGAGTTTTCCTTTAAGTCGTATGTACTCTGTGCCTGTAGGCGCCTGAACCCACTAATCTAGTAAGAGCATGGGTTAGTTTGTTTTAACTTTCTGGCCTAGTTAGAACAAACCCCTTGGGCAAACCAGTTTTTCTAGCTTGGTAACATTTTTGCTTGAAATAATGTCTGTCCACCTGTGATTTATTAATGATCAGAGGCATTATATACAGTGTCTTGTGAAAGTATTGGGATATGTCTCTATAAGATCTCTATAAGCAGATCTCGCCACTGGGATTCTTTCCCATTCTTCAAGGCAAAACTGCTCCAGCTCCTTCAAGTTGGATGGGTTCTGCTGGTGTACAGCAATCTTTAAGTCATACCACAGATTCTCAATTGGATTTGAGGTCTGGGCTTTGACTAGGCCATTTCAAGACATTTTAAATGTTTCCCCTTAAACCAGTCGTGTTGCTTTAGCAGTATGCATCGGGTCATTGTCCTGCTGGAAGGTGAACCTCCATCCCAATCTCAAATCTCTGGAAGAGTGAAACAGATTTCCCTCAAGAATTGTCCTGTATTTAGCGCCATCCATCATTCCTTCAATTCTGATCAGTTTCCCAGTCCCTGCCGATTAAAAACATCCCCACATCATGATGCTGCCACCACCATGCTTCACTGTGGGGATGGTGTTCTCGGGGTGATAAGAGTGTTGGATTTGCGTCAGATAGTGTTTTCCTTGATGGCCAAAAAGCTACATTTTAGTCTCATCTGACCAGAGTACCTTCTTCCATATGTTTGGGGAGTCTCCCACATGCCTTTTGTCGAACACCAAACATGTTTGCTTATTTTTTTCTTTCAGCAATGTTTTTTTATGGCCGCTCTTCCGTAAAGCCCAACTCTGTGGAGTGTATGGCTTAAAGTGGTCCTATGGACAGATACTCCAATCTCAATACAGAATGTCACCTTTTTATTTTAGTGTATTTTCATGCGTATCTGCTTTCCATTTAGAAATGGAAGCACTTTATAGATCTAGTCCACCCATTTGAAGATGTCATAAGTATGTGGACAAATTTCACTTATAGTGTAGTCCCATAATCCTAACACACAATGACAACATCAAGCTTGTGACTCTACAAACTCGTTGGATGCATGTGCAGTTTGTTTTGGGTAATGTTTTTCCCAATAGGAACTGAATGGTGAATGAGTATCAAAGTGAGTATATAAGGTGTTTCTGAACGCTTCTAAATCAAACCTGATAATGCCATGATTATTCATGATTCATTCAGGATTTTTCTTAATGAGGAATGAGAACGTTAGAGGCTACATCAAAGCATGGTAATCTCTCATCACCAATAATGGTGGCAGATTTGCATTTTTTGGGGGGTGGGGTATGACTTTGTCCTTCTGTAACTTTCTTATTCATCCTTCACGATTATCCATAATCATGGTAGCATCCACATAGAAGTGTTCACAAACATATCTTCTTACTTATAATAAAAGTAACTCCAAAATGACAATACGTTATTCACCATTCACTTTCCATTGGACAAAACAATTTGAAACAACCAAAACAAGCTGTAAATGCATCCAATAAATGTGCAGAGTCACAAGCTTGATGTAGTCATTGTGTTCTGTGTGCAAGGAATATGTAACCAAATACCAAACTTGACTACTTTAATACACTATGGGTTCTATATTCGGCTGGCATTGAGGCGCAAGTGTCAAACACACGTTAGTTTGCAATTTCGTCATCAAAAAAATGATAATTTGAATACGCCCTGGCATTTTCCAGCCCTTAACGCCAGGTTAAGCAATTTACCTGCCAAACCTCAACTCGTTTGCCCTGATGGGAAGGGTGGACATTTTTTAGGTGTGTCCTTGAAGCAGCACTCAGCAGTTGAAACAATAACAAAGCTCAACTCCCCACCCATTTCGGTAAAAAGATGAGGAATGGGGCTTGAGAAACGTAACCACTCTCAAATACATAGACAGAGCTACGGATTCAAGGACTGACCAGCCATGGTATCAAAATTATGGTTTGAACCATGCTTTGCTGCTATATGGTGTTTGTTAACATCTACTTTGTTTACAAACAATAGAGTAAAATAATTATATTTTGGATAGTGATGGGGTATGACAGTTGAACTAAGCTCATGAAGCATTTTAGTTAAACTCTTCCAGGATGAATGGGTTCATATGATTCATTTATAAATCCAAAAATGGATGTAGCATCTGCATATTGAGCTTTTTTTTTTTTTACATTTGCAAAAGTGACAATTTCATGCAGTGCTAATGGGATGTTTCAAGACCCACAAAAAGCAGGTCTTAACAATAACGCAGTTGATGTAATGGCATGGATTTTGAGAGCAGAAGCGCAGCTTATTCAGCCATGACATACAGTGCCCATGGGAAGAGAAAAGTGCCTTTTGTGCCAATGAATCCCCCCCCCCTTTAGTTTAATTTGAATAAAAACCAAGCATAGCCTACCCACCCCTTAATCAATGCTGGTTTAGCAGCATTGAATATGTGCCTATTTTTATCCTGGGCATTCAGCCAAGTAGCCTATGAATAAAGGTTTTAAATGGTCTACTGAGAGTGCTTTGAAATATTTTGGAGTTGTTTGCCCTCCATGCATTTTCATTATTTACAATTCACACACCTGCATATTTCATTTCGCTTGTTCCAAGTCGGCTGTCCATCCCCATTTTCATAGAGCGCTCCTCGTCCGATTACCAAAGACACGCTCCAGTCCAATCTATTCAGTCTTCCTATAATGCCGTATCAACTGCAGATCGTTTTGAGAATCTGCCTCGCACATAGACAACGACACAATTAACAGGAGCCTATGTATGTTGTATAGACGTGCAAATGTTGCACGTGAAGGCCTACGCGTGCACAAAGTGCCAGTGCCACGGGACGAGAGGAGTGATTTATAATATTATGCTTCTTATTTAGAAAGATTCACCTTCCATGGGTTTGTAGTGAGGAACGTACATGGCTCGAACGCAATGTAAATCCATCTGCTATTCCTGGAGAAGTGCAAAAATGATATGCAAGACTGTTCCATGATGTTTATAAACCATTACATTTGCGAGCAGTACAGCGGTCAGTGGACATTCCCCTTTATATTGGATCTTTGTCCAGCTCCTGTGAAATGTTTGGATGTGCGTAAAAACCCTCCATAGTCTTAATTTGCCTTGTCTGTGTTTTATGCCCACGGTGAGCAATTATGGTGCCTAACTGTATTTAAAACAAGTTGTTGTTTAGTTTTCAAATCCATATGTCCATATCCAGACAAATTTACAGTAGGCCTAGCCCCTATATCAGTGTGAATCCTATATTTAAAAATGTACTTCCATATTTAGGTAATGCAAATAGAACAATGTGGACTGCAAACATGTTCAACATACCGGTATTTAGCAAATATGGGGCAGGCTATTTAATGAACTAGGCTATAATGGACTAACGTTTGAATTGGAGTTGAAGACAATGCAATACATAAGACTGTAAATACACAACTTGAAGCAACCACATATTTAGTCAAGGGCACGTTCTGATTGGCCAGTGAGGTGCCAAGCCTCTACACACCCACAGCTTGTTTATTCATCAAAACCCAGCCCTTTTGTGCCACCCCAGCTACTGCGCCCATAATTCCGGTTTTGAAAATAATATTTTCACAACCGGAAATATCTGACACACCCCTGAACCTATGTTGCTACCGCCAGCGCTTAGATTTACTATTGCGTTAGGTTTGTTCAACTAGAGCCATATAGCTGAAATTTGTCCAAATAGTTGTGATGATCTATTCCCTTCAAATGGGGGGGACTAGATCTATAAAGTGCTTTAAGATCTATATGAAAATACCCTCGAAAGTATTCAGACCTCTTGACTTTTTCCACATTTTGTTACGTTACAGCCGTATTCTAAAATTGATTAAATTGTTCCCACCCCCCCAATCTACACACAATAATACCCCATAATGACAAAGCAAAAACAAATTTTTTGCAAATTTATTTAAAAAAAAAATGACAAACAAATATAAAATTTACATAAGTATTCAGACCCTTTATTCAGTACTTTGTTGGACACCTTTGGCAGTGATTACAGTTTACACCGAACCCAAACCGGCTGCGCCATTGTGCATATATTTATTTTGTCCCCCCACACCAAATGCGATCACTACACGCAAGATAAAATATCAAATCAAACTGAACCATTACATTCATTTGGGGACAGGTCGAAAAGCATTAAACATTTATGGCAATTTAGCTAGCTAGCTTGCACTTGCTAGCTAATTTGTCCTATTTAGCGATCTTGCTGTTGCTAGCTAATTTGTTTTGGGATAAACAGTGAGTTATTATTTTACCTGAAATGCACAAGGTCCTCTACTCCGAAAATTAATCCACACATAAAACAGTAAACCGAATCGTTTCTAGTTATCTCGCCTCCTTGTAGGCTTTTTCTTCTTTTGACTTTATATTGCGATTGGCATTTTTCAGAAATTAGGTGCATTACCGCCACTGACCTCATTCATCATTCAGTCACCTACGTGGGTACCTGCTTCTATAAACCAATGAGGAGATGGGAGAGGCAGGACTTGCAGCACGATCTGCGTCACAAATAGAACTGACTTCTATTTTAGCCCTTGGCAATACAGACGCTCGTTGGCGTGTGCGAGCAGTGTAGTCAGCCTGTTAGTCTTCTTGGGTATGATGCTACAAGCTTGGCACACCAGTATTTGGGGAGTTTATACCATGCAGATCCTCTCAAGCTCTGTCAAGTTGGATGGGGTGCATCACTGCACAGATATTTTCAGGTCTCTCAGAGAAGTTTGATCGAGTTTCTCATCGACTGAGAGTCCTTTAGGTATCTTTTGGCAAACTCCAAGCGGGCTGTCATGTGCCTTTTAGTGAGGAGTCTGGCCTCTGTCTGGCCACTCTACCATAAAAGCCTGATTGATGGAGTGCTGCTGTCACATTGGTATAAAGGGTCGGGAGACAGGTGCAGGAATGTGTAATAGTTTTTAAAATGTCTTTACCCACAGCGTGCCATGTAGAGGCACGGGGACGAAGACCAAACAAACACGTATACAACACACAGGGTTGAAACCCAAACAAAAGAGTGAGGAGTATCTCTAATAAATAACACAAGCGCACAATGATTATCACACGGGACGAGACCTGTAATCTTCTACGCAATCCACAATGGCACAAAAGTCAAAACAACATAGCACAGGTACTCACATGAACCAACGGACATTGTAACAATAATGGACAGCACCATGGTGAACAAAGGGCACAAATATACAAATACTAATCAGTGGGAATAGGGGACAGGTGTGCGTGATGAAAGTTCCAGAGGGATCCATGACAAAGCTGCAGAGATGGTTGTCCTTCTGGAAGGTTCTCCCATCTCCACAGTTGAATTAACCACAGGTGGACTCAAATCAAGTTTTAGAAACATCTCAAGGATGATCAATGGAAACAGGATGCACCTGAGCTCAATTTCAAGTCTCAGGGCAAAGGATCAGAATAACTGAATACTTATGTTCAATGCAGTTGTCTAAAAAAAACATTTTCTCTTTGTCACTTTGGGGTATTGTGTGTAGATTAATGAGGGAAAAAAATAATGTAATTCATTTCAGAATAAGGCTGTAATGTAACAAAATGTGGAAAAAGGTAAGAGTTCTGAATACTTTCTGAATGCACTGTACATATAAACTCAGGTTGTCCTCGGTTCTGTTCAGAACGGGAATAAATAAACGCAGTAAAAAAAGAAACGGCCTCACTGTCAACTGCGTTTATTTTCAGCAAACTTAACATGTGTAAATATTTCTACGAATGTAACAAGATTCAACAACTGAGACAAACTGAAGAAGTTCCACAGACATGTGATGAACAGAAATGGAGTAATGTGTCCCTGAACAAAGGGGGGGTCAAAATCAAAAGTAATAGTCAGTATCTGGTGTGGCCACCCGCTGTATCAAGTACTGCAGTGCATCTTCACCTCATGGACTGAACCAGATTTGCCAGTACTTGCTGTGAGATGTTACCCCACTCTTCCACCAAGGCACCTGCAAGTTCCCAGACATTTCTGGGGGGAATTGTCCTAGCCCTCACCCTTCGATCCAACAGGTCCCAGATGTGCACAATGGGATTGAGATCCGGGCTCCTCGCTGGCCATGGCAGAACACTGACATTCCTGTCTTGCAGGAAATCCCACACAGAACGAGCAGTATGGCTGATGGCATTGTCATGCTGGAGGGTCATGTCAGGATGAGCCTGCAAGAAGGGTACCACATGAGGGAGAAGGATGCCTGCAATGACAACAAGCTCAGTCCGATGATGCTGTGACACACCGCCCCAGACCATGACTGACCCTCCACCTCCAAGTCGATCCTGTTCCAGAGTACAGGCCTCGGTGTAACGCTCATTCCTTCGACGATAAACACAAATCCGACCATCACCCCTGGTGAAACAAAACAGCAACTCATCAGTGAAGAGCACTTTTTGCCAGTCTTGTCTGGTCCAGCGAAGGTGGGTTTGTGCCCATAGGCAACGTTGTTGCCGGTGATGTCTGGTGAGGACCTGCCTTACAACAGGCCTACAATCCCTCAGTCCAGCCTCTCTCAGCCTATTGCGGACAGTCTGAGCACTGATGGAGGTTATTGTGCGTTCCTGGTGTAACTCGGGCATTTGTTGTTGCCATCTTGAACCTGTCCCGCAGGTGTGATATTCAGATGTACCGATCCTGTGCAGGTGTTGTTACACATGGTCTGCCACTGCAAGGATGATCAGCTGTCCGTCCTGTCTCCCTGTAGTGCTGTCTTAGGCGTCTCACAGTATGGACATTGCAATTTATTGCCCTGGCCATATCTGCAGTCCTCATGCCTCCTTGCAGCATGCCTAAGGCACGTTCATGGAGATGATCAGGGACCCTGGGCATCTTTCTTTTGGTGTTTTTCAGAGGAGGTAGAAAGGCCTCTTTAGTGTCCTAAGTTTTCATAACTGTGACCTTAATTGCCTACCGTCTGTAAGCTGTTAGTGTCTTAACGACCGTTCCACAGGTGCATGTTCATTAATTGTTTATGGTTCATTGAACAAGCATAGGAAACAGTGTTTAAACCCTTTACAATGAAGACCTGTGAAGTTATTTGGATCTTTAAGAATTGTCTTTGAAAGACAGGGTCTTGAAAAAGGGTTGTTTTTCTTTTTTTGCTGAGTTTACATAACACACACACACTTTCTCTCTCTGATTTCCTCTTATTGTTTCCCCCATAACGTCTATAACCTCTCCTGTCCCCTGCTGGCCGAACGGTCCAGGTGGCCGTAGAGGAATGTGCGTTCCTGTTCCCAGTGCTGTACTGCAGTATTTCCCAACATCGAGTACCCCCAACAGCACACATTTCTGTTGTAGCCTCGGATAAGCACACCTGAGACAGAGGAATGCTAAAATCCCACACAGCTGAGTTAACAGGCCACTTCTTTCAAACGACTGGCTAATGACCACAAACAAGTGTCTCCATAACAGATGAACGTGGTACCTTCAGGCGTTTGGAAATTGCTCCCAAGGATGAACCAGACTTGTGGAGGTTTCTACTGAAGGTACCACGTTCATATGTACAAACAATAGCACGCAAGTATAAACACCATGGGACCACGCAGCCGCCATACCGCTAAGGAAGGAGACGTGTTCTGTCTCCTAGAGATGAACGTACTTTGTTACAAAAAGTACAAATCAATCCCACAAAATAGAAAAAAAGATCAAAAAATTCACAAAATAGATGGCTCATGATTAGGAAAATTATGTGGATATATTGAAGCAACATCTAAAGACATCAGTCAGGAAGTTAAAGCTTGGTCACAAATGGGTCTTCCAAATGGACAATGACCCCAAGCATACTTCCAAAGTTGTGGCAAAATGGCTTAAGGACAACAAAGTCAAAGTATTGGAGTGGCCATCATAAAGGCCTGAAATTAATCCTATAGAAAATGTATGGGCAGAACTGAAAAAGCGTGTGCGAGCAAGGAGGCCTACAAGCCTGACTCAGTTACACCAGCTCTGTCAGGAGGAATGGGCCAAAATTCACCCAACTTAGTGTTGGAAGCTTGTCGAAGGCTACCCGAAATGTTTGACCCAAGTTAAACAATTGAAAGGCAATACTACCAAATACTAATTGAGTGTGTGTAAACTTCTGACCCACTGGGAATGTGATGAAAGAAATAAAAGCTGAAATAAATAATGTATAGTATGTAAACTTCCGACTTCAACTGCATGTGAGAATGCTGTTCATTGACTATAGCTCAGCATTCAACACCATAGTGCCCACGAAGCTCATCGCTAAGCTAAGAACCCTGGGACTAAACCCCTCCCTCTGCAACTGGATCCTGGACTTCCTGACGGGCCGCCCCCAGGTGGTAAGTAAGGCAACAACACTTCTGCCACGCTGATCCTCAACATTGGGGCCCCTCAGGGGTGTGTACTTAGTCACCTCCTGTACTCCCTGTTCACCTACGACTGCGTGGCCAATCACGACTCCAACACCATCATTAAGTTTTATGACGACTGATCACCGACAGTGAGACAGCCTTCAGCCTATGAGACAGCCTATAGGGAGGAGGTCAGCGACCTGGCAGTGTGGTGCCAGGACAACAACCTCTCCCTCAATGTGAGCAAGACAAAGGAGCTGATTGTTGACTACTGGAAAAGGCAGTCCGAACAGGCCCCCATTAACATCGACGGAGCTGTAGTGGAGTGGGGCGAGAGTTTCAGGTTCTTTGGCGTCCACATCACCACCAAACGATCATGGTCCAAACACACCAAGGCAGTCGTTAACAGGGCACGACAGCACCTTTTTCCCCCTCAGGAGACTGAACAGATTTGGCATGCGTCTCCAGATCCTCAAAAAGTTCTACAGCTGCACCATCAAGAACATCCTGACCGGTTACATCACCACCTGGTATGGCAACTGTTCAGCATCTGACCGTAAGGCACTACAGAGGGTAGTGCGTATGGCCCAGCACATCCTTGAGGCCAAGCTTCCTGCCATCCAGGACCTCTATATTAGGCAGTGTCATAGGAAAGCCCCAAAAATTGTCAGAGACTCCAGTCACCTACATCATAGATTGTTCTCTCTGCTACAGCACGGCAAGCGGTAACGGAGCGCCAAGTCTAGGAACAAAAGGATCCTTAACAGCATATTATACACCTAAGCCATGAGAATGCTGAACAATTCATCAAATGGCCTATTTACATTGACATCACCCCCCCCTCCATTTGATTTGTACACTGTTGCTACTCGCTGTTTATTATACACTGCTCAAAAAAATAAAGGGAACACTAAAATAACACATCCTAGATCTGAATGAATGAAATATTCTTATTAAATACTTTTTTCTTTACATAGTTGAATGTGCTGACAACAAAATCACACAAAAATTATCAATGGAAATCAAATTTATCAACCCATGGACGTCTGGATTTGGAGTCACATTCAAAATGAAAGTGTAAAACCACACTACAGGCTGATCCAACTTTGATGTAATGTCCTTAAAACAAGTCAAAATGAGGCTCAGTAGTGTGTTTTGCCTCCACTTGCCTGTATGACCTCCCTACAACGCCTGGGCATGCTCCTGATGAGGTGGCGGATGGTCTCCTGAGGGATCTCCTCCCAGACCTGGACTAAAGCATTCGCCAACTCCTGGACAGTCTGTGGTGCAACGTGGCATTGGTGGATAGAGCGAGACATGATGTCCCAGATGTGCTCAATTGGATTCAGGTCTGGGGAACGGGCGGGCCAGTCCATAGCATCAATGCCTTCCTCTTGCAGGAACTGCTGACACACTCCAGCCACATGAGGTCTAGCATTGTCTTGCATTAGGAGGAACCCAGGGCCAACCGCACCAGCATATGGTCTCACAAGGGGTCTGAGGATCTCATCTCGGTACCTAATGGCAGTCAGGCGAGCACATGGCGAGCACATGGAAGGCTGTGCGGCCCCCCAAAGAAATGCCACCCACCACCATGACTGACCCACCGCCAAACCGGTCATGCTGGAGGATGTTGCAGGCAGCAGAATGTTCTCCACGGCGTCTCCAGACTGTCACGTCTGTCACATGTGCTCAGTGTAAACCTGCTTTCATCTGTGAAGAGCACAGGGCGCCAGTGGCGAATTTGCCAATCTTGGTGTTCTCTGGCAAATGCCAAATGTCCTGCACGGTGTTGGGCTGTAAGCACAACCCCCACCTGTGGACGTCGGGCCCTCATACCACCCTCATGGAGTCTTTTTCTGACCGTTTGAGCAGACACATGCACATGTGTGGCCTGCTGGAGGGCATTTTGCAGGGCTCTGGCAGTGCTCCTTCTGCTCCTCCTTGCACAAAGGCGGAGGTAGCGGTCCTGCTGCTGGGTTGTTGCCCTCCTACGGCCTCCTCCATGTCTCCTGATGTACTGGCCTGTCTCCTGGTAGCGCCTCCATGCTCTGGACACTACGCTGACAGACACAGCAAACCTTCTTGCCACAGCTCGCATTGATGTGCCATCCTGGATGAGCTGCACTACCTGAGTCACTTGTGTGGGTTGTATACTCCGTCTCATGCTATCACTAGAGTGAAAGCACCGCCAGTATTCAAAAGTGACCCAAACATCAGCCAGGAAGCATAGGAACTGAGAAGTGGTCTGTGGTCACCACCTGCAGAACCACTCCTTTATTGGGGGTGTCTTGCTAATTGCCTATAATTTCCACCTGTTGTCTATTCCATTTGCACAACAGCATGTGCAATTTATTGTCAATCAGTGTTGCTTCCTAAGTGGATAGTTTGATTTCACAGAAGTGTGATTGACTTGGAGTTACATTGTGTTGTTTAAGTGTTCCCTTTATTTTTTTGAGCAGTGTATATGCATAGTCATTTCACCCCTACCTACATTTGCAAATGACCTCTAATAAACCTGTACCCCCGCACATAGCCGCTTTATTGTTATTTTATTGTGTTACTTTTTATTATTTTATACTTTAGTTTATTTGGTAAATATTTTCTTTACTCTTTCTTGAACTGCACTGTTGTTTAAGGGCTTGTAAGTAAGCATTTCACGATAAGGTCTGTACTTGTTGTATTCGGTGCATGTGACAAATAACATTAGATTTTATTTTATTTAGACCAATGGAAATTGGTCTGAGGAGTCCAAATTTGAGATTTTTAGTTCCAACCGCCATGTCTTTGGGAGACGCAGAGTAGGTGAACGGATGATCTCCGCATGTGTGGCTCCCACCGTGAAGCATGGTGGAGGAGGTGTGGGGGTGCTTTGCTGTTGACACTGTCAGTGATCTATTTAGAATTCAAGGTGTAACGGATGTGAAACGCTAGCTTAGTTAGCGGTGGTGCGCGCTAAATAGTGTTTCAATCGGTGACGTCACTTGCTCTGAGACCTTGAAGTAGTAGTTCCCCTTGCTCTGCAAGGGCCGCGGCTTTTGTGGAGCGATGGGTAACGATGCTTTGTGGGTGACTGTTGTTGATGTGTGCAGAAGGTCCCTGGTTTGGGCGAGGGGACGGTCTAAAGTTATACTGTTACAAAGGCACACTTAACCAGCATGGCTACCACAGCATTCTGCAGCAATACTCCATCCCATCTAGTTTGCGCTTAGTGGGACTATCATTTGTTTTTCAACAGGACAATGACCCAACACACCTCCAGGCTGTGTAAGAGCTATTTGATCAAGACAGAGAGTGATGGAGTGCTGCATCAGATAACCTGGCCTCCACAATCACCTGATCTCAACCCAATTGAGATAGCTTGGGATGAGTTGGACCACAGAGTGAAGGAAAAGCAGCCAACAAGTGCTCAGCATACAGTATGTTGGAACTCCATCAAGTTGTTGGAAAAGCATTAATCTTTTAAAGCTGTCATCAAGGCAAAGGGTGACTACTTTGAAGAATCTCAAGTATTGTCACACCCTGATCTGTTTCACCTGTCTTGTGCTTGTCTCCACCCCCCTCCAGGTGTCGCCCATTTTCCCCATTACCCGCTGTGCATTTATACCTGTGTTTCCTGTTTGTCTGTTGCCAGTTCATCTTGTCTCATCAAGCCTACCAGCATGGTTTTCCCATACTTCTGTTTTAGCTCTTGTCCCTGTTTTTCTAGTTTTTCCGGTTTTGACCACTTTGCCTGCCCTGACCCTGCCTACCGTTCTGTACCTGTCTGACACTGCCCTGGATTACCGACCTCTGCCTGCCCTTGACCTGTCGTCTGCCTTCCCCCTGTTTTGTTAATAAACATCTGTGATTCGAACTGTCTGCATCTGGGTCTTATCCTGAGGTCTGATAAATATATAATATATTTGTATTTGTTTAATATTTTTTTGGTTACTACATGATTCCATATGTGTTATTTCATTGTTTTGAATGTCTTCACTATTGTTCTACAACTGTCAGGCGGTGGGTAACTGGTGCAGTGAATCAGGCGCAGGAGAGCAGAAATGAGTGTACAAGGTAAGGTATTTAATTCCACGACAGCACCAGTATACAGACAATACTCAAGGTGCGGCGAAATACCGGTCACTCGAAAATAACGGGCGTAAATACATAACCCGGCAAACATAACCAGCCGACAACTACCGACATGAACAATCAATAAACACGCACACTAACATGTGGGAAACAGAGGGTAAATA
The DNA here is from genome assembly GCF_057628025.1 of Oncorhynchus mykiss. Classification (NCBI taxonomy): domain Eukaryota; kingdom Metazoa; phylum Chordata; class Actinopteri; order Salmoniformes; family Salmonidae; genus Oncorhynchus; species Oncorhynchus mykiss. Next base: position 11,977,315 of record NC_143049.1, read on the forward strand.
ATGAACATGTAATTGGGGAATTGAAACCAGGTGTGTAGAAAACAGCGACAAAAACAAATGGAAAATGAAAAGTGGATCAGCGATGGCAGGAAGACCGGTGACGTCGACCACCGAACGCCTCCCGAACAAGGAGAGGGACCGACTTCGGCGGAAGTCGTGACAACAACGTAGAAAAATCCAAACCCTTGATTGAGTAGGTGTGTCCAAACTTCTGACTGGTACTGTACATTTGCAAACATTTCTAAAAACCTGTTTTCTCTTTGTCATTATCGGGTATTGTGTATAGATTGAGTAAAAATATATATTTAATACATTTTAGAATAAGGCTGTATCGTAACAAAATGTGGAAAAGGGGAAGGGGTATGAATACTTTCCGAATGCCAATGGCATGCCAATTGATGTTGTACTTAATGCCAATTGATATCGCTCTGACAGTGGGTTCCAAGTATTTGGAGAGCAATACAAATAGTTGCAGTGATGAATGCTGATGTTAACTGATTGTCTATAGGGTCACTCAAGCTGCCATTTATATTTGACGGCACTTGTGAAGGTGGTAAATGACATTTTAATGGCATCGGACCGAGGCTCTGCATCTGTCCTCGTGCTCCTAGACCTTAGTGCTGCTTTTGATACCATCGATCACCACATTCTTTTGGAGAGATTGGAAACCCAAATTGGTCTACACGGACAAGTTCTGGCCTGGTTTAGATCTTATCTGTCGGAAAGATATCAGTTTGTCTCTGTGAATGGTTTGTCCTCTGACAAATCAACTGTAAATTTCGGTGTTCCTCAAGGTTCAGTTTTAGGACCACTATTGTTTTCACTATATATTTTACCTCTTGGGGATGTTATTCGAAAACATAATGTTAACTTTCACTGCTATGCGGATGACACACAGCTGTACATTTCAATTAAACATGGTGAAGCCCCAAAATTGCCCTTGCTAAAAGAATGTGTTTCAGACATAAGGAAGTGGATGGCTGCAAACGTTCTACTTTTAAACTCGGACAAAACAGAGATGCTTGTTCTAGGTCCCAAGAAACAAAGAGATCTTCTGTTGAATCTGACAATTAATCTTAATGGTTGTACAGTCGTCTCAAATAAAACTGTGAAGGACCTCAGCGTTACTCTGGACCCTGATCTCTCTTTTGAAGAACATATCAAGACCATTTCAAGGACAGCTTTTTTCCATCTACGTAACATTGCAAAAATCAGAAACTTTCTGTCCAAAAATGATGCAGAAAAATTAATCCATGCTTTTGTCACTTCCAGGTTAGACTACTGCAATGCTCTACTTTCCGGCTACCCGGATAAAGCACTAAATAAACTTCAGTTAGTGCTAAATACGGCTGCTAGAATCCTGACTAGAACCAAAAAATTTGATCATATTACTCCAGTGCTAGCCTCTCTACACTGGCTTCCTGTCAAAGCAAGGGCTGACTTCAAGGTTTTACTGCTAACCTACAAAGCATTACATGGGCTTGCTCCTACCTATCTCTCTGATTTGGTCCTGCCGTACATACCTACACGTACGCTACGGTCACAAGACGCAGGCCTCCCAATTGTCCCTAGAATTTTTAAGCAAACAGCTGGAGGCAGGGCTTTCTCCTATAGAGCTCCATTTTTATGGAACGGTCTGCCTACCCATGTCAGAGACGCAAACTCGGTCTCAACCTTCAAGTCTCTACTGAAGACTCATCTCTTCAGTGGGTCATATGATTGAGTGTAGTCTGGCCCAGGAGTGGGAGGGTGAACGGAAAGGCTCTGGAGCAACGAACCACCCTTGCTGTCTCTGCCTGGCCGGTTCCCCTCATTCCACTGGGATTCTCTGCCTCTAACCCTATTACAGGGGCTGAGTCACTGGCTTTACTGGGGCTCTCTCATGCCGTCCCTGGAGGGGGTGCGTCACCTGAGTGGGTTGAGTCACTGATGTGGTCATCCTGTCTGGGTTGGCGCCCCCCCCCCCCCCCTTGGGTTGTGCCGTGGCGGAGGTCTTTGTGGGCTATACTCAGCCTTGTCTCAGGATGGTAAGTTGGTGGTTGAAGATATCCCTCTAGTGGTGTGGGGGCTGTGCTTTGGCAAAGTGGGTGGGGTTATATCCTTCCTGTTTGGCCCTGTCCGGGGGTGTCCTCGGAGTGGGCCACAGTGTCTCCTGACCCCTCCTGTCTCAGCCTCCAGTATTTATGCTGCAGTAGTTTATGTGTCGGGGGGCTGGGGTCAGTTTGTTATATCTGGAGTACTTCTCCTGTCCTATTCGGTGTCCTGTGTGAATCTAAGTGTGCGTTCTCTAATTCTCTCCTTCTCTCTTTCTCTCTCTCGGAGGACCTGAGCCCTAGGACCATGCCCCAGGACTACCTGACATGATGACTCCTTGCTGTCCCCAGTCCACCTGGCTGTGCTGCTGCTCCAGTTTCAACTGTTCTGCCTTATTATTATTCGACCATGCTGGTCATTTATGAACATTTGAACATCTTGGCCATGTTCTGTTATAATCTCCACCCGGCACAGCCAGAAGAGGACTGGCCATCCCACATATGCTCTCTCTAATTCTCTCTTTCTTTCTCTCTCTCGGAGGACCTGAGCCCTAGGACCATGCCCCAGGAATACCTGACATGATGACTCCTTGCTGTCCCCAGTCCACCTGACTGTGCTGCTGCTCCAGTTTCAACTATTCTGCCTTATTATTATTCGACCATGCTGGTCATTCATGAACATTTGAACATCTTGGCCATGTTCTGTTATAATCTCCACCCGGCACAGCCAGAAGAGGACTGGCCATCCCACATATGCTCTCTCTAATTCTCTCTTTCTTTCTCTCTCTCGGAGGACCTGAGCCCTAGGACCATGCCCCAGGAATACCTGACATGATGACTCCTTGCTGTCCCCAGTCCACCTGACTGTGCTGCTGCTCCAGTTTCAACTATTCTGCCTTATTATTATTCGACCATGCTGGTCATTTATGAACATTTGAACATCTTGACCATGTTTTGTTATAATCTCCACCCGGCACAGCCAGAAGAGGACTGGCCACCCCACATAGCCTGGTTCCTCTCTAGGTTTCTTCCTAGGTTTTGGCCTTTCTAGGGAGTTTTTCCTAGCCACCGTGCTTCTACACCTGCATTGCTTGCTGTTTGGGGTTTTAGGCTGGGTTTCTGTACAGCACTTTGAGATATCAGCTGATGTACGAAGGGCTATATAAATACATTTGATTTGATTTGATTTTATTTTTGATTTGATTTGACCAATAATACTTCCTGGAGAAAGCTGCAGATGCTACTCTATATAGTGAGACTTGGCTACTTTCAGGCTATGGAGTTCGAGAGGGACTGGCTGACCTGCCATTCAGCAGGGGTGGCCAACTGGTTCTGTGCTGTGAGCTGCTGGCCGTCAACCACTCTCAGGATCTCATCAAAGTTCCATGCCATTGTGGGAAGGTAGAACAGGGACAGCTTCAACCTTTTGTCTGGGCCAATGGAAAAATCCCTTGACAAGCGAACATGTCACATTTTGGTGGGAAGGAATTAGGCAGGTAGGGGATGGTTTTACTCACATGGCAAGCAGTTAGAGAGAGAAAGTGTGTGTTTGACAGAAACTGGGAGTGTAGCAAATATGAGCTAGTGAGCTGTGTTCATTCGTGGTGATATCACCTTCACTGATACATATAAGAAGATTACGTCATCGTATCCAGCAAGGGGCTGAGGTAGTGTGTTTTTGCCAGACGGGGAGGTGGGGCCTGGGTGGGAGGGGTAGTTAACTCATATTAACCAGTGAAGATGGGCCGCTTGCATCAGCGTGAATAAGTAACGTTTATGGGAAATAGAGCACAAGAAAGAGCAGGATGATCTCATGGTGGGCCAATGAGTCATACCGGAAACTGAGAAACAGTTGGAGAGAGAGAAAGGCTGTCTGAGAGAGAGTGTGTGTGTGTGTGCCTGTAGGTGTGCATGCATGCATGAGCGTGTTTTGACACTCACACAGTGGCAGTAAGGGGAATGCCGTCCTTGTCCTTCTCATCATGGTCCAGCATGGCCAGGCCCACTGCCAGCATCCTGTGGGTGTCTGCTATGATGGGGAAGAGGAACGCACAGCCAGACTCCTTCCTCATTGTTGTAGGCTAGGATGTCTTACAGGATCACAGCACAGCCCCTCCATTACTAAACACACTGGTCATTTGTATAGGCACTCAAAACTATGGCTGTATTCCAAGCGGCCCCCTATTCTATGGGCCCTGGTCAAAAGTAGTGCCCTATAAAGGGAATAGCGGGCCATTTGGGAAGCAGCCAAAACCTTGGTCCAGCCACAGTGGTCCTCCAGATTGTCGATGGACAGGGCGATCATTTCTATGTTGCTCCTACTAAATTCACAGCTGAGAGAGAAGGGTGGGGGGTGATGGATAGAGGGACAGAAATAGCGAGAGAGAGAGTAGGGGCCTAGCAGAGGAATGACAGCCTCTGTCCCCCTGGCTCCCGTGTTTAATTTTTTGACCACTATTGCTTTTAGATCAGGGTAAGAAATAGTTAATTCAATGTTTAATACACTTTAATAAAACGTTTGTTAAGGAGCCTAAAGTTCCGTTCAAATGTTTGATTTCATCATGTAGCTAGGAACCAAGCGGAAAGTAAAAGTGGCATGCAGCTGGCGCCAAGTATGGCCACAGAGATCTTGCACCCATTGACATTTCAGAGTCAGCGTTTTCCTTGAGTGGGCTCAGACAACAAATTAATTTGAGCAGTATGTAAAGCAGTTTTTTCTCTGACGTCTCGACCTCGTTAGCCTGACACAACCAACTGACCTACACTGAGTATACAAAACATTAATAAGAACTCTTTCCATGACATAGACGGACCAGGTGAATCCAGGTGAAAGCGATGATCCCTTATTGATGTCACTTGTTAAATCCACTTCAATCAGTGTGGATGAAGGGAGGAAATGGGTTAAAGAAGGATTTATAAGCCTGGAGACAATTGAGACATGGATTGTGTATGTGTGCCATTCAGAGGGTGAATGGGCAAGACAAAAGATTTCAGTGCCTTTAAACAGGGTATGGCAGTAGGTGCCAGACGCACCAGTTTGTGTCAAGAACTGCAACGCTGCTGAGTTTTTCATGCAGCTTCCCGTGTGTATCAAGAATGGTCCACCATCCAAAGGACATCCAGCCAACTTCATACATCCATGGGAAGCATTGGAATCACTGTAATACTGTTGTATTCGGCACATGTGACAAATACATTTTGATTTGTAATTTGAGTTTATCACAGCGAGCCGTTAGTGGGCGTCTAAGTGCCCATCCTGCCTTAGTGGCTCCAGTTGTTCCACTAAGGCTTTTATAGGTCTTTGAGCTTCCGATATGATGAATTATTCTATGCCATTTTGTTTTGATACTGGCCTAGGCATAATACTTGATTCGACTGAACAGATGGTGTTCCATCCTACATTTACCACTTGTGCTAAATTTGGATATTATACTGAATTGAATCAAATGGACTCGGAGGTAAACTTCAACATGTCTTTACCCCATGACTGTCGGTCAAGAACCCAGCATTCTTTACTGACGTCATATCAGTACACATCATCCCCCCTTATCATCCCCCCTTGTCATCCCCCCTTTACTTGGATATAAACTTCAATGTTAACCTGACATCCACAACAACACTTGTACAGCAACCTTTGTGTTTACAATAAACAACATTTCTTTATCAGCTTACTTTTTATCTACCATTTGCAAAAATAAACAGTATTCCTTAAAAAAAAAAAAATCTGCTACAAAACATTCTGCACCTTATCTTTTTCACAGAATAACTCAAACATTCAGAGTATTTTTTATTAGACCATTGTACTTGCCACATTTCAGATAACGCTTGTTTTCTTTAACTCTAACAGTGGGGGAATTATTTAACGACAAAGTCTGTTAGCTTCTGAGGCAGTTTGATACCAGGCGGTGTCAAAGGAAGGCCTTAAACATTTTCAAAGACTCCAGCCATCCAAGTCATAGACTGTTTTCTCTGCTACCGCACGGCAGGTGGTACCGGAGCACCACGTCTGGCACCAGAAGGCTCTTGAACAGCTTCTACCCCCAAGCCATAAGACTGCTGAACAGTTCATCAAATGGCTACCCAGACTATTTACCTTGACCCCCTTTTTTTACTGACACTATTGCACCGGCTCTATGCACACTCACTGGACTCTACCCATACGCTCACACACACACTCTTCAAACATGCTGCTGCTACACTGTTTATTATCTATCCTGATTGCCTAGTCACTTCTACCCCCACCTACAAGTACATATTACCTAAATTACCTCAACTACCTTGTACCCCTGCACATTGAATTGGTACCTGTGCTTCCAGTATATAGCCTCGTTATTGTTATTTATTTTTTATTTCACCTTTATTTAACTAGGCAAGTCAGTTAAGAACAAATTCTTATTTATAATGACCTCCTACCCCGGCCAAACCCTAACCCGGACGACGCTGGGCCAATTGTGTGCCGCCCTATGGGACTCCCGATCACGGCCGGTTGTGATACAGCCTGGAAACGATCCAGAGTCTGTAGTGACGCCTCTAGTACTGATATGCAGTACCTTAGACAGATGCGCCACTCGGGAGCCCCAGTATTTTATTCTGTTACTATTTAATTTTTTATTTTATTTTATATTTCTTTTTAAAAAAATGTTTACTATGCATTTTTGAAGTCTACGCTGGTTGTATTCGAGCATGTGTGACAAATAACATTGTGATGTGATTTGATTTGACTTACCTTGGTCCTATTTCAGGATAGCCTGACTGGATTTGACTTACCTTTGTCCTATTTCAGGATAGCCTGGTTTACTCCACGACTGTCGGTGCATCGAGAACCCAGCATTCTTACTGACTTGGTGATGTCATATTAGTACACGACAGATGGTTCCTCTCGAGTCCTGCATGATGTCCCTCAGGGGTCCATCTGCATACTTTGCACTATGTAAATGAGTAGCCTATGCGCAATTACGTGCAGCATATGCATTGTGAGCACGTTGAACTAACCACAGCAAAGGTTGTTAAAGCTGCATTAAGTTAATGGACAGTGCTGGGCAGAGCTGTGTGGTTTGCCAAAGTCCCATCAATTCACGAAAGTGTCTGACATTGCATTCGTTTGTGGGAAAAGTGGATTTTTATTGTCTTAGCGAAAGCACAGCTGGCCTAGAGAATGGTTGTATTCTGTTTTAAAATGAGCTAGAATTAAATAGGAAAACGCAATTGTTAACACAATTTGGAAAACATGTCTCTGTATATCTTTTTGAGGGGTATGGAATGCATTTACAGTATTTCATTCTATTCTACCAATTGCCAAGTGGCACACAGTAACAGTTGATGAAAAGGCCAAGCCTAATAGTTGTAATATGCACTGTTGCATTTATGCACTGACTCTACGGATGGGAATATTTATATTTCATTATATTTACTCGTCAAAGCTCCCAGAGCTATTATAGTTTGGGAAAAAAAAATGTTGATGGGTGGATCAGAATTTATGATATTGTTTTGTGTGTCACATGTTCTACTGGGAAGGACACTGTTTTGTTATGACAGTCAATAAAGACGTTGCCAACCTATCACCTTCACACTAAAAAATAATAAAAATGAAGGGAAGTATCAAACCGCTTAGTTTTCTTTATCTTATCGTTGGACAGGAAGTGAAATCCTGTGGGTGAGCCTGTGAGAATGAAATAAAATTGTCTGTCCTTGGTTGGAACGTCAGCACAAGAACTGTTCGTCGGGAGCTTCGTGAAATGGGTTTCCATGGCCGAGCAACCACACACAGCTTAAGATTACCATGCGCAATGCCAAGCGTCGGTTGGAGTTGTCTAAAGCTCTCCGCCATTGGACTCTGGAGCAGTGGAAACGTGCTCTCTGGAGGGATGAATCACGCTTCACCATCTGGCAATTGAGATGAATCTGGGTTTGGCAGATGCCAGGAGAATGCTACCTGCCCGAATGCATAGTGCCAACTGTAAAGTTTGGTGGAGGAGGAATAATGGTCTGGGTCTGTTTTTCATGGTTCGGACTAGGACCCCCTAGGGAAATCTTAACGCTACAGAATAGAGTGGCATTCTGGACGATTCTGTGCTTCCAACTTTGTGGCAACAGTTTGAGGAAGGCCCTTTTCTGTTTCAGCATGACAATGCCCCCGTGCACAAAGCGATGTCCATACATGAATGGTTTGTCGAGATCGGTGTAGAAGAACTTGACTGGCCTGCACAGAGCCCTGACCTCAACCCCATCGAACACCTTTGGGATGAATTGGAACGCCGACTGCGAGCCAGACCTAATCGCCTAACATCAGTGCCCAACCTCACTAATGATCTTGTGGCTGAATGGAAGCAAGACCACACAGCAATGTTCCAACATCTAGTCAAAAGCCTTCCCAGAAGAGTGGAAGTATCAAAGGGTGGACCAACTCCATATTAATGCCCATGATATTGGAATAAGATGTTTGACGAGCACGTGTCTACATACTTTTGGCCATGTAGTGTAACTGTTAACCTGGAATCCACATTGAATATGTCTCAGTGCAGATTCAAGGTTACTTAGCTGTAATGTTGTACAAATCCTTGATATGATACTAGACACATCATGGCCAGCAGATGGCACCACATGACAGGTTCAAAACAAACCTGCAACGTCTATTGTCTGAAATGCTCTGCCCTTCGTGTACTGTGGCTTATTCTGTAGTTTAATGTATATCTCAAGGCTTTGAAATGAATGAAATTCATTTGGCAAACGGAAATACAGGAAATGGAAATACACAAAGGACAACAAAAAAAACATGTCACTTTTTCTTTGGATGTTTACAACATGCAGTTATATCCTCACATGTTTGTATCGTGTGGTCATGAATGATATTCTGAGCAAATTGTCCCACTGTAATTTATAGAAAAACAAAACAAATGCAGACTGGTAATCTTTTTAGGGATCTCTATCGTTTACATTTTATTTTGAGATAAAATGACAAAGTAATGGTGAAGAGAGAAAATACAACTTTACGAGAAAATTAACATGGACAATACAGTCAAAAAATGTATTAAAATAAGTAAAAGACATAATATATAATACAGGAAGAGCAATATCTTAGATTGTTTACATGGAGTAGCACAAAGAGTTCCACCGTAGTGAGGTATTTCATTGTAAGATTCATGTTATTTACATTAGTACATTCTACTAGACAGAGTAATGCACACAAACAAAGGCCTCACTATGAACTTATTAGAAAGCTGTCAGTAATGATATTGGTTGATCATATTTTAGTAACAGCACTCCACACCAATCCATCATCTTTACCCAGCCTCCTCTTATTGGCTGTTTCCGGTAGGTTTCGCCAACCTGACATCGTAGGTGATGTGGAAGTTGTCCCAGGCGTAGAGCTTCCTCTGGGCGTGGTTGAAGTCCACCATGCTGTTGTAGCGGTAGTGGTTCTTGAAGGGCACCGCCATGCCTCGGCCCTGGCCGGGGGACGTGTCGAACACGTGGTTGACGGTGGTGTCTGGGGCCGTGTAGCTGGCCACTGTGTAGACCCAACCGCTGATCACGAAGGTGTTAGCCACTGTGTTCTTCCTGATGTTGGTCTCCCAACTCCTCTTCACCTCGAGGCTCTCAAGGTCCAGCTGGGACGCCACGATGGCTCCCTTGGCCTTGCTGGGGCTGTAGATGGCCAACGGGCACTGCTCGTTTACCGCCAGGTTGATGTCTGTGTAGACGCCCCAAGAGTAGAGGTGCTGGCCGTGAAAGCCGGCGTGGGGGAGCTCCAGACGTCCTGCCAGGCTCCCGAAAGCCAGGTCGTAGCGGTGCAGGGTGCGGCGGTGTCTGTGCTGGTAGTAGAGGGAGTCGCGGTACAGGGTTGCCCCAGTGCTCTCCACAGGCACCGGCAGCACCAGCACCTTCATGGGGAAGCCCTTGGCGAACTGCTCCATGTCCTCGTGTGCAAACACTGGCGGACGTCCTTGCCCACCGTGTCGATGCGCCACACCGTCTTATTGCTGTATTGAGGGGGGGGCTCAGGGTCCTGCAGCCACACCCCATACTTCCCTGTGACGCTATCAGCCTTCCGGTGTAGGACCGGCTCTCCCACAGACACCAGCTCACCACAGCCTCGAGAAACAGAGGGTATTTACATTCATTTCAAACTTTGTCTCCACAACAGAACTATGCCAAGTACATTGGAAATTGTGCTTTGTGAAATACACAGTAAATTTCACAATGCTATCTTTATCTCTGAAAGGAGTTTTGGATTGTGAGAGGTGATATGCATCTATATAGTTTGGTGTGTAGTGACTCTAAGAAGCCACCAGGAGGATATAGATAGATAGAGGGAGTCTGGGAGGTACAGCTGTAGAGTGGTAATAACAGTACATATCTGTGTGGTTCTGACCAGCTTCTTGAATGAGACGTGATGCTGGGACCTCGGTCACCTCGGCCTTATCTCCTGATAGGGGGCATAGTCAGGGTCTGACAGAGGGGGAGAGGGAGGGAGATGAAACACAGTTTTATTTAGTGTTTGATCTGGTTGCTGAAGTCATAAACTCAAATCATAAACATACAGTATTGATAAACCTAAAACACATTCAAAGGTGACACGCTGACAACATGAACGCCTCTTATTAGATGCCCCAGTCATTTGACCTGCAGCACGGGCACGGTCCCCAAAAGGATCACAGACACTTAAACTGACATGCAACATGCATGAGTGACAGGGCTGTACAAGGATCTTCTGTGTCGTTAATACCACTCTGCTAATGCAACAAAGCACGCCTAACAGAAACTGGCCTCGGCAGGGTTGTCCACGGTGAAGGTGTACTGGCAGCGCCCGGTGTGGTCGTTTGAGCGTCGCAGTGAGACTCTGTCCCGGGCATGGGTAGACAGCACCAGGCAGGACAGACACAAGGCTACCACATTCTGGGGGACAGTCTCTTTTTTTCTCACTTTGCTTAGTGATGATCTTTCTTTTGTTGAAAAATGAAGTTTACATGACCAAGGCCCTTCTCCCCCAATTGCTCAGTTTGGCCGGGGGGGCAGCTCTAGGAAGAGTCTTGGTGGTTCCAAATTTCTTCAATTTAAGAATGACGAAGGCCACTGTTTTCTTGGGGATCCTTTTCTTTGTACTCTTCCCCAGATCTGTAACTCAACACAATGCTGTCTCTGAGCTCTACGGACAATTCCTTCGACATAATGCTTGTTTGCTCTGACATGCACTGTCAGCTGTGGGACCTTCTATAGACAGGTGTGTGCCTTTCCAAATCATGTCCAATCAATTGAATTTAACAGAGATGGACTCCAAACAAGTTGTAGAAACATCTCACGTCAATCAATTAATCAAATGTATTTATAAACCCCTTCTTACATCAGCTGATGTCACAAAGTGCTATAAAGAAACTCAGCCTAAAACCCCAAACAGCAAGCAATGCAGGTGTAGAAGCACGGTGGCTAGGAATAACTCCCTAGAAAGGTCAGAACCTAGGAAGAAACCTAGAGAGGAACCAGACTATGAGGGGTGGCCAGTCCTCTTCTGGCTGTGCCGGGTGGAGATTATAACAGAACATGGCCAAGATGTTCAAATGTTCATAAATTACCAGCAGGGTCAAATAATAATAGTCACAGTGGTTGTCAAGGGTGCAACAGATCAGCATCTCAGGAGTAAATGCCAGTTGGATTTTCATAGCCGACCATTCAGAGTTTCTCTACCACTCCTGCTGTCTCTAAAGAGTTGAAAACAGCAGGTCTGGGACAGGTAGCACGTCCGGTGAACAGGTCAGGGTTCCATAGCCGCAGGCAGAACAGTTGAAACTGGAGCAGCAACATGGCCAGGTGGACTGGGGACAGCAAGGAGTCATCAGGCCAGGTAGTCCTGAGGCATGGTCCTAGGGCTCAGGTTCTCCGGGAGAGAGAAAGAGAGAGAGAATTAGAGAGAGCATACTTAAATTCACACAGGACACCGGATAAGACAGGATAAATACTCAGACTGACCCTAGCCCCCCGACACATAAACTACTGCAGCATAAATCCTGGAGGCTGAGACAGGAGGGCTCAAGGATGATAAATGGAAACAGGATCTACCTGAGCTCAATCTCATAATAAAGGGTCTGGATACTTATGTAAATAAGGTATTTCAGATATTTATTTGTAATAAATGTACAAAAAAAATATTTAAAACTTGTTTTCACTTCGTCATTATTGTCGTCATTATTGTATGTAGAATGATGAGGGCAATGTTTTATTTAAACCATTTTAGAATAAGGCTGTACCGTAATAAAATGTGGGAAAAGTCAAGGGGTCTGAATACTTTCCGAATGCACTGTACAAAGTATTTGCAAAATAGCTAAAAAGTAGTAAGTAGTTGCTAATGAGCTAAAATGCTGAAGTTGTACGTAATGAGATTCGAAACACGCAACCTTCGTGTTCCGACCCAACCGCCCTCCTTTAGTTTTTGCCTTAAATAACCTTCTGTTTTATGTAACCACCAAACATAACATAGGCTATCATACTAATTTGAGTGTTCCATATTTCCGTTTACTATGTTACGTCTCTTCTATGAGACCAGGCTACACACACACACACACACACACACACACACACACACACACACACACACACACACACACACACACACACACACACACACACACACACACAAAATCTGCATGGCAGATTTTCTAGGAGAATTATGGACAGCAAGATCAGATGGAGTGAAGAAAATAATAGCAAGGAGGATAACGATAGAAACACAAACTGAAATCTTCTCTTGGACCACTTTTAGACCAGTGCCTTCAGAAAGTATTCACACCCCTTTCCTTTTTCCACATTTTGTAAAGTTACAGCCTGAATTTGAAATTGATTCATTTAAGATGTTTTGTCACTGATCTACACACAATAGCCCATAACGTCGACGTGAAATTATGTTTTAGAAATGTTTACGTATGAATAAAAAATGTAAAGCTGAAATGTCTTGAGCCAATAAGTATTCAAGCCTTTTGTTATGGCAAGCCTAAATAAGTACAGGAGTACAAATGTGCTTAACAAGTCATAATACATTGCATGGACTCAATTTGACGTGTTAGCCTGTCTATCTACGGGTAACAGGGTTGACGTGTTAGCCTGTCTATCTACGGGTAACAGGGTTGACGTGTTAGCCTGTCTATCTATGGGTAACAGGGTTGACGTGTTAGCCTGTCTATCTACGGGTAACAGGGTTGACGTGTTAGCCTGTCTATCTACGGGTAACAGGGTTGACGTGTTAGCCTGTCTATCTATGGGTAACAGGGTTGACGAGTTAGCCTGTCTATCTATGGGTAACAGGGTTGACGAGTTAGCCTGTCTATCTAAGGGTTGACGAGTTATGCTCGACATGCTCAGTTTTTCACCACAAAACACCAGAAAGTGTCCAAAAAGAGGAGAACCAGCACACCTGCTTTTACTCAATGATTAGACTATTAGATGTTCAGTGTGTCTTTTGGAGAAAATTGTTTTTTTAAGAAATACTTTCACCATATTAAAACAAGAGTTCAGTTCACAATCACTAATCACATGAAAAAAATCATAATCTAGATGTTGGGACATGCCAAAATGCAGAGTTTTGGCACTTTAGCAAGCCTTTTTTCATATTCAAAATCAGATTGGAATTCTATATGTGGTCTATATTAAAGGGCGCTTCATTTAATATAACACGTTTTAAAAATGCAATACTGGTGCACAATTTCTACTTAAAATGTCAAACGGCACTGCATCGCAGTGCTAGCTGTGCCACCGGAGACTCTGGGTTCGAGCCCAGGCTCTGCCACAGCCGGAGTGTTTGACCGGTAAGGATATCCTTGTCTCATCGCGCACTAGAGACTCCTGTGGCGGGCCGGGTGCAGTGCGAGCTAACCAGGTCGCCAGGTGTACGGTGTTTCCTCCGACACATTGGTGCGGCTGGCTTCCGGGTTGGATGCGCGCTGTGTTAAGAAGCAGTGTGGCTTGGTTGGGTTGTGTTTCGGAGGACGCATGGCTCTCGACCTTCGTCTTTCCCGAATCCCGTACGGGAGTTGTAGCGATGAGACAAGACAGTAACTACTAACAATTGGATACCACGAAATTGGGAAGAAAAAGGGGGTAAAAAAATAATAATAAATAAAAGTCAAACGGACGCAAAAGTCACTCATTTCGTGGAATGACCCATTCACTGGTATGAAACGTAATGTTGACGGGTAAAGGTTAATTTACATTGTGGCGGTGCTTGATTGGTCTCTGATAAACAGGGTGAGACATACACAGACATTCTTCAGTTACCTCAGTGTTTACTTTGCTACGTGTAGCGTTACATGCATGTGAGTACATATGCTATACCATAATATAAGATTGGTGAAAACATAAATGACTCATTACTTTTGATTCATGTTTCTGGGAAAGGTATCGTTCAAGGTTGGTACAGTAGTACTGGGGTGGATACCGGGGGTGTTTTGTTGAGTCCTAATTGAGCCTTCAGGTGGTAGGATTCGATGGTGGGATGGGATGTTTTTAAAGAGCGTCTGCCTTCTGTCTGTTATGACTGTCTGCCAGGTGTGATGATGGCTGATCACACACTATCGCCCTCCTACTGCTACTCTTACTGGAAGTGTTGTTCAGTCACTGACTGTCACTCAGTGCTGACTGCCAGCACAGTGCAGCCAGCCAGGTGTTTCTGAACATAAGCCTTTCTCTCTCTTTCTCTCTCTGATCCAATGAAAACAGTCTGATGTTGATTCAGATATGTTATTTTCGTATCTGACATTTGCTACTATAAAGGACTACACTACCATGCTGTAATATAATATGCAAATATATCCCCATTTGTCATCTCTCTCCCTCACTCTCTTTCCCTGTCCATCTGTATGTCTGTCTGTCCGTCTGTCTCCGATCATGTAATGTAAATATATAGGGTCAAATCATGGAATTCCAGCTCATAATTCCAGTAATTAATTCCCTATTCACAAAGAAGCCTTCAGGCACATTGTTCCAGAAGTATAGGTCCTCGGAATACCAATGACCATAATATGGTATATTTAAAAGTCCCAATAAATGCTTAGACTCTGTTATGCAACCAAGCACATTCCACTAGCCACACAACCACTGTGTGTGTGTGTGTGTGTGTGTGCGTGTGTGTGTACATGGGCGCATGGGGAAGGCGTTATGTGCATGTTATGTAAGAGACAACTGTTTTCCTCATCGATGACAGCTTAACAACAGTGAACTCTGGTGAAGCTAATCTAAGAATTAGAGAGTCTGCTATCAAAACAGTGAGGGAGGGGAGAGGGGAGGAGGGTAGGAGGGAGGGAAGAGAGGGGAGGGAGGGGAGAGAGTAGAGGGAGGGAGGGGAGAGGGTAGGGGGGAGGGGAGGGAGGGAGGAGAGAGAGGAAGGACAGGGGGGACGGGAGGGAGCGGAGAGAGGGGATGGAAGAGAGAGGGAGGGGAGAGGAGGGAGGGAGGAGAGGAGGAGAGGAGAGAGGGAGGAGAGAGGGGAGGGGATGGAAGAGAGAGGGAGGAGAGGATGAAAAAAGAGGTAAGGGAATTATAACTCTCCTTCCTCCAAGTAGTCTGGAGAGACCTGACCAGATGGAAGGAGACGTAAAGAAGACGAAGACAATCCATAACTGTACATAATATTGATCTGTATATTAGTCCCCGCAGATCTAGTAAACTGCAGAGGTAAGCACCATTTTCTTCTGATTTGGAGCAAAAAATGTAGCAGTAGGGTAGGGTTAAATTCTATTTAAATTCAGGGGATCAATTCAAATAAAGCTACTGAATTTAAAACCTCCCATTGTTTTCTTGTGGACACATGAAGTGATTTTTGACACCAACAACACTGAGCTCCAGCAGCAGTAGCACCTATACCACTTAGAGCAGGGGTACTCAAATGCTATTTGAGAAGGTCCGGTCAGTCACATTTCCTAGTTGGCAAAGTACCGAATGGTAATTTCACGGCCAAGTAACAAGTCCCCACCTTGCAACCCATGCTATCCCAAACTGTTCACACCTCTTGATGGCAGAGAGAGAAAAGATGTTGTTTTAAAGCTAATTTCCTGAAATTCAACACATTTTCCATGTCTTGTGTGTGTTCATATGATACCAGCAGTCGAATCCCGACCAAATTCCCGCCAAAATAACTAAAACTGTGATCCGCGGTCTCTATTGACCTCATTCTGGATCATGCGGGGTAAATCAGCATTAATATTGCGATAGATTGTGGTTTAAATCAATGCAATAGTCTGCATTATTTCCAATCCCCCATATATATATATATATATATATATATATATATTTTTTTTTTTTTGGGGGGGGGGGGGGGGTACTATATATATACAGTATATATAGTACCAGTCAATAGTTTGGACACACCTACTCATCCAAGGATTTTTCTTTAGTTGTACTATTTTAATAATAGTACAGAATAATAGTGAAGACATCAAAACTATGAAATAACACATATGAAATCATGTAGTAACCCAAAATCTTTTAAACAAATCAAAACAGATTTTAGATTCTCCAAACTAGCCCCCCTTGCATGCTGACCTCACCGCGCGTGTCACATGAGCGAGTGTTGCAAAATAAATGTACAAATACATGTTATTCAATCATTGCACCCACACTGCTCATGCGCGCCAATGAGCGTCTGCTTTGCCAAGCTCTAAAATAGAAGTCAGTTATATTTGTGACGCTGAACACAGTGCAAGTCCTGCCTCTCCCATCTCCTCATTGATTTATAGAAGCATAATACCCACGATGACCGAACTGAGGTCAGTCGTCATGGTAATACTATGAAAGTTAGATGCCAATCGCCATATAAAGTCCAAAGAAGAAAAAGCCTGGAAGGAGGAGAGATGACTAGAAACGATTCGGTTGACCATTTTATGTGTGGATTAATTGTCAGAGTAGAGGACCTTGTGCATTTCAGGTAAAATAACAATTCAACATATACTGTATATCCCAGGACAAATGAGCTAGCAACAGCAAGCTAGCTAAATAGGACAAACTAGCTAGCAACTGAAAGCTAGCTAGCTAAATTGCCATAAATGTTTAATGCTTTTTGACCTGTCCCCAAATTAATATAATTGGTTTAGAGTTTGTTTTGATATTTCAACCAGCGTGTTGTGATCGCGTTTGGTGTGGGGGGACAAAATCAATTTGCGCACGATGGCGTTTGCAGACGCACACGCGTACCCGGTTTGGGTATGGTGTTAGCCTTGATGACAGCTTTGCACACTCTTGCCATTCTCTCAACCAGCTTCACCTGGAATGCTTTTCCAACCTTCTTGAAGGAGTTCCCACACATGCTGAGCACTTGTTGGCTGCTTTTCCTTCACTCTGTGGTCCAACTCATCCATACCATCTCAATTGGGTTGAGGTCAGGTGATTATGGAGGCCAGGTCATCTGATGCAGCACTCCATCACACTCCTTCTTGGTCAAATAGCCCTTACACATTCTGGAGATGTGTTGGGTCATTGTCCTGTTAAAAAAAAAAAGATTGTCCCACTAATCGCAAACCAGATGGGATGGCGTATCGCTGCAGAATGCTGTGGTAGCCATGCTGGTTAAGTGTTTCTTGAATTCTATATAAATCACTGACAGTGTCGCCAGCAAAGCACCCCCACACGATCACACCTCTTCCTCCAGGCTTCCAGGTGCAAACCAATCCTCCATTCACCTACTCTGCATCTCACAAAGACACAGTGGTTGTAACCAAAGATCTCAAATTTGGGCTCATCAGACCAAAGGAAAGATTTCCACTGGTCTAATGTCCATTGCTCGTGTTTCTTGGCCCAAACAAATCTCTTCTTCTTATTGGTGTCCTTTAGTAGTGCTTTCTTTGCAGCAATTCGACCATGAAGGCCTGATTCACACAGTCTCCTCTGAACAGTTGATGTTGAGATGTGTATGTTACTTGAACTCTGTGATACATTTATTTGGGCTGTAATCTGATGTGAAGGTAACGCTAATGAATTTATCCTCTGCAGCAGAAGTAACTCTGGGTCTTCCTTTCCTGTGGCAGTCCTCATGAGAGCCAGTTTCATCATAGTTCTTGATGGGTTATTTTGACTGCACTTGAATAAACGTTCAAAGTTATTGACATTTTCCACATTACCCGACCTTCATGTCTTAAATTAATGATGGACTGTCATTTCTCTTTGTTTATTTGAGCTGTTCTTGCCATAATATGGACTTGGTCTTTTACCAATTAGGGCTATCTTGTGTATACCACCCATACCTTGTCACAACACAACTGATTGTCTCAAGTGCAATAAGAAGGAAAGAAATTCCAAAAATGTACTTTTAACAAGGCACACCTGTTAATTGAAATGCATTCCAGGTAACTACCTTGACTGGTACTGTATATCTACATAGCTACCTCAATTACCTGGTACCCCTGCACATCGACTCGGTACTGGTCCTCCATGTATATAGCCACGCTATTTTGACTCATTGTTATTCATTATTCACTGTGTATTTATTCCTTGTGTTACTATTTATATATATTTTTTTTTAAATCTTTAACTCTGCATTGTTGGAAAAGGATCCGTAAGTAAGAATTTCACTGTTAGTCTACACCTGTTGTTTACAAAGCAACTACAATTTCAAAGACAATTGGTAGGCCTAATGCCAAATCACATTTAGCAACAGAGTCTAATGCTGATGTTTAATGAGCATGTCAAATGTAGGGTATAGCTATTGTTATAATGAATGGAAGAAACAAAATGGCTTTTATCTAACACAGATGTTGGCCTGGTGAGGTTAAAATAGGCAGGCTGTGCCTTGTCCTCTCTGCATGACTTCCTTCTCCAGACATCCCTATGGCCTACAGTAGCCTAGCACTAGCCTACAAACTGACTGTGGTGACCACTATACTGGCCACCTGCTATGGAACAGAATACTTTGCCATCTAACAAAATACATTATCTATGCATACACGATAGAAGAGGCCGTGATGGAAAGGGGGGGCTGAGTTGAACATGAATGTCAGTGTCCTTCAGCCTCAAATATTCGAAATGTAATTTTTTGTCTCACTGCAGGGGATTGATGAAGTGCATCCAACCAATCATGCTCAGTGAGGTGATTCGCAGCCGTGAGTCACGACGGAAAAGCTGGCACGATGTAAACAGGGGGCGGGTTTGTTTTGCCTAACCTGTGTGCGCTCTGCCTATAGGCCTACCGCGCTGCGTATGTGTGCCGCGACCACAACTCCATTGCTGTCATTGGGCACCTCACTATGTCAATCTTATCACCAGGCGCGGCGAGCATCGCAATTATCGCGGTTGCGTAAAATAAATATGATTAATCCGTTATAGAGGCGAATTTGTGTTCACTCGTAATGAGGCTTTGAAGTCCATCCGTGCATAACAACGCTACCAAAACATAATTATATACCACAGGATATTCACATTAAACCGATGCTCAGTTACAGCAGGTGGCGTTGCTTGTAGGCTATAATTGCGTATGGATACGGATTTTGGATTGGATCTGCCTGTTCTTCAAACGCCAAGGAATCCTTGAGAAAGGGTAAATGACAAATGGCTATAGATAAAGAATAGAATGAATGCTGTGATGTATTTATTGTAAACGTGTTGCCTGTAAGCAAAACGCATCATGTTCGATGCAACGCGAATCATTTGGTGTGGGTAGGTCATTCCAAACCTATGGGATTAGACTGTCTACAATTCCATGCACGGTTTTATATTCTGTGCTTTGAGAGTAGGGTTTTATCAAGGACTTCATTACCCAAATGCCCTTGAAGAAAATGGTGTGTGTGCACGGTGTTGGTGGCGAGCAACTGCGCAATCCTACTCTGACTGCTCTCTTTCCCTCTCTCTCTCTCGCAGTCGAATCAACCCTTGCTTTGCTTGGGGCAATGTGCGTCTAGATGACAACTACATCAACAAGCACGGTAGCACTGGACTAAAGATATAACCGCCCACTTCCTTCTCTCTCCGTTTGAGCCTCTCGCGCCCGCTAGCACCATGGGTAACCGGGGAATGGAGGACTTGATCCCGTTGGTCAACAAGCTTCAGGACGCTTTCAGCGGCATCGGTCAGAGCTGCAATCTTGACCTGCCACAGATCGCGGTAGTCGGCGGACAGAGCGCTGGCAAGAGTTCCGTGTTGGAGAACTTCGTTGGCAGGTAAAGGAGCAGCATCCATGGACAAATTCATCACTATATGGCAATAAATAATACTATCTCGTGTTAAGCATGGGGTCGGGGATGTCGTGTCCAACCCCGTCACGTTTCGTTTTTCGAAACGTCTGTGGCGTCCCGATCTTCTTTGAGGCAGGAGCTCGTCTCCATCTTATTTTTAACGCGCATTACTATTTTATAGCCGGCTTTATGAAAAAGGGAGCCGATACCCACTCGAGACTCCAGCCCAATCAGCCAGCCCCATTTAGCCTGTTTCAGTCCCTGAAATCTCAGCATTTGCTTTGAACCATTTGCTTAAACTCATTGAAATGTAAAATGTCCCCCAGTAAAATAGGTAAGGAAATGACTTGTAAGGCCTGGATAGATACATTAACACCAGGCAACACTCTTATTACATTAATATGATCAAATCGGTTCTGCTGTCAATCACAACGAAGAGCTTCCATTAGATTTTCTGCGCTGTGGGATTAAGTGGTACATTATGGCAATGTGGTTGGTACATAAAACAGATACCATTAGATATGGACAGGAGGGTATGGGTTCAGAAAGATTGCATATACCTTCAAATATTATACAGCCATGTGAATGGTAAAGACTGGCAATTGAGGTTAGGTATAGAAGGTTTCCTACTAATCTCCAGGGTCATATTAATTAGTGCACAATGTAGCAAAACATTTTGCAATGGTAAGAAAAAGGAGTTTCTTGTTGAACAAGGTTCACAGTCCCTCTCTATTTCAGTCTGTTTTCTTCTGTTTTGTGCCTAGAGAATATGACCCAGGTCTAGATAGAAGAAGTGCAGGGTTGTTGGCATCAGTCAAGGCCCAGCCAGCCACCCCTGAGACCTGGGATCCAGCTGAGTAATGGTCCTGCTGTCCAGGGTTGGCTCCCCCACCCACACTGCTTGCCGAATGGACAGCCGGTGTCTGACTCATATTTCCTGCTAGCCCATAGATAAGAGGTCTCAATGTCAATATGTTGTTCATTCACTTAGACAACTAGATGACAGGGGCCTTAAACATGCATGTAGACACACACACACACTTTTTAAATACTTTATTTGAATCCACCAATCAAATGGACAAAAACAAGGATCCAAACAGTTCAAAGGTCCCTGTATGCATGGCAGTCCAGGGTACAGGAAGCACCTCTTTCTCCAAACAGCTAGGCTGCCGAGGACAGCTGAAACAGAGCAGTACCTAGCCAGTTGCTTTGCCCTCGTTTTTGTCAGGCCAGCAATCTGGAGGCCACACACTGCAAGCCTGTGTGCGTGACTGAGATTGCTGAATATCAGCGCCAGCAGCTAGCACCTCCACCCGATGCTGCCCAAGGTCAACACACACACACACACACGCACACACACACACTTGCCAGGCCATTATTGTTAATAAGAGTTTGTTCTTAACTGAGCTGCCTGGTAAAATAGACACACACATGCACTCTCTCGCCTGGTAGCAGACTGGTATGTACTAAAGTCATCGTTCATTAACGGAGTGCTCTGCTACTTGCCACTGTGCAGCTGTTCATGTTGACTTGTACTTTAGGTCAGAATTGATGACTTTTATTTTAGGACTATTTAATTTGATCAGCAGCATTAAGGGGATCGAGTTGTACTCGGGGCTCTGAGGGTAAACTGGACTAAATGTTGTAAGAGCCTGATGACATTTTCAGATCAACATTTTTTTCCCATTCCTAATATCTTCTGTTAGTAAGAAGAGTTTCCATTTGGTTGTGTGCTGTGATTTAATTCTACATTGTGTGTGTGTGTTCAGTATGTGTGAGTCGTTGTACACTATAGCAGTCAATGGCTGCTGTAGGCCTCAGACTCCTACAGTGCAACACCATCACTGTCACCGTCAACATAGTCTCACATAGCCAGACACCATCTTATTGTCTCATTCGCTCCTGGAAGGCAAGGTTAAATTCAACCCCACCCCCTCTCTGTGTATCTGTCCTGATTGGCTATCTGTCTGCAGGGACTTCCTGCCCCGAGGCTCTGGGATCGTCACCCGCAGGCCCCTTGTCCTGCAGCTTATCAGCGCCAATGCAGGTAATACACAAACACACACACACCCGCACACACATTTGGAATCTAATCTTTGCCTTTTTCTTCACAGAATGGGCAGAGTTCTTGCACTGCAAAGGGAAGAAGTTCACAGATTTCGACGAGGTTCGCCAGGAGATTGAGGCAGAGACTGACCGCATTACCGGGGCCAATAAGGGCATCTCTCCCGTCCCCATCAACCTGCGCGTCTACTCCCCACATGGTAGACATGCACAACCCCTTAACTACTCTCTCTCTCTCCCATCTCTCATCTCTGTCCCTCTACCTCCTGTACTGCTGAACAATTGTGTATTGTTCATGTTGGGCTGTTGTCCTCACCCTCCTGTGTGTTAGGTAATATTCACCATGACATGTGTCCTCTCTCTCCTCTCCCTCTGCCTGCAGTGCTGAACCTGACCCTGATCGACCTGCCAGGCATCACCAAGGTGCCGGTGGGGGACCAGCCAGTGGACATTGAGCAGCAGATCAGAGACATGATCATGCAGTTCATCTGCAGGGAGAGCTGTCTCATCCTGGCTGTCACCCCGGCCAACTCTGACCTGGCCAACTCCGACGCCCTCAAACTGGCCAAAGACGTCGACCCCCAGGGTAAGACGTTGATCATTATTGCTCTGTCATATGATGGGGGTTACCTATCCAGGCGTTGAGATCTCGCAAGGCGTCTGCAATCAAGTCCGCCTGGAACGTAGCCTTTGTGTTGTGACTGGCCTGCCACTGCCTTTTGCCCCTTACCCTTTGACCTCCAGGCCAGCGGACCATAGGAGTGATCACCAAGCTGGACCTGATGGATGAGGGAACAGATGCCAGGGAGGTCCTGGAGAACAAGCTGCTGCCCCTGAGGAGAGGTGGGACATCTGTCTATTACTCACTCTTTCTACCAATATCTCTCTCTTTGTCTTTATCCATCTTTATGTCCAACCAATCTACTTTGGTTATCTTTGGTACCAGCTTTTCTGTTCTATCCTCCTTTCCCTCATCCCTCCGACCATTTGTCTGTGTTTATATTGGAGTGATTTCACCCTGTCCATCTGTGTGTGTTGCCAGGTTATATTGGAGTGGTTTCACCCTGTCCATCTGTGTGTGTGTTGCCAGGTTACATTGGAGTGGTTTCACTCTGTCCATCTGTGTGTGTTGCCAGGTTACATTGGAGTGGTTTCACCCTGTCCATCTGCGTGTGTGTGTGTTGCCAGGTTACATTGAAGTGGTTTCACCCTGTCCATCTGTGTGTGTGTGTTGCCAGGTTACATTGGAGTGGTGAACCGCAGTCAGAAGGACATTGATGGGAAGAAGGACATCAAGATGGCTATGGCTGCTGAGAGGAAGTTCTTCCTGACTCACCCGGCCTACAGACACATGGCCGAAAAGATGGGCACCCCGTGCCTACAGAAAGTCCTCAACCAGGTAGGCTAACGGACTGACTGTAGACTGACCAGTTAACCTGTAGGAGAAACTCAGTTACTGTTATTACATCCGTGCTATGCGTCCCAAATCCAGCATAATAGGCTTGCTTAAGCAACTTTACATTGAGGGTACATTTTGTGTTGTGTTGCCATAGCAACTGACCAACCACATCCGTGACACGCTGCCAGCGTTCCGTAGCAAGCTGCAGACCCAGCTGCTGTCTCTGGACAAGGAGGCCGAGGAGTACCGAGGATACCGCCCTGATGACCCGGGACGGAAGACCAAGCAACTGCTGCAGTGAGTCCTTCAGAAAAAAACATGTTTCACAATCAGGGTTGGGGTCAATTTCTTCTCAATTCAGCAAATCAACTGAAATTTTGATTTTGTGTGTGTAGGATGGTGCAGCAGTTCTCAGTGGACTTTGAGAAGCGTATCGAGGGCTCTGGGGACCAAGTGGATACTGTAGAGCTCTCTGGTGGAGCCAAGATCAACCGCATCTTCCACGAGCGATTCCCCTTCGAGCTGGTGAAGGTTAGCTAGCTGACTGATGCACGTCTTGTTTCATTTTGGTACTTGGCTAGAAAACACTCTCATTCTCAATCGCTCTCCCTTTCTCGCTCTCGCCGCCAGATGGAGTGTGATGACAAGGAGATGCGGCGGGAGATCAGCTACGCCATCAAGAACATCCACGGTATCAGGTGGGTGTTTTCCTGTTTACCTCTCTCCTACCACCTTCAACTATCCTCTTCTTCCTCCTACACACACACACACACCTCCTTTCCTGACTGTTCTCTACTCCTCTTTCTCCCTCTCTCTCTCTCTCTCTCTATCTCTCTATCTCTCTATCTCTCTATCTCTCTATCTCTCTATCTCTCTATCTCTCTATCTCTCTATCTCTCTATCTCTCTATCTCTCTATCTCTCTATCTCTCTATCTCTCTATCTCTATCTCTATCTACAGGACTGGCCTGTTCACTCCAGACATGGCATTTGAGGCCATCGTGAAGAAGCAGATAGTTAAGATCAAGGAGCCGTGTATCAAGTGTGTGGACATGGTCATTCAGGAGCTGATCAACACCGTGCGCCAGTGTACCAACAAGGTAACCTTTTTAGTCAATCAATCCTCATTCTGGTATCCTTTTTAGAATTCAAAATCGTGGTGCGTTTTTAAATGATATTATTTCCTACGATGTGCCGTGATAGGATGTGATGTGTGTTTTCAGTTGGATTGCTTCCCCAGACTGCGTGAGGAAACCGAGAGAATTGTGACCTCACACATCCGAGACAGAGAGAGCAGGGCAAAGGACCAGGTCACAACCTACATATCTCACACACACACACGTTATGTTCTTCTAAAATTATTATTTTTTTAACCCTAAACATAACTCTTACCGTAATTATAACCCTAAATCTAACCCTAAGCTTTAAATGGCCTTTGACCTCATGGGAACGTGGTAAATGTCCCCAAGAGGGAGAATTTTGGTTGTTTTACTATCCTTGTGGGGGTCATTTTGGGGATTTTAGGTCGTCCCCACAAGGATAGAAGAACCAACCCCCCCCCCCCCACACACACACACAGCACAAATGCACACATGGTTATGTAAACAGTGGACTTATTGACCCAGGGGCTAGTAACTACACTGTAAATGAAGCTTCCATGTATTATTGACCAAATCTTTCTGTTTCCAATTGCAGGTGTTGCTGCTAATCGATGTCCAGCTCTCGTACATCAACACTAACCACGAGGACTTCATAGGCTTTGCTAAGTAAATGACTGACCAGGCCTGCCTTTATTGGCCTGCTAATGTTATTACAAAGTGGAGATGGGGGGGACATAGATGCTGAATACCTGCAGATAATACCGTACGGACCTCTCCGTCCCTTGTCTGTTTCCCTCTGCGCTTACTTTCCTATCGCTGTCTGTTTCTGTCTCTCTGCTTCCTCTGCTCCGTAGTGCACAGCAGAGCAGCAAGCAGAGTAACAAGCAGAGCAGCGCTGCGAGCCAGGTCAGCCAGGTGAGACACAGAGGAGGATCTGAAATGCCACACACACACGCATGCACGCGCTCCAGAACAAAAGGCCAAGGGTCGCCCACACTCCCAACAGTGGGCTGCAGGCCATATAGGAGGAGACGGGGCCGTAGGGACAGCGACTCGTATGCTTCCTGGTTCCTTTGTGTCATTAATTTTGCACACCGTATGTATACTCCTGTACATTCTACGTACGTTATTGCCTTTGTTGTATTTTTTTTTTTTTTACATTTCATGTTGATTTTGGGGGACCTTTTGATTGCCTTTGTCTTTTTCAGTTGGATGGTGACACTTTTTATTATTATGTTGGGTGTGTTTGTGTGTACAAAACAAATGGATGTTTTAAGTTTTATTTACCTTTATCACTATGTTTAAACCCCTTCTATGTCATCAAGGTGCCCCCATGCATTTCATCCCAAACCCTTAGTGAGAGTCTGAGCAGCCTTGTTTTGGGCGTCTGGCCTGGTTGGTGAGTATCACTCGTTGGGGGTTGGGGTTGGGCTTTGCCTGCTGTCTGTATTTACTCTACTGGCCACTGTGTGGCTCCCTCTTGTGGCCACCCTTTACACTCCTGGGAATTGGCCTATATGGATAGGGATAAATCAAAATGATTCTTACAAAATACAGTTGACAAGCATACGCATGGTAGCGAATGAAAGGGAACAGTTTGGAGATTCTGGGGAAATGATTTGAACAAAGTTGAGGGCACAACAGTTCAGAAGACTGATTCCAAACAATTACACTGTTGATTTTATGTGCATTTTACATTTACTGTACTTTCTGCCGCATTTGTTGATAACGAAACGTAAAAATACTCTGGATGAATTCAGTAACTGGGGAAAAATGACGAGGGTTTGAGTGAAAGAACTAACGGGTGTCTCCCAAGGTGGACACAGTTCCTAAGTCATTTCAATACACTTTTATGACTCACAGAAGCTTCTTTAACTAGAATGTGCTTTTTGCAGCTCTCCTAGCTGTGCCGTTCAGGAAGCACACGTGTTTTGTTTTGAACACAGCCCTGCATCCCTGCCATCACACAATGACTGGAGTTGTTTACGCAATCCAAAAAAAGGCCCATTTATACATAGCAATCTAGGTCAGGTCTGCATCATTTGAAGGCTTGTTCCATTGCCAACATGACTAGCTAAGTTATAAAATCTGATATTACAGTGTTAGGCATTCACAGGGCAATTCAGAGAAACGGATTGTAATTTTGGTGTGCGTAGAAAGTCATGGGTGCATTCAGGTCCGTGTTCCGCGGTGATTTTTTATCCACAATAGACAGACATTCTGTTCCGAACAACCCAGGGCTTGACGCCATGTCACGTTGTATCTGTACATCAGACCTAGTGGTCATAAATGTTGACACTGTGTATGACTTTGTTTTATGATGTGAAAATGTGACGTGCACATTTGGACTCACAGGTGTTTGGCGTGCTCGTACGGCGTCTCATCTTTCAAAACACTCGGTCGTCTTCATTTACAGCATTTCCTCACTCAGACAGCAAAGAGTTTGCAAAAGTTGCCCAATTAGTAGGAGGGATGGGGGCAACTTCTTGTGGTGCTGGATATCAGAACGGATTTCAGGTCAAAATCCATACAGCGCCGTGAGGCCTGAGCTTCACCGTCATGTACAGCATGTTACTGTACACCCACTGCATTCCAATTTATGCGCTTGTCAGTGCACAAACCTGCCATTTTCAACCCGTATAGAGGTACGAGTGTAAAGGGCTACTTATAGTGGCATAGAAACAATCCCAGTTAAAGTTAAATAACTAGGGAACATTACTTTGTTTTTATTCCAGAAAAGCTGTTAGGCAGAAACCAACAATGTCAAGTTACTTTCTAAAAAACCCCACAGAGTCAACATCAGTGAGTTGGATGTGTCCTTAAGAGTGGGAGTTGGCAGGTTCCGTTTTGTGTTGGATCAAAACCCATACAGCGCTGAGCTTTGAGCTCTGGCATCGTTTATAGCATGATACTGTGTTCCAATTTATGCGCTTATCAAGTGCCCAAACCTGCCATTTTTCAACCCATGTACGGGTACAAGTGTGAAGTGCCAACTTGAACCCACTCAACTGCTATGGCTGTTAGTTAGCTACTTTACACTGGTTCTGGGTCAGTCAAATACATGTCGAATACTTTCAAATGCTCGGATCTGCATTGATTTAGTTTGCCTGCTATACAATGGGACCAGTAGAATAGTCCCAAAGGCATAAGCTCCAAGCTATGCTCCAAGCTATACTTACTCCTTAAGTATTTACCTTGATGTATTTGAGCCCGGTGTGGTAGGTTCCATTCATGAGATTGTATCCCGACGTGGTGCCTTAGGTGTTTTAACGGCCCACTTCCTTCCTGTTTCAGGCCTCCTCTCCACCCGCCTCGGGCTTGATTGTAAGAGCAACCGTTTACGTTACGACACTCCCTCATCCCTTTGACCACAGGGGGGGGTTACCTGTCAGTCAGCCCCCCCCCTTAGTGGTTCTAGGCCATCCGAGACGCCTAACTTAATAATCACTCAATCCTTTGACTGCCACTGGCTTGTTGTGTGTGCAGGCTAGTTAACACACCTAACACAAACGCTGATGTACCTCTAATGCTATAGTGCTACAATGCTGATATTGTTTGTTTGGGGAATGTTATGAGGCACTAATAACACGATGGACACTTCTTAACGCTGTGACACAGACCTCTGTTTGTAACTTTCAATATAGTGCCTGGAGGCTATCACTGAACATAAATTATGGTTTGGTTTATTTGCAGGTTGATGTTTATTGTCATGAATCTTGCCCTGGAAGCAGAACTGAGCGATTTCCGCTAGTTTGGCCAGCTGGCTATATCGTAAAAAAATAATTAAAACAAATCTGTGCTTTTTTTTTTAGGGTTAGGCGTTTGGGTTAGCAGTGTGGTTAGGTTTAAAGTCAGATTTGTGGCTGTGCCAGCTAGTGACCACTCTACAGAGCTGCCTCCAGGGCAAGATTCATGACAATAAATGCCAACCTGTGGTTTGCTCACAAAGATACACGCTTTCAATATCAATTAACTTGGAGTTCTCACACAACACACTTTCTCATTGCATTTTATTATTCATACGTCACTTTTGTGCACATCGGTTCGTGTACATGCAGTAGACTAGCTGGCCAGGTTTGACTGACTATGATTGAAGTAGGATTAGGTACAGTAGATGATGCATCCTTGTGGACATGACAACTCTTCAGTACCTTTTTAATTAGTATTATTTTTTTTAAACTCTCCTACTTCCTGGCAATTACACCACCCACCACAACTATGACCCCATCTTTCATCCCCTGACCTCTAACCTCTGCCCCCTGCTCTCTCTACAGGTAATCCGTAAGGGCTGGCTGACCATCAACAACATCAGCATAATTAAAGGCGGGGCTAAGGAATACTGGTTTGTCCTGACCGCTGAGAGTCTGTCCTGGTTCAAGGATGATGAGGTGAGTGAGTTAGTTGACCCTCTTCAGGGTGAGTTAGTACAGTCAGTCTGATGTAGTTTTGGCTAGACTTCAGGTGATGGTGGATTGGAACACCTATTCCCCTGATATACAGCCCTCCTTTCTGTTTAATGCCTGGCAGAAGGGTGGGCAGGTCAACAAATGGTAAAATATACATATGCGCTTTGAATCTCTGGCCAATTCCCAAGTGATAAGTATTTTGTTCGTTATCTTTGTAGAGGACATAATATAAACCATACCTTCTGACTACCCGCTAAATCACAACTCAACGGTGGTTCCACATTGGCTCTTCAGTGACGTTGCTCTTCCCCTTGCGATGCAGGGTGCTCGGTGCTTGATTGGCTGGATGTTGTCATTCATAGCTTGACGGGCTGGTGTCTGTCTGCCTGTCTGTGCCTGCTGTACAGGTTCCAGGATGTTCTGCACAGCAAGTGTAGACAGGCAGACACACAGCAACTCCCGGAGTCAGCCAATCCATGCACTGGTCAGCAGATGACATCACACGGGTAACAAGCAGAACACATGGTTTAAATCGTCTCTATATACAGTACGTGGTCGATACACAGCTAAATTCACTGGACAGAAATCTCTCTCTTGGCTGTCTTTTTTTGTCCCCCCCCCCCTCTTTCTGTCTCTCCACCTCTCCTCACTGCGCTGGGAGTTAAGGCATTTGGTTTGCTTTTGCACAATTGGAACCATCCCAAAGAAAACCACTGCTCACACACACATACACACACACATGCGACTACACACATCGGTTTTATGACACATCATTCGACGAGTAATAATTCAAAACGGTAACTCGCTGGATCGTAGACATTCTCATGTCCCGTTGACTATTAAAGTAGTTGTTTTATGAATCTCTGACCTTTCAACCAGTGTTAGGGGTAATCTGTTACAAAAGTAACATGTTGTGTAATCGGATGACTTTCATGAGTAATGGCTGGGTAACGTTATTACAGTTACTTTGTCAAGACTTTCAGCATCATGTCTCCACCGGATGCGTGTCTCCCTGATCCAATCCCGACTTGTTTCCTCGTTTTAGTTCTTGAGCGAGCGGAGGAAGGCCGTTTTGGAGAAATGTCATAACAGCTGCTGTCCATGGAAATGTAGAGTACGCACCTCTGATCTTTACCATTGATCGCTTCTGTGATAGCAAAGCCCATAGAGGGCTTTCACATCTAGTGGTAAATGTGCCCTCTGTACATCTCTATGGGTCCCTTTACGTGCGGTCTATAACCAGAACTGGCGGCTCGAGAGAGATTTTGAGTGAAAAGATAAGACATCTGTACAGATGTTTTGGCTTAAATTTTATATATGGCTAATTAAGCAGGACTTGTAGACTAGCACAGGAAAGCAGCGCCACAGATGAAAGGAGAAACTAGAGATAAACCTGAGTTAGTAAATAGCTATTTTTGGTAGTACGCTCGCCATGCTCCCTCCCTCTGACAGTCAAACAAACGGGGAGATTTTTTGATTTGATTCATGGAAGTACATGATAAAGTAATGCTTTACTTTCCACACAAAGTAATATTGTAAAGTAACACATTACTTTTGTAATATTTAATGTACAACTAATCGCACCACTGCATTCAACCAAGCATTTTTCCAAATTTCCTTGGGCGTCTTACTGTATATTTATTTATTCTCTTTCTCTCTCTCTCTCTGACCCCCCCCCCCCCTTCTCTTTCTCTCTCTCTCTCTGACCCCCCCCCCCCCCCCCCCCCTTCTCTTTCTCGGTGCAGTTGGCAGTTTCTCTGAAACTGCACACATTCTTGGCAGGAAAATCACACATTTGTAATCCAAACATCAGCCTCCAATGTTTCAGGGATAAATAACCTATTAAATGGCAGTATTCCTCCCTCTCTGTTTCTGAACCCAATAGCCCTTCATTATCCAAACCATCTATCACCAATACAATTCCACAGCCACCCTAATATTACAGTAATCGTGTTCCCAACACCATTGCTAATCCTACAGTAGCATCCCTACCCAATCAAATATTATTCCCTATACAGTACACAACTCCCAATACAGTAATTTACTGTAACACAACCTTACATACATAATAACCCTTATACATCCTTTTAACAGCATCATCCACTAGCCCCACTAAACTACCAAACCACTAGGCCTCTCTAGTTGGTTTATTATATCAGTGAAATAATATTTTTGCTGCTTATTCATACTGGACAGTATGAAGACCAGCTGCCACACAATAGTTTGAGCACAGAGTTATATGATAGAATATGATAATAGTATCTCTTGACTTTGACTATCTTTAGGCAACATTGTTACTGTTACCTCCCAACCTAACGCCAATGAAATACTGGAAGGATGTGTTTTGCATTTGAAACAGGACTTGATGGATGGATTGACCACTTTGCATGACTGTTTGAGCCTATGGTCCTCCCTCTCCCCATCTACTGCATCAGAATCGGGGCTGGATTCTTTGTGTAAAGATCCAGGAGCCGACACACTTCTATTGCTGTTTATATACCGTACATTTAGTAAACTGACTGTTTCAAGGACATTAGAACACATTGGTCTGAGACCTGACTGACTTTTTAACTTTTATATCGGTCTTTTTTTATCTTCTTCTCTCTTTGAAACCAATGATGTACATTTATTCCACGAAGGTAAAATAAGTCTTAAATGCAGTCAGAACATTAAAAAAGTACAAAATAGGAACCGATACCCGACACAGAGTAGAAGACAAAGAGATGAGCAAACGGCAGTGGAAGATGGTCGGTGGTGGAGTGTAGATGATCAAACCCACTATGAAACCTCCTTTTGAAAGCCAGTGTTTCCCCAAATGGAAGAGAAGTGCTTCCCTGCCCAGTCTAACCAATGTGCAGACTACTGTACACCAGTATGACCATGAACAGGTAGTCTGAACACTGGGAGGACGGAGCCGGACAGTCTGTCTTAGGCCCCAAAAGACATTGACTCTCTGCCATTCCGTAGGCCGTAACGTTTGCTGATCTTTGTCTTCCTTCCTTCCTCCATTTTGGCATCAAGAAGTAGGGATCCCCCCCCCTCTCAAACCCCAAAACCTATTTTCATTTCACCCGTCTGTGTCGCCTCTTCTCCCCCTCTCTGTCGTTTGTCTGTTGTGTTTCTGCGTGTCGTTCCCGTCACTGTCCGTTTGGGTCATGCCGGCCTTGCAGAGTATCCAGGCTTGACGTGGCACATTCACTCAGACGACCGACCGGGACAGACTGGCTGAGCACTCAGGGAGGGGATATTGCAAAAAAAAAGAGAGGGAAGGAAAAAGAGGGAGAGATGGAGGAAGAGGGAGGGACACGTGTGACCATATATGGGTTGGAGTGACCCCTTGGGGAATACAACCGAGAGAAGTCTGCCATGGTTCTTTTCTCGTTTCATACCTAGTGAGACCCTACAATCCTAGTGAGACCCGACCATCGCTCTGCAGGGGGTCACATATGGACACCTCTGTTGAACCACTTTTCGGGAATCCTTCACTTTGTTTCTTCTTCAGGTTTCCCTCTCTTTCTTCACTCCGCTCTGGAAGTCCTTCCCTCCTTCTCTTGCACTCCGTGTCTCTGTGCTGTTAAGCAGTACCAGATGTCGAGTCTTAATGCCAGGCTGTCATTTAATCTCTCGCTCTCTTTCTCCCTCACTCCCTGGAAAATCAGGGAGGAAGTGGGCCTCTGGAAAGGAAAGTAGAAATATTGAAGAAATAAGAGGGGGAGGGATAATGGAGAGAGAGAGGGGGAAGAAATGAGATGGCGAGGTTTGATGGAGTGTGTGTGATGGAGAGTTTTACAGTAAATTTGACTCTCTCTCAACTCTTTGTACTCACGATTAAAACCATGTCATGCTCAGTGTTATCCTGACCAGCAGACCTCTGCTTGATCCGACGTCCATGCATTCAAATGCACACCACAGTGCATTCCCGGAGTCCCCTGTGTTTCTCCACATCTGTATTTCTCCTCTTTATCGTAGCCAGAATGTTTCCTCCAGCCCCAGCTCTCCCTCCCTCTTCAAACGTACCGTGGAGAACGACCCACACACTAATGACTTCCACATGTCGTCTCCCCCTCCCTGCCCCGCTCTGCCTCCCACTCTCATTCTTCCTCCCACTCCACTCCATCTCCACCTCTGTGCTCCCCCACCCTCTCCCCTGTGCTCCCCCAACTTCACCTCCTTCTTCCTACTCATCTTTCCACATTCCCCTTCTCTCCCTTTCTCCCTGGATCATCGCCCGACTAAGCCAACCTGTTGATTTTAAAAATCAAGCCGAAAAATAAACATAATATGACACACAGAGATCAGATAGTAATCAGAAACGAAGTAAACATTTCCCTAACATGGTTCTTTGCAGTTGCTTGTTTATACTGTAAAAACCTGCTGATGGTACCTCCCTTTCTGTTTGTATCTCAGGAGAAGGAAAAGAAATACATGCTCCCTCTGGACAACTTGAAGGTGCGCGACGTGGAGAAGGGGTTCATGTCCAGCAAGCATGCCTTTGCCATCTTCAACACAGAACAAAGGTCAGGAAACCAGACAGACACATCTTAACATTACTTGTAATATTATGGCACCACTTCTACTTAAAATATTCCTACTTTAGTACCACTAGTTTTAATAATAACGATACATACTGTAGAAGGAGACAGAAACCAGATAGTCTGTTGGGGTCGTTTTCTTCCTTTTTATTTAAAGTGATGAGCCTGCCACGTGGCCCTAAAATGACCCGGAAGCGTAACGAACTTCCTCTTCCCCTCCCGTGTGTTGTGGTCTGACAGGAATGTGTACAAGGACAATCGTTTCCTGGAGCTGGCCTGTGACACTCAGGACGAGGTGGACAGTTGGAGGGCTTCACTCTTGCGCGCTGGAGTCTACCCCGAAAGGTCTTCTAATGTGAGTGACCACTGCACTGGCCACCAGGGTTGGGGGTCAATTTCAGTTCAGGAAAGTAAACCGAATTGGCTGAATTGAAATGAAATTGACCCCCAACCCTGGTGCCCACCACTGTGACCACTTACCGTGGTGTCACTGCATATTAGCCCCTGCAACTTATTGTCCACCTCATCTGCCCTTCACTCCCTTCCCATGTTGCACTTCTGTTATGTCGTCCATCCTATCACTTCCCAAGTGAGCCATCATATCACTTTATTTTCCCTTTCTCCATCCTCTCTTTTTTTTTTTTTTTTTTAAAAGCCTTTCTTAAGGTTGTTGCTGATGATGTACAGAGCTCTGTGATTCCCATGTGTAATGAAAAGCGCTTTACAAATACAATTTATTATTTTGTCATTTGATGTGCACATGAGTTTTCTACATCTAAAGATGCAAGCCACAAGATCTGTGTCACTAAATACAGGCGTGTTAACTTAAAGCTCTCTTCCTCCAGGTGGAAAGTGAGGGAGGCGGCACATCGTCCTCGTCCCAGGACAACTTCTCCATGGACCCTCAGCTGGAGCGGAAAGTGGAAACCATCCGGAACCTGGTCGACTCCTACATGGCCATCGTCAACAAGTGCATCCGTGACCTCATGCCCAAGACCATCATGCACCTCATGATTAGTAATGTAAGGGACCTCTGCTCCACGCTGGTGGAATGGTATCGGGCATGGGTTCAAAAAGTAGTTGGCGTTTTTTTACAAATACACTCAGCTTACGCTTGAGCCTGGCTGGTGTGCAACTTTTCACCTGATTCCATTGGTTCCGTTGTGCCAGGCAAGCTAACTCAAACAGGTTCCTGTATAACACTGTGTGACAACCATGGTAAAAAAAGAGCTTTTATTAAATAATTTGAATGATTGATTGATCCATCAACTCTCTCCCCCGCCACCAGGTGAAGGACTTCATCAACGCGGAGCTGCTGGCCCAGCTGTACTCGGCCGAGGACCAGGGTGCCCTGATGGATGAGTCCCAGGAGCAGGTCCAGAGGAGGGACGAGGTACTCAGGACCCACCAGTCCCTGAAGGAGGCCCTGGCCATCATAGGAGACATCTCCACCACCACCATCTCCACCCCCATGCCCCCGCCCGTGAACGACTGGCGCGGTGGAGGCGGAAACAGGTAGGCATCCTGGTAGTCCATGGATAATGACTTGTCTAGATATCTAAGTGTAATGTAATGGAGTCAACTATTGGTCGACAGGTGAAGATGTTGGGTTGGCGAGCAGGTGAACCGTGTTTGAAGACTGTCATTCATTTTTATTTAACTTAGATAAGACTGCAACAGTCTCCATGTGATGTCAAAAATATGTCATGCATGAAAGGGTACTGATGGCCCCCTCCCCCCCAGGTCTCCTCCAACCAGCCCCACTGGTTCCAGGAGGATGTCATCAGGCCAACGCCCTAGTCCCGGAGGAGGGCGAGGGGCTCCACACCCTCCTAACCGCCCAGGACCCCTGGGGCCCTTCAACAACAGTGCTGACAGCCCCCAGATCCCCAGCCGCCCCAACCGGGCCCCTCCCAACATCCCCAGGTGAGGCCAGGGTAACCTACTTTAGGCCTATATGCTCCTGTGTAGCTCAGTTGGTGTGAGCGTGCTAAGATCGTGGGTTCAATTCCCACAGGGATCACATACGAAAAATGTGTGTAAACACTAAGTTGCTTTGACCTTTTGATAAAAAGGTCTGATATACACTGCTCAAAAAAATAAAGGGAACACTTAAACAACACCAATGTAACTCCAAGTCAATCACAATTCTGTGAAATCAAACTGTCCACTTAGGAAGCAACACTGATTGACAATACATTTCACATGCTGTTGTGCAAATGGAATATACAACAGGTGGAAATTATAGGCAATTAGCAAGACACCCCCAATAAAGGAGTGGTTCTGCAGGTGGTGACCACAGACCACTTCTCAGTTCCTATGCTTCCTGGCTGATGTTTTGGTCACTTTTGAATGCTGGCGGTGCTTTCACTCTAGTGGTAGCATGAGACGGAGTCTACAACCCACACAAGTGGCTCAGGTTGTGCAGCTCATCCAGGATGGCACATCATTGCGAGCTGTGGCAAGAAGGTTTGCTGTGTCTGTCAGCGTAGTGTCCAGAGCATGGAGGCGCTACCAGGAGACAGGCCAGTACATCAGGAGAGGTGGAGGAGGCCGTAGGAGGGCAACAACCCAGCAGCAGGACCGCTACCTCCGCCTTTGTGCAAGGAGGAGCAGGAGGAGCACTGCCAAGAGCCCTGCAAAATGACCTCCAGCAGGCCACAAGTGTGCATGTGTCTGCTCAAACGGTCAGAAACAGACTCCATGAGGGTGGTATGAGGGCCCGACGTCCACAGGTGGGGGTTGTGCTTACAGCCCAACACCGTGCAGGACGTTTGGCATTTTCCAGAGAACACCAAGATTGGCAAATTCGCCACTGGCGCCCTGTGCTCTTCACAGATGAAAGCAGGTTCACACTGAGCACATGTGACAGACGTGACAGAGTCTGGAGACGCCGTGGAGAACGTTCTGCTGCCTGCAACATCCTCCAGCATGACCGGTTTGGCGGTGGGTCAGTCGTGGTGTGGGTTGGCATTTCTTTGGGGGGCCGCACAGCCCTCCATGTGCTCGCCAGAGGTAGCCTGACTGCCATTAGGTACCGAGATGAGATCCTCAGACCCCTTGGGATACCATATGCTGGTGTGATTGGCACTGGGTTCCTCCTAATGCAAGACAATGCTAGACCTCATGTGGCTGGAGTGTGTCAGCAGTTCCTGCAAGAGGAAGGCATTGATGCTATGGACTGGCCCCCTGTTCCCCAGACCTGAATCCAATTGAGCACATCTGGGACATCCATGTCTCGCTCCATCCACCAACGCCACGTTGCACCACAGACTGTCCAGGAGTTGGCGGATGCTTTAGTCCAGGTCTGGAAGGAGATCCCTCAGGAGACCATCCGCCACCTCATCATGAGCATGCCCAGGCGTTGTAGGGAGGTCATACAGGCACGTGGAGGCCACACACACACTACTGAGCCTCATTTTGACTTGTTTTAAGGACATCACATCAAAGTTGGATCAGCCTGTAGTGTGGTTTTCCACTTTAATTTTGAGTGTGACTCCAAATCCAGACCTCCATGGGTTGATACATTTGTTTCCCATTGATAATTTTTGTGATTTTGTTGTCAGCACATTCAACTATGTAAAGAAAAAAGTATTTAATACGAATATTTAATTCATTCAGATCTAGGATGTGTTATTTTAGTGTTCCCTTTAGTTTTTTGAGCAGTGTATATGGACATGGAGACACTGAACAATTTGGTACCCATAACCAGGGGTAACCCTGAGTTCTTCCTGAACATGTAGCTAACCTGACTCAGTTCCCAACATCATGTGTAGCCGTTCCATTATCTTAAGCGGAATATTTGAAGGGTTATTAGTTAAAGTAAAACACACAAACACATTCCAGTGGTTTGTGGTTAATGAAACAAGGAAGAGTCCACAAGCTCAAGTGTTTCTCTTCGTGCTGAGTGATTAACGAAAATGCTACATTTTCCTGGTTATTAAACAACGAATTGACCGACGTCAGTTAAATTACTTGAATTCCATTTTTTTTCTTTTTAAAATTGATTTATATGAGTTCAACCTGACGTTTCTCTAGAGAGAAATCAAATCTTCCATGAGAAATTAAGTCAACAACTATGTGGGACGCCGGGCTGATTTTGGAAGTTAGACAAATATTCAACTTAGTTCAGCGCAGAAACGTGGTAATTAGTTACAATGACCCTAATCCATTGCACCTGTTCTTTCTGCATGAGAGAGGAATGACGCAACATAACGACGAGAGGGATAGAGACAGCTTGTGAGGTAGCTCTACCCGATGGATAGTTTTAGTAGTTGGTAATAAGCAGCCTTGAAAGTGTGCCTTATCTACATTGACGAACTAGTAAAATGATTTTGTCAGCCAGCTAGCTACTACTAGCCTTGCTAAATAGGATGACTCGTTCAATGGGGAGCACGGAGATAACGTCAGATGGTTGTCTGGTTGGCTGGCTGCTTCTGCCTGAGCAGAGATGAGATGATGACTTTAATAAATGACAAATCAAATCCTAAAATAAAAAAAAATAAGTATAATACACAACTGAATGTATTTTTTAAATTGAAGTTAAAAGTAATGTGATTGCCTGTTTTTAACACATCTTAAACTATCTGCTTCTCTTCCCTCTCTCTCCCTCTTCCCTCCATCTTCCCTCTTCCTTCACTCTTCCTCCCTCCTCTCACTCTTCCCGCTCACTCGCTCTCCCTTTCTGTCATCCGCTGGCCTCTAAACACTACTGCCCTCCCACCCTCCCTTCCTCTCCACCAGTAGGCGACCCCCTCCTTCTCCAACAAGAAATATTCCCCCATCATAAGCAAGGAGCTTGCGATCTCTAATGGGACTAGTGTTCATCTCCTAGCTCATCCTCCAGTGCTCATCCTTCCCCTATCCTCCCCAAGCCCCTCTATCTCTCTCTCCTTGGTCTTTACCCGCCCCCCCAGTGCAGACATTGAACCCTTTGCCCTCTGACCTCAGGCCAGGTGACGATCAATGTCCATGTATTTATGTACAGTATGGTGCCTGTCTTGTGGTGTGTGTATATATCTTTATGTGCGCTTGTGCTCGCTTGTGGTCCAGGTTTTCTTAGCAGATTCAGTTCCGACTGGGTTCCAGACCCTAGAACTTCCATCTCCCTTACCTAGAACTCAACCTGCGTAGAACCCTTCCACCCCAGCTGCTGCTTCTCTACATATCTATGCTCAGCAGTGGCACTGCCCTACCCACTCCAAATGCAGCATGGCACATAGGCAGCTTTTACTGCACGTACTTGTGTGTATGTGGGAGGCGGAAAAATTGGCCTATATATGTGTATATATGCCAAGTTCGTTTTAGTATTATATATTACACATTGTACAACACCCCCTTTCTGTATGTTTTTGCCTAGGTATTCTTCTCTTAGAGACGAAAGGGTGTGTGTGAGAGAGTGTAAGTGTGCCTGTGTCAACCCCGTGTGCATGTATTGTCTGTCTGCCCGTTTGTTGCTGTTTTATTTGTTTTCATGGTCCAAGATCCTTGAGAGTAATTTGATGTTGGATCATTGTGTGATTTTTGTTCCTGTGTTGTAGTAGCAGCAGCAGCCGATACACATATAACAAGGCTGAGGACCAGTACCAACAGTGTATTGTTTCACACACAACCGCCACAATAAATGCACTTAACCCTGTCTATGGAGTCTGGTATGCCTGTATCTGCTGTATCGGTGGTCATCTTCAACCCTGTCAATGGAGTCTGATATGCCTGTATCTGCTGTATCGGTGGTCATCTTCAACCCTGTCAATGGAGTCTGGTATGCCTGTATCGGTGGTCATCTTCAACCCTGTCAATGGAGTCTGATATGCCTGTATCTGCTGTATCGGTGGTCATCTTCAACCCTGTCAATGGAGTCTGGTATGCCTGTATCGGTGGTCATCTTCAACCCTGTCAATGGAGTCTGATATGCCTGTATCTGCTGTATCGGTGGTCATCTTCAACCCTGTCAATGGAGTCTGGTATGCCTGTATCGGTGGTCATCTTCAACCCTGTCAATGGAGTCTGGTATGCCTGTATCGGTGGTCATCTTCAACCCTGTCAATGGAGTCTGATATGCCTGTATCTGCTGTATCGGTGGTCATCTTCAACCCTGTCAATGGAGTCTGGTATGCCTGTATCGGTGGTCATCTTCAACCCTGTCAATGGAGTCTGGTATGCCTGTATCGGTGGTCATCTTCCTCACGCCTTTTTTTTTTAAAGCTCAAACTCAGAGGCTGGCTGGAAAGATGGAGGGAGGCTATTCCCAACACAAAGACAGACACAAGTTCACCGATATTACTTCGCCTACCACAATTATGGGGATACACATATCCCTGTATGACTGAGAACATGGTGACATGTTCCATTTAGCCTTTTCCTCAGGTTGGGTTGAAGCCCTCCCATGTTCCTGACAGATCACAGGCCACTTCAGAACTCTCTCTATGTTTAAAACCTTTTCTCTTCTCACTCACCACATCTCCCCCCCCCCTCTCTCCTTCCCCAGTCCTGAGTCCAGTCAGCCGCTGTGCCAGAGCTTAAGGTGGATTTGTCTAAAGTGTTCTCTGTCAGTATGTTATTGTGTATGTGGGCCTGTCCTCTTTTGAAACTTTTCTGCTGTGTGTGTGTGTGTGTGTGTGTGTACACATACAAACATAGGTATGATTGAGAACAGTTGACTATAATGACCGTGTTACAATCTAGCACTCTCCGTGTCTCTAGTAGCATCTCACTCTACTTCTTTATCTGGAAGACCACTTCAATGGCATGATTTTACAAGTCTTGCCAAAGCTAATGGTAGAAAGGAAATAATACAATATCAAGCAGAACATCAACGAATGGTATGAAGATATCTTGCCTGTAGGAGGGTATAGATGGACGTAAGGAGTAATTGGGGAATTGAGTTGCAACAACGGTGGTTATTTTATTTGTGTGTCTCTCTCTCTCTCTAAAATAAAATCTCTCCCCTCTCACGTTCCATTTGTTCAGTGTTTCTCTTCAAAATACATTTCTAACCCCTTGCATGCCAACCTCTTAGCCCCTCTATAACTATAAACAGTAGCTGAACATACACGTTGTTAAATTCTTTCAAGGACCCTGACTGCACTGCACATCGTACTAAGACGGCGGGTTTGTTTTAATTGAATCAACGGATTTATATTGTGGTGTGGTTCTTGTATTAGGCGATCGATCACCTTACCCATAATCCATGATGATACACTCAGGAACAGTATACGTATTCCTCCAGAGATGGCGCTGGTTAGCCATAACTAACTGCAGGCCTACAAGTTTAATTCCAGAGATGGCACTGGTTAGCCATAACTAACTGCAGGCCTACAAGTTTAATTCCAGAAAGCTATACATCTATTTTCAGCAATGTTGGTAAATGACCTTTTTTATTGTTTTAAAGAACTTCTATTGGTATGTTTTGTCACCATCTAATCATGGCACGAGGTGTTCAATGACATATGTATGAAAAATGATCACTTGATGGTTTTATTTCGGAGAGACGTTTTGTTGCAAAATGCTATACTGTATATCCGCCTCAGTCCAAGTATACTAAGTTTTACAGTCAAATGTTATAACTACATTTTTTTTAAATAAAGTGAACAAATGATACATTTGTGACATCAATATTTAAAGTTTTTAAATGAATCAACACAGTAATATGAGATCTATGTAAAAAATGTACATTTGATAGTTTAGTAATTTAAGAGATGCTCTTATCTAGAGCGACTTATTTACTATAAGTGTATTCATCTTAAGATAGCTAGATGAGAACCACATAACAGTGAAATATACAGGATACAAACATTCCATTCCAGCTAAAGGATGAATATATAGTATTTAGCAACATAACCTGTTTGAATACACATCTGAGAACAGTAATATTTTAAACACACATAAAGGTACCCATAAACAATTTCTGATGAAAAGGATTTTGGAACAAAACTATTCAATTTATTATGGGGCCAATTAACACCTCACCAACAATGCGTTACATTCAAAGATTTATATATACACTAGATGACTCACGGGGCACTGTTTTGAAGCCTCTGCGCCTCCATCTTGCCACTCCCCCACCGTTATAAAAATATATATTTTGGAAGCTATAGAAATGCATTTAATGTAAACATTTTGTTTTTGCTTTTTATTCTATTACAGATACATTAATGCATACTTCTAAACTATACAGTATGTTAGCTAAATATATATTGTTACTGTTACTGTCCCCACTACAACAAAAATATTGAAATGCTGTGGAATTCCATTAATTTCTATGGAGAACTGCTCCTTCCGTGCATTGCCAATATGGCTGACCGGTGGCTTCAAAGCCTCAAACAGGCCAACACATAGCGTGAATACATAGCAATCCAGGGTTTATATACATCAGTGGTTGCATTGCATCACTTTTGCTTGTTCGCTTTCTTGAGTAATGTAGGTGTTTCAGCCTAGCTCGGTGCTTTCTGTGGTGGTGGGGCAGCCACCGGAAAATACGAAACGTAGGGTTTGGTAATGTTCTCTAGTTGCGCCTTGATTAGCTCAGTGTTCTGTCACTCATGGGGACGCTGTCACCGCAAAAGTACGTCAAATCACGTTATATCTACCATAGCTTTGATTGGACTGATCATGTCAACATCATCATACTTTCAAAATATTAGCTAGCAAGCTAGACAAGGAGTCTTCATCATGCATCAAGTCGGCAATCTACTGGCAAATCCTTTGCAATCCTTGTCATATGAAGAGAAATTATAGATCGAACGTATTGGTGCTCATCGGCCATTGGACATAAACCATTACACAACAAGTTGGAAATCTCAAATTCAGCAATGAGTGCTAAGGTGCCACTGTAGCCCCGGGTTCGATCCCAGGCTGTCTCACAGCTGGCTGTGACCTTGAGACCCATGAGGTAGTGCACAATTGGCCCAGGATCATCCAGGTTAGGGGAGTGTTTGGCCGGCCGGGATGTCCTTGTCTCATCGCACTCTAGCGTGTCTCCTTGTGGCGGGCTGGGCAATTGCAAGCTGACCTTGCGTCTGTCAGTTCGACAATGTTTCCTCCGACACACTGGTGCGGCTGGCTTCCGGGTTAAGCGAGCAGTGTGTCAAGAAGCAGTGTGGTTTGGCTCTCGACCTTCGCCGAGTCCGTAGGGGAGTTGCAGTGATGAGACATGATCGTAACTACCAATTGGATATCACGAAAATGGGGTTAACGCCATGGGCCAGAAAATATTGAATACATTGGCCATGCTGTCATCCAGCATGACTTCTGCCATGTTCAAAACAACTGGAAACCCGGAACTGGGAAATCTCCGACTTCATTGAGTTCAAGACAACTGGGAACTCAGATAAAACTAGCTCCAACTGGGAAAATAATTTTGAACGGTCATCCAACTCGGAATTCCAAGTCGCCACCTTCCTGTTCAAGTGAGCACAGCACAACAAGGTGAGTCCAAAAATGTCTTGTATAAATGATGGAAAATGCCAGGGAGATATGTAAACTGTAGCTAAGAAAGTAATACTAAGTGTATGTTGTGTAGTAATCTTTTAGTAGCCCATCTGCCTCACCCTAATAATTTGGTCACTTTCCCCTTCATAATTTAGCCTACTGTTCTGACTTGGTGGTGCACATGTATCCTATAGCCTTTTTTAGAGCAATGTAATCATTGAATATTGTAAGAGCTTTCATTGTCTGCTTATATCCCCTTTATTTATCCTATGGGTCTGACTTGGTGTGCAGGGAGAATACTGTAAGAACAGCCCATGTTCTGAATTATGTTGCTGTACATTTCAAAAGTGCTGAACAAATAGTTATTGACTACGTCCGTCC
Organism: Oncorhynchus mykiss; assembly: GCF_057628025.1. Classification (NCBI taxonomy): domain Eukaryota; kingdom Metazoa; phylum Chordata; class Actinopteri; order Salmoniformes; family Salmonidae; genus Oncorhynchus; species Oncorhynchus mykiss. The sequence goes on from NC_143049.1 coordinate 12,020,798, forward strand.
TAGTTCGCTCATTAATTTCTTAATCCAAATTACGGATTGCCTCTTATGCGCTCGTTGTCCCCTTATGTCATAGTTTGTACATCTCAATTGTCAGTGGAAACAACATTTGTTAAAGCAAGTCAGCCATATCAGCTGGTTTTTTTATGGCAGTAAATTAGGCTGAATTAACTGTTTTGTTGCCAGATAAGGCTCTGCTGATAACCAGGTGTAGCAGGGGTAAGGATTCACTCCATGGTGCTGAAAAGAAAGCTCTGCTGTTGGGTGGGACAGCTTTATGTAGGCCCTAACAGGTTGTGGGCACAGTTTGTCACTGTTTATAGTGCAATTAGTGTATTGTTTAGTATTGTGGCTTTGCTGGCATTCATCTAAGATTATATCTTTTTTGTTATCCCCACCAAGATTTACATGCTAAAATCGCCACTGATCATGAAGTACAGTTCTACACAGAGTAGACTATGGTCTTATGTCATTGTAATTACATTATTATATTAATATGCACACAAGGATTGGGTTATTGTCTTAAGTGGGATATTTTCTAACAGACAATGAGAAGAGAAAAGAAAGCAACTCAGACATTTTTGGGGGGTTCAGTTGAAAGCTCCAACTCATCAATGAGTCATTTGCCAATTTACTGTAAAAGTCCATTCACATATCCAGTAATCAACAACTAAATATTTTATTGAATTTAATATTTTATACTTATTTGTGTGATAGTTGGGAATTTGAGAGCTACCTCACTTTTTGAAAACTTATAAACTTTACCACAGAGTTTCTAAACCCAGAAGCGCAACATCGCGAGACTTCCTTGAACGCTTTTGAAGCAGACCAGTCCGGGGTTTGGGGTTAGAGATGTCAATGAGAGAAGTGAAACATTAAAATCAAATCAAATTGTATTGGTCACACACATATTTAGCAGATGTTATTGCGGCTATAGTGAAATGCTTGTGTTCCTAGCGCCAACAGTGCAGTAATATCTAACAATTCACAACAATACACACAATCTAAAAGTAAAATAATGGAATTTAAGAAATATATAAATATTAGGACAAGCAATGTCGGAGTGGCATTGACTAAAATACAGTAGAATAGAATACAGTATATACATATGAAATGAGTAAAGCAGTATGTAAACATTATTAAAGTGGCCAGTGATTCCCATGTCTATGTATATAGGGCAGCAGCCTCTAAAGGATATCCTTGATTATCTTTTTGGCCTTCCTGTGTCATCGGGTGCTGTAGGTGTCCTGGAATGCAGGCAGCGTGCCCCCGGTGATGCATTGGGCAGACTGCACCACCCTCTGGAGAGCCTTGCGGTTGCGGGCTAGATGCAGAGAAGCCATGTCTGTCTGTGCCATCTTACTAAAATTTCTTAGTTGTTAATTTTCTCGAAATCTAAAGGCACGACCTGGATTCGAGCCAATATCTTAAGTAGTGGAACGTGTTATTATTACAACCTCGTGAAAGTGACAAACTGACACGTTTTTCATTTTCGTCAAAAACAACTTTATATCGAAAGCTGCTTTTGAGGTGACGGCTTGCACATGCGCAGTTCGGCGCGAGATGACCGAATGAGTTTAGCTAGCCAACGTCGCCATGACATCGACTAAAAGCTAAATTGGACATTTCTATTAGAGAAGTAGTTTCTGCTTATCTTCATACTGTACTGTCTTTGATTTGACTGGGTTTTCATTGGACAGAGCCGGGGACCGGATGACAGCTGGGGCAGGTTGGCGGGTACACACCACCACTGGATTTGACAGCCAACAGTACAGTACACTTTTAGGAAACTAGCTAGCTAGCAGTTTTAGATGTCGGATCAGTAGCTTGTCAATTCAGAAGTTAGATAGCTAACGTATGTTTCAAGTCAACGTAGTAACAACTGTTGAATAACCACAGTATTGATACGTTTGTAGGTAAACGGCGAGAATGTTGGTCCCTGCGGGATGATGATGAAAAAGAGACTGTGGCGAGTTGTGACAGTGTGTCTACTTGTGTTTTTACCGTGTTGGTAAGTTAAGCTTTACAGTACTTTCACACCAAGAAAGATGTTTTGCATCACTTAGTAACGTTATTCAAAAGTCGTTCGAGGAGATGCTAAAATAATGAACTACAAAATCATAACGTTAACTAGCTTGCTGCTAGCTAGTTCTTTTAGTGGTAGCTAGCCACTCGCTGGTAAGTTAACGTAGCTCTATACTATACAGTAGCTAGCTACTGTAGCTAGTTTAGTCGACTCGTCTGAGATGTCAAATGCAGTTTGCCAGTTACTATACCTAACTAGCTCAATTCAACGGTTAATTTTTCCGTGTTATTGTTTTGTTTTCAGCGTCATTAGCTAGTTAGCTATCCAATTCAGGGTATGTCAACGATCATCAAATGCCGCCCTCACCATCATCAACATTGCAACAAACATGGAACCATTAGTTAAATCAACAACACCCCTATATAATACTGAATAGGACAGATTTAAAAAATAAAATGAAATAGATCAAGTCAAAAAACTGGCACTGCATTGTATGCCATTGCTTTGCTGGGTTGTTGCACGGCCAGTATTGAGCCTGAGGGCATGTGTTCTGTTCTGTGAAAGACAGGATTTGACTCTTCAGCTCTTGAGGGGATTACAGCCCATTTAACGTTAGTCAGTCAGCTAGCAGGCTCGCTGCGATTAGGTCTTGACCCCTGGCTGTGAATCCGTTGACACGGTCCATCCAGAGGTGCTTATGGAGAAGAACGCACCAAGTTTACTTTAACTACACATCAATGCTACATTCATACTCAGTCAGATATTTAAATAGCCGGAAGACCTTTCGAGGAAAGGTCAAAGAACCTAGCCTGGTCTCTCACACGAAATGCTGCTCTGTCGTTTGCTACGTACGTTACATGGTCAACAAGCCGGTTCCGACAGACATTTAGCTTACAATCGATTTGTGGAGAACATAGATTGAAATGGCTTGCATTGAGTGATATACTCATGTGTCCGTGAGAATCAGGGCTGTCTCTTTTGCCTGTGTGAAGCAGGATGTGAAATGTGACACCATTTGAAGCTGATATATCCCTCCTGCCAATTCATTCGGTCTTCTGACTGTCCATCAACTCCTTGCTTAACCTTACCTCACAGCCACTAACAACACATATGCCTGGAATTCTTACATTGTAGCTCAGCAGGGGAGAGTGGTTTCGCCTCTGTAGTACATTTAGACAGGGCTTGACATTAACGCTTGTCTGCTTGCCTGGGGCAAGTAAAAAATCATGCAAAAATCACAATATGAAACCAGTTAGTCTACTCCGATCAGAATTGGATCAGTGTCCTCCCAATCTCTGCAGAGAGCGTCAGGGTATAATTATTGGAGGCCTGCATTGACAAGGCACAAGCGGTCTTTCAATCATGCAGTTGCGCGATGTGTTTTTGAGATCAATGCATCATTTTTGGTCAGCAAGGAAAATCCTGGAAAAGTCATGGGTTACGCATCGCCTGTGTGTGCCTGTGGGTCTTGCCAGAGGGGAGAGAGGTAAGTAAAATAATGATAGTGTAGTTTGGCAGGCTATCTTGCTAGTTAACTATTTAGCTTTTAGCTTGTATTAATGTCATTATTGTGTCCAATGTCCTAAAAACCTTCCACCGGCATTTGTGTATAACCACAGTTGATACGGCTGCACAGTTGATACGGCTGCACAGTTGATACGGCTGCACAGTTGATACGGCTGCACAGTTGATACGGCTGCACAGTTGAAACCAATGCTGCATACTCTGGTTATAAAACCGTCTCTCAAGCGCTCAAAATTGGCTAGGATTCTCCGCTATTCAATACTGGCCATGTAATTCTGACAAAGTAAAAAAATAAATAATAATCTTCGAATAGCCTAATTGACAAGTAACTCCTATGCTGTCAAGATCTCCCCTGAACACTGCATATTTTAACCTTACAAATAGATAAACATCTTAGTTAGCTACCTCTCCCACCGTAGCCATTTGATCCCTGGTTCACTGAATGAGGGAATTATTTTATGAAGACATAAAACATATTTGATTGTAATGTTGCAGGGTGACCAACTGTCCTCCCTGAGTTTCCAGGAGAGCTACTGGTTGTGCAGGCTTTTGCTCCATTCATGCTCGAACACACCACATTGTCAAATATCAGCGGCTCAACAGGACCTTGATACGCTGACTCTGGTGCGTTTTGAGCAGGGTTGGATCAAAAGGCTGCCACACCCAGTTGCTCTCCAGCTGGAGGGTTGACGGACCGCGTGTTTTATACAGTGGCCTGTCAGTGCGGTATTTTACGTTATGGAGGGTTAAGTGCCTTTCTCGAGGCCTCAACGGCAGGATATACTGTGTGATACATGGGATCAGAGACCAGCAGTCTTCCGTCGTCAATGCCAGTGACGATAATGAGTGTTGTTTTGTGAAGGGGGTTCCGTGCATCATGCAACACAATTTTCAGTCACCTTTTTGGCCCGTGGTGGTAGACCTTTTTCTAGTTTTGGGATAAGTGACTTGAGCTCAGTCCTACTTGTCCAAAGGATGTGGCCACGAAATATCATTTCAAGCCCTGTTCAGAGATCAATTTATAGCCAATGATCTAAAAATAATGAATTAATTGATTTTAAACAACAAAAAGCACTTTCTGTTTGTCATAGACATGAAAGGCAAGTTCCTAACGAGTTCCGTTAGCCAAGCTAGAGCTGTGTGAGACTTTCACAGTGATGGGCGCGGACGTTTTGATCAAGAGAGACCTGTAGAAAGTGTGCACATTTTCTGTAACACTGAACATACAAATATGTAAATATTATAGTTATTTTATAATTTGATTTATACTATATTTAGAAAGCATAAGTCACCAAGCCTCATTCATACAGTTTTGTTGAATAAGAAATACAACATCTAAAATATTTCATATTTTTATCATATTTCTACTGTTTACTTGACAGGAATCTTGGCCCCAGTGATGTACTGGGCTGTACGCACTACCCTCTGTAGCGCCTTGTGGTCGCAGTCCGAGCAGTTGCCATACCAGGCGGTGACTCAACCAGTCAGGATGCTCTCGATGGTGCAGGATTTTGAGGATCTGAGGACCCATGCCAAATCTTTTCATTCTCCTGAGGGGGAATAGGCATTGTCATGCCCTCTTCACGACTGTTTTGGTGTGTTTGGACCATGATAGTTTGTTGGTGATGTGGACACCAAGGAACTTGAAGCTCTCAACCTACTCCACTACAGCCCCTTCGATGAGAATGGGAGCGTGCTCGGCCCTCCTTTTTCCTGTAGTCCACGATCATCTCGTTTGTCTTGATCACTTCGAGGGAAAGGTTATTGTCATGGCACCACACTGCCAGGTCTCTGACCTCCTTATAGGCTGTCTCATCTTTGTCGGTGATCAGGCCTACCACCGTTGTGTGGTCGGCAAACTTAATGATGGTGTTGGAGTCGTGCTTGGCCACACGGTCATGGGTGAACAGGGAGTACAGGAGGGGACAAAGCATGCACCCCTTAGGGACCCCTGTGTTGAGGATCAGCGTGGCAGACGTGTTACCACCTGGGGGGCGGCCCGTCAGGAAGTCCAGGATCAAGTTGCAGCAGGAGGTGTTAATTCCCAGCTTAGTTTAGTGATGAGCTTTGCGGGCATTATGGTGTTGAACGCTGAGCTGTAGTCAAGGAACAGCATTCTCACGTAGGCATTTCTTTTGTCAAGGTGGGAAATGGCAGTGTGGAGTGCAATAGAGATTGCGTCATCTGTGGATCTGTTTGGGTGGTATGCAAATTGGAGTGGGTCTAGGGTTTCTGGGATGATGGTGTTGATGTGAGCCATGACCAGCCTTTCAAAGCAGTTAATGATTACAGACATGAGTGCTACGGGTCGGTAGTTATTTAGGCAGGTTACCTTGGTGTTCTTGGGCACAGGGACTATGGTGGTCTGCTAAAAACATGTAGGTATTACAGACTCGGCCAGGGAGAGGTTGAAAATGTCAGTTAAGACACTTGCCAGTTGGTCAGCGGATGCTCGGATTTACATGTCCTTCCACGATCCATTCTGTTGTTAAAATGGTCACGTACTCTGATACATTTCATTGTCTAGTGCCTTAAAATCAGCATGGCTTCTCAGGGGTTATATTAAGACTGTTGGCTATGAATTAAAAGGTAAACAAACACTGTACAGCTTACAGTATTTGTGTCTTACCAGACTCCAGTGGCCAAGCAGAGGTAGGTAACTTACCCTATTCACCTCACTACTAGACAATAGACTTGCTGTTGACAAGGCCAAGTTTGTGTTGAAGTATTTTGACACTGGAGCTTAAGACAATGACCTGTGTCCCCAGTAGAAATGTGACATTGTTGTTAGTGGAACTATTTAAAGCCTTGTTATGACTGACCGGTGATCTCTGTTGTCCCATGCCAGGATGAACAGGACAGCTGTGACATTGACTTGTCCATTTCCCTGTCACACCGTCAGACTGTCAACAGACAGCATGCAGTTGTCATTTTCTCTGTGCAGCCACATGGTTTTAGGTTTTGACTTTGACCTTCAGCCTGGCCAGCCCCCCACAGTGATAAGATAAAATGTGTCTCTCTCGCAGTGTCAGCCACCTGGTCGCTCCCAATATCACCTCTCTCAGCTCTGACTGCTGGGCAGCAGCCCCCTCTGATTGCCCATAACTCATTCATGGATTCTTTTGAAATCAAGTTGTTTTCCTTCTGATTAAGGCTTGTCCTTGTTGGTATAGTAAACATAGTGACTCTAGGTTTCAGGATATTGCCACATCTTAACAGGATTCGGGGTCAATTTAATCTAAATGAAGCCGTTTCGGGCAGTAAACTGAAATTCCAATTCCACTTTTCACTTCTCTCGTCTTTCCTAACTCGAACTCAACTCCCCTTGCCCATAACAATAACACTGATGTCTTCTCCTGTGTTTCCCCAGGCACCCCACTAAGTATGTTGGCTGCACAGAGCAGCCCCCAGAGGCTCGGAGCATGCCTGCACCTGCTCAGGACAGCAGTGGAGAGGAAGACCTAGGCGACAAGTCCCATCACAGGGTACATAACCTGCCCCACCTGTTGGACCATGAGATGTTTTCATTCTCTGTCTACATACCTAATATAACCAACTTTCCTGTTGACACAGGTTTCTTTTAATGTTGGATAAAACCGCAACTAATGTTTCCTTCCTGTCCCATCTGTCAGGGTGTTGTTCAGGTAGAGGAGGGCTGGGGGTCCCAGTATGTCCAGTACCTATCTGAAGATGAGGTGCTGCCAGAGGGAGAAGAGGTGGATACACAGCAGCAGGGCCTAGAGGAGGAGGCGGCGGAGACTCCAGGCACAGAGGTGGACGACGAGGAGCATGTCAAGGTATTTATTTGGTTTATTTAGATCCCCCACTTAGCTGTTACAACCTACTGCTCCTGGGGTCCACAAGGTACTGCAATGATGAATCCTAACGACTAGGCCTGAAAAACTACTCCACCCTGGCTTGCTTACTAGATGTGAAAGCAGACGTCTCTCTCTCTCTCTTTAGTGTAAGTGCAGATTGAGACTTGGATGCTGTCCGTCAGATCTATTGATCAGACATTTTGATTGTTCCTGAAATATTTTTAGCGTAAAAGGTTATACATCACGTACGGCTCAGGCAGGTGGGTGCTTGTCGTGGGCCATCAATACTAAGTTCGGTGTTTTAGTGCGGTGATGTTTCCCAGACGTTGGACCTGGAGGATTCTGTAGCAGAGAAGGAGCAAGAGACAGCACGGCCAGAGGCCCGGCCAGAGGCTGAGCAGCCACCTCCAGAGGCCGTTGTCACCCAAGAGCAGAAGCCAACCCCTGCCTCTGACCTCTCTCCTCCGCCATCTGCCCCTGCCCTCAACCCCATCCCAGAAGACCCCTCCAGCACCCCTAGCTCATCCTCTAGTGTACCAGAGGAAATTGTGTCTGATGTCCCTTTGTCAGACTCCAGTGACGCTGATCTGGCCATAGCCGACTGTGAAGCTGGGGAAACCAACCCCTTTGAGGGCACCCTCACCAGGTCAGTGTAACGGAGGTGCTCCCGGGGTGAGTAGCCTTACCTGAGGACTGAACCCAGAGAACTAATGGCTAGGCTTAAATCAGCAGGTTAAGACAGTCAAGTGGTGCTCAGGTTCGTACCCATTTTTTGAATGTTGGCTCTCTTTCTATTGTCCCCCTATGTAGTCTTCCCGTTGTCCTGGAGAACACATCCAATGCCCTGGGAAAGGGCACCAAGACTGACATAGACCCCCCTCCGGCCCAGGCAGGTCAGGCCTTAGTGGGGCTGGCTCAGGGGGCCAACGCCTCCCACATGCTCAAAGAACAGGTAGAGAAACACCAACATTTGTTGCATGGCCATAACGTTTTCTGATGCTGATAGTCCCAAAAGTAACAACCTCCAAGCTTAGTAATCCCGACCTCAAAGAAAAGTATTTGTGACACACAGACAGTATGTATTTGACCCAGCTCTGATGCTTGTCTGTTGACTGCTCTTCTTAGGGCTTGATCTCACACATCGCCACGGAGACAGTTCCCAGCGTGGCAACCAAGGACCCGGAGGACAACCCCACCTTTGACGAGTGGAAGAAGAAAATGATGGAGGTGGAGACAGAGAAGAGTAAGATAGATGGTGTTCCTGGCTCGTCTCAGTCACTCAATCAATTACTGGTTTTGATTTAAAAGTCTTATCTCTCTTCATAGCTCAGGCCACTCATACCTCCACCAACGGCGGCTCCCACGCTGTAAAGAAGGTGCAAAAGAACTTCAACAACTATGCATCGGTGGAGTGTGGGGCAAAGATCCTGGGTTCTAACCCAGAGGCTAAGGTATCTATTTCAAACTGTCACCCTCCAAACCTATCTAAAATAGAGATGTTTAGCTTTGCAGATTTTGATGGAAGGATCTTTGTTTCTCAGAGCACTTCGGCCATATTAATGGAGAGCATGGATCATTACATGTTAAATCCATGCAGCAACAAGATCTGGTGAGTGTGTGTGTGTGTGTGTCTAGATCCCTGTAAGAGTTCATGTGTTTCTGTCGCTCAAAAATGTCTTCTGTCCTTATCCTTATACTTCCTGTAAAACCTCCCTGTTGCTTTTCCCCTTTATAACCACAGGTAGAACAACATCCACTACTCCACTCACCACCTACTGTATCCTCATCCCTCAACATCCTCTTTCTCTCTTTCTTTCTCTCATTATTTCTCTCTCTTTTCTTTCTCTCCCTTTCTCTCTCTCCTTTTCTTTCTCTTTTCTTTCTTTCTTTTTCTTTTTTTCTCTCCTTTTTTTTCTTTCTTTCTTCTTCAGGTTCATCATCGAGCTGTGTGATCCCATCCAGGTGAAGCAGTTGGACATCGCTAACTTTGAGCTCTTCTCTTCCACACCCAAAGACTTCCTGGTCTCCATCAGTGACAGGTTTGACATGGGTCATGTTCATTACATCTGGTGTCCTTAAATTGGTGAAACTGCCACGTCCGTTTGGGATATTACAACAACAAAGAAGTTACTGCAAATAACGAACACTGTTTTTTACCCCCCCCCCCCCCTTGGACATCATTACACGCGCGATAGAACAGCAGAATATGTTCCGCCATTATTTTTTTTACCACGCTACCGGAGGCTCCTCTCCTCCGTTTCTCAGTTTCAACAACAAAACAATTACAGTTTTATACCGTTTAGAAACTGAAACAAAAATAAGTGCTGTTTTTTTTTTCTCTCCAGATATTCTCTCCCTGTATTAGTCAGTTTTCTTCTTTTTGGTGCCTAATGAACACGACCTCAATGGGAATGTCTCGTTCTGATATATTTTATTCTGTCATTTGATACTGAACATCATAAATGCTACAAACAGAAACAGTCACTACTACTGCACTAAAGATAGATCAGTAGGTTGAATTATGTTGGATGATGCTCCGTCAGGTACCCAACCAACAAGTGGGTGAAGCGGGGAACTTTTCATGCTCGGGACGAGCGCACTGTTCAGAGTTTCCCTCTGGATGAGCATCTGTATACCAAATATGTCAAGGTGTGTATGGCGTCCTCGTGCTCCTTCTCTACTCCCACTCTTCTCTTTCAGTTTTTTTGGAGGGAAAGAGGTACTCTGAATGGGACTTCTTATTTAAATTAAAAGAAAAGATAATCATTACTAGAGTATCCCCCACTTTACTCAAATCCTGCAGGCCTGTGTATGTATGCTGGTCCTCTCATTCTAGAGTAATAGTTTACAATTATACAACGGGTGGGTCTAATCCTGAATGCTGATTGGTTAAAACCGCATTCCAGCCCGGTGTCTATTCCACAAGTTACCACCGGCCAAATCTATGACGCTGAAATTCATTTTGAATCTGTCCCATCTGACTGCGCAATCCACCGTCTCATCAGCCCAGCCAGGCAATTTATAAACTTGATCTCCACTATAAAAAGCATCTAGAAATGATCTCACATTTCTTTTAGACTAACAGTTCATTTTCAACAGCGGAGATTTGTATAAACCTCGCTGTTTTTCTCGTATTTAATCTGATGCTTCTGTACCTCTTCTCCGAGGACTGGAGCAGGAACCAGCATTCATACACTCGGTCCTGTTTTAAATGCATGTGTGCATGTTTCTTCTTGTAATTATTTGTTTCTCTTCTCTTGTTTCTCCTGCTTCAGATGTTCACCAAGTACATAAAGGTTAGCCCATTTCTCACTTAGAGGTGATCGGTCTGTGGAGGAGCATGTCGATAGTGGAGGGAATGGAAGGGCTTTGGTGTTGGTCACAATGCTAATAACTGATCAGCCCTAGCTTACTGCAGGCCAGGTAGCACAGAATCTATACAATCTGGACCAAGCCAATCAAAATATATGTGTAATTATTATCATTCACCTAGTCATGTCACTCATGAGAATTCCATATCATTTTTACTGTAGAGAAGCCCATCCTTTAGGGCAAGGATGTTTGATCACAGCTTCAAAGTGCGAAAGCTTGTCGTCTGTCACCCAGAAAAGCATCAACGTTAACAACTTACCTCTGGAATTTGACTATTTGTCCCACGATTTCAATGAGAATTTGACCACCGGCCAAATCCCACCATGCGCTGATGCCTGTTTCCTGGATGTAAATGATGTCTTTGTTTCATCGCAGGTGGAGCTGGTCTCTCACCATGGATCTGAACACTTCTGCCCTCTCAGTCTCGTAAGGTAGGCAATGAATAGAAAACACTGAATTAATGGAACATTTTAAAAGGTAATTGGGAAAATCGCAGATAATTTAAAAATAACATATATACATATATAGCTAGCTGTAAAAAGCATAGATTTACTGAATCCACAGGTATTGTACAGTAATGTTTGCCAATGGATTACCATCAAGCTGAAGATAGTGTTGTGTGTGTGTGTGTGTGTGTGGGGGGGGGTTAAGTAATAGAGTAGGAGTGGTAAAAATGTGCTCCTAGTCGCCCCTCCTAAACCAGTTGGTAAGGCTGAGCCGAGGGGACTTTTGCATCTGGGACTGCTCGTCTAGGGCTGTTGAACTTAGCTCTCTCCAACACCATAGAAATAAGCTGCCTTTTGTCAGGGGCACTGGGGAGCAGCTCTGGCCGTCAGAGATTGCAGAATATTATCTCTCCTATAGAGGCATGAATGGTTGTAAAAAATATATAAACTCAGCAAAAAAAGAAACGTCCCTTTTTCAGGACCTGTCTTTCAAAGATAATTCGTAAAAATCCAAATAACTTTACAGATCTTCATTGTAAAGGGTTTTAAACACTGTTTCCCATGCTTGTTCAATGAACCATAAACAATTAATGAACATGCACCTGCTTATAGACAATTAAGTTCACAGTTATGAAAACTTAGGACACTAAAGAGCCCTTTCTACTGACTCCGAAAAACACCAAAAGAAAGATGCCCAGGGTCCTCTGCTCATGTGCGTGAACGTGCCTTAGGCATGCTGCAAGGAGGCATGAGGACTGCAGATGTGGCCAGTGCAATAAATTGCAATGTCCGTACTGTGAGATGCCTAAGACAGCGCTACAGGGAGACAGGACGGACAGCTGATTGTCCTTGCAGTGGCAGACCATGTGTAACAACACCTGCACAGGATCGGTACATCCGAACATCACACCTGTGGGACAGGTACAGTATGGCAACAACTGCCCGAGTTACACCAGGAACGCACAATCCCTCCATCAGTGCTCAGACTGTCTGCAATAGGCTGAGAGAGGCTGGACTGGGGGCTTGTAGGCCTGTTGTAAGGCAGGTCCTCACCAGACATCACTGACAACAACGTTGCCTATGGGCACAAACCCACCATTGCTGGACCAGACAGGTCTGGCAAAAAGTGCTCTTCATTGACAAGTCGCGGTTTTGTCTCACCAGGGGCGATGGTCGGATTCGCATTTATCGTCAAAGGAATGAGCGTTACACTGAGGCCTGTACTCTGGAGCGGGATCGATTTGGAGGTGGACATGACCCTCCAGCATGACAATGCCACCAGCCATACTGCTCGTTCTGTGCGTGATTTCCTGCAAGACTAGAAAACAAATGTCAGTGTTCTGCCATGGCCAGCGAAGAGCCCGGATCTCAATCCCATTGAGCACGTCTGGGACCTGTTGGATCGGAGGGTGAGGGCTAGGGCCATTCCCCCCAGAAATGTCTGGGAACTTGTAGGTGCCTTGGTGGAAGAGTGGGGTAACATCTCACAGCAAGAACTGGCAAATCTGATGCAGTCCATGAGGAGGAGATGATCTGCAGTACTTAATGCAGCCGGTGGCCACACCAGATACTGACTGTTACTTTTGATTTTGACCCCCCTTTGTTCAGGGACACATTATTGCATTTCTGTTAGTCACATGTGGAACTTGTTTAGTTCATGTCTCAGTTGCTGAATCTTATGTTCATACAAATATTTACACACGTTAAGTTTGCTGAAAATAAACACAGTTGGCAGTCAGTGAGAGGACGTTTCTTTTTTTGCTGAGTTTAAATCTTCTTTTTTTTTAAAGGAAACTGGAAAATAATGTACCAAATCCAATCACTAGGGAGCATAGGGGGTCATTATTGTAAGGGACCAAAGACTCAACCACGCATACACCCTTGATAATGACTACATTTACATTTTTATTCAGAATGACTTACAGTTAGTGCATTCATCTTAAAGTAGCTAGGTGAGACAAGCACATATCACAGTCATAGTAAGTACTGTGGGATTTGTAGTATTTCCAAGTCCCAGTTGGATGGTAGATACCCTGCAAGACTGGAAAATCTTTTTGGTTTGAAACCTTTTCCTTTAGCATTCTTATAATAACCTTAACTATTATTCAACCTACTTGGGGTGTTATTACTGGGCTACTGGCGTCTCTCGGTCTTCCCTCTAGTGGCTCCTAGAGAGTATAACAGCTCTTCACCAATATGGCCACCAGTCAATGTAGGCCATTCTTTGGCAATCCTCAATCTCATTCAAAAACACAACTATGTGAGATGGCTTAGAGCGGTTTCTCTCCGCTCTGTTGAAGGGTGTTTGGAACGAGTATGGTGGAGGAGTACGAGGAGATCGCTGACCCCCTGGACAGACCGGAAGACCAGGATGGCGACCAGGATGACCACCTCGGTGAGAGGAGAGCCTCCTCTTCTACAGTAGCTTGAATACCTGTCAATCACAATCACTGTGACAGTGAATGCTAGATAAGATATGACACATTGACCAATGGTCATTTATATGTTACATGTACACAACAACAGTTTCACTTTCATGAGGAGAACCAGGTGTAATATAATGTGAACGTCTGAAGTCCCGAAGCGACTCTACTGCAGGTTTTATTCGTACATGTTACCGCTCACCTTTTGAACTGTTTGGATGACTGATGTTGGTAAGTGTAGTGTTATCGCTCTGCTGTGTGACCCTCAGATTATCCTTCTGGATATGTCCCTGTAGAGGACGAGGCGTCTAATGACCTCATAGGATCAGCCAAGGGTGAGTTTACCGACACCGTACAGCCAGCTAAATATCCTGTTTACACCAGTCACACAAATGTGGTATCAAACTGCACATCAATATTGAAAGAATGTGATGTGTCATACTTGAGTCGCTCTCCTTTGGCGAAGCCAATGTGGAGATGGATTCAGTGACTGGGATAAGTATTCACTAATGGGCTGTCCTGTTGTTCCAGATGTCATTCTGAACATGGTGAACAACATTAAAGTCAACGTGCTGGGAGGAGGACCAGGGGACGGGAACTTCTCAGGCCAGGCAGTGAACATGACTGCCAGTGAATCTTCATCTGACCCCGACACCACCTCCGCCGTCAGCCCTGTGTAAGTACCAGCCAACCTATCACTTCTTCACCTAGTCTTTTACTGTATCTACACGTACAATTATCTCACACATCTTGTCATTAGAAAACCTTTATTTTTTATATTTTTTAAGCAATGACATTTACCAGGATAAATTAGAGGCAACTCTGTCATTAGTAAGACTCCTTCGAGTCTTGCATCTTTCTGCCTGGCATGTACTGTGCTTGGATGTGCATGATAATGTTGTTTTGCCGCTGTAGTAGCTTATGTCCCCGTCTCTCTGTTCCAGGCCTGACACTGTAGGTGTTGAACAGTCTGAGGAACCAGAACACCCTGTCACTACCACAGAGGATCACACACCAGAGCCCCCTACTCCAGAACCCCCTGTCACAAAGGAACCCAAACTAGAGAATCTAACTGGGGAAGAGCCGGTTGTGACTCCTATAGAGGAGGGGGAGGTCCAGTCCATAGTTACCATGCTGGAGAAGGAAGAGGAGGAGAAGGAAGAGGAAGGGAGGGACAGAGAGGTGCACCATTGCCCTGGCCTCCGACAGCAAGAAAGCCTTGACTACTGTGGCCCGTCTTCCTCCTATCCTTGCTCCTGCTCAGCCTCCTTCCAGGAGTACCTCCTCCACCAGTGTTCTGTTCAAAGGACCTGCACCAGCCAGGAGAGGGAGCCAGAGGCACCCCCAGTCCCAGGAACCAGCATCACCCCATCACAGCATCTCACCATCTCCCCCACAGCCACTCAGACCCCACAGCAGCCCCACACTCTGGGGGAACAGCCTCAGGAGAGAGAAGCCAGCTCTGCCCTCGGGGAGAGGGCAGCAAGTCCCACTCAAGCCCCACCACACCTTCCATGGGTTGAGACTGAGGTAGTGGGAGAGAGAGAGCCCAGCACTGAGCTGCCCCACCTGGAGCCCAGCCAGACCTCCATCCTGCCCAGGGCCAGCTCCACCGACATCGCCAGCTCTGCCACTAGGCCCACCCCTACCATGGAGCCTTCACATCAGGCCTCCGCGAAAGACCTGCCCGGGCAGAAACAGCCCGCCACTGGGGCAGAGAAGAACCGGGAGGTGCAGCAGGAGGAGAACAGACGGCCTTTTCCCACTGTCACCACCACCACCTCCAGCCCCAGTGGCCCACTAGAGCAGAGTTGGAAAGCCCCTGTAGAGAGGCCCTGTCCGGACGTCCAGCCTGCCAAACAAGACATTCCGGTCATCCACACCCCACATGTGTCCGATCCCCTCCTCCATCCCCTCCCCACTGTCTCCACCCTCACAGAGCAGCAGCAGCAGCCTCCCGCCCCCACAGCTGAACCAGAGAGTGCTGCTGGCAGTGGCAACACTACTCCTGGGGAGTCCCGCTCTGTCCCCGTCGTGGTTATGACAGAACCCCCCTCGCGTGGCCAGGCTGTCGCAACGGAAACCAAGGGGGAAGCGGAGCTTGTGGAGGACATCCTCTTCACCTCGTCGCCCAATGGCAACGGGCAGCAGCTGCTTCCCCCACCCTCCCCCTCAGACTTCTACGCAGAGCTCCACAAACCCACGGAACAGGCGAACGGGAACCCGATGCACGGCTCCACCAGCCAGAAGGAATCTGTGTTCATGAGGCTCAACAACCGCATCAAGGCCCTGGAGATGAACATGTCGCTGAGCGGACGCTACCTGGAGCAGCTCAGTCAGAGGTATGGGCCCTCTGAGGTTGATGGCTCGTACTAAGCATTTGAACACAGTCAGTCCGTTGAAGGTTTAGATGGTGATGTTTTGTCATTGTATTGAAGGTACCGAAGGCAGATGGAAGAGATGCAGAGGGCTTTCAACAAAACCATAATCAAACTGCAGAACACATCCAGGATAGCAGAGGAGCAGGTGGGGAGTGGAGGGCCACCTTCAATGTGTTTGTATAGAGTGTTACATACTACGCAGCCCATCTTAAGATGGAATCTCGCACCGTTTTGGCCTTTTGAATAATGTGAATGTCGCGTGAAAGGCTCTGGTTGGATGTTAATCAATCAAAAATCAAGCTGTGATTGGCAATGTATGCGAATGTGGCTTGTGAGAATGTTTGTGATTGGCCCAACTCATTAGTTTCCTGGATCCCTATAGGACCAGAGACAGACGGAGTCCATCCAGTCGTTGCAGGGCCAGCTGGAAGACATCACACAGCTGGTTCTCAACCTGTCTGTCGGAGTCAGTCAGCTGCAGAGCCAGGTAGATACTGCATACCTAACCTAGCCTATTGAATACAGCAGGGTTGGGGCCAATTTCAAGTCAGTCAATTTGGTAAGTAAACAAGTCCTATTCTTCATTGCTTTTGAACAAGGAAGTTTGGCCTCCTGAATTGACATGGAATGGATCCCAAACCTGGAACGCAGCAGTATTCAAATGAATTCTATATTTCTTTAAAGTCTTTACCAACCCACACCACATGGCTGCACTGTGTTTAGTTTTGCTCTGCCTATGTTGTAGGTGTCTGAAAGGCAGAGTTACCTCCTGCTGTGTCTGGTGTTGTGTTTGTTCCTGGGGTTGCTGCTGTGTGTCCAGCACAGTCGCATGTCTGCCATTGATCCTCCCTCCACAGACCCAGCGCCTCCTATACCCAAGAGCTACAGCTACTGCTGCCCAGAGAGGTATCTACACTAGGGGGGGACGACACACACACACCATTGTTTGTGCTTATGTACTGCTTACGAAAGTGTTATGAAGTCCTAATAAAGGTACCCTTGAACTGGAGTTATCCCATCCAAGGGACACCACACATTCGCCCGCACATTGTGTCATCAGGATACTGTGTTTAAGTCTTGTCCTAATCGAACTAACACATCTGTTCCTCTCAGGCGTTACTGGGAATATGAAGACATGAGCTTGAAGAGAGGAATGTCATATCCTCTCCTGCACTCGGGCTCCTTCCAGTTACCCACCACTGAAGGCAAGTTTACCTATGACTATGTTGTGTGTAGTGTTCTGCCTTGTGATTTCTTTGTTGCTGGTGAATATAAATATAGCTTGACTTTGTCATTTTATATTTATGATAGTTTTTGTTTTGCTGATTGATTAATATTGTTTCAACAGTAAAAAAAAGAAAGTTATTTACTTGGTTTCCTCCTTGTGCTCGCAGGCCCAGAGTCACCGTACACTGTTGAACCATTGAGTTTTCTACCAGCTAATAAAAAGGTATGGATGGAATAGTGTCCCTATCTCAAGGAACGTCTCTCTCTCATATACTCTGAGAGTATAACTGTCTTATGAACATGATGTCTCATCGCCAACCTCGACAAGTCAAATCTCCCGCTCCTCAACCTTTCCACCCTCTGTCCCCAACCCTTCTCCCTCTGCAGAAGAAACGGAGTAAGTTGAAGACCGTGGAAACCTTGAAATGCACTGCACTCTGCGCTCCTCTGCTTTCTCACGGAGCACCCGTATGTAACGGTGGCACCACAGACCCTACACCCCGCATGGGGCGTCTCAGCCACCACGCCTTCATGGACCCCCCTTCCGGGGGCAGTTCAGAGAGCTCCTCCCAGTCGGACGAGCCCTCCTTATGCGGCCTTGCCGCCACCTCCTGCACTCGCCTCTGTGACGGCCTGCCCCCGCCCAGGAGCAGGGCAGAGAGGCGGGCGTTCAAGCGGCAGCGCTCCAAGCCTGGGTGCGTGGTGGTGGAGGATCTCCTGCAGGCCCCGCCGAGAGATGCAACACCCATAACCCCAACCCTGCAGGACCTCATGGGGGGAGGGAAGGAGCTGTCTGCAGGGATGTTGGGAGTGACTGCGCTCTGAGGTCCTGTCGGACCTAGACTAAACTCTCCTCGTGTCTGCTCCTCCTGAAAACAGACTCTGGAACAGTCACCCCCTGAAAGGAGGGACGTTGTCATCCTTTTATACACAGGAAGCTTTAGGTCAGGAATAAGACAATCCCTATTCGTCTACCTCCCAACCAGTATGTTAAGTTCTGTCCATGTTCTCTGTTGAACCTTTGTCAGGCTCTGATGTTTCTTTCTTGCTTTGACCAATGGAAAAAAATATATATTTTCCATCTGTCCTTCAAAATATTGTTATTTGTTGTTGTAAATACTGTCAACCCTACAGCTGCGCTATGTAACAATCAAACCTGCAAATAATAGCCAATGTCAATGATTGGCTAAAGGAATATTTAAAAAAAATAGTTTTGAAGATGCTTTAACTGGGGAGTGGCAGGTCTAGACACATCGTTCATAGAAACAGTTAGTGTCTTCCTGTACTGTATCCAGATCGATTCTCATTCTCTGAAGTTGAAACCTTTTACACCTGTTATGCTTTTACCAGGCCAGCTACCGCTTTTACAGTACACAGGGATGCAAGACCGCCTACACTGAACAAAAATGTCAACGCAGCATGCCACAAAGATCTCTTGAGTTACAGTTCATATGAGTAAATCGGTCAATTTAAATCAATTCATTAGGCTCTAATGGATTTTCCATGACTGGGTATACAGATATGCATCTATTGGTCACAGATGCAGTACCAGTCAAACGTTTGGACACCTACCTTTTTCAAGGGTTTTTCTATATTTCTACTGTTTTCTACATTGTAGAGTAATAGTGAAGACATCAAAACTATGGAATAACACTTATGGAATCATGTAGTAATCAAAATATATTTTCTTTATTTGAGATTCTTCAAAGTAGCCATCCTTTGCCTTGATGACAGCTTTGCACACTCTTGGCATTTTCTCAACCAGCTTCATGAGGTAGTCACCTGGAATGCATTTCAATTAACAGGTGTGCTGTTAATTTGTGGAATTTCTTTCCTTAATGCGTTTGAGCCTATCAGTTGTGTTGTGACAAGGTAGGGGTGGTATACAGAAGATAGCCCTATTTGGTAAAAGACCAAGTCCATATTACAGCAGGAACAGCTCAAATAAGCAGAGAGACACGACAGTCCATTACTTTAAGACATGAAGGTCAGTCAATACGGAAAATGTCAAATGTGATTTATTTAGAATTCAAGGCACACTTAACCAGCATGGCTACCACAGCATTCTGCAGTAATACGCCATCCTATCTGGTTTGCGCTTAGTGGGACTATCATATGTTTTTCAACAGGACAATGACCCAAAACACACCTCCAGGCTGTGAAGGGCTATTTGATCAAGAAGAAGAGTGATGGCGCGCTGCATCAGATGACCTGGTCTCCACAATCACCCAGTTGAGATGGTTTGGGATGAGTTGAACCGCAGAATGAAGGAAAAGCAGCCAATGAGTGCTCAACATATGTGGGAACTTCTTCAAGACTGTTGGAAAAGCATTCCAGGTGACTACCTCATGAAGCTGGCTGAGAGAATGCCAAGACTGTGCAACGCTGTCATCAAGGCAAAGCGTGGCTACTTTGAAGAATCTGAAATGTAAGATATTTTGATTTGTTTAACACTTTCTTTGTTACTACATGATTCCATATGTGTTATTGCATAGTTTTGATGTCTTTACTATTATTCTACAATGTAGAAAACGGTAACATTATGAAAAACCCTTGAATGAGTTGGTGTGTCCAAACTTTTGACTGGTACTGTATATACAGTGCATTCTGAAAGTATTCAGACCCCTTGACTTTTTCAACATTTGTTTAGTTACAGCCTTATTCTAAAATGGATTCAATTAATTAGTTCCTCATCAATATACGCACTAATACCCCATAATGACAAAGCGAAAACAGGTTTTCAGAAAATAGAAATACCTTAATTACATAAGTGTTCAGCCCCTTTGCTATGAGACTTGAAATTGAGCTCAGCTGCATCCTGTTTCCATTGATCATCCTTGAGATGTTTCAACAACTTGATTGGAGTCCACCTGTGGTATATTCAATTGTTTGAAAAGCCACACACCTGTCTATATAAGGTCCCACAGTTGACTGCATGTCAGAGCAAAAACCAAGCCATGAGGTCGATGGAATTGTCCGTAGAGCTCCGAGACAGGATTGTGTCGAGGCACAGATCTGGGGAAGGGTACCAAAAACTGTCTGCCGCATTGAAGGTCCCCAAAAACACAGTGGCCGCCATCATTCTTAAATTAAGTTTGGAACCACCAAGACTCGAGAGCTGGCTGCCCTGCCAAGCTGAGCAATCGGGGGGAGAATGGCCTTGGTCAGGGAGCTAACCAAGAACCCAATGGTCACTCTGAAAGAGTTCCATAGTTCCTCTGTGGGGATGGGAGAACCTTCCAGAAGGACAATCATCTCTGCAGCACGGAGTGCTGTAAAAGGCACATGACAGCCCGCTTGGAGTTTGCCAAAAGCCACCTAAAAGACTCTGACCATGAGAAACAAGATTCTCTGGTCTGATGAAACCAATATTGAACTCTTTGATCTGAATGCCAAGCGTCATGTCTGGAGGAAACCTGGCTCCATCCCTACGGTGAAGCATGGTGGTAGCAGCATCGTGCTGTGGGGATGTTATTCAGCGGCAGGGACTGGGAGACTTGTCAGAATAGAGGGAATGATGAAGGGAGCAAGGTACAGAGAGATCCTTGATGGAAACCTGCTCCAGAGCGCTCAGGACCTCAGACGGGGGTGAAGGTTCACCTTCCAACAGGACAATGACCCTAAGCACACAGCCAAGACAATGCAGGAGTCTCTGAATGTCCTTGAGCCCGGACCATGAACCCCACCGAAACCTGAAAATAGCTTTGCAGCGACGCTCCCCATCCAACCTGATAGAGCTTGCGAGGATCTGCAGAGAAGAATGGGAGAAACTCCCCCAATACAGGTGTGCCAAGCGTCATACCCAAGAAGACTGAAGGCTGTAATCGCTGCCAAAGGTGCTTCAACAAAGTGTAAACTGTCTGAATACTTATGTAAATGTAATATTTCAGTTTTTTTTAATGTGCACACAAAATACAACCTTTTTTTGCTTTGTCTTTATGGGGTATTGTGTATAGATTGAGGGATTTAAAAAAAATAATAATAACAAAATGGGGGGTCTGAATCTGTTTGTTGAGAACGCTCTAATGCAGTTAACATTTTACATTCTGATTCCTTCTTTTAATTGGGATTTATTCAACCCGTATGCAAATGCAGTTGCATTATTTTTACGCCATTCCACAGAATCCTGGGGTCATCGACTACACTTCTATTGATCATCATTAATTAATTTAGTTTAATTTCAAATTAATCCCAGAATGTAGGATTTTTTTTCGAGGCTCTTTTTAGGGGAATCTGAAAGATGCAGTTGGCAGTAGTAAGCGTGGTGATCAGATGAGCTCATGTGTTTCTATTTTCTTAATTGTAGAAGATACAGGTGTAGATAGGCATAAAACATTATTTTGAGAATGTAATTTATATTATTTGAGTAGAAAGTGTATTCTCTTGCTTTTGAAGTATGTCTTCACCAGGCATCAATGAGGTTGTAATCAGACATATGTTGGAGAGCCTTTGGTTGCGTGTGGATTGTAGGTTGTCTTATTAGATGTGTCCTGCATGTCCGAAATGGTTTTCATGTCCGTCCCAACAACCAGTTAGAATCCAGTTAATTCTAACAATATGCTGTTCAGTGAATCAAAAAAAAACAACATAGGATCATATGTATTTGGATCATACATATGAATAAAGGCAATTTTATTTCCATTATGGCTACAGTTAAGGAAAGTGATTCTGCCTTTTTATTATTCGCTTTTACCCAAGATGGTGATTTTGAGTTTCTTATGTGTCATCATGATTACACCTTTTAGTTTTGTTTGGGGCTGATGGAAAAAAAACAGCCAGTTTGTACAAAAGGTTCTCTATTCTATGTGCGTCTTTTTGTAGCGGGTGTGTTTCTTGGAGCATTGCTGTGTCAATATGGTTTCATGCTAGGTTATCAAGACAGCTGGAATGTTTGATAGGACAATTTAGTCCTTTCAAATTCCAAGAGAGAATAGCTAGCGTGGCTGTTGTTTTTCAAAAAGGAATGTTACGTTATATAATTGTTTTCTTTAGTGTTGATAAGCCCATGGATTTGTAACAAAAAGCAAGGACGCACGCGGAATCTCATCCATGGGTTGTTTCCCACCCAGAAAGCCTTGCCTTTTATTTATTTAATCATTTTTAGAAAATGGCTGTAACATAACATTTGGAAAAAGTCAAGACTTTAGGTCTTAAGTTATTAACTATCGTATAATAAAATAGTTTTCTTATTTTAATACAGAATTGCTCTGTTTGCTGTCATGATAATGACAAAATAATAAAGTTCTATTTCGAAAAAATGTATTTATTTCCTTGAATATTCATAAAAAGTCTATCTTCAAGCTCTGCTGATATAGTCCCCAATCAGTATTAGGAATAGGAAAACAACTTGTGGTTACCCAGGTTACCCCATTGAAAAAGTTTTTGCTGTGACACAAACACAATTTTCCTGTTGTCTCCTCGTTTTAGTCAATTACAAAACTACATTTAATTAAGAAAAGTACAACTTGTGTAAAGATTACTTTTCAACATTGCCTGCGCCAGAGCGTTCTCACTACTTTAAAAAACGTAATATTGTAAGGCTTCCCTTATGCCCCTTTTCATGACGGTGCTAGCAGCCAGGTGAGTGGGTGCTAACTAGCTACCGACCAGAACATTACGCTAGGCAAGACCAATAACACAAACAAATTGACTATACTAAACAAGTTAAATGTCTTACCAGTGATCATGTTTTCCACTCACACAGCTACGTGTAGCCTACTTGGACACCGGGTCCCCACATTTCCACGCCAAATAGCCTGAAGCCACAGGGCTCTTCAGAAGGCTCTATTTCCCTACGTGGGAGCATTGGGATCCATAGGTCTGTATTTACATGTACATTGAACAACAAAGCAGCTATACGGTGTGTTTTGTTGTATCTGTATAACAGAAAAAATCAACAATGGGGGTGACTGGGAAAGAATATTTGTTTTCCCCAATTTGTGGTCGAGGGAAATTCCTTATCGCCTTGGACTATGGGAATTCCAATACTAGAATGGACATTAACCTTCTTATGATGGGATAAAAGGTCAGTCATTTTGGTCAGGGAGTTGTCAACAATGGTTTGCCACTTCTGTGATCAAATATTGTGTAAAACAATGAATTTGAATAATTTATCTGCACCTGTATGTTTGTTAGCTAGCTTGCCAGCCAGTTTTAGAGGAATAATTCCATACATTTTTCTAATTAACTGCCAATATGCCAACATTCCATTCAAGCAATGCAGTCAACCCACTGGCTGAAATCAGTTGGTGATAGGACCGAGACAAGTTGTAAAAGAAACAAGAACTGATATTGTATCATACAATAGCACTCACAGCTTACCAAGAAAACACATATTTATGGTCATTTATGGTCTGTTTACATATATAAAGGCTATTTTAGCATCCAAACCTCAAGATGTCTATTACAAGATCACCTTCACTAGTTCTTAACATAGCTTCTAATAAGAATGTGTTTAACAGACATGCTTCTCTGTCATATAGAGAGAAGTCTGTACATCTGCCACAGTCAGAATGTTGCTCCCTCCTAAACATATCCCAGTATTAATCAATCAAATATATTTGGAAAGCCCTTTTTTACATCATCCAAGCCAAGGCTACTTACTTGACTTTTTTACATCAGCAGTTATCAAAGACCCAGATACAGGCAGGTGCCATCCAACACAAACCTGCAAACCATCATCATCATCATTCAGTGCTGGATAGTGGAGATGGCATTTGGGCCCAGCAGAGGGCACTGTAGCCTTGGATTCAATTTGAGGTGACTGGCTGTAGTATACAGATCTAGGATCTTAATTTGAGACAGTTTGCTACTGCATGAAAATAATCCTGCAGGAACAGGAAATGTGAATTATTACGTGGATTATGATTCATTTCAATTTTTGTAGGGGTTGAAACATTTTCCGGAAGGGAGTATCGAGTCTGAAATGTTTTGCATTGCAGGAAAGTTATCCTGCAACAGGGTGATCAAATTATGATCCTACATCTGTGCCTCCATTTCTGTGGGAATTGAACCCCAGTAATCTAGTTGTGTGACATCTACCTTCTTACAAATCACTTGTTGGGGCTGCCATTCAATGATTGTCAGTTCCCTTATCATGTATGTATGATCACAATGCATCTGAAATACGTTTCCATGATGCTCAAAGGGCTCACCAGACCCATTTTGTGTATAGCCTACTGTACCTGTAGTGAAAAATAATGGGGGGAGAAACCCTGCTCTATTGTCATTGTAGGCTATAGCTTTTGATGTGCAGCCTTGACCAACATGGATTTATTACATACAGCTGCTGCTGCTGTTTTTATGTGAAAAACTGGATTAATCCCCCCCCCCCCCCCCCCCCCCCCACCGTTCTCTTTCTCTCTGTGGACAGGCCCAGCGAGAGTTGTGGTTGATGTCAGAAATTCAGAAATTAGGTTAAAACCTCTTTATTCCTCTGACCCTTTCACAGATAAGCGTCTCTGATGGTCTTTTTTTCCCTTCACTCTGTTCTGTGGTGCACAGAATTCCGAGGTTTCTCTCTCCCTCTCTCTCTCATCCCGAGGATTATCTGTAAAATGCACAGCCGTAAGGCTACAATCCTCTTTACTTTGGGGCTCTGTTTTCATCTGAGGTCCTCCACTGGCTACTCTCCAGTATTTGATAACATTTTTCTTGAATAACTTCCCCTTAAGAAAACCTTACTGTGGCTAGTTGTCTGTTATGACTGAGAGTGTTTTCTAGTATTGACAGCAGGGGAGGGCTGCCTTCAACATCATTCTCCCAACACTTGTAATCATTCTCGTCTTGACAGCGTTCTTCGTTTTTTTTTGTGTCAGTGTGGGAGGATGAGGATGTGAGTGTGTGTTGGCTGCTGTTGGGGTTTTCAAATACCAATGTCAGGTCTCATTAGTTGAGAATGCTGATCCATCCTTTAAAGGAGGTTAATTGCTCATCTCAAGCCTAGAGGTGCTAACCCTCTCTCCATTTCTGTCTCTCTCCTCCTCCCTATTTGTCCCATCCCACTCTCCATTTCTTTTCCTATCACTCTCTCTTTCCCTCCCTTTCTCCATCTCTCTCCGCCCCTCTCTCTTCCTTTCTCCTTATCTTTCCGTCTGTCTCGCTTTCCATCTCTTGCTCTCCATTTCTCCATCGCTCCCCCTCCTCTTACTACCTCTCTCCTACCTCCTTCCTCTCCCACCCTCTCCATCTCTCTACCCCACCTCTCTCTCTTCCTCCCTTTCTCCCCCTCTCCATCATTTTCCCATCCCCCCTCGCACTCCCTGCCCCCCCTTCCCCCCTCCTTCTCTCTGGGTCCGGGAGTATATGAGCTCATCTGTGAGTGCAGAAAATAGAGAAGAGAATCCCCCTCAGTGAGGCCTCCTGTGATTGGAGGAGGAGAATCCTCTGAGTGTTGGGCTTTCTTTGATTTGTGAGGGATATTCTTTGATGTTACGCGGATACCCTTTGAGACCACCGAATAAAATGAGGATTTGCAATTTATGTTCCAGATGCCCCCCCCCCCCCCCCCCCCCCCAACAGTATTTTCGTTATTAATACGCTTATTTTTTTGCCCCCTCCAATTTTAGAATTCACTGCACATTTGATGTGGTTCTGCAGTAAGAAAACGCATCACAATAAACTGTCGTAGTGCGATTTATACCTCCGTTATATCTTCCTCATGCCTCAGCAGCAATAGCCTTCCGGTGGAGGCTGTTTAGTGGCCCGCTTAGCCACAGACTGATAAGACGTTGGCAGCCACTTGAAATCAATTGAGCCATGCCTTTACCCCTCCTTATAAGTCCCCAGTGATGCATCCCCAGCCACAGCCCAGCCCCGTTCCAGCCCCATTAATGTATGATTAGGCCAGGCGCGTAGAATGGACCAGCCATTGAAATAGCAGAGGCTGACATGTCACATTTGATAAGACCTGGAGATCTGGTATATATTTGAACAACTGCCTTCTCTTCTCCAGGGAGCCTCTCTGCTCAATGTTTCATGGGTTTATTTTCATTCCGTGGCCCTTCTGTCGCCTGAGATTTGCTGCTCTCTCTGACAGAGCAGGCAGGAAGTGTGTGTTTGTGTGATCGTGGCTCGTTGAGGTGTGATGGTGTACACTCACACACATGTACACACACATACTGTATGCACACACACTCACATCATTTCAACATACAATATTGACGTAGACAATATGGACTCCCACTACATACACACACCCAATGCAAGGTGGAATTGTTGCCCACGTGCACTGGGCACACATGGTTGAGACATGTTGACGAATCCCAGCACACACACTCCAGCCTGCGGCATGGAGTCATCCTAAGCACACATGGACACGCACTTCCTTAGAGGCGTTTCACATTTAGCCGGCTGATAGCTGAGTCATATCCGTGTTTCTAGATGACATTGTGACTGATGACCAGTGATAACCGATGATCAACGAGCCCTCCGACAAAAACCAGGTTACTACCTGAGCTGGCCAATAAGAACTCGTCTTTTCGCATTTCGTATACAAGACGTTAGGCTACGATGTGCCCTACTGAACGCAATCCTGATGTTTATCCACAATGAACTGAGACTGTAAAGAAGTCAGTTATTTTACAGTGCCTTAACAAATGTGTTGCTACAGAGACCTGTACAAGGCGTAGTGTAAGAGTGACACTGTCTGCACCGCACTCTATCTAGTGAGAAAGTTGCCCCCTTATTCTGTTTGTCACTATGGTTACCACCCCTGGGTACCTTCAGAAGAAGATGTGATGATGATGGTGGGGTGGTTTGCCCTCGGGCCCCTCTCCTCTGTGTGTGTGCGTATGTCAGCCCCAGAACCCTCATCACGCTTCCCCTGACCTCTGTCACCTACCCCGGAGACTCGCCAGCCAGCCAGGTGAGAAAAGCACGCAACTGGAATAAAAAGGACTATGGTCTATTTGTGTCCGTGTGTACAGTCCCTGGAGCAAGGTTGTGTGGTTATAATGAATTCTCAACAAAGACCCTTCACACCGATGAGCAGATCTGTCTGTAGAGTTTAGAAGCAGCACTGCAGCAGTGTCCTGTTGGGTTGTTGATCAATGCCCTGACAGGACAGAGAATTCAGGGGAGACATCAGGTGTGCACTTGAGCTTGTCATGCTTTCTGAGACTGGACTGTGTCTATGGACTCCTATGGGGACACCTGGATGCTATATGACAAGGTTATTAATGACACACCAAATTGAAGGACACATTACTAGGTTGTCTTCATCGCTGGTCGTGGCGCCCAATATGTCAGATCTCACAGCGCCCAGAGACGTGTTCAATAGCTCGGCAGCCGCGTGAATATGATACGGAAGATGGTATCTGCTTCTGTGACTGCAATAAAGACAACCGGGAACACGACGAAAGACTTCAAAGAGCGCAGCTTTTCCCTGTAGCTCTTCAATATCTCTGCCATTGACCTCCTGCTGCTCTTTATATTCTCCTCTCAACCGTGAAACACAACAACAATTTATTTACGGGAATGAATCGGCACACGGTCCATTAGCGAACTCTGACGGAGAGCGAGCGTCACGTTCAGGAGCGTGCAACTTGGGAGTCTAAAAATACCTTCATTGATATGTAACTGGAGTGAATCAAAGAGTACTCCATGCCCCAGCGAGCTTCTCATCCTTTTCTAATTAAGGTTTCCTCCTTTTTTTTGGTGCATGGAGGTTTTAAAGGGAGGTACTTTCTCCTCCTCCTCCTCATGTCTGAGACGGTTGTTGTCTCACTCAGGCCCTCTGCTCATGCATAGTGACAAGGAAGAAAAAAAAGACCCCCCCCCCCCCCTTGGGGCCTTCTGGATATTGTTTTTACTTTGCCCAGGGGCTGGGAGGGATCTGGAGGATGGGGCGTCCAGGGGCTGGGGGGATCTGGGGGATGGACAGTGATGGGGCGTCCAGGGGCTGGGGGGGATCTGGAGGATGGGGCGTCCAGGGGCTGGGAGGATCTGGAGGATGGGGCGTCCAGGGGCTGGGAGGGATCTGGAGGATGGGGCGTCCAGGGGCTGGGGGGATCTGGAGGATGGACAGTGATGGGGCGTCCAGGGGCTGGGGGGGATCTGGAGGATGGGGCGTCCAGGGGCTGGGAGGATCTGGAGGATGGGGCGTCCAGGGGCTGGGAGGGATCTGGAGGATGGGGCGTCCAGGGGCTGGGAGGATCTGGAGGATGGACAGTGATGGGGCGTCCAGGGGCTGGGAGGATCTGGAGGATGGACAGTGATGGGGCGTCCAGGGGCTGGGGGGGATCTGGAGGATGGGGCGTCCAGGGGCTGGGGGGATCTGGAGGGTGGACAGTGATGGGGCGTCCAGGGGCTGGGGGGATCTGGAGGATGGACAGTGATGGGGCGTCCAGGGGCTGGGGGGATCTGGAGGATGGACAGTGATGGGTCGTCCAGGGGCTGGGAGGATCTGGAGGAGTGATGGGGCGTCCAGGGGCTGGGAGGATCTGGAGGATGGACAGTGATGGGGCGTCCAGGGGCTGGGGGGATCTGGAGGATGGACAGTGATGGGGCGTCCAGGGGCTGGGAGGATCTGGAGGATGGACAGTGATGGGGCGTCCAGGGGCTGGGGGGATCTGGAGGATGGACAGTGATGGGGCGTCCAGGGGCTGGGGGGGATCTGGAGGATGGACAGTGATGGGGCGTCCAGGGGCTGGGAGGATCTGGAGGATGGACAGTGATGGGGCGTCTAGGGGCTGGGAGGATCTGGAGGATGGACAGTGATGGGGCGTCCAGGGGCTGGGGGGATCTGGAGGATGGACAGTGATGGGGCGTCCAGGGGCTGGGGGGGGTCCGGAGGATTTAAAATAGGGGGACGTCCAGGGGGTGGGGGTTCTGGAGGATGGACAGTGATGGGGGTTCGTGTTTTTCATTTCACAGAGACCACCATAAGTGGTTTCAAACATGGTTTCTTACTATGGGAAATGTGGCGTTTGAACACCTGCAGAATAGTGTGTGGTTCTCTACAGATATGTGTATTTCTTTTGCAAGCTATGTATATCCTTACATCTTTTTCCCCTTGTATTGATTTAACCTTTATTTATTCAGGTTGGTCAATTAAGAACATACAGTATTCTCAATTTGCTACCTTTAGAACCTCGTAAGACCAAGATGGCCAAAATAGCCAGAACATAGCACTAACCTTTATACCCGTTCACAGCATTCTGCCACACATCGGGTAATAAAAAGAGACATCTGTTCGACGCTCTCTAGGTGTGTTAACGTGACGGTTCACTCGAATGGGCTTTTGAGAAGTTTCTAGGACTAGACAATCTGGTACAAGCAGACACTCTTGTTTCACCCTCGACCCTGCCCCCACTCAGAGCTTGTGCAGTAAAGCAAGCCAAATGAGGGACATGATACAAATGCTGACAATAACCTTCTTCTGCGTCAAGCTCTGTAATATATTATGAATGGTTGCCAATGTAAGCTCAGACAGACAGACAGCCCAGAGAGCGCCGTCGGCAAATCACATCAAAGTTACTCTATTCTACACATAGCCACACCTGGTTTCAAATACTATTCAAAATCATTTATCTGTGGTTGACTGCGCTTGCCTGGCTTAATGTACCAATAGAGCAGTCCCAAAACAGCTAGCTCCACCCATATGGCACGCCAGGCAGGCTAGAGAAACGCTCAAAGTATATTAGAACCAGGGACGGACTTAGTTATTTGGAGGCCCCTGTCTGAGGCCTGTCTGTGGGTTTTATAGTAAAAATGCAAAAATGTATTACATTTTAATGTGCCACGAATACAACCAATCATGACGTTTTCATCAGATTGTCAAACAAATCACTTCAAAAAGTAGGCTACTTCTCTGCCATGTTCATCCAAAATGATTCCAGCAAGCATCCAAGTGTAATGTGCACCCGCCAACTTTCCTTCAATTCACAAGTGGCTGAAACGATCTCACCGGAGAAAGCATCAGAGCGAGCGAAACAGCAACCCTCTGTCTTACTATATGTAGCCCATGTGTCTGATGCTGTCTGGCCCAAAACTTGTACGACATGCCATTCTCTTTTCTCAGACAAATCAAAAAATGTAATCCAATTTTATTTGTCACATACACATGGTTAGCAGATGTTAATGCGAGTGTAGCGAAATGCTTGTGCTTCTAGTTCCGACAATGCAGTAATAACCAACGAGTAATCTAACCTAACAAATTCACAACAGCTACCTTATACACACAAGTGTAAAGGGATGAAGAATATGTACATAAAGATATATGAATGAGTGATGGTACAGAACGGCATAGACAAGATGCAGTAGATGGTATTGAGTACAGTATATACATATGATATGAGTAATGTAGGGTATGTAAACATTATATTAAGTGGCATTGTTTAAAGTGGCTAGTGATACATTTTTTACATGTATGGCAGCAGCCACTCAATGTTAGTGGTGGCTGTTTAACAGTCTGATGGCCTTTAGATAGAAGCTGTTTTTCAGTCTCTCAGTCCCTGCGTTGTTGCACCTAACTGACCTCGCCTTCTGGATGATAGCAGGGTGAACAGGCAGTGGCTCGGGTGATCTATATGGCCTTCCTGTGACATCGGGTGGTGTAGGTTTCCTGGAGGGCAGGTAGTTTGCTCTGGAGAGCCTTACAGTTGTGGGCGGAGCAGTTGCCGTACCAGGCGGTGATACAGCCCAATAGGATGCTCTCGATTGTGCATCTGTATAAGTTTGTTAGTGCTTTTGGTAATGAGACTAATTTCTTCAGCCTCCTGAGGTTGAAGAGGCGCTGCTGCGCCTTCTTCACCACGCTGTCTGTGTGGGTGGACCAATTCAGTTTGTCCGTGATGTGTACGCCAAGGAACTTAAAACTTTCTACCCTCTCCACTACTGTCCCGTCGATGTGGATAGGGGGGGTGCTCCCTCTGCTGTTTCCTGAATCCACGATCATCTCCTTTGTTTTGTTGAGTGTGAGGTTATTTTCCTGACACCACACTCCGAGGGCCCTCACCTCCTCCCTGTCGGCCGTCTCGTCGTTGTTGGTAATCAAGCCTACCACTGTAGTGCCGTCTGCGAACTTGATGACAGCATCAGAGACACGGGCTACGCGTACATCGCTTCTGCCTCAACGGCGATGGCAGTATTGTCAGCAGCACCTGTCTTTTTACTAAAGAAATGTGTAATGTGTCCGCCTAGAGTCTAAAGGCTGCTAAGCTAGCCTCGTCAAGAACCAGGCTTCTCTAATACGAGTAAGCCTGTGGAAGTGGAGACCCGGTGTAAATCAGACGCCTCACTACATGTCAAACCAATCAAATGCCTTGCTTGGGCAGAGCTCCAATAGTGGTCACTAGATTAGTGTCATAGGTGCAACAGTACATGATGATTGTTTTATACAGTCTATGGTGAGGATGGCTGGGGAATTAGCTGATTGATGTTGCAAAGTAGGATTCGGAACAACTCACAAAATGGGTCCTTCCCGGTCTGAAAACAGCGACGAACATAACACGTAGCACCAACGGGCATGTAGGGAGAGGGTTCTTGAAATGTAGCATCCCATCGAAATCTCAGCCGGACCACTCAAACGGTTTTGCAATACAGAATTCTCCAGACCTCCCAATGGAGGCGTGACAGCTACGTGATTTGGAGATATGACAACGAGAGACTACTACTAAGCTAACATTATGGAATTGTTTTAATATGGTCACACGAAGGATCATTTAGATATTTGATTTTGAATTTTAGGACCCCTGTAGAAAAAATATATATTTGATGAATTTGGCCTTACTGCTATTAGCCCAACGCGTTGAAGATTCATACATGGAAAAACAAATAGTCAAAATGTTAATAAATAAGAAGTATGTTTTGTAGTGTCTGTCCTATATCTGAGAAATATAAGAAAGCTCCAAATAAAAAAATCTAAATTATTACTTGGAATTACCAGTGTATCTTTAACATTGAAATGCCCTATTCACTTCTATTCATTTTTTTGGCCCGGTACTGGGTTACCTTCAGACGCGTCGCAAAAGGGATGCCACCATCGTGTTCTCGAGTCATCTTTCCATAGATGGGTCATATTCATTTGTAGGCCAAACCATTCGGACGCTACAGACTTTTGCAAGAGAAGACAGATTTTTGAGATGTCTCCTGGTCTGATGAACACCAAGGTAGCTCTGCCACCCTCCGCCACAGATGTGGAAAGCCTACATCGGAGGATGCGGACGATTGAGACACAGCCCATGCACAATAGAGATAACATATCGCTAGTGTAAGCAGACAGATATCGATGGAGATTTCTTTATTCATTTTTTAAGCCTCTAGCAAAGCATGGGGGGGGGACGGGCTCAAGCGGGGAAATTATTGAAAGATTTTTTTAAATATATGTTTCAATATATATTTTTATGCCCAGCTCATGTGGCCCCTTGATGAGGTGAGGCCTGAGGCCATTGCCTCTTCTGCCTAATGATAAGCCTGCCAGTGATTAGAACCCAGGTCTGCATGAATCCACCACACGCTACGAGGCACGAGGCAATCTTTAGGTTTGCTTTTCTGACTGACATCCTCCACATGAGCAGTAATTCGTCCAGAGCTGCGCTTCCTCGTTCGTGTACACTTGAGAGCCCTGACATCAATTAAGCCGCTCAACTTTCCATTCCAGGGGTATTTTACCCATTCTGCTCCCAGATTAGTAGTTCAGTGTTTTTTTTGTGTTAGTTCACTGGGTTGAAATACATTTCTCCACTAATTTAGTAATTGCTTGTGAAAGCGCTTTTTATCTGTGTGTTGGATAAGCCTGCGTAGCAGCATCAGACAGTCACTACTATATACTCCAGGCACGATAGACTTCTAGGTGTTTTATCATTTTTTTTACTCTGCTGCAGCACACGGCTTTTGACATTTCTGGCACCGACAGTTGTCCTCACATGCAGGCTGCTCCACACATGGCCAAACAAAATATACTGAACAAAAGGCTTTCACTTTGTTTTCATTTGTTTTGTTATTGCTGAGCCATTAGTGCTTTTTGAGGTTGGTTCGGTTGGACTATTAAAAGATGATCACGGTTTGAAACGTTAAATGCATTATGTGGGTTGAATGCTGTAACAACACTTTTAAATATAAAATTCCCATGATGGTAGTGACTGCCCAGTACTGCTTATCAGTTATTAACCATAATGTGTTCACTTTACTTTACTTGAATAAAATATTACAGTTGTTGTGTATGTTACATTTGTTCTATTTGATGACTTTATTATTTCATTCCAAGTCATCATCTCATCTCCATAGAGGTGCTGCCTATGCTGTCTGACAAAATCACTTTTAGTAGTTCTTCAAAGTAAACAAGGCATACTTTTATGACTGCTGAATACCAACTATCAATCACTTAGATCATGACATACCTCACGAAGCAACTGTTCTGCTCTCTATACCTCTCGATCAAGCATTCTATCTTTCTCACTCACTCACTCTGTGTCTTCCCCACACTAAACTAACGTAGCAGGCATAAAAGAAACACAGACAGACAAGTAGGCGCACAATAGATTATGGTCATTGTAGTTAATTACCACGTTTTCTACACTAAACTAGGTAGAATATTGGCCTGTTGGAAACTACAACTGCCTACTACATCACACAGTTCGGGCTTAATCGGGTTTATCGCTAGAGAACTATGCAATATGCAGTATTGAGCTCACTGAAAAAAAGTAGAACAACATAGAATTCAAATTGTTGAACTGACTTCTGTCAATGAATAGATTTTTTTTTTTAACAGAAGAAAAACATACATTTCGGTTAATCGCTCATCATTTTTTAAAATACTAAATCAAGACCCTGTAAAATATGTCCAACACCGAGGGTGTCTACAACCTGTAAAACTGTGGCCTACACCAGAGAGCATACGGTTCATGGTGTGACACACAATCTAAAATTAGTAGATTTGCAAATGATTTGAACCACATTTGAGATTTATTGAAAGACTGCTCTTCATCTGAGCAGCATTATATCCCATATCCTATACATATGTAGGATCTTAATTGATCACACGTTTTTTTTTGTTAATGAGAATTTTCCTGCAGACCAGGAAATGCAAACAGGTAATGTATTCTAGGTTTTAAAAAGCTTCTAAAGTTTGTCATTTCCATTTTAAATGTCAGACGTGATTTATCAACCCCTACAAAAAATGTCCATGAATCATAATCCATATAATAATTCCCGTTGCCGCAGGATTACTTTCGTGCTGTAGCAAACTGGCTCAAATTAAGATCCTACATCTGTAACTGTGGATGAGTGTTATGCTAAAGCTTCTGGCTGCTCTCTCCATTAGAGTTAAGCTGCTTCTACTAGTCTGATATATAGGAGCTACTCCTCTCTACCAGCGCCATAAGTGTGCGTGCGCCTGTGTGCGCGTGTGCTTATTGCAGTGGGTGCCGTCTGCAGCGGAAGGGGAGGGGTGATGTTTACAGTACGGGCACTACAAGGAAGTGGGCATGATGTGATGGTATGAGGACGTAGCATGGTGATGAGTGACTCTCTGTCCCATAATCCCCACCCTTCTCTCACTCTCTCTGTGTCTGGAGGCTGGAGGCTGGAGGAGAGTGACTCAGGGGAGGCCACAGGATAGTGTGTCTCTATCTTCCACTCTCCCGTCCCTTGCTCAGACAGAGGCCCCTAAACCCCCTATGTGTATGGGTGTGACAGACTGCCTCGGAGATGCTGTCTGGCATGGGACGACTGGACGCCGTCCCCTGGATAGACGTGACCGCCGTAGCCTGGTTCACAGGGTCCTCTTCTCGCAGGCTCAGACCGTCAACATGGTGTTATGACAGTGTCACTGGCTGATGTTACACTCGTTTGTCAGTTGGTTGTAATGTGTCACATTTATTGTGCTGGCGTGGGACCGCTGGATGCGGTATCCTCGCCGTGCCCTTTTCTAACGCCCGCTGCCTCAGCGCGACAGGACAGCAGTCTACTGGCGGTTGGGCATCATTTGGACATGTTACAAACAACATCCTCTCACTCATCCGCTTGTTGTTCTACGGTAACATTTCTACTTCTCTTCCTCCGGCTGTCTGTCTCCGTTATCTCCAGAGGGTCTCTGTAATCGTCTGGAGTCCTGCGGTTGATTATCCTCCTCCTGCTGTGGTGTATCACTGCTCCTCGGTGGGCATCTTGCCAAGTCAAGGTGGCATTTCTGCAACATGACACCAGGTGTTGTTTCTGTTTATGCAGAGGAGTTGTGCTTCCTGCGCTGTTCCATCCCTAGACAGCAACACACACTAGTTAATCCCGTCGGGGTCTATTGTAGAGCTGGAATAAAGACACGCGTTTTGGAAGGGAGTTATTTCTCTAAGGGCAGGGCAGGCTGATGTGTTTATTGTGCGCTTACAAAGAAATGGAGCCCCGAGAGCTGGAGCACGTACATACAGACACACACATACATACACACACACTCACACAAAGCTAATGTAAGCTAATCACACCCTGCTATAAAGCAGTCCAAACAACATACACTACCAATTTACTTCCAAATGACTTCCTTTACCACTGACTCTCTTTCTTTGAAATGTTTTTATTGCAGATTATGTGGTCCTCTTTGGTCGTTTTAAGTTGTGGAAGCACTTTTTTACCGTATACAAGTGTTTTTCCCATTTAGCGTAAGAACATCATTGCTTGCGGTTAGTCAGCTACTTAGAGTTCATGCCAGGCTAAATGGGAGAACTCTCTCATCAGAAGAAAGAAGGATGTGAAGAATGCCTCCTAGATTTGCCGGTCTTTTCTCATAAGGGTCCGTGTGTTGGTTCAGAGGGAGTTGGCGCTACAGTAGCAGGCAGTTAATTAGCTGGGCTAGGGCTGGGTGGAAGTGGGTGGTTGGAGGGTTCATGTTCAGTGGTGGTTTACTGAGGCACCACCGACCGTTTGTGTGCATGCCTGGTCTGTCTGGCATCTTGTCTGTATCTCTAACCCTCCTTGACTGGACGTGGTGGAGGAGGCCACAACACTAGCTGATATAATGAATAGCCTTACCCAAGGGGGACAATTTGATGTGTCTGATCTGATGGGGGGTGGGGGCATTTTGCTCCGGCGAGAGACAGTTCTGCCATGCTTAACACACAGGCCTCGGAGTTAGGCAAGGCGCCCAGAGAGAGGTAGCTTCGTACACGAGCCCCAAAGTCTCTCGTAAGGCTTCTGTTCTATGTCAAATTCTCTTCTAGTTCTACGCTACGCCATTAAAGGGAGCGTGGACCTGGGGTTTTAGTGTTTGGGAATTGCTGTCTGAACCGCTTTTCTGTGAGAATCACCACGGTTGCTACACCCATTGCTCTTCACTACAACGAACTGGAAGATTGCCTCAAGGAGTTGGAGCGAATCAAATACCGTGCGGAGCAGTGGGGAGCCACAGTCTTTGTTCTGGGCAGGGAGACCCCAGACGTTTCCAATCAAAAGAGAATATTGAATATAAAGGATTGAAAAATGTGTCTCGTGTCTCTCCCTCAAGCAAAATGCTTGAAACGCTCTTTGATATGGAACACCAAATACAGGACTCTCTCCCCATGCCCTCCTTTTTTTATTATTAATATTTTTTTTAAATCTGGGTGACTTAGACTTTGCCCAGGGGCCTAGGGCCCTAATTACTGTACTCTACTTTAGACTCCACATGCAGTTCATGAGAAGCCCCTTTCTTTGTTCTTGTCATTTTCATAACGTACACTCCACTGTAACAAGAAAGGGTGCCACAGCAGCTATGTCGAACCGGAGAGGGTTCAAGGGCTCTCTTCATGTGCGGCGCTCAAAAAAGATTCTAGCTGTTCATGCTGTATGTCCTCCTATACAAAAGAGATGTGCAGCGCTGTGGCTCCTATTCTTCAGCCTACATTATTGTCCGTGGCGGTTGTTGTTATCATTGTTCATCGGGTAGTAATGATCGCAGCGGTAGTGGCGATTTTGATAATACACCTTCAGATAGACAATAGACCTTTTAGGGTTTCTAGGTTTCTGCAGGGCGAGGAGGACAACTGTGTTTTCTGTTATCACTAGTGGTAGTAGTGATAGTACTGATAATGCAGTATACGGTATGGTCCTTCATATACCACAAATCATAACTAGACTGTTGGTGTTAGAGCTCTCTGCAGGAGGCAGATGAGGTGAACAGTTTAACAGATACGAGTGTTAAAATGGGATGGGGGGAGGGAGAAGAATCTTAGTTTTGGCCCAGAAGCTAAATCTGACAGTTGACATTGTGACACCCGAGTTACTGTTGGGGGTAGAGAGCATATGGCAGGTTGGGAATATGGTATGCAAACTGAGTCTGTAATTAGTCAAATGGTCCAAATGAGGTTATTGCAGTGAAGGGGGAAAAAGGAGGTGTGCGTGTCGATTAGAAGAAGTGGTGTGCGCTAAAAAAATTCTGCATTGCTTCATTATGTAAGCAAATCCATAGGCTGCAGCTAGTGTGACAAGCCCTACAGCTCCCTGCTCTCCTCTCCTCCAATCCTGTCTGCCTGTGTGCCCTAAACAGATGCTAATCAACGACTGTTCTCCTCTGAAGTTCCTCGGCTAATTGTTTCTCTGGAGGACCCGACCTTGCATCTTTTCTCTACTGTGGCAAATGGCCATAATAATGCACTAATGTGTTACTGTTGTGTTGGTGTGCTTTCAGTGACACACCAAGAGAGAGGAGAATGCACTGGAGTAGTAACACATTTTTGTTGTGGTTTCAGTTCGCCTGAGCCACTATGGATGTCAGAGCGGCTACATCATGCTCTCACAAACATGACATGACACCTATCAAGACTGCGAGATGACTTGGCAAATGTTCTCTGTTTCTCTCTCTCTTTCTGTTTCTCGCGGTACTCTCTGTTGCCCTGTGTTCCTTTCATGTCGACCATGTAATAATAAAGTCAGAGGGGGCAGGCCTGCTGTTTCCTGGAGGAGCTTGTCCGGGCGGAAACAGAGGAGGAGAGAGACAAAGAGGGGAAAAGA
Organism: Oncorhynchus mykiss; assembly: GCF_057628025.1. Taxonomy (NCBI): domain Eukaryota; kingdom Metazoa; phylum Chordata; class Actinopteri; order Salmoniformes; family Salmonidae; genus Oncorhynchus; species Oncorhynchus mykiss. The sequence goes on from NC_143049.1 coordinate 12,058,931, forward strand.
GGAGGAAAGAGACAAAGAGGAAGCAAGAGACATACGGAGGGGAAAAGAGGAGGGAAGAGACAGACGGAGGAGGGAAGAGAGACAGAGGGGGAAAGAGGAGGGAAGAGACAGACGGAGGAGGGAAGAGAGACAGAGGGGGAAAGAGGAGGGAAGAGACAGACGGAGGAGGGAAGAGAGACAGAGGGGGAAAGAGGAGGGAAGAGACAGACGGAGGAGGGAAGAGAGACAGAGGGGGAAAGAGGAGGGAAGAGAGACAGAGGGGGAAAGAGACGGAGAGGGGAAAAGAGGAGGAGAATAGACAGGGCGCAAAAGAGGAAAGAAATGACGAGTGAGAGAGGAAAAGTGATGTCACACACAGCCTAGCCAGCCCAGCGAGATTAATGTGGTTTGGCTAAATCTCCCCTTTAGCCACTTATTATTATTCACAAACTCTCAAATCCTCCTCCATCGCTGCATCCTCCAAACTGAACCCTGTGAATAAAGTATGTAGGTTTCAGGAAATAAGGCACTTTCAGTTGAAATTGAACAAGAAGCAAAAATCTAGAGGTACTGTTACATGCACGCTAAAACTTCTACTTCTCAGTTTGAATTAGAAGTAGCTTTTTTTTGGTGTGTTTTGGATATGTTTAGCCTGGAATCCAAAGGGAATAATATCCCTATTCACCTTGGATTCCAGGCTGTGATTTGAGGGCAAATCACTGAAAACCCGTTAACCGTTTGAGTGGCTAAGGACAGACCAACGCCCATCCAACCCAAGATCATCAACTGCTCTTGCTCCCCCACTTGTCTCTTATCTATCGTCTTAGTTCTCACTGCCCAACCCACCCGATTGGCTAGCTGCATACTGTATAGCACGTGTGCAATTAACGGTGACCAGATGGTCCAAGTTCACATTCAATCAATGGCTGTGATGAAGTGATGGGAAGGGAAGCCCAGTTCTCCCCCAGGAGTCTGACTACAGCATGGCATCAGCATGGCAGAGTGGTCACTGATCCGTGGCCACATCCAACATGTTTGATCAAGTGACTCTGTGGAGGAGGGAATGTATTCACTTTGAAATTGAAATGCATGTTGGAGAGTATAATTATCGTATAGTACCAACGATTTTTTTTGTGTAAGACAGGTGCCCACGTCATCAGGAAAGAAATCAATCTAATTCTCATACATCATTGATGACAATATGTGTCTGTTAATGTAGATGGTGAAGCAGTTTGTATATTTGTATTGGTGGTGGTGGTGGTGCATCGAGGCAAAACAAAATAATAGAGGTGCCTTCAGAAAGTATTCCCACCGCTCCCCTTGACTTTTATGTGTTACAACCTGAATTTAAAATTGATTCAATTATGATTTTCTTTTTGGTCATTTGCCTTCTCACAATACCCGATCATGTCAAAGTGGAGTTGTGTTTTTAGAGATTTTTTGCAAATTCATTAAAAATGAAAAGCTGATATGTTTTGAGTCAATAAGTATTCAACCCCTTTATGGCAAGCCTAAATAACTTCAGGAGATGTGCTTAACAAGTCACATACGTTGCATGGACTCACTCTGTGTGCAATAATAGTGTTTAACATGTTTTTTTTGATTGCCTACCTCATCTCTGTTCCCCACACATACAATTATCTGTAAGTTCCCTCTGTCGAGCAGTGAATTTCAAACACCGATTCAGCCACAAAGACCAGGGAGGTCCTCCAATGCTTCGCAAAGATGGGCAGCTATCGGTAGATTTGTATTTTTTTTAAGTAGACATTGAATATCCCTTTGAGCAAGTTATTAATTACACTTTGGATGGTGTATCAATACACTCAGTCACTACAAAGATCACATCACTGAGTACCACTCTTCATATTTTCAAGCATGGTGGTGGCTGCATCATGTTATGGGTATGCTTGTCATCGGCAAGATTTGGGGAGGTTTGTTTTAGGACTAAAATAAACAGATTAGAGCTAAGCACAGGCAAAATCCTAAAGGAAAACCTGATTCAGTCTGCTTTCCACCAGACACTGGGAGACAAATTCAGCTTTCAGCAAGACAATAATCTAAACAAGGCCAAATATACATTGGAGTTGCTTACCAAGATGATATTGAGTGTTCCTGAGTGGCCAAGTTACAGTTTTGATTTAAATTGGCAAGACTTGAAAATGGCTTTCTAGCAATGATCAACAACTTGATAGAGCTTGAAGAATTTTAAAAATAATAATGTGCAAATATTGTACAATCCAGGTGTGCAAAGCTCTTAGAGACTTACCCAGAACGACTCCCAGCTGTAATTGCTGCCAAAGGTGATTTGAACATGTATTGACTCAGGGGTGTGAATACTTATATTTAAAAAAAACATTGCAACAACAACATTTACTTTGTCATTATGGGGTATTATGTGTAGATGTTGTAAAAAATAAGTAATATTTAAATCTATTTTAAATTCAGACTGTAACACAAGAAAATGTGGAATAGGTCAAGTGGTATGAATACTTTCTGAAGACACTGTGGGCTTATAGTTTATTCCTGGAGTAGCTAGCCGAGGATGACAATGTATGAAGGTGGTTAATCGTGTGATTTAAAAATAAAAAAAATCTTGCCCGAGACCCGAAAACCTACGCTTTAGCTCTTAGGTCTAACAGTCAGGAGATTTGTGTTCAAAGCGAGTAGGTCGTAGAAAACATGTGGCTTTCAACCTATACAAATGATTGCTAACCTCCTCCTCACACACGCTGCTTCAGCCCTCCTGCCATGATTTGAGTTGAAGGTTGTTAGGAAATGACTAAAGGAATGACCTTGCTCCGAGTGGAAAAGAGAAATCTAATTAGACATTTCCGAGCTTGAGTCAGACGCAACCAGTTACGTAACCCAGCAAAAAGCTTGCTGAATGTGAATCCAGGCTAGAAGAACTGTGGACGCTCTGGACGCTCTCTCCGTCTCGCTTTCTTGCTGCGACTCTTTCTCTCTCTCTTTCCCGGATTCGCTCTCTCTCTTAGTCCTGTTGTTTTCCCAGCACGCACACACACACACACACACACACACACACACATACACGGTTCCATGGTTTCTTGAGACGTGTATAGGCCTGTGTGCGTGCATGTTCAGAAATGTTTGTGACTAGGAAACGGTTCACACTTTAAGAAACCCTCATTTGTAAGTGAAAACTTTCTCAAACACTTGTAAGGGTTATTGATTATTAAAAGTGTCCTTTTGTGGACTATCGACTTCTAAGGACACAGTGTAAATAAAGCCCTTGAATTGGAGAGAGAGCATGCAAATAAAGCCCTTAAATTGGAGAGAGAGCATGCAAATAAAGGCCTTAAATTGGAGAGAGAGCATGCAAATAAAGCCCTTAAATTAGAGAGAGAGGTTGTCCATACTGTTTTCACAGTTTTGCTTTCACCACCAGATGACAGAAAGAGAAAAAATGACTTATGAGCTCAACATAACTGCATCCCAGTGGAAGGGAGGACAGTAGCAGGTGACCCAACTCTGGTTTATGACTACTATGGTTTCTCATTGTAGCCAATTCAATCGATTTGGTAACAGAATTACACGTTTGAATCACTTAATAACTCATAAACAAACGTTATATTAGTTAAAACACGAAAAACGAATTGGTAGGTCTACCATTACTTGTTACTTCTGTGAACTTTCATTATCCTCCCTGATGAGGGTGAGAAATTAGAAAATATCGTAAAAATACACTACCGTTTAAAAGTTTGGGGTCACTTAGAAATGTCCTTGTTTTTGAAAGAAAAGCCAATGTTTTGTCCATTAAAATAACATCACATTGATCAGAAATACAGTGTAGACATTGTTAATGTTGTAAATTAATATTGCAGTTGGAAACGGATGTTTTTTTATGGAATATCTACATAGGCGTACAGAGGTCCATTATCAGCAACTATCACTCCTGTGTTCCAATGGCACGTTGTGTTAGCTAATCCAAGTTTATCATTTTAAAAGGCTAAATGATCATTAGAAAACACTTTTGCAATTGTGTTAGCACAGCTGAAAACTGTTGTGCTGTTTAAAGAAGCAATAAAACTGGCCTTCTTTAGACTAGTTGAGTATCTGGAGCATCAGTATTTGTGGGTTCAATTACAGGCTCAAAATGGCCAGAAACAAAGAACTTTCTTCTGAAACTCGTCAGTCTATTCTTGTTCTGAGAAATGAAGGCTATTCCATGTGAGAAATTGCCAAAAAGCTGAAGATCTCATACAATGCTGTGTCCTACTCCCTCCACAGAACAGCGCAAACTGGCTCTAACCAGAATAGAAAAAGGAGTGGGAGGCTCCGGTGCACAACTGAAAAAGAGCACAAGTACATTAGTGTCTAGTTTGAGAAACAGACGCCTCACAAGTACTCACCTGGCAGCGTCATTAAAAAGTACCTGCAAAACACCAGTCTCAACGTCAACAGTGAAGAGGCGACTCCGGGATGCTGGCCTTCTAGGTAGAGTTGCAAAGAAAAAGCCATATCTCAGACTGGCCAATAAAAAGAAAAGATTAAGATGGGCGAAAGAACACAGACACTGGACAGAGGAACAATGCCTAGAAGGCCAGCATCCCGGAGTCGCCTCTTCACTGTTGACGTTGAGACTGGTGTTTTGCGGGTACTATTTAATGACGCTGCCAGTTGAGGACTTGTGAGGCGATGTTTCTCAAACTAGACACTCTAAAAATCAGCCGTTTCCAGCTACAATAGTCATTTACAACATTGACAATGTGTACACTGTATTTCTAATCAATTCGATGTTATTTTAAAGGACAAAAAAAATGCTTTTCTTTCAAAAACAAGGACATTTCTAAGTGACCCAAAACTTGAACGGTGGTGTATGTGGGTTTTTGGTAAGGGCTTCATGATATACCACACCTGTCAGGTGGATGGATTATCTTGGCAAAGGAGAAATGCTCAATAACAGGGATATAAACAAATTTGTGCACACAATTTGAGAGAAATACACTGGGGTGTTTTATTTCAGCTCATAAAACATGGGACCAACACTTTAAATGTTACATGTAAAGTGTTGGTCCCATGTTTTATGTGTGGCATATCAATAAGCTGATTTAAACAGCATGATCATTATGCAGGTGCACATTGTGCTGGGGACAATAAAAGGCCACTCTAAAATGTGTAGTTTTGTCACACAAAACAATGCTACAGATGTCTCAAGTTTTGAAGGAGCATGCAATTGGCATGCTGACTGCAGGAATGTCCACCAGAGAATGAAATGTTAATTTCTCTACCATAAGCCGCCTACAACGTCGTTTTAGAGAATTTGGCAGTACGTCCAACTTGCCTCACAACCGCAGTCCACTTGTGTGTGGACGAGAGGTTTGCTGATGTCAACGTTGTGAAAGAGTGAACAATGGTGGTGGTGAGGTTATGGTGTGGGTAGGTATAAGCTATGCACATCAAACACAATTGCATTTTATCGATGGCAATTTGAATGCACAGAAATACCTTGACGAGATCCTGAGGCCCTTTGTGAGACCCATTTTTTTTAAGGTATCTGTGACCAACAGATTCATATCTGTTTTCCCAGTCATGTGAAATCCATAGATTAGGGCCGAATGAATTTATTTCAATTGACTAATTTCCTCATATGAATTGTAACTCAGTAAAATCTTTGAGATGGTTGCATGTTGCGTTTATATTTTTGTTCAGTATAAGTGTTGATATTAGTTGGCAGGTGTCTTTACTTCAACAATATTGTGTTTTGATGTATTTCTGACACCTTTTAAGACTTTTCTGGTAGATGTTGTCTAAGACCCCCTTTTCCATCTGTTTGACCAGAAATTAAAGTCTTAGCTTAATCCACATTTTTAGGACGAATAATGTTTGAAAAATGTATATATGCCTTCGTTTATTACTTTTTCTAGACTCTTGACTTTCATTTGACACCCAATTTGATATGCTCCTATGAACTTCACCTGTTGGTGCTCATTGGTCCTTTTTACATGGATATGCCCCTGTGTGTGAGTTTACCTACAGTCACAGGGGAGGAGGCTGAGTGAGAGTAGCATTATGAGCCTAATCAGTATTCCAGTGGGCACCTCTCCACTCCCTGTGTGCATCTCTCTCTCTCTCTCTCTCTCTCTCTCTGCAGTCAGAGCAGCTGCCGATGGCGATGCGCAGATAATGATAGCCCCGATAAACAGTCACTGAGCTCATATAGAGGTAGAGATGCTCCCACGGGCACGTTTTCATTACGGAGTTCTTAGTTTTAAATGGGACGGACGGTTGTTGAAGGATGTTCTGTTCAAGATTCTGGGAAGGGAGATTGTATGATGTGATGTTATTGGACTAAGGGACAGAGACTACTGTTTGGAGTGTTGGTGGTGTGGGAGGGATTGGTGTCCTTTGGCTCTCAGCTAACAAATTGTGTGTGTGTGTGTGTGTGTATGTATGAGTGCGTGAGAATGTGTGTGTGCATGTGTATGTGTGTGTATACACGCTTCTCCAGCCACTGCGTTTCCATGTCCAGTCCAGTTAAATCCTATAACCCTTTTCCTAGTACTCTTATCTCTTAGCTGTGTCTGTTTCAACACAGACGGGACAGGACGGTAGCGACAGCACTAATATTCCACGGCGGCCAAGTCCAAAATTCTGCACATGATGATGTAGTGGCTGCTGATCCTGGCATCCTGCATGATACCGCTGTGATTATATCCTGTAATCTTTAATAACATCCCACAGAGCAGAATTCAGAGTAATACGCTGCAGCTGCTCTAGCTGTAGCTCGTTGTCTAGCTTACTGTGAGTAGTGGGTGGTGTGTGTGTGTTTGCGCGTGTCTGTGTGTGTTTCCGTGTGTGTGCATGTGTGTAATGAGTACTGAGCAGCGAGCTGGCCCTGCTGGCCCTCATGTCCTGTATTCTGGCCTGCTGTGGTACTAGGGCACCAATCCTGTGACCTCATGGGATCACTTCCTCCACTATGGGATATGGGCACCCAATCAAATCAAATCAAATCAAATGTTATTGGTCACATACACAGACTTAGCAGATGTTCTGGCGGGTGTAGTGATACAATACACACATCTAAAAGTAAAAGAAGGGAATTAAGAAATACATAAATATTAGATTGACTAAAATACAGTACAATAGAATACAGTGTATACATATGAGATGAGTAAAGCAGTATGTCAATTATTATTATTTAAATATTATTAAAATGACTAGTGTTCCATTACTAAAGTGGCCAGTAATTCCATGTCTATATATATATATATATATATATATATATATATATATATATATATATATATATAGGGCAGCAGCCTCTAAGGTTTAGGGTTGCGTAACTGGTTGGTAGCCGGCTAGTGATGGCTATTTGAGATAGAAGATGTTTTCCAGTCTCTAGGTCCCAGCTTTGATGCACCTGTACTGACCTAGCCTTCTGGATGATAACGGGTTGAAGAAGCCGTGGCTTGGGCGGTAATGTCCTTCATGATCTTTTTGGCCTTCCTGTGACATGGGGTGCTGTAGGTGTCCTGGAGGGCAGGTAGTTTGGCCCTGGTGATGCACTGGGCAGACCGCACGACCCTCTGGAGAGCCCTGCGGTTGCGGACAATGCAGTTGCAGTACCAGGCGGTGATACAGCCCAACAGGATGCTCTCAATTGTGAGGGTTTTAGGGGCCAAGCCAAATTTCTTCAGCCTCCTGAGGTTGAAGAGGCACTGTTGCGCCTTCTTCAACCACACTGTCTGTGTTTGTGGACCATTTCAGATCGTCAGTGAAAGCTTCAAGATCGTCAGTGAAAGAAGGTGGAAAGCTTCAAGTTCCTCTGAACTTGAAGCTTTCCACCTTCTCCACTGTGGTCCTGTCGATGTGGATAGGGGCGTGCTCTGTCTGCTGTTTCAGTCCATGATCAGCTCCTTTTTTTTTTTTTGATGTTGAGTGAAAGGTTATTTTCCTGGCACCACTCTCCCATGGCCCTCACCTCCTCCCTGTAGACTGTCTCGTCATTGTTGGTAATCAGGCCTACTACTGTTGTGTTGTCTGCAAACTTGATGATTGAGTTGGAGGCGTGCGTGGCTATGCAGTCATGGGTGAACAGGTAGTACAGGATGGGGCTGAGCACGCACCCTTGTGGGGCCCCTGTGTTGAGAATCAGAGAAGTGGAGGTGGGGTTTCCTACCTTCAACACCTGGGGGCAGCCTGTCAGGAATTCCAGGACCCAGTTGCACAGGGCGGGGTTCAGACTCAGTGCCCCGAGCTTAATGATGAGCTTGGAGGGTACTATGGTGTTGAATGTTGAGCTATAGTCAATAAACAGCATTCTTTCATAGGGGGCTGGTAGGCATTTTGAAAAGTTGAGTAGCAGTGGTCCAATGTTTTTCCAGAGCGAGTACTACTGTCAATGTGTTAGAAAACACTACCGAAATTTTACCTCAAATTTGTTTAAATCCCCAGCTACAATAAATGCAGCCTCAGGATACTTGGTTTTCAGTTTGAATAAAGTCCAGTGTAGTTCTTTGAGGGCCGTCGTGGTATCGACTTGAGGGGAAATATACACAGCTGTGACTATAACCGAAGATAATTCTCTTGGGAGGTAATACGGTCGACATTTGATGTTTAGGTATTCTAGGTCGGGTGAACAAAAGGGCTTGAGTTTCTGTATGTTATCACAATTACACCATGAGTAGTTAATCATAAAGCTTTCTTCCCAGAAAGTTCTTTATTCCTGTCTGCGCAATGTCCTGAGAGCCCAGCTGGCTGTATGGACGGGGACAGTATATCCCGAGAGAGTCATGTTTCCGTGAAACAGAGTATGTTACAATCCATGATGTCTCTCTGGAAGGAGATCCTCACCCTGAGTTCATCTACTTTATTATCCGGAGATTGAACATTAGCGAGTAATTTACTTGGAAGTGGTGGATGGTGTGCACGCCTCCTGAGTCAGACTAGAAGTCCACTCCGAATACCTCTTCTCCGCTGGCAGTGTTTTGGAGCAGCATCTGGAATAAGTTAAATTGCCCTGGGGGGTACGAACAAACTATCCATTTCCGGAAAACCGTATTCCTGGTCGTATTGCTGGTGAGTTACCGCCGCTCTGAAATCGAAAAGTTATTTCCAGCTGTATGTAATAACACACAAACAATTCTGGGCTAATAATGTAAAAATAAAAATGTAATAAGTAAGAAATTAAAAACAAAATACTGCAAAGTTGCTTAGGAGCTAGAAGTAGAGCTGCCATATCTGTCTGCGCCATATTCTACAGATCCTTGACCCCTCCAGCCCTTTCTAGCGCTCTGGAACCTGCAGGTCTAAAATAAAGCATAGCTTTTGTGGGTTGTGTGTTTGCTTGGCTGGGGGAGTATATGGAGTCTGAGTGTGTGAGGTGTGTGTTTATGTGCCTGAACTTGTGTGTTCAGTGGTTATAATGTGCAGGGTTGGTTCTGAGGAAAAGAGGGAGAAGATTGTTCTGAAATTATTTCTGTAGTTAGAAAGAGATAAGATAACACAGTATAATTTGATCTCTGAGAAATTAAGCTCATTGATTGCACCCAAATTGGCCATTTTAAATAGGATTCATATAATATTCAGTATTTAAAGTACCTAACATCGGATATGGAGCAAACCTTTCTCTATGAGTAAGACATGAGGAATCCTGGTTAAAAAAGTATATAGTATCAGTTCTCTATGTTTGACCAGTAGAATTGAGCTGCTGCTTGGAGTATTGTTTATTTATCCTGTGTAATGTATTCTCATTGAATTTGGTGATGTCGTGATGCCCCCCTCCCGTTCAGAGCATTTAGTCATTGAAATTGTTTGGTTAATGTCCCATCCTAATATTACCTGTTTCTGACTACTATGATGGTGTTGTTCCTGCTATTACGTGATTTTCTTTTAAAACAATCCCCCTCCACATTGTTAAAGGGATATTTTACCCAAATTACAAAAGTACATTGGTTTCCTTACCCTGTGTTGCAGACTATGGACCAGGTATGACAGCAACCCATGCTTTTGGTTTGTTTACCTGGCCACTGTAACAAATGCTAACTTTTTCTATACTATATGTTTGTATCTGGGGTCGGGATTGGCGTAGGTCTGGGTGATTCGTGGGTGGCTTTGGACAGTTTCTTTGGATTCCTCACGTCTAACTCACTGTTAGAAAAAAGTTTGGTCCAAATCAGACGTTAATGGCTATATTCATAGAATATTATATGAACCCTATAAATCAAAATTGTACATTTGGGTGCAGTCAATTAGCTTCAATTATATTTCAACAAAGTGTTGCAGGAATCTTATCTGTTTCTAACAACAGAAACCATTTCAAGAACAATCTGAGATGGAAAGTGTTGGAATCCTCTTCCTTGTGCTTTTGGAGGTGGAACAACCCTGCATGTTTGACTGTTCTGGCCTATTTGAATGGGAACTGACCAATGGCTTAAAAAACAAGTGTTTCTCCATGATGGATGGGGGGGGGGGGGGGGGGGGGGCATCATTGCAGTTGGAGGTCATGATTGTATGTATGACTAACAGGTCTGCGTGCATGCCTGAATGTGAGTGTGAGGATGCCACACCGACTGTTTTGACAGTGGCTATGATGGCTCAGGCTTCTGCGACTAAGCCTTACTGATGGCTCTTCGTGCGTTCAAGCTGATGTCGTGTGTGAAGAACCATGGTCATACCTGCTCCATGTCCACTGTGGTTTCAGAGGGATATTTATGCTGTCATTGCTCCCTCTTTTCCTCTACCTCGCTCTCTCTCTTATTCCCTCCCTCTCTGTCATCCCTCTCTCCCCGGTCAAAGAGATTGATGTGTCCCCCGACGGTGTCTGAAGAGGGGAAGGAAAAGAACGTCACACTCCCAGGGAGAGGGGAGGGAAAAGAAAGTAACACTCCCACGGTTAGAGACGACCGCTCCATCAGTATTCAATTCATCACACACACATGCGCACGCACACACACGCACTCATACACACACATACCCCTGAGCTCTGCTGTAGACCAAACCTGTTCTTTTCTTCATTGAGTTCTATATGAGTGTATATAAAATAGCACAGTCATACAGAGGGCCAACGACACAGATTTAAAGTTAATGTGAGTTAATGTCGGTATAAGGAATAATATAATCGTTATTGTCACCATATTGCTTTATTTATCTTAAATATCACGAGGCTCCTTGTTTATTTTGTTTCCCCTGTATATTTCTTTAGTTAATCAAGTATCAAACGATTTACAGTTAAATGCTCTGGCATCCAAAGGGAAAACTGTGGTACAGTATTGTGCAACATGCTATTCTTTTCATGGTGAGTGGGTCTACATAATGTGGTACAGTATTGTGCAACATGCTATTCTTTTCATGGTGAGTGGGTCTACATAATGTGGTACAGTATTGTGCAACATGCTATTCTTTTCATGGTGAGTGGGTCTACATAATGTGGTACAGTATTGTGCAACATGCTATTATTTTCATGGTGAGTGGGTCTACATAATGTGGTACAGTATTGTGCAACATGCTATTCTTTTCATGGTGAGTGGGTCTACATAATGTGGTACAGTATTGTGCAACATGCTATTCTTTTCATGGTGAGTGGGTCTACATAATGTGGTACAGTATTGTGCAACATGCTATTCTTTTCATGGTGAGTGGGTCTACATAATGATGTGGAGAAACATGCAATCTCATTTCTACTTTCATCTTCTGGTCATTCTGCTGAAATGGAATAATTACTATCCTCTATAGTCTATCATAATAACTATCCTCTATAGTCTATCTGTAACGGTTTTCATATAGTGAAGGAGAGTCGGACCAAACTGCAGCGTGTCGATTGCGATCCATGTTTATTTAAACAAACGTAAACACGACTAAACATGAACACTACAAAACAATAAACGAAACGAAAACAGCCTATACTTGTGTCAACTAACATCAAACAAGGACATCAAGACACTCAGGACAATCACCCACGACAAACTCAAAGAATATGGCTGCCTAAATATGGTTCCCAATCAGAGACAACGATAAACACCTGCCTCTGATTGAGAACCACTCCAGACAGCCATAGACTTTGCTAGATAACCCCACTAGCTACAATCCCAATACATACACACCAGAACCCCAGGACAAAACACACCACAATACAAAAAACCCGATGCCACACCCTGGCCTGACCCAATACATGAAGAAAAACACAAAATACTTAGACCAGGGCGTGACACTATCATAATAACTATCCTCTATAGTCTATCATAATAACTATCCTCTATAGTCTATCATAATAACTATATTCTATAGTCTATCATAATAACTATCCTCTATAGTCTATTATAATAACTATCCTCTATAGTCTATCATAATAACTATCTTCTATAGTCTATTATAATAACTATCCTCTATAGTCTATCATAATAACAATCCTCTATAGTCTATTATAATAACTATCCTCTATAGTCTATCATAATAACTATCCTCTATAGTCTATCATAATAACTATCCTCTATAGTCTATCATAATAACTATCCTCTATAGTCTATTATAATAACTATCCTCTATAGTCTATCATAATAACTATCCTCTATAGTCTATCATAATAACTATCCTCTATAGTCTATTATAATAACTATCCTCTATAGTCTATCATAATAACTATCCTCTATAGTCTATCATAATAACTATCCTCTATAGTCTATCATAATAACTATCCTCTATAGTCTATCATAATAACTATCCTCTATAGTCTATCATAATAACTATCTTCTATAGTCTATCATAATAACTATCCTCTATAGTCTATCATAACTATCCTATTATTTATTTATTCTTCTTCTCTATGTCTCTGTCTCTCTCTCACCTCTCCCCTGTCTCTCTCTCTCCCTCCCCCTCTCTCTCCTTCCTGCTTCTCCTACTCTCTCCTCTCCCCACTCTATCCTCCTCACCCTCTCTCCATTTTGTCCTATTCAAATCTGAACTCTTCTAAGAATACATTTGAACAGATGCAAATGAGAACAAGTGAACAAATGAATGTTTAATCAATGCTTTTATGATGAAAAAATGCAAATGAGGATGAGCGAATGAATTAATGTTTAATGAAAAGCTTGTTTAATGAAAAGGACTTATTTAATAGCCAGGGAGCTGACTTAGCGATGTGCTACAGACTGTCCCCACCACCATGCATGAAAGGAGCACCATTATATTTTGGCAAGGAGTTGATACAATACATTTAGATGAACAAATGCTACTAATCAGTTGGACATGATTGACAGAGAGAGTGAGGAATGGTGTGTGTGTGTGTGTGTGTGTGTGTGTGTGTGTGTGTGTGTGTGTGTGTGTGTGTGTGGTATTTCAGTTCCTCCTCTATGTGTTTAGGATACCATTGTGTAAACAGAGAATCCAATTATACTTAAATGAGATGGGCTGTTCTCAGTGACCGGAGCACAGATCTTCTCTCTCGCTGGGTTTGATATGAGGGCCAGGCTGAGGCCACACATGGAGGGAGATATTACAGCACCAGGCTCATTAGCCGTTGTTGTCATATTCACAGATCTCACAAGGCAGAGCGAGAGAGGGAGTAAGGCAGATAGAGGGAAGAGAGGAAATAATGGATATTTAATCTGGGCCGATCCAGTCCTCTGGATGGAAGTGTGCGTGCGTGCATGCGTGCAGGTTTGAGTTTGCTCTTCTCCTGGAAGTACCTTAAATCTCAATGTTAATTAAGCCTGATCTGGCGCTGAAGATTAATCCATAAAAAATCCTAGCTGACTACCATCACCGTCATCCTCTCTTCCTGACCCAATCACCTGAGGAAATATGAAGTGCAATTGGTTAGTAAATGGGAACTGACCAAAGCCTACATAAGGCAAATTAATCTCACACCACCATGCTGCAGGAGGAAAGTCATTGCAAAGTGTATGGTGTTGTTCACACAATCTTGGTGGCATCCCCACCATATGGGATAATCATGCCTACCTTATACGAGGTGTTGGCTACAATACGTAAGAGTCCTATGAAATGCATCAGTACTAGTGCCATTTTGTTTCAAGAGGCACTGTGCAATATTGTATTTGACTAGTTATGTCTAAATGCTGTTTGTAAGTGCTGTATTTTAAAGCTAATTGTCCTCGGGGGATAATAAAGATGCTCTACTCTACTGGAAATAATAGGACTTTGTTTGTCACCATTTACACTTTACCGTGTAATATATTATAGCTGTATTTCACCCTTACTTACCTACGTAGCTGGCCCTATTTGGCCCAATTATTTCCTCAATCGTATTTCTCACAACAAAACTGTCCGGATAGCATTTTGCTCCATCTCATTCCAGGTGGCAGAAACCAAATAGATGAGAGAAAGCCACGCTGCTTTGTTATACACAAATAAATAAACAGATCAGGTCCTTATTCATTCCGATGAGTTTCGTTCAAGTATTAGCTAGCTGCTGAGAGGCCATTCTATCCCCTGTTTGACCTTCCCACACCCCCTTGCAAACCACTGCACCCCCCCCCCCTCCTTCCCTCTCCATCCCCTCCACTACAGTTGTGTAAGGGGGAAATGGGGCTTAACAAAAATATTGTCAAACTGCCTGGAAAGCAGAGGGGAGGAAGCCGGGCGCCAAATAGCCTCCATCTGAATTGCTAATTTAAGTTGAGAGAGAAAGAGAGAGTTCCTTAATAAGGCAGCAGAGGCTGTGTAGCTGTGTTAACCCTTTGACTGTGTGGCTGTATTAACCCTTTGGGTGTGTGGCTGTGTTAACCCTTTGACTGTGTGGCTGTGTTAACCCTTTGGGTGTGTGGCTGTGTTAACCCTTTGACTGTGTGGCTGTGTTAACCCTTTGGGTGTGTGGCTGTGTTAACCCTTTGGGTGTGTGGCTGTGTTAACCCTTTGGGTGTGTGGCTGTGTTAACCCTTTGGCTGTGTGGCTGTGTTAACCCTTTGGGTGTGTGGCTGTGTTAACCCTTTGGCTGTGTGGCTGTGTTAACTCGTTGGGTGTGTGGCTGTGTTAACCCTTTAGCTGTGTTAACCCTTTGGGTGTGTGGCTGTGTTAACCCTTTGGCTGTGGGGCTGTGTTAACCCTTTGGGTGTGTGGCTGTGTTAACCCTTTGGCTGTGTGGCTGTGTTAACCCTTTGGGTGTGTAGCTGTGTTAACCCTTTGGGTGTGTAGCTGTGTTAACCCTTTGGGTGTGTAGCTGTGTTAACCCTTTGGCTGTGTGGCTGTGTTAACCCTTTGGCTGTGTGGCTGTGTTAACCCTTTGGCTGTGTGGCTGTGTTAACCCTTTGGGTGTGTGGCTGCAGAGTGGGATCAAAGCTTTTTCAAAACAGAACAGCCTTAAGCTTCTAGGGAAGGATCCCCCCTCTCCCCCGCCTCCCCCCTCTCCCCCCATCCCTCTGGTTCTGTTTCCCTGCCTCCCTCTCTCAAATCCCCTTTTCTCCCAGCTCTGGTTTTTGGATGAGAACCCCCGTAGCCTGAAAGAAGATGCAAATGTCTGAATGTGTGTGTGACAGAGAGACAGAGAGAGACAGAGAGAGACAGAGAGAGAGAGAGAGAGAGAGAGGACACGAGGAAGAGAGAAAAGAGGGAGCGAGAGAAAAGAGAGGAAAGCTTTGTTTGAAATGTCTAAATTGGGCAGGATTTGTGCAAATCCACCGGTCTTTTTTAACTGAGTAGGGAAACATGCTTTTGTCCCCACTAATAGGCTGTCCAGATAGCGTGAAAAGGTCTGCATTGTGATTGAGTGTGTGCCCGTTTGTGCGTCTCTGTGTATCTGTTGGTGTGTGCATGCATGCATGCGTGTCTTGTGTTTGTGCACGTGAGTATTTGTTGTGTATCTGTGCACTGTGCATGCTTGTGTGTGTCTCTCTGTATGGGTGTATGTGTGTACATGCATCTGTGTGTGTTAATTTCAGCCACGTCCAGATCCTCCTCTAGTCTCTCTATGTAGGAAGATGTGACTGGCCCATGCATCAGGAGACAGGTTCACTGGGGAAGAGCATCAGCAGTCAAACGGCATACTGTACACCTTTACAGACAAGTCAGTCTACAAATGATGGGTGGAGAGATGCGCAGTGCCCTGCATGTGACACTACTCACATCATGTGATACATAGGGTGGTTGCCTCTTACTCCATGGCTGTGTCCCAAATTGCACCCTATGCGCTTACTTTGGCCAGAGCCCCATCAGGTGCTGGTGAAGCGACAGAGCTCTTAAACAAAAGTAGTGTGCTTGGGAATAGGCTGCCACTTTGGACACAGGCAGAGATGTAGAGTCACTCGGGGCCCACTGGATCCCATTGGGACACATTATGTCGCAAGCTACAAGGAATGTGTTCAATGTAGGTCATTGGATGTGATGTGAGCACAGGTTCTCTTCACACTGTAGCCTGATTCCATTTGGTGTGTGCCGCAGCCAACTCTATTTTCTATCGTTCATCATGGCAACATGTGTTTGGCGTGACAAGGAATGAGGTCCTTTCCATTTCCATGAGCATGTCAAGTTGAGTGGCAAATGAAAGCAAGGCGTCTCTATTGTTGTGACACGAAGGCATATACAGTGCCTTGCGAAAGTATTCGGCCCCCTTGAACTTTGCGACCTTTTGCCACATTTCAGGCTTCAAACATAAAGATATAAAACTGTATTTTTTTGTGAAGAATCAACAACAAGTGGGACACAATCATGAAGTGGAACGACATTTATTGGATATTTCAAATGTTTTTAACAAATCAAAAACTGAAAAATTGTGCGTGCAAAATTATTCAGCCCCTTTACTTTCAGTGCAGCAAACTCTCTCCAGAAGTTCAGTGAGGATCTCTGAAAGATCCAATGTTGACCTAAATGACTAATGATGATAAATACAATCCACCTGTGTGTAATCAAGTCTCCGTATAAATGCACCTGCACTGTGATAGTCTCAGAGGTCCGTCAAAAGCGAAGAGAGCATCATGAAGAACAAGGAACACACCAGGCAGGTCCGAGATACTGTTGTGAAGAAGTTTAAAGCCGGATTTGGAAACAAAAAGATTTCCCAAGCTTTAAAGGAGCACTGTGCAAGCGATAATATTGAAATGGAAGGAGTATCAGACCACTGCAAATCTACCAAGACCTGGCCGTCCCTCTAAACTTTCAGCTCATACAAGGAGAAGACTGATCAGAGATGCAGCCAAGAGGCCCATGATCACTCTGGATGAACTGCAGAGATCTACAGCTGAGGTGGGAGACTCTGTCCATAGGACAACAATCAGTCGTATATTGCACAAATCTGGCCTTTATGGAAGAGTGGCAAGAAGAAAGCCATTTCTTAAAGATATCCATAAAAAGTGTCGTTTAAAGTTTGCCACAAGCCACCTGGGAGACACACCAAACATGTGGAAGAAGGTGCTCTGGTCAGATGAAACCAAAATTGAACTTTTTGGCAACAATGCAAAACGTTATGTTTGGCGTAAAAGCAACACAGCTGAACACACCATCCCCACTGTCAAACGTGGTGGTGGCAGCATCATGGTTTGGGCCTGCTTTTCTTCAGCAGGGACAGGGAAGATGGTTAAAATTGATGGGAAGATGGATGGAGCCAAATACAGGACCATTCTGGAAGAAAACCTGATGTAGTCTGCAAAAGACCTGAGACTGGGACGGAGATTTGTCTTCCAACAAGACACTGATCCAAAACATAAAGCAAAATCTACAATGGAATGGTTCAAAAATAAACATATCCAGGTGTTAGAATGGCCAAGTCAAAGTCCAGACCTGAATCCAATCGAGAATCTGTGGAAAGAACTGAAAACTGCTGTTCACAAATGCTCTCCATCCAACCTCACTGAGCTCGAGCTGTTTTGCAAGGAGGAATGGGAAAAAATTTCAGTATCTCGATGTGCAAAACTGATAGAGACATACCCCAAGTGACTTACAGCTGTAATCGCAGCAAAAGGTGGCGCTACAAAGTATTAACTTAAGGGGGCTGAATAATTTTGCACGCCCAATTCTTCAGTTTTTGATTTGTTAAAAAAGTTTGAAATATCCAATAAATGTCGTTCCACTTCATGATTGTGTCCCACTTGTTGTTGATTCTTCACAAAAAAGTACAGTTTTATATCTTTATGTTTGAAGCCTGAAATATGGCAAAAGGTCGCAAAGTTCAAGGGGGCCGAATACTTTCGCAAGGCACTGTATATACATTTGGTATAAGCAAAGGCTTTGCTTTCTTGTCAAACAGATGGAAAAGGGGTCTTAGAAAACATATACCAGAAAATGTCCCCTGCTCCACAGTCTGAAAAAATGATGCAAATGTGGGAGTGTGTGTGACAGAGACAGAGAGGGGGGGGGGGGGGGGGGGGGTCAAGAGTAACCAAGAGAGAGTAGAGAGAGAGAGAGAGAGAGAGAGAGAGAAAAAAAACCCCAGAGGAACCAGATTGGTAAGAGAGAGGACAAGAGGAACCAAATTTCTGTAATTGAATTTTCTACAATGGCAATTCACAGTATTCGCAAACCACCGTTGGGTGACCTGCTTACTGTCCTCTCGTCCACTGGCATACTGTTATGTTCAGATCATAACTGTTTCTTTCTCTTTCTGTTGTCTGGAGGTCAAAGCGAGAGGGTTAAAATAGTCTGGACAACCTCTCTCTCTCGCTCTTGCTCTCTCTCTTCTCTTCAGTTAATGTCACCTCCCCTGGCTCTTACTGACACCTACCCCTGAGCTACCTCTCTTTACATTTACTGTAACCAGAATCCACACCCACTGAGATCTGATCGACACCGGATATCCATGGAAGTTGAAAAGTAGTTGAAATTTGGTCAGTCCACCCTGGCCTTGATTCAATGTCCACAGATGGACCGGCCTTCATTTGACCCAAACATAGACGTAATGTACTGTACTGAGCTCTACTGTAACCTACTGAGCTCTACTGTAACCTACTGAGCTCTACTGTACTCTACTGTAACCTACTGAGATCTACTGTACTCTACTGCAACATACTGAGCTCTACTGTAACCTACTGAGCGCTACTGTACTCTACTGTAACCTACTGAGCGCTACTGTACTCTACTGTAACCTACTGAGCTCTACTGTACTCTACTGTAATCTACTGAGCTCTCCTGAGCTCTACTGTAATCTACTGAGCTCTACTGTAACCTACTGAGCTTTACTGTAACCTACTGAGCTCTACGGTACTCTACTGTAACCTACTGAGCTCTACTGTACTCTAATGTAACCTACTGAGCTCTACTGTGCTGTGCTTTGATGTCCAAACTTGTGAAACATAGATGTCTATGATTGGTTCAGATTTGGTCTGGTCAGGAACAACCAAACTGGGTTTGTTTGGTGGCGAAGCTCATTCAAATAATAGCCAGTGTGTGGAATAATACCCATTTATGAAAGGAGGATATTGCATATTTCTACCTTTGCGTACCTATTTAGGATACATCACCATGAAGAGAATGTCACTCATATCTATAATAATATATTTCTGTGTAGTACAGATTAGGGACCCATGATGAAATTCCATTACTGCAATTCTGTTACCGGGTGTAAATCTACTTCACTTCACTGTAGTTCAATAACCAACATGTTTTTAAACTCAAGGTGTCATGTCAAAGCTGACACCCTATTGTTTCTGCCGACATCTATGAATATTAATTCGGAACAGATATTTAACAGAGTTTTTTGAAAACGTGGTCACATAAAAACCTGAGAGAGAGAAGGAAAGAGGGAGAGGAAGAGGGAGAGGAAGAGGGAGAGAAAGAAGGACACTGTGCTGTTGATACTACAGAGGCTACAGCTCTTACATGTATTACTCTCATTACATTTAATTGCTTTGAAGGCTACAGTACTACTTTAACTTCCACCCATTAAAAATGTTCAACAACATGGTTCATTTTTGAACAGCTTATACAGTAAAATACTGTAAAATGATGCGCGGCGGCCCAGCGTTCTCCAGGTTTGGCCGGGGTAGGCCTTCATTGTAAATAAGAATTTGTTCTTAACTGACTTGCCTAGTTAAATAAAGGGTTAAACATAAAACTGGACATTGTCTCCTCTGGGCCCTGTGCTGCTCCACCCTGTTCCTGTACTTGCCTGTTAACACCCCCATGCAGTGCGTTTGTCATCTTAACTCTGACCAACACTCTAATCTGCCATTAAGACAAGGAGAAGAGAGGCTTACTGGTGTTTCTGTTACAAATCCACTCCCAGCCACCCCACAAGAGCCTCGACTCCACTTCCCGCAGGATTAACGTGGTAGCGCTGTGCTACCATCACCACCGGTGGAAAGACCTGATGGGGGGAGGGAAAGACCGACTGACAGAAATACAATGCGAGGCAAGAGAAGGACGGATCATTTAAGGGGGGAAAAAAGGGAGATGGAAAGAGAGCGAGACAGAGGGAGGACAAAAGAGCCAGGGAAAATAGCGAGTGGGCAAGACATGTAACGCACATTGAGTCTCTTATTTCCAGAGGGCCTTCCTCTTTGTGCTCTGTGTAAATATCACTTATTGACATTTTCACTTTGCCTCTTAACCCCTTAGGCTTTATTCAAACAGACCCTGTCAATCAAACCGGAGCTGACTGTCCTCTATTGTCAGTAGCAGTGTAGTAGCCTGTAGGCTGTGAGAGGGTGATACACTGTCTTGATATACTGTAGGCCCTGGAGTGTGCAGGGAAACGTAACATCTTTCCTCATTTCTACCAGCGTGTCCCCTGTGCAACTAGAGAGAGAAAAAACTCTAGATCACCTTTACTCCACACACAGAAACGCGTACAAAGCTCAGCCTCCATTTGGAAAATCTGACCACATCTCTATCCTCCTGATTGCTGCTTACAAACAAAAACTCAAACAGGAAGTACCAGTGACGTGCTCAATTCGGAAGTGGTCCGATGAGGCGGATGCTAAACCACAGGACTGTTTCGCTAGCACAGACTGGAACATGTTCCAGGATTCATCCGATGGCTTTGAGGAGTTTACCACATCAGTCACCGGCTTCATTAATAAGTGCATCTACCACGACGTCAGTGACCGTATGTACATATCCCAACCAGAAGCAATGGATTACAGGTAACATCCGCACTTAGCAAAAGGCAAGAGCTGACGCTTTCATGGAGCGGGACACTAATCCAGATGCTTATAAGAAATCCCACTACGACCTCCGATGAGCAATCGTACAGGCAAAGCGTCAATACAGGAATAAGATTGAATCCTACTCCGCCGGCTCTAACGCTTGTCGGATGTGGCAGTTTGCAAACTTACACGGATTACAAAGGGCAAGCAACACTGGACCATGAGAGCACCAGCTGTTCTGGACGACTGTTTGATCACGCTCTCCGTAGACGACATAGCGGTGGTAGGCCTGATCACCGACAATGATGAGACAACCTATATGGAGGATGTCAGAGACCTGGCAGTGTGGTGCCAGGACAATAACCTCTCCCGCAACGTCAGCAAGACAAACAGCTGGTCATGGACTACAGGAAAAAGGAGGGCCAAGCATGCTCCTGTTCATATCGCCGGGGCTGTAGTGGAGCAGGTCGAGAGCGTCAAGTTCCTTGGTGTCCACATCACTAAGGATCTATTATGGTCCACACACACCAACACAGTCGTGACGATTGCACGACAATGCCTCTTCCCCCTCAGGAGGCTGAAAAGATTTGGCATGGCTCGTTCAGATCCTCAAAATGTTCTACAGCTGCACCCGTGACAGAATCTTGACTGGCTGCATCACCGCTAGGTATAGAAACTGCTTGGCATCCGACCGCAAGGAACTACAGTGCGTAGAGGGTAGTGCGTACTATCTAATACATTACTGGGGCCGAGCTCCCTTCCATCCAGGACCTCTTTACCAGATGGTGTCAGAGGAAAGCCCTACAAATGGTCAAAGACTCCAGCCACCCAAGTCATAGGCTGTCATGGACTTCCCGGATTATATGCATTGACCCTTTTTTGATTCATCACATACGCTGCTGTTACTATTTCTTATCTATCCTGTTGCCTAGTCACTCTATTCAATGACTTCGTACCCCTGCACATTGACTCGGTACTGGTACCCCGTGTTTAGCTAAGTTATCGTTACTCATTTTGTATTTATTAGGACTTTTATCATTACGTGTTATTACTTTTCTATTATTTCTCTATTTTCTTTGTCTCTGCGTTGTTGAGAAGGGCCCGTAAGTAAGCGTTTCACTGTTAGTCTACACCTGTTGTTTACCAAGCATGTGATGAATAAAATTTGATTTCATTTGGTCTCACACTAATGTCACTGTGACCCAGGCATGAGTGACTAACATACTGTAGATCCCTCTAAGGGCTGTCACTGTCCATCTGTGGTGGGGAAGGGAACACTGGAGCCAGAGAGTGTGTGTGTTCGTGTGTGTGTGTTTGTGTGTGTTCCCATCTGTGTGTGTGTGTGTGTTCGTGTGTGTTCTCATCTGTGTGTTCGTGTGTGTTCTCATCTGTGTGTGTGTGTGTGTGTTTGTATGTGTGTCCGTGTGTGTGTGTTTGTTAGGGGTCTGTAATGGAGCAGCCCTGACAGGCAGATGGCTGGCCTCAGTGCCCAGTTCGCCCCCACATCCCACCCCAAACCCTGGTCTGTGTGTGGACCAGCCCAGAGGGCTACATGACCACCTGGGCAGTGGTGGCTTCCTCCCATACATACAGAGACACACCACTGATACTGTGTGCCTCAATGATGAGTCAAAGAGGGCCCTAAAACACTTAGCTAAGTAGGAAACCAACCGCCTACACACAACACTGGCTAGGCAGGAAGGCAGGCAATACACTACCTAAGTGAAAGGGCCTTTTCTTCTCCACACCGACCAACGCTACTCAACTCCTCCAATTTCCACTGATCAGTTGCCATGGTGATGGTAAGTTAAGCGACCACCTGTGGGTGTTCGGTTGGGTTTTCCGTTGTTGTAAAGAGTACAGGAAGCACCCACTTCAGACATTGACATATTGACTTGAATTAAAACATTTCAGAAAACATAGCTATCATTTACTTTGGCAGGCTCAGTCCTGAATGAAGTCTTATAGGTCCTGCCCTTTTCATGCTACTGGTCTGAGCTAAACCAAGCCCTACTGGCCTGGTTACAGCACTACCACCACACTTGCTGAAACTGTTCTGGAAAGGACAATGTGAAAAGAAAATATCAGAGCCAGCACAGTGTGGTTCAGGTCAGCATAGTAGTGTGAATCAGGCATTTTCATTATTCAAATTTTTTTTAACCAGGAGAGTCAACTTAGTGCAGTTCCCAGGTAGTCCCAGGAGGCATTGGTGACAGCAACGACCCCCAGTTCAGATTGGAAAGGCCCATGCACTCCCACTTAGAGGGGCTGAAGCAGGGATTCAGGCCTGGGTCAGAGAAGCAAATAATCACTCAGCGAGCTAGGGGGAAGGAAGGAAGGAAGGAAGGAAGGAAGGAAGGGAGGGAAGGAAGGAAGGAAGGAAGGAAGGAAGGAAGGAAGGAAGGAAGGAAGGAAGGAAGGAAGGAAGGAAGGAAGGAAAAGTCTCTCCTGCTTCTGCTGGACGCCAATCTTCAGAGTTGCCGTCTCAGCTGGGTGAGGAGAGGATATTCTGTGTGTGTGTGTGTGTGTGTGTGTGTGTGTGTGTGTGTGTGTGTGTGAGATAGGCAAGGGAATTAAATTTTCCACTGAACAATACTCAAACCCTGACCTACCCTCCACTCCCTAGTCAGTGGCAGTTGCTATGGTTACCACCACCACCGATAATAGTCACATCAGGCCGGATTCGGACATTTGAAAAGGTCCTGAGAAGGTTGATATATGCCTTCCTCGACGCTCACACACACAAAAAAAAACACATCAAAAGATCCCCGGGCACTGGGCACCAACTCACGAGGTTCAGAGCCACTGCGCTGCAATGGTTCACAATGCCATATTGACAATGCCATAAACCTTGAGAATACTATGAATACTGATGATACCTGGCACGTCTTAACTATTCGGGTTTTAAGCCTTCCCCAAACCGTAGCCCTAACCTTAGCCACGTGGAATTAATGCTTAAACTGTTAACCTTTTGACCTGATAACCACGCTGAATGAATCCAGTAACCACTCTGAATGAATGTGTCAAAATAGATGTTCATCCTAATACGTTGAATTTGGAGATCTTGTTGGTAGATGGCCTGTTGTTGGAATCGATGCTGCTGTGAAGATTGTAGGAGTAAGCCGAGATATCAAATTGACATGAACCCCCCTCCCAATGCCTATTTGAAAGTACGTATTTCTGACCTTGAACAAGGTTATGTCTGGTTATCAATTCTAATATACATGTGTCTGGTGAACGGTATGTCTGTCTGTGTGTAGTATTTGTGAGGAGACGTGTATGGGTTGTGTGGGAGTAGATGTGTGTGTTGATTCGTCTCGTGCCAGCCTGCAGCCTGGTGAGCGAGAGCGTAAGCAAGAGAGCAGGCCTATCGGCTGCGCAGCTGCGTGAGGGCAGCTCTCATTGGTGGGGGTTAACGAGGTGGGGAGCACCTCTGCATCGGAGCAGGCCATGGATGAGTGAAGACACCGCACCTACCCTGAACTGTGGGAGAGAGAGAGGGGGGAAGTGTGTGTGTGTGTGTGTGTGTGTGTGTGTGTGTGTGTGTGTGTGCGTGCGTGCGTGCGTGCGTGCGTGTGCATTTACACAGTCAACCCAATTCAGATCTTTTTTCGCCAATTGCGTCTTTTGACCAATCAGATCAACTCTTTTGGCCATAATTGGGTTGCCTGTGTAAATGCAGTCTATGTGTGTGGTGCGTGTGTGGAAGGAAGGAAATGAATTATTCAGAATGTTATGAGTGAATGTAATTTCTCTACAGGCCTATATTATGAATGCCAGCCTCACATTACTATATCTGCACAGTAAGTACGCGCACGTACAGTGTGTGAGTGTGTGCATCCATGTGCGCAGACAATATACACTTTCTTTGTGGTTCTATGCAAATGGGATGCACCTCACATTGCCGGACGCCCTCACATACAGTATCTGTACAGTAGCATGTAGCCCATGTTTACATATCCCTATTTACACTCCGTGACAATAGGTAATGTTACTATGTAGATCCTCCAGCAGAGGATTTGGCGGTTCAGGCCAATCGGCTTCATTGTCTCCCTCATCCCGAGACTATAGAATTAACAGATTAGTCAACCAGAGGGGGAGAGCTGGAATGTGCTGGTTGATTTGACAAAGGCAAGTGAGAGGGCAATTGTTTGAGGAAGTGTGCCTGCATTTACGTGTCTATTTTTGCGCATAATGAGAGAGAACCTGTATGCGCGTGGACTTGATTCATGGATTTTATACCTTGCTTGTGTGTATACGTGCGTGTGTCAGTGTGTATGTTTTTTAGCGAACCTGCATGTGTCCGTCTGTGTCCTTGAGAGACACATAGAGAGAGAGAGAGAGACAGCAAGCCAGCGAGAGAACGAGAGAAAGCGAGTGAAAGAGAGAGAGAGAGAGAGAGAGGGTGAATCTATTCCTCTGTAGGCTACCTAGGACTCTGGGGCTGAGTCACAGCAGATGGGGGCCATTTTTCATGCTGCATCTCTACACACTTCTTTTTACTGCGTTATTTTTTATGACACTCCACCCTGAGGATGTCTAGGCCCGTAAGGAGGCTCCTGACTGTGGAAAAGTAACATAACAGGCTGCCCATTACCAAGTGACATTTTAGTTATTCTTCTACATCACTGTACATCTGGATAATTCTTCTCTTGTTGGTTATTGTGACAGTCCTTATAGCGCCACAACATGGGAATGGAGTATCTGAACGGAATACTCAAATAGAATGGAAGTCTCTCCCTTTGTCTTGCTTTCTCTCTTGCTCCCTCCCTCTCTCATGTGCTCTCTCTCTCGCTCTTGCTCCCTCTCTCTACTTTTTTCTCTCTCTCTCATGTGCTCCCTCTCCTACAACATCTCTCTCCTCTGTCTCTCTCTCTTTCTCTCTATCCCCTTCCCTCTCTCCCTCCCTCCTACCTGCAATTCCTATTCTCTCCATTCGTCATCGGTCATAAATCTGTAGCTCCTTTGGTCTGGCCAGCACAAATGAAACTCCGCTATTCATCATCAAAGCAGCTCTCAGTGCTACCCTCATTCAGTTTGCATTTTTGTGGAAAAATATATTGGAATATTTACTGCCTAGTTTCATTGTTCATGAATTAGACTTTGGAGTGGTTATTTGAAATAGATGTCATGCGGTAATGCCCCCCTGTAGAACAAACTAAAACTGGGCCAGTGCCTCAAAAATACAAGGTCAGACAAGCTTCATTAGCATTTTATCTGTATCGTAAGCCTCTACTCTATTGGAAAAGAACTCGCCCAAAAACAATAGACTGGCAGTATTATCATGAAGTTTCAAGTTGTACCTGTACATGTTGTACCTGTACGAGATACACATGGTATACACCGTCCAACAAAATGCTTACTTGCAGGCTCCTTCTCTAGAGGGGAGAAGATGGGAAGTGAAGACCAATGAGGCTCCAGATGTCAGGATAGCTGTGTGTGTGGGAGTGTTTATATGTGTCAGTGAGACATCGATAGAGGTCCACAAACAGCTGAGTCCGTCTGTCTGCATGTGAGTGTGATCATGCGAACATGTGCATGTTTGTGTGTCAGTTAGTCAGTCAGTCTGTCAGGCAAACCGTGCAAGTAGCTGTATCCCCATGACAGAGGACCAAGTGTGTGGATGCTGCGATACCCTCGTCCCTCTTTCAGTATTTGAACCATTCCTATAAACCCAGCTCAATCCTTGACACGCTCTTCAAAGATGACCTCCATTTAGTTTCGAGCGTTGACAGACACGACAATAATATGGCAGGCTTATTTCCCAGAGCAAGGGGCATTGAGGCATAGAAGATGGTATGTTTCTTCTCTCTCGGGTTCGCCTATCTTCCATTTGTCGCTTTCTGCAGCCTCATTCTCAGAACTGTCACACAGACCAGCAAGCCTCTCTCTCTTCACCTGCCACGTTGAGGCTTGTTAAGGAGGGCTTCTCTTTCACTGTTGTGAGTGTCTGTTGGGAAATATGCCATTTATATTTGTGCTATATGTGGTGCACATCCGTGCATACACACACACATGCATGCATGCACACCAGTGGATGCTCCTCAGAGGAGGAAGGAGAGGACCAATCCTCCTCAGTGAATTCCAGAAAAAATGAAATAGTGAAACATTAAAAAAGTGATTATTTTTAGATAAAACGATACTAAATATAATGACGTCACCAAATAACTGAGTAAAACACACTGTTTTGCAATGGTCTACACTAGCCTCAACAGCACTCTGTAGGGTAGCACCATGGTGTAGCCGGAGGACAGCTAGCTTCTGTCCTCCTCTGGGAACGTTGACTGCAATACAAAACCTATGAGGCTCATGGTTCTCACCCCGTTCCATAGACTTACACAGTAATTATGACAACTTCTGGGACGATGTCCTCCAACCTATCAGAGCTCTTGCAGCATGAACTGACATGTTGTCCACCCAATCAAAGGATCAGAGAATGTATCTAGTTGTCACGTTCTGACCTTAGTTCCTTTGTTATGTCTTTGTTTTAGTATGGTCAGGGCGTGAGTTGGGTGGGTTGTCTATGTTCCGTTTTCTATGTTGTGTTTTTGCGTTTGGCCTGGTGTGGTTCTCAATCAGAGGCAGGTGTCGTTAGTTGTCTCTGATTGAGAATCATACTTAGGTAGCCTTTTCCCACTTGTGTTTCGTGGGTGTTTATTTTCTGTTCTGTGTTTTGTATTTCACCGTTCAGGACTGTTTTGTTTAATTCTCGTTGTTTTTGTTTTGTGTTCATATAAAAAATACAATATGGACACTTACAACGCTGCGCATTGGTCCGATCTCTCCTCCTCCTCCTCAGAAAAGGACGAAAACCCTTACAGAAACACCCACCACCAAAGGACCAAGCAGCGTGGTAACGGGCAGCAGCAGCAGCAGCGGCCGAAATTGCAAGATTCCTGGACATGGGAGGAGATTCTGGATGGCAAGGGTCCCTAGGCACAGGCTGGAGAATATCGCCGCCCCAAGGCTGAGCTGGAGGCAGCGAAAGCCGAGAGGCAGTGGTATGAGGAGGCAGCATGGCAGCGCGGTTGGAAGCCCGAGAGGCAGCCCCAAAAATTTCTAGGGGTGTGGATAAGTCAGGTAGGAGACCTGAGCCAACTCCCCGTGCTTATCGTGGAGAGAGAGGGACCGGGCAGGCACCGTGTTATGCCGTGAGGCGCACGGTGTCCACGGTGCGCGTGCATAGCCCGGTGCGGTACATTGCAGCGCCTCGTATCGGCCGGGCTAGAGTGGGCATCGAGCCAAGTGCCATGAAGTCGGCTCAGTGCATCTGGTCTCCAGTGCGTCTCCTCAGGCCGGGGTACATGGCACCAGCCCTACGCATGGTGTCTCCGGTTCGCCAGCACAGCCCAGTGCTCGCCGCACTGGCCTGGTTACGGGGAGCATTCAGCCAGGTAGGGTTGGGCAGGCTCGGTGCTCGAGACCTCCAGTGCGCCTTCACGGTCCGGTCTATTCGGTGCCACTTTCACGCACCAGCCCTCAGGTGGCAGCCCCCCCGAGTCTCCCGCCTGTCCGGCACTCTCCCGTCCGTCCGGCACTGCCAGAATCTCTGTCCATTCGGGACCCATTGCTAGGGTCCCCAATCCCAGGTCGGCGGCGAGGGTCGCCGCTCGAAAGAAGCCACGGAGGCGGTTGAAGAGGCGGACAAAGAATATGGTGGAGTGGGGTCCACGTCCCGCGCCAGAGCCGCCACTGCGGACAGACACCCACCCAGACCCTCCCCTATAGGTTCAGGTTTTGCGGCCCGGAGTCCGCACCTTTGGGGGGGGGGGGGGGGGGGGGGGTACTGTCACGTTCCGACCTTAGTTCCTTTGTCATGTCTTTGTTTTAGTATGGTCAGGGCGTGAGTTGGGTGGGTTATCTATGTTCCATTTTCTCTGTTGTGTTTTTGCATTTGGCCTGGTATGGTTCTCAATCAGAGGCAGGTGTCGTTGGTTGTCTCTGATTGAGAATCATACTTAGGTAGCCTTTTCCCACTTGTGTTTCGTGGGTGTTTATTTTCTGTTCTGTGTTTTGTATTTCACCGTTCAGGACTGTTTCGTTTCGTTCTCGTTGTTTTTGTTTTGTGTTCATATAATAAATACAATATGGACACTTACCACGCTGCGCATTGGTCCGATCTCTCCTACTCCTCCTCAGAAGAGGATGAAAACCCTTACACTAGTACTAAAAGCATAAGCTACAGCTAGCTAGCACTGCAGTGCATAAAATATGGTGAGTCGTTGACAGTAGTTGACAGTTTTTCAAAAATTAAGGTGAAGTGAGAGAGAGAGAATTATAAATATTTCCTTCTATTTTTTTTTCACTTTCACTTACTTAGCTAGCAAAGGCAGCTAGCTAGTTTAGCCTACTCAAACACCTGGCTCAAACAGAGGAATGCTAAGTTAGCTAGCTGGCTATGGCTATGAGTAGAGGACAGCTCATAATAATGGCTGGAATGGAGTGAATGGAATGGTATCAAACACACGGAAACCATGTGTTTAATGAGTTCAATACCATTCTATGTATTCCTTTCCAGCCATTACTATGAGCCCAATCTCCCCAATTAAGGTGCCACCAACCTTCTGTGTTGCTGACTGTACACTGCACCGCATGATTGTAGCGTGTTTACAAACGCTTTAGTGCTATTAGCTATGCTGACTATGACGTTAGCTAATATGGTGACAACGATGTAGGCTGTGTGTAGAGGTTAGCGGTTATTAGGTTTGGGCGGTATCTAGATTGTCATACCGACTTTGTGCCGTAACAAGATATTTGGTAATACCGGCACTGAACACAAGGGGTGCTGTTTACAAACCCCAACTGATACTCTTTAATCCGAAGGTTAGCAATGCTAACAAGTAAATGTAAAAACGTCCTCTCACTGTCAACTGCGTTTATTTTCAGCTAACTTAACATGTATAAATATTTGTATGAACATAACAAGATTCAACAACTGGGACTTAAACTGAACAAGTTCCACAGACATGTGACCAACAGAAATGGAATAATGTGTCCCTGAACAAAGGGGGGGGGGGGGGGGGGGGGGTCGTCAAAATCTAAAGTAACAGTCAGTGTCTGGTGTGGCCACCAGCTGCATTAAGTACTGCAGTGCATCTTCTCCTCATGGACTGCACCAGATTTGCCAGTTCTTGCTGTGAGATGTCACCCCACTATTCCACCAAGGCAACTACAAGATCCCGGACATTTCTGGGGGGAATGGCCCTAGCTCTCACCCTCCGATCCAACAGGTCCCAGAAATGCTCAATGGGATTGAGATCCGGGCTCCTCGCTGGCCATGGCAGAACACTGACATTCCTGTCTTGCAGGAAATCACGCACAGAACGAGCAGTATGGCTGGTGGCATTGTCATGCTGGATGGTCATGTCATGATGAACTTGCAGGAAGGGTACCACATGAGAGAGGAGGATGTCTTCCCTGTAATTTACAACGTTGAGATTTCCTGCAATAACAACAAGTTCAGTCCGATGATGCTGTGACTCACCGCCCCAGACCATGACAGACGCTCCACCTCCAAATCGATCCCACTCCAGAGTACAGGCCTCGGTGTAACGCTCATTCCTTCGACGATAAACGCAAATCCGAACCATCACCCCTGGTGAGACAAAACCAAAACTTGTCAGTGAAGAGCACTTTTTGCCAGTCCTGTCTGGTCCAACGACGGTGGGTTTGTGCCCATAGGCAACGCTGTTGCCGGTGATGTCTGGTGAGGACCTGCCTTACAACAGGCCAACAAGCCCTCAGTCCAGCCTCTCTCAGCCTATTGCGGACAGTCTGAACACTGATGGAGGGATTGTGCGTTCCTGGTGTAACTCGGATAGTTGTTGTTGCCATCATGTACCTGTCCCGCAGGTGTGATGTTCGTATGTACCAATCCTGTGCAAGTGTTGTTACATGTGGTCTGCCACTGCGAGGACGATCAGCTTTCCGTCCTGTCTCCCTGTAGTTCTGTCTTAGGCATCTCACAGTCCGGACATTGCAATATATTGCCCTGGCAATATCTGCAGTCCTCATGCCTCCTTACAGCATGCCTAGCAGGGACCCTGGGCATCTTTCTTTTGGTGTTTTTCAGAGTCGGTAGAAAGTCCTCTTTAGTGTCCTAAAGGGGGGATCCTTATAAAGGGACATTTATTTTTTTGCTGAGTTTAGTTATAAGATATCTAGCTGTCAAACATTTAATTGTGATTTCCATACTGTAATTATTTCACCTGGCGCATGCTGCACAACAGTGAGTGACTCACAAGGCTCCGGTCTATCGTTGTTGTGTGCTTGTAAACAAACAACATGTGACACGTGACTGGGGACTACCATAAACTTCATGACAATGTGACAGGTGAAATGAAGAAAGTAATGTTCTTTATGTTCTAACATATTGCACAAGTTCATTGCATGTATTTACATAAAAAGTAGCAAAAATAATAAAAGGCATTTAAAAACGTCAACAAAATAGTTTCAACGGTATTGATGGTATTAAAAAAACATTCCATGGCTTTTCCCAAATACCCCGGTATACGGTATATATGGTATCCCGTCCAAGCCTCGAGGTTATGATATGAATGTTTGGCTTGGAATGGTTTTGTGGCCTAGTCACAGAGAGCTGATGGTTGTGCACTGAAGTTCACAAGTAAAGGGAAAAGGTGAAAGGAGAGCGTGTAGATGTGAGAAAAAATTATACAATGAGCTAAGTGATCATGCTGTTTGTACAGTGCGTTCAGAAAATATTCACACCCCTTCCCCTTTTCCACATTTTGTTACGTTACAGCCTTATTCTAAAATGGATGAAAACATTTTTAAAACATCATCACTCTACACACAATACCCCATAATGTCAAAGTGGAAACATCTTTTGATCATCCTTGAGATGTTTCTACAACTTGATTGTAGTCCACCTGTGGTGAATTCAATCGATTGGACATGATTTGAAAAGACACACAACTGTCTATATAAGGTCCAACAGTTGACAATGCATGTCAGAGCAAAAACCAAGCCATGAGGTAGAAGGAATTGTCTGTAGAGCTCCGAGACAGGATTGTGTCGAGGCACAGATCTGGGGAAGGGTACCAAAACATTTCTGCAGCATTGAAGGTCCCCAAGAACACAGTGGCCTCCATCATTCTTAAATTGAAGAAATTTGGAGCCACCAAGACTCTTCCTAACCAAACTGAGCAATCGGGGAGAAGGGCCTTGGTCAGGGAGGTGACCAAGAACCCGATGGTCACTCTGACAGAGCTCCAGTGTTCCTCTGTGGAGATGGGAGAACCTTCCAGAAGGACAATCATCTCTACAGCACTCCACCAATCAGGCCTTTATGGTACAGTGGCCAGATGGAAGCCAGTCCTCATAAAAGGCACATGACAGCCCGCTTGGACTTTGCCAAAAGGCACCTAAAGGACTCTCAGACCATGGGAAACAAGATGCTCACAGCCAAGACAATGCAGGAGTGGCTTCGGGACAAGTCTCTGAATATCCTTGAGTGGCCCAGCCAGAGCCCGGACTTTAACCCGATTTAACATCTCTGAAGAGACCTGAAAATAGCTGTGCAGCAACTTTCCCCATCCAACCTGACAAAGCTTGAGAGGATCTGCAGAGATGAATGGGAGAAACTTCCCAAATACAGGTGTGCCAAGCTTGTAGCATCATACCCAAAGGTGTTTCAAAAAAGTACAGAGTAAAGGCTCTGAATACTCATGTAATTGTGATATTTCCGTTGTTTCTTTATAAATCCGTAAAAAAATCTAAAAACCTGTTTTTGCTTTGTAATTGTGGGGTATTGTGTGTAGATTGATGAGGGGGGGAAACGATTGAATCCATTTTAGAATGGATTGCATGTGATCAGGGGTGTGTTCATTCTGCCGATTCAGTTAAAACACTTTCTTACATGGAAGAAAACGGAACTAAACGGGGATTAAGATACCTGAATTTGTCCAATACAAACTCTCATTTGCAACTGTTGGACTAGTGATTACACCCTAGATCAGCTAGATGCAGGTAACAGTGTGCAAGGCGGTATTGAAGGCGTCACTGTCTGTTTACACCTATGTTGTAAACTTTAGGGAAAGTTTGAGTGTCTTGTAGTAGCCTAAACCTATGTTACTTTGAGCTGGGTGAATGGAATATGAATGACAGTCATCCAATATCCTGTAATAGAAATCAGGCCAGTTTAATTTGTGCTGGCCAGCCAAAATAGCCACAGATTCAGGGACGCAACTTTCACTGGGGACGGTGGGGACACATTTTGAATTTGCATTTTTCTCCCCCGCTACTTTTCCGAGCAGTCGGGTAAGCTGTTTGGAGTGTTTGCCCGACTGGATTTAGGACCGGGAGGACACCACAGGCTGACAGGCTGTGTGACGGCAAAGCTTTTGGTAGGCTGCCTGGACCAGCACAGGACAGTTGAGCATAGTTCAGTCAGTGTGTACGTGTCACTCTCTTTCATCGAGTTTTAAAAGGAAGCAAAACAGAAACTGGCTACTCTTTAGTTGACTGATGTAGCTGGCAAGGTAACTGCTGTTTAACTTAACAGAAAAAAAGGACTATTTATTCGCAGTGCTGAGCTAGTATTGTAACTGACATGCAACGTTAGTTAATGTTTCATCCCCTCTCGACTGAGGTGAATAAGTGAGTGGCTACCACAGCCAGGTCAGGTCTAGCCTCTAGTTATCTGTCAGACAGCAACATAAAGTGTCTATTATTACTATCTAACAGCAGTTGTTTGTAGCCTTTGTATTGTCCCGTTTCATAAGTAAATTAACTTGGCAAGCGAGAGAGAGCTGGCTAAAGGTTGGGTTACATTAGCTATTATTTTTGCTCAAATCAAACTAGACCTAAATGAAATGCTGTGCCCTATAGGCAATATCAAATGCGCAAAAGTAATTTAAGAAATAGATTAAATTATCAGAGATTCTCACTTGGCCCTTACATTGTATTACTGGGCTATATCAGCCAATATGCTAGATGTAATTTGAAGAGAGCAGAGTTGGAGAGACTTGCACTTTCTCTTGAACTATTGTATAGCCTACCTTTTAGGATTGGGGAGATTTTCAGATGCAGAAATATGGGTGATCAATATTCAGGCCTATTTCTTGGCAATGTAAACTATAGCTTAATCATAGACCTATTTAGGAAGTACATTTCCTTGGAAAGATAACTGACCCGTGCTTCTCTGCCCATGTATACATAGGCTATAGCCTACTCTATTTAATTGAGAACACACGCACACCTGATCTCACAGGTACCGCTACTGAACTGGAAGCAGCAAGAATGTTGACAGTGACACTTGCTACATTTTGTATATTCCTATAGCATATAGCCTAACTTTAAGGAGGACGATTTGCAGGCTGAGACAAATAAATGGGTATACCATAAAATGAAAAGGCTCAACGGTCACCTTTTCCTTTTTAATGATGAATTTTATTTTTAAAGGATTGCACTTCGACTCACGTTGGATGAGCGCCCTCCACTTTTTTTCATTATCAATATTTATTTACAGACACTGTAGTAAACTACAGTCTAATCATATTCAGGTTTACTGCCACGTGATTCTCCACCCATGTAGGCAGCATACTCTATTTCAATGAGACCACACATACTAGGCGCACTTGAGGCAGCGAATTCTGAGTGTGTGAATAATTGGAAAAATATGTGCTTTTAATAGGTAATCCATATTTACCTTTTTAATAGGTAATCCATACGTACCTTTTTAATAGGTAATCCATACGTACCTTTTTAATAGGTAATCCATACGTACCTTTTTAATAGGTAATCCATACTTACCTTTTTAATAGGTAATCCATACTTATTGAATATGAAAAGGCACAACGCTCGCCATTTACTTTATAATACAAAACGTACATAGCAGAAAGAGGACCGTTTGAAAATAATCTGTGGGACAACAAAAATATTTTCGTTCCAAAGTCGTCGGTCTGACCACCAACTCCCGCCTGCAGGCATCCCGTGGGAATTCAGCCCTCTAGGGCTGTCAGTACACAACACTATGCTCATCATGTTTTAGCAGGATCAGATGGTGACAGGTGTCCCAGCAGGGTCAGGGAAGACCAGTCTACGGAGCTCAGGGGAATTTTGCAGTATATTCAGTGAATGATACAAAGTTCCACCTTGGGTTGATGGGTGTACCTACAGTAGCTACAGGACACCAGCTTAAGTTTAAAGCTACAGTCTGGGATCTGGGAATAATGGTAATTTCAATTATTGAACCATTGATTCTATTCTTGGATAATATAATGTATAAATGTACACCAATGTAATTATTTGTCATGCCTTCATTGTAGGAGGATCAGATGGTGACAGGGGTCTCAGCAGGGTCTGGGATGACCCATCTGTGACAGAGGTGAAGTAAATTTTTCCAGATACAGCACTTTATTCTCTCTGTCCAGCAAACATTGGACAAGTCAGACACTATTTTAAGGCTGTCTGACAAACCTCCAAAGTTGATTTTCAAACGGTATCAAGGGTTGATAGAGGCTTTTCCCGATGACACAAAACATGTAAAACAAAAATGTGAGGAAGACCTGGGAGAGACGCTATTGATGATGATGAATGGATACAGATATGTTAAAATGCCCAAATAATCTCAGACATAAATGACTGCAGTTTAAGACCATTCATAGAATGTACTATATGCCAGTGAAACTGAATATCCTGCACTCAGAAATTGTATTATTCTGCTGGAGGTGTAAAACACAAAAAGGGGCATATGTCTTGTGAAGGCTGGCTGAATTCTGGAAAAGAGTCAGTTCTTTTATCTCAGCGTGTCTACAGGTTATCGCTTCTCCCTGTTTTTGTTTGCTTGGAAATGTTGATACTGGAGATTGTTGTCAGAAGAAACTGTGTAACCTCGCATTTATAGTTTCAAATAAAAGCATTACCATTAACTGGAAGGTTGGTTATCCTCCCACAATGTATGGAAGAAATTTGAAGTTATGTACACTATCACTAGATTTAAGATTAAGGGTATACTGTGCAACTTTCATTAGGCCTGGCTGGATGCCTTATATGGAATACTGTACGACAAAAGGAGTCTTTATTAAAAACATGCCCAACGTCAGGGGAGATACCTATTTAGGCTATACCTAGCTGCTGGGCTGCTCAGTCCTGGCCCTGGGGGTCTGCTGAACTGTGGCCTTGACCTAACACACCTGAAACCAATAATTCATGTTTCACTAAGATCCTAAAGCTGAGTGTGGTGTGTTGGGGCGCTGCAGGGTGGGGGTCCTTTAAGGGCAGGACGGGGGTGACCCAGCTATATTGTGTGCATGTAAAAATAACTCTGCAGTACTATGAGACCTAGTACTATGAGACCTGATATGAATTATATGGAGGGTCAGTGGCAATTTTAGCATGTAAATCTTGGTGGGGATAAAGCAAAGCCACTACACAACACTAAACAATACATTAATTGCACTATACCAATGCTACACTTGGCTATCAGCGGAGCCTTGTCTGGCACCGAAACAGTTCATTCAGCCTCATTGACTGCTTTAAAAAAAAGCATAGCTGATATGGCTGAATTGCTTAAACAAATGTGGTTTCTACTGACAATTGAGATAAACATAATCTGGCATAATGAGACAACAAGCGGATAAGAGGCAATTCATAATTTTCAATTAAGACATTAATGAGCGAGCTAGAACAGACGTAGTCAATATAACTATTTGTTCAGCACTTTTAAAATGTACAGTGACATTCAGAACATGGGCCATTCTTACAGTGTTCTTCTCCCTGTACACCAAGTCAGAACAGTGGGATAAATAAAGGGGGCATATAAGCAGAGAATGAAAGCTCTTACAATATTCAGTGATTACATTTATCAAAAACAGGTTATAGGCTACATGTGCACCACTGATTCAGAACAGAAGGCGAAATTAAGAGGTGAAAATAAACCAAATTATTAGGGTGAGACACATGGACTACTAACAGCTTATTACACAACATACACTGAGTATTACTTTTTTAGCTGAGGTATACATATATCCCTGGCATATTATATAACTTATGCAGCAGCATACAAGACATGTTTGGACTCACCTTACTGTGCTGTGCTCACTTGAACAGGAAGGGGGTGCGGCGGTTCTTCGTGGGCAGATTTTGTCATCAAACTTTGTCATCAAAGTCTGGCATTCTCTGTGATCTTCAGGTCGTAGCTCTAGAAAGAGGCCCGAGTTCCCGATTTACAATTCTGAGCGGGATGAAAGTTCTAAACGTTTTTTCCCAGTCGTAGCTCGTTTTTCCCTAGTTCCCAGTTGTCTTGAACTCACTGAAGTCAAATTTTACAGTTCCGAGTTAACAGTTGTTTTGAGAATGGCACAAATCGTGCTTCATTGACAGCATGGCCAATATTGAATTTTTATAATTTTAAACTATGAAAAGATACCCTTAATCTTAGACTTGGGGGCATAGCCACTCCACTGAATAGCAGGCTAATAATTAATTTGCAATGTTTGCAGTTAGCCACTGAATCCTTCCAAACCACTCATTGTTTAATTTGCGATTTCCAACTTATTGTGTAATGTTTATGTCCAATGGCCGATGAGCACCGATACGTTTTATCTCTAATTTCTCTTCATTAGTTATCTTCAGATGACAAGGACTAAATAGGATTTGCCACTACATTCAACTTCATTCATGAGGATGACTGCTAGCTAAGATTTTGAAAGTATGATGTTATCATGATCAGTCCAATCAAAGCTACTGTAGATATAACATGATTTGACATAATTTTATCTGTGGCCAATGACCTTAATTAAGCCTTCTTGGATGGGCACTTCTAATATAACTCTATAGCAGGACCCAAGGGGCTAGAATTTTAGAGCTCTTAGACTTGGCGGGGATAGTGTACCCATGAGTGACAGAACATTGAGCCAATCACAGCGCAACGCTTCGTATTTTCTGCTGGTTTACCCCACCACCACAGAAAGCACCGAGCTGGGCTGAAACACCTGCATTTTGGAGCTGCCTAACTCAAGAAAACAAAAAAGAGACCATGTTTGAATGCGGTTTTATTAAGTCAATGACATACACCCTATGATATGTGACACGTATTAATGCCAAAATAACATGCATTTCTTTGCAAAAAAATGTGGGGCTCATAACAGGTGGGGCCCTGCCCCACTTGCCCTAAATGGCGGGTCGCCACCCTGGAGGGTGTCCTGTTTCTGTGTGTTAATGTCTAGGGGTATGTGTGTTTTCATTCACCTTTTGTATTCCAAACCTTTCCCTTGAGACATCAAAAAGAAGATGGGAAGGAAGTTGTGTTGGGGAGATTATTGAGTTATTGAATGAACTGGTGGGGGTTAAAGGTCGGTTAAAGGTGCAACAACACAACATTGATTACTAACTTATCATGGATACTTTGTTCAGTCTTATCAATCACTTAAATATTTAATCATCTTTTACCTGGCTTGATGACTGTGGGCATTTTTGCTTACATTTTGTTGTTCTAAATAGAGGCGGTTAGAAGGGACATGGGTCATGTTAGATTGCGAAGAAATGCAGGAAATGTGCTTTAAGATGCCCCCCAAAAATGGGAGGACCCACAGACCCCATGCAATGTTATGTCCCCCTCTACAAATAGCACTGCTAAGTGATTTAAAAAGGCCTAGTCAATCAGCAATAATATAATAATACTCTTAGCAAAAAAATAATTTTACATTTACAATATGTATAATCTATGAGAAAAGAAAATCTCAGAACTTTTGTGAAACATCACAGCACAGTTGAAAAATATATGGCAAATAGAACTGAAAACAGGATGGTGTTCAGTGGGAGGGGTTGAGTGGAGCTGAAGGATGGGACTAAAAACAAACTAAAGATAACTATTGTAAAATATACTGTCCGTAAATGTATATAGTATGTACAGTGCCTTGCGAAAGTATTCGGCCCCCTTGAACTTTGCGACCTTTTGCCACATTTCAGGCTTCAAACATAAAGATATAAAACTGTATTTTTTTTGTGAAGAATCAACAACAAGTGGGACACAATCATGAAGTGGAACGACATTTATTGGATATTTCAAACTTTTTTAACAAATCAAAAACTGAAAAATTGCGCGTGCAAAATTATTCAGCCCCCTTAAGTTAATACTTTGTAGCGCCACCTTTTGCTGCGATTACAGCTGTAAGTCGCTTGGGGTATGTCTCTATCAGTTTTGCACATCGAGAGACTGACATTTTTTCCCATTCCTCCTTGCAAAACAGCTCGAGCTCAGTGAGGTTGGATGGAGAGCATTTGTGAACAGCAGTTTTCAGTTCTTTCCACAGATTCTCGATTGGATTCAGGTCTGGACTTTGACTTGGCCATTCTAACACCTGGATATGTTTATTTTTGAACCATTCCATTGTAGATTTTGCTTTATGTTTTGGATCATTGTCTTGTTGGAAGACAAATCTCCGTCCCAGTCTCAGGTCTTTTGCAGACTCCATCAGGGTTTCTTCCAGAATGGTCCTGTATTTGGCTCCATCCATCTTCCCATCAATTTTAACCATCTTCCCTGTCCCTGCTGAAGAAAAGCAGGCCCAAACCATGATGCTGCCACCACCATGTTTGACAGTGGGGATGGTGTGTTCAGCTGTGTTGCTTTTACGCCAAATATAACGTTTTGCATTGTTGCCAAAAAGTTCAATTTTGGTTTCATCTGACCAGAGCACCTTCTTCCACATGTTTGGTGTGTCTCCCAGGTGGCTTGTGGCAAACTTTAAACGACACTTTTTATGGATATCTTTAAGAAATGGCTTTCTTCTTGCCACTCTTCCATAAAGGCCAGATTTGTGCAATATACGACTGATTGTTGTCCTATGGACAGAGTCTCCCACCTCAGCTGTAGATCTCTGCAGTTCATTCAGAGTGATCATGGGCCTCTTGGCTGCATCTCTGATCAGTCTTCTCCTTGTATGAGCTGAAAGTTTAGAGGGACGGCCAGGTCTTGGTAGATTTGCAGTGGTCTGATACTCCTTCCATTTCAATATTATCGCTTGCACAGTGCTCCTTGGTATGTTTAAAGCTTGGGAAATCTTTTTGTTTCCAAATCCGGCTTTAAACTTCTTCACAACAGTATCTCGGACCAGCCTGGTGTGTTCCTTGTTCTTCATGATGCTCTCTGCGCTTTTGACAGACCTCTGAGACTATCACAGTGCAGGTGCATTTATACAGAGACTTGATTACACACAGGTGGATTGTATTTATCATCATTAGTCATTTAGGTCAACATTGGATCATTTAGAGATCCTCACTGAACTTCTGGAGAGAGTTTGCTGCACTGAAAGTAAAGGGGCTGAATAATTTTGCACGCCCAATTTTTCAGTTTTTGATTTGTTAAAAAAGTTTGAAATATCCAATAAATGTCGTTCCACTTCATGATTGTGTCCCACTTGTTGTTGATTCTTCACAAAAAAATACAGTTTTATATCTTTATGTTTGAAGCCTGAAATGTGGCAAAA
Organism: Oncorhynchus mykiss; assembly: GCF_057628025.1. NCBI lineage: Eukaryota > Metazoa > Chordata > Actinopteri > Salmoniformes > Salmonidae > Oncorhynchus > Oncorhynchus mykiss. Next base: position 12,099,351 of record NC_143049.1, read on the forward strand.
GGTCGCAAAGTTCAAGGGGGCCGAATACTTTCGCAAGGCACTGTACATAGTTGAATGTGCTGACAACAAAATCACACAAAATTATCAATGGAAATCAAATTTATCAACCCATGGAGGTCTGGATTTGGAGTCAAACTCAAAATTAAAGTGGAAAACCACACTACAGGCTCATCCAACTTTGATATAATGTTCTTAAAACAAGTCTAAATGAGGCTCAGTAGTGTGTGTGGCCTCTACGTGCATGTATGACCCACTACAACGCCTGGGCATGCTCCTGATGAGATGGAGGACGGTCTCCTGAGGGATCTCCTCCCAGACCTGGACTAAAGCATCCGCCAACTCCTGGACAGTCTGTGGTGCAGCGTGGCGTTGGTAGATGGAGCGAGACATGATGCCCCAGATGTGCTCAATTGGATTCAGGTCTGGGGAACGGGCGGGCCAGTCCATAGCATCAATGCCTTCCTCTTGCAGGTCAACCGCACCAGCATATGGTCTCACAAGGGGTCTGAGGATCTCACCTCGGTACCTAATGGCAGTCAGGCTACCTCTGGCGAGCACATGGAGGGCTGTGCGGCCCCCCATAAAGAAATGCCACCCCACACCATGACTGACCCACCGCCAAACCGGTCATGCTGGAGGATGTTGCAGGCAGCAGAACGTTCTCCACGGCGTCTCCAGACTCTGTCACCTCTGTCACATGTGCTCAGTGTGAACCTGCTTTCATCTGTGAAGAGCACAGGGTGCCAGTGGCGAATTTGCCAATCTTGGTGTTCTCTGGCAAATGCCAAACGTCCTGCACGGTGTTAGGCTGTAAGCACAACCCCCACCTGTGGATGTCGGGCCCTCATACCACCCTCATGGAGTCTGTTTCTGACCGTTTGAGCAGACACATACACATTTGTGGCCTGCTGGAGGTCATTTTGCAGGGCTTTGGCAGTGCTCCTCCTGCTCCTCCTTGCACAAAGGCGGAGGTAGTGGTCCTGCTGCTGGGTTGTTGCCCTCCTACGGCCTCCTCCACGTCTCCTGATGTACTGGCCTGTCTCCTGGTAGCGCCTCCATGCTCTGGACACTACGCTGACAGACACAGCAAACCTTCTTGCCACAGCTCGCATTGATGTGCCATCCTGGATGAGCTGCACTACCTGAGCCACTTGTGTGGGTTGTAGACTCCGTCTCATGCTACCACTAGAGTGAAAGCACCGCCAGTATTCAAAAGTGACCAAAACATCAGCCAGGAAGCATAGGAACTAAGAAGTGGTCTGTGGTCACCACCTGCAGAACCACTCCTTTATTGGGGGTGTCTTGCTAATTGCCTATAATTTCCACCTGTTGTCTATTCCATTTGCACAACAGCATGTGAAATTTATTGTCAATCAGTGTTGCTTCCTAAGTGGACAGTTTGATTTCACAGAAGTGTGATTGACTTGGAGTTACATTGTGTTGTTTAAGTGTTCCCTTTATTATTTTGAGCAGTGTATATATATTTTCCCCCAAAATATATGGGGGATTGGAAATGATGCAGACAATTACATTGACGGAAGCCACAACCTATCTGCAATATTAAAGCTGAGTTGTTCCCCCTTTTTTTAATGACCGATGAGGAATGGAGAGAAAATAAATTCCAGGTAAAGAGGGAGGTAGGGAGGGAGGGAGATGATTGAGAGAGAGAGAGAGAGAGAGAGAAATAGAGATGATTGAGAGAGAGAGAGAGAGAGAGAGAGAGAGAGAGAGAGAGAGAGACAGAAAGAAATAGAGATGATAGAGAGAGAGAGAGAGAGAGAGAGAGAGAGAGAGAGAGAGAGAGAGAGAGAGAGAGAGAGAGAGAGAGAGAGAGAGAGAGAGAGAGAAATAGAGATGATTGAGAGAGAGAGAGAGACAGAAAGAAATAGAGATGATTGAGAGAGAGAGAGACAGAAATCGGGCGTGGACTTTACAAGATGTCGAAAAAGCGTTCCACAGGGATGCTGGTCCACAGGGATGCTGGCTTCACACAGTTGCATCAAGTTTGTTGAATGTCCTTTGGGTGGTGGACCATTCTTGATACACACAGGAAACTGTTGACCGTGAAAAACCCACCAGCACCTACTACCGTACCCCATTCAAAGACACAAAACTATTTTGTTTTGCCCATTCACCCTGTGAATGACACACATACACAATCCATGTCTTAGTTGTCTCAAGGCTTGATAATAATTATTTAACCTGTCTCCTTTCCTTCAGCTACACTGATTGGAGTGGATTTAACAAGTGACATCAATAGGGGATCATAGCTTTCACCTGAATTCACCTGGTCAGTCTGTGTTATGGAAAGAGCAGGTGCTCCTAATGTTTTGTACTCTCAGTGTATAGTGCAGAGAAACTCTGATTGCATTTTGGCAACCCTTTTCTGGGGTTGTGACAAGCATCTTTCCTTCACATGGTTGAAATGAAATCCAATTATGTCTGTAATGGCTTTCAACTCTTCCACTTCTTTAAAAGAGCCAGCTTGAATCTTAGCTGCTTGGCCTCAATGTGTTCTCTAAATCATTTATATTCAATAGAGAGTTGAAGGCGATGCTGTGCATGTTTTGGCCGAATTTGTCCCAATCACCCCTATGGGACCATTATAATGTTTAAAGTGTGTATTGTGAGTGAACTCTCATCAGAAGTTCTGCTTCTTTCCTCTGGCAAGTTTATTCTATGGTTATGATGGCTGTCAATTTGCATATTTTAATTAAATGACTTGAATTTCAAATTAATCACTTCCCAAATTAGTAATTAAGTGATGTTTGTCCTTGACTTGTCAGCATCAACTGTCTCTCTGCCTGCCGCATCGCATGCATTCATTTTTCACTGTTACTTTCTCTGATTGGTTACAAAGTTGGGATGACACCTTTAAACTTTTATCTGCATATTAAATCCCATAGTGACCTTTCTGACAGAAGTGTCCTACATAGCAAAGATGCTCTCTTTGGGGAGAGAGAGGCTGTGTGTGTGTGTGTGTGTGTGTGTGTGTGTGTGTGTGTGTGTGTGTGTGTGTGTGTGTGTGTGTGTGTGTGTGTGTGTGTGTGTGTGTGTAAAAGTGTGTGTTTGTCCAAATTGCGTGTGTTTGTGCAACTGTATTTATGTGTGTGTGTCGGAGGTTTGAAATGGGTGAGGCCGGCATGACCCCTGTACTTCACTCTGTATAACCTCACTCTATGTAACCCGAGAGACCATGTTACATTCACTGGTAGCTCTGTGTGTGGTCTTCTCCTCAATATAGCCTCAAGTCTTAGATGCCTGTGATGCCTGTTTTCATTATGTATTAGCTAGTCATGCTAACTTCTAAATGCTAATGGATGGGAGTGAGGGTTAGGCAGGCAGTGTGGGAGCAACTTTGCCACTGAGAGCCAAAGGGTCAAAGGTCATAAGTAATTTATCAACGTCAGCTTTCTCATCGAAGCTAATCTGAATGCTAATGATGCTCACTATTCTCCCTCAGCAACTAGTGGTTACAATGAAATTCTTTTTTTTGACTTGATTAATATAGTCCATTATCATAGAGTTCAATGTGTAGAACATACAACTTTAAAAACACCCCCTCAACTCCTGATCCACAGAGACCCCTCTAAGAGAGACTACCCTCTGTCAGTCCCTTGGACTGTCTGGGTGTCATGAGCACATTGGAATCTTCAAACAATGATGAGGCCCTAGTGTCATCTGCCCCACAGAAGGTTGTTGTGAAAAAAACAGAGCATCTTTCGAATTTGTGTGAGAGATCATAAGAGCATATCAGCAACGTATATTCATGTCTAATAACATTTCTATATGTGTTGGAGCATGTGTTGTGTAATGTTCCCAAAGACGCTGCTAACCGTGTAATTGTGTCACCAGGAAATATTTATTGATCTCATCCCCTATGGGGTTTCCTATGGGGCTTTACAACAGAATGAGGCAGAGCAATGAGGTAGCGATACCGCACAGATCAGACGAAGATGTGAACAAAGACAAAGAGAGAGAGAATCATCATCTAGCTGCTGTTGTTAATCTCCATACAGTCCAAGATAAGCAAGAACCCAAGTCCCTGTCATCACCGTCATACTACTGCCTGTGGCCATTGATTAGCGATCTCTTTCCTGAGAATATGGCCACAAGCAGCAGTACGACGGTGATGGCGGGGATTTGGGTTCTCGCTAATCTTGGATTGTGTGGAGATTAACAACAGCAGCTAGATGATGACTCTCTCGGTCTCTCTCTCTTTCTCTCTCTCTCTCTCTCTTTTGTTCACGTCTCCATCTAATCTGTGGGGTATCGCTATCTCATTGCTCCGCCTCGTCTCTCCAGGGTGATTCCCCCCACTGTCAATGGAGTCCCATCTACATGGAAATCAAAGCCGATGGATGTGCAGATGTGGGAAAAAAGATAAGAAGAAAGAGACTCCTTCATTTATCCTCTAAACGTTTCGCTCATAATAAAGGCACAGGCACGACCCATTACTGAGAACAAACATAACACAGTATCCTGTGAAGGTAGACATGGCCTACATGGATGGGATCGCGTGAACATGTTAGGGTGGAACGATGACAATGTGGCCCACGTGTAAGTCATGTGGCCTCCCGCCTCTCTAAACATTTGACTTACCAGGTGGTGGTTCCTTTGTCTGTGTGTTGGACACTAAGGATTAGTTGTCGCCTCACAGGACCCAGCTGCCTGATCCCAGTGATGACACTGACCTGTTTTGTTGTTAATGGCAGAATGGAACAGTAGCATCTCAGGGACATACAGTAGGATGGGCGATGCTGGAGTTTACGGCCGAGGGAGGAGCGAGGGAGGAGAGAGGGAGGAGAGAGGGGAGAGAGGGAGGAGAGAGGGAGGAGAGAGGGGGAGAGAGGGAGGAGGGAGATGGGGTTAGAGGGGATTAGGAAGCCACACAGCGGGTTCTGAATGATAAACAAAGTGGTGTGTGCAAGAGGGGGTTTGTGTGTGTGTGTGTGTGTGTGTGTGTGTGTGTGTGTGTGTGTGTGTGTATGTTTAGCTCTTGATAAACAACGTGCATGTGTGTATGAAACATGGAGATTGCTGCTGGCAACACCAGACAAAAAGGGAAAGACAGAGTCCATCTGTGAAAAGCCCTGGGATTACTGTGTGGGTAAGCAAAGAGCGACATGCCAATCAATACATGTGTGTGTTTGAGTGAGAGACACATCAGACAGGTCAACTGTGATACAAGCCAGTTTTCCACGTCCATCCATGTCGAAGGATGTCGGGAGATGAAGTGGAAACGGGAAACTTGGGGCAACAGTGAGCATTGTTTTTGCTAGGGCGTGGTGGACGGGGATGGCGGATAGGCGTTCCAAAGATTCTAAAGGTTGAGCGTTCGAATCCAGCAATATAAAGTCATTTATATTTTTGTTTTAAGCCTATCCCAAACCTTAACCCTCACGTTCACCATTCAAAATGAATGCCTAACCTTAAACATTCGGAGTTAATGCCTAAACTTAACATTTGGAACAACTTTGAGAAACATGGATGAATACTCCCCCCCCCCCCCCCCCCCCCCCCCACACACACACATAGTAGAGATCTCAGAGGGGGGTTTAGGGGCAACTTGTAATGTGAAGGATGTAGTGCATCATTTACAGTGACTTTGGAAATTATTCAGACCCTTTGACTTTTACAGACTTATTCTATTACAGCCTTATTCTAAAATGGATTCAATTGTTTTTTCACCTCATCAATCTACACACAATACCCCATAATAACAAAGATAAAACAAAGATAAAAGAACCCCAACTGCTCATCTATAATGCAACTGACCTGTTCCCCTTTGGGGCTTACCAACTCAAGTCAGTGATGAGGGAGTACGGTGTGTATGTGTGTATACGTACGTGTATGTGTGTGTGTGTTGACCTGTATAAGTCTGTGTGTGTGGGGCTTGGCCTGTCATGACCTGGACGCAGCCTTTCCTCTGATCCCCCCCACCCCCCACTCCACACACCAACAGGCGGTAGAGGTGGGAGGTCATTGTGGCCCCACGTGCCATGTAACAGTGATTGAAGCCGACTGGCTACCCTACACCTTTCACCCCACCGCTGAAGGGAGAAATTGAAATCAATATGGCCTATGATGAGGAGACTTGATGGGGCTGGAGGAGTGATTGAGGAGGGGGGTGGTCTTCATGGATGTCAGGTTAAAGAGTCTGATCAATTGCGCTGATGGATTGGTCTTTGGGATTTCCAGAGATGAGCCAGATCTTTGACTCTCAAAAGAGCACAAGAGCATTTACCTCCTCCTCGTATTTAGAAGGTAAGGTGAGAAAGTTATCTTCCCTGGCTGGCTGCAGTCTACATAATAACATCAGGCAGGAATAGTTTACTTTAGATGTTCTAGTTGATCTGCCTGCTAGGTCCCCTATTGTGAGAAGTTGAAGTCCATGGGCAACTGGTTTGTTTCCCTCTGCCACCTCCCCCTTTTTATTTTGGTGAAATGTTTAATCCTCTTCCCCTCCCCCCTCCACTCCACACATTCTACTCGAACGGATCCCCCTTTCTACATTATTCTCTTTGCATTTACATTTTTTTCTGTCACGGGGGCCCATTTTCCCCGCCCACTCCCCTCATTTTCGCTTGAAACCAGAATAGTGTAGCCAAGAAATAGTTAATCCGGAGCTGCTTCTATATGATTGGCTGCTATACACAGCGTTTGAGCCACCTTGAATGAGAAACAGGGGTAACTAGGCAACTTCAACGGCAGTAAAAAAAAAAAAAAAAAGAAGAAAAGAAGATATGGTCCATGAAGAGCCGGAATTGTAACATTGTCGAAAATTGAGAGGTGACCCAATGTGATTTTATACCGTGCTTGGCTGGCAAATGGAATTAACGAGTGGATTTTTTTTCTTAGAAGGTAAAACAGAGCGCGAAAATGAACGGGAACCGGATTTGGATTAAAACGGTTGAATTGGGCATTCCAGAATAGCCGCCATATGAAAGGGTAAGTGTCAGATCTGTAGTGAAGATGTTTTGAATTGTATTTTACAATCAAGTAAGGGATATGTTATTTGATGCAAAAAAGCTCACCAACACGTTTTTTTAATCCTTGATTTCTCATTGTGGTTTGTAGAACTGCCTATTTTGGTGATCGAATCACAGCCTAATTCAAATTCAGAGATTAAACTTTATCGTAATGTTTTTTTGTGGAATCGAATGTTTTATTACTGTAGCATAGGCCTAGATTCTCTCTAAACTGGTGCCAGTTGGCAGGAGTAAAATTGCGCACAGACACATTTCCTAATTAGTCTATCATCATATTTCGTTTAAAAGTTGTCTGACTCATATTATGTTGCAGTATGACGGGAGTCATTTTCAGGGTAGGCTTCAGTTTCAGGGGGACCACACACACCAGCCCCGTACAAGGTCCCCTGTCGGAATTAAGCCCCCCTTCATGGACAGGTCATCAAGCTCTCCAAACGCCTCACCGGGAACGTTTTCCCGTTGGATATGTGAATAGGGTATAGAAATTCGAAATGAAAAGGCATTTGACAGAAGGCTTGTGTTGAACGTAATGATAGATACGTTACCCCTGTTGCAGTTCAAGCTTTGGGTCTCGGACAATATGCACACCAGCCCATACCGGTCTTTGAATGCATCAGCTTGAATTGAGAGGCTGCGTGCGGTAGGCTACTTGTGGATGGTACCAAGGCGCTCAGTGGCGGTAGGCTATGTGAGATGTCGAAATCAGAGAACATATATGTGGTTCAAGCTCATGGTTTATGGGTCATTAGGGTGAAACATATTGGTGGCTGGAGCTGGAGGAGCTTTGATGCGCGCGTGGGGGTGTCGACTGCGTCACTGTGTCAAATCGCGCCCCTCAATTTCTGGTCTAGCACAGCTTATGTCTTGTCCTAGAGAGGGGGTGGGGGTGGGCTGTGTGGAGTTGTATAGGCTACTGTGTGTACTGTGTGTACTGTGTGTACTGTGTATACTGTGTGGAGTTGTATAGTCTACCGTGTGTACTGTGTGGAGTTGCATAGGCTACTGTGTGTACTGTGTGGAGTCGAGATGTTCTATTTAGATTCTGTTCAAATATAATTAACCAGAATTTCCTCATGCCTTTGACCAGACATTTTAATGATTTCATATTTATTAATATCCCATTTATATGCAATGGAGGAGACATTGAGAGGAACCAGACTCAACCAGACATTTTCTTGAGGAAAAAAGAACAACGATGAACAACAACCCACCCACCCATTCTTCTGGCTGGCACTGGGCAGTAAATGGACAGTGAGCTCAGTGCCTTCAGAAAGTATTCACACCCCTTGACTTTTTTCACATTTTGTTGTGTAGACATTTTTTCAAATTTATAAAAATAAAATGAAAAATTGAAATGTCTTGAGTCAATAACTTTTCAACCCCTTTGTTATGACAAACCTAAATAAGTTCAGGAGTAAAAATGTGCTTAACAATTCGCATAATAAGTTGCATGAACTCACTCTGTGTGCAATAATAGTGTTTAACATGTTTTTTGATTGACTATCTCATCTCTGTACCCCACACATACAATTATATGTAAGGTCCCTCAGTCGAGCAGTGAATTTCAAACACAGATTCAACCACAAAGACCAGGGAGGTTTTCCAATGCATCGCAAAGAAAGGCACCTATTGGTAGAGGGGTAACAACAACAAAAAGCAGACGTTGAATATCCCTTTGAGCATGGAGAAGTTGTTGATTACACTTTGGATGGTTTATGGTTCCCCAGTCACTACAAAGATACAGGCGTGCTTCCTAACTCAGTTGCTGGAGAGGAAGGAAACCGCTCAGGAATTTCACAATGAGGCCAATGGTGACTTTAAAACAGTTACAGAGTTTAATGGCTGTGATAGGAGAAAACTGAGGATCGATCAACAACATTGTAGTTACTCCACAATACTAACCGAAATTACAGTGTGAAAAGAAGGAAGCCTATACAGAATAAAAAATATTACCAAACATGCATCTTGTTTGCAACAAGGCACTAAAGTAATAATGCAAAAAATGTCGCAAAGCAAGTAACTTTTTGTTGTGTTTGGGGCAAATCACCGAGTGCCACGCTCCATATTTTCAAGCATAGTGGTGGCTGCCTCATGTTATGGGTATGCTTGTTATTGTTATGAACTGGGGAGTTTTTCAGGATATAAAATAAATGGAATGGAGCTAAGCACAGACAAAATCTTAGAGGAAAATCTGGTTCAGTGTATTTTCCACCAGCCACTGGGAGATTTCACCTTCAGCGGGACAATAACCTTAAATATACACTGGAGTTTCTTACCAATAAGTCAGTGAATGTTACTGAGTGGCCAAGTTACAGTTTTGACTTAAATCTACTTGATAATCTATGGCAAGACCTGAACATTTTGTCTAGCAATGATCAACAACCAATTTGACAGCTTGAAGAATTCTGAAAAGAATAATGGGACAAATGTTGCACAATCCAGGTATGGAAAGCTCTTAGAGACATATCCAGAAAGACTCACTGCTGTAATTGCTGCCAAAGGTGATTTGACAAACTATTGATTTAGGGGTGTGAATACTTATGTAAATCAGATATTTCTGTATTTCATTTTCAATAAATTAGCGAACATTACAGCCTAAATTCAGGCTGTAACACAGCAAAATGTGGAATAAGTCAAGGGGTGGCAATACTTTCTGAAGGCACTGTAATTGTTCATTGGAATATCTATAATCAGTTCCTACATGGATGAGACTGTAGAATTGAACCATATGTACAGTATGATGCTCTGTGGTGTCTGGAGGAACCGGGTCAAATGAAGGAGTGGCTTAACCAACGGTTCAACCAGGAATGACTTCAAGATAAGAACAAGGGGGACTTTTAATTTTTTTTAAACCAACATTGTTTAACCTTTATTTAGCAAGTCATAAGAGAAAATTCTTATTTACAATGACGGCCTACACCGACCAAACCGGGACGACGCTGGGCCAATTGTGCGCCGCCCTATGGGACTCCCAATCACGGCAGGTTGTGATTCAGTCAGGATTCGAAGCAGGGTGTATGTAGTGACGCCTCTAGTACTGAGATGCAGTGCCTTAGACCGCTGCGCCACTCGGGATCAGAATGGGCGGCTGGCTGGTATCAGACTGCTCCAGACTATTGGTAGTAGTGGCACAGACTGAACCCAGAAGATAATAGCAGCTGTGAACAACATAGTGATTGATTGGTTTTGAGGCCTGAAGGCCCTGTTTGTGGTGTGGCTCCACAAAGACCAGTGTCAGTGGTGTAACACTGCATGGGGCTGAGTGGCAAAGTTGAGGGGTGCCTTCCTTTTCCTCTCTAATCTGCCAAACTACGTAATCTCCTTAAAAAACTGAAGTATTGTGTGAACACACACACACACACACAATTTCTGTTCTCTTCCGTTGAATGCAGTAGTCCCATGACAGTTTCTTGCAGTCTTCTGGTGGGTTGTGAGTCTTAGTTGGTATACGGCACAAAAACATTGAAGAGCATTAACTTCTGCAGAAAGCATCTCTTTATTCTTCTCCCAGTGGAATATAAACTCTTAATTCAACTCCTGACAGCCAGGCAGCAGAACCATGGCGGGAGTATTGGAGTCCTATTAACGGATTAAGATTATAATGCCTTTTCCCCATTCTGCAAATACTGTAAAATGAAGGCTGAAATAGGATGTTCTCTTTTCACGTTTCATGTTGTTTCCCTGAAATCTGATGATACAAGAAAGAACAACATAGCCTATGCTGCTGGTTTTTCCTCTGCTATGCATTCTCCCCATGCTTGCTTGCTTTTATAACACTCCACTTTCCCCAAGTGATGTTATTCTACCTTTGTCCCATTGAAAGCTTTCTTAAATCTGTTGTTTTCTCTACCAAGCATTACCTCAAATTGAACTCCCACAGGACTCCTCCCTTAAGGCCCCGAGGTGCTGCATCTTCAAGAGCAATGCAAACATAGATTCGAAAATGTAGGGCTGTATAGAAGAACGTTGTCGCTGCAGCGGCCTAAATCTTTTATAAGTGAGCTAGCCCAATTACGACTGAACTCTCATCGTGCTTGTATCCCTCTCCCGATTTTGCTTGTCACCATGAAAGAAAATGTTGGTCAAGAGGACAGGTGCAGGTTATGGGGGAATTGGAGGCGGCCATCTTAGATTAGGGACAATGGCAGGAGTTTGTTCAGATGAAGTGTATTGTGGGAGTTTGTTTCAGGCAGGTGGTTGGTTGGCATTATATCATCACTGGTGCATCCGTCCTCTAATAAAAGTTTGATGGGACTCACTGGACAGAAGAGGTACCGTAGTGACATAATGGGATATATAAAAAAATGTGTGGTGAAAACATCTTGAGATTTGCGATTATTTTAAGGATATTTTTTCAAGTAATTATCCAAATCAGTAATATATTCTATGCTTTCTCTGGTGACAGTTTGAATAATGAGGTCAGCTGATCAAGTCTTTGACTTCTGGCAAAAATAATCACTGTGTTTGAAACAGATGGTGTAGAAAAGTATTAGGCATCCATTATTTCATTGTGTAGACAGAATAATAGACGTCATCACACGATCCTGGTGACCGACTTAACCTGAACCCTCTGGTGATAAGCATCATCACATGATCTTGGTGACTGACCCGACCTGAAACATCTGGTGATGAGTGAGTGAGAGAGTGGAGTTTTGTCGGTGGGTGGGTCAACCACAGCGTCTGGCCTGTACACTGAGCCAGAACAGCCATCGGTCGCCCTGCTCCACTTCCAAGGGACGGCATGGTATCTTCAGTGCATCACTGACACCCACCATCACTGGGGAGATGTGGCATGCCAAACCAATGAATCATTAAGACTCAATTGCCTGGGAGGTGTGGGGCGACCTGCCATATGCCTCCAGGTTCCAACACAATCTGTACCAGAGTTTCTATACTGTACTGTACAATCAACTATAGGTGGTGTGGTATCACTGTCCGTCTGTGCTATAGCCTACGTCTGTGAAATTAAGGCTGATACAAACCATAATCCACCTCCACGGGTGTGTTTTGATGTTTTTCAATCCATTTTCTGTATTATGTCAATTAAAAGAGGTCAATAGAAGTCAAAAATCGGCCCAGTCTCGGTACTATTGTAATGAGCCGCCCAGCCCAGTCTGTACTGAAATGAGTCACTGTAACCTTCAGCTCAACTCATGTAGGGCCAGTTGGCACCATATGCAATAGTCATCCATCTATTGAAGTATCTGGCCGTGGAGCCGCATATAAATCTGAAGAGGTAGAGGGAGGCCCTGCTGGAAAAAAAAACAGCATAGACCAGCATACATTTCAAGCTGGTCTATGCTAGTCAATGCTGGTCGGATTCTGATCAAACTGATCTGACCAACATGGTCTTGCTGGTTATGCTGGCAGACCAGGCTTAGTTTTGTTTTCGCTGGTGACCAGCCTTCATTGTGTTTTCGCTGGTGACCAGCCTTCGTTGTGTTTTCGCTGGTGACCAGCCTTCGTTGTGTTTTCGCTGGTGACCAGCCTTTGCTGTATTTTGGACACCAGCAAAAGCTAAAGCAAAAACCAGCATCAAGTCAAATCCGGATTAAAATGCAATGGCTGTTTACCGTAATTGCATTGCTGTCACTTTTAGAAAGCAGAGGGTAGGAACAGTGCCATTTGCTTTGCCTGTCAGCTGTTTAAGCGGTGCGCCGATTGCTTGGCATTTGATATCGGCGTTTGAACTTGGATTTGTAAGCCTTGATGTAATCTGATAGCCAGGTGTTAATTTAACTGGGAATAGGATGGTGGGTAGCCCTCCTTTTTGGTGACCATTCCAAACCAAAAGCTGTTTTATTGCCATTAAAAGATAGGTTGTGATAACTAAGCCTAATTGTTATTTTCCTTTATTCGCCGAATAGGCTACTGCCAATTTTGGTTTCATGTAGGCCTATTGGAATGAAAATGAACTACAGAACAACATGCTATTAAGAGCAATTCCCCTAAATACCATGTCTTGTTTTTGGCTTCAAAGACAATACGAATTGTAGGTTATATCAGATGTGCAATGTCATGAAGTGACAGAATGATAGTTGAGATAATGCAAATGATTAATGATGACCTAGTTGGGCTAACGTTGTTAACTTCTAGCTGTAGACCTACTTCATCATCATCATCCTCTGCCTGCATCCCTATCTGTAGCCTACCTGACTCTGGTATAATGCATTTTTCCACCTCTCACTCTATCAATCTTGCTTGTCCATCTTCCTGAATATAATTTGATATTCCAACAGATCAATCTTGCCGGCAAAACGTCATTAAATATTGCTATGTTATTTACCTATAGTGTGGATGTAGGGCTGTTTTTTTTTGGGGGGGGGGGGGGGGGGGGTATAATGAGCACCCAGATACTGCATAGGCAACACAATAATATCAGACGGAGAAAAATGTTCGCTGGCCACCTCGGCGTTGGCTACAATGTTGCAATATGAATATTCTCGGAGCAGTCTTGTTGAAACAAGATGTTGAAATATGCTCAGAAACACCTTGTTGATGCAATGCTTCAGTATTTGTTGAATGTTTCCCTTCCCTGGTGAATAATGCAGACAGGCCAGGTACAAAAATGAGCTGAGCACACAATGTAAGGAACATATCTGAATGCGGAGCAACAGTTTTGGTGGGAAGAGCACGAGACAAGGACACTGTCATAGTACGCTGTTCCACAAGGGTGACTTCAGATAGTCTATAGCAGGGGGTCGGCAAACTTTTCATATGAGTGACAATTTACAATTGATCCTGCAATTTCTAAAGATCTTCGTGCCAGTTCTGATTTTCATATAAGCATTCCAACTGCTCAACTGTGCCCAGAAAATGTCTAACTGCCCATAAACTGAATAGCCTAATTCTAGCTGGCTACTAGACAGACACTGTCCATTCAGCCACACCCCACAGATCTCCACTATGCCTACCTGTACCAAGGCGCTGTCCATTCAGCGGTGCTGAATCACGGTCGCAGCCTTAAGGAGTAGGAGTAGATGTCTTTATGCGTCCTTGTCGATTGTAGGCCTAAGTAATTCCTTTGATGTATGCCTTTTATTTCAATGCCTATGTAGGATGTATCTGGCATAGTTTACATTCACAGTCAGCTGTTGTATGCCTTCACATTGATGTCGGGTATTTGAAGTCGGCCTTGATAGCGTGTATTATACATCTATTTCATGTTGCACTGTATGCACTGTTCCACAAGTAGGCTAAATTAGTCAATGTAACCTATGTATGATGAGGTTGAGTAGTGCATTGCATTCGGAAAGTATTCCGTCCCTTGACTGCAACGTTTTATTTAATTACAGGTTTTTGGAAATTTTAGCAAATGTATTAAAAAAAATTAAAATACCATATCACATTTACATAAGTATTCAGACTCTTTACTCAGTACTTTGTGGAAGCACCTTTGGCAGCGATTACAGCCTTGAGTATTCTTGGGAATGACACTACAAGCTTGGCACACCTGTATTTAGTTTCTCCCATTCTTCTCTGCAGATCCTCTCAAGCTCTGTCAGGTTGGATGGGGAGCGATGCTGCACAGCTATTTTCAGGTCTCTCCAGAGATGTTTGATTGGGTTCAAGTCCGGGCTCTGGCTGGGCCACGCAAGGACATTCAGAGACTTGTCCCGAAGCCACTCCTGTGTTGTCTTGGCTGTGTGCTTAGGGTCTGAGGTCCTGAGCTCTCTGGAGCAGGTTTTCATCAAGGATCTCTCTGTACTTTGCTCCGTTCATCTTTCCCTCTATCCTGACTAGTCTCCCAGTCCCTGCCACAGACAATCATCCCCACAGCATGATGCTGCCACCATCATGGTTCACCGTAGAGATGGTGCCAGGTTTCCTCCAGACGTGACGCTTGGCATTCAGGCCAAAGAGTTCAATCCTGGTTTCATCCGACCAGAGAATCCAAGTGGGCTGTCATGTGCCTTTTACTGAGGAGTGGCTTCCCTCTACCATAAAGGCCTGATTGGTGGAGTGCTGCAGAGATGGTTGTCCTTCTGGAAAGTTCTCCCATCTCCACAGAGGAACTCTGGAGCTCTGTCATAGTGACCATCAGGTTCTTGGTCACCTCCCTGACCAAGGCCTCCCCCTGATTACTTAGTTTGGCCGGGCAGCCAGCCAGCTCTAGGAAGAGTCTTGGTGGTTCCAAACTTTTTCCATGTAAGAATGATCAAGGCCTCTGTGTTCTTGGGGACCTTCAATTCTGCAGACATTTTTTGGTACCCTTTCCCAGATCTGTGCCTCGACACAATCCTGTCTCGGAGCGCTATGGACAATTCCTTTGACCTCATGTCTTGGTTTTTGCTCCGACATGCACTGTCAACTGTGGGACCTTATATAGACAGGTGTGTGCCTTTCCAAATCATGTCTAATCAATTGAATTTACCACAGGTGGACTCCAATCAAGTTGTAGAAACTACAGGTCGACCGATTTCAAGATTTCATAACAATCGGAAATCAAGTATTTTTGGGCTCTTTTTTATTCAAATAAAATATTTAATACCTTTATTTAACTAGGCAAGTCAGTTAAGAACACATTCTTATTTTCAATGATGGCCTAGGAACGGTGGGTTAACTGCCTTGTTCAGGGGCAGAACGACAGATTTTCACCTTGTCAGCTCGGGGGGGATCTTGCAACCTTAAAGTTAACTAGTCCAACGCAATAACGACCTGCCTCTCTCTCGTTGCACTCCGCAAGGAGACAAGTCGCCTGTTACGCGAATGCAATAAGCCAAGGTAAATTGCTAGCTAGCATTAAACTTATCTTATAAAAAACAATCAGTCATAATCACTAGTTAACTACACATGGTTGATGATATTACTAGATATTATCTAGCGTGTCCTGCGTTGCATATAATCTGACTGAGCAGACAAATTTCTAAGTATCTGACTGAGTGGTGGTAGGCAGAAGCAGGCACGTAAACATTCATTCAAACAGCACTTTCGTGCATTTTGCCAGCAGCTCTTTGTTGTGCATCAAGCGAGGCTGGTGTAACCGAAGTGAAATGGCTAGCTAGTTAGCGCGTGCTAATAGCGTTTCAAACGTAACGCGCTCTGCGCCTTCTAGTAGTTGTTCCCCTTGCTCTGCATGGGTAACGCTGCTTTGATGGTGGCTGTTGTCGTTGTGTTGCTGGTTCGAGCCCAGGCAGGGGCGAGGAGAGGGACGGAAGCTATACTGTTACACTGGCAATACTAAAGTGCCTATAAGAACATCCAATAGTCAAAGGTTAATGAAATACAAATGGTATAGAGGGAAATAGGCCTATAATTTTTACTTTCTTCTCCAACACTTTGTTTTTGCCTTATTTAAACCAAATTGAACATGTTTCATTATTTACTTGAGGCTAAATTTAATTTATTGATGTATTATATTTAGTTAAAATAAGTGTTCATTCAGTATTGTTGTAATTGTCATTATTACAAATAGATTTTAAAAAATCTGCCGATTAATAGGTATCGGCTTTTTTTGTCCTCCAATAATCGGTATCGGTATCAGCGTTGATCGGCGTTGAAAAATCATTATCGGTCGACCTCTAAGAGAAACATCTGAAGGATGATCAATCCTTTGCTCAATTTCGAGTCTAATAGCAAAGGGTCTGAATACTTAAGTAAATAAGTAAAATTGCAACAATTTTTTTTTTTTAATCTGTTTTCGCTTTGCCATTATGGGGATATTGTGTGTAGATTAATGGAGGATTTCTTTTTTTAATCAATTTTAGAATAAGGCTGTAATGTAACAAAATGTGGGAAAAGTTAAGGGGTCTGAATACTGTACATTGTACACGCCATTCCACAGATCTTTAAACCTAATATAAACCTAATATTGCGGTGATAATGTCTGGGGGAAATGTTGCTTTGTTTTTGCTGTTTCTCCAAATAGCATTTTAGACTTTGTGTAGAAGTACAGTAAATGAGCTTCAACTGGTGGGTGTATTTTTACACACCCCACTTTGCCATACCCTAGGTTTAGCAAAGGCTGGTCATCAGCGAAAACACAATGAAGGCTGGTCACCAGCCTATGCTGGTCTATGTTTTTTTTTTCACCAGGGCGGAGGGAGAGAGAGAGAGAGCATTTTCCCCATCTGTATCCGCTTCAAAAGGGACTTCACTCCTCACTGCCAAGGAGAGGCACCATGTGGTTGCAGAGATCTATTCATCCACAAATCTAGTTTGCCTTATCAGTGCCAAGGTAACAGACTCACTCACCGAGGAAAATGAAGGAGACAGAGATAGAGAAGCGCCATTGAAGCACAAATGAAATGCTATACATCAAGTAAGAATAATACAACACAGTCCATGGGTTGCAATAGCTATATATCTGTGTGTCTGTCTGCGTGTGTGTGTGTGTAAAAGTATGTGTGTTTGTGTGTGTGTATGTGAGAGAGAACTGAGGTAAAACTTAGGGTTACTGTTCTCTGATAATATGAGTGCGATGTATCACATTGGGATTCGCTCTGGGAATCACTACTAGGAAGAACCAATCACACAGCAGGCCGAGTGGCGAATGAAGTGAGGTGCCACTTGCCTGCCCTCGGTCATTCTCAAGCATGCCTCTCTTGCGAGCAGGGGCATGTTGTGATACATCTCACTCATATTATGAGAAGTTCTGTTTGAACTATTTGTTTCCATTCATCACATTGGGATATGGCCAACTCCCATATCGCAGACATGCTCTCCGAAGCCTGGGTAGTCCCAACAGCAGGATTTCGCCCCTCAGAGGCGCCGACACTGTGGACAGTATGCCCCAAAGATAAAACCTCATAAATGTATGAGGGGAGGCACAACATGCCGCGTCGCAAATCTCTTGTAAAGAGATGCCTTTGAACATTGCCCATGAGGTAGCCATACCTCTGGTGGAATAATCCCTCAGGCCCCCTGGGGGCTGTAAACCCTTGCTATTATAAGCCAATGTAATAGCCTCTGCTATCCAATGGGATAGCTTTTGACGAGCGAAGGCCTACCCTTGCAGGGAGGCGCCCAAGATATGAAGAGTTGGTCGCTCTTCCGTAAAGCTCTCATTCAATCCAAGTAAATGCGCAAATGGTGTACTGGACATAAACGGTGGAGAAGCCGTGTCTCGCACTGGGGAGTTAGTGCTAGCCCGGAGGGGACAGCGAGGTATACGGAGGCTTCACCCTAAAAAAGGCAAACCTGAGAAACATCCTGTGTATATGCAGGATAAGGATCCTGTAGGTCGACTGAAGTGAACCATTCCCCTCAACGAATAGAGCGAGACAGCACAATGAGCGTAACCGTATGGAACGTGAACCTTCTCAGATGGCTGTTGAGGACCCGTAGGCCCAGAATGGGGCACACCCCCCATTTGCTTAATGAAGGAGATTTCCTGCTCTAGAATGCAAGCTGGGTCGCCACTTGCTACTGGTGGCAGAATCCCATTGAATACGGGTGGCTTCATAGGAAACTGCAGTCTGTACCCCTTTGTAATTGTCGACAAGACCCAGGGCCCTTGCGGTGAGTCGCACACAAGATAGAAGACTTTCGCTCGCTCGCTGGTGGCACTGAAGTGCCCTCTAGCAGTATTTATGGAGAGTAACCCGTTTTATTACAAAGAGTAGTGTAAAAACCACTGGGATTTGGAGACAATGCTTGGTGGTGATGGTGGCAATTTGTAACTTGGGGGTCGAGTGAGCCCCCTCCGTCTTCACTGTAAGCGGACGCATAGCAATAAGCCGCTGCATTGTGTGTAGGGTTTTAGGAGCACAGATGTGCCTCTGCCCCATTGTTATGGTGGCGGAAAGTCTGTGCTCCACCCGAGAGGGGACTGGCCATGTCACGGTGTGAATCGCTGCCCCTCTCTGCTGCTGGGGATGGACCGCCCCTTCTTCCCTCCAGGGGAATCACTGGGCGGGACCTCGATGCGACCACAGTGAAGTACCACTTCCCTGACTGTCTGCCTCTGTCCTGGGATTTGGACTGTGGGTTCGCAGCCTGCTGCGTTGCGTGTCGCTCAGGTAGCACTGCCGCTAAAGAACTGCCCTCTCCTTGCTGCGGAGCCTTGGCTTGTAAAGGGGGAGACCGGGTTGCCACGGTACCTGAGTTTGTGGGGCAGGTGGTGGCAAGGCTAGCCTTGATGCTGTAGCTAACCTGTTTTTTTAGTCTCTTGGACTGGAGAACATAGTAGGTGGGGCCGGTTAAGTAAGTGAACTATGCAAGAGAGTTAAGCTAGTGGTGCTAGCTGAGGTAGGCCGCATGAGCGTTTCGCCTAGCCTAGGTTAGCAGTGGTACAGCCAGCCTTGCCGCATTAGCTAGCCTGTTTTAGGCTATCTAGTGGACTGGGTCACCAAATGATTATTTATTTATTTTAACAGGAAAGACATATTGAGACCTAGGTCTCTTTTACAAATGTCTACTATCCCTAGTGGCTGCACAAGAGCTGATTTCCATAATTTTGGAATATGTCCTGATAACAATGTTAAATAAAATGTGGGTTAATGAGCAAACAATGCTGGGCACTGCACACTTAAGGAGACCGGGGTCCATTTGGTTGACCCCTGTTGACTTCTTGTTGTCTATTGCTAGCAAAGCATACAGGACTTATTTTTCAGAAAATGTCTTAAAAGAAAAGCTTTGACTATAATTTCTCTGATCATTCACCAAGTTTTCCCTATCAGCATCCAGCCCAATATCATTGTGAATAGGCTTAGAAGTTATTTCAAAGAGATAGACCGCTGAAATAAAATGGTGATGAAATGCATCAATGATGGCATTTCTTCCGTAATAAGGCCAGTGTATGAATGAATTTGTTGTGGAAGAGAGAGCGGTTATATAATAATCAGATTTAGCCTCTGATGTGTCTTACACAATGATTCCTTAAAAGCTTGCCAATCTGGGGCCTGTGTTCCTGGCCTTGATCCAAGCATCATCTCTTTTATGAATGACTTACGATAATTCCAGAGTGTACCAGGCATTCGATCTACTCTGAACAAAAATATAATCGTAAAGTTTTGGTCCCATGTTTCATGAGCTGAAATAAAAGATCCCAGAAATGTTCCATATGCACAAAAAACATATTTCTCTTAACATCCCTGTTAATGGGCATTTATCCTTTGCCAAGATAATCCATCCACGTGACAGGTGTGGCATTTCAAGAAGCTTATTAAATGGCATAATCATTACACAGGTGCACCTTGTGCCGGGGACTATAAAAGTCCACTCTAAAATGTGCAGTTTTGTCACACAACACAATGCCACGGGTGTCTCAAGTTTTGACGGAGTGTGCAATTGGCATGCTGACTGCAAGAATGTCCACCAGAGCTGTTGTCAGAAAATTGAATGCTAATTGTTCTACTATAAGCCGCCTCCAATGTCGTTTTAGAGAATTTGGCAGTACATCCAACATGATTCACAACCGCAGACCACGTGTAACCACGCCAGCCCAGGACGTCCACATCCGGCTTCTTCACCTGCAGGATCGTCTGAGACCAGCCACCTGGACAGCTGATGAAACAGTGGGTTTGCACACTCAAATAATTTCGGGACAAACTGACAGAAACCGTCTCAGGGAAGCTCATCTGTTGTCATCCTCACCAGGGTCTTGACCTGACTGCAGTTTGACGTCGTAACTGACTTCAGTGGGTAAATGCTCACCTTCGATGGCCACTGGCATGCTGGACAAGTGTTCATGGATGAATCCCGGGTTTCAACTGTACCAGGCAGAAGATGTGTATTGCGAAGTGTGGGCGAGCGATTTGCTGCTGCCAAAGTTGGTGGTGGTGGGGTTCCCCATGGTGGCGGTGGGGTTTTGGTATGGGAAGGCATAAGCTACGGACAACGAACACAATTGCACTTATAAAAAAAAAGAAGGTTGTTACAGTGTAGTCCCATCGCTGCAACTCCCATACAGACTTAGGAGAGGCGAAGGTCGAGAGCCATGCGTCCTCCAAAACACAGCTCTGCCAAGTCGCACTGCTGCTTGACACACTGTTTACTTAACCCGGAAGCCACCCACACCAACGTGTTGGAGGAAACACCGTACAACCGATGTCAGCGTGCATGCACCCGGCCCGCCACAGGAGTTGCTAGAGCGTGATGGGACAAGGACATCCCAGCCAACCAAATCCTCCCCTAACCTAAACGACGCTGGGCCAATTGTGCGCCAATTTGTGGGTCTCCAGGTGGTGGCTGGCTGCGACACAGCCTGGGATCAAACCCAGGTCTGTAGTAGAGGTCGACCGATTATGATTTTTCAACGCCGATACCGATTATTGGAGGACAAAAACGCCGATGCCGATTAATCGGACGATTTTTTAAAATGTATTTGTAATAATGACAATTACAACAATACTGAATGAACACTTATTTTAACTTAATATAATACATCAATAAAATCAATTTAGCCTCAAGTAAATAATGAAACATGTTCAATTTGGTTTAAATAATGCAAAAACAAAGTGTTGGAGAAGAAAGTAAAAGTGCAATATGTGCCATGTAAGAAAGCTAACGTTTAAGTTCCTTGCTCAGAACATGAGAACATATGAAAGCTGGTGGTTCCTTTTAACATGAGTCTTCAATATTCCCAGGTAAGAAGTTTTAGGTTGTAGTTATTATAGGAATTATAGGACTATTTCTCTCTGTACCATTTGACTATTGGATGTTCTTACAGGCACTTTAGTATTGCCAGTGTAACAGTATAGCTTCCATCCCTCTCCTTGCCGCTACCTGGGCTCGAACCAGGAACACATCGACAACAGCCACCCTCGAAGCAGCGTTACCCATGCAGAGCAAGGGGAACAACTACTCCAAGTCTCAGAGCGAGTGACGTTTGAAACGCTATTAGAGTGCACCCCGCTAACTAGCTAGCCATTTCACATTGGTTACACCAGCCTAATCTCGGGAGTTGATAGGCTTGAATTCATAAATAGCAGAGCTGCTGGCAAAACGCACAAAAGTGCTGTTTGAATGAATGCTTACGAGCCTGCTGGTGCCCACCATCGCTCAGTCAGAATGCTCTATCAAATCATAGACTTAATTCTAACATAATAACACACAGAAATACGAGCCTTAGGTCATTAATATGGTTGAATCCGGAAACTATCATCTCGAAAACAAAACATTTATTCTTTCAGTGAAATACCGTTCCGTATTTTATCTAACGGGTGGCATCCATCAGTCTAAATATTCCTGTTACATTGCACAACCTTCAATGCTATGTCATAATTACGTAAAATTACGTAAAATTACATAAAGTTCTGGCAAATTAGTTCGCAATGAGCCAGGCGGCCCAAACTGTTGCATATACCCTGACTCTGCGTGCAATGAACGCAAAAGAAGTGACACAATTTCACCTGGTTAATATTGCCTGCTAACCTGGATTTATTTTAGCTAAATATGCATGTTTAAAAATATATACTTCTGTGTATTGATTTTAAGAAAGGCATTGATGTTTATGGTTATGTACACGTTGGAGCAACGACAGTCCTTTTTCGCGAATGCGCACTGCAGCGATTATATGCAACGCAGGACACGCTAGATAAACTAGTAAATCATCAACCATGTGTGATTATGATTGATGGATTGATTGTTTTTTTATAAGATAAGTTTAATGCTAGATAGCAACTTACCTTGGCTTCTTACTGCATTCGCGTAACAGGCGGGCTCCTCGTGAGGCAGGTGGTTAGAGCATTGGACTAGTTAACCGTAAAATTGCAGGATTGAATCCCTGAGCTGACAAGGTACAAATCTGTCGTTCTGCCCCTGAACAAGGCAATTAACCCACCGTTCATAGGCAGTCATTGAAAATAAGAATGTGTTCTTAACTGACTTGCCTAGTTAAATAAAGGTGTAAAAAAAAATTGCAAAATCGGTGTCCAAAATTACAGATTTCCGATTGTTATGAAAACTTGAAATCGTCCCTAATTAATCGGCCATTCCGATTAATCGGTCGACCTCTAGTCTGTAGTGACACCTCTTGCACTGCGACGCAGTGCCTTAGACCGCTGTGCCACTCCGAAGGCTCACACAATTGCATTTTATCAATGGCAATTTGAATGCAGACATACTGTGACAAGATCCTGAGGCCCATTGTCATGCCATTCATCCGCCGCCATCACCTCATGTTTCAGCATGATAATGCACGGCCCCATGTCGCAAGGATCAGTGCACAATTCCTGGAAGCTGAAAATGTCCCAGTTCTTCCATGTTCTGCATACTCACCAGATATGTCACCCATTGAGCATGTTTGAGATGCATGTTCCAGTTCCTGCCAATATCCAGCAACTTCACACAGCCATTAAAGGGGAGTGGGACAACATTCAACAGTCCACAATCAACAGCCTGATCAACTCTATGCAAAGGAGATGTGTCGCGCTGCATTAGGCAAATGGTGGTCACACCAGATACTGACTGGTTTTCTGATCCACGCCCCTACCTTTTTTTTTAAAGCTGTGACAAACAGATGCATATCTGTGTTCCTAGTCATGTGAAATCCATAGATTAGATCTTGATGAATTTATTAAATTGTCTGATTTCCTTATATGAACAATAACTCATTAAAATCTTTGAAATTGTTTCGTGTTGCATTCATATTTTTGTTCAGTGTACCCCTTAACCCATAATTTTTTGAAGGGGGCATGATTACACACAATAGTATTGAAGACATCTGCAAAAATGCTGAAAGCTAAATCAGGTTCAGGGATAGCTGAAATACAACCAAGATCACTAAAATAAAGATCATGAAAAAAAAAGCCTGTTCGCTGAAGTTTTTATAGTCCTCTTTGTGATGACACAAGGCTTATATTTTTGTATTCTCACATCTCTAACACAAACAATTGGGCAATGGTCACCAATTTCTTGGGTGAAGACACCAGTATTGTGTATTTGTTAAGTTGGTTGGGCCATGTTGGCTTAATCACCAGCTGGGTTAGGTTTAGGTCATGACACATCATTTAGATTGTCTGAAGCCTGCATTTCCCAATCATAATTGAGGTCACCCAGGATAATAACTTCTGATTTAATAAAAAAAAGACAACAAACTAGTTAACTCCTCAAGTGCACAAAGGTTAACAGAGGGAGGACCATAGACCCCTATAACAGTTGTGAATAAAATTTTCCCCAGACAAAGGCTTAAAGATAGTAGCTCACATTATTTGGCAAAGGAAATGGATTTCAGTAAAGAGAGAGATAAATAATGTTTTATAAGAATGGGCACTCCACCCATCCTATTTGCTTGGTAGGACTGGTTCAGTTAGTTGGCACAAAGCAACTAAATGCTAGGTGAACTAAATACGAAAGCTAAGCTAGCAATCGCTAAACGGTGGTTTGCTAGCTAGCATTCGCAGTGAAGGCTAGTACTATAGGGTGACCAGACGTCCCCGTTATCTGGGGACAGTCCCCGTTTCTGGTGGCCTGTCCCCGGCTGGAGCTGTTCCCGGAAAAGTCCCCGTTTTTAACTGTGCTTTAAAAACAGACTTCAAAGTGAAATAATATTTTACGTGGCAAGAAAGACCAGGCAGCAGAGCCTACCAGTTGACGTCTCAATCGCGTTGTGCTTGTTTTGTCCAGCAGAGGGGGCTGCTCGCTATATCAACTTCATTCACTCTTCTTCTTCTACTAACTACTTGCTTGCGCTAGTTTTAGAGAAAACTGCTGTGGAAAACTCGACCAGAAGCTAGCAAGTGTCAAGTGAATCCACAACATCACCACAAACGTCTTTTCAAGCCAGGTAAGTTACAATCATTTGAGATACTAGCTAATGATGTTATAAAGTCACAATGTATTACATAGATAGATTATCTGCTTTATAATGTTTCAAATAGGTTATATTAACTTAGACGACATAGCTAATGTTAGCTATCTAGCTAGGTTAGCTAGCTACTGTCATGGTAGCTAGGTAAAAAAAAACGTTCACATGTAAACGTGCAGTGGACGGCTATTTTGAAAATGGTTATATTAAATTATTGCACAATTAATTATGATAATATTTATTTGTAGATTACAATTTTAATGGTTTGGCATTATAATAAGTAGTGAAAATATATTTAGAAACGTTTATGGATAACATTAGCATAATATTTTCTGTTAGAGAGTGGAGAGGAGGAAGACTGGATAGGAAGAAGAGTGAAAGAGATAGAGGAGAAAGGGTAAAGATATGATTACAGAGCCTGCCAATGTATTATTCCAAACAATGTTTTTGAGATAAAATACAAAAATGAGGCAAGCAATGGGAATCTGTTAACCAAAGTATTTTATCTAATAGTGTACTATTTATTATTAATGATTGGAGAAGAAGAAGGAAAAATTAAGGGAGTAAAAAGAGTAAAGCAAGGAGAGTGTGGAAGAGTGAGGTGGAAAGGTAAAAGATAAGGAAAGGAAGAAAATATAGGAAGACAAGTGAAGAAAAGAGGAGGAGAAAGATTGGAGGAGAAGAAAAAGTTGAGAGTAAGAGTGACACAACGAGAGTGAAGAAGAGCAGACAGAGGAAGTACAATGGCTCTATCCAAGAAACGGAAATGCCATTTTAATGACAACATGATGAGAGAATTTCCATTTATATGCTCAGGTCAAGACGATAGAATGGTTAACTGCACCCTTTGTAATTCCTCTTTTTCAATTGGCAGCAGGGGGAAGAACGGCAGTGGTAGAACATCAACAGACGAAAAAGCATAAAGCCTGTCTGATTGGCTGTGTTGGTATGCCCTCTTTCACCACATTCTTCAGGAAGGTAGAGCCTACCCAAGAAGAATATAATTTAGCTGTGCAGGAGGGTGTCTTTGCATACCACACATATGCAACACAATCATAGTTACAGATCTATGGACTGCACAGCGCAATTGACATGGAAGCTTTATGAGCCGAAGTTTACATGTGCTAGGACAAAATGTGAAGCCATAGTGAGTAACGTGTTAGCACCATGGGCAACTTGGTAACACAGGACCTAGACCAGGTTGAATTTGTGTCCCTGTCCATTGATGCGTCCAATCATGGACATGTAAAGCTGCTGCCAATAGTAGTCAGATATTGTAAGATATATGATGGCAACACATCTGTGGAAACAAAACTGCTTGATTTTGTTGAATTGAAAGGAGAAACAGCAGAGGAAATTGCAGCTGAGGTCCTGGTGGTCATCCAAAAATGTAACCTGGAAAACAAAGTCGTGGCATTCTCTGCCAACAACACAAATACCAACTTTGGAGGACTGAATAGGCTGGGGAGGGTCAATGTCCATACCAAAGTTAAAATTCTCTGCAGCGGGAGGTGATTGGCTTAGGTTGTCCTGCCCACATCATTCATAACACGGCCAGAACAGCTTTGGATATGATTCCCCTTGATGTTGAGTACCTGCTCACAAAGATATTTGGATATTTTCATATTTTCACCGTCAGAGTAGAAAGAGTGAAGGGCTTTTGTGAGTTTGTTGGCCAGGAGTACCATAACATTTTAGGACACAGCAATGTTTGCTGGCTGTCCATGCTCCCTGCCCTAGAAAGAGTGCTGAAAATATA
Source organism: Oncorhynchus mykiss (assembly GCF_057628025.1). Classification (NCBI taxonomy): domain Eukaryota; kingdom Metazoa; phylum Chordata; class Actinopteri; order Salmoniformes; family Salmonidae; genus Oncorhynchus; species Oncorhynchus mykiss. The sequence goes on from NC_143049.1 coordinate 12,125,791, forward strand.
TGTGTCATTGAAATCCTTTTTTATTTCTGAAGACAAAAGCCCTGTCATCCTGCAAACAACGTTCGAAGATCCACTGACTGAACTTTGGCAGGCCTTTGTCCATGGAAACTTGAGCGTATTCGGTGACACGATCAAGATGCTTGAAGGCCAGGACCGCTATGCTGTGGAGTCAGCTGCAATTCTGAGAAACATTGAGGCAAAATTGACTGCAAGACGTGATGACAACTTCATTCCAGTTTTGGTCAGAGGACTTCTGAGAGAACTAGAGGAAAATGGAGCAATGTCTAAAGAGAGCTTTCTCAAAACATCCCAATCATTCTTCACTATGGCTGAGAATTACTTGCAAGCATGGGGAAAGCACACAGATAATCTAAAAGATTTACATTGTCTCCTTTTAAAAAGGCAACTTCTGCATGAAGAGATCCAGAAGGCAACAGGCACACTGCCGGAAAAATGCCCCAATGTGACCATCAATGAGGATGCATTGTTTGACGGGGTTACTGGCCTGCAAGAATTCCTAAAGGGGGGATCGCTTGAAGAATGGAAAACATCTGAGACACCGCTTAGTCAATGCTAGATTAGCATCTGTTGTCATGTGCTTACCTGGAAGTAATGCACCAGTCGAGAGAGTGTTCTCCCAAATGAGTGATATATGGACAGCAGCAAGAAATAGGTTCACTGTTCCTACCATCAAGGCCATGCTTATTGTGAAGACAAACTTCAACCTCCCCTGCCAGGAGTTCAAGGAGAAGCTGAAGAAGATACATTCTTCTGAGAAATATACAGATTAGATTGGTATAAGTATATTATGTAGTTACCAATCTCATCATCGTCTTATTTCTTTATTATTTTTTTATTTATTTTATTTATTATTATATTTTATTTATTTATTATAAGTATTTCACATATACTATTGTGTGTTTTTTTCAATTTTGCTCATGTTTTCTTCTGTTCTTATTCTACCCAGACTACCAGGACCACTGAATGGCTGTAATGCCCGGGGTGTAGTGGAGGAAGAAGTCAGACGCAGGAAACAGAGAGTTCAGAGTAGCGATACGTCTTTATTCACCACACAGGTGAAAACGACGCCACTCAAACAAATGCCTCAAAACACAGGGGAACTAAACAGTCCCGAACAACACACGTACATGCAAAACCGTGACTTACAGGCGTGCACAAGAGCACACATAAAACAATCCCGCACACCCAGCAGGCGGGCCGGCTGGATAATAAAGCCCAACCAATTAACCTAACTAAACACAGGTGTAACTAATAAACAGACAAGGGGGAAGGAAAAGGATCAGTGGCAGCTAGTAGGCTGGTGACGACGACCGCCGAGCGCCACCCGAACAGGAAGGGGAGCCACCTTCGGTAGGAGTCGTGACAATGGCTGTTCAGATTGGACAGTTCTGTCTTGTCTGTAGTGTTTCTGTAGTATAGTTGTTTTCTCTATCTCTGTTAGACTAAATACATGAAACCGGAATTGTCCTCCTTTTTTATTTCATAGATAATAACATTGTATATTTTAATGCTATATTGACCGCCGAACTGGAAATGTCCCCGGATTTAATTTCAGAAATCTGGTCACTTTATAAGCTATCGCGGGCAGGTACTAGGTAAAACTTGCAGGACTCTTTCCAGAGCTGACTGAGCATATTTGTTTCCCATGGGATATGGGCACTGAGGTATAATAAGAACTGGAGACTGCTTTCAAGATATCTGACCAATGTGTTCTACTCATGTTCGCATACGCTGATTCATGGACCATCTATATCCGGGTTGCATCTGGTTTATACAGACCAATATCATATGTGCATTAAGAAAACATGTGAATAGCGTTGCTTCTTCGGTCTCTTTTGACCATAGCACGGTGAGGTGTAACCGGTCAGTTTAGCCAACAAAATGAGTGAACGTTAGATGTACTAAAGAAGAGAGCAAGCTGAGCGGCTGTCTAGCCGCTGTTACCTTTCCCATGTCCCTAGTTCTTGAAAAAGACCTAACACAGTAGTGCCTGCTGCGAATTAGCCTTGACAAGTGTGGGCTAGCTTATTAGATGCCTTGCAACTATTGGCTAGCTGAAGTGAGCACTGTGTATAAACGATATAGCCATTGTGGAACCTTGTGGTAAGCTAGCACATTGATACCCGAAGGAAAACGCGTGGGTGAGTTGTTCGACTTCAGGCTGATATTCACCTATGACTGTATTGCCATGAGACTAAACTGGTTAACACAAAAGCGTGAACATAGGTTCAACTAAATGAGAGAAGGGACCTAGCAATATTACCGTATGGGCAGGTAGGAAGGGTGGTATGGTTAGCTGGCTTTGTAGCGAGCTAGCCATGTCTCTCTTTTTTGTCTTTCGACAAACAAAGTGTCTTTCTTGACCTGGAAAAGGTTGGTCAGTCTATTCAATACGACACAAGGAATCGTGGGTTGAGCTAAGCGAGAGGAGAGCTAGCAATTCTACTTTTCCAGGTAGAAAAGCTCATTTTGGTTGTATATCAGGCCTTGCAGCAAGCTAGCCAGGTTAGCTAAACCTTGCGGTGAGAGATAGCTAAGTCTCAGTAGTTAGCTGTGTGACGCTAGCTACCGCCAGACGTCATGAGAAGAAAAAGCAAAAGGGCTAATTCTACACGAAGCAAAAAACGTTCCTTTCTGTAAACTGTTCAACACAAAGGACGAGAGCGGAGGTCCTACGTTCTGCAATGTTAAAAATAAATTATTATTTACAATGACGGCCTACCCCAACCAAACCGTAACCACCTTGGGCCAATTGTGCGCCACTCTATGGGACTCCCAATCACGGCCGGTTGTGATACAGCCTGGAATTGAACCAGGGTCTGTAGTGACGGCTACAGCACTGAGATGCAGTGCCTTAGACCGCTGTGCCACTCGGGATCATAATATTCATTATCTTCAAATCAAATTTTATTAGTCACATGCGCCGAATACAACAGGTGTAGTAGACCTTACAGTGAAATGCTTACTTACGAGAGCCCCTAACCAACAGTGCAGTTAAAAAAAATATGGATAAGAATACGAGATAAAAGTAAGAAGTAGTTAAAGAGCAGCAGTAAAAAATAGAATAACAATATATACAGGGGGGTGCCGGTACAGAGTCACTGTGCGGGGGCACCGGTTAGTTGAGGTAGTATGTACATGTAGGTAGAGTTAATTAAAGTGACTATGCATAGATAGCAGTGGTGTGGAGAGGGGGAGGGGGCAATGCTAATAGTCTGGGTAGCCATTTGACTAGATGTTCAGGAGTCTTATGGCTTGGGGGTAGAAGCTGTTTAGAAGCCTCTTGGATCTAGACTTGGTGCTCTGGTACCGCTTGCCGTGTGGTAGCAGAGAGAACAGTCTATGACTAGGGTGGCTGGAGTCTTTAACAATTTTTAGGGCCTTCCTCTGACCCCGCCTGGTATAGAGGTCCTGGATGGCAGGAAGCTTGGCCCCAGTGATGTACTGGGCCGTTCACACCTCTGCCTTGCGGTCAGAGGCTGAGCAGTTGCCATACCAGGCAGTGATGCAACCAGTCAGGATGCTCTTGATGGTGCAGCTGTAGAACCTTTTGAGGATCTGAGGACCCATACCAAATCTTTTCAGTCTCCAGAGGGGGAATAGGTTTTGTCGTGCCCACTTAACAACTGTCATGGTGTGCTTGGACCATGTTAGTTTGTTGGGGATGTGGACACCAAGGAACTCTCAACCTGCTCCACTGCAGCCCCATCAATGAGAATGGGGGCGTGCTCTGTCCTCTTTTTCCTGTAGTCCACAATCATCTCCTTTGTCTTGATCACGTTGAGGGAGAGGTTGTTGTCCTGGCACCACACGGCCAGGTCTCTGACCTTCTCCCTTTAGGCTGTCTCGTTGTTGTCGGTGATCAGACCTACCACTGTTGTGTTATCGGCAAATTTAATGATGGTGTTGGAGTCATGCCTGGCCGTGCAGTCATGAGTGAACAGGGGATACGGGAGGGAGCTGAGCACGCAATCAACCAAACCAGTGTTCACATATGTTAAAACAGCATGTTTCTATGATCTGTGGTTAAAAAGATAAGGTCCTAGGGCCTCCCGGGTGGCGCAGTGGTCTAGGGCACTGCATTGCAGTGCTAGCTGTGCCACCAGAGACTCTGGGTTTGAGCCCAGGCTCTGTCGCAGCCGGCCACGACCGGGAGGTCCATGGGGCAACGCACAATTGGCCTAGCGTCGTCCGGGTTAGGGAGGGTTTGGCCGGTAGGGAAATCCTTGTCTCATCGCGCACTAGCGACTCCAGGCGGGCCAGGCGCAGTGCACGCTAACCAGGTTGCCAGGTGCATGGTGTTTCCTCCGACAAATTGGTGCGGCTGGCCCACCATCGCTGGACCAGACAGGACTGGCAAAAAGTGCTCTTCACTGACGAGTCACGGTTTTGTCTCACCAGGGGCGATGGTCAGATTCGTGTTTATCGTCAAAATAATGAGCGTTACACCGAGGCCTGTGCATTACACGTCTTGGACCTGTTGGATCGGAGGGTAGGGCTAGGGCCATTCCTCCCAGAAATGTCCGGGAACTTGCAGGTGCCTTGGTGGAAGAGTGGGGTAACATCTCACAGCAAGAACTGGCAAATCTGTTGATGTCCATGAGGAGGAGATGCACTGCAGTACTTAATGCAGCTGGTGGCCACGCCGTTTGTTCAGGGACACACCGTTTGTTCAGGGACACATTATTCAATTTCTGTTAGTCATGTCTGTGGAACTTGTTCAGTTTATGTCTCAGTTGTTGAATCGTGTTATGTTCATACAAATATTTACACGTTAAGTTTGCTAAAAATAAACGCAGTTGACAGTGAGAGGACGTTTCTTTTTTTGATGAGTTTATATACAGTACCAGTCAAAAGTTTGGACACACCTACTCATTCAACGGTTTTTCTTTATTTTTACTATTTTCTACATTGTAATATAATAGTGAAGACATCACAACTATGAAGTAACCCATATAGAATCATGTAGTAACCAGAAAAGTGTTTAACATATCAAAATATATTTTACATTTGATAGGATAGCCCTATTTAGTAAAATACCAAGTCCATATTATGGAAAGAACAGCTCAAATAAGTAAATAGAAACTACAGTCCATCCTTACTTAAGACATGAAGGTTGGTCAATACGGAACATTTCAATAACTTTGAAAGTTTATTTTTGTGCAGTCGCAAAAACCATCAAGTGCTATGATGAAACTGGCTCTCATGAGGACCTCCGTAGGAATGGGAGACCCAGAGTTACATCTGCTGCAGAGGATAAGTTCATTAGAGCTACCAGCTTCAGAAATTGCATCCTAAATAAATGCTTCCGAGTTCAAGTAACCGACACATCTCAACATCAACTGTTCAGAGGGGACTGCGTGAATCAGGCCTTCATGGTCGAATTGCCGCAAAGAAACCACTACTAAAGGACTCAAATAACAAGAAGAGACTTGCTTGGGCCAAGAAACACGGATGGAAAATGGACATTAGACCGGTGGAAATCTGTCCTTTGGTCTGATGAGTCCAAATTTGAGATTTTTGGTTCCATTCACCGTGTCTTTGTGAGATGTAGAGTAGGTGAACAGATGATCTCCACATGTGTGGTTCCCACCTGGAAGCATGGAGAAAGAGGTGTGATGGTGTGGGGGTGCTTTGCTGGGGACACTGTCAGTGATTTACTTAGAATTCAAGGCACACTTAACCAGCATGGCTACCACAGTATTCTGCAGTGATACGCCATCCCGCTGTGTAAGGTCTATTTGACCAAGAAGAAGAGTGATGGTGTGCTGCATCAGATGACCTGGCTTGCACAATCACCTGACTTAAACCCAATTGAGATGGTTTGGGATGAGTTGGACCGCAGAGTGAAGGAAAAGCAGCCAACAAGTGCTCAGCATACAGTATGTGGGAACTCCTTCAAGACTGTTGGAAAAGCGTTCCCAGTGAAGCTGGTTAAGAGAATGCCAAGAATATGCAAAGCTATCATCAAGACAAAGTCTACTTTGAAGAATCTCAAATATAAAGTATAATGTTTTTTTGGTTACTTCATGATTCCATATGTGTTATTTCATAGTTTGGATGTCTTCACCATTATTCTACAATGTAGAAATAGTAAAAGTGAAGAAAAACTCTTGAATGAGTAGGTATGTCCAAACTTTTGACCAGTACTGTATATGTATGTGTATATGTATGTATGTATGTATATTTATATATACAGTTGAAGTCGGAAGTTTACATACACCTTAGCCAAATACATTTAAACTCAAACAAAACATTTAAATTTAACATTTAAACATTTCATCCTAGTAAAAATTCCCTGTTTTAGGTCAGTTAGTATCACCACTTTATTTTAGGAATGTGAAATGTCAGAATAATAATAGAGAGAATGATTTATTTCAGCTTTTATTTATTTAATCAATTCCCAGTGGGTCAGAAGTTAAAAACGCTACCATCCCACCTGCCCAACATCCGGTGAAATTGCAGTACGCGAAATTCAAACTACAGTATTGCAAATATTTCACTTTCATAAAATCACAAGTGTAATACATCAAAATAAAGCTTAACTTCTTGTTAATCCAGCCGCTGTGTCAGATTTCAAAAAGGCTTTACGGCAAAAGCAAACCATGCGATATTCTGAGGACAGCGCCCCGTATACAAACACATGTAAAACATATTTCAACCAGGCAGGTGCGACACGAAAGTCAGAAATAGCGATATAAAAAATGCCTTACCTTTGATAATATTCTTCTGTTGGCACTCCAAAAGGTCCCAGTTACATCACAAATAGTCCTTTTGTTTGATAATGTCCTTCTTTATATCCATAAAAACTCAGTTTAGCTGGCGTGCTTCAGTCAATAATCCACCCAGTTTCCTTCCATCAAAATGCATACAAAATGAATCCCAAACGTTACTAATAAACTTTTCCAATCAAGTCAAACAACGTTTATATTCAAACCTTAGGTACCCTAATACGTAAATAAACAATCAAACTTAAGATGGAGAATCGTTATTGTCTTTACCGAAGAAAAATACCAAAGAACGCGCTCTCTTCTACGCGCTTGGAAACACTACAGCCAAAATGGGAGCCACCTAGAAAAACTACCATTTCTGGCATTTTTTTAGACGGCCTAAAACTCTTTCTAAAGACTTTTGACTTCTAGTGGAAGCCCTAGGAACTGCAATCTGGGAGGACTTGGCCTTATAATAAAAGTGATAGCCATTGAAAATAGTGGGAGGGGGGATGGTTTGTCCTCAGTGTTTCTCCTGCCATATCAGTTCTGTTATACTCACAAATTATATGCATATCCTAGCTTCTGCGCCTGAGTAACAGGCAGTTTACTTTGGGCACACTTTTCATCCGGACGTCAAAATACTGCCTCCTACCCAAGAGAGGTTAACATACTCTCTATTAGTATTTGGTAGCATTGCCTTTAAATTGTTAAACATGGGTCAAACGTTTCGGGTAGCCTTCCACAAGATTCCCGCAATAAGTTGGGTGAATTTTGGCCCATTCCTCCTGACAGAGCTGGTGTAACTGAGTCAGGTTTGTAGGCCTCCTTGCTCGCACAGGCTTTTTCCGTTCTGCCCACAAATTTTCAATGGGATTGAGGTCAGAGCTTTATGATGTCCACTCCAATACCTTGACTTTGTTGTCCTTAAGCCATTTTGCCACAACTTTGGAAGTATACTTGGGGTCATTGTACATTTGGAAGACCCATTTGCAACCAAGCTTTAACTTCCTGACTGATGTCTTGAGATGTTGCTTCAATATATCCACATGGTTTTCCTGCCCTCAATGAGGCCATCTATTTTGTGAAGTGCACCAGTCCCTCTTGCAGCAAAGCATCCCCACAACATGATGCTGCCACCCACCGTGCTTCACGGTTGGGATGGTGTTCTTCAGCTCTCAAGCCTCCCCTTTTTTCCTCTAAACATAATGATGGTCATTATGGCCAAACAGTTCTATTTTTGTTTCATCAGACAAGAGGACATTTCTCCAAAAAGTATGATCTTTGTCCCCATGTGCAGTTGCAAACCGTAGTATGGCTTTTTTATGGCGGTTTTGAAGCAGTGGCTTCTTCCTTGCTTAGAGGACTTTCAGGTTATGTCGATATAGGACTCGTTTTACTGTGGATACAGCTACTTTTGTACTTTTTCACAGGGTCCTTTGCTGTTGTTCTGGGATTGATTTGCTTTTTTCGCACCAAAGTACATTCATCTCTAGCAGACAGAACACGTCTCCTTCCTGAGCGGTATGACGGCTGCGTGGTCCCATGGTGTTTATACTTGCGTACTATTGTTTGTACAAATGAACATGGTACCTTCAGGCGTTTGGAAATTGCTCCCAAGGATCAACCAGGCTTGTGGAAGTCTACAATTTTTTTCTGATGTCTTGGCTGATTTCTTTTGATTTTCCCATGATGTCGAGCAAAGAGGCACTGAGTTTGAAGGTAGGCCTTGAAATACATCCACAGGTACACCTCCTATTGACTCAAATGATGTCAATTAGCCTATCAGAAGCTTCTACAGCCATGACATACTTTTCTGGAATTTTCCAAGCTGTTTATAGGCACAGTCAACTTAGTGTAAACTTCTGACTCACTGGAATTGTGATACAGTGAATTATAAGTGAAATAATCTGTCTGTAAACAATTTTTGGAAAATTACTTGAGTCATGCACAAAGTAGATGTCCTAACTGACTTGCCAAAACTATAGTATGTTGACAAGAAATTTGTGGAGTGGTTGAAAAACGAGTTTTAATTACTCCACCCTAAGTGTATGTAAACATCCGACTTCAGCTGTATATATATTTAAATATACATATTTACCCCAAAATATATGGGGTAAATGGAAGCTTCAATATTTCTGCAGTATTAAAGCTAAAGGTTCGTACCTTTCCAACTGTAACTCCTCAAGCGCTTTCAACACATTACCCAGAAGCCCCATGTTCGTGTGACCCAATTTATCAAACACTCCTCCCCATTCATCTGCTCTCACAGATGCACTAGAGCTAGACGTCTAGAGGAGGCTCAGTCAGTGGCAGAGCATTCATCACATTTTAGTAGTAAGGTCTCTTTAGTTTCATCACTTCGCCCCTTGATACTAACCCCCCTCAGGCTAGAGTAGTACCACATGGTTGATGGTTTGAATCATGTGGCAGGAGTAGTAGCTAGATAATGTGATGTGTGTGTGTGTGTTTTGTGTTTTTAAAATGTATGCAGGATTCAAAAAGCTATCAAATGTTGCCAAACAAACAGCTTAACTCATCCTTTACCAGCAACAACCATTGCTCCTGCATTCTATTGAATAATGCTTTAATCAGATTTTTTTTTTTGAACATGCATAAAAGTCCATTTTGTAGCTATATGATGTGGAGTGGATTGGAGGGGGGGAAAGGCTGAAAATGACAGATTGACTTAGTGTTGGGTTGTAATTAAAGCTCAATGGAATGCCTCGTTCACCCAACTCTTGTTTTCTCAACTGTGTCGATTTCATTTGGTCAGATGTCATTGTTGGGTGGCGTTATCGGTGGAGCAGAAGTCACCCAGACAGCTGCTGAGGTCAGATCCAGAGGGACAGGACTTACTCTCTCTCGCAATGTGGTTCATAGAACGCAACGGCACAATGGTGCGTAGCCAGTCAAATCTCTGTCACGCGTCTGACTCCAGCTGTTACAGAGCTCTTAAAACCGCTCCTTCGGAAGTCCTTGTCAGGTTTTTTTGCTTTAGCCAATTGCTAGGCTATTCTATTTTAAAGAAGCACTCTCGCTACTTGCCTGGGTGTGCAAGGCATTTGTTCCCAGCCCAGCACTAAGACAATATTCTCCAGGGCTCTTATTCATGAAGCGACTCGGAGTAGGAGGGTTGATGTATGATCAAGACCCCCTGTCCATGTGGTCCATATAATCATATTCATTATGATGTTAAAGGTCAAACTGATCCTAGATCAGCACTTCTTCCCTGAGTTGCTTTATTCTTAGAATAGGACTTGGAAACCCTTCTACTTAAAACCTTGAACTGCACATTGCATATTGTGTTGATAGCTAACTAAATGTCATATTTAAAAAGGCAGTAGTCGACTAGGCGCTGTGTGAGTTCATGACCTTGGCGGTTGCCATTGTAACGACGGCAAAAATATTTCACTTATCATTAGCCGCGTGATTAGCTGCCAATGGGCTGTGCTGTGGTTAAATCCCTAACTAATCTCCTGAGTGTGATAACATATGAGATGGCAACAGTTTCACACGCAGTTTCACACCTCCCTCCCAGGCTCCCACTGTGGCAGCTCCATACGTCGTGGCGTGGCCTAATCACTCATGTGAGATTAATAAGCGACATTGAGTAGACGTTGAGGTGTGGTGGCAGCACGACTAAATACTATAGCTGACAGACAGCACTGCAATGAGAGAGAGAGAGAGAGAGAGAGAGAGAGAGAGAGAGAGAGAGAGAGAGAGAGAGAGAGAGAGAGAGAGAGAGAGAGAGAGAGAGAGAGAGAGAGAGATGAACAAAGAGAGATAGATGGAGATAGAGAGAGAGAGAGGTACGCCGTCATCACCACTACATCAATATCTGGCATGTAGTTAGTGAACATGTTAAAGAGATACCAGAACAATTGTATGTTTCTTGCCTGCATTATTTTCTGTGTTTGCTGGAGCTGTTTTCTTAGAGAAAAGAAGACAAGAAAAGAAGCGATGGAAAAATGTAACAGTATATGTTGATGGTTTTTGGCTAATTCAAATAAACAATCACCCACCCAACACAATATAAAACAGGCTCCCTAAATATGGTTCTCAATCAGGGACAACATATTGACAGCTGCCTCTGATTGAGAACCATACCAGGCCAAACACAGAAATAGCAAATCATAGAAAAACTAACATAGACAACCCACCCAACTCACACCCTGACCATACTAAAACAAAGACATAATAACAAAAGAACTAAGGTCAGAACGTGACAGTGGCAGGAATGTCAGGCGCAGGAGATCGAACTTGGTATAAACGGAGCAATATAATAAGTGCTCAAAACTCCGAAAACCAAAATATACTAAATAATACAAGTGGGTACAAAACCCGTGGCACACCAGAACATAACTTACACATAGCTTACAAACAAACAATCACCGACAAGACATGATGGGGAACAGAGGGTGTGATACAAGACAAGACAAAACCAAAGGAAAATGAAAAGAGGATCAGCGATGGCTAGAAAGTTGGTGACTTCGACCGCCGAATGCCGCCCGAACAAGGAGAGGGACCAACTTCGGTGGAAGTCGTGACAACTATAGTATTGCCAATCTCGGGCTTGAAGTCATAAACAACGCTGTGCTTCAAGCATTGGGAAGAGCTGCTGGCAAATGCAGGAAAGTGATGTTTGAATGAATGCTTACGAGCCTGCTGCTGCCTACCACCGCTCAGTCAGACTGCTCTATAAAATATCAAATCATAGACTTAATTATAAAATAATAAACACACAGAAATATGAGCCTTAGGTCATTAATATGGTCAAATCCGGAAACTATAATTTCGAAACAAAACTTTTATTCTTTCAGTGAAATACGGAACCGTTCCGTATTTTATCTAACGGGTGGCATCCATCAGTCTAAATATTGCTGTTACATTGCACAACCTTCAATGTTATGTCATAATTATGTACAATTCAGGCAAATATTATTATTTTTTTGTGCGAATGCGATTTTGTTAAATAATCACCCATTTGGCGAAGTAGACTGTGATTCGATGATAAATTAACAGGCTGATTATGTGCAACGCAGGACAAGCTAGTTAAACTAGAAATATCATCAACCATGTGTAGTTAACTAGTGATTATGTTAAGATTGATTGTTTTTTATAAGATAAGTTTAATGCTAGCTAGCAACTTACCTTGGCTTCTTGCTGCCCTCGCGTAACAGGTAGTCAGCGTGCCACGCAGGCTCCTCGTGGAGTGCAATGTAATCGGCCATGATCGGCGTCCAAAAATGCTGATTACCGATTGTTATGAAAACTTGAAATTAATCGGTCGACCTCTAGTCAACAGAGCGAGGCTACCTGGCAAGTTCAATGGTTTTCTCCAGCCACTTTGTGCATCAAGAATAGTCGTTGTTTTTCATCTCACAGAATAGGTTTGTTAGGGTGTTTGACGGTCAAACCACACGACTACATTACTTTACAAATAAGACATGTTGTATTAAAGCCTATTAAAGCTATAATAAACAACGCTGTAATGACAAAATATGCAGGTCACAGTTGAGATGAGATAGTGTTGGCTCAGCTCACACATTTTTAATTGTATCCATGACCCTTTTGCAATTATGGGAGTCACCTCTCAGCTATTTATTTAGTTCAAAGTGAAACACAGAGACAGAAAAATAACCCTTAATGGTCTCATTAATTACTGGCTGCATGAAATAATGACCACACCGGGCTACTCTGTAGTCTTTTGTAATGTTCAAAGGAAAGTCTTCACAAAAAAACTTGCCTCAACTCTCTTTTCACAACTAGGAAGGTGGAGGGAGGCAGTATGGAGGAGCGAGAGAGAGAGAGAGAGTGGATTTAGATGAAGAGTGCTTGGGACAAAGATACAGAGGAACAAGAAAGAGACTGAGAAAGAGAGAGTGTGAGACAAAGATAGAGAGAGAGGAAATGAGCCAGAGAGATGTGTTGCCTTGGCTGCATACGAGGTCGTTGAGTGTTCCTCCAGGCCTCCTCTCCTGGAGCCGTCCCAGTTCTCTCCCACTGAATGTGCTAAATAGGCTGTTTGAACACAATGTTTAGACACTGAGACAGAGCACAACAACAGAGCAAATCAACAGTAAATTAAAGACTCCTCAGGGGAGTCATAGAGAGACATCGGAGGCGGTTGGAGATTCCTACTGCCCAATTACTCATCCCCTAACCGTGTCCAGCCTCTCCTCACGCAGCCTCACGCACAGCAGCATGCATGCTGCCTGTATTTATAGATATTAGAATCCACGCTGGGAGACCAGACCTATAGAATGAGACAAGACGTATATAGAACATAACATGTGGATTTACAGGATTTGCTTGATTTATTACTGTCACATTGCAAGGTAGTTGCTACACTCAATCCTAAGCATAAATGTGTAATTGATGCAACGCCATTGTGTCATCAATCCCAGCAATATACAACTGCTGCGATATAGTTCATGGGAACGTTAGTAAGAGTGCGTGGATGCTGCATGTGTATTCTTATTAATGTCACGTCCCAGACTTGAAGTTCCCGTTCCTCCTCTCCCAATTAAATTGTAATCCTTTGTGCTGGAAGCTAATGTAGGAGCGTTTTAGAGGACAGACCCTCTCTAACCCTGTGCCCACCCATGCCTGGCCCTGTTGGAGCTGTGGCTAAATGAGTGCACTGCTCCAAGGTTTATTTTGACACTCCATGCGGCAAAGAGGCCAATTGCGCTGCAAATACTAATTTTGTTTACCAGCTATATCCAGTGAACCTGAAGCCCCCAGTATCTATCGGGAGGCGAATGAGTATGCTGCTGCTGCTCAAAAATCAACGCATGAACAGAACAGAACAGTGTTATTATGCTCTTTCTTTCCCTACTCCCCTCGCTTTGACCGTTGTGTCGTTTCGGTGGCCAGGCTGAGAGCTCTTCCATCTTGCTAGAAATGAGGTTAACTAATGGAGCGTGAAGGACCAGTCTGATATCAGAGGCCATCAGTCCTTTTGGAAGGCCAGACAGACGCTCGCTGTGGATCTCAGAGAATAGGAGATTAAAAAGGGGGGACTCTTTCCTTTTGGGTTCCATCCAGCAATGTGACTCATTCCAATCAGTGGCGCTGTTAAGTAGAACAGGGGGAAATCAATATTTTTTTTGACTGTCTTTCTTTGGCTCTGTCCAGCACTGTTAATGTGGCTGTCTCTTATCAGTTTCACTGTTAACGCCGGGGTTTAAATAGTAATTGCTTTCCTTATATTAGGAAGTGGGGTGCGCTTGATATAGCTTATCGGTCGAATGTGTGAAGTGGATTTGCAATTTTGGGACTATTCCAATGGTTTTATAATGCCAGGCAAGCCAATTAAAGCAGTGAGCACACCTAGTTTTTGAGAGAAAACAAAAGTAACAATTTAATTTATGGGCCCATAATGATCTGGTAATTCATATGGAAATGACATGGTAACAGAATAAGTAATTATCAGCCAATTTTATTACCAATTTTATTCATGAATTATTTCAAGTAAGCCTAATTAGGCCACCACAAAATACCAAATACTATTTCCACCCAGACCTGGCACGGTAAAACCTTGTTGTTTGGGCACACAGATGAAATAACGCAATTAATTGGTAGCCTGGAAACAGTAATAAATTGCAGTATAGAGCTGTTAACCAATTACAAGTAGCTAATTAGATATCCACTAGCAGCAAATTATATGTCATCTCATATTGGAGGGCTATCAGGTGCTTGTTAGGCCACCAGAGATGAGAGATTATCATTTCTTGTGAGGGCTTGATAACAATTGCTGAATCCATGGAGACAGCTCCCTAAATGAGTAAAATGATCTTTCATGCCCAAAGAACAAACCCTTTAAAATCACTGATGTTATTTAGTACATCAAAAAAACTATGTTAGGCCTTGAAGTACTGTAGAGAGGACATGTTGCCTGGGACTATCCTAGGTGACACAAGGTAAAAACAGCAGGGTGAGTCTCGCAGGCACCGGGCTGGAACTGCAGCTAGCTCAGGCAGGTTGTGACAGTCCTGTCCCTATCCATAAGCTGGCGGGCATTTTGTAACAAAGATGACCAGCACTAGGTGCCAAAGCCAGTCTGTCAAACAAATGGCCCCACCACCCCCAGGCCACGCCAGCATTGGCACCACAGCAACCCACACAGATAATCTAGGGACAGGCCTGGCCTGCTAGTCGACAGACATGTCAGCCACACACGCACACACGCTCACACGGACACACACACATGCTGGAGTGTCTGCTGAGGCTGGTATGAATACAGACGTAATAGGCTGTAGCTGCTTATGGATGACCTTTCAACCTTTGTTACCCATCTGTAAGGTAGCTAGGGACTAATCTTACCATCTGAGCCTAATGGTACATTAAGATTGTGTTTTAAATGCTGCCTCTATTAGGAGATACAAATACAGATAAACAGGAAATAGAATGATGTGATGTTTGCCTTCACTCAGAACTCTAATTTGTTTTGTGGTTAGTGTGACTAGTGATGCTGGTTAACATGAATGACGACACATAAATGAAGCTTTAATGTAATGATGGAGATCGAACTTAAAGTTGAATTTAATTTGGAAAATATTTATTTCAATTTTTTTTTTTTTTGATGGGATTTGAATGCTTCCTTTGGTGAAATTCAGAACATCAGTTGTGTTTGACATGTCTCAGTATTCAGTATCAGGGGATACAGCCAGTTACAAATTAACAGCAACGTCTGAAGTGGAATCAATCCTCAGTATGCCCAGGGAGCTGGTTGAAGATACATTCATATTTCGCCATATTGACAACATTTTGGCAACATCATCTAAAAACGCAATCGAAAGAACGTTAAATCAGTTCCAATGTTAACTGGAAAAATGTTAATTACTGTGTGTCATACTGAATGTCTGCGAAACAAAAAAGCAAATTGATTT
This sequence comes from Oncorhynchus mykiss, assembly GCF_057628025.1. NCBI lineage: Eukaryota > Metazoa > Chordata > Actinopteri > Salmoniformes > Salmonidae > Oncorhynchus > Oncorhynchus mykiss. The sequence continues at coordinate 12,141,419 of NC_143049.1, forward strand.
CCTCTCTTTGATAAAAAATATTCTGAGCACATTTCTGCTGCGTGACAGGTTATATATATACCTGATACCCAAAGGGTCTGGCTTTGCAAAGCGAAGGTGTGTGCTCTGACTCCCTCCCCAAAAATCAATGGCTTACTCGGTGATTGATGTTCTCAGTGTTAAGAGGAGAGAGTTGTCATATTTCATCAGGCTTCCTTCCCCACACGGCAAGAGGCTGTATCTGTTAGCTAATCCCGTTTTTGACGGCAGAGGCAGATTTTTGGATGGGAGCAACGGAGGGGTCGGTGGGGGCTGAAAATATATTTTGCTTAAATTAGCCCCCCCCCCCCTCTCTCTCTCTCTCTCTCTCACTCTCCCTTTCTTTCTTTCTCTCTCTCTCTCTCTCTCTCAATTGCTTGGTGTCTCTCTGTCTCTCTCTCTCACACGCTCCCTCTCTCTCTCTCTCTCTCTCTCTCTCTCTCTCTCAATTGCTCGGTGTCTCTCTGTCTCTCTCTCTCACACTCTCCCTCTCTCTCTCTCTCTCTCTCTCTCTCAATTGCTCGGTGTCTCTCGCTCTCTTTCTCTCTTCCCCTCGTCTCCTAAACTGAGTGAAGACAGGAGCAGGAGGTGTGGAATAGACATGGAATTGAAATAGACGTACTTCCATAAGGAAGTGTTCCCTCAGCCCCTCCCTCACATGAGAAACACAAGAAATATAAATGAGCCAGATAAATAAAAATAAAGTTAGGACTTTTGTCTCCAGGCTTTGACAGACGGACTCTTAACAGCTCAGTGTGAGAGGAGAAGCTGTGATGAACACACACCAACGCATGACGCTCCATCGCTCGTTAACTCTGACCCAAATCACAAGACTGGAAGCTGTTAAAACACAGAGCAGATTGTGTGTGTGTGTGTGTGTGTGTGTGTGTGTGTGGGAGGGGGAGGGGGAGGGGGGGGTGTGTGTGCGCTTGTGTATGTGCGCGTACATGTGAGTGTGTGGGTGGGTGCGTGCGTGTGTGCCTTTGTGTGTGTGTGTGTGTGACCTACATACCACTGGTTTCATCACATTAAATTGCTCTTCCATCCTCTAACTAACTAATAGATTGAAAATTACATCACAATAAGGGTCTTTGTGACAGGGGAAGGAAATTGCCTTCCCTTGTCTTCTCTGACACTCAGAGGGTTTTGTCAGAGAAGTACTTATATGTATATTGGCCTCCCACTCGGATCAGACGACGTGACATTATCTGCCGTGACATTATAAGCGCACTTGAATCATTCCCCTGGTGAAATGCTTGCAGGCAGGGCGACACACAGGGCCAGACATTTACGTACTCACACGCAGAGAAACAGTAATGACTAGACGGGTTGCAATACCCTGTTGTTCTGGGAAATGTAATGTGATGTGTCTCCTGTGTTTGAGTAATAGCAGGGCTGAAGACTCACCTGTAGAGATGGAGGAGAGGAGCTAATCGAATCAAATGTAATTTGTCACCTGCTTTGTAAGCAACGGGTGTAGACTAACAGTGGAATGCATACTTACGGGTCCTTTTCCGACAAAGCAGAGCTAAACAGTGATTAAAAAATACAAATAAAACGAGAGATAGAAATACTGACACAAGGAATAAATACACAGTGAATAACGAATAACAAAACGAGTAAAAAATAACCCGTACCGAGTCGATGTGCAGGGGTATGAGGTAATTGAGGTAGCTATGTACTGTACATATAATAGGGGTAAAGTGACGAGGCAACAGGATATATACAGTTGAAGTCGGAAGTTTACATTAAAACTCGTTTTTCAACCAATCCACAAATTTCTTGTTAACAAACTATAGTTTTGGCAAATCGGTTAGTCATTTTTCCCAAAATTGTTTACAGACAGATTATTTCACTTATAATTTACTGTATCACAATTCCAAATCAATCCCAGAAAAACAGCAAAGGACTCTGTGAAGAGGCTGGAGGAAACAGGTACAAAAGTATATATATCCACAGTAAAACAATTCCTAAATCGACATAACCTGAAAGGCCGCTCAGCAAGGAAGAAGCCATTGCTCCAAAACCGCAATAAAAAAGGCCAGACTACGGTTTGCAACTGCACATGGGGACAAAGATTGTACTTTTTGGAGAAATGTCCTCTGGTCTGATGAAACAAAAATATAACTGTTTATGGGGCGGAACGGAAAAAGCATGTGCGAGCAAGGAGGCCTACAAACCTGACTCAGTTACACCAGCTCTGTCAGGAGGAATGGGCCAAAATTCACCCAACTTATTGTTGGAAGCTTCTGGAAGGCTCCCTTAAATGTTTGACCCAAGTTAAGAAATGTAAAGGCAATGTTACCAAATACTAATTGAGTGTATGTAAACTTCTGACCCACTGGGAATGTGATGAAAGAAATAAAAGCTGAAATAAATCATTCTCTACTATTATTCTGACATTTCAGATTCTTAAAATAAAGTGGTGATCCTAACTGACCTAAAACAGGGCATTTTTACCAGGATTAAATGTCAGGAATTGTGAAAAACTGAGTTTAAATGTATTTGGCTAAGGTGTATGTAAACTTCCGACTTCAACTGTAATAGACAGTAGCAGCAGCGTATGTGTGAAGTGTGTGTGTGTGTGTGTGTGTGTGTGTGTGTGTGTGTGTGTGTGTGTTGGGTTGTCAGTGTAAGTGTGTGTGTGTGTGTGTGTGTGTGTGTGTGTGTGTGTGTGTGTGTGTGTGTGTGTGTGTGTGTGTGTGTGTGTGTGTGTGTGTGTGTGTGTTGGGTTGTCAGTGTAAGTGTGTGTGTGTGTGTGTGTGTGTGTGTGTGTGTTGGGTTGTCAGTGTAAGTCTGTGTGAGTGTGTTGGGTTGTCAGTGTAAGTCTGTGTGAGTGTTGGGTTGTCAGTGTAAGTCTGTGTGAGTGTGTGGGTAGAGTCCAGATTGTGTGCGTAGAGTTCAAAAAAGGAGCTATTGCTCTATCCTGGATAGGAAGTTTCTCTCTCTGTCTGTCTCTCTCCCTCTCTCTCTCTCTCTCTCTCTGTCTCTCTCGGTATATCTCTCTCTGTCTCTCTTGGTTTATCTCTCTCTCTCTCTTGGTTTATCTCTCTCTCGGTCTATCTCTCCCTGTCTCTTGGTTTATCTCTCTCTCTCTGTCTCTGTCTATCTCTCTCTGTTTCTCTCGGTTTATCTCTCTCTGTCCCTCTCTCTGTCTCTCTTGGTTTATCTCTCTCTCTCTCTGTCTCTCGGTTTATCTCTCTCTGTCTCTCTATCTCTGTCTCCATCTATCTCTCTCTATCTCTCTTTGTTCATCTCTCTCTCTCTCTCTGTCTCTCTCGATTTATCTCTCCCTGTCTCTCTCTCTCAATTCAATTTCACTTCAATTCAAGGGGCTTTATTGGCATGGGAAACACATGTTAACATTGCCAAGGCAAGTGAAGTAGATAATATACAAAAGTGAAATTAACAATAAAAATGAACAGAAAACAATACACTCATTGAAGTTTCCCAATAATAAAGACATTACAAACGTTATATTATGTCTATATACAGTGTTGTAACGATGTGCAAATGATTAAAGTACAAAAGGGAAAATAAATAAACATAAATATAGGTTGTATTTACACTGGTGTTTGTTCTTCACTGGTTGCCCTTTTCTTGTGGAAACAGTTCTCACCCAGTAGATATGGGAGTTTATCAAAATCGGGTTTGTTTTCAAATTCTTTGTGGATCTATATAATCTGAGGGAAATATGTGTAACTAATATAGTCATACATTTGGCAGGTTAGGAAGTGCAGCTCAGTCTCCACCTTATTTTGTGGGCAGTGTGCAGTAAGCCTGTCTTCTCTTGAGAGCCAGGCCTACCTACGGCGACCTTTCTCAATAGCAAGGCTATGCTCACTGAGTCTGTACATAGTCAAAGCTGTATACTCTCTGTTTAGGGCCAAATAGCATTCTAGTTTGCTCTGTTTTTTTGTTAATTCTTTCCCATGTGTAATTATCTTTTTGTTTTCTCATGATTTGGTTGGGTCTAATTGTGTTGCTGTCCTGGGGCTCTGTGGGGTCTGTTTGTATTTGTGAACAGAGCCCCGGGACCAGCTTGCTTAGGGGACTCTTCTCCAGGTTCATCTCTCTGTAGGTGATGGCTTTGTTATGGAAGGTTTGGGAATCGCTTCCTTTTAGGTGGTTGTAGAATTTAACGTGGTAATTAGCGGGTGTCTGCCTAATTCTGCTCTGCATGCATTATTTGGTGTTTTACGTTGTACACTGAGGATATCTTTTCAGAATTCTGCATGCGGAGTCTCAATTTGGTGTTTTTTCCATTTTGTGAATTATTGGTTGGTGAGCGGACCCCAGACCTCACAATGGGTTCTATAACTGCAAAAACACACACGCATTCTATGCCATCAAAAGGAACAGAAAATTCGACATACCAATTAGGATCTGGCTAAAAATTCTTGAATCGTTTATAGATTCAAGAATTTTTAGCCAGATCCTAATTGGTACGTCGAATTTTCTGTTCCTTTTGATGGCATAGAATGCCCTTCTTGTCTTGTCTTTCAGATCGTTCACAGCTTTGTGGATGTTACCTGTGGCGATGATGTTTAGGCCAAAGCTTCTTTTGTGTGTTCTAGGGCAACGGTGTCTAGATGGAATTTGTATTTGTGGTTCTGGCGACTGGACCTTTTTTGGAACACCATTATTTTGGTCTTACTGAGATTTACTGTCAGGGCCCAGGTCTGTCAGAATCTGTGCAGAAGATCTAGGTGCTGCTGTAGGCCCTCCTTCTTTGGAGAAAGAAGCACCAGATCATCAGCAAACTGTAGACATTTAACTTCAGATTATAGTAGGGTGAGGCCAGGTGCTGCAGACTGTTCTTGTGCCCTCGCCAATTCGTTGATATATATGGTGAAGAGGGTGGGGCTTAAGCTGCATCCCTGTCTCACCCCACGGCCCTGTGGGAAGAAATGTGTGTTTTTTGCCTATTTCAAATCAAAGTTTATTTGTCACGTGCACCGAATACAACAGGTAGACCTTACAGTGAAATGCTTACTTACAGGCTCTAACCAATAATTCAAAAAAGGTATTAGGTGAACAATAGGTAAGTAAAGAAATAAAACAACAGTAAAAAGACAGGCTATGCGAGGTTGCATACAGACACCAGTTAGTCAGACTGATTGAGGTAGTATGTACATGTAGATATGGTTAAAGTGACTATGCATATATGATGAACAGAGAGTAGCAGTAGCGTAAAAGAGGGGTTGGTGGGTGGCGGGACACAATGCAGATAGCCCGGTTAGCCAATGTGCGGGAGCACTGGTTGGTCGGCCATGGTTTACCTTTATTTAACTAGGCAAGTCAGTTAAGAACAAATTCTTATTTTCAATGACGGCCTAGGAACAGTGGGTTAACTGCCTGTTCAGGGGCAGAACGACAGATTTGTACCTTGTCAGCTACCCTTGTGGTTAGACTATGCATATATGATAAACAGAGGGTAGCAGCAGCGTAAAAGAGGGGTTGGGGGGCACACAATGCAAATAGTCCAGGTAGCCATTTGATTACCTGTTCAGGAGTCTTATGGCTTGGGGGTAAAAACTGTTGAGAATCCATTTTATCCTAGACGTGGCACTCCGGTACCGCTTGCCATGCGGTTGTAGCGAGAACAGTCTACGACTGGGGTGGCTGGGATCTTTGACAATTTTTAGGGCCTGGATGGCAGGCAGCTTAGCCCCAGTGATGTACTGGGCTGTACACACTACCCTCTGTAGTGCCTTGCGGTCTGAGGCCGAGCAATTGCCGTACCAGGCAGTGATGCAACCAGTCAGGATGCTCTCGATGTTGCAGCTGTAGAACCTTTTTAGGATCTTAGTACCCATGCCAAATCTTTTTAGTTTCCTGGGGGGGAAATAGGCTTTGTTGTGCTCTCTTCACGACTTTCTTGGTGTGTTTGGACCATTCTAGTTTGTTGTTGATGTGGACACCAAGGAACTTGAAGCTCTCAACCTGCTCCACTACAGCCCGGTCGATGAGAATGGGGGCATGCTCGGTCCTCCATTTCCTGTCCACAATAATTCCCTTAGTCTTGGTTACGTTGAGGGATAGGTTGTTATTCTGGCACCACCCGGCCAGGTCTCTGACCTCCTCCCTATAGGCTGTCTCGTTGTTGTCGGTGATCAGGCCTACCACTGTTGTATCGTCTGCAAACTTAATGATAGTGTTGGACTCGTGCCTATTTTAACCGCACACTTGTTTGTGTACATGGATTTTATAATGTTGTATGTTTTTGCCCCAACACCACTTTCCATCAATTTGTTTAGCAGACCCTCATGCCAAATTGTTTTCACTGAGGAAATGTATGAGTCTGCTGTTAATGATAATGCATAGGATTGTCCCAAGGTTGCTGTCTCTCTCTCTCTCTCGCTGTCTCTCTCGGTTTGTCTCTCTCTGTCCCTCTCTCTCTCAGTTTATTTCTCTCTCTCTCTCTGTCTCTCTCTCGGTTTGTCTCTCACGGTCTCTGTCTGTCTCGGTTTGTCTCTGTCTCTCTTTCTCTGTCCCTCTCTCTGTCTCTCTCTCGCTCTCTCTCTCTGTCTCTCTCTCCTGTCTCGATTTATCTCTCTCTGTCTATCCCTCTCTCTCTCAGTTTATGTCTCGCTGTCTCTCTCTCTGTCTCTCTCGGTTTGTCTCTCTCTGTCCCTCTCTCTCAGTTTATCTCTCACTGTCTCTCTCTCTCCCTGTCTCTCTTGGTTTGTCTCTCTCTGTCTATCGCTCTCTCTCTCAGTTTGTCTCTCGCTGTCTCTCTCTCTCTGTCTCTCTTGGTTTGTCTCTCTCTGTCTATCGCTCTCTCTCTCTCAATTTATCTCTCGCTGTCTCTCTCTCTGTCTCTCTTGGTTTGTCTCTCTCTGTCTCTCTCTGTCTCTCTCCATTTATCTCTCGCTGTCTCTCTCTCTGTCTCTCTTGGTTTGTCTCTCTCTGTCTCTATATCTATATCACACCCACTCTCTCGTTCGCACACACCCACACATACAAAAGTACAATGTCACACAATGTCAGAGCACACACATGTGCACAATGCCATATGAACAACTGAGCAGGGCTGCTCTTTTTGAGGACAGACACAGTGGAGTTGAGGTCTACTCTTCCAACAATGAACCATCACCATGCCAACCACATTGCTGTTCTCTGTGCCAGCTTTTGCCTTGGCACGGCCCCTATGTTAGAAGTGGATAATTCAAGGGCATTAAAAGCGCTGGGGCTTCCAATTCAAAGTGTGTGTGCGTGTATGTGTTTGTGCGTGTGTTTTGTGTGTGTTTTTGTGTTCCAATTCAGCGCTCCTAATGCCAAGATCCTCTCTCTCCACAGTTCTGCCCTAGAAATGAATCTGCTCTGTTTGCAGCCTCCTTCCCTTTCCTCTATAGTAAATAGCACATTATAAAAAGCACTGACCAGTTAAGGCTGGTGGGAGGAAGACGGACTCATTGTACTGGCTGGAATGGAATGAATGGAAGGGAGTCTAACATGTGTTTTCCGGTATCTTTGATGTGTATGATACCGTTCCGTTTAGTCCATTCCAGCCACTACAATGAGTCCGTCTTCCTGTACCTCCTCCCACCAGCCTCCACTGGCACTGACCCTATGTGGGGTGTAAACGTTTGTAATGCAGTATTGTTTGCTTTCAGCTTCAATCTGGGATTCGTTTTTCAGGAAAATCACAGAATGTCCCTTGAGGAATGGAAATAACCTTGACGATCTAAACATAACCCAAACTGTGATAGCTAGACAAGATAATGACTACCTAGTTTAGTGATGAATTGGTATCAGCCATGTTCACGTTTTAACTCATTATAATGAAGACTAATGCGGGAATGTGTTTTGTCGTGTTACTTACCAGTGGCTAATACACACACGCTAGCTAATGCTAAATGTCTTCCCTGTCTCTTAGACTTCCAGTGCTACTCGAAGGAGGGACAGTGATGTACAACATGAGGACAATCTCTGAAGTATCCCACCCAAGAGGCATAGCCCTACTCAACCTGGCCTAAAGAATATAACAGTACCACCACAACCCATGTGTTCCCTTTGGGAGGAAGTATTCACCAATCACTAGGTGGGAACTACACTAAAGAGCAATAGAGGGACCATGTAATACTTGACCTTCTTTGAGGGACATTTTAGCCGCCATGTTAGAACTAGTCTAAAGCATTCCAGAGGGCCACTCCAAGATCTGCCCCTTCATCAGCTCTGAGAGATCACTCAGACATTCCCAGGATGAGCCTACACTGAGAGAGATCGGAACTCCATGGCTTTCTTCACTAAATACCATTCACACTTCCCACAAAGGGCATGGAGGAGAGCTCCATCTTAGACTTGGAGTATAGGGAATAGTGGGCTCCATCTTAGACTTGGAGTATAGGGAATAGTGGACTTCATCTTAGACCTGGAGCATGGTGAATATTGGGCTCCATCTTAGATCTGGAGTATAGGGAATAGTGGGCTCCATCTTAGACCTGGAGTATAGGGAATAGTGGGTTCCGTCTTAGACTTGGAGTAGGGGACAGTGGGTAGGGTGCAGTGAGGTAGTGGGCCAGTCCATAGGAGGTTGGGGGTGTGTGATAACCATCCTGGATTAGGGGACAGGGGAGTAGTCCATAGGCGGTATAGGGATAGTGTGCTCCATCCTAGACCTGGAGTAGGGGGATAGGAGACCATAGGAGGTAGGAGAGGAGTGATAACCCCATGGTGGATCTTCTGTGAGGAGGACTGAGGACAGGAAGGACCCGGGAGGATGTCATCAGCCGGAGGAGAGTCAGCCAGCTCGGAGCTCCAAGCAGGTGTCAAAACCAGCACTCTGAGACGGGAGTCCAGGAGGACTAAAGGTAAACATTCTAGATACAAACACAGAACTACGTGGATGTAATTTATGCTATGCAAACGCCCCCCACTCATGTGAACACACAAATACAGTTATTCTATTTGATACAATTCTAACCCATCATCACTACAAACTGGAGCATACACAGGGTACTGTACGTGCGTTACACATTTCACCAACCCACACAAAGTACACCGTATTCTCACAGAATACACACCACATCACAATCACCCACACACACATTTCTAGACGAAATGAAAAGATAGAAGCTTGTATGTTTGCCAGCAACCAGAGACAAGCTTCTGTCTGTATTGCATTTTTTTTCTCCATTGCTTGAGCACATTTGTCCAAACAGAATTCACCTTTTCAAAACAATGGACACCTTGCCCCAAACTGAAACACGTTGGTCAAAATACATTAAGACTCTGAAAACATTAAATACATGCCTCACATCAACTACCTCCATCAAAACATACAACTTGTTATCTAATGAAAAGTGATGTCAATTAATTGTTACACAATGGCCCAATAAATACTAACTACAGCTATTAATATACCCTAACATAGTTAACCCTCTTTTATATGTCTGGGCCATTTGTTGATAATATAATTATAGCACCATAAAAGGCAAGTAAACATATTATCACAGCATGGGCTGTTTTGTTTTTTTCCTAAAATTGTTTTTTTTTTTACCAACGATGACCAATGCAGAAATGATGTCACTCAAGAGCATGAATATCCAGAGAAACCTTCAGTCAGCCTTCAGTCACAGAGAGACAAAGAGAGACAGAGGGAGAGAGACAGCCAGAGAGAGATTGGGAGAGAGCGAGAAGAGAGAGAGAGAGAGAGAGAGAGATAAATAGACAGAGAGAATGTGAGAGAGAGAAAGAGAGACATAGAGATACAGTGGGGCAAAAAAATATTTAGTCAGCCACCAATTGTGCAAGTTCTCCCACTTAAAAAGATGAGAGAGGCCTGTAATGTTCATCATAGGTACACTTCAACTATGACAGACAAAATGAGGGAAAAAAATTCCAGAAAATCACATTGTGGGATTTTTAATGAATTTATTTGCAAATTAAGGTGGAAAATAAGTATTTGGTCACCTACAAAAAAGCAAGATTTCTGGCTCTCACAGACCTGTAACTTCTTCTTTAAGAGGCTCCTCTGTCCTCCACTCGTTACCTGTATTAATGGCACCTGTTTGAACTTGTTATCAGTATAAAAGACACCTGTCCACAACCTCAAACAGTCACACTCCAAACTCCACTATGGCCAAGACCAAAGAGCTGTCAAAGGACACCATAAACAAAATTGTAGACCTGCACCAGGCTGGGAAGACTGAATCTGCAATAGGTAAGCAGCTTGGTTTGAAGAAATCAACTGTGGGAGCAATTATTAGGAAATGGAAGACATACAAGACCACTGATAATCTCCCTCGATCTGGGGCTCCACGCAAGATCTCACCCCGTGGGGTCAAAATGATCACAAGAACGGTGAGCAAAAATCCCAGAACCACACGGGGGGACCTAGTGAATAACCTGCAGAGAGCTGGGACCAAAGTAACAAAGCCTACCATCAGTAACACACTACGCCACCGCCTCCAGGGACTAAAATCCTGCAGTGCCAGACGTGTCCCCCTGCTTAAGCCAGTACATGTCCAGGCCGTCTGAAGTTTGCTAGAGAGCATTTGGATGATCCAGAAGAAGATTGGGAGAATGTCATATGGTCAGATGAAACCAAAATATAACTTTTTGGTAAAAACTCAACTCGTTGTGTTTGGAGGACAAAGAATGCTGAGTTGCATCCAAAGAACACCATACCTACTGTGAAGCATGGGGGTGGAAACATCATGCTTTGGGGCTGTTTTTCTGCAAAGGGACCAGGACGACTGATCCGTGTAAAGGAAAGAATGAATGGGGCCATGTATCGTGAGATTGAGTGAAAACCTCCTTCCATCAGCAAGGGCATTGAAGATGAAACGTGGCTGGGTCTTTCAGCATGACAATGATCCCAAACACACTGCCCGGGCAACGAAGGAGTGGCTTCGTAAGAAGCATTTCAAGGTCCTGGAGTGGCCTAGCCAGTCTCCAGATCTCAACCCCATAGAAAATCTTTGGAGGGAGTTGAAAGTCCGTGTTGCCCAGCAACAGCCCCAAAACATCACTGCTCTAGAGGAGATCTGCATGGAGGAATGGGCCAAAATACCAGCAACAGTGTGTGAAAACCTTGTGAAGACTTACAGAAAACGTTTGACCTCTGTCATTGCCAACAAAGGGTATATAACAAAGTATTGAGATAAACTTTTGTTATTGACCAAATACTTATTTACCACCATAATTTGCAAATAAATTAATTAAAATTCCTACAATGTGATTTTCTGGAATTTTTTTCTCATTTTGTCTGTCATAGTTGAAGTGTACCTATGATGCAAATTACAGGCCTCTCTCATCTTTTTAAGTGGGAGAACTTGCACAATTGGTAGCTGACTAAATACTTTTTTGCCCCACTGTACATAGAGGAAGGAAGAGAGATAGAGACAGAGTGACAGACAGAGAGAGGGAGAAAGAGATACATAGAAGAAGGGAGAGAGACAGAAAAAGAGAGAGAGACAGTGACAGACACAGGGAAAGGGGGAGAGAGAGAGAGAAATAAACAGAGAATGTGACAAAGAGAAACAGAGAGATACATAGAGGAAGCGAGAGAGACAGAGAAAGAGAGATAGAGACACAGTGACAGACACAGAGAAAGAGAGAGACAGCCAGAGAGAGTGAGAGAGAGACAGCCAGAGAGAGAGAGAGAGAGAGAGAGAGAGAGAGAGAGAAATAGACAGAGGGAGAATGTGAGAGAGAGAAATTGGTAATACAGACATTGTCATCCTTCAAAAAACCTGGTATAGAGGAGACGGGCCCACTGGTTGCCCTCTAGGTTACAGAGAGCTGGTAGTCCCATCCACCAAACTACCAGGTGTGAAACAGGGAAGGGACTCAGGGGGTATGCTAATTTGGTATAGAGCAGACCTAACTCACGCCATTAAATTAATCAAAACAGGAACATTTTACATTTGGCTAGAAATTCAAAAGGAAATTATCTTAACAGAGAAAAATGTCCTCCTGTGTGCTACCTATATCCCCCCCACTAGAATCCCCATACTTTAATGAAGACAGCTTCTCCATCCTGGAGGGGGAAATAAATTATTTCCAGGCCCAGGGACATGTACCAGTCTGTGGCGACCTAAATGCCAGAACCGGACAGGAACCTGACACCCTCAGCACACAGGGGGACAAACACCTGCCTGCAGGTGACAGCATTCCCTCCCACATATGCCCCCCTAGGCACAACTATGACAACATAACCAACAAAAACAGGTCACAACTCCTGCAGCTCTGTCGCACGCTGGGTCTGTACATAGTCAATGGTAGGCTTCGAGGGGACTCCTATGGTAGGTACACCTATAGCTCATCTCTTGGCAGTAGTACTATAGACTACTTTATCACTGACCTCAACCCAGAGTCTCTCAGAGCGTTCACAGTCAGCCCACTGACACCCCTATCAGACCACAGCAAAATCACAGTACTTGAACAGAGCAATACTCAATTGAGGCATCAAAGCCAAAGGAACTGAGTAACATTAAGACATGCTATAGATGGAAGGAATGCTGTTTGGAAACCTACCAAAAAACAATTAGGCAACAACAAATTCAATCCCTTCTAGACAATTTCCTGGACAAAAGGTTTCACTGTAATAGTGAAGGTGTAAACTTGGCAGTAGAAAATCTTAACAGTATATTTGACCTCTCAGATTCCCTATCAAATCTAAAAATCTTAAATAGAAAACCGAAGAAAATGAACAACAATGACAAATGGTTTGATGAAGAATGCAAAAATCTAAGAAAGAAATTGAGAAACCTGTCCAACCAAAAACATAGAGACTCGGAAAACCTGAGTCTACGCCTTCACTATGGTGAATCACTAAAACAATACAGAAATACACTATGGAAAAAGAAGGAACAGCACGTCAGAAATCAGCTCAATGTAATTGAAGAATCCATAGACTCCAACCACTTCTTGGAAAATTGGAAAACACTAAACAAACAACAACACAAATAATTATCTATCCAAAATGGAGATGTATGGGTAAACCACTCCTCCAATCTTTTTGGCTCTATAACAAAGAATAAAGAGCAAAAACATATACATGATCAAATACAAATCTTAGAATAAATTATTAAAGACTACCAGAGCCCACTGGATTCTCCAATTACCTTGTATGAGTTACAGGACAAAATAAAAACTCTCCAACCCAAAAAGGCCTGTGGTGTTGATGTTATCCTTAATGAAATGATCAAATATACAGACAACAAATTCCAATTGGCTATACTAAAACTCTTTAACATCATCCTTAGCTCTGGCATCTTCCCCAATATTTGGAAACAAGGACTGATCACCCCAATCCACAAAAGTGGAGACAAATTTGACCCGAATAACTACCGTGGAATATGCGTCAACAGTAACCTTGGGGAAATCCTCTGCATTATTATTAACAGCAGACTCGTACATTTTCTCAATGATAACAATGTACTGAGCAAATGTCAAATTGGCTTTTTACCAAATTACCGTAGAACAGACCATGTATTCACCCTGCACACCCTAATTGACCACCAAACAAACCAAAACAAAGGCAAAGTCTTCTCATGCTTTGTTGATTTCAAAAAAGCCTTCGACTCAATTTGGCATGTGGGTCTGCTATACAAATTGATGGAAAGTGGTGTTGTGGGTAAAACATACAACATTATAAAATCAATGTACACAAACAACAAGTGTGCTGTTAAAATAGGCAAAAAACACACACATTTCTTCACACAGGGTCGTGGGGTGAAACAGGGATGCAGCTTAAGCCCCACCCTCTTCAACATATATCAACGAATTTGCGCAAAAAAGGTCCAGTCACCAGGACCACAAATACAAATTCCATCTAGACACTGTTGCCCTAGAGCACACAAAAAACTATACATACCTTGGCCTAAACATCAGTGCCACAGGTACCTTCCACAAAGCTGTGAACGATCTGAGAGACAAGGCAAGAAGGGCAAAAGGAACATACATTTCAACATACCAATTAGGATCTGGCTAAAAATACTTGAATCAGTCATAGAGCCCATTGCCCTTTATGGTTGTGATGTCTGGGGTCCGCTCACCAACCAATACTTCACAAAATGGGACAAACACCAAATTGAGACTCTGCATGCAGAATTCTGCAAAAATATCCTCTGTGTACAACGTAGAACACCAAATAATGCATGCAGAGCAGAATTAGGCCGATACCCACTAATTATCAAAATCCAGAAAAGAGCCGTTAAATTCTACAACCACCTAAAAGGAAGCGATTCCCAAACCTTCCATAACAAAGCCATCACCTACAGAGAGATTAACCTGGAGAAGAGTCCCCTAAGCAAGCTGGTCATGGGGCTCTGTACACAAACACAAACACACCCCACAGAGCCCCAGGACAGCAGCACAATTAGACCCAACCAAATTATGAGAAAACAAAAAGATAACTACTTGACACATTGGAAAGAATTAACAAAAAATATTTGGCCCTAAACAGAGAGTACACAGTGGCAGAATACCTGACCACTGTGACTGACTCAAACTGAAGGAAAGCTTTGACTATGTACAGACTTAGTGAGCATAGCCTTGCTATTGAGAAAGGCCACCGTAGACAGACATGGCTCTCAAGTGCTCACTGTCCACAAAATGAGGTGGAAACTGAGCTGCACTTCCTAACCTCCTGCCCAATGTATGACCATATTAGAGAGACATATTTCCCTCAGATTACACAGATCCACAAAGAATTCAAAAACAAATCAAATTTTGATAAACTCCCATATCTGTATGTGTAATGTTTACTGTTAATTTTTATTGTTTATTTCACTTTTGTATATTATCTACCTCACTTGCTTTGGCAATGTTAACACATGTTTCCCATGCCAATAACGCCCGAGAGAGAGAGACAGACAGACAGACAGATGGAGAGGGGGAGAGGGGGAGAGAAAGAGAGACAGCCAGAGGGAGCGAGACAGCGACAGACACAGAGAGAGAGAGAGAGAGAGAGAGAGACGGACGGACGGAGAGAAAGAGAGACAGCCAGAGGGAGCGAGACAGCGACAGACACAGCGAGAGAGCCAGAAAGAGAGAGAGAGGGCCAGAAAGAGAGAGAGACAGAAAGAGAGAGAGAGAGAGAGAGAGAGAGAGACGGACGGACGGACGGAGAGGGGGAGAGGGGGGGAGAAAGAGAGACAGCCAGAGGGAGCGAGGCAGCGACAGACACAGCGAGAGAGCCAGAAAGAGAGAGAGAGAGAGAGAGCACGACTGTGCTGCTCCACCCAGGGATTCATCCAGATGCAGCAGATCTAGAGCAGCTATTGGCTGGAGCCTGGGGGCTGGTAGTGTCATGATTTAGGTGTCATGGACGGGGGAACGCACACCCTGTCGCTTTGATCAACAGCATAAGTGATGTAATAGGACAAGGCAGCCTCGGAAAAATCACAGTGAGATTGAAATGGGATTGAATTGGCTGAGAGGGAGAGTAAAGAGAGAGTAGAGGGAGAGAAGGAGTGAGAGAGAGCAAATGAGGCACAGAAGGAGAGAAAGAAAGTAAGAGAAATGGCTCATGCTTGTCTCTCTCTGTCCCTCCCTTTCTCTCTTTTCATCCCTCCCTCCCATCTCTGCGGCCATAAATAAAGCCACTCCGGCGTTACAGTAAATCTGGCTTCTCCTAGAACAGAGGCGTCAGCAGCAGGGTTCTGGGGCCAGGTCCTCTGTGGCCGTCTCACTGGCTCCGTCCGTCGGATCACACCAGATAAATGGCCGGGCTGTAGGATTTGAGTTAAGTGGATGAGGGGAGCGAGAAGGTCTATTATGCACGTGGCCATGCGATGCACAGGGCCATTGGCGGAGAGAGACTGGAGAGGCTATCAGCGCAGGCTTTAGCATGTTAATCAGCTGTGCTGCTGCAGGGCAGTTGTAGCTATCACTGGATAGGCCATTTAGATTCATAGAAATGCAAATGGGGTTAGCATGGAGATTGATACACACTGTCAGACAGCGCTGGGCTCAGAGAGGTGACTCACTGGGGTTGGGTGAGGGACCCTCTCAAGGTGTATTTGCAGGGCCTAGATGGATGGATGGATGGATGGCAGAGTTTAAGACAAAGCCTGCGTTCGTTTGTCTAGGTGGTTATAGAGTAGGCTAATGTAAGTGTTTTCAGTGGCAATTTGGTTATTTCTTTCCTGCGATTTGGTTATTGCCTTCCTGTAATTTCTCCCAATGATTTTCGTTGTTAAAAAAATAAAAAAGTCATAATATTTAAGAATGAAAAGATGTACAAACTACGCACAATAGAGGGCAAATCCTTTTAGCCTTTTAGGTGTGAGCCTTTTTGTTTGAGGAATTTCGATCCCTGGTGTTCTCTATAGCCAGACCAGACATTAAACAAATCTAACCCTTACTGCAGTGTGCGTATGTGTTTGCCTGAGATGGTAAAAGCAAGCCTCCCCTCTGCCCATCCGTGGCATCACTTCACTCAATCTCCATAGCAACAGTTTCTCACCAACTGTAATCTGAGCAACAACAACAAAAATGACTCACTTAAAAAAGAAAAAGCATAAATCTACAGTCAGTAACCTCTCTCATGTGTATTGACCTGGCAGGGTTGAGATGTCCTAGAAATGAAATACCATTATGGTCGCTTGCATTTCAGCTCCGGTGTATCTTCTATTTCCAATCACAGTTGGGCAATGGTGCCACCTTAAACTCCCTCTAGTTAACCAATGTATCATCAGAAGTCTGACAATACCATTGTCGGCTGCTCAGAGGTGTCATGCACTGACATTTTGTCAAATTCAATATACACCACATGTCCAAAAGTATGTGGACACCTGCTCGTCAAACACCTCATTCCAAAATCATGGGCATTAATATGGAGTTGGGCCCCCGTTAGCTGCTTAAACAGCCTTCATTCTTCTGGGAAGATGTTGGAACATTGCTGCAAGGACTTGCTTCCATTCAGCCACTAGAGCATTAGTGAGGTCGGGCACTGATGTTGGGTGATTGGGCCTGGCTCGCAGTCGGTGTTCCAATTCATCCCAAAGGTGTTCGATGGGGTTGAGGTCAGGGCTCTGTGCAGGCCAGTCAAGTTCTTCCACACTGATCTCGACAAACCATTTCTGTATGGACCTCTCTTTGTGCACGGGTGCATTGTAATGCTGAAACAGGAAAGGGCCTTCCCCAAACTGTTGCCGCAAAGTTGGAAGCACAGAATCTTCTAGAATGCCACTGTATGCTGTAGCGTTAAGATTTCCCTTCACTGGAACTTAGGGGCCTAGTCCAAAACCATGAAAAACCCCCAGACCATTATTCCTCCACCAAACGTTACAGTTGGCACTATCATTGGGGCAGGTAGCATTCTCCTGGTATCCGCCAAACCCAGATTCGTCCTGTCAAGAATATCATCTATATTCTACATATTTATCTTGAAAGAGTATCAAATTTGGGGGCACATGATCATACTGTTGTAATCGTCGCCGTAATGATTCTGTCATTTGCCCCCTGCTAAAGAGTCATTTGACCATGACTACCCAGCTAAAGCACATCGATACGTTTGTGTAACTAATGTGATCAGTGTACTATCCACTGCATTGTTGATGTGCAAAATGCCCCTTCGCTAACTCACTAATTGGTTTAGCGATTCATTCAAGAGGCACCCCGCCGTCTCGTCTGCAATGTGTTCACTGCTACACGGTGTAGACCCAGGCCACGTCTCCATTCTCCACCGTTCTCCAGAGGTGTGCACCTGCGCACTCCACCCTCATGGATTTAAAAGCATCCGTGGAAGCATTGGCTGGGGGGAGTTTCCACCGTTGTTAAATCTATGCGAGAAAGTGTGCAAGTGGGAGAAGGGTGGAGAATCGGGACTCTGCCCTAATGTTGTATTCTAATTCCAAGTCTGTGTGCATTGGGTCAGGGAATGTGTGTATATAGTTAAATAAATGTGTGTGTGTGACGTGTGTGTGTGTGTGATGTGTGTGTGTGTGTGTGTGTGACATGTGTGTGACGTGTGTGTGACGTGTGTGTGTGTGTGACGTGTGTGTGACGTGTGTGTGTGTGTGAGACGTGTGTGTGTGTGTGTGTGAGACGTGTGTGATGAGGCTTGTGAATGTTACTTCATCCACACACGCAGGGGATGGAAAGGAAGGGAAGGTAAAGGGAAGGGGTGGCAGATGGTGGAGCCAGACTTGCCCTAGTCTACTCTAGACAGGCCTTCACACCCAGCCTCAGAAGACTAGAAGCAGAGACATGACAGGAGAACATTCTGTGAGACTGTCTAAAGCTGAGTGAACAGACAGACGAAAAGACAGATGGATGGATGAATGGCTGCATGTGTGGATGCATACATACATAGAAACATATTGTAGAAATGCAAACATTCATATTGCACACGTATACATTCATGTTATAAATAGACACTGATGCATAGATACTGTAGATGGGTAACAGCCTCTGTAAAGTTCAAAGGTTAAGCTTCCTTAGGTGCTGGGCTCCCGAACCAAAGTTTCTGTTGCCAACGTCTCGTATCTGGAGGGCCACTTATGACTCTCCATCTGGTGCCATCATGCCATCTGTCCTTTCCTCGTCCCCATTTTACTGAGGCTATCTTCTCACGGCTAGCGAGTCCACTGACTCTATTTCCGAACTGGTATGGAGCAGGGCTAGCGGTAATCGTCCTCTCAGTAGGTTGAGGTATTTTCGTCTCAGGTGGGTAACTTGAGTGCTTTAGTCTGAATTGCTCCAGAAACCTATGTTTACAGTTGAACTATTACAAAAACAGGTTTCTGGCAGTGCCTGCTATACTTTCATGTGGCTAGGCTAGCAAGCTACTCTGCAAATTTAGAATCTGAGACTTAAAAAAAAAACCAGAATAGGGCATAGGGACTTGCTCAACCTTTTTGTAAACTCTTCCAGGAGCCAAGAGGATGTGAGTCACATCGTGCTTCTTCCCAAAGCTGGAAACATCACGCAATCAACATCCTCATTCCCTGCAGCGGTTGGTTCTCAAGTCTATTGTAGTGCGCTCACCGCGATGTGAACCCTGAGCATATACTGCAGGGGTTACCATGCCGTACCTAGAGACTCTGGCAATGCTAGCGTTTCCTATGCAGGGAGGGCTGCTTGGGGTTTTTGTGGATCTTTACATAAATCTACTAAATTTCTCGTCAAGTGTGATTACACAGTTGGCATAGAGTACAGTGTAAAGCAGCAATCTGCTTAGGGGAGACAGATGGGGGGGGGGGGGCTCAAATGAAACAGTACTGTAGTAGTACAATATATTTTGGTAAGACTTGACGATGGATGACATATGATATGATTCTTTACGATGCTGTTTTATGATGCAGCATTCAGTATGTTAAAAGTGTATGATGGAATACATCAAGATGCACGCTATAATACCAATTCAACATGACCCGCAGTGTGGGTAATGTGAATAGATTTGAGGTGACGATATGGTACAGTCAAAACACATTTTGTGAAGAACGAATATAGGGAAGGGATGAGCTTTCAAGTGAACCGCACACACACAAAAAAAAACCTGTGTTGTGTGGTTTCTCCCTTGTAGTTATAGATCATGTATGCCAGCTGATAGCGCACTAGACCGGTCTCCCAACGCTCAGTGACTATATGAGCCTCATTTTCTAGGCCTATCCTCTAGCAGAGGAAACAAGAATTAGATGTGACGTTCACCTACTTGGAGAGTTTAATGACTTAAGCATCTTCAAGCCCGCTCCCCCCTTTAGAGAGTTGAGCCCTCATGAATTAGTGAGCGACTGTGCATCACGGGAGGCCGCTGAGGGGGCGGCTCATATTAATGGCTGGAATGGAGTGGATGGGATTCTATCAATCACATGGGAACCCTGTGTTTGATGTGGTCGATACCATTCCATGAATACCGTTCCAGGTATTACTATGAGCCGGGCCGTCTCCAAGATGACGAAAGGCTCTCCACCTTCATTCGCAGAGGCCATTTCATTTGACCTTTTTTCTCATCCTATTTTTATTTCTACTTCCCCAGGCAATATAAACACTGACATACTATTTCACTGAAATATTCAGCGAGAGGAGGGGAAACTCAAATGACATTTCTGTAAGATATGGCATGTGGACGGCATCTGTTTTCAGCGGTGGAATGAGCTCATTTTGGTGTAATATGGTCTTAGTGTGCAGCTAGACGTTTTTTGTTTGTTCGGGATAGTAAAGGCTGTCCTGCTTCTGTTGCACAGGCCGTAGCCACGCAACCCGTTTAAAATGCCCTGCTGACTGATGCGATGTACTGTATAGTCCCGTGACCTATAATAGTGAGGCAAAGCGGGGCCTGAAATAGTCTAAACTCTCCAAGGTGCCACCGACCTTGATTTGAAATACCACTATCCCTGTGTGTGTGTGTGTGTGTGTGTGTGTGTGTGTTCGTGTGTGTGTGTGTGTGTGTTCATGTGTGTGTGTGTGTGTGTGTGTGTGTGTGTGTGTGTGTGTGTGTGTGTCAGCAGCGACAGATGGTTAACACTGACAAACCACCTACAGGTTATGTAGAGACAGGTTACTCACAGACACAGACAAGTGGATGGTTTGGGCCGACATAATCAAAACGCGGAGGGCAAGACCAAATGAGAAACATTTCGGTGTCGAGGCGATGGTTAGGTGGGGGAGGATGATGACAGGAGAGACCGACAGAGAGACCGGACGTACACTACATGACCAAAAGTAAGTGGACACCTGCTCGTCGAACATCTCATTCCAGGCCTCCCGGGTGGCGCAGTGGTTAAGGGCGCTGTACTGCAGCGCCAGCTGTGCCACCAGAGACTCTGGGTTTGCGCCCAGGCTCTGTCGTAACCGGCCGCGACCGGGAAGTCCGTGGGGCGACGCACAATTGGCCTAGCGTAGTCCGGGTTAGGGAGGGGTTAGCCGGTAGGGATATCCTTGTCTCATCGCGCACCAGCGACCCCTGTGGCGGACCGGGCGCAGTGCGAGCTAACCAGGTCACCAAGTGTAGTGTTTCCGCCGACACATTGGTGCGGCTGGCTTCCGGGTTGGAGGCGTGCTGTGTTAAGAAGCAGTGCGGCTTTGTTGGGTTGTGTATCGGAGGACTCATGACTTTCAACCTTCGTCTCTCCCGAACTCGTACTGGAGTTGTAGCGATGAGACAAGATAGTAGCTACTAACAATTGGATACCACGAAATTGGGGAGAAAAAGGGGTAAAAGAAAAAATTAAAATAATAAAATAATAATAAAAAAAGAACATCTCATTCCAAAGTCATGGGCATTAATATGGAGTTGGTCCCCCCTTTGCTGCTACAACAGCCTCCATCCACTCTTCTGCGAAGGCTTTACACCAGATGTTGGAACATTGCTGAGGGGACTTGCTTCCATTCAGCCACAGGAGCATTTGTGTGGTTGGGCACTGATGTTGGGTGATTAGGCCTGGCTCGCAGTCTGCGTTCCAATTCATCCCAAAGGTGTTCTATGGGGTTGAGGTCAGGGCTCTGTGCATGCCAGTCAAGTTCTTCCACACCGATCTCGACAAACCATTTCTGTATGGACCTTGCTATGTGCATTGGGGCATTGTCATGCTGAAGCAGGAAAGGGCCTTCCTCAAACTGTTGACACAAAGTTGGAAGCACAGAATTGTCTAGATTTGCCTTCACTAGAACTAAGAGGCCTAATCATGGAAAACAGCGCCAGACCATTATTCCTCCTCCACCAAACTTTGCAGTTGGTACTGTGCATTGGGCCAGGTAGCGGTCTCCTGGCATCCGCCAAACCCAAATTCGTCCGTCGGACTGCCAGATGGTGAAACGTGATTCATCACTCCGGAGAATGCATTTCCACTGCTCCAGAGTCCAATGGCGGCGAGCTTTACATCACTCCAGCCGACGCTTGGTATTGAGCATGGTGATCTTAGGCTTGTGTGTGGCTGCTCAGCCATGAAAACCCATTTCATGAAGCTCCCAACGAACAGTTCTTGTGCTGACTTTTCTTACAGAAACAGTTTGGACCTCGGTAGTGAGTGTTGCAACCAAGGACAGATGATTTTTATGCACTACGCGGTTCAGCACTATGCGGTCCCATTCTGTGAGCTTGTGTGGCCTACCACTTTATGGATGAGCCAAGAGGTTTCCACTTCACAATAACAGCACTTACAGTTGACTAGGACAGCTCTAGCGTGGCTGAAATTTGAGGAAATTACTTGTTGGAAAGGTGGCATCCTATGACGATTCCGCATTGAAAGTCACTGAGCTCTTCAGTAAGGCCATTCTACTGCCAATGTTTGTCTATGGAGATCGCATGGCTGTGTGCTCGATTGTATACACCTATCAGCAACGGGTGTGGCTGAAATAGCCGAATCTACTAATTTCAAGGGGTGTCCACATATACATCTGTGTGTGTACCAAAAGAGCCTGTCGCAAGTCAGACAAAGATATTTCCTCCATCTCCCACACCTCACTCTCTCCCCCTCTGCCTCTGTCTTCCCTCTCTCCCTCCTCTTTTCCCATCCATCCATCACCCATAGGGGGCTTATGGGATTGTGGGCGTGCGCTGGACCGAGATGATTCCTCTCAATAGCAACCTTTCATGCTGTTTATCACCAGCCAAAAGCTCCCATGGGAACAGAGGGGGGGGGGGGGGGGGGGGGGGGGGGGGGGGGGTGCAGTGACCCCCTGCCCCCCGGAATGTCCTGCTGGGATAGGTGGTTCTGGATTGTTCAGTTGTCAAGTTGTTATCTGATGTGGTTTAGCCCTACAGTACAGTGGGCTATTTAGAATTTGGCATATTAGTCCTTAGATTTTATTTTTTTCTATTTCAAATGTATTTTTTTTCACTCAGTCAGAAAACAAGGAGGATCAAGACCCTCTTCATGATATAAAAAGTGCTTTGTTGCTGTGGCATGTTGTTCAGGAGACCAGATTCTAAGAAGCCCCTGATGTGTTTCGGCGTCATAGCCTTCGTTAGGGAGACAGGATGATGAAGGATGATGCTCTAGTTTTCTCCTGAGACATTTGATATTAATATTCCATAAATATGTATTTTCCCCACCTACACTACCCCTCTACCTTCGTATGCCCAGACATAGACACAGACACACACACCTCTGAGCTACTAAAATCAGTTGAACTGACATGTCCCTGCTACAGTACCTGTAATTTATCATTTCAGCAGAATGAACTCTCTTCTCCTCTCTCACTCGCTCTCCCTCCCTCTGTACCCCCCCCCCCTCTCTCTGTACCCCCTCCCTCTCTCTCTCTCTGTCCTTCTCTCTCTCTCCTGCTGTACCCCCCCTCTCTCCCTCTATATCCCCCCTCCCTCTCTCTGTACCCCCCCTCCCTATCTCTGTACCCCCCCCCCCCCCTCCCTGTCCTTCTCTCTCTCCCTCTCTCTCTGTACCGCCCCTCCCCCCTCTCTCTCGTCCTGTCCGTATCTCTCTCTCCCTCTGCAGGTCAGGACCGCAGTGAGGCGGGGCTGATTAAGCGTTTCCGTGGTGATGGCGTGCGCTACAAGGCCAAGCTGATTGGGATTGATGAGGTGACAGCGGCGCGTGGGGACAAGCTGTGCCAGGACTCCATGATGAAGCTCAAGGTGTGCGTGCGCACGTGTGAGCGTCTGATAACGAGGGCAGTGCCTTGAACTTAGGAGAGGGTGGTGGTATTCACGTCACAATACGTTGACAAAATACATTGAAACAGCGTTGATTCAACCAGTTTGTGCCCAGTTATATTACATCTCTTCTGGACGATTTAAACCATGCTGGAGACATAGTGGCATTCCCGCACAGCCAACAGGCAAATCCATTTCCTGCTCTGATCCTCTCAAATCAGATGTAGTGTGAGTTGCTCCACATGTCCAATAACACAACAAGCAGGAGTCTTGTAGATCCACGCTGTGACATTTGAACAGTGACCTGCCTATGACTCCCATATCCAGCAGTCTCTGCTAGTTACAGTCAATGCTCTTATGTCAATACAGGCATGCTGTTATCTAGACAGGCAGAGGAGGGGGATGGAGGAATGGAATAGAGGAGGGGAAGGGGTCTCTATCGAACTGCCTCTCTAAGCTTGAGGACTTAATCCACCAAATGGAGAAGCCGATTGTCGATTGACGACAGCCATAGACTCCCCTCTCTCCACTATTCATTGGATCGCTCTTTGTTTCCCACTCTGGAGAATGGGGAGGGAGAGAGTTTGATGGTTGATGTTTTCAAAGCGTCTCTGTATTAAGGGCTGAGGCGCCGAGCTTATGCTGAGGTTGAAGAGAGGAGAGGGGAGGGGGGGATATAGTGTACTGGTAGTGTACAGGGTCGCTCGCTCAACCCTCCTCAACGTGAATGGGGTTCCAGGGTTCTCAGACGTGTTCAGCGTTCACAATGAGCTTCTGTCTTCTTTCTCTTCTCACACAGCTTCGTTACATGAAAGACATGTCAGGCGTGCGTTAGCGAGGGAGGGTCGTGCCTCGGTATAAGTCTGAGGAACATGCAGGAAATGATAATTGTTTTTGTAAGGGGGAAAAGCAGCTAAGATGCATGGGAACATCTACTTCAAAGGCTCTGTGGTTGTTCAGTCAGCAAGACGTGACGGAAGTGCCTCAGCGAGGTGTAGGTTATGGTCGGTCAGCAGAATACCTTCAGTCAGCACAACTCAAACTCGCTACATTGTAGTTTGGCGGCTTGTGTCACGAGGTGCAGGCAGCAGCAGCCTACTTAAGAAACCAGCCTCTCAAATACGAAACAATAAAAGACTGTGGTGTAAAAGAAAAACACTGAAGTGTTGAGAGAAGGAAGGTTCAAAAGGAGCAACATGAAAGAACGTTCTGTCCTATTGCACCTTATGTAACAGCTGCCACCCTCTTCCCTTCCCTCTTCCCCCTCCCCCCCCCCCCCCCTGTCATATTTACCTGAGTCGTGAGTCGGCGGTACGCTGCTGTCTTTCGTGCTGAGCGATTTCCCTTCATCGCCCTGTGTATCTTCCTCTCCTCCAGGGAATGGCTACGTCGGCGCGCTCCAAAGGAGAGCACAAGCAGAGAGTCTTCCTGACCATCTCCTTCGGGGGGATCAAGATTTACGACGAGAGATCAGGGGTGAGTGAGTGATGGGGGCTCCACTGCGTAGCCGCGCCGCCAGGCCTGCCCATCGGCTGAGCTGAGTTACGCAGCCAGGCCTCAGCCCCAGCGGCACTGAACCTTTATAGGACATTCAAGTCCAATCGCAGTCATGTAGAAAAAGAGCAGCCATCTTGTGCGCCTACCTGGCATATGGTGCAGTTGAAATGCCAAACGAATACGACAAAAGCAGATAGAAATAAACATTGTGTAGGGTGTCCAATCAAAAACGCATCTTTTGACCAATGGGTAAAAGAGATACTCCTCTAAGAAAACCAATCATCCAAATGGAGGCCAGAGGAAAGAAGTAGTAAAAAATCAGGAAAATAGGCTACCGCCGTGGAATATTACATAAAACAATATGGAGGGAAGATTAATATCGATTTTGCGACATGACATGTAATGTTTTCATACTTTAGTATGCGCTTTTCATATAAATGCAAAATCCCTGTTATTTAAAAAATAAAAAAATAAAAGATTTCTCACAAAAACAAGTGTAGCCTATGTGAAATGTCAACGGAGAGCTGAGCGTAGAGCAAACTTTTTTTACTTTGGAACCCTCTTACATTTAATTTGGCTCGTATCATGCTAGTTTAGATTTTTGCGACCCGCGGAAACGACTTTGCATTGACCACCAAAACATGTACAATCCTCAAGTTGCTACGAGAAAGCGGCACTGCTCTGTCAACAGAGCCCAGTACTTATTATCGGATGTATTTTGTTACGAAATCTGACTTCTTGGATATAATGTTAATGACATGCTAGAGAAAGACCTCACTGAATGATTCAGAACATGAAGAATCATTATTTGTCTTGGTAAAAATCTATTTTATAACATAAGGATGTGACATTTCACTCAGAGTGGAAGGATGCTCTACATTATGGTAAAAATGTCATCAAGCCTTCTAATTGGCTAGGTGGAAATGTCGCAACATTGCTTCCACCCATGTAATCCTTAGATCTATTATCCTGTGTAGTGTCGTGTCTTTTGGACTATCATTAATGTGAAGACTGTTATATTATCAAATCAATTCTCTAGGTGTAATTATTACGTGATTCAACTATTCACGTAAATATTAATTAACTAGGAAGTCGGGCACCACAGGAAAATGTTGTTTAAAGAGTTACTATTTCCTGAATTTAACTCTCTTCAGATATTTTCATATCTTATTGATTAGAGTCACTTATTAATGTATTATTACCTCATCAGTCATATTCTGATTGTCGCAAACTCTTGGATATCTGCACGAATCCTAGCATAAATGATGAATCAGCGATATACCAATTGGCTAAATTATGTATTTACTAACTAATTAAATAATCACACAGAAGTACATAAACACACACAGGATAGGTTATACATTGGTTACTAACATGATACAATAAAAAGTCCCTAGTGGACTAAACCGACATGATGGCTTGTTACACATAATTAAAAGGGAGGGGCAAGTAAGAAAGAGCAGGAGAAAAGACAAAGAACTCCAATATTGTACACACAATAACTATGCTCATGGAAATGCTAATAATACTTTGCACATGAACAGCCGCTCATTTGAAAGGAATTGCAATTGACATATTTATGAGTGTAGGCCTTTGTTGTCTCTCTCTGTGATCGCCGGTCCGTCTGCTGGAGAGTCAGTCGACAGAAAGTCTCTGGTTTGTCCACCAGAGATCAAAGTCTTTCATAGTTGTTCAAATGGATACATCAGGTGTACCAATGGTCGTTCAATAGGGAAATGTTCTCCCGAATGGATCTTTCAGAGTACCATTCGGTCGTTCGATCAGTCGCGTTTACCAGACTAAAGTACTTAAACAGCTGCAGACTGAATGTGTAGTCTTTAGTTTTGTAGATTGCTTAACCATTCGTGACGTCCAGTTCACACCTTAGTCTGCTTGGTCTATAGAGTGGTAGATTTCTTAACCATTTGTAACGTATTCAGCTGGTGCTGCGCGTAACTGTTCTAACGTACATTTTGTCGGAAGTGGGTTTTAAACACTTCTGGCAAAAGGGGGCGTTCCATGACGCCGATGTAATGTCTGTGCTCATGTGAGCGTGGCCACTGACTTGGTTTAGACTTCATATGAAAAACAATTCTCTCATTTAGGCCGTCATTGAAAATAAGAATTTGTTCTTAACTGACTTGCCTAGTTAAATAAAGGTAAAATTCAAAAAATAAAAATAACATTTTAGAAGGCTAACATCACATTACATCTTCTCACAAATAGTTTCATATACAGTGGGGAGAAGTATTTGATACACTGCCGATTCTGCAGGTTTTCCTACTTACAAAGCATGTCTGTCATTTTTATCATAGGTACACTTCAACTGTGAGAGACGGAATCTAAAACAAAAATCCAGAAAATCACATTGTATGATTTTTAAGTAATTAATTTGCATTTTATTGCATGACATAAGTATTTGATCACCTACGACCTCTACATGCTTTGTAAGTAGGAAAACCTGCCAAATCGGCAGTGTGTCAAATACTTGTTCTCCCCACTGTATATTCATATACGTTCCCCCACATTTGGATGTGACCCTGACGACTGGGAAATATATACATTCAGAGATACAGTTATGTTGTCCTACCGTCTTTAGTTACATCACAAATTCTTAACAAATTCCACAGGATTGTTCTTTAAATACCCACCGGACCATTCCAAATGTCTGGAATACAGAAATACTGTTTAATTATTCAACCTTTTGATGTTACCGTACTGCCTTTCTCTGTGGTAACAAAGGGATTTCAAGTTAATTTCTGAGAGTGAGAGAGAGAGTTTTCCTGCAGGTATTTATGACCATCATTAAACTGTGGAGAGAGAGTGAGAGAGGGGCGGGGGGCTATGATCCCCCCCCCCCCCTACCCCCCAAGGGCACGTCATGACAGTAGATATAGTAACATCAGTGTCTAGGGAGTAGGGGCTAAGGGTCGATGTGGAATGTAGAATGAGTAAACTGCTTTGACTTAACCTGGGCCTGGCCTGCTGTATGATGGCTACTGTCGGATGATAAAGACCTGTCTGTTATAATGACAGTGTGTATATGAGTGATATGATGTTATCCCCTTCCCCCTCATCACCTCCCCTGGGGGCCCAGAGACCTGCTGTCCCCCACACAACCCCCCCCCCCCCCCCCCCCCCCCCCCGTTCATCACCACTATCCACTAGGCTAATTAGCCCACAGTTCCACCCCTAATCATCATCATTGCTAACTGCTAGCCTAATTGTCCCATAGCTCCACTTCAACTGTCATTAAAGGGAAAAAAATGCATTACGCAATACTGTATATAGACCCCGTTCCACAAGACAACTCATGGTTGGATATTTGATGACTTCCATTTTTATTTTCGTTGGATAGTGGTGCCACCCGTTATTCTCCACAAGCCCTGTCATTTATCAACAACAACTAGATAATACCCCTCATCGAGCCCCGTAGTGTTAGTGTGTGTGTGTGTGTGTGTGTGTGTGTGTGTGTGTGTGCACGTGTGTGTGTGAGCCCTACCCTCTGACGCTCATCACCACATGCGGCTTCTGTAATTTTGTTTGAGAATCATCGTCCCCCTAATGCCCTTTCATTTTATAAACTGATTCTCCCAGCAGCACTTAATTTACCCAACAATCGTAATGGTAAAATATAGGGCTCTTTCAGCAGGACGAGGCATTGCAGAACATTCGGATAGAAATGTGTCATGCAGACAAGACACTGTTTACTGTCAACTAGACTATAGAATATTGTCAGCTCTAGTATGTTCCATTTCTCTCTGCCACATTCTTATCAGTGCACCCCACTGAATAAGCCCGGGTTTAATTTCTTAGAAGCTCATCCCCGTTGCTCAAAGCTTATCAACGCTGTTAGTGGAGCAGCAGGTGGGAGAAGATGAGTGACATCCCAACTACTTTGAGCATGTGTGTGTGTGTGTGTGTGCGTGTGTGTGTGTGTGTGTGTGTCAGTTGTACTTTTGAACCAGGTGTTCAGGGCTGCCCACGCTCTGTTGACGATGCATCTTTTTGCATATTGCACAATACACAACAATATCATTACCCACAGGTTAGAGAAATCTTCCAAATAAGTGAAAAAGGGTTGTCTGATCTGTGCACATACACACGCACAAGCACGCATATACACACACGGACATCCACACCCTAATCGGCCGTTGTTCAAGCAGTAAATGCGTTGCGCCTCCTATCCCACTGAGACATGTGAGAGCTGGAAATGAGGAGGAAAAAGGGAAGAATGGCATAAGTGGTAGTTATTCTTGTCAAGACTATTCCCTGTCAACAGTTAGACAAAGAAAGACTAATGCATTTACATTTGCTTTCCCTCATTCTCTGCTGCGGTGAATCTGGAGCACAATATTGCCGTAGTATTAGAATTAGTAAGAAGCTGTAGCCTACTTACCGTGAATTCCCGGTTCACTCCCTCATTTTGAAACAAAACATTCTTTCAAGAATTCATGAAATTCATTAGAAATGTATAGTGTAGAGCCAGGAGTTTTCCTAGACAGGTCACCTGTCTGAAAAAACTCCCGAATCGAATTAACTATAAAATCAGGACCTTAACCCTACAGTATCCAACATGGGTCTCTAAGCCCCCTCCATTTTGTATGGTCCATTTCCTCGTCCTGACCTGTCACTTCCTCTTCCCTGTTTCGCAGATCTACTACATCACTTCCTAACTCCAACTTATGTCACTTCCTCCCTGTGTGTTCAGGTTCTGCTGCATCACCACTCGGTGCATGAGATCTCCTATATCGCCAAGGATACCCGGGACCACCGGGCCTTCGGCTACGTCTGCGGGAAGGAGGGACACCACCGGTTCGTGGCCATCAAGTCCGGCCAGTCGGTGAGTCCAGGACCTGAGATCCTAATGAGGTGTAGTAGTCAGAAAGAGCGTTACAGCCAAAGTTACCATCAATCAACACGTTTCAAATGCAACACATAGTGTTGCAACAAGGGAGCAACCGTTTGTAACACAGTTGAAAGATTGTCCAATAGGAAGGACTCTGCTTTTATCCTTTTAGATATTTGCAGCACTGTGTAGTTGGGATTGCGACGTAAGTGTGTGGGTGAACTACGTGTGTGTCGTCTGGAAGATGAAGGTGTGTGCCCCTCTTCCTTCACATCCCTCCCTCCCTCCCTGACAGGCAGAGCCCCTGATCGTTGACCTGCGCGACCTCTTCACCCTCATCTACGACATCAAGCAGCGCGAGGAGATGGAGAAGAAGGCCCAGAAGGACAAGCAGTGTGAGCAGGCCGTCTACCAGGTAAACAACAACCACACAACAACCACAAACAACAACAGAACTGTTACCATGGCCGTTATGCACAATGGCCATATTGAGTGTACTCATGAGTAATAGTGAGAGATGTTAGAGGAAGGGAGATGACGCGTATCCATTGAAGAAATGGGTTAATATCTGTCAAAGGGAGCGTTCCCCCTCTTGCGACAGCGCGCTTTCTTGCTTAGCCTAGCGACCAGCAGGCAGAGATGACTGCTTCACACGCTTTGAGTACGAGTCCAGATCTCGGCTTGGGCTGTGACTGCAATGCAAATTATTTAAGGTGTTTTGAGGGATGTTACAATGCCACTATTTTCTTTATCCCGAAACATGACTTTCATGCATCGAAAGACTCCTGTCAATGTAAAAGGCTTAATGTAATGTATAACTGTGTCCACAATGGTATATATTATTATGTTGGAAAATGTATACAGTAACCCAGACATCAGGTTAAGACTAGGCACAATAGGTTAAGACTAGGCACAATATGTTAAGACTAGGCACTCTCCACTGAGTTCCTAATAGAAAACGCCTGTTTTCCCCTAAGCCAATGGCTGATTGCTCACACCTGACGCCCTTGCATGCTCTTTTGTTCTCGCTCTGTACTTCTATTCGTCTATCCATATGGTCTTGCTCTATTCTCCTCTGTATCCGTCTTCTTCTTGTTATGTAAAACGTTCCTTCTCTTCAACCATCACGCAGACCATTCTGGAGGACGAGGTGGACGATCCAGTTTACCAGGTACGTCGCCACACGACACGCGGCCCATCAGACCTAGCGATGAAACCCCATGGGACCTTTTTCGCTCTAGCTTCTACTGGCGACAGTGTTTTCACGTGATTCATTCTATGGAATACGAAACAATTAATCCTTAATGTAAATATCTGCCGCTGATCTGCTTGAATTAATGATTCATGATATCCAAACCATCTCAGTAATACGCAGTAGACCAGCCATCACAGTAGACGGGTTTTGTTCAACCATTCGACTCTCCCATTGCAGTGTTGTTGAACCATATCTTTTCAGTTGACCTGTGTATATGTTCTGATTTTCTTCTAAAGACCTATCTGACCCTGACTGGTTGTTCTCCCCTTTTGCTTTTGGCTGAACCTGATACTCTACTCTGTTGCTCACACTGAATACAGACAACACTAACCCTTACTCTGAATGCTAATGTTCAGTGGATATGCCCCAACTCATTCCAAATTTCTGTTGTTTTCCCCTTTAGCTTCCCCCCCCCCCCCCCCCCCCAAAAAAAAGTTTTAATTTGCAATTCTGTAGTAGTAGTGACTGTTTTCGTTTGTTTTGTTTCGAATACAAGAGTCCAATGACTGTGGGCAGAATCCAAACTTGGGATCCGTGCGTGTAACTAACTCAGACTTTCGTGTAAATCATCTAGGTTACAAACGCGGATCTCGAGTCAGGATTGGCCCCTCTGTGTCTAGGTGGTAGTGGAGAGGTGGAGCAGTATTCTGATGAAGTTGGTGGAGGGACCTCTTCAGTACCTGGAACTACTGCCTGACCAATTACTGTGCTCTCTCCTCTTCCTTCTTCACTCTATCGTCTCTCTCTCTCTTTCTTTCCTTGTTTGTCTCTCTCACACTCTTTTTTTCTATCTCTTTCTCTTTCTCTTTCTCCGGATTTTGTCTCTTATTTCTCTCTCTCTCTCTCTCTCTCTCTTTCTCACTCTATCTCTTTCTTTCGATCGCTCTCTCTCTCTCTCTTTCCGTTAATCTCGACATGCTCCATCCCTCTTGCCCCCGCCCGCTACTTCTGTTGTAGTACATTGTGTTTGAGGCTGGACATGAGCCCCTCCGTGGCCACCAATCAGAGGAGAGCGTTTACCAGGTACAATACCAAGCCCCGCCCCTTCCATACCTTTTGTAGGGTAGTCAACCCAGAGCGTTGTGTTACATTAGACTATTTCTGTTTGTTAGAGAGCAGGGCAGTACACTCTGGGTAAAAAACGTATACTCACAATGTTCTTAATGTAAATTAGAATAACATCTCAAGTGCAGTCATGGCTAGTTATTTTGGCAGACCAATTCATCCAGGCTTCTCTAGAGTCTATGTGGGCTCCCTGCAGACATCCAGAGGTTTGACCTTCCAGATCAGTTCAAGGGATCAACAGGAGCCTCTAGGGACCTAGAGTGTGATTTAATCTGGTCCCCCTCCTCCCTCCCCCACCTCTCTACTCCCTCACCCCTCCTCCCTTACCCCTCTTCCCTTCTCTGTCCACCTCCCCCTCCCTCCCTCCACCCTCGCCCCCCTCCTCCTCGTCCCTCCTCCTCCTCTTCCTTTCTGAAGATGAAAGATGAGTCGAAATGAATCATTTGCCATGCCATTTGAACTCCAAATGAAACAAGATCAATAGGCGAGAAGAAAATTCCGCCCAACTCCAAGTCAGCCAGCCGAAAGCGAGAGAGAGAGAGGGGCCATATTGTTCACTCCGGTTAATAGATTAATGTGAGGAAAATATACAAAAGAGAGGAGAGGGCAAGCGCTCCAGCGTTGTCAGTTTCCACAGATTTAAACCTCTAGTTGAATGTGATCCAAATGGAGAAAAACAATTGTGCCGTCTTAATGTCAAAACAAGGAAGTAGCACACACAATCCTACAGCATTGCTTACAATCAATATGGATCTAAATAAGAGTTGATTCAAGAGCTGTGCAACGGTAGAATTTGCATAACATTTTCCTTTAAACCCTTTGCAGACCAGAGTAACACCTTCTGAAATGATGAGTGTGTCAGCTGTAGCAGAAGAAAGGAATCATTGAATAATCAATACGTTTTTCTCTTTCTTACTCAACCTTGGTAAAATGGTGTTGCTCAAAGCTCACTTTATTCTTTCATTTTGACTCGACCTCCAACACAGGTCCCTACCGCTACCAGTCAGCAGAAGGGAGAAGGGATCTATGACGTCCCAAAACGCCATTTCATGACTGTAGGTGTTTTTGTTTTTTTGGTTCGTCCACTCCCTCCACTGGCAAACCTCTCATTCCCTCACTAAGGAAAACTCCCCTCTTCTTTAGTGTCCATTTATGAACCCCTGTCTGTGTGACCTTGTGGAATTATTGGACCCCTAACCACCTCGCCGACACACGTAGACGTGGTCGTGTACACCCACAGACTGGTTATCAGCAGTGTGTCTCGAAGGCAGTGGTTGCCTGCCTGTGCAGTCTGATATCAGTTGTCTTGGGCAAGAAATTATCAAGCGTCAGGTCTAAGTATATTCTTACAGTATCTAAGGTTATAAAGATGCAATGATATTGTATATTGCAATATGTATCGTCATTTATACGGGGTGTATATTGTATTGTTATGCACAGTCTGCCCCAACAGATACATGATTCCATCTAGCTAAGATGGGACGTCAGTTGTTGGGATAAATCCAGTGGAGGTGTCTTTGCTTCAGATCCTCCACAGGATTTTAAACATAGAGGACTGTTAGACATCAAAGAGGCCGTCTTTTTATTCAATAAAGACAAAACGCTTTTGTCATTTCCAGTCTCACCACTATATTATCTACAGCAAGGTTCATTTTGGACCAGAACAAATAGACATATCATGGATTCACTTTTTGGTTGCGCAAAACTGGAAATATATCTCTTTCTGTCCTTTCACCGTGTCAGATGCAATAGTCAATACATTTACATGGAGAGGGAAGAAAACGTCCACCTGACTTCTGAAACAAACCATAAGAAGAAAGTGGGCTTTCTTTCTCGCCTCGCTTCCTCTCTGTGCTGATAGTTCAGCAGCATATCAACTCGGCATGATAGCTATCCTGTCCCCCTTGCTATCTCCCCCCCAAAAACACATCATGCTAGCTGGTGTTGTATCAATAGCTGCCGACGCTGCTTCCATATCTCTTAAGAGTTACTGCTTGTCTGTGCATTCAGTTGGAGCTCTACTGAGAGATCCCCCCATAGCTTGATGTGTGTGTCACTCTGCCTGTCTGCCTGAGGTAAAGACCCAGTATAACTATAACCTATGTCTGCCCACCTTTTACAAACTACTGTACCTCCCTCTTGCTCCTACTGGATACATAGAACTGTAAGAGCAAGCCATAATGTACAACAACAATATGTACCGTATATGATCAGACCCCCCCCCCCCCCCCCCACACACACACACACACACACACTTCAAACAGGACATAGACAATGTTATGTTGCCCCCCCCCTCCACCAACACTGATTGCTGTTTTCCTCTCATTTTCGCTCTTCTTTTCGTGTCTGTGTGTGTGTGTCTTTATTTATAGCATGCAAATCCCCTGTGTGTTCCCGTGGTGATACATCGTCTGCTTGTGCATGGCCCCTGCAGTCTAGGACATACATTTCATGCGACTTACCCATTTCATAGTCTAGTTGTAGAACCTATGTCCTTCCTTCCTACTTCCTCTGAAATGTAATTGTACTGTTAGAGCGCTGAAGTTATATGGCTGGGGGAGGGGGGGGGGGGGGGGGGGGGGTATGAGAGTAGCTGTAGGAACGGTCACGTCTGCTATATGGGTCAGGTTATATATTGTCTCGGTGGGTAAATATATAGAAGTGTATATATATTCATTGGGTTCAGGGAACACAGTGGTGAATGTACTGGTAACTGCCAAAATAAAGGAAACACTTGAGTAAATGAGGGATACAGAGTATATTGAAAGCAGATGAGATAATTAAGCAATTCACATCCCATCGTGCAAGGGATCATGTATTAAAATGTCCCAGTTGCCCATTCTTTTGGCTACCATGGCTAGAAGAAGAGATCTCAGTGACTTTGAAAGAGGGGTCTCAAAGGAGCAAAGAGTGTGTAAAGTGTGTGTGTGTGTGTGTGTGTGTGTGTGTCAGTCCCCAGATCTCAACCCAATTGAATACTTATCTGAGATTCTGGAGTTTTCACCACCATCAACAAAACACCAAATGATGGAATTGAATGTGGAAGAATGGTGTTGCATCCCTCCAATAGAGTTCCAGACACTTGTAGAATCTATGCCAAGGCGTATTGCAGCTGTTCTGGCAGCTTGTGGTATTGCCAAATGCCCTAAAACATTCTATGTTGGTGTTTCCTTTACTTTGGCAGTTACCTGTATATTGTAAACCGTCCAAATCCTACCTAATCATATAATATTATCTTGTGTTTGAAAGGAATCACAATGGTAATGCATTGTGGGACTATTGGGGCTGATTTGATAGGTAGAGACGGACATAATAATATCTAATCAGTGTTCTTTTGATTGGACTGAATAGCCAATTATAGAGCACCGTGAGAGATTCATTTTAGATCCATCTTCTGATAATGAAATGAAAGGAGAGCTAGTTGTTTCTTGGCATCTTCAGTACAATTCTCTTCACACGCAATCACGCATGCACACACACACACGCACACACCCTATTAGAGTAATAGAATGTGTTATGACTTAGAAAGTCTGCCTTTGTTTTGTCGTGAAATGTCACTGTTCTCCCTCTCTGTCCCTGTTCCTCTGCCCCACCACAGAACATCAACCACTTTGATCTGTTCGGAGATATGTCAACTCCACCCTCGGTGAGTAACTGTCCATTCCCTATTGCTTAGACAGACTCTGCCCGTTTAACCATGTCTGCAATGACGGTGCTGAAATATTATGCGTCAACATCGCTGCAACTCCCCAACGGGCTCGGGGGGAGGCGAAGGTTGAGTCATGCGTCCTCCGAAACATGACCCGCCTAACCGCGCTCCTTAACACGGAAGCCAGCCGCACCAATGTGTCGGAGGAAACACTGTTAAACTGGCAACCGGGGGCCCAAGAGTGCAGGCACCCGGTCCGCCACAAAGAGGTCCCAAGAGTGCGGTGAGCCACGTAAAGCCCCACAGCCAAAACCCTCCCCTAAGCAGGGTGACGCTGGGCCAAATGTGCTTCGACCAATGGGACTCCCGGCCACGGCTGGTTGTTGCCCAGCCCGGGAATGAACCCGGGTCTGTAGTAACGTCTTAGACCGCTGCGCCACTCGGGAGGTCCATGTGTCAACATTTGAATGCGTTGTTATGCAGTCAAACTACTGTGTGGATAATAGAGAAACTCACAGTCATGACAACCGCTAAAGACCAGTAAGACTTTGGAAAACATTTTGTATTCTGATTTCTGTGTGAACAGATGGTTCAATTGACCCCCAAATAGAAAAAGACAATAAATGAATAATCACAATGACCGCAGTGAAAGGATAGGTGCCTGGTTCAGACGTGTATGTGGATGATGTCCCCCCAGATTCCCCCGTCCCCGGCCAACACTCTGGACCCCAGCAGGAGCCACCGCCAGCCCCAGCACCCCCCAGAGATGTTCACCGGCCCCTTCAGCCCCACCTCTGTCCCCTCAGGGTACATGACCATGGGGCCAGTCCAGGCAGCCCAGTGGGCCCAGCAGGGACCCTTCGCTGGCCAGGCCCAGACCTTGGCCTTTGGGGTGCAAGGGCCCCTCCAGGTGACCCAGGTCCTCCCTGGGGGCCAGCCCGTCATCTGGAGCCAGGCCAACATCTTCCCTGCCACCCAGCAGCAGTGGGCCGCTATGGCTGCCTACATGCCTGCCCAGGCTGTGGGCGTGGGGGGTCACCACCTCCCCATGATGGTGCCCATCACCACCGTGTGCCCTGGCCCCCAGGGGCCCCATGGTGACCTCTCCTCCACCCCTTCCTCGGCCATCGCCAGCCCCCAGCATCAGACGATGGACCCCGTTCTGCTCCAGCAGCAGCATAGCATCGGTGGGGACTCTGACGCAGGCGAAAGCCCCTCTTCGCTGGGCCTTGTCATGGTGGGCAGCAGGTGTGGCACACCCAGGCCAATGAGCCCTACTTCAATGGGTCTTGGTGCCGTGGGCAGGTGTGAGACGCCCGTTGGCCTTGTCATGATGGCGAGGTGTGAGACGCCCGGTCTAGTGAACATGCCCCCTGACACCCTGGTCTGTAGCCAGCTGGGCCTGGAGTCATCATCTGCCGCAACCCAGGAAGAGGAAGGCAGCTGTAGTGACCTTGACCTCTCTCGGATGACCTTGAGTCCAGGCACGTCCACCTCGCCCTCCACTGACTCAGGTAAATGCTACCTATAGCCAGTTTTTTCTACATTTACACTAGATAGTTGCACATACTCATACAGAACAAGTAAGTTACCCAACCCAAACCTTAAAGGGGAAAATCCACCGGCCACATCATCATGATGATACAAAATGCATCATTTTGCATGTCATGATAATATGATCAGTGGCACTTTGCTTCTTGAAACTTGACCGCTGACATGCAAAACATTTTGGGACAATATCAAAAGTGGACTAATGAAAAAAATACCCAAATATTGTGTTTTTTTTGTCTAGTTTCCCTTTAACCAAACCCTAACTATACCCACCTGGATAATGTACAATGCTTTAAGACACGGTTAAAGTGGGGGAAAAGGAGTACAGTACACCCAACAACCAACTCTGTCTCTGCAGCGTCCACCCCAGCCCCCCAACCTGGCTCGTCCTCAGACTCCGCCCCGTCCCAGGCTAGTGATCCCCCCACAGACCACTCCCCCATCGAAACAGAGGCCACACACCCCAGCACCAGGGAGGATGACTCGGTGAGTCTCAGCTAATCTGCTTCATCATGATATAATGAGCTATCAAACGGTTGGTAGATAGTCGTTTTATCACTTCGCCTGCCATTTTGACTGCATCAGTCGAACAAAAACATTTGATTTATGCTAAGAGGGAAAAAAGTCCTATGGTTGTATTTATAAAGGTCTTGGGTAACGTTGTAATTCGGGGGAAAAAAATGTATTTCAAAGAACACAATAGCATTTTCAGGACTTTATGTTACTGCAGGCTATCTGCTACCGCGGGCTCACATGGGGAGCGCATGGAACAGCGGGTTATTCTTGGAAAAAGGGATATTTTGAAATAGGGCTCATCTCTCCAATTTTGAGAGTCATTTGTCAAAGGGAAGTGTTTTTGGAAACCTCAGATACAATATATAGGAATCAAAACATCTTACCTGCATGTGACTCTGTCGGAGGATGTGTTTGAAAAAGTCACCTTTCTGGTGCTCCAGAGGAGGGAACGATGTCCTCTTGTAACACATATATTCTGTTAGTGATATCGACACTCTAACAACGTACACGTGTTAAATAAACGCACTTAGGAGAAGTCAAGGACGGAAGGGGGCATGGCAGAGATATATAAACGTTAGCTTCAAATGCAGTCAAAATTACTGCCTCTCCCACTCTCTCTCTATCTCTCTCTCTCTCTCTCTCTCTCTCTCTCTCTCTCTCTCTCTCTCTCTCTCTTTCTGTCTCTCCCTCTTTCCACCTAGGGCTCATGCAACCGGGCTCGGTCTCCCTGTCCTTCCAGTGATGCTCCATCTGACTGTCCACAGGCCCAGACCTGTCCGCAGGAAGACAGCTAGAGAACACTGGGACTCTGGGTGGGTTTCTTCTCTACTCTCCTACCACTCTCCTCTATCACCCCGTTCTCTTCTCATCTCCTCATCCCACCCCTCTCCCTCTCTCCGATCCTCTCCTGTTCTATTCTCTAACCTTTTGTATCCCCTTAAGGCTGCTTAAAACATCTCTGTTTTATTGATTGGTCTAACAACACTCTACCGCTCAGCTCTTATTGCCTGTCTGTCTGGTGTGTTTTCAGAGGCACAGATCTCTTGTTTGTCTTTTAGTCTCTCTCTCTCTCTCTCTGTGTCCTTGCAGCTAAATGGTCCTCAGCCAATTATGGAAGAGCCGTGATTTTCGTTTAAAGGTTTATTTTATTATGGCTCTGTAGTACGTTGTAAAATGGAACATTGCTGCATTGATTAAGTATGATCAAAGTAAGGAACAATACTGCCACCTGCTGTCCATAGGCTCATAATTGCACATATTTCACACGAGTGTATGTGTTCTAATGCGGCTCCCTCCCTCTCCAGGAGAAGAACCCTCTCTATGCCCAGAGATATGACCAACAAGAGGAAATGAGAAGAGAGGAGAGGAGGAGGAGAACAGCAGACTGAGAGGGAGAGGAGAGACTCTAGACTCCTGTGTCTCTCCACATAGCTGGATTACACTGATCACTGTTTTGTTCTGGGGACTATTAATATTGGCAGTCTAAAGTAGCAGTACCATAGGACTGGCTTCTCTCTTGAGACGGACAACACAACACACTCCTCACAATGGACAAACCTTGTCTTTTTTCTCCCTTTGCCAATTGGAAGGTTTTTCTCCCAGGAAGTGACCTTTGAAACTGTAGCAGCAGGCCGTTGCCGTGACAACATTCTGCCACAGGTCAGTGGGAGGAGACGTCCAATCTATCATGTGACCTGGAAGAACCAATCACACTGCAAGTTCAGAAAGAGGATTGGGTTCTATGGATTCTGATGATTTTTTAGGTATTTTGATGAGGAATGGTGTCCTTTGGGGTTGTACCCTGCAAGGACTCATTGTGCAGAACAGATGGATTTCCCAAATGTTTTCAAAGAACTGACTTGTTCCATTTGCATGAACAGACTTTGTATTGTGGATCCAGCCAAACGCAACAGCGACTGCGAGACAACTGTTCTCTGTAGCTCCCTTTTCAAAGCTAAAATATAAAAAAATATAATTTGCCATTTGTAAGCTGCGACTACCGAGTTGATGCGTCTGAGAGTTTTTAGGGTAACAAAAAAAAATGTTTCAGGCATCGGCCGAAATATAAATCCTGTTTGCCAAACTTCTATTTTGTAAATAAGATTTCATCAAGGCCCCGACTGTACACCTGCATCTCTGTGCCATAAGATAGGTCCGTCATCTGCCTCTCTGACACTGCCTACCTGTGGCTCTCAACTCTAAAGCAATGCCCTACCAGCACCTCTGTCTGTATCATCTGGACGTTTGCTTGGCATTTGTTGGCATTTTCTTTCTTGTTCTTTTTTGTTCTTTCTGTTTCTCTGTTGGGTTTGGTCGGTCTGTGACATATGAACTGTGCATCTGTGTTACTTAGCCATTGAATCAAAGCGATGATGCCTGTTTCCTACGTGTGACGTAACTCACTCTTTTGAAAATGAAGTCACACAACAACAACAAAATATCCACAGGCTAATTTCTTAATAAAGTCACTGTCACTTTTACCTGGGGGAGAGGGAAGGGGAGGAAGGGGGCGGG
Organism: Oncorhynchus mykiss; assembly: GCF_057628025.1. Lineage (NCBI taxonomy): Eukaryota > Metazoa > Chordata > Actinopteri > Salmoniformes > Salmonidae > Oncorhynchus > Oncorhynchus mykiss. Next base: position 12,181,848 of record NC_143049.1, read on the forward strand.
GTGGGGGGGGGATTTGGATCTCCTGCATAACCTTGTTTCTTAGCTGTTTTAGACTTCCAGACAGGTGTACTACTCACACTTCAATGTTTTGCTTTCCAACTCAATGTTCATCTACTCTACTGCTTCCAGAGGTTTGCATTTTGGGAATTTCCTATTGGCCCCATTGCAACAGGCAAGCTCAATCACGCACAGCTAAACAATTTGCAATGATCTCAAATGGTATTTGAACCCAGCTCTGCTAGACATATCTAGGTGGTTTCCAGGAAACAAAACCAATAGGCTAGTTGAGATGGCCCATCCAGCTGCAGACTCCAGAGTGCATTACTATGCCTTATTACTATCAGTTGGACAGGTTTTGTTGTCCTGTCACTGTTACATCGTCCTGTCATTGTATTTCAGTAACACAATTCATTGATGCAACTGAGGGTTTGGGGCATATTGTAGGTCTGTCCGCTTCACAGAGTTACAAATGGCCGAAACGTGGAGACTTTATACGGCTATGAAATAATATAAATATGATTACTATTTACTTCTAGACTATGATGATAATAACTGTAACCCTGCTCGTCTAAGAAAAAGCTAAGGGAAATGGTCCCATTTTATTTATGAATCCCCGAACGGTCTTGAAAAGAGAAAGAGGACTTTTTGTACGTATATTTCGTCCCATCTACTGTGCTACTCATGCCCACTGTTCAGTCACAAATAAAAGATCATGTGATTCACCGTTTTCTCCTGAACTTTGTATGTTGCGTCAGCCATTTGTAACACTGGGTAACGCAACAAAAAAAATGGTCATTCATAGTATATTGCTGTCGAATTACCATTTCACGGTGTGCTTTCTAAGAAAACACCTGGTCATTTCAGCGACCCTGAAATAAGTCCTGCATGTATTTTGTTCCAACTCAATGGATCCAACAGAGGGGGCTGTGTTCTTGCTATTACCTGGGCCCTGTCCAGTCAGCACATGCAGAAGAAAGCTTTTTGAAATGGAGAATGGAAACGAGGTCATTCTTAATGCTGTTGAGATAGTACCTCCTCCATTTTAAAAGGTGTTCTACCATGTCTCTGCCAACCGTACATGACTCTGTAATTGTGTGTTGTTAATGGCATATATCCACCAACACAAACCTACATGAAGCATTTTAACTGAAGTTGACCTCAATCTATTTCAAATATAGCTTTTTGTTTTTACATTTATAAGCAATCACTACATGTTGTGTGGAGTGGAGCTGATGTTTCTGTCAAGGGTCATTTGATGAAGGTCAAAGAAGGTAAACAAACAGTCTGGGAGATCTCCAGACCAACATAATGTACTGTACACCAAACATGATCTGTGTGCTTTGAGTTTCCTAATACCTGACTTATGAAAGTCGACATTCCCGTAACAGACTCACGGTCTGAACCTAACATTGAGTCCATGCCCCCGCTTGTATTGATCAGTGTGTGTTTACACACAGACAGAGATACCTGAACACACACGCACGCACGGACAAACACACATGTACACACACACACATGCATAAGTGCACGCACACACACGCACACACGCACACACGCACACACACACAGCTGAACACACTGTTGTCTCGTCAGGTCTGTGCGTCCGTCTTATTGTAGATTTTTCAGATCCACCACAACTACCATGCTCTCTGTGTCCTTGTTGAAGCCTACCGTTGGCCTAGGCTACTGCCTCCTCTGTGCTGCATTGTGCTTGCTCCTACTCCGGTAAGACCTTAATTCAGTCTGTGTGTGGAAGATAGAGATTCAAGGGCAATGGCTGTCCTCGACAAGCGTCAATACCAGACATTGTATGACTTAATGTGAGGTTCATTGCAGTACACTTATGGGTGTACTGCAATGAATGGGTAAGGTTTTATGGGTAAGGTTTTATGGGTAAGGTTTTAGATGGAGGCCTTGTACAACGGGAGGGAACATTATTCTGGATTTAAATTGTTGGTTGTTTAAATCAATGCAAAAGTCCATTGAGAATAGAAAATGGTGTGTGTGCGTGCAGAAGTCCCCACAAGAATAGTAAACTAACAAACATTTGACCAACTGGGGACATTTTGTTAGTTCCCACAAGGTCAAATGCTATTTTTAGGGGGTTTATGGTTAAAGTTAGAATCAGGGTTAGGAGCTAGGGTTAGTTTTAGGGTTGTGGTTAGGAGCTAGGGTATTGTTTAAGGTTAAGTTCGGTTTAGGGAATATATGATTTTGAATGTGGCTGAATTGTGTGTCCCCACAAGGTGTGTGTGTGTGCGTGTGCGTGTGCGTGTGTGTGTGTGTGCATATTTCTTCAAAGAAGTCCACCTTTTTGAAACCATAATGATTTTCTATCACATCAACACACAGATGATTCCTCCCGTCGTACCCTGCTTGACTAATATAATAGGCTGATGCAGTGCGGTGAGCTGTGAGTTATGGTGACCTATGTTTCAGTGATGTTGCCATAGCCGGCAGTGGCGAGGAGCCCAGTGGCGTCCGTGAGGCTCGGTCTGTGGGGACTCAGGTCGCCGTGCAGCCGGTGGACTGTGTACAATCAGAGTGGTCCTCCTGGACGCGCTGCGATGTCTGCAGGAAGAAGAGGGTGAATATTAGCAGGAGGAGGAATAAATGGATGATGATGATGATGATGATGAGGAGGAGGATGGTAGATAAAACCTGTTAGTGGAGAGTATAGCGTAAGTGGCACAGGTTGCTGTCTGTAATCCACTTGACACGGATAAAGAGAGAGTGAAAAGATAGTTCTGATATCATAACGGACATGGGATGTATTTCACATTCTGTGCACAGACTAGGTAATGCAGACTGGGTAATGCAACCTTTCTGTGACTAATAGCTGTACAGTAAGTGGGCACTTAGGTGTTGTACTGTAGCATTCAAATTGTTTTCAATTGTCTTTTATTCTCTCTCACCCTCCCCTCTCCATCGCCATTCCCCCAGTATCGTTATGCTAAGCTTGTCCAGCCATCTCAGTTTGGCGGGGAGCCCTGTCATGTCCAGGGCAAAGAGGTGGAGCCCTGTAGCCCTCCATCTCGCTACGACTGTACACATGATGAAACACCTCTGTGTGAAGGCTTCCTCTGTACTTACACAGGTATTCTTTCCACACAATCCACCAACTTAACCCGAACGTTAAGCCTGATTTTAATAATCCTAACCACTGGTATTCTCTCCTCTGATCTCAGAACTATATGCCTGCTATTTTTACACGGCTTAGTCCCATGCATGTCTTCTAGATGTCTGTGTGGAATTTTAAAAAGTGCTGTATATCAAATGAAAAGTTTTACTCCACAAAGTGCACTGCCAGTATAGGGCTCTGAAACAAAACTAGAGGACCACATAGGGAATGTGGTGTGATTTGAGATGTGACCTGTGTGTCTTCCCAGGGCGCTGTGTGCCTATAGACCTGCGCTGTAATGGGGATGATGACTGTGGGGACTGGTCAGATGAGAAGGGCTGTCAGAAGGTGAACAAGGCCTGCAAGCAGGAGGCACAGGAGTACCATGGCATCGAGAACCTGGCCAAAGGGTGAGGCATGTTCACTGTGGGCCGAGTAAAAACTTGAGCTCGGCGTACACATTGACATCAGCGCTGGAATTATGTGAAAGTGAATCCCTTTCTCTCTCCTGTAGAATCAACATACTGAACAGTAACTTAGAGGGAGTGGTCATTGACAACAGATACTACGCAGGCAGTTGCTTGCCTCACTACATCCAGGACGTCAGGTTCAGGAAGCCTTATAACCTGCAGCAGTACACACTGGAGGTAGGATGCCTTATAACCTGCAGCAGTACACACTGGAGGTAGGATGCCTTATAACCTACAGCAGTACACACTGGAGGTAGGAAGCCTTATAACCTACAGCAGTACACACTGGAGGTAGGATGCCTTATAACCTGCAGCTGTACACACTGGAGGTAGGATGCCTTATAACCTACAGCAGTACACACTGGAGGTAGGAAGCCTTATAACCTACAGCAGTACACACTGGAGGTAGGAAGCCTTATAACCTATAGCATTAGCAAAGGCCCTAATCGAATGCATCCAAAATGCATCCTTCCTTCTTCTACACTACCACATTTGTAATGATTAATATAACTGGACAATACAGACATGTTGTCTCAGCAATATGCTTCATGATTTCAGGTATTTTAAGAGCAGTATAGAGGATACATTTATTCATAACTGGGTTGCTGCTACAGTACGTGTGTGACTGTGACCTGTAGTGAATGTAAACATTACTTCTCTCTTGTATGCCACAGACCAAAGGCACATACGACTTCAAGCTGCAGTCTTTCGAGTCATACTCTGAGTTTGTCCATTACACCATGACGGAGCGCTCTTCCAAGACCACGGTGTCCATTGGCTTTGCCGTGCCGGGCGTGGCCGAGTTTGGCTTCAACTACGCTGACTCCAAATACTCCAAGTCAGAGAAGAAAATACGCCGCGCCTCTAGGAAGGTGAGACACCGGTCTGTTCAGAAGAGAGCATCATTACAGAATGTTCCCGATAGAAATGTATTGTGTAGAACAGATATGATTGTCTGTCTTGTAAAGTAGGGAACTGAGCCGGCTCTATTTATTACATTTCTATCTGCAGTGTTCTGAACAACACAAAGGCACAATTCACCCCAAAATCAACGTTTTGGGTCATTCACATTCAGTAACCAAGCCCTCCTGACACGCCCCTTTGCCCGCCACCCCTCCACAGGAAAACAGCTTTGTCCAGGCCAAGGCAGAGCTGCAACTGGCCCGATACATCCTGAAGTCAGAGGATCTGATGCTGCACCCGGAGTTCTTCCTGCGTCTTCGTGCCTTGCCCCAGTCCTACAACTACGGGGAGTACAGACAGATCTACAGAGACTATGGCACCCATTACATCACAGAGGCGACCCTGGGAGGAGACTACGAGTACACGGTCATCCTGGACAAGGAGAAGCTGGAGAAGACAGGTGACCGACGATGCTTTGCTATTCCATGCAAAGAGGCTAGTGCACTGCGGGGCCTTAGGGTGACATTTCACTTCACAGCAGCTACCCATGGACAAATGAAATAAAGTACCATATCACAATGGCAGTAGTAATACTCTACTATATCTCCACTCCCATTTTAGGTTATTCTCTGGAAGCCTACAAGAACTGTGTGCAGATAGGTCTGAAGGTGGGGGCCAACATCAAGGGAGTGTATGTGACTGTGGGGGTCGAGGGAGGTGGTTGTGATGGTCTGCTCAATGAAATGGGAGGTGAGGAGTGGATCTAGATCACCGGCAATACGGGTCTCTCTTTCTGTCTCGTACTGTAGAACAAATAGCCATTTCCTCCTCCTCTTTAACTGTCTCTATCTTCCTCTCTCTCCGCGCCGTCTCCCTCCTCCTCTAGAGGACACAGTGAAAGGCAGCATGGTGGAGGACTTTGTCGCGGTGGTTCGGGGGGGTGACAGTGAGTCCATCACCTGGCTGGCTGCCAAGAAGCTGCCCACGCCACAACTGATGAGACTGTGGGGAGAAGCGGTGCATTACAACCCTGACTTCATCCGCAGCGTGGTGGGAATGCTGTCTCTCTCTCCATTTATCTCAGTCTCTTTTGTATACACTCCCTCTCATTCTACACCCACATGAAAAAATACTATAGTATACTATGGTTAAATGCTATAGTATTCACTGTAGTGTTTTTGAAGACTTTGCTGTAGTGTTCACTGTAGTGTTTTTGGCAGACTTTAGTCTAAAGTCTGCAAAAACACGACAGTTAATGCTATAGTATTTACTGCAGTGTTGCAGACATGACTGTAGTATACTGTGGTTTTTACAGTTTACTGTATACTGTAAATACTGTAGGAAAAAAAACTTTAGTATGTGCTATAGTATTTACTGTAGTGTTTATACTAAACAGTAGTATTTATTGTAGTGTTTATACTGTACAGTAGTATTTATTGTAGGGTTTATACTGTACAGTAGTATTTATTGTAGTGTTTATACTGTACAGTAGTATTTATTGTAGGGTTTTTGCAGACATTACTATAGTATTTACTAGAGTTTTTTCTTTGTACTATCTTTGGCAAAACTGTGGGGGTTTTGTCCTTAAAGAAAACTACTGAAAGAGCAAATTTTCCATAATCTGTAAGTAGATATATAGGAAGTAGGTAGGTAAGTAAGTAAGTAAGTAGGTAGAACTGAGGTCTAAATGGATAGAGCTAATTCAGAGCTAATCTTTTTTATAACCTGTAGGGAACACAGTATATTGTCTATACTTAGGTTTTTCACTTACGGGTGGCACAAATTGGGATATGGGGGAGGGGAATGGACAGGCTATATGCAAATTTAATACTGTCGTGTAGTATATACTACAGTAATTAATGTAGTGTGTAGTATAGTTCTACAAAATACTGCAGTTTACTACAGAATTCTATAGAAAGTACTGTAGTATTCTCTAGTACACTTTAGTATTTTTTTATATTCTCTTTCACTTCTCTTTAGCAACCTGGGACTTGTCCTTTCTATTTATCTCACCCACTATTTTACTCTTTATTTTATCACTCTCTTCATGCACCTCTCGTTTTCTCTCTCTCTCTCTCTCTCTCTCTCTCTCTCTCTCTCTCTCTCATTCAGATTTCCCAAAGGTTCCTCTATAGGTGTCTTCTACCAGTCTGTCAAACTCCAGCCCTGAGCTGGTTGTGATGATGTTAAAGTATTGTTGTTGTTGTCTGTGTGACAGACGCGGCCGCTATATGAGCTGGTGACCGCCAGAGACTTCTCCAGTGCTAACTCGCTGAAGAAGAACCTGAGGAGAGCCCTGGCTGAATACCTGGAGGAGAGCAGCTCTTGCCGCTGTGCCCCCTGCCGCAACAACGGACTGGCTGTTCTCAAAGGTAAACACCCTCCCTCCAGCCCCCTGCTTAAAGGACTTCCTCCCCGATCCAGCTATACTTTGTAGATTTATGAAACTACGAAAGATGATGATGATAGTGATGATGAGGATGATGTCTTCCCCCCCCCCCCCCCCCCCCCAGGCACCAGGTGTGAGTGTGTGTGTCCATCTGGCTACAGTGGACTGGGTTGTGAGATCACCCAAAGACCAGGTCATTCTCTTAATTAAAACACAAGCCTACACGATAAAAGCCTTCACCTGTAGCTTTGACATCTCTATTTCATTTCCACAATATTGCCATTTCCATGCTGTTGGGGAGGTTTAACCTTTTGAGCTTTGTCCCAAATAGATATAGGCATAGACGGCAGCTGGAGCTGCTGGGGTTCGTGGTCACCCTGCGCGGAGCGGTCTAAGACACGGAGCCGCCAGTGTAACAACCCTGCACCTAGCAGCGGAGGCATAGCCTGCAGAGGACTCCAGATGGAAACTACTGATTGTTTCTGATATTGTCCCGGACTCTTGATTGAAATAAAGATAATTCATGTCACCCTTGGAAATGTGCCTGTGATATGTTTGCATTCTTGACTCTCTTATGACAAAATGATCTACAGTGGGGCAAAAAAGTAATTAGTCAGCCACCAATTGTGCAAGTTCTCCCACTTAAAAAAGATGAGAGAGGCCTGTAATTTTCATCATAGGTACACTTCAAATATGACAGACAAAATGAGAAAAAAAATCCAGAAAATCACATTGTAGGATTTTTAATTTATTTATTTGCAAATTGTATTACACAAATGTGTGTAAGCCAATTGAGGTGATCAAGCATAACAGAGAATGACTTTGTTTTTATTTCTAAACACAAACATTTTGGCCATCTTTCTCATCAGATCAGAAGATTTGGTAACATCCTTTACCCCTTAAACATACATCGTTGGTATTGACTCCCACTTCCTGCTGTCGTGTTGAAATTGGTTGTGTCCCGTCTTTCTTATGACATCAGCAGCGTTGTTTCTGAGAGGAGGAGCCATGGCAGACGGAGCCCCTGTCTGGCCGGGGGTTATCACATCGCCGTCTGCATGTATTACTTCCTGACTGATAGGAAGACCACACGCTCCAGCAACTCCAGGTCTGTCCGTTGTGGAACCTATCAGACAACAGTATGGCAGGCTCTGTCTCACCCACCCTGCTATTGCTCTTCACTCATCAAAGTCACAACACATACACTATACACATAAAACTATGTGAACACCACTACAAATTAGTGGATTCGGCTATTTCAGCCTCACACGTTGCTGACAGGTGTATAAAGTCGAGCATGTAGCCATGCAATCTCCATAGATAAACATTGGCGGTAGGATGGCCTTACTGAAGAGTTCAGTGACATTCAATGTGGCACTGTCATAGGATGCCACTGTTCCAACTAATCAAATCAAATCAAATTTATGTATATAGCCCTTCTTACATCAGCTGATATCTCAAAGTGCTGTACAGAAACCCAGCATAAAACCCCAAACAGCAAGCAATGCAGGTGTAGAAGCACGGTGGCTAGGAAAAACTCCCTAGAAAGGCCAGAACCTAGGAAGAAACCTAGAGAGGAACCAGGCTATGAGGGGTGGCCAGTCCTCTTCTGGCTGTGCCGGGTGGAGAGTCAGTTCTTCAAATTTCTGCCCTGTTAGAGCTGCTCCGGTCAACTGTAAGTACTGTTATTGTGATGTGTAAACATCTAGTAGCAACAACAGCTCAGCAGTGAAGTGGTAGGCCACACAAGCTCACAGAAAGGGACTGCCGAGTGCTGAAGTGCGTAAAAATCGTCTGACCTTGGTTGCAACACTCACTACTCCAAACTGCCTCTGTAAGAAACGTCAGCACAAGAACTGTTCGTCAGGAGCTTCATGAAATGGGTTTCCATGGCCGTACAGCCGCATGCACACAAGACTAAGATCACCATGCACAATCCCAAGTGTCTGTTGTAGTGGTGTAAAGCTTGCAGCCATTGGACTCTGGTGCAGTGGAAATGTATTTTCTGGAGTGATGAATCATGCTTCACCATCTGGCAGTCCGACGGACAAAACTGGTTCTGGCTTATGCCAGGAGAACGCTACCTTCCCCAATGCATAGTGCCAATTGTACAGTTTGGTGGAGGAGGAATTATGGTCTGGGGCTGATTTTCATGGTTCAGGATAGACCCCTTAGTTCTAGTGAAGGGAAATCTTAAAGCTAGTATACAATGATATTCTAGACGATTCTGTGCTTCCAACTTAGTAGCAGCAGCTTGGGGATGTCCCTTTCCTGTTTCAGCTAGGTCCATACAGAATTTTTTTTGTTGAGATCGGTGTGGAAGAACTTGACTGGCCTGCACAGAGCCCTGACCTCAACGCCATCGAACACCTTTGGGATGAATTGGAACGCCAACTGCAAGCCAGTCTTAATCGCCCAACATCAGTGCCCGACCTCACTAATGCTCTTGTGGCTGAATGGAAGCAAGTCCCCTCAGCAATGTTCCAAAAGCTAGTGGAAAGCCTTCCCAGAAGAGTGGAGGCTGTTAAAGCAGCAAAGGGGGAACCAACTCCATATTAATGCCATCATTTTGGAATGAGCTGTTAGACAAGCAGGTGTCCACATACATTTGGTCATGTAGTGTACTAACCCACGCACAGTTACTGTAGTAAGTTGTGGCACTTACTGTCATCTGATGACAGATATAAGTAATTACAAATAATAACACTCTGTTACACCCACCTTTCCTGAGGCTCTCTTCAGTGTGTGTGTATGTGTGTGCAGCACAAACAATAACAACTTTTATTTTGTGTGTCTGTGTGTGTCAGATGCATCCTGTTGTTCTCACTTATCATGACTGTTGATGACCCCTGACCTCTGCTTACCCCTGAGTGCCGTGGCCAACTCCAGGGATGGGTAGCAGCGTTGAACACTTGTCCTGTCTCATCAGACTGGTCATCAAGGTCTGCCTGCCTACTTACCGTGAATTCCCAGTTCACTCCCTCATTTTGAAACAAAACATTATTTCAAGAATTCATGAAATTCATAGAAATGTATAGAGTCGAGACAGGAATTTTCCTAGACAGGTCACATGTCTGAAAAAACTCCCGGATCTAACTAAACTATAAAATCAGTCCATTTCCTCATCCTGATCTGTCACTTCCTCTTCCCTGTTTCGCAGATCTACTACATCACTTCCTAACTCTAACTTATGTCACTTCCTCCCTGTGTGTTCAGGTTCTGCTGCATCACCACTCGGTGGATGAGATCTTCTATATTGCCAAGGATACCCAGGCCTTCGACTACCACCGGGCCTTCGCTTACGCCTCTGGGAAGGAGGGACACCACAGTTTTGATTGCGACACAAGTGTTTGTGAACTGCGTGTGTGTCGTCTGGAAGATGAAGGCGTGTGCTCCTCTTCCTTCACATCCCTCCCTCTCCCTAGCAGGCAGAGCCCCTGATGGTTGACTTGCATGACCTCTTCACACTCATCTACGACATCAAGCAGTATGAGGAGCTGGAGAAGGCCAAGAAGGACAAGCAGTGTCACACACAGACACACACACACACAAACCCACATGAAAACCACATTAAACATTTGGAGACATACGACTCAACAGATTGTATGCTTGTCTTGAGGTTGGTGATGTATATAGAAACTACAAGTTATCATTAATCATTGTGTATTTATTATTACTTTTATGACACGTTTTACTTTTCTATTTCTTTAGCTCTGCATTGTTGGGAAGGACCCGTAAAGTTGGTATTTCACTGTTAGTCTACACCTGTTGTTTAACAGTGAAATCAACAGGTTTTTTTTTTACATTTATCTCATTCAATTCCTTCACCAATCAGTTCAGAAAGAGCAAGCAAGCTAGTTGTTTACATGCGTGATGGACAGATTAGTGTAGCCTATGGCGCAAGATGCGAAATTTTGCGAATGCTCACCCTAGGTGGGGAGATAGCAGGAGAGGATTGAGGAGGAGGCTTGAAGCTCTGGGCATCTTGTTATGACATGCATTATCTGAATTAGGTCCACAGAATTATACCTAGGAGGAGCGGCTTCAATTGAAGAACTTTGAATGTCCTTTTAGCTAACAAGCTTGAGCTAGCTAGCTAACAAGCTTGTGTGTGCAGAGCGGCAAAAAAATTAATAACACGTCTTACCTTTTTGTCGTTAATAAATCCAACGTCAAACGTGATAACTAGGCCTATAGGATTCTTAACTAGCATTAAAAAAGTGAATCCATTCTTCTCTCGCTAATTCAACATCTCTCTCCCCATCTTCTGAATCACACTTGTAATGTCAGTACAGTAGCCTATGATTTGGAGGGGGAGGGGCAGGTACAATCAAAGAATTCCAGCTTGCAGGCAGACATTGGAATACGTTTCTGAGTGACAGAGGGAGGTCTTTGCATAGGCTCTTGGTTGCGTTTTTTTGCCTGGTACGTAAAATAACGTTATTAACAGGTTCCCAATGCCTTTGAAATAACAGTTCTGTTCAGGAACAGTATGAAACACCCTGCATACTGGCTTGTTTCTGAAGCTAAGCAGGGTTGGTCCTGGTCAGTTCCTGGATGGGAGACCAGATGCTGCTGGAAGTGGTGTTGGAGGGCCAGTAGGAGGCACTCTTTCCTCTGGACTAAAAAAATAATAATATCCCAATGCCCCAGGGCTGTGATTGGGGACACTGCCCTGTGTAGGGTGCTGTCTTTTGAAAGGGATGTTAAACAGGTGTCCTGACTCTCTGAGGTCATTGCAGATCCCATGGCACTTATCGTAAGAGTAGGGGTGTTAATTCCCAATCTGACCATCATGGTCACCTAATAATCCCCAGTTTATAATTGGCTCGTTCCTCCTCTCCCCTTTAACTATTCCCCAGGTCGTTGCTGCAAATGAGAACGTGTTCTCAGTCAACTTACCTGGTAAAATAACAGAGAAATGAATGGATCACTTTCATTCCTGTTATTTAATGTTTTCGGTTCTGTTCACTGAACTGAATTCAAACCCTGGTCCTCAACAAGTACTTGCATACAGCTGCACGCACAACATTACTTTTCATGTTTCTTGCGGTTGTGGCCACAGTGGTGCCTGCAGATTTCCCCTCCCCACTGGTGGTAGTGGAAAAACAGATTTTTTCCACACCCACAACTAGTCGCAGCCAAGCAGAGCCACTTCTCCTGCAACACTGGTAGAATGCCCAAAAGCCTCCTGCTGCTCATGCTTGTAATGACATTGCTCCTTGTGCCCTTGCTCATTAATAGTGCGCAGATGGAGTAGTCGAAGTAAAACCGTAACTAGCAAGATAGAGGCAAACACGAACCACAGGTATAATAAGAACTGGTGACTGCGTCCAAGATGTCCGACCGTTGTTTTCAAGGTCTTTTAAAAAAAGCACATTTTAGTTTTCATTAATTTTTACGAAATAGACTAATTTGAATCTTTAGCTGTGGTAACTAGTGAGAACACATTTAATGTAGTCAACTGGCTGGGACTTCCAACTTCATTGGCTGATCCCTCCTGATGAACCGGTTGGAGTCATGTCCAATCAGGTCATCAGGGGGAGGATCAGCCAACTGTGAAGAAGCACCATCGAGATAACATCAATGGTGCTGCCCATGCCGTCACAGACGCTATAATGGCGCAGATACAAAGATGAGCCCCCCCTAGGTTTCCATCCAATTGGCAGCAGATTTTCAAGCAAATATTCTAGAATGAAGAAAATATGTGCATTTTCTCATCAGTGGTATGTTTCCACCGAATGGACTTGTTGCAGATAAAAAATCATAGTGTGATGAGGTACTGCACACAAAATGTACTTTTTCAGTACAATACAAATCTAAAGTTCAATGTGTTTCCAATGCATTTTCAACTCTACTGATAGTTTTGTTACAAAAACTGTTGCGATAAATAGCAAATGTGCATACTCTGGTCTTGAGACCTGCCCTCTAGCCAATAGCTCGCAGATACAGTGCGGGTATGCTGTGCGGGTTGTTTATTCTGCATGATGAGATTATTATGTATCTGCGGCAGTCAAACGGCAGTCAAGCATAGATCGTCATGTCACCAGAATCAGACCCTCGATATTTATCAGTGGTGAAAAAAGTACACCATTTTCATACTTGAGAAAAAGTAAAGATACCTTGATAGAAACTCAAGTAAAAGTGAAAGTCACCCAAGAAAATCCTACTTGAGTAAAAGTCTAAAAGTTTTTGGTTTTAAATATACTTGGGTATCAAAGTAAATATAATTGCTAAAATGTACTTGTATTGTATTTGGCGCATGTGACCATTTTTTAATTTAATTTGATTTGATATTAAGCAAACCAGTCAGCACCTTTTATTTGTATTATTTTACAGATAGCCAGGGGCACGCGCCAACACTCAGGCATAGTTTACAAACGAAGCTTGTGTTTAGTGATTCCGCCAGATCAGAGGCAGTAGGGATGACCAGGGATGTTTTCTTGATAAGTGTGAGAATTAGATAATTGTCCTGTCCTGCTAAGCATTCAAAATGCAACAAGTACTTTAATTTTGGGTGTCTGGGAAAATGTATGGAGTAAAAAGTACATAATTTTCTTCAAGAATGTAGTGAAGTAAAGATAAAAGTTGTCAAAAATAGTAAAGTAAGTACAGATATTAAGTAATTTTGTCTTAAGTACTTTACACCGATGGTATTTATTGGAATGTGGCAAACGTGACAAAACTGCAGTAATCCTCAAAATCTTGCAGAACAAGCAAATAGCTAGTTCTCACCAGCTGTCCAGAAGAGTACTTATCTTAGTGCTAGCTGGTGAAGGTATCCACAATGTCCATGGAAAAATAACCAGCAAAAAACACAAAAACACCCCCCCAAACAAAATCACTTTTGCAACTTTTTGCTAATTTCTTGAAACAGCATGTCTGACTCTGAAACTGAATCTTTGAACAATGCTAACAATGATCCTGAATTTCGGGTCAATGCTAATGAAGCTGGACCTTTGGACAATGCTAATGACTCTGTAACCCCACAAGACTTCTCAGGGCTCCTGAAAATTGACCTACCACCAGCTAATCAGGGAGATGGCACTGAGTCATTTGCTAGCTGGTCTCGTCGCCTTGAAGTAGGTGTACAAGCTATGTACAATCTGCCGGGTGTGGAGTTGGACTCTGTGCTAGCATCAGTATTACCCACACGATTAGCTGATGCAGCATTCCTTTACTGGGACAGCCTTTCACCAATCATTCAGAAGACCATCTCTGTTGTCAAGACCAAACAGAAGGAAGTCTTTGGCCCCAGGCAGTTTCTTCCATTCTTTCAGACATTTGTGAATGCTCGCCCTAGGAAGCCTGCTGAGAGCTTGGATGTGTACAGTGCTGACATCACTTGTCTGGTTCTGGAGGCCTTCCCAGACTATGACCACAAAGCACAAGGGGAGAAGTTGTGCTGCTTTGTGGCCGGATTGGACCTTACCTTGCAGGTGAAAATTCATGAAAATGGATCAGAGGCGCTGCTCGTTGCAAGTCGCTGTGGAAGAGCACGTGCAGCTCTCCAACTACATGCTGAGAACCCACCAGTGGCACCGGCCCCAGACCAGGTTGCTATGGTTCGTTCTAATGACACGGATGAGAAGTTCCTTTATGCTGTGGAGCTGCTGACGCTCACTGTGAATGGCCTGACGAGTGAGGTACGCCAGATACGGGGGGAAAAAACAGAACCTCACAGCGTGATTGGGCTTCTAGGCCAACAGGACCTCCATCCCATCCAATAATTCTGCAAGAGAAGCATGTGGCTGCTCACCAGCCGTCAAGCTCAACATCCATCACAAGCCTAATACTCACCTGAACGACCGCCAGTACCGTCCTGCCTCTCCAGTGTACCGCCAAGTACCAGATACACCTCAGGTGGAAGCTTCCTCTATCTTTGTCCACAAAAGATCCAATACGGGAACGGACCTATGGGAAGAGCAGCAGCATGACACCATCCTGGCTGAAGTTATCAGTTGGAGAACAAAAGGTCAGAAACCGCCTCATTGGCAGATTAATCATCGCAGGCCAGCATAGAAAGCACTCTGATACGAATTCCATAGGCTGATATTCAACGTTGGTCAGCTCTGCTGAAAAATCTACCACCCTGCCTCAAAGTCAGTCATCTATCAGGTAATTGTGCCTCAGTCCATACTGTAAGATGTACCTCAACTCCTTCACTGGGACCCTTTGGCAGGCCATCTGTCAGCTGACAAGGCCTTTCATGTTGAATGACATACGGGAATGGTGTAAACAGTGCATCCCATGTGACACCAGCAGGGCTCCTACACCACACCTGAAAGCACCTATGAAGACAGTGGTAGCAGCCAAGCCATTTCAGAAAGTCACGGCTGTCATTCTGGAACTGCCGTTCACCAGCCGAGGCAACAGATACGTGCTTGTGGTACAGGATTACTTTTCTAAGTACATCAACCTCTATGCCATGAAAGACCAGTGCACTACAACTGTGGCCAAGTGTCTTTTCGAGAACTTTGTCAGGAAACAAAGCACACCAGAGACATTGCACACTGACCAAGAACGTCAGTTCAAGGCTGACATTGTACGAGTCTTTGCCAGTTGCTGGGAGTTAAAAATACCTGGGGCCTCATTTATAAAAATGTTCTTAGATTTATACTTGAACTTAGTCGTAAGTTCATTTCCGACAGTGTGCTTACGTTCGATTCATAAAAGATACGGAGCATAAAAAACCTTGCTTACGTAGTTTCTAATAAGCCTGTTTGTAACTTACACACCTGTGATCTATAAATCTCAAATTACCTTAAAATTGAAGGCACCTGCCCTTCAGCAATCCGATGTGCACTCCACAACCGACCTTGTTCTGCCGTGTGCCAAATTGTAGTGCATTTTCTCTGCTGTTTGGGGATCGGCAAAGGGAGTGAGAAGTCACGTTTTCAGTGGATAGCCCTGGTCACCTAATAGGGTAAAACCGTTGTGTTACATTATTTTGCACGGTTAATAGGCTATTATACACTGGAAAACAATTACAGAGAAGCCACCCGCCTCCATCCTCCTCACGTCTACTCTGCTGTGGTGCAGAATGAATGAGTCGTGCGTAGACCCTGGCCAATTGGAGCATAAATTGAGTAGTTGCATACGGTCATCGCAGATGATCTGAACATGCAATGAATGGAAATTCTTCTTGTTAACATGTAAATGTTCATCTACAGATGGTGCGCGTATGGCAATATGCGTGCAGTCAACTGCACCTATGACCCCTGGGAAATTAAATGAGAGGACAAACTCGGCTTTGACTCGCGCCTATTCGTCTGCTGTAAATGGGAAACTAATGTATCTCTTCAAGCCCTCATGTGGAATCGCCTCGATCACTTGAGGCAGGATGCAGCTGAATGATTGCTCTGATATACCCGACCTGTCACTCATTTCCCTCTGGAATGTCCCAGTAGCGAGGAATCCCAGAGTGGACAGTACTTGGACAGATACGGGTATGGCATGATTACAGCGTGTCTTCCTTTCCAGATTAGGGGCTAAATCTGCACATAAATCTAACAGAACATTTATTGGGAGACGATTGCGATCTATAAGCCATGGATCATCATGAGCAAAAAAGTCATTCCTGTTGTTACGGTCTTCTTTAGGTGAAGGAGAGTCGGACCAAAATGCAGCGTGGTAGTCTTGATACATGTTTAATGACGACAAAAAAAACGAACAACAACAACAACAACAACAACAACAACAACAACAACAACAACAACAACAACAACAACAACAACAACAACGTGAAAACCTATACAGCCTATCTGGTGCAAACAAACACAGAGGCAGGAACAATCACCCACACAGACTCAAAGAATATGGCTGCCTAAATATGGTTCCCAATCAGAGATAACGATAAACACCTGCCTCTGATTGAAAACCACTCCAGACAGCCATAGACTATGCTAAGCCACAATCCCAATACCTATGAAAACCCCAAGACAAAACACACCACATAAATAAACCCATGTCACACCCTGGCCTGACCAAAATAATAACGAAAACACAAAATACTAAGACCAGGGCGTGACACCTGTCTCCGAAAACTCTCTCCCTTCTAAAAGCATGGTTTTCAAAGTCTTCCAATAACGCAAGAACAGCCATGGTTCCTTTTTTCTAATTTGACACACTGTTTATAGAACATCGCATCCTGTTTTTAATTCAAAACACCTTGCGTCTGGCAATTAATTCCTCACAACTTTAATTGATAATTCCTAACAAATTATTCATAAAGCTAATGCAAAGTTCACCACAGGCATGGATGCATATGTCCCAAACTGCAATACCACTACATAACCAGCAGAAAAATCACTTATGTGAAGTCTAGACTTTGCGTAGAGAGAAGATCATTTCCACGTCAAAGTAAGGTTTTATAAATAACTACTTTTCTGCATAAGTCATACTTAAGATCAAAATTGATCGTAAGCCCATTTTATAAATGAGGCCCCAGGACCAGCCCCTATCATCCACTATGTGATGGGATGGTGGAAAGATTTAATAGGACACTTATCAATCAGCTGGCCAAGACACTGCCCCAACAGCCTGGCGAGTGGGACGAGTGCCTCAACCAAGTTGCCCTGGCCTACAACAGCAGCACTCACTCTACAACTGGTTTCAGACCCTTCTTTCTGACACATGGTCGAGAAGGGAGAATGACAGCAGGGAGAATGACAGCCTCCACACCTCCACAACGCCAGCAGATTATGTAGGTCAATTTACCCACAAGCTCCAGTCTGCCCTTGGATCTGCTGCACAGAACAGAGAACATGCTCAGTTACAACAAAAACACAACTACGACAAAAATGTCAGGCACATCCCCTACAAACCAGGAGACCTTGTGTGGCTTAACAACCCTATGACAGCACGTCACAAGCTTTCACCACACTGAGTGCCTTGGATCTACAGAAGAGGATCCTTGTGTAACCTACAGGATCAGGTAACTGCTGGACTAGACTACCGAGACCCAAGCAATCCACTACAACTGCCTAAGGTCGTACACCTCACCTGTACCCCAATGTGCAAGGAATGAGCCTGTGGAACACTTAGCTGCACCTCCTCGACCTCCAACCCTAATGGCCTTATCAGGTGCCTTACTCTTCAAGCCCTCAAGGCTGTGAGACACGGGAATGCAACTTACCTGAGCCACCCCTTGATCCCCATCTGCCTCAGCAAATCCAGTGTCAGGCCACTAGTCAGAATCGCTCTGCCCAGCCCAGCCCAGGCCGTTGGACACTGACCCAAGATTTTCTGGACTGATGAAACCAAGATTGAACTATTTGGCCTGAATGCCAAGTGTCACGCCTGGAAGAAACCTGGCACCATCCTTACAGTGAAGCATGGAGGCGGAAGCATCATGCTGTGGGGATGTTTTTCAGCGGCAGAGACTGGGAGACTAGACGAGATGGTGGGAAAGATGAACGGAGCAAAGTAGGGAGAGATCCTTGACGATAACCTGCTCCAGAGCACTCAAGACCTCAGACTGGGGTGAAGGTTCACCTTCCAACAGGACAACAACCCTAAGCACACAGCCAAGACAATGCAGGAATGGCTTCGGGACAAGTCTCCGAATGCCCTTGAGTGACCCAGCCAGAGCCCGGACTTGAACCCGATCAAACATCTCTGGACAAACCTGAGAATAGCTGTGCGGCAACGGTCCCCATCCAATCTGACAGAGCTTGAGAGGATCTGTAGAGAAGAATGGGAGAACCCCTCCCAACCCCTTGGATGCGTTCTCCAGTGCAGATGCTGGATTTTTTTTGTAATAACATCTGAAAGTAATCTACTTTTTGAAGTGAAAATAAAAAACGGTCTCTGCCTGACCTCTGCCAGGGGCCTCCAAATCACTGTCCGCCCCTGTATTCTAGGCTATTAGAGAAATTGTTTTTGTTTTTCTTGTTGCCTTTATTACTATGAAAAATGTAAATGATTCACTGTTTCCTTTCATTGATCATCTTTGCACTGTACTGAATGGAAATGGTTAAGTAGGTAGGCTTACTCAAGTCTGCACTTTTCATTGTTTTGTGTATGATGCCTTGGTCAAGTACGAATAATATTTTTTGGGCTCGTCACACTGGTTTTGTCTTTGTTGTTGAAAATATCTGTTATTTCCTGTTTTTGATGTTCAATACACATATGTTTCTGTATAGCATAAAATGATGAGTCATACAGTAGTTCTTGTCTATTACAGTGCATTGGGGTACTTTATTCAGTAGGGGGCACCATTGTTCACGTGCAAACACTATTACTCTATTGCAAAACTTGCCAAATGAAATATGAAACCTAAAGACCGACTTCTCCCAATGTATCCATGGGAATCATTTTGCATCTGTCAATGCGGTTAATAGGATGCAACTGTCACAGTAACAATGGCTGTACTGAATGTAAAGTTGATAGATTAGGGCAGCTGCTGTCAGCCAGCTGAAGAAAACAAACTTTGTTGGATAGCTACAGTGGCTAGAGGGTTGTTTCTGAGTTGGCAAGAGTAATGGGCTATATAGCAGGTAGTAGTCAAGGGCCTTAGGGGAAGAAAATACCCTTTACGAAGCAGTTACAAGCATGACATTTGGTACAAACATTCCTCAGGTGATATGAAAACATCCCAGAAGGGGTTCCCATTTCAAAATTGAACAGGAAGTGAGTTACTGCTACATTTTAAATGGCTGCCATAATAGCCGTAATTTGACCATGGGAACTGTATTGCAACAGATAAAAAGCATGCAATTTGGTACAAACATTCCTCAGATGATATGAAAACATCCTAGAAAGGGTGCTCATTTCAAAATTAACCAGAAAGCAGAATTCAAAATGGTCGCCAATGGAGATGTAATGAATCCATAGTCAAATAAATATACATTTTCTACATAAATAAAAAAAACATGAAATCAAGTAAAAATGCATCAAATGTATTCCTTACGTTGTAATTCGTGAAGAAAATGAAAGACTTAGGACCCTTGTTCACATGTGCCAGGACAATGTCATAATGCAATGCATGACAATCCAGCATCCTTGCATCAACACTTCCGACAACAAAGTGGCTACTTTTGCAGCCACACCTCACTTTGTCAGCCTCTGGTAAGAGTGTCCACAAGTGTGTCCAGGAATCAACTGTTTTAGCCCATCCAAATCTTTCTGGTGAAGGTGACCAAATGCTTGTTTGGTACATTGTTCGGTTTGAATGTTGCAGAGAATGACCTCTTGGAGAAGAGCTCCTTCTTCAGACCATTAACACAATCTAGGCTGGTTGTCTTGTCATAGAGAACATACAGTTGAAGTCGGAAGTTTACATACAACTTAGCCAAATACTTTTAAACTCAGTTTTTCACAATTCCTAACATTCAATCAGAGTATAAATTCCCTGTCTTAGGTCAGTTAGGATCACCACTTTATTTTAAGAATGTGAAATGTCAGAATAATAGTAGAGGGAATGAATTATTTCAGCTTTTATTTCTTTCATCAGATTCCCAGTGGGTCAGAAGTATACATATGCTCAATTAATATTTGGTAGTATTGCCTTTAAATTGTTTAACTTGGGTCAAATGTTTTGGGTAGCCTTCCACAAGCTTCCCATAATAAGTTGGGTGGATTCTGGCCCATTCCTCCTGACAGAACTGGTGTAACTGAGTCAGGTTTGTAGGCCTACTTGCTTGCACACACTTTTTCAGTTCTGCCCACACATTTTCTATGGGATTGAAGTCAGGGCTTTGTGATGGCCACTCCAATACCTTGACTTTGTTGTCCTTAAGCCATTTTGCCACAACTTTGGAAGCATGCTTGGGGTCATTGTCCATTTGCAACCAAGCTTTAACTTCCTGACTGATGTCTTCAGATGTTGCTTCAATATATTGACATAATTGTCCTGCCTCATGATGCCATATATTTTGTGAAGTGCACCAGTCCCTCCTGTAGCAAATCACCCCACAACATGATGCTGCCACCCCTGTGTTTCCCGGTTGGGTGGTGTTCCCGGTTGGGTGGTGTTCCTCGAAACATAACAATGGTCATTATGGCCAAACAATTCTATTTTTGTTTCATCAGACCAGATGACATTTCTGCCATCATACTCAGCTCATACTGAGTATGAGCTGAGTATGATGGCTGTGTGGTCCCATGGTGTTTGTACATACTATTGTTTGTACAGATGAACGTGGTACTTTCAGGCATTTGGGAATTGCTCCCAAGGATGAACCAGACTTGTGCCGACAAGACAACCCTGGAGTGGCTTCGGAACAAGTCTCTGAACGTCCTTGAGTAGCCCTGCCAGAGCCTGGACTTGAACCCGATCTAACATCTCTAGAGAGACCTGAAAAATCTGTACTACTATGCTCCCCACCCAACCTGACAGAGCTTGAGAGGATCTGCAGAGAAGAATGGGAGAAACTCCTCAAATACAGGTGTGCCAAGCTTGTAGCGTCATACCCAAGAAGACTTGAGGCTGTAATCACTGCTAAAGATGCTTCAACAAAGTACTGAGTAAATGGTCTGAATACTTATGTAAATGTTCGATGCATAATTGTGTAATCATTAATGGTCAATGAAGAACAGGGCGGGCCATTCTATTGTATTGATCTATTTGAATTATAATCTCAATATTGTATATTGGTCCACTGAATCCAAGCAGTTTTATCAGTCGACTCTGGCCTACTTGGAGTGCACATTGAGTGTGCGTAATTTACAATGGCAAGAAGACCAAGACAAATGGATGCACATGCTGTATTAGCGTTGCTACAAAATCTGAATGAAAATTATTCCGATGGTGGGGTACACATTAATCTTGACATCTCTGATAACTATTCTTCTGATTCTGAGCCTCAGCCTGAGCCTACACTTCAAAGGCCTAAGAGCAAAGAGCCCTGCTCACTGAGTAGGGGCGCAGTGAGACAGGAGAGTGGAAGGGATGGCACTGTTTGAATAATCAAGCCGGTGACAATGCTATGGGCAGATTATCATCACATAACGTATCCCTGAGAGAGCAGGCCCTACATATTAAGCAAAAAACAGCAATCAGCAACGCACTCACCAACTTTCGTTGTTAATGTGACATCCGACACGCGTTTTGCCGACGGTGCGGCTGCGTGTTTGGCGTATTTTATTTTGTCGCTGTATAAGAAGCTGTTATCACGTTCCAACACATGTGTTCTGTTTCATAGTTATACCAAAGGCACTTCACGAATAAAATTGATTGAATTTGTTTTATTTTATGTTTACTTTTTACTTAGCCTGTAGTAACATAAACTAATGAAAATGCTATTGTGTTATTTGAAATATATTTTTATTCGTATTCTAATGTTACATAAGACCTATATATTATTTGTGCGATAGCATATATGAAATGTATTTATTACACTGTTAGAACATGGCATTTTTAACCTTTTAAATACATTTGTTGGGGTGATTCATGTAGTAGTTCCACACAACTTGAGTGGTTAGCCTACAAGTTGATTTCTGGTGTTTCCAGGACATTTCTGCCACTTTAGGCTGGTCGCTTATGAAATATCATGGAATATCGTAGAAGGCTGGTCCACTACTCACAAATACACAATCGTTTTTACTATATATGGAAACAAAAATTCAACAGTAATATCACCTTTCCAAAACCTGATTCTGTTTTGGTGGCCATATTGGATTATGTAGAAAAATAATATAATAGGAGTGCCATGCCCCAATGTTTTGGCCACCGCTTCTAATATCAATTTAAACATCCCAAAGAGCATCTCTACCAAATGTCATGCTTGTATCCGCCTCCATATAGTTTTTTTTTTTTTTTAAGCTAAGGCCCCGGACTAAAGGGGGAGGTGAGTCTTTAGGAGGCGGACACCGGAGGTGGGAGCGCAACTAAATTTCGGTGCTCCTCAATGATTATTAGAAGTAACTTAGAAATTGCTCAACAGTCAACAACGAAAGTCACAGGGTGAATGAGCAGAATACACGGGAACGAAATAAAAGCCAAACCCTTGCAGTTAACTTAAAGGCAATCGTCACATCTCAATTGAATTTATCAGCACAATATATGGGTAAATATTCAGAATCATCTCTCAGCTGATGGTTAACTAACTATTGAACTCACTCCGCTTCGCTTTCTAGTTCAATTTACGAGAATTTAACGCGACTGAAGCTGCAACTTCGCCACTCTTTACTTGTTTATTTGGAAAATCATTTAAGTAAGTAGCCTATAAATGCAACGCTGTTTAATTTATGAGAAGACAATGGCACCAGAAACAAGGAACGGAGGAAGTTCTTCCCTGAATAACAACAACAGTAAAGACAACAGCAGGAAAACCTTCCTGGTCGGTGTGGATCTCTTCTGCTTGTTTTTAGGTGAGTGTTTCTGGACTTTTCATTCTGTAGATAGGACAAGAAATTAGGCTATATTATTAGGTCACATTGTCTGACACTGCAGTACATTTGTCTTATATAAATAGGCCACAGTTTTACATTTGCATAAAATGTATTATTTTATTAATGTTGATTAACCCAGCATCATAATGTTATATGACTTGTTGGTTTATTTATTATCTTGGATGAGCTAGAGTGTTATGTTATCATTAGGTCAAGGGCAGAAACTACTCATGCAAATGTCCGTCTAACAATAATAATAATTCATCCATACAATCCAATATCAGAGCAATGTCAGTCAACATAAAGATGATTCAAAGGTTTGTTTAATTTCCTTTTACATTTCTTTCTTTTCTTCTTTTTATTGTCATTTTATGTTGACTCCTTGTTCCATTTCCCCGTAGTCCATTTTTAATACAAGACAGCGAAAATAGTTGAAAAGATGTTCTTCCTCAGAAAGACAAGGATTTATCATGACAATATTTTTGCCAGAGTTCCCAGTGAAACCCCCACGCCCACAGTACAGCAATATATTCTGCTGGCAAAGGGGAAAAGCCAATTGATCAATTGCTCCAAGAGGGCTATATTTCTTTGGTGTCCGCCCATTCCTGTTGCCCTCATTTGGCCTGTTTTAATATTTTCCATAATGTCTCACATCCCACACTGGCAATCAAGCCAGGAATTCTCTTGAAGTGACATCTGGCATAATATATTTGGTGTGTGTGTGTGTGTGTGTGTGTGTGTGTGTGTGTGTGTGTGTGTGTGTGTGTGTGTGTGTGTGTGTGTGTGTGTGTGTGTGTGTAATTAAAATAAAGTGGTGAGAAGGTCAGCCATATGTTCAGCTAATGTACTGAGTATCATCTCTCTCTCTCTCTTTGTCTCTCTCTCTCTCCCTCTGTCTCTCCCTCTGTCTCTCTCTTTCTGTCTCTCTCTATTTCTCTATTTCTTTATCTCTTACTCTTTGACTGAGCTTAGAGTGAGTGATTCCTCACCAGACTCAGAAACACTAGGGCAGTGAACTGTCAAATAGTTTTGAAGGTGACTGAATCAGTCATTCCAAGAAAGACATCAAAGTCAAAGACCCTAATAAGTATTCTGGTCCAAGGTCTACTAGTCTTTGGTCTGCTGTTGACTTAACACAAGTATATAGTGTGATGATATACAGCAGTGGTTCCCAAAATTTTTATAGTCCCGTATCCCTTCAAACATTTAACCTCCAGCTGCGTACCCCCTCTAGCACCAGGGTCAGCGCACTCTGAAATGTTGTTTTTTGCCATCATTGTGAGCCTGCCACACACACACTATACGATATATTTATTAAACATAAGAATGAGTGTGAGTTTTTGTCACAGTTTTTGTCACGGCTCATGGTAAGTGACAAAGAGCTCTTATAGGACCAGGCACAAATAATAATTTAATAATAATCAATAATCTTGCACTTTATTTATCGGTAAGTGGACTGGAGGCAGGGCATGAACGGGATAATGAATCCAGTTGTTTATGTCGTCCGTTTCGGGAATGCATCTGCGTAATTGCGCACCCAACTCACTCAGATGCTTCACTATATCACATTTGACATTGTCCTTAAGCTTGAGTTAATTTGTACACAAACAATCAATGGAAAGACCTGTGTGTTGTCCTTGTTAATGCAGACAGAGAATAACTTCTTAATCATAGCCTCAATTTTGTCCCGCACATTGAATATAGTTGCGGAGAGTCCCTGTAATCCTAGATTCAGATCATTCAGGCGAGAAAAAAACTCACCCAGATAGGCCAGTCATGTGAGAAACTCGTCATCGTGCAAGCGGTCAGACAAGTGAAAATTATGGTCGGCAAAGAAAACTTTAAGCTCGTCTCTCAATTACAAAAATGTGTCAATACTTTGCCCCTTGATAACCAGTGCACTTCTTCTGTATGTCGTAAAAGCATTACAATTGTATAATGCAGAAAATACACGAGAGTTCAGGGGCCTTGCTTTAACAAAGTTAACCATTTTCACTGTAGTGTTCAAAATGTCTTTCAAGCTGTTAGGGATTCCCTTGGCAGCAAGAGCCTCTTGGTGAATGCTGCAGTGTACCCAAATGGCGTCGGGAGCAACTGCTTGCACGCGCGTTACCACTCCACTATGTCTCCCTGTCATGGCTTTTGCGCCATCAGTACAGATACCAACACATCTTGACCACCAAAGTCCATTTGATGTCACAAAGCTGTCCAGTACTTTACAAATATCCCCACCTGTCGTCCTGGTTTCCTGTGATTGCAGAAGAGGATTGTCTTCCTTAATTGACCCCCCCCCCCCCCATAAACATAACGGACATAAGGTAGGAGCTGTGCCAGGCCCGCCACGTCTGTTGACTCAAACAGCTGTAACGCATAGAATTCACAGTACTTGTTTCAAAACGTCTCCTGCCATTTCACTGATGCGTCGTGAAACAGTGTTGTTTGATGAAGGCATTGTCTGTATAGTTTTTTGGGCCTTTTCCCCCAGCATTGTCCCAGCCATTTCCGTGGCAGCAGGAAGAATTAAGTCCTCCACAATAGTATGGGGCTTGCCTGTCCTAGCCACTCGGAAGCTCGCCATATGAGACGCTTCTAGCCCCTTCTTATTAATGGTATCTGTTGGTTTTATACATGCCTTACTACTCGAAAGTCGTCTTAATTCTCGCTCAAAAAACTCCTGTGGCTTAATTTTCAAATTGGCATGTTTTGTTTCAGAATGTCTGCGCAAGAGTGAGAGAGTGAGTGTTTCATTTAGTTGTGAGATAGTACTTTTGCACATATAACACCCTGTGGTTAAGGAAAGTCAGTACTCCCATATATAAGTGAACCCCAAATCAATGTAGCTCAAAAAAAATACAATTTTATTAGTCACATGCGCCGAATACAACAGGTACAACCTTACAGCAAAATGCTTACATATGAGCCCCCAACCAACAATGCAGTTTAAAAAAATATGGATAAGAATATGAGATAAATGTAATGCGTAATTAAAGAGCAACAGTAAAACAACAATATCGAGACTATATACAGGGATGTACCGGTACAGAGTCATGGCAGTGTTGAGTGCAATAGAGATTGCATCATCTGTGGTTCTGTTGGGGCGGTATGCAAATTGGAGTGCGTCTAGGGTTTCTGGGATAATGGTGTTGATGTGAGCCATGACCAGCCTTTCAAAGCACTTCATGGCTACAGACGTGAGTGCTACGGGTCAGTAGTCATTTTGGCAGGTTACCTTAGTGTTCTTGTGCACAGGAACTATGGGGGTCTGCTTGAAACATGTTGGTATTACAAACTTGGACAGGGAGAGGTTGAAAATGTCAGTGAAGACACTTGCCAGTTGATCAGCGTATGCTCTCAGTTCACGTCCTGGTAATCCGTCTGGCCCGCCAGCCTTCCGAATGTTGACCTGTTTAAAGGTCTTACTCACATTGGCTGCGGAGAGCGTGATCACACAGTCTTCCGGAACAGCTGCTGCTCTCATGCATGTTTCAGTGTTATTTGCCTCGAAGCGAGCATAGAACTAGTTTAGCTCGTCTGGTAGGCTCGTGTCACTGGTGAGCTCTCGGCTGTGCTTCCCTTTGTAGTCTGTAATGGTTTGTAAGCCCTGCCACATCCGACGAGTGTCAGAGCCTGTGTAGTACGATTCGATCTTAGTTCTTATCATATTTGCCTCCAACGTCCCTGTCTGTTGTTCGGTGCTTTCCCGGGTAAGGGGGCAGTAGCTCTTCGGCTGCATCATATTCACAACTGTCCGTGACCATGCTGGCTAACAACAAATGTACAAATTACTGATGCTAGCATTGGATGTGCTTGTGAAAGCAGAACAACTTGTGTCGTCAACAGGTGAAGGTGTAGTACTGCTGGTAGTAGCAGTGTCTCTATGTACGCAGGCCTTACTTTTCTTAACCATTCATCAATTTTCGAGCAAATGGAATGAGCAGCAGCTACGTTTGGCTACATATGGACTGTTAGTGGAATTCCCGCGAGAGAGTAACTGTTAATATGATTGGATGTTATTTATTTGACTTGGCTATCTGTATTTGGCATTGTGTTGTTATTTTGCTGAACACTGGATGTTTAAATTTTGGTTTTGGCAGTGAAACGAGGCTACTCAGGCGAGAAATAAACTCACCCAAATGTATTGCCCCGGAGAAAAAAAAGTCAGATAAGAACAAAATTCTTATTATAATGACAGCATACTTGTAGAGCCCCCCTCAGCCAAAACCTTCCCTTAACCCGGACGACACTGGGCCAATTTTGCGCCGCCCTATGGGACTCCCGATCACGGCTGGTTGTGATACAGCCCGGGATCGAACCCGGTCTGTAGTGACACCTCTAGCACTGCAATGTCGTGCCTTCGACTGCTGCATCACTCAGCAGGCCCCCCACACATACACCGCCTTAGTGTATGTGACAAATAAATAATAACGTGATATGATTTTTATGCATTTCAGAGATCAGTCATTTTCCCTTGACAGTTTGAAAGTATTCATCCTTTGACCTGTTGAAATGTATAATACATGAAGGAGGAAAAGAGGTGGAATTTACTAGTCTGGGGTGAAGACGTATGTATTCAAGTTCCACAGGGTCACTGACTTGAGTTGACTGTGTCCAATGGGACATCTATGGCCACTTCTTACCCCACAACTGTTTGTTTAAAATAGTCTCTGATAAGGTTATCACTTCTCCGTCTCTCTATTGCCCTGCAAATGCATAAATATGTCATTTTTTTCTTACGAGGCGGAGGGTAAGTTTTGCCCACTCTGTGTTTGTACCTGCCCACAGAAAACGCCTGTCAACAAACCAACAGTGTATAGCTGCCTAAAGATGTGGTTTGAGGGGAGAGACCGCAAGGAGGAAATGGTGGAAGCACACTTGCAATTACTGGCCAAGCCAGCTTCCATTTTCACTGTGACTCTGACTGGAGTTCCAGCATCTCCAAACCAGAAGGACTTTCCTCTCAGCTTACAATCAGGGCCCGTATTCATGAAGTGTCCGAGAGTACAAGTGCTGATATAAGATCAGTTTTGCCTTTTAGATGATAATGAATAAGATTATACGGACAGGAGGTACCTGATCCTAGATCAGCACTCCTACTCTGAGACAGTTTACAATTACAGACCCAGATCTCAGTAGCCTATCCAGAGTTTTATATTTAGATCTCAACATCTCAATAAGGTGCTGGCATGGTCCCATACTGTATGTGCTGTAACCAACACTTTTATTGTTGTTGTATTATTGTAATACCAATAAAAGAGTTGGCTACAGCACATACATACACTATAGGACCAGGCCGGAGTCCAGACCTGCTCTCAGTGTTTGCATACCCCAAGACTATCAAAGCCAAAAATAGCATTAGTTTAAACAGGCAGGACTTTAGGTAACAATTCATAATTCTATTCATTAACAAGTATAATTTATAAAGCATTTGTAAAGTATTTAGAATGGCTTATTCATCCAAAATGATTGTAAAGTTAGCCAAGTGCCTCAACTCCACAATGAGATTTTTTTTGGTCGTTTGAGTCGCTATTTTTTTCTTTAACTTTTTTAAAATCCAGGCGAGTCAATTAAGAACAAATTCTTATTTACAATGATGGCCTGTCATCCCATACAAAAAAAAGGTATTCAAATACAACCACTGACTGTTTCTATGTTGAGATTCAATTGGCACATCGTAGAGCATCTTCGAGCAACAGCAATGAGGAAACAGTCTGTAGTTGTATTTCATTAACGTTTAATCAAAAGGTATGGATTTCAATAAACAAAGAAAGGCACGCAACAACAAAGGACAAACATAGGTACATAGGATTTAAGAATGGCAATCTTTTAAGTATCGACTGCATAGCGACTCGAAGGAGTCATAGGTGAATAAAAAAAAAAAAGTCTAGTCTGCGCTCAAATACATGGATGAAATCATTGTAGAGTTGAGGTACTTGGCTATTATAAAATGTAACCAAACTTGAGCTTTATTCCCTGTAGATTGAACTGAATCAACCGTGTTTTGGCCAACACTGGCCCAGTGCAAGGATGAACCCTGGGTTAAGTGTGTAGCTAAATGGGGTTAGTTGAGCAGTAAGTCGTTGCAGGTGGGGTTTTACGTTTTCTAATCACCTTATAATGTCCCCATTTGCTACTGCCTGGCTGTAGATCATCAGAAAGCTCAAGGGGGCTTAATCAGCTATAGCGTGACTGTTAAACATCACTAACTATTCAATGAGACAAATGGGGGACAAAATCACTTTTACAGGGATTTCTATTTTGGCTTTTTATTGTTTTATTTAATCGGTAACATGTTGAGACTACATGGAGCTTAGATTCTTTAAGCATTTCACCAATATTTTTGGCAAACCACAATTCAACGCAAATGTGATCTTTTCCCCTCTTCTCCTCTCTCAGTAGCCAGTGGAACTAGGAGAGCATAGGAATAGGGTTTGGCAACCGCACCACGACCAGACAGACAGACCGGGAGTAGTTTGTGTGGGGGCTCTTGACTGCCATGTACACAAGGGTATAAGTAAAAACACAACTGCATCTGTGTATACAGCGGCACAACTCCCTCACACAAGCCGTCTACATTTCTAGGCCAGCGGGAGAGCAATGGTGGAAAATGTGTATCTGTTTATTTTAGCTACAGCAACTGGTGTTATGTGAAATGCCCCAAAATTATGCTGGAATTGAATTCATTCAATGCAAGCTGCCATTTGCCTGTCCCAGACATTGATTGTGGTTTCCATAGTGGAATTGAAGCCCCAAACTGAAACTCTCTAATTAATCCTATGGGCATGCTTAAGAATTGTTATAATCCTATAAGCTCAAGGTAAATGTTTCTCGCTTCCAATTTTTCCATGAGAGGAAGCAAAGCAGACAGGTGTTCGAGTACTAACTCATCACTTTGAGGAAGTTGTTTGGTTATACCTTACTGGGGCTTTATAGGGATCGCTACGATGATATGTAAGCTAAATGGGAAATGTTGATATTGGTAAAAAGAAAATCCTACATGCTCATTCATGCCATTTTCAATTAGGGAGTGCTTTATGTTTTCTTTGCGTCAGTGTAGCTAATACATTAGACGTATGCCTCTTGGCTGATGTTGTTGTTGGCAACTAGTGGGGCACTGGTTTTCCCCTCGCTTGTGCGAGGCGGGAAGGGAAGGGAGGAAGACGGGAAATCCCAAGATGCCTTGAAGAATGCTGATGCTGCACTGTCTGGTGGCATGGGGTGTGTGGAGGGCCTCAGAGGCAAGACAACACAGCTGAATCATGGGAAGAACAGACTTGGTAACATCTTAAATTACTCACTCCATTTTTGTTTCTGTCACCTGTTAGGGGTCAGGACCCGACTGTGGCGTTTCTGTTCCTTAATGAGCTCAGAGAGAGAGAGAGAGCGAGAGAGTCAGCCATCTTTTACTTGTATTTAACTTCCTCTCTTTTGTACTCTCCGGCCCGCCTGAGTCTTGGATCTGTTCATGTGCATAAAGGCAGTCAAGGGAGGTCAAAACCCCGGGATGAATGCTTTTCACATTCATAGCAGTGTTGAGCCCAGCGGCCAGGGCCCTCTTTTCTTTCCATTGCCCTACATCAGCAAGCAGCAGCCCTAAGCTGCCAAGCACTGTGCTGTGAGAGGAATGCCTGCTGATTACCTCCCATCTTAAGGGCAATGAAAAAGGCTGACAGATCACAGTTAAGATCGGGCGGTACTTAAAGTGTGTTTTCTCTCTACTAGAGCGCTAACACCTCTGAAAACCCCAAGTTTCAAATGGCTTGAATATAAATAGTAAAAACAGTAATGATAATAATGTGAATACTGTTGAATCTTGGATTTGAGGGAGGGAGGCCAGTGGCGGAGTGGTCAGGGTCTGGTCTGGTCTGGGGTTCCCATCAGGCAGAGAGACTGGCCTGTAACATGAGCCTCTCCCAGCTGGGCTTTCAAAGCCCAGGCAGCTTGGAGCAGGGGAGCAGGGCGAGGGGAGCCAAACACACTAAGGAGTGTGTTGACATTTGGGTTTGAAGACATCAAACCCCCTGCCTTAGCTCTGCAGTACCCAGTACCCAGGCCAGCACCCCCAGTTTGACCTCTTCCTCCCAACCCTCACCCCATCCTCAGCCTTTACCCAGAGAGAAAAGGGGGTAGGGATGGATGGGGGAGAGAGAGAGAGAGAGAGAGAGCAAATGTTTGACTTTCTTTGTATTCATACATTTCAAAATCATTCAAGGGGTTCACTTCAAAGCTTCAAATATCAGGTTAAAGGTTCACTTGGATGAGATCGAGAGAGTAAGCTTTCCAATTCTGTCAGGGGGTTGGAGAGTCCTCTCCTGGGTACTACTTTTCCCTTTATCTGTAAACGTTCCTCTCCAGTTTGGGGGAAATGACTGGTCCTCTTGGTCTGCATTATATTTTCTCATGCAATATGTTTGTTGTTATTTTTTTAGACAAGTGGTTTTACCTCTAAAAGTGGTGAAATACACTCATTCAATTGGACAAAAACACCCTTCAGTCACATTTGTCTCAGCCTTCCACATCAGTTATCTGCGATGGATACCATTTAGCCCTTTTAGTACTAGCTGCCCCCGTTTGATGTTGGTTTTTCATAGTATGATGGACGATACAGATTCTAACAATGACAGATTTTTTCCCTTTCTTGGCTGCCAAGTCAGTGCACTTCATTTTATTTATTCGATTTGTCGGGAGTTGCTGTCATAAAAAGGAAAATTCACCCAAAAAAAACAATATTTTGTTTTTTTTCTTCATTTTGGACTGTTGATACAGTCCCAAAATGTAAGGATGTCAGCAGTCGGGTCATTTTTCATCGTCTTGATGATATGGCCAGTGACACTGCTTCTTGAAAGTCCGATATCTTGACAACTTGACTGCTTACATGCAAAACATTTTGGGACTAAATCAACGGTGGACTAATGAAAAAAAGACTAATATAGTTTTTTGAGCAGATATTTTCCCTGTAAAGGTGCTACGCATATGATTTTTATTTTATTTTTGCATTGTGATTTCAGAAAAATGCCCATAATATATCTGCAGTAATAGTGGAATGGTAGTGTTTCACAGTAATGCTCACCTATTGATTTCTCCTGCCGCGGTGGCATCTGTTGTCAAAATGGGAAAGCTGTTCTGACTTTGTGGCTGTTTCATCTAGTGGAAAGGGCTCTGTCATATCCTGGTTGCTAAAATTCTGATTCCCTACAGCACACTATTCAGTGCATAAACTAAAAAGGTTAACATTTTAGCAATCGGGAAATGACAGAGCGATTTCCACTAGATAACACAGCCACAAAGTCCGAAACACCATTTTGACAACAGATGCCGCTCCGGAGGGAGAAATCAATAGGCGAATATTACAGCCAATCACAACACTGGTGGGTAAGTAATACCGTGAAACACCATCCTTCCACAATTACTGCAGATATATTACGGACATCAGTGTTATCTGATGGCAAAAAAATAGAGTCTGTATCACTTCAATGGATATTCGGTAGATTATTTGCTGTAGCCTACAAACTGAACATGCTACAGGTACATGACCAATTTTGAGCACCGTATCATGATATTACATGAACATGACATGTTATCAGCTGAGATTTGTGTGACAAGAGCGTTTGTCAATGTTGTTATGACGAGAACTGCATAACAGTCACCTTCCAGGTAAGTGCCCCAGGTAAGTGTGTGGGTGTGTCTTTCTGTGTTTGTTTGTTTGTTCTTGCCAGAGCTGTGTGTGGGTGTTGTGGGTTAACTGCAGCAATACAGGTTGTGTTTGGGATGTGTGTATGTTTGTATGCCAGTCAGATGACTTGGGCAGATTATAGATTACAGATTACATGCAGTGATGCTCCTTGCTGTCTTTCTGCACAATTTTCCCATCACACCCCACCGGAGGGGCTTGTTCTGTCAAAGACAGCAGCATCAGCCTGTCTTATAAGAACAACCCCTCTGCCCACCGCTGTCCTGGTAGTTGTGGGGTTCCCTGTGCCCATCATCTTCGTAAATCTTTAGCATGGTTCAGCAGCAGGAGGGACAGGAAACGCATCCAGGGGACTCTGATTCACTCCATCCAGGGATTCACTGAATGTGGCTTTTATGCCGAGGCCACCTCACAAATGTTGCAGTTGGTGATCTACATTCAATTGATTGCGTTCATGAACCTAGGAGTAGTATGGGATTAGCCTTGGTGTCGGTCTGGCTATAAACATTTTCCAAACATGTTGGTATGACATCCACAAAGGAGTTGAAACAGACAGGCACCAAGGCTAGTATGCAAACCCTATTGGTACAAAATGAACTCCTACTCGACCCATCAATACTGAATTGAGACCTAAACCACTATTTCCTATTAATTGGTTTTAGGTTGAGAACTATCTGAGTGAAGACAACAAGTCTGGAAAGATGCGAGTGAAAAGTGAGACCCCCATGTTCCCTGTCCAGCCATCGCTGTGCCGTCTACCTGTGGACACTCATTTAGGAGCACCTTATTGACCCTCTCTCCTCTCTCTCTCTCTCTCTCTTCATCTATCCCTCTCCCTCTCTCTCTCTCTGCCTCACCACTGCTGTGTGTACATAGCCGGCCTGCCTTTCCTGATCATAGAAACTAGTGCTGTACAGCCCTACCGCCGAGGCTTTTACTGCAACGATGAGTCCATCAAGTACCCGGCCAAACACGGAGACACCATAAGCGACGCTGTGCTTTCTGCTGCTGGCATTCTTATCACCATCCTTTCTGTAAGTCACTATACCTCACTGATTAGTCCCATATCAGTTTATGCTGTCTTGGCAACTCATATGTATATGAGTTGCCATAGGAGTTGGCAAGCCAGCACAAACAGATCTGTGACTCAGGCTATGTTCATCTCACTTTCCACCTCAGCAATGTGCAGCACCATCAACACTTGCTGTACTGTGTGTCGACTAAATTATACAACACGCTGCCCTCTGTCCTGGTAGTTGTGGGGTTCCCACTGGGCATCATTTCAACGTGGACATTTGGGTAATATTTGGTTGAGACGTTGATCAGTGAGATTTTATTCACCCACTCAAAAAGACAGCCAGAATTTGTTGAATTCCCAATGTGTTATCACTATGCTATTAACCATACATACTATACTATACATACATAATACGCACATTTTACAGGCACAATCTATTTTGCAATAGTTATATTTTGTTTGTTTTTAGTCCTTCCTCTGTTTCTGAAGTCCATTCCAGTTTGATTTCTATTTGTAACTGTGCTATACATTTTACAGACCCCGTATGTTTTATATTTGTTATCTTGTTTGTTATTAGTCCCACCCTTCAGCTCCAGTCAACCCCTCCCATCTATATCTTAACACCATCCATTTTAGATTTATATTTGCCATATATTTTTCAAAATCTTAAGTTAAGTAAACTAAATAAAGTGATTTGATTTAGTCCTATTCTTTGACTTAGATTTTTGGTTGAGATGGAGACGGAAAAGCCAACATATCAATTGTACATTTCTTGAGAACCTGGAACTAAAGCCAGACTAAGTCAGTGCAACCAAATATCTTTTGTGTCATTGCACACCAAACACAAATTAATATCGCTTTTGCAATACAGTAAATAGCTTATTAACTTGTAGATAAGTTAACAAATGACATGTTTGATTGTTAGCTCCAACTAAACCAAAAAGAATAGTTAAAGAATAGGATTAAAGTGCCTGAGATGAAACTATCCAACCAATAGATACATCTCCTTTAAATGTTGAGATTGGGTTGCATTGTCAACCAAACACAAGTCAATATGACTTTTGTCAACATAAAGCCAACACATCAACGAAGCCAATATATGAATTATTGACTTGACGATTACAAACACTGTAATTCACAGGGCTAGAAATGTGGTGGATGGCACAGGAGAAGAGCTATAGGCCCATTTTTCTTCTTCTGAATGCGACGCTAAATTCCATGTTCCCCCATAGACCAAGGGTCTTAAAATAAATCTCTGCAACAAGAAAAAAAAAATACTCTGGGAGTGTTGGGGTTAACATTTTATAATTGTATAATTTGTGTGACGACTAGACATTTATGAGACAAGGCACGAGACAACCTCTTCCCCAACTTTCGAATATCTCTGAGGTTACACCTTTAACAGTTACACAAAGTTAATACAAAGCCGTTTCATTCATTCACATAGTTGATATAGTCTCAGTTCTTGCACAATGAGAAACAGATGTGTTCTTTCTCTCCCATGAAGCAGCTGGGTTGGATCAACCAGGCTCTAAAGGGCTCCATGGTGGCGAGAGAGAGAAATGAAAAAAAAAAACACACGTTATCAGCTTGTACAATCTCCCTATAGGACTTTCCCCCCCAAATGTGTTTTTATCGAAATTAGATGTTTTTCTGCCCTGACAAGAATTTCTCAATGAAACCCGAGATGCTAACAAGAAAACACCCAGACATCCCCTTGTGAAATCAGAGCCCTTTTGAAAAAAAATGAGTCAGCCGGCGCGGTGGAAAACAAACGTGCCCCCAATGTGTGTCTGCTCTGGCAGAGTCTGGCCACCAAAACATCTGACATGTCGCCTAGCTCAGCGTTTCTCCTGGTTGAAACCAGAAGTGCTGCCCCCCCCCCCCGCTATCCCTCCCTTTCTCTCTCCCTTTTCATTCCCTCTCGTTTCTCCTTTGCTCTTTTCCTCCCTCTCACTCTGCCCCTCTCTACTTTGTCTCTCCCCATTGACTCCCTCCCTCCCTCCTTCTCTCCCTCCTCTCCCTCACTCTTTTTCTCCCTCTCTCTCTTCACTCTCCCTCCTTCTTCTTCTCACTCCCTCCCTCTATAAAACCTCAAGCTCTTTCGCCTTCTCTCTCCACTCCCTCTCTCCCATTTATCTGTGGCCAGGAGGTGGACTACAGGGGGGTGGGGAAGTGAAAGGCATTCAAGCTTGAACAGCTGTAGTGAGTTATTGGAGTCCGGTCCACGTCCCCCCGGCCCTAAGTATGTCCGGCACGTCAATCATCGGTTTTATACGTTTGTTTATTTACCCACTTACTGAAAACCTCTGCATGTGCCTTCCACAACTCACATACTCACTCACCCTCACCCTCCCATAGCTACACTGAACGCTATGCAATTTGTTTTTGATGTTAGTGGTGCTAACCAAGGGTTAGGTCTGGAGTGTTTTTGATTGACCTTTCTCCTCCAAAATAGAGTCAAATATTTGAAAGTCCTTGATGTACGGAACTTTTTCCCTCAGCTCATAGTATCGTTGTAATATTACACTCTGATTACTCATAGGATCGTTGTAATATTACACTCTGATTACTCCTAGTATTGTCGCTCTATACTCTCTGATCAGTCTCCGCTGTTTTACTGATGTGTTTAACTGAATTCCAGATATATATTGGAAAACCAGATGTCTGACACTCTATGATACTCTCTCATTACGGAAATGAATAAGCAGTTCAGTTTTGTTGAAACGAGACATAATAACAACAATGAAACAATGAAGTACTGATATTGACTCTGACAGTAATTAGGAAGTACATAACAGTAACAATAGGATTTCAGTGGCCATCCTTGTAGATGACATGACTACTGAGCCGTATATACAGTACATATAGAGGTGTGTATTTCTGCTTCTGTATGACTGTATCCTCTCCTTTATCCCTCTTGCCAGATCATCATCTCTAAGAGATATAGTCATGTCATCGATAAAGATGGCCGCTGTAGACTCCGGTTGAACCAATCACAATTTGACTGCCACGGTGGCCATCTTTGTGCTGTAGATGGCATAACTGTGTCCTCTCCTTGTTCCTTCCCCCACCAGATCATCATTGGTGAGAGCTACATGATCTACTACCTGAACGAGGGCTCGAAGTCCTTCGTAGGGAACCCCTACATCTCCGCCCTCTACAAGCAGGTGGGCGTGTTCATCTTTGGCTGCGCCGTCAGTCAATCGTTCACGGACATCGCCAAGGTATCGGTGGGCCGCATGCGACCCCACTTCCTGGACGTGTGTAGGCCCGACTGGTCCGCCATCAACTGTTCTTTGGGCTACATCACAGACTACCAGTGTAATGGACCCGAGAGCAAAGTCCAGGAGGCCAGGTACATTACTCTGAGATTACTCCATTGTGATTGTGAAGCATCTATGTGGTGTTTATGAAGACTTTATGAAGGCTCTATAAAGAAACGTAGCCTATAAGTTACATTTGTTTAAAGTGGTACCGGATATTTGATTTCATACAAAGTGAATGCTTTGTTCAATATCCAGGCGGAAGGCATTGCATTGGTCTTACCTGTGCAGTAATCTTCTAATTGCTATAGTAACAACATTGTATTTCTCCTTTTCAGGAAGTCGTTCTTCTCTGGCCATGCATCCTTTTCCATGTACACCATGCTGTATTTGGTGGTGAGTTACTGTTTATGTGTCTTAACCTCACACACACAAACACACCTGTACACACACTCGAGCTGTCGCACTGTGTTGATTCATTGCCCATCTCTCCCAATCTCCCAGTTCTACCTGCAGTCCAGGTTCACCTGGCGTGGAGCCCGTCTTCTGCGCCCCCTGACACAGTTCACCCTCATCATGATGTCCTTCTACACCGGCCTGTCCCGCGTCTCCGACCACAAGCACCACCCCACCGACGTCCTGGCTGGCTTCGCACAGGGAGCCCTGGTGGCCTACAGCATAGTGAGTATTTGGACTTAGTGTTTACTATGTCCCCATAACTACATAGTACTTTACTGCATATAATGCATAGTATGTACTATAGCTATGATTTACTAGATAGGATGATATAGTACAGTGCATTTGGAAAGTATTCAGACCCCTTTTTCCACATTTTGTTACGTTACAGCCTTATTTTAAAATGTATTAAATCGTTTTTTCCCCTCATCAATCTACATCCCATAATGACAAAGTAAAAACAGGTTTTTAGAAATGTTTGGCAGCGATTACAGCCTTGAATCTTCTTGAGTATGACGCTACAAGCTTGGCACAGCTGTATTTGGGGAGTTTCTCCCATTCTTCTCTGCAGATCTTCACAAGCCCTGTCAGGTTGGATGGGGAGCGTCACTACACAGCTATTTTCAGGTCTCTCCAGAGATGTTCGATCGGGCTTCAGTCCCGGCTCTGGCTGGGCCACTCAAGGACATTCAGAGACTACTCCCAAAGCCACTCCTGCATTGTCTTGGCTGTGTGCTTAGGGTCATTGTCCTGTTGTAAGGTGAACCTTCGCCCCAATCTGAGGTCCTGAGCACTCTGGAGCAGATTTTCATCGCGGATTTCTCTGTGCTTTGCTCCGTTCATCTTTCCCACAATCCTGACTAGTCTCCCAGTCCCTGTTGCTGAAAAACATCCCCACAGTATGATGCTGTCAACACCATACTTCACCTTAAGGATATTGCCAGGTTTCCTCCAGACGTGACACTTGACATTCAGGCCAAAGATTTCAATCTTGGTTTCATCAGACCAGAGAATCTTGTTTCTCATGGTCTGAGAGTCCTTTATGTGCCTTTTTGCTATAGTCCTTCTGGAAGGTTCTCCTATCTCCACAGAGGAACTCTGGAGCTCTGTCAGAGTGACCATTGGATTCTTGGTCACCTCTCTGACCACGGCCCTTCTCCACCGATTGCTCAGTTTGGCCAGGCGGGCAGTCTTGGTGGTTTGGCCTGGCGGCCTTGGTGGTTCCAAACTTCTTCCATTTAAGAATGATGGAGGCCACTGTGTTCTTTCGGACCTTCAATGCTGCAGAAATGGTTTGGTACCCTTCCCCAGATCTATGCCTCGACACAATCCTGTCTCGGAGCTCTACGGACAATGTCTTCGACCACATGGCTTCGTTTTTGCTCTGACATGCACTGTCAACTGTGGGACTTTACAGTTGAAGTCGGAAGTTTACATATACTTAGGTTGGAGACATTAAAACTCATTTTTCAACCACTCCACAAATTTCTTGTTAACAAACTATAGTTTTGGCAAGTCGGTTAGGACATTTACTTTGTGCATGACACAAGTGATTTTTCCAACAATTGTTGATGGACAGGTTATTTCACTTATAATTCACTGTATCACAATTCCAGTGGGTCAGAGGTTTACATACACTAAGTTGACTGTGCCTTTAAACAGCTTGGAAAATTCAAGGAAATTATGTCATGGCTTTAGAAGCTTCTGATAGGCTAATTGACATCAGTTGAGTCAATTGGAGGTGCACCTGTGGATGTATTTCAAGGCCTACCTTCAAACTCAGTGCCTCTTTGCTCGACATCATGGGAAAATCAAAAGAAATCAGCCAAAACCTCAGAAAATAAATTGTAGATCGCCAAAAGTCTGGTTCAACCTCAGAAAAAAGGTTCATTCTTGGGACCAATTTCCAAACGACTGAAGATAACACGTTCATCTGTACAAACAATAGTACGCATGTATAAACACCATGGGACCACGCAGCTGTCATACCACTTAGGAAGGGGACGGGTTCTGTCTCCTAAAGATGAACGTACTTTTGGTCGAAAAGTGCAAATCAATCCCAGAACAACAACAAAGGACTTTGTGAAGATGCTGGAGGAAACAGGTACAAAAGTACTATATCCACAGTGAAACAAGTCCTATATTGACATAACCTGAAAGGCTGCTCAGCAAGGAAGAAGCCACTGCTAGTAAACCGCCATAAAAAAAGCCAGACTACGGTTTGCAACTGCACATGGGGGCAAAGATTGTATTTTTGGAGAAATGTCCTCTTGTTTGATGAAACGAAAATAGAACTGTTTGGCCATAATAACCATCGTTATGTTTGGAGGGAAAAGGGGGATGCTTGCAAGCCCAAGAACACCATCCCAACAGTGAAGCACTGGGGTGGCAGCATCATGTTGTGGGGGTGCTTTGCTGCAGGAGGGACTGTTGCACTTCACAAAATAGATGGCATCATGAGGCAGGACAATTATGTGTATATATTGAAGCAACATCTCAAGACATCAGTCACGAAGTTAAAGCTTGGTCACAAATGGGTCATACAAATGGACAGTGACCCCAAGCATACTTCCAAAGTTGTGGCAAAATGGCTTAAGGACAACAAAGTCAAGGTATTGGAGTGGCCGTCACAAAGCCCTGACCTCAATCACATAGGAAATTTGTGGGAACTGAAAAAGCGTGTGCGAGCAAGGAGGCCTAGAAACCTGACTCAGTTACACCAGCTCTGTCAAGAGATATGGGCCAAAGTTCTCCCAACTTTTTATGGGAAGCTTGTGGAAGGCTACCCGAAACGTTTGACCCAAGTTAAACAATTTAAAGGCAATACTACCAAATACTAATTGAGTGTACGTAAACTTCTGACCCACTGGGAATGTGATGAAAGAAATCAAATCTGAAATAAATAATTCTCTCTACTATTATTCTGACATTTTACATTCTTAAAATAAAGTGGTGATCCTAACTGACCTAAGACAGGGAATTTTTACTACGATTAAATGTCAGGAATTGGGAAAAACTGAGTTTAAATATATTTGGCTAAGGTGTATGTAAACTTCTGACTTCAAATGTATATAGACAGGTGTGTGCCTTTCCAAATGGTGTCCAATCAAGTGATTTTACCACTATAACGACACAGGATGAGACCCAGATGCAGACACAAGAGGCAGATGGTTTAAGTCTCAGAGATGTATTGTATACAAGGGGTAGGCAAATGGCAGGTCCTGGACAGGCAGAGATCAGTAATCCTAATAAGAGTCAGGCAGGCGTATAATGGCAAACAGGCTCAGGGTCAGGGCAGGCAAAAACAGGTCGGAACTGGGAAGACTAGATCACAAACTAGAGAGAAGGAAAAACAAGGAAGAACACGCTGGGACGACTTGACGAGACAAGACGAACTGCCAACAGACAGACAGAAAACGCAGGTATAAATACATAGGGGATAATGGAAAATAGGAGACACCTGGTGGGGGTTGGAGACAAGCACAAGACAGGTGAAACAGATCAGGGCGTGACAACCACAGGGGGACTCCAATCAAGTTGTAGAAACATCTCAAGGATGACCAATGGAAATAGGATGCACCTTAGCTCAATTTTGAGTCTCATAGCAAAGGGTCTGAATACTTATGTAAATAAGTTATTTCTGTTTTTAAGTTTTAATACATTTGCAAAGTTGTCTAAAAATCTGTTTTCCTTTTGTTATTATGGGGTATTGTGTGTAGATTTTATTTATTTAATCAATTTTAGAATAACAAAATATTGTAAAAATCAAGGGGTCTGAATACTTTCCGGATGCACTGTGAAACATGGTGTAGAACTGCAGGCGTAATGCAGTTATGCAGTCTGTATCATTAACATGTCTGACCTGTTTTTACTACATCTGTCACGTTTTGACCTTAGTTCCTTTGTTTTGTCTTTGTTTTAGTATGGTCAGGGCGTGAGTTGGGGTGGGCAGTCTATGTTCTTTTTTCTATAATTTGGGATTTCTGTGTTTGGCCTGGTATGGTTCTCAATCAGAGGCAGCTGTCAATCATTGTCCCTGATTGAGAACCATACTTAGGTAGCCTGGTTTCACCTTTGAGTTGTGGGTGATTGATTTCTGATGAGTGTTGGTATCTGCATCAGACAGAACTGTTTCAGTTTCGTTCGTTCACTTTATTGTTTTTGCTCAGTGTTCATTTACTTTATTAAAAAGATGGACGCTTACCACGCTGCGCATTGGTCCTCCGATCCTTCCTACTACTCCTCCTCATCAGAGGAGGAGGAAGACAACCGTTACAATATCATTTATTATTGACAATATTGACCTTTTTTTTCCTTCTTCTTTCCTATCCCTCAGGTGTTTTTCGTATCTGACCTGTTCAAGCCCAAAGGCAGAAGTTCAGCTCTACCAGTGACCCCATTAAAGAACCCCAACAACCCCATGGCAGACATCAGAGAGAGGAGCAACCACATCACCATGGCATAGTAGAGACCAGTAGAGTATACCTGTACAGCTATCTTCCGCTGTAGGTTTTAAACATCCTTTATTTCACCTACTGGTCTGTACTGGATGTGTTAAACAACCAGCGAAAGCAGCAAGATTGCTGACACGACATGTCTGCAAGGCACAGAGAAATAATGAGCTATGGAGAACTTACTTTGGAAAGAAGAGGAGAGACACACACACAAACAACACACACACGCACTTGAACAGCCAGCAACATCCATGTTTCTCACCATCTCATCTGACATGTGAATGTGGAAGAGTTTGGGGAGAGAATTCATAATTTGCTTTAATTACCCAAGGTCTCTATATCAAACCTGGTGCTTTGCAGATTAACTGTATCTTTATCTGCAGACAAGGAACTTTCACAGACAGAATCATGAAGGAAGGAAAGAAGGAAACGAACAGCTGTGGAACGTGATAATGTCCGCTTGGCTTTAGGCACCATGGAGACTGGCTAATAATACCATCACACACATACTTTGTGCATATGAGATACAAACTCATGAACAGGAACAAATTCCTTGATTACAGGAAGGATGTTTTTTCTTTCATAAATAACCTTCGTTATAAGTTTGAGCTAAAGCACTATATCCAAACTCAATATTTTATTTAATTGTCACCACTTGAATGAACTGAAGTGAAGCTTTTCTGTAAAGTTTTGTTTTAAAACCAGCTTTTAGGTCTCCTGAAATGTAGTTTGTATAGAAATATATACACTGTAGATGGAGACTACAGAGAGAGGGATGTGGGCCTCTTTTTGATGGTTGGGACGAGCCTCCACTGAGCCCTGTAATGAAGTGACTATGTGTGCCAGATGACTGCTCACAAGTATTAGGTCAGAGTATTAGGCATGTGTGTGTATGTATGTCAGTGTGCAAGTCTCCGAGTGTCGTGTGTGTGTGTGTGTGTGTGTGTGTGTGTGTGTGTGTGTGTGTGTGTGTGTGTGTGTGTGTGTGTGTGTGTGTGTGTGTGTGCGTGCGTGCGTGCGTGCGTGCGTGCGTGCGTGCGTGCGTGCGTGCGTGCGTGCGTGCGTGCGTGCGTGCGTGCGTGCGTGCGTGCGTGCGTGCGTGCGTGCGTGTGTGTGTGTGTCAGTGTGCAAGTATCCGAGTGTGTGTGTTTTTCATAAGTGCTTCAGGTTAAAGACCGGGAACGTAAGGCTGCTTCAACAGACGTTTATATTAAAAACAGGAAATCTGTGGAATTATACTTTCATAGACTAGCATTGTGATACATTTTCTAGTGATTCACATAAACTGTGCCAACTTCAGAAAAAATAACCCCTTCCCTGTGTCACTATAGTATGCTCTGTCCTACCATGTCATTGCAACCAAACAGCAATATCTGTTTTATTTTTGTAATGTAAAGAACATTTTTGTATCAGAGAATTATGTACAATATCATTTACCTACGTTTTCATGCAATATCCACTATGAATGTTGACGTGTCGATACATGTGCTATTGTGTAAGTGCTGCTTAAATAAGCAGGGATTGACAAAAGTTATTCAGTGAAATGACAATTTGTGTTGTGAGTATTCAAACTTCTGTGAAATAGCTTTCAAGAAGACAGCTTTATATTAAAATACCTTTTCATATTTTTGTATTGTCTTTTTTTTGTATATTGTACAATGAAAATATAAACCATATGGTGTAAATGTATTATAGATGATGTGCTTTGTAATAATAAAAACTAATTATTTTAAAAGTTTTTGTGCTTTTTTGTGTCCTTCCTCACTTTGACTGGGACAAAGCCATAAAATATATATATTTTTTTTACAGGCAGTTGATAATGAAGCTGAGCAGCTCTCTCTCTGACTTTGCGTGCGAAGGTGAGATCTGGGCGTAGGTTCTAGACTCTATGGTGGAGTTCCGTTCTGTGCTTTACTTCCTGAAGGGGAAATAGTGTGCATTCCAGGTTTTTACCCATATCCCGAGTGGTATACTGGAATAATATAGAACATACCTGGTGAGTATGCCCCAGTGGCAAATTAGTACATTCCTATATGAGAATGTGACTCTTGGAAGACTAGCCCTTTGCTGGGCTGATAGAGCTCCATGTCACAATTACAATTCATATTAAGTGAAAATATGCCTCATCTGTAGATTGTTCCATATGCTAGTATTCAATCTTTCAAGAATCCATACTAAATGCGCAACAGTTTCAGGTGTTTCTGGTCATAGGTTCGGGAGTGGCTGAAAAATCACAACTTTCGCCGGGTTTTGGACTTAATGTCTTGGTACTGGGTAAAGTTCATGATGCTTGACCTAAACAAGGGACCCAGGACCAGAGGAAGAATACTATCCTCATAATATCAAAGAACCACCACCATATTTTACAGTAGACATGGGGTTCTTTTGTGATTATGCATGCTAATTTCGATGTCAAACCCATCACTGCTGTGTGTGGCCATAGAGCTCTATTTTCATGTCATCTGACCAATGCACAGGTTCCAATCCAAGTGCCAATGCCGTTTAGCAAACTCCAGGCGTTAACATTTGTTGATGACGTCAAAATAGAGCAGTCGTTTTTGCTCATCTTCATTAAGGTTGACAATTTCGGACCCCACATTTAACATGGTGAATGGATGAATAATGTACAGTGCGTTCCAAAAGTATTGCGACAGTGAGTGCAATTATACAATGACCATGAGGTCAAAGT
The DNA here is from genome assembly GCF_057628025.1 of Oncorhynchus mykiss. Taxonomy (NCBI): domain Eukaryota; kingdom Metazoa; phylum Chordata; class Actinopteri; order Salmoniformes; family Salmonidae; genus Oncorhynchus; species Oncorhynchus mykiss. The sequence goes on from NC_143049.1 coordinate 12,226,637, forward strand.
GCAGACTGTCAGATTTTATTTGAGTGTATTTCCATCCATACCGGGTGAACCGTTTAGAAATTACAGCACTTTGTGTACATAGTCCCCCCATTTTAGGGGACCAAAGGTATTGGGACAAATTCACTTATATTTGTATTAAAGTAGTAAAAAGTTAAGAATTGGTCGCATATTCACAGCATTCAATGACTACATCAAGCATGTGACTCTATATATTTGTTGGATGCATACATATCCTGTTTGTTTTGGTTTTGTTTCAGATTATTTTGTGCCCAATAGAAGTTAATGCTAAATCATGTATTGTGTCATTTTGGAGTCACTTATAATGTAAATAAGACTATAATATGTTTGTAAGCACCTCTACATTAATGTGGATGCTAACATGATAATCCTGATTGAATCGTGAATAGTGAACAGTAATTTTTTTAGGGTGCCTTTCTTCTGTATACCACCCCTACCTTGTCACAACACAACTGACTGGCTCAAACACATTAACAAGGACAGAAATAACACAAATGAACTGTTAACAAAGCACACCTGTTAATTGAAATGTATTTCAGGTGACAACCTCATGAAGCTGGTTGTGAGAATGCCAAGGGTGTGCGAAACCGTTTAACACTCTTTTCGTTACTACATGATTCCATATGTGTTATTTCATAGTTTTGATGTCTTCACTATTAATCTACAATGTAGAAAATAGTACAAATAAAGAAAAACCCTTGAATGAGTAGGTGTCTAAACTTTTGACTGGTACTGTATATACACTACTGTGCAAAAGTTTTAGACAGGTGTGAAAAAATGCTGTAAAGTAAGAATGCTTTCAAAAATAGACATGTTAATAGTTTATATTTATCTATTTACAAAATGCAAAGTGAGTGAACAGAAGAAAAATCTACATCAAATCAATATTTGGTGTGATCACTGCCTTCAAAACAGCATCAATTATTTTAGGTACACTTGCACACATTTTTTGAAGGGACTCGGCAGATAGGTTGGCCCAAACATCTTGGAGAACTAACCACAGTTCCTCTGTGGATTTAGGCAGCCTCAGGTGCTTCTCTTCTCTTCATGTAATCCCAGACAGACTCAATGATGTTGTGATCAGGGCCCTGTGGGGGCCGAACAATCCCTTCCAGGACTCCTTGTTCTTCTTTACGCTGAAGATAGTTCTTAATATCTTTCGCTGTATGTTTGAGGTCGTTGTCATTCTGCAGAATACATTTGGGGCCAATCAGATGCCTCCCTGATGGTAATGCATGATGGATAAGTATCTGCCTGTATTTCTCAGCATTGAGGAGACCATTAATTCTGACCAAATCCCCAACTCCATTTGCAGAAATGTAGCCCCAAACTTGCAAGGAACCTCCACTATGCTTCACTGTTGCCTGCAGACACTCATTCGTGTACCACTCTCCAGCGAACAAACTGCCTTCTGCTACAGCCAAATATTGGACTCATCAGTCCAGAGCACGTGCTGCCATTTTTCTGCACCCCAGTTCCTGTGTTTTCGTGCATAGTTGAGTCACTTGGCCTTGTTTCCACGTCGGAGGTATGGCTTTTTGGCCGCAAGTCTTCCATGAAGGACACTTCTGACCAGACTTCTCCGGACAGTAGATGGGTGTACCAGGGTCCCACTGTTTTCTGCCAATTCTGAGCTGATGGCACTGCTGGACATCTTCTGATTGCAAAGGGAAGTGAGCTTGATGTGTCTTTCATCTGCTGCTGTAAGATTCCTTGGCAGACCACTGCCTCTACGGTCCTCAACCTTGCCTGTTTCTTTGTGCTTCTTCAAAAGAGCTTGGACGGCACATCTGGAAACCCCTGTCTGCCTTGACATTTCTGCCTGGGAGAGACCTTGCTGATGCAGTATAAGTCTTACCATGGTGTAGCAACCTCACCTTGTTAGCTGAGTTTGGCTGTTCCTCAACCAGTTTCTATTCCTCCTACACAGCTGTTTCTGTTTCAGTTAATGATTGTGTTTCAACCTACATGGATTGGATTGATGATCATTAGCACCTGTTTGGTATAATTGTTTAATCATTCACCTGACTATATACCTACAAAATCCCTGACTTTGTGCAAATGTACCTACAAGAATTCATGCTGTGTGTGGTCACACCAAATATGGATTTGATTTAGATTTGTCTTTCTATTTTTGAAAGCGTTCTTACTACACAGCATTTTTTCACACCTGGCTAAAACCTTTGCACAGTACTGTATATGTCTGAGAGAAAAAACTGTAACTGTAGATTTGGCAGTGTGTCAGCAAGGAGCTTATAAGCTGGAAAACATGCTTACTCTAGTCATGACTCAACCACAACTATTTCCTGACTTTTTCCGTTGTCTAGCAAGCCCGTATCAAAGAGAGAACTCCCTAAAGAAGTCTGGTGTGTACATGGTTGGGAATTTCTATCCTCTTTACCAGTTACGGTATTTACCCTCCCATCGTCCTCCTGAGTAGATACTTGGCACACCAGAGGACGGAGAGGCCTGAGCACTAACAGCGTCTGAAAACCTCAAAGCCAGTTTTGTCCTCCGATAAACAACGCTGGTGAAAAGTTTCACAAACCAAACATGGATTTTTTTACTTCTGAGAGTTGAAACACTATTGACGCACAACATGGTCACATGTTAATCTTATATTTTTTGAAGGACTGCCATAGCAGTCATAATAGTTATAGAGAAGATTCTGAAGACATTTACAGTAAGTCTGGACTCCATTTCTCCATGAAGAAATGTCCTTGTCTGATGAAGACAGCGGCCAAGTCTAATAGATATTCAGAAATGAGATGTGAAGCATTCTTGCACCCCTTGGTTGTGGTCAGATGATAAAGGGTTTTATTACAAGCCCCTACTTTGAGCAATCTACAACTTTATAAGACCTGTAGAGATGTTTCAGAAATCATTCTGTGCGCCAGTTTGATAAACATGTATGTGTTGAAATGATTTGGAGTGAAATGTTTGGCTTGAGGTTGTATGGTAAAGGTTTTCCTATTTTTTTGACCAATTGTTTTTATTGTTTCAGTTAAGGTAAATAAAAGCCTTTTTTTTGGTGAATGTTTTCGTGTAAAATGTATGTGTTGCAATGATTGGGAATGAAATGTTTGGTTTGAGGTTGTATACACAGTGCTCTTTAGACCGATATATTGCAACGACAGACATGCCATTACTGGGAATTCTCATTTGGAGCCATGTTTTGTTTTCATTGAGAGAAAGAATGATTTCTTCATCACCGGTACTGCATACTAATACTGACATGTGGTCTTGAAACATGAATCTGTTGTTTTTATTTTCCCACAGCAATTGAACCCTTATCATGTGCAGGGTTGCATTTATGTGTTGTGTGTTGCCCTTACTGCATTCTCCACATGCAGTTAGCTCTGTGGAACTGTTGTGGTTGTCCTATTTGAACATATTATTTTTCTCGTTTGTTTATTCAAAAGGGCCCTCTCTGCTCTAGAAACGTCAACATTGAGCCAAATGAGAAATGTTAACAATTAAAATGCTTGTTTTTATCACACAAACAAATTAGGAGATTTGCTGAGGGGGCTCTGCTACAATTTTTCTGATCTGGTTTTTACAACACTTGAGCTGTTGTTTTGGCTGTGTTTTTGATGTGAGGTCTTATAAATGTGGAATGTGGAAAAACATATGGCAACCATTAGAAGAAGTAACATGTCCACTGATAGTGAGCATAACAAACTTTTGGCTTCGCAGAGGAAATCGCTCAGCTCTACCTGAAGGACAAGTCTCATCCCAATAAACGTCAACCTGCGAAGTCATCCCTCCATCCCTCCTTTCCTTGACAGATTGGGGGTTGATAGGAAACGAGGCACACCCACACTCCCTCGCTCAGGCATGGTGCGCGACCGCACGCAGACACGCACAAACACAGCTGATAAGGGTCCTCATTACAACATGGGTCTTTACTAAACACGTCCTTCACTTGGCACGAATCACAGGCCTTCACCCATGAGAGACCAACCATCACCAGACTATGAGAGGATAGTCAGTATGTGTTATCTCTCTCACACACACACACACACACACACACACACACACACACACACACACACACACACACACACACACACACACACACACACACACACACACTTACTTTACACTTCTTTCCATCTTCATAACCTTCTTGTTTTAACAAGAGCATTTGTTCCTTGTTAATGTTTTATTTGAAAGGTCTGGAACACACACTGGGCACGTGGGTGAGGAGAATCAAGGATCAAGTAGTTATGTAAGAGTCTTTACTGTCCCTCACAGATCTACACACGCACATGTACACACACGTACAGTACACACACACACACACACACACACACACACACACACACACACACACACACACACACACACACACACACACACACACACACACACACACACACACACACACACACACACACACACACACACACACACACTGCCTCTCTATCTATGCACTCACTCCCATGCACAGCATGATTATTCATTTGTGCCGTCCTAAAACTCTAAATCAAGGAGGACTGTAAGTCCAACCAGCTCTCACAGTCACATCACAATTAGACATTCATCCATTTTTCTCATACATCACATTTTTGAAGTTCTTCCAAATGTCAAATTTCTAAGTGTTTAAGGTCAAGTCGTTCGCATTAACTCCAAACGTGTACGGTTAGGGTTAAGTTAGGCATTAACTCAAAAACTTAGGAAGGCTACATGACAGACAATCATATCTGTTCTACACCATACATTGCAATCTGAACTCTCCAGGCCCATTGTTAACCCAGGCCAGTACTCAAAAGCCAAACTGCCAAAAGAGCAATGAGAGCGAAGAATAACCATGATCAAGATGGTTTGATTGTAATGGTAAACATTCTTTACCGTACTTGGAGGATGTTGGGAGGGGAGCCGTCCATAGGTCTAATTGAATGTACACTGTACCTCTACACCATCTGCCCCATATGGTTTGTCTGTCACTAATCACCACTGTGACTAAAACCAACTAAGCACATGTCACAGCTTGGCTAAAGATGTATTCTGGTGGGTTGTCACCATCCTGACCACCATTGGTTTCTATACGGTCACCATGACTGTATAAATGTCAGTAGATACATTACTATACGTGCTGGTCAGTGTTGTACTTTTCCCTTCATTGGATGATGCAGTCTATTCATTCCGTAACAGCTATATCGGCTTTCACTATGTATACTGTAACATTTCACTCTTAGCCTTTTGAAACTATTTCACACAGTACCCCCTCACCCTTCCAGAGACACAAACCTCCCCCTAGCCCCTCTAGGAGACTTCTAAACCCAAGTCCCAAATTACCTCCAAATGTGTGTGAAGAAGCCTCAAGGAAGAAGCCAAGAAGAATATATTGCTGACAAATGTTTAGTGTACTTCGTGTTATTTTCGTCTTACATTAAAATAATGGATTCACATCACGCTGCGCTTTGGTCTCCTTACTACGACGTTCGTGACAGAATAACCCACCAACAAAGGACCAAGCAGCGTGGTAAAAGGCAGCAACAGCGATCGCAGGACTCATGGAAATTCTGGACGGCGGAGGATCCTGGGCACAATCAGGGGAATTTTGCCGCCCCAAGGCAGAGCTGGATGCAGCGAAAGCAGAGAGGCGCTGGTATGAGCACCAAAAATGTATTGGGGGGGGGGGGGGGAACTTGGAGCAGTCGGCGAAGTTGAGGGGTGAGTCTGAGATTGTCGAGGAGTTATTGGACAGATTGGAGGAGAGTGAACGGAGGGGAGATTATGAGACATTCGAGGAGTTGTTGACGAAATTCGAGGAGAGTGAAGAGAGAGAGCTGTTGGTTTGGCGTAGCATGCACGGCATTCGCCCTGAGGAGCGTGTTAGCTGTCCGATGCCACCTGTGTCAGTTCCTCGTACTCAGCCTGAAACTTGTGTTAAAGTTCCGGAAGATTTGATGCCGGCTATACACACCAGGTCTCCAGTACACCTTCACAACCCAGTGTGTCTTGTTCCTGCTTCTTGCACTCATCCTAAGGTGCGTGTTCTCAGCCACGCACCAGGCCTATAGTGCGCCTCGGCAGTCCAATACGCCCTGTTCCTCTTCCCCGCACTCGCCCTGAGGTGCGTGTCCTCGGCCCAGTACCACCAGTGCCGACACCACGTACCAGGCCTATAGTGCGCCTCGGCAGTCCAGTACGCCCTGTTCCTCCTCCCCGCACTCGCCCTGAGGTGCGTGTCGTCGACCCAGTACCACCAGTGCCAACACCACGCACCAGGCTTCCTGTGCATCTCCAGAGCCCTGTATGCCCTGTTCCTCCTCCCCGCACTCACCCTGAGGTACGTGTCTCCAGCCCGGTACCACCAGTGCCGGCACCACGCACCAGGCCACCATAGCGCCTCCAGGGTCCAGTACTCCCTGTTCCTGCTCCTCGCACTCGCCCTGAGGTGCGTGTCCCCAGCCTGGTACCACCAGTGCCGGCACCACGCACCAGGCCTATAGTGCGCCTCTGCAGTCCAGTACACCCTGTTCCTCCTCCCCGCACTCGCCCTGAGGTGCGTGTCCTCGGCCCAGTACCACCAGTGCCAGCACCACGCACCAGGCCTAGAGTGCGCCTCGCAGTCCAGAGCGTCCGGCTACAGTACCCAGTCCAGAGCGTCCGGCAACATTACCCAGTCCAGAGCGTCCGGCTGCAGTACCCAGTCCAGAGCGTCCGGCGACATTACCCAGTCCAGAGCGTCCGGCTGCAGTACCCAGTCCAGAGCGTCCGGCGACAGTACCCAGTACAGAGCGTCCGGCTACAGTACCCAGTCCAGAGTGTCCGGCTACAGTACCCATTCCAGAGCGTCCGGCTACAGTACCCAGTCCAGAGCGTCCGCTACAGTACCCATTCCAGAGCGTCCGGCTACAGTACCCAGTCCAGAGCGTCCGGCTACAGTACCCAGTCCAGAGCGTCCGGCTACAGTACCCAGTCCAGAGTGTCCGGCTACAGTCTACAGACCGGAACCTCCTACGACGGGCCACAGACCAGAACCTCCTACGACGGGCCGCAGACCGGAACCTCCCACGATGGGTCGCAGTCCGGAACCTACCAGTCCGGATCCGCCAGTCTCCCTCCAGTCCGGATCTGCCAGAGTCTCCCTCCAGTCCGGATCCGCCAGAGTCTCCCTCCAGTCCGGATCTGCCAGAGTCTCCCTCCAGTCCGGATCCGCCAGAGTCTCCTGCCAGCCCGGAGCCTCCAGAGTCTCCCGCCAGCCCGGGGCCAGCAGAGCCGCCAGCCAGCCAGGAGCCGCCAGAGCCGCTAGCCAGCCAGGAACCGCCAGAGCCGCCAACCAGCCAGGAGCCGCCAGAGCCGCTTGTCACGCCGGCGATGCTGTAATCTCCCTCCTGTCCGGAGCTGCCAGAGCCGCTCCTCAGTCCAGAGGTGCGTTCCCGTCCAGTGGCGCCCTCTACAATGATCTTCAGTCCGGGGCCCGCTGCGAGGGTCCCAGCTCCAGAGGCGCCACCTAAGTGGGCCACACCCAAGCCGCCGCCGTGAAAAAGGCCCACCCGGACCCTCCCCTTTTGATTAGGTTTTTGCGGCCAGAGTCCGCACCTTTATGGGGGGGGGGGGGGGGGGGGGTACTGTCACGCCCTGAACTGAGTATTCTTTGTTTCCTTTATATATTTTGGTTAGGTCAGGGTGTGACATGGGTGATGTATGTGTTTTTGTACTGTCTATGGGTTTTGTAGGTTTATGGGGTTGTTTACCATCTAAGTGTTTATGTATGTCTATGGTTGCCTAGATTGGTTCTCAATTAGAGGCAGCTGTTTATTGTTGTCTCTGATTGACTGCCTAAATATGGTTCCCATCTTTTTGGGGTATTTGGTGGGTTATTGTCTATGTGATATTGCATGTTTGCACTCAGTGTTTATAGCGGTCATGTTTGTTTTGATATTCTGTTTTGTTTGTTTAGTGTACTTCGTGTTATTTTCATCTTACATTAAAAGAATGGATTCACATCACGCTGAGCTTTGGTCTCCTTACTACAACGTTCGTGACATCCTGACATTTAATCAGAGTAAAAATTCCCTGTTTTAGGTCAGTTAAGAACACCACTTTATTTTAAGAATGTGAAATGTCCGAATAGTAGAGAGAATGATTTATTTCAGCATTTATTTCTTTCGTCACATTCTCAGGGGGTCAGAAGTTCACAAACACTCAATTAGTATTTGGTAGTATTGCCTTTAAATCATTTAAACTTGGGTCAAACGTTTTGGGTAGCCTTCCACAAGTTTCCCACAATAAGTTGGGTGAACTTTGGCCCATTCCTCCTGGCAGAGCTGGTGTAACCGAGTCAGGTTTGTAGGCCTCCTTGCTCGCACACGCTTTTCCAGTTCTGCCCACAAATGTTCTATGGGATTGAGGTCAGGGCTATGTGATGGCCACTCCAATACCTTGACTTTGTTGTCCTTAAGCCATTTTGCCACAACATTGGAAGTATGCTTGGGGTCATTGTCCATTTGGAAGACCCATTTGCTGACTGATGTCTTGAGATGTTACTTCAATATATCCACATCATTTTCCTACCTCATGATGCCATCTATTTTGTGAAGTGCACCAGTCCCTTGTGCAGCAAAGCATCCCCACAACATGATGCTGCCCCCCAGTGCCTCCTGGTTGAGATGGTGTTCTTGGGCTTGCAAGCATCCCTTTCCTTTTTCCTTTGATCCTCCAAACATAACAATGGTCATTATGGCTAAACAGTTATATTTTTGTTTCATCAGACCAAGGGACATTTCTCCAAAAAGTACAATCTTTGTCCCTTTGTCTTCACAAGGCCCTTTGCTGCTGTTCTGGGATTGATTTTCACTTTTCGCACCATCTTTAGGAAACAGAACGTGTCTCCTTCCTGAGCGGTATGACGGCTGCGTGGTCCCATGGGGTTTATACCTGCGTACTATTGTTTGTACAGATGAACGTGGTACCTTCAGGCATTTGGAAATTGCTCCCAAGGATGAACCAGACTTGTGGTCTTTGTTTCTGAGGTCTTGGCTGATTTTTTAAAGATTTTCCCATGATGTCAAGCAAAGAGGCACTTAGTTTGAAGGTAGGCCTTGAAATACATCCACAGGTACACCTCCAATTGACTCAAATTATGTCAATTAGCCTATCAGAAGATTCTAAAGCCATGATATTTCTTTCTGGAATTTTCCAAGCTGTTTAAAGTCAACTTAGTGTATGTAAACTTCTGACCCACTGGAATTGTGATACAGTGAATTATAAGTGAAATAATCTGTCTGTAAACAATTGTTGGAAAAATTACTTGTGTCAAGCACGAACTAGACGTCCTAACCGACTTGCCAAAACTATAGTTTGTTAACAAGAAATTTGTTAGAACCTAAGTGTATGTAAACTTCTGACTTCAACTGTACATAGCCTACCAGACTGGTCTCATAGACTAGACATAACATAGTAAACATAAACCCCCAAAATAAATTAGTATGATATGTCATGTTTGGTATGGTTACATAAGACAAATAGCTAGCAACTTAAGGCAAAAAATGAAAGTAGGTTGGTCTGGATAGACGGGTGGGCGTATAATGCAAATGTCTAGCAACCCAAATGTTATAGTTCAAATCTCATCACCGACAACCTTATAATTTTAGCTAATTAGCAACTTAAGCTATTTCCTACTTTTTAACTACTTGGCATCTACATGTTAGCTGCCCCTGCCCCTAACCCTAACCTTAACCCTTTAACCTAACTCCTAAACTTAAGCATAACATTAAGCCTAACCCCTAACTACTTCCGGCGCCGACAGAGATGGCCGCCTCGCTTCGCGTTCCTAGGAAACTATGCAGTTTTTTGGTTTTTTACTTGTTATTTCTTACATTAGTACCCCAGGTCATCTTAGGTTTCATTACATACAGTCCAGAAGAACTACTGAATATAAGATCAGCTTCAACTCACCATCAGTACGACCAAGAATATGTTTTTCGCGACGCGGATCCTGTGTTCTGCCTTACAAACAGGACAACGGAGCGGATCCCATGCAGCGACCCAAAAAAACGACTCCGAAAAAGAGGGAAACGAGGCGGTCTTCTGGTCAGACTCCGGAGACGGGCACACCGTGCACCACTCCCTAGCATTCTTCTTGCCAATGTCCAGTCTCTTGACAACAAGGTTGATGAAATCCGAGCAAGGGTAGCATTCCAGAGGGACATCAGAGACTGTAACGTTCTTTGCTTCACGGAAACGTGGCTCACTGGAGAGACGCTATCCGAGGCGGTGCAGCCAACGGGTTTCTCCACGCATCGCGCAGACAGAAACAAACATCTTTCTGGTAAGAAGAGGGGCGGGGGCGTATGCCTTATGGCTAACGTGACATGGTGTGATGAAAGAAACATACAGGAACTCAAATCACTGTTCACCTGATTTAGAATTCCTCACAATCAAATGTAGACCGCATTATCTACGAAGAGAATTCTCTTCGATTATAATCACAGCCGTATATATCCCCCCCCAAGCAGACACATCGATGGCTCTGAATGAACTTTATTTGACTCTTTGCAAACTGGAAACTATTTATCCAGAGGCTGCATTCATTGTAGCTGGGGATTTTAACAAGGCTAATCTGAAAACAAGACTCCCTAAATTTTATCAGCATATCGATTGAGCAACCAGGGGTGGAAAGACCTTGGATCATTGTTACTCTAACTTCCGCGACGCATATAAGGCCCTGCCATTTTGTTGATCCCTGCCTACAGACAGAAACTAAAACAAGAGGCTCCCACGCTGAGGTCTGTCCAACGCTGGTCCGACCAAGCTGACTCCACACTCCAAGACTGCTTCCATCACGTGGACTGGGACATGTTTCGTATTGCGTCAGACAACAACATTGACGAATACGCTGATTCGGTGTGCGAGTTCATTAGAACGTGCGTTGAAGATGTCGTTCCCATAGCAACGATTAAAACATTCCCTAACCAGAAACCGTGGATTGATGGCAGCATTCGCGTGAAACTGAAAGCGCGAACCACTGCTTTTAATCAGGGCAAGGTTTCTGGTAACATGACCGAATACAAACAGTGCATCTATTCCCTCCGCAAGGCTATCAAACAAGCTAAGCGTCAGTACAGAGACAAAGTAGAATCTCAATTCAACGGCTCAGACACAAGAGGCATGTGGCAGGGTCTACAGTCAATCACGGACTACAGGAAGAAATCCAGCCCAGTCACGGACCAGGATGTCCTGCTCCCAGGCAGACTAAATAACTTTTTTGCCCGCTTTGAGGACAATACAGTGCCACTGACACGGTCTGCAATGAAAACATGCGGTCTCTCCTTCACTGCAGCCGAGGTGAGTAAGATATTTAAACTTGTTAACCCTCGCAAGGCTGCAGGCCCAGACGGCATCCCCAGCCGCGCCCTCAGAATATGCGCAGACCAGCTGGCCGGTGTGTTTACGGACATATTCAATCAATCCCTATACCAGTCTGCTGTTCCCACATGCTTCAAGAGGGCCACCATTGTTCCTGTTCCCAAGAAAGCTAAGGTAACTGAGCTAAACGACTACCGCCCCGTAGCACTCACTTCCGTCATCATGAAGTGCTTTGAAAGACTAGTCAAGGACCATATCACCTCCACCCTACCTGACACCCTAGACCCACTCCAATTTGCTTACCGCCCAAATAGGTCCACAGACGATGCAATCTCAACCACACTGCACACTGCCCTAACCCATCTGGACAAGAGGAATACCTATGTGAGAATGCTGTTCATCGACTACAGCTCGGCATTCAACACCATAGTACCCTCCAAGCTCGTCATCAAGCTCAAGACCCTGGGTCTCAACCCCGCCCTGTGCAACTGGGTACTGGACTTCCTGACGGGCCGCCCCCAGGTGGTGAGGGTAGGCAACAACATCTCCCCACAAGGGTGCGTTCTGAGCCCTCTCCTGTACTCCCTGTTCACCCACGACTGCGTTGCCACGCACGCCTCCAACTCAATCATTAAGTTTGCGGACGACACAACAGTGGTAGGCTTGATTACCAACAAGGACGAGACGGCCTACAGGGAGGAGGTGAGGGCCCTCGGAGTGTGGTGTCAGGAAAATAACCTCACACTCAACGTCAACAAAACTAAGGAGATGATTGTGGACTTCAGGAAACAGCAGAGGGAACACCCCCCATCCACATCGATGGAACAGTAGTGGAGAGGGTAGCAAGTTTTAAGTTCCTCGGCATACACATCACAGACAAACTGAATTGGTCCACTCACACAGACAGCATTGTGAAGAAGGCGCAGCAGCGCCTCTTCAACCTCAGGAGGCTGAAGAAATTCGGCTTGACACCAAAAGCACTCACAAACTTCTACAGATGCACAATCGAGAGCATCCTGGCGGGCTGTATCACCGCCTGGTACGGCAACTGCTCCGCCCTCAACCGTAAGGCTCTCCAGAGGGTAGTGAGGTCTGCACAACGCATCACCGGGGGCAAACTACCTGCCCTCCAGGACACCTATACCACCCGATGTCACAGGAAGGCCATAAAGATCATCAAGGACATCAACCACCCGAGCCACTGCCTGTTCACCCCGCTATCATCCAGAAGGCAAGGTCAGTACAGGTGCATCAAAGCTGGGACCGAGAGACTGAAAAACAGCTTCTATCTCAAGGCCATCAGACTGTTAAACAGCCACCACTAACATTGAGTGGCTGCTGCCAACACACTGACACTGACTCAACTCCAGCCACTTTAATAATGGGCATTGATGGGAAATGATGTAAATATATCACTAGCCACTTTAAACAATGCTACCTTATATAATGTTACTTACCCTACATTATTCATCTCATATGCATACGTATATACTGTACTCTATATCATAGACTGTATCCTTATGTAATACATGTATCACTAGCCACTTTAACTATGCCACTTTGTTTACATACTCGTCTCATATGTATATACTGTACTCGATGCCATCTACTGTATCTTGCCTATGCTGCTCTGTACCATCACTCATTCATATATCCTTATGTACATATTCTTTATCCCCTTACACTGTGTACAAGACAGTAGTTTTGGAATTGTTAGTTAGATTACTTGTTATTACTGCATTGTCGGAACTAGAAGCACAAGCATTTCGCTACACTCGCATTAACATCTGCTAACCATGTGTATGTGACAAATAAAATTTGATTTGATATGATTTAACCCTAACCTCTAGCCTAGCTAACGTTATCCAGCTAGCCACCAAGCTAGAATTCGTAAGATATCATACGTTTTGCAAATGTGTATTATATTGTACATTTTGCAAATTCGTAACATATAATACGAATTGTAATTCTTAACATATCCTACCAAATAGAGTGTTTCGGATTTACATATAAAATAATACAAAATGCTCTGAGACCAGGTTGAGCCTACAGACAGCATCTGAGATAGAGAGGCTGATGTGTGTTGTCAGTGACTCCAGTTGCACATCGATCGGTATGTCAGTGTGGGTTTCTTTAGAACGTTGTGGGGGAACAATGTCTTTAACAAAGCAGAAAACAAAGGGAGAGTAAAACACCAACAGATGTAGAATTCAGTACACAACAAGGTTTGAAGGTTACAAAAGTCTGCGCCGTATGTTGAGAAACATTGAAATCAACGTCCTCGACTATGTAATGAAGACTGGTAAGACCCTAAACATTTGGAGACCATGACCCCTGGTTGGGCCCGTCATGTTCTGAACCCGAAACCAGAGCACAGAGTGGGGTGAAACAAGAGACCCGAGACAGACAAATGGGAAAGGAAAAGGAAAAGACAGGGAAAATATCCCCAGTGCGTAGATTACTTTTAGTTTCAAGTACCACTCTCATTCTCTACTGAAACATTGTTTTTTTCTTGGCTAACGCCCACAGGTATGTGACCTCATTCACTTTTCTCTGCAGCATCAGTCAGCAAGCTGTAACACTGTTCCCTAGGCAATGAGCCCCTGGAGTATCATCAAATATTGAAAAGCTCAAACATACACACGCAAACTTTATAGGGCCGAGGGGAAAGACCAATCATCTATGGCCATATTTCATCTATTCATCATGGAGCTCCTCTGTGAAACATGAGCGGTCCCATGGCACTGACTTGCACCACCAGGAATGTGTGAGTCATAGGGCGATGGGGGGGGGGGGGGACTTGGCTGCTGAAAGAAAAGAGATGTCCTCCTATCTAGAGAGGACTAAGCTGGAGGACCAAGCTGTACTATCAGAATCCCTATCTGATCCAGCGGAATTCTGTCACTGCTCTCCTCTGCACCCTCTGCACCTCAAACTGAACATGGCTGAGTTGAGTTATGGCAACATTTCTCCATCAGAAAATGAAAAAAAAAAAAAAGAACTAAAATTGCAAAGGTTTGCTAATGCTATTGTCTAACGGCTCTCCTGTTCAGGAGAGTCCAATGTTACAGAACATTCAGATAGAAATGCATTGGGTAGAACATATAAGCTGGTCTGAAAATGAATATGGCATTATGAGTTGATTATATTTGTTACATTTATATCTGCAATGTCTGTCTGCAATCTGAATTCACCCCTGGTCCTCGCGCCTAACCTTGGGCTTTGGACTGGACTGGAGATATCTCATACGGAATTACATTCCCTGGGGTTATTTCATCAGGAATGTTAATGTGCTTAGAATCTGCATTCATGGCCCTTATTGTGGCCTGGCATGGAGGAGGGCTCCTTAAGGCTTTCCTATTAGGCAGCCGATACGAGGTACCATCTCTCTGGTTGGGGTCCTTCTATTTAACCAACATCATTGATGCAAAATGATTCTGTTATGGTGCAGTCTATATGAATGACGGTTGTTTGACAGGGGCATGGTCGTTATAGTTTTATGCCTTTGTCCATAACATCATCAGATCTCATCAAAGGCTCTAGAATAGATGGTGGGCTAACATTGATGTTGTTGCAAACTGATGATGACCCAAAAAATGGTCACGCTGTCTTTGGGTTATTGTTTTGCTCTTGCACTCATGTCTTGTTAGATATTCAGGAGGACTTGGGTATATCTTGGGTACGCTCCACTGTAAATATTTACAAGTGCATGTCTTCTTTTTCATATCTCACCTCGCCTCTCAATTATCTTGTTTGGGGAGTGCCTATCAGCTGCCTCCACTGCTCTTTATGGTATGATGCAGCGAAAGACTCAGAACGCAACACAATTACAAATGTGAGGTTCTCTCTACACATGTGATCCATTAAGGTTTTACTATCACTTAAATCTCTCTGTAGGCTCCTGACTGAAACCAGCTGTATGGTCCTGGCCTGAGTCATCCAAATAAGTATGCATGAGGCAGAGCTACAGTATGTATAAACAATGCTTTTCCTTGCTGATTTCCTCCTCTGAATTTTTCCCTCTTTCCCCATTATGCCTCAGTTAAAGTTGTGTACCAAACTTCCCCTGAGGAGAATTGAGCAATTCTCAAATTCCTTGTGGATACTGTAGTTTCTGACATGGATATGTTGAGACCTCAACACTTGAGTTTTAATTTTTTTCTCCAAGAAACTTAAACTGCCTGTAGAGTAAAAAAACAAAAAAGTGTTTTCTTGACTAATTCTGTGCTATAAAAGTCCATAAAGCTCTCTCACCCACCCCCAACTGGCTTTTGTTTGCAAGTCCATACCTCAGTGGTCGAGGCCCTTCCACAAATCCTGTGACCCAGGAGGATTTCCTTCCTTTCCCAGTGGCCTCGTTTGTAACAGTGTTTTTCTGACCCTCGACTCACCGCTCGCAAACACATAAACTTAAAATGCCACGCTTTGACATCATCTTGGACTCAACAGGACACGGATCGAAATATTTTTCCTCTATCTATTCAAACAAACGTGTGTGTGTGTGTGTGTGTGTGTGTGTGTGTGTGTGTGTGTGTGTGAGAGCGAGAGCATCCAGTCCAGGCCAAACAGATCTGATCTTAATCTTCCTACTGGTATGAGTCTCTCTGGTTGTGGTTTTATTGTATATCCATTTCTCAGAGCAGTTCACTGCTTTATGCCTCAACTGGGTTGGCAGAAAACCAGGGTTACTCCCCAAATAGCCCACACACCCATTTTATGATTCATAAATAATAAATCAGAGTCAATTGCACTGACAGCTATAGTAAAACCTTATCTGCTTATAATGGTGGCCTTTCAATGACATCCACATCTAGACCGCATTTCTGCTGTTTGTTTAACTTAACGATTTCCCTTAAAGTTGAAGTCAGCTGCCGGAGTCGTAAAAAATCAACATAACCTTTTCTGTGTGCAATATTTTATTGGACACCATCTACCTCATGTAATGCTGACCCTAAGGAGAGGCTAATATTTTACTACCCCCTGTAGCGTTAGTAACCTCATTTGTATATCCACTAACTCCACTCCTGACTAACCTCCTTTTTCTCTCAATCTTTGAAGAATGTTGTGTCAACACGTTGCTGTGCGACCGCAAGTAGTCATCTAACTATGTTTTCCTTATTCTCAACCTGAGGAGTGTGGAGCTGCGCTGGCCAAAACCTCACCTGGAGGCTGCTAATAGGACATCATATGTGTGGGAATATTGATGGGTTTCAGACTCTCCTTGTAAGATCAAATACGATTGTGATTTAAAATGTGTCAGCATGGGTCGAATGGTTACAGATGATGCCGAGTGGGGTAAAATTCATGATGAACTTACCACAGGTCAACAAATAGGTATAAAAAGTAAGCATATTTTTATGAGGGAGAGAGAGATCCATATTTACGTGTAGGTGTGTACGGCAGGACCAAATCAGAGAGATAGGTAGGAGCAAGCCCATGTAATGCTTTGTAGGTTAGCAGTAAAACCTTGAAATCAGCCCTTGCTTTGACAGGAAGCCAGTGTAGAGAGGCTAGCACTGGAGTAATATGATCAAATGTTTTGGTTCTAGTCAGGATTCTAGCAGCCGTATTTAGCACTAACTGAAGTTTATTTAGTGCTTTATCCGGGTAGCCGGAAAGTAGAGCATTGCAGTAGTCTAACCTAGAAGTGACAAAAGCATGGATAAATTTTTCTGCATCATTTTTGGACAGAAAGTTTCTGATTTTTGCAATGTTACGCAGATGGAAAAAAGCTGTCCTTGAAATGGTCTTGATATGTTCTTCAAAAGAGAGATCAGGGTCCAGAGTAACGCCGAGGTCCTTCACAGTTTTATTTGAGACGACTGTACAACCATTAAGATTAATTGTCAGATTCAACAGAAGATCTCTTTGTTTCTTGGGACCTAGAACAAGCATCTCTGTTTTGTCCGAGTTTAAAAGTAGAAAGTTTGCAGCCATCCACTTCCTTATGTCTGAAACACATGCTTCTAGCAAGGGCAATTTTGGGGCTTCACCATGTTTCATTGAAATGTACAGCTGTGTGTCATCCGCATAGCAGTGAAAGTTAACATTATGTTTTCGAATGACATCCCCAAGAGGTAAAATATATAGTGAAAACAATAGTGGTCCTAAAACGGAACCTTGAGGAACACCGAAATTTACAGTTGATTTGTCAGAGGACAAACCTTACACAGAGACAAACTGATATCTTTCCGACAGATAAGATCTAAACCAGGCCAGAACTTGTCCGTGTAGACCAATTTGGGTTTCCAATCTCTCCAAAAGAATGTGGTGATCGATGGTATCAAAAGCAGCACTAAGGTCTAGGAGCACAAGGACAGATGCAGAGCCTCGGTCCGATGCCATTAAAATGTAATTTACCACCTTCACAAGTGCCGTCTCAGTGCTATGATGGGGTCTAAAACCAGACTGAAGCATTTCGTATACATTGTTTGTCTTCAGGAAGGCAGTGAGTTGCTGCGCAACAGCCTTTTCTAAAATTTTTGAGAGGAATGGAAGATTCGATATAGGCCGATAGTTTTTTATATTTTCTGGGTCAAGGTTTGGCTTTTTCAAGAGAGGCTTTATTACTGCCACTTTTAGTGAGTTTGGTACACATCCGGTGGATAGAGAGCCGTTTATTATGTTCAACATAGGAGGGCCAAGCACAGGAAGCAGCTCTTTCAGTAGTTTAGTTGGAATAGGGTCCAGTATGCAGCTTGGAGGTTTAGAGGCTTGATTATTTTCATCATTGTGTCAAGAGATATAGTACTAAAACACTTGAGCGTCTCTCTTGATCCTAGGTCCTGGCAGAGTTGTGCAGACTCAGGACAACTGAGCTTTGAAGGAATACGCAGATTTAAAGAGGAGTCCGTAATTTGCTTTCTAATAATCATAATCTTTTCCTCAAAGAAGTTCATGAATTTATCACTGCTAAAGTGAAAGTCATCCTCTCTTGGGGAATGCTGCTTTTTAGTTAGCTTTGCGACAGTATCAAAAAGGAATTTCGGATTGTTCTTATTTTCCTCAATTAAGTTAGAAAAATAGGATGATCGAGCAGCAGTAAGGGCTCTTCGGTACTGCACAGTACTGTCTTTCCAAGCTAGTCGGAAGACTTCCAGTTTGGTGTGGCGCCATTTCCGTTCCAATTTTCTGGAAGCTTGCTTCAGAGCTCGGGTATTTTCTGTGTACCAGGAAGCTAGTTTCGTATGAGAAATGTTTTTAATTTTTAGGGGTGCAACTGCATCTAGGGTATTGCGCAAGGTTAAATTGAGTTCCTCAGTTAGGTGATTAACTGATTTTTGTCCTCTGGCGTCCTTGGGTAGACAGAGGGAATCTGGAAGGACATCAAGGAATCTTTGTGTTGTCTGTGAATTTATAGCACGACTTTTGATGTTCCTTGGTTGGGATTATTTGTTGCAATTGCAAACGTAATAAAATGGTGGTCCGATAGTCCAGGATTATGAGGAAAAACATTAAGATCCACAACATTTATTCCATGGGACAAAACTAGGTCCAGCGTATGACTGTGACAGTGAGTGGGTCCAGAGACATGTTGGACAAAACCCACTGAGTCGATGATGGCTCCGAAAGCCTTTTGGAGTGGGTCTGTGGACTTTTCCATGTGAATATTAAAGTCACCAAAGATTAGAATATTATCCGCTATGACTACAAGGTCCGATAGGAATTCAGGGAACTCAGTGAGGAACGCTGTATATGGCCCAGGAGGCCTGTAAACAGTAGCTATAAAAAGTGATTGAGTAGGCTGCATAGATTTCATGACTAGAAGCTCAAAAGACGAAAACATCATTTTTTTTTTTGTAAATTGAAATTTGCTATCGTAAATGTTAGCAACAACTCCGCCTTTGCAGGATGCACGGGGGATATGGTCACTAGTGTAGCCAGGAGGTGAGGCCTCATTTAACACAGTAAATTCATCAGGCTTAAGTCATGTTTCAGTCAGGCCAATCACATCATGATTATGATCCGTGATTAGTTCATTGACTATAATTGCCTTTGAAGTAAGGGATCTAACATTAAGTAGCCTTATTTTGAGATGTGAGGTATCATGATCTCTTTTAATAATGACAGGAATGGAGGTGGTCTTTTGCTATGCGAACACCGCCATGTTTAGTTTTGCCCAACCTAGGTCGAGGCACAGACACGGTCTCAATGGTGATAGCTGAGCTGACTACACTGACTGTGCTAGTGGCAGACTCCACTATGCACGCCCAATTTTTCGTTGATATATACAGAGAAAATAGTCGGCCCGAGAATTTAACCCTGTGGTATCCCCATGGAGACTGCCAGAGGTCTGGACAACAAGCCCTCCAATTTGACACACTGAACTCTGTCTGCCCAATTTTTCAGTTTTTGATTTGTTAAAAAAGTTTGAAATATCCAACAAATGTCGTTCCACTTCATGATTGTGTCCCACTTGTTGTTGATTCTTCACAAAAAAATAAAGTTTTATATCTTTATGTTTGAAGGCTGAAATGTGGCAAAAGGTCGCAAAGTTCAAGGGGGCCGAATACTTTCGCAAGGCACTGTATATAAACGGTAATTAAAAAGTAAAAACCGTAAAGTTGTCAGGTAGCAAAACAGGTTGGCAACAAAACGCACAGCAACTCGAAAACAAGTCTGCAAGTTGTGACCGGAAATGACGTCCGGTTAACGTACCGGTTAATGTGATTGGATGCTGAGTAGAGTATTGGAAGCTATTTTGTAGATGACATCGCCGAAGTCGAGGATCGATAGGATAGTCAGTTTTACCAGGATAAGTTTGGCGGCGTGAGTGAAGGAGGCTTTGTTGCGAAATAGAAAGCCGATTCTAGATTTGATTTTGGATTGGAGATGTTTGATATGAGTCTGGAAGGAGAGTTTACAGTCTAGCCAGACACCTAGGTATTTTTAGTTGTCCACGTATTCTAGGTCAGAACCGTCCAGAGTAGTGATGCTAGTCGGGCGGGTGCGGGCAGCGAACGGTTGAAAAGCATGCATTTGGTTTTACTAGCTTTTAAGAGCAGTTGGAGGCCACGGAAGGAGTGTTGTAGGGCATTGAAGCTTGTTTGGAGGTTAGTTAACACAGTGTCCAAAGAAGGGCCAGATTTATACAGAATGGTCTCGTCTGCGTAGAGGTGGATCAGGGAATCACCCGAGGCAAGAGCGACATCGTTGATATATACAGAGAAAATAGTCGGCCCGAGAATTTAACCCTGTTGTATCCCCATGGAGACTGCCAGAGGTCTGGACAACAAGCCCTCCAATTTGACACACTGAACTCTGTCTGCAAAGTAGTTGGTGAACCAGGCAAGGCAGTCATTTGAGAAACTATGAGGTGGATTGAGATGCAGCCCATTAAAAAAAACATATCTAATTTAAACAGTTGGATTTTGTTGGGGATTTTTTTTATAATGCTGATTAGAAATATAGCTAGTTCTCTCACTCTCTCGCGTCTCCTTAATTTTTAAAGAAATTAATTTGTTCCAAACTGTTCAACTATTGTCTTTCTCTCTCTTTGAGTCAACTACTCTAGCTGTAGCTTATGCTTTCAGTACTAGATTCCTTCTCTGATCCTTTGATTTGGTGGACAACATGTCCGTTCATGCTGCAAGAGCTCTGATAGGTTGGAGGACATCCTCCAGAAGTTGTCATATTTACTGTGTAAGTGTATGGAAGGGGATGATAACAATGAGCCTCCTAGGTTTGAAGTCAATGTATCCAGAGAAGGATGGAAACTAGCTGTCCTCCGGGTAACCCTACAGAGTGCTGTTGAGGCTACTGTAGACCTTCATTGCAACACAGTGTGTTTTATTAAATTATTTGGTGATTTGAAGATATTTAGTATTGTTTAATCTAAAAAGGATCACTTTTTTAATGATTCACTGTTTACATTTTTCAGAAATTCACTGAGGAGGATGGTCTTCCCCTTCCTCATCCGAGGAGCCTCCACTGATTTGAAATCAATTTCATGGTAATTCAATTTAGTTTTATATAGCTTTTTGTACGTTAGCCTTCTGTCTATAATTTTCGCATTCATATATTTCATGGTGTGTAACGTGCCAAATCTAATGCAGTAAACATTAGAATAAGCCGCCTATTTTTAGCCATAGGTGATGATATCGGTCTAGGTGCTGATCTGTGGTCAGTATTGTGGAATAATTCTAATGTTAAGGTAAGATGTAGATCCTATCAATATCAACACAGGCCTCAATGAACGTGTGTGATGTTTCGGGAAAGGCATGTTACAACTTTGGCCGTTGTAGGAAAGCGGCATCGTTAAAACACTTGTAAGCCTAAGTTTCATCTTTATCGGGAAACCGGGCCCAGGTCAACCATGGGGGCAATAACAAACATAACAGTGTCATTTGCACACAGGTCAGTGGGTGCTGCTGAGGGGAGGATGACTCCTAATAATGGCTGTAATGGAGTCAATGGAGTGGTATCAACCACATGGAAACGTCTTTGATGTATTTGATACCATTTCAGTGACTCTATCTGACAGCCTTTATTATGAGCCGTCCTCCCCTCAGGAGCCTCCACTGATACAGGTGTATGTAAAGAAAAAATTGCAAAAAGATCCATATTGTTTATAGACAGTAAAAAGTACAGGCCTTAAATCGATCCCTATGGGACACCTTTCCTAATATCAAGGAAACCTTGATCAAGAAAAACACTATATCACGAAAAACAGATTGTATCCTGTCTGTCAAGTAATTTTCAAACTAATTACATGACGCCTGATCGATACCAATTGCAGACAATCTTTGAATCAATAAAGAGTGGTCTGTCTAAAGCCTTCAATAAGTCAATAAACAGGGAAGCACAGTGCTTCCTCATATCCATATAATTTCCCATATCATGTACTTTAACCTCTGAGTGGTTGTTTTGGACCCTTTACATGGTCCAGTGAGTGTGAGGGCCCCCCCTCCCAAGAAAATTAGATATCATTTGCCTTTTTTTTTTTACACCTTTTTCTTCCCAATTGGTAGTTACAGTCTTGTCTCATCGCTGTAAATCCCATACGGTCGAGAGCCGTGCATCCTCCGAACCACAACCCAACCAAGCTGCACTGCTTCTTGACACAATGCCCACTTAACCCAGCCACACCAATGTGTCAGAGGAAATACCATACACCTGACAACCGTGACAGCGTCGCTAGAGTGCGATGGGACAAGGACATCCCTGCTGGCCAAACCCTCCCTTAACCCAGAATGCTGGGCCAGTTGTATGCTGCCCCATGGGTCTCCCGGTCGCGGTCAGCTACGACAGAGCCTGGACTCAAACCAGGATCTCTAGTCGCACAGCTAGCACTGCGATGTAGTGCCTTAGACCACTGCACCACTCGGGAGGCCTGCCCTTGTCTTTTTGAAAAGCTACCTCAAGAATCTTACTCCAGGCAATGTCACAAGAATCTAAGAATTTTCTCACATGTCTGTGTCTTATTTCAAAAT
Source organism: Oncorhynchus mykiss (assembly GCF_057628025.1). Lineage (NCBI taxonomy): Eukaryota > Metazoa > Chordata > Actinopteri > Salmoniformes > Salmonidae > Oncorhynchus > Oncorhynchus mykiss. Next base: position 12,249,409 of record NC_143049.1, read on the forward strand.
AACAAATTCCATATCTTGAAAGCCCTGATTGCTAAGGTCATATTAAGATCCATTCAGCCGTTTTGGCACAGTGACTCACTAACCAAACCAGACGAAACTGGTTTCAAGTTACCAAGAGACGTCATGTGATCTCCTACTGCTATCCAGTGGACAAATTGGGAATCAGACAGTGGATATATTTACATCAATGGATAGGTAGACTTCAGCTTTCTGCTCATATGTGCAGTGCCTTCAGAAAGTATTCACAACCCTTGACATATTCCAAATATTTTGTTTTACAGCCTGAGTTCAAAATGGATCTGCACACAATACCCAACAATGACAAAGTGAAAACTTGTTTGCAGAAATGCAGAAATATCTCATTTACATAAGTATTCACACCCCTTTGCTATGACACTCCAAATTGAGCTCAGGTGCATCCAATTTCCTTTGATCATCCTTGACTGGAGTCCACCTGTGGTAAATTCAGTTGATTGGACATGATTTATAAAGAAACACACCTGTCTATATAAGGTCCCACAGTTGAAAGTGCATGTCAAGGCAGAAACTATACCATGAAGTCCAAGGAACTGGCCGTAGATATCTGAGATAGAATTGTGATGAAGCAAACTGTATATCCGAGGAAGGGTATGAAACAATTTCAAGAGCACAGTGGTCTCCATCATTGGGACATTTAAAAAAATAAGGAACTAACCAGACTCTGCCAAGAGCTGTCCGTCCGACCAAACTGAACAACCGGGCAAGAAGGACCTTGGTCAGGGAGGTGACCAAGAACCCAATGACCACTGACATTACTACATAGTTCCTTGGCTGAGATGGGAGAACCTGCCAGAAGGACAATAGTCTCTACAGCACTTCACCAATCTGGGCTTTATCGGAGAGTGGCCAGACGGAAGCCACTCCTAAGAATAAGGCACATGACATCATGCCTTGAGTTTGCAAAAAGGCACATGAAAGACTCAGAGCATAAGGCAAAAAATTCTGTGGTCTGATGAGATAAAAAATGGAACTCTTTGGCCTGAATGCAAAGCGCTATGTCTGGAGAAAAAAAACAGGCAGAGCTCATCATCCATCTAACACCATCTCTACTGTGAAGCATGGTGGTGGCAACATGCTATGGGGATGCTTTTCAGTGGCAGGGACTGGGAGACTGGTAAGGACAGAGGTGACAATGAATGGAGCCAAATATAGGCAAATCCTTGATGAGAACAAGTTTCAGACTGCAAACAACCTTACAATGGGGCAAAGATTTACATTCCAACAGGACAATGACCCGAAGCGTACAACCAAAGCAACGCTGGAATGGTGTCAGAAATAGAATGTGAAAGTCCTTGAATGGCCCAGCCAATGCCCAGATGTGAATCCCATTGAAAATCTGTGGAAAGATGTAACAGAGCTTGAGAAAAGCAGCAAGGAAGAATGGGAGAAAATCCCCAAATCCAGATGTGCAAAGCTGATACAGACATACCCAAAATTGTTCAAATCTGTAATCGCTGCCAAAGGTGTACAAGGGACACTCAGGGGTGTGAATATTTATGTAAATTATATATTTCTATATTTCATTTTTAATACATTTGCAAAAATCTCCAAAAGCTTGTTTTCACTTTGTCATTATGGAGTATTGTGTGTAGATGGGTGAGAAAAACAATCTATTTCATACATTTTGAATTTAGACTTTAACTCAACAAAATGTGAAATAAGTCAAATGGTATTTATACTTTCTAAAGGCACTGTATTTATCCTGGGGGGGGGGGGGGGGCGGGAAATCTCTGTAAATCTCTGTAACCCGGTTACCTCTATTAAACCGTAGTACTGACCTCTTGGCGGGGGTATTGGGGCAGGGAACCCACAGATATGCGTTCGGAAGGGAGGGAAGGGTAGTGGTCCACAGTACCAATCGTGCCGGGGTGTCTTTTCTCTGGCCGCAGAAGGCCCTCATACCAGACCTTAGCCGGCTTGACGAACGTACCCAGATTCAGATTAGTTTTTTTTCTAGGGCAGGAAGGAAGCAAAACAACCCAGTTATTCCGAAATAGCATGTGAAAGGATGTCCTTAAGGCACGGATGCAAGCAGGGTGTTAGGTTGAATTACACATCAAACATGCCTTAAAGTGCATAGCTAATTGTGTATCATCCAGTTTCCTTTTCAACAGCTTATCAGAAAGGAAAGAAAATGGTTGAACATAATGTAGCACAAAAAGGATCATTTAAACGTTCATGATGGAAAAAAAATCAATTATCAATCTTCACAGTGGGTCATGATGACACACTATGAAATCTCAATCATCCAAATCTGACAGTTCTTATTTTTCATTTATATTTCTTCATTTTTTACAAGGGGTTATTCTCATTTACATAAAATCTCCCCTTACAAAAAAAGATTGCAGTTTTGAAACTGCAGGAAAAGTGCAGTAACTGCAGTCGACTGTGGTATTTTGGATGCAGTAATTGCAGGATAACTGTAGTGTACTTACACTTACGAAAAAATATTGCAGTCAGCGTGCATTATAACTGCAGTTAGACTGCACTCTAACTGCAATTACACTGCAGTGTCCTGCAGTTATAATGCACGCTGACTGCAATCTTTTCCCGTAAGGGTAATTTAATTAATGGTGCAGTTACCGGGGCAGCAAAATATCCGAAGGTGATTGGCTTTTCTCGTCAGCCAGTGAAGAGGTCGTAGGGTCCTTGCTTACTGACGTGGAGCACCTTCATCTGAGGAGCACCTCAGTGAAGGTTCTAGGTACCAGGGCACAAACCAGAATCCTGAACACAGAGAGAGGGAAAAGTCAACCAACCATATGTCCTGTTATAGGGATCAATAACATAAATTAATTCATTCATAAGTTATGCCTCCCTGTTTGTAGCTAATCATATACAGTTGAAGTCAGAAGTTTAAATACACCTTAGCCAAATACATTTAAACTCAGTTTCACAATTCCTGAAATTTAATCAGAGTAAAAATGCCCTGTTTTAGGTCAGTTAGGATCACCACTTTATTTTAAAAATGTGAAATGTCAGAATAATAGTAGAGAGAATGATTTATTTCAGCTTTTATTTCTTTCATCACATTCCCAGTGGGTCAGAAGTTTACATACACTCAATTAGTATTTGGTAGCATTGCCTTTAAATTGTTTAACTTGGGTCAAACATTTTGGGTAGCCTTCCACAGCTTCCCACAATAAGTTGGGTGAATTTTGGCCCATTCCTCTTGACAGAGCTGGTGTAACTGAGTCAGGTTTGAAGGCCTCCTTGCTCGCACACTCTTTTCCAGTTCCACAAATTTTATATGGGATTGATATCAAATCAAATCAAATTGATTTATATAGCCCTTTGTACATCAGCTGATATCTCAAAGTGCTGTACAGAAACCCAGCCTAAAACCCCAAACAATGCAGTGCAGGTGTAGAAGCACGGTGGCTAGGAAAAACTCCCTAGAAAGGCCAAAACCTAGGAAGAAACCTAGAGATGAACCAGGCTATGTGGGGTGGCCAGTCCTCTTCTGGCTGTGCCGAGTGGAGATTATAACAGAACATGGCCACAATGTTCAAATGTTCATAAATGACCAGCATGGTCAAATAATAATAATCACAGGCAGAACAGTTGAAACTGGAGCAGCAGCACGGCCAGGTGGACTGGGGACAGCAAGGAGTCATCATGCCAGGTAGTCCTGGGGCATGGTCCTAGGGCTCAGGTCCTCCGAGAGAGAGAAAGAAAGAGAGAAAGAGAGAATTAGAGAGAGCATACTTAAATTCACACAGGACACCAGATAGGACAGAAGAAGTACTCCAGATATAACAAACTTACCCTAGCCCCCCGACACATAAGCTACTGCAGCATAAATCCTGGAGGCTGAGACAGGAGGGGTCAGGAAACACTGTGGCCCCATCCGATGATACCTCCGGACAGGGCCAAACAGGAAGGATATAACCCCACCCACTTTGCCAAAGCACAGCCCCCACACCACTAGAGGGATACATTGCCTTGCGAAAGTATTCGGCCCCCTTGAACTTTGCGACCTTTTGCCACATTTCAGGCTTCAAACATAAAGATATAAAACTGTATTTTTTTGTGAAGAATCAACAACAAGTGGGACACAATCATGAAGTGGAACGACATTTATTGGATATTTCAAACTTTTTTAACAAATCAAAAACTGAAAAATTGGGCGTGCAAAATTATTCAGCCCCCTTAAGTTAATACTTTGTAGCGCCACCTTTTGCTGCGATTACAGCTGTAAGTCGCTTGGGGTATGTCTCCATCAGTTTTGCACATCGAGAGACTGACATTTTTTCCCATCCCTCCTTGCAAAACAGCTCGAGCTCAGTGAGGTTGGATGGAGAGCATTTGTGAACAGCAGTTTTCAGTTCTTTCCACAGATTCTCGATTGGATTCAGGTCCGGACTTTGACTTGGCCATTCTAACACCTGGATATGTTTATTTTTGAACCATTCCATTGTAGATTTTGCTTTATGTTTTGGATCATTGTCTTGTTGGAAGACAAATCTCCGTCCCAGTCTCAGGTCTTTTGCAGACTCCATCCATTCTTCCAGAATGGTCCTGTATTTGGCTCCATCCATCTTCCCATCAATTTTAACCATCTTCCCTGTCCCTGCTGAAGAAAAGCAGGCCCAAACCATGATGCTGCCACCACCATGTTTGACAGTGGGGATGGTGTGTTCAGGGTGATGAGCTGTGTTGCTTTTACGCCAAACATAACATTTTGCATTGTTGCCAAAAAGTTCAATTTTGGTTTCATCTGACCAGAGCACCTTCTTCCACATGTTTGGTGTGTCTCCCAGGTGGCTTGTGGCAAACTTTAAAGGACACTTTTTATGGATATCTTTAAGAAATGGCTTTCGTCTTGCCACTCTTCCATAAAGGCCAGATTTGTGCAATATACGACTGATTGTTGTCCTATGGACAGAGTCTCCCACCTCAGCTGTAGATCTCTGCAGTTCATTCAGAGTGATCATGGGCCTCTTGGCTGCATCTCTGATCAGTCTTCTCCTTGTATGAGCTGAAAGTTTAGAGGGACGGCCAGGTCTTGGTAGATTTGCAGTGGTCTGATACTCCTTCCATTTCAATATTATCGCTTGCACAGTGCTCCTTGGGATGTTTAAAGCTTGGGAAATCTTTTTGTATCCAAATCCGGCTTTAAACTTCTTCACAACAGTATCTCAGACCTGCCTGGTGTGTTCCTTGTTCTTCATGATGCTCTCTGCGCTTTTAACGGACCTCTGAGACTATCACAGTGCAGGTGCATTTATACGGAGACTTGATTACACACAGGTGGATTGTATTTATCATCATTAGTCATTTAGGTCAACATTGGATCATTTAGAGATCCTCACTGAACTTCTGGAGAGAGTTTGCTGCACTGAAAGTAAAGGGGCTGAATAATTTTGCACGCCCAATTTTTCAGTTTTTGATTTGTTAAAAAAGTTTGAAATATCCAATAAATGTCGTTCCACTTCATGATTGTGTCCCACTTGTTGTTGATTCTTCACAAAAAATACAGTTTTATATCTTTATGTTTGAAGCCTGAAATGTGGCAAAAGGTCGCAAAGTTCAAGGGGGCCGAATACTTTCGCAAGGCACTGTATCTTCAACCACCAACTTACCATCCTGAGACAATGCCGAGTATAGCCAACAAATAACAGGGATTTGTGATGGCCACTCCAATACCTTGACTTTGTTGTCCTTAGGCCATTTTGCCACAACTTTGGAAGTATGCTTGGGTCATTGTCCATTTGGAAGACCCATTTGCTTTAACTTCCTGACTGATGTCTTGAGATGTTGCTTCAATATATCCACAATTTTCCTGCCTCATGATGCCATCTATTTTGTGAAGTGCACCAGTCCCTCCTGCAGCAAAGCACCCCCACAACATGATGCTGCCACCCCGATGCTTCACATGCATTTTTCCTCCAAACATAACGATGGTCATTTCATCAGACCAGAGGACATTTCTCCAAAAAGTACGATCTTTGTCCCCACATGCAGTTGCAAACCGTAGTCTGGTTTATTTATGGTGGTTTTGGAGCAGTGGCTTCTTCCTTGCTGAGCGACCTTTCGGGTCATGTTGATATAGGACTAGTTTTACTGTGGATATAGATACTTTTGTACCTGATTCCTCCAGCATTTTCCTCCAGCATTGCTGTTGTTCTGGGATTGATTTGCACTTTTTGCACCAAAGTACGTTCATCTCTAGGAGACAGAGCGCATCTCCTTTCTGAGCGGTATGATGGCTGCGTGGTCCCATGGTGCTTATACTTGTGTACTATTGTTTGTACAGATGAACGTGGTACATTCACACATTTGGAAATTGCTCCCAAGGATGAACCAGACTTGCAGAGATCTAAAAGAAATTCTGAGGTCTTGGCTGATTTCTTTTGATTTTCCCATGATGTCAAGCAAAGAGGCACTGAGTTTGAAGGTAGGCCTTGAAATACATCCACAGGTACACCTCCAATTGACTCAAATGATGTCAATTAGCCTATCAGAAGCTTCATTTTCTGAAATTTTCCAAGCTGTTTAAAGGCACAGTCAACTTAGTGTATGTAAACTTCTGACACACTGGAATTGTGATACAGTGAATTATAAGTGAAATAATCTGTCTGTAAACAATTGTTGGAAAAATTACTTGTGTCATGCACAAAGTAGATGTCCTAACTGACTTGCCAAAACTGTAGTTTGTTAACAAGATATTTGTGGAGTGGTTGAAAAACGAGTTTTAATGACTCCAACCGAAGTGTATGTAAACTTCCGACTTCAACTGTAAGTATTGTTTTTTTGGGACTACTAACTGATCACTATGAGCTCCAGGAAGCAGTCCAGTCCATCGTAGACAGGAGCCAATCGGCTGCCTCCTCCTCATCCAGCAGCCGAGACGGGATGCCCCCATTCCCATAAGCCCCTGGGCCTGGAGTAGTCTGCTTCTGTCAATTGAGAAAGTACAAGAATAGCATTACTATAATAATCAACAATCTTCTGACAGGTGGTGCAAGCGGAAACTGGTTCCTCTCAAGTTTTCTTTCTTCTAGGGAGTTTTTCCATGCCACTGTGCTACTGCTGCCTCCTTTGCGGTCTAGGCTGGGTTACTGTAAAGCACTTGACAAATGTTCAGGGTTGGGTAGGTTACTTTCTAAATGTAATCAGTTACTAGTTACCTGTCCAAAATTGTCATCTGTAACGTACCTTTTGGATTACCCAGACTCAGTAACGTAATCGGATTACATTCCATTACTTTTAGATTACTTTCCCTTTAAGAGGCATTAGAAGAAGACCAAAATGTATGTTACCAATTGAACGATATCTATTGCAGGATAAATCTATGTTAAAGTTTACATAGCTGGTCATATATGGATGTTAAATGATACTTTATGGGTTGGTTATGGAGGCTTCTTCTAACCCATTGCTTTCTACTACATATAAAAATACGATTAAATTATATCTTTACATAAAAAATTCCAGTCATTCCAATAAATGTTATACCCCTTGATCTTCAAAAATAGGACTTGGAAATATGGAAGTATAGATTAGCCAAATGATTTTACCTGAGCATGACCCCAATACTAAGGACATATTAGCCAGCCCTACTCTGTTGTTTATGATTTTGTTGTCATGGAGGACTAATTGGGCTCATTGATTCGAGTTGAAAAATAAATGCTGCGCTCATGGAATGGCATGCTTTGAGCACTATTGAAGAAAAACAACAACAATTGTATTCCATAGGCTTGGATCCGCACTAAGAAACGATGCATTTTTCACTGGCTGTCCACTGGTTTCAAAAACAATGATTGAAAGGCAGCTTAAACTTCTTGAATTCAAACATTATTGAGTTCAAAATACACATTTAGATTTGTGATCAGCCATCAACAACAACCACAATCCATGAGGCGCCAATAGCTAAATGAGAGAGCAGGAGTGTGATTCACATCAATGCGCTATGTAGATATCAGTAATACCGTGATACCCGTATCACCGTAGACTTAACTACTGCTGTCATCCTTAACTCCAAGCTTTTATTCAAGTTGGATCATCTTTGGATAACGACAGCAGTCGCACCATTGGAAGAAATAGCTTGGACTGTAGCCAACAAACGCCTATTCCTGCCCTTTTTCTGAGATGCATCAAACACAGTTGGTGTGTCATCATAGTGGTTACTGACTTGTGGTCAGACTCGCTCAGGTGGAACAAACATAAACTTGCGCCTTTTTTCAACGCTGATTTGAAGGGTCAAAGATTGTTTTTCTGAATTAATCTGATTACAATATTTTTGCTGGTAATGTAACGATTGCAGTTTGTTGTAATCCGTTACTCCCCAACCCTGCAAATGTTCTAGTAAAAGGGTACTAAATACTGTAAATATTTGATTAGTTGATTGATTAAAATTTGATGACCATTCCCAATGATCACATGCCTCCTTTCACAGAGGTAAACAATGCCTTGTTTATGAGTATGTGTCTCCCTCTAGTGGTAGGTTTCTGCAGTACCTTCATGAAGTCTTTAAACCTTACTGATGTCACGTCTCACAGTGCATGGCTTCTTCTCCCGGTTCTCAGTGAAGTCCTGGATGTCATACCTCCCTGGGCCAGTGATGGTTTTCTAGGTCGTGGAACAGCTTATCATTAGTTACAATGGAACCATCCAGTCACAGCCTTATAGTGCCATATCAGCTCAGATGTATTAAATCAAATCAAATTGTATTTGTCACACGCGCTGAATACAAAAGGTGTAGACCTTACAGTGAAATGCTCACTTACAAGCCCTTAACCAACAATGCAGTTTTAAGAAAAATAACTCTTCAGTAGAAAATAGATAAGTAAGAAATAAAAAAAATACAAGTAAACAAATAATTAAAGGGCAGCAGTAAAATAACAATAGCAAGGCTATATACAGGGGGTATCGGTACAGAGTCAATGTGCGGGGGCACCGGTTAGTCAAGGTAATTGAGGTAATATGTACATGTAGGTAGAGTTAAAGTGACTATCCATAGATAATAAACCTGAGAGTAGCAGCATCGTAAAAGAGGGGTCTTTGAAGAGGCGACTCTGGGATGCTGGAAATCTATGGCAGAGTTCCTCTGTCCAGTGTCTTTGTTCTTTTGCCCATCTTAATAAATACAAACTATTGGCCAGTCTGAGATATTGCTTATTCTTTGCAACTCTACCTAGAAGGCCAGTATCCCGGAGTCGCCTCTTCACTGTTGACGTTGAGACTGGTGTTTTGCGGGTACTATTTAATGACGCTGCCAGTTGAGGACTTGTGAGGCATCTGTTTCTCAAACTAGAACCTCTAATGTACTTGTCCTCTTGCTCAGTTCTGCACCGGGGTCTCCCACTCCTCTCTCTATTCTGGTTAGAGTCAGTTTGAGCTGGTCTGTGAAGGGAGTAGTACACAGTGTTGTTCGAGATCTTCAGTTTCTTGGCAATTTCTCACATGGAATAGCCTTAATTTCTCAGAACAAGAACAGACTGACACGTTTCAAAAGAAAGTTGTGAAGAAGGCCAGTTTGATTGGTTCTTTAATCAGGACAACAGTTTTCAGCTGTGCTAACATAATTGCAAAAGGGTTTTCTAATGATCAATTAGCCTTTTAAAATTATCAACTTGGATTAGCTAACACAACGTGCCATTGGAACACAGGAGTGATGGTTGCTGACAATGGGCCTCTGTACGCCTATATTCCATTAAATCAGCTGTTTCCGGCTACAATAGTCATTTACAACATTAACAATGTCTATACTGTGTTTCTGATCAATTTGATGTTATTTTAATGGACAAAAAATATGCTTTTCTTTCAAAAACAAGGACATTTCTAAGTGACCCCAAACTTTTGAACAGTAAATGCAAATGCCAACAAAATAACTTTTTGGTCAGTGTGTGTGTGTGTGTGTGTCTCAAATATTTAACTGTACTATAATACTTAAAAAGCCGTTAACATTTTTAATATCGGTATCGGGTTTTTTAAGGAAAATATCGGATATCGGTATCAGGCAAAAATGTCATATTGGTGCATCCCTAATTTAATAAATTGTAGAATAAGGCTGTAATGTAACAAAATGTGGCAAATGTCAAGGGGTCTGAAAACATTCCGAAGGCACTGTACATCCTTTAATTAGATAGAAAAGACATCTAAGAGAGTAAATGCCAAGAATGTGCTGGGGCACAGAATTATCGGAGAAGAAACAAAAGATGAGAACATTATAGTGAAAACCAATTGGTTAGACGAGCTGCAAATAGTAACAACCGCAGAGGAATGGGAGGACATATCTAGAAGAACAAGTCCAAGACAACTAACTCTACTCTGTAGGGAATACTCTTGGACAATTCAGTCAAGATGTTTCATAACTCCTATAATACAACAACAATACAACTGTGACATCACACCAAATTGCTGGCGTAACTGTGGGGAGAGCAGGGCTAATCACATCCACATACTATATTCCTGCACAGTCCTCAATCATTTCTGGACCGAAGTATATAAAGTACTGGATGATATGCTTGAACACTTACGTTCTCTAAATCCAGAACACATGTTCCTTGGGAGAACCCCTCATACACTGGTCCTCCAAAATGATAAGTACCTTTTCAGAATTCTGAGAATAACAGCACTTAAACAGATGACTAGAAACTGGCTTAAACCCCTGGCACCACAAAAAAGCAATTGGGAAGAAACAATTAATGAAATCTATAGTATGGTAAATGATAACTCATAGAATAAGAAACTGACATTATATTGTCAAATATTTAGAGGTGTTACGGTGCGTGAATGAGGACCCAAAAGCGAATTAACGTAAACAGAGCTTCTTTAATAACAAAACAAAACGTAGGCTCAGATGGACCGGCAGGTTCTGACAGGACAGGACAAGGTTGCAGCAAACATGACGATAGTCTGGTTCAGGCATGAACAACACAAACAAGAATCCGACAAAGACAGGAGCAGAAACAGAGAGAGATATAGAGGACTAATCAGAGGGAAAAAGGGAACAGGTGGGAAAAGGGGTGACGAGGTAGTTAGGAGGAGACAAGGCACAGCTGGGGGAAAGAGGGGGAGAAAAGGTAACCTAACAACGACCAGCAGAGGGAGACAGGGTGAAGGGAAAGGACAGAAACAAGACACAACATGACAGTACATGACAGTACCCCCCCACTCACCGAGCGCCTCCTGGCGCACTCGAGGAGGAAACCTGGCGGCAACGGAGGAAATCATCGATCAGCGCACGGTCCAGCACGTCCCGAGAGGGAACCCAACTCCTCTCCTCAGGACCGTACCCCTCCCAATCAACTAGGTACTGATGACCACGGCCCCGAGGACGCATGTCCAAAATCCTACGGACCCTGTAGATGGGTGCGCCCTCGACAAGGATGGGGGGGGGGGGGGGGAAGACGAGCGGGGGCGCGAAGAACGGGCTTGACACAGGAGACATGGAAGACCGGGTGGACGCGACGAAGATATCGCGGAAGAAGAAGTCGAACTGCGACAGGATTAATGATCCGAGAAATACGGAACGGACCAATGAACCGCGGGGTCAACTTGCGAGAAGTGGTCTTAAGGGGAAGGTTCTGAGTGGAGAGCCAAACTCTCTGACCGCGACAATATCTAGGACTCTTAGTTCTACGCTTATTAGCAGCCCTCACAGTCTGCGCCCTATAACGGCAAAGTGCAGACCTGACCCTCTTCCAGGTGCGCTCGCAACGTTGGACAAAAGCCTGAGCGGAGGGGACGCTGGACTCGGCGAACTGAGATGAGAACAGCGGAGGCTGGTACCCGAGGCTACTCTGAAAAGGAGATAGCCCGGTCGCAGACGAAGGAAGCGAGTTGTGGGCGTATTCTGCCCAGGGGAGCTGTTCTGACCAAGACGCAGGGTTGCGAAAAGAAAGACTGCGTAAGATGCGACCAATAGTCTGATTGGCCCGTTCTGCTTGACCGTTAGACTGGGGGTGAAAGCCGGAAGAGAGACTGACGGAAGCCCCAATCAAACGGCAAAACTCCCTCCAAAATTGAGACGTGAATTGCGGACCTCTGTCCGAAACGACGTCTGACGGAAGGCCATGAATTCTGAAAACATTCTCGATGATGAAGGAAGCTTAGCAAGGGGAATAAAATGAGCCGCCTTAGAGAACCTGTCGACAACCGTAAGAATAACAGTCTTCCCCGCTGACGAAGGCAGTCCGGTGACAAAATCTAAGGCGATGTGAGACCACGGTCGAGAGGGAATGGGAAGCGGCCTGAGACGGCCGGCAGGAGGAGAGTTACCGGACTTAGTCTGCGCGCAGACCGAACAAGCAGCCACGAAGCGACGCGTGTCATGCTCCCGGGTGGGCCACCAAAAGCGCTGGCGAATGGAAGCAAGCGTACCCCGAACGCCAGGGTGGCCGGCTAACTTGGCAGAGTGAGCCCACTGAAGAACGGCCAGACGAGTAGGAACGGGAACGAAAAGAAGGTTCCTGGGACAAGCGCGCGGCGACGGAGTTTGAGTGAGTGCTTGCTTTACCTGCCTCTCAATTCCCCAGACAGTCAACCCGACAACACGCCCCTCAGGGAGAATCCCCTCGGGGTCAGTGGAGGCTACTGAAGAACTGAAGAGACGAGATAAAGCATCAGGCTTGGTGTTCTTAGAGCCCGGACGATAAGAAATCACGAACTCGAAACGAGCGAAAAACAGCGCCCAGCGCGCCTGACGCGCATTAAGTCGTTTGGCAGAACGGATGTACTCAAGGTTCCTATGGTCAGTCCAAACGACAAAAGGAACGGTCGCCCCCTCCAACCACTGTCGCCATTCGCCTAGGGCTAAGCGGATGGCGAGCAGTTCGCGGTTTCCCACATCATAGTTACGTTCCGACGGCGACAGGCGATGAGAAAAATACGCGCAAGGGTGGACCTTGTCGTCAGAGAAGGAGCGCTGAGAAAGAATGGCTCCCACGCCCACCTCTGACGCGTCAACCTCGACAATGAACTGTCTAGAGACGTCAGGTGTAACAAGGATAGGTGCGGATGTAAAACGATTCTTGAGGAGATCAAAAGCTCCCTGGGCGGAAACGGACCACTTAAAGCACGTCTTGACAGAAGTAAGGGCTGTGAGAGGGGCTGCCACCTGACCGAAATTACGGATGAAACGACGATAGAAGTTCGCGAAGCCGAGAAAGCGCTGCAACTCGACGCGTGACTTAGGGACGGGCCAATCAATGACAGCTTGGACCTTAGCGGGATCCATCTTAATGCCTTCAGCGGAAATAACAGAACCGAGAAATGTGACGGAGGAGGCATGAAAAGAGCACTTCTCAGCCTTCACAAAAAGACAATTCTCTAAAAGGCGCTGGAGGACACGTCGAACGTGCTGAACATGAATCTGGAGTGACGGTGAAAAAATCAGGATATCGTCAAGGTAAACGAAAACAAAGATGTTCAGCATGTCTCTCAGGACATCATTGACTAATGCCTGAAAGACAGCTGGAGCGTTAGCGAGGCCGAAAGGAAGAACCCGGTATTCAAAGTGCCCTAACGGAGTGTTAAACGCCGTCTTCCACTCGTCCCCCTCCCTGATGCGCACGAGATGGTAAGCGTTACGAAGGTCCAACTTAGTGAAAAACCTGGCTCCCTGCAGGATCTCGAAGGCTGAAGACATAAGAGGAAGCGGATAACGATTCTTCACTGTTATGTCATTCAGCCCTCGATAATCTATGCAGGGGCGCAGGGACCCGTCCTTCTTCTTAACAAAAAAAAACCCCGCTCCGGCGGGAGAGGAGGAGGGGACTATGGTACCGGCGGCAAGAGCTACAGACAAATAATCTTCGAGAGCCTTACGTTCGGGAGCCGACAGAGAGTATAGTCTACCCCGGGGGGGAGTGGTTCCCGGAAGGAGATCAATACTACAATCATACGACCGGTGTGGAGGAAGAGAGGTGGCCCTGGACCGACTGAACACCGTGCGCAGATCGTGATATTCCTCCGGCACCCCTGTCAAATCACCAGGCTCCTCCTGTGAAGAAGAGACAGAGGAAACAGGAGGGATAGCAGACATTAAACATTTCACATGACAAGAGACGTTCCAGGAGAGGATAGAATTACTAGACCAATTAATGGAAGGATTATGACAAACTAGCCAGGGATGGCCCAAAACAACAGGTGTAAAAGGTGAACGAAAAATTAAAAAAGAAATGGTTTCGCTATGATTACCAGAAACAGTGAGGGTTAAAGGTAGCGTCTCACGCTGTATCCTGGGGAGAGGACTACCATCCAGGGCGAACAAGGCCGTGGACTCCCTTAACTGTCTGAGAGGAATGTCATGTTCCCGAGCCCAGGTCTCGTCCATAAAACAGCCCTCCGCCCCAGAGTCTATTAAGGCACTGCAGGAAGCTGACGAACCGGTCCAGCGTAGATGGACCGACAAGGTAGTGCAGGATCTTGAAGGAGAGACAGGAGTAGTAGCGCTCACCAGTAGCCCTCCGCTTACTGATGAGCTCTGGCTTTTACTGGACATGAAGTGACAAAATGACCAGCAGAACCGCAATAGAGACAGAGGCGGTTGGTGATTCTCCGTTCCCTCTCCTTAGTCGAGATGCGGATACCTCCCAGCTGCATAGGCTCAGCACCCGAGCCGGCAGAGGAAGATGGTAGTGATGCGGAGAGGGGGGCAACGGAGAACGCGAGCTCCTTTCCACGAGCTCGGTGACGAAGATCAACCCGTCGCTCAATGCGAATAGCGAGTTCAATCAAGGAATCCACGCTGGAAGGAACCTCCCGGGAGAGAATCTCATCCTTTACCTCTGCGCGGAGACCCTCCAGAAAACGAGCGAGCAAAGCCGGCTCGTTCCAGCCACTGGAGGCAGCAAGAGTGCGAAACTCAATAGAGTAGTCTGTTATGGATCGATTACCCTGACATAGGGAAGACAGGGCCCTGGAAGCCTCCTCCCCAAAAACAGATCGATCAAAAACCCGTATCATCTCCTCCTTAAAGTCCTGATACTGGTTAGTACACTCAGCCCCTGCCTCCCAGATTGCCGTGCCCCACTCACGAGCCCGTCCAGTAAGGAGAGATATGACGTAGGCGACACGAGCAGTGCTCCTGGAGTAAGTGTTGGGCTGGAGAGAAAACACAATATCACACTGGGTGAGGAACGAGCGGCATTCAGTGGGCTCCCCAGAGTAACACGGCGGGTTATTGATTCTGGGCTCCGGAGATTCGAAAGCCCTGGAAGTGGCCGGTGGATCGAGGCGGAGATGGTGAACCTGTTCTGTGAGGTTGGAGACTTGGGTGGCCAGGGTCTCAACGGCATGTCGAGCAGCAGACAATTCCTGCTTGTGTCTGCCTAGCATCGCTCCCTGGATCTCGACGGCTGAGTGGAGAGGATCCGAAGTCGCTGGGTCCATTCTTGGTCGGATTCTTCTGTTACGGTGCGTGAATGAGGACCCAAAAGCGAATTAACGTAAACAGAGCTTCTTTAATAACAAAACAAAACGTAGGCTCAGATGGACCGGCAGGTTCCGACAGGACAGGACAAGGTTGCAGCAAACATGACGATAGTCTGGTTCAGGCATGAACAACACAAACAAGAATCCGACAAAGACAGGAGCAGAAACAGAGAGAGATATAGAGGACTAATCAGAGGGAAAAAGGGAACAGGTGGGAAAAGGGGTGACGAGGTAGTTAGGAGGAGACAAGGCACAGCTGGGGGAAAGAGGGGGAGAAAAGGTAACCTAACAACGACCAGCAGAGGGAGACAGGGTGAAGGGAAAGGACAGAAACAAGACACAACATGACAGTACATGACAATAGGCCCTAACAGGAGATAAATGGGGGGGGTGTAAATGTGTATAAACATGTTCTCCAGCCTGAACAAAACCCTGGGGAAGAGAAAATGATGACCACCAAACTGACTCCCCACATACAGTGCCTTGCGAAAGTATTCGGCCCCCTTGAACTTTGCGACCTTTTGACACATTTCAGGCTTCAAACATAAAGATATAAAACTGTATTTTTTTGTGAAGAATCAACAACAAGTGGGACACAATCATGAAGTGGAACGACATTTATTGGATATTTCAAACTTTTTTAACAAATCAAAAACTGAAAAATTGGGCGTGCAAAATTATTCAGCCCCTTTACTTTCAGTGCAGCAAACTCTCTCCAGAAGTTCAGTGAGGATCTCTGAATGATCCAATGTTGACCTAAATGACTAATGATGATAAATACAATCCACCTGTGTGTAATCAAGTCTCCGTATAAATGCACCTGCACTGTGATAGTCTCAGAGGCCCGTTAAAAGCGCAGAGAGCATCATGAAGAACAAGGAACACACCAGGCAGGTCCGAGATACTGTTGTGAAGAAGTTTAAAGCCGGATTTGGATACAAAAATATTTCCCAAGCTTTAAACATCCCAAGGAGCACTGTGCAAGCGATAATATTGAAATGGAATGAGTATCAGACCACTGCAAATCTACCAAGACCTGGCCGTCCCTCTAAACTTTCAGCTCATACAAGAAGACTGATCAGAGATGCAGCCAAGAGGCCCATGATCACTCTGGATGAACTGCAGAGATCTACAGCTGAGGTGGGAGACTCTGTCCATAGGACAACAATCAGTCGTATATTGCACAAATCTGGCCTTTATGGAAGAGTGGCAAGAAGAAAGCCATTTCTTAAAGATATCCATACAAAGTGTCATTTAAAGTTTGCCACAAGCCACCTGGGAGACACACCAAACATGTGGAAGAAGGTGCTCTGGTCAGATGAAACCAAAATTGAACTTTTTGGCAACAATGCAAAACGTTATGTTTGGCGTAAAAGCAACACAGCTGAACACACCATCCCCACTGTCAAACATGGTGGTGGCAGCATCATGGTTTGGGCCTTCTTTTCTTCAGCAGGGACAGGGAAGATGGTTAAAATTGATGGGAAGATGGATGGAGCCAAATACAGGACCATTCTGGAAGAAAACCTGATGGAGTCTGCAAAAGACCTGAGACTGGGACGGAGATTTGTCTTCCAACAAGACAATGATCCAAAACATAAAGCAAAATCTACAATGGAATGGTTCAAAAATAAACATATCCAGGTGTTAGAATGGCCAAGTCAAAGTCCAGACCTGAATCCAATCGAGAATCTGTGGAAAGAACTGAAAACTGCTGTTCACAAATGCTCTCCATCCAACCTCACTGAGCTTGAGCTGTTTTGCAAGGAGGAATGGGAATAAATTTCAGTCTCTCGATGTGCAAAACTGATAGAGACATACCCCAAGCGACTTACAGCTGTAATCGCAGCAAAAGGTGGCGCTACAAAGTATTAACTTAAGGGGGCTGAATAATTTTGCACGCCCAATTTTTCAGTTTTTGATTTGTTAAAAAAGTTTGAAATATCCAATAAATGTCGTTCCACTTCATGATTGTGTCCCACTTGTTGTTGATTCTTCACAAAAAAATACAGTTTTCTATCTTTATGTTTGAAGCCTGAAATGTGGCAAAAGGTCGCAAAGTTCAAGGGGGCCGAATACTTTCGCAAGGCACTGTACATACCTTCTCCCTCAGCTGAGTGTAACATTTATCCACGGCAGCTTCGAACCTCTCGGCCCTCTGTTTCTGGGCACGGGTGGCCTTCTTCAGGCCCTCTTTCTCCTGTTCTGCCTTCGCAGACACACTGGAGATCTCCCCCCTCAAGCCATCTATCTCCAGCTTCTGCTCAGTCAGCTGTCTCTCCAAACCCTGGGAGAAAGAAAGACAGGGAACAAACACTGACTGTTTAACCTTTCAACATATCTAAATAATTATCTCTAGCCTGGTGAAAACAAGATAGGATTTCACTCATGGACGACGTCCGTCTTGAATGGGTTGTAGAAGACTATTCTTTGTGAAACAGAAATGTCTACTTTTTGCTGTCTTTCTTCCCAACAGTCCCAGACATCACACACACAGGCTGGAAGCATAATACTGACTGCAAACTAGCTCCTTTACTGTACCGGTGTCTTATTCTACAGTCAGAATGGTTAAGGCTTAGAAATACACCTTTCCCAACTCAGACAATATAGTGATTGATTGACTGACTAATAGACTGATGCCTGAACTTGTGTGTTACCCGGAGCTGCACGGTGAGACGGTTGTTGTCGGCCTCTTTGCTGTGTAGCTGGCCCTGCAGGTGAGCACGTGTGGTCTCCACAGACTATAGCCATGGACCGCATTCTCGGTGTTCTCCTGTGGGCCTCCGTACGCCTATGTAGATATTCCATAGAAAATCAGCCTGTCACGTTCTGATCTTTATTTCCTTTGTTTTGTCATTATTTAGTATGGTCAGGGCGTGAGTTGAGGTGGGCAGTCTGTTTGTTTTTCTATGATTTGGGGATTTCTATGTTTCGGCCTAGTATGGTTCTCAATCAGAGGCAGGTGTCATTAGTTGTCTCTGATTGAGAATCATACTTAGGTAGCCTGGGTTTCACTGTGTGTTTGTGGGTGTTTGTTTCCGTGTTTTTCACCACACGGCACTGTTTTGGGTTTCGTTCATTCCACGTTTTTTGTATTCAGTTGTTCATGTGTACTATTTCTTATTAAAAGAACCATGGACACTTACCACGCCGCATATTGGTCCTCCGATCCTTCTCGCCTCTCCTCTTCCGAAGAGGAGGAAATCCATTACACAGCCGTTTCCAGCTACAATAGTCATTTACAATATTAACAGTATCTACACTGTATTTCTGATCAATCTGATGTTATTTTAATGGGAAAAAATGTGCTCTTTAAAAAACAAGGACATTTCTAAGTGACTCAACTTTTGAACAGTAGTGTATATCATTGAGTTATTAAAGCTGCATACAAACATGGTCTCTTTTTTGATTTCTTGAGTAAGGCGCTCCAAAATGCAGGTATTTCATCCCAGCTCAGTGCTTTCTGTGGTGGTGTGGCAAGCTAGCAGAAAATACGGAGCGTTGTGCCGTGATTGGCTCAGTGTTTTGTCACTCATGGGGAAACTACGTCACAGAGTCTAAGGGGAGAGCTCAAAGTTACTAGCCCTATGGGTGCTGACACAGAATTACATTAGCAAGGTGGCGCAGACAGATGGTCGCCTCGCTTTGAGTGCTTAGGAAACTATGCAGTATTTAGTTTTTTTAATGTATTATTTCTTACATTGTTAGCCCAGAAAATCTTAAGTGTTATAACAAACTCAGCAAAAAACAATGTACCCTCAGAAGGGGTAGACAGAGCGGCCTCTTGGTCAGACTTCGGAGGCGTGCACACCACCCACCGCTTCCGAGTATATTACTCCCCAATGCCCAGTGTCTAGACAACAAGGTGGACGAAATTAGGGCAAGGGTTGCCTTCCAGAGAGACATTGGAGATTGTAACATTCTCTGTTTCACGGAAACATGGCTCTCTCGGGATATGTTGTCGGAGTCGGTACAGCCACCAGGTTTCTTCATGCATCGCACCAACGGAAATAAACATCTCTCTGGGAAGAAGAAGGGTGGAGGTGGATGCTTCATGATTCATGGTGTAATCATAACAACATACATGAACTCAATAATTTTTGTTCACCTGACCTAGAATTCCTTACCATCAAATGCCGACCACATTAGCTCCCAAGATAATTCTCTTAGATTATAGTCACAGCCGTGTATATAACCCTCCTAGCAGATACCATGATGGCCCTCAAGGAACTTCACTGGACTCTATCTAAACTGGAAACCAAATATCCTGAGGTGCTTTTATTGTAGCTGGGGATTTAAAAAAAGCTAATTTGAGAACAAGGCTACCTAAATTCTATCAGCACATTGACTGTAGCACGCACGCAGGAAATACACTGGGCCACTGCTTCTCTAACTTCTGCGATGCATACAAGGCCCTACCCCACCCTCCCATTTCCGCAAGGCAATCAAACATGCGAAATGTCGGTATAGGGACTAAGTGGAGTCGCAATTCAACGGCCCAGACACGTGTGTGGCAGGCAATTACAGGCAATTACAGACTACAAAAAGAAAACCAGCCACGTCACGGACACCGACGCCTTGCTTCCAGACAAACTAAACACCTTCTTTGCCCGTTTTGAGGATAATACGCTACCAAGGACTGCGGACCCCCCCTCTCCTTCTCAGTGGCCAACGTAAGATATTTAAAAGTGTTAACCCTCTCAAGGCGGCTGGCCAAGACGGCATCCCTAGCTGCATCCTCAGAGCATGCACAGACCAGCTGGCTAGTGTGTTTACGGACATATTCAATCACTCCCTACCTCAGTCTGCTGTCGCCACATGCTTCAAGATGGCCACCATTGTTCCAGTACCCAAGAAAGCAACTAAATGATAACTGAACTAAATGACTTTTGTCATCATGAAGTGCTTTGAGAGACTAGTAAAGGATCAAATCAGCTCCAACTTACCTGCCACCCTAGACCCACTTCGGTTTGCATACCGCACCAACAGGTCCACAGACGCTATAATTGCCATCACACTGCACACTGCCCTATCCCATCTGGACAAGAGGAATACCTATGTCAGAATGCTGTTCATTGACTACAGCTCATCATTCAACACCATAGTACCCTCAAAGCTCATCATTAAGCTTGAGGCCCTGGGTCCTGGACTTTCTGACGGACCGCCCTCAGGTGGTGAAGGTAGGAAACAACATCTCCACTTCGTTGATCCTCAACACTGGGGACCCACAAGGGTGCGTGCTCAGCCCCCTCCTGTACTCTCTGTTCACCCATGACTGCACGGCCATGCATGCCTCCAACTTAATCATCAAGTTTGCAGATGACACAACAGTAGTGGGCTTGATTACCAACAGCTACGAGACAGTCTACACGGAGGAGGTGAGGGCACTCGGAGTGTGGTGTCAGGAAAACAACCTCTCACTCAACTTCAACAAAACAAAGGAGATGATCGTGGACTTCAGGATACAGCAGAGGGAGCACCAACCTATCCACATCGACGGGACAGTAGTGGAGAAGGTGGAATGTTTTAAATTCCTTGACGTACACATCACGGACAAACTGAAATGATCCCCTAAAACCCTCACAAACTTTTACAGATGCACAATTGAGAGGATCTTGTCGGCTCTCCAGAGGGTGGTGCGTTCTACCCAACGCATCACCAGGGGCAAACTACCTGCCCTCCAGGACACCTATAGCACCCGATGTCACAGGAAGGCCAAAAAGTTCATAAAGGACAACAACCACCCAAGCCTGTTCACCCCGCTACCATCCAGAAGACAAGGTCAGTACAGGTGCATGATAGCTGGGACCGAGAGACTGAAAAGCTTCTATCTCAAGGCCATCAGACTGTTAAACAGCCATCACTAACACAGAGAGGCTGCTGCCTACATACATAATCAAATCATTAGCCACTTTAATAAATGGATCACTAGTCACTTTAAAAAATGTCTCTAATAATGTTTACATATCTTACATATCTCATATGTATATACTGTATTTTATACCATCTATTACGTTTTGCCTATGCCACTCGGCCATCACTCATCCATATATTGAAATGTACATATTCTTATTCCATCCCTTTATATTTGTGTGTATTAGGTAGTTGTTGTGAAATTGTGAGATTACTTGTTAGATATTACTGCACTGTCGAAACTAGAAGCACAAGGATTTCGCTACACTCTCATTAACATCTGTTAACCATGTCTATGTGACCAATAAAATTTGATGATGAATTGATTTGAAGTGCCCATCCATGAAGCCTCAAGGTCATTGGCCATAGATAAAATGATGTCAAAATGGAAAATTATGTTCAATCCTTGTCATATGAAGATAAATAATTAACAGAAATGATAGAGAAAACGTATCAGTGCTCATCGGCCATTGGACATAAACATTACACAACAATTTGGAAATCGCAAATTCAACAATGAGTGTTTTGGAAGGAAGTGAGCACAGCACAACAAAGTGAGTCCAAAAATGTTTTGTATGCTGCGGCATAAATTGCGTAATATGCCAGGGAGATATGTATACTGTAGCTAAGAAAATAATACTAAGTGTATGTTGTGTAGTAAGCTGTTAGTAGCCCATGAGCCTCACGTTAATAATTTGGTCTCTTTTCCCCTCTTAATTTCGCCTACTGTTCTGACTTGGTGGTGCATGTGCACGTGTAGCCTATAGCCTGTTTTGGAGAAATGTAATCAACGAATAATGTAAGAGCTTTCATTGTCTGCTAATATGCCCCCGTTATTTATCCTATGGTTCTGACTTGGTGTACAGGGAGAATACTGTAAGAACGGCCCATGTTCTGATTTCTGTCACTGTACATTTCAAAAGTGAAGCACAAATGGTTATATTGACACGTCCGTCCTAGCTCGCTCATTAATGTCTTAATCGAAATTACGGATTGCCTCTTATCCGCTCGTTGTTCCCTTATGCCATAGTTTGTACATCTCAATTGCAGTTGTGTAAAGTATTCAAGAAAAAACAACTTTAAAGTACTACTTAAGTAGTTTTTTGGGGTATCTGTACTTTACTATTTATATTTTTTGACAACTTCTACTTTTACTCCACTACATTCCTAAATAAAATAATGTACTTATTACTCCATACATTTTCCCTGACACCCAAAAGTACTCGTTACATTTTGAATGCTTAACAGGACAGGAAAATGTTCAAATTCACACACATCAAGAGAACATCCCTGGCCACCCCACTGCCTCTGATCTGGCAGACTCACTAAACACAAATGCTTAATTTGTAAATTATGTCTGAGTGTTGGAGTGTGCCCTTAACTATACGTACATTTTTTTTTAAAGTAAAAATTGTGCCGTTTGGATTGCCTAATAGAAGTAACTTGAAATGATTTATACTTTTACTTTTGATACTTAAGTATATGTTTGCAATTACATTTACCTTTAACACTTAAGTATATTTAAAACCAAATACTTTTGGACTTTTACTCAAATAGTATTTTACGGGGTGACATTCACTTTTACTTGAGTCATTTTCTATTAATGTATCTTTACTTTTACTCAAGTATGACAATTGGGTACTTTTTCCACCAATGCTCAATTGTCAGTAGAAACCACATTTGTTTAAGTCAGCCATATCAGCTATGTTTTTTAAAAAGGAAGTAAATTAGGCTGAATTAACTGTTTTGCTGTCAGATAAGGCGTAGCAGTGGTAAGGTGTTGGGACTGCTGTTGAGACAGCTTTGTGTAGGCCTTAACAGTTTGTAGGCACCGTTTGCCACCATTAAAGTGCAATTAATGTATTGTTTAGTTTTTGTATTTAAAAAAAAAAATAATTGCCCCAAGATGTACATGCTAAAATCACCACTGGCAAGGAATGCCAGTTTTGCATTTCTTTTCTCTCATTAATGGGATGCAACTGAAGAAATCGTAGCTCGATTGAATCTTGTAGGGTAATATTTTCCATATCATTATTTCTCTCTCGTTACAGATTCCTCTCTAGCATCTTTGAACAACATGATATTGCATTGACACTACATTCTCACAAGAGAATGACCGCAGCAGGTAACCTAACGGTATTGTTTGTTGTCATTCTTAAAATTCTAATTCATATTGCGCCAAATTTGCTTTACACCCTATGTTCCATAACGTTGGAATGGAATATATTAATGTTATTTCTAGCTACTAATTAGAAACTGCACCATAAATCCAGCTGCATATCGAATGTTGTGATTGCATAAAGGCCATTTACTTTGGCAAATGGCAGGAGTGGGATGTTAGCTAATAAGACTGGTACCCAGACTACCATTGACGGCTTCCACCATTTTAATGTAGTCAAATGAGTGGAACTAAGTGAAGTCATGTCCAACCAGGTCATCAGGAGGGTTCAGCCAATCGTGAAGAAAATGTACTACTTCAAAATTGAGATAGCCTTAATGGCGCTGCCCATGCTGTTTTGGACCCTATAATGGCACCTATACAAAGATGAGTCCTCTATGGTCCCCTCCAAACTTGGATGCCACTTGACTTCACTGTAGCACAGAGTGCTCAAACTGTCTTTGGTACTAGCATTTGAATCCCGTGCAGCATTCATTCGGTTTGACTCCACATATTTTAACATAGAAAATCCATGTGGATGGTTTAAATCAACCTCCAACGTTCATTTGGTTTGCAAACAACAATCACGCTCTCGTCTAGTTGGGTTTGTTTACGTTAGGTCCATACGTCCAATGCCTTAGCCAATCACAAATCGCAGAACAAAAAGGCGGGACTCAAATCAACCAATGGATGCAACGAACGCCATTCGTTTCCTACGGTCGTCACTAATTACCACAAACAGAAAGTCATAAACTCCGCCTATTTCTACAATGTATCTTATTAAAATCCGATTTTAAACCTAACCTTAACCACACTGCTAACTGTATGCCTAACCCTAACTTTAATTAAGACCAAAAAGCTCATTTTTATTTTCATAAAATTGTACGATTTAGCAATTTTGTGGCTGTGGTAACTCGTGACAACCGTTTTCTACAGAGAGCATCAACTGTTGAATAGCAGTAGCACAAAACAAAAGGCACGGTAGTGAATGAAGGTAAAAAACAAGAACATTTAATTCGAAATCTCACCATACCAATCTAGCTAGATATTTCTTGATCGTAGGATATGTGTCTTCGGTTTGAATTAGCTTTCCATCTTCGCAATTCTAACTAACTGGCCAAATTAGCTAGGTACAGTAGCTAACTTGAACTTGTTCTGTTCAGCTTGCTAGCATACTGTAGATACCAAAGGTTGTGTTGCTAATGTTAGCTAGCTACTGTTCTTTAACTCTGAAATGAAGGTCAGAATGGATCAGCTCAGCTAGAAGCTAATGGTAAAAAGAGCACGCGCTGTTTGTAGCCTGACAATATATAATATTAAAGGAAATAGTTAGTCATTGATTGAGACATGGAACAGTTAAATGTTGTCTTGGACCGGTTAGTTAAATAAAATTATACTGTAGCTATACGTGCATTATATTGTACACTGATGTTGACTGTGTCTATCTTATCGTATGCTGTCTATGCACCAATATTTTTCAAAATTTCCTTGTCATTATAGTTGTCTAGTGTATTTTACAAGAGAATGGGATTATTATAGGCAAGCAGTCATGTAAGCCTAACCATATAGCCAGTCCTCTGATCCACCAGAGCCATGTCTTCTGAGGATCCCTTCCAGGACTCTCTAGATGATGATCTAGACTGCTTCTCAGAGCCTGGGAGAGGGAGCAGGATACGCAGCAGTGTCTACACCAAAACCCCAGAGATGGAGAGTAACTGGTGAGGTCCATGAGACACATACACACACTAGCCCACAAACAGCTTTCAGTGTGGATCCAACTGATTTCTAATCCGCTCTCTTTTGACATTATACTTAGTTATGGAGACTATGGAGCCACCGGCGGCAAAAGTCCCCTGATGAAAACATTGATGGATGCAGAAGCAGCGGCCAACTCTGCAGCCGTACAGCTCATGTCGTTCAAGGAGATCCTGGAGGATGATTTTGCCGTAATGTGAAGTCCTTTGTAATTGGTGTGCTTACAGTGTACCTGTTTTTATTTTGAGATGCACAACCCGATATCAAAATGTTCAATTCATGAACAACTTGTTAATGTGTCCAAAGTAAAATTGAATTCATCCTTCTATTATAAAGGACTCAAGACACTCTGCCTCTGATAACCGGCGGATGTCAAGGCAGAGAGGCCTTCTGCTGGAGAAGTTGGAGGTCTTTAAACGGATTAACAAGTCTGTTCGACAGCAACTCCAAGACCTGCAGGATGCAGAGGTTGGTCTTATCAACCAGTTATAATCTGATGGCTAATGACTACTACTTTGGAGGCCTGTCCGGTTGCAATTTATAAGGGGGTCATGCTTATGACAATTTTTACAATGCATTATAACTGCAACATAATGCATTAAACTGTACTTGTGGACTAAAGTCAACTGCAACTTTGTCTTTTTAACTGTTGCGTGAAATAACATGATTTGACTACCTCTTTTTGTCTCCTTTTTTATTAGGCATCTCGAATGGAGACAGACAAACACATTGATCTCTTACTAAAGAAGCTTACGCAGGCTGAGTGTGATAATCTGGTAAATTGCTCCTCATTTGGGTAAAAAAAAAAGAGAACTTCAGACACTCCAGACCTGTATTTAAACACTGAAAAATGAACATAGCGGTGCCAAGGCTGAAGATTTTAAATGGTCTGCCAACATGTTATACATTTTAGTCATTTAGCAGACATACTTATCCAGAGTGATTTACAGGAGCAATTAGGGTTAAGTGCCTTGCTCAAGGACAGATTTTTCACCTAGTCGGCTCTGGGATTCTAACCAGCAACCTTTCGGTTACTGGCCCAACGCTCTTGACTGCTGTGCTACCTGCCGCCTAGAGGGTAGGGTAATTCAGTGCAGTAGTTCAGATGGCTCAATGGGTTGAAACATGGTGCTAGCTAGATTAAGGTTGGGGATTTGATTCAATCCTGCATGGGCCACATGTACTGAACTTGTGTGCTAACTTTGTAAGACACTTGTTCACTATACACATTTGTCATTTTACAGTTGTACTGTGAGTAAGAGAAAAAAATGTTTTTGTTCTTTTGTTTCCACCAGCATTTGAAAAGAAATTTGAACGATAAAGACAAAATGGTGGATGAACTGATGGGTTTGCGGAAGAAAGAAATGGTGAGCTTTGGCCTTTAATTTCACATGAAATACAGTCACATCTGAAATAATTGGCACCCTTGATAAAGATTAGCAAAAAAGTACTGTATAAAATAAATAATACCAAGCTATATTTTATGCTCCAAAAAATTGGGAAATTATATTATTTTATACAATTGCAATGCAATACAATACAAAAAAATAAATTATTATCATATTTATTAACATTATACTTTTTAAGTCAATCTCAGTTTAAGGAACTGTATTGTGGCCTTTCATGGCTTCCTGTTTCATTGGGGTATAAAAATGAGGTAACACGCATGTGAAATCCATTTGTCATCCATCACCAAGGGGAAAGGCAAAGCACTCAGAAATGAAAAGAGACTTGTTGACTTTCATAAATGAGGCAATAGGTACCAAAAAAAATGACAGAAAAAACAAATATATCACTATTAGGGCAACAATTAATAAGTTTAAAACCACTGGAACAGTGGTAAATTTGGCTTCTAGAGGACCCAAGTGCATCTTGTCCCCACACACAGTGGGGAAGATGGTTCGGGAGGCAAAAGAAGTCCAAGGGCCAGTATTGGAGAATTACAGAACGCATTGTGGAGTCACAAAGTCTCCAAATCTACAATTAGACACCACCTCCATGCCAATAGTCTGAAAGGGTTGCCATAAAAAGAGCCTTCATTGAGAGAAACCAACCAATGTCAATGCCTGGAGTTTGCTAAAGGTCATTGGCACTTGGATTGGAACCAGTGTTATGGTCAGACGAAAATCAAGCTCTTTGGACTTTGGGGTGGTGGGTTTGGCCTCTAAAGAAGGATGCATATGCAGAAAATATCCTCATACCTTTTGTAGGATATGGTGGTGGATCTTTGATGTTATGGTGCTGTTTTGCTTCCAATGGTTCTGGGGCCCTTGTCAACGGCATCATGAACTCTACCAAGTAGTAGGTCATTTTAGCAGAACACCTGGTTGCCTCTCTTACCAGAAAATCAACATTTTGCAATGGTCATTTTCATTGGAAACCTGTGGTTTGAATTGAAGGCTGTGCATGAGCGCAGAATGAAGGATATTGAGGAACTGGAAAGATTCTATATGACGGAATGGTTGGTCTAAGATCCCTACCAATGTGTACTTCAATATCATAAGACATTATAGAAAAAGGCCAACCACCCTTATCCTTGCAAGCAATTCTATTAATGTAAAATAATATAATAAAAAATGTTGTTTTAGCCTACAATATATACACTGCTCAAAAAAATAAAGGGAACACTAAAATAACACATCCTAGATCTGAATGAATGAAATATTCTTATTAAATACTTTTTTCTTTACATAGTTGAATGTGCTGACAACAAAATCACACAAAAAGTATCAATGGAAATCAAATTTATCAACCAATGGAGGTCTGGATTTGGAGTCGCACTCAAAATGAAAGTGGAAACCACACTACAGGCTGATCCAACTTTGATGTAATGTCCTTAAAACAAGTCAAAATTAGGCTCAGTGGTGTGTGTGTGTCCTCCACGTGCCTGTATGACCTCCCTACAACGCCTGGGCATGCTCCTGATGAGGTGGCGGATGGTCTCCTGAGGGATCTCCTCCCAGACCTGGACTAAAGCATCTGCCAACTCCTGGACAGTCTGTGGTGCAACGTGGCGTTGGTGGATGGAGCGAGACATGATGTCCCAGATGCGCTCAATTGGATTCAGGTCTGGGGAACGGGCAGGCCAGTCCATAGCATCAATGCCTTCCTCTTGCAGGAACTGCTGACACACTCCAGCCACATGAGGTCTAGCATTGTCTTGCATTAGGAGGAACCCAGTGCCAACCGCACCAGCATATGGTCTCACAAGGGGTCCTAGGATCTCATCTCGGTACCTAATGGCAGTCAGGCTACCTCTGGCGAGCACATGGAGGGCTGTGCGGCCCCCCCAAAGAAATGCCACCCCACACCATGACTGACCCACCGCCAAACCGGTCATCCTGGAGGATGTTGCAGGCAGCAGAACGTTCTCCACGGCATCTCCAGACTCTGTCACGTCTGTCACGTGCTCAGTGTGAACCTGCTTTCATCTGTGAAGAGCACAGGGCGGTGGTGAATTTGACAATCTTGGTGTTCTCTGGCAAATCCCAAACGTCCTGCACGGTTTTGGGCTGTAAGCACAACCCCCACCTGTGGACGTCGGGCCCTCATACCACCCTCATGGAGTCTGTTTCTGACTGTTTGAGCAGACAAATGCACATTTGTGGCCTGCTGGAGGTCATTTTGCAGGGCTCTGGCATTGCTCCTCCTTGCACAAAGGCAGAGGTAGCAGTCCTGCTGCTGGGTTGTTGCCCTCCTACGGCCTCCTCCACGTCTCCTGATGTACTGGCCTGTCTCCTGGTAGCGCCTCCATGCTCTGGACACTACGCTGACAGACACAGCAAACCTTCTTGCCACAGCTCGCATTGATGTGCCATCCTGGATGAGCTGCACTACCTGAGTTGTAGACTCCGTCTCATGCTACCACTAGAGTGAAAGCACCGCCAGCATTCAAAAGTGACCAAAACATCAGCCAGGAAGCATAGGAACTGAGAAGTGGTCTGTGGTCACCACCTGCAGAACCACTCCTTTATTGGGGGTGTCTTGCTAATTGCTATACTTTCTACCTGTTGTCTATTCCATTTGCACAACAGCATGTGAAATTGATTGTCAATCAGTGTTGCTTCCTAAGTGGACAGTTTGATTTCACAGAAGTGTGATTGACTTGGAGTTACATTGTGTTGTTTAAGTGTTCCCTTTATTTTTTGGAGCAGTGTAGTATCTCAGTATTTGTATTTATTTTATACAGTGTTTTTTGCTCATCTTCATCAAGCGTGCCAGTCATTTTGGATGTGACTACATTTTGTACAACGATAAAACACATTGACAAAGGAATAAATCATACTGTTTGAAAGCAGTGTCCTCATACCAGCTCTTTCTGCTTTGATGCTCCACAGGAGAACACCGAGAATGCGGTCCATGCCACCAAGTCTGTGGAGACCACACGTGCTCACCTGCAGGGCCAGCTACACAGCAAAGAGGCCGACAACAACCGTCTCACCGTGCAGCTCCGGGTAACACACAAGTTCAGGCATCAGTCTATTAGTCAGTCAATCAATCACTATATTGTCTGAGTTGGGAAAGGTGTATTTCTAAGCCTTAACCATTCTGACTGTAGAATAAGACACCGGTAAAGTAAAGGAGCTAGTTTGCAGTCAGTATTATGCTTCCAGCCTGTGTGTGTGATGTCTGGGACTGTTGGGAAGAAAGACAGCAAAAAGTAGACATTTCTGTTTCACAAAGAATAGTCTTCTACAACCCATTCAAGACAGATGTCGTCCATGAGTGAAATCCTATCTTGTTGTCACCAGGCTAGAGATAATTATTTAGATATGTTGAAAGTTTAAACAGTCAGTGTTTGTTCCCTGTCTTTCTTTCTCCCAGGGTTTGGAGAGACAGCTGACTGAGCAGAAGCTGGAGATAGATGGCCTGAGGGGGGAGATCTCCAGTGTGTCTGAGAAGGCAGAACAGGAGAAAGAGGGCCTGAAGAAGGCCACCCGTGCCCAGAAACAGAGGGCCGAGAGGTTCGAAGCTGCCGTGGATAAATGTTACACTCAGCTGAGGGAGAAGGTATGTATGGGTGATGTGGGGAGTCAGTTTGGTGGTCATCATTTTCTCTTCCCCAGGGTTTAGTTCAGGCTGGAGAACACGTTTTGAATCCAGGAGATACTACATGTACTTGTCCAATAACACCACAGCTTTTTTAGTTGTATTTTTTGTAATACTTTTTATATATTGGTTTTAGATCACATTAGAATCCCAACGAGATATACACATTTACACCCCCCCCCCCCAACATGAAAAGGAAGTAATTAACCTCAACACACCGACAGTCAGCATTTCATAAAACAATATAATGGTACGCGGACACGCACCCACACATGCATACACACATCTGCACTTCTACAGTCGCATACATGCACCCATTCTCACACACATCCACCGACACACACACACACGTGTCCACAAACACCCATCTGTTTCAAACATGTACATTTGATCTCCTGTTAGGGCCTATAAATATTTGACAATATAATGTCAGTTTTCTATACTTTTTCCCATCGTATCTCAGAGTTATTTGGTTTCTTATTCTATGAGTTATCATTTACCATACTATAGATTTAATTAATTGTTTCTTCCCAATTACTTATTTGTGGTGCCAGGGGTTTAAGCCAGTTTCTAGTCATCTGTTTAAGTGCTGTTATTCTCAGAATTCTGAAAAGATACTTATCATTTTGGAGGACCAGTGTATGAGGGGTTCTCCCAAGGAACATGTGTTCTGGATTTAGAGAACGTGAGTGTTCAAGCATATCATCCAGTACTTTATATACTTCGGTCCAGAAATGATTGAGGACTGTGCAGGAATATAGTATGTGGATGTGATTAGCCCTGCTCTCCCCGCAGTTACGCCAGCAATTTGGTGTGATGTCACAGTTGTATTGTTGTTGTATTATAGGAGTTATGAAACATCTTGACTGAATTGTCCAAGAGTATTCCCTACAGAGTAGAGTTGGTTGTCTTGGACTTGTTCTTCTAGATATGTCCTCCCATTCCTCTGCGGTTGTTACTATTTGCAGCTCGTCTAACCAATTGGTTTTCACTATAATGTTCTCATCTTTTGTTTCTTCTTCGATAATTCTGTGCCCCAGCACATTCTTGGCATTTACTCTCTTAGATGTCTTTTCTGTATATCAATTTAAAGAATGTACAGTGCCTTCGGAATGTTTTCAGACCCCTTGACGTTTTCCACATTTTGTTACGTTACAGCCTTATTCTACAATTGATTGAATTAGGGATGCACCGATATGACATTTTTTGCCTGATACTAATATCCAATTTTTTTCCTTGCCAAAAAAAAACAATACCGATTCATAATTTTTTTTAAAGGCCTTTTAAGTATTATAGTACAGTTAAATATTTGAGACACACACACTGACCAAAAATTTATTTAGTTGGCATTTGCGTACACTACCGTTCAAAAGTTTGGGGTCACTTAGAAATGTCCTTGTTTTTGAAAGAAAAGCACGTTTTTTTGTTGTCCATTAAAATAACATCAAATTGATCAGAAATACAGTGTAGAGTTTGCTAATGTTGTAAATGACTATTGTAGCTGGAAACGGCTCATTTAACAAAAATATTAATATCTACACAGGCATACAGAGGCCCATTATCAGCAACCATCACTCCTGTGTCCCAATGGCACGTTGTGTTAGGTAATCCAAGTTTATCATTTTAAAAGGCTGATTGATCATTAGAAAACCCTTTTGCAATTATGTTAGCACAGCTGAAAACGGTTG
Source organism: Oncorhynchus mykiss (assembly GCF_057628025.1). Lineage (NCBI taxonomy): Eukaryota > Metazoa > Chordata > Actinopteri > Salmoniformes > Salmonidae > Oncorhynchus > Oncorhynchus mykiss. The sequence goes on from NC_143049.1 coordinate 12,281,392, forward strand.
TCCTGCTTAAAGAAGCAATACAACTGGCCTTCTAAAGAACTTTATTTCTGAAACGTGTCAGTCTATTCTTGTTCTGAGAAATTATTTTTTTGTTTGTTGATACAGCATCGTCTTTCAATCCGAAAAGAATAAGTTTTTGGGTATAAACTTTATAAGGGCTCCATCTGACATTCCTCTGCACTGACACTCACAACTTTTTCTCCGCTGGCACAGTTTGATTATCAGTCTGTCTCCATGTAGCGGTTGATGCTGGGTTCATCCATACAATAATGGATTTTAGTTGGTCGGGCTTGTTTTATGTTTGATTGTTTTAAGTTTGACACAGGCTTTTCTTGCTCCCCAGATGAATTTCCTCAGGAATGTGTCCCACCTTTCTAAAAGTATTTGGAGTAATAGTTATTGGTTGATTCTGGAACAGGAATACACACATCTTGGGAGAACGTTCATTTGAATCGTTTTTCATTCTTCCTGTTCTTGTTAAAGGTACTAATTTCCATCTTTTGTAGGTCCTGTTTATGCTGATTTTCCAGTGTTCCTAACTTATACTGATGCAGTTTCATCAGATCTTGGTATTTGAGTTTGTTTTGATCCCATTTAAGTTTAAACTTTGTTTTGATATCTTGGGATATTGGTTGACCTACCGTCATTCTGTCTGATTTCACTGTATTCAGTCTGTACTGAGATACGACACTTGTTGTGCTTTATCCATAGTGGTGGGAACTGACTGGTAGGTTTGCTCAGTAGAGAATCGCATCGTCTGCATATATTGCTAAGTTGTGTTCTTCCTGATTGTTTGTTATACACTGAGTGTACAAAACATTAGGAACACCTTCCTGATATTGAGTTGCACCCCCTTTTGCCCTCAAAACGGCCTCAATTCGTCGAGGCATGGACTCTATAAGGTGTCAAAAGCGTTCCACAGGGATGCTGGCCCATGTTGACTCCAATGCTTCCCACAGTTGTTAAGTTGGCTGGATGTCCTTTGGGTGGTGGACCATTCTTGATACACAAGGGAAACTGTTGAGCATGAAAAACCCAGCAGTGTTGTAGTTCTTGACACACTCAAACCGGTGCCTCTGGCAACTGCTACGATACCCCATTCAAAGGCACTGAAATCTTTTGTCTTGACCATTCACCCTCTGATTGACACACATACACAATCCATGTCTCAATTGTCTCAAGGCTTAAAACTCCTTCTTTAACCTGTCCTCCCCTTCATCTACACTGATTTGATGTGAATTTAACAGGTGACATTAAGTTATCATAGCATTCACCTGGGCAGTCTATGTCATAGAAAGAGCCGAGTGAGTTCTTAATGTTTTGTGCACTCATTGTATTTTCATCTAACGGTTCTATACTTAAAATGAAGATGGAAGGCTTTTTAAAACTTTTGTTACGGTGTTCCCTACTGAACGCGACCCAGGTATTCCGTTGTTCCTTGCCAGTGACAGTAAACTGATTTATGTTATGTGGCATGACGACATGTAGGATGTTCAGCTGGCAGAGGCTTGTTCAGAGAGGGACACGTGGCGGAGACAACAGGAGCAGAAGACAAACGCGAGAATTCTGCTTGATGCACAGATAGGACTACTGAAAGGGTATGTCGTTTCTCATTTTGACCTGGACACAAAAAAGCCTGGCATATTGTTAATCCAGGTCTTTGAGGCAATCAATGTTGTTCTTTTCATTTGCAAAGCTTTTCACATTTTCTCCTCACAGAAAGTAGAAGTGGGGCAAGTGGCAATTGCTTATTGATGTTTCATTACAGCCAAATAGCCGACATTACTGCGAAGCTACAGAAGGAGAGTGACGAATTCACTGCTGCAAACGAGGTCTTACTGCTAAAAGTGGAAAAACTCTACGCTGAAAACGGAGACATTGGCCTGGAGAACGCAACCCTCAAGGTAGGACAATTAAACACCAATATAGACCTTTTAAGTTGTGTATGCACCTACCAAAAACTATTGATTTACTTCACCCTGAGCCATGGATTAGCCCCAAATGATCTAAACTACCACATCTATAAACACATTTTGTAAACTAACAAACCTAGCTCTACTGCTTTTGAATTTGTGTACCTTTTCTGTTTATTCTAACATGTAAAACGTCTTCCCACCTTAATACAGGATGATATGTTTCTACACTCCCCTCTATGTATCTGGACAGTGACGCTAACATTTTACATTTGGCTCTATACTCCAGCATGTTGGATTTGAGGTCAAATGTTTCATATGAGGCGACAGTACAGAATCTCAATTTTTTTTTTATTTGAGGGTTTTACCATGCATGTTTTACCGTTTAGAAATGAAAACACTTTATATGTCTAGTCCACCCATTTGAAGAAGTCATAAGTAATTTGGCCAAATTCACATATAGTGTATTAAAGTAGTGAAAGGTTTGGTATTTGGTCCCATATTCCTTGCACTCAATAACTACTTCAAGCTTGTGACTACAAACTTGCATCTGCCGTTTGTTTTGGTTGTGTTTCGGGTTATATTTTACCCAAAAGGAACTGAATGGTGAAAGTAAGAATAGAAGATGTTTCTGAACACTTCTACATTTATGTGCATGCTACTATGATCATGAATAATCATGAATGAATCGCGGATAATCACGAGTAGTAAGGCTTACAGTGGTAGAAATAGCATAACCTTCCCTGTTATTGGTAATGCTGAGCGGTTAGCATGTTTTTGTTGTATCCTCTGTAACCTTCTCACTCATCATTATTCACGATTCATTCATGTTTTTTCCTAATCATGGCATTATCAGGATAAATTTACATGTGTTCAGAAACATCTTACCTACTCACTTAGAAAGAATTACTCATCGTGCACTTCCTATTAGGCAAAACATGATCTAAAACACAACTACAACACTCACAAGCTTGACGTAGTCATTGTGTGGCAGGAATGCCGGACCAAATACTACACTTTTGATCACTTTAATACACTTTGAGGGAATTTGTCCAAATACTTATGACTTCTTCAAATGGGGGGACTAGATACATAAAGTGCTTCCATTTCCAAGCAGTCAAACAGATTTGTATGAATATACCCTCACATTTTATTAAATGTCGCCTGATCTCAAATCTAAAACGCTGGAGCCCAGAGCCACATTTTAAAATGTTAGCTTCACTGTCCGAAAACACCTATGGAGGGGGAGTGTATGTATGGTTATTAGTGTGTGGTTTGTTCCCACCATGTTTAGGATTCTATTTGTGTATTTATCTCCGGTTCCAGGCGTCCATCGTTGAGTTGGAGCTGCAGCTGGTCCATTCTAAAGCGGCGCTGAAAGAGGAGAGCGCCGTCTCACAGGAGAGGAATGACCAAGCAGAACAGTATCAGAGTCAGGCAGGGATCCCGCACCCCACCACACGTCCAAGTTCCCATACCCACTGAATCCTATTTGAATGTATTGAGAGACTAAAAGGTAAGGCAGCAGCTGTCTGTTTTATTCGCCTCCTATTGCCTCACATCTCTCAGGTGGCAGAGCTTCAACTGGAGGTGGAGGATCTGAAGATGAAGTTGGATGGTTTTCTGAGGGAAGCCGAGAACACCAGAGAAGGAAGAGATGCGGAAGTGAAGAAGGTGAAGTCTTCTGTTGGCTACATTCAAATCAAAGTTTTCTTTGTCACGTGCGCCGAATACAACCGGTGTAGACCTTACAATGAAATGCTGAATACAACCGGTGTAGCCCTGACAGTGAAATGCCGAATACAACCGGTGTAGACCTTACAGTGAAATGCCGAATACAACAGGTGTTGTAGACCTTACAGTGAAATGCTTACTTAGACTCTAACCAACAGTGCAAAAAAGGTATTAGGTGAACAGTAGGTAAGGAGAAAAATAAAAACGACAGTGAAAAATAACAGTAGCGAGGCTATATACAGTAGCGAGGCTATATACAGTAGCGAGGCTATATACAGTAGCGAGGCTATATACAGTAGCGAGGCTATATACAGTAGCGAGGCTATAACAGTAGCGAGGCTACATACAGGCACCGGTTAGTCAGGCTGATTGAGGTAGTATGTTCATGTAGATATGGTTAAAGTGACTATGCATATATGATAAACAGAGAGTAGCAGTAGCGTAAAGGAGGGGTTGGCGGGTGGTGGGTGGCAGGACACAATGCAGATAGTCCGGTTAGCCAACATGCGGGGGACACTGGTTAGTTGGGCCAATTGAGGTAGTATGTACATGAATGTATAGTTAATGTGACTATGCATATATGATAAACAGAGAGTAGCAGCAGCTTTGTCTTAAAGGGATAATTCTGGATTTTGGCAATGAGCTAGCATGCTAGTAGATAACCATAGACTTCCAGTTATTGCTCTAAAGCTAGTTAGCATTTTCTCGCAAAACTAGCTCTAACTTCCTTCATACTGGACACCGAGACATAAAAATGGTATCTACAAGTTCATCTCACTCTAGGGAAGTAGATAAAGGGCCTCGTTGCCAAAAATCCCAAAGTATCTCTTTAAATTGGTTTGTGTCGTTCATAATTAAAGCAAGAGAGGGCTCACTCAACAGAATAGAATATCAAATTGCGTAAAATAGTTTGAGACACAAACACTACTTGGTTCAGTAAAATTAAAATGAATGTGATATCCTGTATGTTTTGATATTTGTTTACTGACATTTGTAGTTGTTTCTGGTCTTTCCCGTACCCACGCATGTGCTGTTAACCATTTCAAAGTGCACAGTGCACAGCTTCACATTTATCCTCGGCGTAAAAACCAACGTATGCTGTCATTTTAGAATTCAGTGATCACTGGGGTTCTCTAGTCTCCATCCTAATCTATGGTTCAACTATCGACACGTCAGTTTAACAGGACTGGAATTTAACTGCTGCTTCTGATTAAACCACATTTTGCTGAAAGACTTCAAAATATTCTCTCTGAGGGGGAAAAAAACACATCCGTGGTGAATGGCCATGCCCTGCTTCCGCATACATTTCCTATGCTTCAGTTCCCAGTTAGGGTCCAGGCGGTGGCTGCACCTCTCTGAGTAGCTTTCAATCAGTCACTAACATTTCTCTGCTCCCCTGCCTTGCCGGCCTGCACGCCCCTCCCCCGGGACCCCAGGTGAGGCTGGAGCTGGAGGGGCGCGTGAGGGAACTGGAAGAGTACCCTGAGTTACTGGGCACCGCGGAGCAGAGTCTGGCGGAGTGCCAGGACAACCTGAGGCGCTCGGAGAAGAGATGTGCAGACAAGGCAGAGGCCATTAGACAACTGCAGGTTAAGGTGTGCGTATGACGAAATGTCATTTGTCGATGGGCAAGTAAGCACTGAGGTGGTGGAGTACAGTATCTACCACCAGATGTCAGTCAAACCCCATGTATGGTTTCCCATTATACTGTTAGAATTACATCTCCATGTTATTCTAGAGCATCCCTCGGTTCCTGCTTTGAGTTGGTGTTGAGGTTTGTGATTGGATGTACTTGGATTGCAGTAAAAAAAAAAAAAGCCCTATGTGCCCCTTTTGTAGTTTTGTGTGTTTTGTAAAGCTGTGATGATCACCTTCAACTGTTTTAAAATGTGTTTCTATGAATGTTTCGGCGCTGTCCAATCAACGCTTGCCTTTTTTTTGAATGTTCCTCATATCACCGTTGTACAGTGTTGTGTGCTGTGTTGGTGACTTGATAAGCCAATGTAATTTCAGTAATTGCGTGGTGCAACTCTTTAGTGTTGCGCTGTATATGTTTGAACCCCCATTCAAGTCCCTGTTAGTCAAGACTATTCAACTGAACATACATTCAGCATCTGTCATATCATTGAGTCATAGTCCAATTGCATGTTTTTTTTTTTTGGCCTAACCACCAAGGTATGATTATTGTGCGTCCAGGTGGAGAGACAGGGGGAGAAGACGAGGTCGTCGATGGACATGAAGGAGTCTATCCACGAGGCCAACTCACAGCTACGGCAAAAATGGGAGGCTCTTCAAAGGTAAGGTTATTACTACTTTCTCTTCTTTTGAAAGAATGAATACATTCTTCCGTTTTGCTTTTTGGTTTTCAAACTAGATTCCTCTATTTGTCATGTCAAAGTACATTAGCGACATTGAAGATATATTGTATTGTTTTTTTTATATACGTTTTTACGCTTGCCCTGGGTGAATTCTGAAATGTTCTGAAATGTTAATGTACTGCTTGTGACTTGGGTATGGGTTACGAATGTGTTATGAATGGGTTCCTTATGCATTGCCGATGATGTATTCCAGGCAGATGGAGGAGCTTCATGGGGAGAACCAGGAGCTGGTCCGTAGGCTGGCAGGGCAGGAGGAGTCGCTACACTACAGCAGCAGGCAGCTAGAACAGCGCTCAGCAGACTGCCAGGCTCTCAACAGACAACTGGAGGCAGCAGTGGCCGATGTCAGGCAACAGGTACTCGGGGGTTAAATTTCTCCGTCACTCCATCACTGGATTTTCCTTGTCATTTTTTGTATTTATTTTTTACGTTTTAGATTGAAAAGGACTGGAATTGGTCAAACTTGAAGTTTTAAAACATGTACAAAATGATCCTATTTCCTTAAAAGCATGATGTTCATTATGCAGGTTAACCTGACAATGGATTTGAGATCGGCCTAAGTTTCAGTGGTGGGATTATTTTTTTACTTTAACCCCTAGGTATGATTGCTCCTGGATAGGATATTTTAATGTGTGGATGTGGACAGTGTGTAATGCTCATACACTCAGCATATGGTTTTATTCAAATCCAGTGTATGTGTACATAGAAGCAAATTCAAATGCTCAGAATAAAGGTTCATATTAAGTGGAACCAATGTTCCCCGAAGGGGAATGGAAAGGCACAGAAGCAAATTGAAGATGGTGTTTTTTAGGGGATGAGTTCCTGTCGATATGTGTGGTTTTCTTTTTGACACATCTCGTAATCTTTATTTATCTCATGCCGAGGTTTCCAAAGTCAAAGACAAAGCCGCCTCCAGAGAAAGTTCCCTTCAGACCAGAATCCTGGAGCTGGAGGCTGAGAAGAGCAGAAGAGAGAATGAGCTGAAACATATGAAACAAAGCAAGCAGTCAGTAAGTACCAGACACAATCTCATACAGTGCCTTCAGAAAGAATTCACATCCCTAGACTTTTTCCACATTGTGTTGCGTTACAGACAAATTTAAAATCTATTAAGTTTTTTTTTGTGTGTGTGACTGGCCTACACACAATACCCCATATTGTCAGTGGAATTATGTTTTTCAACATTTTGACAAATTTAATAAAAAATGAAAAGCTAAAATGTCTTGATTAAGTATTGTTCCTCTTTTTTTTAATGGCAAGCCTAAATAAATTAAGGAGTAGAAATAGGCTTTACAAGTCCCATAATAAGTTGCATGGACTCTGTGTAATAATAGTTTTTAATGTAATTTTTTAATGACAACATCATCTCTGGACTGCACACATACAATTATCTGTAAGGTCCAATGCCTCGCAAAGAAGGGCACCTATTGGTAGATTGTTTTTTTTTAAAAAGCAGACATTGAATATCCCTTTGAGTATGGTAAAGTTATTAATTCCACTTTGGATGGTGTATCAATACACCCAGTCACTACAAAGATACAGGCTTCCTTCCTAATTCAGTTGCCAAAGAGGAAGGAAACCGCTCAGTGATTTCACTATGAGGCAATTTTTTAAAACATGTTGAGTTTAATGGCTGTGATAGGGGAAAAGTGAGGATGGATCAACAACATTGCAGTTACTCCACAATGCTAAGCTAATTGACAGGGTGAAAAGAAGGAAGCATGTACAGAATAAAAATATTCAAAAAAATGCATCCTGTTTGCAACAAGGCACTAAAGTAATACTGGAAAAAATTATGTGGCAAAGCAATTCACTTTTTGTCCTGAACACAAAGTGTTATGTTTGGGGCAAATCCATCACAACACATTACTGAGTACCACTCCATATTTCCAAGCATAGTGGTGGCTGCATCATGTTATTGTTATCATTAAGGGCTGGGGAGTTTTTCAGGATAAAAAGAAACGGAATGGAGCTAAGCACAGGCAAAAACCTGCTTTTCACCAGACACTGGGAGGTGAATTCACATTTCAGCAGGACAATAACCTAAAACACAAGGCCAAATCTACACTGGAGTTGCATACCAAGGCCAAATCTACGAAGGTGTTGCTTACCAAGAAGACAGTGAATGTTCCTGAGTGCCCGAGTTAGTTTTTACTTAAATCTACTTGAAAATCTATGGCAAGACCTGAAAAAGGTTCTCTAGCAATGATCAACAACCAATTTGACAGGGCTTGAAGAATTACAAGTATTGACTCAGGGGTGTGAATACTTATGTAAATGAGATTTTCATTTTGAATACATTTGCTAAAATCTCTAAAAACATGCTTTCACTTTGTCATTTATAGGGTATTGTGTGTAGATGGGGGATATTGTAGCTACGATAGCCTACTGCTAACCATGTGACATTTTCCCCCATATCCCTCAAAGCTAATGAGAACACAGTACATAACTTTTTGATGCCATACAATACGCAATGAATCAGACCAGTTTTCTATTTTAAAGCATAGTAGTACATACTGTACATTTGTCAGGTCAATGGATTGATTCCTTGGTGAATGAAATCATGTTAAGTGTTGATAACTGTTGTTTTGAGTTTGAGCGTAAAGCCTTATTGTCCTATGTGTATGAGCATATTTTCTGAGATTGTTGTTTTTACCTTGACTGCACTACAAATGTCCAAATTTGGACAATAAAGAGATTGATTGGTTGTGTTGCTCTGCAGGCTGAGAAGCAATTTGAGGTGCGTCTAAAGGACCTGCAGCTCAGCCTGGACCAGTCAAAAAGCCACAAACAGAGCATTCAGAACTACGTAGACTTCCTCAAAAACTCTTACGCCACCATGTTTGACGAGGGACTACCACAGGCACCATCTAGTTTTGGATCATCCTACTTTTTAAAATGATGATTACTCCGGTATGTGTGTTTGTGGTGTGTAATGTGTATTGTTGGTTCAATCATGTACAATGTATGAGCATTATTTAAGAATAATGTGTTTGACAAGCAATGATTCGGCACATATACATTTTATGTTCGATAATGTCCATGTAAATGTTTATATAGATCAGCTAATACTTTTTTTTTGTCCATTTATAAATAGAATTTCAATAAGGTTTATAATGGCATATTGTACAGACCGTTTTCATCACAGAATCCAATTACAGAACCGCCACAGCCAATGTGTTTTTCTCTAGTCTTAAGTTTGTTTATCACTCTTCGTGCTGTGCAGGATGTGGGAGCCTCTGAGAGCCAGTTTCATGTTCTGTTTGGGATCTCACTGTATCCAGGGTTTTGCTCAGGAGTTGTCTGTCAACACTTTGCATAACACTAGGAGGAGAGGAAACAATCTGATGTAATGCCAACATCTGAAAAAAAGGTACAGTTGCTTCAGTTGTCAGGCCTGGTTTCATCACAGGATCTCCAGAAATCCAATATACAGTGCCTTGCGAAAGTATTCGGCCCCCTTGAACTTTGCGACCTTTTTCCACATTTCAGGCTTTAAAGATATAAAACTGTATTTTTTTGTGAAGAATCAACAACAAGTGGGACACAATCATGAAGTGGAATGACATTTATTGGATATTTCAAACCTTTTTAACAAATCAAAAACTGAAAAATTGGGCGTGCAAAATTATTCAGCCCCTTTACTTTCAGTGCAGCAAACTCTCTCCAGAAGTTCAGTGAGGATCTCTGAATGATCCAGAACAATGACCCAACACACATCCAGGCTGTGTAAAGGCTATTTGACCAAGAAGGAGAATGATTGCGTCCGAGTGCTGCATCAGATGACCTGGCCTCCACAATCACCCAACCTCAAACCCAATTGAAATGGTTTGGGATGAGTTGGACCGCAGAGTGAAGGAAAAGCAGCTAACAAGTGCTCAGCATATGTGGGAACTCATTCAAGACTGTTGGAAAAGCATTCCAGGTGAAGCTGGTTGAGAGAATGCCAAGAGTTTGAAAAGTTGTCTTCAAGGCAAAGGATGGCTACTTTGAAGAATCTAAAATATACAAACACCTTATTTGATTACTACATGATTCCATATGTGTTATTTCATAGTTCTGATGTCTTCACTTATTTTACAATGTAGAAATAGTGAAAATAAAGAAAAACCCTTGAATAAGTAGGTGTATCCAAACTTTTGACTGGTACTGTATGTAAAAGACAATAAATACAAAAATTCAACAAACGTAGCTGCAACGTGAACCACAGGATGCTTCTTTACTTCCCCTCTTGTTCTCTTTCTGTTTCACTTTTGATGTGTTGAGTTGTAGAGGTTTTTGGGGTATACTGAAAGGCTTCCAGTCTAAATAACAGGAACCTTGGCACATCTCATTGCTTTGTTACATAAGCTTGACTTGACATGTGTGATGACATCCAGGAACATTTGTTCCTCCTTGTGAGAGTCAGAGATGGACAGTGTCATTCCCATTGGGCCTAATCACTAATTACTGTTGTCCTGTGTTGCCTTTCACTGATTATTAGATAGCCATACATTCTTTGTTAGGGTGTATTAGCTGGAAGTCATAAGTTGGACCAAAGAGTGTGATGATGACTTCATTCTATTCGGCTTTGCCATTCATCGTTAAAGGCACAGATCCAGGATTTCTAAATTACAGCCAGAGACTGGAGAGGCTGTAATTTAGAAGTTTCTAACCTCTCTTTTACAGCATTCACAGAAGAGAAGGTTTTGTGGTGGGTATAGGAAACACGTCAATGCTTACGCTTTGACTGCCTTGACCATGAAGAGAAGAAAAACTGCAATTGATTAGTTGTACAGAATACTCAGTGTACTGGGCCACCGTTTGGTTATGTCATGATTATGGGACTGTTAAGTGTTGGTTTGAGTCATCATCCTGCCTGGATTTGTCTGGTGGTGAGTTGATATTATGTGAACTCATTAAACCCTAGGGTATAGGGAAGAGGCTAATAATGTCAGTCAAGTTCTCTGCCTCACAGGGTTGGGGTCAGTTCCATTTCAATTTTGGAAATAAATATCAAATTCCAATTTGTTTTATTTTCGAATTGATTGAAATTAAATTGACCAAAACCTCACGAGTCGGCTCTTAGCTAATGAATATGCTGTTAGGATCAGTAGACGTGAACTTGGAATAGACCTTGGAGGCTGTCCAAGGAGGAGTATGGATTTCTGCAAAGCTTAGATGTGGACCTCTTCCACAAATCAGGCATCCCTCCTCAAGTTTTCACAGACAAAGCTCCATTGTACTCCACAGACACGAGATGGACGTATTTCACTTCTGTGTGCGTCAATGCCCTAATCCCCCCCCCCAGTCCAAGTCAGAACTTGTTTATTTAATACTGTCAGTCATGCTTGGGTGTATGCATCTCTCACTCACACACACTCTCACACACTCATCTATTTACTGGAATATATTCTCGCTTTCATGCTGATGCCTGACATGTTGAGCAGAAGGGAAGGTATTGTACTGACACACACACACACACAGTACATCAGATTTGGCAGTCCCTCATCTTATGTGTCTACCAATCTCCTCAGCAGTTGGATTCTGACCCACATATCTGTTTATAGACACCTGCTGTATGAAAATAGACTTGATGTCAGTTATGGATGTCTATAGAGGTTTTATGGGGGTTTGATGTTTGTGGGCACTGAGTGTAATGTAGGAGCTGGATTAGATGGTACTATGTGATTTACCAACACAATAAACTACTAAATGAAAGAAATGTACACATTTGATCCATCCATTCAAATCTAGATCCCCTCAGAAGTGGGTCAGCCAGAAACACAGCAGGGCAGGTATCCCTTGCCTAAGTATGGAGTCGGACAAGCTATTGGGAACCATATTCTAAAATAACTGGATAGAGGATAGAATAAACTAGGGAAATCCATGCCAATAGAACTAAGTTAGAGCTACTGTCCAACGGGGTACCAAACACTAAACCACTTTGATCAAATCACATTGTATTTGTCACATGTGTCGAATACAACAGGTAGGCCTTACAGTGAAATGCTTACTTACAAGCCCTTAACCAGTGATGCAGTTATAAGAAAAAAATAAGTGTTAAAGTATTCACTAAATAAACTGAAGAAAACAATAAATAATTGAAAAAATAAGAAAATAAACAAATAAAAAATAATTAAAGAGCAACAATAAAATAACAATGACGAGGCTATATACAGGGGGTACCGGTACAGAGTCAATGTGCAGGGGCACCGGTTCATTGAGTTAATGTGTACATGTAGGTAAAGTGACTATGCATAGATAATAAACAGAGAGTAGCAGCAGCGTAAAAATGGGGTGTGGGGGACAATGCAAATAGTCCGTGTAGCCATTTGGTTAGATGTTCAGGAATCTTATGGCCTGAGGATAGAAGCCTTTTGGACCTAGACTTGATGCTCTGGTACCGCTTGCCATGCAGTAGCAGAGAGAACAGTCTATGACTTGGGTGGCTGTAGTCTTTGGCAATTTTTATCTTACATCGCCTGGTATAGAGGTACTGGATGGCAGGAAGCTTGGCCCCGGTGATGTACTGGGCCATATGCACTGCCCTCTGTAGTGCCTTGCGGTCGGCGGCTGAGCAGTTGCCGTACCAGGCGGTGATGCAACCAGTCTGGATGCTCTCGGTGGTGCAGTTGTAGACCTTTTTGAGGATCTGAGGGCCCATGCCAAATCTTTTCAGTCTCCTGAGGGGGAATAGGCTTTGTCGTGCCCTCTTCACAACTGTCTTGGTGTGTTTGGACCATGACAGTTTGTTGGTGATATGGACACCAATGAACTTGAAGCTCTCAACCTGGTCCACCACAGCCCCTTCGATGAGAATGGGGATGTGCTCGGCCCTCCTTTTCATGTAGTCCATGATCATCTCCTTTGTCTTGATCACGTTGTGGTAGAGGTTGTTATCCTGGAACCACACTGCCAGGTCTCTGACCTCTTCCCTATAGGCTGTTTCGTCATTGTTTCATCATTGTCGGTGAGCAGGCCACTGTTGTGTCATCAGCAAGTTTAATGATTGTGTTGGAGTTGTGCTTGACCATGCAGTCATGGGTGAACAGGAGGGGACTGAGCACGAACCCCTGAGGGACCCCTGTTTTGAGGATCAGCATGGCAGATGTGTTGTTACCGACCCTTGCCACCTGGCGGGTGGCCCGTTAGGAGTCTATGATCCACTTGCAGAGAGAGGTGTTTAATCACAGAGTCCTTAGCTTAGTGATGAGCTTTGAGGGAACTATGGTGTTGAATACTGAGTTGTAGTCAATGAATAGCATTCTCATGTAGGTGTTCCTTTTGTCCGGGTGGGAAAGTCCAGTGTGGAGTGCAATCGAGATTGCATCATCTCTGGATTTGTTGGGGCTGTATGCAAATTGGAGTGGGTCTAGGGTTCCTGGGATCATGGTGTTGATGTGAGCCGTGACCCGCATTTCAAAGCACTTCATGACAACAGACGTGAGTGCTACAGGTCGGTAGTCATTTAGGCAGGTTACCTTGGTGTTCTTGGGCACAGGGACTATGGTGGTCTGCTTGAAACGTGTTGGTATTACAGACTCAAGTCAGGGAGAGGTTGAAAATGTCAGTGAAGACACTTGCCAGTTGGTCAGCGCATGCTCGGAGTACACGTCCTGGTAATCTGTCTGGTCCTGCGGCCTTGTGAATGTTGACCTATTTAAAGGTTTTACTCACATCGGCTATGGAGAGCATGATCACACAGTCGTCTGGAACAGCTGATACTCTCATGCATGTTTCAGTGTTACTTGCCACGAAGCGAGCATAGAAGTAATTTAGCTCGTCTGGTAGGCTCGTGTCACTGGGAAGCTCACGGCTGTGCTTCCCTTTGTAATCCATAATAGTTTGCAATCCCTGCCACATCCGATGAGTGTCAGAGCCGGTGTGGTAGGATTCAATCTTAGACCTTTATTGATGCTTTGCCTGTTTGATGGTTCGTCGGAGGACATAGCGGGATTTCTTATAAGCGTCTGGGTTAGAGTCCCGCTTCTTGAAAGCGGAGACTCTACCCTTTAGCTCAGTCCGGATGTTGCCTGTAATCCATGGCTTCTGGTTGGGGTACATACGGTCACTGTGGGACGACGTCATCGATGCACTTATTGATGAACCCAGTGACCAATGCGGTGAATTCCACAGTGCCATCGGAAGAATCCCTGAACATATTCCTGTCTGTGCTTGCAAAACAGTCCTGTAGCTTAGCATCTGTGTCATCTGACCACTTCCGTATTGAGCGAGTCACTGGTAATTCCTGCTTTAGTTTTTGCTTGTTAGCAGGAATCAGGAGGATAGAGTTATGGTCAGATTTGCCAAATGGAGGGCGAAGGAGAGCTTTGTACACGTCTCTGTGTGTGGAGTAAAGGCGGTATAGAGTTTTTTTTCTTCTGGTTGTACATGTAACATGCTGGTAGAAATGAGGAAACATGGATTTAAGTTTCCTGTATTAAAATCCCCGGCCACTAGGAGCACCGCCTCTGGATGAACATTTCCATGTTTGCTTATGGCCTTTTACAGCTCGTTGAGTGCGGTCTTAGTGCCAGCATCGGTTTGTGGTGGTAAATAGACAACTAAAATATAGATGAAAACTCTCTTGGTAAATAGTGTGTTCTACAGCTTATCATGAGATACTAAACCTCAGGCTAGCAAACCTCGAAACTTCATTAATATTTGATTTTGTGCACCAGCTGTGATTGGCAAATAGACACAGACTGCCACCCCTTGTCTTACCGGAGGCAGATGTTCTATCTTGCCGATGCACAGAAAACCCAGCCAGCTGTATGCTATCCATGTCATCGTTCAGCCACGACTAAGTGAAACATAAGATATTACAGTTTTTAATGTCCCGTTGGTAGGATAGTCTTGATCGGAGCTCATCACGTTTATTATCCAGTGATTGCATGTTGGCTAATAGGCCTGATGGCAGAGGTGGGTTACCCACTCGCTGTCGGATTCTTACAATGCACCCAAACCTATGACCCTTATATCTCCATCTCTTCTTAATGCGAATGACGGGGATTTGGGCCTTGTCCAGTGTCTGAAGTAAATATTTTGCGTCTGACTCGTTAAAGTAAATCTCCGTCCAGTACGAGGCAAGAAATTGCTGTTCTGATATCCTGAAGTTCTTTTCGGTCATAAGAGATGGTGGCAGAAACATTATGCAGAAAAAACATGCACAATTGGTTAAAAGCCCGTAAAACGGCAGCCATCTCCTCCGGCGCCACAATAGGATTATGTGATATCTACTCATTCACGACAGAGCATCAGGTTCCATAAATACATATTTTATTAATAACATACATAAAACAAAATAAATGCTCAAATATCATTTTCCATTATGGCCTATCACATCTTAATAAAATGTAAAAATGTTATAGATAAATATTACTAATATTGTGATATTGAAAATGAATCATTTTAGTAGATGCCACAAAGAAGCTACACTGTCTTTTCAAAGTTTTCATGTTGAATGTACTTTTTTTTTTAATAGATACACAAAAACAGGCATGCATTCAAAACTCTAGTGCATCTCATGCCTTGTTTGAATAAACAAAACATAAGTTGTCAATGAAGTGAAATATTTCAACATAGCATTACGCTCCATATCGAAGCAACCAGTAACGCTCCAATATTACGAAGCAATTCATTAAAAAAATCCTCTGAATAAATGTCTCCAGCATAACGGTGCACATCTGGAGTTATCCTAACTCCCATATCCCACACTTTTATTCCCTCAACCTTCCCTTCCCCTCAGTCTCTGGACTTGTGGATATCAGCCTGTAGAACATACAGGCCTCTCGTTGCAATGGGAACAGTTGAAGTCACATGGACAGGACTCTGACTATGACATTCTTGCTGAAGGTGTCTCCGTCCTCAAAGCGGACCGTCATAGTCTGGGTCTACTGAGAGGTGCAGCAGCGCCCGTCCAGACAGGAATCACAGTACCTGGGACGGAACTTATTCACACTGCTGCAAACTGCGTAGGTCTGTTTCAATGGAGGGCTGGCCTTTTCAATACGACTGCACTCCTTACCCTTCTGTTGGTGAGAGGAGAAGAAGAACAATGTGTGATCCGAATGTTGATGGACTAGACATACATGTCCTTATGATTCAGTGTCAACCAGGTGATGGCATGGCATTGTCGGTTTGATTTGATGTGTACCTTGAGGCTGGAGTAGGCTGACTGGGAGCAAGGCGGAACTCACAGAGACGAGTCTCCTTCACCAGCTTGCACTGGCTGTTGTTGTTGGTGAGCCGGGAGGACACTCCTGTGCCACGGGACTTAGCACAGGGGGACCAGGCTGTGGTCTGAGTCACACACCTCTTGTTCCCCTTGGACGTCAGGCGACTCTCAGGCTTACTTCTGAAAGCTGTGGGGAAAAGATGGCCAGACTATTATTCAATGTGCAATGGAGGCCAGGTCCCACAAAACTTCAAGCAAATTGGACATGAGTTTAAATCACAGGAGGTTGGTGGCACCATAATTGGGGAGGACAGGCTCGTGGTATTGGCTTCGAACAGAATAAGTTGAATGGAAACAAATACATCAAACACATGGTTTGATGCCATTCCATTCACTCTGTTCCAGCCATTACTATGAGCCGTCCTCCCCTCAGCATCCTCTACTGGTTTAAATCTAATGTGAGATGATAACAGGGACGAAGGCATGGGTGGGCACAAGCCCACCCACTGGGGAACCAGGCCCACCCAATCAGATTGAGCAAAAGCAAAACAATGATACATTATTATTACAAAAATACTACTTGGCCCATCCAAATTTATGCAGGCCCACCCCCAACGAATTTCTGGCTACACACCTGGATGACACATCGATTGTTGATAAATGGAATTTCCATTTAAACTCCGTCTGGATGTTAACTGAGGCTGAACATCTATTGGAGCTCAATAAATCCACTAACCTAATCACTGGAATAAACAGAGTTCAATTGACTCACCAGGTAAAGACTTGAGTCCTCCTCTGTCGACAGACACCAGCTCGTTCTTGTTTGTGAGGTCATCTTCGGAATGTTTATCCTGGCGGCCATCTTTTCTGACCTTGTCTGCTGAGGCTGAGCCCAACACGTTCCCCTCCTCAGGGCAGACTAGCTCCTCACAGTAGCGACCAGGTACTTTGACCAGCTTGGGTTTGGCACAGCCCAGTTTGGTCAGGGAGAGCTGCTGGGGGCACAGGGGCATACACCCCACGGCACCATCCATGCACGTACACTGGTGCTTGCAGTTGGAAAGGAAGCTCTCTCCATTCTGGTAGATCTTGCTGTTGTACTCACAGGGTCTTCCATCTGTTTTGGCTGTTTGGAGAAGCAGATGGGGAGACTGTTACTATGTGAGTCAAGCGCAGGGTTACAAAGGCAGGGTATATTACTGGAAACTTTCGAACTTTACCAGTCAAATAACCAGAATTGTGTTAAAATTCCCCCAAATACTTGAAAGTTATCAGATGAGATTTAGTGGCCTTTTTTGGGGTACTTCAGATTATCACAGATGTCTGTAATTATCTCTGGCCCTCTGTGTAATCTTTTACATGTATAATATATAAAATTATAAAATAATATTTTAAAATATAAATTAAAATGACAAAGCTATAAAACATTATCCTAAATATAAACCATCAACTTAGTGAATACCATTGGTGTTTAATGAGGGTTTCAGCATGAAATATTATTTTTTACACATTTGTGTTTATTTTAATATGTCTTTGTTTTGGCGCCAAATTTGTGGCAGTTGTGAAAATAGTCAATAGTTGCAAAGTTAAGTAAAAAATAATGCCATTGTTGAATATATGCTTTTTTCATCAATTAGGCTATTTTCTCTTGAACCATATGGTCTATCCACTAGAAACATCGACAATATGGACACAGATATACAAATGAATGCTATATATGAATATATATTTTATAAGTTATTCGAGTATATTACCTTTTAATTACCGGCATTACTGAAGATTCTGCTAACTTTGGTAGCTTTGCAACCCTAGTCAAGTGTAATATTCTAATTATAGAGAATGCTCCGTAAATAAAGCAGAAGCATAATTCCTTATTTAAAACGTTGTAATAAACAAGTTTTTGTAAAACTACATCTCTACATCAAAACCCATAGGAGCTAGATTTGTAGAAGTAATAGACTATCAATGACCGCAGCAGGGTATCAGAATTATTGTTTCCTATACAACTTTATCATACCACGACAGATGCCTTTAGCTGTGCCAGAAGCAGCCCCAAGATTGCACTCCAGTCCCTTGATGTGGTCGCATGGCTCTGTCTTGCTGCAGTCTTCATTGAGCTGCCGAGCGCAGACTTCGCAGCATCCACAGCCGTCGGACACAAAGCTGATTCCTGGTTCGCACCTGGGAAGGCCTACCTCACGAGGACACGAACATTCGGAGGGACAAGATGCTGATGCCTAAAATACCAGAAACATGTTATAAGAGAAATGTTGACTTTATTTGTGATTTCTCCTAAAAAAAATATTCGACTGTAGGATGGAGTGGGGATCTTAATCGCCATCAAGCACCACCCACCCTGGGTATTGGCAATCAATCACGCATATTCTTGTAGGCTATGAATGATCATGAATTAGGCTATATGTTTTCTTACCGAATTTAAACACCCATAGAGGAAAACAACAAAGGAAAGCTCCAAAATCTTCATGTCTACTGACATAGTATTGGTACAATTTTAGCAAAGATAGAGGCTAATTTAGATCAATCCACGCGTTTGCACACGGAATGCGCAATGTAAACTACCTACAGACTTACTGGGTTCTCTGGTGTCCCCCTCTCCTCCTTTTATATCCGAAAGAGATCTGACGTGTGCGTTAGCTGACGGGTGAACTGTTCCAAAGCTATGCGAGAAATGTCTCCCAATGCTTCCTCCATTCAAGCCAAATACCACCCTGTCTACTTTAATTCTTACAGGGTTTCCATGACCATGTTACAGGCTATTTCATGTCGGAAACTAGGCTATTTATTTTAAGATATTTATGTGTTGTCTTTCCTGTCCTAAAGTGGGCCCAAAATTGTAATTGTCACATGCCTTGTAAACAACATGGTGTAGACTAACAGTGAAATGCTTGGGCACTTCCCAACAAATGCAGAAAGAAAAATTATAGAAAGATAATGACAAGGAATAAATGCACATTTGGTATCAAAATACCTGTATAAAGATACCTGTGATCCCTGGGGAACTGGTACTTTTTATTTGTTCATGTTCGTGATGAAAACAGCTCATCAGATGATACAATGAGACTATGAGATGCCCTGGGAGGGGCTAAATGTGATGGATCAGCACTCTTAACCATTTCCTTAGAGAGCTAGGATGAAAGTAAGCCTAAATATTACAAGATAAGTGACATATTTCTATGGCTAACTGAATGGAAGAAATCGGTCTCCCTAGGATTAGGCCAGCCCAGGTGTTTAGAATATTGCCCTCAAGCTATGGTCAGTGTTTGTTTTTAAAAAGATTCCCTTATTATTGCTGTCTTGGTCTGGTGTTGCTCCAGTCCTCCCTGTCATAATTAGCAACCTAGATAGCATACTATGTCCCGTAGTGCTGTTAATGTAAGTGACCTAATTTATGTTTCTCTAACTCCCCTGAATACCTCTGTTAATCTGGCAAGCTATTCATGTCTAGATCGGTTGAGTGAATGTAAGATATCTAAATAATAAGTTGTTCAGTGATCTTATTATTTCCAATGACATTGATATTTTCATGCTTTACTGAAGCCTGAGTTAAACCCAAGGATTTTAGTTGTCTAAATGAAACTACTCCTCCAGCCTTTACTTATCTACAGAAATTCAGGCCGTCTGGATAAGGTGGTGGGGTAGCCGTCATTCATAGAGACAAGTGTATTCATAGAGACAAGTATTCAGGCCCCTAGACTTTTTTTAAATTTGTATTAAGTTACAGCCTTATTCTAAAATGGATTCAATCGTTTTTTCCCCCTCATCAATCTACACACACCCGTATTAACAAAGAATATTTATTTTTTGTGTAAAAAAAAAAAAAAAAAAAGTACTCAGTACTTTGTTGAAGCCCTTTTGGCAGCGATTACAGCCTCGACTCTTCTTGGGTATGACGCTACAAGCTTGGCACACCTGTATTTGTGGAGTTTCTCCAATTCTTCTCTGCAGATCCTCTCAAGCTCTGTCAGGTTAGATGGGGAGCGTCGCTGCACAGCTATTTTCACGTCTCTTCAGAGATGTTCAATCAGGTTCAAGTCCGGGCTCTGGCTGGGCCACTC
Source organism: Oncorhynchus mykiss (assembly GCF_057628025.1). Classification (NCBI taxonomy): domain Eukaryota; kingdom Metazoa; phylum Chordata; class Actinopteri; order Salmoniformes; family Salmonidae; genus Oncorhynchus; species Oncorhynchus mykiss. Next base: position 12,301,652 of record NC_143049.1, read on the forward strand.
AAGGACATTCAGAGACTTGTCCCAAAACCACTCATGTATTGTCTTGGCTGTGTTCTTATGGTCGTTGCCCCAGTCTGAGGTCCTGGGCGCTCTGGAACAGGTTTTCATCAAGGCCCTCTCTGTACTTTTCTCCGTTCATCATTGCCTCGATCCTGACTAGTCTCCCAGTCCCTGCCGCTGAAAATCATCCCCACAGCATGATGCTGCCACCACCATGCTTCACCATAGAGATGGTGCCAGGTCTCCTCCAGATGTGATGCTTGGCATTCAGGCCAAAGAGTTCAATCTTGGTTTCATCAAACCAGAGAATCTTGTTTCTTATGCTCTGAGAGTCATTGGGTGCCTTTTGGCAAACTCCAAGTGGGCTGTCATGTGCCTTTTACTGAGGAGTGGCTTCCATCTGGCCACTCTACCATAAAGGCCTGATTGGTGGGGTGCTGCAGAGATGGTGGTTCTCCCTTGTCCGCAGAGGAACTGTAGAGCTCTGTCAGAGTGACCCTCGGGTTCTTCGTAACTTCCCTGACCAAGGCCCTTCTCCCCTGATTGTACAGTTTGGCCGGGCGGCCAGCTCTAGGAAGAGTCTTGGTGGTTCCAAACTTCTACCATTAAAGAACGATGGAGGCCACTGTGTTCTTTGGGACCTTCAATACCGCAGACTTTTTTCTTCCCCAGATCTGTGCCTCGACAGAATCCTGTCTCAGAGCTCTTTCGGACAATTCCTTGGACCTCATGAGTTGGTTTTTGCTCTGACATGCCTTGTCAACTCTGGGACCTTATATAGACAGATGTGTGCCTTTCCAAAGTCCAATCAATTGAATTTACCACAGGTGGAGTCCAATCAAGTAGTTGAAATATCTCAAGGATGATCAATGGAAACAGGATGTACCTGAGCTCAATTTAGAGTCTCATAGTAAAGGGTCTGAATAATTATCTAAATAGGTATCTGTTTTTTATTTTTTATGCATTTGTAAAAATTGCTAAAAACTGTTTACGCTTTGTGATTATGGGGTATGGTGGTATCCTAGTTTTAGAGCCTTATCTTTAGCTTGAACAAGAAACAGCCCACTTTGCATATTTTAGTGTACTGGCCTCCTAAACCAAATAGTTTGTTCATTGCAGAATTCTCTGACCTGCTATCTTTTGCTACGCTAAATATGACAGGCTTATTATTCTTGGAGATCTTAACAATGTGTGTTATCCAAATAATGCACTTGTTGAGGAGTTTCTTAAAACCTGTTAGAGTCCTTTAACTTTATTCTACATGCCACTGGGCCTATACACAACAAAGGCTATACTATTGATCTCGTGCTGTCCTATGGTCTGAATACTGATAACTTGTAAACTATTGATGTGTGTGTCTATGACCATCTCAGTATAGTAAAAAAAAAAAATAGAGTCGATTGACACACCTGTGTGTTTATGCTAGAGACTTACTGTGGTCCCTGCAGCTCAATCTACTCCTTCCGCCGATTTAAAGTTTGCACCTATTCCATAACATGGGGATTGTGAGAGCTGCCTTTTTCTACACCTGAGAGGATACGGACAAGAAAATAGTCACAAAATTGTCTGTAAAACCAGAACTGTGTGAGCTACAAATTAATATGTCACCAATATCGAAAGGGGAGACTCTCACGGTTGTTTGGCTCTATGACATCCACAAGCTTTATGGCAGTTGTCTGAACTCTCTATCTTGAACGTCCTCATTTCGAAGAGGTCTTCTCACAAAATTGACCGTTAGGACTGAACCATATGACACCAATATCGGCACGGGACACGCTCATGAGCATAAAGGTGTCGATTGTTCTGCTCTATGACGCATAGAAGCTTCAGGGGAGTCAATTGAAGGTAACCAACCCAGTACCGGGCTGTACATTATTATATATTTTTCAATATTCATTTTACTTCGATCTCAGATATGGGACAGACAGTTCAAAACCTTGTTCCTTATTATTTATTTTTGGACTTTCTGTTTTGCCATGTATGAATGTGTTATTCAATGCATTTCTATGGGCTAAAGCAGAAGGGGCCAAATTCAATGTTTCATCAAATACGTTTTATACCTATGGGGTCCTAAAGTTCAAAATCAAGTGGCTAAAGGATCAATTTTGCGACCATCTTAGCTTAGTAAATAGATATTGCGATCTAAGGGCTTAGAACTATTAAAATGCTTTCTCCTCCTCCTAAAAAATATCTGCCACCACTCGCCCTCGCATCCTTTTCTCCACAACTGCTAGAACATTCGTGAAGGCTTTTAGTATCCTCTACTGATGTTCTTGTTCTTTGTCGTCACACCGATGAGTTGCTGAACAGTTTTCATGACATTTGTCAGGCTACTTTAGACTCGGTGGCACCAGTTAAAACCAAGAATAAACTGTTTGCCAGAGTCTTACCTTGCTGTAACATGACCAAATGTGTAATTATCTTTTCTTTAACCAGGTAAGTTGACTGAAAACACATTCACAGCAACGACCTGCGGAATTTTTGCAGGGAAGAGGGGGATGAATGAGCCAATTGTAATCTGGGGATGATTAGGTGACTGTGATGGTATGAGGGCCAGATTGTGAATTTAGCCAGGACACCGGGGGTTAACATCCCTACTCTTGCAATAAGTGACCACAGAGAGTCAGGACACACCCGAGTGGTGCAGTGGTCTAAGGCACTGCATCTCAGTGCTAGAGGCATCACTACAGACACCCTGGTTCAGTTTACCCCAATCATTGGGATATTTTTTTTTAGACCAGAGGAAAGGGCCTCCTACTGGCCCTCCAACACCACTTCCAGCAGCATCTGGTCTCCCATCCAGGGACCGACCAGTACCAACCCTGCTTAGTTTCAGAAGAAGGCCAGCACTGGGATGCAGGGGAGTATGTTGCTGGCTTCTGAAGGCACTATCTCTAAACGTTTTTTTTATTTTTTTTAAAGTTGTTTTCAAGCAATTGGTGGCTTATTTGAATATAAACAACGTATTTGAAAAATTCCAGTCAGGCTTCTGCAAACTTCACAGTACAGAAACTGCTTTATTGAAAGACAGTAATGACCTCCAGTTGGCTGCTGATGCAAGTGAATGCTCTATTCTAGTTCTTTTGGATCTCATTTCTGCATGTGATACTATTGATCATAACATCCTCGTTGACCGACTGGAGAGGTGGTTGGGAATCTCCGGGCAAGATTCCCAACCACCTCTCCAGTCGGTCAAGGAGGATGTTATGATCAATAGTATTGACTAGTTCAGGTCATATTCATGTGGCTGGTGTTTCTTAGTGAGCATGGGTGATTCAGTATTGTCCCCAGCACCTATTCACTATGGTGTCCCTCAGGGGTAAATTCTGGGCCCCTTCCTTTTTTCCCTGTAAATGCTTCCCCTTGGTGACAACATCCGCAAGCATAACATTCAGTTTCACTGCTATGCGGATGACACACAGCTTTATTTACCGATCGGACTCAGCGACCAACCTAGCGTAGCTAGCCTTCACAAGTTTTCGAGCTCAATTATAAGAAATACTTTTTTTTATTATTTGGCCCCCACCTTGCTAGAACACAGATTGTGAATAACCTTGGTCATTTGTCCACCAATGTAAAGCCTATGGCCAAAAACCTTGGTGATTTTGTTGACTTTGACCTAAACCTTGAGCTGCATGTAAAGAAGGTTGCTCAGTCCTGCTTTTAACATTCAAGAAATATATCTTAAGTCATGTATTTTATTTCAGTCACTGATCTAAAGAAAGTTATGTGTTTTTATTTCCTCACACCTATATTCCTGTACCTCTTTGTATATGTCTCAGTCATAAATCACTCCGTCGTCTACAGTTAGTTCAAAATGCTGCAGCTCGGCACCAGAAAAATGTAACCATATCACACCTATTTAGCTTCTCTACACTGACTACCAGTCACTTTTAGAATAGATTTCAAAATGTTATTAATCACGTTTAAGGCCTCGTTTAGCCTCATCTTATATATCAGATCTTTTATTTTAATTCTCCTTCTTACTGTCTTTTTCTTTGTTAGTACTTTTTTTTTAAATGATTTTTAATTTAATTGAACAGTTATTATTACAATTATTATTATTATCTCTAGTCATATTTGAAATGCCTGTCAGTCACCCATCTGGGTGTGGGTGGATAAGTAAATGTATGTCTAACCCAAATGTCTTTCTTAACAAGAGGAGTACTTTGCCTAAGAGAGTTTGGAATGTTTGACCCCTCCTGGAATTTTTTTGTTCAGCCAGAGTGAGTCCGGATTGAGAGAAGACTAAGGAGATTACAGAATGTGCTTGAGGAATGCCTGAAGGAACATTCCATTCAGGATGAACCTGGCAGGTGCCTTTGGAAATATACCCTTATACCCACATCAAAGAACAACAGCAATTATGAGGTGGGAAAATACTTTCCACCCTTCATTCCTGTCCTTTACTTCAGGATGATTTGCGTGAGTAGGGAATTTAGCAAAACAGACTGGCATACCTTTTCATTTAGTCCTTGTCTAATTTGAGAGTGCATATGGGTAAGTCGAGTCAAATCCAGGTCAACAGCAGACCTAATATTTGAGGAGCATGCATCACAAAGCTCTGAACAATAAAATTGCTGAATTTGGATTTTTTATGGAACCATGTTAGGTAATAAATCAAAGCTGATATACTGTGGATTTTGACCAGTGGATTAGTGTATTGATGTGACGTACAGATATAGGAAGTCACCAAATCAGTAAAGGAATGTGGGGTTTGTTACACGGACAGTGATGGAGTAAAGACATGTTGAAGTTTACCACTTGAGTCTGGTTGATTTAATACAGTACTTCGCACAAGTTGTAAGTATAGGATTGAACAATGGCGATGAGGATAACGTTTGAAAATTATAGTTAAATCTGAAAAGTGAGTTTGTGTCGTCGAGATGGAAAACACTGTACCAAAGTTTGACTGCTACAGTGAGCCTGCTACCCTAGGTCCACGCTGGACCAAGTGGATGATGGCGTTTGAGCTTTTCACAGATGGTAAAAGGATTAATACCACCCGGTGACGTTGATGCGGTTACAAAACAACGGAGGAGAGCTTTGCATCTACATCATGCTGGGACAGATGTGCAGGACATTTTCTCCACACTCGCAGACACCGGAGAACCAACGGACAACGTCAGGGCTGTGGCTGCGTTAAATGCATACTTCGTTCCACAGGTGAACACAGTGTTCGCGAGACAGACCTTTTATCAACTGACACAGAAAACTGCTGAGAAGTTTAGCAATTTGTTACTCGTCTTAGACAAGCAGCTACAGACTGTGTCTTTGCTGGAGATAAGGACAATCAGATTAGAGATGCTATACTGAGCAAGTGTAATACGGAATGTGTGCGCTGAAAACTATTGGAGGAGGGCGATGGGCTAACACTAGCGCGGTCATTAGAGCTAGTCTCACAATGAAATAATTGAAGTGCAAATGTCTGCAATGCATGTGAGTACAGATGCTAAAGATGTTTTCAAAAAGGAGGGGAAATAACACAAAAAGAGGCGGGGACAGAATGCAGAAGGAAAAGACAAATCAGAGAAGGTGTGATATCGTTGTGGACATGCAGATCATTTTGCAAAGGACCTTGCTTGTCCAGCACCTGGGCAGACCTGCAAGAAATGTAATGAGAAGGACCATTTTGTAAAAATGTGCAAGACCAAAGGTTACTCGAAACAGACTGTGAAATATGTTATTTCAGAGGAACAAAACCGAGACTATGCATTTGTGGTAAATGAGAACAGTAACACAGACAGAATCACGTCCTCAGTGGGAGGGGTCAATTTATTCATGTTAATTGACTCTGGGGCCACCAGTAACATAGTAGATGAGAGCAAATGGGAAATGTTGAAAGCCAAGGAAATCAGGTGCCGTTCATCACTGACTGATTAAAAGCTAAATGCATACTCATCAAGCGAGTCTTACCAGTAAAAGGGGTTTTCACATGCCAAATAAAGACAGGCAAGCAAGCGCAGCACACAGGCTTAGTTAATTGTAAGGTAACCGTTGCTAGGTAAAGAGACTGCCATCAAATTGGGTGTGCTAAAAGTCGGTGTTGACATGGCAGCAGTGACAAATGTGAAAACACAGATAAATCACCAATACCCCAAGTTGTTTGAAGGGGTGGGTAAGCTAAACACAAAGCAGATCAACCTACATGTTGATAAAATGTGACACCAGTAGCACAGGCCCTTAGGAGTAAACCATATCCCCTGAGAGAAGCTATGGTGAAAAAGATAGAGGAACTACAAAACTTAATGGAGAGAGTGGATGGTGCCACACCATGGGTGAATCCGGTAGTGGTAGTGCCAAAACCGGACGGCGACATAAGACTGTGTCTGGGAATGAGACAAGCGAACACAGCAATCATACGTGGCAGGTACCAAATCCCCACAGTAGATGAACTTTTGCAAGGAATGAATGGGTCTTTCATGTTCAGTAAACTGGATCTTAAATGGGGCTATTATCAATTGGAGCCAACACCAGAGTCGGGAGGCATAACAACGTTTTCAGTGCATAATGGGATATACAGATATAAAAGACTCATATTTGGAGTTTAATCGGCGAGCGAGCAGTATCAACATGAAATCGCAACAGCACTGGCAGGCATAGAGGGGGTGGAGAACATATCGGATGACATCAACGTCCACGCCCCGGACAAGGAGACCCGTGACCAGTGGCTACATGCTGTCCTCAATAGGCTGGAGAACTGTGGGCTGACTCTCAACTCAAAGAAATGTCAGTTCAACATAGACAAATTGGTGTTTATGGGCATGTTACTCTCACAGAAGGGCCTTGGGCCAATAGCTGAAAGAGTGAGAGCAGTGGTTGAGGACAGAGCCTGAGGCGGCATCAGAGGTTCGTAGCTTTCAAGGCTCAGTGTGCTATAGCAGTAGGTTCGTTCCCCAGTTCTCTACACTCTCAGAGTCTCTGTGGACATTGACCAAGAAGGACACAACATTCCACCTCGGACTGAAACAGAAGGCATTTCAGACATTAAAAGAGAAACTGTCTGAAGCTGTGACACTGCCGTACTTTGACAAATACACTTCCACAAAAGCAATAGCAGATGCAGGACCTGTGGGTCCTAGGAACTGTGCTCGTGCAAGAACAATACAGAGAAATGGTTCCAGTCTGTTATGTGAGCAGGAGTCTGTCAGTGTGAAGAGAATATTCACAAACTGAGCATGATGCACCCTTTTGTAAATGGCAGGGAATTTGATTTAATCCCTGATCATAAGACGTGAGAGGCATTTTTACAGTCCTCGCTCAAAGCATTGCACTCGCATCTGGATGTACAGTTGGAAGTCGGAAGTTTACATACACCTTAGCCAAATACATTCAAACTCCGTTTTTCACAATTCCTGACATTTAATCCTAGTAAAAATTCCCTGTCTTAGATTAGTTAGGATCACCACTTTATTTTAAGAATGTGAAATGTCAGAATAATAGTGGAGAGAATGATTTAGTTTAGCTTTTATTTCTTTCATCACATTCCCAGTGGGTCAGAAGTTTACATACACTCAATTAGTATTTGGTAACATTGCCTTTAAATTGTTGAACTTGGTTCAAACCTTTCAGGTAGCCTTCCACAAGCTTCCCACAATAAATTGGGTGAATTTTGGCCCATTTCTCTTGACAGAGCTGGTGTAACTGAGTCAGGTTTGAAGGCCTCCTTGCTCGCACACGCTTTTTCAGTTCTGCCCACAAATGTTCTATGTGATTGAGGTCAGGGCTTTGTGATGGCCACTCCAATACGTTGACTTTGTTGTCCTTAAGCCATTTTGCCACAACTTTGGATGTATGCTTGGGGTCATTGTCCATTTGGAAGACTTATTTGCGACCAAGCTTTAACTGTCTTGAGATGTTGCTTCAATATATCCACATCATTTTCCAACCTCATGATGCCATCTATTTTGTGAAGTGCACCAGTTCCTCCTGCAGTAAAGCCCCCCAACAACATTATGCTGCCACCCCCGTGCTTCACGGTTGGGATGTTATTCTTTGGCTTGCAAGCCTCCCCCTTTTTCCTCCAAACATAACGAAACAGTTCTATTTTTGTTTCATCAGACCAGAGGACATTTCTCCAAAAAGTACGATCTTTGTCCCCATGTGCAGTTGCAAACTGCATTTTCTGGAATTTTCCAAGCTGTTTAAAGGCACAGTCAACTTAGTGTATGTAAACTTCAGACACACTGGAATTGTGATACAGTGAATTATAAGTGAAATAATCTGTCTGTAAACAATTGTTGGAAAAATGACTTGTGTCATGCACAAAGCAGATGTCCTAACCGACTTGCCAAAACTATAGTTTGTTAGCAAGAAATTTGTGGAGTGGTTGAAAAACGAGTTTTAATGACTCCAACCTAAGTGTATGTAAACTGTAGCTACACCACAGAGTGACCTGGAGACACTATGATGCTGAGCAGAAATGTAAATCCAAGATCTACAACCATCGCAGAGCCAAACACTCTGAGGAGACCAGGTTCTCCTAGAACAGGACAAAACAGACAAGTTCACAACAACTTTCAACAAGATACCTCACACTGTGATCAATAAAGAAGGAAACAATGTGGTTGTTCAATCTCCAACCGGAGCCAGGTATTCAAGTTATACAACATTCGTAAAGAGGTATACAATTGAGGAGCCAGATACACAACCAAAGGACACCATCTTCTGTCCCCACTTGCTTCAAGATATCCACCATTGTTCCTGTACCCAAGAAAGCGAAGGTAACTGAACTATACCGAACAAAAATATAAACGCAACATGCAAAGTGTTGGTCCGATGTTTCATAAGCTGAAATTAAAGTTCCCAGAAATGTTCTGTAAGCACAAAAAGCTTATTTCTCTCAAATGTTAAATGTTAGTGAGCATTTCTCCTCTGCCAAGATAATCCATGCAACTGACAGGTGTGGCATATCAGTAAGCTGATTAAACAGCATGATCATTACACAGGTGTAACTTGTACTGGGGACAATAAAATACCACTCTAAAATGTAAAGTTTTGTCACACAACACAATGCCACAGATGTGTAAAGTTTTGAAGGAGTGTGCAATTGGCATGCTGATTGCAGGAATGTCCACCAGGGCTGTTGCCAGAGAATTGAATGTTAATTTCTCTACCATAAGCCGCATCCAAAGTCAATTGGCAGTACGTCCAATCGGCCTCTAAACTTTAGACCACAAGTAACCACGCCAGCTCAGGACCTCCACATCTGGCTTCTTCACCTGTGGGATCATCCGAGACCAGCCACATGGACAGCTGATGAAACTGAAGAGTATTTATGTCTGTAATAAAGTGATTTTGTGGGGAAAAACAAATTCTGATTGGCTGGCCTGGCTCCCCAGTGGGTGGGCCTGGCTCCCAAGCGGCTGGGCCGATATCCTCTCAGGCCCACCCATGGCTGTGCCTAAGCCCTGTCATGTGAAATCCATATATTCGGGCCAAATGAATTTGTTTCAATTGACTGATTTCCTTATGATTTCCATAAGTCAATAAAATCATTGAAATTGTTGCATGTTGCGTTTATATTTGTATTCAGTATAAATGACTATCGCCTCGTAGCACTCACAAGTGTCATCATGAAGTGCTTTGAGAAGTTAGTTAAGGACCATATCATCTCCACCTTACCCGACAACCTAGACCCACTGCAATAGAGCCACGGAAGATGCAATCGCCACCACACTGCCCTCTCCCATCTGGACAAGAGGAATACCTATGTAAGAATGTTGTTCATCGACTATAGCTCAGCATTAGTCTATGAACCTGGATCTGAACCCTGCCTTGTGCAACTGAGTACTGGACTTCATGACGGGCCTCCCCAGGTGGTGACGGTAGGCAACAACACCTACACTACGCTAATCCTCAACATAGGAGCCCCACAAGGGTGCATGCTCAGCCCCCTCCTGTACTCCCTATTCACCCATGACTGCGTGGCCACGCATGTCTCCAAGTCAATCATCAAGTTTGCAGACGACACAGTGGTAGGCTTGATTCCCAACAACGACAAGAAAGACTACAGGGAGGAGGTGAGGGCCCTGGCGGGGTGGTGCCAGGAAAATAAGCTCTCCCTCAACGTCAACAAAATGAAGGAGCTGATTGTGGACTTCCGGAGACAGCAGAGGGAGCACGCCCCCATCCACATCAATTGGGCCGCATTGGAGAAGGTGAAAAGCTTAAAGTTCCTAAGCGTACACATCACTGACAATCTGAAATGGTCCACCCACACAGACAGTGGTGAAGAAGATGCAAATGCACCTCTTCAAACTCAGGAGGCTAAAGAAATTCAGCTTGGCACCTAAGACCCTCACAAACTTTTACAGATGCACCATTGAGAGCATCCTGTCGGGCTGTATCACCGTCTGGTACGGGAAAAGCACCATCCGCAACCGCTCTCCAATGGGGGCACACTGCCTGTCCTCCAGGACATATATAGCACCGGTGTCACAGGAAGGCTAAAAAGATAATCCAGGACCTTAGTCACCCGATCCACAGCCTGTTCACCCCTATGCGTCAAAGTTGAGACAAGAGACTGAAAAACAGCTTCCATCTCAAGGCCATCCGACTGTTAAATAGTCACCACTAGCCGGTCTCCGCCCAGTAACCTGCCCTGAACTTTCATCACTGTCACTTGCGGGCTACCACCCGGTTACTGAACCCTGCACCTTAGAGGCTGCTGCTTAGGTACATAGACATGGAACACTGGTCATAACAGCAGTAATATACAGTGCCTTGCGAAAGTATTCGGCCCCCTTGAACTTTGCGACCTTTTGCCACATTTCAGGCTTCAAACATAAAGATATAAAACTGTATTTTTTTGTGAAGAATCAACAACAAGTGGGACACAATCATGAAGTGGAACGACATTTATTGGATATTTCAAACTTTTTTAACAAATCAAAAACTGAAAAATTGGGCGTGCAAAATTATTCAGCCCCTTTACTTTCAGTGCAGCAAACTCTCTCCAGAAGTTCAGTGAGGATCTCTGAATGATCCAATGTTGACCTAAATGACTAATGATGATAAATACAATCCACCTGTGTGTAATCAAGTCTCCGTATAAATGCACCTGCACTGTGATAGTCTCAGTATCAGACCACTGCAAATCTACCAAGACCTGGCCGTCCCTCTAAACTTTCAGTTCATACAAGGAGAAGACTGATCAGAGATGCAGCCAAGAGGCCCATGATCACTCTGGATGAACTGCAGAGATCTACAGCTGAGGTGGGAGGCTCTGTCCATAGGACAACAATCAGTCGTATATTGCACAAATCTGGCCTTTAAGGAAGAGTGGCAAGAAGAAATCCATTTCTTAAAGATATCCATAAAAAGTGTTGTTTAAAGTTTGCCACAAGCCACCTGGGAGACACACCAAACATGTGGAAGAAGGTGCTCTGGTCAGATGAAACCAAAATTGAACTTTTTGGCAACAATGCAAAACGTTATGTTTGGCGTAAAAGCAACACAGCTCATCACACTGAACACACCATCCCCACTGTCAAACATGGTGGTGGCAGCATCATGGTTTGGGCCTGCTTTTCTTCAGCAGGGAAAGGGAAGATGGTTAAAATTGATGGGAAGATGGATGGAGCCAAATACAGGACCATTCTGATGGACTCCTGATGGAGTCTGCAAAAGACCTGAGACTGGGATGGAGATTTGTCTTCCAACAAGACAATGATCCAAAACATAAAGCAAAATCTACAATGGAATGGTTAAAAAATAAACATATCCAGGTGTTAGAATGGCCAAGTCAAAGTCCAGACCTGAATCCAATTGAGAATCTGTGGAAAGAACTGAAAACTGCTGTTCACAAATGCTCTCCATCCAACCTCACTGAGCTCGAGCTGTTTTGGAAGGAGGAATGGGAAAAAATGTCAGTCTCTCGATGTGCAAAACTGATAGAGACATACCCCAAGCGACTTACAGCTGTAATCGCAGCAAAAGGTGGCGCTACAAAGTATTAACTTAAGGGGGCTGAATAATTTTGCACGCCCAATTTTTCAGTTTTTGATTTGTTAAAAAAGTTTGAAATATCCAATAAATGTCGTTCCACTTCATGATTGTGTCCCACTTGTTGTTGATTCTTTACAAAAAAAATACAGTTTTATATCTTTATGTTTGAAGCATGAAATGTGGCAAAAGGTTGCAAAGTTCAAGGGGGCCGAATACTTTCGCAAGGCACTGTAACAGTGGTCACTTAAATATTATAACATACTGTTTAACCCACTTCATGTGCAATGCATTCAGAAAGGATTCAGACCCCTTCACTTTTTCCACAGTTCCTTAGGTTACAACTTTATTCTGAAATAGATTACATTTTTGCAAATGTATAAAAAAAAAATGTAATACCTTATTTACATAAATCAGACCCTTTGCTATGTGACTCGAAATTGAGCTCAGGTGCATCCTATTTCCATTGATCATCCTTGAGATGTTTCTACAACTTGATTAAAGTCCTGCTATGGTAAATTCAATTGATTGGACATGATTAGGAAAGACACCCAACTCTCTATAGAAGGTCCCACAGTTGATAGTCCATGTCAGAGCAAAAACCAAGCCATGACGTCAAAGGAATTGTCCGTAGAGCTCCGAGACAGGATTGTGTCGAGGCACATATCTGGGGAAGGGTACCAAAACATTTCTGCAGCATTGAAGATCCCCAAGAACACAGTGGCCTCCATCATTCTTAAATGGAAGAAGTTTGGAACCACTAAGCGTCTTCCTAGAGCTGGCCGCCCGGCCAAACTGAGCAATAGGTGGAGAAGGGCCTTGGTCAGGGTGGAGAAGGGCCTTGGTCTCCTCTGTGGAGATGGGAGAACCTTCCAGAAGGACCACCATCTCTGCAGCACTCCATCAATCCGGCCTTTATGGTAGAGTGGCCAGACGGAAGTCACTCCTCAGTAAAAGGCACATGACAGCCCTCTTGGAGTTTACCAAATGACACCTAAAATACTCTCAGACCATGAAAAACAAGATTCTCTGGTCTGATGAAATCAAGATTGAACTCTTTGGCCTATATGACAAGCGACCCATCTGGAGGAAACCAGGCACCGCTCATCACCTGGCCAATACCATCCCTACAGTGAAGCATGGTGATGGCAGCATCATGCTGTGGGGATGTTTTTCAGCGGCAGGGACTGGGAGACTAGTCAGGATCGAGGGAAAGATGAACGGAGCAAATTACAGAGAGATCATACAGAGCGCTCAGGACCTCAGACTGGGGGCAAAGGTTGACCTTCCAACAGGACAACGACCCTAAGCACACAGCCAAGCCAATGCAGGAGCTGCTTCAGGACAAGTCTCTAAATGTCCTTGAGTGGCCCAGCCAGAGCCAGGACTTGAACCCGATCGAACATGTAGCAATGCTCTCCCATCCAACCTGACAGAGCTTGAGAGGATATGCAGAGAAGAATGGGACAACCTCCCCAAATACAGGTGTGCCAAGCTTGTAGCGTCATACCCAAGAAGACTTGAGGCTGTAATCGCTTCAACAAAGTACTGAGTAAAGGGTCTGAATACTTATGTAAATGTGCCACTTAAGGTTTATATTTTTAATACATTTGCAAACATTTCTAAAAACCAGTTTTTGCTTTGTCATTATGGGGTATTATGTGCATATTGATGTGAGGGAAAAAAACGATTTAATCAATTCTAGAATAAGGCTGTAACATAACAAAATGTGGAAAAAGTCAAGGGATCTGAATACTTACCGAATGCACCGTATATATGTACTTTTTTCACTTTCTTGCCCACAGGGAAGGGGTTGTATGAGGAGGGTTTTCTCTAGTCGCCAAGACAGGGGGGCAGGAGGGTGGATGTAAAAGTATCCTCGGTTGATAAGAAACCTTGGCTGTTTAGGAGGTAGAGGGTGTGGGGGCCAGGTGGGTAGATAGTGATGTGGGGGGGGGTGGGGACTGACAACAAACCCGTGTTGCTAGGTGGGTTGGGGAGGGGTGGAAAACGTGGTTTCCGGGTGGGGGGAGGATGCGTGGGTATTAGACTGAGACATGTTTTGTTTTTCATTTCTCTACATAACATAGGTATAATTACAAAATCCTGTGTGATCAATATGATCATTTCTCTGTATGTATGCATGTATTATTATTTAATTTAGTGTGAGCCTACGAATATACATGTGGTATAAACTGTTTAAATTTACATTAATATTGTACCAGTAACCCCCCCCCCCCCCCCCCCACACACACACACACACAGTCTCTGTGACCGTCATTTTTTTGTGTTGTGTGTTTCGTAAACAGGATTGAAGTCTATCAATTCCATTTTCTTTTAGGATATTCACTGTGTAATTGGTAGACCGTTTAGTATCCCACCAAAATGCACATGATTTATTAATGTTGTACAGTAGCACATCTAGTGAGAAGGTGGTTTGAACATACTGTATGTTTTTATGGGTCTGACTGACAGGTTTTATGAGGTACACAGGAATGTCTGTAGTGTACATTTTCAAGATGTGATTGCAAATCTAGTTCTTACACAATTTCTATACATTTGTTTTCCTCATTTTGGGTCCCTTTCCTTTTGCTGCATGCCATGGGCACTCAGAACAGGAACATAGTGTTCGTCTGGCATTCCCCGTTGCTGACTCGGCATTAAACACTGTATGACCTGCTGCTAAGCACATGCTGCTAATCACAATACAGTCCGGTCTTTTGGCTGTTTCCTAACACGGAGAAGAGAACTAGCTGTGTTTCGAGGGAGTTGATTTTGTTCATGTTTTATAACCATTGCCTGGACTGTTCCTACAAGGACTGGTCTGTAAAGTCTACTGCTGTCATGTCATGGAGGAACACATTCTCATACCTAAGCATCTGGGACTTACTGTACAGGCCTTTATTGTACCTAGAGTTTTAAGTTTCAAGTTTTATTGGGTTGAATACGTATTGACTCAAGACATTTCAGCTTTGTAAACATTTCTAAAAACATAATTCCACTTTGACATTATGGGGTATTGTGTGTAGGCCAGTGACAATACAATTCTCTTTAATCCATTTTAAATGCAGGCTGTAACACAACAGCATTTGGAAAAAGTAAAGGGGTGTGAATACTTTCTGAAGGCACTGTATGCACAATCAATAGACCTACCTATAATTAAGCCATTAGGCTACATCTGAGCCGCTTCAATTTTCATATCTATTAGGCTTATATCTAAAAGCTCACGCATTTCAATGTAGCCTAACCAATAACCTAAAAGGTCAACATATTAGGTCTATGGCAACGTCGCTTAACTTTCTACATCATGTTTAATTATTTGAATTGTTTCATTTTTTAAACGGCAGATTATCTATAGGCCTACTTGAAGCAATAGAGATCAATAGTAATGGCATCCCTTTGTACACTAACTCCGCCATGGTTCATTGGGCAAAGCCTATGGGGAAATTAATTTAGTTTTTGTAGGGTTTTTCTATAAAATAAGGTTTCTGGTAAACACAAGCTTAGGAGATCTTATATGTTTTGTTCTATGCGATAATCTTCATCAGCTAACCTCACAAAGCATATAAAGGCTCCATAATTCATAAAGGTCATGTTAACTGACTGATATGTCATAGAACAAAACGCATAAGATCTCCTAAGCCTGTGTTAACCTCAGACCTTATTTTCAGCGTTTAAATAAAGGTTCATTAAAATAAATCAAAATCAGCTTTTATCCCAAACCACTATTCTTTTCCCCATTCATTTTCACTATAGGAATGGCTCAACCAAATATTTTTGTATAACTAACCCAAGATAGACCATGGTCTGTTGTTTCCAATGGGGGCAAACTAATCCTAGCATGCAGAACAAGCAAGGAGCTGGTCAGAGCAAAGCACGAGCTAGCGTGAGGCTATTGGCACGTCCTAGCATGTATTTCCATATTTCCATTAGGGAACACCTAACTCTGTGAAGTGCGTGTGTGCAATAACTCAATTCGCCCTTGCACTCCTCCTAAAACAACACCATTTTTACATTTCAGGGCACAGTATGACACAACAAGCATAGCAACAATAACTTCAGGGAAGCAATCAGTCTTCAGAAGAGTCCTGTAATATCATGATTAAGCTGAAAACTGAGAAGGCAGAAGTTGTACCAATTTTGAATGTATTTTCTGCCTTCTAGAATGCAAAGCGGTTAAACTGGCAATAAGGGTAGAGGAAACTTCCCCGTCATCCGCCAATACTTGCGCTTGTTGGCTTACTTTAACCTGGTCAGCGCTGTACCTTAAGCACTCTTTGTGGGACCTATAGTAAACAATTATATCACTTTTTCATTATGTACTGTTATGGATACTTGAACACAAATTCTCTCTTCTACACGACTCCTTATTCAACATGACATGTGTTTTCAGGTTGCCAAGGCAAATTACAAATATACTTAGCCTAGACGTGTTCTCATAGCCCTAGGACAGCCTCAGAAAATGTATAATCTCATAACATGTAGAGCAGCCTTTTTGATATTAGACCTCAGGCACTCTGTGTCATCCTAACTACATCAACAGTAATAAAGGCAGACACCCTCTCAGCAACTGAATCCAACAGGAGTAAATATACATTTATCAAGTACACATTTACTAAGACTTAATGAATTATGCATGTATTACACATGAATATGCATTACATAAGTAGAAGTATAATGGTGACGTGATGACTGCAATATTGCCTGGTCATGTCAAGGTGCAGCAGACTACTCTACAGTAAAGATACCAGTACTAATATACACTGAGTATACAAACATTAAGAACACATTCCTAATACTGAGTTGCAACCCATTTCCCCCTCAAAACAGCCTCAATTCGTCGGGGCATGGACTTTACAAGGTGTCGAAAGCGTTCCACAGGGATGCTGGCCCATTTTGACTCCAATGCTTCCCACAGTTGTGTCAAGTTGGCTTTTGGGTGGTGGACTATTCTTGATACACACGGGAAACTGTTGAGCGTGAAAAACTAAACAGCGCTGCAGTTCTTGACACACTCAAACCGGTGCGCCTGGCACCTACCACTATACCCAGTTCAAAAGCAATTTAATCTTTTGTCTTGACCATTCACCTTCTGAATGGCACACATATACAATCAATGTCTCAATTGCCTTAAGGCTTAAAAATCCTTCTTTAAAACGGTCTCCTACACTTCATCTACACTGATTGGAGTGGATTTAACAAGTGACATCAATAAGGGATCATAGCTTTCACCTGTTCCGTCTATGTCACGGAAAGAGCAGGTGTTCTTAATGTTTTGTACACTCAGTGCATATACAGGTTACTGACAAAATAAAGGAAACACCAACCATGGTTTACATCACTTTCATGCTCATCCAAACCATTCAGTGACCACTCGTGCCCTGTAGATAGGGGCATTGTCATCCTATAGGGGCATGGCCATGGTTGCCAAAATAATGGCCAGCACAGCATTTTAATACATGTTGAGATATACTTTGTTTTCAATATACTTAGTATCCCTCATTTACTCAAGTGTTTTGTTATTTTGGCGGTTAACTGTAGCTCAGAATGATAGCCTATTATTTACTGTTATAGCCTCATCCCATAGCCTACATATGAAGTAATCCTGTATTTTAAAAATGTTTTGTAAAAAATATGACAATGAAAATATAGTTACAAGTAGCAATGAAAGGGGTTGACAGGATGACAGCACAGACACAATCAGTTGGATAACAAAGCAAGCACTTTATCACGTAGGAACTACAGTATCTTCCGTTATGTGCAGTGAAAACATTACCATGTTTATCTCGCAATGCCACAAGGATGATGCTAGTGAAGTGTAGTCTAATGCTGCAGGTTGGTTTGCATGCATCTTCGCATTGCAACAGGTAATCAATCTTAAAGTCATTACTTAATGTACTGAGTTTATATACAAATTATCGGGTCAATTTGACAAACGTTTATGTTAAGATTTGTGAAATATATTCAGCATTAGTGTAATGCCCGGGGTGTAGTGGAGGAAGGAGTCAGATGCAGGAGACAGAGAGTTCAGAGTAGGCGATTTCTTTATACACCGAACAAGTGAAAACAGACGCCACTCAAAACAAATACCCCAAAACACAGGGGAACTAAACAGTATCAAAAAACAGCTCACGAACAACCGTGACATACATGCGTGTACAACGAGTACAACGGGCCGGCTGGCTAATAAAGCCCAACTAATAACCTAATTGATAACAGGTGTAACTAATAAACAGACAAGGAGGGGGAGGAAACAAATCAGTGGCAGCTAGTAGGCCGGTGACGACGATCACCGAGCGCCACCCGAACGTGAAGGGGAGACACCTTCGGTGGGAGTCGTGACAATTAGTGTATTGGTTTGTTACGGTCATCTTTGAATTCTGGGACTTTATTTGATCAAAATGTGTTTTTTGTAAACGATTTAAATCTCAGTTGGTACAGTTCACATTAGTGTTCTAAAATACTTCATAACACTCTCACAGCTGCAATACGCTGACTGCGCAAGCAGCAGGACTTCCAGTTTCTACAATAAGGGCAACATTATGTGATTAAACAGATATAGTAATCATGATATTTCACACTGTCCGTCTGCATCGTTTAAATCTAACATTCATTTGCACGAGACAAAGTCCACTTGATCAATAGTTATTGCTATAGTATTGTAGTGGGCAGTAATATTTGACGTGTATATACAGTGTATACTGTATGATATTATAAACACGTCACATGCGACTCATAATAAGACAAGTAATTAGCCTATTAAAAGATTTATCTAACTTCATAAAGATGATTTAGAAAGATGCAAGAACACTATTGAGTTAAAGTAATAGGCAAGTAAGAAATGTCTGAGAATGGAATTTTTTAAATACAAGTATTATTTAATTACTTTGCCAAATGAATGGATTCCCATGCACGACATAAAGCTTAAGTTACATGGCAATACCGACATTAACAAAGCATTATTCTAAGCATGATGAGAGCGAAAGAGAGAAATCATAGCCTGAAAGGCCATGCCCCATGCCCCAAAAGTCCATGGGACGGAAAGCGAAAGAAAGAGATCTCATCACAGCAGTTCAGGAACAAAGTAGAGAAAGAACAATGAATCTAAGACCCTTTTATAAGCATCTGAGTTGTTTGGATTCTAAATCTGAGTTGTTGATCAATAGTATTACTGTAAAGTTAACCTCCAATCAGATATCAACCCTACATGATGTAACCTCTGCTTCTCAGAGGTGACACAATGGGGGTTGGAGAGATAAAACAGAGAATGCTGAATTCCTAAGACAACACAGAGGAAATTCTTGCATACAGTTGACAAGAAGAAGCACTTTGTGCCAGCCCTACAGTATGCTATTGTGCCACTGGTGCCAATGATATCTTAAGTGCCACCAACTGGTCTTGGGCTAAGGTTGTGGTGACTTTATATTTCACACAACTTCTGACATACACAAGGTTTACACCGGTGTAAAATACTTAAGTAAAAATACTTTAAAGTACTACTTAAGTAGTTTTTCGGGGTATCTGTACTTTACTTTACTATTAATATTTGAAAAACTTTTACTTTTACTTCAGTACATTCTAAAATAAAATAATGTACTGTTTACTCCATTCATTTTCCCTGACACCCAAAAGTACTCATTACATTTCGAATGCTTAGCAGGACAGGAAAATAGTCAAATTCTCGCACTTCTCAAGAGAACATCCCTGGACCTCCCTACTGCCTCTAATCTGACAGACTCACTAAACACAAATGCTTTGTTTGTAAATTATATCGGAGTGTTGGAGTGTGCCCCTGGCTATCCTTAAAAAAAGAAAATGGTGCTGTCTGGTTTGCTTAATATAAGGAATGTGAAGTGATTTATACTTTAACTTTAACTTTTGATAATTAAGTATATTTTAGCAATTACATTTACTTTTGACACTTAAGTATATTTCAAACCAAATACTTTTAGACTTTTACTCAAGTAGTATTTTACTGGGTGACTTTTACTTGAGTCATTTTCTATTAAGGTATCTTTACTTTTACTCAGGTATGACAATTTGATACATTTTCCACCACTAGGTTTACATACCAAGTTTCATGGCCCCATGTCCATCTGTTCAGTTCTTATAGCTCTGGTGTGATATGGTGCCATCTAGTGGTGTAGCGTGGCCGACTTTAAATGCAGCAACTAATCTTTGTCAAATTCACTAGAGACTAATTAATTGGAGTCAATCTGATTTATGGTTCGTGAGAAGAACATTTTAAAAGTATTCTTAGCATAAGCATATGCACTAACGTGCATCTATAAGTACAGTCCGGCCATATTTGAATGCAGCAACATTTGTTTCTCAACACCATTAAAAGACTAATGTACTGGGTATTTTAATAATGTATACAGTTTAGGTTTTTGCTCAATCTGATTGCGTGGGACTGGCTCCCCACCCATTCCTACACCCCTGAAGAGATGTGCCAAATGCCTACATACCGAATTGGTGTTATTTGGACTGGTTCATGAGAAGAGGTTTTCAAAGGTTTTCAAAAATGTCCAAGATGTAGGAAAATCAATCAATGGCTTCTTGAGGCAAATTTGTTCAGCATGAGGAAAGACACCTACAAACAAAGTTTCAAGTCTCTAGTTCAAAGGGGGCAGATATGAGGGTTTAAGTGAGACCGTTTATAACAGTGCTACATACAATGGGGCAAAAAAGTATTTAGTCAGCCACCAATTGTGCAAGTTCTCCCACTTAAAAAGATGAGAGTGGCCTGTAATTTTTCTTCATAGGTACACTTTATGACAGACAAAATTAGAAGAAAAAAAGTCCAGAAAATCACATTGTAGGATATTTAATTAATTTATTTGCAAATTATGGTGGAAAATAAGTATTTGGTCAATAACAATAGTTTATCTCAATACTTTGTTATATACCCTTTGTTGGCAATGACAGAGGTCAAACGTTTTCTGTAAGTCTTCACAAGGTTTTCACACACTGTTGCTGGTATTTTGGCCCATTCCTCCATGCAGATCTCCTCTAGAGCAGTGATGTTTTGGGGCTGTTGCTGGCAACACGGACTTTCAACTCCCTCCAAAGATTTTCTATGGGGTTGAGATCTGGAGACTGGCTAAGCCACTCCAGGACCTTGAAATGCTTCTTACGAAGCCACTCCTTCGTTGCCCGGGCGGTGTGTTTGGGATCATTGTCATGCTGAAAGACCCAGCCACGTTTCATCTTCAATGCCCTTGCTGATGGAAGGAGGTTTTCACTCAAAGTCTCACGATACATGGCCCCATTCATTATTTCCTTTACACGGATCAGTCGTCCTGGTCCCTTTGCAGAAAAACAGCCCCAAAGCATGATGTTTCCACCCCCATGCTTCACAGTAGGTATGGTGTTCTTTGGATGCAACTCAGCATTCTTTGTCCTCCAAACACGACGAGTTTAGTTTTTACCAAAAAGTTCTGTTTTGGTTTCATCTGACCATATGACATTCTCCCAATCTTCTTCTGGATCATCCAAATGCTCTCTAGCAAACTTCAGACGGGCCTGGACATGTACTGGCTTAAGCAGGGCGAAACGTCTAGCACTGCAGGATTTGAGTCCCTGGCGGCGTAGTGTGTTACTGATGGTAGGCTTTGTTACTTTGGTCCCAGCTCTCTGCAGGTCATTCACTAGGTCCCCCCGTGTGGTTCTGGGATTTTTGCTCACCGTTCTTGTGATCATTTTGACCCCACGGGGTGAGATCTTGCGTGGAGCCCCAGATCGAGGGAGATTATCAGTGGTCTTGTATGTCTTCCATTTCCTAATAATTGCTCCCACAGTTGATTTTTTCAAACCAAGCTGCTTACCTATTGCAGATTCAGTCTTCCCAGCCTGGTGCAGGTCTACAATTTTGTTTCTGGTGTCCTTTGACAGCTCTTTGGTCTTGGCCATAGTGGAGTTTGGAGTATGACTGTTTGAGGTTGTGGACAGGTGTATTTTATACTGATAACAAGTTCAAACAGGTGCCATTAATATAGGTAACAAGTGGAGGACAGAGGAGCCTCTTAAAGAAGAAGTTACAGGTCTGTGAGAGCCAGAAATCTTGCTTTTTTATAGGTGACCAAATACTTATTTTCCACCATAATTTGCAAATAAATTAATTAAAAATCCTACAATGTGATTTTCTGGATTTTTTTTCTCATTTTGTCTGTCACAGTTGAAGTGTACCTATGATGATAATTACAGGCCTGTCTCATCTTTTTAAGTGGGAGAACTTGCACAATTGGTGGCTGACTAAATACTTTTTTGCCCCACTGTATAGGTCAATTGGTGCCATTCTTCTTGACCAAGTTACTCATGGCTTCTAGATTCACCTATGTGAAGCTAGCCACAATAGTGGAATTTGCTGTTTGTCTTCAAATTAAAAGTCACATATCAAAAGTCTTTCAAATGGCTACAAATAGTAGAGTAATGCTAGTCAAAGTCCCACAATATGAGCCATGATACTAATATGTGTGTAATCTTCACTGTTGTGTTCTGTGGGTGTCACTGAGAAGACTGATACCCAATTTGATTTATCCACAATTCATAGGTAAGGCTGTACAGTGCAATGTGAATGTCCAATACACATAGTAAGTTGATTGGTACACTTAATATGTCTCATTTCACAGTGGTTTCAGAGTCCGGCAATATGAGCTATGATGCTAATATTTGTGTAATCTCTTCACAGTTGTGTTCTATGTGTGTCATTGATACCCCATTTCATTGATCCACAATCCATAGATAAAGCTGTACAGAGTAATATTGTCACACCCTGATCTGTTTCACCTGTCTTTGTGATTGTCTCCACCCATCTCCAGGTGTCACCTGTTTTCCCCATTAGCCCCGGGGTATTTATTAATGTGTTCTCTGTTTGTCTGTTGCCAGTTCGTCTTGTCAAGTCAACCAGCGTGTGTTCTGTGCTCCTGTTTTTTCCTTGTCTCCGTTTTTCTAGTCCTCCCGTTTGACCCTTGCTTGCCCTGACTCTGAGCCCGCCTGCCTGACCATTCTGACCTCGAGCCTGCCTGCCACTCTGTACCTCCTGGACTCTGACCTGGTTTATGATCTTTTGCCTGTCCCCGACCTGCCTCTTGCCTGCCCCTTGGATTGTAATACATATCAGAGACAAACCATCTGCCTCCCGTGTCTGCATCTGGGTCTCGCCCTGTATCATATAAATATCAATGTCAATATGCACAATAGGCTGACTGGGGAAGTGATATCCCACAGTCAAAGTGCCGCAATAAGAACTACTACGCTAATATTTGTGTAAACTCTTCACAGTTGTCTTCTGTGGGTGCAATTCTGAAGTCTAATACATCCACAGTGCGATTTCAACTGATTTCTACAAATTAACTAATAATTGTGTTTAATTGAATTTATATAACAACATTCCAACCGTGTTTAGCATGATCTAATGCATATATGGCATGATTCCACTATTTGTTACCATTTGCATCGCTTTCAATTAGGGGCTTTTATTTTGAAGGTGAACCGCACATTCCAGGTGGACGCTATGTGGGCACGCCTGTGCCCAAAATTGATGATTTATGTCGCACAGCGAGAGTTGACTGGGGAGGAATGGATTCGGTTCAGTCAGTCTTGATAATGAGCCTTCCCCAGCCTCCTTTTTTTCCTTTCTCCTTTTTTAATCAAATGTATTTTTATGATTAACAAACAAATATCAACAAACAAAAGAGGAATAGTCACAAAGAACAAGCATACATACAAACTATTTACATTGCCAGGAATCCCCAGCTAGTTAGTTCCTGGTTGTGGCTAGAAACATCTAGCCTGGCTAATGATGAGCAACCCAATATACCAGCCTGGTCTCACTAGACGTAACGTAGTAAAGATATCTCCAGGACACTCAATAGTAGTTATGTTACATGTGGTATGGTTACTGAAGACAGATGGTTACTTAAGGCAAGAACTAAAAGATGGTGGTTGGTAGGGGTGACATATAACTCGAATGTCTAGCAACCCAAATGTTGCCTGTTCGAATCTCATGCGTTCCTATCAAAGTAAGTGCCTTATTTTCTGTATATCGTGTTGTTGTTTCTATTGTAGCATATGTATGTATGTATGGAGCATAATGTATTTACAGTTTTATTAACATGTTTTTAAGTACTGGTGTCAAATAATGCATTCTGATTATTGCATAGACTGTAATGGACACCTATGATGTGTGTAAAATATTTTTTTGAAGGTTGTACTGATTACAATGAGCTAATGCTAAGCTATTTGCCAGCCATGTGTGGCGCCATCTTTGCTGACATTATACAATGCATTCTGGGTGTCACGTAAACATCTGTCAGACCAAAGATGTTAGAATGAAGAGATCAAAAGGGGGGTTAACCTTTTCACACGTACCAACAAATGGGTGTGATCATTCTACAGTGGTCCCTGCAGCGTACACTCAAACTGGTGTGATTAGAATGCTTATTGCAATGTAACAGTATAGCTTCCGTCCCTCTCCTCGCCTCAAACCAGGGACCCTCTGCACACATAGACAACAGTCACCCTCGAAGCATCGTTACCCATTGCTCCCATTGCTCCACAAAATCCAAGGGAAACAACTACTTTAAGGTCTCAGAGCAAGTGACATCACCGATTGAAACGCTATTAGCGTGCACCCCGTTAACTAGCTAGCCATTACACACTAGGACAAATGTAGCCTACATTTTCCGGTTTGGATGAGAATTGTGTCATGCTGTTGCTACTTCTGTGAATGTCTGAACATTGATTCCAAAAATAAACTGGTCACATTCAGGACATAAGGACTGTGTTTGTGCAAAATGTTTGTGAAAAATTTGTGTGGCCAGCTCAAATGCTGTCAATCAAAACTGGATGTTCTAAATAAGCATTCTAATCACACCTGTTTGAGTATATGCTGCAGGGAGCACTGTAGAATGATCACACCCTTTTGTTGGTACGTGTGAAAAGGTTAACTCTTTTAGCTAACCCCAATAGCAACCCTTCAACCTAACCTTACCCCTAGCCAAGCTAACGTTAGCCACCTAGTTAGAATTCGTAACATATCATACTTTTGGCAAATCTGTAACATATTGTATATTTTGAAAATTCGTAACATATAATACGAATTGTCATTTGTAACATATCATACGAAATGAGTGATGGACATCCACAAATTAATATATACCATACAAAAAGTAAGATATCATACTCAAACCTGTCACGAATTTACATACAAAATAATACGAAATGTACTGAGACCAGGTTGCAACACAACACGTTGCATTGGTTATTAACACCGTTTTTTTCGTTATGTCAGCTAATTGGCCTTGCATGGTGAAGTCCAGATTCCAGATGGTGTCCAATACTATTCTCTCTCCCCTCGCCCATCGACTTTTAACTAAGCCATGCTGTTGTTGTTGATAGCTAGCCAGCATAAACTAGCTAGGACTACTGACTGAACCCATTCGTCTCCAATCGACTCTCAGCTGCGCGACAACGTCGTCAATTTGGGCAGGCGAGTCTGTGTAGCCTCGGCTCTCTCCAAATCCTATTGTGGCTAGCTTCACATATGTTCTAGTTTCTGTTCGCCAAATTAGAAAATCAGGTCCCACTCTATGCTTCAGTTATTTGACCATGTCAAGCAAAACAATAAGAAATCAGAGAATAACAATATATTATTTGAACACTGGGATATGTTGTTTATCCCATAATGGAAAAAAACAGTGGTGATGCGATAGTAGCCGACTTGTATAGCGCAACTGAATGAAAAACACTCATCATAAAAAAAAATATTTAAAAAACACTCATCATTCACTTGCCCATACATGACTTGCGTAAACTCATCCATGGAATCAGGAAGTAATAATTGGCAGCGGTTCACTCATGAGAAACTTATATTTACCGAGGCTCTGGAAGCTTATGTTTTGTATCGGCAAATAACTAGACTATAGGCTATTAGACAAGAGTTACGCACTGGAAAATACAATATCCGTGTACCGGAGCCTATCTTTTGGTTTAAATATTTTTAGTGTGCCATTTTAATCTCGTAAAGTACCCGGAAGACTTGAATTTTACACTTTAGGTAGGGTGAGTAGGATGGATGTTCCTCACCTGACAGAAGATGAAATGGCCGATATAAAAAAGGAAGTAAGTGGCCTATTTGTCTGACTGTCAATTCAACTGTTAGTGAGTTGGTTTTACAATAATTATTTACCATAAAGTTATTAACTTAAAATGTTGAATTGCGCATAATAAAGAAGTGAAAGTAACCAATTTATGCCGCACCCTCTATAGGCTACCCCATTTTCACAGAAGCCTATGTGTGTATAGTGTAAATAAAATTCTTCCTTCTCGTATTATAACTAACCTGTTAGAGCCGATTTGGACATATTTGTATAAAAGACAGAACATACAGAGCTCCATGTACACTTGTGTAAATATATTAAATATGAATGTATATGATGAAATATTATGCTCATTCGTTGTACTGTGGTAAGTTTTTGCAAGGAGTCCTTGCTAGATGCGGGAGCGGTATAGTTTTTTGACCATACAGACATTACAAACAGGTCATATTATGTATTTTCCATGTCAAGTAATATCTGATTTAAGTTGATTGGATAATCTTTTTTGTTGTTGTTAGATATTAGAAGAATAAACCTTTTTGTTGCACCATATCCCTGGATCTCATTGAATGTTTTGGCCATTTGGAAACGTAGAGTTGGACTGTATGCGTACGAAACAACCCCTCTCCAGGCTAGGGCAGTGGCTATGGTAAAGAGAAAAGGAAGCCACTACATAACCCATTCATATTAATGGTTAACAAAGGCATGTCCATACTCTAATCATTATTTTCCCTCACATGTTTACCTGTCCTTCAGTGCATTTACAGTATAGCCATCAGTAGTCAGTCCTCTGTTCACACACACTTGATAAAACATATATATTGGCCCTATATAACATACAGATGGTCGAGAAAGCATCCTTCAACACCCCCACAGTTTCCATCTTGCTGTTCTCTGTCTAGGTCCTGACGAGGCTGCGGCCGTACCTTTGTGAAAAGATCCGGGCTGACCGTCATTTTGACTACCTGCGCTCGCGGAAGATCCTGACGCGAGACGACACAGAGGAGATCAGCTGCAGGATCACGCAGACCAAGAAAACGGGCTTGCTCCTGGACTACCTGGCTGAGAACCCTCGGGGGCTGGATACCCTGATCGAGTCCATCCAACAAGGACGTACGCTCAACTTCCTGATTACCAAGATCACTGATGAAGTGCAGAAGGTGAAGAACGAGAAGATAGAATCTCTCAGAGGTACGTTGTGTGTGTGTTCAAGTGTTGTTTTTTTTTAAAATTATTTAATAGAGGAGGTTCGGTGAACCACACTTGAGTGACAAGTAACCTTGCCTGAGACCTGACGATGTGTGTTAGCTCCCCGAGCTAATAGGCTTTGGCTCAGTGGTCTTTCACTGTCTTAGTACCATTATCATGACCATCTCCCATTGGCCCTCTACAGCAGGGGCATCCAGTTCCACCTCGGGCTTCCTGCCAACTCAGGACACATCCGGGGTCAATAAAGACCTCTCCAAGACACTGTCATATGAGTCCAACCTGGCATCCACCATGTTATACAACGGAGAAGGGAGCCCATCCACCTCTGACGCCCTAAGGTTCCTCAACCGGCCTGCTGCCTCCAGCCATGGGAAGGACGTGTTGTCATCCATGCGAGGGGGTAGCATGGCCGTGTCTTCATCCCAGGTCTCTTCCACACTGCCCAGGCCTGGAGACCCAGGGGCTCCCCCCCTGCCGCAGGAAGTGCTGCTACTGCCAGAGGCCTCATCTAACATGGACGCTGGACCACACAGGAGCACGGCGATCAGCGGAGGGGATGTCAACTTCCAGCCCCTGAGGTCACGCTCCACACCCACTTTCATGTCATGCAGGGACCCTTCACCTCAGCCCCCACCAAAATCTTAATGAGCACCCCCCCCCCCCCCCCCACACCCTGGACTACTTCCCAGCATTACTCATAACAAACATTCACTCTTCAAATGTGTTGTTCGTATCAGTGTATGTGTTTTATCAATGGTTTTAGTTGAGTGTTACTTTAAACAAATATCAACTTGTAAAGTATGTTCCATGCCTTACATTATACACTGGGTCAACCCGAAAGCTGGACAAACCTGTTTTGGGTTCAATATGAAATAAGTAACTGCTTACTAATGATGCCTCAATCATAAGCTGTACCCTCATGCATTTTACTCTGCTTCTATCAAGTCCTCATTCGTAAAATGCCCCTTCCTTACGCATAGAGAGTTGGGTTGAGACATACAGTGCCTTCAGAAAGTATTCATACGCCTTGACTTATTGTGGTACAGCCTGAATTCAAAATATATTAAATCAAATAAAAATCTTGCCTGTTTACACACAATACCCCACAATGACAGTTTTTGCTAATTTATTGAAAATTAAACATAGAAATATCCCATTTACATAATTATTCACACCCCCGAGTCAATACTTTATAGAAGCACCTTTGGCAGTGATTACAGCTGTGAGTCTTTCTGGGTAAGTCTTTAAGAGCTTTCCACACTTGGATTGTGCAACATTTGGCCATTATTGTTTTCAGAATTCTTCGAGCTCTGTCAAATTTGTTGTTGATCTTTGCTAGACTTAACATTTTCAAGTTTTGCCCTAGATTTGCAAGTAGATTTAAGTCTAAACTGTAACTCTGCCAGTCAGGAACTTTCACTGTCTTCTTGGTAACCAGGTTTAACTATAGGATTTGCCTGTGCTTAGCTACATTCTGTTTATTGTCCTTAACGAATAACGAGTCCTTAACAATTACAAGCATACCCATAACATGCAGCCACCACTCTGCTTGAACATTTGGAGAGTGGCACTCAGTAATGTGTTGTATTGGATTTGACCCAAACACAACACTTTGTGTTCTGGACAAAAAGTTAATTGCTTTGCCAAATTTTTCTGTGCCTTGTTGCAAACAGGATGCATGTTTTGGAATATATGTATTCTGTCAATTATATTAATATTGTGGAGTAACTACAATGTTGATCCATCCCCAGTTTTCTCCTATCACAGTCATTAAACTCATGGTGAAACCCCTGATCAGTTTCTTTCCTCTCCGGCAACTGAGTTAGGAAGGATGCCTGTATCTTTGTAGTGACTGGGTGTATTGATATACCATACAAAGTGTAATTATGCTCAAAGTGATATTCAATGTCTGCTTTTTGGGGGGGGTCATACTGGTCCCTTATGGGAATCGAACCCCACAACCTCGACTGAGGGACCTTACAGAGAATTGTATGTGTTTGGTACAGTCATTCAAGTCATGAGGTAGTCATTCAAAAATCATGTTAAGCACTATTATTTCACACAGAGTCCATGCAACTTATTATGCCATTTTTACTCCTGAATTTATTTAGGCGTGCCATAATAAAGGGGTTGAATACTTATTGACTCAAGACATTTCATCTTTTCATTTTTAATACATTTGTAAACATTTCGAAAACACTGACATTATGGGGTATTGTGTGTAGGCCAATGACAGAAGAAATCTCAATTTAATCAATTTTAAATGCAGGCTGTATCAAAACATAATGTGTAAAAAGTAAAGTGGTGTGAATAGTTTCTGAAGGCACTAGGTTCACTTTATTCTGGACTTGGACTAAGGTCGAAGTATGTCGTCATTCTCCAACACTGCTCCTTTCCTATGAATTATGGGTGCGTGAGTTCATGATTAACTGTCATGATATATCTATGCTAGCATCAACATGCCACACCATGCCAGCTACAGTAGGGATTTGTCCTTGTAAGGATCCCAGATCATCAGAAGACAACTTCTATGTATTTACACAAAACACTGGAATAAGTTGTTCATCGTATGCATTTAGGCACACAAACTGTAGTTACAAAATGTGGTAGGCCTACATTGAAATGGTTTGTTTTTACTCTTGACTAGAGTATTCTTATATTATTAAAGATAAATTTTCTTATTGTGATAGGGCATTAATGAGTCATGGTACAATGGTGTTACTTATTATCAAAACGATTATGTCATTTTAATCATTTTGATAATTGATGTGTCTGTACTTTTTAGGTTGAAAATCTTGATCATTTAGAACTATAAATAAATCAAAGGAATATGAGACACAGGAGATTTCTAATTTCTGGTAAAATGTGTTCATGTTTGTTAAAGATCTAATGGCTCATAGAAATACATGCTATCCTTATTTTCTGATTGCCCAACTTTCATTATGATTGTATAATCCTGAGAAGTAAATTAGGCAATTACATGCATGAAACTTGAGCTTTTCAGTCAGACTTCAAAACTCAGTCATTTTTGTAAATGTAGGCCTTCTGTATTTGGGAACTCTGTTTTTTTGGGGGGTGGCACACACGTAGCAGCGGGATGCTGAGGATGATTCAAATTAAATTTAAAATAAATACAAAATATTTTTGCGGTTAAATTGTCCCACAAGTGGTGTTGGGCCTTTACTAATCCTGTGTTAGCGGACCAATATAGTCATCTGTAGCACGGGCAAAACATTTTTTAGTTTGAACATTCATCTTTCCACAAAAGTAGTGCACTGGGCCTTTTCTAGTTCTTTATTTGCGGACCTATTGCAGTCTTTAGCACGGGGATCTTTTTTATTCCCCCCCCCCCCCCCAAACATCTTCCCGCTACTATGGAAAAAGAGGAAAACCGCAGAATGACGCGAAAGAATGACAGTCACAGTGATCGAGTGTCTCCGTGTCTGTTCTATCCGATGTTGACAGAAAAGAAAACGTGCTTGTTCACGCACTAAATCTGCTCAGTAGAGCGCGGCAGGTGCATCTCTGGATCACAGGTAAATTATAAACCGTCGCCGTTCCATTTATGTTCCAACTTTTAGTAGGAATAACCTAGCAAAGTGTTGATGATGATGACAAAGACAGAGATGAAGACATTTAAATAGTTAGAACAAATAACGAGGTTGTATCTTGATTTATATTTGGTGATTTGGGACAGTAAATGTTTTGGTTTTTTGCCACTTGTGTTAGACTGTATCAATTGTCGTTGAACAGCAACTTTATGTGGACCACATGACATTTTCCTACGTATTACCAATAGAAAGGTATTTTTAAAGTTGTTTATGTGTTTGCTCTGCTGTAGGCCTACATCTTCATGTTAATGAATAATGGAAAATAAGAAGTGTTCGTAGATGTCCCAGACCAGTGTAATTTATCTTGTTTTTAGTGTCATTTATGGAGCCCATGGGAGCATAAAAAGTGACAGCGACAGAAGTCATTGAATGCAGTCCAACCTGTTTAGATGAAGATCAAAATGAAAGGAATGGCTGAACTCTCTCTCTTTCATCACATTATTCTGCACTTTCAAAAACATGTCTGTTTGACTCTGCCTGACTCTCTCTATATTAGTTTCAGTAGCCCAGTACTCGTTCATAATTCCAAGATGGTGAAATCCTGTGTTTGACTAAACACCAGCTGAAATGACAATCAGAATGCTGATTCATTTTAACCACTGCCACTTCTTCCCTTGACTTTGGCTGTCATGTCAAATCTGTGTGTGACTAATCGAGTGGTATCTACAGTATAGTCTACAGTATAGAAGGATCTCCTTCCCCCGATGGATGACGTGGAGCCCCTTGTGCCCCAGGGGCCAGCAGAGGAGAGGAGACCAAATGGCCACTGCACCCGATGCCCCATCTCCAGCCAGAGCCCCGGTGATTCCAAAGTGGTGGAAGACTTCAGGAGGAGGCTCAAGTACTTCTTTATGAACCCCTGTGAAAAATATAGAGCCAGGGGCCGGAAACCATGGAAACTAATGTTACAGATTCTGAAAATTGCCATCATCACGTTTCAGGTAGGCTACTGTAGAATGCAGTGTAGGAGGAGACTTAGGCTTCTACTGTCGGTCATGTAAAATATAGGTACAATATACCCGCCTAGAGAAGTGAAATACCCATAGATTTAACCATTTCCCCATTAAACCATGACTGTGAGCCAAAGTGGCATTACACAATAATGGAAGTCCCTAGAAAGACCATGTCTAAAATCCCAAATATTTTATTCACTTTAATCAAATGTAATAAAATGAGAAAAAAAATCTTAAATGCTTTGTGTTACGCATAATTGATGTATGTATCTATTACATGTTTGTTTTCCTCAGTTGGTGTCTTTTGGATTGAGTAACGAGATGATGGTGACCTTTAAAGAGGAAAACCTGATGGTGTTTAAACACCTCTTCCTGAAAGAATATAAGGACCAACGTGTGGACAGATACGCAGTGTACACCAAAACAGATGTGTACGACCACATCTATTACGTCATCGATAGGGTAATGTGGAGTTCAAATGGCCTAAAAAGAGCAAAGTCTTTCTCACTGCTTGTTCGCTACCAGTGTAAATGATATGTCTTATGTAGATTACAGCACAGTATTTAAAGGATACAGTAGCTGATTCCCCGGTGTGTCATCTAACATTTTTACACAGTCATATGAGACTTATCAAACAGTGGAGCACGGTGTTGTTTATAGTGAAACTATAGCTACCCTAAACATGTTGACAACCAAAAAATTTAGTGAATTTCCTCATTTGCACCACCTGTGACAAATCTGGCCAAGAACACGGTTGTATATCATGTCTCACTATATTTTCCTTGTTTCAGTTTATAAACCTGCAGAACCTGACTGTAGGGAACCATGCGTATGAGAAGATAGAGGGCGAGTACACCCCTCTGACCCTTTGTCAGGAGTTCTTCAGGAAAGGCAGCATCTCCCCTGGCAACGACACCTTTGATATAGACCCACATGTAGACAAAGGTACAAGAGCACACCATTTCATTATGTATTTATTTTTTTGTGATAGCCTCAAGTGTTCTATAAGAGAGGATAATAACATGGTTTAGATATCTTAAAAAATAAATATGATAAGGGAGAATAATGTTAAGTTTTAATGTATGTGCCCACATTGACTGGGAATAAACAGTATGTAAGTCATTTTGTTAGATTAATCCATTCCAGCTGTTAGATATCTGCTTACATGCTCAACTAAACACTGACCGTGGACTGTTTGTCCTATTTACAGATCTCTGGCTTCTCACAGCTGTCAGTGACCAGATTGTGTGTTGTTGTTGTAGTAGATTTACACTGAGTGTGCAAAAAATTAGGAACACCTTCCTAAGTTTGAGTTGCACACTCTTATGCCCTCAGAACAGCCTCAATTTGTCAGGACATGGTCTCTAGAAGGTGTTGAAAGTTTTCCACAGGTTTGCTGGCCCATGTTGACTCCAATGTTTCCCACAGCTGTTGTCAAGTTGGCTGAATGTCCTTTGGGTGGTGGACCATTCTTGATACACACGGAAAACTGTTGAGCATGAAAAACCCAGCAGCATTGCAGTTCTTGACACCCTCAAACTGGTGCGCCTGGCATCTACTACCATTCAAAGGAACTTAAAAATGTTGTCTTTCCCATTCACCCTCTGAATGGCACACAAACACAATACATGTCTCAATTGTCTCAAGGCTTAAAAATATTTTTTAACCTGTCTCCTCCCCTTCGTCTACACTGTTTGAAGTGGATTGGACAGGTGGCATCCATAAGCGATCATAGCTTTCACCTGGATTCACCTGGTCAGTCTGTGTCATGGAAAGAGCAGGTGTTCCTAATGTTATGTACACTCATTGTATAGTATTTATCACATTGTCAGTTAATTCGTGTGACTGCAGAAACAGGAAGTTTGGGAATTGCTTGCAACCATTACAAGGGTTTCCACTGGATTAAGGTATATTATGAAGACCTTTCTGTTTTTTCCTCACAGAATGTATTTCCGTATATCCTCTGGAGCCATTGGAGGATAAAACTTTGTCAAGAGACATTAACTTTTCTCTGGATTTTAAAAGGTGACTGACCAGACCAACAGTCAAACTACAGTTGGCCCCCTATACCAGGTTTCTTTTGTTGTAGTCTATAATCATAAATGTTTCTTTGTCTCTCACTCAGGCTGTTGTCAGTAAACATCTACCTCACGTTGAAAGCCATCAACCTGCAGACAGTGCGCCACCACGAGCTCCCAGACTGTTATGCCTTTAGTATAATTGTAGGTGGTGGGTTCTATGACTCAGGAAACAACTTCTTTGGGCTCTTTTAGGCTTTTAAGTGTGATGCAGCTGTCCTCTGTGTCAATGGAGAAGACAAATGGCAACCAGTAGCGAGTCAACAAAGTTAACGGATTAATTTGTGTCATGGAATAACTAGTCAATTCTCCATTTTCTAGTAATGGTGCATTTAAAATGTTACTTAAACCAGTAGAAATCCAGCTGCTGAAACCTGGATTCAGTCATCCTTGCTAGAACTCACAAGCAAATGATGTCTCTGTCTGACTTTATTTTTGGCAGATAATGTTTGACAATCGTGCAAACAGTGGGAGGATAAAGA
The DNA here is from genome assembly GCF_057628025.1 of Oncorhynchus mykiss. Classification (NCBI taxonomy): domain Eukaryota; kingdom Metazoa; phylum Chordata; class Actinopteri; order Salmoniformes; family Salmonidae; genus Oncorhynchus; species Oncorhynchus mykiss. The sequence goes on from NC_143049.1 coordinate 12,336,030, forward strand.
TTAACTTAGAAAATAATGTTGGAATCAATGAATGTAAAGACTGGAATGTTGCAAGCACTTGTAAGTATATCATAAGATCATCCCAGTATGTAAAAAAAAAAAAAAATGTTCAGTCAGCATACGATTTGTCTGAGTAATAGCTACATTCTTTGTGACCTCAGTAGTTAAGATTTAGTGTTTAGTGAGCTGAGTCAGACTGTCATGTCTCCTTATTTGTAACATACTGTAGTTCTAACATGGGCTGTGTCTCTCAATGCCAGAAGGAGGCACAATTTAATAATCTGTTGCTCAGCATGTTCATTACTACAGTCCATATTTCATACATTTACAGTAGAGATCCTACCATTTGCAGTGGCAGTAATCTGTCAGCCTCCATCCTATATGCATGGGGAAAAAGTGTCACTATCTAATTTACTGATTGTTTGAATTTGCAGCTGGGAAGAACAACCACCTCTTGCTGTTTGATTCCTTCGTCATCCTCGCCTGCTTTACCTCACTCATCTTGTGCACACGCTCAGTCTACAAAGGATCTCAGCTCCAGTTTGTAAGTTAAGAAGACTATTCTATAGGGGTAATAGGTTAAATATTAGGATTGTACGTACCATGAATACGGTCAGGCATTCATACAATATACAAGTAGAAGCATACCCAGCTCATGATCGCCTACTCACTATAACAATAGCATTAATATTCATGTGTTTTTGCTTATGGTGTGTGTTTCTCTCATTCAGCATTACACTGCATTCTTCCACACCTACTTTGGTAAAACTGTGTCCTGGTCTGAGCGCATGGAGTTTGTGAACGGCTGGTATATTCTGATCATCGTCAGCGATACACTGACCATCGCTGGATCCGCCCTCAAAATAGGAATACAGACTAAGGTGTAGTGACTACACCTGAGCACATACCTTTTGTTCATGTGTCTGTATGTCCAATATGACATTCATATTTCTGTATTTGTCAGGACCTTACAAACTATGATGTCTGCAGTATTTTGCTTGGGACATCCACAATGCTTGTCTGGGTTGGAGTTATCCGCTACCTGGGTTTCTTTAAGAAATATAACGTAAGGACTAACATAAGAAATGAGCTCAATTTAACAGCAATGCTCCATCAGCACCACAGCAATGATTTGTTCTTTGAATAGGAACATTACAGTACATGGCATTCATAAAGGACAGCACATATTCAAATAGTGAAACATAGATGAGTAAGGTTCCTTGTTCCTCCTAGATCCTAATTCTGGCCCTAAGGGCAGCGTTTCCAAATGTGATCAGCTTCTCCTGCTGCGCTGGCTTGATCTACCTGGGCTACTGTTTCTGTGGCTGGATCGTTCTGGGGCCGTATCATGAGAAAGTAAGTAGGTACACTAAAAACCAAAAAGGTATACGGTACCTGTATATGTAGGCCCAAGATCTTTTAGAATCCACATATATAAGGTCAGTCCAGTATATGAAGGGCTACAATTTGAACCAATGTGTTACAATGGTTTATTACGTATAACTAATACAAGTTTATAATCCTTTATAGCACAACATACTTTAATGCAAAGTGTTACCAATTGATTTTCTGCCAGTTCCGGACCTTGGACAAGGTGACGGAGTGCCTGTTCTCTCTGATCAACGGTGATGACTTGTACTCCACTTTCCAGAAGATGAGAGAGAAGAGATACATGGTGTGGCTGTTCAGCAGGCTCTACCTCTACTCCTTCCTCTCTCTCTTCATTTACATGGTGCTCAGTCTGTTCATTGCCCTCATCACAGACACATACGAGACCATCAAGGTCAGCTTTTTGCATTAACATGGCATGACATATTCAAAAGTAACCATCCCTGTTTATCTTCTGCATGCCTGTTCAATGAGAAAAGATGGTAATTCAATGATCTGGTATAATGTTGCATCTCCTTCCTGGTATATTTAATGTTACAGCACACAATACAGTGGTTATGTAACATGGTAATAGTATAGTACTGTATGTAAATGTTCAGAAAGTTTACTGCCATACTGTTTATTTTCAGCAACACCAGAAGGACAGAGTCCTGGTGTCCCAGCTGAAGGCCTTTGTGGCTGAGTGTAGAGACCAGCCTGACTCTGGGAAGTACAAGATAGACAAGGAACCCACCTGCTGCTGCTACTGCTTTGGATAGACCCTATAAAGTAGCCGTGTGTGTGTGCGTGTGTGTGCGTGTGTGCGTGTGTGCGTGTGTGCGTGTGTGCGTGTGTGTGTGTGTGTGTGTGTGTGTGTGTGTGTGTGTGTGTGTGTGTGTGTGTGAGACATATATTAGTAGGCATTAAAGCTCTATTCATGTGTTGGGAAATGTATTTTGAAAATTGTTTAAAGTTTGTATATGTTGATCAATAGTATACTTTTTTATATTTGATTGTATTATGTAATTATGTATGAACAATTAAATTGCACAATGGGTGGTATTTTAATGTAACGTGACATTGTTTGTGCTTGCATTTACTAGGTAACAGGAAGAGGAAAAGTAGAGGAAAAGTATGCATTCACTCATATCATTCATAGGTAGGCTAAATCAGTGGGCTAATGGCGAGTTTCCAATTAGGATTTATCCTGGTGTTTCGCCCAAAAGACTGATTTTTCGGTTTCCGTCTACATGGGCCCGGCACCCGGGTCTCACTGGGTCATGGCTCCGAGGGACATGCCCAGACTTGGGGCCAATCCCAGCCCTGTGTACTTTTCGGCTTTAATTTACATAACAATGGCTAACTGTGAACTTCAACACCTTCTCACAAAGCAACTGTCTTGAATGATGCAGAGGTTGTTGATTCTGCTCACCCCAAGTCTTTAGTGTCACACTCCTGATGGAAACACAATCACACTAGAGCAGGTGTTCTCAAACTTTTGGCCTTGGTGGGCCAATATATAATCTGTGTGGTGGGTCACGGGCCAAACAAATAGACATTATGTATTTCGAGATCGTGACCATGGGACTATAAAGGTCTGTCTACGCAAAGCATAGTTCTGAGATAAAGATTATCAACATTCTCACATCCCAGATCTCAGCACTGTTTTGTAGTGAATTCTTCTTTCATATCCCATTAAGGTCCTCACCTTAAAGATACCTAAAGTGCAAAGTATCAAAATCCTGAGACATTTGTAAATCAGTTTATTTAGGGGGGTACAGTCTCAGATACAGTATAAACTTGTGGCTCTGAAATGTCAATCTGGGTTCAGCAGTAAGGTTATATCTAACACTTCTGAATTCAATTTTAAGAAAACTGTAGCTATTTGAATATGCTCATTATAGAATAATACTATTTTACCAAGATTGAGTCAGAACACATCATCAAATACATGTATTATGATCATCAGACAAATGACTATAATCACTGAACAATGATGTGACAACATGATTTACTTTAAGATGTCAGACAGTGTTGTTTTTTTGCTTGCGTGCCATTATTGCTGGCTAGACTATACCACACCTTACAGCGCCAAGTTCAAATAGGTTTATGCACTTAGAACGTTCTAGTTTCTTTCTTTTTTCATTTTTTCCCACTTAACATTTGTTTTTTGAATATGTTTCAAATGACTTGACTATGGGAAAGGTGTAACAATTTGTCTTTGCAGCAGTAAGTCACTAAAAATGCATCCGAATGGTATTGGAAAGTTCAGGAAAACATCCGAGCTCATCAGGCGCCTCTAGCCTTTTGGCGTCCCTAAGCGAGATTTGGTTTGGTGTCCCTCCCCCTCCCTCTCTTGGCTGTGGATTTTTTGTTGTTGTTGTAGTGTTAAAGTACATTTTCTGCAATCCTACACATTTTGCCATGGGGTGTAGATAAAATGTTATGGTTTTAAAAAATATTTCCTGACATTTTACACATTTTGCAATAACGTGCTGAGAAATTTCTGCAGTTTTAAAGCTAATTTACTGCAATTCATACATGTTCAAAACAAAAATCAATGGTGAAGGTCAGGGCCCCTGGTCACATGCCCTGTATGCCCAGTCGGTAATCTGGATAGATTACTTTACCTAGTGATCTAAATCATGTTAGCTGACATGGGCTCAGTGAGTGACTATCAGTGACTGAATATAAAAAGTGCACCTTCTGCATTCTAATTTTCTAAATCTCAACAGTAACTTCATACCCAGACTAAATTCCTAAAGAGTACAATAGAAATTATATTTTTTAGTTCCAACACTATCATAAAACACTGGCGACCCACTTGTGTGGGTGTAAAGTGGGTGTAAATTTCAATAAAGCGCTACAATGCACTTGACAGCCTTCCATATTTGCATAAATCGTCCATTAAAGGTGTGCGCATGATCCAATACAGTGGACTAATACTGGTTGCTTGACAACGCATTCGCCAATGACGGTGGTGTTTGTTTTGAAGCCAGAAAGACGTCCACTTAAAAAAACAAATCTAATTTTGTCAATGTGGGGTCAACTGTACCACAGTGAGTAGAATTATCCAAGTGGCTTGGCATTCACTGTCAAGAACTAGACAGAGAAAATCATTGTACACTCGCATTCGCTTAGAGTTGGCTGTGCTGGCACTAAGGCAGGCTAATCAAGTCAAGTGAGTATCCACTATCCAGCCATGTCTTTGCTTCGTTGGCTAGCTAACTTTATACACACGTTACGTTAGCTATTATACACGTTTCATCAAAGCAGAGTTAGCTGGCTAACGTTACTACCCGAAGCTAGCAGCTTTTTATCTGGCTAGGTTAACGTTACTGTAGGTAAACCAGTTCAACAAGATAACTTGTCACCCTTTCAGCTACTATTAATATGTTAACGTTAGACAGCTAACTTTAACTTGTCTTGTAACTACATGATTGACTACGTTTTCAAATGAGCCTCCTGTTTGTTTATCTGACTCACTTGCAGCAACTCAATAAGATAAGAAGAAGCGAACAGTAGTAATGTTTTAGCTACTGCTTTTCAACTGGAACACCAGTGTTACACTTGTACATACACACCCTTATGTTGCACTAGGGAAATTGTGTTTCCATAGCTAGGGCTGACCGTGAGGACTTGTCAAGAGCAGAATCAATAATCTATGCATAATCAAAACAGTTGCTTTGTGAGAAGGTGTTAAAGTTCACAGTTAGCCAGTGGTATGTAAATGCCATCTGAAAAGTACCGGTGTCCTGGCTTTGGCCCCAAGTGACAGCAGTTCCACCGGAGCCATGGGGCACGAGTGCCGGGCCGCATAGATGGAAACAGAAAAGTCTGAACCTTTTTGGGTAAAACGAGTTAAATACTGTTTGAAAATGTGCCAAAGTGTGTTTACAGTATATTCACCCAATAGTAATGTCAACACTAGCTAAAATGTTAGCTAGCTAGCTAGTTGGTTGCTCTTCTTGGATTTAGATGGAGGCGCAGTGGATAGGGTAACAGTGTGACATAGGGCAACGTTAAATCACAGACAAAAGGGGAAACCAGTATCTTTGGTTAAACGGGAGTGAGGATCAGTGTACATAAATTGCAGCCTGAGTCAGTGGATAAGGGGTGCCTGAGAAGGTGTTTTCTGACATAGCTACTGCCTCTGTGGCTCGACTAACTTTCTACTCTGGTGTTGCCCGAGGCAATTGAGACAGTCAGGTCTATTATACTTAAGTCTAAAATGCACAATATATGTTTAAACAGAGTTTGTTGATAACTGTACTGTTAACTATTTAAAGGGGAGTGGTGAGAGTGTAGAATGTGGTTGAGCTTGTTTCACCAGGAAAATCTTAAGGATCATATTATAAATCACAGTTTATTTGTCACATACACATGGTTAGCAGATGTTAATACGAGTGTAGCGTAATGCTTGTGCTTCTGGTTCCGACAGTGCAGTAATATCTAAAAGGAGTGAATGAGAATATGTACATTAAAAAAAACATCCTCACTGTCAATTGTTTCTTTTCAGCTAATTTAACATGTGTAAATATTTGTATGAACATAAGATTCAACAACTGAGACATAAACTGAACAAGTTCCACAGACATGTGACTAACAGAAATGGAATAATGTGTCCCTAAACAAAGGGGGAGGGGGGTCAAAATCAAAAGTAACAGTCAGTATCTGGTGTGGCCAGCAGCTGCATTAAGTACTGCAGATCATCGCCTCCTCATGGACAGCCCCAGATTTGCCAGTTCTTGCTGTGAGATGTTACCCCACTCTTCCACCAAGGCACCTGCAAGTTCCTGGACATTTCTGGGGGGAATGGCCCTAGCCCTCACCCTCCAATCCAACAGGTCCCAGATGTGCTCAATGGGATTGAGATCTGGGCTCTTTGCTGGCCATGGCAGAACACTGACATTCCTGTCTTGTAGGAAATCACGCACAGAACGAGCAGTATGGCTGGTGGCATTGTCATGCTGGAGGGTCATGTCAGGATGAGCCTGCAGGAAGGGTACCACATGAGGGAGGAGGTTGTCTTCCCTGTAACACACAGCATTGAGATTGCCAGCAATGCAACAAGCTTTGTCCGATGATGCTGTGACACACCGCCCCAGACCATGATGGACTCTCCAAATCGATCCCGCTCCAGAGTACAGGCCTCGGCGTAACGCTCATTCCTGCGACGATAAACGCGAATCCGACCATCACCCCTGGTGAGACAAAACCGCGACTCGTCAGTGAAAAGCACTTTTTGCCAGTCCTGTCTGGTCCAGCAACAGTGGGTTTGTGCCCATAGGTGACGTTGTTGCCAGTGATGTCTGGTGAGGACCTGCCTTACAACAGGCCTACAAGCCCTTGGTCCAGTCTCTCTCAGCCTATTGCGGACAGTCTAAGCACTGATGGAGGGATTGTACGTTCCTGGTGTAATTGCCTACCGTCTGTAAACTGTTAGTGTCTTAATGACCATTCCATAGGTGCATGTTCATTGCTTGTTTATGATTCATTGAACAAGCATGGGAAACGGTGTTTAAACCCTTTACAATGAAGTTATTTGGATTTTTACAAATGATCTTTGAAAGACAGGGTCCTGAAAAAGGGACGTTTCTTTTTTTGCTGAGTGTATATATATATGGCTGAGTGGCATAGACGAGGTGCAAGATGGTATAAAATACAGTATATACATATGATTGAGTAATGTAAGATATGTAAACATTATTAAATTGTCATTGTTTAAAGTGACTAGAGATCCATTTGGTAAAGTTGCCAGTGATTGGTTATCCATGTAGGCAGCAGCCTCTAAGTTAGTGATTGCTGTTTAGCAGTCTGATGGCCTTGAGAGAGTGAGCTGTTCTTCAGTCTCTCAGTCCCAGCTTTGATGCACCTGTACTGACCTCGCCTCCTGGACAGTAGCGGTGTGAACAGGCAGTAGCTCGGGTGGTTGTTGTCTTTGATCTTTTCTGCCTTCCCGTGACATCGGGTGTCATGGAGGGCTGATATTCCCCCCCCCCCCCCCCCCCCCCCCGTACACATCTGTTGTTGATGTGTACGCAGAGGGACCACTTTCTCCTCTGCTGTCCCTTCGATGTGGGTTGGGGGGTGCTCCCTCTGCTGTTTCCTGAAGTTCACTATCGCCTTTGTTTTGTTGACGTTGAGTGAGAGGTTGATTTCCTGACACCACACTCCGAGTGCCCTCACCTCCCTGTAGGCTGTTTCAATGTTGGTAATCAAGCCCACTACTGTTATCGTCTGCAAACTTGATTGAGTTGGAGGCGTGCATGGCCACACAGTTGTGGGTGAACAGGGAGTACAGGAGGGGGCTGAGCACACACCCTTGTGGGGCCCCAGTGTTGAGGGTCAGCGAGGTGGGGATATTGTTTCCTACCTTCACCACCTGGGGTGGCACATCAAAGTCCAGGACCCAATTGCACAGGGCAGGGGTGAGGCCCAGGGCCTCAAGCTTGATGATGAGCTTGGAGGGTACTATGGTGTTGAACGCTGCGCTGTAGTCAATGAACAGCATTCTTACATAGGTATTCCTCTTGTCCAGATGGGATATGGCAGTGTGATGGCGATTGCATCGTCTGAACCTGTTAGGGCTGTATGTGAAGTGGATCTTGTGTAGCTGGTAAGGTGGAGGTGATATGATCCTTGACTAGTCTCTCAAAGCACTTCATGATGACAGAAGTGAGTGCTATGGGGCGGTAGTCATTTAGTTCAGTTATCTTTGCCTTCTTGGGTACAGGAACAATGGTAGCCATTTTGAAGCATGTGTGGACAGCGGACTGGGATAGGGAGTGATTGAATATGTCTGTAAACACACCAGCCAGCTGGTCTGCGCATGCTCTGAGGACGTGGCTAGGGATGCCGTCTGTGCCAGCAGCCTTGCGAGGGTTAACACGTTTAAATGTTTTACTCACGCCGGCCGAGGAGGGGGCAGTTCTTGTTAGCAGGCCGCGACGGTGGCACTGTATTATCCTCAAAGCGGGCAAAGAAGGTGTTTAGTTTGGCTGAAAGCGTGACGTCGGTGTCCGTGGTATGGCTAGTTTTCTTTTTGTAGTCCGTGATTTCCCGTTGACCCTGCCACATACGTCTCGTGTCTGAGCCGTTGAATTGCGACTCCACTTTGTCCCTGTACCGGCATTTCGCTTGTTTGTTTGCCTTGCGGAGGGAATAACTACACTGTTTATGTTCAGCCATATTCCCAGACCTCTTTCCATGGTTAAATGCGGCCGTTCAGTTTTGCGCGAATGCCGCCATCCATCCATGGTTTCTGGTTAGGGTAGGTTTTAATCGTCACAGTGGGTACAACATCTCTAATGCACTTCCTTAGGAATTCACTCACCGAGTCAGCGTATAGGTCGATGTTATTATATATAGTCATAGAGAACAATTAAGTACTTAAGAGGCCCTCTTGAATAATGAGTGTGCCGTTGCCTCTTGTTGAAGCCATTTTTCTCAAACTAAGCATTTTGAATTCAGTGTCACTGGCATTGTTAATTAAACCTTGCACACACCACAGTCAGTGGCCTTTCTGTGTGGGTGTCTAAAAGCCTTCCCCTGGCATACAGTCATTAGCCTAGTTAAAGTTAACATGCAAAACCCTCTACTCAAGCTCAAAGTATCACTCTACTACAGTCCAGTGTAACAGCCAAGGCCTGAAAGCCCTACCCACCCCCAACCCGGTCCCATGCTGGCATAACACCCAGATTACGTTTAATCCCGCATGGCGTGGGTGAAGAATCGACCCAGATTATGCTGCCTTGGAGTCTTATGTCATTGGCTTGCTGCTTGACGCTCTATTTCAGGATTCTGTTCCAGTGAGTGCAGCCTCCGGTCGGTCAGGTCTGTCATCTTGCGGATGACCTCCCAAAGCGGATGACGCTTTGTTGACATGGGAGACTGGTGGACGACACTAACCATAGAGCCATCAATCGGTAATTTAATTCAAATGGGGACCCGGGGACAAAATAGACAATTGCTTGTTTTTATATGGATTTTTGTTGGATGGTGTGGGATTTTGCCCTATTTTTGGGCACAATTGTTTTTTTTAAGCCTCATAGTCAGCTGCCTGTGAACTTGTGATTTATCAATTGGTTGTTCTCTCTGTTTCCCTGCTGTGTTTAGAAAACCATGAGATCTCCAGCATATCAAGAATGATGATGTCCCCCTCGAGGCATCATAACAACCTTCCTACAATGCAGTCCTCCACCATGACACTGTCCAAGAGCTCCTACAACGTGTTAAGTGCCTTCTGCACTGAGGAGAATGTTCCCCAGTGTACCGCATACATCAATCAGGTACTGAAATTACTATTATTTAGTTTACATTTGGAATAATCCAATACTGACTTTGTGTAGGTGCTTATTTTACAGCCTGAATTTTTTTTTTAGGTTTGTGTATCTGATGTTGCTCAATGATTATTAATTGATCTAGTTTAATTTTCACTGTATGCTGATAACCCATTTTTCTGCCCTCTTTTGGGGCTTGTACAGGAGATGGACTCTCTGGGTTTCTCCTCTGCCTGTATTGAGGCCAGCTCACCAGAGGGAAGCTGGGGGCTGAACACGGTGCCAGCCCTGAACATGATGTATGAGCTGCTCCAGATGCATCGCCGCAGCCAGCACAGCCTGCAGGAGCAGGAGACAGAGCAGCTGAAGAGCTCCAGTGCCCTGGAACACCTGCAGATGACCAACTCTAGACTCAAGGTCAGTCAGGCAGGCTTTCCCATAGATCGTTTTCCAGGCAGGCTTTCCCGTAGATCGTTTTCCAGGCAGGGTGCAAATTGTCAGTAAATACTAGCTTGGGGAGCTAAGTTAAGGTTTGATGGTGTCCTGAAAGGTCTTAATGCTTCGAAGAAAACATGTTATTGTTATGATATTGTCGTCAAGGTGAGCACATTGAGTATGCAAAATTGTGTTGATATAACATGCACAGCAAGTATGTAATTGCCCAGCCTCCCGAGTGGCGCAGTGGTCTAAGGCACTGCATCGTAGTGCTAGCTGTGTCCAGGCTCTGTCGCAGCTGGCCGCGACCGGGAGACCCATGGAGCGGCGCACAATTGGCTCAGCGTCGTCCGGGTTAGGGGAGGTTTGGCCAGCAGGGATGATCTTGTCCCATCTCGAACTAGCAACTCCTGTGGCGGCCCGGGCGCAATACGGGCTGACACGGTCGCCAGGTGTACGGTGTTTCCTCCGATACATTGGTGCGGCTGGCTTCCGGGTTAAGCGAGCAGTGTGTCAAGAAGCAGTGCTGCTTGGCTGGGTTGTGTTTCGTAGGACACACGGCTCTCAACCTTCGCCTCTCCTGAGTCCGTACTGGAGCTGCCGCGATGGGACAAGACTGTAACTACCAATTGGATACCATCAAATTGGAGAGAAAAGGGGGGGTAAAATAAAAATAAATTAAATGTATGTAATTGCCCAAAGGATCAACTGGAGCTCTACAAAAGAGAGAAGTCAGGCCTGCTTGAGACAGAGAGGCAGTTGCAACTCAAAAACAAGACTCTGCAGAACTGCCTGAAAACAGAAAAAGATGAGGTAAAGACTTTGTCATAAAATTGTTAATCATTGAGTGATGTGCTCTTATGTCGCTGCAAGCATCAATTGGAAATGTAGTTTTGAGTGTGTGAGCCTTAACCAGCATCTTGCTCAGTAGTGCACACCATAGCAAAACATTTTGTAAGCAAAAAACAAAACTATGTGTTCTTATTGGATAAGTTCAGGTAGTACATCTCCGTTTCAAAACGTTTTCTCCCTACTGAACACACCCTAGGTGCAGAAGCTCCAGAGCATCATCGCCAGCAGAGCCTCTCAGTACAGCCATGATGCCAAGAGGAAGGAGCGGGAGAGCACCAAGCTCAAAGAACGCCTCAACCAGCTACTGGTGGACAAGAGGGATAAGAAACTAGGTATGGGCATCTCAAAACAATTGTTTCCTCCTTATTCCAAAGGTTGTTGGTAATGTGAATATGTTTGCAACCTAGTGTCTTTTTTTTCAACAAGAGTCTGAGAACACTGAAAATGATGTAGGCCTATATAGCAAGTCCCTCATTCCCATTTTCCTCCCTTTATCTCTACTAGCGATTGATGTATTGAACTACTTGGGACGGGCTGATGGGAAGAGAAGCCAATGGAAGACTGGAAAGGTGGAGGCCAGGTAGCAATACTCATCTGACTGAACCATGTCTGTTTTGTGTGCTTACATCAACTCTTGATGCAACAAATCCTACATAGCTTTGGAGATCCCACTTTGATGAGTACGTATTTATTTGCCATGATTGTAGACATGAGGGGGAGATGTACAAGTCCCTGCTGAGTGACTACGAGGGTCGTCAGAGGGCTCTGATGCTGGAGAACGTTGAGCTAAAGAAGGTGCTGCAGCAGATGAAGCGGGAGATGGTGTCCATTCTTAGTCCTAGGAAATCCTGCTCCAACTCCAGAGGAGACCGTGGGGAAGACAGCCTGGAACGGGTGAATTGATGGATTGTCCTATCTGAGACACTGTAGCAATAGTCTACTTAGTTATTTTTACGTGGTAATAAATAGATTAGATCACTTGTTTTTAAAAATGCTCCTGCAAATCTTAATCATAAATCGCGTCTGTCTATGCAGAGCCACTCACAAAATCTCAGTGTTCTACATGGTATGGAAGTGACATTTCCCTATAAACATTGTGGAGAGTAGAGGAGTGATCGTGCCTATTGTTACGCTTTCAGGCCAGCTCGGACAGAGAGGAGGTTGGTGACTGTAGTAAGGAGACCCTGGATCAGTCATGTGATCATGCTAGGGACCAGTCCTGTGAGCACGCCCGGGAGCAGCTGACCAATAGCATCCGACAGCAGTGGAGGAGACTGAAGAGCCACATGGAGAGACTGGACAGCCAGGGTATAAACGCATCTCATATATATATATATATATATATATATATATATATACTAGGTGAGTTACAGATGGTCTACTTCCATGATCTATCATTCATATATATATATATGGAAGTAGACCATCTGTAACTCACCTAGTAGTCATCACTGGCTTTCTCTGGTCATTAACGGGTGTTACATGAAGGCGAATGAAAAGAATCCACTTTTGGCTCACTGCCATAAAATCACGACCAGTACTACTGCATTTTTGGCTCTCGAGTGGCACAGCGGTTTAAGGCACTGCATCTCAGTGCTAGAGGCGTCACTACAGACACCCTGGTTCGAATCCAGGCTGTATAACAACCGGCCGTGATTGGGAGTCCCGTAGGGCGGCATCCAATTGGCCTAGTGTCGTCCGGGGTAGGCCGTCATTGTAATTAAGAATTTGTTTTTAACTGACTTTCCTAGTTAAATAAAGGTAAAATAAAAATGTAAACAACTCTGCTGCCAATACATTCTATATGTCACAGGGAGCTTTCTTCTCCACCATTGATCATAATGTATCATCCATCCATTTCCCAGCCTCCCTGGTACAGCAGAGCCAGCAGTGTGCTGGTAAAGAGCTGGTCCCCAGACAGATCCACGAGGAAGAGATGGAGAGGATGAGACTGGAGGTCCAGCAGTGTAAAGACTTCATCCAGACCCAGCAGCAACTCCTACAGGTTAGTTAGACTCACAACGCAACACACGATTCACTTTTTCAAACCGAGCTACAAGTATCTGCCTTCAAGTACATATCTACCTCAAATACATTGTTCCTCTGCACATTGATCTGGTTCTGGTACTCCCTGTATATAGCTCCATTCTTGTGTATTTGATGTTTTTCCTCTTGTGTTACTATTTTATTTGTATTATGGTAAAGTCTACAACAGTTGTGTTTGGCGCATGTGACAAATAAAATTTGATCTACTTTACATCTCTTGTTATTGCCTTGAATTTGACCCTTCCCGGAGTTTCTCAGTCAAGTATTATTACCTTTTCCGTGTGTGTCTGTAGCAGCAGCTCAACTCTCCCTGCTATGATGATGAGACTGCTGCTCTGCTGAATGACTGCTACACTCTGGAGGAGAAGGAGCGTCTCAAAGAGGAGTGGAGGCTCTTTGACGAGCAGAGGAGGAACTTTGAGAGGGAGAGACATAACTTTACTGACGCTGCCATTCGCCTCGGCCACGAGGTATCCGTTTTTGTTTTTGGCAAGTTCTCGAGTTGGAAATGCTATGTTTTGTCAAGTTGTCACTTGCAGTATGTGAACCCTTTGGAATTACCTGGATTTCTGCATAAATTAGTCATAACTTTTGATCTTAGTCACAACAATAGACAGTGTGCTTAAACTAATAACACACATTATTTTTCTTGTTTATATTGAATACATAATTTAAACATTCACAGTGTAGGTTGGAAAACGTATGTAATGACTTTTCCAAAAGCTAATTGGAGTCTGGAATCTGCTAACCTGGAGTCCAATCAATGAGATTGGAGATGTCGGTTCGAGCTGCCCTGCCCTATAAACACTGTTTGCTATTCACAAGAAGCATTGCCTGATGTGAACCATGCCTTGAACAAAAGAGAGCTCAAATGACCTAAGATTAAGAATTGTTGACTTGCATAACGCTGGAAAGGGTTACAAAAGTATCTCTAAAAGCCTTGATGTTCATCAGTCCATGGTAATAAGTTGTCTATAAATGGAGAAAATTCAGGACTGTTGCTACTCCCTAGGAGTGTCCGTCCTGCAAAGATGACTGCAAGAGCACAGTGCAGAATGCTCAATGAGGTTAAGAAGACTCCTAGAGTGTCAGCTAAAGATTTACCGAAATCTCTGGAACATGCTAACATCTCTGACGAGTCTACAATATGTAAAACACTAAACAAGAATGGTGTTCATGGGAGGACACCAAGGAAGAAGCCACTGCTGTCCAAAAAAACCCATTGCTGCACATCTGAAGTTTGCAAAAGAGCACCTGGATGTTCCACAGTGCTTCTGGCAAAATGTTCTGTGGACAGATTCAACTAAAGTTGAGTTGTTTGGAAGTAACACACAACACTATGTGTGGAGGAAAAAAAGGCACAGCACACCAACATCAAAACCTCATCCCAACTGTAAAGTATGATGTAGGGAGCATCATGGTTTGGGGCTGTTTTGCTGCCTCAGGGCGACAGAAATGAATTCCCAAGTTTATCAAGACATTTTGCAGGAGAATGTAAGGCTCTGTCCGCCAATTGAAGCTCATCAGAAGTTGGGTGATGCAACAGGATAACGACCTTAAACGCAGAAGTAAATCAACAACAGAATGGCTTCAACAGAAGAAAATATGCCTTATGGAGAGGCCCAGTCAGAGTCCTGACCTCAACCCAATTTTAAAATGCTGTGTCATGACCTCAAGAGAGCGGTTCGCACCAAACATCCTAAAATTATTGCTGAACTGAAACAGTTTTGTAAAGATGACTGCTCCAAAATTCCTTCCTGACTGTTGTGCAGGTCTGATCCGCAACTACAGAAAACGTTTGGTTGAGTTTATTGCTGCCAAAGGAGGGTCAACCAGTTATTAAATCCAAGGGTTCACATACTTTTTCCACACTACACTGTGAATCTGTGCGCTCAAAGACATTAAAATGTATAATTGTGTTATTAGTTTAAGCAGACTGTTTGTCTATTGTTGTGACTTAGATGAAGATAAGATCACAGTTTATTACCAATTTATGCAGAAATCCAGGTAATTCCGAAGGGTTCGCATACTTTTTCTTGCCACTGTAACTGTATTACCCCTTATTTATTTTTTTCCTTTTGTGTTTTCACAGAAAAAGGCTTTTGAGGAAGACCGCGCCTTGTGGCTCAAGAATCAATTCTTGAACATGACTTCGTTCGTGGACCGCAAAAGACATTCAACGTCAGAAAATCCTCGTGCCTTGTCAGTCAGTAAGTCGTGATGATTACCACAGCAACGATTCGTAATGGAAAATGTATACAGCAGATTTTGTTGGGAAATTTGTGTGGAAAATATTGTATTGGAAGATGCTGCATCATACAGTATGCTGCCCATCACAACAACAACAAAAAACACGCCAATGATCTTTTGTAAATCATATTGTGTTTGGTCACAAGTCCCTGTTCCCCTCTAGGTAGTGAACCAGAGATGAGGATCCCCTCCACCTCTGCCATGCTGACCAAATCCCGGACGTACACTGCGTTCTCAACGCCTAAAGCTGCCTCTGCTGCTGGCATGCCCTCCACAGCTGATCTCTACCGTACATTATGCCTCATACCAGACAGGAGGTACCATTTTTACTAATTACTTTGCTCTATGCCAGCTCACTCTCCTTTTTAAAATGTTTCATTCCTACATTTAGATAGTAGTATCAAATCGGTGTCATTGATTATCACTAACTTAAGTTCTCTCAAACAAACTGTGGTTAACTCTTGTTTGTTTTCTATCTATCTAAGCTCCTCTTCTGTAGGCAGTTCAACACAAGGGAGCTGGCAGGAGTCCAACACCATCCACAGTAGAGAAGATACTCCGGTCAGGTCAAAGCACAGACACGGAGGTGGAGACTGCTGCAGTATCTTCTCTTTAGGGTCAGAGGAAAACAGCCTCAACTGAAGACACACTAGTACCATTGTGTTACTGTGGACTCAACAGACAACTCGGATGACAATCCACGGCAGTGTTCATTAGACACCAAACAGAAGAAAATGGACAAACAGGGAAAGAATACCTAGATTTGTCCAATAAGATGCACTCATTTTTTAAATTTCTGTTGCAAAACATTTTCTGTTGCGTGCCCTAATGAACATGACCCATGTTTCAATGCCACCACTGCCTCAGGATGCCACGGAGACCTATTTTTGTGCAACTCATGTTGCGTGATCACGGACTAATACTGAACAGTAGCACATTGTCGTTCACCAAAACTTGATTCATTCAGAGAGCACTTTATTGGATATGCCAATGTTTTTCCTTTCTCTTCTATATACATTTTTACTAAGCAAAGCATATCCAAGTCTCTAAGCTTTCGCCAAGTGGCAGCCAAACCTTAATATGGGGTTCTGTATCACTACAAATGTTATCCAATTTGGGAAAAGCTATCAATAGGCTACTGACTAGCCATGAGAATGTTTACACATTGTTTTCACTCCAGATATATCATGAATAGTTTAGTGAGAACTTTATTCTAAATGTTTAAAATGAAGCGCTAACATATATGCGGCTTTGAAATTGCAATAAAGGTTTTTTTTTATCTATCAATTCAACTTTTTGTGCTTGGCGCCCCATAGCGTTTTATACCAGGAGGTGTGGTCGCAGACTGTGCAACGCTGCGACTGCGCAAGTCACAATCGGATGTGTGATCATCAGTGCTTTGTCTACGCGTCCGTCGAGCTAACGGCACACAGCTTAATTTCTAGGAAATAGTAAAGATGTCTGGCTCATCAAACCTCGTTGCGATGAAGAAAATTGTCCAGCAGCTGCGTTTTGAAGCGAGTATAAACAGAGTGAAGGTAAGAATCTATTTCACACGTAAATCTATTTGGTAAACATGCCCACGAAACTAGTCCGAGCTAGCGAACATCGGTAACGTTAGCTAGCTAGCGCTAAGGGCGTGGAATCTAGGCACACAAATGGAGATCTAGCCATGAAAACACAATAACAAACGCCCCAGGATAATTATTCCCAACAGTCATTGAACAGCAGGAAAAGCCTAACGTTAATTCAAGCATCTGTGTTCACACCATATTATTGACAACACCCATTTTTAAGGAGGAGATTTACAGACTTGCAGGAGTCTAGCTAGTTAGGTGTGCAACAGGTAGAGCTTCCCTTTCACAGCTATATTCCTTTGTCTTTTCAGGTGTCCCAAGCAGCTGCAGACCTTCAGCAGTTCTGCATGCAAAATGCCCTCCAGGATCCCTTGCTCACTGGGGTGTCCTCCAGTACAAACCCCTTCAGACCACAGAAGGTGTGCTCCTTCTTGTGAGGAAGACACACAGGACAGACCACAGCGTTCTTTGGTGAGTCTTTCTTTTTTGGTGTATGTAGTCCTTTGGAGAATCTCAATTGCATACTCCTCGCGTCCTCACCTTCTCAAAACCCATTGAAGAAGATGGTTGGAGGTAGCCTGACTACTTACACAATTATTCTGCCGCTCTGTCTTTTGCTACATACTTTAATCAGAGACTGCCGTCATTGAAGTCATTTGTGGTGACAAAGGGAATTGTGCAAAAGTCATCAGTGATTGGATTATCTCTATCAAAGACTATTATGAATTTTCAAACTACCGCTTTACCCACGTGTGTTCTGGCTCTGGCCCAACCCATTGGTTTCTGGACCAATTGGACAGCCCTGAATGTGTTTGGATTTGGTGAAGGGTCAGGGAGCTACTCAGATCCAGACACATTGCGGAGAAGAAACTAACGTCTGTGGGCGTAGCGTTTGGCTGGAGCAAGGAGTCTGGTTAGCGAGGGTAGGGACCTCCTTGCTTTCTCAGCCAATGGGTTTTGAGAAGGAGTATGCAATTGAGATTCTTGCCTTGATTGGCCTGTAAGCTGCACTAAATCAGTAAAGTGAAACAGGTTATCTACTCCATGCTAGTCTTTGATTGCGTTACAGATAAATACCTGTTTCTTTAATGTGCAAGAGTATCACATTGTACCTCTGTGTTTTCCTGTCTCGCAGGCCTTCGTTTTGATGCTACAGGGAAAAAGTTGACCTCAACACTGCTCCTCATTGCCAACGGCAAACCACTGCCACATAATCTTATGAAGTGTAGAACATGTCAGGAAGACTTGCCATCTATTCTCAGCCAACCGAGGATATGATGAGAAGGGTTTATTTTTCACGGCACTGTGTGGTTTTCAAGTAAATGATTGTGCCTTTTCTATTCTATTTTATTCATTGTTCTTGAATTTTTGTATTTAGAAATTAACATTCTTCTTTCTCTACATGACTGTGTTTTGCTAATTGTTCTTGGGTAAGACTGACAGTGTTACATCTCAAATCTTTACTTAAGATGCAAGTAGTTTCTAACAGCAATGTGAACAGGGCAACTTTACAACACAAAAGGCAGCATGTCACTGTTATGCGTGATAAAAGCATCCATATCAAACACGAAAGTAAAATGCCATATTTAAGAATAAGGAAATCAAAGAACACATTCAACCTATATCCCTGTGCTTAAATTTACAATTGACATGCATAATGTTCATAGATGCATCTTTGATTAAGTTAAATAGTGGCTTATTAGGAAACGAAAAATGGCTGTAATGGTGGATCAGTAAGTATGGTTCAAACCGGCATAAAACTGTTCCATAGTTTGAGATATATATATATATACACTGATCAATGGTAGAAGATAGCGCATCACAAAGTCAGACATCTAGTGCACCGTTTGCATCCATCTGAAAAGGATCGTCCACTATTAAATAACCCATTCAGTTGAATCTGCTTGATTTGCTTTGAGACTAACTCTTCGAATAAGAAAAAATCGACCTGTACTTTTTAAGACCTGTAAAATGATCTTATGATGTCCAAGACCTCAAATAATTAAAATCCTTGTTTGGTTTCATAAACTGATACCACTCGGTTAACTACCAACAAATGTAACGGCTCAAATCATTTGGCATCTTAAGTTTAAGTAAAATAATATTTTCAGAAGGATGCAAGATGCAACCACGCAAGAGTTTTCTAAGCCCCTTCGTCTTCCACTGTCCTCTTGGGTCTATAAATCTCTTCGGACTGGTCTGTCCGTCCTGCCTCGTGATTATCTTGTTACACGTTGAGGAGCATGCAGTGGTGCATTAGCATTACTCTTCAGGTGCTGAGTTTGAAGTGGTTTCACGTGGTACTCGTAGATCTTCAGTGCTGGCCCCAGTTTGATTGAAAGACCAGTCAGGACATCATTCCGTGTCATCAGGAGCAGAGACTTGCCATCGATTTCCTACAAGAATAACAAATGGAAGGGATTGGGAAGCTCTTGCCCACCAGAAAGAGAGGGAAGAAAGAGCAACTTGCAAGGTTAGTAAATTACTATCTTTACCTGGTCCTGGAAAGCAGTAGCCTGCTCATCAAATCCTGCAGCTTTGAAATAGTTGACGACATCAGTGAATGCCCAGTCTGCAGGGTCCGGCAGCTGGCCATTCTCCGCCACACTAGAAAAAGACAGAACAGGAAAATGGGTATAGGGACAAGGCAGGAAGACAGCGCAATCGTATCCCTTATCTACAGCCTCACAATTAAAACCCCTAGACTCTAGACTTACAGTTTAGCTTCCACTGATCCATTTGTTTTGTTCTCCATTCCAGCTAGAGGAAAAAAGAGAACGGTGAGATGGAGATATGGATAAGCAAAAATACAACTGAAGCCAAAAAAGGTTTGTGAAGAAACATGAGGTCTGTCATAAAGTGAACACATTCACTACTTACTTGAAACGTGTGTTCGTTGTAATAGGACGTGTCAAGAGGTTACCTGGATATGGTCAGTTGTTTCTGAAACCTTAAACTACAGAGCATCTGATATACGGAGTGTTGAATAGAGAAAGAAGCCAGAGTCGTTTTTTTTAACCATTTCTTTGAAATGCTGACACGCATAAGTAGAGTACTCAGTTGCTAAGCAACATAGATGTGGGCCGCTTGATACTGTGGAAATACTATGGTACAAATGCATAGATCAGAATTCGCATTCAATAATGCCAAAAAGCAATTCAGTCTTCAATGGATGATGGGCAATAGG
Source organism: Oncorhynchus mykiss (assembly GCF_057628025.1). Taxonomy (NCBI): domain Eukaryota; kingdom Metazoa; phylum Chordata; class Actinopteri; order Salmoniformes; family Salmonidae; genus Oncorhynchus; species Oncorhynchus mykiss. Next base: position 12,356,027 of record NC_143049.1, read on the forward strand.
GTTCACATAACATGGAGGATAGAATCATCACATTAGTCTGTGGATTCTGACCTGATCCAAAGCCATGGAATGCGTTGCACTCAGATTTGAGTCCAAATATCAGAGACGGGAGCAATTTTAAAGCTCCCTGATCTGCATGATTAAAACTTCCCTATTCAGTGTAGCTACTGTACCTACGAGACTACCAGTCTTGGATGTTCTGTAGTTTATCTTTGGAAAGCTAATTTCTACCAGAAGCATCATTCATATAGTTTAAACTTTAGACACTGCATTTCATTCAGGGCTATACACATCTGTGGACAGAAATATAGCTGATGGTGATGACATTGTTGACTGTTTAAGTGTAATATTACAATGTGTAACAAAAGTCAGATGCAGCATGAAATATGTAGTAAAAGAAGAATGGCAATGACAAACTTTGAATAATTAGTCATTTAGGACAGTTTATTCAATATTACTATAGCTTACTACTGAAATTATATCATTGCATCATTGCCAACGTTGTGGTTGTCTATTTGACGCTTACCTTTTTATTGCTAATTCGTGAGCTAGTTGGTTTCCTTTTATAGTTCTTAGGGCGTAAATAAATATCCGGTTTATTCACGATCGTGTGCTTGTCGCTGTGTAATTGATCTATAAACCACCTGAATTGCTCATTCAATTTTTCGGATATGTTGAAAGGACCTGCGAGTCGGCATGCGACACTAAGACAAGAAGCTCGTGAACAGGCGCACACACCATTCTCAAACCTGACTGGCCAGTTCGTAGCGAATGGGACAGGGTTCCGGTTTAGAAGCACGGTTTTGTACTAATCCTACAGTTTTGCTTCTGTACTGCAGTTTAACTGATGCTCGGCCCAGAAAGACAATTTCCATACATGGTCACATAGAGAAGTCAGATTAGAAAACTCCCAATTTAGTCATCACCTTTGGGTCTGAATACTTATGTAAATGTGATATTTCATTTTTTATATATATATATTTTAAACATTTCTAAAAATCTGTCTTTGCTTCGTCATGGGGTATTGTGTGTAGATTGAGAGAGAAAAAAACCTATCCATTTTAGAATACGGCTGTAACGTAACTGTGGAAAAAGTCAAGAGGTCTGAATACTTTCCGAATGCACTGTAGATGGCCTAAGAATAGCATGGAAAACTACCAGAAAGCAAGAAATCCAAAATGAAACCCTTCCTAGACAACTTTATGGCCCCCACATTTCATCACAATAAGGAAGATGTAAATTTGGGTGTACAAACATTAATAACATTGTGACAAATTGGCATCCTTATCCAATTTTTAAAAAGACACATAAAAACAATCCCAAAAATAAATAAGAGTTTGATTATGATTTGCAAATCTATAACAGAAAAACTTAGGACTATCCGGCCAAAAACAGAGAACCAGAATCTGCGCCTTCAGTATTGGGCAACCCTGAAAGAATAGACTCCAGAACAAAAAAAGAACAACACATCAGACATCAACCAATGAAATTGAGGAATCCGTTAATTCAAACAACTTTAAGGAAAGTTAGAACTGCCTAAACAAACCACACCGAGGAAAAATGTGCTATCCAAAATGGTGACTAATTGAAAACTCACTTTGAACAATTATATATACATATTAAAATAGATTCGGAACAAAAAAAATCTATGAAAAATGTCTAATTCTTGAATCAGCCATTTAAGACAACCAAAACCTGTTAGTTCTGTTTGGGTTATTGGGGTATCTATAGTAAAAATTTTAAAAAATACAGCTTGTGGTCATGACGGAATTTTTAACGAATTTATCAAATTCAGACCACAAATTTAGCACTGCAACACTCAAACTATTTAAAGTTTTGAATGTAGGGGCCTACCGGGTGGCACAGCGGTCTAAGGCACTGCATCGCAGTGCTTGAGGCGTCACTACAGACCCGGGTTTGATCCCGGGCTGTGTCGAAGACGACTGCGACCAGGAGACTCATGAGGCGCTGCATAATTGGCCCAGTGTATTCCAGGTTAGGGGAGGATTTGGCTGGCCGGGATGTCCTTGTCCCATCGCACTCTAGCGACTCCCTGTTGCGGGCTGGGCGCCTGCAAGCTGACTGTGGTTGCCAGCTGGATGGTGTTTCCTCCGACTCATTGGTGCGGTTAACTTCCGGTTTAAGCGAACAGTGTGTCAAGAAGAAATGCGGCTTGGCAGGTTCGTGTTTCGGAGGATGCAATAGCTCTCGACCTTCGCGCCTCCCGAGTTCGTACGGGAGTTGCAGCGATGGGATAAGACTATAACTACCAATTGGATATCACGAAAGTGGTGAGAGAAAGGGGGTAAAAAGTACAAAAAAGACATATATAGTGGTGAGTGTAGGCTTTTTCCTTGACATCTACAACCAAGGACTAATAACAATATATATTTTTAATTGAGACCAATTTGATCCAAACAATTACTGTGGCATTTGTGGGAACAGCAACCTGGGGAAAATATTCTTTGCCATCATAAACAACAGATTACTACACTTTCTCAGTAAACACAATGTCCTGAGCAAAAGTCAAATTGGATTCCTATTATCAAACATCAGGTCACATTTATACCCTACACACCCTAATTGATAAATGTGAATCAAAACAAAACATTTTTCTAGCTTTGTGGATTTTCAAAAAGTATTTGATTCAATTTGTCATTCAGGCATTTTTTTTGCAAATTAATTGAAAGTTGTATGGGTGGAAAAATAAATGTAATCAAATCAATGTATAGAAATAATGCAGTCAAATTGGAAGTAAACACACACATTTCTTTTCCCAAGGGCACACTGTGAAACAGGAGACTTAAGCTCAAGTCTATTTAACGTACAGTACCAGTCAAAAGTTTGGACACACCTACTCATTCAAGGGTTTTTCTTTATTTTTACTATTTTTACTCTACATTGTAGAATAATAGTGAAGACATCAAAACTATGAAATAACACATATGGAATCATTTAGTAACGACAAGTATTAAACAAATCTAAATATATTTTAGATTCTTCAAAGTAGATTTTAGATTTTAGATTCTTCACTCTTGGCATTCTCTCAACCAGCTTCACCTGGAATGCCTTTTCCAACCATCTTGAAGGAGTTCCCACAAATGCTGACCACTTGTTGGCTGCTTTTCATTCACTCTGCAGTCCAACTCATCTCAATTGGGTTGAGGTTGGGTTATTGTGGAGGCCAGGTTAGGTGATGCAGCACTCCATCACTCTCTTTCTTGGTCAAATAGCCCTTACACAGACTGGAGGTGTGTTTTGGGTCATTGTCCTGTTGAAAAACAAATGATACTCCCACTAAGTGCAAACCAGATGGGATGGCGTATCGCTGCAGAATGCTGTGGTAGCCATGCTGGTTAAGTGTGCCTTGAATTGAACCCCCACACCATCAAACCTCAATGCTTCACGGTGGGAACCACACATCCGGAGATCATCCGTTCACCTATTCTGCATCTCACAAAGAGATGTGTCTCTTACTTGAACTCCGTGAAGCATTTATTTGGGCTGCAATTTCTGAGGCTGGTAACTCTCTAATGAACTTATCCTCTGCAGCAGAGGTAACTCTGGGTCTTCCTTTCCTCATGAGAGCCAGTTTCATCATAGCACTCAATGGTTTTTGCAAATGCACTTAATTTCATAATTCTTGAAATTTTCCGGATTGACTGACCTTCATGTCTTAAAGTAATGGACTGTCGTTTCTCTTTGCTTATTTGAGCTGTTCTTGCCAGAATATGGACTTGGTATTTAACCAAATAGGGCTCTTCTGTATACCACCCCTACCTTGTCACAACACAACTGATTGGCTCAAATGCATTAAGAAGGAAAGAAATTCCACAAATTAACTTTTAACAAGACACAGCTGTTAATTAAAATGCTTTTTAGGTGACTATCTCATGAAGCAAGGTCGAGAGAATGCCAAGAGTGTGCAAAGCTGTCATCAAGGCAAAGGGTGGCTACTTTGAAGAATCTAAAATGTAAAATATATTTTTTAACACTTTTGTGGTTTTTACATGATTCCATGTGTTATTTCATAGTTTTGATGTCTTCACTATTATTCTACAATGTAGAAAATAGTAAAAATAAAGAAAAACATTGGAATGAGTAGGTGTGTCCAAACTCTTGACTGAACAATCAACAGCCCACGGGTCTCACTCTAAACGACACTGAAATAAAATGCCTCCTGTATGCAGATGGCCTGGTGCTGCTGTCCCCCACAAAAGAGGGGTTACAGCAACAAATGGATGATCCGCAACCGTTCTGGCAGACCTGGGCCCTGACAGTCAATCTCAAAAATAACATTTTTACTGGGCTTCACGCCTATAGAACACACACACACCTACACATTTTTGGGACAAAAAAAAATCAGCTCTACAGGGAACTTCAACCCGGCCGTGAGTTAACTGAAAGACAAAGCAAGGAGGGCTTTCTATGCCATTCAAATATCTATCAAATTAGACATACCCATTAGGATCTGGCTCAAAATATTAAAATCAATAATAGAACCAATTGCACTATGGCAGTGACGTGTGTGTGTGTGTGTGTGGTCCGCTTACAAAACAAGAATTTGGCAAAAGGAACAAACACCAAAATGAAATATGCGGAATTCTGTAAGCACATCCTCAGACTGCAGAGAAACTCAAAACAAAGCATGCAGGGCAGAATTAGGCAAATTCCCTCTTCTGATTCATTAATATTCCAAAAAATAGCCACCAAATGTTATAATCATTTAAAAACAAGTGACCCCCACTCCTACCATTTACAAAATTCTCAAGTGCCAAGAGTTGACCATAAAGAAGAGCCATAAGCTAGCTGGTCCTGAGGCTTAATTCTCTAACCACTAGCCTCAGGACAGCACATAGAAAATCTGTCCCATCCAAATTATCACAAAGCAAAAATAGAAATATCACCTATTGGAAAGAAACCACAAAAAAATTGAAGTAAACTTCAATGCTATTTGGCTCTGAACAGACAGTACACGGTGGCAGACTATCTGACCACTGTGACTGATAGAAAACTGAGGAAAACACTATGTACATACTGTGAGCACAGCCTGGCCATAGAAACCGGTTGTCACAGGCAAACCTGGCTGCCCGGAGAGGACATGCTGTGATCATTCTGCCCGCAGGAAGAGATGGAGACAGTGCTGCATTTTCTTTCTGACCTTGACAGATATACTGACATAATACATTCTTCACAAAAATGTGAAAACAATAAGAAGAATTTGAAAAGCTAAATGATAAAGACGCACAACTACATACTTGGGGAAAAAACTAAATTCTGTCTTTAAGCAGCCACATTTGTGGCCTCCTGCCGCAACCTGAGGGACAGCCAGTTAGAAGTGTAGTGTGATTATTCATATCGGCCTATTCTTTATTCATTTTTGTTGTTGTAATTGCTCTTATGATTATCACTATCATTATTATTGCTTTATTACAAATAGTCTAGTATATTCCTGTCTTTGACCATTGTCGCTATATGTTTACTTTGACACGGTAAGTGTTTACTTTCCATGTCAATAGAGTATACTGAATTGAATTCATTGAGATGGCCAATTCGGCGGAAAATCTGTCTCCCTCCAGCAGGTGGTGATTTTTCTTTGTTTCGCCCACCAAGCAAGGAGTTTTATATGAAGGTCGAGGGTGTCAAATTTGGTCAACAAAAAAACGTATGGCTTATTTGCTACGTGAGGTTTATTTTATCGAATAGAAGTTTCGTAATGCTTAAGTTACGAGTGTACCTGATATAAGGAGGTGACATCCAGGCAACTTTGAGAAAAACACTTTATCTGAGTTGTCTCGAGATGGCTATGCATATTCATGGCATGAGGCTAGTAGCATAGCATTTCTCTCAATTGAATACAGGATGTTGTGGTCAACAATCCTCATTGAATATTTAAAGGATTACAATAATGAGATGTATCCACTAATCCAAAGAAATGATAGGCGGGAGCTAGACAGCCAGCCGGCTTGCTTTGTGGACAACGACTCCCATTGTTAGGGCAGAGAGACATGCATCTTGTCAATATATCCATAATCATTGGTATAAACCAGATGAAACTTGGATATAGATGGTCAATGAATCAAGACCGGTGTCTGTCATCATTTGGGGTTCACACTCACCTGTCTCGATCAATAAGAGACTACTTGAAATAGACAAGATGGTAGCGTACACATGAAGCAAAATGTTTTATTTTAATAACTGAGCATTTTCTAAATTTAAAACAGAACCCCTGCAACTGGACACTGACATTTTATGACACTCCTGTTTCCACGAATCGAGGACGAAGATGGCATGGGGAGGCAGGTAGCCTAGTGACTGAAAGGTTGCTGGATCGAATCCCCGAGCTGACAAGGTAAAGGTAAACCCGAGAGAGTTACCTCTGCTGCAGAGGATAAGTTCATTAGAGTTACTAGCCTCAGAAATTGCAGCTCAAATAAATTCTTCACAGAGTTCAAGTAACAGACACATCTCAACATCATGAAAATAATATATCTTGATTTGATCTTGATTCAACCGCCTGAGTCAATACATGTTAGAATCACCTTTGGCAGTGATTACAGCTGTGTGTCTTTATGGGTAAGTCTCTAAGAGCTTTCCACACCTGGATTGTGCAACATTTGCCCATCATTTTTAGTTCAACAACCATTTTCAGGTCTTCTCATTGATTTCAAGCAGATTTAAGTTAAAATTGTAACTCGGCCACTCGGGGACCTTCACTGTCTTCTTGGTAAGAAACTCCAGTGTAGATTTGGCCTTGTGTTTTAGGTTATTGTCCTGCTGAAAGGTAAATTCATATCCCAGTGTCTGGTGAAAAGGATTTTGACTGTGCTTAGCTCCATTCCGTTTATTTTTTATCCTGAAAAACTCCCCAGTCCTTAACGATTACAAGCATACCCATGACATGATGCAGCCACACCATGCTTGAAAATATGGAGAGTGGTACTCAGTAATTTGTTGTATTGGATTTTCCCCAAGCATAATAATATCTCTTCAGGACAAAAAGGTAATTGCGTTTTGACTTCCTTCTTTTCATTGTTAATTTTGTTAGTATTGTGGAGTAACTACAATGTTGATCCATCCTCAGTTTTCTCCTATCACAGCCATTAAACTCTAACTATTTTAAAGTTACCATTGGTCTCATGATGAAATCACTGAGCGGTTTCCTTCCTCTCCAGCAACTGGGTTAGGAAGGACACCTGTGTCTTTGTAGTGACTGGGTGTATTGAACACCATCCAAAGTGTAATTAATAACTTTACCATGCTCAAAGTACTCAATGGCTGCTTTTTTTGTACCTTCTTTGTGAGGCATTGGAAAACCTCCCAGTTCTTTGTGGTCGAATCTATGTTTGAAATTCACTGCACGACTGAGTAGTCATTCAAAAATCATGTTAAACATTATTATTGCACACAGTGAGTCCATGCAAATTATTATGTGACATGTTAAGCACATTTTTACTCCTGAACTTATTTAAACTTGCCATAATAAAGGGGTTGAATACTTATTGACTCAAGACATTTCAGATTTAAAATTGTAATTAATTTGTAAACATTTCAAAAACATAATTCTACTTTGATATTATGGTGTATTGTGTGAAGGCTAGTGTAAAAAAAAAACACATTTCAATTGAATCCATTTTAAATTCAGGCTGTAACAACAAAATGCAGAAAAAGTCAAGGGTTATGAATACTTTTTGAAGGCCCTGTAGATAAAGATTTTGTTGTGGCAGTGCAAGTTGGACTTTATCACTATAGCGGGCAGGGTGATGAGCAATAGGACAAAGCAAACCATTAACAGATTGTATCCAGATGGTAGCAGGTAATAACCAACTCCATCATAACATTAGTTAATGATCATATGTTATCCATAGTTTTATAACACCCATTGAGGACAGAGATCAAGCCATTGAGGGAAAGACCAACTGCAATGCAGGAACATTTTAATTTTAAATAAATCCCCATTTATAACAGCGTGGAGCCAATTAATCTCATACGGTCCTTGTAACAATTACTCCGAGTGAATGTACAAAACATTAGGAAAACCTTCCTAATATTGAGTTGCACCTCCTTTTGCCCTCAGAACAGACTCAATTTGTCAGGGCATATACTCTACAAGGTGTCAAGTGTTCCACAGAGATGCTGGCCCATGTTGGTCACATACACATGGTTAGCAGATGTTATTGTGATTGTAGCGAAATGCTTGTGCTTCTAGTTCTGACAGTTCAGTAATATCTAACATGCAATCTAACAATTCCGCAACAACTACCTAATACACACAAATCAAAAGTAAAGGAATGGAATAAGAATATATAAATATAAATGTATGGATGAGCAATGACAGAGCGGCATAGGCAAGATGAAATAGATGGTATAAAATACAGTATATACATATGAGATGAGTAATGCAAGATATGTAAATATTATTAAAGTGGCATTATTAAAGTGACTAGTGATCCATTTATTAAAGTAGCCAATGATTTCAAGTCTGTATGTAGGCAGAAGCCTCTGTGTTAGTGATGGCTGTTTAACAGTCTGATGGCGTTGAGATATAAGCTATTTTTCAGGACAAGGCTTCTCACAGTTGTGTCAAGTTGCCTGGATGTCCTTTGGGTGGTGGACCATTCTTGATACACACAGGAAACTGTTGAGCGTGAAAAACCCAGCAACGCTGCAATTCTTGACACACTCAAACCGGTTTGCCTTGCACTTACAGTACTACCATATCCTGTTCAAAAGCACAAATCTTTTTTCTTGCCAGTGTAAATAGGCATTTGAACTTTGTAGCTTTAGCCGGTGGTAAACTTGTGGAATAGACACCAGCTGGAATGCAGTTTTATCCAATCAGCATCCAGGATTAGACCCACCTGTTGTATAAATGAGTTAATAGACCAATAAGAAAGAGTTCCAAACCTCTCTACCAACAGCTTTTTTTTCTTCAGTTTTTCCCTCCCCAATCAAACCAGTCCTAGCCAGTGGTGTAGTACTTAAGTAAAAATACTTCAAAGTACTACTTCAGTCATTTTTGGGGGTATCTGTACTTTACATGACTATTTATGTTTTTGACTACTTTTATTTCACTACATTCCTAAGGAACATAATATACTTTCTACTTCATACATTTTCCCTGACACCCAAAAGTACTTGGCACATTTTGAATGCTTAGCAGGACAGGAAAATGATCCAATTCACACACTTATCAAGAGAACATCCCCGGTCCTCCATACTTCCTCTGATCTGGCAGACTCACTGAACACACATGCATCATTTGTAAATGATGTCTGAGTGTTGGAGTGTTCCCCTGGCTATCCATACATTTTTAAAACAAGAAAATGGTGCCACCTGCTTTGCTTAATTTAAATAATTTTTACTTTTGATACTTAAGTATATTTAAAACCAAATACTTTTAGACTTTTCCTCAAGTATTATTTGTACTAGGTGACTTTCACTTTAACTTGAGTAACTTTCTTATTAAGGTATCTATACTTTTACTCAAGTATGCCAATTGGGTACTTTTTCCACCACTGGTCCTAGCAAAAATGTAGCTTGAGAAATTGCTCTTTGCTAAGAAGCAATTTTTGTTTCTTTTTGACCATTTTAATTGAAAACTGTCACAGTTGGGTACTTAATTGTTACCCAGAAATAATTTCATATTGAGATAAAAAATGACTGCATTGAACATTTCATTTAGGAATGGATATATCCTATGAATTGAGTATTTGTTATGTTAAAGATCTATCGTATAAGCTTTAAATATGCAGTGGGGGAAAAAGTACCCAATTGTCATACTTGAGTAAGAGTATAGATACCTTAATAGAAAAGTTTACTTGAGGAAAAGTCTAAAAGTATTTGGTTTTAAATATACTTAAGTATCAAAAGTACATTTAGTTGCTAAAATATACTTAAGTATCAAAAGTAAAAGTATAAATCATTTTAAATTCCTTATATGAAGTAAAGCAGATGGCACCATGTTCTTGTTTTAAAATGTATGGATAGCCAGGGGCACACACCAACACTCAAAGTATTTACAAAATATGCAAAAAGATCACAGTTTTACTGGTCTACTAAGCATTTAAATTGTAAGGAGTACATTGGGTTGTCAGAGAAAATGTATGGAGTAAAAGTACAATATTTTCTTTACGAATGTAGTGAAGTAAAAGTTGTCACAAATTTAAATAGTAAAGCAAAGTACAGATACCCCAAAAAACTACTATAGTAGTCCATTAAAGTATTTTTACTTAAGTACTTTACACCACTGTAAATATGGTATAAACGGGAGTGATAAAGCGACATCAACCTCAGTCATTCACACCAAAAACTGAACTAGCTTAGAGTGGAGCGCCCTTAAAAAGCATCTAGTCGAGCGCCGTGCACATTTCGTGCAAATACTGTACACTGCTCCAACAGTGGGCTCGTGTCCAAATAGGAGGAGTTGCGCTCAAGTTCTACAGAATAACCAGGTCTGTAGTCTCCACCCAATAGGTTAGAGCGCGCCGCCGGGTGTGTGTTGACCATCGAAAGAGAAGGAGTTGCACGGAAAGGGTGAAAGTTTGAAGCTGCCACAGATCTCCTCGCATAGGCGTGTCGCTTGTGTCTGTCGTTTCGGAAACTGGAGATCTTATCCTGGCGGACAATTTATCGGTGCGTAATGGGGAAATGAGGGGATGGAGGTTGGATAAAACTCACATGGGGGAGTAATGTTACAATGTATGTACTGTGCAGAAGACATACATTTCAGGTTGAAAATAGTGCCCCAGTCTGTGAATAACAGGGTTGTGGAAACTGTAAGGTACAAAGGTCTGGCCGGCTTTAAAAAAATATTTAAAAGTTTGCCAGTTGGACAACACACAGTTGTCTGTCTGTGTGCATTCATTGAGCGTGGGGGTGGTCGCAGCGCTTCACAACTAACGCAACGAGATATAATATTGTGACATGTCTGCTTCGCGCATAGGGCAAATGTTGTCATCCAAAAGTTTGCGCGTTATAACCAGAGGAAATTACAGTTTTTTCGGCAATGGGGCACAATACCCCGCGGGGCACCTCACCTCTGGTGTCCGCTCAGTGATGATCCCCTCTCCGCTGTCACCTTTCTCTTCCCAGAGTAGAGCACTTTCAGGAGTCAGTGAACCGCCGCGTGGACTTGTCCAAGAGAAAATGACCGAGAATGCAGTGTTCTCCCAGAACAAGGTTTTGACCATCGACACCATGAACCCCAATGTGAAGAATGTGGAGTATGCCGTGCGCGGACCCATTGTGCAGCGCGCGGTGCAGATCGAGAAGGAGCTGAGAGAGGTATGCTTAACAATAAAATTTAACTTTCTTAAATCATTATTTTCTATTTTTTTGCCATTTGTTTTTAAATTGTGCAAATAATTAGTTTCTCTCAATCTGAAATATACAGCAGTTTGCAAAGTGCGAAAGCAATCTCTCACTGACATGCGCTGTCTGTCTCACCTAGACTAATTGCAACAGTCTGACTTTTAAACAAGTTTCAGGTGGCCTCAATGGCTCCGTTTTTCTGGATCTGCAACTACAGCAGTGACATGCAGCCTAGGCCCATAGGCTTGTGTGATATAGGGTGACCAGACGATTTTGGTGACATGTCCTCAGCTAAAGATTTCCCAGAAATGTTCCTGATTAGCTCCCAGAAAGAATAAAGCAACTCTGAAGTAAATTGAGGCTGACAATTCAGTAATCAAATGCTATATCCAATCAGATATGCATGTTAAAACAGTCTATCCCTGTATCAAACATGTTTGCTGTCTGCTACCAAACTTGGGTGATTTTAAAATAAATAGATAGGCTAAGATTAAGAACTGTGGCGGATTAGGCTAATCCATTTCTGTGTTAAAATTGCGAGAAGTATTTGAACCCCCCCCCCCCTAAAATGTCAGAAATAACTGGTTTCCAATGGCTTGAGAAGCATTTGTCATGCCCTTCTTTGCTTGCTCTGCCTTTTGCCCTCTAGCCTAAATGCTCACCAAAATATATGCTTTTTGAGTGCATTTGCTCACACACCCAGTGTGTCACCCACAAGCAGATTGACCCCTCGTCGGAAATCAAATGACTGTTAAAACACCACAGCGCTGATTGCTTATGACACCTGTGTAGTTATTTGTTCACCAATGATGAGACAAGACCTTATTTGTTATGTTGTTGAAGATTACGCTCTCCCCAATCTCTCTTTCTTTCACTCCCTCTGACTCGCTCTCCCTTGTCACTGTTTGTTCTCGGTTATACAGTATCCGTTTTCATTGGAGTTGAGGAAAGTCAAAGTCCACAAGTCAAACAGCAAACTGAGAGATTTACTTCAGTTCAGTCTGTTGTCTGTTTTTACAACAGCTCTATTTAAACTTCTGAGCTCACAATGGCGTACAGTATAAAATCTATCAGGGGTCAAATCCTCACTTTCCCCCAGACCAATGCCACTGTCTCCTTTAACTCTCTTAAAAGCAATAACTCATCACTCCTAGAGTCGCCAGCCCCCCTCCAGTCGTACGACATTTGTCATGTGAAATTGTTGGTACTCGCTGGTCATCATGTTACAGCTGCTAGTTAGTGGAGGGGTGTTTCTAGATTTAACAGCCCACTCAAGAGTGAAGAGGTAGGTTGTTGACATTTTGATGTAGCCTACTGACATGTATTTTTACAATCATACCATACATTTTTCAACAATGTACACATGCAAACAATGCAATATTTTAATTTTTCTCAAGATCAATCTACATCTATTGATATTGTCCACATTGTCAAACACTTTGGTCAGACTTAGTCCTCTTAGGTCAATGTTATTTTCCAGTTGGTTTTTATGTACGTGCCCTCAGTGTAACCCTTACCTGCACCATCCCCGTCCCCTCTCACTTAATTTCAAGGGTTGTCATGGAAACCCAGAGAGCATAGTTTACTGAGTTCAGTCAGGTGTGTAAAGCAGACCCTCCGAGTGGCTCTTTCCAGGAAGACGAGCAATGTGTATCTGTGTGTGTGAGAAAGAGGTGAAAAGGTCGCTTTTTGGCTGCGGCAGGGTGTGGAGGGACTATCATAGTAATGACTATGGTGACCTTTACCAGATGGTTCTGGGGCTTTACCCAAATACAATTTGGATTCATGGATTTTCTCTCTACTATTTGTTCCGAGTCATCCTCAAACACCCCAGCCAACCAAGAGCCAACCTGGGTTGGGGAATGTTGGTTATTACCGGTAATGGCGCCGGGGAGGATGGCTGCCGTTTTACGGGCTTCTAACGAACTGTGCTATTTTGTTAGTTTTTCGCATTGTTTAACTTATTTTGTACATAATGTTGCTGCTACTGTCTCTTATGACTGAAAAGAGCTTCTGGACATCAGAACGGCGGCTACTCACCTCGAACTGGACGAAGACGTTTTCTTTAATGAGTCCAACGCAAAAGATATACTGCTTTCCCAAGACCAGAACCAAATCCCTGTCATTCGGATGAAGAAAAGACGGAAATACCGGGGGCGGAGTTAAGGGTGCCTTTATACAGCTGGTGCGCAATGTCTAATATTAAAGATGTCTCAAGGTATTGTTCGCCTGAGGTAGAGTTCCTCATGATAAGCTGTAGACCACACTATTTACCAAGAGAGTTTTCATCTATATTATTCGTAGCTGTCTACTCACCACCACAAACCGATGCTGGTACTCAACGAGCTGTATAAAACCATAAGCAAACAAGAAAATGTTCATCTAGAAGCGGCGCTCCTAGTTGCCGGGGACTTTAATGCAGGCAAATTTAAATCCGTTTTACCTCATTTCGACCAGCCTGGTTACATGTGCAACCAGAGGAAAAAAAACTATAGACCACCTTTACTCCACACACAGAAATGCATACAAAGCTCTCCCTCACCCTCCATTTGGCAAATCTGACCATAATTCTATCCTCCTGATTCCTGCTAACAAGCAAAAACTATAGCAGGAGGTACCAGTGACTCGCTCAATACGGAAGTGGTCAGATGACGCGGCTGCTATGCTACAGGACTGTTTCACTAGCACAGACTGGAATATGTTCCGTGATTCATCCAATGTCATTGAGGAGTATACCACCTCAGTCACCGGCTTCATCAATAAGTGCATCGATGACGTCGTCCCCACAGTGACCATACATACATATCCCAACCAGAAGCCATGGATTACAGGGAACATCTGCACCGAGCTAAAGGCTAGAGCTGCCACTTTCAAGGAGCAGGACACTAATCCGGACGCTTATAAGAAATCCTGCTATACCCTCAGACAAACCATCAAACAGGCAAAGCGTTGTCGTATGTGGCAGGGCTTGCAAACTAATATGGACTACAAAGGGAAACCAGCCGTGAGCTACCCAGTGACGCAAGTCTACCAGACGAGCTAAATGTCTTTTATGCTCGCTTCGAGGCAAGCAACAATGAAGCATGCATGAGAGCACCAGCTGTTCCGGATGACTGTGTGATCGCACTCTCCGTAGCCGATGTGAGAAAGACCTTAACAGGTCAACATTCACAAGGCCACAGGGCCCAGACGGCCTAAGACATGTACTCGGAGCACGCGCGGACCAACTGGCAAGTGTCTTCACTGACATTTTCAACCTCTCCCTGACTGAGTCTGTAATACCTACATGCTTTAAGCAGACCACAATAGTCCCTGTGCCCAAGAAAGTGATGGTAACCACCCTAAATGACTATCGCCCCATAGCACTCACGTTGTTAGCCATGAAGTGCTTTGAAAGGCTGGTCCTTGCTCTCATCAACACAATTATCCCGTAAACCCTAGACCCACTCTAATTTGAATACCGCCCCAACAGATCCACAGATGACACAATCTCAATTGTACTCCATAATCCCACCTGGACAAAATAAACACCTATGTGAGAATGCTGTTCATCGACTACAGCTCAATGTTCAACACCATAGTGCCCACAAAGCTCATCACTAAGCTAATGAACCTGGGACTAAACACCTTCCTCTGCAACTGGATCCTAGACTTCCTGAAGAGCCGGCCCCAGGTGGTAAGGGTAGGCAACAACACATCTGCCATGCTGATCCTCAACACTGGGGCCCCTCAGGGGTGCGTGCTTAGTCCCCTCCTGTACTCCCTGTTCACCCACGACTGTGTGGCCAAGCATGACTCCAACTGCATCATTAAGTTTGCTGATGACTCAACAGTGAACGATCACCGACAACGATGATATAGGGAGGAGGTCAGAGAACTGGCAGTGTGGTGCCAGGACGACAACCTCTCCCACAATGTGAGCAAGACAAAGGAGCTGATCGTGGACTACAGGAAAAGGCGGGTCGACCAGGCCCCCATTAACATAGACGGGGCTGTAGTGGAGCGGGTCGAGAGTTTCAAGTTCCTTAGTTTGTTGGTGATGCGGAAACTATCATGGTCCAAACACACCAAGACAGTCGTGAAGAGGGCACGACAACACCTTTTCCCCCTCAGGTGACTGAAAATATTTGGCATGGGGCCCCAGATCGTAAAAAAGTTCTACAGCTGCACCATCGAGATCATCCTGATCACCGCCTGGTATGGCAACTGCTCGGCATCCGACCGTAAGGCGCTACAGAGGGTAGTGTGTAAGGCCCAGTACATCACTGGGGCCAAGCTTCCTCCCATCCAGGACCTCGATACCTGGCAGGGTGTCAGAGGAAGGCCCACATTTTCTTTATTATCTATGCATAGTCACTTGACCCCTACCTATATATATATATATATATATATATATATATATATATATATATATATATATATATATATATATATATATATATATATATATATATATATATATATATATATATATATACACAAATTTCCTCGACTAACCTGTACCCCCGAACATTGCCTCGGTCCCGGTGCCCCCTGTATATGGCCTCGTTATTGTCATTTTATTGTGTTACTTTTTATTACATTTTTTACTCCATTTTATTTAGTCAATATTTTTTTTTAATTAACTCTATTTCTTGAACTGCATTGTTGGTTAAGGGCTTGTAAGTAAACATTTCACGGTAAGGCCTACTACACCTGTTGTATTTGGCGAATGTGACAAATAAAATTGGATATGGTTGATTTTTTTTGTCTTTCAGTAGTCTACATCAGGGGTTAAATAAGAAGTTATTACGTCCTTATATCATATTGAGCACCTGTAAATCCATGCTGTATCACATCCGGACGTGATTGGGAGTCCAATAGGGCGGCACACAATTGTCCCAACTTCATCCGTGTTTGGCCAGGGTAGGCCGTCATTGTTAATAAGAATTTGTTCTTTAGCTGACTTGCCTCGTTAAATAAAGGTATAAAAAAATATATGAAAACAAGTCTGTTATGTTATTTAGGGGAACCTCCAAAAAGGTTGAAAACATGAAACTTGTTAATCTGTGCTGTATCAGGTGAACTAGCTGTAGGCTATTCCAAGTCTAACCTGATTTTCATACTGAGCTCTGATGGGTGTTAGATTTCTTTGTGAAAACAGAGCACAAAGCCTACATTCACTTGCTTGCTTTCAAAAAAGGTAAGGAAGGAACACCCACTTTCACACAAAATACATTCTCTTTTTCTCCACTCCCTCTCTATCTCCGTTTCACCCCCTCTCTATTTTCTCCTACTAACACGCATGCCTATTTTGAGGGCTCAGATGAACTGTAATGTTTCAGGTGCAGATAAAGTTAATTTCCTGAAATCTGATACGGCTTAAATTGTCGTCATTAGTTAATTCCCCTCTTAGCCTAGCAGGAAGAGAAAAAACACAAAGTAGAATGTGAGCAAAACAACTTCAACCCAATAACAGCTCTAGGACCAGGCTAGAGGCCCATGGAGATACATTCTACCGCCTCAGTGGTCTCCATGGAGACTGCAGGAGGATTGCTGAGTAGCACGGCACACTGTGACTTTCTTTTAATGAATGAAAGACATCACGTTTCATCTCCTGCCTCTGCTACTTCGCTAATTTTGAAGAGTAAACTAGTAGCCATGATGATGTAACTTTCTTTTGCCAGACTTTGAATTTGTTTTGCCGGAACAATTAGAATGCTACTTACCAGAGACAGAAAAAGAGGCAAATAAACTTACACATGCAGAAAGAGCAAAAAGAAAAACTAGAGAACTGGGTAAGGAGGTAGAGCGAGAGAGTGGGCAAAATCAACTGTAGGCCAATCTCAATCATCTTATGAAGAACATGCAACAGGCAGTACTCTGACAAGAGCCACATGGCCTAATCAGTGAAGGTTTTTCAACAAGGGGCCTGCTATGTGGTCTTTATGTGACAACGTAAAAATACTTCCTGAGATAAAACACCTGATTAGTAGCATTTAGAACACTTAAAAATACTTTAAAAGTTCCCAGAAAAAGAGGGGGACTGATTTTTGTAGTTATTTTTGTGCACTTTTATTTTAATAAAACGTACTCTCGTCACTTGGGAACTGTTGATTTTTTTGGTTGTTGCAACATCATATCTCGTTGCAGTAAAATGTAAACTGCTCTCTACTCTCAGTAAGAATGGAATGTGAGGAGGTCCTTTGTATTCAGTGGGTGTCACTCCCCTGCTGTTTGTGATTGGTCTGAACTGAGAGACACCTCTGTCTGGTGACCAATGGGAGTGTAGGAGGTTTATTTTCTGTTGTGAACTTTGGTGGTCATTGCTGGTCCAGCTGGCCCAATTAGATTGGATAAAGTCTCTGGTGGGTAGAACAACAGCAGGGCTGCTTTGCTTCCCACTGGGTTTGAATGAGTTCCACTTGTGGCCACTGATCCGCTGTCCATGTTGTCAAATACCAAGCATCTGGACACTCACTGAGGAGCCTAAGGACAGAGGAAAAGGGAACAGACAGCTAGTGTTACCATTGGCCTATAAGAACATCATTTCATCACCATTCCTTGACAACCTCCCCAAATGAATAATTTTTTCCTATTCTCCATGACCAGTTCTGTTTTGCATTCTGTTTTTTTTACACCGCATTTGACACCTACTTTACACTTGTCGTCTGTTTCTACAGCTGGAAACTAGCTGATATAACACTTGACAAGCCTTCCAGGCAGCAGGCAGCATGGGACTGTGTGTTTCTTTTTGCTTTCCAGACAGCATTTTCTCTCCTTTAATATGTTAAAATATACAGTAGTTGGGCTGAACAACTTCTTGTTTTGACTTCCTCCACTCTGCTCCCAAACACAGACGCATATGATGTGTTTGTAGGTAAGTGTGTACAGTTGGAAATCCTAACATTGGAAAAGCTCAAATTGGATTCTGTCACTCATGTGTTTTATCTTTTTCTTGTGGTATTATTTAATTTCGTCTTTATTTAACCAGGCAAGTCAATTAAGGACAACGACGGCCTGGCAAAAGGTCTCCTGTGATGTCCTACATTTTAAGACCTAAAAGCAAGGGATGAGGAAAGCACATATTAAACCAATGCAGGCTGCCAAGTCATTTCTCCTGGCAAAGACTATACCTGATTTTGTATTTGTGCTTGAGAGTTTAAGTAAAAACACATGGCAAAGGAAATTATGAAGAGCTGTTTGGCTTTAAGGGTTGTCTATTTAAAGGTCTCAGGGCTCGGAGCTGGGTTTCCACTAAACTAACATCTGGAATTGTTTTACGATGGTCATACCAAGGATCGTTTAGCTATTTTATTTTGAATTTTAGGACCCATGTAGGTATAAAAAAAATATCTATATAAAAATGATTTGATGAAATATTGAATTTGGCCTATTAACTTATAGAAACGCATTGAATAACAGATTCATACATGGAAAAACAGTGTAAAAATAAAGGAAGTATGTTTTGAAGTGTCTGTCCAATAACTGAGAGATATAAGAAAGCTCAGAAAAGAAAAAAAAGTTACATGTGGAATTATCTGTAAACCTTTAATGTGGAACTGCCCCATTCACTTCCATTCATTTTTCGGCCCGGTATTGGTTTAACTTTAGACGTGACCTCATATTCCAGCAGGAAGTGACCTCATACTCATGTCTTACTTAGAGGGACACGCTCAGATAAGTAGTTATACATGGTTAATTATGAGTTTATAAAGAATAAAGTAAAGTATTGGACTCCCTTGCACATCCCTGTGACCCAAGAACGCATGGGACACACTCTTTTCACACCACTTCGATACAAAGAGCACTTTTGATATCCCTAACCATTTTCCTAACCTCAACCTCAGTCTCCTAACCTGCTGCGCAAGTTCCCCTAACCTTCAATGAAAAAGTCACTTCGGTATCGAAATGGCGTGAAGAGTGTTTCCCAAGAACATGGAATCGAAGTGGCGTGAAAAGAGTGTTTCCCAAGAACACATTGTATTCATCCCTCTCTTTCTTCCTTGCCCTAATTGTTTCATCCTCTCTCTGCCTCTCTCATTGTTTTGTGTCTGTTTGTTTATCTGTCCTGCAGGGAGTGAAGAAGCCCTTCACTGAGGTCATCAAGGCCAATATCGGTGACGCCCATGCCATGGGCCAGCAGCCAATCACCTTCTTCCGCCAGGTCTGCTTTTATCCCCTATGTTCCAAACCATTTATCTAAAACAACTCTCTTTTTGATTACAGGGTGTCTTTCATTCTCCTTTGTCATTTGAAACCGTTCTGTCTATGGCAAAATCACGTTGTGACATTTTCATGCAGATTCATGCAGCGTTTCATGCTGATTTGTGTACATTATCCTGCATCAACTCCTGTCTGTTCCTCACCTAGCTCTCGCTGTCCTCTCTTCCTCCTCAAGGTCTTGGCACTCTGCTCCTACCCGGAACTCTTGAAGGACAATATGTTTCCAGAGGATGCCAAAAGCAGAGCGCGCCGCATTCTGCAGGCTTGTGGAGGGAGTAGTTTGGGTATGTTGTTCAGATATTGATTGATTGATTGTGTATTGGAAGGATGTAAGTTAAGATAAAATACACAAAGGGGATATTTTAGCCAATAAGCCTGTGTCAGCCTGTTAGTGTCTGCATAAGCAATTAATGACCTTTCGCAGTCTAGGGTGGCAAACCCCGATCCTGGAGAGTCGCAGTGTATTGAGTCTCTCTCCCTCTCTCTCAGGTGCGTACAGTGCCAGTCAGGGTATAGACTGTGTGCGGCAGGACGTAGCTCGCTACATCGAGCGTCGGGACGGGGGCGTGCCCTGTGACCCAGACAACGTCTACCTCACCGGCGGCGCCAGCGACGGCATCGTGGTAAAAAATCAAAAATCAAACAATTCGCTTTTTCAAGTAAACTTCTCACTGCAGATAAAGGGGAGGGCAGGAGGAGAGCGTTGAGGACTCTAGACTTGAGATGCACCCATCGGTCCTCCTTTGCTCCCCTCTCTCTCCCAGACTATGCTGAAGCTGTTGGTGTGTGGTGAGGGTGCGTCGAAGACAGGGGTGATGATCTCCATCCCTCAGTACCCTCTGTACTCGGCTGCTCTGGCTGAGCTGGGTGCTGTGCAGGTCAACTACTACCTGAACGAGGAGAAGTGCTGGAGCATGGACCTCAGTGAGCTGGAGCGCTCCCTAGCGGAGGCCAGGAAGCACTGCAACCCCAAAGTCCTCTGCATCATCAACCCTGGAAACCCCACTGGTAAGTAGCTGAAGCTTAACACATACGGAATTCATGATGCGTCATGTACAGGTTGACATAGGGATTTCACAGTCCTCCCAGTCATGTCACTAGACGGCGCCAGACGACAGAGATCCCACTTAGACATAAACCAAAATGTCCAGTTCTGCCAATATGAATCTGAACCTTTCCCTCTCCTCCTCTGTAATAGGTCAGGTCCAGAGTAGACAGTGCATTGAGGATGTGATCCGATTCGCTGCTAAGGAGCATCTCTTCCTGATGGCTGATGAGGTAAACTAATCAGGCAAGGTCAAGAACTGGGCCCTCGTTTATAAAGGTTGAGTACCCATAAAATATGCCCCGAAACATGCGTGTGCCAGTTGTCACGGAAAAGTTGGCTTTTCTAAAAACTGAACTTGATGTAAGAATGTGCTTATCGTCCCGCCAACTTTAGACCATGCATACGCACAGTTTCTAATGGTTAAAGTATTGCTTTGCAAGAAGTCAAAAAGTTGCCTAGGAGCTTTCTGCAAATAGGGAATATATGATGACTTATAACAAACAAAAAATCTGTTGCTAAATATAATAACGAGATGCAATCATATGCTGTTAGTGAGAAGTGCGAAAATGAATACATTTAAATAGATAGTCTATTTGCCTTATGCGATCCGAAGCGAAGTTCAATGGTAGAACAGACTGTTCACATTTGTAGGCTATGTCTGTATACCGTAATGTCAAATTTTTCCAAAAAGCCTAGACATTATTTAATTTATTAACATAATACATACAGTACCAGTCAAAATGTTTGGACACACCGACTCATTCAAGGGTTTTACTTTATTTTTACAATATTCTACATTGTAGAATAATAGTGAAGACATCAAAACTATGAAATAACACATATGTAATTCATGTGGTATTGCTGCAGAATGCTGTGGTAGCCATGCTGGTTAAGTGTACCTTGAATTCTAAATAAATCACTGACAGTGTCACCAGCAAAGCACACCCACACCACCACACCAACTCCTCCATAATTCACGGTGGGAACCACACATGCGGAGATCATCCGTTCACCTACTCAGCATTTAACAAAGACACCAAAATTCTCGAATTTGGACTCATCAGACGAAAGGATAGATTTCCACCGGTCTAATGTCCATTGCTTGTGTTTCTTGGTCCAAGCAAGTCTCTTCTTATTATTGGTGTTTTTTAGTAGTGGTTTCTTTGCAGCAATAAGACCATGAAAGCCTGATTCACACGGTCTCCTCTGAACAGTTGATGTTGAGATGAGTCTGTTACTTAAACTCTGTGAAGCATTTATTTGCTCTGCAATTTCTGAGGCTGGTAACTCTAATGAACCAATCCTCTGCAGCAGAGGTAACTCTGGGTCTTCCTTTCCTGTGCCAGTCCTCATGAGAGCCAGTTTCATCATAGCGCTTGATGGTTTTTGCGACCGCACTTAAAGAAATTTTCCAGATTGACTGACCGTCATGTCTTAAAGTATTGATGGACTGTCATTTCTCTTTCCTTATTTGAGCTGTTCTTGCCATAATATATACTTGGTATTTTACCAAATAGGGCTATCTTCTGTATACCACCT
This sequence comes from Oncorhynchus mykiss, assembly GCF_057628025.1. Lineage (NCBI taxonomy): Eukaryota > Metazoa > Chordata > Actinopteri > Salmoniformes > Salmonidae > Oncorhynchus > Oncorhynchus mykiss. The sequence continues at coordinate 12,378,132 of NC_143049.1, forward strand.
CTACCTTGTCAAAACACAACTGATTGGCTCAAATGCATTAAGGAGGAAAGAAATTCCACAAATTAACTTTTAACAAGGCACCCCTGTTTATTGAAATGCATTCCAGGTGAAGCTGGTTGAGATAATTCCAAGATTGTTCAAAGGGTGGCTACTTTGAAGAATGTAAAATATAAAATATATTTGGATTTGTTTAACACTTGTTTTTGGTTACTACATGATTCCATATGTGTTATTTCATAGTTTTGATGTCTTCACTAACCTTTGCCTAGTACTGTGTTTATATATGTACATATGTATGTATGTGTGCATGTATTTTAACTGACAAATAAAATAAATCAATCATTCCAATTTGATGAATGGAAAGAGGCATCTGTTACAAAACAGTCAAAAGTTTATTGACATTCAGAGATTGTCAAGCCAAGCCTTGGGCAAGCCTACAAGATATGGAGGGATGTGTTTTCTGTTTGCCGTGATTGACATAGTCATAGACATAGTCATAGACATTGACATATTTATTCTTGTGTTGAAAATGCAAACCATGATATTGAAGTGCCTGTATGTTTTGTTTATTGGTTGTGTGGTGCATTGGCACAGAAACCTATTGGTGGAAAATGTGTTGCATATATTTTATATAATTATAAATATGGCATCAAAATGTTAAAATCTGACCCCCCCCCCCTGATAATTATCTGCAACCGGCTCTGATCGTAAAGTAATGAAACAAGTTGGGAGAGTGAGCTCCTGTGTGGTGGTCGGCGAACCGTTAGCCTTCTGGCCCGTAGCCCTGTGTGGCATTGACTGTGACAAAAAAGCAAAGTACATATCCATGTTTATATACACAGGGTCGCAGTTATTTGTGGTCATAAACATTATTTTGAGTTCATCCTATGAGGGGGGAGGTTGTTAAATCACAAACACAATTTCAACTGTGCTTACCTTTTACGTATACCAGTAACATCCCCTTCTCTCCCCTCCTGTCCCTCAGGTGTACCAGGATAATGTGTATGCGGAGGGTTGTCAGTTCCATTCCTTTAAGAAGGTGCTGTTTGAGTTGGGACCACAGTACTCCAACACTGTAGAGCTGGTGTCTTTCCACTCCACCTCCAAGTGCTACATGGGAGAGTAAGACATTTTCTCCCTCTCTCGCTCTTTCATGCTCATACCCTGAACCGTTCACAAACGATACACAAGCAGGCCAAGAGTATGAATCTGCATTATTTTCTGTAGAAACCTCAATAGATATGGCAATGGTACGGTGATGTGTTGCTTTAAGAACCACTGTGCTGTAACTGGTCTCCCCCTTTTGCTCCCCCAGGTGTGGTTTCCGTGGGGGTTACATGGAGGTGATCAACATGGACCCAGAGGTGAAAGCCCAGCTCATTAAGCTGGTGTCGGTCAGACTGTGTCCCGCCGTCCCTGGTCAGGCTCTAATGGACCTGGTGGTCAACTCCCCACAGCCAGGAGAACCTTCCTACACCACCTTCATGAAGGTAATCATTTGGTTATATGGTTATTTAACAGACATTTTTTTTGATAGAAAATGACTTACCCGACTGTTAACATTGACAGGGACACATTTAACATACAGTATTGGGGTTCCAAAATGATTGACATCCTTGATAAAGATGAGCAAAAATGTCTGTATGAATAAATAAAACAAATTCTGAGCAATATTGTGTGCTCCAAAAAAAAAAATTGGGGAAATTATATTATTTTATACTAATACAATTGCTCAGAGACATAGATTTTGTTTAACAAGTTCAACTTTTTTTTCTCAAAAAAGGTAGGGGTAAAAATGATTGACACCCCTGTTTTCAAAATGGTTGCCTCCGCCTTGATACCCTTCGTCTACGCACCCTTCGTCTACGCTTATGGACTGCCCTCTTCAATTCAAACCACATAGCATCAAAAATCGACCGCCATAGTTTACAGTAGGTGTGGGGTTCTTTTCTGCTCATGCATTCTCATTTAGATGCCAAACCCACCACTGCTGTGCGTGGCCTAAGAGCTCTATTTTCACGTCATCTAACAAATGTAAATGCCTGGAGTTTGCTAAATGGCATTGGCACTTGGATTGGAACAGGTGCTTTGGGCAAATTACATGATAGAGCTCAAATAGAGCTCTTTGGCCACGGTGGTGGGTTTGGCGTCAAAATGAGACTGCATAAGAGCAAAAGAACCCCATACCTACTGTAAAATATGGTGGTCGATCTGGAATATTTTGGGGCTATTTTGCTTCCACTGGTCCTGGGGCCCTTGTTATGGTCAACGGCATCATGAACTTTACCCAGTACCAGGACATGTTATCCTAAAACCTGTTCGCCTCTGCCAGGAGGCTGAAACTTGGCCACAAGTGGATCTTACAGCAAGACAATATCCCCAAGCACACATTAAAATCCCCAAATACATTGTTAATTGGCCACAAAGTTTACATTTTGCAATAGCCATCTCAGTCTCCAGACTTGAAACCTATTGAAAACCTGTGGTTTGAATTGAAGAGGGCAGTCCTTAAGCACAGACGAAGGATATCAAGGATCTGGAAGGATTCTGTATGGAGGAATGAGCTAAGAACATTTTAGAAAAAGGCTCAGTGCCGTTTTCCTCGCAAGGTGATGCATTGGTAATGTATGAGAGTTCATTTTTGAGGGGGAAAAAACATTACTTTATGCTTTCTCTAGGCAATTGTATTATTATTTTTGCATACAATATACAGTACCCGTCAAAAGTTTGGACACCTAGTCATTCAAGTATTTTTCATTATTTTTACAGTTTTTTAATAGACATCAATATTATGAAATAACACATATCGAATCATGTAGTAACCCAAAAAGTGTTAAACAAAGATGAAATATATTTTTATATTTGAGGTTAAAGGTTAAATAAAAAAAGATATATAATTAAATTCTTCAAAGATGCCACCATTTTCCTTGATGATAGCTTTGCACACTCTTGGCATTCTCTCAACCAGCTTCACCTGGAATGCTTTTCCAACAGTCTTGAAGGAGTTCCAACATATGCTGAGCACTTGTTGGCTGCTTTTCCTTCACTCTGCATTCCAACTTATACCAAACCATCTCAATTGGGTTGAGGTAGGGTGATTGAGGAGGCCAGGTCATCTGATGCAGCACTCCATCACTCTCCTTCTTGGTCAAATAGCCCTTACACAGCCTGGAGGTGTGTTGGGTCATTGTTCTGTTGAAAAACAAATGATAGTCCCACTTAGCTCAAACCAGATGGGATGGCGTATCGCTGCAGAATGTTGTGGTAGCCATGCTGGCTAAGTGTGCCTTGAATTGGAAATAAATCACACAGTGTCACCAGCAAAGCATCCCCACACCCTCACACCTCCTCCATGCTTCATGGTGGGTACCACATTTGCAGAGATCATCCATTCACCTACTCAGCGTCTCACAAAGACACGACGGTTGGAACCAAAAATCTAATTTGTACTTATCTGACCTTATCTTATGTTTCCCAAGGAAGTCTCTTCTTATTATTGGTGTCCTTTAGTAGTGTTTTCTTTGCAGCAATTCGACCATGAAGGCCTGATTCACACCGTCTCCTCTGAACAGTTGATGTTGAGATGTGTCTATTACTTGAACTCTGTGAAGCATTTATTTGGTCTGCAATTACTGAGGCTGGTAACTCTAATGAACTAATCCTCTGCAGCAGAGGTAACTCTGGGTCTTCCTTGCCTGTGGCGGTCCTCATGAGAGCCAGTTTCATCATAGCGCTTTTGCGACTGCATTTGAAGAAACTTTCAAAGTTCTTGAAATGTTCCGGATTGACTGACCTTCATTGGGCTCCCGAGTGGCGCAGCGGTCTAAGGCACTGCATCTCAGTGCAAGAGGCGTCACTACAGTACCTGGTTTGAATCCAGGCTGAATCACATCCGGCCGTGATTGGGAGTCCCATAGGGCGGCGCACAATTGGCCCAGTGTCGTCCAGGTTTGGGTGGAGTAGGCTGTCATTGTAAATAAGAATTTGTTCTTAACTGACTTGCCTAGTTAAATAATGGTAAAGAAAGAAAAAAAGGTCCTAAAATAATGATGCTTTTGTTTCTCTGTGCTTATTTGACCTGTTCTTGCCATAATATGGACTTGGTCTTTTACCAAATAGGGCTATCTTCTGTTTACCACCCCTACGTTGTCACAAGACAATTGATTGGCTCAAATGCGTTAAGGAGGAAAGGAATTCCACAAATCAACTTTTAACAAGGCACACCTGTTAATTGAAATGCATTCCAGGTGACTACCTCATGAAGCTGGTTAAGAGAACGTCAGAGTGTACAAAGCTGTCATCAAGGCGAAGGGTGGCTACTTTGAAGATCCTCAAATATAAATATATGCAAGAGGCGTGATGTGTTTAACACTTTTTTGGTTACTACATGATTCCATATGTGTTATTTCATAGTTTTGATTTCTTCACTATAATTCCACAGTGTAGAAAATAGTAAAAATAAGTGTGTGTGTTCAAACCTTTGACTAGTACTGTAGATCAGTATTTGACAGTATAAAATAATTCATTTTTGTTCATCTTTGTGAAGGGTGTTAATAATTTCGGACCTCACTGTATGTGGCCCATTCGCAAAATCAAACACACACACACAAACACACACGCACACACCGTCTTCCCCTGTGACCAGGAGCGAACAACAACCCTCAGTCTGCTGGCAGAGAAGGCCAAGTTGACAGAGGAAATTTTGAACACTGTACCTGGGATCACCTGTAACCCTGTCCAGGGAGCCATGTACTCGTTCCCCAACATCAGCCTGCCTCAGAAAGCCATCAAAGAGGCGAAGGTTAGTCAGCCCAAATTACTTCTGCTCTGCTGTTAGGAACTGAAACAAGTCAAATTCAGGGAATGAATTTCCATTTTATTTTAATAATAATAATAATAAATTGCATTTGAAGAGCGCTTTTCGTTTACAGATAAAAATCACAACGCTCTTTTACATTGTGAGCAACCGTTCGAAGAAAAGGCTTTAATAAAAGAGGGCTAAAAACATTAAGCAAGACATTTGACACAAAATCCTTTTGTAAAAATCTGGTTGTGAAATACTTACTCTATGGACGTGCGGAACCTACTGCAATACCGTAATTCACTTATGCTTCTGAGCCTGCTTTAATACTGTCATTTCTGCTTCTCTCTCCAGGCTCTGGGCCAGGCACCGGACATGTTCTACTGTATGAAGATGTTGGAGGAGACTGGCATCTGTCTGGTGCCGGGAAGTGGCTTTGGACAGAAAGACGGGACCTACCACTTCAGGTATGGCCATCGCAGTTTACTCAAACATGTTATCACAACCTCTCTCAGTGTAAAATGGGCATCCATCCCAAAGTAGGAATGTGTGCAACATAAGTAACGTCTGTCATCCATCAAGTCCAAGCTGTTGTAGATTACCACGGTGTGGAGTATACTATTTATTTTACAGCTCTTTAATGATGTTCTCTTTCATTTTCTCCCTCCTTGTTCCAGGATGACCATTCTGCCGCCCACAGACAAGCTGAAGCTCTTACTGGCTAAAGTGAAGGAGTTCCACCAGAAATTCACTCGGCAGTACTCTTAATCATCCTCCTTTAACTTCCTAACTTTCACCAAATCAGAAGAGAATAGGACACAGACCAATATGTGCACAATCTACCAGCCAACCTATCAGAAATCATCTGTCAATAAGTGCCTACATCTTCGGTCACCATGACAATGCACTTTAACTCCTAGGCCTACAAGATTCCAAGGAATGGTGGACTCACAGACTGTACATGTAAAAATGTAGTGGTTGTGAACACCAAGGAGACTTAGTTTGGAGTTGTAGTTTTTTTTTATGTTGGGACATATCAAATTTATCTGACACACATAACTTGATTGAATTGATGTTCATTGTCACCTCGGTTGTGTGTCTGTGCACACACTTGTGTGGCATGATCACACAAGTCAAGGCCAGTATGACGGTACAGTACATTTTTAGTCATTTAGCACACACTCTTAACCAGAGCAACTTACAGTAGTGAGAGCATACATTTTCATACTGGTCCCCCATGGGAATCTAACCCACAACCCTGGCGTCACAAGCACCATGCTCTACCAACTGAGCCACGCTGGACTAGTAGTAGTGTATGAAATGGAAAGAGCTACTAGATTATTTCCAGACTCTGTAGAAATTGTTTTGTCAGTATTGTAGTAAGGTACTGTATAAGATAGTATTATGTAAGAGAAGCTTTCACATAATGATTTTAATTGAAATATGATTTTATTACATTTGCTACATAAATACAACATTTTTGCCTCTTTTTTTTGTGTGGAACTTTCCGTCATAGTGCTAGACTTCCACAAGAGGGCACACTTGTCACAACCCATACATCTACTACAAAGAATGTCCTTGACTTTCAATTGAGTAGCGTACCTTCACATTCTTTAGACCAAATTCATGGAAAAAAACAGGACAACGAGGAGACCGCAGGGAGAAGAATCAGAGACCAGTTTTTGAACAGCAGGAGAATGAAAATGAAAAGAAATGCGGTCAAGGATTTGTAGAATTATGAAGAAGAACAACAGCTCATGGCAGTTATCATGGGGAGTGAGTCAGGAGCCTACTGCGCCACACACACACACGCTGGGAGAGGTTGTCCCCTGAGGTTGAGCTCTCCTTGAGGGCTGGCCTGCTTTCACAGGTTTTATTGAGAGTTCAATTCCTGTTAATATTATCTCTAATGATGTCACGTGAATGTATTTATTGAACTTGTCCGTCGGCCCTGCATTAAAGACCATAACTGTCATAAATAGAAAAGTATACCAGTTTCATTTAAGGACCAAAAAATTGACAGCCGTGCTTTGTTGAACCCCCCACTTCCATCTTCTATAATCTACAATGATCAAGATATTGTTGGACATGTACTTTATTTCTTGAGGGAGGGGGATAGCTTTTAGTCTGTAAAGCGCTTTCTCTCTCCTGTCCTCTACAGTGGCTGCCAACATTCATTATCCCTGACAAAGCAGAGCCCCTTTCCTAATTAACCACCTCTTCGTCTTTCTGTAGCTCTTTACAATCCCCCCTCCCAGCTAGATACGTCCAGTCAGCCACACGTCCCTGTCCTCACTAATTGCATTGGGTGAACTTGTTTTACACAGTCACCATCAACTCGTTTGATCCGACCTTGGTCAGAGTAGGACGACAAAAGGCAACCTGTATATTTGCAATTTCCATTGAATCCACCAGAAAATACAGAAAAATAATACAACAAATATTGTGGTTAAACTCAAATATGCTAATTGATAAAAAACAAGGTTATTTTTTTTAAAGAATGTTTTAAAAAGACTGTATAATCTTCGTAAATTCTATCATAAATAGGACTCGTGGGGTAATGTGACACATGCAGCTAACAGAAACACATGGAAATGTCTGCTCACCCAAAATTACAAACAACTACTTGCAAAATTACAGCAGAAAATGGAAGAGGAAAGTGGAAGGGGGGGAAAGTAAGGAACTTGTCCGTCGGCCCTGCATTAAAGACCATAACTGTCGTAAATAAAAAAGTATACCAGTTTCATTTAAGGACCAAAACATTGACAGCCGTGCTATATAGATTGCAAAATAGTTGGGAAGAGATTTGTGTTCTACAATGTAGAAAGAGTAAAAATCAAGAAAAACCCTTGAATTAGTAGGTGTGTCCAAACTTTTGACCGGTACTGTATGTAAATATACTTGCAAAAAAATATATGGGGGATTGGAAGAGATGCAGACAATTACATTGATGGAAGCTACAATCTATCTGCAATATAGAAGCTGATCTACCCCCTAAACAAAATATTTGTGGGGTCAAAGTCACCATAAAACGGGGTCAGCAGAGGGACAGTCAACATCAGGCTGCACCATTTTGCCGGCTCTTGAACATAAGCCTAACTTGCAATTCTCATATTAATGATGACTTGCCGTGGCTCTGTCTCTGTTTCCCTGCCTCTCTACTACTACAGTTCTCTTGCATGCATCTTCAAGGTCGCATGTGATGGATGATAGTGTAGTTTGCTAAGCGTGGCTACTTTCAGAGCTGGTACCCAACCCAAATGCAGCCACCACTCATGTTGAAATCAGAGGGTGTGGTGGAGCAATTGCTGAACTGAGCTGAGCCTGATTTAATGCTCAGTAGTTGGGTTTGAATGTAATTGCAGACTTGAAGAGTGAAGGAGAGGGGAAGGCAACTTCTGTGTGGTTTTCCTATAATTGTTGTGAATGTCTGATTTGCCACTTGTCTAGATCCCTGTAGCAAACTATTATAGGCTTCTATTATCCCCTTTTGCTTTCTACACCACTCCTTTTCCATCACACACTTCAATTATTTTTTTTGCATCTTATTGTTTTTCTGTCTTCTCTCTTTCCTCATCCCTCTCTCTCTCTCTTCTTTCCCACCGAACTCTGTTCAATCCCCAAACCCCACCTCTTTTCTCACCTCTCCCCCGGCACCGTTTTCACCTACACTCTCATACTCATCCATAAACCTCTGCCATCACATTTCAACATGCCAGAGTCTGTATTTTACGTAACACATGAAGGCCTATGCCTAATGAAAGGAGTAAGAAATATTAAGAGCGAGTGAAAGCAAGTGGAGTAGGAGATTGCTAGGATGTGATCTGGTTTCTCTGTGGCTCCAACAGCACCTCAGAACCTCTTGCAGCCAGGGTAATTAGTTATTCCCTTCCTGGCCTGATCGATCGGTGTCCCTGTGTTCCCCTGGCATGTTGACAATCTTCCATCTAATTTGCCACTAAGCTCCTCGCCACCGCTCAATTGCATTGGCAGAGATTGTGACATACCCCCCCCCCTCCCCTGATGTCATCAGCAAGTGGAACATTGATTGGTGCTCCTTTAAGAATCCATCCTCTCTTTTTCATTTGGGGGATTTGTTTTTGTCTAGTATCTCTCTGTAATAATCCTTTGCAGTTTTCGCATGGCAGGTTCATTTTACTGTCTCAGGATGCCGAGCACTAAGTCCACGTAGCAGCAAACGTTTGATGTCAAAAACACATAAGCAACTACGAGCACCCCAAAAAATACATTCTGCGAAATATGAACTCAGATCACAGTCCTTTTGTGTTAGAGAGGTTTCTATTTCAGAACCCAGACCATTTTTTTAATTGGAATTGATTGAAGGTTCTAGAGGTGATGTAACCACTGATCAGCTACAAGACACACTCTGAGGGGTTGGTGGTGTGGTCACAGGGGGAGTACATAGAATTTGACACATCCATGTAAAGATTCTGCAGAAAGAGCTGATTGTGTGAAAAGCACCATGGTGGTTAGGCCTACATCCTTTGAACAATGTGGACAATCCAACAAACAGGACAGATTATTAATTGATAAAATACTTATTTACTCTGACTCCTTTTAATTAATTAAATCATTGCACATCTCACTATTAATATCTTCACTATGATGAGGTTTTGATGTAAGGTGTCTCTTCTAATTTTCGTGCCAAATCATGTCCAAATAATCCTAAAGTGTCAGAAAAATGACTCTTTAACTCAATTAAGTTAATAATTGTAGATTTGGACATGATTTGGAAAATGCTAATTTAGATACCATTTATTTGCATTGGAGCGGGGCAGTTTCCCCCAAACACACTCACCTTAAATTTGACTGCTTTATTCCAAATGGATTATATAATCTTTAGGCTCCCCTAATGGTATATATATGAAACGTTTACAGATCTAATTTACTTAGATTATGACTTAATATTAGATCAACTCTTTTGTTAGAGTGACTTAAAAAATATAGATGAGACAGATAAAATGTCTAGGACATCGGTTTAACGTCTCACCCCAAGACCGAATTTAATGTCTGAACAACTTCAATTAATGAGCTTATCTCTCTTCTGTCTTTTGGGTGATTGCGTTATCGTTCAGAGGTAGTTTATCCAGTTATTTTATCTTTCACTAACCAGGTTTCCAACCTTTTTAAGCAAGTAAAGTAGGCCTATGTCACGCCTCCACCTGCTCCCTCCCTCCAGAGCTCGAAGTTGCCATCTACTAACCGCCTGCTCCCCATCGTTAACCACACCTGGCCTTCATCACCACCCTGATTACACTCCCTCCATATAGCCCTCTGTAGCCTCAGTCATTAGGCAGTATTGTTCAGTACATGGCTCCTATTTTGTGTTTTCGTCATGTTTATTATTAAACTCCCCTTCTGCATCTGCTTCCCTGCGTATTCGTTACAGCCTACATGTCGGATATATATTTTTTTATGACAGGCCTGATGGAAACAGAACACTTCTCGGTAAACTTTCCAAACGACAACAAAACAAAATATGGTAGACAAGGTGGAATCTTTTTATGTGGGTAAAATGAATTATGCGAGAAACGTCGGCGGAAATGCTTTTATGCGCAAATATTGATATAATAACCATCAAATCGAAGTAAACTTGGGAGTCACGCGATGACATTGTGTGGTCCTCCCAGTACGACTCGCCAGGAAAGCATGCATTAATAGGCTGCAGCTGAAATAAGTGATGATGAACTTCACAGGGTGGTGAAAGTGTAAGGTGATATGTTTGAAGAGCCTTTCAAATGCATATCTAGGGTCTTATCCTGGTGACATGATCATTGATCCCTATATAATGCAACATTTTTCGTGAGAAAACCATCAGTAGAGTAGAAAATGCGATGGAAACCCATTTAACCTGGGTTTTTTTAAACATTTAACTGCAAAAGGTATTTTTATGTAAGCAACGTCCTCACGCACAGCCTTTTATCCTCAAGTCAATTTGAAGGAAACACAAAGCGCGATTTTATAATATTCGCATGAAAATCTGTCGCTAGTTGGATGGAAACCTAGCTAATGTGCATTTGATCTCCACCTATTTAGCAAAATAAATAAATATGTGTTTATTTATTTAGCCTTTTTTGCATGTTATTTTGGCATTAATACGTCAGTTTGCAAACAATGTAAAAAAATAAATATAATAATTGCTTTAATAAAGCCGTAAACAAACAGTATCTTTTTTGCTTTCTTGAGTAAGGCAGCTACAAAATGCAGGTGTTTCAGCCTAGCTCAGTGCTTTCACAAAGTTCTATCAACACATTGACTGTAGTACTCGCACTGGGAAAATACTTGACCACTGATATTCTCTGTTCCGGGATGCATACAAGGCCTTCCCCCGCCCTCCCTTCGGCAAATCAGATCACGACTCCATTTTGCTTCTCCCTTCATATAGACAGAAACTAAAACAGGAAGTACCCGTGTTAAGGTCCATTCAGCACAAGTCTGACCATTCGGAATACATGCTTCAAGATTGCTTTGATCACACGGACTGGGATATGTTCCGGGTTGCCTCGGATAATAACATTGATGTATACACGGACATGGTGACTGAGTTTATAAGGAAGTGTATAGGGGATGTTGTTCCCACTGTGACTATTAAAACCTACCCAAAACAGAAACCGTGGATAGATGGCAGCATTTGTGCTAAACTGAAAGCGTGAAGCACCGCATTTAACCTTGGCAAGGTGACTGGGAATATGGTTGAATACAAACAGTGTAGTTATTCCCTCTGTAAGGCAATCAAACAGGCAAAACGTCAGTACAGAGACAAAGTGGAGTCGCAATTCAACGACTCAGACACAAGACATATCTGACAGGGTCCACAGACAATCACAGATTACAAAGGGAACACCAGCCACGTCAGGGACACCGATGTCTTGCTCCCGGACAAGCTAACCACCTTCTTTGCCCACTTTGAGGATAACACATTGTTCCTGTACCCAAGAAATCAAAGGTAACTGAACTAAATGACTACCAACCAATAGCACTCACTTCTGTTGTCATGAAGTGCTTTGAGAGGCTAGTTAAGGATCATATCACCTCTACCTTACCTGACACCCTAGACCCACTTCAAAATACTTACCGCCCCAATAGATCCACAGACGATGCAATCGCCATTGAACTGACACAAGTAATTTTTCCAACAATTGTTTACAGACAGATTATTTCACTTATAATTCACTGTATCACAATTCCAGTGGGTCAGAAGTTAACATACACTAAATTGACTGTGCCTTTAAACAGCTTGGAAAATTCCAGAAAATGGTGTAATGGCTTTAGAAGATTCTGATAGGCTAATTGACATCATTTGAGTCAATTGGAGGTGTACCTGTGGATGTATTTCAAGGCCTACCTTCAAGCTCAGTGCCTCTTTCCTTGACATCATGGGAAAATCAAAAGAAATCAGCCAAGACCTCAGAAAAAAATTGTAGACCTCCACAAGTCTGGTTCATCCTTGGGAGCAATTTCCATATGCCTGAAGGTACCACATTCATCTGTACAAACAATAGTACGCAAGAATAAACACCATGGGACCAAGCAGCCGTCCTACCACTCAGGAAGGAGATGCTTTCTGTATCCTAGAGATGAACATACTTTGGTTTGAAAAGTGCAAATCAATCCTAGAACAACAGCAAAGGACTCTGTGAATATGCTGGAGGAAACAGGTACAAATGTATCTATATCCACAGTAAAACGCGTCCTATATCGACATAACCTGAATGGCCGCTCAGCAAGGAAGAAGCCACTGCTCCAAAACTGCCGTAAAAAAGCCAGACTACAATCCCAGAAAAACAGCAAAGGACCTTGTGAAGATGCTGGAGGAAACAGGTACAAATGTATCTATATCCACAGTAAAACGCGTCCTATATCGACATAACCTGAATGGCCGCTCAGCAAGGAAGAAGCCACTGCTCCAAAACTGCCATAAAAAAGCCAGACTACGGTTTGCAACTGCACATGGGGACAAAGATCGTACATTTTGGAAAAATGTCCTCTGGTCTGATGAAACAAAAATATAATTGTTTGGCCACAATGACCATTGTTATGTTTGGAGGAAAAATGGGGGAGTCTTGCAAGCCAAAGAACACCATCCCAACCATGAAGCATGGGGTTGGCAGCATCATGTTATGGGAGTGCTTTGCTGCAAGAGTGCACTTCACAAAATAGATGGCATCATGAGGCAGGAAAATTATGTGGATATATTGAAGCAATCTCAAGACATCAGTCAGGAAGTTAAAGCTTGGTCACAAATGAGTCTTCCAAATGGACAAGGACCCCAAGCATACTTCCAAAGTTGTGTCAAAATGCCTTAAGGACAACAAAGTTAAGGTATTGGAGTGGCCATCACAAAGCCCTGACCTCAATCCTATAGAACATTTATGGGCAGAACTGAAAAAGTGTGTGCGAGCAAGGAGGCTTACAAACCTGACTCAGTTACACCAGCTCTGTCAGGAGGAATGGGACAAAATTCACCCAACTTATTGTGGGAAGCTTGTGGAAGGCTACCCAAAATGTTTGACCCAAGTTAAACAATTTAACGGCAATGCTACCAAATACTAATTGAGTGTATGTAAACTTCTGACCCACTGGGAATGTGATGAAAGAAATAAAAGCGGAAATAAATAATTGATTAAATGTCAGGAATGGTAAAAAACTGAGTTTAAATGTATTTTACAATTACATCTCCTGTCGGGATGTATCACCGCCTGGTATAGAAACTGCACCACCAGCAACCGCAGGGCTCTCCAGAAGGTGGTGCGGTCTGCCCAACGCATCACCGGGCACACACTGCCTGCCCTCCAAGACACCTATAGCACCCGATGTCACAGCAAGGCCAAAAATATCATAAAGGACATCAACCACCCGAGCCACGGCCTGTTCACCCCGCTATCATCCAGGAGATGTCAGTACAGAAGTATCAAATCTTGGACGGAGAGACTGAAAAACAGCTTCTATCTCAAGCCCATCAGACTGTTAAATAGCCATCACTAGCCGGCTACCACCCGGTTACTCAACCCTGCACCTTAGACATGGAATCACTGGTCACTTTAATAATGTTTACATACTGCTGTACTAATTTCATATGTATATACTGTATTCTATTCTACTGTGTTTTAGTCAATGCCACTCCGACATTGCTTGTCCTAATATATATTTCTTAATTTCATTATTTTACTTTTAGATTTGTGTGTATTGTTGTGAATTGTTAGACATTACTGTACTGTTGGAGCTAGGAACACAAACATTTCGCTACACCTGCAATAACATCTGCTAAACATGTGCATGTGACAAAAAACATTTGAAAATATGGAGCGTAGGGGTTGCTAATGTTCTCTAGTTGCACCGTGATTGGCTCACTGTTCCGTCACCCATGGGAACACATAACTACATCATAACTGCAAAATCTACTGGTAGAGCTCGAAAATTCAAGCCTCTTGGGTGCTGCCATAGAGTTACATTAGAAGGGCCCATCCAAGAAGGCTCAAGGTCATTGGATACAGATAAAATGTCAAATCACGTTATATCTACTGTAGCTTTGACTGGACTGATCGTATCAACATCATACTTTCAACATTTTTGCAAGCAAGAAAGCAGTCATAATCATGAATCAAGTCCACAATCTACTGCCAAATCCTTTTCCATCCTTGTCATATGAAATGAGAAATGATCTAAAACATATCGGTGCTCATCGGCCATTGGACATAAACATTACAAAATAAGTTGGAAATCGCAAATTGAACAATGAGTGGTTTGGAAGGAATCCATGGCTAACTGCAAGCATTGCAAAGCAATCACTAGCCTGCTATGCCATGGAGTGGATGTGTGGTCCAAAGTCTGGGTTTAAGGGTCTCTTTTCCAAGCTTAAAAGGATAAACATTAATTGGGCCATAAAAGGTTGAATATTGGCCATGCTGTCAATCCAGAATGACTTCTGCTGCGTTCAAAACAACTAGAAACTCGTAACTGGGAAATCTTAGACTTCAGTGAGTTCAAGACAACTGGGAAAATACGTTTTGAACGGTCATCCAACTCAGAATTCAAAGTCGGGAACTCGCGCCTCTTTCTAGAGCTTTGACCTGAAGATCACTGATGTCATAATTCGAGTTCCGAGTTCCCAGTTATCTTGAAAGCACCATAAATTCTGAGAATGCCAGACTTTGATGACAAAGTTTCATGACAAAACTTGCCCACATGGAAGGATCGCCGTGCCACCTTCCTATTCAAGTGAGCACAGCACCATGGTCCAAAAATGTATTGTATGCTGTTCCATAAATTATGTAATATTCCAGGGAGATATGTATACTGTAGCTAAGAAAGTAATACGAAGTGTATGTTGTGTAGTAAGTTGTTGTGCCCATGTGTCTCATCCTAAATATTTGTTCCCTTTCACACTCATAAATTAGCCTACTGTTCTGACTTGATGGTGCACATGTAGCCTATAATATAATCATCCAATATTGTAATAGCTTTCATTGTCTGCTTATTTGCCCCCTTTATTTATCCTACAGTTCTGACTTGGTGTATAGGGAGAATACTGTAAGAACAGCCCATGTTCTGAATTCTCTCGCTGTACACCTCAAAAGTGCTGAACTACTGACGTCCGTCCTAGCTCACTCATTGTCTTAATCAAAATGACAGATTGCCTCTTATTCGCTTGTCGTCCCCTTATGTCATAGTTAGTACATCTCAATTGTCAGTAGAAACCACAAGTCAGCCATATCAGCTATGTTTTTTTTAAGGCAGTAAATGAGGCTGAATGAACTGTTTCACTGCCAGACAAGGCTCCTCTGACAGCCAGGTGGTAAGGATTCACTCCATGGTGCTTAAAAGAAAGCTCTGCTGTTGGGACAGCTTTATGTAGGCCCTAAACCGTTTCTGGGCACCATTTGTCACCTTTATATTGCAACTAATGTCTGTTTAGTGTTGTGGATTTGCTGGCATGCATCCCCAAAAAATGTGGGAGTTTGCCCCACCAAGATTTACATGCTAAAATCGCCACTGCTAATGTGTATGGGGAAACATGCCCTACAACCAACTCCCACCTAATGCTCTCCCTCTGTGGCTTTATTGATTTTTTCCAGTGATTAATTGGACACAGGGGGAGCTGAGGTGTGACCAGGTACCAAGAAAACGTACTGCCCATGTCCTCTGTGGCCATCCAGAAACGCCATTCTACAAACAGCATGCCTCTGTTAGTGGATGTTCAAATATGAAATTGCAAAAAATCTCTCGCTCTCCTTTTGATGGAAGAGATCACATAATATATGAATTGGATTACTTTACCCTCAACATGCATCTAATATCAGAGCTATCACCATCTCTCCCTGCTCCCCTCTTCTCTCCAAACACTCACAGCGATTCCCTGTGACCATTTTGAAGATATTGTAGCACGGTTCATCGCGCTCTAGCGACTCCATGTGGCGGGCAGGGTGCCTGCAGGCCGACTCGGTTGTCAGTTGAACAGTGTTTCCTCCGACACATTGGTGCAGCTGGCTTCTGGGTTAAGCTGGCGGGTGTTAAGAAGCACGGTTTGGCGGGTCAGAAGTGAACCTTTGAATTAACATTCAAATGGACATTTAGTTTTGTGCATAAAATCTCCAAATTATGCAATATCCAATACAGAAACTTAGACACGTGGAAACAAGGAAGGTGATGAGTGAACGTTTCATCTGTATAAACCAATATTAATGCAGGTTAAACAGGAATGGTGTTAATGCTTCATTGCTGTCCATGGCTTTTGACATTGGGTCAACTAATCAATTCATTTCAATTGGTCTTGTAACACATCTCAGTTCATGTTAGTCTATAGAATAGGAAATAATACTCAGAGGTGATTAAAACGATACTGTATGAAGTAATGTTGGGTGTGTTTCTGTCTGCATCTCACTGCAGTGCTGATCTATTACTAATGCTTTATAAGACTACCGCATTAAGTGTAAAAGAGCTATCATTCATTATATACAGTCCAATTCAACCTTTTCCCAGAAAATGAATTAAGTGCTACTCCACTAAGATTAATTAGGTCTACAACCAGTATTTGAAATGGAAACGATACATTATATGGAAGAAAAACACGCCACTAGAGAAAATAAATCAAAACCAATTTTAATGACTTTGGTACATTATTATCATGTATCATGTAAAAAAAAATCAACTGGTCAGTTCTAATTTTAGCAGAGTATTAAAAATGGTAAGAAAATATTCCTGGGTCACATTTTCCTCTGAATGGCAGACTACCATGATGTTCGATTTGGTGATGTATCAGGGGGGGAAAACACTCCTACTCCCTAACTTTTAAAATCCTATCACACACTGTCCTAAAGTGACACAATGGTTATGTATTGTCTGCTGTGATGTCGATGCTCATGTGGTGAAGTCCCTCTGTGATGCCACCTGTTCTCAGAAGGGAAGACCATGTCCTTCAGGATGACCTACCAGCCCCCTCCCATAGGAACCCATTGGGTGACATCACAACCTACCAGCCAACCAGATCCCCTCCTATAGCCACCCAGTCACAGTGTGACATCACGAAAACACATCTAACAAGCATACTAATAAAGAAAACTTTTGGTACCCCAATATCTTTTAGCAATAAAAAAATAAAGAATCTTTGTTAAACGTCATTACTACAAACAAAGCTCCTATGGCTTTCACTAAAACTAGTCAGAACGGAAAGCACCATATTTATGAGTAGAGCACCAAGTGCAGACGATGTACAGTCCATGTCCTTGAGTTTGTTTGGGGCAGAAACTGTCGCTTTGTCTTGTTAAATGACATTTGGTTTCTGTGTATAATAATGGCACCACATTTAGATTTAGTCTACGACTTATTTTCTAGCTGGATGGTTTAATTTATTTGCTTACAGTATTAATAATTAATTACAAACATGAATTGAAGCTTTGATTCAGTCATGGCAAGTAATTGTGTGACAAATATATTTGATTTAACGTTACTCCTCACTCAGCTATCAGAATGTTGTTAGTGTTCAATCCAAGGTTTTTTTTACCTTGTTTACCTCTCAATAGAACACTTTGATTCAGTAAATCACAGACAAGTAGCAAGAATAAAAAATGTCAACTTCTGACATCAATTGCATTTGGTAATTTGCAAGTAATAAAACATTTCTAAACACTTTTTTTTTTTTAACTGTGAGTTCAGTAGCTGTTGAAAAGGATAAAGGCCTATGGAGCAGCCTTTATCTTCTGGGTGATCTGATTCTGATCCTTCATTTGAATGTGAGCCAGCGTTTGGGGTTGTCTATGAGGATCTTGTCCACCTGGGTCTGGTTGATCCCTCTCCTCAGCATCTTGGGCACGATGTTCTTCAGTATGTGTGAGTAGCCGTGCCCTCCGTACTTGGTGAGACGGTTCTTGGTGTGGATGTCGTGGGCAATGACAATGTTGTCCTCATATCCCTCCTGGACCAGGAACGCCAAGCTAGAGAGGGTGGGAGACACACACGCACACACGTCTAACGGCTGCTGTTTTACGTGCTCCTAACCAACTGTGCTATTTTATGAGATTTTTTGCATTGTTTGTAACTTATTTTGCATATAACGTTGCTGCTACTGTCTCTTATGACCGAAAATAACTTTTGGACATCAGAACAGCGATTACTCACCTCGAACTGGACAAAGATGTTTTTCTTTAATGAGTCTGACATGAAAGATATACTGCTTTCTCAGGAACGGGCCCAAATCACTGTCATTTGAGTGAAGAAAAGACGGCGAAAAAGGGGGGCAAAGGTCGGGCTGCCGTCTGAGAATTCGTAGGCGAGTGAGTAAACCTCCACTGCCATCCATTCTATTGGCCAATGTGCAATCATTGGAAAACAAAATGGATGAAATACGATCAAGACTATCCTACCAACGGAACATTAAAAACT
This sequence comes from Oncorhynchus mykiss, assembly GCF_057628025.1. NCBI lineage: Eukaryota > Metazoa > Chordata > Actinopteri > Salmoniformes > Salmonidae > Oncorhynchus > Oncorhynchus mykiss. The sequence goes on from NC_143049.1 coordinate 12,396,832, forward strand.
GTAATATCTTATGTTTAATCGAGTCGCGGCTGAACGGCTACACGGATAATATGGAGCTGGCGGGATTTTCCCTGCATCGGCAGGACAGAAAAGCTGCGTCTGGTAAGACGAGGGGCAGGGGTGTGTGTCATATTTTGTCAATAACATCTGGTGGGTGATGTCTAATATTAAAGATGTTTCGAGGTATAACTCGCCTGAGTTAGAGTACCTCATGATAAACTGTAGACCACACTATCTACCAACAGAGTTCTCATTTATATTATTCATAGTCGTCTATTTACCACCACAAACCGATGCTGGCACAGCAGGATAAGGCAATAAGCAAACAAGAAAATGCTCATCAGGAAGCGGCGCTCCTAGAGGCCGGGGACTTTAATGCAGGCAAACTTAAATCCGTTTTACCTCATTTCCACCAGCATGTGCAACCAGAGGAAAAAAAAACAACAACCTCTGGACCACCTTTACTCCACACAGAGACGCATACAAAGCTCTCCCTGGCCCTCCATCTGGTAAAGTGACCATAATTCTATCCTCCTGATTCCTTCTTACAAGCAAAAACTAAAGCAGGAAGTACCAGTGACTTGATCAATATGGAAGTGGTCAGATGATGCGGATGCTACACTACAGGACTGTTCTGGTAGCACAGACTGGAAAATGTTCCGGGATTAATCCAATGGCATTGAGGAGTATACCATCAATAAGTGCATCGACGACATCGTCCCCACAGTGACAGTACATATCCCAACCAGAAGCCATGGATTACAGGCAACATCTGCATCGAGCTAAAGGCTAGAGCTGCCACTTGCAAGGAGTGGGACACTAATCCAGATGCTTACAAGAAATCCAGCTATGCCCTAAAACAGGCAAAACGTCAATGCAGGATTAAAATGTAATCCTACTATACCGGCTCTGACACTCGTAGGATGTGACAGGACTTGTAAACTATTACAGACTACAAAAGGGAAACCCAGCCGCGAGCTGCCCAGTAGCACTCACGTCGGTAGCCATGAAGTGCTTTGAATTGGATCACATCAATAGCATCATCCCAGATACCCTAGACCCACTCCAATTCGCATACCGCACCAACAAATCCACAGATGACGCAACCTCAATCGCACTCCACACTGTTCTTTGCCATCTGGACAAAAGGAACACCTATTTGAGAATGCTGTTAATTGACTACAGCTCAGCGTTCAACACCATAGTGCCATCAAAGCTCATCACTAAGCTAAGGACCCTGGGACTAAACACCTCCCTCTGCAACTGGATCCTGGACTTCCTGACTGGCCACCCCCAGGTGGTAAGAGTAGGCAACACCACATCTGCCACGCTCATCCGCAACACTGGGGCACCTCAGGGGTGAGTGCTTAGTCTCATCCTGTACTCCCTGTTCACCCACGACCGCGTAGCCAAACACAACTCCAACGCCATCATTAAGTTTGCAGACGACACAACAGTGGTAGGCCTGATTACCGACAATGATGAAACAGCCTATAGGGAGGAGGTCAGAGACCTGGCCGTGTGGTGCCAGGACAACAACCTCTCCCTCAATGTGTGCAAGACAAAGGAGATGATTGTGGACTACAGGAAAAGGCGGTCTGAACAGGCCCCCATTAACATCAAAAGGGCTGTAGTGTAGCGGGTTGAGAGTTTCAAGTTCCTTGGTGTTCACATCACCATAGAACTATCATGAAGAGGGCACGACACCGTTTCCCCCTCAGGAGACTGAAAAGATTTGGCAATGGTCCCCAGATCCTCAAAAATGTCTACAGCTGCACCATCGAGAGCATCCTGACCGGTTGCATCACCGCCTGGTATGGCAACTGCTCAGCATCTGACCGTAAGGCACTACAGAGGGTAGTGCGAACGGCCCAGTACATCACTGGGGCCAAGCTTCCTGCCATACAGGACCTATTTACTAGGCGGTGTCAGAGGAAAGTAAAATAATTTGTCAAAGACTTCAGTCACCTAAGTCATAGACTGTTCTCTCTGCTACCACACGGCAAGCAGTACCAGAGCGCCAAGTCTAGGTCCAGCTTCTACCCCCATGCCATAAGACTGATGAACAATTAATCAAATGGCATCCCTGACTATTTAGATTGCGCGCCCCGCGCCCCCCCCCCAGTTTGATTTTACACTGCTGCTACTCGCTGTTTACTATCTATGCATAGTCACTTGACCCCTACCTATATGTACAAATTACCTCGACTAACCTGTACCCCCGGAAAATTGACTCGGTACTGGTACCCTGTGTATATGGCCGGGTTATTGTTATTTTATTGTGTTACTTTTTATAATTATTTAAACTTTAGTTTATTTGGTAAATATTGTCTTAACTCTTTCTTGAACTGCATTGTTGGTTAAGGGCTTGTAAGTAAGCATTTCACGGTAAGGTCTACACCTGTTGTATTCGGTGCATGTGACAAATAAAGTTTGATTTGATGCACGCACACACATCAAAAGAGATCCATGGGTGTTATTTAACTTTTTAGGTTTAGTAAAGTATCGTGAAATAGATACAGACAACCAAATTGACCTAGTTTAGCTGCAGTTGTCTAGTAGGTAGTTCGGTAGCAAAGAGCACTCACGCCTTGACTCTTTGGCTGTCACTGGGCATGTCCACCTCCAGGTTATAGACATAGTTCAGCATCTCTGTTCCAAACAGGTCGTATTCCAGGTAACTCCCCATCTTTGCAAACTCCAGCAGCTCTCCATTGTCAAATATGGTCCTGTGTTAGGAAAACAAACCATGAATAATTTAGTCACTCATCACTGAAGCGATCTTTGAGGCATCAGCAGATTAAAAATCTCCACAATACGCCTTCACATTCCTGAACAATTACAGTGTATTCCGAAAGTATTCAGACCCCTTCACCTTTTCCACATTTTGTTACAGCCTCACTCTAAAATAGATTTTTTAAATTTATTTTTTTAAATCTAATCTACACACAATACCCCAAAATGACGAAGGAAAACAGGTTTAGAAATGTTCACAAATGTATAAAAAAATAGAAACAGAAATACCTTAGAACTATTGAGACACTTTGCTATGAGACTTGACATTTAACTCGGGTGCATCTTGTTTCCATTGATCATCCTTGAGATGTTTCTACAACTTCATTAGTGTCCACCTGTGGTAAATTAAATTGATTGGACATGATTTGGAAAGACACACACATCTATATAAGATCCCACAGTTGACAGTGCATGTCAGAGCAAAAACCAAGCCGTGAGATCCAAGGAATTGTCCATAGAGCTCCGAGACAGGATTGTGTCGAGGCACAGGTTTGGGGAAGGGTACCAAAAACATTTCTGTAGCATTGAAGCTCCCCAGGAATACAGTGCCTCCATCATTCTTAAATGGAATACGTTTGGAACCACCAAGACTCTCCATAGAGGTAGCCTCCCAGCCAAACTGAGCAATCGGGGGAGAGGGGCCTTGGTCAGGGAGGTGACCAAGAACCCGATGGTCACTGTGACAGAGCTCCTGAGTTCGTCTGTGGAGATGGGAGAACCTTCCAAAAGGACACTCCACCAATCAGGCCTTTATGGTAGAGTGGCCAGACGGAAGTCACACCCTAAGCACACAGCCAAGACAACGCAGGAGTGGCTTCGGGACAAGAGCTTGAGAGGATCTGCAGAGAAGAATGGGAGAAACTCTCCAAATACAGGTGTGCCAAGTTGTAGCGTACTAACCAAGAAGTTTTGAGGCTGTAATCGCTGCCAAAGGTGCTTCAACAAAGAACTGAGTAAAGAATCTCAATACTTATGAAAATGTGGTACTTTTGTGTTGTTGCTTATAATGTAACAAAATGTGGAAAAAGTCAATAGGTCTGAATACTTTCCGAATGCACTGTAGAAGCTTGCTTTATAAGTATAATTGTTCATACTGTATTATAAACCCATGTAGGCCTCTGACCTTTTCCTGACTGTGTGACTGACCAGGAAAAAAAAGTCCTGCCACACCTCCATTCCACTCTGGGCCCTGAATGAAAGCTCTCACCTATCCAGGTGTGACATAACGGTCTTGCTGATGTCACCTCCAGCTTCTTGCAGGAGACGCACTATCTCAGCCGGTGCACCAGGGTTCCGTCCTGGGTGGATGATGACTGGGCAGCCCAGCTCGGTCTGAGCGTGTGCAGTGGCCTGCAGCACTTTCTTCTCACTGTCCGTGATTGGCCAGCTGCAGCCGATCTCTCCAATCACACCGCAGCGGATCTCGGTCCCATCCGCCCCGTGGAGAATCTCACTGATGATGATGTCTGTGAGCTGGAGAGAGAAGTCGAGTGTTAGTCAGGGTAAGTAGTGGCAGACAATGGACACAAACTGGCCATAGCTCCCTCAGGTGGGAGACAGCTGACCAAAGCCACTAGGATACATTTGACCGAGAGGGTCGCTTCTACAAATGGGCCAGTATACCATCACACAGACACAAACTACCATAAACCTCCCCCACCTTCTCCACGGTCATCTTCCTGGTGGCCTCAGAGTGGGTGGCGTCCACATAGTACCCCGCCCCTCCTATGATGTGGACGCCCGTATCCTTGGCCAGCTGTTTGAGGCAGGGCAGATCCCGGGCGATACCCTGGGTAGTGTTTTCTACGATGGTACCCCCTCCTGCCTTTCGGTACTCATGCAGCTCTTCCCGCACAGCATTGGTCTCCTGCAGCAGCAGCAAGTTTTCATGGCTGAAGAAGATTGTTACAGGGACACAGAGATTTGTCTATTGGCTTCAGCCTGAACACGTTCTAGATTGCCTGCTGTACAGGTTCTAGATTACCTGCTGTAAAAGGTGCTAGACTACCTGCTGTATGGTTCTAGAAATCTGCCTGCTGTACGGGCTATATAGACTACTTGCTGTTAGGGTGCTAGACCACACTGAGCGTACAAAACATTAAAAAACACCTGCTCTTTCCATGACAGACTGACCAGGTGAATCCAGGTAAAAGCTCTGATCCCTTATCTATGTCACTTGTTAAATCCACTTCAATCCGTGTAGATGAAGGGGAGGAGAAAGGTTCCAGAAGGATTTTTAAACCCTGAGACATGGATTGTGTATGTGTGCCATTCAGAGGGTGAATGGACAAGAGAAAAGACTTAAGTACCCTTGAACAGGTATGATAGTAAGTGCCAAGCGCACCGGTTTGTGTCAAGAACTGCAATGCTGCCCGGTTTTTCACGCTCAACAGTTTCCTGTGTATATCAAATAAAATTGTATTGGTCACATACACATGGTTAGCAGATGTTATTGCTAGTGTAGCGAAATGCTTGTGCTTCTAGTTCCGACAGTGCCGCAATATCTAACAAGTAATCTAACAATTCCACAACCAATACCTAATACACACAAATCTAAGTAAAAGGATTGGAAGAAGAATATATAAATGTAACTGCACTACTGTTCAAAAGTTTGGGGTCACTTAGAAATGTCCTTGTTTTTGAAAGAAAAGCACATTGTGTCCATTAAAATAACATCAAATTGATCAGAAATATAGTGTAGACATTGTTAATGTTGTAAATGACTATTGTAGCTAGAAACCCGCAAAACACCAGTCTCAATGTCAACAATGAAGAGGCGACTCTAGGATGTTGGCCTTCTAGGCAGAGTTGCAAAGAAAAAGCCATATCTCAGACTGGCCAATAAAAAGAAAAGATTAAGATGGGCAAAAGAACACAGACACTGGACAGGGAAACTCTGCCGAGAAGGCCAACATCCTGGAGTCGCCTCTTCACTGTTGACGTTGAGACAGGTGTTTTTCTGGTAATATTTAATGAAGCTGCCAGTTGAGGACTTGTGAGGCGTCTGCTTCTCAAACTAGAAACGCTAATGTACTTGTCCTCATGCTCAGTTGTGCACGGGGCCTCCCACTCCTCTCTCTATTTTGATTAGAGCCAGTTTGCGCTGTTCTGTGAAGGAAGTAGTACACAGTGTTGTACAAGATCTTCAGTTTCTTGGCAATTTCTCGCATGGAATAGCCTTCATTTATCAGAACAAAAATAGACTGACAAGTTTCAGAAGAAAGTTATTTGTTTCTGCTATTTTGAGCCTGTAATGGAAACCACAAAGGCTGATGATCCAGATACTAGTCTAAAGAAGGCCAGTTTTATTGCTTCTTTTAATCACGACAACAGTTTTCAGCTGCGTTAACATAATTGCAAAAGGGATTTCTAATGATCATTTAGCCTTTTAAAATTATAAACTTGGATTAGCGAGGAGTGATGGTTGCTGATAATGGGCCTCTGTACGCCTATGTAAATATTCCATTAAAGGTCAGCCATTTCCAGCTACAATAGTCATTTACAACATTAACAATGTCTACACTGTATTTCTGATCAAGTTGATGTTATTTTAATGGACTAAACATGTGTTTTTCTTTCAAAAACAAGGACATTTCTAAGTGACCCCGAACTTTTGAACGGTAGTGTATTTCCTCCTTATATTGTACAATCTGTGTGTCACTTCTTTGGCCTGGGCTATTGTTGCTTTTTTAAAATTCAAGACCAGATTGATCTCAGTTTGTCAGTCAGAGTAGCCACTCATTTTGGTAATTTGTGTGGTATTATAAAAGCTATAAAAAAAATAAAAAAAAAATAAGTACCTATGATTTCTTAATCCAGCCCTGCTCAAAGGTATGCTTTCAGTTTTCAGAATTAGAAGTGTGTGTGCTGGGGATGAAAATGAAGAGATATTTTTTTCTATCTGCCCCATGTGGGATTAGGGCGGCAGGGGGAGGCAGGTAGTGGTTAGAGCGTTGGGCCCATAACCAAAAGGATGCTAGATCGAATCCCCGAGCTGACAAGGTAAAAACCTGTCGTTCTGCCCCTGAACAAGGCAGTTAACCCACTGTTCCTAGGCTGTCATTGTAAATAAGAATTTGTTCTTAACTGACTTGCCTAGTTAACTTTTATTTAAAAAAAAAAAAAATAATTACTCACAACCATTGAACTATGAGCCATGTTGTCATGACCACCATTGTCATCTATTTCTTGTTAAGATTATGTAGCTGCAAATATAAAACGTATAATCCTCAGCCTACATTTTTTCTATTTCGTAAAAGCACATAATGTCTATGAAATGTTGAATTTGGTCATATAAGGAAATGTGCCTTACTGCCTTTCGAATTTTGTGAAACTTAAATTGTCTATTCAAGAAAGCATCATGCAAAATGTATTGGCACACTATACTTACCAAGACCATTGCCAAATAAGGCATGCTGTCGCCTACTTTTATAGTAAGGCTTGAGGTGGTACCACCCAGCACATCTAGAAGGGAGTGTATTTCATACCGAACCCCTCCCTTGAGATGACGTAGAGGCACCTTGCACCTTCTCAAGGTGCCTACACATCATGATGTCAATGGTAGAGTTGAACCGCTAGGGGCAAAAAGAGCTAGATTTATTACTGAAAGACCCAAATCTATCACTTTTGTAACGAACAGTCAAAATGAAGACCAGAATTGACTTGTTTCACTATAACTAAGACATCTGGTTTTCGATTGTTATTTTTTTTCTTCATAAAAGTTACTCTTTAAAAAAGTGCGATTTTGAGATCGAAAACCTGAAAAACTGATGAACGGAAACCTGGAAAAACTCAACGGAGAAAACAGAATTTGGGGAAAAACAGAATCGGGCAAAAATAAAACAGATTTTATAGAGCCCTATGACTGAAGTAATTTTCTTTCTAAATGAGAAGATGAGATGTTTCTGAACACTTTAAATTAATCCTGATAATGCCATGGTTAAGAAAAATCATGAATAAATCTAAATCAAATCAAACTTTATTTGCCACATGCACTGAATACAACAAGAGTATGCTTACTTACAAACCATTGACCAACAGTGCAGTTCAAGAAGAAGACAATATTTACCAAGTAGGCTATATACAGAAGAGGACTAAGTACACACCCCTGAGGGGCCCCAGTGTTAAGGATCAACGTGGCAGACCTATTGTTGCCTACTCTTACCACCTGGGGGCGGAACGTCAGGAAGTCCAGGATCTAGTTGCAGAAAGAGGTGTTTAGTCCCAGAGTCCTTAGCTGAGTGATGAGCTTCATGGGCACTATGGTGTTGAACGCTGAGCTGTAGTCAATTAACAGCATTCTCAAATAGGTGTTCCTTTTGTCCAGGTGAGAAAGGGAAGTGTGGTTTGCGATTGAGATTGCGTCATCTGTGGATCTGTTGGGGCGGTATGCAAATTGGAGTGGGTCTAGGGTGTCCGGGAGGATGCTGTTGATGTGAGCCATGACCAGCCTATCAAAGCACTTCATGACTACCGACGTGATTGCCACGGGGCGGTAACCATTTAGGCAGGTTACCTTCGCTTGGGCACAGGGACTATGGTGGTCTGCTTGAAACAGGTAGATATTACAGAGGTTGAAAATGTCAGTGAAAACATGACAGTTGGTCCGTGCATGCTTTGAGTACACATCCTGGTTATACGTCTGGCCCAGCGGCTTTGTGAATGTTGACCTGTTTAAAGGTTTTGTTCACATCGGCTACCAAGAGCGTTATCACACATTTATGCAGAACAGCTGGTGCTCTCATGCATGCTTCAGTGTTGCTTGCCTCGAAGCGAGCATAAAATGGCATTTAGCTCATCTGGTAGGCTCGCATCACTGGGCAGCTCGTGTCTGGGTTTCCCTTTGCAATCCATAATAGTTTTCAAGCCCTGCCACATCCGACGAGCGTCAGAGCCGGTGTAGTAGGATTCAATCTTAATCCTGTATTGACGCTTTGCTTGTTTGATGGTTCGTCGGAGGGCATAGCGGGATTTCTTAAATGCGTTTAGTATCCAGCTCCTTGAAAGCGGCAGCTCTAGCATTTAGCTCGATGCGGATGTTGCCTGTAATCCATGGCTTCTGGTTGGGACATGTATGTACAATCACTGTGGGGACTACGTCATAGATGCACTTATTGATGAAGCCAACAACTGAGGTGGTGTATTCCTCAATGACATTGGATGAATCCCGGAACATATTCCAGTCTGTGCTAGCAAAACAGTCCTGTAGCGTAACATCCGCGTAATCATATAAGTTTTTCCTTGTAAGCTGGAATCAGGAGGATATAATTATGGTCAGATTTGCCAAATGGCAGGCAGGGAGAGCTGTGTATGCATCTCTGTGTGTGGAGTAAAGTTGGTGTAGGATTTATTTTCCCTGGTTGCACATGATATGCTGGTAAAAATTTGGTAAAACTGATTTAAGTTGGCCTGCAGTAAAGTCCGCGGCCACTAGGAGCGCCACTTCTGGGTGAGCATTTTCTTCTTTGCTTATGGCCTTATAGAGTTGGTTGAGAGCGGTCTTAGCGCCAGCTTCATTTTGTGATGGTAAATAAACGGCTACGAATAATACAGATGAGAACTCTCTTAGATAGATAATGTGGTCTGCAGCTTATCATAAGGTACTCTACCTCAGGTGAGCAATACCTCGAGACTTCTTTAATATTAGACATTGCGCACCAGCTGTTATTGACAAAAAGACACACACCCCCACCCCTCGTCTTACCTGAGGTAGCGTCTCTGTTCTGCCAGTGCATGGAAAATCCCGCTAGCTCTATTTTGTCCGTATCTTCGTTCAGCCACGTCTTGGTGAAACATAAGATGTTACAGTTTTTTATGTCCCGTTGGTAGGATAATCTTAATAGTAGGTCATCAATTTCATTTTCTAATGATTGCACGTTAGCAAGAAGAATGGAAGGCATTTGGAGTTTACTCGCCCGCCTTTGGATTCTCAGAAGGATCTGCGTCCCCTCTTCACGCAAAAGGCGTGGATCTGGGCCTGTACCAGTGAAAGCAGGATATCCTTCTCGTCGGACTTGTTAAAGGAAATAGTTTCTTCCAGTCCGCGGTGAGTAATCTCTTTTCCGATGTCCAGAAGTTATTTTCGGTCGTAAGAGACAGTAGCAGCAACATTATGTACACAAATAAGTAAAAAAACAAGTTACACAAAACACAAAAAAATAAAATAGCACAATTGGTTGGGAGAATGTAAAACGTCAGCCGTGTTCTTCGGCACCATCTTTTACAAATCATGAATAATGAGTAAGATGTCGTTCAGAGGCTACAACAAAACATGCTAACCTTTCACCATTATCAATAACAGGCAAGGTTAGCATTTTGAGGGGTGGTATAATCTTTGTGCCTCTGTAACCTTCTCACTCATCATTAATCACTCATCATTCATGACTATCCATAATCATGATAGCATCCACATGAATGTAGAAGTGTTCAGAAACAGCTCTCCTTACTTACAATAGAAGTGACTCCCAAATGGCAGAAGTCATTAGTCATCATTCAGTTCCTATTGGGCAAAACATAATCCAAAACACAACCATAACAAACCGCAAATGCATCCAACAAGTTTGTAGATGTAGTCATTGTGTGCAAGGAATATGGGACCAAATACTAAACTTGACTACATTTTTAAACTAAGTAAATTTGTCCAAATAATGATGACTTCTTCAAATGGGGAGACTAGAAATTAAAGGACTTCATGCATCTAAACAGTAAAACAGATATGTATGAAAATACCCTCAAATAAAAGCTGACATTATGTACTTTCGCCTAATATAAAACATTCTATCTCAAATCTAAAATGCTGGAGTATAGACCCAAATTAAATAAAAATGTGCACTGTCGAAAATACATATGGAGGGGAGTTTACCTGCTGTAAGGGTTCTGCTTCAGCCAGAATAGATTATTCATCTGGATGGGGGCCTGGGCAACAGTCTCGTCCCCCGGGGCCGGAGAGAAGTAGCAGCACTCAAAGGTCATGGTCAGGTGCTCATGGGTCATGGTTCTACCCAGCTGGTCGGGTTCTATCGGACCCAACACCGTCTGGACCTTACCGCTCAGTGCTGACATAGTGAAATGGTTGGGTCTCTGGGGGTTTTAATCCTGCAGAATATAATATTTTATAATTACTACATTACACATAACTTATTAGTTATGAGCTATTGCAGTACTGGAAAAACATTCCTAAGTAAAAAAGATGGTAGTCAGAGTGCAGTATAACTGCATTATGCTGCAAATACTGCATCCAGAATAACAGTTTTTTTTTACTGCAGTAATTTTGCAGAGTAACTGCAGTTATTCTGAAATGACCGTGTCCAAAATACCACAGTCGACTGCCGCTACTACACTTCTACAGCAGTTTCAAAACGGCAATCTTTTTTTTAAAGGGAAAACTATTTGGTTGATGGATAGTTCCATGGATTACTGGATTGATTAAGACCAGCAGCAAAACACAGAGATAGAAAGCAACTGGACACACTTCTTTCACATGAATAGATATGACTAGACAGGTGCCCACTCAAGCAGGGTTGCCATGTTTGTTGTTTTCCGGTAAAATTGGGCTACTTTGAAAACGATGTCGCGGGTGAAAATGTATTGTTCGTGGGTTTCAGGTTTTTGGCCAAATTCTAAATTGCACCGCGGCAGCCATGGCATTTCTCTCTCTTTTTAAAAAAAAATCTATATTTCACTGTGACCTGCTGTTGCTGACTATCAGGCAGTGAGCAGGCTGTTACTGAGTGAGGAGGGGAAGAGCCGGAGGGGTGTGTGCGTTAAGGGGATTGGTTGTTAGAGCTGTGCAGTCACTGAGACAGAGCAGTATGCGCGTACATCGTGACAACTTTTTACCAGTTGTTGGTAGGCTATTTAGATTGGCCATTACGAAGACATCTATTTCATATTCATATTTCATATTAACGCGCTAAAACTGACATAGCGTCGACAAAGCATTGGAAAACTAGAGCTCCTTAGATAAATTCGTTCAGAGGTGGTTTAAAGTAAACTGCATTTAATGTCGACTTTTCCTTTGGGAAAGCGAAGGTTTTTACGCATGCTCAGTTCTAGGGTCTGGAGCACTGAGCGAGTGGATATTTGAAATGGTAGTTACGGAACTCCCTCGGGTGAAACTTACATTAAACTGTGTAGAATGATACATTTGCATCTGTTGGCTATCCGTGTATATGCCATTGTAGGCTACTGTAGCCTACCATTTGATACAATAAACATGTTGAAATGAAGATATCACTGGAGTCAATGCAAATCAATGTGCCACTTATGTAGCCTACCTGGAGCTGGCAAACATACTTAATAAATAGCCTATAACTTCAGTTTGCTGTTGTAGCCTTGTGTATCTATGCAATTAGTAATGGCCATGTTTAGTTAAATAAATTGGAAGTGATCAATTGTGATCATGGTCACCGCTCTGTCCTTAATGTATCATCCTCCACATTTAATGTCAGTTTCATTGTGGACTTCGGCATGTTGGCCTATCAGGGCCTATAAGGCTACCTGCATCTAGCTCAGCAAACCATGGCAAAGTTGAATTGCAATTATAAACCCAGATTTTAGTCAGTAGCCTACCTTAATTGAAATGACAAGTACATCTTGCAAATAGGATATTTTTTATTTAACCTTTATTTAACTAGGCAAGTCAGTTAAGAACAAATTCTTATTTACAATGACGGCCTACCAAAAGGCAAAAGACCTCCTACGGGGACAGGTGATTAAAAATAAATTCAATCAAAATATAGGACAAAACACACATCATGACAAGAGAGACAACATTACATAAAACAAGACCTAAGACAACATAGCATGGCAGCAACACATGACAACACAGCATTGTAGCAGCACAAAACAGGGTACAAACATTATTGGGCACAGACAACAGCACAAAGGGAAAGAAGGTAGAGACAACACATCACACAAAACAGCCACAACTGTCAGTAAGAGTGTCCATGATTGAGTCATGGAATGAAGAGATTGAGATAAAACTGTCCAGTTTGAGAGTTTGTTGCAGCTTGTTCTAGTCGCTAGCTGCAGCAAACTGAAAAGACGAGCGACCCAGGGATGTGTATGCTTTGGGGACCTTTAACAGTACGGGTGTTTTATGTGGAGGATGAGGGCTGCAGTAGATATCTCAGACAGGGGGAGCGAGGCCTAAGAGGGTTTTTATAATGGTTTGTTGTCTTAACATCTGGCACATAATAACAGCACCTTTTGACAGAAAATAGCCCAAAATGGATTTTTTGAAGTTCGTCCAAGTGTTTCTTGACCAGAGGTTTCGAGATCCTCTGTCCAACTTAGATCATTCAAACTCTCCTATCATATTTATCTATAGTTATGCACATGCGCAAACAGGATTTATTAATAATTATAAACTGGGTGGTTTGAGCCCTGAATGCTGATTGGTTGAAAGCCGTGGTATATCAGACCGTGTAGCACGGGAATTACAAAAAATGTCCTAAGAACAACTCTTAGCTGTGGTAAATTGGCCATATACCACACCTCCTTGGGTTCATATTTCTTAATCATAGCAGTCAAAACAAGTTAAATCAACATCCATTGATGGAAAATTACCTGGCAAGTTTAATAAGGGTGATTTATATTATCTTGCGACATTCTTAAACTCGCAATAATTATTATTTTGATGGAAAACCAAATGTTGCTTCTTAGCCTGTCGTTAAATGACGTCGATATGTGTTCTTAATTCGCTCAATAACATTATGGAAAAAGGGTTTATTGGATAAATCTGGCAACTCTCTTCCCGTGAAAAAAATATTGGGCTAGTTTTCACACCTGGCGGGCGGATTTTAGCTAGACCTGGCAAACCTGCACTGAAGAGCCCTTTAGACCTATGGTTGTATACGAGAGGTCAAGTGCCCCCATTTTAACTCACATGACCTGCTAGCTATATAATAAATATCATTTAATTGTTCCCAGTGTTATTTTCTCACAAAAATAATGCATTCTTGCACCGTTAGTTTTAGATTTTGTATCACACTTGTGATCTCGAATCATTTAACATGCAATCAACTGGATGTAGTAACTGAGCCTAGCAAATACAGCGGGCTGAAGCATGCAACTGCGATTTCTGCAAATGCAACAGCTTTTCATTTCATTAGTGAAAAATATACATTCATTGTTCATGAAAAAATGATATACGACCTGGAAATCTTGCTTGATTCAGTAGTCCAAACGATCTTCTTAATTAACTTGCAAACAAGAGGAAGACCCAGGAAGCAACAAGTTGTGCGATTAGGCAATCCTAACTATCGCGAGAATTTGACTGATACAAAGTATGCTACTGTAGCCCGCCGGAATGTATCGATGCCATTGGTGACAGTATAATGGCTGTGTTCGGAGCGAACTGAGAATGGATCGACAACATTGTAGTAATGCCACAATACTAACTAACATAATTGACAGAGTGAAAAGAAGGAAGCCTGTACAGAATAACAAATATTCAAAAACATGCATCCTATTTGCAACAAGGCAAAATAGTAATACGGCAAAAACTGTGTCAAAGCAATTCACTTTTTGTCCTGAATACAAAGTGTTATGTGTTTTATTAGATTTGCCCTAAACATTACTAAGTCCCACGTTCCATATTTTCAAGAATAATGGAGTTTGCATCATGTTATGGGTATGCTTGTAATCGTTAAGGACTGGGGAGTTTTCAGTTTTTCAGGATTTAAAAAAGGAACAGAATGGAGCTAAGCACAGGAAAACATGGTTCAGTCTGCTTTCCACCAGACACTGGTAGATGAATTCACCTTTAGCAGGACAATAACCCAAAACACTGGAGTTGCTTACCTGAGTGGCCAAGTAACAGTTTTGACTTAAAACTACTTGAAAATCTATGTTAAGATCTGAAAATGGTTGTCCAACAATGATCAACAACCAATTTGACAGGGTTTGATGAGTGTCTTAACGAATAATGGGCAAATGTTGCACAATCCAGGTGTGGAAAGCTCTTAAAGACTCACAGCTGTAATAGATGCCAAAGCTGCTTCTACAAAGAATTGACTCAGGGGTGTGAATACTTATGTAAATTGTATATTTCTGTATTTCATTTTAAATACATTTGCAAAAATGTCTAAAAACATGTTTTCAATTTGTCATTATTGGGTATTGTGTGTAAAAAAAAAAAACAACAACAACGATTTAATCCATTTTAAATTCAGGCTTTATTTAACACAACAAAATGTGGAATAAGTCCTTTCTGTACTTTCTGTACTTTCTGAAGGCATTGTATAACAGGATTGATTGCAATTTGGACATGTTATCACATCCCCTTTGTTCATCTCTATCTTTCTCTGTCATCCTCTATTCTCTCTAAATTCCATATTTTCTATTTCCTTTGCATAGCTCCCATTCCTTGACCAGGTTCACTGACGGTGACAGATGGATCAGGTAACCTCAGTGTATCATTCTCACTCAGTGACCGGCCCAGTGGATACAGAACTCATACAGCATGTGAGATCATTGCAGAGAGCCTGATATAGGCTACAGTTTGTGAGTTAGGGCCAACGTATGTGCTCTCTTCGAGCAAGTTTGAGCAGAATCTGTTACATTTTATGTTCTCCAGCATTCAGTTATGAGAAATGAGTTCAGAGTGAAGTAAACCATCTCTGCCAATGGTTGAGTGAATGACAGACTACGGCTGTTCTCCATCTGTAAGCAAGAGCATGACCTCTCAACAGTGTCACGTGGGACAGAAAGAGAGAGAGAGGCTATGACAAAAAAATTTAAACAATGTTTTTCCATAGTTATTGTCTTTAACTGGGGCCCAGAGCTTTTCCAGCTCAGATCGTATGATCAGAAAAAACTCAAGCCCCTAAAGATGACTGAGGCTTAAAACTAGAGTTCACTGCCCTCAGTGAAGGACTTACCATTAAGCAGAAAAGGCAATTGCCTCAGGCCTCACATCATCAAGGGGGCTCGTGAGCTGGGCATAATAAAACAATACTAGTAATACATTTAAAAAAATAATTTCTCCACTTGAGGCCCCCCAACCCCTCCTCCCACGACAAACGACCTGTTGTCATGGACTGCTTAGCTCATCGCTATCATAACCTTTGGTTCAACAGGTTGGTTCAGCAAGTTGGTTCAGCAGCAGCAAAATCTTCAGGAAGCTTCAAATTTGCAAAGGACATGGTGAGGGAGGGTGGGTTTGCCTGGCCACTGTGCTAAAAAAAAATAATGAATTAAAAGACCTGTTGTCTGAAAACTTCACGAAAATAATTCGCGTGCATCAATGTGGCCGGAAGCTGTGCTTTGTTATGATTCTGAACGGTTCGATCCAGTAGCTAGCAGTAATGACAAGAAAATGCCATGCGGGGAATTGTAGGTGGCTCGTTTCAGCTAGTTTTATCTTGTTCTTGATATCATCTCCTGTTTTTAGGTGCTTTGACTGATTTCATGTAAATGCTAATATGGCAAAAAAAAATCCCTAGCTAGCTAACCAACAACTGTAACAATGTATTTAAGAGACAACAAGTGTTCATTGTGCAAATGTGTTTATGTTTTCAATAAACATTTTGAGACTAAATCTAGTTTACATTTTATCAACAATGTAAGCCAACCTCCTTATCTTTTGCCCCATCGTTGCGCATGTGTCTGTTTTGTTGCTAAACAACCATCCCGTCTATACAGCCGCATAATTATTCATAATTGATCAATCATTTCCACACATAGAGTATACATATATTTAATATCAATATCAATATAATCCATATTTTTCTCATAATATTAGAAACAAGTGTCTTTCATCACCCATGGACTGGTTGATAATAATGGACTAATCCACCCTGACAGTTCCCATGCATTGTTTCACGCGACATGATGGCAAGCGCGTGACATTCAATGAAATTAAGCTGCAACAATGAGGTGCTTTAAAAGTGGGGCAGAGAAAAGAAAAAGAAGGAAGGATGATTGAATTTTTACAGAAAAAATGTCCTTAGTTAACGCATTTCTTTAGTAAAAAGACAGGTGCTGTTGTGGTGATAATTCCTTCATCGTCCAGACAGCATCAAATACATGGGCTACATATAATAAGACAGAGAGGCCCTGTTTCGCTCGCTCAGATGCTTTCTCCAGGTGAGATACATGTCCTTTTAGCACCTTGACAATTGATGAAATGTTGGCATGTGCCCAGTGCACTGTTCGGATGCTGGAATTATTTTGGATTAACCGATTTGTTTGACAATCAGATGAAAACATCATGACAGTTTGTGTTCATGGCACATTAAAAGGCAATACTTTTTTTTACAGTTCAATTCCATCTTTACTATAAAACACATAAAAACATTTGTGTACTGTCATCAGTCACCCTGACTCTGTTGCACACACACACACACACACACACACACACACACACACACACACACACACACAGAGGCATGGCATGGGGGAGTGTGGCAAAGAGATAAGACTGAAGCAAGGCCTGATGTCCACAGAGACCTCTGAGGATACAACTAATTTATTTAGGATGAATATCAGTGGGATAGAGAGTCGAGGGTGGGAGGTGATTTCATGCATGGTTCTGCTGTTCTTTGATAGTGGTCGTTGTCTATTGCCATTTGTTAATCATTGTGAGTTAGGGGTAGGCTGTTGCTACCCACGATGTCTTGGTTTTCACAAACAAAAAGAGGGCAAAAAATATAAACTCATGTTAATGTTTTACTATCACTTTATATAGCATTGGGATTATATTCCTGAATTTATAAATCAGTAAATTAAATCACAAATTGGCAATCGGCAATCAATTACTACTGTTCATAACGTTTTGAAGGCTCTCCTGTCATGCTGGAAGGGAGGTTACTGTGTTTACCATTAGATCACAAGGCCCTCTGTGGGTGGAAAAGGAGAGTTGCATGCAAACTGACTATTCAATTATCCAAATGTCAATGAATAGACTGCAAGGATGATCCTAGACAGGAGAATATGAATATCACTTTGATTCCCGCATATCTCCCACCCCCCCCCCACCCCCATCCCCACCCCCATTCCCACCATCCCCACATTTCTTTTCCAGATTAGTACAGCAGCTGCCGGTTAGTTGTGGATTTTTCTAGAACAAAGGAAGCACTGTAATAGTGGACCAGTCCACTGATCCATCTAAGAGGTTTAAACATCTTATAAAGATCATCATGATAATCAATAGGCATGCTCCGGCCAATGATTAGTGTTGCTGTAGCTGATCAGTGGAGAAACATTACGTTACAGGGTTGCAGTTAATTCCCCAAATTCAATTATAATTCAATTCCCTCTTCCTGTACATTCCATTTAATTCAATTCAAATACCTGATCAGGTCTTTGAATTCAGAGATAATTCAATTCCTCTCAATTCAAATGTTAGGTCAATTCCAATCATTAAATTCCCACTTCATTATTATCCCCAACAATTCCACAAATTCCAATTCAATTCCCTTGTGCTTTCAGGTGGCTCATGTCACTGGAGTACTAAGCTAACATATGGAATTGTTTTAAGACGATCATACTATGGATCATTTAGCTATTTTATTTGGAATTGTAGGTATAAAAATAAATCCCCCCCAAAATATTTGATAAAATATTGAATTTGGCCTTTACTACAATAGCCCATAGAATCGCATGAATGTCAAAAAAGACTGTCAAAAAGAAATCAAAAGGAATAAAGTTTTAAAGTGTCTGTCCTACATCTAGGAGATATAAGAAAGCTCAGGAAATATATTCGTTTTTTTTGGACACATATTTAACCTCTTATTTTAGTTGGCACAGAACTACCTCCATACTTCCACTCGTTTGTATAGGGTACCTTCAGATGAGTCCCATGACACTTGTGGGAGTCAAAACGGACAACACCACTGTGTTCGTGACAGTCTCTCTTTTCCATAATAGTTTGTGGGCCAAACCGTTTGGACGCTACCAACATTTTTATGACAAGACCGAATTTCTGTATGTCTCATGGTCTGACAAACACTGCTGTAGCTTGGCCAGATGTGAAAGTCCGACATAGGCGGATGCAGTGAATTGAGACTCAGCCCATGCAACAACGGATTTTGATGTTATTGATTTATTATGGTACTTAAATAGACGGAAGGCGTCGCTAGTGTCAAACGCATGCTCTTTGGCAATTTCGACATGTAAAAGCCAGCACTCTAGTATTTTCCAACCCAATCCAGGCACCATTTTATATCAGCCCCTTGTGCTGAGGGGCGGAAATATTTGAGGTGTGTTCGTTAAAAATGTGTGCCAGTGTGCCTATTTCAAGCAGCGCTAGTGATTCACCAAAAGCTGGTATTTTATTATTCTCATTATTGTTATTTAAAGCTGGTCTTAGCGGTAATGCAATTGGTTATGCCATCGATTGGTTATGGCATCACACAGTAGCCTAATTAGTAACCTATAACCAATGTTTTATTGCAATATCAGAGCAGCAAAACAGCCAACAGACATTCAAGTTAACTTTTTCTTTATATTGTCAATTATTTTGTCCATGCAGCTTCTGTGAAAAGTTTGGACTCATAAGGCCTATATGCGATGCACATTGAATTAACTGTAGGGAGTCTGTTTAGGAACATCAAGTTCATACAATAGAATAGACTGGTTATTGTTTTTCCTTTAGAATTCTGTTAAAAAATGGCATCTTTGACTTTCATTTGTTGGACCTTACTGTCAAATCGATTGTAGGTTAGGCTATTTCCCTGCTCATTTGTTTACCTTTCACGTGGCAAAGTCACGAACAGGCCATATCAACAACGATGGTTGGCTAATCTTATTATAATGTTTGGGTAGTCTGTAATTGTCCATGTCGTGAGCATGCAGTGCATTCTCAATGTGCGAATGCAATGTGTGTAGAGGAATTTTTACATGGTAAAGCCAATAAAAAATAAGACATTGGCTACATTTGTGTTTACAGTACGTATTTTGTGTAGATCGTTGACAAAAAATGACAATTAAATACATTTTAATCCCGCTTTGTAATACAACAAAATATGAAAAAGGTAAAGGAGTATGAATACATTCTGAAGGCACTGTATGTAACCACTGTGAAATGGCTAGCTAGTTAGCGGTGCGGGCTAGTTACATTTTAATCGGTGACATCACTCACTCTGAGACCTTGAAGTAGTTGTTTCCCTTGCTCTGCAAGTGGAGCGATAGGTAATGAGGTTTCATAGGTGACTGTTGTCGTTGTGTGGAAAGGATCCCTGGTTCGAGCCCATTTTGTAACAAGGGCTCCGCATTGACATGATTGGTTGATGGTAGGTGGGGGCGGGAGTTCCAGTATAAACACAAACTCACATCCTTGACAACTTCCTTCACAACAGTTCTGCGCTGCTCCGTGAAGTAAAATATGTGAAATATAAGTAAATAAATATGAATGCCCTGACTTATGCAGAGGCCGTATCCCCATAAATGGTGCACGCCCAATGCAGATGTCGGATTTGACCATGCAGCGCCTTTAAAGGTCATGTTGTCCAAAAATCAGGAAGTCACGCTCTGGCTCCTGGTGCCTGGTCTGACTAAATAATGTGCTGTGCTGCTTCCTTCTTTAGGCCGACCGGATATGACAGGCCTGTTATGGTCATCTAGAATCAAAGATAATTTGCAAAACTGTCAAAGATCAAACAAAACCTTTCCGAATATGTACCAAGACGTTGTGCCATTGTCTTACAAATCCATGTCGCACTGCTCTCTTTTCTTTTACACATGACAGTCCTATGGTGTTGAAGATGTTTGGGAAGAATCCTTTATAAAACCTGGGTTTGCACTACTACGGCACACACCGACACTCTTCCCACGTAGCAAACAGCTACTGAAGAAAAAACCAAACCAGCTCCACCATGCCTGTGAAACATCTGCTCTGATCTTGGGGATGTCCATGATCTCAAATGCTTCACCCATCCATGCATTCTGAAACGTGATCTGGTAAATCTGATCTCTGATTCCTTTCAACTAACATTTCCATGTGCGTTTTCCCGGTCATGATAGCATCTTGAGTAGTTTGGAATTGTGTTACTAACTAAGATGATGATGATGCTGTTGGGAAATCAATTAAAAACGAGCAGGACAGTAAAATCGTTTTTTGAAATCATAGATTTCCAACGTATATAGTCACGTTACTGCAGCAGTTGTATATCTATCTATATAGCCTGTCATAAATTAAGTTAGTCCTAGTGATGCCAAAATCTGTCTGTGTCTGTCTGTATGTCTGTCACTCACACTCTAAGTCTCGCTCTGTGTATTTTTATTAACCTGCCTGTCTTTCTTGTCTCTTGTCTTTCTCCAGGCTGTTTGGGCAGCCATGTGTTGAGGTCAACATAGTTCTGGTGAGTCAGATTAAAGCCTGGAGCCGCATGGCCGGCTGAGGTAAGAACCCTGCTTCTGTGTAAATCAAACTTAACTTCACTGTGGAAGATCAGTTTTCGTAACAATTTTTTGGAAATTTTGAAATAGAGAGATAGAGGGTCTGTGTGCTCTGACTGATACGTCAAAGGAGCTTTCTCCAAAACGTGAACCTGTTTAATCACCTCAGACACTTTGTAATATTCTTCCTTGCTAGTGGTGTAGGCATAGTAAAGTTTAGTAAAGTATATGCTCTAAAATCAAAGCTCACAATTCCCCAACTGGTGCAGTTTATAACAATTTAAAACACTGTACTGTAGCATTACAAGAAAGGTAATATACACTTAAACATTGCTGGTTCTGTTCTAACTGACATCATCCTCTCCAGCAGAGATAACATCCAACCACACGTCTCCAGATAACCCCCAGGTTGAGAACCTTAGCTTTCCCATGCCCTCTATCGGGGTAGCTATGGGCTGCTAGGTGTCAGTGAGTCAGACAATTATGGTTCAGTCAATGTAAAAGCAAAAATATCACATCATCAACAGCAGCCCACATGTTTATTCTAAACCAGGACAAACACTGGCTCCATCATAGTACCGCAGAGTCACGCTGTTGACACTGGCTCTTACAAACCATTTTAACATACCGTCATTTCTGGACTATTAAGCGCACCTGAATATAAACCGCACCAACTGATTTAAAAAAAAATATGTATTTTGTACATAAATAAGCCGCACATGTCTATAAGCCGCAGGTGCCTACCGGTACATTGAAACAAATGAACTTTACACAGCCTTTAAACGAAACACGGCTTGTAACAAAAATAAATAGGCTTTAACGAAACACGGCTTGTAACAAAAATTAAACAGTAGCCTACCAAGAAAGTCATTGGTCACTATCTTCCTCCTCCTGTGCACTGAAACCACTGAAGTCATCTCCTTCGGTGTCGGAGTTGAATAGCCTCAGAATTGCTTCATCCGATGTTGGATCGTTTTCATTGTGCTCTCGTCACTTTCATCCGGAGGCAAATTCCCCGCTGAACTGCCCTCAACAACACGCAGCAGTCCAGCCTTTCGAACCCCGTTGATGATAGTGGATTTTTTGACAATGCTCCACGCTGTCAGGACCCACTGGCAGACTTGACCATAAGTGGCTCTTCACATGCGGCCCGTTTTAGTGAAGGATTTCTCCCCACTTGTCATCCAAGCCCCCCACTGAACACGGAGCGCCATCTTAAATGCACGATTTACACTGATGTCGAGTGGCTGCAAATACTTTGTTGTGCCCCCAGGAATCACAGCTGGAATTGAGTTTGTCCTCTTGATGGCTTCTTTCACAGAATCTGTTATGTGGGCCCTCATGCTGTCCAACACGAGCAATGCCTTGTTCTTGTGAAAGAATCCTCCCGGTCGCTTGCCGTAACACTCCGTATGCCATTGATGCATTAGGCCTTCCGTCATCCATCCTTTCTTGTTGACTTTCATAACAATTCCTCTCTGGAATTTTTCTTTTGGCATCGTCATGCGTTTACAAATCAACATCGGTGGAAGCTTTTCTCCCGATGCCGTGCAGCTCAGTACACAGGTGAAGTGCGTTTTTTCATGCCCAGTTGTTTTCAGCGTGACAGATGATTCGCCTTTCCTGTTGACAGTCCGAGTGAGAGGCAGGTCAAACGTCAGAGGAACCTCATCCATATTTATGAAGTCATGCGAGCCGATGGAATGCTCCTCTATCTTTGCATCAGTGAATTTGCGGAAGTTTGAAACTTTTTCCTCATAGTCGGGTGGGAGCTGCTGACACAGACTCGTCCGTACCCTGATGGACAGGCCTTTACGTCGCATAAATCTTAGACACCACGATGGTCCACCTCTAAAATCCTCAAACTTCATTGCGGTGGCGATTGTTTTGGCTTTTAGTCGGATCTGCACAGTTGAAACACCTCGGCCGTCTGCTCTCTGTGTGTTGACCCAGTCTTCAAGCTCATTTTCTAGTTTTGGCCATCTGCTTTTCTTCCCTCTGAAAGCTTTTGTTGTCTTTTTGCACTGAGTCAGTTCCTCACGCTGCTGTTTCCAATGTCTTATCATCGACTCATTAAGGCCAAGCTCCCGTGCAGAAGCTCTATTTCCTTTTCCAACAGCCAGATCGATCGCCTTCAACTTGAAAGCTGCATCATATGCATTTCTCCGTGTCTTTGCCATGATGAGGGTGACAAAATGACTACCGTAATCAGAATGATGGGAAGTTTGAGCGCGCTCGATTTACGTCACATTATGTGACGGTGCTCAGTTTTTTGGCGGCATGAATCTTGTGAAAGCGGGAAAAATCAATAAATTAGCCGCGTCATTGTATAAGGTTCAAAGCGTGGGAAAAAAGTAGCGGCTTATAGTCCGGAAATTACGGTAATATATATTTCTTCTTATTAATCGATTAAAAAAAGAGTTATTAATGCTTTTTGTTGTGATTTTCAACAGGGTTCGTCAAAAACTAATCTCTTGGTCCAGTCTTCTGGACAATGGAACCAACTACTGCAACCTCTACAACCTGCTGCAGGGTAAGGCCCAGTTTTCTATTGTAGAGTAGTTCTCTACATTATTATTACATGCTACTGCTCATTAAGTCTTATAACCGGTACCGGGTCCGACGAGTTTGGGGGGTACCTCCCCCCACAATTTTTGGGGTCAGAAAATAGAAAGTGACATATCATTTGAAGGCTACAGCCCTTGTCTTTGGAAATCAAACTCAAATCTTACTGCAGGCAAAGAATGTTCCTGTAAGACCAAAAATTACACTGCACAATCCCTGCACATTTAAAATGGCTGTGTTCCTATGGGAATTTGTCCATGCTTAGAGCGTCACAATTAGGTAAAAATCCTTTTGGAACAGTAATTGGTGACATTTTTTCCCCCCAACATTTAAACATTGTGGGGCCTGCTGTATCTCAGGCTCTGTAATTGTCACATTGTTTCAGACACCTTTATCCACATTTCTTACCTTTCTAAAGGTAAGTAGCATGTGTTTGTCGGGCTTAGAGTTTTGAAACCTAAATGTACTTTAGAGGGTAGTATACAATATTATGCATCGCTTAGAAAATGCCACCAGAGGGCATCAGAGTTTAACAGGTTAAGTATTTTCATGTCTGTTTCCTGTCTTTACATGAAGTGGACTCCTCTTTGTCCAGGCTACTTACTGTATGTTGAGATATTTTAAAAAAATAATAAATTAACTAGGCAAGTCAGTTAAGAACAAATTCTTATTTACAATGACTGCCTAAGCGGGGACCGAGAGACTGAAAAACAGCTTCTCTCAAGGCAATCAGACTGTTAAACAGCCATCACTAACATTGAGTGGCTGCTGCTAACATACTGACTCATCTCTAGCCACTTTAAAAATGAAATATTGATGTAATAAATGTATCACTAGCCACTTTAAACAATGCCACTTTATTGTTTGACCAATGACATTGTGGGGCTGACATGTACCTGATAATTGTCTGTTGAGAAAGAGAGATGGGCAATTTGGATATTTTCTGAATAAATATTTAACATTTTCCTCAAAGCAATACCATAAAATATTTTTATTATTTTTTATCAGGAAAGCTATATTAACCTACTATGTATTGTCTATAATTATTTCAGAAAATACTGTAGATTTCTCAGACCGTTTCATCCTGAATGATTCTCTGATGGCTCTTAGATAGCTGTAGATCCCTACAGAAAGTTTATTTTACTGATCCACCTCTCTGAAGTGGTCAGGATATTCTCCATTCATACATAAAGTAGATAATCATTCACAAATGGGATGATATGCCAATTGAGGAGTCTGCATGTCTCACCTGGTATGACCATTTCCATGGAGTATTATCATGTGTGGTCAAGGGAAGAAACATCTGTGACATTAATAATGTGTCCCATGCAGAACAATAATTCATTGTTTCTGTGAGAATGTTATTATCCTCTTATAAGTCTCTGTCCCATGATGCATGTCAAGTTACCCCAGCCGTTCTGGGAAGCTCGGGATGAGAGCTTCAAGTTCCTTGGTGTCCACATCACCAACGAACTGTCATGGTCCAAACACACCAAGACAGTCGTGAAGAGGGCACGACAATGACTATTCCCCATCAGAAGACTGAAGATTTGGCATGGGCCCAAAATCAAAAAGTTCTACAGCTGCACCATCGAGAGCATGGTTGCATCACCGCCTGGTATGGCAACTGCACGCCCTCCGACTGCAAAGCACTACAGAGGGTAGTGCATACGGCCCAGTAAATCACTGGGGCCAAGGTTCCTGCCATCCAGGACCTATATACCAGGCGGTGTCAGAGGAAGGCCCTACAAATTGCCAAAGACTCCAGTGACCTTAGTCATAGACTGTTCTCTCTGCTGCCGCACATCAAGCTGTCACGCCCTGACCTTAGAGATCCTTTAAATTCTCTATTTGTTAGGTCAGGGCAAGGGTGGGAAATCTATGTTTATATTTCTTTGTTGGCAGAGTATGGTTCCCAATCAGAAGCGGCTGTCCACCTTCAGTTGGTGGGATCTTGTCTTTGTGTGTTGCATGTGGTGCACTCCTAGCTTTACGTTTGTTTAGTTGTTTATTGTTTTTTGGTGGAACATTTGAAATGAAAGAAAATGTACACCTACCACGCTGCACCTTGGTCTTTATTTAACGACAGACGTAACAGAAGATTCCACCACCAACAGACCAAGCAGCGTGGTCAGGTGGACTGGACCTGGGAGGAAATCCTGGATGGAGCAGGACCCTGGACAAGGGTCGGGGAGTATCGCAGTCCGAAGGAGGAGATAAAGGCAGTGAAAGCGGAACGGCTATATGAGGAGATAGCTCAACGAAGCAAGCACGAGTGGCAGCCCCAAAAATGTTTTTTTGGGGGGGAACACGGAGACATTGGCGGAGTCAGGGTTCAGACCTGAGCCAACTCCCCGTGCTTACCGTGGGGAGCATGTGACTGGTCAGGCACCGTGTTATGCGGTGATGCGCACGGTGTCTCCAGTGAGCATTCACAGGCCGGTGCGCTCTGTGCCAGCGCCCCGCATTTGCCGGGCGGAAGTTGGCATCCAGCCAGGACGGGTTGTGCCAGCTCGATGCTCGAGACCTCCAGTGCGCCTCCATGACCCAGTGTATCCAGTGCCTGCTCCACGCACCAGGCTTCCAGTGTATCTCCCCAGTCCGGTGAGACCTGTTCCGGTTCCACGTACCAGGCCTCCAATATGTCTCCCCAGCCTGGTAAGCCCTGTGGCAGCTCCACACACCAGGCTTCCAGTACGTCTCCTCAGTCTGGTGAGACCTGTTCCGGCTCCACGTACGAAGCCTCTAGTGATGATCCATGGCACGAAGCCTCCAGTGATGATCCATGGCACGGAGCCTCCAGCGACAGTCCCCAGTCCGGAGCATCCAGCGACGGTCCCCAGTCCGGAGCATCCAGCGACGGTCCCCAGTCCGGAGCATCCAGCGACGGTCCCCAGTCCGGAGCATCCAGCGACGGTCCCCAGTCCGGAGCCTCCAGCGACGGTCCGCAGTCCAGAGCCTCCAGCGACGGTCCACTGTCCAGAGCCTCCAGCGACGATCCGCAGTCCAGAGCCTCCAGCGACGATCCGCAGTCCAGAGCCTCCAGCGACGAGCTGTATATTACAGGAGCACACACACACACACGTGTGGTGTTAGTATTCTCTTTAGAGAAAATGGTTCATGTGAATAAGCTACAACTGCCTTTTCTCAAAGGTATGGAAAGTCCAATACTGTAAACCTAGCATAATTTTATACTCCGGAGCCTCCGGCGACGATCTGCAGTCCGGAGCCTCCAGCGGTGGTTCCCAGTTCAGAGCCTCCGCCGATGATCTACGGTCCGGTTCCTCCGGCAACGATTCACGGTCAGGAGTCTCCGGCGACAATCCACAGTCCGGTTCCACAGAAGTGGATGGATCAGCGTAGGGAGCATTTTTGGGGCTGCCACTCGTGCTTGCTTCGTTGAGCTATCTCCTCGTATAGCCGTTCCGGTCTACGTCCCGAACCGGAGCCGCCACCGAGGGTAGATGCCTACCCAGATCCTCCCCTATAGGTTCAGGTTTGCGGCCGGGAGTCCGCACCTTTGGGGAGGGGGGAGAGGGGGGGGGTTACTGTCACGCCCCGACCTTAGAGATCCTTTAAATTCTCTATTTGGTAGGTCAGGGTGTGACTAGGGTGGGAAATCTATGTTTATATTTCTTTGTTGGCCAGGTATGGTTCCCAATCAGAGGCATCGTTGTTTCTGCTTGGGGATCATACTTAGGCTGCCCTTTTTCCCACCTTCAGTTGTGGGATATTGTCTTTGTGTATTGCATGTGTTGCACTCCTAGCTTTACGTTCATTGAGTTGTTTATTGTTTTTTGGTGGAACATTTAAAATTAAAGAAAATGTACACCTACCACGCTGCACCTTGGTCTACATTTTACACAAGTGGTACCGGAGCACCAAGTCTAGTTCCAAAAGGATTCTTAAAAGCGTCTACCCCCAAGCCAAATACTCCAGAACAACTAACTAAATGGCTACCCTAGATGCACATACTACCTGAATCACCTCGACTAACCTGTGCCTCCGCACATTGACTCTGTACCGGTACCCCCTGTATATAGTCTCCACATTGACTCTGTACCGGTACCCCCTGTATATAGTCTCCACATTGACTCTGTACCGGTACCCCCTGTATATAACCTACGCATTGACTCTGTACCGGTACCCCCTGTATATAGCCTCGTTACTGTTTTTTATTGTTGCTCTTTAATTATTTGTTCTTTTTTCATTTTCCTTTTCTTTTCTTTTTTCTTTGTATTAATTTATTGTTTACTTTATTTAGTAAATACTTAATTAACTCTTGTTTTTTTCTTAAAACTACATTGTTGGTTAAGGGCTAAGGGCTTGTAAGTAAGCATTTCACTGTAAGGTCTACATTTGTGGTATTCGGCGCATGTGACAAACACAATTTCATTTGATTTGATTAATCTGCTCCCTGTCACTGTTAATCAAAGATGTAGTACCTACCGTGGTGCTGCAGTACTACTGTAACTCTCCTGGATAGTACATATTTCAAACCTTCACCATCTTTGACTTTATCTTCATTAGAATATGTTGTTTCTGTAATCATCCCGTCACACGTCACACTGCTTTCACAGTGTGTTTTTAGTATTTTTGTTTTGTTGAATGTCATTAATTGCCGAGGACAAAACAGATGGATATGAATATATGGGTCTGTGCTGTGGGAGTGTGCGCCCCCCCCCCCCCCATTCTCTTTCTCTCTTTCTATCTCTCTCTCTCTCCAAAAATGTCACGTCTCTTGTATCGACTGCTGTGTAATGGCCTCTTCCCACTTCCATTAATAGCACTCCAAATTATCCCTAATGGCTTAACAGCATGTGTCAAAGCATCAGAGAGAGAGGCACTCAAGAGCCTGGTAAAGGCAACACTTATCTACTTCGAGAGGACAGACAGAGCTGGTTACTATGCCAGACAGTTTGAACATTTAATGCTCCTGGTTTTTATGACGTTCCCTGTTGCCCTTAGGTGGAGAAGATCTCATGTTAGTTGACTATAGAATTATAGGGTTTTGGCTTGTTATGGCATTGATGCTGATCCTTTGTACACACAGATGGAATTCTCTATACAACCCAAAATGATGAAAAGTATTTTTTAAGCGTATTCATCCTTTTGGTTTAGCCTTTTTTCTCATTTTCTCTTTCCATCTCTTTGCTTTCAAACTTTAATCATCACTTCTGTTGGCGATGATACTACTACCACTGTATTTAATTTGATGATAACTTATAAATATAATTTTCTTTGATTTAAACACTTAAAAGGAAAATCACATTTACACAAATGTACAATGACAAAAAGCAACCAGCAACAAACAAAGCATGAGGATGCCCAAAAAAGCTGCACTGCATTTTAAAATCCACTTTATTGACAGACCTTATCTTGCCCTCAGAACAGTGCAATGAGACCGAGGTGCTGATGAGCACAGGGGAATAAATGCAGCAATACAGTACTGACTGAACTGAACTAGCCTGACTGGCTCTGCTTCAGAGTTGAGTTCCATTTCAATTCAATTCAGGAAGTACACCAACTGAATTCCAAATCCTTGTTAGGGAAAATGAGACTTTCAGCATACTTCACGAATTGACATGGAATACTAAGCTACTAAGCCATATGGAATTGTTTTAAGAAACATAATTTTGCTATTTGATGTTTAACTTTAAGATCCCCTTAAGACCCCTTGTATAAATAATATATATATATATTTTATGACCATTTTTATTTGGTCTTACTGCTATTAGCCCATACAAACGCATTGAATAACAGATTCACATTGAACAACCGAGTCCCCCCCCCAAAAAAATCTAAAGGAAGTTTGTTCTGAAGCGTCTGTCTGATATCGGAGAGATATAAAAAAGATCAGTTAACATTTGTTCTTTTTTTGTTATGTATTTAACCCCTGTTTTTGGCACTAAACAGTCTCCAGATACACTTCCATTTTTTTTTATTTCGAACTGGTACCTGGGGACCTTCAGACGAGTCTTGTGAGGCCTGTGGGCGTCCTAGAGCAACAACCGACATGTACCTGTTTGTGAGAGTCTCACATTTCCATAGGAGTTTTGTAGGCCAAACTGTTCCGATGTTACAGACGATTTTGTGAGAAGACCGATTTTCGGAATGTCTCCATGGTCTGCCAAAAAACGCTCTAGCTCTGTTACCTTTCAGCGCAGATGCGGAAGTGCGACATTAGATTTCTACGGGGGCAAGGACATCGACTCTAGATGAAATGATCCATGGAGAACAACAATGAGAAATGAATGGCTTGATGAGAACCCTTTTGTTATATGATTTCTAAGGGTTACGATACAGTGTCTAGTGAAAGTCTACACACCCCTAGCACAGTTTTCACATTTTTCTGCCTTCAATTTAAATCATATTTTTTCTTCCGACTGAGGTCGGAAGTCTGAGATTTCTGAGTTTCCAGTTCCGAGTTCCCAGTTGTCTTGAAAGCACCATAAATCTCATGGTACCCTTCGCCAGCTCATATCTGTGTGAAGCTGGTTTCAGTGCTCTCATCTGCATTAAAACCAAATGTCGATCGAGGTTGGAAGTGACAGCAGAGATGAGGTGTGCACTGTCGACCACACCCCCTGAATTTAAGATCCTCCCACGCAACATGAATCAAGCACACCCATCTCATTAGTGGTGGCGAGATTAGGTCAATTATGTCTGACTAATTTGCAATTGATTGTCACAGCCCCACATTAAAATTATGTGACAATCAGAAATAATGTTAGAATGTTTTTCAATTGACTGCCATAGCCCCAGATAAAAGCGTTTACATTGGCTTTTAATTGTCAGATATGAAAATGGTGTCGTGGGGCAAAAATATTTGGGAATCTCTTTTTTAGGGCAACATACACTGAGTGTACAAAACATTAAGGACAGCTTCCAATTCACCGGGGAATGGACTCTACAAGGTGTCGAAAGCATTCAACAGGGATGCCAGCCCATGTTCACTCCAAAGCTTCCCACAGTTGTGTCAATTTGGCTGGATGTCCTTTGGGTGGTGGACAATTCTTGATACACATGGGAAACTTTTGAGTGTGTAAAACCCAGCCGCGTTGCAGTTCTTGACACAAATCAGTGCGCCTGGTACCTGCTACCATGCCCCGTTCAAAGGCTCTTTTGTCTTAACCATTCATCCTCTGAATGGCACACATACACAATCCCATGTCTCAATTGTCTCAAGGCTTAAAAATCCTTATTTAACCTGTCTCCTCCCCTTCATCTACACTGATTGAAGGGAATTCAACAAGTGAAATCAATGAAGGATCATAGCTTTCACCTGGATTCACCTGGTCAGTCTATGTCATGGAGAGAGCAGGTGTCCTTAATGTTCTGTATATCCATTGTTTTTGTCAAAATTGCTCAAACTCAGTGAATTTCGTTCGAAATTATTGATTAGTAGAAATATTCAAACCTTGTCTCTGTTTTTCAAGGAGATTTAATTCAGGACTGAGACTGGACCACTAAGGAACACTAAACACGTCTTCAAAAGCCATTCTGGAGTGTATTACGCCTTAAAATGTGTTTATTTGTCCCACTGAAAAATACAATTATATTGCAGTGTTAGGTCTTCAGAGGACTGAGGCAGGTTTTCCTCAACATTTTTACATTGGCTTTGTTCCTTTCATATTTTTGGGATCTGGACCAACTCCCCAGTTCTTGCCGATGACATGCACACCCAAAACATGATATTGCCTCCACAATACTTGGAAAAACACTTTTTCACTCTGTGATGTGTTGTGTTGGTTTTGCCCCGAACCTTCTTTTTTTCATTGAGGCCAAAAAGTTTATTTCTTTGCCATGTTATTTCGCTGTGGAGTAGATTGTGTACACAAAAAAATCCCAATTGAATCTCTTTTTAACACGAAATCTTAAACTTTTACAAGGGTGTGTAGACTTTCACAAGGCACTGTATGGTATTGATATAGCTGTTGATATGGAGTTCATTATCCTGATTCTATCAAATATTTTAAAGTAAAAACAAAAAAAGAAGTACCACAAATGTGGACCACTCAAATCCCTAAAAATGTAAAAATATGTTTCTTCACGTTCACCGGGAATCTCACATACTGAGTCATCTCACACACGTCGAGAGGAACGTGACATCACACAACCACATTGATTTTAATATCATGGAGGGCAACCATGGGCAATTCAGAGACAATATACTGTAACATGTTTCTTGGGACCTACTGTATATTTTATTCACATTGACTGTACCTACTGTATATGCCTTCAGATCACAGCCAGGATTTTGCCACTTTTACGTTCACTTTTTTTTTTTTATCACACCATGTAAAAGAATACATGAAAAACCAACTGCTGTCACTGCCAGTCAGAAGAACAACATGTTAAAATATGTTAAGAAATGGACACAGTAAACCCCACTACCACTATCGTCATACAGATTTGTGGAGCCTACATACAGTAGATATGTTAACGCACACACACACACACACACAGACAGAGTCACGCAAACACACACACACACACACACAAAGAAACATAACAAAAGTAAGCTATGATTAAGGCAGTCTCCAAAATATTGCAGAGATGGTTTTGGCCCCCTGTGTTAGAGACAGACTGCCACAACAGTCTTATTCGGTTCTCAGCTCTGTTCCTAGCTGCTGCTGCTTCCCGTAGACCACAGACAGACAGAGAGCACACCAGACCAGACGGATGGCCATGGGCAGATATGGAAAAGACATGGCTAAAGAAAACGTAAGCGTGATGTCATGTAATGATGATGTTAGATCCATAGATTAGAATTAAACATCCCAACAAAGACTCTCGGAGCCGTAATCCGCACTAGGAAGGGAAGATAGGTCAAAGGTCATATTTGGTTTGGGTATCAGACAGTCCACCTCACAAGTACTAATATTTTAAAGATAATTAAATCCAAAAGCACAGAGTCTGGGCAACTTGAACTTTACTAGGACATGAAAATAAAAAGTAGTAGCCTATTACTAAATGGTCCACTGTACTGTAGGTATGTAAGGGCTTGTTAGGGGCGTGCAGAGACAGAGAAAGACATGGGTCCCACACAGCTTTCCTTTTTCTCCAATAACTACTGAGTGCACCCAATGATAGTCAAGAGTTAAATCAGACACATCTTCGTTGGAATTGGCAGCCACAGTCCATCATAGTCTTGAATGAAGACGTCTAGCTTCGCTCCCCCTTGCATGTCACAAAGAGGGCAAAGCACAGTTTGGAACATGTTAGGAGGACTCCTCTACTGTACTGCATATACTGTCCATCCACAGAGGGAGTTAGTTTAACAACTAGAGAGCAATAGGAGTTTGATAGCTCTTCCCACAGTCCCTAGTGGAAGTTACATACACCTCCCCTACAGTTCCAGTCCCCTCTCAGGTTTAGCTCAGACCCACTCCTGCATGGAGCGCTTGCAGTACAGTATGTGTCTCTGCGTGCTCTTCCTCCTGAACTGGAACACGGTGTAGAGCAGGACCATCATGCACAGCGCCAGGACGCAGGGGATGGCGATAGCCACGGCATTCTCTGTGCCCCCTGTGCTGTCCAGCTTGATGACGACGTCCACGTCACCGTTGCTGCTGTCGGAGTGGCGCTCCTCCACTTCCGGGGGGCTCCAGTCCCAGTCGGGGTCGGCCGGCGGGCCGTCGCAGCCCATGAAGTCCCTCAGGATGGAGCGGGGGTAGCCCGGCTCCACACGCAACCGCTGGTTGTTGAACTTCCAGTACTCCTTCCCCTTGTAGAAGTAGGTGAATCCTGTTCACAGGAGGAAAAAACTCAATATTTAAACATTCATACAAGTTAATAAAATGACTTGTGCCAAAAAAGTTTATCCTAAAATGTACATTTTCTAGTTTTAGAACACAATCAAAAATGTCCTGTACTGAGAAGCAAGGCATAAATAGGCTATATAGAGCAAAGAGGCCAATTTGAGTCATTAAAAAGAGATGCGATGCAGAGATAGAGGATGATATAGAGGGAGGAATGGGATGGCCTACCGTTGGCCTTGTCCACAAACGCCCCCTGAGGGGAGTCAGGGATGCCCTTCCAAACCGTGATGGGTTTGGGGTAACCAGGGTCCATGTTCCTCATGTCTTCGTTGTACCTCCAGTATCTAAAGCCGGGTAGGAAGGAAACAGTGCAGTCAATATCCAGAAATGCAGATGTAGGATCTTCATTTGAGCCAGTTTGCTAAAGGAGGGAAATCATCCTGGAGCAATAGTTAATTAGAATTATTATGTGGATTATAATTAATGATGTTTTTATAGGGGTTGATCAATTTTTTTTGCTTAAGTCGGACATTTCAAAGTGGAAATTCCAAACTTTAGAAGCTTTTTTGAAAACCCAAATACACTACAAGTTTGCATTTCCCTGCACACTCACTCACACACTCACACACAAGCATTATAATCTCATGATCTTCTACACGCACACACAACTTTTAAGGCTCAGGATAACGTTACGCTGTCATACACAGAGGGATGATGTCGTGGTCTTAAAAACAAAACTTCCTAGTGAACAGGGTGCTGCGGCATGATGACAGCGCCATGACAACTAATTTGATCTGCTCTCGCACCCGGGTCAGCACCTTCATATGATTTCATCTATCATGACAGCTTCACAAAATATCTGAGTCATATTGGTAAACACCATGTACTAAGTATAGCATCTTATTCTCTTATAGTCCACATACATAGATGGTCTCCTTAAAGTCCCTCAACATGGGGCGGCAGGGTAGCCTAGTGGTTCGACCCCCCGGGGGTGTCCGGGGGTGTCCTAGTAACCGAAAGGTTGTAAGTTCAAATCCCCGAACTGACAAGGTACAAATCTGTCGTTCTGCCCCTGAACAGGCAGTTAACCCACTGTTCCTAGGCCGTCATTGAAAATAAGAATTTGTTCTTAACTGACTTGCCTAGTTAAATAAAGGTAAAAAAAATAAAATAATAAAAACATTCGTGCCAATATCAGTCAATTCTATATAATTTAGCCTGTATCATTGTCATTGATAAAAACTAATACAATATAAGGTATAACCTAATTCATAATCTAACAAATCTAGTGTAACGCACAGACGGTCTCAAAGCCTCCATAACATGCAGGCCCCATTGTCATCAATGCCTGCCAGTCAATTCTATCATCAGCTACAATCTATTGTCACTATGAATCAAACCAATGTGGTGTCATGGAGAAAAGAAAAGGTAAAACAGACCTGTCTCCCTTGAAGAAGTATGTCTTGGCCACGTCCTCCCACCACACGGCGGTCTCTATACTCTGGGTGGGCATTCCGCTCCCAAACAGAGAGATATCCTGAGGGTAGGTGGGCTGCAGAGTAGTGTCCTTGACCACCCAGAAGCGGTTCCCTAAAAAGAAAAAATAGACACAAATGGATCAGTGGTCATAATTATAATTATCCATAATTATCCAGTAATCACAAACAGAGCCTGGGTCCAAACACGATTGCTATGTAACACTGTGAGCAGTATTGGCGCTATTGTGACTTTTAATTGATTCCAATAACGAAGGCTTATTACACTGGCGTACCGGACACCCCCGCAGCCCCCGGAAGGCGGAAGGCCCACACCTCTGGAGGCCCATCCGCATGTCCTCGATGTCTATTTTATTTACTTATTTAATCATTTTTACAGAAACCCTCCAAAAAGTAATTTATAAACCTTTTTTCATATTAATACGTACTAGGAAGCGACGTGTTTGTTTCTTGGGCTTCAGGAATGTGTCTGAAGAAGTGCCTCATGCCTTGAAAAAAAGAAACTGATTGAAAGAAACGGGATATCAGTGAGCAAAGGCCATGGTCCAGGCTACGACGCCGCTAGTGCAATGAGTGGAGCTTATCAGACCGAGAGAGTTTTTGTTCAGAAAACGATCTCTCCGCAGAAGCGACAGTTACAGGGGTGGTTAAAAAAAAAGAAGAAGCTTGATTGCCGTAGCAACATCAAGGAAACTGGGCAGAAGGGAGTGGTGCTTTAAATACAGTAGTTCTGTAACATCTTTAAATAAACCTCTCATTCTTCTTATTTGCTGGCCTCAACACGTTACGGAAAGAGAGGGACTGTATAGGAAGCTCTGGGGACAGGTCGTCTGGATACTGGACAGTCAATAAATGTGGCATTTAATAGATTGGTTTTACGCACAACAACTTTCTATCCAAGCTGGGAGAAAGCGTGAGAGCTCATGTCATGGAGGTTCAGGTAGGCTACACAGGACCGTTGTATATTTTTTAAAAAATCAATTGGGAGCTGATTAGTGTGCTGCTGCATCGAAAATTAATTTTACAATTAAATTTTACAATCTGCAATGTTTGAATCTCCTACTTTAATTACCGAACAAGTAATTACATTATTGCCGCCAGCCAGCAGACACTGTGCATAGCTTCGTGAAATGTTAGGATTAACATGAGAAAAGGACGACCAAATAGGCCTAGTAATAAACATTTATCCAGTCCATTAGCTAAAGCAAAGCTACAGGCTACATGCCCTGGCATCATCGATTCTATAAACAGCCACATAGACATGAAGGGGGGGGGGACACACTGCATTACACCAGTGACTTATTTGCATAGTTCAGGAAGAAGTAAAGAGCTACTATAGTGTTGTGAGTTTATTTAAGAGCTTTTGAAAACGAGTGTAATTATAATGAGTACAATAAGGGGCTACTAAAATGTTTTATTGTGAACGCAGTACAATAAGGGGCTACTAAAATGTTGTTTTATTGTGAACGCAGTACAATAAGGGGCTACTGAAGTGTTGTTTTATTGTGAACGCAGTACAATAAGGGGCTACTGAAGTGTTGTTTTATTGTGAACGCAGTACAATAAGGGGCTACTGAAGTGTTGTGTTATTGTGAATGCAGTACAATAAGGGGCTACTGAAGTGTTGTTTTATTGTGAATGCAGTACAATAAGGGGCTACTGAAGTGTTGTGTTATTGTGAATGCAGTACAATAAGGGGCTACTGAAGTGTTGTTTTATTGTGAACGCAGTACAATAAGGGGCTACTGAAGTGTTGTTTTATTGTGAACGCAGGACAATAAGGGGCTACTGAAGTGTTGTTTTATTGTGAACGCAGGACAAGAAGGGGCTACTGAAGTGTTGTTTTATTGTGAACGCAGGACAATAAGGGGCCACTGTAATGTTGTGTTATTGTGAATGCAGTACAATAAGGGGCTACTGACGTGTTTATTTTTATTGTGAATGCAGTACAATAAGATGCTACTAAAGTGTTGTTTTATTGTGAACGCAGGACAATGACGGGCTACTAAAGTGTTGGGAGTCCAGTCCAGTAAGTAGCTCCTCCACGAGGGAATAAATAAAGCATGATGCTCTCTGTGATCCTGCTGGGTGACAGATGTCATGTTAATCTGCCTGATGGAGGGATGCATGGATGGAGGAGGGGCTGAACTCTCACCCGTTATCATACAGTACAAAATTGATGCTATTTAGATCATATTTCTACTAATTGCATTGGCATTCTCTTGTACTTATCAATATAACATTGTGAAGACCACAAACTGCTTTGCTCTGTCTTTTTCCCTCAATTGCTCTCCTCAAACTACCCTTCAAACGTAATGCTACCTTCTGCTGATACAAGAGTAAAGTAAGCTCCCTTTCATCTCCTCCATCTCTCTCTCTCTCTCTCTTCTTTTTTCCTCTCTATCTCTCATTCCTCTCTTTCTCTCACCTTTGAAGAAGACAAACTTCCCTTCGCTGTTTTCATAGACGGCGTCGATCTTGGCAGGCAGGCCTTTCCAGAAGTAGTTGATCTGCATGGGGTAGCCAGGGACCACCGAGTTGTCCCTCACCCTCCAGAACCACTGGTCCTACACACGGTGCAGACAAAAACACATGATCTTCACCTCCTTCTCTGTGGTAGCGTAACCTCCACATGTAAACATATCTTTTAACATCTCTCCATCCAAAGTCAGGGGACATGGTCAACAGTGGAAATGTAATAATAACCATAAAATCTAGCGGTCAAACAGACATGGTTCCAATAATTTCCCCACCATTCATTTTCCCCATAGGAAATGTTAGAAGCACTTACAATAAGGGCTGTGTTTCGTGTAGGCTTACCCGGCGTGACGTTTTGATAACCTTTCGGACAAGGTGACTTTTATCAATATTAGTAGGTTTTATTTACTCTCAAATTCCAAAACGCTAGTTAGCATGGCTAACAGGTATTGTGTCAATTTAAAACTTGCACAAGACAGTTCACCGAATTTTAAATTTAAAGAAATTTTTCATTTTTGGAAAATAATTTAATATCTGTGTTTATCAAAGATAGAAGGGTGGAGTGGGTGGAGTCCTTACCTTTTTGAAAATAAAAGCAAAATTAGCGCTGTATTTACATCCCTTCAAAACAAACCTTTGTGAACGGCTTTGTTAATCATTTCAAGTAGCAGTGGACCTAATTGGTTCCCCAATAAATTATAGACCTCAGGAGGAACACCATCACAACCAGGTGATTTGTCTTTATTCATGTTATCCAATGTCCATTTGAGGTCATGAAGGGAGATGTGGGCTCCCTGGAAGCTGGCTTCTTCAGTTGAAAAAAGACGAGTTCTTATGGCTTTTAAAAATGATTCAATCTGGCTTTGTGTGGATGTACAATCAGAGGTGTACAATTATTTTATAGAAACGGGAAGTAATTAGCAATTCACCTGATTCAGATTCTATAGTTGCAATATACTCGATCATTACTACAAAGCCTGTTAGACAGTAGACGACTGGATCGATTACCACGGAAGTAAAGGTTGAGTCTAACTTGATGGATGTCAAATTCTGCTCTCTGTCGTATAGATTTAGATCTGTCTTGACTTTGAAAAGAGTAGTCGCTACCTAGTCTGATAAAAGTGTTTGTTGAAACCGCTCTAACGTCGTTAACAACTTTTCCAATTCTGATATCTTCATTAATTGTGATTCATTCAGCCCAGATGCAAATGCAGTTGCATTGTTTTTAATAAAACCTTCAATGACATCCCATAAAATCGGATGATCATCGACTTAATTTTTGTCAATCATTATCAATTATTTTAATTCAGTTTGAAATTGTTCACAGAAAGTATGATTTTGTAGTAAGGAATCATTAAAACATGTGGTTCTTTTAGGAGGTTCTGGCATTTGTATCTGGCAATAATAAGCATGGTGATCAGATATGCTAATATGCCGAATTTTTATTTTCATGATTAAAGAAAATAGAGGAGTAGATAATGGCACGAAATCAATATGGGATAATGTTTTGTGCCTGTTTTAATAGATAGTGTACTTCTTTGCTTTAGGGTTATGAGCTAGTCAGGCATCAATAAGGTTGTAATCAGAGAGTATATGTTGGAGAGCCTTGACTGCCTTTGGATTGGAGTTGGTCTCATTAGTTTTGTCCCGCATGTCCAAAATGGCATTCATGTTTGTCCCAATAACCAGTTGGAATTCACTTAATTCTAACAATATGCTGCTCAGAGAATCAAAAAACATAGGATTATATGAATTTGGAGCATACACATTAATAAAGGCAATTTTCTTTCCATTATGGATACATTTAAGGAAAGTGATTCTGCCTTCTTGGTCTTTGCCTTTACCCAAGATGGTACTTTTTTATTTCTTATGTGTCGCAATGATTACCCAAGCAAAAAAAATGTATATTTTAATATATTACAAGTATACTGAAATATACAAAACAATCAAATAATATACTTCAAATTCGAGATGTATTTTTCTAGTATATATTAAGTAGACTATAATATATTATATTCATTGTTTTTCAGTCTTGTAGTATACTATAAATATGCTATCATCAACCTTCAATACACTTATTAAGAGTACACTTTAAATTAATCGTTTTTCAGTCTTTAAGTATACTATATTGGGGCGGCAGCGTAGCCTAGTGGTTAGAGCGTTGGACTAGTAACCTAAAAGGTTGCAAGATCAAATCCCCTAGCTGACAAGGAACAAATCTGTCATTCTGCCCCTGAACAAGGCAGTTTATCCACTGTTCCTAGGCCGTCATTGAAAATAAGAATTTGTTCTTAACCGACCTGCCTAGTTAAATAAGGGTAAAATAAAAATATGCTTACTATCATTAAACTTAAACACATTAAAACTGTACTTCAATTTCAATCGCTTGAGTTGCAATTTAGTATATTCATTCAAAATACAGGAGTTGTTTCTCATAAGTTGCAGCATAATTCTTTATTTTTTTCATAAAACTCTTGTGAGTGATCAAGTGCACTATAAGTAAGTATACAGTGCCTTGCAAAAGTATTCTTACCTCTAGTATTCAAATTTGATTGTGTTAAAAAGTGGGATTAAAATTGATTTCATTGTCATTTGTTGTCAACAATGAACTCAAAATACTCTGTAATATCAAAGTAAAAAAATATATATTACAAATTAGATCACTCAAATATAGCCATTGCATAAGTATTCAGCCCCTTTGTTTAGGCAAGCCTAAATTAGTTCAGGAGTAGAATTTGGCTTAACAAATCACAGAATATGTTTCATGGATCTGTGTGAAGTAACAGGGGTCGACATATTTTTTTTTTGTGACCAACCCTTCCTCTGTCCCCCACACAACATATGTAAGGTCCCTCAGTCAAGTATTGAATATCAAGCTCAGATTCAACTACAAAGACGAGGGAGCCTTTCAAAAGTCTCATAAAAAGGGCAATGATTGATAGATCGGTAACAATACAAAAATCAGACATCGAATATCTATTTAAGCATGTTCAAGTTAATAATTATGCTGTGGATTATGAATTAAACCACCCAGACATAGCAAAGGTAAGTCGTTCTTCTGAACTGAGCTGCAGGACAGGAGTGAAACTGCTAAGTGATGTTACCATGAGGCCATTGGTGATTGATTGTAAAACAATTACAGAGTTCAATGGCTGTGATGGGAGAAAGCGGAGGATAGATCAACAACGTTGCAGTGACTCCACAATAATGATGTAAATGACAGAGTGAAAAGAATAATACAAATATACAGAAGAAAAATATTCCACTTTTGAGAAATACATATAAATATACTTAAGGTGTATTTAAAGTATATTAGAATACACATTAGTATCTAATATACTAAAAACATGTATTTAATATACTTAAATGGTTATAAAATACAAATAAATTGACATTAAATGTATTTAAAATTGTTCCAATTTAGATCATTTTAAATATACTTAAATACATATACTTAAAATATGTTAATGGAGTATGATTTAAGGATATTTAAATATTATTTTTCGCTTGTGTGCGTGCACCTTTAGTTTTGTTTGGGGCTGGTGAAAAAGCAGCCAGTTTGTACAAGTAGTTCTCTATTCTGTGTGTGTCCTTTTGGAACAGGTGTTCTCCTTGGGACATTGCTATATCAATATGGTTTCTTGCTAGAATATCAAGACAGCTGGAATGTTTGATTGGTGAGTTTAGGCCTCTCACATTCCATGAGAGAATAGCTAGCGTTGCCATTGTACCCCCCCAGCCCATGGCTGTAAAACAAAAAGCAGGAGCCACAGGAAAAATCACTCATTTGTCGTTCCCCCCCTCACGAACAATCTGATATTGAGAGACGCCATATTCCCACAGTCGAATTGTGGACAGACAAATTCTAGCTGCTGGAGCGCAATAGACCTACTAGTTATTCCTTGTCACACAATGAATGTTCCACACCTTAATATGGTGTTAATTATTGACAGGTTTGAGGAAATAAGTCCATCAATTTATAGTAATTTACAAAAGAAAGCAGCGAAAAGCCACATGTTGCAATGCATGCCACCGGAACCGGAAGGAAAAATCTATTACCTTTTAACACTTTGTAGATTTTATATGGTAGACAAGTGTACATTACACAGTATGCCGACCTACCTTGAATACGAACAGCTCCTGTCTGAGGATGGCCAGGGTGTTGAAGCCTCCGTCGCAGATGTTGGGCGTGGCGTAGGGGTTAGAGGGTTTGGCGCCTTGAGGAGGGCGGTGGGGCCGTACCTGGCGGTCGTGCTTGCGGGGTTCCGAGGGGGAGTGGAAGCGTGGGGGAGGGGCCGTGGGCGGGGCCCTGGTGGGCTGGAGAGCCCTGTCTGGTGGACCTGGAGATGAATGGGAAACATTAGCCAAACCAACTAACTAGCTAAGGGCATAAAAAATATACATATTGTCATTGAACATTATCATTGAACATGTATTCCTTAAATGAAAACAATAAAACAAATGTTTTTTAAATTATATACACAATACTATTACTATACTACTTTGCGTAGATTTAGTGTACTAAACAGATTGAGGGCATTACTATAATATAATATTATGTAGGAAATTAAATGCAGTACAATAGATACAGGTAAATACCCAAATAAAGGAAACACTTGAGTAAATGAAGGATACAAAGTGTATTGAAAGCAGGTGCTCCACACAGGAGTGGTTCCTGAGTTAATTAAGCAATTAACATCCCATCATGCTTAGGGTCATGTATAAAAATTTAAAGTTTAAAGGGTGTGTGTGTGTGTGTCAGTTATAAGATCACAACCCAATTGAACACTGGTGGGAGATTCTGGAGCGTTCCCTTTCAGTCAGTCAACTTCAGTACAACCTACTATGGGTAGTCGCACTCTAGTTGAAGGATCTACAATCACGCCTGACAAGGCAAATTAAATCCACGCCTCACTAGAAGCCCAGTGTGAGGCTCGGATTCTTTCAATTATTCCACTCTTCACCTCATGTGGTCCCGTGTGGCTCAGTTGGTAGAGCATGGTATGATTCCCACGGGGGACCAGCATGAAAATGTATGCTCTCACTACTGTAAGTTGCTCTGGATAAGAGAGTCTGCTAATTGACAAAAATGTAAAAACAGGAACGATTCACGCTACTAACACAAACAATTGGAAAAGGAGACTGTCTTACGTTGCGCTAACTAAACTGAGATAGAGTGGGCTCACCACCTGTACTCTGTACTAGTTATCATAAGTTTTCTAATCACAAACAAAGTTATTAGTTATTCTTCAATTTGCTGGTGCAATGAGTAAGATGGCCAACAAAACGACTGAGACGACGATGCCTAAGTGTGTGTTTGGTTTGGTGTCGAGATCATGCCCCCAGTCATGAGGTTATAGCATTTCTCTGAAAGATACTCACAATCTATGTATAGTTTGTCTCGGGTTTGGAGCATGCTTAGGCGGCCCTCAATCAAACCAGTTTGGGTACGCATTGCCACGTACTGTGTACAGACTCCCTGGAAAGACGTGTAGCATTCTTGAGGAAGCTTGGAATTACTGATGGTGACTTTCCTTTCCCGAATGCTGGAAGCGGAGATTTGGTGGACTGCCTGGGCTGCCTGTGCCCAACTCGGCTCCTGTGCACTCTGTCATCGGTTACGGGAGGCTACTCGAAGAGAAGGGGCATCCTGGTTCGGTGGGTACCTCACAGGCTGCCTCGGGCAAGCACTGCTTGCCTCTCTTCCCAGACTTGTTGATGAAGGGTCCGGTCCCACCCCAGTGATCCGTTCCTATGTGGTCTTTCGAGACCGGGCTAGCTAAACAAGTGCTGCATAGCGTGCTAGCCAGGTTGGCTAACTCACTAAGGCGAGCTAGGTATTACTAGCTATTGCTGCCTACTCATGATGGAGTTTCTGGAGTAGCTCTCTTGTTTAGTATATGTATCATTAAGTCGCTTGGTTATTCTAAACATACCGTGCAGCGGTCAAAGAGGCTAGCCTAGTGTCATGACGTGGCCCTTTCTGGGTGTGGATCCCCCCCCCCCCCCTTGTTCCTCACTCTCTCTCCTAAACCCAAGTTTTGTTATCTCAGGTCATAAATTCTTGGCAGAGGCTCTCTCCCCCTGGTCATGCAGAAAGAGAGGGAGAGAGTACAGAGAGAGGACAAAGGACTTCACTTTGCCAAACTCCTAAATCCCCAAAATGGGAGAATTAAACCATTTCTACTTTTGAGAATGTGGGAATGGTCCATGGACACTAAAGGGAGAGTTATGATGACTAGTCCGTGGCCACACTCCCGTGAGCCCAGACATCACATTAGACGTCACGGCCCTTTTCCACTGAACGGTATCTCTTAACGTGTACATTTCCCAGCTGTCTGAAACGTATAAAACCCACTCCTGATGAAATTCACACCAGACCACGTAAACCCCGGTGTAAACTAAGGTTGCAAATGGTTGAATTTCTAAGACCAAAACATGCCAGGTGACGCTGGTGTGTGAAGTGGATTAAACTACAACTCTACAATACTATACTACGTGGAGCATTGGCTACACGGCTGGAGTTAAACTCTGAGACTATCAATCTCTACAGAATAAGTGAGAAATTTTAGACGACACAAATTACTAGTCTTCAGCTAGAAATTACGTAAACCTAGGACAAGAATACAGACAACTGCCGAAACACCTATTCTATGGCAACATCTCCGAATGGTATTCTGAAGTATCCGTCTAACAACATCAAAATACTCTAATCTTTGGGGGAAACGCAACCAGAGAGACTCTGATGAACTCTCCAGCAGACAGACCAGATTCCAACAGAGAAGACAATGACATACGGGCGTAATTCATTGCAATTTCTTTTTGAATGAGTGGTCATTCATGTAAAGTATTAGTAATTTCTATGAGTGTTGTAATCCTCTGAGTTTTCCGCTCTTTATCGGTCCACACCCCTTTTCTTTTG
The DNA here is from genome assembly GCF_057628025.1 of Oncorhynchus mykiss. NCBI lineage: Eukaryota > Metazoa > Chordata > Actinopteri > Salmoniformes > Salmonidae > Oncorhynchus > Oncorhynchus mykiss. Next base: position 12,441,195 of record NC_143049.1, read on the forward strand.
TCTACCAAGCCATCATATCGGCTTTGACAGCTAGGGAGTCTTTTCTTTGTATCATGTAGCAACCCAATGTATAATATCTACTGTTTGTTTGTTATGTATTTATGGGATATGATTAGTTAGTATATACATAATTAAGCCAATTTGTATAACGCTGATTCATAATTTATGCTAGGTTTCGTGCAGAATTTTGTAAGACGTTCCGATGAGACTAATAGAAGGTAAAGAATAATTAATGATGGACTGCTATTGATATAAAAGATCTTCAGATCTTTAAGAGTGGATTTGGGAGATAGCCGCTCCATATAAACGAATGCTTCCGTGGTGCCATCCTCTTCCTAATGAGTTAGTTATTGCCTGATTAATTTATTCAAAAATTAAACGTTAGGTAATCGATTTGAAAATAGCCTGTCATCACATGAAGGATAATAGAGACACGACACTATCTTATGCTAAAAAGCCTCCTGGCTAACATTGGCTAGCATACTTAACCTCCGGCGAGTAAAACTGACTAGCGAAAGCAAAAAAAAAAGAAAATGCTATTATCTGAGGATAGCCCCTCCATAAACAAAAGAGAAAAAACATTTCAACCCTGCAGGCGCGACACAAAACGCAGAAATAAAAATATGAATCATGCCTTACATTTGACAAGCTTCTTCTGTTGGCACTCCAATATGTCCCATAAACATCACAAATGGTCCTTTTGTTCGATTAATTCCGTCCATATATATCCAAAATGTCAGTTTATTTGGTGCGTTTGATCCAGAAAAACACCGGTTCCAACTTGCGCAACGTGACTACAAAATATCTCAAAAGTTACCTGTAAACTTTGCCAAAACATTTCAAACTACTTTTGTAATACAACTTTAGGTATTTTTTAAAGTAAATAATCGATAAAATCGAAGACGGGATGATCTGTGTTCAATACAGGAAGAAAACAAAACTGAAGCATGCTTTCTGGTCATGCGCCTCTATCAAACAGTACACATGAAGTGACCCGTGTTCAAGATGGCAGTACTTCTTCATTACACAAGGGAATAACCACAACCAATTTCTAAAGACTGGTGATATCCAGTGGAAGCGGTAGGAACTGCAAGCAAGTCCCTTAGAAATCTGGATTCCCAATGAAAATCGATTGAAAAGAGGGTGACCTCAATTTTTTTTAAATTCTGAATGGCTTGTCCTCGGGGTTTCGCCTGGTACATAAGTTCTGTTATACTCACAGATATGATTCAAACCGTTTTAGAAACTTCAGAGTGTTTTCTATCCAAATCTACTAATAATATGCATATCTTATCTTCTCGGGATGAGTAGCAGGCAGTTGAATTTGGGCATGCTTTTCATCCAAAATTCCAAATGCTGCCCCCTATCCTAGAGAAGTTAAACAACTTCTTCCGTGGTGCCCCAAATTCCTAATGAGTAAATTGTTACATTATTAATTTAATCGGGTAACAATTAAACATAGTTAGTGGATTAAATAAATAACAGTCATCAGATTAATGAAAGTCACAAAAAGGTTTTGTTTGCATCACGCATTTTGACATTTGAGTGAGGGGCCCCTCCAGCGGTCAGGCGCATCCCACTTGAAATTAACTTTTTTACTGTTCTTGTTTTTTCTGTCTTTTTAGGTTGATGCTAAGCAGGCTGTTATGGTGCACAGGTTTTTTGGTTTATATCGATGCATCATGGGGAATTTAAGGTCATACATCTCAATGTAAACAGATTGGGGAGTGCCGTCAAGAGAAGTGAGGTAATAGCAAAGGGAGAGAGTTGACATATTATTCTGTCAGGAAACTCACTTATCCCCATCCTGATCACGAGAACTCAAGATTATGGGATATAGGAATACCATTTTCTCTCCTTATAAAATGGGTAGAAGGGGCGTTGCAATTTTGAGCTCATATCAGAAATAAAAGGAAAGGAGGGTAGATGTATCTTTGTTAAACATAAACTGGATCACAAGGAAGTTACATCATTTAATGTTTACGCTCCACCGGGGAATGACATGGTGTTCTTTAGGAATGTGTTTGATTTAACTGCCACAGAAACCTCTGGCACGCGTATCAGTGGAGGGGATTTTAACATGATTTTAATCTCACAATTGGACAGCACAAATCAAAATAGGAAAATGAGCTCGGTTGCTAAAAAGATCAATAGGATTTTACAGGATTTAGGACTGTTTGATGTTTGGCGCGACTTCCAGAGGTCATATAGGGGATGCACTTTTTACTCAGCCCGCCACACTGAATACTCCAGGTTAGACTACTTTTTCATGTACAGTGCAGATAGACACAGGCTTAAGGATTGTAAGGTTAGGCAGAACGACTTATTAGATCATAATGGAGTTGACCTAACTCTACATCTTGATAGCAAACCAAGAAATACTCTATGGAGGCTTAATACAAGCATGCTGAATGATCCAGCATTCAAGGAATCAATAAAGACAGAATTGAACATCTATCTGGAGAATAATGATAACGGGGAAGTATCCCCTGCTACATTGTGGGATACACTAAGCTGGTTAATAGAGGGAAGATCCTAGCCACATCATCTCTCAAGAAAAAGATAAATGCACAGAAACTGCTGAAATTACAGGAAACATTAGGAAGCTTAGAACGATCTCATAGTCATTTCAAAGACCCTTTTATATTACGTGAGATTCAAAAGGTAAGACAGGAAATTGACCAGATTTATATTGAAGAAGTAGAGAAAAAAGCTTAGGTTCCTGAAAGAACGATATAACGAAGCAGACTCAAATGACTAGCATGGGGACTCAGAAAACAATAAGCACAGAATACAATTTTCTAAAAATGAAGACCGCAAAACAAAACAGATTACATGCAAATTGGATGAAATACAGAATGCGTTTGAATCATACTATACAAATCTGTGCAAGCAACCAGAGAAGGCACAGACAACAGAGCGTTTTTTTTTAACTCACTTGATCTCCCTTCAGTTGGAACAGAGCAAAATGATAAACTTACTTCAGAAATAACTACTGAAGAAATGAATAATGCAATATTTAATCTAAAAGCAAAAAGATCTCCAGGCCACATCATCATGGCATGACTGGTTCAAAGCCTTCAGAGAACAACTAACACCTCTACTTCGGGCCTCTTTGAACTGGAATCTACGAGAGGGAGATCTACCACCATGGAGAGAAGCCATCACATCTGTAATTCCAAAAAGCGGGTAAGGATAAGAAGGAATGCAGTTCCTATAGACATATCGCAATTCTTAACATGGATCATAAAAGGTATGCATCAATAATAACCAAAAGAATGGAGGACATAATCCCAGAATTGATAGGAATTGGGAGTTGGAAATTGGCACTGGTTTTGGAGGCACTGAGCCTCTGGAGTCGGTGGATCTGAAGATCCTCTCCTACAAAACCTCCCTTTGGCCTCGGCTAAACATGTTGGGGACCTCCACGCGTTATCCGTACACCCTTCCTGTATTCAGCTCTAAGGTGACATTGCATCCAAATGCGGCCTTCGCTCCGAAAGTCATGGCTATGTCCTACAGGTACTTAGCTTTTGAACTAGTTCCCTTTTTGTGTCCTCTTTTTTTGCGTCTGAAGAGAAACAGAGGTTACATGCCCTGTGCCCCGTGCGGGCTTTACGCACATACGTTAAACGTACCCAGGACATCTGGTTATGTGATCAACTTTTAATCTGTTTTGCTAATCCAGCTCGCGGCAGGGCGCTCTCTATGCAGCGTTTCTCCCATTGGATTGTGGAGGCTTTCTTCCTGGCATATAGCAGTATGGGGCAAGGGTCACCTAGCGGTGTACATGTCCACTCCACCAGGAGTCTGGTGGCATCTTGGGCGTTGTTTAAAGAGTTGACTATAGGCGATATTTGTGCTGCGGTGAGTTGGGCATCACCACACACTTTTGTGAGGTTTTATTGCTTGGATGTCACTGCTCCCAGTATAGTACACAGAGTACTTATGGCTGGGATAGGGGCAAGTTACTAGCCAGCACGTTGTGTGTGCAATACCCAGACTGCCGCATCTGGTGAGATCAGGTCTGGGTGGTTTGCCATGGGCCGTTTCATTTACTATCCGTTGGGGTTGGCTTGGGGTGTGATTATAGTTCCCCATTGTATGTTGTACCGAAGTTGACTGACTGAAAGGGAATGTAACGTTATGACTATAACTATTGTTCCCTGAAGGAGGGAAACGCACCATCCATTCCTGGGCTCGGTTAAGAGTGGTATTAAATTGAAGGAGTGAATCCGAGCCGCATGCTTATCACCTGTGGAAGACGTGATTGTAGATCCTTCAACCGAAGTCGCAAGAGTGTGACTCCCCATAATATGGTGTACCTTGTTGCCCTCATTCAGGGAACAGTAGTTATAGTCATAACGTTACGTTTTCCACCACCATCAACAAAACACTGAATTGTGGAATTTGTTGTGGAAGAATCGTGTCACATTCCTCCAGTAGAGTTTCAGACACTTGTAGAATCTGTGCCAAGGTGCATTGAAGCTGTTCTGGTGGCTCGTGGTGGTTGGCCCAACTCCCTATTAAGACACTTTATTTTGGTGTTTCCTATAATTTGGCAGTTACCTGTTGGTACAGTACCATAGATTTTCTGGATGCCCTGAAGGTCGTCGTGAGGAAGTTTGAAGTTCTCTGTGTCCATGTACTGGTAGAATGGAGCCATGATGGCTGTGGGGTCATTGGAGTGTTCCAGACCCAGGGCGTGGCCCAGCTCATGGACTGCCACCAGGAACAGGTCATTACCTGGGAAGGGAGAAAGAGACTAGGGATTAGAAACACACACGCAGTGTGACTGCACACACACATGCACACACATAGACCCCAGCTAGCACATTTGGTTCCTTGGAAGTTGTGGGAATGTACACTACCTTTCAAAAGTTTGGGGTCACTTAGAAATGTCCTTGTTTTTGAAAGAAAAGCATTTTTTTGTCCATTAAAATAAGATCAAATTGATCAGAAATACAGTGTAGACATTGTTAATGTTGTAAATGACTATTGTAGCTGGAAACGGCAGATGTTTTATGGGATATCTACATAGGCACACAGAGGCCCATTATCAGCAACCATCCCTCCTGTGTTCCAATGGCACGTTGTGTTAGCTAATCCAAGTTTATCATTTTGAAAGGCTAATTGATCATTAGAAAACCCTTTTGCAATTATGTTAGCACAGCTGAAAACTATTGTCCTGATTAAACAAGCAAAACAATTGTCCTTCTTTAGACTAGTTGAGTATCTGGAGTATCAGCATTTTGGGGTTCGATTACAGGCTCAAAATGGCCAGAAACAAAGACTTTCTTCTGAAACGCATCAGTCTATTTCTGTTCTGAGAATTGAAGGCTATTCCTTGCAAGAAATTGCCAAGAAACAAGATCTCGTACAACGCGGTGTACTACTTCCTTCACAGAACAGTGCAAACTGCCTCTAACCAGAATAGAAAGAGGAGTCGGAGGCCCCGGTGCAAACTGAGCACTGAAGGGGAGTAGACAGTCTAAGGGGAAAAACTGAAGGGGAAAAGACAGTTTAAAGAATCTGTTTTAAGCCTTTTGTGCCATTCAGAGGGTGAATGGGCAAGACAAAGGATTTAAGTGCATTTGAACGTGATATGGTAGTAGGTACCAGGCACACCGGTTTGAGTTTGTTAAGAACTGCAACACTGCTGTGATCTTCACACTCAACAGTTTCCCGTATGTATCAAGAATGGTCCACCACCCAAAGGACATCCATCCAACTGGACACAAGCATTGGAGTCAACATGGGCCAGCATCCCTGTCGAACGCTTTCGACACCTTGTAGAGTCCATGCCCTGAATAATTGAGGCTGTTCTGAGGGCAAAAGGGGGTGCAGCTCACTATTTTGTACACTCAGTGCATATGGTTTTAAATAACATTGTTAGAAAGTTCCTTGAACGCTACTAATGTTCTTGTGGTTTTTATGGAAAGTTCTCTTAATGTTCTGAGAACATGACATTAAATAGAACTATGAGGAAACCTGCAGAAAACATTCTTCTGAAGTACTGAAATTCCCACAGAAGAATGTTGTTTCTTAACGTTCTCTGAATGTTCTGAGAGCATGACTTTAAATTGAACCGTGAGGAAACCTGACGAAAACATTATGTAGAAAATATTGACATTTCTACCTGAGAAACTGAAAAAGAAAAGTAAAAGCTGGGTATCCTGCACCATTCTGGGAAAGTTGCATGCAAAATAACCATAGGACAACCAAATTCTCACCAAGCTCTTTGAAACATGGTTCTCAGAACGTTATGTGCTAGCTACGATACACACACACACCTACAAAACTGGCTCATTTCCAGTTGAATTCTACAGAAGTGTATCAACATGTTAATCACACTGCTGACATTTACTATAGTCTATAGGGCTATAATTCATACGGTTTCGTGTTTTTCACCTGGGGATTCAACTCTATTATGAACGGCAAGGTTAGAATGAGGCTATTAAGGCTGGGAAACGTGAAGGGCATATTATGTGTCTATAGGGAGCCATAGCTTACAGAGAAAAGAGTGTCCCTGCCTAAGGCATTGGAACATTCATGTCCTGTTACACAACACACCAGTGCGCGCACACGCACACACACACACACACACACACACACACATATACACACACACAGCAGCAGGACCACAGATATACGTGCTTGACTCCACGTTACTCGTCATGGGTCTGGAGTATGTGTAATTTTAACTGACTTGTCCGGAAGGGCCCGTACAGATCCGAACTGCTGCAGTAGAGGCAGAGAAATGCTCTAATTTATTCTGTAGCTCTCGCTCTTCACGAGAGTGGAATGTGACGCATGTAGCTTGTTGTTGGCCAATCACAAGTCATTACAAGTGGCAAAGGGCTACAGTCGTAGAGCCTCCGTGTGGAAAAAGTTAGGATATTTAATCAACGGAAGATGGAATTAATATGACAGAATTAAAAGTTAAAGGAGAAGGATAGGCTACAACCACCAAAAGCCAACAACTAGCCTGCTATTTAGCTAATATTCTGAACGGAGTTGTTGTTATTTGTAGCTGTAGGATGAGAAAACTCATCCACATCAGTGTCAATTAGCCAAGCTATCTGGTTTAGCTAGCTTCTCCCGGTTTGCTGCAGTCAAGACAGGTACCACTTCATTTTTATTTTTTAACCTTTATTTAACTAGGCAAGTCAGTTAAGAACAGATTCTTATTTTCAATGACGGCCTAGGAACGGTGGGTTAACTGCCTTGTTCAGGGGCAGAACGACAGATTTGTACCATGTCAGCTCGGGGATTCGAACTTGCAACCTTTCGGTTACTAGTCCAACACTAACCACTAGGCTACCGTGCCGTTATTTATCACATTTGAGGATAAATAACCTAGCTATGGAAGCTATTAGTCTACTATAGCGCGAGTCGGCTTGGTTGGTTGGTTGCTGTCACTCGTCTCTTTCCTCCCTTCTCCTTGTTTCACTCGTTCACAGTACGGCCCCTCCCCCACTTGCTAGAGCGGCACCACTCTTCTTCTTCGATGAGGTTTTTGCAGCAATTCAACCAGGAAGTCCTGATTCACACAGTCTCCTCTGAACAGTTGATGTGTCTGTTACTTGAACTCTGTGAAGCATTTATTTTGGTTGCAGTTTCTGAGGCTGGTAACTCTAATGAACTTATCCTCTGCAGCAGAGGTAACACTGGGTCGTCCTTTCCTGTGGCGGTCCTCGTGAGCTCATGAGAGCCAGTTTCATCATAGCGCTGGTTGGTTTTTGCGACTGCACTTGAAGAAAGTTCTCGAAATTCTCTGGATTGACTGACCTTCATGTCTTAAAGTAATGATGGACTGTCCTTTCTCTTTGGTTATTTGAGCTGTTCTTGCCATAATACGGACTTGGTCTTTTACCAAATAGGGCTATCTTCTGTACACCACCCCTACATGTCACGGATCCCTCCGGAACTGTCATGACGCACACCTGGTCCCTATTCCCAGTGATTAGTATTGTATAATTGTGCCCTTTGTTCACCATTATCCTGTCGATTATTGTTACAATGTCCATTGGTCGTGTGAGCTTTGGCTTTTATGCCACTTGTATTGCGTAGATGATTAAGGGTCTCGTCCCGTGTAATAATCATTGTGCGCTTGTGTATGTTCGGGTGTCGTCCCGTGTATTTATTAGAGGTACTCCTCACTCTTTTGTTTGGGTTTCAACCCTGTGTTTTCTATACGTGTTTGTTTGGTCTTCGTCCCCGTGTTTTTACACGGAATGCTGTAATTTGGGGGAGAAAAAAACCTATTACACATTTCTGCGCCTGTCTCCTGACCATTTATGCCAACGTGACACTACCTTGTCACAACACAACTGATTGGCTCAAATAACATGGTACACCTGTTAAATGCATTAAACGCTTTTCCAGTTCTGCCCACAAATGTTCTATGGGATTGAGGTCAGAGCTATGTGATGGCCACTCCAATACCTTGACTTCTTTGTCCTTAAGCCATTTTGCCACAACTTTGGAATTATTCTTGGGGTCAATGTCCATTTGGAAGAACCATTTGCGACCAAGCTTTAACTTCTTGACTGATGTCTTGAGATATTGCTTCAATATATCCACATAAGTTTCCTACCTCATGATGCCATCTATTTTGTGAAGTGCACCAGTCCCTCCTGCAGCAAAGCACCCCCACAACATGATGCTGCCAACCCCGTGCTTCACGATTGGGATGGTGTTCTTCGGCTTGCAAGCATTTGGCTCCAAACATAACGATGGTCATTATGACCAAACAGTTCTATTTTTGTTTCATCAGACCAGAGGACATTTCTCCAAAAAGTACGATCATTGTCCCCATGTGCAGTTGTAAACCGTAGTCTGGCTTTTTTATTGCGGTTTTGGAGCAGTGGCTTCTTCCTTGCTGAGCGGACTTTCAGGTTAAATCGATATAGGACTCATTTTACTGTGGATATAGATACTTGTGTACCTGTTTCCTTCAGCATCTTCACAAGGTCCTTTACTGTTGTTCTGGGATTGAGACAGAACGCGTCTCCTTCCTGAGCGATATGACGGCTGCGTGGTCCCATTGGGTTTATACTTGCGTATTATTTTTTGTACAGATGAACATGGTACCTTCAGGCATTTGGAAATTGCTCCCAAGGATGAACCAGACTTGTGGAGGTCTACAATTTTTTTTCTGAGGTCTTGGCTGATTTCTTTGATTTTTCCATGATGTCAAGCAAAGAGGCACTGAGTTTGAAGGTAGGTCTTGAAATACATCCACAGGTACTCCTCCAATTGACTCAAATTATGTCAATTAGCCTATCAGAAGCTTCTAAAGCCATGACAGAATTTTCTGGAATTTTCCAAGCTGTTTAAAGGCACAGTCAACTTAGTGTATGTAAACTTCTGACACACTGGAATTGTGATACAATGAACTATAAGTGAAATAATCTGTCTGTAACCAATTGTTGGAAAAATTACTTATGTCAAGCACAAAGTAGATGTCCTAACCGACTTGCCAAAACTATAGTTTGTTAACAAGAAATGTGTGGAGTGGTTGAAAAACAAGTTTTAACGTCTGCTTAAAATTACTTATGTCAAGCACAAAGTAGATGTCCTAACCGACTTGCCAAAACTATAGTTTGTTAACAAGAAATGTGTGGAGTGGTTGAAAAACAAGTTTTAACACCTAAGTGTATGCAAACTTCCGACTTCAACTGTATATTCAAGTAGCAAGGTTGTTCTTGTATGCTGGATATAAAAGAAGCTTCAGCATTCACACTGAACTAGCGGGGAAGATTGAATGGTTAGAGCTTCTCTGGTGTGATACGATCACATTGGCTGGTGGTAAAAATGCAATAAACGGAGATCCTCTGTTCTCCCCACACCCTGTGTTTATGTTTGCAATGAAATGTATTACCTCAGAATGCCCAATGCTATAATGTTTGCAATCAAATTCAAGGAATTAAGTTTTCCTATCAATCTAATTTGCATAAACATTGTGATTGGAGTATAGCTGTGATGGTTATCGAATTTCCTCGAGCTCATTAATGTTAGCTAAAGAGACTGGTACTAAGGCTATAAATACAGTAGGACACAAACATTTTTTTTATTTTTTATTATGGCACGGCATCAACACGCACTCAGGTGTGACCAATTAGTGGGCACTGCCAACCAGTGCTGGAAAAAGTACCCAAAGTAAAGATACCTTAATAGAACATGACTTAAGTAAAAGTGAAAGTTACCCAGTAAAATACTACTTGTGTAAAAGTCTAAAATTATTTGGTTTGAAATATACTTAAGTATCAAAAGTAAATGTATTTGCTAAAATATACTTAAGTATCAAAACTAAAAGTATAACTCATTTCAAATTCCTCATATTAAGAAAACCAGATGGCACCATTTCCAGGGGCTACCTCCAACACTCAGACATAATTGACAAATAAAGCATTTGTGTTTTGTGAGTACGCCAGATCGGAGGCAGTAGAGATCACCAAGGATGTTCAATTCACAGTTTTCAGCTGTGCTAACATAATTGCAAAAGGGTTTTCTAATGATCAATTAGCCATTTAAAATGATAAACTTGGATTAGCTAACACAACGTGCCATTGAAAGACAGGAGGGATGGTTGCTGATAATGGGCCTCTGTACGCCTATGTAGATATTCCATTAAAAATCAGCTGTTTCCAGCTACAATAGTCATTTACAACATTAACAATGTCTACACTGTATTTCTGATCAATTTGATGTTATTTTAATGGACAAAAAAAATTGCTTTTCTTTCATAAACAAGGAAATTCTAAGTGACCCCAAACTTTTGAACGGTAGTGTACACTTATCTCCCTCACCAGCTTTAAGCACCAGCTGTCAGAGCAGCTCACAGATCACTGCACCTGTACATAGCCCATCTATAAATAGCCCAAACAATTACCTTATTCCCTACTGTCTTTATGTATTTATTTTCCTCCCTTGCACCCCATTATTTCTACTTTGCACATTCACCTACTTACTGTAAATGTACAATTCCAGTGCTTTTAATTGCTATGTTGTATTTACTTTGCCACCATGGCCTTTTTATTGCCTTTACCTCCCTTATCTCACCTCAATTGCTCACATTGTATATAGACTTGTTTTTGTACTGTATTATTGACTGTATGATTGTTTTACTCTATGTGTAACTCTGTGTTGTTGTATGTGTCGAACTGCTTTGCTTTATCTTGGCCAGGTCGCAGTTGTAAATGAGAACTTGTTCTCAACTTGCCTTCCTGGTTGAACAAAGGTAAAAAAATGTTTTTAAATGAGATGAATAATGCAGTATATGTAAACATTATTAAAGTGGCATTATTAAAGTGACGAGTGATCCATTTATTAAAGTGGCCAATGATTTCAAGTCTGTATGTAGGCAGCATCCTCTCTGTGTTAGTGATGGCTATTTAACAGTCTGAGTGCCTTGAGATATAATCTGTTTTTCAGTCTCTTTGATTCAGTCTATTTGATGCAGCTGTACTGACCTCGCCTTCTGAATGGTAGTGGGGTGAACAGGCAGTGGCTTGGATGGTTATTGTCCTTGATGATCTTTTTCACCTTCCTGTGACATCGGGTGCTGTAGGGGTCCTGGAGGGCAGGTAGTTTACCCCTTGTGATGCGTTGTGCAGACTGCACAACCCTCTGGAGAGCCTTGCGGTTGTGGGCGGTGCAGTTGTCGTACCATTTTCTTTAATATTTTTTTTTTTACCTTTATTTAACTAGGCAAGTCAGTTAAGAACAAATTCTTATTTACAATGACGGCCTAGGAACAGTGGGTTAACTGCCTGTTCAGGGGCAGAACGACAGATTTGTACCTTGTCAGCTCGGGGGTTTGAACTTGCAACCTTCCGGTTACTAGTCCAACGCTCTAACCACTAGGCTACCCTACCATGCAGTGATGCAGCCCCACAGGAGGCTCTCAATTGTGCATCTGTAAGAGTTTGTGAGGATTTTAGGTGACAAGCCAAATTTCTTCAGCCTCCTGAGGTTGAAGAGGTGCTGTTGCACCTTCTTCACCACACTGTCTGTGTGGGTGGACCATTTCAGTTTGTCCGTGATGTGTACGCCGAGGACTTTCCACCTTCTCCACTGCGGTCCCGTCGATGTTGATAGGGGGGTTCTCCCTCTGCTGTTTCCTGAAGACCACAATCATCTCCATTGTTTTGTGGACGTTGAGTGAGAGGTTGTTTTGCTGACACCACACTCTGTTACCCAGGAATGATTTGATATTGATATAAAAACGCCTGCACTGGGCCTTTAACTTTCTTGGAACAATTTGAGCAACTATCCTGCACCATTCCCAGAAACTTGTGGGACGGTGGTATGCAAAATAACCATAGGACAACCATGCTCTCACCAAGCTCTAAAAAACATATGGTTCTCAGAACATTATGTGCTAGCTGGGTGAAGATGTCCCAGGGCGATGGCTGCTCTTTACAACATTATATCTACTCCAGCCAGGAGCACAAAGAGCCAGGAGCACAGGCAAAACATTAGCAACAGCAACAGCTGACCCTCCTATCTACACAACTAGCTGAGAAAGAGACACTATATAGAAATAAGATCCAAGCCCTCAAAATGCAAGATCCTGCCCAGTGGCATAAGAACATCAATGGCTTAACCAACCTCTCAGAAGTCAGGCAACCTTCCACATAGAAGGTCTTAGAGCAGGTGACAGAAAACAAACAGCAAATGAAATCAACAAAGCACTATCAAAATTAGCACAGTCCCGACCACCCATCAACTCAGCACTGCTGCCCTCCTTTTAACCAGCACACCCTGCTCCAGAGGTCCAACCCTGGGAAGTCTACAGAAAATATCAGAACACCAAGCCACTAACCTCTCTAGTGAGCAAAGTAGCTGAGAGCTGTGACATCCTACCCCAAATCGACACCCAACAGTATGGATGTCTACAAAGCCAATCAACCACACTGTCTGGTGGATCTAACCAATGAGCTATTCAAGTCCCCGGATAACAATGGTTCCATCTGCTCCCTGGCGACCAAAGTCTTCAACCATGTCTGCCACAACCTCATCATCACCAGGATGTAATACCAAGCTTGGGCTTAGCCCATCACCCGCCAGATGGATAGGCAACTTCCTCTCGAATAGACACCAGGTGGTGAGGTATCATGGTGTGCTGTCGGACAGTGTCAGTATATCTTGTGGCCTACTGTACCTCAATGAACTCTGCTCAGCCCGCTGATTGTTATTGAATATATCAACAGTGCACCCAGGCAAACTGCAGTTTTTGGATGACCTTAATTTATTAGATACCAGAAGAACTGGTTGACCTGGAGAAGTAGTCATACCAGACCCGCTCTTCAGCTAAACTGGAACTGATCCACTGCAGGACTGAGCATTTCTGTTGCAGCGCCATCCCAGCCATGGTTTGCCTGCTGGTCAGTTGATGATGAACATTCTTTTTTTGCCTATAACTGTTGTTTATTGTATTTTAGTTTGTATTGCCAATTTGAATATTAAAATGTAAGTTGTACACACAATTCAGCATGTTGCTGCCAATTGTACAATGTTATGTTCTGTTCTCTCTCCCTCTCTCTATCTATCCTATCTAAACAACTAGCCACCCTAACCCCCACACACTCCATCTATCATAGCTACAGAACAACATGGCAACAACGGAAATTTAAGCAATACTAAATATCTTATATTGAGTGATAATTATATTTTTCTTACCAAACTAATTTATGTAACTTCAAAAGCAGATCATTTTGCTTATTTTAATCAACAACAACAAAAGAGGCTTAATATAAGTCATTTGTCTTATTTCAAGATATTTCACTAATCGTCTTATTAAGATAAAATATCTAGAAAAATATATTGAAATAAGATAAATGATTTGTATTAAGCATTTTTCGGGGGTAAAATAAGCAACCATACAGGCATACACTCTGCCTCCTCCCATTTCACCCCTAACCCACTCCATCTCTCCTACAGAACTAGCCACCACAAGGAATGGCCTCATCCTCCTCCATTAACTACAGCCCATAATAATACCCAGGGGACAGACCAGGCCACCATTAGCACACGTCAACATACAACATTCACGATTACATACACCACTGTGAAAACCCATTAACCAATTCTTAACATGCAGCTAAACCCTTAGTTGGCAGCTCTGTTTTCCAGTCATTGATTTACACACACAAGCTAAGGCAAAGGATTGAACCAGAGTCTATTCTGTATGGGTAGCCATGATTTCAAACAACATGTAGAGAGAAATCTGAATCAGAGATAATAACAAGAAGCAACTGAGGAGAAGTGATAGGGGGCTACAGGACAAAAAGCTGAACCAAGAAACAAACAAAACACTGGCTGCTATTGCCCTTTGCACACTGACAGGCAGGCGGCCTAGGAGGGGACTGCCTATCTAAGTGGCAGTGTTGTGCCAGTTAATGCTGCCTGACAGCCCTCTAGATGTGCCGTTCCGCAGGCAGTACTAACGGCAGCCAGAGCAGAGCAGGCTGGCAGCAGGGTAATTAAAGTAAAGTGCTGCCTGACGGTGGATGGATGGAGGCTGACAGGGCTGAGAGAGGGATCTGATTACCCTCTTCAAGCTGCAGCTCTCTAGGGCTGCAGGCTGGATCCCCACTCCACCCTTCCCTGCAGCTACAGTACAATACACTCCCTGAGCATAACAGAATAAAAATGTGAGGGTTTATATCTGATAACAGCAGGGTGTGGTGCAATACAATGCAGCCTGTTGAAATGCAGACTGTATCAGTGACGTGCAGTCAGGGTAGGCAGTCTAATAAAATTAAAGCTGTTATGAAAAGCCTAATAAAAAATACAATTATATAAAAAATGGTAATTCTATTTTTATTTTATTTTTATCAAATGTCTTTTCTCGGTGATTCTGGCGGTTTTTAAGCTCAAAATCCCAAAATGTGCAGAAACTGCATCAAAACCTCAGGAAAGACACCACGGTATGCATTCCTTCCTTCCCATCCTTTAAAATCCATTCAAATCGTTGATGCACACGGCCGTTCATGATTCCAGTCACTGTTAACGGACAGGGTCAGGGTAGGACTCACTGCTTTGCCTAGCTGACATTTGTTGCATTGAGTGGATTTCATATTTTGCATGTTGCCTAAACATGTTTTGTGGGAAAGCTCTGCACATTTGGGCGTGTCTACATAATGTTGACACGTGCATCCCGTAAACTGAACGAAGCTTGCTCGCAAAAACAACATGACTAAATGGACACTATTGTACCTCAAAAAAATGCAAAGTTACTGTATGTATTAGGTATTTTATTAGCATCCCCATTAGCTGTTGCGAAAGTAGCAGCTACTCTTCCTGGGGTCCACACAAAACATTAATACAGAACATTAATAGACAAAACCAACTCAAGGACAGAACTACATAATATACATTTAAAAATGTCACTCAGAGCTATATATCAATACATACAGTACACACAAAATATCGAGGTGAAAAAGGGGAGAGGAGTTGTGCCGTGTGTTGTTTATAACATTTTTTCAACCAGGTTTGCTGTTCATTTGAGCAATATGAAATCGAAGGGAGTTCCATGCAATAATGGCTCTATATAATACAGTTTTTTTCCTGGATTTGGGGACTATGAAAAGACTTAGATTTCCAAAGAAAACTTGATATAATTCAGAGAGGGAGACCAACACCTGAGGAAGGGACAGAAAATCATACGACCGTTTAAACAAAAGTGGTGTGAAATAAAAGAGTGGCTGTGTGACTGCGCTACTAGAAGCCGCCTGTACTCTTTCTCCTGCCTGCTCTTCTCAACCGGGGACAACGTTTGGGTGGAAGGCAGGCTACTGCAATCTCAACAACCTGACCAATGCCCTCAACAAACACGAAAAGTCAGCATCGCACATTCAACACCAGATCACCCTATAAACTTTTGAGAACACTTGATCGATCTGGCGTTAAATGATGGGCAAAAACAACAAGTGACCATCCACAATGCTAGTGACCATCCACAATGCTAAGGTAGGAAGGAAAACTGTGAGATTTTGAAGGACCTTATTAGAGCAACATGCTACCTAGGGAAACAAGAGTTAACATTTTGCTGTAATGATGGCGCCGGAGAGAATGGATGCCATTTTACAGTCTCCTAACCAATTGTGCTATTGTGTGTGTTTTCTCCCGTTATTTGTAACTTATTTTGCACATAATGTTTCTACCACAATCTCTTCTGACCGAAAAGAGCTTCAAGAAATCAGGACAACGATTACTCACCTTGTATTGAAAGATTATTTTTTTTCAATGAGTTGGACGAGAGGGATTTACTCCAGACACCCGAGAAGGCCCTCATCTCCGTCATTCCCAGGAGAAAGAGATGGAGATATTGAGGACGAAGGTCCGACCACGAGTGTGTAATTTGCCTTTACCTTCGGTCCTATTAGCCAACATACAATCATTGGATAATAAAATAGACGAACTACAAGCACGTATATCCTACCAATGGGACATTCAAAACTGTAATATCTTATGTTTCACCGAGTCGTGACTGAACAACGACATGAATAACATACAGCTGGCAGGTTATACACTGTATCAGCAGGAAAGAACAGTAGCCTCTGGTAAAGACAAGGGGTGGCGGTCTATGTATATTTGTAAACAACAGCTGGTGCACGATATCTAAGGAAGTCTCAAGGTTTTGCTCGCCTGAGGTAGAGTATCTCATGATAAGCTGTAGACCACACTATTTACCAAGAGAGTTTTCATCTATGTTCTTCGTAGCTGTCTATTTACCACCACAAACCGATGCTGGCACTAAGACCGCACTCAATGAGCTGTATACGGCCATAAGCCGCTCATCCAGAGGCGGCGCTCCTATTGGCCGGGGTTAATGCAGGGAAACTTAAATCTGTTTTACCTAATTTCTACCAGCATGTTAAATGTGCAACCAGAGGGGAAAAAACTATAGACCACCTTTACTACACACACAGACACGCGTACAAAGCCTCTCCCTCGCCCTCCATTTGGCAAATCTGACCATAATTCTATGCTCCTGATTCTGGCTGACAAGCAAAAACAAAAGAACAAAATTGCACTCCACACTGCCCTTTCCCACCTGTACAAAAGGAATACCTATGTGAGAATGCTTTTCATTGAATAAAGCTCAGCGTTCAACACCATAGTGCCCTCAAAGCTCATCACTAAGCTAAGGAACCTGGGATTTAAACCTCCCTCTGCAACTGGATCCTGGACTTCCTGACGGGCCGTCCCCAGGTGGTAAGGGTAGGTACATTCGCCACGCTGATCCTCAACACAGGGGCCCCTCAGATGTGCATGCTCAGTCCCCTCCTGTACTCCCTGTTCACTCATGACTGCATGGCCAGGCACGACTCCAACACCATCATTAAGTTTGCTGATGAAACAACAGTGCCTGATCACATATAGGGAGGAGGTCAGAGACCTGGCCGTGTGGTGCCAGGACAACCTCTCCCACAATGTGATCAAGACAAAGGAGATGATTATGGACTACAGGAAAAGCAGGACTGAGCACACCCCCATTCTCATCGACGTGGCTGTAGTGGAGAGCTTCAAGTTCCTTGGTGTTCACATCACCAACAAACTATCATGGTCCAAACACACCAAGGCAGTCGTGAAGAGGGCATGACAAAACCTATTCCCCCTTGGGAGACTGAAAAGATTTGGCATGGGTCCTCAGATCCTCAAAACGTTCTACAGCTGCACCATCGAGAGCATGGTTGCATCACTGCCTGGTATGGCAACTGCTCGGCCTCCGACCGCAAGGCACTACAGAGGGTAGTGCTTATGGCCAAGTACATCACTGGGGCCAAGCTTCCTGTCATCCAGGACCTCTATACCAGGCGGTGTCAGAGGAAGGCCCGAAAAATTGTCAAAGACTCCAGCCAACCTAGTCATAGACTGTTCTCTCTGTTACCGCACGACAAGCGTTACCGTAGCGCCAAGTCTAGGTCCAAAAGGCTTCTCAACAGCTTCTACCCCCAAGCCATAAGGCTCCTATTTTACACTGCTGCTATTCTCTGTTTATTATCTATGCATAGTCACTTTAACTCTACATACATGTATGTACATATTACCTCAATTTCCTCGACTAACCGGTGCCCCCGCACATTGACTCTGTACCGGTACCCCCTGTATATAGCCTCGCTATTGTTATTTTATTGCTGCTCTTTAATTATTTGTTACTTTTATTTCTTATAATACTTAACACATATTTTTCGTAAAACTGCATTGTTGGATATGGGCTTGTAAGTAAGCATTTCACTGTAAGGTCTACACCTGTTGTAAAATTTGATTTGATTTGAGTACAAGCTTGCTAAAAAAAACTTCCACTGTGTTTTCGGTTATCAAACAGAATACAGAATGATTTGATTGAAGCAGTTTTTGATATGATTCGAAAGGACATTGAAGATGAGATTAATCAGGCTCCATTTGTTGCAGTAGAAGTAGATGAAACCACAGATGTTACAAACAAAGCCCAGATCTCTGTGATTTTTTCATTATGTGGCTAAAAGCAAAATCAAGGAGGCGTTTTAGGAATTGAATGATGTGAGGGATATTGCCTAGTGATTAGTGCTTTTCGAGGTCGTTTCGGTTTCAGCTCGATTATCAGTTCAGAAAACTGCCATTTTCGTCCTTATGCTAGCTAGCAGTAGCCACAGCAGCCATTTTGGAATGTCATTCTCAGCCAATTAGCTTCTTTGTTGTTATTATTATTTCAATCTTCTCAATGTATCAGTGTGGATAAAGGTACAATTTGGAGTACAGTGGCATATCACACCCCTACATTGAGGTAAATTTTCCGACCCATATATCGCGCTGGCTCCACAGTGTCTTAAAGTAACCATGATTGTGTTCCGACCCCAGTGCAACTCAGTGTAAACAACTGTAAAGGTAGGGTCGGTATCTTCTGGTAAACACCCATCGAAATGATTTCAGTAGCAATAGCAGCCAGCCAGCCAGACCATCTAACGTTATCTCTGTCCTCCTTATACTGTACTGTCTTCAGTCATCCTATTTATCTAGGCTAACCTGCCTAAGTATGCTGCAGAGCTGTTTGACTAAATCATTTTACTAGCTCTTCAAAGTAGATAAGGCATACTTTCACAAACTGTCTCTATCCCTCTCGTCACTGTTGTGTACATTCCTCTTTCATGTGGTCTATGTGGTCTGTGTGTATCTAACCTAATGTAGCAGGTGTAAAAGTGTATCTATCTCTGTCCGAACCAGAAAGAACAGGCACAATGGATTATGGTCATTGTAGTTAATTACCACGTTTATGCGCTGAACTAGGTTGAATATTTGCTTCATGAAAACTCCAACTCCATTCAGCCCAGCGTCCCACATAGTTCTTCACTTTATTTCTCACGTGAATGATTTGATTTCTCTCTAGAGAAATGGTGCGTCGGTCAATTAGTTGTTTAATAACCAACATTTTGGTTAATCATTCTGCACTAGTGAGTGATGGCAAACGAGCTGCGGCCTTGGCGGATTATGTATTGGGAGTGTTGGGGAAGTACAACTGAGTTGAAAAGCTGGTTAGCTCAAACATACAATGGGTCCTCAGTGATGGCATCCCAGCTTAATGGGGTGCAGGCCAAGATAAGAGAAAAAGTGCCCGAAGTTCCATTTATTCACTGTTAAACTTGGTGTTCTCACAGTCAGTGAAATGCAGCCCAGAGTGTAAAATAATTTTCAAAACAGTAGAAGGACTCACTTTGACTTTCAAACTCAAAAGGAATGAATAAGACTTCCACAACACTACCACGGAGAGGTTCACTCTGACCGACAGACGGATGGACTTCATTTCCAAGCCAAGGTAGGTCTAAATGCATTTTTCCCACCCAGTTAGGTTACTGTTGACTGAACATGAGAATAGTGCTGCTTACCATTCAGCACAAAGAAGTTAACCTGTAGGCTATCACATTAGTTGCCTCCAAGGCTGTGGATGCTACATCGGCCTACGGCTGAGTTTAACAGTGTGTCATTTTGTTGGATGATATGAAATATGCTGCCATAGGAGGCTATCGCTTGTGTATCTTAGCTACATTGGTATTTACATTTGGTGATATTTTTTGTTCATTTCGGTTAATAGCTTATGTCACTGGTTGTTGGAGCTATCTGTTATATGGAGGATTTGGGCTTCATCGATGTCTATTTGTGAGTAAATCTGGCATTGATAATAGCCAGTGCCTACCCAGCCACCGACCTCACCGCACATCACTGGACTGTATCCATTTTTGGACTTGTTAGTCTTTGATATGATTCTCTCACAACTATATTCCTTTAATCTTTCTCTCTGAACCTCCCCACCCCCTCTCCACTCCCTCTTTCTCCTTCCCCCTTTCTCTCCCGTTCCATCTCTCACCATCGTGGTTGGGGTTCCCCAGGGTCCAGGGTTCGTCTGAGTCGAAGTGGGTGTCCCCTCCGATCCCAGGGCCCGGAAAGTAGGCGTGAGCTAGGAACCCGCCCTCACCGTCGAAGGGTGAGCTGTCGCCATGGAAACCTGAGGTGAGATCAATTTAATTTCACTTCAAAGTTTACATGGGGAGAACGGGATTAGGCCGACATTGACATAGTTTCAGTTTTCCTCTCCCAGGCACCATTCAATACAATTCTCACCTGAGGCGAAGATGATGGTGATGTCCACATCACGCCTGCCGCTCTCCAGGGCGCTGTAAGGGACGGCCTCAAAGTGAAGCGGCGTCACCCCCTGCCACACGTCAAACGCACGCCGGATGGCATCGTGGGTCTCCCTGGAGCCCACTTTGGGCGTGACGTTCTTTATGCTGAGGGAGGAAGAGAGGGTGAGTCAATTAAGAACATATTCTTCTTTACATTGACAACGTGTTTTACAATAAAGACCTGATGTTAGGAGAGAAAGGGATAGGGGATATGATAAAAGTGGAAACAGATAGTGTGATCCATCCTGGGTGGGTGGTTATTGGGAGGTTGGATGGTACCACCAGCTAGATGAGAGCAACATTTTACAGGTCATTTTTTTTTAATAAGACATTGACAGTAATATAAATAAAATATTTTACTCCTTAGAAAGATTTAACTCCTATTCTGATCTAACCGGAACAATTATACACACATTCATTCATAATTTTTACTGCAGTGGGCTAAATCAAGGTCGCAGTCTTAAACAAATCTACTTTGAAACAAAAGTATGCACCTCACACACATGGTTATGGGCTTTAAAAAAAGAAGACACCTGTACCATGTCAGATATGTATTAAATGTTGAGTTTGCATCCCAATATGACACTTTATATACATCACAGAAGACTAAAACATGACAAACCATTTGACATAGAAACACTGAGTTTTCAGCATTTAAAAAAAAGAATGTTGATTAATTATGACATTCAAAAATATATTAATAACATTCCACCCATGAGGCCACTAGAGGGTGATTTGGTCATTCAATTGCAGGAAGGGAGGCTACAACAAAGCTTTAACACAAGGCAGCCCCGCAAACAGAGCATTTTAAATAGAGAAAGAAACAGATGGCTACAGCGTCACATACAGCACCACATATCATATACTGTAGGTCCAAATCTGAACCCCCCCCCCCCTCCCACTATAGCTTGGGGAGAATATTCTCTAAAATGGTTGACGAGAAGCTGAAAAAAGTTTCAGTGTTAAACTATTCCAACAAACCCGGCAGCTTTCACTGCACTTTTAACACAGCTGTCGTTATCAGTCGCTCGCAGACAGAGAGAGAGAGAGAGAGAAAGAGAGAGAGAGAGAGAGGGGGGGAGAGAGAGAGAGAGAACGAGATGAATTTTCTTCCCCGTTTTCTCTCCCCAACTCATTTTCATGTAGAGCGTGCAGTCAGCAGCGACAGCCAGGCTGACTGACATTCCATTAGAAGAGGTGCCTCATCAATTCACATGCAGGAAGGAAGGAAGGATTTAAATAAATTGACAGTGTTATCGTCTATTACGGCTGTAACCTGTCAATTTCCCACAGCGCCGAGCAGCACCCCTTATCCCGCTCTCTCAGACCCCATTAACAGTGGAAACTTAATCACGCGCGATAAGATGGGGAATTTGAATATTTTTGTTGCGATTATTGGATGATTTACATAGAGGTATTTGGAGAGAAATGGACGAAGTAAAAGTTGTCCTCGTCCTCGATCGTCCTTGCTATTAAAATTTGGCAGTTTGTCTTCTGGTACTCTTAAAAGGAGAAATGAAAGATAACTGCAAAGGAATGCAATGGAATGCAAATAATAAGAAAGTTGAAAACCATTACATCACTTTATTCTGTCCTCTGACTTGACTTCTATTCACACACAAACAACTCTTCTTCTATGTATATCAATGTGTGTGTGTATGTGCGTGTGTGTGTGTGTATGTGTGTGTGTGTGTGTGTGTGTGTGTGTGTGTGTGTGTGTGTGTGAGTGTGAGTGTGAGTGTGTGTGTGTGTGTGTGTGTGTGTGTGTGCATGTGTGCGTGTGTGCCCATATGTGCAATCTCTAAGGCAACGCTGAGGGAATGTGACACCAAGGAGGAAGAGAGAGCACAAATTAATAACTACACTGACAAACACAGAACCCTATAATAACCCTTGGCTAATCTGACTAACGGCTGGTTGTCATGGTAACCATCAAGGCTGCTGGAATGAGTCTCTCACCTGTAGGTGATGCGTATGTGCGAGCATGTGCCGGCCTACATTTCTCACCTGTAAGTGATGTGTGTTCGCTGCCACTTCTGCCCCGTCAGTGCGTACCTCCGCTTCCGCGACCTTGAAATGCCCTTTAGTTTGTCTGGATTTCCACACCTCGGCCTCTTCATCCAACTAAGAACAAAGGAAGTAGTGGAGGTGGAAGAAGAGGACAATGGAGGGAAGAGGAAGACAACAGTTTGGGTTTGGCGGATTCCAGGAAAACGCTAATTGCCCCAATACTTAGTGCCAACTGTAAAGTTTGGTGGAGGAGGAATAATGGTCTGGGGTAGGCCCGTTAGTTCCAGTGAAGGGAAATCTTAACACTACACTATACAATGACATTCTAGACAATTCTGTGCTTCCAACTTTTGGGGAAGGCCCTTTCCTGTTTCAGCATGACAATGTCCCCATGCACAAAGCGAGGTCCATACAGAAATGATTTGTCGAGATCGGTGTGATAGAACTTGCCTGGCCTGCACAGAGCCCTGACCTCAACCCCATCGAAAACCTTTGGGATGAATTGGAACGCCCACGGCGAGCCAGGTCTTATCGCCCAACATCAGTGCCCGACCTCACTAATGCTCTTGTGGCTGAATGGAAGCAAGTCCCCTAGTGGAAATACTTCCCGTAAGAGTGGAGGCTATTACAGCAACAAAGGGGGGACCAACTCCATATTAATGCCCATGATTTTGGAATGAGATGTTCGACGAGCAAGTGACCACATACTTTTAGTCATGTAGTGAACCTACAGGATGTTTGACTGGTTATATCTGATGCCACATCAAGAACTACTCTGAACTAGAATACCAAACACACGGCCTTACATACTGCAGTGTAGTGGACAATGGGACTAGTACTTCCCACTATAATATACACTGAGTGTACAAACCATTAGGAACACCTTCCTAATATTGAGTTGCACTCCCTTTTGCCCTCAGAACAGCCTGTATTCGTTGGAGCATGGACTCTACAAGTTGTTGAAAGCATTGTCCTATGGGTGGTGGACCATTCTTGATACACACGGGAAACTGTTGAGCGTGAAAAACCCAGCAGCGTTGCAGTTCTTCACACACTCTAACCAGTGTGCCTGATACCTACTACCATACCCGTTCAAAGGCACTTAAATATTTTTCTTGCCGATTCACCTTCTGAATGGCACACATACACAATCCATGTCTCAATTGTCTCAAAGCATAAAAATCCTTCTTTGACCTGTCTCCTCCCCTTCATCTACACTGATTGAACTGGATTAAACAAGTGACATCAATAAGGGCTCATAACTTTCACCTGGATTCACTTGGTCAGTCTGTGTCATGAAAAGTTCCTAATGTTTTGTGCACTCGGTGTAGAGCTAGCTGCCTCTTACGTCCCCTAATAATCCTACTAACACTGACCTTAAACATCAACCCAAACAAAATACATCATCATAAGCCTTAAAACAGTAACTGCAAGACTGCACCGAGATGGTGTGACAAAAAAAGTTATTCAAGTATATATACAGTCAATCGGAAAGTATTCAGAGCCCTTGACTTTTTCCACATTTTGTTGCGTTACAGCCTTAAAATTTATGAAATTGTTTTTTTCCTACATCAATCTACACACAATACCCCATGAGGACAAAGCAAAAACAGTTTTTTTAGAAATGTTTGATAATTTATTAAAAATAAAAAAATTGAAATATTACATTTACATAAGTATTCACACCCTTTACTCAGTATTTTGTTGAAGCACCTTTGGCAGCGATTACAGCCTTGAGTCTTCTTGGTTATGGTGCTACAAGCTTGGCACACCTGTATCCAGGCTGTATCACATCCAGCCGTGATTGGGGAGTCCCATAGGGCGGCACACAATTGGCCCAGCGTCGTCCGGGTTTGGCCGGGGTAGGCCATCATTGTAAATAAGAATTTGTTCTTAACTGACTTGCCTAGTTAATTAAAGGTTAAATAAAAAAATGTAAACAATAACAATGTTGGTGAGTTTCTCCCATTCTTCTCTGCAGATCCTCTCAAGCTCTGTCAGGTTGGATCGGGAGTGTTGCTGCACAAATATTTTCATGTCTCTCCAGAGATGTTCGATCCGGTTCAAGTCCGGGCTCTGGCTGGGCCACTCAAGGACATTCAGAGACTTGTCCTGAAACCACTCCTGCGTCGTCTTGGCTCTGTACTTAGGGTCATTGTCCTGTTGGAAGGTGAACCTTTAACCCAGTCTGAGGTCCTGAGCACTCTGGAGCAGGTTTTCATCAAGGATCTCTCTGTACTTTCCGTTCATCTTTCCCTCGAACCTGATTAGTCTCCCAGTCCCTACTGTTGAAAAACATCCCCACAGCATGATCTTGCCACCACCATGCTTCACCGTAGGGATGGTGCCAGGTTTCCTCCAGACGTGACACTTGGCATTCAGGCCAAAGAGTTCGATCTTGCTTTCATTAGACCAGAGAATCTTGTTTCTCATGGTGCCTTTTGACAAACTCCAAGCTGGCTGTCATGTGCCTTTTACTGAAGAGTGGCTTCCGTCTAGCCACTCTACCGTGAAGGCCTGATTGGTGGAGTGCTGCAGAGATGGTTGTCTGGAAGGCTCTCCCATCTTCACAGAGGAACTCTAGAGCTCTGTCAGAGTGACCATTGGGTTCTTGGCCACCTCCCTGACCAAGGCCCTTCTCCACCGATTGCTCAGTTTGGCCGGGGGGCCAGCTCTAGGAAGAGACTTGGTGGTTCAGACAGGGTCTGAATACTTATGTAAATAAGGTATTTCTGTTTTTTTTATTTTTATACATTTGCAAAAATGTTTAAAAAAATAAAGTTTTCACCTTGTCATTTGTCGTGGAAATTCAAATCAATAATGAGGAGAGACAAGATCAATCACCAATCAGGATTTTACTTTATTCAAAAAGTATTAATAACATTGATTCATTTTTGCAATAATAAAGCTGGTCGACGAACCACCCTTAGATGATTCGTTGAGAGCCCAACGAGCGGATTTGAGCCACAGCATTTTATAACAAAGTACATCCTCCTGAATGTTCATGACAAACAACAGATGTGTGAAATGGGTTAGGATTTGTTAGGATTTTATATGAAATAAATTAATAATTTACAGCAGACAGTATCTGCTGTATAGACTGTTCTCAATGTGTGGAAACCAGGGTCTGACCCCCAAAACAAGGTTCCTCTCATAATTATCCATACCCGAGCCATCTCCACCCTGGTACCTCCCAGAACACAAACACTAACTCATGCTATGGAATGCTTTCTTTAGATTTTTATCACCAAATGCATCGTAAATCCACTGTCAGCATTAAGCCCCCAGATGCCCAACTCAGAAGAACACACACAGATGACAGTGTTCTAAGAACCTATTCCATAAAACAACACTTTGATGCAATAACAGCATAATAACATCATCTTGTAATTTCGCTCTAACACATTATGGGGTATTATGTGTAGATTGCTGAGGAAAATGTTTTCTTTTATCAATTTTGTAACGTAACAAAACGTGGAAAAAGTCAAGGGGTCTGAATACTTTCTGAAAGCACCGTATATTGCTTCTGGGAGCGAAACAAATATTATAGTACAAAACAAAGTAAATATTTGACCATAAACATGTGACATCGAGTTGACTGAAATGGTTCTTTCCATTCTGGAATACTGTGCTCAGAGATAATATGTAAAAGATAGAGCCTCACCTTAGTGTGATATCACTTCATCAATTTAAGCAAGAAAGAGAAGAATGAAAAGTGTTATGATCTCAATGGGCTGCTAGTTAGAGATGTTGGAGCTAATAAGTCCATGTAGGCTACATACATTTATCATTGGTGATAATTACGTTTTTGTGTTCCTATTTTCACTGATACATCAGTGCCATTCTGTGTGTGTGTGTGTGTGTGTGTGTGTGTGTGTGTGTGTGCGTGTAAGTGTGCGTGTATCTACTCACTATGTGGTCCTCTCATCCAGTGTCCCTGTGACATTGAGGCCGTAGACGCGCTGCATTGCTGCTATGGCTTGCTGCATGGTCTGGGCTGAGCGCAGGACAGCCATTCTGGGGTCTGTGTGGGGCAGGTAGCCGTACTTCTGTAGCCATCCCTACAGGAGAGAGAGGGAGAGAGAGAGAGTCATGACAAATGCTGCTATTACTTTGTTGTTACGTGAGTTATAAGCTACATTTTGGTCATTGTCACCAAGATGGAAATGACAGCCTGAAATGGACGCAGGTCTGTCCTTGTTCATAACGTCTCGAGTGTGAGTCAAACTGATCGTACAGTCCAGGTTCATAACTCTCGGGACGGAAGTGTAGCCTGTAAGCCACGTCCTACGGGCTACAGTATACCTCCATGCCTTCCAGAGTTACAGGAACACTCAGGGCTGTCTATCACCACCACCACTCAAAGCTTCCACCCCACACACAGTGACACTGACAGAGAAAATGCCTTGTTCAGGTTCAGATCTTCTGCATATTAGGATGGACCGAAGTCCAGTATTCAAGGCTGAACATTGTAACCCACATGGCTATGCCCAGTTACCCGAATCAGTTCCCAATAACATTCACTCTGTGTTTCTACCTCTAACCACCACTGGTCAAAGCTGCCACCCACACAGAGTGACACTGCCACCACTGCACTCCTGAGTAAAGCAGAGGTTCAGTGTCGTCCAGGGGTCATTGTCAGACCCAATCCCCCGTTTACCGTAGCCAAGAGCCATGAGGTGGCGGCTAGGCAGGCAGCCACGCTCCACCACAGCTGTCCACACTGCCAACCAACTGCTGCTGCCGCGCAATCGCCATCATTACCCAGCCTATGAGACGCTCCCGCTAATCCTTCATCTATCTCTCCCTCATCCCTCCCTCTATCCCTGTATCTCTATCGCTTGCTCTCCGCTGCTCACTGAGCCAAATGCCTTGTTGTTGTTTGTCCATCTTTCCACCATCCCTCAATCAGATGTAGCCAATTGTTTGTTTGTTTGTTTGTTTGTTTTTGTCTGTGTACAGCTAAGGCCCAGGTTCTGGTTCACAGCACAAAGGAATGAATGAGGATCCGATGCCAGAATGTATCATTTGATTTGAGGGATGAGAGAGAATAGCCTACAGTAGACTAGGCCTATACAGATAATGTGACAGAAGCAATTAATATGGTATAATATATTCAACCCGATCTATCCTATTACGCAACTTGGATCACATCTTAATCTGCACAACCATAAACCCACCCAGTTGCGTAGGTAATTTATAGAATACTAGTATATACAGTATACTACATATATATTTACAGATGTATGATAACAAATATTACAGACGGTGTCAGCTCATGAGCTGACTGAGCGGAAGGGCGCTGGACCATCTCGTTCAAAACAATGCCAACAGCATCCGATGTTGTTTTTGAGATTGTAAAAAAAAAGAGAATAGAACGCATAATAATTTCGATGTTCCGCGCGTCTTGAAACATCCATCCGAATCAGATACATTTGCCATGCCATCCACCATACTTCAGTGATGATGTAGCAGACAAATAACAACCCTCGTCTACAGTTAATGTTGTTTTTCGCGCAAAGCGCTGCCACCCGAGCAGAGGAGAGTGCACAGTAATTTATGATGAGCAGCCGCGAAGCACTAGCAGGCCATTTATCTTACCTCAACGCTGAACTGGTGATGCTCTTCTCCGGACACAGCGCATACAATCCACAGCAAGAAATGCAAGCAGAACGCTGCTGCGAAAAAACAATCCAATGGTTTTCTTTTAGATGAGGATACTAAGGTCATAATGACCCGTTTTTCCCAAGTGGGTTATTAGATAAAACCGCCCGTCGTGTGATTAGGTTCGTGCGTCAAATTAAGAAAACCATCCGGTGAGCTGTCAAAGCCAAATTCGGAGACGCGCATAAAAGGACGGCCGCGGTGGTTTTGCCAAGGGGATAAACCCAGATGCCATGTATTATTTTCTCATGTCAAGCTGTGATAGAATTAGGCATGTTAGATCCACCGCCTCCGTCGCTGTTATTTACATCGCTGGTTTGGTTTATCCAGCGGCATCGATGGCCATGTACAGTAATCATACCTCCAGAGTCTACGCCTGCGCTTTGATGTTTCCAGCAGCGCAACACACCCCATGAAGGCGTAAAGACCAGCGTCATGTAATGTTTGCCTGGCTACCCAAACTCCTTGCTTCCAAACGCAACGTGATGTACGCCCACGGCGGTTTTATAGTTTATCTGTAACGGTTTTCTGTATGTGAAGGAGAGTCGGACCAAAATGCGGCATGTCTATTGCAATCCATGTTTAATGAAGTAACACACTAAACACAAACACTATCAAAACAATAAACTTAACGAAAACCGAAACAGCCTATACTTGTGTAACCTAACACAGAACAATGACATCAGGACACTAAGGACAATCACCCACGACAAACTCAAAGAATATGGCTGCCTAAATATGGTTCCCAATCAGAGACAACGATAAACACCTGCCTCTGATTGAGAACCACTTCAGACAGCCATAGACTTAGCTAGAACACCCCACTAGCTACAATCCCCATACATACACACCACATACAAAAACCCATGCCACACCCTGGCCTGACCAAATAAATAAAGATAAACACAAAATACTTTGACCAGGGTGTGACAGAACCCCCCCCCCTAAGGTGCGGACTCCCGAACGCACCTCAAAACAATAGGGAGGGTCCGGGTGGGTGTCTGTCCATGGTGGCGGCTCCGGCGCGGGACGTGGACCCCACTCAATCAATGTCTTAGTCCCTTCTCCTCGCGTCCCTGGATAGTCCACCCTCGCCGCCGACCATGGCCTAGTAGTCCTCACCCAGAACCCCACTGGACTGAGGAGCAGATCGGGACTGAGGGGCAGCTCGGGACTGAGGCAGCTCTGAACTGAGGGGAAGCTCAGGAGTGAGAGGAAGCTCAGGAGTGAGAGGAAGCTCAGGCAGGTTGATGAATCTACCAGATCCTGGCTGGCTGGCGGTTTCGGCAGATCCTGGCCGGCTGGCGGTTTCGGCAGATCCTGGCCGACTGGCAGATCTGGAAGAGTCTGGCCGACTGGCAGATCTGGAAGAGTCTGGTCGACTGGCAGATCTGGAAGAGTCTGGTCGACTGGCAGATCTGGAAGAGTCTGGTCGACTGGCAGATCTGGAAGAGTCTGGTCGACTGGCAGATCTGGAAGAGTCTGGTCGACTGGCAGATCTGGAAGAGTCTGGTCGACTGGCAGATCTGGAAGAGTCTGGTCGACTGGCAGATCTGGAAGAGTCTGGTCGACTGGCAGATCTGGAAGAGTCTGGTCGACTGGCAGATCTGGAAGAGTCTGGTCGACTGGCAGATCTGGAAGAGTCTGGTCGACTGGCAGATCTGGAAGAGTCTGGTCGACTGGCCGCTCTGGCTGCTCCATGCTGACTGGCTGCTCCATGCTGACTGGCTGCTCCATGCTGACTGGCGGCCCTGGCTGCTCCATGCTGACTGGCGGCCCTGGCTGCTCCATGCTGACTGGCGGCCCTGGCTGCTCCATGCTGACTGGCGGCCCTGGCGGCTCCATGCTAACTGGCAGCTCTGGCGGCTCCTTGCAGACTGGCAGCTCCTTGCAGACTGGCAGCTCCTTGCAGACTGGCAGCTCCTTGCAGACTGGCAGCTCTATGCTCACTGGCAGCTCTATGCTCACTGGCAGCTCTATGCTCACTGGCAGCTCTATGCTCACTGGCAGCTCTATGCTCACTGGCAGCTCTATGCTCACTGGCAGCTCTATGCTCACTGGCAGCTCTATGCTCACTGGCAGTTCTGAACAGGCGGGAGACTCCGACAGCGCTGGAGAGGAGGAGGGCTCCGACAGCGCTGGACAGGCGAGGCGCACTGTAGGCCTGATGCGTGGTGCTGGCACTGGTGGTACTGGGCCGAGGACACGCACAGGAAGCCTGGTGCGGGGAGCTGCTACCGGAGGGCTGGGGTGTGGAGGTGGCACAAGATGGGTTAGACCGTGAAGGCGTACTGGAGATCTTGAGAGCGGTGCTGGCACAGGACGTGCAAGGCTAGGGAGGTGCACAGGAGGCCTGGTACGTGAGACTGGCACCATCTTCACCAGCCGACTAACACGCACCTCAGGACGAGTATGGAGCGCTGACCCAGGTGCCATCAAATCCCCGACACGCTCCGTCGGGCGAATTCCATGTTTAAAACACCAACACAGCAACTCCCTCATTTCTCTCTCCTCCAATTTCCCCATTAACTCCTTCACAGTCTCTGTTTCGCTCACCTCCAACACCGGCTCTGGTTCTGGTCTCCTCCTTGGCTCCTCACGATAAACAGGGAGAGTTGGCTCAGGTCTGGCTCCTGACTCTGCCACACTCTCCCTGAGCCCCCCCCCAAGAAATTTTTGGGGCTGACTATGGGGCCTCCGTCCGCGCCGCCTTGCTTGCTTCGCAAACTCCATTCTCCTATATCCTTCCGCGCACTGCTCCATCGAATCCCAGGCGGGCTCCGGCACTCTCCCTGGGTCGACCGCCCACCTGTCTATCTCCTCCCAAGAAGTATAGTCCATACTGTACTCCACTTTGGGCTGTTCTTGCCTGTTGGCACGCTGCTTGGTCCGTTGGTGGTGGGTGATTCTGTAACGGTTTTCTGTATGTGAAGGAGAGTCGGACCAAAATGCGGCATGTCTATTGCAATCCATGTTTAATGAAGTAACACACTAAACACAAACACTATCAAAACAATAAACTTAACGAAAACCGAAACAGCCTATACTTGTGTAACCTAACACAGAACAATGACATCAGGACACTAAGGACAATCACCCACGACAAACTCAAAGAATATGGCTGCCTAAATATGGTTCCCAATCAGAGACAACGATAAACACCTGCCTCTGATTGAGAACCACTTCAGACAGCCATAGACTTAGCTAGAACACCCCACTAGCTACAATCCCCATACATACACACCACATACAAAAACCCATGCCACACCCTGGCCTGACCAAATAAATAAAGATAAACACAAAATACTTTGACCAGGGTGTGACATTATCTCATGCTATTTTACACATTTTGCCAAAATGTTGCCGTTTTAGAGGGATCCTTGAAAGACAGGACAATCTCAACTTTTTCCCCAAAAAATATGTATCTTAATATTAACACAATGTAAATCCCTGAGCCAATTTCCTGCTATTCTACACATTTTTCCAAGAGTCTGAGAGAAAATGTTGCCGTTTTAAAGCAAATTGCCTGTAATTTAAAAAGAACATCATGGTTTATGACGTGTTCATATGCTATCTGGTGGACCCGAACTCCGGGTGGACCCCAACCTACATTTTATTTGATATATTTCGTTTTTAGGGAGGGTTGGGGGTTGCAGCGGGGGTAAACTAGTTTCTTCTCCCCAGTGAATATAGAGCAGAGGAAGAATTCCGTTTCAGTCGTCAGGCAAATGTAATGTACCCTGGTATGAAATATGTATACTGGTAATTAGAAATAGCCCGAGACAGATGGAACAATCATCCTTCAATATGCACTGATATCATTAAAGTACAGACTATTACACGGTTATAACAATGTAATGTAATACATGGTATATTAACAGTTTTAATCATATGGCCTATTCCGTGATGAGATACATACAAAGATACACATATGATATTCAGCGAAGACAAGCATTTTAATATCAATAACCATTCAGTCAGATAAGCCTATCCCAACACCACTCTTGGAAATACTCCATTAGCAGGTTCATGGTGATTGGTGAATGAATGCATGGAGACAAGAAACCTCATCTGGGTACCAATGTCAGGAATCTGCACGAGACAGAGATACTGTACTTGAACCACAAGCTGGCAGTGTTTAGTTGAGAAACAGGTTCCCTACTACTACTTCAATGGGGTCAAGATGGATCGGAATTAAATAATGATATGGTGTATGCTACACCCTACTCAATGGATATGAAAGATTAAAGAGACATTGTTACATTTGTTGGATAGAATACGCCTCCGTCTCTGTGTCTTGCTCTTGATAGCAGACCTAGGGTGCACTGCAGTGTAGGAGGGAGTCAGGGGGAGTCAAAAATGATGCTATTTTAAACCGACACACTCCATGGAAAATCGCCACAGATCTGTCTCACCTTTTCATGATGAAATTGGATTGATTACTCAGTGCATTCGGAAAGTATTCAGACCCCTTGACTTTTCCCCACATTTTGTAACGTTACGTTTGGTGGTTACAGCCTTTTTCTAAAAATCCATTTCATAATTTTTTTCCTTTATCAATCTACGCACAATACCCCATAATGATGAACAGGTTTTTAGAAATTGTAGCAATACCTTATTTAAATACCTTATTTACATAGGTATTCAGACCCTTTGCTATGAGACCTGAAATTGAACTCTGGTGCATCGATCATCTTGAGATGTTTCTACAACTTGGTTGGAGTGCACCTGAGGTAAATTTGATTGGACATGATTTGGAAATGCACATAGATCCCGCAGTTGACAGCACATGTCAGAGCAAAAACCAAGCCGTGAGGTTGAAGGAATTTTCCGTAGAGCTCCAAGACAGGATTGTGTCGAGGCACAGATCTGTGGAAGGTTACCAAAACATTTCTGCAGCATTGAAGGTCCCCAAGAACACAGTGGCCTCCATCATTCTTAATGGAAGAAGTTTGGAACCGCCAAGACTCTTCCTAGAGCGCGTCACCTGGCCAAACTGAGCAATCGAGGGGAGAATCAAAATTGAACTCTTTGGCATGAATGCCAAGCATCACGTCTGGAGGAAACCTGGCACCCGCAGCATCATGCTGTGGGACTGGGAGACTAGTCAGGACCTTCCAAAAGGAAAACGACCCTAAGCACACAGCCAAGACAATGCAGGAGTGGCTTCGGGGCAAGTCTCTGAATGCCTTGAGTGGCCCAGCCAGAGCACGGACTTGAACCCAATTGAACATCTCTGGAGAGACCTGAAAAAAGCTGTGCAGCAACACTCCCCATCCAATCTGACAGAGCTTGAGAGGATCTGCAGTGAGGAATGGGAGAAACTCCCCAAATACAGGTGTCCCAAGCTTGTAGATTCAAGGCTGTATTCACTGCCAATGGCGCTTCAACAAAGTACTGAGTAAAGGGTCTGAATACTTATGTAAATGTGATATTAAATTACTTATTTTTTGCAAAAAAATCTAAAACCTGTTTTTGCTTTGTCATTATGGGCTATTGTGCGTAGATTGATGTGGGGGAAAAAACAATTGAATACATTTTAGATGAAGGCTGTAACGTAACAAAATGTGGGAAAAGTCACTGTATGTACTGTACAATGAACATTCTGATACTGTACTTTCCTTAAGGGTTGAAACAGGACAGGATGACTAGTCTACCACTTGTGGAAAGATTCCTTTTGGATTAAAGTAACCAGGTTCATTCATATACTCTGAGTGTTTACTGTATAAGCCAATGGGATGCTATGGAGACCACATGCTCTGACAAGAACTGTAATTGCCTGGGGAGATCATTGGGAAACAGTAAACCATCACCAATGAGACAAGTCCTGTTTCACTGTGTCAGTACAAAAATGTGTGTGTGTTTCTTTGTTTTTCTGTACACATAGCAGACTATATGGGGACAGCCAGGACTGAAATAATAGTTTTTTTTGTCACATCAGTCTGCCTTTGAACAAGGCAGTTAACCCCCAACAACAACTTCTCCCGGGCCCTGATGATATCGATTAAGACAGCCCCCCACATGTCTCTAATTCAAATTGTTTTGGTGAAATGCAGAATACACATTTCGGTTGAATGCATTCAGTTGTCAATCGTTATCACATTATGTTGGAGCAGGGGAGAACGACTGACCCCTCTCATTGAGGATTTCAGTTCAAGGCTGACCGGAGTACTGCAGGCAATGTTTTTAGAAAACAGAAGACCACATTATAGTCAATCAAAGTATGGCGATCTTTGTGGTCAATATCCATGAATATTTAAAAAAAATCTAACACAATAATGGTACCAATACGTGATTCTGTTTCACCAGATGTATGTCCTTGAACCGATTGTTTTAGTATCGCACACAGAAGAAGTTATAAAGATAATTTAGTGGCTACAGCAGTCTGCAGTATCCCAGTCGGCTTTCAACTTGAGTTACTCAATGAGAGGGGGCAGCACTGACCTTGCCTGCAACGTCACTTCCTAGAGTAGCTCAAACTGCGCCTGCAATGTTTCCATAAACTCCTCCATAAGGCAAGATGGTGACACAGTAAAATGACATTTTCTGATCTTCAAATTATTTTTAGCATGTGGATGTGTTGCAACTAGTTTGCCGTCTTAGAAAAGATTAAGGTAACACTTGACACCCAGTGTAATAACACATTATGACACTGTCATAACCATATCATAATGTCTTAACAGCTGACATAACTTTCATAATGTGGTCATAACACTGTCTTGACACATATATTTAGACCTGTTGTGACATATTGTACTATTTTATGGCTGGTTATGACACCTTCATAAGAGTGTCAAAACACACAAAACCTACCACACAAGGCAACACATTCCATTATGCCATAGCCTACTTGTCAATATTATGTTCATGTTACATAACATTTTCTGAAATTTACCATATTCAATTATCATTGTAATTGTAATTGCGCACAAGTTGATGTCAGACATGCACCTACCCCAATGCTCTGTTGCTGATGACCGGGATGAATGCAGGAGCAGATTTCAGGAGCAGGACAAGACACCCTCTTTTTGACTGATGACTGACATAAGGGCATGTACTTGATAGGCCTATCTGGCTTACATGATTAGGATGGCCATAATGCTTCTTGACAGTGTCATAAAGTGTATTTTCGTAGTCCAAATAAAGTGACACAGGATGGTCATAATGCTTCATGACAGTGTCATAAAGTGCATTTTCTGAAAGTTATTTTAAATAAGGATGAGAAGAAAAAAAACATGACTGTAATGAATTCATTATGACAACAACAAAGCAAACTTTCAAATGAAAGGAAACTTCTTGGCAGGGAAGAAAAAAATACATTTGAATAAATGTTGGTTTTGACACTCTTATGTAGGTGTCATAAACAGCCATAAAATAACACAACAGGCGTAAATAGATGGGTCATGACAGTGTTATGACCATATTATGACAGGTTATGACAAGCTATGTCAACTGTTATGAAATATTATGACATTGTTATGACTGGGTATCAGGTAAATTGTTACCAAAATGGGTATGTCTGTCTCTGTGTTTGCCAAAATAAGTAAGGGGAAAATATGTGTGCATTGTGCAAGTGTGTGCACCAATTAGTAAGGAACTCACCACACCTGGTTGTCTTGGGCTTAATTGAAAGGGAAAAAACAAAAACCTGCAGACACTAGGTCCTCCATGGAATGAGTTTGACACACCTGCTGTAAGCAGTCTATGGACAAGGTATGACAGCAATCCATGCTTTGGTTTAGTTTCCTTGGCACTATTTCCACATGCTAACGTTTTAGCATTTGTGCCACGAATCCAGTTCAAGTCATGGGACCGATATTATAATTTTTCATGCATCATGTTCAAAATATGTATAAGTTGCTTTGTTGGGTTTCACAATCACTTTGAGATACTTTCGGATGATTTGGGCATGATGCGCGAAAAATGCTAATATCGGTCCCATGGCTTGAATGGGATTTGTGCCATATGCTAAAACCCACAAATGTACCACAATTCACAAACTTAATCTCCCCTGGTAAAAAAGCATCTACACAATATTTCTACTAGCCTAACATTTGGTTTGCAACAGTTGCTGTTTGTCTAAACCTTGCTGCCTGCCTCCAACCTGTGTAACAACGTTGCTGTTTCTTTTTTGAAATCACCAACGTGACGAGACTGACAGCTTCTCTGAGCCAGGCAAATTCATTTCTCTGTAATTTTGCAACTTCAAGCTTTTTTGTGTCTCGGGTTCTATTTTTAAGAAAAAAAATGTATTGTGATTTTTATTTGACATATATTAAGTAAACACTAAAATAACCTAAAATGTTTGTTTTTTTCAGCTTTCAATATGTTTTGCCCTGTTTTAGCAATGTCTCACACCCAGACTTGTCACATTCTGCTATGTATTACACTTTATATTTAATGCACCTGGTTAGGAAATGTCACACTCTGACCATGATTTGCGTTGTTTGTTTCTATGTTTTGTTTGGTCAGGGTGTGATAGGAGTGGGCATTCTATGTTGTATGTCTAGTTTGTCTATTTCTATGTGTTTGTCGTTGTCTCTGATTGGGAACCATATTTATTTAGGTAGCCTGTTTTGTATTGTGGTTCGTGGGTTATTGTCTATGTGATGTTGCATGTATTGATAGTGGTCACGGTCGTATTGTTATAGTTTGTTTAGTGTACTTCGTGTTTTTTCGTCTATCATTAAAAGGATGTATTCACATCACGCTGCGCTTTGGTCTACTCACTACGACGATCGTGACAGAAAAATAATATTATTTTGCTATATACATTTTTTATGCACTAAATATATTATTTTCTAAGAAATACAGTTGTCTCTCAGTATTGCGCCATTACCATCACACTGAACAAAGTAATCAATCATTTTCAATATTTTAGACATCAAGTCACACAAGAACTGGGAAGTGGAGAACATGGCTATGACAGTGTTTGTAATTATATCTCAATCTCCAAGAATGCATAAAAATGGAGCATTATTTTTATTCTGCGTCATTACTGCAATGGCTATAACTCGTCTGGATTGTCCTCTATTTGAAAAAATACATCTCATTCTGTTGTGGTTGGAGTTTATCAAATGATAGCTGATCCTATTAACGAAGTAAACCTTATGGCCTGGCAGTTAAATCCCAAAACAAGCAAATTGTCATTACCAACACTGTCATTACCATCACGAAGTAGAACAAAATGTAGAACATTTGCATAAAAAGGGTATACCCCTGCTCAATACTGCTTATTACTTCATCTTTCACCGTCTTTATAACAATCACTCATATTTTCAATATACTTTTCCACCAAGTTATTTTTAACAAGTAATGCATTTTATCGTTACTCTAGTCATAATCTTGGTTACCCAGAAGTAATATTCTCAAAAAAGTTGTCACTTCCCGTTCTTGAGAGATTGCCCTAGTCATTACCGCCACACAGTAATTACCACCACAATCTACACATATTTGTTATTTAAGAAAGAATATAAGTACACATTAAATATCATACTCCTGTCTTCTTCAGGTGTAAAGCACCTACTTGTTCTCAATATAGCTACTTAGAAATTCTAAATACATAACAATTTCAACACGTAATTGCATATTTATACAATAAGGAATAAAAAATGATTCTTTATAAATGTGGTAGTACCAAATCCTACAGACAGATAAAGCCAAAAAATCCCAAACCTCATTGTGTTTGTTATTCAATTTTAAACAGAAATGTCATGTTTATGATGTGAAAGTAATGACACCCGCACAAGTGGTATTGGGGACATTTTTTATTCAATAAAATGGTCACAGCCAATACCAGTTTATTATTCCTGATAAAATGAGAAAAGTATTTATGTTGATGAAAGTATTTTTCAAGAAACATATTTTTTCCAAAATATGTATATCCATCATAGTTAATGGATATGTGCAAAGAAATGGCAATAGAAACAAAGGTTTAACAAAGGAAAATGCAGATAGTTTGCTGTCATTTCAGCTGCTTGATGTGATTGTGTTAGCTAGCCTCCATGGCAACCTTATTTACTTAAATCAGTCCATGCCAATAGAATAGATGACCAGCCCATTTTGGCTAACAACTTCAGAATCTCAGCACTGACAACTGGCTTTTTCCCGGACCATATTGAATGGTGGAAGGATGGAATAAAACAAATGTACTCATTCAAATAATGTTTTTAGTGAAAACATGTCGTTAATCTTTTTTTAATACGTTGGCAACAGTTTTATAAAAGCAATAAGGCATGAGAACCCAGGAATTATTGTGAATAACAACCTCCTAAGGGCTGTTTCCCGGACCTTAGCTTCGCGTAGGGCCTAAGAACAGCCCTTAGTCAGGAGTTATTCAGACAATAAATCCCAGGTTCTCATGCCTTATTGCTTCAAGGTTTACAACACTTCTGAAAACAAGAGAACAGCATGGCATTTCAGATCTGCATTTACACAAGAAAAGGAAATAACATGTTTTGGTCCATGATGATGTTGACCCAAATATAAATGAATGGCCATATTAAAAACATGTTGTTGTGACACACCCTGCTAATCAACCTGTCCCCATAACTCCCCCTTTAACCCTGTATCAGAGCATGCACCAGCCATGACTATCTGGTACTCTCCACCGCTCTCTGCCTCCCTCGGGCTGTTTGTGTAGACCCTAACCTACTCAGAGCCCCAGCCCCATACCACAGCTGTCAGCCAAGCAGAAACTCTAAACAAACACAACATAATGACCAGCTAGCCTACTGGGGATTCCTCTGAAAAGGGAGAGTGGTGGCTGAATGAAGATAGTGGTTGGTCATCCCTCCTTTCGTTCCCTCATCACCTTTCAATTTAGCCCCTCCTCGTGTATTTAAGACCTGTTCCTCAGGGAAAGACCTATTGGAGGAGAAAACACGCTCTTCACACAAAGAAGGAAAATATTGGTAGGAAGCAGGTGTATAGTCTACTCACAGTAGACCAAAGAAGGTGTTAGGAGCATCTACAGTAACTAAAAGAAAAGAAACCCAACTATGATGGCTACATGTCCATCATTATTCAACAACAACCGGACAAAGCAGTCAAACCAATTAAGTGGTTAATTGAAGCAGAGAGATGGGGGATGCTACCGTGACTATTGTGTGAGGGAGGTACCCTCCAGGTCTCAGGGCTCTGCTCTGGTTTGATCTGCATGAGAGGAACCAGCTGGACCAGGGTCCTCTCATTTAACTAAGTTATTCATTGAACGTAGGAAGAAGAAAAAACTTGAAACCAAATAATACACAGAGAGACCCCTCCCCAATACTCCTCAGAGAGAGAAGTATCTTGGAGGTGGGTGGAGACAAGCACACAGAGGAGGAGGGGGAGGTACTGTACAGTACTGTAAACACCATATGGCATATCATATAGGAGGATCCTGTGTCAGTTTGAGGCTATATACCATCTGCCAGAGAGACCCATCACTCCATTAGAGGTGCTGTTATGGCTTTGGATTGGTATATCAGCATTTTATAAGAAGATGGCAGTTCTTGTTCCTACCTATAGGCTTTGTTGCTCCAGCAGTTTTTCAGTACAGTTGTTAGTTCTGGTCAACTGACTTGGCCCCCTTTCAGAACTGT
The DNA here is from genome assembly GCF_057628025.1 of Oncorhynchus mykiss. Classification (NCBI taxonomy): domain Eukaryota; kingdom Metazoa; phylum Chordata; class Actinopteri; order Salmoniformes; family Salmonidae; genus Oncorhynchus; species Oncorhynchus mykiss. Next base: position 12,481,126 of record NC_143049.1, read on the forward strand.
AGGATAACACTAAAATGTGGAGAACACATACATCAGACTTGAAATGTTGAAAGGGATAACTGAATCCTATTGTCAATGGTAGCCTGGAAATGGTTTGTTCACATCATTCAGTCTGCATTAACCAGGCTATGTCAACGGTTCAGTGATATAAGAAAGCTCCAGGCACTGTGAACAAACAGCCTAACACCAATTAATTAAGAGTTCATTAGCAGAGCTGCAGAGATTACAGAACACCACCTGATATCTGTAAAGCGTCTGCTTTCCTCCAGGCAGTTTTCACTCTGTTCACACAGCTAAAACTAGCTAATATTTGAATGCGCAATGGGGACTTCACAAGATGGACAATATTTTCACTGGTCGATTCCCCCTACTGTTAATGTCAACATCATTGTTTTGTGATGGATGAGATAGCATATGTACTGTATAATAACAGTGTAACAGGTACACACACACACACACACACACACACACACACACACACACATACACATGCATACAGTTTTGTGCGGACACAGTGAAACATAACTTCTCTCATTGCATGGTGATGGTTTTAACGTTTCCCAACAATCTCCCCTGGCCAATACAGTTCTTGTCAGAACATGTGGTCTCCATAGCAGCCCATTGGGTAATGCAGTAAACACTCAGAATATATGAATGAACCTGGTTACTTTAATCCAATAGGAATCTTTCCACAAGCGGCAGACGAGTCATCCTGTCCTGTTTCAACCCTTAAGGAAAGTATAGTACAGAGTGTGCATTGTACAGTACATTTAAGTGATAATGCCTGAGAAGCCGGTGTTTGGAGGATATATTGGCACGAGACAAAGTCAGCCGGCTTGATGACCAGCTGGCTTGATGAATTTATTCATACTATTTCATCCTTCCACAAGATATATAGTCCGCAAATCTTGGGTTGCTACCCAAGCCGGCTGGTCGTTCGTTCTATCGGTTCAGTTGCCAGCAACGAGACCCAGTTGTTCTGTTTTTTTGTTCTGTATCTATGGACGCGACCCAGTTGTTTGTTCTAAATGTTCTTATCCCTTGCCTGCTACAGTAGCTAGCCAACTACGGCTAGCTCACAGTCACATCAAAGAGTGCAGTCAGAATGAAAAGCAAAGTAGCTGCATTTGCATTTGTTTAAGTTGTTTTCTAGTTACATTTATTTGGATACATCCATAACTGTAAGGGGTGCGAAACTAGTGGCAGTGAAGTCAGAGGCAGGAGAGCAGAACTAGGTAATAGCCGGAGCAGTTTAATTTCAAAACCAACGGCATAAAGAAATAATCAACATGGGTACAAAACCCGACGCGCACCAGTAACCATGTGCACAAGCACTTACAACAAACAATTCCACACAAAGACATGGGGGGAACAGAGGGTTAAATACACAACACTTAATGAGGGAAATGAGAACCTGGTGTGTAGGAAAACAAGACAAAACAAATGGAAAATGAAAAATGGATCAACGATGGCTAGAAGACCGGTGACGCCGACCGCCGAACGCCGCCAGAACAAGGAGAGGAACCGACTTTGGTGGAAGTTGTGACAATAATAATGAGGCACGATTTCGCCTGGCATAGAACATGTGCTCACTTGTCAGGACACTGTTGTTCAGAGGATCTAGCCAACACACACAGCTAACACAATAACTTCAAATTAAAGCTGGAACAACTGAAAAACTAGCTGCACTTCGTTTCGTTTGACCTTTTTTCAAATTACTTCTTTGTATATATCCATAAAAATTATGCCAGCTGATTCATGATTTCGACTGGCTGAGAAACGCTGCCTGTCTCTCTCGTCCCGACTCCAGACACGTTCATTAATATGGAGATCGAATTTGAATATTGAAACAATGTTGAAAATGTCAGAGAGACAGACAGCATGGTTAATACAAATCTTTGCTGTTGAAAACGAAATGTTAGTCTAAAAGAAATGTGAGATAATGCTTTTCATAGCCGTTGTGGAGATCAAGTTTATAAATTGCTTGGCTGAGCTGATGAGACAGTGGATTGCGCAGTCAGTTTGAACAAAGTGAATAGGCATTTTAACCTCATAGATTTAGCCGGTGGTAACTTGTGGAATTAGACACTGGCTGGAATGCGATTTTAACCAATCAGAATTCAGAATTAAACCCACCCGTTATAATAATAATCAATCCAATTTCATCATGAAAAGGGGAGACAGATCAGATATTTTCCATGGAGTGTGTTGGTTTAAAATAGCATCATTAGGCTCCCCCTGACTCCCTCCTACACTGCAGTGCACCCTTGGTCTGCTTTCCAGTGCAAGACATTTCCTCTGATACACTGCCCATGAGACATTATGTTACCTGGCTGAGAGAGAGAGGTGTATTCTATCAAACAAATGTAACAATGCCTCTTTAATCTTTCATATCTAGGGAGTAGGGTATAGCGTACACACCATACAATGATTTAATGTTGAAAAAGCAACTATAATTGATTACTTTGTTCAGTGTGATGGTAATGGCGCAATAGTATGAGACAACTGTATTTCCTAGAAAATAATATATTTAGTGCTTCTAAAACAAAATGTATATAGAAAAATACATAGCAGAATATTAAAAGTCTGGGTGTGAGACAAGGCTACAGTGCAATACAGTGAAATCCAGACAATTGAGAGCTGAAGAAAAAATATATGTCAAATAAAACTCAAAACTCAAAACAGAGACACAAAAGCTTGTAGTTGCAAAATCACAGATAAATGAATTTGCCTGGCTCAGAGAAGCTGTCAGTCTCGTCAAGTTCTTTCTCACATGGCACATTGGAGATTTCAAAAAAAGACACAGAAACATTGTTGCACAGGTTGGAGAGGCAGGCAGCAATGTTTAGACAAACAACAACTGTTGCAAACCAAATGCTATGGGGGAAATATTGTCTAGACACTTTTTTTCCAGGGGAGATGAAGTTTATGAATTGTGGTACATTTATGGTTTAGCATGTGGCACAAAACCCATTCAAGTCATGGGACCGATATTAGCATTTTTCGCGATACATGACCAAATCATCCGAAAGTATCTCAAACTGATTGTGAAACCCAACAAAGTCACTTCTACATATTTTGAACATGATGCATGAAAAATTATAATATCGGTCCCATGACTTGAACTGGATTTGTGGCACAAATGCTAAAACGTTAGCATGTGGAAATAGTGCCAGGAAAACTAAACCAAAGCATGGATTGCTGTCATACCTTGTCCATAGACTGCTTACAGCAGGTGTGTCAAACTCATTTCATGGAGGACCTAGTGTCATTCATTCCAAGGAGGGCCAAACTCATTCCATGGAGGGCCTAGTGTCTGCAGGTTTTTGGTTTTTCCCTTTCAATTAAGCCCTAGACAACCAGGTGGGGGGTTCCTTACTAATTAGAGCACACACTTGCACAATGCACACACTCTGTCTACATATTTTCCACTCATCTTGGCAAACACAGAGACAGATTTCATTTTAGCGTGCCACCATCTTGCTTCATGGAGGAGTTTTTGGAAACATTGCATGCGCAGTTTGAGCTACTCTAGGAAGTGATGTTGCAGGCAAGGTCAGTGCTGCCCCTTCTCATTGAGAATCTCAAGTTGAAGGCAGACCGGGATACTGCAGGCTGCCGGTAGCCACTAAATTATCCGTATACCTTCTCCTGTGTGCGATTCTAAAATAATCGGCTTAAGGACATACATCTGGTGAAATAGAATCAAGGATTGGTACCATTATAGATTTAGATTGCAGAACTCCAGTTAGCCTTGAACTGCAATCCTCAATGAGAGGGGGCAGTCGTTCTCCCCTGCTCCAACATAATGTGATGAAGACTGAAAGGGAAAGGGGATACCTAGTCAGTTGCACAACAAAACATTCAACCAAAATGTGTCTTCCGCATTTAACCAAACATATTTGAATCAGAGAGGTGCCTTAATCGATGTCATTGGCGCTGTTGTTGGGGGTTAACTGCCTTGCTTAAGGGCAGACTGATGTGACCAAAACAATAATAACACACACAAACACACACACACACACACACACAAACACACACACACACACACACACACACACACACACACACACACACACACACACACACACACACACACACACACACACACATACATGCAAACACATACATACACACACACAGATACACACACATCTCTGGCTCTGCGGTTATTTACATCATTATTTACAACACCTCTGTCTGTTTTATGTCCACAAAATAGGTGAGGAAGGCCTCTAGACCAGACCCAAGGTATGACATTAGAGAGAGGGTGATAAGATTGCAATATATTGTTGCTATGATTTTAGCATATACTTTAGCCTATACTTTTTATAGTCTATAAATACCCTCTTCATAATACATTGGAAGCACATTTATAACGCCTCTATAGTCTGACTTAACGGACAAGTTCACTGCTTTTGTTTTAACAATTTTTTATATCTTTTTTTTACATAAATGGAATGTTATAGAAGTGTACTGTAAAGACACATTTTTTTGTGATACTCCCCATGCTCATGCTGCAGTTGCAGGGGCACCCAAAACACTCAACTAAGTTGTTTTAGAAACGGCAATGCTCTCAGTATAGTGACACAGGTCTTTAGATGTTGTACACATGAAATTGTCTCATTCCGAACTTTCCCCACAACGTTGTATTCCATTTTGTTGGACTCGAGCGATAATTCTCTGTGCTGGACTCGATCGATAATTCTCGTTTGAGTCGAATAACATGGAATGTTTAACTAATAAGGTCTGGGGGGGGTATGGCCAATATACCACGGCTAAGGGCTGTTCTTATGCACAAAGCAATGCCGAGTGCCTGGACACAGCCCTTAGCCGTGATATATTGGTCAGATACCACAACCCCCTGAGGTGTCTTATTGCTATTATAAACTGGTTACCAATGTAATTAGAGCAGTGGAAATAAATGTGTTGTCACAACCGTGGTATACGATCTGACATAACACGGCTGTCAGCCAATCAGCATTCAGGGCTCAAAATGTTACATTTCGCAACAACAACAACAACAAAAATCTTCTTCTGTATTTTTCTGTCCTTAATTGTAAATAACATCATGAGAATGTGTAGCGCCATACAGAAAATGTTGAGAGAGACCCATTGGAACGTCAAACCTGGTGACCCGTTTACCTGAGAGAATACATGAGAATATACACCAATGGTCCTCCCTACGGATGACGTCGGAAATCCCTTCCATTTCTCTTGCTTTCCTTCGAGCGCCTCGTATTGTGGAGCTACACAGCCTGGAGAGGAGGAGCTGTCAAACTTACAAGCAAAGGAAAAGTCCTTCAGTAGACGCCAGCTCACAGTTTCACTGTAAAGTTAGTTGAATTGTAGACCTAATTAGTATGGACTGACACAGTTTTCATTCGGAGAGGAAAAATGAAGACGAGTTTAAAAAATACCATGGCTACACAGTTTCAAATCTGGATCGTTTTCACCTCTTTAGTCTCCTTGGTCTCGTGTGCTTTACCGGAAAAGAAAGGTAAGACAACGAACTTTGATGTGCTTATGTTAGCATATTTTACGGAATTTTTTTGGTATCCGAATTGCTTTTCTTTAAATTATCAACGAACGTTTAGGTATTTCACTGCCGTGAGCTCCATACAAACTCTCAACGATGTAGAAACTCCAGACAGCCTGCTTGGGAAAGAATCCAGGAGAGAATAACTCTTCCTGGTTATTACTTGTCTGAGAGTATGTAGGACACTTGTGAAAAATAGTTTACTCACAGTGTATTATTCTCGTATATATCGATGATATACTTTCATAGTAAGGTAGGTCCAGTTTGATGTGCCAAGGAACACAGGAATGGACCAATAGACCACTACAGCGCGGACTACAGTACGCCTTCCATGCGAAACGCAGCCGTAGCCAACGCACCAGAATATTCACTCCATTGATGATGCCCGGGAATGGAGGAGAGTTGTTTCGTAATGGCTTCCACTGTACCATACTTTGAATTGCAACATACACTGAGTGTACAACACATTAGTAACACCTTCATAATATTAAGTTGCACTTCCTTTCCCCTCAGAACAGCCTCAATTCGTTGGGGGCATAGACACTCTAAAAGGTGTGGAAAGCTTTCCACAGGGATGCTGGCCCATGTTGACTAACTGCATTGCTTCCCACAGTTGTCAAGTTGGGTGGATGACCTTTGGTTGCTGGACCATTCATGATATGCACTGGAAACTGTTGAGCATGAAAAAATCCAGCAGCGTTGCAGTTCTTGAGACACTCAAAGTGGTCTGCCTGGCGCCCCCTACTACCATACCTTTAAAGGCACTTAAATCTTTTGTCTTTTTCATTCACCCTCTGAATGGCACCCATACACAATCCATGTCTCAATTGTCTCAAGGCTTAAAAATCCTTCTTTAACCTGTCTCCTCCCCTTCATCGACACTGATTGAAGTGGATTTAACAAGTGACATCAATAAGGGATCATAGCTTTCACCTGGTCAGTCTATGGTCAGTCCTATTGTTTTGTAACCTCAGTGTACAAGTTGGAGAACATCATTTTGCACAGTATACATAATTTACGTACGTAAAGGACAAATCCAATTCCACTTTAAAATGTATGTACAACAAAAACCCGCCAAAAAGAAAAGTTAAACCATACAACTCATGCACAAGACAAGGCCTGCCTTTAACAACAGAAAATTGTACAAGAAACAGTGCAGATCCAAAATTTGGCAACAGAATGACGGCACAAACAGCACAAACCATCATTCTGTTACCAAACGTATATTCAACAAATAATCTGTTTTAATTGATGTATGAAGCAGGTTTGCTGTAGGGAAAACAGTGAAGGTCTTTCTCATGGCCTTGTTCTAATGTATGAATGTACAGGGTTATTGTTAACTAGACACAAGTGGAGCTGTTATGTCTGCTACTCTAAACTATTTCATTTGTCTGTGTTCTTCAACCATTGTAGATTGTATTTTAACCACAGTACAATTGTAATGATTCTAAAGTAGACAAATGAGTTTAGTTGCATGGCACATTGAAGGTGTTTTTTGGTTTGTGGGTCTTTCCCTACAACCCTCAAACTCTACTCTGGACCTCGAAGCCAGTTCCACTGCTTTAAAAAAAATGGTCCCCCTCTAATCAGGTTTAGACCTTGGACACCAGGTAGGTGCAATTAATTATCAGGTAAAAAATGATTTAGCTCCGGACCTCGTAGGGTAAGAGTTAAATAGCCCTGCCCTACAACATGTACGACTTCTGACACCAATTTAGTTTGCTTCCTCAGTAAGCATGAATAAACTAAGTAAACAGAAGCTTTGAGAGGCAGAGTAAACCAGGAGGCGATAGGACAAGCACCCAGTGAACTGTATGTCATCCCTCAGCTGACAAGAAGGCCAATGTAGTCTTTTGTGGTGGCAATGTCGTGGGAGAAAATCTTTACGGAGATCAAAACATTTATGTTTCATTTTAGTAATGTAGGCTAGCTAGCAGATGTTATTATTTAGAGTGATTTACAATAAGTGGCACTCAAACTAAGAGGACAAAAACAACAACATCAATAACGCAGACATGCTAATCACAGTGCTTGGATGAAAGAGTAAGATTCAATGTTCAAAAACATTATCACCCAAAAAGTGTGTCCTAATGTGCAGAATTCAAGTCTATTATATTTGTACAACACTGGTTTGTTTACTCACATCAAGCCAGTTAGAACAGAATATAATGGTGGAATGACTCCATATATCCCAGGAGAGGCAGGTGGAAGAAGGTGGAAGCCTCTTTAAGCCTTCATAACCTTTAGATCCATTGTTCATCTATCATCATCAAGTCTTATTATCCTGTCCCCCAACACCACTGTAGCAGATAACAATCACAGCTTTCCAACCCATGCTCCCTACAGAGTGCCTACAAACCGTGGTACCTGACTAGAACCAACAACCCATGCTCCCTACAGAGTGCCTACAAACCGTGGTCCCTGACTAGAACCAACAACCCATGCTCCCTACAGAGTGCCTACAAACCGTGGTCCCTGACTAGAACCAACAACCCATGCTCCCTACAGAGTGCCTACAAACCGTGGTCCCTGACTAGAACCAACAACCCATGCTCCCTACAGAGTGCCTACAAACCGTGGTCCCTGACTAGAACCAACAACCCATGCTCCCTACAGAGTGCCTACAAACCGTGGTCCCTGACTAGAACCAACAACCCATGCTCCCTACAGAGTGCCTACAAACCGTGGACCCTGACTAGAACCAACAATCCATACTCCCCACAGAGTGCCTACAAACCGTGGACCCTGACTAGAACCAACAACCCATACTCCCTACAGAGTGCCTACAAACCGTGGACCCTGACTAGAACCAACAACCCATACTCCCTACAGAGTGCCTACAAACCGTGGACCCTGACTAGAACCAACAACCCATGCTCCCTACCGAGTGCCTACAAACCGTTGTCCCTACTGAGTCCCTATAGAGTTAACAAGTGCAACAGGTTTTATCAGCCCGTTCTAGCAAGTTCTTCTCCCAGTCCCAGCCGGTGTTCACAGAATCATAACAAGTCAGGCGTGTTTGTGAGCCAAAAGACAGATTTCCTAAATATTTCAGAGCAGCTAAACAAACTGGAAGGCGCACATTGGCACCCTGTTGTAAAAGAAGTGAAACGACCCTAAATAAGGCTTTTAGAGAGTCAGTAGTTGCCTGACTGGAGAGTTAGTCTTTTTAAGGTTCAGTACACAGAACATTAGTTTAGAAAGCTGGCGATGCATAGAATTTTGCAGAATTTCAAGCCCTGCCATAGAGTGATTCCTCCTAAAACCAGACACACAAAAATGTACCATGATTTGGGGTATTTTCACAAAATGTAATCCATAGAATAGTCCTTTGGCGGAAGGATTGTTGACATACGCTGCATTCGGAAAGTACCAAACATTGTGAGAAATGACCGTATGATATAGTCTGTTCATTTAACATCATTTTCCTCATTTTGGCTGATTTCAAAACAGCCATCTTAAATGTTACAGCTATGTCTCATTAAAGAAACTGAGAGGTTCGGATTGGAAAGGTATTTGGTATTTGGTTAGGATCCCCATTAGCATGTTGCGATAGGCAGCAGCTACTCTTCCTGGGGTCCACACGAAACATGAAACGTGTAATAATACAGAACATTAATAGACGAGCACAGCTCAAGGACAGAACTACATATATTTCAAACGTCACACACAACCTACATATTATCAGTACATCCACTTAGGGGAGAGGTATCGCTTAATCTGTTTTTTTTTAAACCAGGTTTGCTGTTCACTGTGTGTTGGAGGTTAACACTTTGAAGTGATATGAGTTACTCAGTAGAGAGAGAAGATGCCAAGAAAGTCGCATTATGTTAATGATGTTGTGGCTTGTCTTCCACATCAAGTCATAAAAAGAAATAAATGTAGCCTACTCAAAACGAAAAACTTCTGTGTCAGCATTTTCCTAGAATTTCTCTAGAGTTCTAGATAGACTATTATTTTTCTGTCCTGGGGCTAAATGTCAGTGTTGAACTTTTTCAGCAGTGGTGGCAAAGTTAGCATGGGATGTGGCCAATGTATGTATTTATATTTTTTCTTATCTTGGCCACAGAGACAAACTTTTGCTGTGAACATTGTACCGTTTTAAAGTTATTTTCCTGCAATTCTACAGATTTTGTCATGGGGCTGAGAGAAAATGTGCAGTTTGAAAGCTAATGTTATGCAATTCTACACATCTTGCCATAGCTTATGCTGTGTTCTTATGCTATCTAGATGATCTTATATTAAAATACTTTATATGGCTCCATTATATTTTCTATATACTTTATCTGGTTTTAAGTTAACACTGAACATTTTACCATCTCCCCCAAAAATTGTCACACAAAAATACGTGCCGGCCCGCAACTGCTAAATGGGTATAGGGGAAACACTGGGTGGGAGAAAACCACTAACACAACCCCACAGTACTGTTCTTCATGCATAAGTGACAATAAGAAGGACTGAAAGTCCTGCCCGAGTTTGCTCTGGGGATGTGAATGCATTTAGTAGATGTTGTTATCCTGTATGCATGGGGAAGACATCAAGGCAAGGCAGTTGGCTACTGGGCTCCCTCTGTCCTTGTTGAGCAGAATTGGAGATTTGATAATGCACTTAGCAGCGATTAACCATCTCCCACAGGAAGTAGGGCCTGTCAGCTATGTCAGTCCTACTGTGACATCCAAGCGGCCTGGCTACCCGCTTAGTGGTTGTGGCGGGATTTAGGTATAACTCGTGTTGAGAGAGATCTTCTAGTTTTCCTCCCTGCAAGTTGGCACCAGCTTGGTTCCAGATCAGTTTGTACTGTCAGTCCGACTTTATTGCTGTCCTTGTCACGCCAAACAGGCTACTTTTGGCGCGGCCTTTCCCCTAATCAACATCCATGGCATCTAGCCAAGGTCTTTCCTAATACAATATTTGGTGAAAAATATCTTCTGGATGATCTGAGATATCTTCTGATGTTCCTTCCTGCACTTCATTGGTATTAATGATGATAAACTGTCGTCTTCTGTGAGAGGACGTCAATAGAACCCATAGAATTATCATCATCCACCCGGAAGCAATCATTTCAGCAATTATACATTACCGGGCTCGGATGCATTTCAGTCAGTGTGTCTTCCAGTGGATCTATATTTGGAGAATTCCATACTGGTTAAGATGACTATTTTTGCAGTCATTAACAGTTTTCGATCGGTAGAAAGGACACATTGAAAGACAGGCATTTTCAGATGGTTGACATTTTCTTATTGCAGGCCGTCCTAAACACTCCTATATTGTCAATGTGTCATTTCATCACCCCTCCCCACCCCAAGCTGTCAGAGAGAGAAGAGATATGGAGGGTAGTAGAGTTCCCCTCAGCAATATTCTGCTATTCCCAGTTAATAGGTGACTGGAGCTCTTGTATGGCTGTCGGTCTAGGCTGTGAGTGAGTGCAAGTGAGATGTGTAAGTATACATCCAGTCAAAGTGCAACAAACTAAACTGCTATCTTTCAATTAAGCTGTGTGAGTGGTATAGTCAGACTGTAGTGTATCTCCCCTGTTCTTGTATAAGAAAATATGACATAAAGGCACAGCAGGCGCTGCAGGTGAAAGATTATGTTCCGGTCTGACCTGAGGAAGACCTAAGGGTCGACATATTGTCAATAAAGCATAGATTGCGTGGTGCTTACTACTAGCTTATTTATTTTGTTTGCCACTTAACTCCTATACTATTCTTCCACACCTTCTATCTCAGTGCCACTGCACCGGACCAGAATCCTTAGAATCCAGCCATCATCCATTGTTTTCCATCATTTCCCATAACGCATTCCTTTTCTTTTAATATCGTCGTCGTGAGTGAAATATAGATTACAACACTTTAGTAACCACAGAAACAGCCTGGTTGTTCATTAGAATCAAAGAGGTGCTTGCCTGGCCATTGTAGCCGCTCTGACAGACCTGGGTTTAAACCGTATTGGTTGTCTTTCAAATATTTTGAATGTTTGATCCCTTTGAGTGTTTGATCAGTGCCAGATACAAAGGGTTTGCACTTTTGGGACAATCCCGTTGTTTCCATTGCGCCAGGCGAGCTCGGTCAAGTGCAGCTAAAGTGCTTGAAAGAAAACAAATACTATTTGAACCCTGGTGTGCTCTCTGATGACCTTCCCAGATTTCTCATCTGCTCAAGCCATTGTTGTGTATATGGCTTCTGGAGCATGGCCATGAGAGCTAACTGCTGCCTGGAGGGAAACCAACTCTCCCTCTCTGCTTCTCTCTTTGATAATCTGCTCTACCTCAGAGTGGCAGAGAGAGATTTCATTTTGTGAGACGAGTACAGTTTCACAGAGGGACAATGGTGGCTTTGTAGATTGCAGGTATCCAGGAAGGAACACTGATACCTCTGCTGAGGACTCTGATCTATGGCCGACATGAGCAGGGGCACTCAGCTGTGGTTCAAGGCCATATCTGGTCTTGAAGTGCTGTTAGAAATATCACTATATGTGTCTTCGTAAGCTGAAGCTATAGGACCTGATTTCCATTCTGTCATTAGGACACCATTATTTCCAGCTTGTTATCATTAATATGGCTTCTGTCCATTTTTGCCTTCATGGAAATGAATCAATAGGTGTCATGATAAGCAGGTCCAGAGCTGTTAGGCATACCAGATGGTAGGGGTGTGAACTAACGTTTAAATGAAATTCGGACCCTTAAAGGTCATGAACAGTCAATCATGTTTTTCATTAAGTTGGTTGATATTGAGATGAAACCAGATCAAAGTATGTTGAAAAATGATTGTTGCTTCTACATTGATGAAGTTTGATCATAAAGTTGCTGGTTCCCTCTGTAACTGACAATTAACCTGTCAGGGAGCTGGAGGGAGATACACCCTCCTCCATGTCAAACACTTGGATTCAGGAGGCAGGATTATTAAGGGGATAGGGTGACATCACCCTAACTCTCATTTTAATACACCAATGGTAACACGATATTCTCTTATCTAATTTAAATAAATACTGCCAACATCGGAGAAGGCATGTTTGCAGAGGGGTATTGTATATATAGCTAGATGTCTACTCTACTGGTGCCTAAATTTGACTGTAGGGTGTCATCAAATTCAATAAAAAATGTACACTATTCATCTATGGCAAAGATACTTATGTCTCCCCTTTCATCTGTGCCTGGTGTTAGCTAGTTACTGGCTAGCTAGTTCTTCAGCCAGCATGGAACAAAAGGGGGGGAAGGGTTGTTCAAAACTCTGACACAGTTGTCATGTCAACACATCCGTCAGTGCTCCTGTGAACCGCATCACAAGAGACATGCCAAACGGGAGACCTACAGTAACAGTCTGGACACACCTACTCATTCAAAGGTTTTTCTTTATTTATACTAGTTTCTACATTGTAGAATAATAGTGAAGACATCAAAACTATGAAAAAGCACATGGAATCATGTAGTAACCAAAAAAGTGTTGAACAAATCAAAATATATTTTATATTTTATATTGTTCAAAGTAGCCACCCTTTGCCTTGATGACAACTTTGTACATTCTTGACATTCTCTCAACCGGCTTAATGAGGTAGTCATGCATTTCAGTTAATGGGTGTGCCTTGTTAAAAGTTAATTTGTGGAATTTCTTTCCTTCTTAATGCATTTTAGGCAATCAGTTGTGTTGTGACAAGGTATGGGTGGTGTACAGAAGATAGCCCATTTGGTAAAAGACCAAGTCCATATTATGGCAAGAACAGCTCAAATAAGCTAAGAAAAATGACAGTCCATCATTACTTTAAGACATGAAGGTCAGTCAATCCGTAACATTTCAAGAACTTTCTTCAAGTGCAGTCGCAAAAACCATCAAGCGCTATGACGAAACTGTCTCTCATGAGGACCGCCACAGGAAAGGAAGACCCAGAGGATAAGTTCATTAGAGTTAACTGTACCTCAGATTGCAGCCCAAATAAAAGTTCAAGTAACAGACACATCTCAACATCAAGTGTTCAGAGGAGACTGCGTGAATCAGGCCTTCATGGTCGAATTGCTGCAAAGAAACCACTACTAAATGACACCAAAAAGAAGAAGAGACTTGGGCCAAGAAGCATCAGCAATGGACATTAGACCTTTGGAAATCTCTTTGGTCTGAGATTTTTTGGATCCAACCAACGTGTCTTTGTGAGAAGCAGAGTAGGTGAACGGGTGATCTTGGGGAGGGGCCAACCTGAATTTGTCGAATAAAAACTCGTTTTAGTTCTATTTTACAATTGTTTGGACTAATGATTCCACCTCTGCTCTTTCTCTTCGCTAATGATGCAAGTGTGTTCAGTCTTTGGTCTGTTGCATGTAGAATATCTTAGCCTATTCATTGATCATAGGCTCTGCTTTACTGAAGTTGCGAGACATTGCAAGCCAAGAAATTGCAAGATACATTGTTCCATTGGGACATACAGTTTTTGATTGCCAATAGATAGGCTTAGTGCGAGGGTTTGTGTTCTTGGATGTACGGCAACTAATAAATCTCCATTCCAAAAATACTGAATCTTAACCTAGCGGAATCGAATCTTGACACTCAGAAATGGGAGTCGACACCAGGAGTTGACGTACAAGGAGTCGAGGAATTAACAGTTGGAAAAATGGCAGAGAAAGACAAGCGACAACAATGAAGTCCTGTATGGCAATACTTTGAGAAGTTCAATGAGAAGGAAATGCAGACTTTGCCAGGTGGAATTGAGGTTGGCCTAAAGTAATGGTAGTACAGGTCCAATGCTTAACCATCTGAAAGGGACGCACCGTGAGATCCAAACCATTGCTGGAAGCAGAACAGCTGCATTGTGAATTCACATGGAATTGAATGTATTTTTCTTATAGTTCAACGGGAAACCGATAAAACAATGGCAGTTTAAACGTCAAGAAATGTTTTCCATCCCCTACCAGATGGTCAGCAGTGATTTCAGTGATATATTATTCAGTTCTAATGAAATCAGTCAAGAAATAAATTCTATGGATTTCACATGACTGGGAATACAGATATGCATCTGTTGGTCACAGATACCTTTTAAAAAATAGGTAGGGGCGTGGATCAGAAAACCAGTCAGCATCTGCTGGGACCACAATTTGCCTCATGCAGCGTAATACATCTCCTTCTCATAGAGTTGGTCAGGCTGTTGATTGTGGCCTGTGAAAAGTTGCCCCCCTCTTCTTCAATGGCAGTGCGAAGTTGGTGGATAGGAACTGAAACACGCTGTCATACACGTCGATCCAGAGCATCCCAAACATGCTCAATGGGTGATATGTCTGGTGAGTATGCAGGCACATGGAAGAACTGGGACATTTTCAGCTTCCAGGAATTGTGTACAGATCCTTGTGAAATGCGGCCGTGCAATTTTCATGCTGAAACATAGTGATGATTGAGGATGAATGGCACGACAATGGGTTTTAGGATCTCGTCACAGTATCTCTGTGAATTCAAATTGCCATTGATAAAATGTAATTAAGTTCATTGTCCGTAGCTTATGCCTGCCCATACCATAACCCCACCACCACCATGGGGCACTCTGTTCCCAACATTGACATCAGCAAACCGCTCGCCCACACGACGCCATACACACTGTCTGCCATCTGCCCGGTACAGTTGCCACTGGAATTCATCCGTGAAGAGCACACTTCTCCAGCGTACCAGTGGCCATCGAAGGTGAGCATTTGCCCACTGAAGTCGGTTACGACGCCGAACCGCAGTCAAGTCAAGACTCTGGTGAGGACAACAAGCACGCAGATGGGCTTCCCTGAGATGGTTTCTGAGTTTGTGCAGAAATTCTTTGGTTGTGCAAACCCACAGTAATTATCAGCTGTCCGGGTGGCTGTTCTCAGAATATCCCACAGGTGAAGAAACCAGATGTGGAGGTCCTGGGCTGGCTTAGTTACACATGGTCTGCGGTTGTGAGGCCGGTTGGGTGTACTGCCAAATTCTCTAAAATCACATTGGAGCAGCTTATGCTTTATTACAGACAGAAATACTTCTCAGCGCCAAAACTTGAGACATATGTGACATTGTGCTGTGTGACAAAACTGCACATTGTAGAGTGGCCTTTTATTGTCCCCAGCGCAAGGTGCACCTGTGTAATGATCATGTTGTTTATTCAGATTCTTGATATGCCACACCTGTTAGGTAGATGGCTAATCTTGGCAAAGGAGAAATGCTCACCAAAAGGGATGTGAAGACATTTGAGAGAAATAAGCTTTTTGTGGAAATGGAATATTTCTGCCGTCTTTTATTTCAGCTCATAAAACATGAGACCAACACTTTACATGTTGGGTTTATATTTTTGTTCAGTGTAGATATGCTTTGGAGAAGGGGCTTTGTCTACATCAGTGGTTCTTAACCTGGGTTCGATCGCTCCGCTTGGCCATCATTGGCTGCAGGTGATCACGCTACATCGCTTGGCCTATCTGTGCTGCAGGGAATTTGGTGCGCTCAGTAGTCAACTTGTGATTTCTTTCTTAATATTTTAATCCCTTCATACTTACTATGTCGAGCAAAAAAAGAAAGTGGTCGGACGAATATGTACAATATGGATTTACATGTATAACCAAACGTGATGGGAGTCAGTGTCCTAACTGCATGATTTGCAATGCCAAGTTGAGCAATTCTAGTCTAGCACCGGCAAAACTAAGAGAACACTTCCTTAAGCTGCATGGAGATGGAAAATACAAGAACACAACGCTCGCTGAATTCAAGGTGAAGAGAGCCAGATTCGATGAAAAGGCTACTCTGCCTGTTCTCGGCTTTGTACCCATCAACAAACCGATCCTCACAGCATCGTACGAAGTTGCTTACCTGATCGCAAAGCAGGGCAATCCACACACCATTGGTGAAACACTCATAAAACCAGCTACGTTGAAGATGGCGAATATCATGCTGGGAAAAGAGGCCAAAGTTAAGTTATCCCAAATTCCTCTTTCAAATGACACCATCAGCGACAGAATAGAGGACATGAGCAAAGACATCTTGGCTCAAGTAGTTGCAGATCTGATTTCAAGCCTGGAAAATTCAGCCTTCAACTCGACGAGACCACAGACGTTTCCAATCTAAGCCAGCTTGCTGTATTCGTGCGCTATGTGAAAGACGATGTGATAAAGGAATAATTTGTATTTTGTAAGCCTCTTACAACAACAACTAAGGCAGCCGATGTGAAGAAACTAGTGGATGACTTCTTCAAAGACAACAATCTTTTGTGGGATATGGTTTCTGCAGTTTGTTCGGACGGAGCTCCAGTCATGCTGGGAAGAAAGTCTGGTTTTGGTGCGCTAGTGAAAGCCGATGCACCACACATCATGGTTACGCATTGTATTCTGCACAGGCATGCGTTGGCAACAAAAACCTTTCCTCCAAAACTGGCAGAAGTATTAAAAATTGTAGTGGAATGCGTGAACTATGTGCGAACTAGTGCTCTGCGGCATCGCATCTTCAGTGAGCTGTGTAAAGAAATGGGCTCTGAATTTGAGGTACTTCTGTACCATTCTAACGTTAGGTGGTTATCCCGGGGACAGGTGCTGAATCGTGTTTTTGCCGTGCGTGTGGAATTAGCCCTGTTTTTGCAAGAGCACCAACATTGTCATGCAGATTGCTTCAAAAATTCTGAGTTCATTCTCATTTTAGCGTACATGGCCGATATCTTCGCAGCTCTCAATCATCTCAATCAAAAGATGCAGGGCGGTGGAGTCGACATCATCGAAGCGGAGGAAAACCTGAAGGCTTTTCAAAAAAAGCTACAGTTATGGAAACGACGAACAGAGAACAATAACTTCGCAAACTTTCCCCTGCTGGACGACTGTGTAAGTAAGATCGAAGATGTATCTGGAATCGGAGACATTTCTGTACCCGCTGAACTGAAGCAAGCAATTGCCACGCACTTAGATGAGCTTGCAAATTCTCTCGACGGATACTTCCCTACAAGAGAGTCATATCCAGCATGGGTGAGACAGCCGTTCACGTTTAGTGTTGAGACAACAGATGTCAATGATGAATACCTCGATGAAATCATTGAAATTCAGCAGAGCCAGGTTCAACAGCAACTCTTCAGAACAACAACGCTTTCAACGTTTTGGTGTCAACAAATGGTAACGTACCCTGTTATTGCTAAGAAAGCTCTGGAGATTTTCATACCGTTTGTTACAACATATCTTTGCGAGCAATCCTTTTCGAGGATGCTGGACATAAAAATGAAGAAAAGGAACAGACTTTGTTGCGAAAATGACATGAGAGTGGCACTTGCCAAGGTGAAGCCGCGCATTTCTGAACTGGTCTCTGAAAGGCAACAGCAGAAGTCACACTGATTTGCAGTAAATATTCATTATTATGTTTTTGTTTTTGTGTGAAAATGATCATCTGTGTGAAAATGTTTTGATGATTTTGTTCTTTGAACACAGTGATGTTGATGCACGGTTCATTTTGTGCACCAGTCAAATATATACCTATGTTTTGAATTAGATTTTTTTTTCAATTAAGAAGGGTTCGGTGAATGCGCATATGAAACTGGTGGGGTTCAGTACCTCCAACAAGGTTAAGAACCACTGGTCTACATGTAGTTACTAGAGTTGGGCGATATGGACAAAAATACATATCGCGATAAATTGTCTGAATTGATGCGATAACGATAAATGGAACAATAAGTTTATAACATTAATGTGCATCAAATTAATTGTTTTATTATCCTTTAAACTACTACTACTAGTTTTATGGTTGTAGCCATCAATTGTCTCATTAATCATCACCCATATTACAAAACATATTTCATTTTAATCTTCACATCTCTCTAGTATAGGCTACTTATCGCATTGAAGGATATCAGCAAAATGCCTGGGATAAGTGATCGGTATGGTCGGTGTCGATCATTTTTGGTTTATTGTCCCAGCACGAGTAGTTATTAATTGAGGTGATTTCAGTCCTTTGTATTTACATGGTAACAGAGTAATGGAGTGCTTTTATAGCCTTTCCATGATCCAGTGGGTCATCTGTGGCTGTGTGAGAGGCTCCAGTGGAAAGAGACGCAGGAATTTAGGCTGGAAAAACGAGCTAAAGGCCCTGCTGCTATCTTACCATCTCAACAGGTGCAGGCAGTATCGTGTACCAGGAAAACAGCCCATTGCTCACTTGAGTTCTGCGACCCCTTATACTGATTGCGATGAAGTCATATTTTACTAATAAAAAAAGTTGATCAGATAACACAGACTGTGAATTAAATGCTTTGACTGAGTATTTTTCTTCCCCATAAGCAAAATCACTGTTAATATCCTTTATTTTATTGAGGCATGTTATCACAGTATGATTGCGTGCAATTATGTTTTTTCTCTACAAATATTTCGATTAGTAAGGTTAAAGCGTACAGATAACCTATAAACTCTGCATATGCTGTAACAGTAGGCCTGTTTAAGTATATAGCAGCACACAGCTTTTCAAATATTGAACTGCAATAATGGCACAAACATTGGCAGTTGTTCTTCTATGTTGTAAAAGATAAAAGACCTAAGGCCTAAGTACAAAAGGGGTTTTATGTAATACCATATAGATGTCAGCTAATCGAAAACTTAAAGAACTTACTTCCAGTTCCTTGTATGTTATTTGGCTGTTTGGTTGGCTAGTAGACAAATGAAGGTGTTTTCCACTGTGGCCTAGGTATATCCTGTGGGTCCTTCTCTCTCTCCCTCTCTCTCTCTCTCTCTCTCTCACTCTCTCTCTCTCTCTCTCTCTCTCTCTCTCTCTCTCTCTCTCTCACACACACGTTCACTCTTTCACACCCTCTCTCTCACACGCTCTCTCCTCTTGACTCCTCTCACAACTAAACCTGGCTCTTCAACAGATGAAAAAGTGACTGGAATCTTTCTTCTCTATCAACCAAAAAAGGATGATTTTAACACCTGAAAATCAAAGATATACAAACAACCTTCAGAAAAACAGGGTCAGATTCTTGACATTTGGTTTGGAATATTGCCACATTTCCGTGCTATCCCTCAGTTGCCTATCATAGTCTTTTCTTTAATCTTCATACACTCCCTAACACATTGCATCATATTTAGATACCAGAGCCTGGAATTTCTCATTTTCTCATCATTTGAGGTGTGGTAACTTCAGTAACAAGCCTACCCTTGGGTCTTAAAGCAGAACATTTATGTGGAATATGGCTTGCACAAAAAGGATTCCCCCATTAGGAAGAGAACAATAGCTCCACAAACAAAACAAGTTGCCTTTGCTTCCCCAAACCGTCCTTGGGGCTGGATCAAGGGAGGTGGCTGTCTGATTTCAATAATGGGTGCGCTTTCCTAATACCAATACCTACATTTTAGCCTCTTCCTGTGTGGTCCTCCCATCGGTCTAATAAACAACATGGTTATATTCAAGCTCTATATGAGTCATGTGTTTGTTTCAGACCCCTTGACTTTTTCCACATTTCGTTACGTTACGCCTTATTCTAAAATTGATTCAATAAAAAATGGTCCTCATCAATCTACAGACAATACACCATAATTACAAAGCTAAAACAGTTTTTCAAACATTTTTGCAAATCTATTAGAAATAACATACAGAAATACTTTTTACATAAGTATTCAGACCCTTTGCTATGTGACTGGAAATTGAGCTCAGGTGCATCCTGTTTCCACTGATCATCCTTGAGATGTTTCTACAACTTTATTGGAGTCCATCTGTTTTAAATTCAATTGATTGGGCATGATTTGGGGAGGCATACACCTGTCTACATAAGATCCCACAGTTGACAGTGCATGTCAGAGCAAAAACCAAGCCGTGAGGTTGAAGAAATTGTCCGTAGAGCTCTGAAACAGGATTGTGTCAAGGCACAGATCTGGGGAAGGGTACCAAGGTCCCCAAGAACACAATGGCCTCCCTCATTCTTAAATGGAAGACATTTGGAGCCACCAATACTCTTCCTAGAGCTTGCCAAACTGAGCTATAGGGGGAGAAGGGCCTTGGTCAGGGAGGTAAGAACCCGATGGTCACTCTGACAGAGCTCCAGAGTTCCTCTGTGAAGATGGGATATCCTTCCAGAAGGACAAACATCTCGGCAGCACTTCACCAATCAGGCTTTTATGGTAGAGTGGCCAGACGGGAGCTTGGAGTTTGCCAAAAAGCACCGAAAGGACTCAGACCACGAGAAAGAAGATTCTCTGGTCTGATGAAACCAAGATTGAACTCTTTTGCGTGAATGGCAAGCATCATGTCTGGAGGAAACCCGCCACCATCCCTACAGTGAAGCATGGTGCTGGCAGCATCATGCTGTGGGGATGTTTTTCAGCTTCAGGGACTGGGAGACTAGTCAGAATCGAGGGAAAGATGAACTGAGAAAAGTACAGAGAGATCCTTGATGAAAACTGCTCCAGAGCGCTCAGGACCTCAGACTGGGACGAAGGTTCACCTTCCAACAGGACAATGACTCTAGGCACATAGCCAAGAAAACGCAGGAGTGGCTTCGGAACAAGTTGCTGAATGTCCTGGAATGGCCCAACCAGAGCCCAGACTTGAACCCGATCGAACATCTCTGGCGAGACCTGAAAATAGCTGTGCAGCGACGCTCCCCTTCCAACCTGATAGAGCTTGAGAGGATCTGCAGAGAAGAATGGGAGAAACTCCCCAAATATAGGTTTGCCATGCTTGTAGCGTCATACCTATGGCTGTAACTTGAGGCTGTAATCGCTGCCAAAGGTGCTTCAACAAAGTACTGAGTAAAGGGTCTGAATACTTATGTAAATGTAATATTTCATTAATATATATAAATGGGGCGCCAGGGAGCCTAGTGGTTAGAGCTTTGGACTCGTAACCGAAAGGTTGCAAGATCGAATCCCCGAGCTGACAAAGTAAAAATATTGTCATTCTGCCCCTGAACAAGGCAGTTAACCCACTGTTCCTAGGCCGACATTGAAAATAAGAATTTGTTCTTAACTGAATTGCCTAGTTAAATAATGGTAAAAATATATATATTTTTGCTAATATATATATATATATATTTTTAAAACTTTTTCATTATGGGGTATTATCTGTAGATTGATGAGGGAAACAAATTATTTAATCCATTATAGAATAAGGCTTTAATGTAACAAAATTCAGTCTAGGTGTCGTAATACTTTCCGAAAGCACTGTATATAGTTAATTTGTCCATTTGTACATGCACATTCTTATTCTCCTTATGTTCTGAATCTATAATTGTTGAGATTCGGCATGTTTGCCTTCTAATTTCCCTCTGAGTTGTAGATCGAGGCTTGTTTTATGATATCCTGATTTTGAGGAATTCCTATTCACTGTATAATGCACTACTTTTGGGTAGAACCCCGTCTGTCTGTCCGTCTGTCTGTCCGTCTGTGTGGTTCAATTTCTGCCCCCCAAAAATGCCCTCCTGGAAATATTTTATGTAGTAATTTGAGATTTTCCCCTGGTGTCAGACAGATACCTGTTGGTCTCTGTTGTAATGTGTATATCTGACGTGTGACCTCTGATTTGTCAGCCTGACAAGCCAGTCTGACTGCTGTAAAGCAGATGTGATTTTCCACACCTGAGGCACTTTCACGCTTACACTGTCTCTCAGAGAGAAAACATTTCCTCTAAACCTCATGTAAGGCTAGACTCTAAACCTCATGTAAGGCTAGACTCTAAACCTCATGTAAGGCTAGACTCTAAACCTCATGTAAGGCTAGACTCTAAACCTCATGTAAGGCTAGACTCTAAACCTAATGTGAGGCTAGACTCTAAACCTCATGTAAGACTCTAAACCTCATGTAAGGCTAGACTCTAAACCTCATGTAAGGCTAGTCTCTAAACCTCATGTAAGGCTAGACTCTAAACCTCATGTAAGGCTAGACTCTAAACCTCATGTAAGGCTAGTCTCTAAACCTCATGTAAGGCTAGACTCTAAACCTCATGTAAGGCTAGACTCTAAACCTCATGTAAGGCTAGACTCTAAACCTCATGTAAGGCTAGACTCTAAACCTCATGTAAGGCTAGACTCTAAACCTAATGTGAGGCTAGACTCTAAACCTCATGTAAGCCTCTAAACCTCATGTAAGGCTAGACTCTAAACCTCATGTAAGGCTAGTCTCTAAACCTCATGTAAGGCTAGACTCTAAACCTCATGTAAGGCTAGACTCTAAACCTCATGTAAGGCTAGTCTCTAAACCTCATGTAAGGCTAGACTCTAAACCTCATGTAAGGCTAGACTCTAAACCTCATGTAAGGCTAGACTCTAAACCTCATGTAAGGCTAGACTCTAAACCTAATGTGAGGCTAGACTCTAAACCTCATGTAAGGCTAGACTCTAAACCTCATGTAAGGCTAGTCTCTAAACCTCATGTAAGGCTAGACTCTAAACCTCATGTAAGGCTAGACTCTAAACCTCATGTAAGGCTAGACTCTAAACCTCATGTAAGGCTAGACTCTAAACCTAATGTGAGGAGTCTAGCCTTACATGGCTAGACTCTAAACCTCATGTAAGACTCTAAACCTCATGTAAGGCTAGACTCTAAACCTCATGTAAGGCTAGTCTCTAAACCTCATGTAAGGCTAGACTCTAAACCTCATGTAAGGCTAGACTCTAAACCTCATGTAAGACTCAAAACCTTATGTAAGGCTAGACTCTAAACCTAATGTAAGGCTAGTCCCTAAACCTCATGTAAGGCTAGACTCTAAACCTCATGTAAGACTCTAAACCTTATGTAAGGCTAGACTCTAAACCTCATGTAAGGCTAGTCTCTAAACCTCATGTAAGGCTAGACTCTAAACCTCATGTAAGGCTAGACTCTAAACCTCATGTAAGACTCAAAACCTTATGTAAGGCTAGACTCTAAACCTAATGTAAGGCTAGTCCCTAAACCTCATGTAAGGCTAGACTCTAAACCTCATGTAAGACTCTAAACCTTATGTAAGGCTAGACTCTAAACCTAATGTAAGGCTAGTCTCTAAACCTCATGTAAGGCTAGACTCTAAACCTCATGTAAGGCTAGACTCTAAACCTCATGTAAGGCTAGACTCTAAACCTCATGTAAGACTAGACTCTAAACCTCATGTAAGGCTAGACTCTAAACCTCATGTAAGGCTAGACTCTAAACCTCATGTAAGACTAGACTCTAAACCTCATGTCAGGCTAGACATAAAACACATCGTAGATGATTTATGTGAAGGCGCCTGTGTGTGTATTTTAGATAGAAGTACAGGGCAATTCCACAGTAACATGATGCTGAATGATGCTGAGACTTAGGTGTTTCACTTTAAAGTATATGTCAAACACAAATCTATGTTAAAAGGTTTTTAGAACTCATCCTGGTGCATAGAGTTGTATGGTTTGTTTAACTTGAATATTTTATTGTTTTTTGTTTGGCATACATTTTAAGTCTCAGCATCATTCTGTTACTGTGGAATTGCCGTACATCATTTAAAAGTATACAAATGTACAGTACATACACTCACCGGCCAATTTATTAGGTACACGGCCACGTTCACGAAAATGGATCGTCCCTACAGACAGTGAGTCACGTGGCTGTGGCTTGCTATATAAAGCAGACAGACTGGCACCGAGGCATTCAGTTGCTGTTCGATTGAAAGTTAGAATGGTCAAAACGAGTGACCTAAGCAACTTTGAGCGTGGTATGATCATCGGTCCTAGGCACACCTGATCCAGTATCTCAGATATGACCGCCCTCCTGGGCTTTTCACGCACATCTCAGTGTCTAGGGTTTCCTGAGAATGGTGTTATCAAACAAAACATGTACAACTTGCCTGCTAAAGGTAAAATTGTCTTGCCTCAACCCGGTAGAGAGAACTCAAATGTCTTACAAAACCAAGTGTACAAACAGTTGATTCAGGTGGAAATCCTGTCATGTCTTGTCAGTGAGTTTTCATCGCTTGACTACATGTAACTACAGAATGGCATGTTTTCTTTCCCCATGATGGCAGTGCATGCTTTATTTCAATGGGTGTGGTAAAATAGTTGGTCAAGGCCTATATAATGCTGCTTTCAGTGCATAGAGCCTGAACATTTTTGCAGACGAATAGCCGTTGTTTGGTCTAAACGTGATAGAATTTTAAACACAACTGATTGTGCTTCCCGCAAGGCCATGGCTGAAGATAAAACCTGAGCCAATAACGTGATATTATTGCTCTTAAGAATTCCACTGTTTCTACTGCAAATACATTTGTCTTCCCAGGATACCAACACTGACAGACTTTCAGCCCGGATAACGTTGCATTTTGTAACCCCATTTATCTGCCTGTAAACCGTCAGAAAACCACAGTACTATCACAGTCAAATCCAAATAAAACAAAATGTTAATTGTCACCTGCTTCGTTAACAACAGGTGTAGACTAACAGTAAAATGCTTACTTACGGATCCTTTCCTAACAACGCAGAGCTAAAGAAAAAAGATAAATAGCAACAACATAATGGTGACACAATGAATAAATACAGTCAGTGTTCCTCTAAAAGTTCCTGTGATAAGAAGAAAAGACGTGCTAGACAGAACAACCGTCAAGTGATACATTAACGCCTCCCACCCAGCTTCATTCTTCAAAACCCTTCTGTAAACAACTACAACATGTCTGAATAATGTTGACAAGGGAGCTAAAATCGAGAGAGAAAAAAAGCATGGGGCTACATTCTGAAGCCAGGCGTGCTTTAGGCCTACAGGCAGAGCACTGGCGATGTGTGTGTGCGTGTGTGTTATCCCGCTGGCTCCTGATCAACAGCCTCGTTGACACCACTCGTTCTGAAGGCTGGATTAACTAAACACACACAAGGTCCCAAGCTTTACCCAACGGGCCAGCTGAGCTGCCTGTAACATCAACAGACCGAGTGCTGTCCTGTTTGGTTGTTACATTTTCCCGATGCACTTGTTATATATGCTAGAGGGAGAGGGGGGAGAGAGAGAGGGGGGCGGTGGGTTGAGAGACAGAGAGAGTTGTTTATTTATTTGCCACTCTTTTTCTTTTTTCTAATCTTATTTTTATTTAATGAAATGTATTGACTGAAGATTACACAATACAACAGCAGTACTGTTGTACCTGTATGCATGATTATACAGTATGTACTATTATTATTACTACTGAAATGAACTGTATTTCGTTATCGTCATTGCATTGTACTGTATTTACTGAAATGCTGTGCCAGTATACTGCTTTGGCAATATCTACAAATTGTAACTCATGCCAAGAAATCAATCTGAATCTGAATTTGAATTTGAGAAAGAAGAGAAAACAGAAAAGGGAGAAAAAAGGGAGAGAGAGAAGAATAGGGAAATAGTGTGAGCGAGCGAGCGCCGACTCAGAGAGACAGAAACCGAGGGAGAGAGAGAAGAAGGGGGAGGAAAGAGAAAGCTAAATGCACGTGCATTCAGCCACTGATCCAAACAGACCAAACCTGAATGTATTGCCCCATCTCCGTGGAAACCCCAACCCGGTTGGACAAAAGGTTCTTTCTCCAGGGCTTTGGCGTCTGCTGTGACACTGGCTTATCTGTTTTCTGGGGTGTTAATGGGCTGTGCAGACATGACTTTTAGACACATTGTTGTTTAACCCTTTGTCAACACTGGGAGAAAGGCCAGTTCCTTGGCTGATATTTATTGGCACGAGAGAATTCCCTTAGATGGGTCAATTGTTTCAGATAACAAGGCCGGAATATCCTGAATTTAACTGATGTACCTTTCTGTTAAAAAAATGTAGGCATAAAGCAACTGGTCCAACGTCACATTGTGTCATTAAAGATTTGTGTTAACGTATTATTTATGTAGGCAGTTAGTGTAAGCTAACTACTGTGCAGATACGTGATAAAACTACAATACGAGTACTGAATAAGTTGGAGGGAATTGGTAAACCCTCTATTCACAAATGTCTATATTAGTACCTACTGTATGTTACTGGGGAGGAAATGATGACATAGGCTTATCCCTGTATGAGACATGATGATAGGGCAGCAGGCAGCATTTCATAGCCAGGCCAGGCAGGGTGTCTCACCCTCTAGTACAGCATTTACAAGCTCAGACAAATCTCAGCTCTGAAACAATGTTCTATCATCTACAGTTCTTTACTGCAGGGAGGAGCTGCATGTTGATATCTAGTGGGTATCATCACTCATTATCAATAGCATAGAGATTATCTGTGATTTTGTATGTCGTTTGATTAACTTGAGATACTGGTCAGCAGGGCTGTGACTCTTCTTGACATTGTGTGTCAATATCGAGTTGGCATCCCATATCCTATCAATAAGTTATTTGTTTATTCAACTTGATGTTTAAGATATTGATTACTGGTCTGCGTGAGCGTGATGGCCCATCTCTCACCTTTGTAACTGCCTGGGCTTGTAGGTTCAACCAGCTGATGACTCATTGCACTTAAAATGTATTTCCTGGTGGGAGACAGTCTTTTTTAAAAGGCCGGACAACTTAATGGCCACATGTTGTCATAATAGGAGCCAGAAGGCTGCAAAAAAAGTTTCCCATCTGGAGAACAGGGCATGATTGATGTTCTCATTCCTTGTCCACAGAGACTGTACTATGTTACCTTACATTCAACCTTTTTATTTATAGAGGTTAGTCTTGTTGAGATAAAATCTCTGTCAAAAGAGACCTGGTTGACATTACCATATTAGGGCAGGTATTTCATAATATTCCCATACATTGCATGACATTATAGCATAATGAGTTGCCTAATCTAGAGCAGACGGCTGAAATATTATTGGGAATAAATGATTTGTTCTCGGGAACAAATGGAGGTTTATGGGGGTTTCCATGATATAAATACCTAAGAGTGCAAAGTTGGACTGGTTCCAATAGGATTAGCCCAGTAGACCTGTATTCACTATATTATCAACCTCCCCTTCTGAGCTGATTATGGTAGAGCGAGAGAGTCAGAATTGTTCAAATGGATTCACTTGTCTGGGTA
Source organism: Oncorhynchus mykiss (assembly GCF_057628025.1). NCBI lineage: Eukaryota > Metazoa > Chordata > Actinopteri > Salmoniformes > Salmonidae > Oncorhynchus > Oncorhynchus mykiss. The sequence continues at coordinate 12,508,558 of NC_143049.1, forward strand.
TTATCAAAGCATAATCCACCGTGGGCATGGCATACACAGTAATAATCGCCCGTGCAGAATATTGCCCCAAACATCAGAATACATTTAAGAGCAACACAAGCAAGTTAGATTGCTTTCAAATAGTCAAGCATGAGGTATGCAAAGAATGCCAAGCAGCTATCGCCATTGGCAGTGAACGGGGAACACTCCGTTGGGTCATTGTATATGGGTCATTTTCCCCCCGTTGTCTGTCTGAGGCAGACACTAAGTTTTGGGTGTCGTCTTTAGATCTCAGGTGTTTATCTAAAGGATGTGAAGTTTTCCCAGGACAAATTACCCAAAGTTCTGTTTTTTTGGCACCAACAGTACCTACAACTGCAAAGGCAATGGAAAGTTAGACATACGACATTTTTTACAGGAAACGTCATTGCATCTGCTGAGAGGAGTTTGATCCAAAGCTCACGTCTCTCAATAAGAATGCTGTAATGCCATTGGTTGGACTGCGTGATAGCTGTTTTAGCCAAACAATTGTAGGACCGTCCATGTTCCTCATACACTGTATATACAAAAGTATGTGGACACCACTTCAAAATAGTGGACTCGGCTATTTCAGCCACACCCGTTGCTGACAGGTATATAAAATTGAGCACACAGCCATGCAATCTCCATAGACAAACATTGGCAGTAGAATGGCCTTATTGAAGAGCTCAGTGACTTTCAACGCGGCACCGTCATAGGATGCCACCTTTCCAACAAGTCAGTTCTTAAAATGTCTGCCCAGCTAGAGAAATGTAAAGGTCTAGGAGCAACAATGGCTCAGCCGTGAAGTGGTAGGCCACACAAGCTCACAGAACTGGACCGAGTGCTGAAGTGCTTAGCGTGTAAAAATTGTCTGTCCTCGGTTGCAACACTCACTACCAAGTTTCAAACTGCCTCTGGAAGCAATGTCAGCAAAATAACTGTTCGTCGGTAGCTTCATGAAATGGGTTTACATGACCGAGCAGCCTCACACCAGCCTAAGATCACCATGTGCAATTCCAAGCGTCAGCTGGAGTGGTGTAAAGCTTCACCATCTGGCAGTCCAACGGACGAATCTGGGTTTGGCAGACGTCAGGAGAACGCTACCTGCCCGAATGCATAGTGCCAACTGTAAAGTTTGGTGGAGGAGGAATAATGGTCTGAGGCTGTTTTTCATGGTTTGGGCTAGGCCCCTTAGTTCCAGGGAAGGGAAATCTTAACACTACAGCATATAATGAATGACATTCTAAATGATTCTGTGCCCAACCTCACTAATGCTCTTGTGGCTGAATGGAAGTCCCAGCCGCAATGTTCCAACATCTAGTGGAAAGCCTTCCCAGAAGAGTGGAGGCTGTTATAGCAGAAAAAGGGGGGACCAACTCCATATTAATGTGCATGATTTTGGAATGAGATGTTCGACGAGCAGGTGTCCGCATACTTTTGGTCATGCAGTGTATCTTCTCCCTAGCTACCCACTCCTGGTCTGTGTGTATGTAGTATAAAGTGTGTCTCACACATACTGACTCTGAGCAAGGGCCCTAGGGCTCAGAAGTGAGTGCATTGCACCCTGATAGGGGAACGATTCGCTGTCCGCCAAGACCCAGACCCTTTGATGAGTGACGCAAAACAGCCAGAGCTCAGCACCGAGGTCCTGTGGTCCCTGCCAACAGCACTGCTTTGTATCCGGTGAGATGAGGGGGCGGCTTTAAAACAACTGTCCCCCGCTCCGCACTGCAACCATGATCACTTCAAACAACTAGCTTACAAAAACAAGTCATTGTTTTGGCTTCCGTTACCAACCATGTGTGATATGTCTTTTTGTCACACAGAACAAGGGTGATTTCAATCACACACCCCCAATCTAACATTAGAAGCCGTATGAGCCTCTGTTTCTGTGTGAGATTTTTCAGACAAGGGAAGTGTTACAGCGTTTTAATGTCAAGTTTCATATCATATTGTTTGCACAATTTCCAGAGAAGGGGATTGTTTTCTCAATACTCTGAAGATTATTTCCCGAGCTGAATACTTGTCGTTGTACCCCAAGCTCCAGCTCTTGGCACATCTTTCACATTTTATGCATTGCAGTTTGATGTGTCATCTCCAAGTCATAACTAAATTCTGTTGAGTTCACGGTGAAAATGGAATTGGTCACACTTTGGGCCAATATAAAACACACTGTAACCAAATCCCCCTTTCGTACTGTCAATAATTCTGAGGGCTCCTTAGACAACTACGCAAGCTAAGACGGTTTAGTGTGAAGAAGCCAAGAAACTGCTTATCCAAAGGAAATTCCCGATCACACTTGTAGGCGATGTCATGACAACGTTAGCTAGCTAAACTCGTGTGCCGAAACACCTCGTTGGGTCTAATGGTCAAGTCGCGCCGAACTGTGCATGCCGTCAAATCAAAGGCACTCCTTCGATATGAAGTTAATTTGAACGAAAATGAAAATGTGTCAGTTTGTCACTCACAAGGTTGAAGTAACGACATGTTCAGCTGCTTAAGACATTGACTCGAATCTAGGTTTTGCCTTTATAGATCGAGAATAATTATAGAAGTCGAGTCTGCTCTGCGTTCCCGGAAGTGTCGCAAAGTTGGGCCTCTGTTGAATCACTTAGCTAGTAGCTAGCTACCCTCAGTGTGTGTGTGCGTGTGTGTGTGTGTGTGTGCGTCCACAAGAATCGTAAACGAACAAAAATCTGACCAACTGGGGACATTTTGTTAGTCCCCACGAGGTCAAACACTATCTCTAGTGGGTTTAAGGTTAAGGTTATAATTAGTGTTGGGGTTAGAATTACGTTAAGTTTCAGGGTTAGGAGCTAGAGTTAAGGTTAGGAGCTAAGGTTAGGGTTAAGGTTAGGCTTTGGGGTTAGGGTTAAGGTTAGGAAAATGGGTTAGGGTTAGGTTAATGGTTAGGGTTAGGGAAAATAGGAATTTGAATGGGACTGAATTGTGTGTCCCCACAAGGTTAGCTGTACAAGACTGTGTGTGTGTGTGTGTGTGTGTGACTGAATGAGGAGGAAACTATTCATCACTAGGAGGCTATAGTAAAGGCTGCTTAATGCGTAGACCAGGGGGTGAAAGTGACGGTGAGTAAGAGCTGAGCAACACAATGCTGCTTACGGACTAAAACCTCAGTCTCTTTTAAAGTATGTATGCCTTTTTATGGGTCCAGAGAGGAAGAGGCTATGGAGTTAGTTAATAGGGATGTGACTAAGGCAGTAGCTGAGTTGGCACAAGTGGTTGGAATCACACAGGAACAGTACTAGGAGAAATTCAGTTTGATCCCTGATATCCCCTTCACGCTTCCCTAGTATAAACTGTTTTCAATCTGTCCCATTTAAAAGTTTAGAAAGATCAGGTTCAACTCACTACCCCTGACTACCATTACTTAACTGTAGCTTTCAGTGTAGGGTTGATAAGAGGCAACCAGTGTCTTTATCTCCTGTGCCCTTAGATGATGTTAAGGACAGAGAGCTCAGCCTTCCTTATCTGTGCTGCGTGCTGCTCTGCTTGGCTCCGCTCGGACCCGGGATGGCTTTGGGAATTCTGCTGAAACCAAACCAATAGGGCATTCCCGAATTACAGCTGCTTTTTCTTGCTGGAATGATGTGTGAAATGTGTGGGTTTTTCTGCCTGTGGTTTTTGCCCCCTCCCCTCCATTGGTAAAGGAAATGGGAAATGCCTCCACAACCTTCTAGTACTTGTGGATAGCCCTCACAGGATAGTTAAACAGGGAACATTTGGACAAGTGGGGACATTTTGCTTGTCCCCACAAATGTTTTTTAAAAATTTTTATTTAGGCTTAGGGGTTCGGTTTAGGGTTAGGAATTTGGGGTTAAGGTTATAGTTATGGTTAGGTTAAGGGTTAAGGTTAGAGTTAGATTTAGGGTTAGGGGTTAGGGGTTAGGGAAAATAGGATTTTGGTCCCCACAATTTTTTGGTCCCAACAAGTATAGCAATACAAAAGTGTGTGTGTGTGTGTGTGTGTGTGTGTGTGTGTGTGTGTGTGTGTGTGTGTGTGTGTGTGTGCGTGCGTGCGTCAGTGAGTTAGCAGGCAGCAGTGAGTTTGTCTTGCCGGCCTCTCTACCGCCCACTCTCTCTCTCTCTCTCTCCAGTCTTCCTCTCTCTGACTTCCTGTGGGATTGTTAAAGAGGAGGATAGTGTTTGCAGTGGAAGGGGGGAGACACTGGGAGAGGAGGGGGAGACGGGGTAGAATGTCTTGAGCCTAAAAGGGGACAATGGGGAGAATATCTGGAGTGAAAGAAGGAAAGGAGGAAGTGGGCAGACTGTTGAACGTTTAAGGAGGCTGGTGGGTAGATTCTTGGATTTTAAAAGGGATAGAGTTTTGAGTGTTGGGTGACTGGTGGGATGTAGTGTGATTTAAAAACAGAGCAGTGGATAGCACATACAAATGGTGCCAAGTATGTTTATGACCTGGGTGTCTAGTGATTATAAAAGCCCAGATTGAATTATGGTCTTCTATATGGGGCAGCTGCGGGAAGTGATACTGGTGTAGATATCTATGGTCACTGGCAAGCTAAAATAAATTGATTATTTTACTTGGTTATTTGCACATCTATAATATCTCTTTCTGTGGCCACAAAGGGGCATTATTAGGAGCAGTGAATGCGCCATTGATAGTTCAAGTAAATGAATGAAGAGTCTGTTGTGTGACCAGGGATCACTGTGTCAATTCAAGGGATCACTGACTTGAATGTCATGAAAAGAGCTTCTTGAATCAATATCAGTATCGAACAGCAGCTCTGTGTATGCCAAGCCTACATCCCAGCAAATAGGGATGTCCTGAGGAGATTCGGCAATGTTCCCATTAGCCTCCTTAAGAGTTTCGGCAGGACGTTATCCCTTTGACGTTCTGAGAACGTTGCGTGACGGTCCCAAGGGAACGTTCTCTGGGGGACCTTTGTCTAGTTCCCTGTAAGTTCCCAGAACGTCACTGAGGACCATGTCAGGGCCTTTTTAGGATGTGCTCAGGAATGTCATTTTACTAGTTCTTAGGACGTTGTGTGATGTCCCAAGGGACCGTTCTCTGGGGAACCTTTTTCTAGTTTGTCCCAGGGACGTCCCCAAAGACATTTTTAGGAAGGTTCTTGGGACGTTATGTCATGGTCCCCTGGAGGTTTTGTCTAGTTCCAGGTTTATCCCGGGGACGTCCCTGAGCACATTTTTAGGATGTTCTTGGGACGTTGTGTCATGGTCCCCTGGAGGTTTTGTCTAGTTCCAGGTTTATCCCGGGGACGTCCCTGAGCACATTTTTAGGACGTTCTTAGGACGTTGTGTCATGGTCCCCTGGAGGTTTTGTCTAGGTCCAGGTTTATCCCGGGGACGTCCATGAGCACATTTTTAGGACGTTCTTTGGACATTGTGTCATATCCCCCTGGAGGTTTTGTCTAAGTCCCTGTTTGTCCTAGGTTAAGGATCCCAACTTAATTCAAAGGTTTTAATGTTTAAACATTCACACCCCTATGCAGTACAGCAGAGTAGAGTACAGTACAGTAAATTATACTGTACTCTACGCTAGTGTGCTCTACAGGGCCATAGCTACAAATGAGGACACAGGTCCTCATATTTACTTGTTACTTCTGTGAACTTTCACTATTGAAAGTATCAAGACTAGGAAATGTTTCTTAAACGTACAGAAGGCACAATTTCCGCAAAACTAAATCTAAACGTTGATATTAGTCATTACTTCAACATGACTGTGTATATGTGTCATGTATTTCCAATACCTTATGACTTTTTCTGCTAGATGTATTCGCTAGATCCCTTTTCCGTCTGTTTAACCAGAAGTCAAAGCCTTTGCTTATTCCAAATATTTGGGATGTCATTTTTTTTAGTCATTTTTTTTAAATAAACGCCTTCGTTTCTCAAACCAAATTTGAAGTGCTCCTATGAACTTCTCCATCCTTATCAGTTATTGTTGCGATTTACACAAAACGGTGTGTGTGCTGTGCAACAGTGCAGAGTGACTGGGTCTATTCCAGCATTCCACCACAGGGTCACAGAGTAAACATACGACTGACCCTTCTGCTGCAGATATCTGGAGTGTCTCAGTGACTGCTAGAGAACACTATGTGTTTGTACAGGAACACTCTCTAACTGGGGTAAATATTAGCCTTTTGGCCTTTATTTGGTCTCTTTTCCCTCAGAGTTCTAAAGGACCAAACCGCTCCGAAAGACGACACTTTCAAAGCCGTTTACTTTCAGCTCAAACTGTAAGAGCTCTTCCAGTGAGAAGTCATGGAGTTGTGTTGTGCCTACAGAGGGCTCAATCTGCTCTCCAGATAGATTCACGTAAATGAAAGTGAACACAGTTAGAAGGGATCATCGGTCATTCACAGCATTCACTGGCGTTTGCTTGCCCTGTGCTCCTTGTGCTCCACAGCTGGGCTGGTGTTTTGTCCTCTTTGCAACCCTGAGGGGTACGGGAGGGAGGGGGTATCCGCCACCCTCCACTCCCATTGTGGACCACTTTTCTTCTGAGACGCCCCGAGTTGTTTTCTCAAAGGGATTGATGCTACATGCATCTCCCACGCAGAGGAAGATGATGTCGTCCCCTGGCCTCGCAGCACAAAGGACAGGATATTAGGACGGGTTTCTTTAACTGCACGTCCGTAGGCCTAAACAGGGTACTTCTCAGAATGAAGGTTTTCTATTAGGATACGTACCTTGTGTATGTTAACTGCATTAGTATTCATTTTGAATCATATTGCGAAATCGGGACTTGATCCCTCACCCCCTCGTCAACATCAGCCAATCGGAAAGAAGGAGGGAGGAGGAAGTTTGTGCTCAATGCACAGGAAGTATGGGGGAAGTGCTTTATTTTCCTCCCTCATATAGTGGGCCTTTGAGATTATGCTCCCGTCGAATCTGGGGGTGTGGATGGAAACTTGAGGCAGTCCACTGCACCCCCGAGGAGCCTGTACTTTGTACTGCATCCAAGGAAAGCAGAAGAAACTGCTACACGATGCATCTGTTTTTCCATTCAGAAGCGTGGTGCCGTCGCGTTTAGGAGATCGATGATTCTTCTTATTAAACTGTTCTGACTCGTACAATTGATTGCATGTATTTAATGTTAAATTGATGATACTATCATTCTGCATGAATAGAAATGTAGCTTAAGTCTTACTAAGGAAATGAGTGTTTGTATTGATTTGTATTAAAGAGAGGATAACACTGGCGGTTGGGTTACTCTGCAGTGATTCTTTCTTCGGGGGGAGGAATAAACAAGAATATCAATGAACATAGCCACTTCCCCATTAATTATGAGTCAAATTTCACTAATGGAATTCTCAGACTCTGGTGGCAGTGTAATTGAATTGCAGGTAGTGAATGAGGGGAAGGAAACAAGGTTGTTGGATCATTTCTGTTTCTCCCAGTAGAACGGGCTGTCAATCATCATTCCCTTTACTGAAGATAGGCTATAGACACATTAGTACAACCCAGTTGGCGTATGAATATTGTTTACCGTTTTGCTTTTGTGAAATTAGAGACAATTGTTGATTCAGAATTCAACTTGTCCAGATTCCTCACAGGGTAATAGACCTACAGAGGTTCCTTGCAAACACTCTTTTAGTAACAACTTTTTAGAACAACACAATGTTAATGCTGTAATAAACTTAACTTGTGGAGATGAAGTAGTTGCCTCATTACACGTCCCGCAGTTTAAAGATCCGATAGCCGCCAGAAACAGAAATCTGCTTTCACAACCTTGAGTTATAACACTAGTCCAGCAAGAAGACATCAAAAGGCAGATGTGTGACTGCACATTGAAGCAAGCTCAGATGACTAATGATCAGGTTAGTCTAGGATGTGTGTGTGTGAGTGTGTGTGTGTGTGTGCGTGCGTGCGTGCGTGTGTGTGTGAACACGTGTGTGTGCGTGCGTGCGCATGAGTGTGGACGCGTGTGTGTGCGCGCGCGTGTGTGTGTGTGTGTGCGCAGCGTTGTTAGGGCTGCAACACAAGGCGATCCAGGGAATGTTCTGTACAACTGAGCCTCTCAAACAGGAAGTCGTTTACCTGATTACATAACACACACAAAGAGGTAGAGGTTCTGGAGACTTGCCAGAGCCGCCACTCCCTGCCTGCTCCTCCTCGACTCCTGGCATAGTAAGTGACGTCACCGCAGCTGGGCGGAAAGGAAGTGAAGCAATCAGCGAAGCATTTTAACAATATCACAAACTACCTCCTCACTCATCCCATTGACTTCATCAGAAACCACTCCCTCTGCATCTTATGTAAATTGATGGTACTGTCATTCTCGATGAGTCAAACGTGCATCAGGTGTGACGGAATAAATGGCACATCCGGTACGGTTTAGCTACTTCTGGGTTTTTGATGTATCATTTCCACATTCAGGTCTCATGAAGCATTGTAATGGAATGATATCTAACTAGGGCCAAAGTATTTGAATAGTTCTCAGATCCATGTACAGGCAGAGGATTGCATCATTTGCACCAAAGTTTGTTTTCAATTTGAACTATTCATCTGGTATTCGTTATAAATCCATGATTCTCTCTTAATCACGAGCGTAGTGTTATTCTAACCGCTAGAGGCTGCATCTGAAATGGCGCACTTTATTTTTGGTTTCTTCTTGTCATGGCGTACACAGTAAGTCGTTTTATGGTGGTGTAATGTCAGGTCGTATAGAGCACCTCCTGGGTCTGCCATAAAACTGTTGATGAAATCAGTAGGCAAATACAGTGCAATGTTTACCATGGCCTATACACACACGCACGCGCGCACACACACACACACACACTTTTTCTTCAGACTGAATATACCACTGACATATAAGAAGATTTTTTTATTTTTATTTCACCTTTGTTTAACCAGGTAGGCCAGTTGAGAACAAGTTCACATTTACAACTGCGACCTGGCCAAGATAAAGCAAAGCAGTGTGACACAAAACAACAACACAGAGTTACACCTGGAATAAACAAACGTACAGTCATTAACACAATAGAAAAGAAAAATTGAAAAAAGATAAAACCTCTCAATGAGAGAAGGGCAACGGTGACGAGACACACGGTCAGGTTTTAGACCTGATTGTAGCCGTGTGGTGTGATATTGTAAGTGATGCTAATGGCACACAACAGTGAAAGTATGATATCACTCCCTATGATGATGTTTTTGGTTTATTCCTCTTCGGCCTTTCCGTCAGTCATAATTGAGTTAATTACGTTTATTAAATCTCACGTCATGCCTCTCCTAATTAAAACAAAAGAGGCAGCTTCCTACAGTAGCATCCTAAGTCTGCCTCTGTTGCTAGGCGTTAGGGGGTTTGGGCCTGCCTCTGTTGCCACAGAGTTAGGTTGTTAGGGTGCGTCCCAAATAGCACCCTGTTCCCTGTGTGGTGCACCACTTTGGACCCGAGCAGTGCACTGTAAATGGAATAGGGTGCCATTTGGGACGCACCTTAGGCCAGTGCAGTGGGTGATAAGGGTTCATGTCAGGGTGTCCCCTCGGGGACTTGTTAATGAGGACTAGAACGAAAGGACTTCACCGAGGAACACAGCTGTTCAAGGTCCTATACTCTCTCTCTGATTGGCCCATTCGCTAGCCTGGTCCCAGATCTGTTTGTGCTATATTGCCAGCTCCTTCATTTTCTGCGAGACAACGACCAGATAAATTGGCAAGACAGCACAAACAGATCAACTGATCACAAGAGCTAGTAATAACAAACAAGTGAAGTGTACCATGGAAGGAGTAAATAAATAGAGTAAGATATTGCTTTGACATTTGTGTTGCCAGTTCATTTATGAAGTTCCATAGTGCATCATTTCAAGAGGACAAGCTTTGTTAGAATAATACTCCTTAGTAATGATATGTTTATTTCCTCCATTCTTGGATTTGAAAAGGCCAGTGTATGAGAGCATTGTATTGTGTTATTAAGGTGTGTCTTATGCTGAGGCTGTTGCTTGAGTTCTGGTGCATGTTCTGACTTTGCTGTCAGGACCAGGCATGTTTAGGAATGTATTCCTAGGAACACTACAACTACAGAATGTTCCCATCCAACCATTTAATGCGAGTAAAGAACATGTCTGATAAGAAAATGTCATGACAGGCCTGATGTAAACTTTCCAAATGTCAACAAAACAAAATACGCTAGACAAGGTGGGATCTTTTTGCGGATTTTAGAATCTTCGCAGGACAATCTGTCGCCAATTGGATGGAAACCTAGCTACTGACTTGAATTTGAGGAAGGTAAATTCCCTGTTTATCCCAGAGCTCTTACTCGGACTCCAGGGACACGTTTACCAGAATGTGAAGAAGTGTCGCTCTTGCTCAACCACGACGATAGTTTTGTTCGAGCGATTGGTTAGAATGCTGCTTATTGAGTGTGAAGTGTTGTGGTGCGGATGTTCCCTGGTTCTAGCCAAGGCTACTCTGTTTGTTCAAATTTGATTTTATTCCACATTTAACTCTGTACTGTACAGTCGTCTATAGTTGATCACTTGTGGTCTTTAGAGTGTGATGGTGCTTGGGGAACCACGCATCTTTCCTCATCTGGATCGAATCCCCAAGCTGACAAGGTAAAACTCTGTCGTTCTGCCCCTGAACAAGGCAGTTAACCCACTGTTCCCCAGTAGGCCGTCATTGTAAATAGAATTTGTTCTTAACCGACTTAAATAAAGGTTAAATCAAATCAAATGTGCCCCTGATTCACAGTGTCACAGTGTCACAGTGTCAGTCTCAACAGCCTGTCAGACCAGCTCAAGGGACAGACAGACAGAATGAACAGGAAGTCAGTAAGGTGACCTGTTTCCTCCAGACCCACATTCTCCTCAGTCAGTCTCTACTACTATGTAAATGATCCTCTTGTCTTCCTCTGCATACTTATCTCTAGTACTGCCTCCTTGCCTTGGCTTATCCGAACACGGGTTATGTAAGAGTAGATTACAGCATAATCAGCCTTTTATCTTAGGCGTTTGTTGTCCTGGCTCGCTCAATGGCTCTATTGTTGGTGCTAGAGCCTGTGTGTACATACACGTTATCAGCACTTGGAAGAGCCTGATATTTTTTTTTAATTGTGCCAAGAATGGGAGTTGTATTCCAATATGGCTCCAGCTTTCATTTCCACAAATGTCTTAAAGGTCCGGAAAATAGCCGTTTGAGTGACTAAAATATCACCCATTGTATATATATTTCGGGGGGGGGGGTATAGAAATGCTATAAAATAGAACGTTTTCTCTCATGGCTAACAACCAATGAATTTTGAAAAGACAAGCTGAGTGGACGAAAAGTTTATATTCATGAGCTGGCCTTGACTGAGAGCTCTTTGAAACACCTATGTCAAGAAACTTGGATGCAGAATTGCAGTAAAATCATCTCAATCAAATTTGGTGACACACAAAGCAACTCAAACAACATTGAAATTGCATCAATTATGTATTTTTTTTATATACAGTTGAAGTCGGAAGTTTACATACACTTTAGCCAAATACATTTAAACTCAGTTTTTCACAATTCCTGACATTTAATCCTAGTAAAAAATCATTGTTTTAGGTCAGTTAGGATCACCACTTTATTTTAAGAATGTGAAATGTCAGAATAATATAGTAGAGAGAATGATTTATTTCAGCTTTTATTTCTTTCATCACATTCCCAGTGGGTCATAAGTTTGCATACACTCAATTAGTATTTGTATTTGCCTTTAAATTGTATAACTTGGGTCAAACGTTTTGGGTAGCCCTCCACAAGCTTCCCACAATAAGTTGGGTGAATTTTGGCCCATTCCTCCTGACAGAGCTGGTGTAACTGAGTCAGGTTTGTAGGCCTCCTTGCTCGCACACGCTTTTTCAGTTCTGCCCACACATTTTCTATAGGATTGAGGTCAGGGCTTTGTGATGGCCACTCCAATACCTTGACTTTGTTGTCCTTAAGCCATTTTGCCACAACTTTGGAAGTATGCTTGGGGTCATTGTCCATTTGGAAGACCCATTTGCGACCAAGCTTTAACGTCTCACTGATGTCTTGAGATGTTGCTTCAATATATCCACAATTTTCCTGCCTCATGACGCCATCTATTTTGTGAAGTGCACCAGTCCCTACTGCAGCAAAGCACCCCCACAACATCATGCTGCCACCCCGTGCTTCATGGTTGGGATGGTGTTCTTCAGCTTACGAGCATCCCCCTTTTTCCCCCAAACATGACGATGGTCATTATGGCCAAACATTTCTATTTTTGTTTCATCATACCAGAGGACATTTTTCCAAAAAGTATGATCTTTGTCCCCATGTGCAGTTGCAAACCGTAGTCTGGCTTTTTTATGGCGGTTTTGGAGCAGTGGCTTCTTCTTTGCTGAGCGTCCTTTCAGGTTATGTTGACATAGGACTCTTTCTACTGTGGATATAGATACTGTTGTACCTGTTTCCTCCAGCATCTTCACAAGGTCCTTTGCTGTTGTTCTGGGATTGATTAGCACTTTTCGCACCAAAGTACGTTAATCTCTAGGAGACAGAACGCGTCTCCTTCCTGAGCGGTATGTTGGCTGCGTGGGTCCATGGTGTTTATTCTTGCGTACTATTGTTTGTACAGATGAACGTGGTACCTTCAGGCGTTTGGAAATTGCTCCCAAGGATAAACCAGACTTGTGGAGTTCTACATTTTTTTTCTAAGGTCTTGGCTGGTTTCTTTTGATTTTCCCATGACGTCAAGCAAAGAGGCACTGAGTTTGAAGGTAGGCCTTGAAATACATCCACAGGTACACCTCCAACTGACTCAAATTATTTTAATTAGCCTATCAGAAGCTTCTAAAGCCATGACATCATTTTCTGGAATTTTCCAAGCTCTTTAAAGGCACAGTCAACATAGTTTATGCAAACTTCTGACCCACTGGAATTGTGATACAGTGAATTACAAGTTAAATAATCTGTCTGTTAACAATCGTTGGAAAAATGTATTGTCGTGCACAAAGTAAATGTCCTAACCGACTTGCCAAAACTATAGTTTGTTAACAAGAAAAAACAAGTTTTAATGACTCCAACCTAAGTGCATGTAAACTTCCGACTTCAACTGTATGTATACATCTCCCGTTTGTCATATCTCTTGTGATATGGTTCACAGCTGCACTGACAGATGTGTTAACTATATATATACAGTTGAAGTCGGAAGTTTACATGCACTTAGGTTGGAGTCATTAAAACTTGTTTTTCAACCACTCCACAAATTTCTTGTTGGCGTTTTGAATGACCTTTCCCCCTTTTGTTCCATGCTGGCTGAAGACCTAGCTAGCCAGTAACTAGCTAACACCAGACACAGATGAAAGGGGAAACATGTAAATATCTTTGCCATAGATTAATATTGTCAACTTTTCATTATATTTGCTGACAGACACCCTACAGTCAAATTTTGGCACCAGTAAAATAGCTACATAGCTCTTTAAACCACGCCCCTCCACAAACACACCTTCTCAGATGTTGTTTACAAGGCAGTACTTATTTAAATTAGGTAAGAGAATATCATATCATTGGTTTTAAAAAAAAATTGCGTTAGGGTGATGTCACCCTATTCCTTTAGTAATCCCGACTCCTGAATCCAAGTGTTTGACATGGAGGACGGTGTATCTCCCTCCAGATCCCTGACCCCTGAAGTTAATTGAGAGGGGGACCAGTAACTTTATGATCAAACTTCATCAATGTAGAAGCAACATTAATTTTTCATACTTTGGTCATCATACTTTGATCTGGTTTCATCTAAATACCAACCAATTTCATGAAAAACATGATTTTGACTGTTCAAGACCTTTAAATAATCATTGTTATCTAACTCCAAAACCCGTCGCTTCATAAACTCCAGAAGATGCCGCATTCATGGACCGATAACGTCCCTTTAATGTTGCCAATATTCTTAGTTGTGACAGGGAGATGAGTGGAATAGATAATAATCCCCATGAAACGCCTGTTTGTGAAGAGTAACTCAAAATATTTCTGCACAGAGTTGACACGGTGCAGAAACTCAAGGCATTTGTTTTAACTAGCCAGAATAGCAGTGGAAAGAGTCTGGGCCAAGATAAATATGGTCGGCCAGCTCAGAGCACACAGCGACTCATGAGTAAGTGGCAGCATCGTAGAGATCAATTTCCCATTCTAGATTCAATCCAGCTCAGCTATTTAATGCTATTGAATGAACCAAAGTATGACTGTGCACAGCACAGCTCACACCTACAAACAAAGAAACAAGACAACTTAAGCTCCTCTGACACACGTGTGTAAAGAGAGGCAGAAGTGACTCAGAGAGTCGGTGTACTTTGTTGTCTTGGGTATGCCAGTGTACATTTTAACAGTGACTATGCATGATGAATATCACTATCCATGTAAGGGTGCTTGGTAGCTAAGATATTCCTGTCTGGATCAAGGCAGCAGTTTTTCCATGTTCATTGTGAAATTCAAGTATGGTCACTTTTCACTCAGGTGATCTGTCTTCTACTTTCCTGGATGATTTCTAATCATCTTCTCTCCCCCCCAGTATGCCAGGGCATCACTAACCGGTTCAGCCTTCTGGGGTCAAAAGAGGGCCACTACTTGAACATGGTCAAGACCTACAGCAATTGTACCATTGTCCTGGAGAACCTGGAGGTCACACACATGGAAGACCACCATGACCTGTCTTTCCTCAGGGTAAGATAAAAGGAACGTTAGCCTGGTCCCAGATCTGTTTGCGCTGTCTTGTCAGCTCCCATGAACAATGACCATAGGAGATGTCAAGATGGCACAAACAGTTCTGGGACCAGGCTACAGGTAAGGAACCCCTTTGTTTGGAGAAAGCATTACTGGATGAAAACGTCACAGCCACAAAACAAATCTTGTTTTAACCTCCGGGCATGGTCCAAAGCTATTTCAACGGGTAAGCTGTCCAAAACACCTCAATAGAGCCTTATAGCTTCAGTTGAGATAGTCTCTTAGGTTGTGCTCATACTTGTGACTAGGCTCAGTGGTATGACGTTATAGACAGGTGAAAACCAGTAGGACCTGAGCTGGAGCCTCTAGGTCTGAAGTTGTTCACCCCTGGTATAGTGTGTGAAGACAAGGCCTAACCCAAATGTTTCCTTGTTTGTCCACAGTCCATTCAGGAGGTGGGTGGCTATGTTCTGATCGCCCTCAACACAGCCAACAGGATTCCCCTGGACAACCTGCGCATCATCCGAGGCCACACTCTCTACAACGATGGCTTTGCCCTGGCTGTGTTGATGAACCATAATAAGTCAATGGGAGCAGGCACCACTGAGCTGCCTCTGACCAGCCTCACAGGTCAGTCTCTAGGCCTGTCCCTGCTCTGCCCAGGCAGTCGCTGTACCCAGCCGCATAATGACTGGTCACTGTGTGCCTTCTCACGTACTAGAACCAAACCAGGGAAACTCTGAGCCCTTGTTATAAGCTAGGGTCGGGTGGCAGCTGGAGCTAGGGTTAGGGTTGTGGTTGAGGGTTAGGGTTAGGGTTTAACCATGTTGTGTACATGAAGCTAGTGTTAGGGTTGTGATTGAGGCTAGGGTTAGGGTTGAACCAGGATGTGGACATGAAGCTAGGGTTGTGATTGAAGCTAGGGTTAGGGCTTAACCAGGTTGTGTACATGAAGCTAGTGTTAGGGTTGTGATTGAGGCTATGGTTAGGGCGTAACCAGGTTGTGTACATAAAGCAAGGGTTGTGATTGAGGCTAGGGTTAGGGTTGAACCAGGATGTGGACACGAAGCTAGGGTTAGGGTTGAGGCCAGGGTTAGGGTTGAGGCTAGGGTTAGAGTTGGACCAGGATGTGAACATGAAGCTAGGGTTAGGGTTGAGGCTAGGGTTAGGGTTGAACCAGGATGTGAACATGAAGCTAGGGTTAGGGTTGAGGCTAGGGTTAGAGTTGAACCAGGATGTGGACATGAAGCTAGGGTTAGGGTTGAACCAGGATGTGGACATGAAGCTAGGGTTAGGGTTGAGGCTAGGGTTAGAGTTGAACCAGGATGTGGACATGAAGCTCGGGTTAGGGTTGAGGCTAGGGTTAGAGTTGAACCAGGATGTGGACATGAAGCTAGGGTTAGGGTTGAGGCCAGGGTTAGGGTTGAGGCTAGGGTTAGAGTTGAACCAGGATGTGGACATGAAGCTAGGGTTAGGGTTGAGGCTAGGGTTAGAGTTGAACCAGGATGTGGACATGAAGCTAGGGTTAGGGTTGAGGCTAGGGTTAGAGTTGAACCACGATGTGGACATGAAGCTAGGGTTAGGGTTGAGGCTAGGGTTAGAGTTGAACCAGGATGTGGACATGAAGCTAGGGTTAGGGTTGAGGCTAGGGTTAGAGTTGAACCAGGATGTGGACATGAAGCTAGGGTTAGGGTTGAGGCCAGGGTTAGGGTTGAGGCTAGGGTTAGAGTTGAACCAGGATGTGGACATGAGGCTAGGGTTAGGGTTGAGGCTAGGGTTAGGGTTGAACCAGGATGTGGACATGAAGCTAGGGTTAGGGTTGAGGCTAGGGTTAGGGTTGAACCAGGATGTGGACATGAAGCTAGGGTTAGGGTTGAGGCTAGGGTTAGAGTTGAACCAGGATGTGGACATGAAGCTAGTGTTAGGATTGAGGCTAGGGTTAGGGTTGAACCAGGATGTGGACATGAAGCTAGGGTTAGGGTTGAGGCTAGGGTTAGAGTTGAACCAGGATGTGGACATGAAGCTAGTGTTAGGATTGAGG
The DNA here is from genome assembly GCF_057628025.1 of Oncorhynchus mykiss. NCBI lineage: Eukaryota > Metazoa > Chordata > Actinopteri > Salmoniformes > Salmonidae > Oncorhynchus > Oncorhynchus mykiss. Next base: position 12,525,239 of record NC_143049.1, read on the forward strand.
CTAGGGTTAGGGTTGAACCAGGATGTGGACATGAAGCTAGGGTTAGGGTTGAGGCTAGGGTTAGGGTTGAACCACGATGTGGACATGAAGCTAGGGTTAGGGTTGAGACTAGGGTTAGGGTTGAACCAGGATGTGGACATGAAGCTAGGGTTAGGGTTGAGGCTAGGGTTAGGGTTGAACCAGGATGTGGACATGAAGCTAGGGTTAGGGTTGAGGCTAGGGTTAGGGTTGCTTTTGGAGCTGGAGCTAGGTTATCTACACCGTTTTATTACATTGATTAATTCACATCAACATTCAACAACTGAAAATAAACGCATCTCTCTCCATTTTCCAGAGATCCTGAAAGGAGGAGTGAAGTTCTCAGGCAACCAGCTGTGTAACGTGGAGACCATCCAGTGGTTGGACATCGTGGACATTGACAGCAAACCCAATATGCAGTTACCTGAACCCAACAGAAATCGTCTCTGTAAGGAGCTCCTGTTACAGCACATGAAACAATGAGTCACATAAATGCACCTACCATAATCCCATTCAATGTTTTGTGTTTTTATACACGCTTGAGGCTATATTTATTCATGTTGTTAGATATTAACAGGAAGCTGCTTCACCCAGCGCAGCCAACAGTTTAGTCATGTTTAACTTTCAACTAATCAAAAACTTTGCTTTATTGAACATTAAAAGACTGAAGTACACTATAAAGTTTTAAAGTACACTGAAGTTGCAGAGTTCTTGAACTATTATTTTGATATATTTTCTGTAGGTAAAAATTGTGATCCTGGATGCTTCAATGGTTCATGTTGGGCGCCCGGCCCAGAACACTGCCAGACATGTAAGTCTGTAAACCAGACTCTAATATTGTTGAAAGGTATACTGTAAGACAAAAACAAGGGCTTAGTTGTATGATAACATAACTGGCACTTGCACATTACTGATGCTGTTTTCCTTCCGTCTAGTGACGAAGCTGAACTGTGCCCAGCAGTGCTCTAAGAGGTGTAAGGGTCCGTCTCCCATCGACTGCTGCAACGAACACTGTGCTGCAGGCTGCACTGGACCCAGACCTACAGACTGTCTGGTGAGAGACCCTAACCATAACCCTAACCCATCTTCACACTGTATCTGACCCGGACCTACAGACTGTCTGGTGAGAGACCCTAACCATAACCCTAATCCATCTTCACACTGTATCTGACCCAGACCTACAGACTGTCTGGTGAGAGACCCGAACCATAACCCTAACCCATCTTCACACTCTATCTGACCCAGACCTACAGACTGTCTGGTGAGAGACCCTAACCATAACCCTAACCCATCTTCACACTGTATCTGACCCAGACCTAGAGACTGTCTGGTGAGAGACCCTAACCATAACCCTAACCCATCTTCACACTGTATCTGACCCAGACCTACAGACTGTCTGGTGAGAGACCCTAACCATAACCCTAACCCATCTTCACACTGTATCTGACCCAGACCTACAGACTGTCTGGTGAGAGACCCTAAACATAACCCTAACCCATCTTCACACTGTATCTGACCCAGACCTACAGACTGTCTGGTGAGAGACCCTAACCATAACCCTAACCCATCTTCACACTGAATCTGACCCAGACCTAGAGACTGTCTGGTGAGAGACCCTAACCATAACCCTAACCCATCTTCACACTGTATCTGACCCAGACCTAGAGACTGTCTGGTGAGAGACCCTAACCATAACCCTAACCCATCTTCACACTGTATCTGACCCAGACCTAGAGACTATCTGGTGAGAGATCCTAACCATAACCCTAACCCATCTTCACACTGTATCTGACCTAGACCTAGAGCGGCTGGTGAGAGACCCTAACCATAACCCTAACCCATCTTCACACTGTATCTGACCTAGACCTAGAGACTGTCTGGTGAGAGACAGACCGACAGACAGACACGCCACTTTCACAAGTGGCAGAGACAGATTCCACCTTCATATTGTACTGGTGTCATAGGGTGGGACAAGAGTGACCATGAACGATTCTGGGCTTCAGTTAGGCTTTAAGTAGGGTCCAGAGTTTCCCCTGGTCAGGTCACGTGGTCTGACAAAACCCTGGCTAGTCATAGGTCAAGAATGGCATCTCTCACATATACTACATATACTAGGCCGTCTTTGTAAATAAGAATTTGTTCTTAACTGACTTGCCTAGTTAAATAAAGGTTAAATAAAATAAATAAATAAAAACATTTTTTTCTTTTGTAGTTATTTCTTCACCCAATAAATGTGTTAGGAAACAGACACATTGCATTTCACATTTCACACATCATTATTTCTGTCTTATGATGCTCCCTTTTATCTTATTGGCTGGTGACCAACATACTTTACACCAGTACCACTGTTTTCTATCCACTTTATGATTAAAACCACATTGTATTGCTTTTGTATCCGGTGTCCCTTTCTATCGCTGATTAAACCCTGCTTTTTGACAGTGCCTTGAGAATCAGGCTTAGTCCCCAGCTGGGAAGCTAAGCCAGCGTCACCTATTCCTCTCTGGCTAAGCTGAGCCGTGAAATAGCAATGCAGTGTTATAATCTGTGCATACGGGTCTGTTATGGTCCTATTGCTCTGTCTATGATGGCTGGGCCGTATTTATTAGGACATGTAACATTTTAAAACATTTTGCAGCGGAAAGTGAAAACAAGCGTTTCTTATTGGACAGGTTCAGGTAGTCCATTTCCTGTTTGTCTGTTGTCGTTGGTTTGCTGCTTAATGAACATAGCCCTGTTTGGTGCCGTAGGCCTGCCGGGACTTTCAGGATGACGGGACGTGTAAAGACTCGTGTCCGCGCCTCCTGCTCTACGACCGCAACCTTCACCAACTAGTCAACAACCCAGACGGGAAGTACAACTTCGGGGCCACCTGCGTCAAGACCTGCCCTCGTAAGAAAACCCACATGTTCCGTCCATGTCCCCTTATGACCTCTTCTATGAGGCTACTGTATATGATAAAGGATATAAGGATTCATTAGAAGGGGGGGGTCAAGGACTGGAGTTGGAAAACGCTGGCCTATAGGCTGGTGTATTACTCTAAGTCAGTCAGTCTGTGCCAGTCTCTGAGTTGAATCAGAAACTGCATAAACGGATTTAGGTTCAGGGAGAGCTAATACTATAGACGCCTCTACTTTCTCCAGGCTGTTAGAATCAGCTCTCAGACACTGCCATGCATACAATACTGTCCGATACACAGTACACAATGCATTACATAGATTTGTTATATATTCAGTTTTTTCCCCCTCAGATAACTATGTGGTGACAGACCATGGAGCGTGCGTTCGGACATGCAGTGGTGACACGTACGAAGTGGACGAGGGAGGAGTCAGGAAGTGCAAGAAGTGTGATGGACTGTGCCCCAAAGGTACAGTTGATACTGCCACAACAAAACTGCACTGCGTTCGTTTTCTGGCTTGTGATTTCTCAAACATTTTTGTGTGGCAAAGAAATTAGATGCCGGGCCTACCGGGTGGCACAGTGGTTAAGGGCGCTGTACTGCAGCGCCAGCTGTGCCATCAGAGACGCTAGGTTCGCGCCCAGGCTCTGTCGTAACCGGCCGTGACCGGGAGGTCCGTGGGGCGACGCACAATTGGCCTAGCGTCGTCCGGGTTAGGGAGGGCTTGGACGGTAGGGATGTCCTTGTCTCATCGCGTACCAGTGACTCCTGTGGTGGGCCGGGCGCATTGCGCGCTAACCAAGGTTGCCAGGTGCACAGTGTTTCCTCCGACACATTGGTGCGGCTGGCGTCCGGGTTGGATGCGCGCTGTGATAAGAAGCAGTGCGGCTTGGTTGGGTTGTGTATTGGAGGACGCATGACTTTCAACCTTCGTCTCTCCCGAGCCTGTACGGGAGTTGTAGCGATGAGACAAGATAGTAGCTACTAAAACAATTGGATACCATGAAATTGGGGAGAAAAAGGGGTAAACATTTTTTTAAGAAATTAGATGTCACGTTTGTTTTTATTAACATATTACTAATTTTCACAGTTTGCAATGGACTTGGAATGGGGAAACTTGACAAAATTCTGTCAATCAACGCCACCAACATTGACACATTCAAAAACTGCACCAAAATCAATGGGAACATTGCTATTATCTACACGTCTATCCATGGGTAAGTGTTAAGAACATATAGAATAAGACCTAAGAGCCTGTTGAGTAAGACCTGACTCGTTTTTTACATCACACTTAATGTGTTGTATTTGTATTTGTGAATATGGCAGATACATTTCACAGTTCTTGCTATTCACAGGGACCCATTTACCAAAGCACCAAAGATGGATCCTGCCAAGCTAGACGTTTTCAAGACGGTCAGAGAAATCACTGGTAAGAGGCAGTGCAGACTAGTCTATTAACTATACTAAAAGGTTACCAAAAGAGCCATGTTGTTGATTATTTTACATTCATATATGTATGTTTTCTTCCTGTTCTATAAAAACAAACATCCAGGCTATCTGCTGATTCAGAACTGGCCCGAGAACATGACATCCCTCAGTCCCTTTGAAAACCTGGAGATTATTAGAGGACGGACCAAACAGTAAGACCACTGTTCAGTCTCCGCATCTATTATAGAGTGGCAGTAGTGAGCTGGTCAAGCCCTTAATAGCCACCTGGAACTTCTAAAAAAAATGAAGTGTCTCCCTCCCTCTCACTCCCCTCTCCTCTCTCTCCCTCCTCAAGTGGTACGGTGAGCTTGGCCATAACCCAGCTAACCATCACCCACCTGGGTCTTCGCTCGCTGAAGGAGATCAGCGATGGAGACGTGGTCATCACCAGGAACTCCAACCTCTGCTACACCAAGAAGCGCCACTGGAAGCAGCTGTTCAAGTCCGACAGGCAGACCATACAGCTGGAGAGCAATGCCCACGCAGCCGCATGCGGTAAATCATAAAGTCATTCTATTGACGTGTGTGGTCACATAACACCGACACAAAAAAAAGGAACAGCAGCAAACAAGAGCAGTCGCAACAAACACCAACAGTCAACACCATAATGTCACATAAACAACTCGAGCCCGTAATAAAAGGGTGATAACACGACGCTCTGTGTTTACTAAAACAAAGGTCACATCGGGGTGTGTGGCTCTGAGATTAATATTGGCCCATGCCAATCTCTATTGTTGTGGCCATAAAACTGTGAAAGTGTGGGAGAACTAGGAAATGGACGCTAGCTTGTTGCTTGTACAAGGTTGTGTGAAAAGTCAAAAGGATATTTTGAATACTATATATACTTTATGTCTTGGTTAAAACAATGATTTTGTGTCGATATCTATGTGTTTGTGCATGTGTGTTTGCAGGGCTGCAGAACAACACATGTGACACAATGTGTACCAGATATGGCTGCTGGGGACCTGGACCCACCATGTGTTTCGCCTGTCAGGACTACAGCCGAACAGGAAGCTGTGTAGACTCCTGTAACCTGCTAGAGGGGTGAGGGAGGATCCCTTGTCTGTTCCCCATTTATACAATTAAAGGGACCTGATTCTGCAAAGCTGAAGCAGTGAAGAAGAGTGAAATGAACTTTTTGTACACTTGGCAAAGAAAACTATTGGCAACTCAAGCTATCAATTGAACATGGGTATTTTGCAAGATGCAGTTTTGCATGGAATGAAATAGTAAAACCAGACAGAAGACTTGCCATCAGGAGTACATGTAAGAACTTCTTAAGGCAGTAAGGCGACAATTAACCCAATTCATGAGAAGACAGTCCTCTCAGCTGGAATGGGAGCACTTAACTCATTGATATTTAACTTCGGGAGTCTCCTCTGTCTAACATTGTAACATTGCTTACAATGGAACTCTTGCTATGAGGAAAGGGATCAATGCAACCATCTGCAAATGGAACCACCTAAAATCAAATGTTGAACAAGTAGGAAGTATGGCCTGCTCCCAGATCTGTTTGTGCTGTCTTAGCAACTCCTATGGGACGATGACAATAAAGGTTGGCAAGACAGCGCAAACAGATCTGGGACTAGGGTAGTGGAAATATGCTACATGCTGATGTTTTGTCCTCATTCTGCAGGGAGCCACGTGAGACTGAAGTGAATAAGACGTGTGTGGAATGTCATCCTGAGTGTCAGCTCCTCAATGGAACCCAGACCTGCACTGGACCAGTATGTGTGTCTCTTATATTTATTCTATGTCTAAGTATTTGTCTCTATATTATAAACGGGGTGGTTCGAGTCGTGAATGCTGATTGGCTGAGAGCCGCGGTATATCAGGTATACTGCTCTAATTACATTGGTAACCAGTTTATAATAGCAATAAGGCACCTCGGGTTTGTGGTATATGGCCAATATACACGATATGGCCAAAAAAATGGGCATCAATATGGAGTTGGTCCCCCCTTTTGCTGCTATAACAGCCTCCATCCACTCTTCTGGGAAGGCTTTCCACTAGATGTTGGAACACTGCTGCATGGACTTGCTTCCATTCAGCCACAAGAGCATTTGTGAGGTCGGGCACTGATGTTTGGCGATTAGGCCTGGCTCGCAGTCGGCGTTCCAATTCATCCCAAAGATGTTTGATGGGATTGAGGTCAGGGCTCTGTGCAGGCCAGTCAAGTTCTTCCACCCCAATCTCAACAAACCATTTCTGTATGAACCTCGCTTTGTGCCAGGGGGCATTGTCATACTGAAACAGGAAAGGGCCTTCCCCAAACTGTTGCCACAAAGTTGGAAGCACAGAATCATTTAGAATGTCATTGTATGTTGTAGCGTTAAGATTTCCTTTCACTGGAACTACGGGGCCTAGTCCAAACCATGAGAAACAGCCCCAGACCTTGGTCAACTGTAAGTGCTGAAATTTTGAAGAGGAAAGGTCAACTGTAAGTGCTGTTATTTTGAAGAGGAAAAGTAAACTGTAGGTGCTGTTATTTTGAAGTGGAAATGTCTAGGAGCAACAACGGCTCAGCTGCGAAGTGGTAGGCCACACAAACTCACAGAACGAGACCACAGAGTGTTGCAACTGAGGACAGACAATTTTTGGCGCTACGCGCCTATGCACTCAGTGGTCCCGTTCTGTGAGCTCGTGTGGCCTACCACTTCGCGGCTGAGCCGTTGTTGCTCCTAGATATTTCCACTTCAAAATAACATCACTTACAGTTGACTGGGGAAGCTCTAGCAAGACAGAAATTTGACAAACTGACTTGTAGGAAAGGTGGCATCCTATGATGGTGCCACTTTGAAAGTCGCTGAGCTCTTCTGTAAGTAATTTATGGAGATTGCATGACTGTTTGCTCGATTTTATACACCTTTTATACACCTGTCGGCAATGGGTGTGGCTGAAACAGCCTTATCCACAAATTTGAAGGGGTGTCCACATACTTTTGTATGTATAGTGTACCACGGCTAATGGCTGTAACCAGGCACTCCGCGTTGCGTCGTGCATAAGAACAGCCCTTAGCCATGGTATATTGACCATATAGGGGCGGCAGATAGCCTAGCGGGGAGGAGCGTTGGGCCAGTAACCGAAAAGTTGTCGGATCGAATCCCAGAGCTGACAAGGTTCTGCTCCTGAACAAGGTAGTTAACCCACTGTTCCTGATGACGGTGATGTCGATTAAGGCAGCCCTCCGGACCTCTCTGATTCAGAGGGGTTGGGTTAAATGCGGAAGACACATTTCAGTTGAATGCATTCAATTGCACAACTGACTAGGTATCCCCCTTTCCCTACCACCCCCGTGCCTTATTGCTTAATATACTATGCGTCCATCTCCATGCCATGTCCCAGCACAGTAGGCACAATGTATTTCTCTAGCATGCTATTATTATACAATAGTTGTGTCTGTTAAATAAAGTATGTCTGCACACAGTTGTTTATTTTAGATGTGTATGTAATACAAGGGCGTGCTATCCTCTTCTCTCTCTTTCAGGGCCAAGAGCAGTGTACCCAGTGCGCTAACTTCAAAGACGGCAACAACTGTGTCCTGGGGTGCCCTAGAGGGGTGCCAGGGGTGGCAGGGGGCAAGAACACCTTCATCTGGAAGTATGCAGATAAGATGAAGGTGTGCCAGCTGTGCCACCAGAACTGTACCCAGGGGTAAGTGAAGGAATCTGTCACAACCGCATAAATACCGCAATACACAAATACAGACACATGCATCCCATTTGAATATTAAAAATGAAATGTCTCAGTAAAGAAATGGATGTAGAGGTGTTGGAACGGACACGTGTTCATACGTGCGTTATGTGTTTACAGATGCACCGGTCCTGGTCTGAGAGGCTGTCAGTCTATAGGGTAAGCAATTGGCTCTTATCGTGAACAGTAACTTACAATGGTACTGTTCCAATTGTATTCAAACTTAGAAACACTCAGTTCACTAAGCTAATGAACAGTTATCATTTGTGTGTCGTTTTTTTTCTTCTCTGCGCTGTTTGGTTACCACCTGTCTCCCATGCAGTAACTCTGGCCTATCGGTGATCGCGGCTGGTGTGGTGGGTGGGCTGCTTGCCTTCCTCATCATGGGCCTGTCTGTCTTCGTGTTACTGAGGCGACGCCACATCAAGAGGAAGAGAACCCTGCGAAGACTACTCCAGGAGAGAGAGGTGAGAGGCAGACACTGGGGGCTTTCTACAGATGGAATGTAGTCATCGTTGATAGTGCATCAAAGTAAACCGTCCTTATCCGCATCTATTGCTATTCTACAGTTAGTTGAACCGTTGACCCCCAGTGGTGAGGCCCCCAACCAGGCTCTGCTCCGCATTCTCAAAGAGACCGAGTTTAAGAAGATCAAAGTGTTGGGATCAGGGGCCTTCGGCACTGTCTACAAGGTAAATACAAGCGCTAACTTCTTCTAGATTTCGTTCAGAGAACTCCAGTATCTTGGATTGTACTGTAGTGAAGGAGCTTATGGGAATGTGTGTTACGACTGCGTATAAACCAACACCCTTTAACCACATCTACGTCTGTTGTCAATTTTGCAATTAACAGCCACATATTTAACGTACCACATCCTGCGTCATAATCCAGTCCACAGTAACTACCAGTTAGTTTGCCTATCCCATGTTCCACTGTAACAAACCAAAACCTTTAAGAAATTATTAATGTACACTCATTTTTCTTATGATTATTTAGTGCCTGGAATTGTTCCTGACCTCTTGACATTGCATGAAAACATCTGTACACACTGTGTGTGTGTGTGTGTGTGTGTGTGTGTGTGTGTGTGTGTGTGTGTGTGTGTGTGTGTGTGTGTGTGTGTGTGTGTGTGTGTGTGTGTCTGTGTCGTGCAGGGTCTGTGGGTCCCTGAAGGAGAGGACGTGAAGATTCCTGTGGCCATTAAGGTTTTAAGAGAGGCCACATCACCTAAAGCCAACAGGGAGATCTTGGACGTGAGTTATATCACTCTATGTCACTTCACTCTTAGACAAGGCTGGTAGAAGCACAATCCAGAAATGTTTCGGCCCTCAAGGCCCAGGGTTGGCATCCCTGCTTAAAGATGTTTGTTCATGGGAGTTAGAACTGGTATCTTCCGAATATAAAGACATTCTATATCTGATTTACAGTAGAATCTAAATTAGTGCTATTAAGCACAGTATGGTATCATACATTCATTGATGGTTACCCATACATACCACACTGTACAAGCACTTTCAAACAAAACATTCGTTGGCAAATTTGTTTTTTTGACCTAATTTAGCGGCATAATATGTTATTGAGAAGCCTATACAGCCACTATTGCATGTCACTGGACACTAATTCCAAGCACATGCTCATCAATTCAGGAAGAAGCTGAAATAATGACAACATTTATTTAGAAAATGGGAAATGGTGTCAGGTTTCTAGAAGTCATTTTCTCAGTGGGAGCGTAGGAAATGAGATTAACTCATTGAGAAGGTTTGGACCAGGGTTGGGGAGTGGGAGGAGGATACTAATTCAAGGTTAAGGTTTTCTGGAATGAAATCTAAAATCTTTTCCAGTAACCGCAGTTAAAAAAAAAAAACACAGTCCAGACCTGGGTTCATTAAGTATTCGGAAATACTTTGGCTGGCTGGCTGCACTTGATTGAGCTTTCCTGGCGCAGTGGAACCAATAGAATAGTCCAACTTCATGCCCCACCGATCTAGCACTCCAGGCAGGCTCAATCAAACGCCCCAAGTATTTGAAAGATATCAAATATGATTTGAGCCCAGGTCTGGCACGGTCCTGTGAATATTCCGTTTCAGGATTTAGAGTGCATGGACAGCTGAGGTTTTTGCAGTGATGTTTCTCTTGACCTCTCACCACGAAGGTCAAGAGCTTTCTTTAAAGAAAAGGTCTTGCACGTTTACGTATCTGGCTCGTAAGCGTACATTGTCTTCAAGCTGTCAGTTGTTGAAATGGTTCATGTTTAGATATCATTATTGAGTTTTATGAGCGCACACTAGAATGATGCCAGCATCACTAGCCCTAAAGGCGGTATACTGTACTATACTGCCCTGGAATAAATGTTGGTACTATATCTAACCGACTATAGGAGGCCTATGTGATGGCCAGCGTGGACAACCCCCATGTGTGTCGTCTGCTGGGCATCTGCCTGACCTCCACAGTGCAGCTGGTCACCCAGCTCATGCCCTACGGCTGTCTGCTGGACTACGTCAAGGAGAACAAGGACAACATCGGATCCCAGTACCTCCTCAACTGGTGTGTGCAGATCGCCAAGGTAAGACTATGGTGCATTTAAGCGACCGGGCAGTATGTGTTCATTCAATGTAGTGAATTTCCAAGACGCTGTTGTTTTTCCAACTAACCAAAAGAAAAGTGTGTCTGTGAAAATTCATATTCTTTTTTTTACTCTTGTTACGGCTACATTTGGAATTTCAAACCACAAAATGCTGGGTGCACTTCCTGTCCTGAAGTCGTCTGTCATGCTCTGCAGCATAATTATACAGATCTGGTGTCAGTCTGTGTTTGATTTAGAAAACTTGTTGCTGTCTTGTCACACAACGATCATGACGAGGTTAGGCATAAATGGCGAAACTGGAACGTGGCACCCAGACTATGATAAGGCACGGACCTCTTTCCTAACCATGTGACTTGACCAAAACTCTGGCCCTTTAAGACTACCCATGAGTCACAGTGTAGTGGATTAAAACTTAATCAAACAGTGAGTCAGTGGAAAGTCCGGAAAGGCCGTGTATGTCCATACACTCCTATAGACACCTACAGTTCAACGTTCACTTGACATCTTGTTGACCTTTTTAAAACAATAATACAATGAGTCACTATAAAGTGCTGTAGCCCTATCGCTCTGTTTGAATACAGTTAGAATGCTCTAAAACAGGGCCCATGTATGGCCATAGACTCACTCATTCGCTTCTACCTCCTCATTTGATCCTTTGACCTGTGGTTGGCCTCAGGGGATGAGCTACCTGGAGGAGCGTCACCTGGTGCACCGTGACCTGGCAGCGAGGAACGTCCTGGTGAAGACCCCTCAGCATGTCAAGATCACGGACTTTGGCCTGGCCAAACTCCTCAACGCTGACGAGAAGGAGTACCACGCAGACGGAGGAAAGGTCTGCTCCTCATTCCCCTCATTACTGATTGAATTGAATTACTGTGAAGAAATGTAACGCAAGGAACACGTTTTTTTGCCAAGTAAATATAATATTATGGTCCCGTTTTTTTCTTCTTTCTTTTCTGTACGATGGTGATTTATGTTACTATTTCCATCCCGACCTAATATAGTCTATCGATAACACAGTTGCTATACTTTACCTAAATACCTAATGTTGTCTTGGTCATCTGGAAGAACTACCTCAGTTTGTGAACCCTAACTCATAAGAGCCCTCTCTCTGCAGGTACCAATCAAATGGATGGCACTGGAGTCCATTCTCCACAGGAAATACACACATCAGAGTGATGTTTGGAGCTATGGTCAGGAACCCACATACCCACACTATTTAATAGGATTAATGCACGAATCCATTTAACATACATATATCAAAACTGGATGTACAGCAATGCATGTCAATGCTGGAATTAACCACAGTGCTTGTGTAAATCCAGATGCATAAATATTGTTTCTGGATCATGTACTTAATCAGAACTGTTCAAATCAGGTCCAGATAGGAGTATTGGGTTTTTGAGTATCTGGGAGATTAGAGAAACGGGTATCTGGTATCGCTGATCTAACTTTACACCGGCAGGTCCTGGAAGTCCGATATCTTACAATGTTGAATCCTCCACCTCAAACCAATGTCCTTAACACACACCACCCCTGGTTTGGACACACAGTTTGGATGCATGCACGCACACACACACTCTGCTCTGTGGGCCGGTCTCCAGATCCGGTTCTCTGAAGTTGTGTCTTCTACTCTACAAGGCAAAGACATCAGCAGGCCCTGGCAGCACCACCCGCCAGCCCTCCTAAGCCCCTCTTTCTATCCTCCTCTCCTCTTTTCCTTTTCCTGGTCCTCCTCTTCTCTTTCAAACTGATCCAACACCAATGGAACCTGGCAACTCCCACTCCTAAGGACACATCCAACTCACTGATGTTGACTCTGTGGGGTTTTTTAGAAAGTAACTTGACATTGTTGGTTTCTGCCTAACAGCTTTTCTGGAATAAAAACAAAGTAATGTTCCCTAGTTATTTAACTTTAACTGGGATTGTTTCTATGCCACTATAAGTAGCCCTTTACACTCGTACCTCTATACGGGTTGAAAATGGCAGGTTTGTGCACTGACAAGCGCATAAATTGGAATGCAGTGGGTGTACAGTAACATGCTATGAATGACGCCATTTTGGGATTGCGTAAACAACAACAGTAATTGTGTGAAGGCGGGGATGCAGGGTTGCGTTCCAAACAAAACAACTACAAGTGTGCTTGCTCTAGTTCCTCAACGTCACAGCTGAGAGAGCTCAAAAAAGCACTTTATAGTTGAAGACTCTTCTTTGAGTCATAAAAGTGGGTTGAAATGTCTTAGGAACAATGTACACGTCAGAGAAGTGTGTGGCCACTTGGAGACACCAGTTAGTCCTCTCAGTCAAACCCTTGTCAATTTTCTGTCTTATGTTGCACCTACCCCACATTTCCAGGAATATTCTTATCATGGTACTGAATGTATCCAGAGTATTTTCTGATTTTGATATCAACAAATGCGGCGAAAAGTACAGTAAATGTAAAATGCACATAAAATCATCAGTGAAATGTTTGGATTCAGTCTTGTGTCAGGTGAACCGTTGTGTCCTCACCTTTGGTCTAGTAATTGTCCCATCATCTCCAAACTGTTCCCTTTCATTTGCTACCACGGTTATGCATATGCTTTTCATATTTCTTCTGTAAGAAACATTTCCATTTAGCCCTACCCAAACAGGCCAATTCCCACAAGTGAAAACGGTTCATTGTGACAGTAATGAACACTTTTAACTGAGATTAGGTCATTGACTGTGCCTCTGATCTATTTCACTGTCCCTCTGTTTAGGTGTGACCGCGTGGGAGCTGATGACGTTTGGGACCAAGCCCTATGACGGGATCCCAGCCAATGAGATAGCAGGGGTGCTGGAGAAAGGAGAGCGGCTGCCCCAGCCCCCCATCTGTACCATAGACGTCTACATGATCATGGTCAAATGCTGGATGATCGACGCAGACAGCAGGCCTCGTTTCCGGGAGCTGATAGCTGAGTTTTCCAAGATGGCGCGGGATCCCCCACGTTACCTTGTCATCCAGGTGAGCGGTGTAACTCATTGTCATGAATTACTGTGGAGTCACAGACCACACAAACCGATTAAACTCACTCAGCCACTGTAAGTTTAGTGAACAAAACACGTACCTACTCTATAATTCTTTCGGACTGGTCTTTGGGTGCTGATGCGTGTGTCTCTTCCAGGGTGACGACCGAATGCACCTCCCAAGTCCCACAGACACCAAGTTCTACCAGAGCCTAATCAGTGGAGAGGACATGGAGGAAGCTGTGGACGCAGACGAGTACTTGGTACCTCAGCACAGCTTCTTCTCCAGCCCCAGTACCTCCCGTACCCAGCTCCTACACTCTATGGTAAAATAACACATGCACTAGGCTAGCCATAATCTACTGCTTTGTAATCTCGTCCACTAGCCGGCTCTGTCTGTCGAACCGTCTGGTTTCACAGTGCCTCAGAATGGGACTTGACTGGAAGTCTATGGAAGGAGCGGACGAAGCAACTGCCCGTTTTAATTGGCTGATCTCTCATTCAATCACCATCTAGCATAACCCTCAGAAACCTCCCCACTACATTGTGGACTTCAAGGCGTGAGCAGCACAAGTGATTTAAACAAGGTTTATGTGAGTTTGGAAAATCTGAAAGTACACATCTTCAATAAATAGTTTTCAAATAGAAACTGTATATGCCCGAACCCAGAATCAGTTGGGCTTCCCAAAAAGAATATGGTCAATGGGATTTAACATTTATTTTGATTGACGATTTTCGCCATTTTTCAAAGTCCCATCTAATACAGCTAATTCACCACACCCCTTTCAAGTTGTTACCAGGCTCTATGCGCCAGCAATATGAGCCTGGAGACGAGGCTCAAATTGACAGAGAGATACTATTTCTCAGGAATAGTCTACACCTAGACTAAAAAGCATGTTCAATGGGGATTAGTCCAGGAGAAGGCTGAATCTGTATCCAGAAAACCAGCCCAAAGAAAAGGTTTCCACCATCCAGCAGCCACTGGCTCTCTTCCTCTACACTCATTTCTAACACAGAGAATAGTTTTTTTTTTGTCTATTAAAGAAACTGGATAAAATGCATCATTGCAGTGAATCAAATAAAAGGAATTCCATCTAACTTTTTATGCTCACAGCTCTTTTCTGTTGTTTTACAAAGAAGGGGTCTGCAGAATTTTGGTATCCACCTCCACTGAGTTCACAGTTTTACAGGGTGAAATTGACATTTATTGGGCAATTTAGACTACTGGAGGCAATTTAGGTTTCCTTACTACACCTTGTATTAGAACCAACAATCCTTGTGGCCAATTGTTTCCGCAAATGCTAGAACAATCTCTTATTTATTTATTGATCCTGTACTTAACAAGATTAAATCAGGTCAGGTAATGGTGATAGTACGTATCCCAGTTCAAGTTCTTAGTTAGCCCCTTTTGCAATCGTAGTGAAATTGAATCTTGGTTTATGTCGGCCGGGGAGGAAAGAGTAAATTGAATTTACGTGGGCGTTTATACCGTGTCATACCTGGCTTGAACAAGACAGGCCTCAATCGCCCACTTCCTGTTCCCGTTAAAATGTCGTCAGGGGGACTCTTCTTCTTCCCCTGTCCTTGTTCTGACCCCCTACTCCCCCACTACTCCCTCACCCCCGCTTCCTCCCATGTGCCCCTTGATTGATTGCATTTGAGATTAGGAGAAATCCTCTCTCTCTCTCTCTCTCTCTCTCTCTCTCTCTCTCTCTCTCTCTCTCTATAACTCTTTCTTACTCACTCTCTCTCCTCCTCTGTTCTCTTCAGACTCAACTCCAAGAGGTCCAGTGTTGGCTACCCGGGCTGTATGCCTGCCACAGAAAGCCGGCTGGTTACTCCATAAGCTTTCAATTTTGATTACCTTCGCAGGCAGGCAGCACTACTTGTTAAATATTTTTCTGCCAGAATACAAGTGGAGGAACCTGCTTATATAATAGAAGCGTTTGGTACACTATACAGCCTTTTATGGACTTGGACCGTAGTCTTTGGCAGATGGTTCCCTGCTTAACTTGTTTTAATTTCCTCTTATTCAGCCTCTCGAAAACAATTACATTTGGATGAGCTGTTTTGTCACTCTTTTTATTCATTGTGGTCGTTTTTATTTCACCTTCTTCTTCATACACAGTAATGAAATTAAAAGGTTTTGACCTTTTGAAACATTACTGTAAAGAATTCAACCAACAAGAACTTAGTAGAAGTAGGCCTACAGTAATGTGGATATTTATTTGTGTTTTTGTGGTGTTTTATCATATGTGTTGGAATGTAATTTTTGACTCGGGTGTAAATCTGTGTTTCAGAGCCAAAATAGCACATTGAACAGCAGCATTGGATTGTGCCACAGCAGAAATGAGGTAAGAGAGACACACATCACAAATGTAACATTGAGGTTAATTGAAAAGCAAACTTTGTAGCATTGACACAGTGTCTTTCACAGTATGGAACAACAGCTCTCATCTCTAACTCATATGATACTTTGCAGTTAAGGTGTGGTTTTGGGCTAACAACGATTTTATTCTTCCTAGAATGGGTTCCCTGTCAGAGAAGGAAGCATGGTTCTCCGGTACATTGCTGACCCCACAGACAGGTTCTTGGACCACGCCTTCCAGCCAGCTCCAGGCGAGTGTGCCCCTTGACCTCCCAAAGGGTCTTAACCCGAGAACATGGCTCACTTAATAAGAAATAGTGATACATTGTGAAGTTTTCCTACCAGAAATTGTTTTATTTTGAAAAGAAGAAGGACCTCTGCTAGGCAATGGCTGTAGGCCATTGCAGAGCGTCTCTGTCATTGTTTAGAAAACTAAAATCGAACAGTTTAATAAAATGTCTTCACTTAGTACCTAGAGTGGTTGTTTACCTGCTGTCGTAACTCATTTCTGTTATTTCGCTTCAACAGACTACATGAACCAGAATGGTGTGTCGGACATGATGAACCCTGTATACCAGCACCCCGGTCCCCCTCGCACCCTCCTCCCCACCATCTCCTCAGACGACACAGAGACAGAGTACCTGAACTGCTATAAGAACGAGGCAGTGGGGCCTGAGTACCTCAACACCCTCCAGCCCTCTCTCCTCTCCCCCACCACCTCCAATGGCATCTCCCCCATCACCTCTAGTGGCCTCACCACCACCGCCAACAGCCTTTTCCCCATGTTCAATGGGCTCTCCTCCCCCACTTCCAATGGCGGTCTCCACTGCGTCCAGAAATACCAACCCCCGAACAGTATAGATAACCCAGACTACCAGCAGGACTTCACCCCTTCCGTCAAGACCCATGCCAACGGACACATCCCGGCCGCAGAGAACACAGAGTACCTAGGCCCAAACTGAGGCCTGTTATCCCCTACTTCCCACTGTGGATGAAAAGAGACACTGGGTAATAAGGCTCTCTATCCCACTGAGAGAAGACATAATGTCTTTGTTTAGCAGGGGTAGCGGTACCATGGACTGCTTTGCAATGTATTTATCCCTGCCTTAAACGAGCCAAGTGTGTGTGCTTTCTATTGTTCGCCACTTGTAGTACGGTACAGTGCTGCGAAAGTCTCCTCATTCCAAAAAATCGTCCATTTCAAATGGAGTCTGAGCTGATAGTTTGATGAGATGAGACAGAAACGAGGCTCTTGGTGTTTAACTCCATTGGGTGAAAAAGAGCAAGAGAATACCTTAGGCCTATACTTTCAGACGCTGTAGCCCATGTCAGAAACCCATAGGTGTCATGTTGCACAAAGCAATGTTGTGATACGAAAGAGGAGAAACAATATTACTAGACAAAATAGCGTATCATTCAATCCTTGAGATCAGATGCTCCCTGTGAAAGAAATGTAAAAACACTTATATGTCGGCGCACCCTTTACTTGCCAACACATAAACGGTACATGTACTAGAAGGTGGCACTGATACAGTATTGGTGTATTGAGTATATAGTATTGGGTATTTAGCTCCCACATCTAAAGGGATGGAACTGTTAGAACAATAGTTGGACGTCTGAGCTCTTCTGTGTGGAACCTACAGTTTGAGACCTGCTGGAGTCAAATGTTGCTGAACGTTAAGTGTCGGAAGTGGGAAGGAGGAGGCCCTCATCGGAGTCTGATGGTGGCTGGTCCATGGAGGGCGTTGATGGAGGAACTTCTGAAACCTTACAGGACTCTTCCTAAAGAAGCGGTTGTTAAGTACACCTCTGTGGCAAATATTGCTATTGATGACTTTGCTGAAGGCTTTATAACTTTCATCATATGGCCAGATGGGAGAGACACTGGCCCCTGTTGGTGACCCATTGTAACTGCATCAACATTAGGACATCTGTGTTGCTTATTATTGTTTTGTACAGTAAGGCCTTTCGTTCTAACACTACAACTGTAAATCTTCTCACAGCTTTAAAGTCTTGCACTCTTGCAGGTGCTCAAACTTTCAAAATGAATCTCTTTCCTAGTTTTAAATGAACATATTAAATAGCTACTTGTCATTTGAGAGCCTGTTGTTTGACAGAGGTACATGTATAGATAAGTATGAAATGATGTTGTGTACAATATATTCAATTTGGCCACCTATAAATAATCCTATCAACATTCTTCATCTAGATGGTCTTGCCACTTTATATATAAATATGCAGTTATTGATGAACTGTAATTATTTCCTTTCAAAGTGAAAATGAATTAAACGTATTTATATTTAACTATTTGGCGTGTTTTTTAAAGACCTATTTACATATTTGAACTGTTCAACTGACAATCTGATTGTTTTTCATTCTGTTTTACTTAGTTGAACAAACACGATTATTAAGGGTCTCATGTAACAAAACAAAACAAAAAAATACAATTAACGTTATTGTAATGAAGACTTGAAGAGTCCAGGGTGGAATGTTCTGTGTGTCAACGTGAGAAGGGTGCAATTGCAGCCTGCAATTCGGGACGTACAAAACATTAAGACACCTTCCTAATAACGAGTTGCACCTAGGGCTGTGGCAGTCATGCCATTTTGTCAGCTGGTTATTGTCATGTAAAAGACTGCCGGTCTCACGGCAATTGACCGTTAATTAACATAAACACATTTAGCATCTCCTGGCCTCCACTCATTCCCAGTTGTCTTGAACACACTGAAGTCGGAAGTCAAAGATTTACAAGTACACAGTTGTTTTGAACCCTGCATTAATCTCAGCGGCAGGAGGGCGAGAGCAACAGAGAGTCCGCTTCTCACGGTCCCTGCTCTTTCCTTCCCTTCCTCTGGTGAGGCTAACCAGAGGGGGGTGGGGGTGGGGACCGTTTTTCACCTGATGGCGAAACACAGCATATGCTTCATGCACAAATTCATGTTGTGCCTGTGACTAGAGACAATGAAATATACTGTTCTTCGATATTAAAATAGACACGACGAGCTGCTAATAATAAAATCACAGGGCTATCAATACACTTAGCTACTCATTCATTGCAGCTGCAGCTGGAAGTAGGGAGAAGCACGTTTCATGTTTTGTAATAGTATTGAATAAAAACATTATTGACAGTGCTGAATTAAAAACTTAAACATGAACTCTGATAAAAACACCAGCTCTTTGCTGGATTTTCTGACAGTCTCGATTTAGTTACAGATCTACCAGGTCCACCTGGTAGGCAACGTTTGTCTTTTCAGTCAAAATAGTTCAAAATGGGAACACTTGCCTACCCGGTGCGCAGGGCTTCTGGTTTAAGTACTGCCAACAGCACAACATAAAAATATATTTATTTAGGCTTTTCTGTAGAAATGTTTGGTGATTGACTAGGAATGCCTTGAAGATCGACCAGTCTATCGGGATCAACCAGTTGGTGACCACTTGCCTACACCATCACAATAAATGTATTATTTATTTTAGGCAGGTCTAAATAAACATTATGATATGAAGAAAATGGATTTCAGAAGAACAGAATATGAGTTGGCCTACTGTACGTTATCTGGCTATGACCCATGCCAGAGGCTTTAGGCTTGTTCATTTGTCAGACAAGATATGCTTATAATGCCTACCATTTGTTTATATTATATGATGTTATACTAAGAAGAATATAATTGAACTTAGCTGAATAAAATAGAAAGGATATTTTTCCCATTCCAGACCAAGTGCGCATTAAAGTGATCATTTGAAACAGGTCCTATATGCTAGATTCAGAGTTATTTGGCAACTTTAGCTGTGAATTACACAAACCTTAGAATGACTTCTAAATCAAAAGATTTAGAAGCCTTTATGGTAGAGTGGCCAGACGGAAGCCACTCCTCAGTAAAAGGCACATTACAGCACGCTTGGAGTTTTCCAAAAGGCACCCAACGTCTCTCAAACAATGAGAAACAAGATTTTCTGTTCTGATGAAACCAAGATTAAACTCTTTGGCATGAATGCACCATCAATATGTGAAGTGCGGGGGTGGCAGCATCATGATGTGGGGATGTTTTTCAGCTGCAGGGACTGGGAGACTAGTCAGGATAGAGGCAAAGATGAACGGAGCGAGGTACAGAGACATCCTTGATGAAAACCTGCTCCAGAGCACTCAGTTCCTCAGACTGGGATGAAAGTTCCCTTTCCAACAGGACAACAACCCTAAGTACACAGCCAAGACAACACAGGAGTCCTTCTGGACAAGGCTCTGAATGTCCTTGAGTGGCCCAACCAGAGTCCGGACTTGAACCCGATCGAACATCTCTGGTGATACCTGAAAATAGCTGTGTAGCAACGCTCCCCATCTAACCTGACAGAGCTTGAGAGGATCTGCTGAGAAGAATGGGAGAAACTATCCCAAATCCAGGTGTACCAAGCTTGTAGTGTCATTCCCAAGAAGACTTGAGGCTGTATTTGCTGCAAAAGGTGCTTCAAAAAGTATTGAGTAAAGGGTCTGAATACTTATGTAAATGTTTTACTTTGTTTTTACTATTTTCTACATTGTAGAATAATAGTGAAGACATCAAAACCATAAAATAACACATGGAATCATGTAGTTACTAAAAAAGTGTTAAACAAATCTAAATACAGTATATTTTATATTTGAGATTCTTCAAAGTAGCCCCCCTTTGACGACAGCTTTGCACACTCTTGGCATTCTATCAACCAGATAGCTTCATGAGGTGGTCCCCTGGAATGCATTTCAATTAACAGGTGTGCCTTGGGGTTGGTATACAAAAGATAGCCCTATTTGGTAAAAGACCAAGTCCATATTATGGCAAGAACAGCTCAAATAAGCAAAGAAAAATGACAGTTCATCATTACTTTAAGGCATGAAGGTCAATCAGTCTGGAAAATGTCAAGAACTTTCAAAGTTTCTTCAAGTGCAGTCTCAAAAACCATCAAGCGCTGAGATGAAACTGGAGGACCGCCACAAGAACGGAAGACCCAGAGTTACCTCTGCTGCAGAGGATAAGTTCATTCGAGTTAACTGCACCTCAGATTGTAGCCCAAATAAATGCTTTACAGACACATCTTAACATCAACTGTTCAGAGGAGACTGAGTAAATCAGGCCTTCATGGTCGAATTGCTGCAAAGTAACCACTACTAAAGGACACCAATAAGAAGAAGAAACTTGCTTGGGCCAAGGAACATGAGCAATGGACATTAGACTGATGGAAATCTGTCCTTTGGTCTGATGAGTTCAAATGTGAGATTTTTGATTCCAACCGCCAGGTCTTTGTGAGAAGCATATGTGGTTCCCACCGTGAAGAATGGAGGAGGAGGTGTGATGGTGTGGGGGTGCCTTGCTGGTGACACTGTCTATGATTTATATAGAATTCAAGGCACACTTAACCAGCATGGTTTCCGCAGCATTCTGCAGCGATATGCCATTCCATCTGGTTTGCACTAAGTGGAACTATCATTTGTTTTCCAACAGCACAATGACCCAAAACACATCTACAGGCTGTGTAACGGCTATTTGACCAAGAAGGAGAGTGATGGAGTGCTGCATCAGATGACCTGGCCTCCACAATCACCTGACCTCAACCCATTTAAGAGGGTTTGGGATGAGTTGGACCACAGAGTGAAAGAAAAGCAGCCAACAAATGCTCAGCATATGTGGGAACTCCTTCAAGACTGTTGGAAAAGCATTCCTCATTAAGCTAGTTGAGAGAATGCCAAAAGTGTGCAAAGCTGTCATCAGGGCACTAGTACTTTGAAGAATATAAAATATATTTTGATTTGTTCAACCATTTTTGATACCATATGTGTTATTTCATAGTTGTGATGTCTTCACTATTATTCTACCATGTAGAAAATAGTAAAAAATAAAGAAAAACCCTTGAATGAGTAGGTTTGTCCAAACTTTTGACTGGTACTGTATTTATTTTAAAGTTAGGACATGTGGGAGGCAGAGGCGCTCCAGTGCAGTAGGTGGCGTTAATGCACAATAACGTTGGATGCCAGCCGCTATAAACCGCACAGAAGAAGGGGCGACACGGTTAGACAGTGTCCTTAGCACCCGCCTGTCGGTTATTGTGTTATGTTAACGACGGCAGGTGTTCAGCCGGTGGGAGCGAAGTATGCTATGTGGTAACTTAGCCAGCTAGTCCTAAAGAGGATTAAGATACACAGCAGGCGCGAAACCATTTGCTAGCTAACTAGCACACAGTGTCGCCGCAGCCTCCCGCTGAGATATCAGGAGGCGGGGGCGACCGGTACTAGACAGTGTCCTTCGCTCCGCCTGTTGGGCACTGTTTTCCCGCAGTTTTCTCCTGTACACAGCAGGCGGGAGGCGAGGGTGACACTGTGTGCTAGCTAACTAACTAGTAAGCTACTAAACTAACTAACTAGTAAGCTAGCACAAAGTGCCACTAACAAACTAGCCAGCTAATTAGCTAGCACTCGCGAGGCGGGGGTTACCGAAAGACCGTCGCCTCCGCCTGTAGGGGACTGTTTTACCGCAATTTTAGTAACGACTGTGAGGGCAGGCAGGAGCGAAGTACACCGTCTACCGGTATCCTAGCTAGCAAGGACGACTCCAGTAGGCAGGGCGAAAAAAAATCTAATACTTATATTTCCCTTTTTTGACTGGTATTCAAAGTTGTCACACAAGCATGAAGATGTTGCGCTTGGGGAGGGAACCAATGGATGCTCGAGTGGGACGCCCTGAATTGCGGGATGCAGTTGCAGGCTGTGGTCAAAGTCAAGAAAACGTTGCACAATGTGACTAGCTAGTGTCCGCGCTATCCAATCCTGGTGGTGGCAGCAATGTGCCAAAGGGTTGTTCTCCAGTCACCAATGCCGTCATGAACAAGTCAGAGGATAACAGGAACACTCCGAAGTCTTTTTGAGTATAGGGATGGGGCTCTTATCAGAAAGAAGCTATTTCTTTTTGTTTTTCATCTTCATAATTTTGACAGAGGGACATTATAAATGGGTAAGTCAACCTACGTGTTAAATAGCTTTCTGGACGGGAGACTTTTAGCTAAGTAGCTAATCTCTTATTGCGTATCTATATTTAGCTTGCTGTCAATCACCGGGAGATAACGTTAGCTAACTAAAGTGTGTCAATCGAGCTAAATCATTGTCAAAAAGCAAAGCAAGGCCTGTTCACTTTTAGCCGGTGCTGTTAGTGGTTGTTCAGCGTAAAGTTGGCTTGGTAGGTAGTGTTAGCTAGCATCTATCAACCAGCATCATTTGGCCAGCTAAAGTACTATGGCTACAAATTGTACAAGCAGCCAGTTCAGCCAATGTGAGCTAGTTCGTTTAATTCGTTTAACTAACTAGCTAGGACGCAAACAGCTAGTTCTAGCTAGCTAACCTAATCCATACATTGCGAAATATTTTTGCGTCACTGTCACGCGATTATCATGTAGCTAGACGAAACTCGTTCATCAAATGCAACAAGGTCTAGGAAATGACCACTTGTTTTTCACAAATCTAATATTTGCGTGATCTGGGCTTACATGTAAAATATTCGTTATCGAGAAGTGAGACAAGATCTTTAAAGCCACTGATATGCATCTATCTCCTGCTCAAATAAAAAAACTTTTATTGCGAAAGAAAATACAATACAATACAATCCACACTAAAATAAACCCAACCCAAAGCAATTGTGTTGATCAGATTTGGTCTCGTGGAATGGAATTCAATAGGCCATTGTCAAAATGGACAATTGCTGTCATTGTACTCGCGGATTAATTTGCATCCCGAAGATAAACTAGGGGTGTATTCATTAGTCGGATTCCGTTGCAAAATGTTTGGTCTGTTAAATGGTTTTTCTATGGAAACCTTTTACGGTTTACTCTAGGAAGAACCACATGGAAATAAACGGGAGGAACCTACGTACATTTGTCCAAAAGAAACTCTTGTTTTCGTTGCAAGACGTTTTCCATTTGGAATTAACGATGTCTGTTGTAAAACGTTTTACTACAGAATCGGCTTAATGAATACACCACAGGACTCCTCATTCCTACAGTCAAATAAATTCCCATACACAACTCATGCAGCAAAAGGGCAATTCATTTTAAGATGTGGAAACAGTATTTTATGGGGTAGCAATAGAACATTTTTTGGATACTGAAGGTGAAAAGTATTGTAATTGGAGACCTGTATCCTCAAGGAAAGAACTAGAGTTTCTCTTCTGAATTTCCCCCTTCAATCAGATATTTTAATGACATTACTCAGCCTGTTAAGTGTCTGGCCATCCTCCTCAGAGGCAACTGATTAAGTGGTTTGTGGCGGATGGCGGGGGCCTTCAACTTCATTCCACATTGAAAAACAAGGCCTGTGTGTCAGAACAGACAGGCTAGGAGGAGGACGGCTAAGGTCTGGTCACAGAAAAGGAAGAAAATATGTTGATTAAAGGCCTCAAACACACCCCACTTCAAAAGCATGTGCAATAAGTGATGATACATGTTGGAAGTCATTTGACAGTAGTTTAGCCGTAGTAAGTTCAGTCTGGTTTGTCTTAGAGTTCCACTTACTTGAAACCCTTGACAGTGACAATTTAAGGAGCCAACCGAGTCTCATCCAGGTGAGACGACCACATTCTAAAGAACAGGGCTCCAAAGGAAACACAGTGTACTGTGCATTATCAGTCAGTACAACAAAGACAGAAACGTGTGCTCGGAAGTCAACCATCAAAATAGTCAATCAAATTAGCAAGAGAGACCAACAGCACGTGATTGCCAGAAGTTAAGGTTGTATTTTGGGACCTGAAACACAGGGGTTCTCTCGAGGTGCATAGTAGACTCATATTACAGTCTGATCTGATCTGGTATAGAGAAAAAAGTCAAATTTAACCCAAAGGTGCAGAATATGTCGGCTCACTTCTGCTTTAATTCAGCAAGAATATAATTTGGGTTTCAGCTGTCTTTAGCATTGAACAAAAGCATAGAGTGCCTCTGTGAAATTCCTTGACTTTTACACAGTAGGGCAATTCCACAGAAACATAATTCTGCTGAGTCTCAGACTTTCACCTTAAAATCAGATGAGGTTGGTGGGAGGTATAGGATCATTGTAATGGCTGGAATGGAATGCAGAGAAACATGGTTTCCATAGGTTTGATATCGTTCCATTTATTCCATTCCAGCCATTACAGTAAACCCATCCTCCTATAGCTCCTCCCACCAGCCTCCACTGCCCAAAAATGTATGCCAAACAAAAACCATTGATTTCAAAGTTTACAACTATGCACAATAACTACTTTGAACAATTGACACAGAACATTTCACAAAAACACATTTACTGGAACAGTGCAGTTTGGTAACAGAATTCAAATCGAATCAAATTTTATTTGTCACATGCGCCGAATACAATAGGTGTAGTTGACATTTCCCATGAAATGCTTACTTACAAGCACTTGTAAGAAAATATTTATTAAATAAACATAAGTAATTTAAAAAATAAAACAACAGAGGCTATATACATATATACCGGGGGTACCGGTACCGAGTCAATGGGCGGGGGTACAGATTAGTCGAGGTAATTTGTACATGTAGGTAGGGTTGAGGTAACTATGCATAGACAAACAGCGAGTAGTATCAGTTTAAAAACAAGGGGGGGTTAATGCAAATAGTCCGGGTGGCCATTTGTTTAATTGTTTAGCAGTCTTTTGGCTTAGGGGTAGGAGCTGTTAAGGAGCCTTTTGGACCTAGACTTGGTGCTCTGATACCTTTTGCCCTGCGGTAGTAGAGAGAACAGTCTATGACTTGGAATTACGGTGAAATCTGTTTTATGTGACCATGTTTTCTAAAAACGTTGTTAAATATCTGCTCCAAATAATCAGGTGTCAGCTCTGCCATGATACCTTGAGTTAGAAAACATATATTTTGGTTATTGAACTACAGTACATTATACTGTACTCTCCTCTAGTGTGCTGTACTGCACTAAACTATACTCTACTTTTTACTGTATGGTACTCTACTCTGCTTCACTTTACTGTGCACACTTGTGAAATATCGACATCTATGATAGGAGCAAATCAGAACCACTCACCAATCATGGACATCTATGTTTGGGCTAACGTCCGTGGACGTTGAAATCAAGGCCAGGGCGGACTGATCAAATTGAAACTATTTTTCAACGTCTATGGATGTCTGGTGTCGGGCGATACTCAGTGGGAGAGAATGTTTTCACACTCTCGCTTTTGAGTATCAGACAATAGAAAGAGAAAGAAAACAGTTGAACATAAGTGTGTCAGTGGAAGAGAAGACAGTAGCAGGTGACCCAACTGTGGGGCAGCATACTGTAGCAACATGGGCTACGAAAAGGCGCCAATTCAACAGAGCAATTCATACGCTTCTCTAAGGTGTGTGTGAGGCCTCTACTCACCTCTCTTCAGTCTCTCTGGATCCCACTGTCCCCAAGTAGACTCTCACCAACCACTATATATATATTTTTTTTTTTAATTGACAAGGTAATAGAAACTGACCACAATACTTAAGTGGCAGTCTTTCACCAATGTATATTCAATGACATATTCCAGACTTTTGGTACATTAGGAGAGGAGTTGGCCCTTAAAAGCATCTCAAAAGTACAAAGCATTTTTTAATGATTTTTTTGTGGTTTTTTTGTTAAATGTCTTCTCAGCCCACATGCTCTATATATGTCATGTATGCATTAACTATGTATTCATACTATGACTCTCCCATTTCATGGAATGCCCACCTCCCTCATACAGCATGTTGGCTGAATTGTTTTATCTGGTTCTTCAATGATAGACGCAACAGACGAGGTTCACTTAGATTCTATACAAGTAAAGACCAACAAAATCCAACGTATTACATGGAATGTGCACAGGCTACACATGGTTCTTGAACACCTAAAGGGATTGTCAGCAGATCTGGCTTTCCTGCAAGAGTTACCTTTCAAAAAAAGGAGAGTAGGAGTGAATAGGAGCTGGGTTGGAGAGGACTATGCTGCCACGTACTGTAGTAACAGCAGAGGTGTAGGCATCCTGATAAATAAGAATACACCCTTTTCCCAGCGGCAGGTAGGAGCGTTGGGCCAGTAACCGGAAGGTTGCTGGATCGAATCCCCGAGCTGACAAGGTAAAAACCTGTCGTTCTGCCCCTGAGCACGGCAGTTAACCCTCTGTTCCCCGGCCGCCAAAGACGGCGATTTAAACACATTTTTTTACGGCAGCCCTCCGCTCCTCTTTGATTTAGAGGGGTTGGGTGAAATGCGCAGTGGTGTTTATTTTATTTATTTCACCTTTATTTAACCAGGTAGGCAAAGTACTAGGTGGTAGTTGTCAAGTACTTAAGTAAAAATACTTAAAACGGGAACATGTGCTACTCAAACTGGTCACTGAAATTCACACTTCTATTCAATACAACACATTGAATTTAGCTTCACACTGTTCTCTGTGTGTGTGTGTGTGTGTGTGAGAGAGAGAGAGAGAATCTACATGTCATTGTGGTAGTAAGGGGAAAACACTGCATGATACCTTCTTTACTCTTCAGTTAACACAGACATACACACACTCTCCTTTCCTCACACACTCCCTCTTTCTCCCTCTTAAACACACACACCTCTCTCGCCCACAAACACATACTGCTCGCAACTTTTATAGTTTAGACTTACATTAGGCCTATATGAATCCTACCTCTTGAAGCACACCTCATGAGTAGCTTTTTTTTCCTGTGTCAATCAAATTAGCCTGGACCTACTGTCAAGTTACCAGGTTGTTAGCTAGCTAGGTAACATGACTGAACAACGTTGTTTGTTATCAAACCAATAATTAGCGACCCGGGATTCATTTAAAACGGCCCGCGACATGGTTTGTGAAATTATATACACTGAACAAAAATATAAAAGCAACATGAAACAATTTCAAAGATTTGACTGAGTTACAGTTCATATAATGAAATGAGTCAT
Source organism: Oncorhynchus mykiss (assembly GCF_057628025.1). Taxonomy (NCBI): domain Eukaryota; kingdom Metazoa; phylum Chordata; class Actinopteri; order Salmoniformes; family Salmonidae; genus Oncorhynchus; species Oncorhynchus mykiss. The sequence goes on from NC_143049.1 coordinate 12,553,191, forward strand.
TTGAAATCTATTACTTAGTTCGACATCTATGGATTTCACATGACTGGGAATACAGATATGCATCTGTTGGTCACAGATATCTTGAAAAAGAAAGGTAGGGGCGTGGATCAGAAAACCAGTCAGTATCTGGGTTTGACCACCATTTGCGAGGAAGCCAGATATGGGAGGTCCTGGGCTGGCGTGGTTAAATGTGGTCTGGGGTTGTGAGGCCAGTTGGACGTACTGCCAAATTCTCAAAAATTATGTTATTGTAGAGAAATTAACATAAAATTATCTGGCAACAGCTCTGGTAGACATTCCTGCAGTCAGCATACCAATTGCATGCTCCTTCAAAACTTGAGACATCTGTGGTATTGTGTTGTGTGACAAAACTGCACATTTTAGAGTGGCCTTTTAGATTGTCCCCAGCACCAGGTACGCCTTTATAATGATCATGCTGTTTAATCAGCTTCTTAATATGCCACACCTGTCAGGTGGATGGATTATCTAGACAAAGGAGAAATGCTCACTAACAGGGATGTAAACAAATTTGTGCACCACATTTTTGAGAAATACGCTTTTTGTGCGTCCGGAAAAATTTCTGGGATCTTTTATTTCAGCTCATGAAACATGGGACCAACACTTTAGATGTTGCGTTTTTATATTTTTGTTCTGTATACAATGTTGGTACTGTGATATTACTGTGGTATCTGTATACCGTTGAACACTACTAAGAACATGAACAAATTCATAGTTCATAACAATATGGAAGAAAATTCTACGTATTCTACAAAAACCAATATCACTCCCTAAAAACACACCCCTATTGAACAATCCTTCGGATAGCTTTTCAGAATTCACTGATAGATTGGTCCACATGGAAAACTAAATGAATAGAAACTGTAAATGTCTCAGTACAATGCATTTATTTCCATGAAATAATTAAAAATACATTTTTGGACTGACCAATGGAGATCATTTCTTGATAGGAAACTTCGGTTTGAAATCTTTTGGACGTCAGAGTAATCTTGAGGGAATCCTATTTGAGTCAAAAGGATGTTCATATGATAGGTAAGCTATATAAAACCTTACAGAGAGCCTACCCAACTGACAATCTTTTTAGAATATTTTTTACTATTGGAACCAAGATTTAAAAGGAACTGATGTTGGCACAAGATGGAGGGAGTGTTGGAACATAGCTAACAAAATTAGTTAATAAAAATGGACGCTTAATCCAGTATAAACTAAAGTATAGAAATTCACAAATTCTACAGCACAACGACATAGTCATGCCTTAAGTGTAAAACTAACAATGACTCAATCCATGCCTTCTGGGATTATGGTAAAGTCTTGGGAGCTGTTGGCGGAGTTAGAAAGTTGGCTGTCAGAAGTATTACAATGTACATTTGACTTTTTCCGCCTGTCTGCATATTTCAAGACATTACATATGAGGGTGCAGTTCGATACCCCACTTGTTGGATGAAACATTTCTCATCACTCATCTTACTTTTTTTAATTTTATTTTTTTTACTAAAACTGGAAATCAGCCAGTATTGTGAGTATTGTGCACTTCCGGTGCCGACAGCGATGGCCGCCTCGCTTTGCATTCCTAGGAAACTATGCAGTATTTCGTTTTTTTACGTGTTATTTCTTACATTGATACGCCAGGTAATCTTAGGTTTTATTACATACAGTCGGGAGGAACTACTGGATATATAAGAGCAGTGTCAACTCACCATCATTACGACCAGGAATACGACTTTCCCGAAGCGGATCCTCTGTTTTGCCCACCACCCAGGACAATGGATCGGCTCCCAGCCGGCGAACCAAAACAACGACGCCGTAAAAGGGGCAGTCGAAGTGGTCTTCTGGTCAGCCTCCGGAGACGGGCACATCGCGCACCGCTCCCGAGCATACTACTCGCCAATGTCCAGTCTCTTGACAACAAGGTTGAAATCCGAGCAAGGGTAGCATTCCAGAGAGACATAAGAGACTGTAACGTTCTTTGCTTCACGGAAGCGTGTCTCGAGTGAGCCATGTTATCGGAGTCGGTACAGCCACCTGGTTTCTTCACGCATCGCGCTGACAGAAACAAGCATCTTTCTGGTAAGAAGAGGCCTTATGATTAACGAGACATGGTGTGATCATATAACAACATACAGGAACTCAAGTCCTTCTGTTCACCTGACTTAGAATTACTTACAATCAAATGTCGACCGCATTATCTACCAAGAGAATTCTCTTTGATTATAATCACTGCCGCATATATTCCCCCCCAAGCAGACACATCGATGGCCATGAACAAACTTCATTTGACTCTATGTAAACTGGAAACCACATATCCTGAGGCTGCATTCATTGTAGCTGGGGATTTTAACAAGGCTAATCTGAAAACAAGACTCCCTAAATTCTATCAGCATATCGTTTGTGCTACCAGGGCTGGTAAAACCCTAGATCATTGTTATTCTAACTTCCGAGACACATATAAGGCCCTCCCCCACCCTCCTTTCGGAAAAGCTGACCACGACTCCATTTTGTTGCTCCCTGCCTATAGACAGAGACTAAAACAGGAAGCTCCCGCGCTCAGGTCTGTTCAACGCTGGTCCGACTAATCTGATTCCATGCTTCAAGATTGCTTCGATCACATGGATTGGGATATGTTCCGCATTGCGACAAACAACAACATTGACGAATACACTGAGCGAGTTTATTAGCAAGTGCATCGGTGATGTTGTACCCACAGCAACTATTAAAAACATTCCCAATACAGAAACCGTGTATTGATGGCAGCATTCGCGCGAGGCAGTGTGAACCACTGCTTTTAATCAGGGCAAGGTGACCGGAAACATGACCAAATACAAACAGTGTAGCTATTCCCTCCGCAAGGCAATCAAACAAGCTAAGCGTCAGTATAGAGACAAAGTAAAGTCGCAATTCAACGGCTCAGACACATAGGTATGTTTTTTAAAATGTATTTTACCTTTATTTAACCAGGCAAGTCAGTTAAGAACAAATTCTTATTTTCAATGACGGCCTAGGAACAGTGGGTTAACTGCCTGTTCAGGGGCAGAACGACAGATTTGTACCTTGTCAGCTCAGGGGTTTGAACTTGCAACCTTCCGGTTACTAGTCCAACGCTCTAACCCTGCCGCCCCAGGGTCTACAGTCAATCACAGATGACAAAAAGAAAACCAGCCCCGTCGCGGACCAGGATGTCTTGCTCCCAGACAGACTAAACAACTTCTTTGCTCGCTTTGAGGACAATACAGTGCTACTGACACGGCCCGCTACCAAAACCTACGGACTCTCCTTCACTGCAGCCGACGTGAGTAAAACATTTAACCCTCGCAAGGCTGCAGGCCCAGACGGCATCGCCAGCCACGTCCTCAGAGCATGCGCAGACCAGCTGGCTGGTGTGTTTACGGACATATTCAATCAATCCTTATCCCAGTCTGCTGTTCCCACATGCACAAGAGGGCCACCATTGTTCCTGTTCCCAAGAAAGCTAAGGTAACTGAGCTAAACGACTACCGCCCCGTGGCACTCACTTCCGTCATCATGAAGTGCTTTGAGAGACTAGTCAAGGACCATATCACCTCCACCCTACCTGACACCCTAGACCCACTCCAATTTGCTTACTGCCCCAATAGGTCCACAGACGACGCAATCACAACCACACTGCACACTTCCCTAACCCATCTGGACAAGAGGAATACCAATGTGAGAATGCTGTTCATCGACTACAGCTCAGCATTTAACACCATAGTACCCTCCAAACTCGTCATCAAGTTCGAGACCCTGGGACTCGACCCCGCCCTGTGCAACTGGGTACTGGACTTCCTGATGGGCCCGCCCCCAAGTGGTGAGGGTAGGTAAGAACATCTCCACCCCGCTGATCCTCAACACTGGGGCCCCACAAGGGTGCGTTCTGAGCCCTCTCCTGTACTCCCTGTTCACCCACGACTGCGTGGCCATGCACGCCTCCAACTCAATCATCACGTTTGCAGACGACACTACAGTGGTAGGCTTGATTACCAACAACGACGAGACGGCCTACAGGGAGGAGGTGAGGGCCCTCGGAGTGTGGTGTCAGGAAAATAACCTCACACTCAACGTCAACAAAACGAAGGAGATAATCGTGGAGTTCAGGAAACAGCAGAGGGAGCACCCCCCTATCCACATAGTGGAGAGGGTAGTAAGTTTTAAGTTCCTCGGCGTACACATCACGGACAAACTGAATTGGTCCACCCACATAGACAGCGTGGTGAAGAAGGCGCAGCAGCGCCTTTTCAACCTCAGGAGGCTGAAGAAATTTGGCTTGTCACCAAAAGCACTCTATAACTTTTACAGATGCACAATCGAGAGCATCCTGTTGGGCTGTATCACCGCCTGGTACGGCAACTGCTCCGCGTACAACCGTAAGGCTCTCCAGAGGGTAGTGAGGTCTGCACAACGCATCACCGGGGGCAAACTAACTGCCTTCCAGGACACCTACACCACCCGATGTCACAGGAAGGCCGTAAAGATCATCAAGGACAACAACCACCCGAGCCACTGCCAATTCACCCCGCTATCATCCAGAAGGCGAGGTCAGTACAGGTGCATCAAAGCAGGGGCCGAGAGACTGAAAAACAGCTTCTATCTCAAGGCCATCAGACTGTTAAACAGCCACCACTAACATTGAGTGGCTGCAGCCAACACACTGACACTGACTCAACTCCAGCCACTTTAATAATGGAAAAATGTATCACTAGCCACTTTAAACAATGCCACTTAATATAATGTTTACATACCCTACATTACTCATCTCAAATGTATATACTGTACTCGATACCATCTACTGCTTCTTGCCTATGCCGTTCTGTACCATCACTCATTCATATGTATGTATATGTACATATTCTTCATCCCTTTACACTTGTGTGTATAAGGTAGTTGTGAAATTGTTAGGTTAGATTACTCGTTGGTTATTACTGCATTGTCGGAACTAGAAGCACAAGCATTTCACTACACTCGCATTAACATCTGCTAACCATGTGTATGTGACAAATAAAATTTGATATGATTTGAAAGGCCATTGCAGTTTGCTTTGGTTATGTTGTGCCCATTAGGAACTGAATGGTAAATGATGACTGTAGCCGGTGGCCACGCCTACTTGGGCATAATGTTTTAATTTGGTTTGTTTAAGTTGGCAATCACACACATTTGAAAGTGCAAAAGTCTGTGTCACTATGTTACCGTGGAATTGCCCTCTTGATAATGCAATGTTTAAGAATAATCATGAATTAATCATGATGAGTGAGATGCCGTTCAATAAAAGGCTACAATGAAGGCTACAATAAAACGAGTTCTAACCTCTCACCATTACCAATAGCAGCCAAGGTTAGAATTTTTTGAGAGGCAAGACACTCATCATTATTCACCATTCATTCATTATTATCCATAATCATGGTAGGATAGCATCCACATGAATGCAGAAGTGTTCAGCAACGTCTTCTATTCTTACTTACAAAAAAATTGACTCCAAAATAGCACACGACATTCACCATTCAGTTCCTATTGGACAAAACACAACCAAAACAAACCGCAAATGCATCCAACAAGTTTGTAGTCTGCAGCTTGATGTAGTCAAGGAATATGGGCTCAAATACTAATCTTTTGACTACTTTAATACACTATTTGGCCGAAGTGAATTTGTACAAATGCTTAGGACTTCTTCAAATGGGGAATAGCCTACATGAAGTGCTTTTATTACTAAATGTTAAAACGGATTTGTATGAAAATACCCTCAAATAAAAGTTGACATTCTCTACTGTCACCTAATAAACTCAGCAAAAAACAGAAACGGACCTTTTTACGGACCCTGTCTTTCAAAGATGATTCGTAAAAATCCAAATAATGTCACAGATCTTCATTGTAAAGGGTTTAAACACGGTTTCCCATGCTTGTTCAATGAACCATAAACAATTAATGAACATGCACCTGTGGAACGGTCGTTAAGACACTAACAGCTTACAGACGGTTGGCAATTAAGGTCACAGTTATGAAAACTTAGGGCACTAAAGAGGCCTTTCTACTGACTCTGAAAAACACCAAAAGAAAGATGCCCAGGGTCCCTGCTCATCTGCGTGAACGTGCCTTAGGCATGCTGCAAGGAGGCATGAGGACTGCAGATGTGGCCAGGGCAATAAATTGCAACGTCCGTACTGTGACAGTGCTACAGGGAGACAGGACGGACAGCTGATCGTCCTCGCAGTGGCAGACCACATGTAACAACACCTACACAGGATCGATACATCCGACCATCACACCTGCAGGACAGGTACAGGATGGCAACAACAACTGCCCGAGTTACACCAGGAATGCACAATCCCTCCATCAGTGTTCAGACTGTCCGCAATAGGCTGAGAGAGGCTGGACTGAGGGCTTGAAGGCCTGTTGTAAGGCAGGTCCTCACCAGACGTCACCGGCAACAATGTTGGCTATGGGCACAAAAACCCACCATCGCTGGACCAGACAGGACTGGCAAAAAGTGCCCTTCACTGACAAGTCGCGGTTTTGTCTCACCAGGGGTGATGGTCAGATTTGCGTTTATTGTCGAAAGAATGAGCGTTACACTGAGGCCTGTACTCTTGAGCGGGATCGATTTGGAGGTGGAAGGTCTGGTCTGTGGCGGTGTGTCACAGCATCATCGGACTGAGCTTGTTGTCATTGCAGGCAATCTCAACACTGTGCGTTACAGGGAAGACATCCTCCTCCCTCATGTGGTACCCTTCCTGCAGGCTCATCCTGACATGATCCTCCAGCATGACAATGCCACCAGCCATACTGCTCGTTCTGTGTGTGATTTCCTGCAAGACAGGAATGTCAGTGTTCTGCCAATACCAGCGAAGAGCCCGGATCTCAATCCCATTGAGCATGTCTGGGACCTGTTGGATCGGCGGGTGAGGGCTAGGGCCATTCCCCCCAGAAATGTCTGTGAACTTGCAGGTGCCTTAGTGAAAGAATGGAGTAACATCTCACAGCAAGAACTGGCACATCTGGTGCAGTCCATGAGGGGGAGATGCACTTCAGTATTTAATGCAGCTGACTGTTACTTTTGACCCCCCCCCCCCCCCCCCCCCCCCCCCCTTTGTTCCAGGAACACATTATCCAAATTATGTTTGTCACATGCCTGTGGAACTTGTTCAGTTTATGTCTCAGTTGTTGAATCTTGTTATGTTCATACAAATATTTACACATGTTAAGTTTGCTGAAAATAAATGCAGTTGACAGTGAGGCCGTTTCTTTTTTTGTTGCTGAGTATGAGACCTATCTAAAATGCTGGAGTATAGAATCATATGAACGTTTTTTGCTTCACTGTCCAAATACATATGAAGGGGAGTGTATGTAGCCTACAGAACAGCACATTTAAAGTTCTGATAAGCCAAAGAGAATTTCCATCACTTTAGAACTAACTATGAATCAAGTCCTCTTTGTACACCTCTCACAAGACAAATGTTAAGATTGTTTGTTTTGGTCCCCATATCTCCTCTCAGGTTCAAGCCCAGCACTGTGTGTGGTACGGTGAGTGTGGGGAGTCCGACAAGGTCCCGGGGAAGAAGTACAACTGCAACTATACAGGACCACCTATCCCACTCCCAGCAGAGGGCCATGAGCTGCTCACAGTAAGGTTTATCATGGAAGCTTTTTTTTTTTAACTGGTTCTCTATGTTTTCATTACACTTCTGAAATTACACTTGACTCCAATTGTAATGTTCTCACATGTTTTACTTGAACAAAACCAGGTTAGGTCATCTGAATGATCCCTGTTCTTGTTTTGTGTGTGTAGGAGCTGTGTCCAGGCTATGACTATGGGAACCAGAGTCTGTGCTGTGATGTCCAGCAGCTCCTGACTCTTCAAGGGAGCCTTCAGCTTCCCCTACAGTTCCTCTCTCGGTACGCACCATAGTCTTTGCAAAAATAACTTTGTCATTCCATGTGCCATACTTGGACATACTCCCGTAATGGCTATGATTTGGTTTAGCGAGATGCCTTAGCAGTAAGGTAGCTTTGTTGATATGTTGTCATCTCTGTCAATCTAAAGTTCCCTGACTCTCTCTGGGTTCTCCGTCTCCAGATGCCCAGCCTGTTTCTTCAACCTGATGAACCTGTTCTGTGAGCTAACCTGCAGCCCCCGCCAGAGTCTGTTCGTGAACGGCACCCAGTTCACTAATGACACAGCTGCCAACAAGACCAATGTGGTGGAAGTCCAGTACTACATTGGACAGACATTTGCCAATGGTGAGGGGGCACATTGCCTGGTCCTCTAGACTGGGGCGGCAGGTAGGCTAGTGGTTAGAGCTTTGCGCCAGTAACCGAAAGGTTGCTAGATCGAATCCCCTAGCTGACATGGTAAAAATCTGTCGTTCTGTCCTCTGAACAAGGCAGTTAACCCATCGTTCCTAGGCCGTCATTGTAAATATGAATTTGTTCTTAATGACTTGCCTAGTTAAATAAACATTTTAAAAATACAAATCTGTTAATGCTTTCTTGCCAACTCCTATGGTCATTGTCCATAGGAGTTGGCAAGACTGCAAACAGATTAGGCTAGTGGGCAGATCAGGTCACAGTTTGAGAGTGGAAGAGTGGAAATATACAGTCACTTCCATTGGCTAGCACTGTTGTTGACATAATGCTACAGATATCAGTCAGTCCCAAGGTGTATAATGTAATTTTGGTCCTCTCTCTTGGCAGCCATGTATAATGCTTGTCAGGATGTCCAGGCCCCCTCCATTAACGTGAAGGCCTTGTCACTGCTCTGTGGTAAGGACGCCAGTGACTGCAACGCCACCAACTGGATCGAGTACATGTTCGACATCAACAATGGACAGAGTCCCTTCCCCATCATCCCTATATTCTCAGGTAAGATGCACAATACAGAATATGTGCCATTTACAACGAAAGGGCATCTGTTTCCACAAGTATTCATACTTATTTCAGTTAAGGATAACATTGGTCTCTGTTTAAAACAGCACAATGACTCCACATCCTCTGACTATCCCCACCTCTCCAGACGTGCCAGTGTCCGGTATGATCCCCATGAACAACAAGACATACGGCTGTACGGAGGGTCTGGAGGATGGCTCTGGGCCATGCTCCTGCCAGGACTGTAGCCAGGCCTGTGGCCCCCAGCCTGTCCCTCCGCCCCTGCTTCCGCCATGGACCATTCTGGGCATCGACGCCATGGTGGTCATCATGTGGATCTCTTATGTGGCCTTCCTCCTCATCTTCATCGGAGCCGTGATCGGAGCCTGGTGCTACAGGCAAGGACCGACGCATATTATGACCTGACTGAAGCAGTGTTTTCCTAAGATGTATCTAATGGTGCTGTTTTTTTTTCTTCTTTTCTCATCCAGAAAAAGGACAATCGAGTCGGAGTATGGTCCCATTTTGGACAGCAATAACCCTCCCTGTCTGAACAATGACAACATTGACCAAGGTACGGTGCTGCATATCAATCAAGTCTTTGTGCAGCACTTACTTGTTTTACTTAACTTTCTGGACTCCCAGCTATTAAAGTATCTACATACGACAGTGCCAAATCAGCCCAAAATGCAGTAATATTCTCAACAACAAAAAACTCCCATTTTCTCATCTCTCGCTCTGTGTCACAGTGGACGCGTCGTGTGGTGAGACGCTGGGCGAGCGCTTCGAGAGCTCCCTGCGTTCCCTCTTCGCCCGCTGGGGCTCGTTCTGCGTACAGCAGCCCCTCGTGGTCATCCTAGGCAGCCTGGCCGTAGTGGCCGCCTGCTCAGGGGGCCTGGTCTACATGAAGATCACCACGGACCCCGTGGAGCTATGGTCCTCTCCCAGCAGCCAGGCCAGGCAGGAGAAGGACTACTTCGACAGCCACTTCGGACCCTTCTTCAGGGCAGAGCAACTCATCATCACCACCACGCTGCAGTCAGAATCCGTCTACTCCCCGAACCCCGCGGGGGCTGACGTGCCCTTCGGAGCCCCCCTGGACAAGGACGTCCTCCACCAGGTGGGTTAGTTGGAGGAACTGGGCTGGGGGGGGGGGGTCATGGATTGAGGTGTGATTAAAATATTCAGATGGAATTGTTGTAGCATTTAGAATTGGATTATGGGTTGTGGACATTTTGGTTCAAGCTATCTGAGTAGGGTTTCCTCTAGGATTTCTTTCAGCAGCTGAAACCCTGGATCAGTGACCTTAGTTATAATCTTTGGCTCCCGCCTCTGCTAAATTAGTATAGGGGAAACGATGCTGTGTCAAGAATATATCCGCTGTATTGTTGATCAAGTGTGGAGTCTCTTCAGGAAGACCTACAGTATTTGGTCTTTGCCTTAGTTCTAATGTGACATTTTATAGTTTTAGTTTTTCTCAAATTTTAACACAATCTCTTATCTCAGGTGTTGGATCTCCAGACGGACATAGAAAACATAGTGGCTTCATACGGGGACCAGAAAGTGACCTTAAAGGATATCTGCTTGGCCCCGCTGGCCCCCTTCAACGACAACTGCACCATCCTCAGTGTTCTCAACTACTTCCAGAACAGCCACGAACAGCTGGACCGTAGCGTAGGCGATGAGTTCTATGTCTACGCCGACTACCACACACACTTCCTCTACTGCGTCAGGTGAGTGGCCCTCAGAACACTTTCTCTAGTGACATTCTGCACCTGGGGAATGCTACAGAACTCATGAGATTGTACCAGTTGCCAGTTCCTCTCCAACTCGAGTCATTCACATTGAAAGATTGGTTCTGATATTGCACATTGTAAAATGTTTTTATTGTGCTTTGTTTTCCTTCAGCAGGTATATACTCATAGCTGTGTGTGGTGAACAGTTAGTCTTAGATTTGTGTATATTACCTCCGTTATTAAATAATTCTGTCTGTCTCTCCTGTGTGTAGTGCCCCAGCATCCCTCAACGACACCAACAAGCTCCATGATCCCTGCCTGGGCACCTACGGAGGCCCTGTCTTCCCCTGGCTGGTCCTGGGAGGCTATGATGGTGAGTGGGGATACTTTAACATCATCACACAAAGAAATAGAATCTAGAATTAGTCCGTGGGAATAAGAATTAGTCCGTGGGAAATATACCTTCTTTTTTTTTTTACATTTTGTAGTGTTTTTTTCCCCCTATCGGTGTGTTTGAGTGTATTGTATGTGTTTTTATGTTTTTAAATTAGGAAAACGTGTCTTCTACAAAAGGCTAAACCTTATTGCTTAACTCCTGTATATAATCACAAATGTTTTTATGATGCAGAGATAGCTATGCAAAGATAGTTATTTGGTCACTGACCTTGTAGAGTCGGGTTTAATGAGCGAAAACTCGGACTGTTTGCAACTTTGAATCTGTGTCTTGGAACATCCTTCAGACTCTTTGATATTGATTTTACTATTGTTTACTGTGTTTTTTTTGTATTGAACTTTGTCAACACAAATTCCCTGACCGCGGCACTTTTTTTGCATCTTGTTCTCTCACCCCAGCCACCAACTACAACAACGCCACAGCTCTAGTGATCACGTTCCCTGTCAACAACTACCATAACGACAGCATCAATCTGGGGAAAGCTCTGGCCTGGGAGAAGGAGTGAGCAAAACAAATGTTTCAGATGCTAGTGTATATACTAAAGCAATTTCACATTTCAGTCAGATTTGGTTTTGTGCCATGATTTGCCATTTTGAAGTAACACATCCCTCCATTTCCAGATTCATTGTTTTCCTGAAGAACTACAGCAACCCCAACCTGACCATCTCCTTCAACTCTGAGAGGAGCATCGAGGACGAGATCAACCGCGAGAGCGAAAGTGACCTCAGCACCGTCGTGGTCAGCTACGTCATCATGTTCGTCTACATCTCCCTGGCGTTAGGACATATCCACAGCTTCAGGAGGTTGCTGGTTAGTAGTAATAGTTTACTTTATTTAATACGTGTTTTGTCGACATCTCCCCGACTCAAGACAATAGTTTAGGTCGTTGTCTAGCTCAAAAGAGAGGTCAAGCCCCTGTGCGCAGCATTGTGTTTCCTGCAAGGTTCTGATTCTGAACGACTAACCCTCTGTCGTTGTTTTCTGCCCAGGTGGACTCTAAGATCTCCCTGGGCATAGCAGGCATCGTGATAGTGCTGAGCTCAGTGGCCTGTTCTCTGGGCATCTTCAGCTATGCTGGCATCCCTCTCACCCTCATCGTCATCGAGGTCATCCCCTTCCTGGTGCTGGCTGTCGGCGTCGACAACATCTTCATCGTTGTCCAAACGTACCAGGTACGTGTATGTATGTGGACATTATGTGTATGTAACGGCATGTATATGGTCACTGTCGAACTCTGTAATGGCAGTGATGAATGAATGAATGAATGAATGTATTGATCACCATGTGTGATGCGTTGTTGTACAGAGGGATGAGCGGATGCCTCAGGAGGAGCTGCACCAGCAGATAGGCCGTATCCTAGGAGACGTGGCTCCCAGCATGCTCCTCTCTTCCTTTTCTGAGACAGTGGCTTTCTTCCTGGGTATGAGAATGACCTGTAACCTTCAGCCACTTAACACCTCTCGTGTTGACACACTACTTGGCTACATTATAGAAAAATCAAACGTATTGTATAAGGCAGTATGTGAATACTTGAAGACGTCAACTAGGTCCTTTGTCATTCCCATGGATATCCGTATTGACTGCAATTTGTGTAACGACAAGCTTGAGTCTGGAGCTCTGATGTCAGTGGGTTACCTACCTTTTTCCTGTCCAGGGGCCCTGTCCACTATGCCAGCGGTGCGGACCTTCTCCCTGTTTGCTGGGCTGGCTGTGTTCATTGACTTCTTGCTACAGATCAGCTGCTTCATTAGCCTGCTGGGCCTGGATGCCAAGAGACAGGAGGTAAGGAGGGCTGGGCTGGTATGGGGGTACTGTAGGGCTTGGTTAAGGGTTGGGGATGACTTCTTGCTACAGATCAGCTGCTTTGTCAGCCTGCTGGGCCTGGACGCCAAGAGGCAGGAGGTGAGGACGGCTGGGGAATAAACTAAATGTTTCCACACTGCATTTGCTTCTCCTTTGAGAGGACTGGTGATGACTCACAGGGGTAGGCTTGGCATGCTAAACAGTAGCTGTCAGCATTCTGTGTCACTATTTGCTAACTCCCTGTTTCATTACCATGTTATTCCCAGCTAAGCATGAGCGTCACGGTTACAGCCCACTTCAAGTGAGCAGTGCACTGATGTCACATTTAACAGAGAGAGACACAAGTTATCTAATTAGGAAGTACATTCTGAACACCTGTTTTTAAAATGCTATACTGATTGGGTCCTTGGGGCCTTATTCAGGATTTCCGGGTTAAGTCAACATCATTCTCTTGCGCTTCAAGAATTTAGACGTTGTTTTTCCAGGGGAATCGTCTGGACATTGTGTGCTGTGTGAAGCTGCCAGTTGGCCAGGAGGAGAGGACAGATGGCTTCCTCTTCCACTTCTTCAAGAAGGTCTACGCCCCCTTCATCCTCAAAGAGTGGGTCAGACCCATTGTGGTGAGTGCTGATGCTCAGATTTAAATGTACAATAGAGTCAGCGTTCAAACCAACATGTTTTGTAAACAGTTAGCCACTAAACTTCCATAGTGTATCTTTAACAACTTCTCTCGGACAGGTGGCTGTGTTTGTGGGGATGTTGTCCTTCAGTATCGCTGTCACCAATAAGGTAGAGATTGGACTGGACCAGAAGCTCTCCATGCCTGATGTAAGTATGTATAGTACGTCTAACCAACCCCACCAGCCTCACTCCGTGTGCTATTGATAATCGGTCTTCTCTTTTGATGCGTGGGATAATGTCAGACATTTTGTCTCGTGTTGAATCTCCTATCCACTAGGACTCGTACGTGCTGGACTACTTTAAGAACCTGAGTGAGTACCTCCACACGGGTCCTCCGGTCTACTTCGTGGTGGAGGACGGCCATGACTACCTGAGTCTGGAGGGCCAGAACTCTGTGTGTGGAGGGGTGGGCTGCAGCAACAACTCTCTGGTCCAACAGGTCTACGCAGCATCTCTCATCAGCAACTAGTGAGTGAAGCAACAGCAACCCCTCCCCACTTCTTTCACCTTTGGGCTGCATGTTGAAATCCCTAGTATGATGTGAAATCAGTCGGGGTTTAACAGGGAGACTAGAACTCTGGTTTTGAACTCGCTGACAAACAGTGCTGGGATTCGCGACACCCGCAATAATATGTGTATGCAACCAATAAAATGTGATTTAATTACTTGACAAAGTCATATTACATATTACTTGTTACATGTAACAAAACCGCCCACCACTTCTGTGCATGGCCAAAGAGCTCTATTTTCATGTCGTCCAACAAATGTTAATGCCTGTAGTTTGCTAAACTGCATTGGCACCTGGATTGGAACCGGTGCATTGGTCAGATGACATGAAAATAGAGCTCTTAGGCCACGCTCACCAGTGGTGGGTTTGGTGTCAAAAGAAGGATGAATATGCTGAAAATGACCTCATGCCTGCTGTAAAATATGGTGGTGGATCTTTGATGTTATGTTATTTTTTTGCCCACTGGGGCCATTCAAGATCAACAGCATGATGAACTTTACCTAGTACCAGGATATTTTAGCCCAAAAAACTGGTTGCCTCTGACAGGAGGCTGAAACTTGGCCACAAGGGGATCTTCCAGCAAGAGAAGAGAAGGCTATGGACTTCTCAGTCTCCGGACTTGAACCCCATTGAAAACCTGTGGTTTGAATTAAAGAGGGCAGTCCTTAAGCACAGACGGTGGATATCAAGTATCTGGAAAGATTCTGTATGGAGGAATGGTCTAAGATCCCTCCCAATGTGTTCTCCAATCTCATGAAACATTTTTGAAAAAGGCTCCGTGCTGTTATCCTCGCAAGGGGAGGGTGCCAGAGTATTGAAAACAGGGGTGCCAATCATTTTGACCCCTTATCTAAAAAAAAAAAAAATACTTTCTGTGAGCAATTGTACTAGTATTAAATCATATAATTTCATCCTTCAAAATCCAGCCGCCAGTGCTGGTTAGACCTCTGCATAGAGATGGATAACTAGAGGGCGCCCTTGGCACTAGACGGTGAATCCCTATGGGCTTTGTTATCACAGAAGCGATCAATGGCACAGCTTTCACACAGAGGTGAAATATTTTCTGAAATTGCTTTACTTGAAAAAGTAACTATTATTCCTCCAAATTTAAAAAAATAACGCGTTACATTACTCCGTTACTCATAAAAGTAATATCATTACATAACGTGTTACTTTTGTAACGCATTACCCCAACACTGCTGACAAATACCTTTCTTGTTTGGAGGTATTATAAGACTTTCTTGAATGTCTTCCAATAGAAAAGGATCTAGTCATCTCAATGTAATTCTCCCCCCAGCACCACTATAGGATTCAACCCGTCGTCATGGCTGGATGACTACTTTGACTGGGTGAAGCCTCAGTCCTCCTGCTGTAGATATTACAACTCTTCTGGGGCCTTCTGCAATGCCTCAGGTAACACACACACACACACACCTGCTGTAGATATTACAACTCCTCTGGGTCCTTCTGCAATGCCTCAGGTACCAACGTTAAACCATTATCCAATGTGCCAATAACACACTGCTCTGATCAGGTCACGCACTCTCTTTAGTCTCTTCCAACGGCTTCTGGGCAAAGCAAGTCTACACGTTCAGGTCAACTCTTAACACGTCTTAACAATGTCTCACTCGCATCCTGATTTTGAAGACACCGGCTACATTCCGATATCAAGCTGTTGCGAAACGGTGCCATTCTGAAGTATTGCTTTTAGTCAATGAGGCAGTATATTTGAAGGGCTTTTTCTTTGTAATTGCGTGTTAGAAATGTTGCACTGAAGTACCTACATTTGTCTACTTTCATCAGTGGTGGACACGTCGTGTTTGCGCTGCCACCCCATGACCCCCAGTGGGAAGCTGAGGCCCATAGAGCAGGACTTCATGAAGTTCCTCCCCATGTTTTTGTCAGACAACCCCAACGTCAAGTGTGGGAAAGGGTAATGGTTGTTTCTCTATGGCAATGAAGGCATTGTAGTTCATAGTTGAGTGTGTATCGAGACATATTGACTGGTTGCATTTCATGCTTTTACCTTGATGTAGTTTACACTTTTCTTTTTTGCTTCTCACTGATGGCGTTGAACTCTGACATTGAGATTCAATCATTCCGTTTAAAGGAATTGTCATTTGTTTGAACTGACTGACTCTGTATTTGCCTCTAACGTGGTCCTGCAGTGGTCACGCGGCCTACAGTTCAGCTGTGGTCCTAAAGGGGAACGACACATCTGTGGGGGCCACCTACTTCATGACCTACCACACTATCCTCAAGGACTCCCCTGACTTCATAGACGCCATGAAGATGGCCCGCGTCCTGGCTGACAACATCACAAGCGCCATGGGCCACAAAGTGTTCCCCTACAGGTAGACTATGGTATCAAACACATCAAATACGCTGTTTCCATGTGGTTGAAACCACTCGATTGACCATTCCAGCCATTTTTATGACCCCGTCCTCCCCTCAGCAGCCTCCACTGCCTCACATGTTGTGAAACAAAGCGCAAGGCTTTTTTAGCTGGTGATATAACTGGTGATATAACAGTCACTGGTTATTTTTGCCCTCACGAGAAGAGAAATATAGTCACAACTCACTAGTGAGATAGATACGCCCTGAACTCGCCCATTCTGAGTTCCTGATTTTCGGGCTAAATAGAACCGCTCTGAAAAGCTGTTAAATTGTGTGGCCCAGGTCTTTGTTCCGCAAAATAACCATAAAAGGTGAAGTAAGTCAGTCATAAATAAACACACACTCATAACATGTTGTTTTAGCTGCCCTCATAACATAGATTGTTCTCCATCTTTTTTCTTTTCTTTTCTTATACATCCAGATTTTATGCCACCCCCCTGTTTACTACACATCCTGTTTTAAGGGTTCAAGAGGGGTTGTATAGTACATGTAAACACTGCATGTAAGATGCCATCATGCCGTATTTTGTCCTGTCAAAGTACTGCCCTTCAGTTTTTTTTGTTTGTTTTGCTTCTGGGTCAAAGTGCCTTGAGTTGCCACACTAGGGACCTTTTTCAGTTTGAACCTTTTTAGAAGTACATCATTCACAACATGTCATTGTCTACATATACTGTACTGGAGTTCTGTTGTTTTCCCCCTCCAGCGTGTTCTACGTGTTCTACGAGCAGTACCTGACCATTGTCTACGACACGGTCTTCCAGCTGGGCGTGTCGCTGGCGGCCATCTTTGCGGTGACCGCGGTGCTGCTGGGCTTTGAGCTGTGGTCAGGAGTGCTGGTCAGCATCACCATCGCCATGATCCTGGTCAACATGTTCGGGGTCATGTGGCTCTGGGACATCAGCCTCAACGCTGTGTCCCTCGTCAACCTCGTCATGGTGAGAGAAGGAACAGGCTGATATTTTTATATATATATATATATATATAAATAAATCCCAAATTATGTCTTCCTATAATTTGACGTTTTGGTAGTTATTTCTAAATGATATGTTTTGACCAGAAAGGAGGATGCAGAACACTCCTTGTTGTGAACGCAGCCCAGGATCTCCGGTGTATTCATTGTGTGTGTGTGTGTGTTGCAGAGCTGTGGTATCTCTGTGGAGTTCTGCAGTCACATAGTGAGGGCTTTCTCCATCAGTGTGAAGAGCACCAGAGTGGAAAGGGCTGAAGAAGCTCTGGCCCACATGGGCAGCTCAGTAAGTAGATCTCTACTCTTGTGGTTCAACCCACACTAGCACACTTTGTGCTGTGTTCATGGAAACGGCACACTGTCTGAATATGTATTTTTAAAAAAAGCATGTAGCTCATCCTTTGCCCGAGGATTGTCTGTTCTATCAGTAATCTGACATGTAAAAAATAGTACGGAGTGGCTGCAGATCCAACGTTTTGGGGATCTTTACACTGCACTAAAAGATCCGGAGCCTCGCGAGGCTTCTGCACGTGTATATTCTCTACTTTACTCAGGCGACCGGTCATGGTGCTCCTTTAATAAAGTTAGATCAAAGGTGAATCGATGTCTGTAAGATCACACAATGATAGTGTTCTACATAACAGAACTGAATATGATAGTGTAATGTCATGTAATGTATAATGTTACTGTAAGAGAAAAACACCACTGCGTTTTTCTCTCTCGTAGCCAAAACTCAAGTGCGCTCTACAGGGCAAAATACACAGGTAGGCTATATACAGTTGAACACCATCTGCTCTACATTTCGTTCACTCTGTTCAAAACAACACTGTAGGCTACTTTGAAGCCTCTTTGAAACTAAACTGTATAACTCAAGGAGATCAAAATGCATATCACCATGTAACTGATTGAGATCAATTGGTTGCTATGCAGAATGAGGCTGCGTGGACGTTTCACGGGTTAAACTGAACGAATGATCATGCGCGGTTGAATGCGATGGTGTTTTTGTCTTAAAGTAACGTTACATTATTCTATTAAATTGGGTTCTGTTATGTAGAATTACTGTGATCATTGTGTGGTCCTGCAGACACGGATTCCGTTTTGATGTGACTTTATTAAACGGGCACCGTTCCTCTGAGTAGCCTGTTCTCTGAGAGTAAAGTAGAGAATGCAGGCTGCACGTGCGCAGAAGCTTCGGGAAGGATCTTTGAGTGCAGAAGACTAAAGATCCCCCCCCCCCCCAAATAAAATGGCTCTGCAGCAATGGAGGGGGGGGAAAACTGTGTGAAATTGAATTCTCGGCTTGAATGGATTATCTAGGAAAGTAGAAATCACTTGATTTGTTTGGCTCTGTTTTTTAGAACCTGGTTATTGATTTCATTTTTGACTGCAGGGAATGCTGAGCACCAGAATGGAACTAAACCATGGTTCCTCTTCTCCCAGGTGTTCAGTGGGATCACTCTGACTAAGTTTGGAGGCATCCTGATCCTGGCTCTGTCCAAGTCCCAGATCTTCCAGATCTTCTACTTCCGCATGTACCTAGCCATGGTGCTGCTGGGGGCCACGCACGGACTCATCTTCCTCCCTGTGCTGCTCAACTACGCAGGTATGCATAGGGTGATTTTCTCAATTGGGCAAAAGTCCATCTTCTAAACTCGCCATGTGTAGGAGAGTACCACGTTGATAATAAGCGAACGGAGGCTCCTCCCTTCGATAGCCCCTCCCCCCCGAGAAACCTCATAATTATCGTACCGGCACCCTATCATGGAAGAGTTTTGAAATTTGTCACAGCTGTAGTTTTCTTGAAGAAAAGCGTGCACACATTTCAAAACGATACGCTACTTATCTACATGTCTGACACAACCAGCTACAGCTTTTCTTTTACCACTTTACACATCTTATTTGGGGATTCCTCTGTAAACATAATTTGCATGATGACGCGCAGGTGGAGAGGATGTCTCATTTCATAAGAGTAAAATTGTTTCCTTTTCAGGTTGGAGGAGTCGAGCAAAACCAATTAAGATTCTCCCAGTACACGTGTGTGTGTGTGTGTGTGTGTGTGTAAATGTGTGGCCTTTCACCGCAAATATAATTTGCATCACACTATAGCACCTCTCTGTAAGCTCACTAAAACCCTCAAGCCCCAAAAGGAAACTTGCCCTGAAATTCACCTAGTATTTTGTGTAGTGTCTCATCTTACTTAGTACCAGTTTGTCTTTATGTCAATGTTTACACTGCATGGAACGAGGATAAGGTTGCCTCCCAAAAGTTTTAAACGATTTCACCATTGGAAAAATTACACAATCTGTCGGTCTCTCTTCCCTCAGGTCCTTCGGTAAACAAAGCCAAGGTGTTTGCAGCCAACAAGCGCTATGCCGGCACAGAAAGGGAGCACCGCCTCAACTTCTAGAGGCTCTGTGGGGCAAAGAGCAGGACAATGATGATTTTGAACTAACTAACCTTTCTGTCCTGGTCTGGGAGAGACAATGTGGGGTGACGGAGGTAGAAACAGCAGTTTCTATGATTTCTGACACGCACTCGCAATGCAGGGATGCAACTCAGGAATAACTGTTGGGTGTGTCTCTGAGGCCTCTCACACTTTATTTAATTCTGATGGGCAATTCTGGGTAGTTTTCATTAGGGCACACAGTGGAAAAATGTTTTGCAATGGACATTTCTTGTCGACCAGTAGTCTTTCCCTGTTTTTGTCTGTTTTGGTGCCTAATGAACACCACTGATTTCAGTAACCTAGAATAGCCCCCTAATGTAACATTAGCAGCAATAGGATGATATACTGTTTCCCCTCTCAACACAGGAAGTCAGCTATGTGAATATAGGAAAAACTTAAACCCCCATAAACGTCTAGTTTACATCTTATGACCCTACTCTTTATTTTCTCTTGAGGACCAGCTATTCTTTAGATTAGCTAAGTAGAATGTGTAAAGAGAATGATAATATATGCAAAAGATTACTTCTCTGAGAAGAAAATAAAGTTTGACGAATCATTTATGTATACTGTAATGTAACTAATAATGAAACCAAATAATGTTTAAAGATACAGTTAACCTGGTATACATTCCAGGTGTTCCACACATAGAAAAATAATTACTGTAATTTTGTTTCTATGGTTCCACAGTTACTGAAAAACTTGACTAGCTTGATTTGAGGCAACTTTTATTAACGTTATTATAATAATATTGTGTGACAATATGGGTCAATATTCACAGTGACGCAGAGTAAGAGTGATGATCTTGGACCAGGGCCACCATGTCCATATAATGATAAATGAAAAGGCAAAACTGATCCAAGATCTGTGAACAAGAGCTCAGTCTGTAAGTACATTATACTAGGCTTGGTCTGGCTTCACATCTTGCAGTAATGTTTTTGCTTACAGTTAGGGCTGTGCCCAGTTGTCTGTAGTACCTCAGAATGTAGGGTTGAGCAAAGATATGAAAGTAAAATTTATTATTGTTATTATGGGGCAACCAGGGGCTCGAGATGTTTGTTACAGACATGCTTGTTGACAATGCTGCGCATTGGCACTAGAAAGAAGCACAATGTTGTAATATGGTAACCATGTCTTGAATGAAAATCTTAATGTTTTAACATTTTAATGCGTGGACTGTATTGCAGCTCGGTATTGACAGATTTAAATCTGATTTGCAATAGAATCTCATATTGGTATATTGGTACACCACTATAGATTTGCTTAATTTGGTAAAATAAAATAAAAAATAAATCACTAACTAATATCTCATGTGTGCCTTATTTTGAACCTAAATGCACTGAGCAAAAATATAAACGCAACATGTAATGTATTAGTTTCATGAGCTGAAATAAAATATCCCAGAAATTTGCCATATGCACAAAAAGCTTATTTTGCTCAAATTCTGTGCACAAATTTGTTTACATCCCTGTTAGTGACGATTTCTCCTTTGCCAAAATAATCCATTCACCTGACAGGTGTGGCGCATCAAGAAGCTGATGAAATGTCATGATCATTACACAGGTGCACCTTGTGCTGGGGTCAATAAAAGACCACTCTAAAATATGAAGTTTTGTCGCACAATGACACAGACGTCTCAAGTTTTGAAGGAGCGTGCAATTGCCATGCTGACTGCAGGAATGTCCACTAGAGCTGTTGCCACAGATATCTTATGTTACTTTCTCTACCTTAAGCCACCTCCAATGTCTTCTTAGAGAATTTTGCAGTATATCCAACCCGTCTCATAACCGCAGACCACGTGTATGGCGTTGTGTGAGCGAGCGGTTTGCTGATGTCAACAATGTGAACAGAATGCCCTATGGTGGGGTTATGGTTTGGGCAGACATATGCTACGGACAAAGAACACAATGGCATTTTATTGATGGCAATTTGAATGCACAGCGATACCGTGATGAGATCCTGAGGCCCATTGTCATGACATTCATCCGCCCCCATCACCGCATGTTTCAGCACGGCCCCATGTCGCAAGGATACACAATTCCTGGAAGCTGAAAATGTCCCAGTTCTTCCATGGTCTGCATACTCACCAGACATGTCACCCATTGAGCATGTTTGGGATGTACGACTGCATGTTCCAGTTCCTGACAATATTCGGCAACTTCGCACAGCCATTGAAGAGGAGTGCTTCAACATTCCACAGGCCACAATCAACAGCCTGATCAACTATATGAGAAGGAGATGTGTATAACGCTGCATGAGGCAAATGGTGGTCACACCAGATACTGACTGGTTTTCTGATCCACACCCCTACCTTTTTATTTTTACATTTTTTTAAAGCCGTCTGTGACCAACAGATGCATATCTGTATTCCCAGTCATTTGAAGTCCATAGATTAGGGCCTAATTTATTTCAATATACTGATTTTGTTATATGAACTGTAACTCAGTAAAATCTTTCAAATTTTTGCATGTTGCATTCAGTATACATGTTCAGAAGGAACCGCATGGTTGAAGGGGGTTATGTAAAAAGAGACCACATTGTGGCGCCAGATACCATAGTAGAGCTAGCTGCATGGAACTACTTCTCCTGACTGTTAGTGTTGACTTATTTTTCAGCAATCTGTAGGGCTATTGCCGCTGTTATACAATATTTCCTCACTTCAGATGGGTGTGGTCTAACTTGCTAGTTTCGATACCTTACATTTACTGCCAATTTGAAGGCTCACGTTTTGTTTTCACTGCCTTGTGGTTGAAACGTGAATATTGAAAGATATTTTTTTTGTTGTGGTTTTTAAAACCAACCATTTGTAACAATATGAACGTCTAAACTTCACCCACAGTGCGTGCACTTCCACATCGAAAATGATATCCTAATAAAAAATCGAAGGACTGACGCCTCTCTGGCCAAGACTTGCAGCCTTGTTGTCACACAAAATGCCACTTCATCATTTATTCATCAGTTTTCTCTTTCAGTGTTTGGGCTGTTCTTTGAATCTGTCAGAGAGAGATTAAAATATTAATTTCCCCCTGGTTGGGGCTGTGTAGGGAACCGGAGAGAGGAGGAGAGGGGAACACACGAGAGTTGAACGGGGGAGGAGGAGAATCGAGGTTCTTGTGTTATGTAAGCCCTGTGTGGCTCACCTCTCCCTGGACCCAGCACCTGACCCAGCTCACGCACATCTGAGCCCCAGTACTTAACCCCAGACCGGCTACAGCTTAGTGCAGACGACACAGCTGTCACTGTAGCAGACAATGCTGTTAAATGAATAATAAGGTTGTAGTGTACAGCTGATTTGCATTAATATATTTAAATCCTTTATTTGAATAGAGACATACACTGAATCATTGAAAGTCATTTACCCCATGCTTTTCCTTGTTTTCAGCATCAGTCCCTCAATGAGCTTTACAAGTTGAGAATGTGAATATCGCCGTGAAACAAGGTAATGTTTATGAACAGAAACCGTACAGTATACTGTACTATCTCTCAGGTGCAAGGTTGCTGTGTCCTGTGGTCATTCAAGTACAGCATTTCCCATCCATTCAGATTGTTGACAATACCTCCAGATTTACACGGTTATCAAAACGCCAAGGTAAGCCTACACGAAACACAGCCCTTATTTTACGTGATTCTAAAATACCCTATGGGGGAAAATGAATGGTGAAAAAAACTATTGGAACCCTTTCCCTGTTTTGACTGCTAGGTTTTATGACTCATACTATGGTCCTCTAGTGCACCATTGTTTTAACGGAACAAAATGGTTACCAAAAGGCAATATAGAAAATGTGGGACGAAAAGGCAGCAGCTCACTAAACTAAAGCAAGTTATGTCAAATGTTCTACTGGCACAGGGAGGGAGAAGACTTACTGTCCAGCAACAGTTACCATACAAGCTGTAGACCTGGTGCATTATTCCATTAATCAAATTGAATAAGGGATTTAAAAACACCTCGGGGGGGGGGGGGGGGTAGTTCATGTGAAAGAATGTAGAGAGAAAAGGAATGCTGTGAAGTCACACATTATCATTCCTCTCTGCTGTGAGGTCACTTTGCTTGACGTGCATTGCCGTGACATCTTATTGGCACAATGACATGCTGTATGCTTACCAAAACCTTTACTCAAGCAACACACATCACGTGAGTATAATAAGGGCAGACAGAGGATCAGCTCCTGCTGTCTCTCGCTAGTCGCCTACCAGGAATCCAAAGCAAATTCTGCAACGCCTCCACATCTCGTACTACACGTACTTCTTGTCAACACCTTACACCTAGCAAGTCATTGAGTTGCATTATTTGCTGCCAACACTATCCTAGGGGTTCAAATTCAGGCCACTGGCTGTATTTTCTACTTGAGACATTGGACTGAATCACTTTAAAGGGTCCATTAATGAGTAAGGTGAGAGAGGCATTTAATGCCCTGTTGTTTTGAGTCACTGGTTATCTGTTAGAGCCGGGCTCAGTTGATGCCAAAATAGACTGAGTGGTAAAAAAAAAAGTCATTTAGCAGACCCTCTTATTCAGAGCGACTTACAGGAGCAATTAGGGTTTAGTGCATTGCTGAAGGACACATCGACAGATGTTCGACCTAGTCGGCTCGGACATTCAAACCAGTATACTTTCAGTTACTGGCCCAACACTCTTAGGCTACTCGCTGCCCAGTGGGACTAGAGAATCATCTCAGACATGCAGAGGATCAGATTCACAAACAAGTCCAACTGCAGGGCTGCCTGGGGCCTGTTCAGGGGGATGTAAATTTACAGAATGTTTACATAGAAGTGTATCTCTAAATAGCCCACCCAATCTACCTACCTCATCCCCACACTGTTTTTATTTTATTTACTTCTCTGCTCTTTTCACACCGGTATCTCTACTTGCACATCATCATCTGCTCATTTATCACTCCAGTGTTAATCTGCTAAATTGTAATGATTTGCTACTATGGCCTATTTATTGCCTTACCTCCTCATGCCATTTGCACACACTGTATATAGACTTTCTTTTTTCTACTGTGGTTATTGGCTTGTTTATTGTTTACTCCATGTGTAACTCTGTGTTGTTGTCTGTGTCACACTGCTTTGCTTTATCTTGGCCAGGTCGCAGTTGTAAATGAGAACTTTTTCTCAACTAGCCTACCTGGTTAAATAAAGGTGAAATAAAATAAAAATTGTTAAGACTACATAAAATAATGTCTGTCAGCTAGATAGGAAATTGTGTCAGCCTAATTCATTATATGTCTATCTGCAACATACAAAACATTTCACATCACTGACTGAATACACCCCTGTGTGCCCCACTCCCCGCTGACCAGACAAACAGCCAACCAGGGAGTCCCTCTCCCACTGACAGCCACAACACGCCACACAACACCCACCATTCAGTTCCCACCATTCACTTCCTTGTTTACAAACGTGGTGGGCCCAGCAGTGACCTGGGTTGAAAACCCCTGAGTCACTGCATCACTCACAGCATCAAGAGGAGGGGGGGGGGGCAAACTGCCGTTTCAGCCAAATGTTATTTTAAAAAGAGGGAAGGGCAATGGACTAGGCCAGGGGGCTTGCCCCCCCAACGATGGAACACATATTTGGTACAATGGAGGTGGCTGACATGTGAGCTGACCCCAGGGAGGGCAGTCAATAGCCCCCTTTATGAGGCACTGAGAGGGGTATTAGGAGTATCAATGGAGAGGACTAAGCCATATAGGCCATGTGGCCGTGGCCAGGCCTGGAACTGTTTGTTTTGATTGCAGCACGAGACTGGGACTGGCGTGACTGCCCGCCTTGTTTACCTTGGATATGTGTCAGGTGGCCCAAGAGAACCTGTTCATTCCCTCCCTTTCTCGTTAACTCTCTCCCTCTCGTTTGCTCGATTTTCCTTTTTCCCCTCCATGAGAAACTTTCCTCTCCGATTGCATCAGAGCCACAGCCGGGCACAACAACATGAGCATTGAGCTCAATGTAGGACAGAGCCGGGCACTCAATAGCACTGGCAGGCCTTCTTATGCCGTGTTCACTTGCTAGTCTGACATTTCTGACTTGCTGACTGGTTCAACCCGGCAAGTGTATAACCACAGATTTCCTAAACCCAGAAGATCAATATCGCAAGACTTCCGGGAATATTAACGAAGCAGACCAGGCCGGGGTTTGGGGTTTGATAAATCAATGAGAGATGTAAATTCTTCCTTAGTTGTTCATTTCCTCAAAATCTAAAGGCAAAACCTAGATTCGAGCCAATGTCTTAACTAGTTGAACATGTTATTACTCCAACTTCGTAAAACAACATATCGAAGGAGTACCTTTGATTTGATGGCCTGCACATGCATAGTTCAGTGCGAGAGGACCGTTAGAAACACGTCTACAGCATGAGCTTAGATAGCCGATGTCGCCATGTTATCACCTACAATTCCTGATCGGGGATTTCTATTGGCGAAGCAGTTTATGCCTATCTTCTTACGTACTGTCTTTGGTATAACTACCACCAGTAACAAGTCGACATTTCCGAGTTGCCTAGTTCCGACTAGCAAATGAACGCGACAATAGTCACACTGACTTGGAGTAGTTTTTTTAATGCTATACTGCCAAGAAATATTTTGATTTTACTAGGCAAGTCAGTTAAGAACAAATTCTTATTTACAATGACATCCTACCCCAGCCAAACCTGGACGACGCTGGGCCAATTGTGCGCTGCCCTATGGGGCTCCCAATCACAGCCGGTTGTGATGCAGCCTGGAATCAAATCAGGGTCTGTAATGGACGCCTCTTGCACTGAGATGCAGTGCTTTAGACCGCTGCGCCACTCGGGAGCCCGGGATATACTTAAATATTCATAGTCTAATTTACAAGTTATTCATAATATCCCCTTTTAGGTGACAGACTCAATGTCACCGTAAGATGTGTAATGTGTTTTAACACTTGGGGCTAAGCCTCCTTAAGTTATCAAGGGGGGTAGGATTCTATGAGAAACATGCACTGCCTGATCATGCATGCTTGAATTGTAATAGATGATTGGTTCTCTGCAATAAATATTTAGAGTGGAACCAGATGATATCTTACATAATGGCTGGCAGTAAATCAATTCACCAAGATCAGCAGCCAGCAGGATAGAGTGACACAAAATGACGAGGAAGCCAATCACATTTCAGGAATCTTGTTTTAATTGAACAAGCAAGGCAGTATATTTACAAACATACACACATGTATTTTGGTGTTGTTGACCATGAGCTTTCTGCCAAACCGTAGAAAAAGTGTGTATCCTACAACAAATTCTTTGGGTTTAGAAATCAAAACATCTAACAATAGTATTTCACCCTGATTTCAGCACTATCCATCTTTTCTGTATGATTAAAATGACTACAATTCGATTAAAATCAGTGTTCAAAAGACAAAAACGATTTTGCTCTGATAAAATAAACAATACTTTCCTGTTTTTCAAGAGAAACTCTTGGTAACACTGCTATGATGTCACAAAAATAGCATTAGCATATTCCGAGTCAGTATTCATGTCATAAGAAGGAATTCCCCTCAACCACGCCACAAATTGGAGAAAACAAACATTCTTTCCCATTGACCCCCACTGTAAAAGAGACAACTTCGTCGTAGATTTTTTTGTTATAAAGAAATAACAAACGTGCCGAAAAGCTGCTGTGTTGTTCGATCAAATTTGATTGTTCACGAACACATATTTGCAGATGTAATCACTGGTGTAGCGAAATTCTTACGTAGAGTGCAGTCGGAAAGTATTCAGACCCCTAGACTTTACCACATTTTGTTATGTTACAGCCTTATTCTAAAATTGATTACTTTTTTCTTTTTTTTATTCTCTACACACAATACCCCATAATGACCAAGTGAAAATCGATTTTTTGAAATTGTTGCAAATATATTTAAAAATTAAAACAGAAATACCTTAAGTATTCAGACTCTTTGCTATGAGACTCGAAATTGCATCCTATTTCCATTGATCATCCTTGAGATGTTTCTACAACTTGGAGTCCACCTGTGGTAAATTCAACTGATTGGACATGATTTGGAAACGCACATATCGGTCTATATAAATGTCCCACAGTTGACAGTGCATGTCAGAGCAAAAACCAAGTCATGAGGTCGAAGGAATTGTCTGTAGAGCTCCGAGGCAGGATTTTGTCGCGGCACAGATCTAGGGAAGTGTACCAAAACATTTCTGCAGCATTGAAGGTCCCCAAGAACACAGTGGCCTTCATCATTCTTAAATGGAAGAAGTTTGAAACCACCAAGACTCTTCTTAGAGCTGGCCGCCAATCGGGGGAGAAGGGCCTTGGACAGGAAGATGACCAAGAACCTGATAGTCACTCTGACACAGCTCCACAGTTTCTCTGTAGACATGGGAGAACCTTACAGAAGGACAATCATCTCTGCAGGACTTCAACAATCAGGCCTTTATGGTAGTGTGGCCAGACGGAAGCCACTCCTCAGTAAAAGGCACATAACAGCCTACTTGGAGTTTGCCATAAGGCACCGAAAGACTCAATCCATGAGAAACAAGATTGTCTGGTCTGATGAAACCAAGATTGAACTCTTTGGGATGAATGCCAAGAGTCACGTCTGGAAGAAACCTGGCACCATCCCTAAGGTGAAGCATGGTGGTGGCAGCATCATGCTGTTGGGATGTTTTTCAGCAGCAGGCACTGGGAGACTAGTCAGGATCGAGGGAAAGATGAACGGAGCTAAGTACAGAGAGATACTTGATGAAAAACTGCTCCAGAACACTCAGTACCTCCGACTAGGATAAAGGTTCACCTTTCAATAGGACACCGACCCTAAGCACACAGCCAAGACAATGCAAGAGTGGCTTCAGGACAGTCTCAATGTCGTTGCGTGGCCCAGCCAGAGCACGGACTTGAACCCGATCGAACATCTCTGGAGAGACCTGAAAATAGCTGTGCAGCGACATTCCTCATCCAACCTGACAGAGCTTGAGAGGATCTGGAGAGGAGAATGGGAGAAACTCCCCAAATACAGGTGTGCCAAGCTTGTAGCGTCATACTCAAGAAGACTTGAGGCTGAAATCGCTGCAAAAGGTGCTTCAACAAAGTACTGAGTAAAGGGTCTGAATACTTACGTAGATTGATGAGGATCAGTTTTATAATAAGGCTGTAACATAAAATGTGGAAAAAGTAAAGGGGTCTGAATACTTTCCGAATGCGCTGTACATGTTTATGTACATGTAACCAGGTAAATCCCGACCTACGGTTTGCAATGGTCCCACGTAGGGAAATAGAGCATGCG
Organism: Oncorhynchus mykiss; assembly: GCF_057628025.1. Taxonomy (NCBI): domain Eukaryota; kingdom Metazoa; phylum Chordata; class Actinopteri; order Salmoniformes; family Salmonidae; genus Oncorhynchus; species Oncorhynchus mykiss. The sequence continues at coordinate 12,582,321 of NC_143049.1, forward strand.
AGAAGAGCCCTGTGGCTTCAGACTATTCAGTGTGGGAGTGTGGGAAATTGTGGTGACCCAGTGTCCAAGTAGGCTACACATAGCCATTTGTTTGGAAAACATTTAAATCACAGGTAAGAAAGACATTTAACTAATGTAGTATAGTCCGTGTGTAACTCCAATCACTACTTTATAGTCCGTTTGTTTGTGTTGTTGGTCTTGGCTAGTTTAATGTTCTGGTTGGTAGCTAGCTAGCACTCACGTTGCTAACATTAGCACCTTCATGAAAAGGGGCATGAGGGAAGCCCTACAATATTACAATTTTCTAAGTAGTGAGAACGCTTGGGAGCAGGCAATGTTGAAAATTCATCCTTAGACATATTTTATTTTCCTTAACTGTTATTTTGAAATTGACAAAATCAAGCAGACAACAAGAAAATTGTGTTTGAAAAAAGGTCACGTTTTTGCTGTGAGCCAAGGTTATTTTCCCTACAGGTGGGCAGGGCAACAACGTTCTATTTAATACTGACTGGGACCATAACAATGGTGACCTTAGAACTGGAACCACTCGTCATAAAAGACAGATGGCACAATCATATTGTGACCGTGACAAATTCATCACCTGCCATATCAAACACTTAGTCAAGCCTTGACAGATATTTTGATTATGACGCTAATTCAAGTTCAGTTTCAAGATCAGAGCTGTAGCATTGGCAACATCATGCCCTACTTCTGATACCTTTCCACCCACTCCAGTAAAAGCACTGGAAACGTGCCGATGATACACTCTAACATAGAGCACAGGAGATTACACATTGAATGATAAGAGTGGGCCCATTCACATAATGTCCAAAGCAAGCACTCAACAGGTAGAAAACAAGAAGAATACTTAAATGTACTGAATAATATACAGTATAAAATCCTATTAAATCTGTAAGTATTTTGCAATCTAAAAAGGTTGTGTCGATAAATTGGCATGCGGATCGCGGTATTGGTGGCTGGGAAACAGAAAAAGGAAATGGATTAGAAAATATATTGAAAGCCATTTAGAGCAACTTCCCTTCCAGGGTTTGAGTCAACTCAAATTGAGCCGAATGAGTTTGTTTCACAACCCTCACCCAGTCAAGAGTCTCCGAAAATGGCCTCTATCCATGTCTAGAATATTCTAAAAGTGCACTTCTAGCGAGGAGAGACTGGAAAACGTTTTTTCAAAAAGCACAGAGTTACTGGGATAACAGTCCTGTCAAAATCGGCCACGCGACAGGTTTGCGTCATTCTCCACGACAATCATAAGGCAACCAAAACATGCCAAGCAAGGATTACAACAACAAAAAAATAATTGTTATGAACAGCTTTCGCCAACTTTCAGCTACCAATCTTTTGAAGGTGTAGATAGTGTTAAAGAAAGTAGAAGTAAAAGTATGAGAAGAATGTTGAAGTAAGAATATGGGTAACTTTGGCTGCTTTCAAGTCTCGATCTGAAAATGTACATATGAATGTGGTCTGCAGTAGAGTGTAGAGGAGCTCCAGCCCTATGGATCTCCAGGCTGCAGGGAGACCAGCTGGTCGTGGGACTCGGTTAGGTGGGGTGGTCCAGTAGGGTAGGTCTCCTGGTCCTGGATCAGGAGGGCTGGGTGTGGGTTCTCCTCCTGATGGGTCACTAATGCTAGGAGGTCTGGACGAGGCGTCTGTAGTGTGGCATGACCTCGTTCTCAGGCAGGTGCAGGTTGAACTCCAGGGCCACCAACACAGGGAACTCAAAGGCTATCAGCTCCCTCCTGTTCACACGAAACCTCTCCTCCAGTTTCTACACATCAGAGAAAAAAAGGGAGATGAGAAATGTACAAACTAACCCACTTTATTACTTCCTACATCCTGTAATACACACTGAGTGTACAAAGCATTCAGAACACCTTCCTAATATTGAGTTGCCCCCTCCCCATTCTTGACACACAAGGGAAACTGTTGAGTGTGAAAAACCCAGCAAAGTTGCAGTTCTTGACACAAACCGGTAAACCTGGTACCTACTACCATACCCTGTTCAAAAGGCACTTAAAATCTTTTGTCTTGCCCCTTCACCCTCTGAATGGCAACACATACACAATCCATGTCTCAATTGTCTCAAGGCTTAACAGTCCTTCTTTAACCTGTCTCCTCCCCTTCATCTACACTGATTAGTAGATTTAACAAGTGACATCAGTAAGAGATCGTACAGTGCCATGAGAAGTATTTGCCCCATTTGTCATTTTCTATACTTTTGATACTGAATGTTATCAGATCTTCAACCAAAACCTAATATTAGATAAAGGGAACCTGAGTGAACAAATAACACAACAATTACATACTTATTTAACTTATTTCATAAACAAAAGTTATGCAACACCCACTGCCCCCGTCTGAAAAGTAATTCCTCCCTTACACTCAATAACTGGTTGTGCCAACTTTAGCTGCAATGACTCCAACCAAACGCTTCCTGTAGTTCCTGTAGATCAGTCTCCCACATTGTTGTGGAGGAATTTTGGCAGCGACATTTGTGGCATTTCAATTCAATCAAGTCTACATGAAAATGGCTAAAAAGCAACAAATTTGAAGTTTTGGAATGGCCTAGTCAAAGTCCAGACCTGATCCCAATTGAGATGTTGTGGCAGGACTTGAAACAAGCAGTTCATGCTTGAAACCCACAAATGTCGCTGAGTTAAAGCAGTTCTGTACGTAAGAAAATCGGCCAAAATTCCTCGACAGCAATGTGAGAGACTGATTCAAAAATATACAAAAAAGAGAAAATCAGAAGGGGGCAAATACTTTTTCACGGCACTGTAGCTTTCACCTGGCCAGTCTGTCATGGAAATAGCAGGTGTTCATAATGTTTTGTAAACTCAGTGTAGAGTGACTACAAAAAATATAATTTTGTCTATGATCCCTATGCTAGCCACTTTGCCATCTGTCATGTGGTGCTTTTCTGTCACACAGATAAAAGCAGATTCTACACAGACTACATAACAGCCGATATCTTTACAACATCTGAAAAAGTGTGTAACTTCAAAGGAACCACGTCTAAAGGAATTCATATGATATAACAAATCGTATATTCCGTGCAGAATCGCTGTTTTGTCGGCGTGACAGGAAAGCGCCCATGATTTCCACCAGGCTGCTCAAGAGCCGAAGCCTAATGCACTAAGAGATGACGACGACACTCACATCTATGAGCTGCTTGACCTCATGCTTCTTGAGGTCTCCGCCGATCTTGGCGGCGAGCAGGACGCAGGCGCCGGCACAGAGTTTGCGGTTCTGCTTGTTGAGTTTCCCCTGGAGGACCAGCTTCTCGAAGTAGACGAAGGCCATGGCTACGGTGGGTTCCTCATAGCCACACTCCTCCTGGGCCAACTTACGGATCTCTCTCTTCAGACTGGTGAAGGGATGGAGAGAAAGGTGGTGAAGGCCGGGTTGATAACAGACAAATGCAGAGAGGTCAATGCTAAAGAAAAAAAAAGAAAACCCCAAAAGTACCAGTGTCCACAATGTCTGCCAGGAACTACTGTTGACACGATTAACCACAAGGGGTTCAAATAAGGCTGACACAAAACTGATCTTTTCAACATCATACTGAAACGTATGCGTCGTGTAGACGTCCCTACCTCCGGACTTTGCTGAGGGTCAGCCGTACGTGGGGGAACTTCTCCTTGAATGTTTCGTTCATGTCCTTCTTGAGGTCAGAAGGCTTGACGTACTCTATGACTGTAGTCTGAAAAGAGAGATCAAAGTATTGGTGTCAGAAAGACACGCTCGGATGTTAAGCTCTGCTGTTTGTAAAATTGTGCAAGTGTTACGTCATTGTGTATGTGGAAGAGGACACAGAGAAGCATCAAATCTCACTATGGAAGGTGATGTGACCTTTAGATTCAGGGTTAGGTTTCATTGAGGTGGCGGTTGAGTATCAGAGACGGTGCACGAGATATTGGAGTCAGGCAGAGGAGGCTGGTGGGAGGAGCTATTGGAAGGGAACTAATAGAACGAAGTGAAACGTGGTTTCCAATAGGTTTGATAGGGGTCCATTTATTCCGTTCCAGCCATCACAATGAGCCCTTCCCCTTATAGCTGCTCCAACCAGCCTCCTCTGGACACAGGTAATATTGGGTGGCACACCGTACACGTCCCACAATAAGATAGAATAATATTCCAGAACGTTTACGACACTTTACATTTCCAAGCTTTGTACGTTCCGTTGATGTACTTTAACTGAGCCATTTAACTTTATTTCAGGTCAGAGGTTCATGTCCGTTATTTAGGAAGATAGAAGGAGCACCCCCCCCCCCCCCCCCCCCCCCGAATCGAGGTATGTGATAGGAGAGTGATAATCAAAACATATTGCCCAAGTTGGCTCACGGTAAGTCATTTGCTTTGTTCAAACTTGCATTGCTCCCTATCTGAATCCAAAATATACTAAAGTATTTGCACCAACCAAAATATTTCTAAGTATACTTTGACTACTGCAGCAAATCTGTGGCTACTGTGGGCCCTGGGAAACCTGGAGGGAGCATTTCTAAAATGAAAGGACTGTAAAATGTATAGATTTATCTTTTACCGCAAAGGAAACTAAATGTACTAAAATGATTTCTATCCCACTCTACAGTTAGTAGCAGACTTGAAAGATCAGTTCAAGAAAGATAAAAGGCTTAGATTAGCACAGTGACTGATCGTGCAGTGAAACGTTCAGCATCTACTGGTCACATTCCTCGAGTGAAAACACAATAGCTATTGTTGTTTCGCAATGGGAGGAAGATAAGAGAAAAAAAATAAACTGTCTAGCCTTAACTGAATACTTCACGTCTGGTCTGTCTATTCTACCAGCCCAGATAACACCAACGGAGCCAAATGAGAAATGAACTGGGAGTCTGTTGTTGTTGCTTTGATTCGAACACAAAACGAGCATTCCCTTGCCAAATTCTGGACATGAGAAAGTGATTAAGTAATAGTGAGGTATGTCCACAGGAAAAGGAGTGGAGCGGATAAACAGAGGCGAGTCTGAAATGGCACCCTATTCCCGACTTAGTGCACTACTTTTGAGCAACTCTATAGGCCCTGGTCAAAAGTAGTGCACTATACAGGGAATAGGGTGCCTTGTTATGAAGTGGCTGTTTAAAGCGCTACTGTATAGAGAGACAGGGAGTGTCTTCACACACGTCACAGACAAGTAGGAGTGTGAGCTGAACCAGGGATTGGGCCAATGACCTTTCTGATTAGAATGGTCAGACAGCCTCTTTGGACTCACAGTGAGTTCAGTTGATGCAGTATGAGGTAGAGCCACGCGCAAACGTGTGGCGAGCTGGCATTTGCCTGAGGACTTTTCCAAAAAATATTGATGCAAAAGCGTTCAAAAATAGGAACAAAGTACAGTTTTTTTTAGGCTGATTTGCCTCAATTTGTCAACTCACGCAAAATGGATCTGTCCTTCGCATCGGAGGGCTGCAGGTTCTGTGCGTGTCTTGACCAATCAGATTACGGAGATCACAGGTCGCGGGGGCCGGGGTACAACGCACGTCGAGCAAAGCTCAAAGCGCACTCTCCACTTTCCTCTGAACGACAAAAACTAAAACCCTTTCCATAAAATGTTGTAGCTGCCTACACCTAAATATTAGTGAGCTGACATGCTGTATGGATATAAAACGAGACGATTTCTCAGTCTGATAAACTGTAGGAGTCCTCAACCTTTTCTTGCCCAGTGACCCACTCCCAGGAAAACCGCAGACCCAGGGACCCACTCCCAGAAACACCGCCGACCCAGTGACCCACTCCCAGAAACACCAGTGACCCACACCCGGAAAAACCGCCGACCCAGTGACCCACACCCGGAAACACCGCCGACCCAGAGACCCACACCCAGAAACACCGCCGACCCAGAGACCCACACCCAGAAACACCGCCGACCCAGTGACCCACACCCAGAAACACCGCCGACCCAGTGACCCACACCCAGAAACACCGCCGACCCAGTGACCCACACCCGGAAACACCGCCGACCCAGAGACCCACACCCAGAAACACCGCCGACCCAGAGACCCACACCCAGAAACACCGCCGACCCAGTGACCCACACCCAGAAACACCGCCGACCCAGAGACCCACACCCAGAAACACCGCCGACCCAGTGACCCACACCCGGAAAAACCGCCGACCCAGTGACCCACACCCGGAAACACCGCCGACCCAGAGACCCACACCCAGAAACACCGCCGACCCAGAGACCCACACCCAGAAACACCGCCGACCCAGTGACCCACACCCAGAAACACCGCCGACCCAGTGACCCACACCCAGAAACACCGCCGACCCAGTGACCCACACCCAGAAACACCACCGACCCAGGGACCCACACCCAGAAAAAACGCCGACCCAGGGACCCACACCCAGAAAAACCGCCGACCCAGGGACCCACACCCAGAAAAACCGCCGACCCAGGGACCCACACCCAGAAAAACCGCCGACCCAGGGACCCACTCCAAGAAAAAACGCCGACCCAGGGACCCACTCCCAGAAAAAACGCCGACCCAGGGACCCACTCCCAGAAAAAACGCCGACCCAGGGACCCCTATCATACTTTAGCAAAAAATAAATAAATATTCATGTCTAAATAAAAATATTATTGTTTTACCAGGGGAATTAAGAAGTAATCAACATTTTAAAATAAATAGATTTGGTAGATTTGGTAGATTTGGTATTTTGACCTCCTAGCATTATAATTGGAAGAGGAAGTGAAAACTCTAACATAGTCTATTAGCTAGAAAAGTCACTAAACACATTTTCACTCAAATCTGTTTCGCTGGTTAAATAAGGTGCCCCCGGTTGAATACCTCTGCTGTAGGCTACTAACAGCAGCTGTACACAGCCTACTATGCACCCTGTCCCTCTGGGCAGGGTAAACAAAGTGGTAACATTATGTATTTATAGCTCATCTGTTTGTGATAGGAGAAAATGTGAATGTGATCCAATTAGGTTTAGATTCAAACTTGGACTGGCTAGGCTACCTAGAACTTTTTAATCCAGAATTATTTAAATAATCCAAATCAACACAATAGTGATGACATGGAACCTGTTCACTTTGAATTAGGCCTACAGTTGCGTAGGCATACACGTTGCAAACTTGCATGAAGCAAAGTCAGCCCTGTGAGTTCTATTGTAATTGTTGTCTCTGTGTCGAGGAAACCCCCACGAGTCTGGTTTTAAAATATAATTCACATGAACAAGTACAAGGTTGCTGCAGTTTGACAGGGTTTTCATCCCCCCTTGGGGACAGAAGTTTTTTCAGCAGTTTTTTTTAAAACCATGTGGCCTGATTTTTTTTTTTTTAACTCTGTGGCCATCATAGCCCACATAAAACCTTTTTTGCAACTGACGAATCACTGTCATGTGGTCCAGAGTTTTATCTGGTTAGGTTACCAGATCAGGAAAAACTCTGGGCCCCAGGGAAAAAATTGGAACCTTTGTCGTCACCTCTGGTCTGTGATAATAAATAGGAGCTGGTTCGTTGTTTCTCTTAGGTTGTGTCTCTGACAACTATTTATTTTGAAAAATGTTGATAATAATATGAAAAAACAAGATAGGCCCCAAATCTTTCAAATACTTTAGCTGTGCTTGTTTGAACTTGTCTGGCACAATGGAGTACAATCCCTGTCCATGCGGCACTAAAGGCAGGCTCAATTCAAAATCTCAAAGTATTTTAAAACAAATGCTGTTTGAACTCAGGCCTGGTAAGCAGAGGGATGTCTCACCATGTATGAGGGGAAGATTAGGACTCTCTTGTGCTTCCCACACGGCCACTGGGGATCGTCCAACAGATTAGGGTCGTACTCCCGGATCAAGTCCCCCAGATCGTTCCCTGTAGGGGACAAAATGACAGAGTCACACAATGAGCCAAGGACACAAACAAACACCGGGGACAAGAAAGAAGAACATAGTGTTTTTCCACTTCTTCTAATACATAGTCAAATTAAATCAAATGTTATTTGTCACATGCACCGAATACAACAGGAAATGCTTACTGACAAGCCCTTAACCAACAATGCAGTTAAGAAAATAAATAAAAAGTAACAAAATAACAATAACGAGGCTATATACAGGGGGTACCGGTACCGAGTCAATGTGCGGGGCTACAGGTTAGGCGAGGTCATTCGTACATGTACAGTGCCTTGCGAAAGTATTCGGCCCCCTTGAACTTTGCGACCTTTTGCCACATTTCAGGCTTCAAACATAAAGATATAAAACTGTATTTTTTTGTGAAGAATCAACAACAAGTGGGACACAATCATGAAGTGGAACGACATTTATTGGATATTTCAAACTTTTTTAACAAATCAAAAACTGAAAAATTGGGCGTGCAAAATTATTCAGCCCCCTTAAGTTAATACTTTGTAGCGCCACCTTTTGCTGCGATTACAGCTGTAAGTCGCTTGGGGTATGTCTATCAGTTTTGCACATCGAGAGACTGACATTTTTTCCCATTCCTCCTTGCAAAACAGCTCGAGCTCAGTGAGGTTGGATGGAGAGCATTTGTGAACAGCAGTTTTCAGTTCTTTCCACAGATTCTCGATTGGATTCAGGTCTGGACTTTGACTTGGCCATTCTAACACCTGGATATGTTTATTTTTGAACCATTCCATTGTAGATTTTGCTTTATGTTTTGGATCATTGTCTTGTTGGAAGACAAATCTCCATCCCAGTCTCAGGTCTTTTGCAGACTCCATCAGGTTTTCTTCCAGAATGGTCCTGTATGTGGCTCCATCCATCTTCCCATCAATTTTAACCATCTTCCCTGTCCCTGCTGAAGACAAGCAGGCCCAAACCATGATGCTGCCACCACCATGTTTGACAGTGGGGATGGTGTGTTCAGCTGTGTTGCTTTTACGCCAAACATAACGTTTTGCATTGTTGCCAAAAAGTTCAATTTTGGTTTCATCTGACCAGAGCACCTTCTTCCACATGTTTGGTGTGTCTCCCAGGTGGCTTGTGGCAAACTTTAAACAACACTTTTTATGGATATCTTTAAGAAATGGCTTTCTTCTTGCCACTCTTCCATAAAGGCCAGATTTGTGCAATATACGACTGATTGTTGTCCTATGGACAGAGTCTCCCACCTCAGCTGTAGATCTCTGCAGTTCATCCAGAGTGATCATGGGCCTCTTGGCTGCATCTCTGATCAGTCTTCTCCTTGTATGAGCTGAAAGTTTAGAGGGACGGCCAGGTCTTGGTAGATTTGCAGTGGTCTGATACTCCTTCCATTTCAATATTATCACTTGCACAGTGCTCCTTGGGATGTTTAAAGCTTGGGAAATCTTTTTGTATCCAAATCCGGCTTTAAACTTCTTCACAACAGTATCTCGGACCTGCCTGGTGTGTTCCTTGTTCTTCATGATGCTCTCTGCGCTTTTGACGGATCTCTGAGACTATCACAGTGCAGGTGCATTTATACGGAGACTTGATTACACACAGGTGGATTGTATTTATCATCATTAGTCATTTAGGTCAACATTGGATCATTCAGAGATCCTCACTGAACTTCTGGAGAGAGTTTGCTGCACTGAAAGTAAAGGGGCTGAATAATTTAGCACGCCCAATTTTTCAGTTTCTGATTTGTTAAAAAAGTTTGAAATATCCAATAAATGTCATTCCACTTCATGATTGTGTCCCACTTGTTGTTGATTCTTCACAAAAAAATACAGTTTTATATCTTTATGTTTGAAGCCTGAAATGTGGCAAAAGGTTGCAAAGTTCAAGGGGGCCGAATACTTTCGCAAGGCACTGTAGGTAGGGGTAAAGTGACTATGCATACAAGCCCTCAATGTTGAACATGTAATTGATTCATCTAAAACGTCACACTGCGGATGGTTATGCCTCTGAAAAAGTGATATGTATCACACCCACTCTGACAGGCCTACTCATATTCAGGGGCCTCTCTCTAGCATGGAGGATCCACACACTGACCTGTACGAAACGCTACAACTACTCCAGAGGATCCACACACTCATATGACTGACCCGTGTCGATGCTGCTCTGGTTGCTGTTGGCCCGGGCCAGGCTGAGACTGCGGTGGCTGACGTTACGAGACTGAGTGAAGGACGACACGGAGTCTATGGTGTTCCTGCGTCCGCTGCCCAGGGCGTTGGTGGGGTACAGGAACTGGGTGTACGACACAGTCTGTGGGAGAAAGAGAGAGAGACACACTCACATTTTCAAGAGCATGTTACTGTTAACTAAGGCGCTTGTGTTCAGGCTCTCACACAGGGTTTGTCTCCAGTCCTCTCTCACCTTTCCGTCGGCCCCCAGCTCCACTCCCTCCAGCCCGATCACCATCTCCTTGGCACTGACCCCGCCCGAGGGGTGCCGCTGCCGCCCGCTTTCCAGTTTCACATCCCTGCCAGGGCGCAACACCTTTAGACATCCCTTCCCATAAAAGCCCACACCCCCTGCCAAACAGTCTGCTGTCTAGACTCCACCTCAGCATTTCTAACTCTGTCCATCTAGTGTGCTTGTTATTGATTTGTAGAGCACTGCACTAACCCAATCAGATTCTCCGATTACCTGTATGCGATCTCTGACTGGGTGGGTGATCTTTGCTAGAATTTGGAATCCTAAGATGTATACAGCGAGGGGTTGAAATGAGAGTGTGGATTAATACAGGCATACTGGAGCATTCTGCCAAGTAGGGTTGAAGGAATGCGGGCGGTTGCATCACCAGTACTCTACATTTCATATCAGTGTGTTAGATTTCGAAAATAAAAAAAGCAGGTGACATGCTCGACTAAAGAAGGAAATGTAGCACTGCACTGAGCTGAAACTGTGTCAGTGGTACACAGTCGTTGGAAATGACCCGTCGGGTTACAGATGTTCTAGAAAAAAAACCTTTCAGGGTCCAGTGTTGCTGTAAAACCATCTAGCAACTAAAGGTTTCACATCGACTCATACTAATTAAAAATGCATTATTATTAAAACGTTCATCCCTTCATGGACGTTCACCAGACTGATTTGACAAAAGGGTATGTGGTGGTTACAGTAGCCAGTAGCGATGGCAGGAAAAGGCCACTGGACAAGCATGACTGCTTTACAATGACACACAGATGGCCATCACATGACCATTGTTATTAGGATTAGATGGCAGACTGTCTGAGGTGGAGCTGTGATGAAAATAGCATTGTCTGGCACATGGGAAAATCTTGTTGACAGATGCATCACACACACACACACACACACACACACACAAAGATCCCAAGGCAGAAAACCTTAAGGAAGGGAGATAAGAAGAGAGGAAACTAAGCAAGCCAGGAAAGCCAGGGGTTGCAGTCTGTCAAAGGATGAAACAGAGAACACAGTAGTGGAAGGAAACAAAAGAGGATCTTGTCAAGAGGCTGAGGGATCAATTCATAAGAAACGAGGGGCAACAAAAATAAAATAGATCTGCCTTTTCACAGAGATTAACAATCTAAACAAGCAGAATCAGACCTAAATGTATTAAAATGTTTTTTTAAATTATTATTAACAATTATCAAGGTTACAAAGAGACCTCCAGTTCAGGAGTGAGCAATGAAAACGATGTTCTTTTTAATATTAACAACAGGAGACGGCTCTAAAGAAAGGAATGTGGAATTGGACCAGATAGAGAACATACGAGAAGCCAAACACATTCTAGGTTCCCAGAATTCTACGGTGCCATAAATAGTTATTATGAACACTGTCGTCAATAACAACTCTTAATTGGGGCAAGAAAGGGAGAAAATACAAGAAAAAGTCATACCAGACAGAAGCTTGGACTTGTTCCTAGTCTAGTTCTACAGTGCATTCAGACTGCTTGACTTTTTCCACATTTTGTTACATTACAGCCTTATTCTAAAATGGATTAAATAAATAAAAATCCTCAATCTACACACAATACCCCTAAATGACAGTGAAAACCGGTTTTAAGAAATGTCGGCACATTTATGAAAAATTAAAAAACAGAAATACCTTATTTACATAAGTATTCAGACCCTTTGCTATGAGACTCAAAATTGAGCACAGGATTCCTGTTTCCCTTGATCATCCTTGAGATGTTTTGACAACTTGATTGGAGTCCACCTGTGGTAAATTCAATTTATTGGACATGATTTGGAAAGGCACACAAACACACCTGTCTATATAATGTCCCACAGTTGACAGTGCACGTCAGAGCAAAAACCAAGCCAATGTGGTCAAAGGAATTGTCCGTAGAGCTCCGAGACAGAATTTTGTCGAGCCACAGATCTGGGGAAAGGTACCAAAACATTTCTGCAGCATTGAAGGTCCCCAAGAACACAGTGGCCTCCATTATTCTTAAATGGAAGAAGTTTAAACCACCAAGACTCTTCTTAGAGCTGGCCGCCATGCCAAACTGAGCAACCGGGGGAGAAGAGCCTTGGTCAGGGAGAAGACCAAGAACCCGATGGTTACTCTGACAGAACTCAAGAGTTCCTCTGTAGAGATGGGAGAACCTTCAAGAAGGACAAGCATCTCTGCAGCACTTCAACAATCAAGCCTTTATGGTAGAGTGGCCAGACGGAAGTCACTCTTCAGTAAAAGGCACATAACAGCCCACTTGGAGATTGCCAAACGTCACGTTTCACCTGGCACCATCCCTACGGTGAAGCATGGTGGTGGCAGCATCATGCTGTGGGGATGTTGTTCAGAGGCAGGGACTGGGAGACTAGCCAAGCTTATAGTGTCATACTCAAGAAGACTCAAGGCTGAAATCGCTGCCAAAGGTGCTCCAACAAAGTACTGAGTACTGGGAAACTAATCAGGATCGAGGATCGAGGGAAAGATGAACGGAGCTACAGTTGAAGTCGGAAGATTCCTTTCACCTTAGCCAAATACATTTAAACTCAGTTTCACAACTACTGACATTTAATCCTAGTAAAAATTCCCTGTCTTAGGTCAGTTAGGATCCCCACTTTATTTTAAGAAAGTGAAAATGTCAGAATAATAGTAGAGAATGATTTATTTCAGCTTTTATTTCTTTCATCACATTCCCAGTGGGTCAGAAGTTTACATACACTCAATTAGTATTTGGTAGCATTGCCTTTAAATTGTTTAAACTTGGGTCAAATGTTTCAGGTAACCTTCCACAAGCTTCCCACAATAAGTTGGGTGAATTTTGGCCCATTCCTCCTGACAGAGCTGGTGTAAATGAGTCAGGTTTGTAGGCCTCCGTGCTCGCACACGCTTTGTCAGTTCTGCTCACAAATTTTCTATAGGATTGAGGTCAGGGCTTTGTGAAGTGCGACTCCAAAACCTCGACTTTGTTGTCCTTAAGCCATTTTGCCACAACTTTGGAAGTATGCTTGGGGTCATTGTCCATTTGGAAGACCCATTTGCAACCAAGCTTTAACTTCCGGACAGATGCCTTGAGATATTGCTTTAATATATCCACATAATTTTCCTACCTCATGATGCCATCTATTTTGTGACGTGGACCAGTCCCTACTGCAGCAAAGCACCCCCACAACATGATGCTGCCACCCCCGTGCTTCACGGTTGGGATGGTGTTCTTCGGCTTGCAAGCCTCTCAATTTTTCCTCCAAACATAATGATGGTCATTAAGGACAAACAGTTCTATTTTTGTTTCATCAGACCAGAGGACATTCCTCTAAAAAGTTTGATCTTTGTCCCCATGTGCAGTTGCAAACCGTAGTCTGGCTTTATGGCGGTTATGGAGCAGTGGCTCCTTCCTTTGCTGAGCGGCCATTCAGATTATGTCGATATAGGACTCATTTTACTGTGTATATAGATATTTTTGTACCGGTTTCCTCCAGCATCTTCACAAGGTCCTTTGCTGTTGTTCTGGGATTGATTTGCATTTTTCGCACCAAAGTATGTTCATCTCCAGGAGACAGAACGCGTCTCCTTCCTGAGCGGTATGAAGGCTGCGTGGTCCCATGGTGTGTATACTTGCGTACTATTGTTTGTACAGATGAATGTGGTACCTTCAGGCGTTTGGAAATAGCTCCCAAGGATGAACCAGATTTGTGGAGGTCAACAATATTTGGCTGATTTCTTTTGATTTTCCCATGATGTCAAGCAAAGAGGCACTGAGTTTGAAGGTAGGCCTTGAAATACATCCACAGGTACACCTCTAATTGACTCAAATGATGTCAATTAGCCTATCAGAAGCTTCTAAAGCCATGACATCATTTTCTGGAATTTTCCAAGCCGTTTAAAGGCACAGTCAAATGAGGAATTGTGATACACTGAATTATAAGTGAAATAATCTGTCCGTAAACAATTGTTTGAAAAATTACTTGTGTCATGCACAAAGTAGATGTCCTAACAGACTTGCCAAAACTATAGTTTGCTAACAAGAAATATGTGGAGTGGTTGAAAAACAAGTTTTAATGACTCCAACCCAAGTGTATGCATGTAATCTTCCGACTTCAACTGTAAGTACAGAGATATCCTTGAAAACCTGTTCCAGAGTGCTCAGTTCCTCAGACTGGGGCGAAGGTTCACCTTCCAACAGAACAACGACCCTAAGCACACAGCCAAGACAATGCAGGAGTGGCTTTAGGACAAGTCTCTGAATGTCGTTAAGTGGCCAGAGCCCGGACTTCATCCCGATTGAACATCCCTGGAGAGACCTGAAAATCGCTGTGCAGACACACTCCCCATTCAACCTGACAAAGCTTGAGAAGATCTGCTGAGAAGAATGGGAGAAACTCCCAAAATACAGGTGTGCCAAGCTTGTAGTGTCATACCCAAGAAGACTCGAGGCTGTAATCGCTGCCAAAGGTGCTTCAACAAAGACATGAGTAAAGGGTCTGAATACTTAGTGGACTCCAAAATTACTGGCACCCCTGACGGGCAATGCACATACAATACTTGTAAAAATATAAACAATATAATTGTAGAGATAAAACTCAAAATACCAACATGTGAGAAATACTGTCCTTTATTAATGTTTCAATGGAACCCACCAAAATCATTTATTGATTTAATTCAAATTCAATGTCCTCCAAATCGAGGTTTCACAATTAATGGCACCCTTAAAGATTATTGTAAATAACATCTACCAAATTTAAACCAGGAATTAAATTGAACGTATTTAAGTTTATCTAAGTCTTAAGGAACTGTATTGAGCCATTAGGGTATAAAAATGAAGTAAAAGGCATGCAATATCTCTTTGCCATCCAACACCATGAAGAAAACAAAATAACTGGAGGTTCAAAAGAGACAGATGGTCGTAGACCTTCATAAATCTGGTTAATGGCTACAAGAAGATCAACAAATGATTGAATATACCACTGAGCACTGTCAGGGCAATAATTTAAAAATTCAAACGATATGGAACAGTTAAACCTCACAGGTAGAGGACGCAAATACATTTTGCCCCCCAGGAGAGGGAGGAGGATGGTGAGAGAACCAACATAATCCCCAAGAATCACTGTGAAAGAATTGCAGGCCTTGATGGCTACTTGGGGTCACCAGGTTTCAAAAAGCACCATCCGACGCCACTTCCACAACCACAGGCTCTTTGGAAGGGTTGCCAGAAGAAAGCCTTTTCTGACCCCAAGACACAATCACTTGAAGTTTGCAAACGTCGTTTAAATTATGACTGGAAGAAGGTGCTCTGGTCAGATGAGCCCAACATTGAACATTTTGGTCAGGTACAGCATGTTTGGCGTTGAAACAGAGATGCATACTAGGAGAGGCACCTCATATCCACTGTGAAATATGGTGGTGGGTCAGTGATGTTTTGGGGCTGTTTTAATTCCCAGAGGTCCAGGGGCACTGGTTAAGATTGATGGCATAAGGAATTCCACGAAGTATCAGGCAATTTTGGCTGACAATCTGGTTGCCTCTGCCAGAAGGCTGGGACTTGGCCGTAGGTGGACTTTCCAACAAGACAACGATCCAAAACATACCTCAAGATCCACACAGAAATGGTTCTGTGACAACAAAATCAATGTTCTGCCATGGCCATCTCAGTCGCCGGACCTCAATCCAATCGTACACCTGTGGGCTGAGTGGAAGAGGGCAGTTGATAAGCGCAAACCCAAGAATGTGAAAGGATCTTGAAAGGACCTGCATAGAGGAATGGTCCAAAATCCGTCCAAATGGGTTCCTTAACCTTGTCAAATATTACAGGAAAAGACTCCATGCTGTTATCCTTGCCAGAGGTGGTTGCACTAAGTACTAAATGAGGATTGCCAATAATTATGAAGCCTTGATTTTGGTGAAATGTATTTTGTATTAAAGAATTGTATGATTCTGGTTGGTTCCATTGAAACATTAATAAAGTCCATTATTTCTCACATTTTGGTATTTTGAATTTCTCTATAATTATATTGTTTAAAGTATTGTTTGTGCATTGCCAGTCAGGGGTGCCAGTAATTGTGGAGCCCACTGTATGTAAAAGTGATATTTCAGTTTTTAATTTGTAATAAACTTTCTCAAAATGTGTTTTTCCTTCGTCATTATGGGGTAGTGTGTGTGTGTGTGTAGATTGACAAGAGGAAAAACTATTTCATACATTTTAGAATAAATCTGTAATGTAACAAAATGTCGAAAAAGTCAAGTGGTCTGAATACTTTCCGAATGCACCGTGTGTCTCGTGGACATAATGTCAGTGATCATAATTGTACATGGCACAATTATATGGAGTATTTCCATTTTAGGACAGGCATGTTATTTTAGCTTGGGCAGTTCTATACATAGTCAAAGTGTATTTTGCTGTAGTGACACTCCCAAGACCCATCCAAAGACGTTATTTAACTGTCAACGGTCAATTACAGGTGTAGGCTGTTGCATGAGAACATTCCTGCAATGCAGGAAATCTAAAACTTGTGGTAGATTTGAGGTTTAAGAAAAAAGGAAAAAAAAGTCTGCTGAAGTTTGTAATTTCCACTTTGAAATTTCAGACTGGATTTTCCCTTACAACATTTTTTTTAGCAACCTCAACAAAAATGTCCATTCATTACAATCCACATAATAATTCACATTTCCTTTTGATGCTGTCGAAAAACCTCTGTGGCAGCGTTAGGTCAGGGCTCAGCTATTGGATATAACTAGGGGCTCTTTACAACCCCTTGATGTCTTAGGAAGACTACACCACATCAACAAAGAGGTCACGACCCTGGAAAGGCTCCTTCTTTCGCTCTGTCCATTGTATTCTCTGTGTTGATCAGTTCCTTTTCTCTTACTCCTCCTCCAAAACGAGAAGCTCTTTCTTGAGGGGCACTAAGACCTAGGTCACAACAACACCGCCACTATCCCCATAGACAGGCAGGCAGGCCAGGTGGGAGGATACCAGTCCGGAGAGTGTTCAGGACTACTATGGGTTCCCATAACATGTAGGAGTCTGAACCTTGTGTTGCAATGAGGACGATGACTACTGATAAGCCAGGGTTTCTCTTCCAAGGGCCAGAAAATATCTCCTCTAACCACACAGGGAGGATAAAAAACACATCATATCAGGTGTAAACTCCAAACAGAAACTCCAAAATGCTCTGTTATGGATGGTTCATTTGGGTCCACTCCGAAAATGTTGTGATGCGTGTTATGCAGTTGCAGCAAAGCGCATGCAAAGTTCAGAGTGAGTGCTGAGATAAAAGCATGCTACGGAATCTTTGACGGCAGCAATGACTTGAGGAAAGGTGCAGTCTACATGATAACAGCAAAGCCAGAAACGGTTGCAACGGGCAAGACAGTGTTTTATTAGAATGAAACTAACTGAACTTCATGACTTCTTCCAAAGAGATCTCGAGACACAGCCAACAGCAACCTATAGGCCAGAGGACTGGTAGGGGAAGCTATATGAATAAAGGGCTCGTTGGAATGGCTGGAATGGAATTAATGGAACGCAGTCAAACACATAGAAACCACATTTGACTCCGTTCCATTTATTCCATTCCAGCCATTACAATGAGCGCATCCTCCTATACCTCCTCACACCAGCCTCCTCCGCTATAGAACTATATGAAAACATAGGGAAATGGATACAAGCCTTAAAAAGGGAAAATCCACCCAAAAACTATTTGTTGGTATTTTTTTTCAGTACTCCACTTTTGATACAGTCCCAAAATGTATTTTATGTCAGCAGTCAAGGTTCTCCAGATATTAGACTTCATGATGATGCAAAATGTATAATTTGAGTGGATTTTCCCTTGAAAATGGGTGTGATTAATTACTTGTTCATCACTCTTAAAAAAAAAAGTATCTACCAAAGCCAACACGTTCAGGAAATTGTTCAATCTAACAATGGTCAACCCTCCCAATGTAATAAAGTACCCGTTATAGGAGATTATATCTGCAGAAACAAAAGGAACTAGGATCGTTTCACGAAAAGAGTGCCTTTTATTTTAAGTAGGAATTGTGCACCAAAATAGAATCAGAAGCCTGTTATATTAAATGTGCCATTTAAAATAAGCCATAAAAAATTAAATAAATCTGAGAATTTGTTTATAAAAAAGTGATTTGTTGTTATAACAAAGTTGTTAACAACATGCGAAAATCAGTGTGGAAATCTGTTGCAGTGCAAAGTGAACTACAAAACCCACAATGCAATGCTCTCTCTCTGGGCTGGCTGGCTAGCTAGCTAGCAAACATAGCTACACACAATAATTCCAAAGTCAAGATCAGCAAGTTAAGTGGCTGTAAAAATCGCCTGAACAATTTAGGAATCCATCTCACAGAGTTCAACTTGGAGTTGGTCTCCGCCAAGGTGAGTGCAGAGTACATTGCTATGGCAACAACGGCCCTTTCCCCACAGACACACAGGGTTTAGGTAGCCTAGCGATTAAGAGCGTTGGGCCAGTAACCGGAAGGTGGCTGGTTCGAATCACGAGCAGGCGAGGTGGAAAAATCTGCCGTTCCGCCCATGAGCAAGGCAGTTAACCCCCATACACAACTGCTCCCCGGGCGCCAATGACATGGACGTCGATTAAGGCAGCTTCCCGCTCCTCTTTGATTCAGAGAGTTTGGGTTAAATGTGGAAGACACATTTCAGTTGAATGCAACTGACTAGGTCTTCCCTTTCCATTGCGAGATGGTATTTGAAGGAGAAACTGAGTAAAAAAAAAATAATTGGTACTTGCTTATAAATAATGGCTTATATTGAGCACATCTAAGCGAAATACATACTTTGCCATGAAGATATACTGTAAACAGATTGATGTGTTTTTGCTAATTTTTTTTAACCTCTTTCTCCCCAATTTCATGGTATCCAATTGGTAGTTACAGTCTTGACCCATCCCGTACGGACTAGGGAGAGGCGAAGGTCGAGAGCCGTGCGTCCTCCGAAACACGACCCAGCCGAGCCGCACTGCTTCTTGACACAATGCCCGCTTAACCCGGAAGCCAGCAGCACCAATGTGTCGGAGGAAACACCATACAAACCCTCCCCTAACCCTCTTTCGGACAATGCTGGACCAATTGTGAGCTGCCCCATGGGTCTCCCGGTCACGGCCGACTGCAACACAGCCTGAGACTCGAACCAGGATCTCTAGTGGCACAGCAAGCACTTAGACCACTGCGCCACTCAGGAGGCCGGATGTGTTCGAGACAAGTAAGCCCATACAATCTATTGGCTGATTTGGCGATCTGGAGTGCAGGTAATTGTTTCATCCCCTATATTATCCCCGATATTATTATTGTTATTGTGTTATCCCCTATATTCAGTGGCAAGAACCATGTAGCTTCTCAAAAGGCACCGAATTGGTGGAATGAACCCATGAGAGAATGGAGAGAAAGCAGGGAACGAAGTTACAAAGGTTAGAAGGATGGCATGCTGTAGGATACATACCCTGCTTGGCTACAATCTCGATAGGGCAGGACAGAAAATACACTATAAAGGGATCTTCTGCCACTGATTAGGACTATCCTATAAAAACAAAAATAATAAATATGCTAATTAGGAAGTAACTCTGAAAAAGACACTCAGATCTACAGGTTAAAAGATGGAGGGAAAAAAAAAGTGTGCAGTAAAACAATCAAGATTTAGAAAACTAAATGAAATCCTGTATTTATTTACATGTATATGTGTTGTGTGAGAGTTGTGTAGTCAGTGGTTTGGGGACAAAATTATGCATTTTTTTTGTATATTGATCTTTTAAAATGAGGCTACTAGCAATGTCTAAAGAGACTAAATAAAAGACCAAACTTGTTCTTAAAATATCAGAATATCAGCTGCACATAAAGACATTGAACGATAGAACAGTACAGTTGAATCACTCCTGAAAGAAGTGGTTTGCATAACTACTGCTTCATAGACGTTGGTCACTGATTTATACCTTCGGAGTTGACATCCCAATGAGAGGCCTACTCATTGATTAATATCAATGTCACAGGCAGAATGTAACTTGTGGCAATGTGTTACTACTGTATATGGCACACTGATAAGCTAGATACGAGTAAGTTAAAATAACAACAGTAGCATAGATGTACTTCTATTTTCTTCCTGGGACAGAAATATATATAATAAATAAGAAATGGGTTCGGTACACCCAAGTGTAAAAAAAGCTTGAGGCTTGTAGCTCAAAAATTCCAGAATAAAAAGCTACTCGAGTGATCGGTGTAATACGAATTGAAGTGCCGTGGAAATAGTTTAGCTGTCCATTTCCTTTTAGATTCCAGAAAACAGCCACAAAAAGGTGATAGTATTCATTACTGAGAGAAGCTGAACAATAGCTACATATAACTGTGTGCATATATATATAAAAATAAATCGGTGTGCTAAAATGTCCTCAGTGCTCTGGAATTTAAGTCAGCATGCACGCACCATTGTAAACGTGAGAGAGTGACGTGTTGCATGACTCATTTGTGATTCAGCGGTGTGATCCTTAATATATAGCCTGAACGAAATATTCAAAACAAGATCTAAAACTCAATTTGAGAATATTTCAGTGAAAACTAACCGGGCTCCCAATGAACTGCTGAGCAGTCTGACACATCAATAAGATCAGTTACTAACCAATAGCACATTAATTGATACAGTACTTCTAAGCTATAAGGAATAACCTTCAATTAACAACCTACATCTCTTGTCCAAGATGTAGGCTAAAGTTGGGTAACCTGATAGACATTCAAACTGCTGAGTGTTCATTGGGGGGCATCCTGACATTTTCCATTAAAACTTTGTATGGAATTAGGACTGGAGTTGTTTTCATTCATACCTTCCATTGCGTATATCATGTTGCCTCATGTTCTTGATGAAGTGAACCTTCTTGAAGCTCTTTGGTCGGGGTGAACCTGAGAGGGTTCTGCATCTACAAACACACCAAATAGATAAGACTGATCAAAACAAAAATGTGATTAAGTGGGATCCATTTGAGCCGTGAAGACCACATATATTTTTACAACTAAAACAGAGAGACGGCGCCAGACCAATACATTACCGCAGCAGCATGACGTTCCTACCATCACTACCCCACAGGACATAAAAGTACTCCACAAATCAAACTGAAGTGAAATTATAGTCCCCCCCAATGTCATTATCTACCTAAATACTTCCCCGGCTAAAGCTGTTCTTGACAAGTACAGCTCTAACATGAGAGGAAAATATGAGCAAGCCAAACGTATGTTTCGGGGCGGTGTGCCGTGTTGTGCGGTCTGTGACAGTTGTTGCTGTACAGTACCTGCGTAGAGGGGCGTTCTCCTCAATGTCTTCCAGTGTCTCCAAGGAGGAACGCTGAGAGATGAGCCTCCGTCTGTGGAGAAAAGGATAGAAGAAGAAGAGAGGGCAGGGGGAGGAGAGAAATAAAGAGGCAGTTGTTAGGAAAGATGCTGGTATGGAATTTACAAGCAAATTGCAGTGCTGCTAAACAGCTCTTACCTGGCCATGGAGGGGGAAAGGCTGGACACAATAAGAATTAGGCCTATTTCTAATATTTTATTCTGCATTGCAAGATTTTTTTTGCGAAATATGAATATGATTTTAAAATGTTTATTCTTTGACCAAATTTAGCAAAGACCATTATATGAGTATTGGACAACCTTGCAGAAATCGTCAACACGGTCCTGTTCTGAACGCAAATATTGAAGATCTAAAAGCAACAGTGATCAGCAACGACAATCATTTTCATAGTTCTTTAACGGTCTGGAGAATGAATGAGTAGCCTAAACTAACTAGACCTCATGTGCCTCCAAGTCAGATTTGAGGCATAGCTAAAACCTCCACAGCTGTGTGCTGTGCTGCCTCTTACAAAGCAGAGCTCTCGTCACTGAATCAAGTAATCACCGACATCAACACTGCCTGGCTGCCGTCGTCAATGACCACTGTTGTGCTCGAAATTCTGACCGGCAGCCTCTGTGTGAGATCATGTAGAATGGTTAGAACAATCTAGAGTCAGGCACTGGTTTGGTCGGTAACTGAGAGGATAAAGACAAGGGATGATTCTGAAAGCATTTTCTCATGTAGAACGGTTTCCTCACAGACAGGCCTTTCTTTCACACTTGGGTTGCGTGACTCAACAGGCAGAGCCACATCTATTAGGCTATTGCTGCATTTATTTTTTTATTGAACTAGGCAAATCAGTTAAGATCAAATTCTTATTTACAATGACGGCCTAGGAACGGTGGGTTAACTGCCTTGGTCAGGGGCAGAACTGCAGATTCTTACCTTGTCAGCTCGGGGATTCGATCTAGCAACCTTTCAGTTACTGGCCCTCGAAACTCTACTACCTACCGCCCCTATATAATCAGCTGACAGTCTTAGAAGTAGGCAGCCAGCCCTACTGAACATGTGAGATTAAGCCTATACAAGCTCGAGAAATGTAATCTGGACTTTTCTAGATTAAGTCATAACCTTACATATAAAGGACAAAACAAGAATTACAATCCATCTCATGAACCATGGATTTAAATTCACGGTGGAAGAAAAATAACCAGTATACCAGTATTTCCAGCATTATCCACTAGTGTTGCTGCAGGAAATCCTAGGAAATGTTCTGATTATGGATAAACTGATAAGATTACTTGTCTCTCCGTCCCTAACAACGGGAGTCGTTGTCCACAAAGCGGCATGGCAGGCTGTCTAGCTCCAGCCTATCCTTTCTTTGGAATGATGGATACATGTAATTATATTAATACTTTTCGGAATATTCGATGAGGGTTGTTGACGTCAACTGCCTGTATTCAATGGAGAGAAATGCTATGCTACTTAGCCCCATGCCATGAATATGCATAGCCATCTCGAGACAACTCCGATATAAAGTATTTTTTCTCAAAGTTGCGGGGATGTCACATTCTACTTATTTCGGTACTCGTAAGAACCTAAGCATTATGAAATGCCGTCACTGACGCTCGTTTAATGCGAGTGGGTCAGAGGCGCAATCATCAATGCCGGGCGTACACTACATCACTTTCAAAATCCTAACATTGTGTAACGGTTAAGGTGTTGGCTTGTAATCGCTGGACCTGGGTTTGAGTCCAGCTTAAGCAAAGTGAGGTGTAGAATCAATGATGTACAAAAAAGTATTCCCGCCCAAATAATAGGCTTTCACTACACTTTGTAACCATAATTTACTCAAGTGTTTCCTTTATTTTGGCAGTTACTTGTATGTCTCTCCACCTTCTCCCTGGAGAACATATTAACACGAACAGCTAGGCAATAGCAGTCAGCTGAACAAATACAGGCCTGGTTCCAGGTACTCCATGACAAATGATTAGGTTCACTCAATTACAGATGGCCTACTACACCATCGCTGTTTTTGAGTAGAGGACAAATAAAGTCTTATAACTCGGAGACATCTTTCCTTTTTTTAATGTTTTTGGACAGAATACAAGTTTTCCTTTGACTAAGAGGTTTTCTTTCACAGTTCGTACGGTACACAACTGAGGAACTGAGCTCTCTGAAAATCCAGCTGGCATGAAAACTAGTTTCCACAGTTCAGCGGGACACTAGGATTTTGATCCAGCCACTGTAGATGAGCAACGGCAGGCCAGACAGGACATGGTTTTTGGCAAAGGACAGTTTCCACACCAGTGTAAACTGTGGACACAATAACACACAGACCAGACCACTCATTCACTTCAGACAAAACTTCAGACGCGACCAGCTATTGGATGTTAAACTGAGGGTAAGGTTGGATGTTGGATCAATAGAATCCAATGGTCTGGTCAGACTCAGAAGCTTCAACGTAGAGCACAGGCTACTTTGGATTCTAGCCTCCTTCAATGTTGAAAGAACAATGGCATCTGTTAGTAAGAGCTGCCAATTGTCTCTTTGTTGCCTCAAGTGGTTGTTTTCAATCCCTGTTCAAATTAACAACGAATCATTTCAAGCAAGGTCAATGATCAATCTTCACAATAAACGTAAAAATAAAACCCATATTTAACCTGTTTAGGTTACGGCGCAGTAGTGCTCTAGAATATTACAATAGTTTCACATGCACGCCCATTGGCAGCCTGCCATGGACATTGCCTTCCCGTTCCACTGTCGGGTGACGGAGTGGAATTAAATAGGTCGTTCCACAAATCCGGTGCCTTTTGAAAAAGTGTAACTTGGTCAAAATAACATTTGATTTCACCAAATTGGAACAGAATGTGAAAAAGAGCAGATGTTCAACTTCATAAGAAACACAAAAGATAAAAGGAGGACCAAGGCACTCCTCATATAACTAATTCAAATGCCTTTATTTGTATGGCATGTTCAATGGAACCAAGATTTTTAAAAACTCACTCGCTTCGGCATTAAGGCCTTAATCAGGGAGTATGAACACATTTTTCCCATCAAGAGGTTAAATAAAAACATTACTATAGTAAGTGCCTATTAAAGGCCCAGTGCAGTCCCCACAAATATTTGACTGTGTTTTATATACATTTCCACACTGAGGGTGGAATAGTACTGTGAAATTGTAAAAAATTATGATGATGCCCTTTTAGTGTAAGAGATGTTTGAAAAAGAATGCCTGAAATTTTAGCCTGTTGTGGTGGGATGGAATTTTGGCCTGCCTGGTGACATCACCTCTTTCCCAATAACAGCAAATGATCCGTTTCCCCCTCCCCAGTCAGTCCTATCAAAAGTCTTTGCTAAGAAGCTATTTGTTTCTTTTTTACAATTTTAATTGAAAACAATCACAGTAAAGTAATTCATTGTTACCCAGAAATTATTTGGATACTGAGGTAAAAACGTCTGCATTAGACATTTAAGTGCAAAATAAAGTAACAGGGTTGATGATTTCATCTTAAATCAGCTATAAATCCCCTTGTGACAGGGGGAATGGAAGCTTGTTGTGTGCAACCGGGAGGCGCAATTGAATGCTTCACAAAAATGCTTAATAAAATGTTTTAAAAAAGAGTCTAACCTGTCTATCTATGGGTAACAGGGTTGATGTGTTAGCCTGTCTATCTATGGGTAACAGGGTTGATGTGTTAGCCTGTCTATCTATGGGTAACAGGGTTGATGTGTTATGCTCGACCCGCTCATTTTCCCACCACAAAACACCAGAAAATGGCCAGACATCCTCACCATATTAAAACGAGAGTTCAGTTCACTTAATAGGGTTGACCTTAAAAACGAGGGCGGACGTAAATGAATCACGTGAAATAAATCATCTTCAGAAATGACTGTCACACCAACAAAATAACTATGGCTTTATAATGATAGAGAGAAATGTTGGGGTTAAGTAGCTAGTAGTGCATAAGTAACAGACCCTCTCAAAGACAATAAGCTAGCTAGCTAACTTTAGCCTGACGCTACAACGTTACCGACAGTATTGGACATTTTGAAGACTTCTGTTTGCAAGTCCATAACTATGGATGTTATTGTTACACTTTCTGATCTAGACTCTTTTGTTGGATCTTACTTTCTTTCAACCAGGAGAGTGTTCAAAAGGGTGCCAATAAACCCAACTGTATATTGTTCAAGACACAGAACCGTGTGGTTAGTTGCCCCCCGCACCTACCTGATTCAGAGGAGTCGGGTTAAATGCGAAACACACATTTCAGTTGAATACATTCAGTTGTACAACTGACTAGGTATCCCCCTTTCCCAGTGGCTTAACATAAAGTAAAAACGCTGAATCCATTTCGTCCTCCATCCCTTAAAATAGCATGTAGTCTAGGGTGAGAAACAGTGCAACTAGCATTGTGGAACTTGAACTAGTGAACTTGTATTCAGAGATCCATTTTGGAACTAAGGAGTAATCCATTCTGACGAGCTGGTCTCAAGACTCATCCCCAGTAATGTCTCGATTACGGTGGCGTTTTTAACCATAATCTCTACAGCTGCTTGGAGCTTTTGCGTACAGTTCAAGTCTCAAGGGTTTCAGAGGAAAACTAGCCTAAGTATGCTGCTTACATAAACATGTGATTATGCCAGCTATGACATCACCGAACAATCAACCTCCTAACCTAAAGGATATGACTCAATCATACAAAACTGCAAAAGGACCAGACCATTGTAATGGCTTTTATACCGCATGTGGTTTCTCTAGTATGGCTTCCCTTGGCTTCATAGTCTCCTCATAGTAGGCTTCTGAAAAACTGGTTTAAAACATGGAGAGACTTTGCAATGCACAATTTAATTAACTGCCTTAAAAACTGTCAATCAACAACCATTTCTATGAAATAGATTTTGTGCCAACAATGCTCACTACGCTAAATATACATTTACATTTAAACCGGTGCAAACAGATCAACAGCTCAGGCGGACACACCTTTAGCAGCAAGACGGAGTGGGTGTCTTACACAATGCCTTTTCCATTCCAGCCTAATTTATGAGTCTAGGTTGAGCAGTAGAATACTGCAGCCTGGGCCTCCCGGGTGGCGCAGTGGTTAAGGGTGCTGTACTGCAGCGCCAGCTGTGCCATCAGAGTTCCTGGGTTCGCGCCCAGCCGCAAAAAAAAAATTTTTTTTAAGAATACTGCAGCCTATGTAGACCCAGCCATCATCTGCATGCATTCAAACCAGGGCACACCGAACAAGAGGATGGTTTTAAGCAGCCCTGAGCTCTGGCCTAGTATCTTTCGGCACTTGATCTGAGGGTTGGGGGCTGGGGATTGCTGGCTGGGAGCAGAAGCAGGACTGGAGGCCAAAAGAGAGAGAGAGGGAAGGGGGAAATAAATTTCTTTTTTTTAATTAAAAAATAAACATATGTTGACTCCAATGCTTCCCACACTTGGCTGGATGTCCTTTGAGTGGTAGACCATTCTTGATACACACTGGAAACTGTTGAGCGTGGAAAAACCCAGCAACGTTGCAGTTCTAGAAAAACTGGTGCACCTGGCACATACTACTATAACCCGTTCAAAGGCACTTAAATATTTTGTCTTGCCCATTTACCCTCTGAATGGCACACAAATACAATCCATGTCTCAAGTCTTAAAAATCCTGGTTTCACTTGTCTCCTTCCCTTCATCTACAATGATTGAAGTAGATATAACAAGTGACATCAATAAGGGATCATAGACTGACCAGGTGGAAGCTATGTCATGGAAAGAGCAGGTGTTCTTAATGTTTTGTACACACACACACACACACACACTACCGTTCAAAAGTTTGGGGTCACTTAGAAATGTCCTTGTTTTTTAAAGAGAAAATGTGCTTTTGTCCATTAAAATAACATCAAATTGATCAGAAATACAGTATATACATTGTTAATGTTGTAAATTACTATTGTAGCTGGAAACAGCTGATTTTTAATGGAATATCTACATAGGCGTACAGAGACCCATTATCAGCAACCATCACTCCTGTGTTCCAATGGCACATTATGTTAGCTAATCCAGATTTATCATTTTAAAAGGCTAATTGATCATTAGAAAACCCTTTTGCAATTATGTTAGAACAGCTGAAAACTGTTGTCCTGATTAAAGAAGCAATACAACTGTCCTTTAGACTAGTTGAGTAGCTTCAGAAAATTATCACCCTATTCTTGTTCTGAGAAATGAAGGCTATTCCATGCGAGAAATTGCCAAGAAACTGAAGATCTCATACAATTCTGTGTACTACTCCCTTCACAGAACAGCGCAAACTGGCTCTAAGCAGAACAGATAGAGGAGTGAGAGGCCCCAGTGAGCAAGAGGACAAGTACATTAGTGTCTAGTTCGAGAAACAGACGCGTCACAAGTCCTCAACTGGCAGCTACCCGAAAAAAACCCACCAGTCTCAACGTCAACAGTGAAGAGGCGACTCCAGGATGCTGGCCTTCTAGGCAAAGTTCCTCTGTCCAGTGTCTGTGCTCTTTTGCCCATCTTAATCTTTTATTTTTCTTGGCCAGTTTGAGATATGGCTTTTTCTTTGCAACTCTGCCATTGGAAAAGAACCAAAAAACAAAGCAAACTGGAATGCTATCTGGCCTTAAACAGAGTCTATGTACAGACTCAGGGAGCATAGCCTTACTATTGAGAGAGGCCGCCGTAGGCAGACCTGGCTCTCGAAAGAAGGCAGGCTATGTGCCAATCAGATCAGGTGAAAACTGAGCTGCACTTCCTAACCTCCTGGCAAATGTATAACCCTATTAGAGAGACATATGAAGCACAAACACAATTGTAAATACAAACTATATTTATTGGTCTATTTATTTTCCCTTTCATACTTCAACTATTTGCACATTGTTACAAAACTGTACATAGCCCGGAATATAACATTTCAAATGTCTATATTATTTGAAACTTTTGTGAGCATTGGGGTGGCAGGTAGCCTAGAGGTTAAGAGCGCTGGGCCAGTAACTTGGATATTATTATTTTTCCACTTTTGTTTATTATCTAGAGAGAGAGAGAGAGACAGAGAGATGAAAGCGAAAGAATGTCTAGTCTGGTGCCCTTGGGAGAGGAAGTGGAGGATAGAAAACGAGAGAAAGGAGAGCCTGGCCGGGCAGCGTCTCTGAAAGCCTGGGCATCCTGCCTTTCCTTTCCCAGCCAGGGTTCTCTGAACCTGGCCACGTTTCCACCAAGCTGCTGCCCTGAGAAAACAAACCAGCCACTGTGGGACTCCCGTCTATGGTATGCCTGTGGAAAATGTGGCCAGGGTCTATCAACAGGTCGCCCTAGTTAGCTTATAATTCAGTTTACATGGGCTTCCTTCTCCGACTTACCGCATTCCATAACCTGTGGGGGTTTAGCTAATAAATCATGGTACTGTAACTCAGGCTCACTGCATGGCTAACTAATGCAATGAGAAGACCCCTATGCAAACTTTAATCATCATAACACCTTCAAGATAAATATATTGCAGTAGGCTAATGAATTCAACTTTGTGTAAAACACTGTTGGGGTTGATAAAAACACATGAATTCTGCTTTTAAAAACATTTTTAACAAAACATATACCGTCTTGTAAGCTCTTTGTTAATATAACAACTTCATAACACATTCATTACCAAATGGCATGATTTACGCTACATGTACTTTTCACCATTACGATATGGCATTAGCTCATGACAGATTTCAGGGGCAGTTTGACTAATGTCACTTCGAGGAAGTCAAAAGGTGAACTAAACGCATCACGATGGCTTCATGAATGCGTTGTCCTGTGAAGTCTGGCAGCTGCAAGACGCGGAGTGTCTCCGTCGCGGAGTGTCTCCATCGCGGAGTGTCTCCATCGCGGAGTGTCTCCATCGCGGAGTGTCTCCATCGCGGAGTGTCTCCATCGCGGAGTGTCTCCATCGTGGAGTAGCCTGAGAGTGTAGTGTATCTAACAGCATTTTCTGACACAGTGAGAGAAAGAGAAGACTGTTACTGACAGCTCTCCTGCAGTGGCGAGAGCGAGCGAGAGAGAACTGTTACTGACAGCTCTCCTGCAGTGGCGAGAGAAAGAGTCAGCCTCATATTTCCCTGTGCTCTGGTCTACTTTACAGAGTAAACAACGGTATGGAATAAAAGGCATCCGTGGTACGGTGTATTTGGGAGTGTTGGGTTACAGGATGTTTATATCGCATAGGAGAGGGCAAGGCGGCAGGTGCTGGGCCGCTTTAGAAAGATATACACATCCAATGGATTATGGGGAGAAAATACCCATACCCTCAGCTCCAGAATAAACAATCCAGAACTAACAATAGGCCTACCTGGGCAGCATTAGCTCTATATACTGTACTGTGCAAACCAATAGGCTATATTGTCAGTTAGCCCTCACTTAATTGGCCATGTGAGGTAGCAAGTAGATTACCAGTCCTCGAGATAGGAAACATTTGTCTGAAGTGATGAGGTCTGTGAAAGGAACTAGGCCACAGCTTGATCCATATAGGCCTTCATCTCCATGCCTGTCAAGTAGTCATGGTGGGACTGAATCTGCATGGGGGAGAAAAAGTCACCCCTTTCTTCCTTCTGGACATGCCTTTAATTGTTTGACCTCACATGGTTTCAGTGCTATCCCGAACATGTTTTACAAATTCTGTTTAAAAGGACGTGCATCATACTGTTAAGGCAGGCTAATCGAAATGATGGCACAACGGTTAACCGTTTCCACCTCATCTGGTTGATATGCAACATTGATTCCACTTGAATCAATGGGCCACCGCATGTGTATTGGTGTATTAATGAATCTCGGCACACAAGTGTATAAGTCGCTCATTGAGGAGATACGGTTTCACAAATCTGAGGGCACTTTGTCTTTGCTGTCTGTCTCTTTCTTTTTATTTAACATGTCTTTAGCAGTACACTGACTAAGACTTATGATGACCTTTGAGCAACCATGCTACAAAATGTGACAGGACGAACCCGTTCTGTTGTTTAAATTATCTCTGTTGATAAACGTTAACCTAGCCTAGCCCAGCCCAGATCTGTGGATCACGTTTCTTGGCTTCACTCAACAAAGACCTTCATCAAGATAACACTTACCTGTTGCAATACTGTAGCCTGTAGTGTAGTGTTGACTACTGGGTTGCAATATTGTCGCATACGACATAATGCCTAATTTGTGAGAGTGCAGTGTAAACACTGCCTGTGTGGGCTTCTGTGCCAGTAGTCTACCCAACATAGGCAACATTGATATACATAACAGTCAGTGTAAACTCCTTCACAACTCAATGAATGTAAACACTAACGCTACATGATGCAGAGATCTACAGTTACCTTGATCTCTGCAGTTCCAGTCCCGAGTTGGCGATCTGTCCTCCCTCTAGACAGCAGACCTGGGAAGCCTGCCTAGGGTGGGCAGCAGGCACGACTCCCTGAGTGTAGGTCTGGAGCCTGCTTCTAGTCGCGGCTGGTACTACAGAGAAGGACGAACTGAAAATCGAAGGACCGAAAGCATCCCCTTCCGGATCTGTACATGCTGGAGCTGCAGCGGTGGGACCAATCCCAAAACTGGCTCGGGTGTTAGCAATCAGAGCCTGGTTTGCAATAGCGAGCGCCTGGGCGGCGGTGGAGGTTGCTACCGCAGCGCCACTGCCAACCGCGTACAGCGGGCGCTCTGCTGTGGAAACCAGGCTCTGTCTAGTCCTGGCCTCAATTGAATTATCCTCTTCGATCTGATTGTCGGCATCATCTTGCACGGGTCGACCATCCAAAGAAATGTTACTGAGAAAAGACAGCGCGGCTTGTCTCCTCCGAGGGTCTATGCGTTTCCGCGTATGCTCGATACTGGAATACTTGATCTGAAGCGTGGATGTGTTGCTGCTCATGGCAGCCGCCATGGTCCGCTTTCAGCTATACGAAGCTGCGAGCAGCGGTTTTGTCAAGATGACATTAAAAGTGTGTAAAGAGTGCTTATGTAGTTAGCAAATGCTTGTCTTTTAAGTGCAAGCGTTACACTGACTAAACACAGGATGGTCACGTGTGTGCAGTATTGTGAATTGTGGCAGCAGACAATTTGGACCAATAAGCTTTCAGGGATACGTATGAAAGGTTTTTTTCCTCCCCTCTTCTATGGAATTACTTTTGTGCCTTTTTAATATCAAACAAACCTTTTGAATTCGTGAATTAAATTCTTAACTTGTGCAAACAAAAATTATACTGAAAGCAAAACATTAACCCACAAGTGTTGAGGTCGAATAAATAACATAGCAAGGAAATCCTTTTGAAAGGCAAGAACAAATACATTGTAAATGAATGCGGATTTTTTTTTTTTTCATTTAAACATTTTCAATGATTGCAAAGAAACGCTTCCCTCTTTGTCTGCAATATGTTCTTTATTTGGTTACGTTACCCTGCCCGCCCTTCGTTATAGCTGCCTTTTTGGGAGGTTTAAAGGGAAGCGTAGAAGATGCGTCTCTATTGGTCAACTGGTTTTGGAATGACAGGTCATCCTTGATTATCATCCTTATTTAACTTTTACATTTTGGATAAAAAAGGTCTCAGTGGCTACTAGATAGCTAGACAGGGTAAAATGTACGACAAGAAGGACATCGGGAAACATCCTAGGTAAGTGTCTTTTTTTAGGTAGTTAAATTAGCATGGTTATATAATTTATATCATCGATAGCTAGCAAGATATGATGCACTGAACATACTCTGAAGTTACTCTAGAGGTACAGTATGTGGCTATTCGAGAACAAGGGCACTACTAACCCCTTTCTAGCATAATAACGGGCTAAAGGAACCTACCATTCATTCCTACTAGTCCAAGGACTTTTTCTGTTTAAAAGGCGAATTGGCTCTGGAAGCCCAAACGGCCAAATACTCCATCTAAACATGAATCGATTCTCAATTGTGGTACGGTTCTAGAAACATAAATCCCTCTACTTTCATAATATCACATCAAAATAATTTCACAAATACAAAATACACACAGAGGAGGAAGGGCTCATTCTAATGGCTCGAATCGAGTCAAACATAATTCCCTTCATTACAATGAGCCCCCATCCTCCTATTGCTTCTCCCACCAGCCTCCTCTGGTGTACACTGCTTTTACCGGTTTTAACAGTTGCAGGAGACAGTATTTTTAAGTGACAACGTGTTTGTGACGTCTGTCTTCTGTTTACAAACCGGTGTTTGGAGACACAGATAGCTAATTAGCTACCACTCTGTCTGTTTTCAGTAAACAAGCCTGTAACATGGAAATATAGCAGCGTGAAAACCCTAACCCTAGAAAAGTGTGGATCAATTTAACCTTTAGTTTATTTTTTACAATTTATTGCCGATATGAAAGATAAGGTCCTAATGCTTCCAAATCCGTACCACAAGTAATGCGTGTTAGTATTCAAACCGAGCGTCGCGGCTCTTAACAAAGCTCTCAACACTGGGGCCCCACAAGGGCGCGTGCTCAGCCCCCTCCTGTACTCCCTGTTCACCCATGACTGTATGGCCATGCACGCCTCCAATTCGATCATCAAGTTTGCAGACGACACAACAGTAGTAGGCTTGATCACCAACACTGACGAGACAGCCTATAGGGAGGAGGTGAGGGCCCTCGGAGTGTGGTGTCAGGAAAACAACCTCGACGTCAACAAAACAAAGGAGATTATCGTGGACTTCAGGAAACAGCAGAGGTTGTTTTCCATAAAAGTTTAATGCTTTTCGACCTGTCCCCAAATTAATGTAATTGGTTCAGAGTTTGTTTTGATATTTTAACTTGCGTATGTGATCGCGTTTGGTGTGGGGAGGACAAAATAAATGTATGCACGATGACGAAGCAGGTTTGGGTTCCGTGTTAGGTTTCTCACAGTACAAACATTGCAATTTTCCCTGGCCAGATCTGCAGTCCTCATGCCTCCTTGCAGCATGCCTAAGGCACGTTCACGCAGATGAGCAGGGACCCTGGGCATCTTTCTTTTGGTGTTTTTCAGAGTCGGTAGAAAGGCCTCTTTAGTTTTCTAAGTCTTCATAACTGTGACCTTAATTGCCTACCGTCTGTAAGCTGTTAGTGTCTTAACCACCGTTCCACAGGTGCATGTTCATTAATTGTTTATGGTTGAACAAGCATGGGAACCGTGTTTAAACCGTTTACAATGAAGATCTGTGAAGTTATTTGCATTTTTACTAATTATCTTTTGAAGGACAGGGTCCTGAAAAAGGGATGTTTCTTTTTTTTGCTGAGTTTATTTTTATATATATATATATATTCTTATTCCTTAGATTTGTGTTTCTTAGGTAGTTGTTGTAGAATTGTTAGATATTGCTGCACTGTCGGAACTAGAAGCACAAGCGTTTCGCCACACTCGCAATGACATGTGTACGTGACCAATAAAATGCTAAACGTGTATGTGGCCAATAAAATTCGATTTTGATTTAGCACTGAGATGCAGTGCCTTAGACCGCTGCGCCACTCGGGAGCCTGACACAAGTAGGTATCCTATATTAGGTAGGTCTACTACTACTACTTGGATAGGTAGGTGGTGGAGGTTGGAAGCCTAGAGGTAGAGAATATCTACATTATGGATGCAAGTCATTACTTTGCACTGATTCTCCCCGGAGGCAGTACCAATATGGATTTAACCTAAAAGTCATGTGACTGTATCCGTTACATCCCGATTCTCCACCCTGCACTTGCACACTTTTCTTGCAAGGATTTAGTCATGCTGGAAACTCCATCCTGCTAATGCTTACACACCTATCCTATGCTTTTAAATCCATGACGAGGTGTGTGCAAGTGCAGACTTCAGGAGAAGGGTAGAGAAGTGGGACGTAGCCCTCGTGTGCTCTCTCAACCACCTCTATGTCTAGCCCTGTAGCTGAAGCCTACAGCAATATTCCGATTTTATGTGCTACTCTACGGCATGGTAGTGTTTACAGTAGAGTTTAAATGGAATTATATTCTTATTGTAGTCCCCCCCCCCCCCCCCCCCCTAACAGTGTTAGGTTTCTATTCATGTTAACCTCTTTGCATAATTTGTGCTCATTTATTCCACAGGCGGTTGTGGCTGATGACCTGTCTCCATAGCTGAGAGAAGCCAAGGAGGAATATCACTTCATTCCCAACAGTACTGCTAATATTTCTAACTGTACCGATGAGAAAGAGTAGGGCAGACTTATACAGTTACAATACAGAAATGTTCTTGCTCTTTAGTGAAGTTCTGCCAATCATATGTTGGAAACCATTTATCAAGGAAAACGAGTTGAACACTTTTTGTGGAAGTTGTAATCTGTTTCTTGAACACCAGTGTTTCATCTAAGGACAATAATAACTATTACCTGTATCAAAATGTACAATAATGGGTATATCCTTAATAAAATAATTGATAGTTAATTGCCATGTCCATACACAATTAACCAACACTTATCTGCTTTATGCTTCTGATTTTCCAGTCAACATTAACAAGGAAAACTGTACACAATAATGCAGCTTTAACAGCATTGAGGCAAGTAACAGTTTTGTCAACTGTCTCCCCAATGACTAGCTCAAAGAATGTTATGTCCATCTATTCTGTCTATTCATATTTGACAAATACACATTATTTGGATCTATTGTTACTGGCCATTTAAGCATGGATTGATGTGTTTAGAAAAATAGTTTTTTATGTTGCAGCTATCTAGCAAAAGTACCACAGTCATATCAAAGATTTGTATAACTAACCCAAGATAGACGACAGCCTGTCGTTTTCAATGGGAGCAAATTAATGATAATGGTCAGAATAAGCAAGGAGGTGAGCAGCTAGGATGTAAACAAACTGGATCATTGGGTGAGGCTGACCAGTCACTCAAAAACCGGATGACCAATAGAGACTCAACATTTTAGGCTCCCTCTTAACCCCGTGGAATGAATGTGCCAAAACTTTGCAACAGCAAAAAAAAAAAGGTAGCGAAAGCACATACAGAACAGCGAGACAGATATTTTACAAGATGTATAAATGTGAAGCATGTGGTTGGCGTTTCCATTCACTACCAAATATGATGGTGAGAGGAAGCCCAGTGGCCGGAAGTAGGAGAAGATGGAGCGATATAGCGTTAGGCTAACATTCTGCAAATTTTCATAGCGATTTTAAACATTTGATCTAAATACAATTTTCTGTTTCCAAAACTAGAATATGTTGCGAACAGAGTGGACAACATTTTGTAGACTTTACCCTTGCCAAAGTAATTGAAAAAAAGGAGCATTGATAAGGAAAGCATAGCGCGTATTGAGTCGTTGCACATATGCACGTCACCGAGTAGGCATTCCCTAACGGAAATGCAGGCTAGAATGCCCCAACAGGCTCTCGATAGCTGGTGATTGGCTCGGTCCACCTCTTTGCTTGTTCTGCC
Organism: Oncorhynchus mykiss; assembly: GCF_057628025.1. Taxonomy (NCBI): domain Eukaryota; kingdom Metazoa; phylum Chordata; class Actinopteri; order Salmoniformes; family Salmonidae; genus Oncorhynchus; species Oncorhynchus mykiss. The sequence continues at coordinate 12,618,351 of NC_143049.1, forward strand.
CACTATGATTAATTTGCTCCCATTGGAAATGACAGCCTGTGGTCTGTATTGGGTTAGTTATAAAAATATTTAGCGAAAGCAAAGGTCGGGGTAACGTAAGCAAAGATAGAAAACTTGAAGGCAAAGACGGGAAAGGTTTCACTGAAACCTTTTTTTGGGGGAAAGTATAGTATGCGTTGGTGTCATATTGTGGAAGTAATTGGTTAAATAACCTATACATTCTACCCTAATCCCCTAGGCTACCAAGACTTCAAAGCATAAATATTGAACATTTACTGCATGGAAACCTCTAAAATACCTACATTGAATCTGTAAAACAACAGACCTTGATATTGAAAATAAGTGGGCTGCGCATTTTTTGAGCAAACAGAGAAATATAGAGGACTGATCTATATATCTTTGCCATTATAGCTTCTGCGACAGCATGGTCACCCAGTTGACTACTTTAAAATGGTGGAATCCCTCAATGGCGCTGCCCCTGCTATAAGACTTTTGGCCACTAGAGGCCTCTATCCTTCTCTATGGGTATATTGGGCTTGTGTCATTGCTTCGCCCACCTAGCAATGAGTTTTTGTATGAAGGTCAATGAGAGGTTTATTTGATCGAATAGTGTCGTAATACTTAAGTTGTTACGAGTGTACTGATATAAGTAGGACCCGTGAGACCCCTGCAACTTTTAGAAAAAACACAGTATCGGAGTTGTCTCGAGATGGCTATGCATATTCATGACAGGCTAGTAGCATCGAATCTCTCTCCATTGAATACAGGCGGTTGACGTCAACAACCCTTATACAATATTAAAAAATGATTACAATAATGAGATGTATCCACCAAGCCAGAGAAAGGATAGGTGGGAGCAAGACAGCCCGCCGTGCCGCTTTGTGGACAACGACTTCCATTATTAAGGTGAAGGGACATCTGGTCAGTATATACATAATCTTCGGTTGCATCCGTTTACATGGACCAACATCACATGCGCACTAGCGCTCAGTGCTCACAGAAAGAAGACATTGGATGAAAATAAAATGATAATATCTTCGGCTGTGAGTGACGGGGAAAACATTGGCCTCAGCAACCGTTATTTGAATAATTCAATGGATGTTTTGTGCACAAAGGTGATGACGAAAGTGTCATTAGGAATTTTCAAATCTGACTTCTCTATGGTTGCCGTCTATGGAAGTTGTCTTTTTGGGCCGGGCGTCAGTTAAACTGCAGTACCGAAGCAACACTGTAGGAGCAGTTGAAACAGTGCTCTAGACCAGAACCCTGGCCCCTCGAATGGAACCTGCACTATTTCCAAAATATGAAATTCTGCATTTCTGCAACATTTGCGCCATCTGTCTGCTTTACATGGTTTAGTCTGATTTAGTAGTCAGGTTAGGAAATTTTTAGACTAAATATGCCAATATCACAATACTGCAGTTATACACCAATACAAAATAGTGCTCTTTTCACTGAGTCTGCGTTCACCAATCACCAATGTGTAGTAGGAACCCCCCTGGGTGGCATTAGCGTTTTTGCCTTTCATTCATGAAAGATAGTTCCCTAAAACGCCATCCAGGAAGCTGTGTTATTTAGACAGTTTATGATGAAAAGTCCTCCACTCACCACTGGATGTCCCTGTGGCTCTTCTAATCTCACTGTGTTCATTTTAAACCCACACCGGCTCCCATGTCAGATTCTTGCTGAAAAAATCCTAACCAACTCCTGCAATTGAGGAGTAGACGAGGGCTGCTAGTAGTGTCAAGTTGAACATTCTTTCCCGAGAAGACAAGCAGTCAAAAGCATTGGGGTGATTGATATTACTCTGACCTCTGGTGAGTCAACCACACTGTCCCACTAATACATCCAAATGGAGTTTTAGACTGACTACTGAATAATAGTTGCAGAGGAATGTTAGGGGATGACATTTAATGATTTAATACCTATATTTGGGGCTAGGGGTAATTGGGGCCAGGAGTTTCTCAATTTCTGGTATGGTCAAATGGGCAGGAAAACTCCTGGCCCTAGCTATAGTAACTTCTGTAGTTGTGTGCTGATTTTGAGTAACTCTTGACACTGATCCAAGCCCATGCTGCCCATTTGTTTTATTACTTCCTAACCACAGTAGCGGAACACTACTGTGCAATGCCATACAATGATGTAAAATGAAACCAGTGTGCACTGCAGATCTGAGGCTCAGATGCCTTAGGTTAGATTCTGTCTCTGAACTGCAGGTCCTTTAGCCACCTACCATTAATCTGAGCTGCCCATCAGCGGGGAAAGAGAGAGAGAGAGACGCAGGCTACGGCTCCGACTCCTACTACCCCATCCGTCGCCGTGAAACACTGGACTTCCTGTGTTTGTGTGAAGCTTCCTACAGATGAAGTGCTTTGGCACCTCATTGTGAGCCGCAATGCACATGACTCTGCCATTACTTTAGAGTCGATTAAGGAAAAACATGCCAAGTGTTAGAGCACCATAAATTATTACGAGCACTACTCCTGAAGGGTTATGAGGTGCAGACAATACAGCCTTGTCCAAAATTATTGGCACCCTTGATAAAGATGAGCAAAAATGACTGTATAAAATAAATTATTCAAATACTGAACTATATTGTGTGCTCAAGCAAATGAGTAAATTATATTGTATACTAATACAATTGCTCAGAGAATTATATTTTGTTTAACAAGTAATATGTTTATCCCCTCAAATATACTGTAGGTGTCATAATTATTGGCACACCTAAAAGATTCTTCTAAATAAAATAAAACAAAATAAAATCTGTATTAACATTCTACTTTTTTAAGTTCATTTCAGCTCAATGAACTGTATTGTGGCCTTCCATGGCTTCCTGTTTGACTGGGGTGTAAAAATGAGGAACACGCATGTAAAATCCCTTTGTCATTGGTCACCATGGGAAAAGGCAAAGAGCTCACAAATGAAAAAAGACTAATGGTTGTTGACCTTCATAAATCAGGTAATAGGTGCAAAAGATGGCAAAATAATTACATTTACCACCTACCACTATGAAGGCAACGATTAAGAAGTTTAAAGTAAACATGCCTGGTATTGAATGCAAGTGTTGCTTGTCCCCATGGACAGTGAGGAAGATGGTTTGGGAGGCAAACAAAAATCCAAGGGCTGAATTTGGAGAATTACAGTATGTGGTCGCATCTTCGGGTCACCATGTCTCCAAATCTACAAATAGGCTCTTTGGAAGGGTTGCCAGAAAAAAACTACTTTATTGAGAGCAATAGGCTCTTTGGAAGGGTTGCCAGAAAAAAACTACTTTATTGAGAGCAACAAAAACATGTAAATGCCTGAAGGTTCCTAAACGTCGTTGACACTTGGATTGGAACCGGTGTTATGATCAGATGACAGGAAAATAGAGCTCTTTGGCCATGTACACCAGTGGTGGGTTTGGCCTCAAAAGAAGGATGCATATGCAGAAAACAACTTAATACCTACTGTAAAATACGGTGGGGGATTTTTTATATTATGGGGCGGTTTTGTTTCCACTGGTCCTGGGGCCCTTTTTGAGGTCAAGGGCATCATGAACTCTACCATGTACCAGGACATTTGAACCAAAAACCTGGTTGCCTCAGCCAGGAGGCTGAAACTTGTCCACAAGTGGATCTTCCAGCAAGACAATAACCCGAAGCATACGTCAAAATCCACAATCCTACATTTTGCAATCGCCATCTCAGTCCACCGACTTGAACCCCATTAAAAACCTGTGGTTTGAATTGAAGAAGGCAGTCCTTAAGCACAGAAAAATGATATAGAGGATCTGGAAAGATGGTCTAATGGTCTAAGATCCCTCCCAATGTGTTCTACAATCTCATAAAACATTTTAGAGAAAGGCTCAGTGCTGTTATCCTTGCAAGTTGAGGGTGCAGAAACAGGGGTGCCAATAATGTATCTTTTTGACAATTAGTTTTATGACTGGTTAAACAAAAATCTCTTTCTCTGAACAATTGTATTAGTATAACGTAATATCATTTAGCTCAGTATTTGAATTATTTATTTGATACAGTATTTTTTGCTCATCTTTATCAAGGGTAACTTTGGACCTGACTAGTTTACAGCAAGCAACAAATGGGAGTGGAGGGATGTTGTAGAATGATGGTAATAATGGGGGTAATAAAAAAGAGGAGGATGAGAAACGAAAAAGAGATGAGCCAGGAAAGGGGGACGGTGAGGGTGAAATATCTTAAACGATGCAATTGTTTATTCTTTTTTTTTATCCATTATCTTACTTGGCATGAATCAACGTCAGATACTTTCTTCAGTTTTGAGTCAGGATGGTCGAGGATTTTGTTAATACTAGTGGTGGGAAAGTCTGTATCTTTTTGTTTTTCAACCAGTAATATTCTGAGCTAATGCAGGGTACGGCAATTAAAATGCCTGTCAAGCTAGTATCAGGGGGTGTTATTGTCGCTTACCTTAGTTGGGCTTGCTTGGAGAAGGACACACTTTGTATGCATGCCTAGAACACACACACACACACACACACACACACACACACACTTCCAGAACGCAGCACCCTAGGTCAGCAGCCACATGGAAAAACCCAACAAGACCTTCATCTTTAACACTTCACCGTGGCATGAGCATGGAAAAACAGCCCATCATGACTGCAGAACATTTTATAAATCCCTAACAGCCATAGCAACGAAACCCTTTCTGTAACATGAGAAATAAGATAAGTCGTTTAAATGGCCTTTTAAAGCTTTGATATGCCCTGAGGAGAGCAAAAAAAGATATATCAAAATTAGCCGTGTTCAGATTAGTGGGTGTGTTGATGAAAGATTAAGATAAGAGGGAGAGTGTGAGGAGGGAGAGCAGCACTTCCACTGTGTGAGCGCCTACAGTAATGTAATGGGGAAAAAAGGGTCTTATCAGTAGCTAACAGCTTAAGATCTCCCTGTGGTTCACCTCCATTCATATTCCAGATGCAGCCACGTCAGTATTCGACGTCCATCCATGTCTGAGGGCGTCCACTAGGCGGCCACTAGGGGCAACAATGAGCTCTGTTATCTTCAAGTAGGTTGCGGTTTAGCCAGGGCGATGGGGATGGCGGATGGGCATTTCCCTCTCATTCCAAAGGTTGCAAGTTCGAATCCAGCAATGTTTTCAGCCTATCCCAAACCTCAACCGTTACCTTAACCATTCGGAGTTAATACCGAACCTTAAAATCTTTGAGTTAATGCCTAAACTTAACCCTAACCTTAAATTCCAGAGTTAATGCCTAAACTTCACCTTAAACTCTTTGAAATTTGACGTTTGCAACAACTTCGAAATTTGACGTTTTGGAAAACATACATTAACGTCTAATTTTGACGTGAGACTGTGAGAGCTAGTTGCTGGATGACTCATATACACATAGACCCTCATGAGGAAGGGGTAGCTCTCTGGGTAATCTTAGGAATTTCCCTCTGAACTGGTTTGGATTGCGCTTTTAGGTCAGACTTTACATTGAGTGCATTTTTTCTCCTTTAGTAATTCTGTAATTACAACTTAATGTAAAGTTTTACACACGTAAGAGGATCTTAATTATTAAGAGAGAGAAAATAACAGAAAGAGATTACCATCCTGGTTCTGTATCAAAAATCAAATACAATTGTATTGGTCACATACACATATTTAGCAGATGTTATTGCGGGTGTAGCGAAATGCTTGTGTTCTAGCTCCAACAGTGCAGTAGTATCTAACAATTTACAACAATACACACAAATCTAAAAGTAAAAGAATGAAATTAAGAAATATATAAATATTAGAACGAGCAATGTCGGAGTGGCATTGACTAAAATACAGTAGAATAGAATACAATATATACACATATGAAATAAGTAAAGCAGTATGTAAACATGATTTAAACCGTATTAAAGTGACCAGTGATTCCAAATCTATATAGGGCAGCAGCCTCTAAGGTGCAGGGTAGCGTAACCCGGTGGAAGACAGTTAGTGATGGCTATTTAACAGTCTGATGGCCTTGAGATAGAAGCTGTTCTTCAGTCTCTCGGTCCCAGCTTTGATGCACCTGTACTGACCTCGCCTTCTGGCTGATAGCAGGGTGAACAGGCCGCCCCCGGGTGATACAGCCCGACAGGATGCTCTCAATTGTGCATCTGTAAAAGTTTGTGAGGGTTTTAGGGGCCAAGCAAATTTCTTCAGCCTCCTGAGGTTGAAGAGGCGCTGTTGTGCCTTCTTCTCCACACTGTCTGTGTGGGTGGACCATTTCAGATCGTCAGTGATGTGTACGCCGAGGAACATAAAGCTTTCCACCTTCTCCACTACGGTCCCGTAGATGTGGATAGGGGCGTGCTCCCTCTGTGTGTGCTGAAGTCCACGATCAGCTCCTTTTTTGTTTTGTTGACTTTGAGTGAGAGGTTTTTCCTGGCACCACTCTCCCAGGGTCCTCACCTCCTCCCTGTAGGCTGTCTCGTCATTGTTGGTAATCAGGACTACCACTGTTGTGCCGACTGTAAACGTGATGATTGAGTTGGAGGCTTGCATGGCCACGCAGTCATGGGCGAAAAGGGAATATACAGGAGGGGGCTGAGCATGCACCCTTGTGGGGCCCCTGTGTTGAGGATCACCGAAGTGTAAGTGTTGTTTCCTACCTTTACCACCTGGGGGGCAGCCCGTAAGGAAGTCCAGGACCCAGTTGCACAGGGCGGGTTCAGACCCAGGGCCCTAGCTCAATGATGAGCTTGGAGGGTACTATGGTGTTGAATGCTGAGCTATTGTCAGTGAACAGCATTCTTACATAGGTATTCCTCTTGTCCAGATGGGATGGGGCAGTGTGCGGTGCGATGGCGATTGCATCGTCTGTGAATCTATTGGGGCGGTAAGAAAATTGAAGTGTGTCTAGGGTGTCAGGTAAGATAGAGGTGATAATATCCTTAACTAGCCTCTCAGGATGACAGAAGTGATTTCTACGAGGCTATAGTCATTTAGTTCAGTTACCTTTGCTTTCTTGTGTACAGGAACAATAGTGGAAATCTTGAAACAAGTGTGGACAGCAGACTGGGATAGGGAGAGATTCAATATGTCCGTTAACACTCCAGCCAGCTTTGCGAGGGTTAACACTCTTAAATGTCTTACTCATGTCGGCCACAGAGAAGGAGCGCCCACAGTCCTTGGTAGCAGGCCGCGTCGGTGGCACTGTTATCCTCAAAGTGGGCAAAGAAGGTGTTTAGCTTGTCCGGAAGCAAGATTTCGGTGTCCGCGACGTGGCTGGTTTTCACTTTGTAGTCCGTCATTGTCTGTAGACCCTGCCACACACGTCTCGTGTCTGAGCCGTTGAATTGCTACTCCACTTTTTCTCTGTTTGTATTCGGCCATATTCCCAGCCACTTTGCCATGGTTAAATGCGGTGTTTCGCTCTTTCAGTTTTGCACAAATGCTGCCATCTATCCATGGTTACTGGTGAGGGTAGGTTTTAATATTCACAGTGGGTACAACATCTCCTATACACTTCCTGATGAACTCAGTCTCCGTATTCGTCAATGTTATTCTACGCGGAACATATCCCACTGCCGCGTGTTTGTTTACAGAAATTTGACCATGAAGGCCTGATTCATGCAGTCTCCTTTAAACAGTTGATGTTAAGATGTGTCTGTTACTTGAACTCTGTGAAGCATTTATTTGTGTCACGATCGTCGTCCTCCTCGTCTGAGGAGGAGTAGTTGGAAGGATCGGAGGACCAAAATGCAGCGTGGTATGTGCTCATCGTGAATTTAATGAACACTTGAAGAAACTATACAAAACAATAAACGAATAACGTCCATGAAGTTATAATAAGAACTGTGCTGACTGGATCAGGACAGACTGGCGGCTCTGGCGGCTCAGGACAGACTGGCGGCTCTCGTGGCTCAGGACAGACTGGCAGCTCAGGACAGACTGGCGGCTCAGGACAGACTGGCGGCTCTGGCGGCTCAGGACAGACTGGCGGCTCTGGCGGCTCAGGGCAGACTGGCGGCTCTGGCGGCTCAGGACAGACTGGCGGCTCTGGCGGCTCAGGACAGACTGGCGGCTCAGGACAGACTGGCGGCTCTGGCGGCTCAGGACAGACTGGCGGCTCTGGTGGTTCAGGACAGACTTGCAGCTCTGGCGGCTCAGGTCAGACTGGCGGCTCTGGCGGCTCAGGACAGACTGGAGACTCTGGCGGCTCAGGACAGACTGGAGACTCTGGCGGCTCTGGACAGACGGAAGACTCTAGCGGCTCTGGACAGACGGGAGACTCTAGCGGCTCTGGACAGACGGGAGACTCTGGCGGCTCAGGACAGACGGGAGACTCTGGCAGCACTGGAGAGGAGGAAACACCTGTAGGCAGAAGACGGAGAGACAACCTGGTGCGGGGGGCTGCCACCGGAGGGCTGGTGTGTGGAGGTGGCACTGGATAGACCGGACCGTGCAGGCGCACTGGAGCTCTTGAGCACCGAGCCTGCCCAACCTTACCCCGTTGCATGCTCCCGGTAGCCAGGCCGGTGCGGCGAGGTGGAATAGCCCGCACTGGGCTGTGCTGGCGAACCGGGGACACCATTTGTAAGGCTGGTGCCATGTACACCGGCCCTGGAGACCCGATGCGCAGAGCCGGCTTCATGGCACCTGGCTCGATGCTTACGCTAGCCCGGCCGATACGAGGAGCTGGAATGTACCGCACCGGGCTATGCACCCGCACCGGGTCCCACCGGTCCCTCTCCCTCTCCGGTAAGCACGGGAAGTTGGCGCGAAGCCAAATGCGGCGTGGTATGTGCTCATCGTGAATTTAATGAACAGAGAACACTTGAACAAACTATACAAAACAATAAATGAATAACGACTGTGAAGCTATAATAAGAACTGTGCTGACACAAGCAACTAACATAGACAATCACCCACAACCCACAATGACAAAACAGGCTACCTAAATATGGTTCCCAATCAGAGACAACGACTAACACCTGCCTGATTGAGAACCATATCAGGCCAAACACAGAAACAGACAAATTAGACATCCAACATAGAATGCCCACTCAGATCACACCCTGACCAAACAAAACATAGAAACATACAAAGCAAACTATGGTCAGGGCGTGACAATTTGGGCTGCAATCTGAGGTGCAGTTAACTGTAGTGAATGTATCCTCTGCAGCAGAGGTAACTCTGGGTCTTTCTTTCCTGTGCCGGTTCTCATGAGAGCCAGTTTCATCATAGCGCTTGACGGTTTTTGCGATTGCACTTGAAGAAAACTTTGAAGTTCTTGGAATTTTCTTGAATTGACTGACCTTCATGTCTAAAAGTAATGATGGACTGTCGTTTCTCTTTGCTTATTTGAGTTGTTCTTGCCATAAGATGGACTTGGTCCAAATAAGGTTATCGTCTGTGTAACGAGTGCCCTGAGAGTCGGGAAGCAAGTTCAGGGAGAGAGTGTTTTAACCAGTTGCATCTCTAGGGGCGCTATTTCATTTTTGGATAAAAAACGTTCCCGTTTTAAGCGCGATATTTTGTCACGAAAAGATGCTCGACTATGCATATTCTTGACAGTTTTGGAAATAAAACACTCTGAAGTTTCAGAATCTGCAAAGATTTTGTCTGTAAATGCCCCAGAACTCATTCTACAGGCGAAACCAAGATGATACGTTAAACAGGAAATGAGCAGAATTTCTGAAGCTCTGTTTTCTAATGTCTCCTTATATGGCTGTGAATGCGACAGGAATAAGCTTAGACCTTCTGCCGTTTCCCCAAGATGTCGGCAGCATTGTGACGTATTTGTAGGCATATCATTGGAAGATTGACCATAAGAGACTACATTTTCCAAGTGTCCGCCTGGTGTCCTGCGTCGAAACTGGTGCGTAAAGCCATGTGCAAGTATTTTTCCATTTGATTGAGAGGGGAAACCATGCTTCCACGAACGATATATCATCGAAGAGATATGTGAAAAACACCTTGAGGATTGATTCTAAACAACGTTTGCCATGTTTTCAGTCGATATTATGGAGTTAATTTGGAAAAAAGTTTGCGTTTTGAGGACTGAATTTTCGTTTTTTTTTGGTAGCCAAATGTGATGTACAAAACGGAGCTATTTCTAATACACAAAGAATCTTTTTGGAAAAACTGAGCATCTGCTATCTAACTGAGAGTCTCCTCATTGAAAACATCTGAAGTTCTTCAAAGGTAAATGATTTTATTTGAAGGCTTTTATGTTTTTGTTGAAATGTTGCGTGCTGGATGCTAACGCTAATGCTAATGCTAAATGCTACGCTAGCTAGCTACTTTTACACAAATGATTGTTTTCCTATGGTTGAGAAGCATATTTTGAAAATCTGAGATGACAGTGTTGTTTACAAAAGGCTAAGCTTGAGAGATGGCATATTTATTTCATTTCATTTGCGATTTTCATGAATAGTTAACGTTGTGTTATGCTAATGAGCTTGCTGATAGATTTACACAATCCTGGATACAGGGGTTTTTTCATAGCTAAACGTGACGCAGAAAACGGAGCGATTTGTCCTAAACAAATAATCTTTCAGGAAAAACTGAACATTTGCTATCTGAGAGTCTCCTCATTGAAAACATCTGAAGTTCTTCAAAGGTAAATTATTTTATTTGAATGCTTTTCTGTTTTTTTGTGTAAATGTTGCCAGCTGAATGCTAATGCTAAATGCTATGCTAAATGCTACGTTAGCCATCAATACTGTTACACAAATGCTTGTTTTGCAATGGTTGAGAAGCATATTTTGAAAATCTGAGATGACAGTGTTGTTAACAAAAGGCTAAGCTTGAGAGCTAGCATATTTATTTCATTTCATTTGCGATTTTCATGAATAGTTAACGTTGCGTTATGGTAATGAGCTTGAGTCTGTATTCACGATCCCGGATCCGGGATGGGGAGATCAGAAAGGTTAATAAATAAACGTAACATAAAACAAAACCAGAAAAACACAAACAACACACAGACATGACACAAAAACAATAACGCCTGGGGAAGAAGGGAGTGACATAAATAGGGAAGGTAATCAGGGAGGTGATGGCATTCAGGTGAGTCTGATAACGAGCAGGTGCGCATAATGATGGTGAATGGTGTGCGTCATAACGAGCAGCCTGGTGACCTAGAGGCCAGAGAGAGAGCATACATGACGGTACCCCCTTCCCGGCGCGCAGCTCCAGCCACAGGACACCGACCAAAATGACAATCCCGGGGATCAGGAGCGGACCGGTCATCCCTGCTGATGCGCAAAAACCTGTCGCCGGCTGGAGCACGGGAACCTGACAGACCGGCTGATGCAGGGGACCCTGGCCATCCGCCTGAGGCATGAGAGCCTGACGAGCCAGCTGTGGCATGAGAGCCTGTAGCGGCTCCCGGACCCGACGTCATTCCCACAGAAAAAAAAACACTCCCTGATACTTCCCTTAGGTGAGGCGTTCTTCTGTAACGAGTGCACTGAGAGTCGGGAAGCAAGTTCAGGGAGTGAGTGTTTTAATAAATAAACGTAACATAATACAAAACCAAGAAAACACGAATAACACACAGACATGAAACAGAAACAATAACGCCTGGGGAAAGAACCAAAGGGAGTGACATAAATAGGGAAGGTAATCAGGGAGGTGATGGAGTCCAGGTGAGTCTGATAACGTGCAGGTGTGCATAACGATGGTGACAGGTGTGCACCATAACGAGCAGCCTGGTAACCTCGAGGCCGGAGATGGAGCACACGTGACATTCTGTATACCACCCCTACCTTGTCACAACACAAATGATTGGCTCAAACACATTAAGAAGGAAAGGAATTCCACAAATGAACTTTTAACAAGGCACACCTTTTAATTGAAATGCATTCCAGGTGAAGCTGGTTGAGAGAATGCCAAGAGTGTGCAAAGCTGTCATCAAGGCAAACGGTGGCTACTTTTTGGTAACTACAAGATTCCATATGTGTTATTTAATAGTTTTGATGTCTTCACTATTATTCTACAATGTAAAAATAAAGAAAAACCTTAAAGAGTTGGTGTGTCCAAACTTTTGACTGGCACTGTACACGGCTGTGACTATAACCGATGAGGATTATCCTGGGAGGTATTACGGTCGGTATGGTGTTGGTTGTCTGTGGTCAAGAGAGCAGTAGGAGTGGTTGTGGTGCGTTCTGGTTGTGTGTGTGTCTGGTTTGAAGAGGAGTGGGAGGAGGGGTCTCTGGTCATGCCCCCCCCACCAGCCCCAAGCCCCCTCGTCCCTCTCCAGGCCCACCCGCACTGTCCACCACAGCTCCCCAGTCCAACTTCAAACATGCCGGGTTGTGGTGATCTATGGAGATGGCCAGGCAGCTCTTTCAACTGAGTCAGGCCAGGTCCATCAAAGGATTTATCTCCTCAGAAGATTAAAGGGGGCCAAGGCGTCTGCCAAACAAAGGCTAAGGCTGAGGGTCAACCCAGGCCTCTGCTTGAGAGATTTATACTGAGGCAGCCTTCACATTGTAGACATTGTAGCCCTCTCAGCACCTTGTGACGTCCCCTCACCTAAAGCTCTATATTAACCAGACCTACTCAAATATGCTGAGAATTAACATTGCGATGTATGTCTGCAAATTGTTACCCAAATATGATCAATATCTCAAAATATTTTTGGAAATTATGAGAAAAACATTAAACGTTAAAGCCATTCATCTGAAATTGTTTAATTGAAAAACTTGAGGAGGATTTGGCAAAATGTCGGTGTGGTATATATTGTTCTTTGCGTCACCACGTGCATAGTTACATAAACTAAGTTGTGAGATTCTGAAGTAGATTCTCGGCTAACATCAACTATAAACACATGAGCAAATAGTTTTGAGTCAAACTCCGAGGCAGGGTGTAAGTTACTCAACCCTCCTCTACATTTCTGACATGTTCCTGGCATCACTGAGGATTCCACAGTAATGAGGAAATCACTTTTATGGAGCATTAATAACGGTTAGGGGGGAAAAAACGAATTCGCCCCTTAAACAGTATAAGAGCTATGCATTCTGTGAGTGATCCTATTGGCTGAAGGAGTAGCTCACCTGGTCCGTCATACATATGTAACACTCCCATATAGCCTACTAGTACATCAAAAAACATTTTCGTTATAGAGCATGCCCTCTCAATGACTCTATGACCAAAACACTGAATCAAGCTCTCTCTGTCCTCAGCTCCAGTCATTAAGGGACATTAGAAGCAATTTGATCACAATACGATTGCATTTTCAAGAGTTCCACCGCGTCATACACTCTTAGGAAAAAGGGTTCCAAAAGGGATCTTTGGCTGTCCCCATAAGAGAACCCTTTTTGGTTCCAGGTAGAACTTCTTGGGGGTTTCATGTAGAACCCTCTGGGTGCTCCTATGAGAACAGCCGAATAACCCTTTTAGGTTCGAGATACTCTTAGAAAAAAAGGTGCTATGTATTGTCCCCCACAATGAAATTGGGGAGGGAACTATGGATCTGTGTCCGTCCGTTCGTCAGACACATTGGTGTGATTTTGATTAAACTTGGGTGAATTGTGCGTCTTGCCATAGAGATCCGGCATTTACTAAATGACACTGATTGACCCAAGGTGGGAGCTATAGTAACTGAAACGTATTACTCACACTCACATATCTCAATTGTCCCAAAGGGGGGCGCTGCATCATTCGTGGGGGACAATATGTTTTCCTGTTGCCTTGTTTTTCTTGGGGATGAGATTGGTTCGTTTTAAGAGTAGGAACGCAGGCTTGTGATAACATAGTTTGCCGTCTAGCTCAGAATGAAAACACTAATTTGTATTCATTTGCGGGCGGCTGGGTGTGGGTAAGACAGAGTGAGTGAGGGAGTTGAGGCCTGTGGCTAGATAGGACCAGGCACCGTTATGACTAGGGGGGGAACGATATGGGTTCACTCAGACCATCTGGAATACCAGGGGACGTCTCATTAAGAGCGAGCAGAGACAGTCGAACCAGAATCATATCATTCAGAGAGGTCTTCCATAATGAGTTGTTGTCTTTCAGACACAGCCTTATTGATGAAACATACCAGCGAATTCCATAGTAAAGAACATTGGGCCACGTAGAGGAAGGATGCGGGAGGTAGTAGAATATACATTTCCACTAGATTCCAATAGTAAGGGGGGTGATGCTGAATGGACAATATTCAATGGTGTATATTCAATGGTGTCAAAGTCAGAGATACCTCATTTCTGGATCATGATCCTCTAGTTTGGTTTTCACCTGTGCTGATGAATTCCAAGGCAATACATGTGTCTCCCTTCTACTCCAACTTCTCCGTTGCCCTTGGTGTATCACTGTGTGTTTTCAGGTGTATTCATTTGTCTGCTTTTTTTAAGCGCCTGTGTGTGTGTGTGTGTGTGTGTGTGTGTGTGTCTACTGTACATGCAGTGTGGAGCCTCGCCCAGGGTAGTAGTAGGAGGAGTATTCATCACCATGTACTCAGACTGTACAGGGTCAACACTGGTCTGGAGGAGACGCTCACTTCACTGTGCCTGGCACCAGCCGGCACCTCACGCATGCACGCGCACACGCACACACACACACTATTCAGGCAGCCTTGAGAAATGCAGCCAGGACAGAATGTACATTAAAACAGGAGGGAGGCTCTTCTGTCTATCCTCCCCTCTTGCCCTTACTTTCTCACTCCACCTCTCCTCCTCTATTTCTTCTCACAGTTTCGTCCCGATCGTAGTGCGAGGTAACCTTCTTCGGCTTTGCCCCCTCCTCCGTACGCAGAAAACAACATCCCGTTTGTGCGGAGCTGGATACAAATGGCATTCTCCCTCATACCTCTGTCTCCTCTTATTATGTTTACAGTGATGTCAACGGGAACAAAGTGGATAATATGACCCCTGGAAAGCGGAGAATGGAGCACAACACTCAGCTCCGAGCATGACTACACCTCTCTGCTCTAGCCCTGCCAGTAGAGCTGCTATTGTCCCAGGTGTCTTACTTCCAATTCAAATAAGACTGGGGAGATAAGACTGGGCACCTTAATTGGGGAGAGTGGGCTTGTGGTAACGAGCTGTTCTCCCCTCAGCTGCCTCCTGTGCGTTGTAATGTAACAGTAATATCTAGACTTAGGGTTGCCACACCCGTTTGATCAAATACAGAACGGTTCTGTATTTCACTGAAACATGGATTTGACCATATTAATGACCAAAGGCTCGTATTTCTGTGTGTTTATTATATTATAATTAAGTATATAATTTGTTATTTGATAGAGCCGTCTGACTGAGCGGTGGTAGGCAGCAGCAGGCTCGTAAGCATTCATTCAAACAGCAGCTCTTAGCAATGCTGGGAAAAGGTGTTTATGACTAATCTCGGGAGTTGATAGGCTTGGCAATACTAAAGCTCCTATAAGAACATCCAATAGTCAAAGGTATATGAAATACAAATGGTATAGAGAGAAATAGTCCTATAATTCCTAATAATAACTACAACCTAAAACTTCTTACCTGGGAATATTGAAGACTCATGTTCAAACTTTCTTCTCCAACACTGTTTTTGCATTACACACACACACACACACACTCTCTCTCTCTCTCTCTCTCTCTCTCTCTCTCTCTCTCTCTCTCTCTCTCTCTCTCTCTCTCTCTCTCTCTCTCAATACAAGAGGTCATGAGATGCTATTTTGTCTTGTAAACACTCCGAGCACGGGTTTACCTCTGTAGCTCCAGTGCTAAAGGTCTGACTGGAACAGGGCTCCCAACAAGGAGCAGATGAGGAGAGCTGTGCTCTAGAGGTTTATGGCTGTGCATGTGTCAGTGTCGGGTAGACTGTCAGAGACGGCTTAGCAAAATCTACAACAGGTCCTAGAACTGCTGGATTACTATGGCATATACCAGCATCGTCAACCCCCTGTTTTTCAGCCCCAAAAATGTGAAACTGAGACATACCTTTGTCCTAAGACTAAAATACAGTCTGAAGAACCCCCGAAAGGAGAAATAAAATAATTTAAGTAACTTTTAGAAATCAGATTTACTACAGAACTAATGCACCGTTGAACATATCTAACTCAACCTTATTTGTCAATTGTATATGGTGTCCTTGGGACATATAACATGCCTCTAATATAGTTCAATCATTTTTATGATACCCCTATTTAAAATAAATCACTTCTCAATGATCTGAGGTACTTGACCCTGGCAGTTCTAACCAGCAGACAGACAAGCACTGCTCTCCATCATAATATCCAATTTAATTTATCTCCACTTCGTCAGTCTGTCAGAACCACTCAAATACAACCGCAATTTTTCTGTCAGAATGATTCAAATGTAACTTCCATTTTCCCCCCATGTAGAGTCTGTCATGGCTCTCTTGTTCTGTTGACGATGGAGTGGAGTGGATTACAGCGATAACATAATGAGCACCGTTCAGGAATAGATGCGGTAAAGAGGTAAGTCGAACTCGAACAAAACAATGAAGTTCCCATGGAAACACGTGGGGGGGAAAGATCCCGTCTCCTCATTTCCCCTCAGCTAAATTTGTCTACGTTTAGGCAGTGGTGTAAAGTACTTAAGTAAAAATACTTTAAAGTACCACTTAAGTAGTTTATTTGCATATCTATACTTTACTAATTATATTTTGGACTACTTTTACTTCACTACATTCCTTAAGAATTTATTGTACTTTTTACTCCAAACATTTCCTTTGACACCCAAAAGTACTCGTTATATTTTGAATGCTTTAGCAGGACAGGAAAATAGTCAAATTCACGCACTTATCAACCCCCTGGTCATCCCTACTGCCTCTGATCTGACGGACTCACTAAACACAAATGCTTTGTTTGTAAATGATGTCTGACTGTTGGAGTGTGCCCCTGGCTTTCCGTAAATAAATAAAAACAAGAAAAAAGGTGTCATCTGGTTTGCTTAATATAAGGAATGTGAAATAATTTATACTTTTTACTTTTGATACTGAAGTATATTTTAAACCAAATACTTTTAGACTTTTACTCAAGAGGGATTTTACTGGGTGACTTTTACTTGAGTCATTTTCTATCAAGGTATCTTTACTTTATCTTTACTAAGTCTGACAGTTGGGTACTTTTTTCCACCACTGCATTTAGGCTACCGTTTCTATGTGTATTTCACACTATGTTGAGGTAAACATCTGTGTATAATGCTTGTATGGACGTCAACCGCAACACATGTTCATGTCATCCTTACCAATCGTCTGTATTACAGTTAAAAAACGACTTTGACGACCACCGCCGACTTCTGTATGCTAGCTATGCTAACCAGCTTCTACGAATGGGAGTTAGCATTAAGGAGTCAACTCTTCTAAATCTGAAAAGAGACAACTTCTACATGTTATGCAGCGAAAACAGCCAGATACAGTGCCTTGCGAAAGTATTCGGCCCCCTTGAACTTTGCGACCTTTTGCCACATTTCAGGCTTCAAACATAAAGATTTAAAACTGTATTTTTTTGTGAAGAATCATCAACAAGTGGGACACAATCATGAAGTGGAACGACATTTATTGGATATTTCAAACTTTTTTAACAAATCAAAAACTGAAAAATTGCGCGTGCAAAATTATTCAGCCCCCTTAAGTTAATACTTTGTAGCGCCACCTTTTGCTGCGATTACAGCTGTAAGTCGCTTGGGGTATGTCTCTATCAGTTTTGCACATCGAGAGACTGACATTTTTTCCCATTCCTCCTTGCAAAACAGCTCGAGCTCAGTGAGGTTGGATGGAGAGCATTTGTGAACAGCAGTTTTCAGTTCTTTCCACAGATTCTCGATTGGATTCAGGTCTGGACTTTGACTTGGCCATTCTAACACCTGGATATGTTTATTTTTGAACCATTCCATTGTAGATTTTGCTTTATGTTTTGGATCATTGTCTTGTTGGAAGACAAATCTCCGTCCCAGTCTCAGGTCTTTTGCAGACTCCATCAGGTTTTCTTCCAGAATGGTCCTGTATTTGGCTCCATCCATCTTCCCATCAATTTTAACCATCTTCCCTGTCCCTGCTGAAGAAAAGCAGGCCCAAACCATGATGCTGCCACCACCATGTTTGACAGTGGGGATGGTGTGTTCAGCTGTGTTGCTTTTACGCCAAACATAACGTTTTGCATTGTTGCCAAAAAGTTCAATTTTGGTTTCATCTGACCAGAGCACCTTCTTCCACATGTTTGGTGTGTCTCCCAGGTGGCTTGTGACAAACTTTAAACGACACTTTTTATGGATATCTTTAAGAAATGGCTTTCTTCTTGCCACTCTTCCATAAAGGCCAGATTTGTGCAATATATGACTGATTGTTGTCCTATGGACAGAGTCTCCCACCTCAGCTGTAGATCTCTGCAGTTCATCCAGAGTGATCATGGGCCTCTTGGCTGCATCTCTGATCAGTCTTCTCCTTGTATGAGCTGACAGTTTAGAGGGACGGCCAGGTCTTGGTAGATTTGCAGTGGTCTGATACTCCTTCCATTTCAATATTATCGCTTGCACAGTGCTCCTTGGGATGTTTAAAGCTTGGGAAATCTTTTTGTATCCAAATCCGGCTTTAAACTTCTTCACAACAGTATCTCGGACCTGCCTGGTGTGTTCCTTGTTCTTCATGATGCTCTCTGCGCTTTTAACGGACCTCTGAGACTATCACAGTGCAGGTGCATTTATACGGAGACTTGATTACACACAGGTGGATTGTATTTATCATCATTAGTCATTTAGGTCAACATTGGATCATTCAGAGATCCTCACTGAACTTCTGGAGAGAGTTTGCTGCACTGAAAGTAAAGGGGCTGAATAATTTTGCACGCCCAATTTTTCAGTTTTTGATTTGTTAAAAAAGTTTGAAATATCCAATAAATGTCGTTCCACTTCATGATTGTGTCCCACTTGTTGTTGATTCTTCACAAAAAAATACAGTTTTATATCTTTATGTTTGAAGCCTGAAATGTGGCAAAAGGTCGCAAAGTTCAAGGGGGCCGAATACTTTCGCAAGGCACTGTATATCCAAATCGGACTTAAGTAACCACATTGTGGGCCTGTTACAATACATAAATCATGATGTCTTTGACAAATGTCCACTTTGTTACATCAGATTTGTTGAATGTGGGCCAATATGGTCAATTGTAACGTCTGCATTCCATTGACTCCTTTACCGCAATTATCCTACAACGCATTAGGTCATGAGAATTGGAGCGCATTCTGCACGAATGATGAAATGACTCACCAATGGGACCTGAATCAGTCCACAGAAAGAAGGAATGATATATACATAGGGCTCCACTGGAATTATTACATTTCATTCTGGTTTTTCTCCCTCCTTTTCTTAACGGAAGAGCAAAGGAGCTGTTCTCACAGGCGGCTCAGGTCTGAAAATTAGCTTGTTACACGCGTGGGAATTTTAAGTGACAGACAGACAGAAAGAATGGGTCAATAGCCAGCCAGTCGTCAGAGCTATTTTTGTTTGTCCAAAATTCAGAAGTGCAAGAGTTTGCCTGTTACTCAGGAGGGGGCTGGTGTTTTCATTATGGCTCAGCTCAGTTTCCCATTGAACCCCCTCCCCTCCTACCCACTCTCTCTCTGCCATCCCGTCTCCCCCCTCCCCCGAGCAGGAAAACCTTGCAGGCCGCCTTGGAGACAGGCTGGCTGCGCAGGAGGCCTGGGCAGATGCACTGCAGATATGTTTGCGTGTGTGTATGTGTGTGTGTGAGAGAGAGAGAGTGTGTGTGTGTGTAAGCTCTGGGCCGCGACCCTCAGCGGCAGGACATTGACCAGATCCTGTCAGAGACAGGGCAAGAGCCGGCCCAGCGCCTCCTCTCTCTCTGTCTCCGTCTCTCTCTCTCTCTATTCCTCCCACCCCTTTCTGTCTGTCCTCGTTCCCTCCCTCTATCTCCAGCCCCATCCTCTGCCTGCCTGTCTCACCACCAGCCCAGAGGGGAGCCATGGGGGGAGGACTGGACAGGCCCCCTGGAGCCATTGCGTTAATCTGGAGCCACACACATGCACACAATAAGACCCCTGGATCACTTCCTCTCTCCAACAGAAGCTAATGGATAGCTGAGGCAGGGTGACAGGGCAGCTTTTGTGACAGCAGCAATGCCGGACCACTTATGAAAACAGCCTCTTTCGAGCAGCATCAGCACTTTTCCCTTTCTTTTGTCTGTTGTGGCGGAGCGGAGGAAACGCATCGGGTGGAAATATGAATAATTTGTCATGTGAAAGGATGGTGGATGGCACATGGAGTGTCAGTTTGTGTTGTGGGGAGACAACAGAGGGGGCTTCTTTCCCTGATTTATAGAGCTACTAAAGGCCTTCTACTTCAGTAATATTCAAACTTTTTCCTGACTTGTGTTCAACACCAAGTCATTTAACCTGCGAGCATAGCTGCAGCATCCCCTGATAAATACAAATAAAATACAAATGCATATTTTTTCGAGTAGGAGACTATTCCAAACAACAACAAAGAAATATGGTGTTGTGATGATTGACCTTATAGACTAGCCAACAGGACCAACTCTCTCTCATGGTCCTCCACTATCCCAGCATGCCAGGCAATACCAATGACTTCCTGACTCCGTCTAAGTGGCAGACCCTGGGGGGGATGAGATGAAAGAACTGGCACAAGTTGAAATGCCAGCAGGGATGTATTGAAAATGCTGCAGCCGCTTTGATGTCAAGCTAATTAAGCTTTCACTAGTTTGATCTTTTCTAGAGAGAGGAGGGTATTTACAGCACCCCCGAGGGGGTGTGGTATACGGTCTCATATACCACGGCTGTCAGCCAATCAGCATTCAGGGCTGGAACCACCCAGTTTATATTTAGAGCATAGTGTACAGGCTATGGTCAGATATTGAGGTGGTGTGGACGACTGGGTTTGAACTCGGGTCTCAGGCTACAAAACTGTATTGGCCTGCTGAGCTAAAGCCTATACGGATTATCTTGGGGAGCTAATGAAAGTCTTCAGGTCGCAAGCAAGGTTACTCATCATCTTTGCATGGTTGCTTACGAGAGGCAAATGCTGTGAAAAAAAAAAATGTGTTAATTGAATTCCCGGCCTTACTTTTCTGAACCATTTGTCTTCCGAGCAAGTAGTGGGGGGCGTCGTCCACCACCCCTCTCTTCCTATTATACAGTGTTCACATGAGTCATCATCTCACAGTCCTGGACTTTCATACCTCCTTTCCCTCCCTTTGCTCTGAAACATAACCTACAGAGGCTACTACAGAACGGTACACTACCGATCCATCTCTCGCTGGAATATACAACTCCCACGCCCTGGAGCATTAAGGAAGTGGTGGAGTAACACATCCAGCTCCTTGTGGCTGGGAGGTTAAACCTAGTTTGTCATCAGATTCTAGTGGGAGTGAGGTGCTGAAGACATTGTGCAAAGAACAACCAGGCTTGATCATGAGCAGGGGACGACTCCTCACTCCATCGACTATTTCCAGGATTTCTCAGTGCCACTCTTTGAAACTGGAATCTTATATTTCAGTGGCCCGTTGCAGTGTTTTTGAAACGGGAGGGATTCTGTTATTGTAGCCACCCATGCAAAAACCATCTTTATTCACCTTTCATTTTCAGGGTTCTTCTTCTTTTTTTTCCTGTTGCTGTGTTTGTATTTGGCCAAATTCCTCATTTTCCTAGTATTTTGCCTTCAATTGAGGCACAGCACTTGTAAGCTATAAGGGCTCTCTCCTCAGGGCAGCAATAGAAAGCTCAAGTCCGTTAACCCTCCACATATAGTGACTAGCCAGTGCTACATATGTCTGACCCAACATGGGCCAACATGTAATCCTAAACATCCCCAACTGAATGTTTCTGTCAACTTTCCACCACCCTCTGATAAATGAGATGCAGCGGAGGAGTGTTTAACGAGTCATAAACTACCATTGTTTAACATTATAAACAGATCCATTTATCATTTGTTACCATATGAAAATAAACCGTGAAAATGTAGCCACCATTTCAGGCCAGCAATAGAAGGGCCTTGTAGTTTGTAAGCAGTGAACAGATTTGGGAGTGAAGTGGAGATGGGAATGTTGAGTAGAAAAGCTCTCTCGGGATCTTTCCAAACTCTACCCTACATATTCTATTATGCTAATAGCTCATGTTGCATATTCCCTTATGTGATGTATGGCAGCTTCATTTTGCTTGGCTAGAAACTATATGAATATGACAAGTGGCATAACAAACTTGATACAGTGTATGGTGTGTTTCTTTTGACTTTCCCAGGTTCTGTTGCTGCCCCTTTGTGATTCAATATGATTATTGTTAGAAATGTGTCATAACAATTTTGCCACAGGCTATGGCACTACATTTCGCTTCTGCATTATAAATGGTTTATGATGCCTGTATTCATCCTTAGAAGTGATGTTCCATTTAAAGATATGTTCCGTTTAAAGTGGAACTGAGGTTAGTTTAGGAACCTGGAGCTGGAGGCCCACTTACTGAACACCAGGAAGACTGTGACATGGAGACACAGAGAGTTCAAAGTTCACAGGTCAGACTGCTCGTAGTCCTCACTGGTCTGGATAAGAGAAGTTCTAAGTGAAGACTCTGGAATCATCTCTTCTGGGGATGTTCATTTGTTGTCATTATTTATGTTTTCCTGCAGGGAAATATCTATTGGAATGTTTTATTTTATATTTGGAGTACCGTATTATTATAATTAATGGGGTCTTTTTAAGGGAAATATGTATATTTCTTTATAAAAAGCTATGTATCATATGTCAGATTCAATTAGCAAATATGAATGACTATGTTCTGGAGGGAGTGTCTTGTTTCAATTTAGACTTAAACAATAGCATGGCCTGAACTTGATACCCCGCAATTTTGTCTTGTACTTTTGAACATGTCTTTCCACATGAGTACAGTTTTGTAACAAAGAAATGCACAATAGAATAAATATTAAGGCAAAACCTTGGGATGTTTCCCAGATTAAATGATCAATGATTAAAATGTTCATTTTCACTCTCGTCCTCAGAGACTGAGAGCGCTCCACTATGACACGTAGGGAGAATTCACTGTTGGGCTTTTCACATTCCTTTGGTGGGACGATTCAAGTTCCAGGTCGACCTAGTAGGTATCAAAGAGCCAAGTGGATACATTTCATTCACAACACATTTCTGGCAGCGATCCAACGCAAAGCAACCACCAACGTCTGTTCTGTACTGTTCTGTCTAGCCAACCCCGTTCCTATACCTCAAGTGAAAATGTAAACGTCAAATTCAAAGTAGGCCGCTCGACGCAAACATCCGCTGTACTGGGACAGCAGGTAAAATACAGTTCTGTCATATTTACCTCCTATATTTACCTCCTATATTTACCTCACACTAGCCGTTCTTTAATCTCTAATCCAAGGCTCAGGCTTCAGACAACACAAGGCTAACAGACCCATTGTATGGCTCACACAGCGAGGGAGGCAGCAAAGGTGTGTGTGGGGGGGGGGGGGGGGTGAGTAAGCCCTACTTTACATAGTCAGAAATGCAAACACTGGATCAGAAGAGGGCAGGGGGCATCTGCAGGTGAATGGTCAAAGAGAGGTGAAAGGTCAGACTAAGGAAAGGAGGGAAAGTAGAAAAGGAGGGAGGGAGCTTTGAGGAGGAGATAAAGGGTGATGGAGGAAGAAACTGAGGGAGGTAGGGAGGGAATAAAGAAGTGGAAGAGGGATACAGGGAAGGAGGTAGGGAGGGAGGGATTCAGACCGGTCAAGGTTTTAGTGCCCTACCTGCACATAGGTTAACCTGGCGCCATGCAGTGAAGCCAAACAGTCCCTCCGTGGGTTGATGAAAAATGGCAATGCAAACACCGCTGCGCCGCTCGTTATGTGACTAACTGAACAAAACACTTCTAGCAATCCTTGTCTCGCTGTAGGAGGGAATGTGCATGGAGGCACTGTTTCTGAAGCATGGCTACACTCAGATGCTTAGAAATGGTATTTAAAAGCGTTTATGACATAAACACATGGATAATTTCACTAAGCATGCTGAGGTCAGAGGAATCCACTAGGCTTTAGGCTATTAGGTGTTGGGCTTCCATGTGAGATGTGGTTGTGAGGTGTTCCCATGGATGCTGTGACACTTTATAAACAATAATGAGAACAGGGTGTGCTCAAATACAAGCACACACGCACACACCCACAAACACTCACACACACACACACACACCTTGCCCCACCAGGAGTCGTCCCACCAACAGAGTCAACTACAGGACCACACAGTGGGTATTTACGCCTCACACTTCTCTGCATAAACACCTCTGTGTATGAATTGGTCTTGGGCAGCTTACCAACACTCTGCTCTGGCCTCAGGGTAGGTAAATTATGGGAACAGAATGGATTGAACAGTAGGGCTTCTTTCCTCCCCCTTCACCCCTCTCCCCCGTTTTATGTGTGTGTGTGTGTCTACGTTCTCCCAGCCAGCCACCTAGGGCCAATCAGTCAATGGTTCCCCTGGGGCCATTTTGAGAAGAAAAAAAATCACTCTCTAGTCAAGTAGTCAAGAGATGCCACGGCTAATTCTAAACAAACTATTGATGTTCCAGAGGCCCAGTAAATGTTTGGCAGTGTGTGTGTTTACATGTTCTACTATCCTCGTGGGGACCTGCAATCCCTAAATGTTCCCACAAGGATTGTAAAACAAGGAAAATTATCCGTCGTGGGGACATTTCCTACGTCCCCATTAGGACAAAGTCTATTTTAAGCTTAGAGGTTAGGGTTGCAATTAGGGTTAAAGTTGGAATTAGGGTTAGGCGTCAGGGTTAGGTTTAGGATTTAGTGTGTGTGTGCGTGCATGCGTGTGTGTGTGTGTGTGAGGGTCACAGAACGGTTCTGCTTGACAGAATGTTCAATTGGCCATTTTAGCAGACTTCACCTGAAGTGGGGCGGCATCAAGATAGCCTCAAACTAAGTGGCAGGTGCCTATGGGCTCCCCATTGTAGGTGTAGGGAGAAGTTACCTCTTATTTCATGGTCTAAGTCCCTAAACCATAACTTACCAGGATCAGGTGAACCACTGCTTGTTGAGGGCCAGTGGTATACAACTCCCTAACTTCTTCTGTGGCGAACTAACAGCAATTACAAGACATATGTTGGCTGTAGCCACTACTGTGTTCTCTCAGTGGAATCCCTAGGATAAGCCACTGACACGATTCTCACATTTGTTTTTATCCTCTGATGTTTAGCTCTTGGACATCCAATACTGTAATGTACTGCAATGTCAACAACAGTTGCTGCTAGGGTAGGGTCCCATTTGTAAGTGGTGTATTGGGGGGGTAAATCAACTGATAAGACTGTCACAATAGACCCTGGGCCTGCTGGGCTGAGTGAAAAAGGTCTGTGACAGAGTGACAGACACACTCCAGAGCCAGATAGAATTCCATCCACCTCCGGTTAAAACAACATTGCATTCTGGTGATTCTAGCTATCGCACTAACTCTAAAACACAGTCTCATCCACCAAAAGAGACTTGTGTATTTATTTTGGTATGTGCTGCCTTTCTTTCCCCTGAATAATGAATTAGAAAAACACGAGGCCTGGACGGCCTGGCCACCTCAATGCCTGGTGTGGGAGAGAGATGTATAAAACAACAATTGATTTGATTTGAGAGAGTTGTGTGTTCAGTCCCAACGCTAGAGTGATGGACGGATGGAGGGGGAGAGGAGAAGGGATGGAGGAAGGGAGGCCTCTAGAGACCCCCCCCCCCTCCCCACCACCACCACCTTACAGTGATGAAGTCATATCCTAAGTACACCAGAGGAGGCTGGAGGGAGGAGATATAGGAGGACGGGCTCATTGTAATGGCTGGAATGGAATAAATGGAACAGAGTCAAACATGTGGTTTCGATATGTTTGAAACCTTCCATTTATTCCATTCCAGGCATTACAATGAGCCCGTCCTCCTATATCTCCTCCCACCAGCCTCTACTGCAGTACACAGTCTCAGAGAGACAGGCAAACAGAGGACAGAGAGAGGGGAGATGGAAATGGACAGGGCGGAGTTCTGTGGGTGACGGTGACAGTGATGCTGTTATAATGTAGGAGTTGGCTGGGTGTTTGTGGGTGTCTAGGGAGTTACCATTGTAAAAGTTAACTTCGGAAATACAGTGGATGGGGTGATGGTTGTAGTACTGTCAGGAAAGGGGATACTGTAGTTGTGCCAGAGAGATTGAGCAACCAGCAACCAGCCTCCCCCTCAACCCTCCCCTTCCCCCTCTAAACACCTTATTTCTCTTTGTGTCCTCTCTCTGTGCGGTGCTGGAGAGAAGGGTTAAATCAATGTTAGTGATGTGATAACCGGCCTGTTTATGGAGGGGCCTCCGGCCAGCGGGACGCTGCTACGAGAGCTTCCGGCTTTAGCTACTCACTGATGATGTCATGATGTCATATCAACTTCACCCCTTCCACCCCCACCAAGCCCTGTCCCTCAGGAAACCCCTATTGTCCCCATCATCACTACCCCATACAGTGGTGTAAAGTACTTAAGTGAAAATACTTTAAAGTACTACTTAAGTCTTTTTTTGGGGGGTACCATATATTTTCCTTGACACCCAAAAGTACTAGTTACATTTTGACAGGAAAATGGTCCAACTCACACAAATAATCAAGAGAACTTCTCTGGTCATCCATACCGCCTCCGATCTGGCGGACTCACTAAACACAAATGCTTCATTTGTAAATGATGTCTGAGTGTTGGAGTGTGGCCCTGGCTATGCATCAATAAAATAAAATGTTTTATACTTGCACTTTTACTTTTGATGCTTAAGTATATTTAAAACCAAATACTTTTAGACTTTTACTCAAGTAGTATTTTACTGGGTGACTTTTGCTTTAACCTGAGTAATTTTCTATGAAGGTATATTTCGTTTTACTCAAGTATGATAATTGAGTACTTTTCCCACATCTGTCCCCATACCATCCCCGTGCTCTATGACATATATAGTGACATGGTCTCGGCTGTTTTACATCTGTTAAGATCCATGACGTCACGTCCTTTCTTACAACCTCCATGCCTGACTTGTAAAGTGGCTGTACACAGCATTTACCTCTCCCTTTTAATTTACTTTCACCACACAATCCAGCAGATCTGCGGCACAGATATCATTAGGCCAAAAACAATAGAGAGGATTTATCTGATGTCGAGCCTGAAAGACTGTGTCACCCCCTGCTGTAGAACTCACATGTGAATTAGCTCAAGATACAGACTTTCTGAAGCTTAAATCCTCCATTAAAGCCTGTTTTACTGGCCCTGCCCGGGTTGGTGCACTTTAAGTCTACACTTTCTCCTCCTTTCCGGTTTCCCTGTGAAAAACAGAGGGTGAGGCAGACTAGAGGTGAGTTTCAGTTCAGAGTTGAAAAGGGCAACTTTGGAAAACACTCCCAGGTATTCAGCGGGCAAATACAGAGCTTTGTATGATAACAGTCGAGTTGACTTGTTGCTCTTGAACACTACACTGTAGATTTTGTGTAATTAGGAGTGTTGCAGCAGAAAGGGGGGAGAGGAAGATAAAGTGTGTCAAGGTCGATTTGTCAGGTGGTGGTGGATGGGGGGGGGGGGGGGGGTGCTTTGTGCAACAGCTCACTTGGCAGCTAATCCTACAGTACAGCAGAATGTGTTGCAAATACCAGGCTAAGGCAACGTATCTCTTGGTATTAGCTGAAGTCATGTTGTGGAGCTGCACGGTGTTAATGCAGTGAGTAAGAGCCAGCTAGTCATCCCGCCTGCCTAAGGATAATACTGGACAAATTCACTGGAATTTTGTTTTCATAAAAGAGGACGGGGAAAGCTTAATAGGGAGCGAATAAATCAATAGCCTTTTTTTATTCTCCCTGAATAAGTGACTGCAGGAGTGTAATAATAAACATCTTAGCCAGAGATTGATGGTGGATGATGGGCCTGACTAAGGGCACGTAGCGGTTAACCCTGGCATAGGGGCAGTGGGCAGCGCCCATCTTGAACCCGCCTGACCAGCCTTTTCCTCCAAAATTCCCACATTACGCAGGCCAGAAACAGGAAGAAATGACAGACATAATTTCCCTGCGATCAAACATTGTTGATCTTTACATTAACACGACCTGATGCAATCTGCTTTCAGACCGGGTAGCACAAAATAATTGAATGTGCTGAAATTAGAGACTATTTTGAGGTTATTTCCTCTGTTTCCAGTGCTGGGGCAGATTGGCCTTAATTGAAGAGAGAAAAACAGGAAGCTTTAAAGTCACGTCTATAATTAATTGGCGGTCCCAGCCAAAGGGTCTGCGCTGGTCAGTCTGTCCAGGGATCAAGGGGAGGTTTGAGATGTGTTCTCTGCGGCCAGAGTAGACACTGCTGTGTTCACATCATAGAAAAAGAATTACAGAGCTTTGGCTTGAATGGGAATGTCCGTTGTGGTAATGCTATTGTATTCCTATGAGTCCTGGGCTGCCCAGAGCTCCTTTCTCCTCTCAGAGGCCCAACAACATCCTACATGTTATCCTCATTATGCGCCTCCACAGCTATCTGGAACTCCAAATGAAAATGTATAGCGTTTTCAAGACTTCAATGAGCCAAATAATGTTTACACAGCCATACCAGAGAGGAGAGAAGGGGAGAGAGAGGGAGAGCGAGAGAGAGGGAGGGACAGAGAGGGAGGGAGAGACCCTGGCCCTGCATTGCCTTCATAGCAGGAAGGAGGGGCTGGTATCCCACTAGACTACATAGCCTGTACTTGACCTGAGTGACTAGGGCTGTAACTCTATGCAGAATCTCTGAAGAGTGAGCCATGGAGCCAGAGGACTGATACCAGCCAGAGGGATGGATGTGTTTTCCACCCATGCAGGCACGCACACACAATATGTTGGAATGGGGTGACCATCCTTCTCCTCCTCACATTGTTCTCTGTCTGTCTCCCACCAGACATTGTGTTTGTACTGCTGCCGGTGGGACCGGAGGAAGATAAGATGCATATATTTACATATCAGAAGTGAACGCATGGGGAAGCCATGATGCTGTGCAGTAATATAGTAAGAGCATGGCAGTTTGTGTAACAGTTGGCAGGATTAAAGGAGATCAGCCTTTTATATTCATAACGGAAATAACTTAACGGTTATAACAGTCTATGAACACAGGCAAAGATGACAGTGTTATACATTCTTGTAGGCCAATATAGTTTACCTCAAAGATTATGATTGACACCTGCTCATACGTCACCACACTATAATTCGTCTCCCCGTTAAAAGAATGACTAGCATGTTGTTTGTTGACACAGTTAATTGATTAAAATGTGTCCGCTGTGATTTCACATTGTTTTGTTTTTGAAAGGCCTGGACTTTGACGGAAATACTCGGGAATTATTGCATTTGGCTGCGAGCTGGGTTTCCCATACACACAAGTGCTGAATTTAATTCAAAACCCCTTTGGACGCCAGGCTGACTGTTGAGCTAGTGGGAGAGGAGAGATAGCTATGACCGGACTCTGAACTCACAAGAATCTTGGATTATGCCTTCCTTGGAAAGACTAGGAGAGAAAATACTTAAATGAGTTACATGATTTACTAGGTAGATTTCAAAGTACGAGCTCGGGTTCTTTATTGAAAGAGAGAAGAGAAGACAGTCGGTCAGAGAGCTCGAGACATAGTAGTGGTGCGTTTCCCATTAGGAACAGTAGAACAATAGCTCGACGACAAACCTGTCTCATCGTCATGGGGGAATAAATGATCATTTGACAGTCAAATTTTGTCAGGCTTTTGTGTATTCAGAGGCCAGAGAACCCTCTCACTTTCTTAACTACGGAGCCTTGGCTGGTATTTTCATATCCTAGTAATACCAAAGAATGTTTCTGGGTTGGAAGCTGCATCATATGCTGTATATATATATATTTATATATATATACAGTTGAAGTCAGAAGTTTAGATACACCTTAGCCAAATACATTTAAACACAGTTTTTCACATTTCCTGACATTTAATCTGAGTAAAAATTCCCTGTCTTAGGTCAGTTAGGATCACCACTTTATTTTAAGAATGTGAAATGTCAGAAGAGAGTGATTTATTTCAGATTTTATTTCTTTCATCACATTCCCAGTGGGTCAGAAGTTTACATACACTCAATTAGTGTTTGGTAGTATTGCCTTTAAATTGTTTAACTTGGGTCAAGTGTTTCGGGTAGCCTTCCACAAACTTCCCACAATAAGTTGGGTGATTTTTGCCCATTCCTCCTGACAGAGCTGATGTAACTGAGTCAGGTTTGTAGGCCTCCTTGCTCGCACACGCTTTTTCAGTTCTGCCCACAAATTTTCTATAGGATTGAGGTCAGGGCTTTGTGATGACCACTCCTATAGCTTGACTTTGTTGTCCTTAAGCCATTTTCCCACAACTTTATAAGTATGCTTGGGGTCATTGTCCATTTGGAAGACCCATTTGCGACGAAGCTGATTTCTTGAGATGTTGCTTCAATATATCCACATAATTTTCCTGACATCTATTTTGTGAAGTGCACCAGTACCTCCTGCAGCAACTCACCCCCACAACATGATGCTGCCACCCCCGTGCCTCACGTTTGGGATGCTGTTCTTCGGCTTGCAAGCCTCCCCTATTTTCCTCCAAACATAACAATGGTCATAATGGCCAAACAGGTTTATTTTTGTTTCATCAGACCAGAGGACATTTCTCCAAAAAGTACAACCTTTGTCCTCACGTGCAGTTGCAAACCGTAGTCTGGCCATTTTATGGCAGTTTTGGAACAGTGGCTTCTTCCTTGCTGAGCAGCCTTTCAGGTTATGTCGATATTGGACTCGTTTTACTGTGGATATAGATACTTTTGTACCCGTTTCCTCCAGCATCGCCACAAGGTCCTTTGCTGTTGTCCTGTGATTGATTTGCACTTTTTGCACCAAAGTGCATTCATCTCTAGGAGACAGAACGCGTCTCCTTCCTGAGCGGTATGACGACTGTGTGGTCCCATGGTGTTTATTCTTGTGTACTATTTTTTTGTACAGATGAACGTGGTACATTCAGGCGTTTGGAAATTGCTCCCAAGGATGAACCTTGAATTTATTTTCCGCGGTCGTGGCTGATTTCTTTTGATTTTCCCATGATGTCAAGCAAAGAAGCACTGAGTTTGAAGGTAGGCCTTGAAATATATCCACAGGTACACCTCCATGACATCATTTTCTGCTGTTTTAAGGCACAGTCAACTTAGTGTATGTAAGCTTCTGTGTTTATTTGATTGAATATGTTTTATATATACAGTATATATACTGTATACATAAATAAATATGTATTTCTCTGTGCTTCTGTGTTTATTTTATTGAATATGTTTTTAAAAATCACATAAAAAAATGATAAAGAGTCAGTTGGCCAAACGTCTGGTGACAGGACATACCTTTACATGCAAATTAAATAACGGCAGGTTCCTAATCTGCCCATGTCTACTCGACATTGGACCATTTTATGTCATGTTCATTAGAAGTAGTTAGGAAAGCTATATCACGCACAATTAAGTCAGTCTTCCGCATGCAGTGTGTTGTGTCCAGGAAGTAAAGTCCCCTTCCCAGTAACCTGCCGTGGTCAACTGTGGAATGCCAGGTGAACGAACAAAGGGGTTGGTGTTGAACAAACACTTGGTAAGCATGACCGATACGTTCCCAGCTGGCGTAGGAGTTAATCTTTACATCTTATTATGTTCCTCAAACAGAACAAGCCTTTTACCTGCTTACTGCAGCACAGGATAGAAAAGAAACACCTTCTAATCTACTGTACTGCACCTACTGTAACAGATATTAATGAAGCACGTTATATTTAGGTGTTACAGTATAACCTTCAGAATGTTACATCAGCAAAGGACCTTTTGTTTATGAAAAAAAGAAAACAAATATTTATAAAAAATATTGAATTTTATTTTGTAAATATTTTTTCACAAAAGTAGTGCACTGGGTTTTTACTAGTTTTAGCGGACGGATATAGACGTCTGTAGCGTCAGCTTGGCAAAAAAAAGTAGTTGTATTAAAAGACCAGATTCAAAAGTTGGAATGTTTGTTCTGTCCCTTTCCCTGCAATTGTCATTCTAGTGGAATCCAGGACCAACAAAACCCTGTCCTCAAACATCTACATCAAAAGGTGCAACGTTATGGTCAAAGACACAAAACATTCACATCAAATTCAACATTTTTCTTGATCAAATAACATGGAAAACTATCACTGCAATGTTAATTGACTGTCCTTTACAAACTACTTACTGTAAATGTACATTACTGTATTGTACATAGGCTGGTCATCTAGGTTTGTACCTGTAGACTTTCCATCACCATGAAGAAAAACAATGACCAATACAGTAATTGAGTACATTGAGACATCAAGTGGTTTGTGATGATGTTGCTCAGTTGGTAGAGCATGACACTTGCAATGCTAAGGTTGTGGGTTCGATTCCCAGAGGGGGCCATCAGGAATATGTATGCACTCACTACTGTAAGTTTCTATGGATAAGAGTGTCTACGGAAAGGAAATGAATAGACCTTTTCAGTTTTCACATAGAAATAAGTTGCATTTGCAAAGTATTTTTAAGAAACTAGAAAACATATATCTAAGCAAGTTTTTTTTTTATTCCACAAGTATTATCAGATGAAGTGTTTAGTACAGATAACTATCAAACTCAAATTACAAATGCTGGTAAACCCTCAAATACATTTAGCTGTTAATTAAGAAATGCAGCAGACTGAAGCCAAATGAGAGATGTGTTGGGTGGGTATTTTAATGTGGTTGTCTCTTTTGTATATATGTTTCCACGTGGCAAGCGTTTGTACAGTCACTCTGCCAAAACAGTACACAGTTACAGTAACTCACCCTTCTAGATAACTTGAAATTGTCTAACCAGGTCTTGTGGTGTCTTGAAGTCCCTTAGGCTAGCTATTGCTAGCCAAATTATTTAGCCAATTAACTTGTGCCAGCTGGTGTGCAACCTTGGCAAAGTTGTTTTGACATTGGATAGCCTTTCTCTTGGGCTAGTTAGGGACCGTCAATAAATTACATAATGTAAATGGGAAAATATTTTCATGTTGCACAACTGTCACAAGCTCATTAAATGCTTTAACTATTTGTATGGGAATTTCTACAGTGCATTCGGGAGGTATTCAGACCCCTTGACTTTTTCCACATTTTGTTAAGTTACAGCCTTATTCTCATCAATATACACAAAATACCCCATAATTACACAGCTGAATACTGCAAATGTATACAAAATAAAAAACAAGACACCTTATTCATACCCTTTGCTATGAGACTCGAAATTGAGCTCAGGTGCATCCTGTTTCCATTGATCATCTTTGAGATGTTTCTACAATTTGATTGGAGTTCACCTGTGGAAAATTCAACTGATTGGACATGATTTGGAAAGGAACACACCTGCCTATATAAGGTCCCACAGTTGACATTGCATGTCAGAGCTAAAACCAAGCCATGAGGTTGAAGGAATTGTCCGTAGAGCGCCGAGGCAGGATTGTGTCGAGGCACAGATCTGGAGAAGGGTACCAAAACATTTCTGCAACATTGAAGATCCCCAAGAACAAAGTGGCCTCCATCCTTCTTAAATGGAAGAAGTTTGAAACGACCAAGACTCTTTCTAGAGCTGGCAAACCAGCTAACCAGCAATCGGGGGAGAAGGGCCTTGGTCAGGGAGGTGACCAAGAACCCGATGATCACTCTGACAGAGATCCAGAGTTCCTCTGTGGAGATGGAAGAACCTTCCAGAAGGACAACCATCACTGCAGCCCTCAACCAATCAGGCATTTATGGTAGAGTGGCCAGACGGAAGCCACTCCTCAGTAAAAGGCACATGACAGCCCACTTGGAGTTTGCCAAAATGCACCTAAAGATCTCAGACCATGAGAAACAAGTATCTCTGGTCTGATGAAACCAAGTTTGAACTCTTTGGCCTGAATGCCAAGCATCAAGCCTGGAGGAAACCTGGCACCATCCCTACGGTGAAGCATGGTGGTGGCAGCATCATGCTGTGGGGATGTTTTTCAGCAGCAGGGACTAGGAGACTAGTCAGGATGGAGGGAAAGATGAATGGAGCAAAGTAAAGAGATCCTTGTTGAGAACCTGCTCCATTGTGCTTAGGACCTCAGACTGGGGCGACGGTTCACCTTCCAGCAGGACAACGAACCTAAGCACACCGCCAAGACAAAGCAGGACTGGCTTCGGGACAAGTCACTGAATGTCCTTGAGTGGCCCAGCCAGAGCCCGGACTTGAACTTGAACGAACATCTCTGGAGATAAACCAAAAATAGATGTGCAGCAATGCTCCCCATCCAACCTGACAGAACTTGAGAGGATCTGCAGAGAAGAATTGGAGAAACTCCCCAAATACAGGTGTGCCAAAGCTTGTAGCGTCATACCCAAGAACACTCAAGGCTGTAATCGCTGCCATAAGTGCATCAACAAAGTACTGAGTAAAGGGTCTGGATACTTATGTAAATGTGACATTTCAGTTTTTTTATTTGTAATAAATTTGCAAAAATGAATAGAAACCTGTTTTTGCTTTGTCATTATGGGGTATTGTGTAGATTGATGGGGGAAAACAGGGATATCGAGTGTAAAACCAAATTGACCATTACGATAGGGTCATGCAGCTGCGCTCCAAATTGATGATTACTTGCATGCTGTGGGCGTGTGGGCAGGATTTAAAATAAAACAACCCAAACAAAACTTACAGTACCCTTCATTCCATGACATACAATTTTTTCCCTATCTTGCAAATATCGGATTTGAACCAGACTTTATGACCAAAATTATCCTATTTACACAATTTCGACACTTAGAATACATTTTTCTGACTCTTATTTTTGCCCCACAGGCCATTTTCAAAAAGAAGTTTCGTTTTAGGCGCGGACCCTCAAGTATGTTCACTCATCCATTTACGACTACAACACTTACAAGCCCAGTGCAGTCCAAATTGTGATTTTTTTTTCCTGTGTTTTATACATATTTCCACACTGAGGTTGGAATAATACCGTGACATGATAACGTTTTAGATTTAGAGCTGTTTGAAAAGCGCCTGAAATTTCTGGCTGTTTTGGTGGAATGGAGACATCACCAGGCGGTAAATTAGTTAATAGACCAATAACAAAGACAGTTCCAAACCTCTCTGCCAATCACATCTAATTTTCAGTTTTCCCCTCCCCACTCAGACCACTCCCAGATAGTCCTAGCAAAATTCTTGCTTGAGAAATTACTCTTTGCTAAGAAGCTATTTTTGTTTCTTTTTGACGATTTTTACTGAAAACAATCACACTAAGGTACTTTTTATTTAACCTTTATTTAACCCAGAAAGTTAATTAAGAACAAATTCTTGTTTACTATGACGGCCTGGCAAGAGGCAACAGGCCTCCTGTGGGGACCAGGGCTGGGATAGAACAAAACAAAAAAACTATGTAAGACAAAATGTACAGTACAACACAGACAGAAGACACTGGCAACAGCACAAATACAACAGCGAACAAACAGTGGATGTGTGTGCGTGCAGGCATGTGTGTGGTGTGTGTGACTTAAAACAACATGCTTCCTTACATAAGGCAACGCAAACTAGTGACACCGGCTGACAACTAGAAACAACTACATGTCTCAACAATCTGTCCATGAATTTGTCCTTTGAACTCCTCCAGGGAGATCAGATCCTCTAGTATAAAGTTGGCATGGAGGGAATTCCAAGCCAACCTTCTTGGTAACTTAATTGTTATCCAGAAATGATTTCTATCCAGGATCACTTCCACCTATCATTCTATCCAGGATCACTTCCACCTATCATTCTATCCAGGATCACTTCCACCTATCATTCCATCCAGATCACTTCCACCTATCATTCCATCCAGGATCACTTCCACCTATCCAGGATCACTTCCACCTATCATTCTATCCAGGATCACTTCCACCTATCATTCCATCCAGGATCACTTCCACCTATCATTCTATCCAGGATCACTTCCACCTATCATTCCATCCAGGATCACTTCCACCTATCATTCCATCCAGGATCACTTCCACCTATCATTCTATCCAGGATCACTTCCACCTATCATTCTATCCAGGATCACTTCCACCTATCATTCCATCCAGGATCACTTCCACCTATCATTCTATCCAGGATCACTTCCACCTATCATTCCATCCAGGATCACTTCCACCTATCATTCCATCCAGGATCACTTCCACCTATCATTCCATCCAGGATCACTTCCACTTATCATTCCATCCAGGATCACTTCCACCTATCATTCCATCCAGGATCACTTCCACCTATCATTCCATCCAGGATCACTTCCACCTATCATTCCATCCAGGATCACTTCCACTTATCATTCCATCCAGGATCACTTCCACCTATCATTCCATCCAGGATCACTTCCACCTATCATTCCATCCAGGATCACTTCCACCTATCATTCCATCCAGGATCACTTCCACCTATCATTCCATCCAGGATCACTTCCACCTATCATTCCATCCAGGATCACTTCCACCTATCATTCCATCCAGGATCACTTCCACCTACCATTCCATCCAGGATCACTTCCACCTATCATTCCATCCAGGATCACTTCCACCTATCATTCCATCCAGGATCACTTCCACCTATCATTCCATCCAGGATCACTTCCACCTATCATTCAATCCAGGATCACTTCCACCTATCATTCCATCCAGGATCACTTCCACCTATCATTCCATCCAGGATCACTTACACCTATCATTCAATCCAGGATCACTTCCACCTATCATTCCATCCAGGATCACTTCCACCTATCATTCCATCCAGGATCACTTCCACCTATCATTCAATCCAGGATCACTTCCACCTATCATTCCATCCAGGATCACTTCCACCTATCATTCCATCCAGGATCACTTACACCTATCATTCCATCCAGGATCACTTCCACCTATCATTCCATCCAGGATCACTTACACCTATCATTCAATCCAGGATCACTTACACCTATCATTCCATCCAGAATCACTTCCACCTATCATTCCATCCAGGATCACTTCCACCTATCAATCTATCCAGGGTTCACGGGTTGTCAGTTATGACTGATCCTCACTCTTCCTCTCTGCTGGCAAAAAGGGTTTGTTCTCTTGCCCTTCCTGCAATCTCAGTCTAAGAATGCATCTCCTCCCATAAAGACTGGTTTCGCCTTCCTACAACTTCCTCACATTCCTCACAGTCACGGAACGAACGAAAAAGACAGAAAAAAGACAACACTATCAGGCTAGCTAAGGTCGCTGCTGGCGTCTTCCCTTGCTCTATTATTCATGCTTCTACTGTCATTGTCAACAAACGGTTATTGTCAACTACAGAGCTTCACAAACCTTATTTTCACTTTCACACTCCCACACATAGCTACAGTATATCTCTCAAAAAAAGTATATGATAAAGGCCTTAGAATAAGCATTCAATGATATCTCCTGATGTATTGAAATTATCTTTCCATCGTATTTTGCCATTCAAATCCTCCAAGAAACATGAGTCGGCAGTCTTAAAGAGTATGTATGTGTTTTTAATCTTTTAAATATGCTCTCTCTCTCTCTCTCTCTCTCTCTCTCTCTCTCGCTCTCTCAATTCAATTCAATTCAATTCAAGGGGCTTTATTGGCATGGGAAACATGTGTTAACATTGCCAAAGCCAGTGAGGTAGGTAATATACAAAAGTGAAATAAACAATAAAAATTAACAGTAAACATTACACATACAGAAGTTTCAAAACAATAAAGACATTACAAATGTCATATTACGTATATATACAGTGTTACAAAGATGTACAAATCTATCTCTCTCTCTCTCTCTCTCTCTCTCTCTCTCTCTCTCTCTCTCTCTCGGTGTGTCTGTCGAGGAAACCCAAAAGGGCTGAGTCAGAGATCCCATCGCTTCCGGAGGCAGACAGGGCCAGCCAGGACAGAGCCAAACAGAGGGAGCTCCCCTTTGAAAAGCCTCTCTGTGGAAATATCAACGGGCAACTCCTGGGGGAGTCACTCTGCTGTACTAGTCTTACCCATTCCTACCCAAACAGCCCCAGGGCCTGGGACCTGGCTGGGGTCATAACATATTCATTAGGACCAGTGGTGGTGGGTGCCGTTTAACATGAGGGATGCCAATTTTTTTTCATGAGCATGGTCTAATTTCTATTACAGCATATTAGATGTCCAACTGCCTGGCACCCTCCACAGCAACCCGCCAAAGCCCCCACCATTTCTCCTTTACCCAAATCCAGATAGCCGATGTTCTGAAAGAGCTGCAAAATCTGGACCCCTACAAATCAGCCGGGCTAGACAATCTGGACCCTCTCTTTCTAAAATTATCTGCCGAAATTGTTGCATCCCCTATTACTAGCCTGTTCAACCTCTCTTTCGTATCGTCTGAGATTCCCAAAGATTGGAAAGCTGCCGCGGTCATCCCCCTCTTCAAAGGGGGTGACACTCTAGACCCAAACTGCTACAGACCTATATCTATCCTACCCTGTCTTTCTAAGGTCTTCGAAAGCCAAGTTAACAAACAGATTACTGACCATTTCGAATCCCACCATACCTTCTCCGCTATGCAATCTGGTTTCAGAGCTGGTCATGGGTGCAACTCAGCCACGCTCAAGGGTCTAAACGACATCATAACCGCCATCGATAAGAGACATTACTGTGCAGCCGTATTCATTGACCTGGCCAAGGCTTTCGACTCTGTAAATCACAACATTCTTATTGGCAGACTTGACAGCCCTGGTTTCTCAAATGATTGCCTCACCTGGTGTACCAACTACTTCTCTGATAGAGTTCAGTGTGTCAAATCGGAGGGCCTGTGACAGTCTCTATGGGTGTGCCACAGGGTTCAATTCTCGGGCCGACTCTCTTTTCTGTATACATCAATGATGTTGCTCTTGCTGCTGGTGATTCTCTGATCCACCTCTACGCAGACGACACCATTCTGTATACTTCTGGCCCCTCCTTGGACACTGTTAACTAACCTCCAGACGAGCTTCAATGCCATACAACTCTCCTTCCTTGGCCTCCAACTGATCTTAAACGCAAGTAAAACTAAATGCATGCTTTTCAATCGATCGCTGCCCGCACTTGCTCGCCCGTCCAGCATCAATACTCTGGACGGCTCTGACTTAGAATACGTGGACAACTACAAATACCTGGGTGTCTGGTTAGACTGTAAACTCTCCTTCCAGACTCACATTAAGCATCTCCAATCCAAAATTAAATCTAGAATCGGCTTCCTATATTGCAACAAAGCATCCTTCCCTCATGCTGCCAAACATACCCTCGTAAAACTGACCATCCTACCGATCCTCGACTTTGGTGATGTCATCCATAAAATAGCCTCCAACACTCTACTCAACAAACTGGATGCAGTCTATCACAGTGCCATCCGTTTTGTCACCAAAGCCCCATACACTACCCACCATTGCGACCTGTACGCTCTCGTTGGTTGGCCCTCGCTTCATACTCGTCGCCAAACCCACTGGCTACAGGTTATCTACAAGTCTCTGCTAGGTAAAGCCCCGCCTTATCTCAGCTCACTGGTCACCATAGCAGCACCCACTCGTAGCACTCGCACCAGCAGGTATATCTCACTGGTCACCCCCAAAGCCAATTCCTCCTTTGGTCATCTTTCCTTCCAGTTCTCTGCTGCCCATGACTGGAACGAATTGCAAAACTCTCTGAAGCTGGAGACTCACATCTCCCTCACTAGCTTTAAGCAACAGCTGTCAGAGCAGTTTACAGATCACTGCACCTGTACTTAGCCTATCTGTAAACAGCTCATCTATCTACCTACTTCATCCCCATACTGGTATTTATTTATTTTGCTCCTTTGCACCCCAGTATCTCTACCTGCACATTCATCTTTTGCCGATCTACCATTCCAGTGTTTAATTGCTATATTGTAATTACTTCGCCACCATGGCCTATTCATTTCCTTAACTTACCTCATTTGCACTCACTGTATATAGACTTTTTGTTTTCTTTTGATCTACTGTATTATTGACTGTATGTTTTGTTTATTCCATGTAACTCTGTGTTGTCGAATTGCTACGCTTTACCTTGGCCAGGTCGCAGTTGCAAATGAGAACTTGTTCTCAACTAGCCTACCTGGTTAAATAAAGGTGAAATAAATAAATAAATAAATAAAATGTCCTTCATTCATATTCCATTCACCCAGTTCCATGTAACGTTGATAGGTTTAGGCCACTACATAACACTCAGATTTCCCCTATACCCATCATGAGGTTGCTACAACCTACCTTATGAATGAAGGTTTACAACGTAGGTACACACAGGTCGAGAGACAAATTTGAGGTGACAGAAAGTGACATTGAATAACGCCTTGCTCACTCTTTCCTGCATTTAGCTGATGTAATCATTAGTCCAACAGTTGCAAGCGAAGGTTTCTATTGGACAAATTCAGGTATGTTTATCCCCATTTTGTTTTTTGTTTCTGTTTACTCTCATAACAGCCACGTTGTATTAGTTATCTTCCCTTTGCTTGTGGACTTCAATGCACAACAAATCAGCTGTATGTAACCAGGCGAAAAAACCTTTCCAAGCCAAACAGCCTACATCGTTGTCACCATATTAGCTGAAGTAATGTCATAGTCAGCATAACTAATAGAACTAACGCGTTAGTAAACCCAGCTACAATCATGCAGTAACGTTAGTCAGTAAGCAGTTACACTGGCGGGCCCCAGTGGCAATAGATTAGTAATACCAAAAGTTTACCTTGACTTGGAAGAGTTCCAGTGTTGTGTTGGAAAGTCATAGCCAGCTAGCTAACACAGCTAACATTGCATTGCTCTGTTTGAGCAGGGTTTTTCAGTAGGCTAAACTAGCTAGCTGCATTTGCTAGCTAAGTAAGTGAAACTGTGAAACTGAAAGTGAAAAAAAATGACAATCTTTATCTCTTGCTCTATTTCTCTCTTGCTTCTCAATTTTAGAAGAAATTAATTTGTTCAAAACTGTTCAACTATTGTCTTTCTATCTATTTGAGTCAACTACTCACCACCTTTTATACACTGCAGTGCTAGCTAGCTGTAGTTTATGCTTTCAGTACTAGATTAATTCTCTGATCCTTTGATTGGGTGGACAACATGTCAGTTCCTGCTGCAAAAGCTCTGATAGGCTGGAGGATGTCCTCCGGAAGTTACATAATTACTGTGTAAGTCTATGGAAGGGGGTGAGAACCGTGAGCCTCCAAGGTTTTGTATTGAAGTCATTGTACCCAGAGGATGATGGAAGCTAGCTGTCCTATAACATGGTGCTTGCTACCTTACAGAGTGCTGTTGATGCTACTGTAGACATTATTTGCAAAATAGTGTGTTTTAATCAGTTATTCTGTGACCTAATTATATTTAGTATAGTTTTATATAAAAAATTATAACTTTTTTAATATTTTACCATTTTTATTTTTATGAAATTCACTGAGAAGGGTGGTCCTCCCCTTCCTCCTCTGAAGAGCCTCCACTGATTAGGACCCAACGGAAGAAAACAGTCTAAGACAGGGACAAATTCCCTATATTTTTCCAATAAGAGCCGCTGGTTTTTGTTTTCCATTGAAAAAGTAGTTTACTACTCTATTAGAAAAAAAGGTGCTATCTAGAACCTTAAAGGGCTCTCCGGCTGTCCCCATAGGAGAACCCTTTGAAGAACCCTTTTTTGTTTCCAGGTAGAACCATTTTGAGTTCCATGTAGAACCCTTTCCCCCTTTCCCCTATGCGGCAGCCTGAAGAACCCTTTTGATACCCTTTTTCTAAGATAATACAGTGTGCCCTAATGAATGTTACCCAGGCTTGCAGTCTCTCTGTCCTCATGCTGTGCTGTGCTGCTAACTGTTTACCTTGGCTCCAGTCCTCCCGCCAGAGGACTTTCAACTCAGTAGCGCTGCCCTCGGGAGTGACACGGACTCTCTTACTCACTGTCTAAATAAAGCAGCCTTAGGCGTCAGTTGCTGTGCGTGTGTGTATCCTCCTCTCTCTCTCTGTCTTTTTTTCTCTCTCTCTCACACACTTGCACTTTCACTCTAATTCTCTCTCAATCTCTTTCTGTCTCTGCCAATTTAGAATAGCACATTCAACACAGATAAGACTCTGTTACGCTGCTCAGTGACAAATACATCAGCCTATTGCACCATTCACCAAACTCCTAAAATAGGTTTGAGGCTTTGGTTTGTGTCACTTGTCAGTTCTTACTACCGATCTTCACAGCTACAGATGGTGAAATAACATAGAGTGACTGTTGTCATGCGCATGACCCTCAAGCTTAAGCACATGAATTCAGAGTAACACATGGGAGGAGGGCCTCAGTGATGTAACGTGTTCTGAATCCTCTTAGGAAAAAAGGTGCTAACTCTAACCTAAAAGGGTTCTTCGGCTGTCCCCATAGGAGAACCCTTTGAATAACCCCTTTTGGTTCCAAGTAGAACCCTTCTGCTTCTAGGTAGAACCCTTTTGGGTTCCTTGTAGAACCCTTTCCACATCGAACCCTAAATACTTCTACCTGGAACCAAAAAAAGTTGATCCATGGAGACAGCTGCAAAGTGTAAGAAGACATTACTAGCCTAGGACCACTTCATAAATTCATAGACCTATAAATATTTGTTCTTATTTCAGGTTTCACACTACGTTTGATTTACGTATCTAAAGGAAAGTTTGTCATTTGTCTCGGTTGCAGCAGAGCCTATTTAAAGCTTGTGTGAAGTCATTTCTGTTAAAGGCCCATTGCAATCAAAAACGTGATTTACCTGTGTTTTATATATATATTTCCACGCTGCGAGGTTGGAATAATACTGTGAAATTGTGAAAAGGATGATAAGAGCTGTTTGATGAGACCGGCTGAAATGACAGCCGGAAATATCAGCCTGTTTTGGTCGGAGGGAGTTTTGGCCTGCCAATTAGTTAAAAGACCAATAAGGACGACAACTCCCACTCAGACTACCACACCACAGTCCTAGTAAAACATTTCCTTGAGAAATTGCTCTTTTATAAGTTTGTTTCTTGTTGAAAATTTAAATTTAAAAAACAATCATACTAGAGTATTCAATTGTTACCCAGAAATGATTTGATATTGAGATCAATTCAAGCTGCTTTGTACCTTTTAATATGGATGATGCATAACTGCAACCCCTCAGGCAAAGACTGGAGGGAAATTAAGCCTGCAGACACTTGCCAACTCCTTGGGCATGTGCTATAGAGGAATAAAATACAAAAGATCAAAAAATGAAAAATAAAGTTGTTGAAAATATTGAACTGGTGACATTATCAAAATAATGGATTATAATAACGTTTTTCCTACACTGGTCTGCTCAAAACTAGTGTCATGCAAGGGGACAGGTAGTACAAAACAATTGCCATTTTCTTATAATAAAAGTGAAACAACATTTAAATAACTTTTATCTCTAAATGATGTATCTGGTTGCTGTGCAGTGCAATTTTGAACATAGCTACGCTGACACTCAATAAACTCTCCAACATCAATATGTCAAAATTGCAGCCAGATAACCTAAAGCTCAGGCATAAATCTAACCATCTCTAAAATGTCCGTGTCTACCTA
This sequence comes from Oncorhynchus mykiss, assembly GCF_057628025.1. Taxonomy (NCBI): domain Eukaryota; kingdom Metazoa; phylum Chordata; class Actinopteri; order Salmoniformes; family Salmonidae; genus Oncorhynchus; species Oncorhynchus mykiss. The sequence goes on from NC_143049.1 coordinate 12,661,830, forward strand.
TGGTATAATTTACAAGCTATATTCACTTAAATATATTTCACACTGTGACAGGCACAATACACTTGATTTAACACACATTGAAAACACTGATAAAACCATTGTAGTGATTGCATATCATGGCGTAAAGAAGCAATTGTTGTTGTGTGTAAGAGGAAAGGCTCATTTTAATACAGAATGAGAAAACAACTAGACCAACACTGTCTGGAAATTCAAAACCCTCGGAGATCCATTGCAGCTTCTCATAACATATTTCCCTTGAAGGTACCATCTTAAACATGTACAAACTGTAATACACAGTTTTAATAAACGTTTTGATAACGTTTGGTTTATTATTCCAGCATGAAGCACGAACCTTCCTGAATCATGAGGTGGAAGAATTTAAGTGAGGAATACCACTGCCAATTTATTTAATGCCAATATAACAACAAATGTCTAAATATTATTCAAATATAAGGGGTTATTTAATATCACAATTTCAAAATGGTTATATGTACCTTCATAGCAATTGGCTAGATGGAGCTAAAACTCTTGCTGCAAACTCTGGCACATACCACAAAAACACTGAGATACAACGACACACCAACAACGTGTAGATTTCCTTAAAATATTCTAAGATGGGCAATTATTCCAAAATTCACATATCAACAGAACAATTTATTTCAAATATTGAAATAATATCATTTAAAACTGTATCAATGATAAAAACAACCAACCAAAGAAATACAAATATCCAAACAAAAAAAATAGGGAAAACAATGTTATTAATAAACATGATATTTCAAAAAAATAAATAAGTCCAGAAAAAAAACTATTACCAGGCCCTGTTTCAGCTGAACGACCCTGATGGTGAAACTGAAATGCATTTTAAAACGGCAGTTTCACAATGACCTTCAGATTCATTCCACCGAAAATTGACATTCCCCAGAGAACGAGAGGAATTTGTCTGGCCCTAAAATGGATCCACCGAGAGTTCTGCTGAGCGAGGCGCCATTCACACCCCTGCTGGAGGAGAGGGAGACATAGAGTATGATCTGTGTATTGAATGGGAAAGTCGTATTTCCACTTCAAAAGTTGAAAGTCAGGAATATGTACTGTAGAGCTTTTGACATATTTTGAGTAAAAATACAAGGGCGCGTTTGTATTCCACTTTTTGTTGCGTGTTGAGTCAAACCAAAATCAACAGTGATTTGTCATATAAGGTCATTATGTCTTGAAACCAGTGAAAGGTTGTTTTCTACCTACATATGAATATTTTCACGTCACTGAAACATAATTCTTGGCATAAATCACACGTTTAAGATTATTCTCAATTGAAGCTACAGTTTCATCACCGTGTGTAAATGTGTAACATTTTACTCATTGACTAATTTTGTTTTATGACAGTCTACAGTTGGTTGTAGGAACAGCCATTATTACTCTTTTATCAACCAAAAACGTATTAGGGGCAATTGATCAATTCCGCATATGTTTGTCCATATAGCAACATTACAGTATTTTATGTTGACCTTATTTAGCCTTTTCATTTCATTTTTGTCAAATGTTATATAAACATCAAATGCATGTATACATGTAGTTAGGTAGTCTTTGTTGCAGCCAGATAATATTGCAGCAGTCTTCTTTTGCAGTTTTGTATTGTAACAAAAATATGCATCTATAAAACAATTGTGGGTGCCATTCATTCAAACAGTACTTAGCTGTTGTACACGTGTCAAAGATTTTGCGGACATGTTCTCTCTTTTATATCCTCGCCTAAAAAAAACCCACTTCTACCAATTTCTTTAAAAAATAGTACCATAAAGTGAACAGCATTTTAATTTAATCTGTAGGATTTAATTATTTGCGAATTGAGTTAATCATTCAAAACAAAAACTGACCAACATAGGATGTCGCAGTCTTTGATACCCTGTTTAAAACCAAGAGTTTCAGTCAGATACAGTAAGAGCTATCAGTGGAAAAACTTGCAGATTTACGATCACTGTTAACAACTACTAACTCAACAAGAGAGAAGGAAATACAAAAGTATATTAAAAAACGAAGATATAAGATTTTTTTGTTGTTTCAGTTCTACTCTATGTCCATATCTTTATTTAACAATCATAGTCATATTTTCAACAATGGAAGATTAATAAATACTTTCTCTTGATTCAGGAAGGTTGCCTTGGTAACTTGATAGCTTGATTCCAGTTGCAAAAAAATGATAATCAAAATGTCCTCTGTATGCATGGTTGCGCTTTTCTTAAGCACTAATATCCAATTAACCACCTTTGTCTTGAGTGGGGGAATCCATAAAATTATGTACAGGTTTCTTCATTTCAGACATTTTATCCACCTCCATAGCTGAGCGAGAGAGCGAGAGGAGAGAGGAGAGGAGAGGAGAGGAGAGGAGAGGAGAGGAGAGGAGAGGAGAGAGAGAGAGAGAGAGAGAGAGAGAGAGAGAGAGAGAGAGAGAGAGAGAGAGAGAACAGCAGGTCGGTCCGGAACACATCCGAACTGCAGTGTCAAGAATGCATCAACAGGCCTCCTCTCACATATTTCCCTTGCTGTTAAGGCACTAAGGTTTTCTCATATAATTCTGGAAATCAATCCCAAATATTCCACAGACGTTTCAAACTTGCATGAGCGTGGAGGGAGGGGGGGGCTGTCTCTGTCCAACTGTTGTTAGCTGGGAAGTAGGAAACAGACCCAGAACCATCAAGGCACAGAATATTTCCACCACACAACAGCAGGACATCCAGAGAGAGAGAGAGAGGATAGTGTGGTGGGTTCCATCCCCAGCTCGTGACTCAGGCAAGAGCCATGGGGCACCAGGACTCTCCCCTGACGGAGCCGGCTATGTCTGGAGACTGGGTGAGGCCCACGCTGGTGTAGAGACTATCCTGGCCTGGGTACTTCACGACGGCAGAGCCATCAGAGCCTGAGCCATCCGCTGGTCCACTCAGGACAGAGGACTGGACCTGGAACAGGACAGAGAAATGTTAGTCACAGATTCAAAAGAAATTACTGGGTCTTTCCATAAAATAAGTGCCTTTTTGCATCCCTTTGATATTTTTACTAGAAATTGTGAACCAATATTGAATTTTAAAAGCCTGGTGAGCTGGTTTGACTATTTTTGGCAATTTTCTGGTGTTTTGTGGTCGAAAACTGATCGGTTGGAGCATAACACATCCACCTTCTTAACCATAGATAGACAAGCTAGAAATGTTTTAGCACATTTTGTTTACTTTTTTAAAGCTTGAAATCAATTGCTGCTCCCTGTTGCACACAACAAGCTTCCATTCCTCCTGTCACAAGGGGATTTAAGGCTGATTTAAGATGAAATCGTCAACCATGTTATGTCAACCCTGTTACTTTATTTGCCACTTAATAGGCACTCACCATAGTATGTTTTTATATAAAATCTTGAGACGGGAAAATGTATTTTTGTATGAAGTTGAAAATGTGCTCTTAATGACAGAATGTGAAAATAAGGCGAATTCAAACTTTTTTGGGCCAAATTACATTTCTTAAAAGGCACGGAATCGGTGGAACAACCCTACTATTCTCCATTGGTTTTCTATAGTCACAGCCAGTGCTTCCAGAAGCCTATCAATGATAAATCTTCATTTGTAACTGCTAAAATGGATATACACTGAGTGTACAAAACATTAAGAACACCTTCCTGATCTTGAGTTTTGCCCTCAGAGCAGTCTCAATGAGTCGTGGATCACTCTTGATACACACGGGAAACTGTTGCGTGGGGAAAAACAAGCAAAGTTGCAGTTCGTGAACCAAACTGGCGCGCCCGGCACCTACTACCATACCCCATTCAAAGGCACTTAAATCTTTTGTCTTGCCCATTTACCCTCTGAATGGCACACATACACAACCCATGTCTCAGTTGTCTCAAGGCTTAAAAATCATTCTTTAGAGAACAAGTGACACATCAGCTTTCGCCTGGTGAGTCTGTCATGCAAAGAACAGGTGTTCATAATGTTTTGTACACTCAGTGTATAGGCCTATCTGCAGTGAATCTCCACATTATTATAGCAAACCGGCCCATTTATCAAATGATAGGAACAGACAAATGTCATGAATAAAATGTACTTTAAATAGCCCTGTAATATTGTTTCATTTGGAACAAATCGGAGACTATGTTTTAGGACAAAATTCCGAAGAGCATCATCTCTGAGAAATGCAGACCACTTCCCAGAACCCATTACAGACAGCCTTTAAATACCCCTGAAGACACCAGATACAGTAGGCTACATCCCACATACCGTATGACTCAATACTTTTGAATCCAGTATTATCAGGCCAATATTATTGCTATCACGAACATATAAGATGAAAGTGTATTATTAGCCTGCCTGCTCCTACATTTGTCAACAGTATTCATTCAAAAGAATACCAATTAGTGCAATAAATAAAACGATATATATATATATATATATATATTTTTTTTTTAAGTAAAAGTGGGTCTATCCTACCAAAACCGTGGACTTATATTTGACGCTAACTGAAATGTGTTGGAAGAATTCAGCCGTGCATAATTTGTTACACAAGACATATCCGAGGAGGGGACAACAGTCGAATCTCAATAGCAAACGACCTTGAGTCCGTTTTTATAACACACGCGGCCTATCCCGCACCTGAATATTCGTTTTCTTTTTGAATACGCTATATCAAAATATGGATCGTTCGTATTAACCCTGGCACCTGCGTGTTGGGAGAGCTGTTCTTCGAGCAGTCTTCAGAGTTGGAAGAAGACGTCGACGTCGGAGTCATGGCGACTGAATTACTATTTCCTGTGGTAAAATGATTTAAAAAGTATATATATATAAAGAGAACCATACAATTGAAGCATTTCAATTATACAACAGAGAGAGAGAGAGAGAGAGAGAGAGAGAGCGAGGGATCTGCTTACCAGAGGATCCCTTAGTTTTGTTCAAAGTTTTAGGTTTTCTTTTCCTCGTCTGAATTCCCTCTTTCTTCATGGCGAGCGGCCGAGGTACCTGCAAAAATAACGACTACATTAGTCTGTCATGTTTTTTGATTACACGTTTTGTCAATGTATGAAAACATGTACATTGTCCTTTAAATATAAACTTTATTATTATTAATAATTATAATTTATTAGACACACTGAATGCACTGATCCCGTTTAATATTGTTCTCCATAGTCATTAAAACAATTACGCACGGCAATTAGGCACGTGTCAGTTACAATATTCTCTGCATTTGTCGAACATGAAGTTAATAAAAAGGGGTAACTTGTGACATAATGTAAAGATTGTGTCTTACTCCATGTAATTTTGTGTAGAGCCCACATGCGTTGCAGACCGGTTCTCCTTCTGCGTTTCTGCGCCACAAGGTGGTTGTGCTCGTCTGACAGTTGGCGCAGGAGAGGCCGATTCGCCGGGATGATGACTGGGAAAAGGCAATATATAAACAACGATAAACACACTGGAACATAAAGATATGAAGCTACGATTAAGCAAAGGTGAGCGCGTGCTGTAAACGTGAAATGGAGAGATGTCTGAGCCCGCGGCTACCTGACTAATGGAATCTTTGGCTGTGGTCCAAGCACTTTAATTCATCATTGGATATGAAGGGCATGGATTCTCCTCTCTTATGACTTATGACTCTCTTTCTGTTATCTGCACTAATTTCCGAACAATAATATTGGTCATATTCATGTCATCCATTTAACTGGCAGTTGCGTTCAGCTTATTACCATGAATTTCATTGTCAGGGAGTTCGTGGAAAAAGGGCATCAGTCGTTTGTTAGTGTGCGTAATAACTGCGTAATGGCGCCAGGAGAATGTGTGTCTGAAAAGTTTTTTTTCCCCCGTCACGTAGCCTCTGTACACTTGTTGACCCTGACTAAATTACCGATATGACAGCCAGAATGACCTTGTTAATATATGAACGCTGGCTAAATTGAGGGTGCAATAAAATGGTCTACCGTTTAAGCGATTTTTTTGTCCCCAAAAAAATCACTATAAGGAGTATAGAGATCTGAGGTGATAACCTTAAGCCATTGCTTTAAATAAATAGACACGAAATTGAGTGGTTAAGTAGTCCCCTGGGCGTGTTCAGCTTACCATCCGCTTCTGTGGTTTAATTAATGGCCGACTGAGTCCATTCATTTTGCTGTACAGGCCGCAGGCGTTGCAGAGAAAGTGGCCCGTGCCATCCCGTCTCCAGAGCGGCGTTGAGATGGAGCCGCAGTTGACGCATTCCCTGCTCTCTCCCAGGTCGTCGAGAATATCTGCGGGAAACAGATAGGCAATACACCAATCACTTACATGACACTTCAGAGAGGTGCTTGGGCATTAAAAGAGCCATTATTTTTCTTAGGCTTAATTGAGCACCTGCCTTGAAATATGTTATTGTACATTGTACATTTTTAAGTAAAAAAAAAAGTATTATTCACCATTATTTTCAAAATTAGGTATATTCTAGGCATATGTGATAGCAAATTAAGATTATACATTCAATACACAAGGAGATTGCACTTTTGACTGTACTTTAGCTATTTTATCTATGTCTAATGCATTACGTTACTTTAAGAAACTCATAATGTTTCCATACTAGTTTTATATGTGCAGTCAGAGGGTGTAATCAACAATGCATTTATTTGAGTTACACCAATACAAATATCAAAATACGATAGGTTTAGAAGTCGTTATAAAACATTTGATATCAGGGATAGGCCTAAACTTTAATTCACGCAACAAATGCATTGATAATAGCCCATGTAACTAATATATAGCCTTCACTCTTAGAAAAAAGGTTTCGGGTAGAACCAAAAAGTGTTATATTGCTTGCTTCATTTATGGCACCCCTAAAGGTTCTATATAGAACCATTTTGTAGGGTTCTTTGATCAGAACCCCATCAGAACCCCAGGGGTTTTTCACTGAACCAAAATTGGGATTCTACCAACCTTTGGGGTTGCCATATATGAAGCAAGTATAGAACCCTTTTTGATTCTATCCAGAACCTTTTTTTCTAAGAGTGTAGGGCTCCCGAGTGGCGCAGCGGTCTAAGGCACTGCATTTCAGTATAAGAGGCGACACTACAGACAGACACCGTGGTTTGAATCCAGGCTGTATCACAACCGGCCTTCATTGTGAGTCCCATAGGGCGGCGCACAATTGGCCTAGCGTCATCCGGGTTTGGCCGGTGTAGGCAGTCATTGTAAATACGAATTTGTTCTCAACTGACTTACCTAGTTAAATAAATAAAAAAATATAGCCTAATTAACTTGCTATTCTAAAATTGAACATATTTACCATGTCTTACCATTACTATAAAACATGTATTTTAGCTCCGATAATTTCCTTAACCAAATTGAATTAGAATTTATTGGGGCCCATTAGACCTAAACACTTGTAATCGTAAGTTATCATCACATTGTTTCACCCATTCCCTTGTTGCCTATGCGTTAAACCGCTATTCGATAGATGGAGAACTAAAGTTCTCACATAATGGAAGTCCACATCATTAATCAGCTTTCTTCGACACTTCTGAGAATAGTAAGCCTACCTCCATTGGGTCCTCGAATCGTCAAGGGCGCACCTCTGCTTTGCAAAGTGTGCAACATGGTGTTATCGAATGGTCCTCCAGGCCAAGGCGAGGACAACTGGGTTAGCTGCGGTCCAACATACGGGGAGTAGGGACTGGCGTAGGATCCACCGAGGGGCCGCGGGAGACCGTACTGGTCTCGACTGCCCACATTCAGCGGGTTACTGTAGCCGTTATCCCTGGACGCTACGTTGTTCATTGGCGGGCTTGGAGGGTAATGGAAACGGTTGGAGGTATGAGGACTCCCGGTGCTGTAGGAGGGACTCTCCGGAGTAGACTGCGACCAGACTGAATGGCTTGTGATCGCATGACTAGGCTGTGCCGACCCGCTGGCTTGCAAATAAGGGAGGCTGGATATCATGGGTCCCACCCGGGAGCTCGGTACATACACTGGAGAGTTGGGGTTGGAGTGCATATAGCCCCCAGAGGGCGAGTCGTACCCCGCCTGGCTCTGGTGGGCCGCCGCGATGGCTAGTGTTTGATACATGTCGCTGGGGTCGACGATAAGGCCCCCCTTGTGGTGCGGGTGCGCTCCACTAGAGATGATTAGTTTGTTGCCCTGGTCTAAATCCGTGAACAGCGCGATGTCCTCTGTGGTGGGCAGGGCAGTGTTGTTGTTATGGTGTCCGTGTCCGAAGTGAACGTAGGAGTGTAGAGATGGTCTACCTGGCCCCTCGTCGCGCCGGTGTCCCACTAAGTCAAGTTGATCGGTTGTCGGCGGTGACCTGAGTCCCTCCGAGTCGTGCGCGTGGCCGTGACTGTCCCTCCTGTCCTGACCGCCGTGTAAGTAGCTCTGTTCAGCCGGTGACCCTGGGCTGCTGGACACTTCTTGCTTGACCATGGACCAGCTGTTTTCGCCCAGGTCCATCCAGGATCACTTTCCATACACCGTAGGGCTAGAAAATCGTGAGGGTGTTGTCTGCCCTGGGAATGAAAGATAATATGTTATTATCAAGATCAAGTAGGCTAAAAGGGTATATCATATTGTGAATTGTTAACTTAAAACAGGTCCTTGGGCGTCAAGTAACTATTTCTGGTATCATAAAGGATATATGAGATGAGGTAATCAAAATCGTATTACAATCTCAAATATTCTTCCCAAAGATTTGGCCCAAAGAGTTACATTTGAATGACCTTTCAAGCGATACTATTAATTTGCAAGAAACATGTAATCCCCAATGATAACAATATCATATCAATTCCATAGCTTACCCTCTGGGAAACTGCGTAATACAAACCCAACATAGCCCTTGATGTGGGGCTTGGTTTCATTTTGAAACGTATTCGCGTAATTTTGAGTACATGACACAAAATGATAGGCGAAAGGCTAGGTTACTTAGCACACAATACTCGATCCTCACTATTAAAACTATATGATGGTTATAGACTAATAGTTACGACGTGTTTGGCAATACCACCTAAGGTATTAATCCATTAGAAATGTAAGCACACCGCGCGCTCTGACCGGAGGAGTTGAATCCATCCGTGTCAAAACCTTGTCCTCCCCTCTCGAGATAGCCTCTTCATAATTACAAAAAAACCACACACCGTTACAGATAGGAACAAAATGCAATATATCTTTGGAGCAAAGTGATAACCGCTTGATAAGAAGCATAACAGATAAGACCCAAGAGGCAGGGTAATTGTGACAAACCAATACCCCAAATGATTTAGGTTCTGCGCAACTGGCACCCAGGAGCACGATCACTGAAACCAGATGTTTTACCAAGACTGGACTGAAACATAGAAGACAAAAGAGGAGAGGAAGGATTATTCACCACACACCTACTCGTTCTGTGCCATCGGTCGCTCGTTGAAGTTTCCTATAGTGTCTGGGTCGTAGCTGGTCTCTGGGAAGATAGGAATGAAAGCGTTAGCCTACTGCGCGCTTGACGAGGTTTTTAGAGAGGAGGCGCTTCTCGAGGCTGCAGTTGGAATCTGAGGGCGTTCTCTGATTGGATTTCAGTTTAACAAACATATCAACTGGTTGAGGGTGCTAGCCTTTGAGACTTGATCATGTCTAAAATGACCCAAACTGTACATGCAATCAATTTAACGTTTCACGGTAGGCTATTGACTTTTTGTTGTTGAAATAAAATCGAAATTCATATATCAGAGAAAATACATATACAGAGAAAAGCATGTTTTGGCATCGCACATTGGTTTACTCACATAATAGTTAAGATATTCAAAGAAATATGATATTACCTGAGTTTATTTAGAGCAAAAAGGGGGATTTTTCATAATTGACATCAAGCCTGGTTTAAACGGATATTGCGTACAAATTAGTTAGGTGTACAAACCACGACTATCATGATGAACATTAACCTATCAGAGGCTCACAAATTATAGTAGGCCTATCATTATAGACATTAGACAAATTAAGTAGTCCCTATGCTAACATTCTTCAGAATGTGTTTACAAGTTCTGGCAAGCAATACATTGTAATAATGTAAGATGTTACAGAACTATCGACAAAACTGTTGGCATCGAATATAGAGTTTAAAAAAACAATATTCAATTGAAAAACTTTTCAATTTACAAAGTGAAATATATAATAGCCTATCAATTGCACCATACTTAAAATAACTAACATTGAATGATAAAATCATTATAATTAGAAAGTAAAAGGCCCTAAAATACAAACCTCGCTGAGAACAGCTGTTTTAAAATCGCCTATTTTTGTTTATTTATTTGTTTATTCTCAATTTCGGCGTTATGTTAGGGAAGACCATTCACAGTTAGTTTATTTAAGTGAGCCCTTAAATTGATTAAATGGGGTCAGCCTCGGAAGCACAAACTCTCAGCACGTATCTGTTGTTGCAGAGAGGATTTACATTGAACTGGCGATGATTACTTCAGTTGGAATATACATTGGCTCAGTGAAATTATCAAAAGTGACGAGTTGTCAATTAAACCATTCATTTACTACTAGTCTTCAGCACTCCTTCCAGACGTTAACAAATAGTCCCGTCGTTAGTCGACCTGGGAAGAATTCAACTGGTATTTCTTTCTATTTACATTTTGTCTGGATAACACTGTTAGGCGATACGCGTTTCAGGGTAAATTATATGTCACCATTTCGTTGCACTGAAAGAGAGAGGATAGACACGAGCCATTGCAAAATGCTCTATCCTCTGTTTGACTCCTCTTGTAAAATGGGTTCAAACAATGGCCATTCTTCTTTTAATTTGGTCTTTGCATTCCTTTCACTTTTCGTTGCTTTGCAAAGGGTAAACCTAGGCAGCATTTTAGAAACGTTCTCTGAGAGGTGTAAGCAACTGCATACTTCTAAAATAGGTATCAGAACTATGACTATTGGTTTAACGCGCCATGAATTGGACGTGTCCTCGTGCGTAAAAGAGATAGCACTAACAGCTATCACCTAGGCTATTTTGATAAATCGTTGAGAGCAAAGCGAAAAAGTCAGAACATAGCTAATCAAATGCACGGTGGAACATGGAGTAAGCAGGCTGGACATTGGGGGGCCGAGGCAGACATTTATCAGGGAGGTGCGAGAATACATCATTTTACTGTCTGTTCCAATGCGACTTAACGAATGAGGTGTTTTCGCTGTGATGCCATGAAGTGTGTCTCTCAGATAGTTAGCCTACCTGTGACGAATCCCCACCCGCAAAGTGTCAGGACGCCACTCAGTCTCAGCCTCTATCTTCACACTATCCAGGGACGGACAGGCTCAGGCAGGGGCAGACCGGGAGAAGACTGTTTGAAATCAACAATAAATAGTCTATATCATTTGGAAAAATAATAAAAAATAATAATTTACTGTCGCTGTGGAATAATTTAAGGTTTATTATAATGTAATGGCATTATTAGGCCTAGATGGGCCTACATTCGAATTACCTCGACTAGCTTATAATATGAATGTTATAATTATTCATAATAATAATAATAATAATAACAATATAATAATATATATTTGAAAATAATAGTAGTGGTAGTACTAGTAATGATAATAAAATGCTATTATTTTGTGATTAATTTCTTTATTGATTTTCAAGTTGCCGTATCTTCATTCGTATCTTAATAATGTGTGTCTGTTTCATTGCGTAATCGCCCTCAGGTGTCATTGCCTTATACTGTATGTACTGACATCATAATGATTATCTCCTACTACTCGTTTTCTGTTATATTGAAAGAGAGTTTTCAATTTTTCCTATTTTGAGACATGAATGTTGTGTGTGTGCCATTCAGAGGGTTAAGATATTTAAGTTTCTTTGGACGGGGTATGGTAGTAGGTGTGGGAAGCATTGAAGTCCAAATGGGCCAGCATCCCTATGGAATGTCTATGGACTATACCCAGACGAATTGAGGCTGTTCTGAGGGCAGAAGGGGGTGCAACTCAATATTAGGAAGGTGTTCCTAATGTTTTGTGTACTCGATAGGCCTATTCATGTGATGACAAACGTATTATTATTATTGATTTGGCGTAATAAAAATATCAGTTAAAATCGTAAGATCAGATTTGATTGGTTTAATACAGACACAACACCTAAAAATGTATGCTATTCATGAATGGTGTTGAAGGCAAAAAGGAAGTCTGCTTTGTCTGTAGTGTAATAGAATAGTGTAATCAAAGGTGAGAGTTTATGATGAATTGGGAACAATCAGTAAATGAATGTCTACCTTGTAGCATTCAGACTTTTACTTAATTATTCACCTCAGTTTCGATTGCGTCTCAATAATTGATTAGATTAGGTGGAGATGTTTTCATGTGCTCGGAAATTGAAAGAAAATGTTACCGTTAATGTTTTTATTTGATTAAATGTTTTATTGCAAATCTTATCCAATCCAATATCGTCGCCAAGACCGCTATGCGATCACATTTGAGATATCCTGTTAATATTACATTTGACAATATAGACCTTGAAATTATTATTATTGTTATTATTATTGCGCTATTACAACAATTATAATAACAACAATAAGATACACTTTTGTTTTATCCACTAGATAAATGTAATGCAGCATTTTATCATTACATTTTGAGTGTCCATTTAATCTCACAAACGGGTGATAAAAACAAGATAAAGATAAGCTAAGGAATGGGATTTATCGTTGTAGGTACTCTCTCTCGAAATTACTGGACAATTTCTCGAGCATTTTTGGAGTTTAGACTCAGCTGGTAGTGAGATAATTCAGTCAAAGAAATTACACAGCTTTGTACAGAACACAGCACATGGCATCCATCAAGAGGATCCACATACAGTAGGATATATTTCGAGGTAATTTATGAATAGAAGATCATTTCAGAGCAGAATGCTATTTCATTGTTATTAAAGGAGAAAACCTAATGGTTTGATTAAATCCAAAGGACGCCACTAATGTCCGCTAATTATCGTTAACTCGAAAGGTCGCCGAGTCGAATCTCCTAGCTGACTGGGTGAACAATCTGTTGACTTGCAGTGCACTTAACCCTAATTGCTCCTGTATGTCACTTTGTATAAGAGCGTCTTGGAAATGTAAAAATATTGTAATGTCGTGACTCAATACAAATAAATAATTGTTCGACATATTTTCACGTTATGCTTTAGCGATACATACAATCTAATTTCAATTGCCATATTGAATATGGCTGATAATTGGTTGTTATTTAACTGACCCCTAAAGACATCTAATGCATTGGGATAACGTTTAGAATTAATGACCTAAAATGGATATATCTAACCTTCCATGACACACATATACAGAGAGCATAGTATCCCACTTTCTTATTCGGATTCACAGTTAGTACAATTTGTTTATAGGTCGCCCGGCTCTTTGTACATAACTTGGACTTTGGGAGGAAGAGTTGTGATTTGTTCTGGATGTCAAATAAAACTCCGTGTCTCATTATGGAGGCTGTGGAAGTAATTTCCGGTATTTGATGGATCTCTTCACTGTGTCTGAAGCGTTTGGGGCTTAAAACAAATGAAATGCCCTATTTACACATGTTTGTTTTTATGGAAGGCAGGCACAGAGCAGTTAAGTTTTATGCCTGAGACTGTCTCTGTTTGTCCCTCTGTCTGTCTGTCTGTCTGTCTGTCTGTCTGTCTGTCTGTCTCTACCTTCCCACATGGCTGCATGGGCAGTGGCTCCCATAGAGGGTTAAGTCAAAATGAAACTGCATTAAAACAACAGTTAACTCTTAGGTCATAGCCATTTCCTGCAGTCAAATGACACAGTGACCTCATGGCTGGAATGATTATAACATTTTTAATAATATAATGAATAAACATGATTCAAATGTCTTTGTTATACACTACATGACCAAAAGTATGTGGAGACCTGCTCGTCGAACATCTCATTGAAATGGAGTTGGTCCCCCCTTAGCTGCTATAACAGCCTCCACCTCTTCTGGATGTTGGAACATTGCTGCGGGGAATTGCTTCCATTCAGCTACAAGAGCATTAGTGAGGTCGGGCACTGATGTTGGGCGATTAGGCCTGGCTCGCAGTCAGCGTTCCAATTCATCCCAAATGTGTTTGATCGGGTTGAGGGCAGGGCTCTGTGCAGGTCAGTCAAGTTCTTTCACACAGATCTCAACAAACCATTTCTGTATGAACCTCACTTTGTGCTCAGGGGCATTGTCATGCTGAAACAGGAAAGGTTCTTCCCCAAACTATTGCCACAAAGTTGGAAGCGCAGAATCGTCTAGAATGTCATTGTATGCTGTAGCTTTAAGATTTCCCTTCACTGGAACTAAGGGGTCTAGCCCGAAGCAGGAAATAAAGCCCCAGACCATTATTTTTTACAGTTGGCACTGTGCATTGGGCCAGGTAGCGTTCTACTGGCATCCGCCAAACCAAGATTTGTCCGACTGACTGCCAGATGGTGAAGCGTGATTCATCACTCCAGAGAACGCGTTTCCACTGCTCCAGAGTCCAATGGCGGCGAGCTTTACACCACTTCCCCCGAAGCTTGGCATGGTGATTTTTAGGCTTGTAAAACCCCTTTCACGAATCTCCCAATAAATAGTTATTGTGCTGACATTGCCTCCAGAGGCAGTTTGGAACTCAGTAGTGAGTGTTGCAACCGAGGACAGACAATTTTTACGCATCATGCCCTTCAGCACCCAGTGGTCCCATTCTGTGAGCTTGTGTGGCCTACCACTTCGCGGCGGAGCCATAGTTGCTCCTAGACGTTTCCACTTCACAATAACAGCACTTACAGTTGACCGGGGCAGCTCTAGCAGGGCCACAATTTTATGAACAGACTTGTTGGAAAGCTAGCACTGAGCTCTTCAGTAAGGCCCTTCTACTGCCAATGCTAGTCTATGGAGATTGCATGGCTGTGTGCTCGATTTTATACATCTGTCAGCAACGGGTGTGGATGAAATAGCCGAATCCACTCATTTGAAGGGGCGTCCACATACTTTTGTATACATAGTGTATTTAATTTCTTCTTTAATGTATATAAAATGTAATATTGGGATGCAAACTTGTGATTGAATACATTCAAACTCTATTATTTATTATTTTAAGCCAATAACCATGTGTGTGAGGTGTATACTTTTGTTTCAAAGTAGATTTGTTAAAGACTATCAAGAAACATTCTGTGTGACCCTGACTTAGCCCATTGCAGTAGAAGGTTTATTTAAAGTAAGAATTAGGTTTATCTTTAGCAGTGTGGTTAGGGATAGTTGTATGATAATATTTTAAAGAGAGAAACTGTTGGGTGACAACTGCCATGGGGGCTGCCCCAGTGGCTGATGGGATGTGGTGGGTGAGCGTCAGTCTGCTGTTTGGAGTGGTAGATGATTAAGCGAGGCAGGGCAGGTGTGTAAAAGCAACCTTTGTCGTTTGGACAGTGTGAACCATCCTTGCTGCTTTCCAAGGCTCGCCCACAAAAGGGAACGCCCTCACCTGCCCGATTACGAGTGTGTTTGTGTCTGTGTGTATGTGTGTATGTGTGTGTGTATGTGTGTGTATGCGTGTATGTGTGTGTGTATGTGTATGTGTGTGTGTGTGTATGTGTGTATGTGTGTGTGTATGTGTGTGTGTGTGTGTGTGTGTGTGTGTGTGTGTGTGTGTGTGTGTGTTGGGGAGAGGCCAGGGGATTGGTGGCAAGCTAGCTATCCTCGCTGGCTAAAAAACTTCCGGGGAAGTGTTGTACAGCCACAGCCAGTCAGCTACACCCTAGCTGGTTCAAGTGACGAACCACTGTCTATGATCAACTACATTCCTCTCCATCTAAATGATACTGATATAGTTGAGAGTTTTTGATTAGCTTAGCGCTGCATTTATGATCCTAAGGGATTGGTGTCACTTCGCAAACTCGTAAAAAACACTAACATAAAAGTAGCATGTTGAATAGTATGGCTCAGTACTGGATAATTTACAGCTATTCCAATTCATACTCATAAAAGCCTTGCATCAGACAATGAGGGCGACACCCAATCTTTAGTATTGTCTCCATACGTATCAGTCTATCATAGTGAAGTCGTCACAGGTTGGTGATATGGGCTGCCTTTGACTCAGTTGCCTCTCATGTCTTGACCTTGGCTCTGTTTTCTAATTGTAGTGTAATAATAACGAAACACAGGGTAGATAGGAGTTACAGAAGGGAACCAACTACTCCATGTGACACAATGTAGACAAGATTATGAGGCTCGGTATATGTTTATGCAACCATATCAGGACCTCTAATGCCCAAATTAGTATGAGTAACTTCCAGATGTATACCCGATCATGTAACGCACGACAACTCAAAGGAGAAACACACTGAAGTTGCATTTTAGTTTACGTCTTCACTGTGATTTTGTCCGGTTTATACCAGCAGGAAAGAGGTCACAAAATTGGAATTAACCCAGGCCAAACCATTCTTTATGTCTCGTGGTCTAATGTGTCTTTACAAGCATTTTGCTACACCCGCAATTAGGTCTGCTAAACACGTGCATGTGACAAATCAAATTTGCTTTGATCAAATTTGATTTGAAGGCCAAACCATTGTCCGTGACTTCTTTCTAAACCAGCGTTTCTTGGGTCACCCCAGTCTCGAGCCTAACTCAATACATTTGCATCTCCTCTCATTCTGACAGTGTACTGCTTTCTTACCTATCTCATAAACAAATAAGCGGTTAATTTTCCCGTGTAGCTGGTGGAGGGACATGGCATGACACACATAAGTAAATCTAGTCTGATTGACAATAAGTCTAATTTACAATACTTGACATGGTGAGGTTACTGAGGGCCAAATTGGGTCAATACGACATGCACATAACGCTCACATCAATCATGCATTTGTGTAGATGGGAGATTTACAATGATAGATAGTCATTTCAAGTTGCATGCACAAATTTGTCGCATTGGGAATTTATCGGGGAGCGTGGTTTGAATGGTGGCATACCGGCAGTGGCGGTTCTAGCTTGTAAGGCTCCCTGGGTGCCCCCCTCCCTTCAGCCCCCGCCCCTAGCGGCTGCCCGTGTCGCCCATACCTAAATCCGCCCCTGCATCCTGGCCCCTGATATAGTTGGGGTTCCTCTAGCTCTACCTTCCTCTCTTTCTCTTGGTACCCCTCTCTAGCTTAGCCCAGTCAGTGTGGAAGGGCTAGCTCCAGTGGTGGGGGTCCATGGTCATCCAGCCCCTCACAACCTCATGTCAGAGAGCTTCTCCTGGGATGCTCCTACAGGGACGGGTCCCAGATAAGCCCTCCATCCATCCATCACACATCTGACTCAAGTGTTTAAAAAGCCATTAGACAACCTAACCAGATAAGCCTGAGGTGTATAATTCAACACTCGCACCGATTGAGGGTAATAAGAACTTAAGCACTGTAATTGTGAAGAAAGATTACAATGGCAGAGTGCACTGCTCTAGCCCACAACTCTGTTATGTTGCTATCTTGTACAAAGATGATATGGTAGCACTTCATTTTAGAATACATACATGACCACAAAATGGTAATTTTCACTAATTACCTAAATATTACTAATGGTTTAGACAAGACATGGCCTTTAAATGAACACCCCTGTATTGGGTCTCTGAAAGTAAAGCTAATAGATGAGGTTTGGTTTTCCAAACCCGAGCAAGGCCATGTTATTGTTTCCACGTTAACATCCCCGTCACCTCCATCCTGTTAGCTCGCCAGCTAGAGCCAGCTCCTCTCTGTGTTTTGTCTTAGCAGAAGGTCAGGTTTCCAGAACACCCTGTGACTTTCCCTGAATCAGCTGTTTAGATGTTCGGCGCACCAGAGAAAAAGAGCAGCCTTGGCAGAGGTGACGTCATTAGATAGTAATGAGGTGTAGGGGTGGGGGTAGAGGGGGCAGTGGTGTAGGGGCGGGGGTAGTAGTTGGGGGGATTGAGGGCTGTATTGGGGAGGGGGAGTAGAGAGAGGATAGGGCGGCAGACAGACATAGGGAAAGAGGAGAAGGTCCAGACCTTAGCATACACAGGCCTCTCAGCTGGTCTCAATGCCTGGGCATTGTATTATACCTAGCGGTTCTACTGCTTATTAGGGAGATACTGTATGAAAGGGCCGTAAAACCTCAGTCTTGGTAGATTAATGAACTACCCGCTTGTCTATTGTTCATTTTTGTAAGGCAGGAAGTGTACATACCTGTACTGTACCTAAGTTAGGTGGATATTCATCTAGGTTATATCAGAACTAGAGTCTTGTGTGGTCAGGAGCTCTATTAAGTTCTGGATCCATATGTATTAAGAGAAGAGATAGAACGAGGATCAGAAGCAGAAGCGGAACGAAGAGCTCCAACCTCTCTCTTTCCAAGTTATGGGAAAGTCTATGGGTCAAATGTCCCCTCCCCTTCCAGAATTCTAAAGATGCAAAATTGTGAAATGTCCAAAGCACGGAACTAATGCTGCTCATTATCTCACGCTCCGTTGTGTCATGACAGATCTACGGTCCCATTTATGTTTACGTAGTCTGTTCACGTGACATTAGGTGGACCTTGGAGGCTTGTTTTTGCAATTGAAATAGCTAGGTAAAAGTCTGTAGTACCCAGTGTTGGGGAGTGACGGATTACATGTAATCTGCTACATGTAAGGGATTACAAAAAACGTTAACTGTAATCCATTACATTACCAGCAAAAATACTGTAATCAGATTACAGATACTTTTGAAAAACTAGATGATTACTTTGAGGATTACTTTTAAATTTAGAAAGGATGTTTGCGGAAGAAAAATCTTTGACGCTTCTCTGTTTTCTCAATGACATTCAAATCAGCATTGAAAAAAGGTGCAAGTGTAAGTTTGTTCCACCTGAACGAGTCTGACCACAAGTCAGAGTCCACTATGACGACACACCAAATGGGTTTGATGGATCGCAGGAACAGAGCAGGAGTAAGCTACAGTCCAAGCTATGTCTTCCAATGGTGCGACTGCTGTCGGCATCCAGAGATTATCCAACCGCTGCCGCGGTCATCCCCCTCTTCAAAGGGGGAGACACCCTGGACCCAAACTGCTACACACCTATATCCATCCTGCCCTGCCTATCTAAGGTCTTCGAAAGCCAAGTCAACAAACAGATCACTGACCATCTCGAATCCCACCGTACCTTCTCCCTGTGCAATCCGGTTTCCGAGCCATCGATAAAAGACAGTACTGTGCAGCCGTCTTCATCGACCTGGCCAAGGCTTTCGACTCTGTCAATCACCATATTCTTATCGGCAGACTCAGTAGCCTCGGTTTTTCTAATGACTGCCTTGCCTGGTTCACCAACTACTTTGCAGACAGAGTTCAGTGTGTCAAATCGGAGGGCATGTTGTCCGGTCCTCTGGCAGTCTCTATGGGGGTACCACAGGGTTCAATTCTCGGGCCGACTCTTTTCTCTGTATATATCAATGATGTTGCTCTTGCTGCGGGCGATTCCCTGATCCACCTCTACGCAGACGACACCATTCTGTATACTTCTGGCCTTTCCTTTTACACTGTGCTATCTAACCTCCAAACGAGCTTCAATGCCATACAACACTCCTTCCGTGGCCTCCAACTGCTCTTAAACGCTAGTAAAACCAAATGCATGCTTTTCAACCGTTCGCTGCCTGCACCCGCACGCCCGACTAGCATCACCACCCTGGATGGTTCCGACCTAGAATATGTGGACATCTATAAGTACCTAGGTGTCTGGCTAGACTGCAAACTCTCCTTCCAGACTCATATCAAACATCTCCAATCCAAAATCAAATCTAGAGTTGGCTTTCTATTTCGCAACAAAGCCTCCTTCACTCACGCCGCCAAACTTACCCTAGTAAAACTGACTATCCTACCGATCCTCGACTTCGGCGATGTCATCTACAAAATAGCTTCCAATACTCTACTCAGCAAACTGGATGCAGTTTATCACAGTGCCATCCGTTTTGTTACTAAAGCACCTTATACCACCCACCACTGCGACCTGTATGCTCTAGTCGGCTGGCCCTCGCTACATATTTGTCGCCAGACCCACTGGCTCCAGGTCATCTACAAGTCTATGCTAGGTAAAGCTCCGCCTTATCTCAGTTCACTGGTCACGATGGCAACACCCACCCGTAGCACTCGCTCCAGCAGGTGTATCTCACTGATCATCCCTAAAGCCAAAACCTCATTTGACCGCCTTTCTTTCCAGTTCTCTGCTGCCTGTGACTGAATTGCAAAAATCACTGAAGTTGGAGACTTTTATTTCCCTCACCAACTTTAAATATCTGCTATCTGAGCAGCTAACCGATCGCTGCAGCTGTACATAGTCCATCGGTATATAGCCCACCCAATTTACCTACCTCATCCCCATACTGTTTTTATTTTATTTACTTTTCTGCTCTTTTGCACACCAGTATCTCTACCTGCACATGTTCATCTGATCATTTATCACTTTATCACATTTATCACATCTGATCATTTATCAATCTGCTAAATTGTAATTATTCACTCCTATGGCCTATTTATTGCCTACCTCCTTATGCCTTTTGCACACAATGTATATAGATTATTTTTTTCCCCTACTATGTTATTGACTTGTTTATTGTTTATTGTTTACTCCATGTGTAACTCTGTGTTGTTGTCTGTTCACACTGCTATATGCTTTATCTTGACCAGGTCGCAGTTGCAAATGAGAACTTGTTCTCAACTAGCCTACCTGGTTAAATAAAGGTGAAATAAAATAAAGTTGAATAAACGCTTGGAGGTAAGGATGACAGCAGTGGTGTAGACTACAGCGATACGGATGTCACTTATAATTAATATCTACATAGGGCATTGATGTAAATCACACTGCTGCTCTCTCATTTAGCCATTTGCACCTTACGGATTGTGGTTGTTGTGGATGGCTGATCACAAATCTAAATGTGTATTTGAACCCAATAATGGTTGAATTCAAGAAGTTTAAGCTGCCTATCAATCATTGTTTTTGAAACCAGTGGACAGCCAGTGAAAAATGCGCTCTTGCAAAAGCTGCATAGTGCAGATCCCAGCCTAAGAAATACAAGTGGGCATTTATTGCTCAATATAATTCATGGTGATAAAAAATAAATAATACATAGGCCTAATGGACACATGGTCAAACTCGCACACTTTTGATAGACTCAAATGGACTTGTAAATTATATATATATACTGTATATATATATAATTTACAATTATATATATATATATATATATGTATATGTGTGTATGATTCCTGAAGAATTTAACTTATAAATGCCTCATGAGCTGTCATACATCCATGAGAACCCAAAATATAAGCGTGTAAATGTAAACAAACACTGTATAGCCTCATAACATGGTTAAAACAATTATTTTGATAACATGGGTGGTCAGTCCTTGCATCCATCGCGCTGTCTATTAATCTGAGAGTGGTTACATTTCTCCAGGCCCATCCCTCAGCTTTTCACCAAAACAGAGGCGTGGCAACTGTTTTGTTATTGTTTCATCTGTGGATTTGCCCTTTAAATGGCTGCATATTATTAAGATAATGTCGCCAAGAAAAAGGTAAACAATATGTCAGCATATGGCATTGAGTCGTTCAATTTAACGTCCATATGGCCTCCTATGTAAACTTTAACACTGATTTATCCTGCAATAGATGTCGTTCAAATGGGAACATACATTTTTCTCTTCTTCTAATGCCTCTTAAGGGGAAAGTAATCTAAAAGTAACTGAATGTAATCAGATTACGTTACCGAGTTCGGATAATCCCAAAATTACGTTACTGGTTACAATTTTGGACAGGTAACTTGTGACTGTAACGGATTACATTTAGAAAGTAACCGACCCAACCCTGGTAGTACCATAACCTCATTTTGACTGTGTAGAACTGAACACTAGCCCCAAATTGGTCCTTGGAGTTCTGAGTTGCCAAGTCAATCCAACACTTTTTGGGACATTTTAGAAACACCAATCCAATTGTAACAAATGACATAACTCAAAAGGTCTTGTCCTCTTTCACTATTCTGTTCAAATGCACAACGCTAAGCTAGGGCCTTGACCTTCTCTATAGACAGTGGAAAATGTATTCAAATGTGTGTAAGGCTGTTTGAGTGTGTAGAACAAACAAGGGGCCCGGCAGACCTGATAACATCTTGTTACTGAAAAGACTGCAGAGCTCAACCAACCAAACATGGCCACCATCATGTGGCAACGGTTTCCCTTGTCCTTCCATGACCGTATGACCTTGTCTCAGGCACCTCAAACAGCTATACTTGCACATGTGTACACGCAGACACAGACACGTGCACGCGTGCACACACACTGCTCTTCCACACATAGAATAAAACACACTGTCACATAAGCACTCTACTTTACTTTACTCCAGTTGCCCAGACAATGAAAACATTGAGGTGCTATAGGTCAGTACAGTTTATGGCGTGACAGAGTCTTTGTTTGCCTGAAAACAGTCAACATGTGAATTCTACATGCTCCAATTATACATTTTTTTTAATCAGATCTCCATCAAACAGACCAATCATGCGCCTTCCTTTGTGCCTGTGTCTCCGTCCTCAGTGTGCTGTACCAGGCAGAGCCATAGTGCCCGCAGCTCCCTCTGTTTGTCCGGAAATGTTTGCTCATGGCGGGAATATTACACCTAACTATACTACAGCAAGAAAAGACATGAAATGACTCCAGGTCTGACTGAAAAGCAATGTGTCACCTCCCTTCCACTTCACCGTAACTGATTCGTTTATAAATTCACCGTCCCTCCCGATACTCTTTCTCTCGTAATTCCATGTCAAAATGACATCTGCGTAGGAGCGGGTCTGGCCCTTCGTTTCCATGGTTGAGTTTCCGTGGTGAGTTTGCCTTTGAGGAGGGGGAGGGGGGGGGGGGGGGGGGGGGGCATTCCCATGACCTTAAAAAAAACCTGTATGATTCTATAAAATGAGGTCATATCAGGATGATCTCCAGCACGTCTCATTTACTGTAACATTGTGACTTGCTGCCTGTACCACTCTACCTCAACAAAAGGGGACAAGAACGACATGGGAGATGGGAGTAGCTACTGGATCAAACCATTACCGGTCTCACTTCCACGTAGTGTCTATATGGCACGTTGTCCCCTCAGAAGGACAAAGCTGTTCTCTGTTGATTTCACCAGATTTGGATTGGGGTCTCTGTGTATGCGTCTTATTGTAAATACTGTAGCCATAACTGAAACACAAAGCAAACTAAGCACTTAGGAAAAAGTAGACTTGAAGCACTGTGTTACATGTAACTGCAAATGTGTCAGGAAAACATTTTTACGTGTAAATGATCATTAAAAAAAATATCCTCATAGGCAATATGCGATACATTTACATACAGTGCCTTGCGAAAGTATTCGGCCCCCTTGAACTTTGCGACCTTTTGCCACATTTCAGGCTTCAAACATAAAGATATAAAACTGTATTTTTTTGTGAAGAATCAACAACAAGTGGGACACAATCATGAAGTGGAATGACATTTATTGGATATTTCAAACTTTTTTAACAAATCAAAAACTGAAAAATTGGGCGTGCAAAATTATTCAGCCCCCTTAAGTTAATACTTTGTAGCGCCACCTTTTGCTGCGATTACAGCTGTAAGTCGCTTGGGGTATGTCTCTATCAGTTTTGCACATCGAGAGACTGACATTTTTTCCCATTCCTCCTTGCAAAACAGCTCGAGCTCAGTGAGGTTGGATGGAGAGCATTTGTGAACAGCAGTTTTCAGTTCTTTCCACAGATTCTCGATTGAATTCAGGTCTGGACTTTGACTTGGCCATTCTAACACCTGGATATGTTTATTTTTGAACCATTCCATTGTAGATTTTGCTTTATGTTTTGGATCATTGTCTTGTTGGAAGACAAATCTCCGTCCCAGTCTCAGGTCTTTTGCAGACTCCATCAGGTTTTCTTCCAGAATGGTCCTGTATTTGGCTCCATCCATCTTCCCATCAATTTTAACCATCTTCCCTGTCCCTGCTGAAGAAAAGCAGGCCCAAACCATGATGCTGCCACCACCATGTTTGACAGTGGGGATGGTGTGTTCAGCTGTGTTGCTTTTACGCCAAACATAACGTTTTGCATTGTTGCCAAAGAGTTCAATTTTGGTTTCATCTGACCAGAGCACCTTCTTCCACATGTTTGGTGTGTCTCCCAGGTGGCTTGTGGCAAACTTTAAACAACACTTTTTTATGGATATCTTTAAGAAATGGCTTTCTTCTTGCCACTCTTCCATAAAGGCCAGATTTGTGCAATATACAACTGATTGTTGTCCTATGGACAGAGTCTCCCACCTCAGCTGTAGATCTCTGCAGTTCATCCAGAGTGATCATGGGCCTCTTGGCTGCATCTCTGATCAGTCTTCTCCTTGTATGAGCTGAAAGTTTAGAGGGACGGCCAGGTCTTGGTAGATTTGCAGTGGTCTGATACTCCTTCCATTTCAATATTATCGCTTGCACAGTGCTCCTTGGGATGTTTAAAGCTTGGGAAATCTTTTTGTATCCAAATCCGGCTTTAAACTTCTTCACAACAGTATCTCGGACCTGCCTGGTGTGTTCCTTGTTCTTCATGATGCTCTCTGCGCTTTTAACGGACCTCTGAGACTATCACAGTGCAGGTGCATTTATACGGAGACTTGATTACACACAGGTGGATTGTATTTATCATCATTAGTCATTTAGGTCAACATTGGATCATTCAGAGATCCTCACTGAACTTCTGGAGAGAGTTTGCTGCACTGAAAGTAAAGGGGCTGAATAATTTTGCACGCCCAATTTTTCAGTTTTTGATTTGTTAAAAAAGTTTGAAATATCCAATAAATGTCGTTCCACTTCATGATTGTGTCCCACTTGTTGTTGATTCTTCACAAAAAAATACAGTTTTATATCTTTATGTTTGAAGCCTGAAATGTGGCAAAAGGTTGCAAAGTTCAAGGGGGCCGAATACTTTCGCAAGGCACTGGATTGAACACAATAAAAACTGAATTGACATTTCCCTAAAATAATCTATTTTTGAGTACTTAAATTCATATTCTTTCATACACTGATCCACTACCCAGGACTCTTGTTTGACACCCCCCCCCCTCCCCTCCTACCTCACCCCCTGCCCTCCTATCCCTCCCCACTTTACAAAAACATTGGGCATTGTGTGTGATTTGTTTTGATAGAACATGGTCCATAGCCTAGAGGTCTTGGCTCCACTCAGATCAGTGTTTACAGAACAAGAGAGAACACACAGCTCAGACTCACAAAGAGCATCAAGATGCTACAGGCGCTGGGGACGATGAGTTTGTGTGTTTGTGCGTTTGCGTGTGTGTACTAGCCTTCAACAACCCAGCATGGAACTAGAATACCAAGCACTGATAATGATGGGAACCGATTAGGATAGGAGGAAAATGACAGCATTTATCTTGAACGCTACTCTGTGACAACATCGTGTGACTTACACTGTCCATAACAAGTGGGAACCGATTAGGATAGGAGGAAAATGACAGCATTTATCTTGAACGCTACTCTGTGACAACATCGTGTGACTTACACTGTCCATAACAAGTTGGATAATAGTTAGGATAATGACATATTCGTCGCAACACATTGGATCAGCTCTTATCCATCGTGAGATCATAATAAGGCCAAGATAACACTTCATTTTTAAGTTAGAATTAAATAATGTCAGGCAATACACCTTTATCAAAATATTGCCTTTGTGTTACAAAGACCAGTATAAAAAAAATGAAGGTGAGGCACTAATCTAGTGATCTGCTTGAAGTGTAAATGATAGATATTTTTACAAAGGAGCGGTTTATAGCAAGCAAACCCCTTTTTGACCAGGGAACTGTGAGGCTAGAATGTCCTGAGAACGTCAACAAGCATCTGTGTTTCTATATCTACGGCACCTGTGTGAGGCTGAGGACACCCAGGGTTGCTATAGGCTAATAAATCATTGACCTCACCTCCCTCCACAGCCAATTCTTGGGAGATATTGACTAGAACAACATCACATTCTCTCCTCTGGCCCACTTCAATCCCGGGAACAATGGGTATAGATGAAATGGAGGTGGGTTATTCTGAGAATGTGTCTGTTTGCCTGGTTACCTGCTACGGCGTACCAACACTGGTATTCAAGAGAGACATGCCTTCCAAGAATGAAGCGATCGTTTAAGTGTAGGTAACAAGCAAACATATGGCTTGAAGCATAAAAAACTAATATCCAAACAAACCTCCTCGTGTTTTGTGACTAAACATTGTAGCAAGTCCATTGCAACACAGTGAGGGAGGCATGTAAACTCAGCAACAAAAAAAGAAACGTCCCTTTTTCAGGACCCTGTCTTTCAAAGAGAATTCGTAAAAAATCAAAATAACTTCACAGATCTTCATTGTAAAGGGTTTAAACACTGTTTCCCATGCTTGTTCAATGAACCATAAACATTTAATGAACAAGCACCTGTGGAACGGTCGTTAAGACACTAACAGCTTACATACGGTAAGGTCACAGTTGTGAAAACCTAGGACACTAAAGAGGCCTTTCTACTGACTCTGAAAAACACCAAAAGAAAGATGCCCAGGGTCCTTGCTGGGTGACTGGAGTCTTTTGACAATGTTTTGGGCCTTCCTCTGACACCGCCTGGTGCTACCCTCTGTAGCACCTTACGTTCAGATGCCAAGCAGTTGCCTTTACAAGCGGTAATGCAACCGGTCAG
The DNA here is from genome assembly GCF_057628025.1 of Oncorhynchus mykiss. Taxonomy (NCBI): domain Eukaryota; kingdom Metazoa; phylum Chordata; class Actinopteri; order Salmoniformes; family Salmonidae; genus Oncorhynchus; species Oncorhynchus mykiss. The sequence continues at coordinate 12,688,482 of NC_143049.1, forward strand.
GATGCTCTCGATGGTGCAGCTGTATAACTTTCTGAGGATCTAGGGATCCATGCCAAATATTTTCAGTCTCCTGAGGGGGAAAAGGTGGTGTTGTGCTCTCTTCACAACTGTCTTGGTGTGTTTGGACCATGATAGTTTATTAGTGATGTGGACACCAAGGAACTTGAAATTCTCAACCCTCTCCACTTCAGCCCCATCTATGTTAATGGGGGACTCTTCGGCCCTCCTTTTCCTATAGTCCACGATCAGCTCGTTTGTCTTTCTCACAATGAGGGAGAGGTTGTTGTCCTGGCACCACACTGCCAGGTCTCTAACCTCCTCCCTATAGGCTGTCTCATCGTTGTCGGTGTTCAGGGCTATCACTGTTGTGTCGTCAGCAAATGTAACGATGGTGTTGGAGTCGTGCCTGGCCACGCAGTCATGGGTGAACAGGGAGTACAGCAGGGGACTAAGCACACACCCCTGAGTGGCCCCAGTGTTGAGGATCAGCATGGCAGATGTGTTGTTGCCTACCCTTAACACCTGGGGAGCGACCCGTCAGGAAGTTCAGGATCCAGTTGCAGAGGGAGGTGTTTAGTCCCAGGGTCCTTAGCTTAGTGATGAGCTTTGTGGGTGCTATGGTGTTGAAAGATGAGTTGTAGTCAATGAACAAAATTATCATATAGGTTTTCCTTTTGTCCAGGTGGAAAAGGGCAGTGTGGATTGCGATTGAGATTGGGTCATCTGTGGATCTGTTGCAACGGAATGTGAATTGGGTCTAGGGTTTCCGGCATGATGGTGTTGATCTGAGCCATCACCAGCCTTTCAAAGCACTTCATGGCTACTGATGTGAGTGCTCCGGGACGGTAATCATTTAGGCAGGTTACGTTCGCTTCCTCGGGCACAGAGACTTCAGTGTTGCTTGCCTCAAAGTGAGCATAAAAGGCATATATCATATATCATATATCAAAGGTTCTCCAGAGCACATTCGACTTTTGCCCTGGCGGAAAGATTCAGAGGCACTAAATGTCAACCAGGCCTTCCTACACTTTGTACAAGCCATCTTTACGTCTTAGCGTTTTATGATGCACAGGATAAGGCTCACTCTGAAGGTCTCTCAAAGGATCCAGTTAGTGAAGGACAGAAGAGATGGAGGGATTCAGAGTATGGGTTAGATGGGAAGGAAGGACGGAGGTATGGGGGAGTGAGGGAAGAGTGAGTGTGAGAGAGAGAGGGTGAGGAAGAAAGAGAGTGAAGGAGAGAGGGAGAGAGAGACAGGATAAAAGAGCAGGCCGGGCCAGGCCTGAAAGGGAGGTTCCAAGCAAACACTTCTGCTCCCTGTACTGAGATGTTCCCACTGAATAACACACACTTGTGTGTGGAGGATGCACCGATGTCATGCCGCAAAGGTCGGCAAGAGTCTCAACAACAAGAGGTGTCAATCAGTAACGTGGTTATATGGGCTGTGTTAATACTTAATAACATGTGCCCAGATCCAGTGCCAGGATAAAGTGACTAAGGGGGCAGTTGAAATCAACGAGGGGGAGCAAAGTTTTGTATTTGAATTATATTAAATTCTGCTTGTATAATCCACAACAAACATAAAGTTCAAATGCTGAGATTGCGAGATCATTGAGTGCTTTTGAAATCTTTAGCCTATCTCTGCCGCTCTGTATCAGCACAATGGACAGCGCCCTACAGCTAGGCCGTTTTGGTAATGAATATAGGCTACAACACAGGTGTCAAACTCATTCCACGGAGGGCCGAATGTCTGTGGCTTTTCGCTCCTCCCTTGTACTTGATTGATGGATTAAGGTCACTAATTGGTAAGGAACTCTGCACATCTGGTTGTCTAGGGCTTAATTGAAAGAGAAAACTAAAACCTGCAGACACTAGGCCTTCCGTGGAATGAGTTTGACACGCCTGGGCTACAAGATAGACAGGGCAATTCACCGGTTACAAACAGCCTATGTGAATGCAGCCATGCACACAGCTGTCTCACCAAGATAATGCAAACTAAATGCTGAACGTAATACCTTAGTTATTCATGCATGCAAACAAAAATACTGAATAGCAGTTTGGCTTAGAATACCGACAACTGTGAATGTGAATGAATGCGAACGGAACAAAACAGTGGTACCAGGTCGTAGACCTAGTAAACTATTATATTAGATCGATAAAGGCATGACACAATCTAAATTCAGGCTAGTTACATTAACAGCAAACAAACACAGTAAACAAAAGGCCAACAGAGATCCAAATAACCAACACATAGCCTACTGCCTGTTACAGTGAGATGCAGCCATACACAGCTGTCTTGCCGAATATGGAGGCCAAAACAGGCCCGCTTCAAACATTGAAAAATCATGCTGCTCAGTTCAGCAACACATTGTGATACGGCACAATATCCAGGTCCTGTTGGCCTACTGTACTGTCCACCACGTATTGTTGAAAAGGTGTATATGCATAGCGTTGCTGTTGCCTTGGAGCTGGTGGTGTTGTGTCAGTGCTGCCACTGGCACTGCACTGTGCCCAAATGTCTTCGAACTCGCTGTCGCCTCTCAACTTCTCGACGCACTCCAACACACTGTGGCCCACTTTGACTCCAGTGCAAAGCTCTGTTGCTTTGGCATGTTTATTGGACACATGAATGATACATGATACATGTACTGTCAATGCTTGACTTGGACTGAAATAGGTTCTGGTACTCATTTTGGGTGCTGGTACTGTTTATACTTAGGTGCAGGAGCTCCACAATACTTTTGAGCTAATATTCAATAAGACCTCAAGCAGTAGAAGATTTGAGGTGCCGGTACTCAGCTCCGATGAGCTCCTACCCAAGTCAAGCACTGTGCACCATCTTGTTTCAGTTTTTACCACACTCCACTGGCCTCTCAACGTGTGGCTGAGGAGTTAGATGTTACAAAAGACAAGAAAATATGTCCTTGAGAAATACAATTTGGGGAGTTCTACTAGTGCTTACCTCTACAGGATCGGTGGGTCCCCCGCGGGACAGTTGAGCTAATGTAGGCTAATGCAATTAACATGAGTTTGTAATTAACAAGAACATTTCCCAGGACATGGACATATCTGATATCTGAAAAAGCTTAAATTCGTGTTAATCTAACTGCACCGTCCAATTTACAGTAGGTATAACAGTGAAATAATACCATGCTATTATTTGATGAAAGTACACAGTTATGAACTTGAAAAGTAATTAATAAAGCAATTAGGCACATTTGGGCAGTCTTGATCCAAAATGTTGAACAGAAATTCAATGGTTCATTGGATTAGTCTAAAACGTTGCGCGCACACTGCCGCCATCAATTGGCCAAAATCGAAATTGCGCCTGGGCTGGAATAATACATTATGGCCTTTCTCTTGCATTTCAAAGATGCTGGTACAAAAAAAATACAAAAAAATGAATGTTTTTTTCTTTGTATTATATTTTACCAGATCTAAAATGTAATATTCTTCTACATTCATTTCACATTTCCACAAACTTCAAAGTGTTTCCATTCAAATGGTATCAGGAATATGCATATCCTTGCTTCAGGTCCTGAGCTACAGGCAGTTAGATTTGGGTATGTCATTATAGGCGAAAATTTTAAAAAGTTAAATTGAGTGAGTATTCACAAAGCTCTAGTAGTGCTTTACGATATTGTCATATACATAGCTCCAGCCTGTATAAAGTTGTGTCTGTGTCAGCCAGACATGCCAGTAGCCTTCCAGGGTTAGAGGCACAGGAGTGTGGGCTATCCATCTCCCCCCCAGCCCCACTCCCACAGACGGCCTTGTGGCTCCACACAGAAAGAGCCTCCATCCTTGACAGACACCTTCGCTAGATCCTGGAGCAGCATGGAACTGGAGCTGCTTTCCCTTATCTTACTACACCCTCACACAGAAACAAACACTTGCACATTCGCATGCACGCACGCACACACACACATACACACACATCCCAGCTTGCTTTGCTTGATAAATACGGCCTGCAGAATCCAAACTCAGGTCAGGGTAACCTCATGGTGACCCACACAGGCTCCATCTCCTGTTGTGACCTCCCTCACCCCCATTACCACCTCACCCCCCTGCCAAGCCCGGCCATCGCTCTCAGCCAATCTCCACCCCCCCATCTCCAACTAGGAGCCAGCACCCAGCCATACACAGGACACATTAAGGGAGATAAATGACAACATTTCTATTTGTCTACTTCAAATCTGGTTCTGTTTCATTTTTAAATACTGTTCACTGAGGTTATTATAGTTTTGTGTTTTTTAGGTTGGTTTATATTTCTATTAGCTTTAAGATTTCTCTTTTAAATTCACTTTAGTTTCAGTTCTTTTTCAGATCTATTTCGTTTTTATATTATTAAGTTTCAGTTTTAGTGTTAGGGACAGAAAGTATGTGTGGGAGGCTAGGAGGCATGTATGTGTTGTACAGTTTTTGGGGATGTCACTTCTTGCCACTGGGGGCAGTAGTGCATAAGGTGATAGGTCAAGTCATAGGTTAGGTTAGGTTAGGTTAGGTTTACAGGTAGACTCAGCAAGATGAGGTACGTAGATTCACCAAGTAAACAGTAGTAGTGGATACATTTCTGCAACAACCAGGAGCGTTGAAGCTCGAGACTCAACTTCACCATTGTTTTGGTGCGTGTGACCGTGTGAGAGCAACATCTTGCATCATGCTCGTCTAAATGGGCGTGCACCTCTGTTCAGACATTGCTGACGCCTGCCAGATCTTGCAACACCTGGATAGGTATTTTGCATATCTGCTTACCACATCATGGTCGCATTCCCTTGCTCAGACGCTGCATGCATCAACCAAAGGTTGCATGCCACGTCATCGATTGTGCAGTCGGACAACAGACTGCTACAGTGCCTTCAGGAAGTATTCCCACTTCTTGACTTTGTCAACATTTTGTTGTGTTAAATGGATTAAATATAGTTTTTTTTCCCACTGGCCTACACACAATACACCATAATGTCAAAGTGGAATGATGTTTTTCGAAATTTTTACAAATGAATTACAAATGAAAGGCTGAAATGTCTTGAGTCAACAAGTATTCAACCGCTTTGTTCCATGGACTCATATTATGTGCAATAAATTGTGTTTAACATGATTTTTGAATGACTACCTCATATTTGTACCCCACACATACAATTATCTGTAAGGTTCCTCAGTCGAGCAGTGAATTTCAAACACACATTTAATCAAAAAGACCAGGGAGATTTTTCAATGACCCACAAAGAAGGGCACCAATTGGTAGATGTGTATAAATGAAAAAGGAGACATTGAATTTCCCTTTGAGCATGGTGAAGTTATTAATTACAGTTTGGATGGTGTATCAATACACTCAGTCACTACAAAGATACAGCAGTCCTTCCTAACTCAGTTGCCAGAAAGGAAGGACCCCACTCGCAGATTTCACAATGAGGCCAATGGTGACTTTAAAACAGTTAAAGTGTGTAATGGCTGTGATAGAAGAAAACTGAAGTACAACATTGTACTTACTCCACAAGACTAACCTGTCACGCCTGCTCCTGCTTTCTGGTGCTCGAAGGCGCCAGGCTACCCTTCATTACTCACACCTGTCACCATCATTACACTTAGCTGGCCAATATTGGACTCACCTGGACTCCATTACTTTGTTGATTTCCCTTCTATATATGTCTGTTCCTCAGTTGGGTCCCTGTGTCAGCATTATTGCCGTTATGTCGTTTTGTTCCCCCTGTCCAGATGCTGTTCTTGTTTTGATGTCACTTTCCAGTAAATGTTTACTCCTGTACTTGCTTCTGGTCTCTAGCGTCGATCCTTACAGAATACTGACACCACTAAAGGAAGCATCATGGAGTTTTTGGTTTTTATTGGTGATGTCGGGTCCGGGTGCAGTCGCCAATGAAACCTGGGGTGCCTCAGCTAGCTCGTCGGGCTTCCACGCATTAGCTGGCTCGAGAAGTCTTCTTGCCTTGGATGTCTCGGCAGGCGCACAACCCCACGTCATGCTTCAGCCACCCCATCAGGCTCCCAAGCCTCAACCGGCTTGCCAGGCCCCCACGCCTCTGCTGGCTCGTCCGGCTTCTACGCCTCAGCCAGATTGTCCAGCACCATGCCTCGGCCGGCATGTCAGACTCACCCAGGTGGCGCCCCTAGGGGGGGGGGGGGGGGGTCTACTGTCACGCCTGCTCTGCTCCCACTCTCCCTCTCTGGTACCCGAGGGCATTACGCACACCTGTCACAATCATTACGCGCAGCTGCGAAATATTGGACTCACCTGGACTCCATTACTTTGTTGATTGCCCTTCTATATCTGTCTGTTCCTCAGTTGGTTCCCCGTGTCAGCATTATTGTCATTATGTCGATTTGTTCCCCCAGTCCAGACGCTGTTCTTGTTTTGATGTCTGTTTTCCAGTAAATGTTTACTTCCTGTACTTGCTTCTCATCTCCAGCGTTGATCCTTACATAAGCTAATTGACAGAGTGAAAAGAAGGAAGCTTGTAGGGAATAAAAATATTCCAAAACATGCATCTTGGCACTAAAGTAATACTGCAAAGAAATGTGCCAAAGCAATTCACTTTTTGTCCTGAATACAAAGTTTTATGTTTGAGGCAAATCCAACATCAATCAATCAAATGTATTTATAAAGCCCTTTTTACATCAGCCGATGTCACAAAGTGCTATACAGGGACCCAGCCTAAAACCCCAAACAGTCAGCAATGCAGATGTAGAAGCACGGTGGCTAGGAAAAACTCCCTAGAAAGGCCAAAACCTAGGAATTAACCTAGAGAGGAACCAGGCTCTGAGGGTAGGCTAGTCTTCTTCTGGCTGTGCCGGGTGGAGATTATAATTTTGCACGCCCAATTTTTCAGTTTTTGATTTGTTAAAAAAGTTTGAAATATCCAATAAATGTCGTTCCACTTCATGATTGTGTCCCACTTGTTGTTGATTCTTCACAAAAAAATACTGTTTTATATCTTTATGTTTGAAGCCTGAAATGTGGCAAAAGGTCGCAAAGTTCAAGGGGGCCGAATACTTTCGCAAGGCACTGTAACAGTACTTGACCAAGATGTTCAAATGTTCATAGATGAACAGCAGGGTCAAATAATAACAATCACAGTGGTTGTAGAGGGTGCAACAGGGCAGAACCTCAGGAGTAAAAGTCAGTTGGCTTTTCATAGCCGAGCATTCAGTGTTAGAGACAGCAGGTGTGGTAGAGAGAGAGAGTTGAAAACCTCAGGTCCGGGACAAGGCAGCACGCCTGGTGAACAGGTCAGGGTTCCACAGCCGCAGGCAGAACAGTTGAAACCGGAGCAGCAGCACGACCGGGCAGACTGGGGACAGCAAGGAGTCATCAAACTATTGCAGCATAAATACTGGAGGCTGAGACTGGAAGGGTCGGGAGACACTGTGGCCCTATCCGACGATACCCCTGGACAGGGCCAACCAGGCAGGATATAACCCCATCCACTTTGCCAAACATAGCCCCCACACAACTAGAGGAATGTCTTAAAATCACCAACTTACTACCCCGGGGCAAGGCTGAGTATAGCCCATGAAGATCTCCCCCGTAGCACAAATCCAGGTGTGGAAAGCTCTTAGGGACTTACCCCAAAAAGACTCACAGCTGTAATCGCTGCCAGAGGTGATTCTAAAATGTATTGACTCAGGGGGTTGAATACTTATCTAATCAAGGTATTTGTGTTTTTTTTCCCATATATTATTTTCAAATGTTATAATTTTTCTTCCACTTTGACATTAGAGTATTTTGTGTAGATCGTTGACACAAAAAAAGACAATTAAATCCATTTTAAACCTACTTTGTAACAACAAAATGTGGAAAAAGTCAAGGGGTGTGAATACTTTCTCAATGCACTGTATAAGAACACAAGGGGTTTCCGTTTGATTTCGTTTTGGAGTCAAAGATAATAGTTTCAGTATAGTTTTAGTCTTTCAGACGGGTTTGTTGATTACTTCATTTCAATTGACTAAATATTATTTTCATTATTCTTTTGTTTTAGTTTCAGTTTTCATCTATTATAATAACCTTGCTGTTCACACACTCTGCCCTCCTCACTAATTTAATTGATACGTTTCCTCCAAGTTTTCTGAAGCCAGAAAGAATAGATTTAGATGTCAAAGCAATATTGAAGTAATGTGAATGTCTTCATGCAGCCAGCCAGGCAGATGGAGATGTGTGCTCAGTGCAAACAGACCCTTGTACCGAGGAGGGTAAAGCCAAAGCACTCAGCATAGCAAAAACCTGTGCTAATGTCTGTTTCTCCTGCTAAATTGTTTTTTGATAAGGGAATATCTAGAGATAAGTGTTTTCACTGTCCCGTCTGCAATGCGGAAGCCATCTTGATAAATACTCTGTAATCTGTAATCCACTACTGCCTGTTTAGGAATCTGACAGACTTGATTTTGGTCAAATAAAAGAACGGGCTGTTATTTATGACATTTTAATAGTTCGTAGTATGAAGCGTACATGACCTTTCACTATATTAGCAGAGTAACTGCCTTGGGTTAAGGTTGGATTTGTTCGCTTTCTCGTTGCTTGATACTTTATAGTCAGCATTGGGTTAAGGTTGGATTTGTTCGCTTTCTCGTTGCTTGAGGTTGTGTCGGTGAGCCATTGGGAATAATAATAATAATTATTAATTTTTTTACATAGTGTTGAAACAGTTAACGCAGCACAGCGTGACCGAAAGAAGCGCTGGACCTAAGGTGAGACTGTACAGTGACTAACACAACACCATGGAGAACCTTCTCAAGGAGAACCTTCTCAAGGATGGATCTGTAGTACAAGGCCTTGTAGTACCAGACACACACACACACACACACACACACACACACACACACACACACACACACACACACACACACACACACACACACACACACACAGAGAGAGAGAGAGAGACATCATTAGAGGACCACCTGGCAAAGAGCTGGAAGCCCAGTCTACAGAATGTATCACACAGACATTGTATTAAAAAAATACTTTATTTAACTAGGCAAGTCAGCTAAGAACCCATCTTTATTTACCATGACGGCCTGCCAAAAGGCAAAATGCCCCCTGCGGGGACGGGGGCTGTGATTAAAAATAAAAGAAAGATATAGGACAAAAAACACATCGCGACAAGAGAGACACCACAACACTACATAAGAGAGACCTTAGACGAACACATAGCATGGTAGCAACACCACATGACAACAACATGGTAGTAACACAACATGGCAGCAGCACAACTACACAGTAGTAGCACAAAACATGGCACAAACATTATTGGGCACAGACAACAGCACAAAGGGAAAAAAGGTAGATACAACAATACATCACGCAAAGCAGCCACAACTATCAGTAAGTGTATCCATGAGTCTTTGAATGAAGAGATGGAGATAAAACTGTCCAGTTTGAGTGTTTTTTGCAGCTCATTCCAGTCGCTAGCTGCAGCGAACTGAAAAGAGGAGCGGCCCAGGGATGTGTGTGCTTTGGGGACCTTTAACAGAATGTGACTGGCAGAATGGGTGGAGGATGAGGGCTGCAGTAGGTATCTCAGATAGGGGGGAGTGAGGCCTAAGAGGGTTTTATAAATAAGCATCAACCAGTGGGTCTTGCGACGGGTACACAGAGATGACCAGTTTACAGAAGAGTATAGAGTGCAGTGGTGTGTCCTATAAGGAGCATTGGTGTCAAATCTGATGGCCGAATGGTAAAAAACATCTAGTCGCTTGAGAGCAACATACCTGCCGATCTATAAATTACGTCCCAGTAATCTAGCATGGGTTGGATGGTCATCTGAATCAGGGTTAGTTTGGCAGCTGGGGTGAAAGAGGAGCGATTACGACAGAGGAAACCAAGTCTAGATTTAACCTTTGCCTGCAGCTTTGATATGTGCTGAGAGAAGGACAGTGTACCGTCTAGCCATACTCCCAGGTACTTGTATGAGGTGACTACCTCAAGCTCTAAACCCTCAGAGTTAGTAATCACACCGGTGGGGAGAGGAGTATTCTTCTTACCAAACCACATTACCTTTGTTTTAGAGGTGTTCAGAACAAGGTTAAGGGCAGAGAAAGCTTGTTGGACACTAAGAAAACATTGGTGTAGAGCGTATAACACAAAATCTGGGGAGGGGCCAGCTGAGTTTAAGACTGAATCCTTTGCATATAAATGGATGAGAGCACTTCCTACTGCCTGAGCTATGTTGTTGATGTAAATTGAGAAGAGCTTGGGCAGTGGCTGAGACAGCAGATGTTCTGACTTCATACACTGCACTTTTTGAGAGAGGTAGTAAGCAAACCAGGCCAAAGACCCCTCAGAGACACCAATACTCCTTAGCCGGCCCACAAGAATGGAATGGTCCACCGTAGCAAAAGCTTTGGTCAAGTCAATAAAAATAGCAGCACAACATTGCTTAGAATGAAGGCAATGGTGACATCAACTTTAAGGTTGCAGTGACACATCCATAACCTGAGCAGAAACCAGATTGCATACCTGAGAGAATACTACAGACATCAAGAAAGCCAGTCTGTTGATTATCGACTATTTCAACACTTTTGATTAACAGGGCAAAAGAGCCTATAACAGTTAATCAGCTTGATTTCCGCATTTAAATAAAATATGCACTGTGGCTGCCTTCCAAGCAATGGGAATCTCCCAAGGTGGAGACAGGTCAAAAAGGTCAGAGATAGGCTTGGCGATGATAGGGGCTTTGTGTACAGCAAACTGTCTGCCATAGTGACCTCCAGCAGAGAGAGAGCTGTCTGTCTGTCTGTCCCCCCCATACAGGATTCAATAAAGGGCAGAGGCCCCCTCCACCAGTCAGCTATCCAGTTAAGTGGATATATATATATATTTCTCTCTCTCTCTCTCTCTCTCTCTCTCTCTCTCTCTCTCTCTCTCTCTCTTTCTCTCTCTCTCTCTCTCTCTCTCTTTATATATATATATATATATATATATATATATATGAAAAATATAAATACAGTTTGACAGACTATGACTAGTATATTGGGTTAGCTACAATCTGAGAAGCCAGTTCAGTTACTGAGAGAAAGGGGAGAAAGTAAGAGCCACCTAGCTTTATTTTGGGGGGCCATTCCCCCCAAATATCCAGTTAACTATATGGCACCAAGGGTGAGAAATTCCACCAATGGAAATGTGCAGAGTTCACCTGTGTTGCTGTCCAAACCAGGTGCAGTATTCTCAGGCTATGGGGTAAGCCAGCCTTCAGCACTGGAAAATATAATTGTGGTTGCTACGTTTCACACAGAAATTAGAAGACCATAAGATTTGCTGCCACTAAAGTCGAAATATTAAAACAATTGTTGACAACCTGATTAATATTTATTAATTTGAATTAACACAACAATCCTATTATCACCAGGTTCCTTTTGATGTTCTCTTTTCTCTGCGATAATGACATCTTAGCTTGGGACAAACTGCATAAAAAACACTATAGTTATCTCTTTAGGTGTCCTTTTAAGTGATTCAGAACTGGAAAAGGATAAGTGGATCAGTGGAATAAGCAGTGCTACAATTCAGTTGAGGGTGGAACAAAACAACGGTTCCTCTCTCAGGCAGCAAGGCAGCAGGTGCTCCGATCTCTACCCTCCACCACACTGTAACCTTGAAGGGAGTAGACAGGAATGCTGCCTGCCAGCCACACTATCTATCTGAGAGGAGAAATACTGACTGCAAAGGCTATTTTCTGTGGATGTGTGAGAGAGCAAGTGTGTGTGTGAGAGAGAGAGAGAGAGAGAGAGAGAGAGAGGGCGAGAGGGGTAAAAAAAAGGGAGAGAGGGTGAGAGGGATAAAATCAATATTCCAGAGTCCATCAGAGGAACCAGTTTTTTTTTTGTGTGGTCGGTAGATGTATGTAAAACCACACTATGACCCCATGAAAAATAAAGTTAATGTCTAACTTCTTTATCTCTCTTTTACAGCCAAGGGTTGTACCCCGAATCAATACACAATGCACAAATATCCCAGAGCTCAGTGCTCTGGACAGAGCGAGAGAGAGCGAGAGAGAGAGAGAGCTGAGTGACGAAGAGGGCCTGAGATTTCCCCAGCCTTAGACCACCTGGGAAAAAAAGCTATTTTAGAGCAGGCCTGGTTCCTGCTGAACTGATAAAGGGAAAATGTAAACTGAGGTCAGAAAGTTTAACTCGCATTTAAAAAGAGGCTCTGAAAGACAGAAACCTCTGAAAGACAAAGCATTCAGTAGCTCCGGGTCATGATTCCAGCATGTGTAGGCTGCGTTTGAGTGGTATAATGTTTCCAGCCGAAAGATTATTCATTGAGATAGACTTATTCATTGTGAAAATTAATGCGAAAGGAAGGAACAATGGATTTAAGTTAGTTGAAATATTCAAAGTCCACAGAGCTTTACTCTATAGACAAAAATGAAATACTGTAAGAGCGTCTATTTGGTTATTAATGATAGCCACTCCCATAGCAGACTGTACAGGCTCCCTGATACCCTGGAAGTGAATGCACATCAGGAAGCCAAATCCACAGGACACAGGGACACAGGGACCCAGTACAGACCAGTGCCAGGAACTGTGTTAATGGTTAAAGGGGAAGCCTCCTAGAACCAACTTATCTGGTTATAAACAGCCTATGTGGCATTGATATGAGTCAGAAACATTCATTATCGTGTCAATATTTTCTACAAAATGCACATAGGATCATTTTGGTCATAAAGTCAGTCTCGTCCAAAACGAGATTTGGAAGTGAGCTCGTCACGACGGGTAGGGATGGGCTGGGTATGGATTCCTTACATGCTCACTTATGATGTCCAGTTGCCCAGAGACACAATGTGTGGTCTACCGCCAGTTGCCATGTCTTGTGGACATATTGTCAAGTCTACGATGCATGCACACTTGCTTGGCATAGGATGGAAAATAGGCTTCCATTTTCTGTCTTCCCGTAAACACGCGCTGTAACATAGAGATGTGGCCGTGTGGGAACACTAACCCTAACCCTATAATGCTTCCAAAACCATACCGCAAGCCATGTGTGTTAATGTTCAGACAAAACTTCACAAAACTCCCCCGTACAGAAGACGCCTTCGTTCAATGACTCTCATGTGTGACGGAATGAACTGAGAGTCGTGATCAAGTGCTAGTGTGTGGTGAGTTGTGATACTGTGATGTAACTAGCTAAATACATAGCCTGTCCTTAATGTGTAATGTGATGTAATGTTATAGAGAGGGATATTTGCACAGCTAACATTGCACCTGACAATAAAGTTTGATTGGGTGTAACTGTAGCTTGCTATCGATAATTCAACTCAAACTGGCTAGCCAAGAAGATCCCTGTGCTAGCTGACGTTAGAAAGCTAGCCAATTCATTTAAAATCCAACAAATATTTTGATAACCAACCCGGATTTGCAAGATAGTTAGCTAAGTTACTTTTTTGAGAACGATTCTGTTGCTTGGGTAAGCACTTGCTCTCAATAACTGGCGGCCTTATGCTTTTGCAGTAATGGAATTGGGAGTCATGCTCAAGGGCTAGGTTAGTTAGCGCTAGCTAGCTAGCATTCGGGGGCTTTGTCTGCTACTAGTGCTAAAACAACATGCCTGTTCTCATAAAGTCTATTGTGTATGTTCTAGTGCAAAAATAAATGAAGGATGGTACTTGTCTAGCCTGAGTACATTTAATAAGGGGTCCTTATTACAGTGTAATGACATGTATAATGACATTGTAACAAGTATTGTAGTTAACTGTAAGAACTCATAGTTACAGTGTAATGACAACATGTACAGTGTATTCAGAAGGTATTCAGACCCCTTCACCTTTTCCACATTGTGTTATTCTAAAGTTGATGAAATATTTTTTTCCCTCATCAATCTACACACAATACCCCATAATGACAGAGTGAAAACAGGTTTTTAGACATTTTTGCACATTTATAAAAAGAAACGGAACTACCTTATTTACATAAATATTCAGACCCTTTGCTATGAGTCTCAAAATTGAGCTCGGGTGCGTCCTGTTTCCATTGGTCATCCTTGAGATGTTTCTTGATTGGAGTCCACCTGTGATAAATTCAATTGATTGGACATGATTTGGAATGGCAAACACCTGTTTATATAAGGTCCCACAGTTGACAGTGCATGTCAGAGCAAAAACCAAGCCTAGTAAAAATTCCCTGTCTTAGGTCAGTTAGGATCACCACTTTATTTTAAGAAATAATGTCAGAATTATAGTAGAGAGAATAATTTATTTCAGCTTTTATTTCTTTCATCACATTCCCAGTGGGTCAGAAGTTTACATACACTCAATTAGTACTTGGTAGCATTGCCTTTAAATTGTTTAACTTGGGTCAAACGTTTCAGGTTGCCTTCCACAAGCTTCCCACAATACGTTAGGTGAATTTTGGCCCATTCCTCCTGACAGAGCTGGTGTAACTGAGTCAGGTTTGTAAGCCTCCTTGCTCACACACGCTTTTTCAGTTCTGCCCACACATTTTCTATAGGATTGAGGTCAGGGCTTTGTGATGGCCACTCTAATACCTTGACTTTGTTGTCTTTAAGCCATTTTGCCACAACTTTGGCAGTTTGCTTGGGGTCATTGTCCATTTGGAAGACCCATTTGCGACCAAGCTTTAACATGTCTTGAGATGTTGCTTCAATATATCCACAGAATTTTCCATCCTCATGATTTAATCTATTTTGTGAAGTGCATCAGCCAGTCCTGCTGCAAAGCACCCCCACAACATGATGCTGCCATCCCTGTGCTTCACGGTTGGGATGGTGTTCTTCGGCTTGCAAGCCTCCCTCTTTTTCCTCCAAACATAACAATGGTCATTATGGCCAAACAGTTATATATGTATGATCTTTGTCCCCATATGCAGTTGCAAATCGTAGTCAGACTTTTTTATGGCGGTTTTGGAGCAGTGGCATCTTCCTTGCTGAGCGGCCTTTCAGGTTATGTCGATATGAGACTCGTTTTAATGTCGATATAGATACTTTTGTCCTGTTTCCTCCAGCATCTTCACAAGGTCCTTTGCTGTTGTTCTGGGATTGATTCGCACTTTTCACACCAAAGTACGTTCATCTCTAGGAGACAGAACGCATCTCCTTCCTGAGCGGTATGGTCCCATGGAGTTATACTTGCGTACTATTGTTTAATAGACGAACGTGGTAGTTTCAGGTGTTTGGAAATGGCTCCCAAGGATGAACCAGATTTTTCTGAGATCTTGGCTGATTTCTTTTGATTTCCTCATGATGTCAAGCAAAGAGGCACTGAGTTTGAAGGTAGGCCTTGAAATACATCCACAGGTACACCTCCAATTGACTCAAATGATGTCAATTAGCCTATCAGAAGCTTCTAAAGCAATGACATCATTTTCTGCCAACCTATAACCAAAAAAATGGTGGAGTGGTTGAAAAACGAGATTTAATGACTCCAACCTAAGTGTATGTAAACTTCCGACTTGATCACGCTCTCCGTAGCCGACGTGAGAAAGACCTTTAAACAGGTCAACATTCACAAGGCTGCGGGGCCAGACAGATTACCAGGACGTGTGCTCCGGGCATGTGCTGACCAACTGGCAGTTGTCTTCACTGACATTTTCAATATGTCCCTGATTGAGTCTGTAATACCAACATTTTTCAAGCAGACCACCATAGTCCCTGTGCCCAAGAACACGAAGGCAAACTGCCTAAATGACTACAGACCCGTTGCACTCACGTCCGTAGCCATAAAGTGCTTTGAAAGGTTGGTAATGGCTCACATCAACACCATTTTCCCAGAAACCCTAGAACCACTCCATTTTGCATAATGCCAAAACAGATCCAAAAATGATGCAATCGCCATTGCACTCCACACTGCCCTTTCCCACCTGTACTAAAGGAACCCCTATGTGAGAATGCTATTCATTGACTACAGCTCAGCGTTCAACACCATAGTACTCTCAAAGCTCATCACTAAGCTAAAGATCCTGTGACTAAACACCTCCCTCTGCAACTGGATCCTGGACTTCCTGACAGGCCTCCCCCAGGTGGTGAGGGTAGATAGCAACACATCTGCCATGCTGATCCTCAACAATGGAACCCCCCCAGGGGTGTGTGCTCAGTCCCCTCCTGTACTCCCTGTTCACACACGACTGCATGGCCAGCCACGACTCCAACATCATCATTAAGTTTGCAGACGACACAACAGTGGTAGGTCTGATCACAGACAACAACAAGACAGCCTATAGGGAGTAGGTCAGAGACCTGGCCGTGTGGTGCCAGAATAACAACCTATCCCTCAACGTAACCAAGAAAAGGAGATGATTGTGGACTACAGAAAAAGAAGGACTGAGCACTCCCCCATTCTCATCGATGGGGCTGTAGTGAAGCAGATTGAGAGCTTCAAGTTCCTTGGTGTCCACATCAACAACAAACTAGAATGGTCAAAACACAGTCGTGAAGAGGGCACGACAAAGCCTATTCCCCCTCAGGAAACTAAAAAGATATGGCATGGGTCCTGAGATCCACTAAAGGTTTTACAGCTGCAACATCGAGAGCTTCCTGACTGGTTGCATCACTGCCTGGTACGGCAATTACTCGGCCGTACCAGGCACTACAGAGGGTAGTGCGTACGGCCCAGTACATCACTGGGGCTAAGCTGCCTGCCATCCAGGACCTCTACACCAGGCAGTATCAGAGGAATGTCCTAAAAATTGTCAAAGACCACAGCCACCCCCAGTCGTAGACTGTTCTCTCTACTACCACATGTCAAGTGGTACCGGAGTGCCAAGTCTAGGACAAAAAGGCCTCTCAACATTTTTACCCCCAAGCCATAAGACTCCTGAACAGGTAATCAAATGGCTACCCGGACTATTTGCACTGTGTGCCCCCCCAACCCCTCTTTTATGCTGCTGCTGCTACTCTCTGTTTATCACATATGCATAGTCATGTACATAGTACCTCAATTGGGCCGACCAACCAGTGCTCCCCGCACATTGGCTAACCGGGCTATCTGAATTGTGTCCCGCCACCCGCCACCCACCACCCGCCAACCCCTCTTTTATGCTATTGCTACTCTCTGTTCATCATATATGCATAGTCACTTTAACCATATCTACATGTACATACTACCTCAATCAGCCCGACTAACCGTTGTCTGTATGTAGCCTCGCTACTTTTATAGCCTCGCTATTGTATATAGCCTCGCTACTGTTACTTTTCACTGTCTTTTTACTGTTGTTTTTATTTCTTTACTTACCTATTGTTCACCTAATACCTTTTTTGCACTATTGGTTAGAGCCTGTAAGTAAGCATTTCACTGTAAGGTCAACACATGTTGTATTCGGCGCACGTAACAAATAAACTTTGATTTGATTTGACTTCAACTGTATCTACACTAAGCTGACCAAGTTTGGGCAATGTCCACATGTAGCCTACACCTGTAGGGATATTAGTTATGGGATTTGTCCCCCTGGAAAGAGCTAACAGCGAACATATGGAGAGACGAGGCAAAACTGCTGGCTGTGAAGCACCAATAGGCCGCCACCTGTGCTAATTGGCTATCTAGGTTTTAGGGTTAGAGCGCTCAAACTCAACTCTGGACCTCAAAGCCAGTTCCACTGCATTTGTTCATTGTTCTCATCTAATCAGGGAATGATTTAGACCTGGGACACCAGGTGTGTGCAATGAATTACCAGATAGAACATGGACGGGATGAGTCATGTGTGAGTTGGTGTCAGGTCAGTCGGTGTTGAGCGACGAGGAAAAGGCTACAGAGGCAAGCAAGAACCACAGGAACTTCTGTTATGGGTGTGAGGAAGCACTGCCTCTACCTAAGCTGGAGGACACATCTTTATGTTTCGACTGTGTGGAATGAACGAGGAAAAATAACGTTTTGACGACAGTGAGGAAAGAAGAGGTGGAGTTTGACGAAGATGGCGATAAATAGGGAAATGGGGTGTCAAACAAGACAAGTACAAACAAACTAAGAAGTACGCCAGATCAACTGGTGTGGTGGAAGGTGTGGTGAAGAGCTCGGGAGCCCAAGCCTTGCATCGATGGACTTGATAAAGAAGAATCTGGTCCAATTGGAGAAAATTGATCCTTGCCTTTTGGCGGATCCATTCATGGTTTTAGCGTGGGTGGGTAAGGAGTAGAACTAGTGAAGGTTACTTGTAGTGCACTTGTGATATTTGTTTGTGTTTCTGTGTCACGCAACTTGGGTTAATATCTGTTTCTTGCTTTGCTCTTCGGAACAGGGCACCAGTAAAAGGAGGGATTTCTGGGGTAGCGTTAAGTGTGGAAGTAGAGCAATTGAAGTTGAAGATTCCCGGTGTGTGTGACGCCCGCCGTTTGGTGTGACGCAGACCTGGTGGTGAGCATGGTGAAACAGAAGAGTCGCTGTCAGTCCTTTTGAATTTTGAGTCTTTACCCGACAAAGTCATTAAATAAATCAAATGTATGTATAAAGCCCTTTTTACATCAGCAGATGTCCCCATGTGCTTATATAGAAACCCAGCCTACAGCCCCAACCATCAAGCAATGCAGATGTAGAAGCATGGTGGCTAGGAAAACCTCCCTAAAAAGGCAGGAACCTAGGCAGAAACCTAGAGAGGAACCAGGCTCTGAGGGGTGGCCAGTCCTCTTCTGGCTGTGCTGAGTAGAGAGGAACCAAGCTCTGAGGGGTGGCCAGTTCTCTTCTGCATGTGCTGGGTGGAGATTAAAAGAGTGCATGGCCATTAAAACCAAATCGTTCTTCAAGATGTTCAAATGTTCATAGATGACCAGCAGGGTGAAATAATAATCACAGTGGTTGTAAAGGGTGCAACACGCCTGCACCTCAGCATTCAGAGGTCGAGACAGCAGGTGTGGGAGAGAGAGAGGGATGTGTCACGTTCTGACCTTTATTTCCTTTGTTTTGTATTTATTTAGTATGGTCAGGGCGTGAGCTGGGTGGGCAGTCTATGTTTGTTTTTCTAGGTTTTGGGTATTTCTGTTTCGGCCTAGTATGGTTCTCAATCAGAGGCAGGTGTCAGTAGTTGTCTCTGATTGAGAATCATACTTAGGTAGCCTGGGTTTCACTGTGTGTTTGTGGGTGATTATTCCTGTCTCTGTGTTTGCACCAGATAGGACTGTTTAGGTTTTCACTTTTCTTGTTTTGTTTAGGCTGTTCATGTATAGTTGTCTTTATTAAAAACATGAATAACCACCACGCTGCATTTTGGTCCGCCTCTACTTCACCACAGGAAAACCATTACAGAATCACCCACCACAACAGGACCAAGCGGCGTGGTAACGGGCAACGGCAAAAGCAGCAGCAAGAGAAGGAACAGAGGCAGCAACAGCAGGAACAGCAACAGCGAGGTCAGGATTTCGGGACATGGGAGCAGAATCTGGACTACACAACTTGGGAGGAGATAGACAGGTGGGCGGTCGACCCAGGGAGAGTGCCGGAGCCCGCCTGGGATTCGATGGAGCAGTGTGCGGAAGGTTACAGGAGAATGAGGTTGGCGAAGCAAGCACAGCGGCGCGGATGGAAGCCCGAGAGTCAGCCCCAAAAATGTCTTGGGGGGGGGCACAGGGGGAGTGTGGCAGAGTCAGGAGTCAGACCTGAGCCAACTCCCCCCGTTTATCGTGAGGAGCCAAGGAGGAGCTCAGAACCAGAGCTGGTGTTGGAGGTGAGCGAAGCAGAGACTGTGAAGGAGTTAATGGGGAAATTGGAGGAGAGTGATATGAGGGAGTTGCTGGTTTGGTGCATGAGGCACGACATTCGCCCGACGGAGCGTGTCAGGGATTTAATGGCACCGGGGTCAGCTCTCCAAACTCATCCTGAGGTGCGTGCTAGGGGTCTGGTGAAGACTGTGCCAGCCTCATGCACCAGGCCTCCTGTGCATCTCCCTAGCCTTGCACGTCCTGTGCCATCTCAGCAATACAGTGCTCCTAGCAGTGCTAACCGTGGCGGGCGTGCTGCTGGTCAGGCACCGCGTTATGCGGTGGTTCGCACGGTGTCCCCAGTACGCATACTTAGCCCGGTGCGCTACATCCCAGCTCCCCACATCTGCCGGGCTAGGGTGGAGATCCAGCCAGGGCGTGTCCTCGGCCCAGTACCACCAGTGCCAGCACCACGCATCAGGCCTACAGTGCGTCCCGCCTGTCCGGCGCTGCAAGAGCCCCTCATTCCAGAGGCGCCAGAGCTCCTTAGTCCAGCGCTGCCAGAGCCTTCCTCTCCAGCGTTGCCAGAGCCTCCCGTCTGCCCAGCGCCATCTGAGCTACCCGTCTCTCCAGCGTTGCCGGAGCCTCCCGTCTGCCCAGCGCCGCCTGAGCCACCCGTCTGCCCAGCGCCGCCTGAGCCACCCGTCTGCCCAGCGCCGCCTGAGCCACCCGTCTGCCCAGCGCCGCCTGAGCCACCCGTCTGCCCAGCGCCGCCTGAGCCACTCGTCTGCCCAGCGCCGCCTGAGCCACCCGTCTGCCCAGCGCCACCTGAGCCACCCGTCTGCCCAGCGCCGCCAGTGCCGCCAGTCTGCCAGGAGCCGCCAGTGCCGCCAGTCTGCCAGGAGCTGCCAGTCTGCCAGGAGCCGCCAGTGCCGCCAGTCTGCCAGGGGACGCCAGTGCCGCCAGTCTGCCCGGAGGCGCCAGAGCCCCTCAGCCCGGAGGCTCAAGAGCCCCTCAGCTCGGAGGCGCCAGAGCCCCTCAGCCCGGAGGCGCCAGAGCCCCTCAGCCCAGAGGCGCCAGAGCCCCTCAGCCTAGAGGCGCCAGAGCCCCTCAGCCCAGAGGCGCCAGAGCCCCTCAGCCCAGAGGCGCCAGAGCCCCTCTGTCCCGAGCCGCTGTCCCTCTGTCTGCATTTTGGTCCGCCTCTACTTCACCACAGGAAAACCCTTACAGGATGGTCGAAAACAGCATCTCCGGGACAAGGTAGCACGTCCGGTGGACAGGTCAGGGTTCTAGAGTCGCAGACAGAACAGTTGAAACTGGAGCAGCAGCATGACCAGGTGGACTGGGGACGGGGACAGCAAGGAGTCATCAGGCCAGGTAGTTCTGAGACATGGTCCAAGGGATCAGATCCTCTGGGAGGGGGGAGAGAGAGAAAGAGAGATATGTGAGAATTTGAGGGAGCATACTTAAGTTCACACAGGACACCAGATAAGACCAGATAAGACCAATTCACCAGATAGGGCAGACTGCCCCTAGCCCCCAGGCACATAGACTATTGCAGCATAGATCATGGAGGAGGAGACAGGATGTTAGGATATCTCAGCTATTCTGTTAGAGCTTTTGTGTCTAACCCGCTGCAGTGTTTCAGATGTCATGTTTATGGTCATGTTGCAGAAGTGTGTAGGAGGGAGATTCCAAGATGTAGGAAATGTGCAGGAGGGCATGGGACAGAGGAGTGTCTAGTGCCGGTGAGTACAGAAGGTGTCGTATGCTGAGGCAGTGAAGAAAGTAGAGAAGGATGGGTCTACGGTGAAGGATCCTGAGGATCCTTGTGAGTAGTAGATCTGTGCCAGAACAGAGGGAGAGGCCAACAATGCTTCAGTAAGGTTGGATTCTTAGCGTTCATAGCTATGGTTATCAATTGTACAGCAGGGATGGAACCTAAGTCCCAGAAAATAGATGTGGTGGTAGTGACAGAGAAGTACTTGGGGCTTGAAATGAGATTTAACTTCAGAAGAGTTACAGGGTGTGTTGAGTGGTGGTGTCCTGTCCCGTTGGCCTGGGATAGTATCAGGTAGGGTTAAATAGTGGAATAGGTGGTGGGTTTTTAATGAATGTAGGGTTAGTTGGCATGGTAGGTTTTCCTTTTCAGTATCAAAGTATAAAGGATATATACCCCAGTTGTTGGCGGTAATGAAACATATATTGGATGCCAACCGTCGTTAAACCTCACCAAAGAAGAAGATCTGCAAGTTATAGAATATTGTGTTGACAGCGGAGCTGACTGAAGATCGGGGATTCAACTTGCAGTTGTTGATATTGTTTCCATGATCACGTCTTTACGTGATGTGATAAAACTTCAAGTTGCACGCTACTTTCATATCAAGGTGTTGTAGTACGAGTGTCTCATGAAACATATTCCAGACACTGTACTTTTTGCTATCTTGCCATAACTGTGATTTGATCGAGAAATATCAGCTAGCTAAATAGGCTAGCCAGCTGTAGCTATCCCCAAGCTATGCTAGCTAGCTACTGTCAGGTTGGCTAAGCACAAGGTCAGCACAGGCTTTAGCCTACACATAGTCTGAATAGATCATCTTGAGATGGTGAGTCAGTCAGGTGGGGAGAAGTCCTCAACTTCAAAACTGCTCTCCATGGCAAAGCTAGCTTAGCTTACCTCTTACCTCTGTCAAACAAAACATGCAAGAATTAACTATCGCCATTGAATTCTACCATGCATTCTACCATGTATCTATACTGTGCATTATAGGGAAATAGTGCATGCTCTAGAATGTCCTTCAAGCCAATCAGAATGGAGTATTCTGCAATGCCATGGTATAATTAAGCAATAAGGCCTGAGGGGTGTGGTATATGTCCAATATACCACGGCTAAGGGCTGTTCTTATGCACGACGCAACGCAGTATACCAATCAGAATTTGTTTTTCCCCAAAAAAGGGCTTTATTACAGACAGAAAAAGAGAGAAATTAACATTCAATTCTTTGGCAACAGCTCTGATGGACATTCCTCCAGTCAGGCTGCCAATTGCACTCTCCTTCATCTGTGACATTCAGTTAGAGTAGCCTTTTATTGTCCCCAGCACAAGGTGCACCTGTGTTATGATCATGCTGTTTAATCAGCTTCTTGATATGCCACACCTGTCAGGTGGATGTATTATCTTGGCAAATGAGAAAATTCTCACTTTCAGGGATGTCAACAAACTTGGGAACAACATTTGAGAGAACATTTCTGGGATCTTTGGCTTGGAAAGGTTTTATCGCCTAGTCACAGAAATCTGTTGTATTGTGCATTAAAGTCCAAAAGCAAAGGGAAAAGGTGAGAGGAGGAGACCCGCTGTCACGACTTCCGCCGAAGTCGGTCCCTCTCCTTGTTCAGGTGGCGTTCGGCAGTCGACGTCACCGGCCTTCTAGCCATCGCCGATCCACTTTTCATTTTCCATTTGTTTTGTCTTACACACCTGGTTTCAATTCCCCAATTACTTGTTCATTATTTAACCCTCTGTTCCCCCATGTCTGTTTGTGAGTAATTGTTTGTATGTAGTACGGCCCGTTAATGTTAAGAGCTGTTTCCTGCACTTGGCCCTCCTATGTTGAACATAATAAACGGCTCTCTATCCACCGGATGTGTATCAAACTCACTAAAAGTGGCAGTAATAAAGCCTCTCTTGAAAAAGCCAAACCTTGATCCAGAAAATATAAAAAAGTATCGGCCTACATCGAATCTTCCATTCCTCTCAACATTTTTAGAAAAGGCTGTTGCGCAGCAACTCACTGCCTTCCTGAAGACAAACAATGTATACGAAATGCTTCAGTCTGGTTTTAGACCCCATCATAGCACTGAGACTGCACTTGTGAAGGTGGTAAATGACCTTTTAATGGCTTCAGACTGAGGCTCTGCATCTGTCCTCGTGCTCCTAGACCTTAGTGCTGCTTTTGATACCATCGATCACCACATTCTTTTGGAGAGATTGGAAACCCAAATTGGTCTACACGGACAAGTTCTGGCCTGGTTTAGATCTTATTTGTCAGAAAGATATCAGTTTGTCTCTGTGAATGGTTTGTCCTCTGACAAATCAACTGTAAATTTCGGTGTTCCTCAAGGTTCCGTTTTAGGACCACTATTGTTTTCACTATATATTTTACCTCTTGGGGATGTCATTCGAAAACATAATGTTAACTTTCACTGCTATGCAGATGACACACAGCTGTACATTTCAATGAAACATGGTGAAGCCCCAAAATTGCCCTCGCTAGGAGCATGTGTTTCAGACATAAGGAAGTGGATGGCTGCAAACTTTCTACTTTTAAACTCGGACAAAACAGAGATGCTTGTTCTAGGTCCCAAGAAACAAAGAGATCTTCTGTTGAATCTGACAATTAATCTTAATGGTTGTACAGTCGTCTCAAATAAAACTGTGAAGGACCTCAGCGTTACTCTGGACCCTGATCTCTCTTTTGAAGAACATATCAAGACCCTTTCAAGGACAGCTTTTTTCCATCTACGTAACATTGCAAAAATCAGAAACTTTCTGTCCAAAAAGGATGCAGAAAAATTAATCCATGCTTTTGTCACTTCTAGGTTAGACTACAGCAATGCTCTACTTTCCGGCTACCCTGATAAAGCACTAAATAAACTTCAGTTAGTGCTAAATACGGCTGCTAGAATCCTGACTAGAACCAAAAAATGTGGTCATATTACTCCAGTGCTAGCCTCCCTACACTGGCTTCCTGTCAAGGCAAGGGCTGATGTCAAGGTTTTACTGCTAACCTACAAAGCATTACATGGGCTTGCTCCTACCTATCTCTCTAATTTGGTCCTGCCGTACATACCTACACGTACGCTACGGTCACAAGACGCAGGCCTCCTAATTGTCCCTAGAATTTCTAAGCAAACAGCTGGAGGCAGGGCTTTCTCTTATAGAGCTCAATTTTTATGGAACGGTCTGCCTACCCATGTAAGAGACGCAAACTCGGTCTCAACCTTTAAGTCTTTACTGAAGACTCATCTCTTCAGTGGGTCATATGATTGAGTGTAGTCTGGCCCAGGAGTGGGAAGGTGAATGGAAAGGCTCTGGAGCAACGAACCGCCCTTGCTGTCTCTGCCTGGCCGGTTCCCCTCTTTCCACTGGGATTCTCTGCCTCTAACCCTATTACAGGGGCTGAGTCACTGGCTTACTGGGGCTCTTTCATACGATCCCTGGGAGGGGTGCGTCACCTGAGTGGGTTGAGTCACTGATGTGATCTTCCTGTCTGGGTTGGGCCGTGGTGGAGATCTTTGTGGGCTATACTTGGCCTTGTCTCAGGATGGTAAGTTGGTGGTTGAAGATATCCCTCTAGTGGTGTGGGGGCTGTGCTTTGGCAAAGTGGGTGGGGTTATATCCTTCCTGCTTGGCCCGGGGGTGTCCTCGGATCGGGCCACAGTGTCTCCTGACCCCTCCTGTCTCAGCCTCCAGTATTTATGCTGCAGTAGTTTATGTGTTGGGGGGCTAGGGTCAGTTTGTTATATCTGGAGTACTTCTCCTGTCCTATTCGGTGTCCTGTGTGAATTTAAGTATGCTCTCTCTAATTCTCTCTTTCTTTCTCTCTCTCGGAGGACCTGAGCCCTAGGACCATGCCTCAGGACTACCTGACTTGATGACTCCTTGCTGTCCCCAGTCCACCTGGCCGTGCTGCTGCTCCAGTTTCAACTGTTCTGCCTTATTATTATTGGACCATGCTGGTCATTTATGAACATTTGAACATCTTGGCCATGTTCTGTTATAATCTCCACCCGGCACAGCCAGAAGAGGACTGGCCACCCCACATAGCCTGGTTCCCCTCTAGGTTTATTCCTAGGTTTTGGCCTTTCTAGGGAGTTTTTCCTAGCCACCGTGCTTCTACACCTGCATTGCTTATTGTTTGGGGTTTTAGGCTGGGTTTCTGTACAGCACTTAGAGATATCAGCTGATGTACGAAGGGCTATATAAATACATTTGATTTGATCTGAATGTGGGTTCTCCTTTTGTATCGCATTTGTATATTTTGAGTAAGGTACGTTTATTTACTCATATCTGCTGTCCTGCGCCTGACTCCTCTACACTAGCTTCACACAGACCTCATTACACCCGCGTAGATGTGAAACAGAATTATACAACAAGCAAATGATCATGTTGTTTGTATGTGGCTGCTATCAAAGTGAACTGTCTTTGTAATGATAAGGGATGTATTCAATTCCGCCGATTCTGTTGAAAACGTTTCTTAAATATAAGCAAACGGAACAAAACAGGGATAAATATACCTGAATTTGTCCAATGGAAACTCTCGTTTGCAACTGTTGGACTAATGACTACTTGAACTCTGTGAAGCATTTATTTGGGCTGCAATCTGATGTGCAGTTAATTGCTGATTTCTGAGGCTGGTAACTCTAATGAACTTATCCTCTGCAGCAGAGGTAACTCTGGGCCTTCCTTTCCAGTGGCGGTCCTCATGAGAGCCAGTTTCATCATAGCGCTTGATGGTTTTTGCAACTGCACTTGAAGAAAATGTCAACGTTTTTAAAATGTTCCGTATTGACTGACCTTCATGTCTTAAAGTAATGATGGACTGTCGTTTCCCTTTGCTTATTTGAGCTGTTTTTGTCAAAATATGGACTTGGTCTTTCACCAAAAGAGCTATCTTCTGTACACTAACCCTATCTTGTCACAACACAACCGATTGGCTAAAACGGATTAAGGAAATCAATTCCAAAAATGAACTTTTAACGAGGCACACCTTGGGGCGGCAGGGTAGCCTAGTGGTTAGAGCGTTGGACTAGTAACTGGAAGCTTGCAAGTTCAAATCCCCGAGCTGACAAGGTACAAATCTGTCGTTCTGCCCCTGAACAGGCAGTTAACCCACTGTTCCTATGCCGTCATTAAAAATAATAATTTGTTCTTAACTGACTTGCCTAGTTAAATAAAGGTAAAATCAAACCTGTTAATTGAAAGGCATTCCAGGTGACTACCTCATGAAGCTGGTTGAGAGAATGCCAAGAGTGTGTAAATCTGTCATCAAGGCAATGGGTGGCTATATTGAAGAATCTCAAATCTAAAATATATTTTGATTTGTTTAACACTTTTTTGGTTACTACATGATTCCATGTGTTATTTCATAGTTTTGATGCCTTCGCTATTATTCTACAATGTAGAAAATAGTTTAAAAAAAATTAAGAACAACCCTGGAATGAGTAAGTGTGTCCAAACTTTTGACTGGTACTGTATATTTTTCAATATTAAAAAGTAAAAAAACATGTTTAAGAAAGTGTTTTGCTTTGGTTGTACCTGGAACAGTTCTCTGCTCTGTTGCTACTCTTGCATGACATTACTGAATCAGTGAAAGGACAACATTTCTGTCCTACACACACTTCTTTAATATTAGTTACTACATTCCATTTCCTAACAGATGATCATTTCTATAATGGCTACATTACAAAAAATATAATACATTTGTTACAGCTGAAACATGGTGTTACAGGATTTACAGCCTCTCTGTTTTCTCAGAAGTCTGTCTATTCAATCTCTCTCTGCATCAAAAGCACTTGAGTTTGGTTTACTGCCCAGCCAAAGGTTGCACTTACACAGCTTTATATAATTATTAAGTAAGCAATTATGTTAACCCACTGTTTTAAAGATAATACAATGATAAGGTTCTGCCAGTCACACTGTGGTGTAGTTTGTCCTATAACGCTGTTCTCCCTCCCTGTAAGAAAATAAATCGCTTCTCCACAGAGGCCATAATGTCCTCCCCTCTTTCAGGTTGAGTGTTTGTTTAAATTTCTGAAATTTACCTGAGAGAGGCACTGTAAGAAACCTTAGTCAGCGACACTTTGTCATGACCCCGCTTAGCTAGTGGCATTTTATCAAAGCTCATAAACGTTGAATGACTATATATTGATAAAGACTGTTTAAAGTGTCATCTGAACGATAACATTTGTACTGTAAATGTGGCCCTACAGGCTCTAACCCTTGGCTTGCAGAACTCCAATCGGGTTGTGGTGGTGATAAGCATGGTGCCTATTGGGCCACAGCCCTACACACATTAATATGGTCAAAAGTGACACAACCTTTGTGGGGACATCAAGTCAAATCAAATTTGATTTGTCACATGCACCGAATACAACAGGTGTTACCGTGAAATGCTTACTTACAAGCCCTTAACCAACAATGCAGCTCAAGAAATAGAGTTAAGAAAATATTAAATAAAGAGGTAAAAAAGAAAGAAAAGAAAGTAACACAAAATAACAATAATGAGGCTATATACAGGGTGTACAGGTTAGTTGAGGTAATATTTACATGTAGGTAGGGTTAAAGTGACTATGCATAGATAATAAACAGCAAATAGACGAGCGGTAGCAGAGACATGGGTGACTGGAGTCTTTGACATTTTTTTGGGCCTTCCTCTGACACTGCCTAGTATATACAGTGCCTTGCGAAAGTATTCGGCCCCCTTGAACTTTGCGACCTTTTGCCACATTTCAGGCTTCAAACATAAAGATATAAAACTGTATTTTTTTGTGAAGAATCAACAACAAGTGGGACACAGTCATGAAGTGGAACGACATTTATTGGATATTTCAAACTTTTTTAACAAATCAAAAACTGAAAAATTGGGCGTGCAAAATTATTCAGCCCCTTTACTTTCAGTGCAGCAAACTCTCTCCAGAAGTTCAGTGAGGATCTCTGAATGATCCAATGTTGACCTAAATGACTAATGATGATAAATACAATCCACCTGTGTGTAATCAAGTCTCCGTATAAATGCACCTGCACTGTGATAGTCTCAGAGGTCCGTTAAAAGCGCAGAGAGCATCATGAAGAACAAGGAACACACCAGGCAGGTCCGAGATACTGTTGTGAAGAAGTTTAAAGCCGGATTTGGATACAAAAAGATTTCCCAAGCTTTAAACATCCCAAGGAGCACTGTGCAAGCGATAATATTGAAATGGAAGGAGTATCAGACCACTGCAAATCTACCAAGACCTGGCCGTCCCTCTAAACTTTCAGCTCATACAAGGAGAAGACTGATCAGAGATGCAGCCAAGAGGCCCATGATCACTCTGGATGAACTGCAGAGATCTACAGCTGAGGTGGGAGACTCTGTCCATAGGACAACAATCAGTTGTATATTGCACAAATCTGGCCTTTATGGAAGAGTGGCAAGAAGAAAGCCATTTCTTAAAGATATCCATAAAAAGTGTCATTTAAAGTTTGCCACAAGCCACCTGGGAGACACACCAAACATGTGGAAGAAGGTGCTCTGGTCAGATGAAACCAAAATTGAACTCTTTGGCAACAATGCAAAACGTTATGTTTGGCGTAAAAGCAACACAGCTGAACACACCATCCCCACTGTCAAACATGGTGGTGGCAGCATCATGGTTTGGGCCTGCTTTTCTTCAGCAGGGACAGGGAAGATGGTTAAAATTGATGGGAAGATGGATGGAGCCAAATACAGGACCATTCTGGAAGAAAACCTGATGGAGTCTGCAAAAGACCTGAGACTGGGACGGAGATTTGTCTTCCAACAAGACAATGATCCAAAACATAAAGCAAAATCTACAATGGAATGGTTCAAAAATAAACATATCCAGGTGTTAGAATGGCCAAGTCAAAGTCCAGACCTGAATTCAATCGAGAATCTGTGGAAAGAACTGAAAACTGCTGTTCACAAATGCTCTCCATCCAACCTCACTGAGCTCGAGCTGTTTTGCAAGGAGGAATGGGAAAAAATGTCAGTCTCTCGATGTGCAAAACTGATAGAGACATACCCCAAGCGACTTACAGCTGTAATCGCAGCAAAAGGTGGCGCTACAAAGTATTAACTTAAGGGGGCTGAATAATTTTGCACGCCCAATTGCTCCGTTTTTGATTTGTTAAAAAAGTTTGAAATATCCAATAAATGTCGTTCCATTTCATGATTGTGTTCCACTTGTTGTTGATTCTTCACAAAAAAATACAGTTTTATATCTTTATGTTTGAAGCCTGAAATGTGGCAAAAGGTCGCAAAGTTCAAGGGGGCCGAATACTTTCGCAAGGCACTGTAGGTCCTGGATGGCAGGAATCTTGGCCCCAGTGATGTACTGGGCCGTAAGCACTACCCTTTGTTGCGCCTTACGGTGGGATGCGGAGCAGTTGCCATCTGAGGGTGGCCCGTCAGAACGTCCAGGATCCAGTTGCAGAGGGAGGTGTTTAGTCCCAGGGTCCATAGTTTAGTAATGAGCTTTGTTGGCACTATGGTGTTAAAAACTTTCTTTGCACGCTTTGAGGATAACACAGTGCCACCGACATTGCCCGCTACCAAGTACTGTGGGCTCTCCTTCTTGGCCGACGTGAGTAAAACATTTAAACGTGTTAACCCTCGCAAGGCTGCCGGCCCAGACGGCATCCTTAGCCGCATCGTCAGAGCATGCGCAGACCAGCTGGCTGGTGTGTTTACGGAGATATTCAATCCATCCCTATCCCAGTCTGCTGTCCCCACATGCTTCAAGATGTCCACCATTGTTCCTGTACCCAAGAAGGCAAAAGTAACTGACCTTAAAGACTATTGCCCCATAGCACTCACCTCTGTCTTCATGAAGTACTTTGAGGGGACTAGTCAATGATCGTATCACCTCTACCTTACCAGACCCACTTCAATTTGCTTACCGCCCCAATAGATCCACAGATGACGCAATCGCGTCACTCTGCACACTGCTTTATCCCCTTTGGACAAGAGCAATACTTATGTAAGAATGCTGTTAATGACTATAGCTCAGCATTCAACACCACAGTACCCTCCAAGCTCATCATTACGCTCAAGGCCATGAGTCAGAACCTTGCCCTGTGCAACTGGGTCCTGGACTTCCTGACAGGCCGCCCACAGGTGGTGAAGGTAGGAAACATCACCTCCACTCCACTGATCCTCATCACGGGGGCCCCACAAGGGTGCGTGCTCAGCCCTCTCCTGTACTCCCTGTTCACCCATGAATGCGTGGCCAAGCACACCTCCAACTCAATCATCAAGTTTGCAGACAGCACAACAGTAGTGGGATTGATTACCAACGATGACGGGCTCTGAGCGTGTGGGCCTGGAAAAACAACCTCTCACTCATTGTCAACAAAACAAAGGAGATGATCGTTGACTTCAGGAAACAGAGGGTGCACCCCTCTATCCACATCAACGGAACCCCAGTGGAGAAGGTGGAAAGCTTCAAGTTCCTTGGCGTACACATCACAGACAAACTGAAATGGTCCATCCACACAGACAGTGTGGTGAAGAAGGCGCAACAGAGCCCTTCAACCTCAGGAGGCTAAAGATTTTTGGCTTGTCACCTAAAACCCTCACAAACTTTTACAGATGCACAATTGAAAGCATCCTGTTGTGCTGTATCACAGCCTGGTACGGCAACTGCACCGCCCGCAACTGCAAGGCTCTCCAGAGGGTGGTGCGGTCTGCCCAACGCATTACCGGGGGCAAACTACTAGACCTCCAGGACACCTACAGTACCCGATGTCACAGGAAGGCCAAAAAGATCATCAAGGACATCAACCACCAGAGCCACTGCCTGTTCACACCGCTTTTATCCAGAAGGCAAGGTCAGTACAGGTGCATCAAAGCTGGGACCGAGAGACTGAAAAACAGCTTCCATCTCAAGGCCATCAGACTGTTAAACAGCCATCACTCGCACATTAGAGGCTGCTGCCTATAGGCATAGACTAGAAATCACTGACCACTTCTTCAGGCTAGTGTCCTTTTTTCTGAGTTTTCTGCCTGACTTACGTGCCCAAAGTAAACTGCCTGTACTCAGGCCCAGAAGCCAGGATATGCATAGAATTGGTACCATTGGAAGGAAAACACTTTGAAGTTTGTAGAAATGTTAAAATAATGTATGAGACTATAACACAATAGGTATGGTATGAGAAAATCCAAAGAAAAACCCACCGGAATCTTTTTTTTTGAGAGCCCATGCTCTTCCAATGGAACGCACCTGCTAATTTTGCTTTCCTATTGAACAAACTTCTTTCCGTATGAAATATTTTTGTTTAATTACATTGTAGGGTATCTGAGGATTGATTTGAAACGTATTTTGACTTGTTTTAACAAAGTTTAGCGGTAGCTTTTTGGATTCCTTTCTCTGCATGTTGAACGAGTGGATTACTCAAATCGATGGCGCCAACTAAACAGACTTTTTGGGAAATAAAGAAGGATTTTATCTAACAAAACGACCAGGCATGTTGTAGCTGGGACCCTTTGGATTGCAAATCAGAGGAAGATTTTCAAAACATAAGTGAATATTTAATCGCTATTTGTGATTTGATGAAGCCTGTACTAATTGAAAAATATTTTGATGCCGGGTGCCATTCTCAAACAATCTCATAGCATGCTTTCGCTGTAAAGCCTATTGTAAATCAGACAATGCAGTTAGATGAATAAGACTTTAGGTACATACAAGTGTCTTATATTGGTTAAAAGCTTAAATGTTTAATATCCATAATTTTAATGATTATTTATTTGAATTGCGCACCCTTCAATTTCACCGGAAGTTGTCGACAGGTGTCTCGTTGGCGGGACGCCTAGCCCTAAGAATGGAACACTAGTCACTTTAATAATGTTTACGTATCTGGCATTACTCATCTCATATGTATATACTGTTTTCTATACTATTCTATGGTATCGCATTCACTCAATAATGTTTACATACCTTGCATTACTCATCTCATATGTATATACTGTATTCTATGCTATTCTACTGTATCTTAGTCCGTTCCGCTCTGACATCGCTCGTCCATATGTATATAGTCTTAATTCATTCCTACTTAGATTTGTGTGTATTGGGTATTGGGTATGTTGTGTAATTTGTTAGATATTACTTGTTAGATATTACTGCATTGTCAGAGCTAGAAGCACAATAATTTCGCTACACCCACAATAACATCTGCTAGTCACGTGTATGTGATTTGATTTGACTGAACAGCATTCTCACATAGGTGTTTTTATCCAGGTAGGAAAGGGCAGTGTGGAGTGCAATTGAGACTGCGTCACCTGTGGATCTGTGGAGTGCAATTGAGACTGCGTCATCTGTGGATCTGACGGGGCGGTATGCGAATTAGGGTCTCAGGTTTCCGGGATGATGGTGTTGATGTGAGCCATGACCAACCTTTCAAAGCACTTCATGGCTACCGACGTGAGTGCTACAGGGTGGTAGTAATTTAGGCAGATTACCTTCGCTTATTTTGGTCTGCTTGAAACATGTAGTTATAACAGACTCGGTCAGGGAGAGGTTGAAAATGTCAGTGAAGACACTTACCAGTTGGTCTGCGCATGCTCTGAGTACATGTCCTGGTAATCCATCTGGCCTCGCGGCCTTGTAAATCTTAACCTGTTTAAAGGTCTTGCTCACAACGGCTACGGAGAACGTGATCACACAGTCGTCCGGTCATCGGCATTTAGCTCGTCTGGTAGGCTCGCGTCACTGGGCAGCTCGTGGCTGGGTTTTCCTTTGTAGTCCGTAATAGTTTGCCAGCCCTGCCACATCCGACGAGCGTCAGAGCTGGTGTAGTAGGATTCAATCTTAGTTCTGTATTGACGCTTTGCCTGTTTGATTGTTCGTCTGAGGGCATAGCGAGATTTCTCATAAGTGTCCGGATTAGTGTCCTGCTCCTTGAAAGCGGCAGCACATGGCTTCTGGTTGGGATATGCACGTACGGCCACTGTGGAGACAACATTGTCGATGCACTTATTGATGAAGCCAGTGACTGTGGTGGTATACTCCTCAATGCCATTGGATGAATCCCAGAACATACTCCAGTCTGTGCTAGCAAAACTGTCCTGTAGCTTAGCATCCGATTCATCTAAACGCTTCACAGTATTTATTGAGTGAGTCACTGGTACTTCCTGCTTTAGTTTGTGCTTGTAAGCATGAATCAGGAGGATAGAATTATGGTCAGATTTACCAAATGGAGGGCGAGGGTGCGCTTTGTATGCGTCTCTGTGTGTGGAGTAAATGTGGTCTAGAGTTTTTTCCCCCTCTGGTTGCACATGTGACATGCTGGTAGAAATAAGGTAAAACAGATTTTAGTTTGCCTGCATTAAAGTCCCCGGCCACTAGGAGCGCTGCTTCTGGATGAGCATTTTCTTATTTGCTTATGGCATTATACAGCTCGTTGAGTGCGGCCTTAGTGCCAGCATCGGTTTGTGGCGGTAAATAGACAGCTACAAAAATATATAGATAAACTCTCTCGGTAAATAGTGTGGTCTACAGCTTATTATGAGGTACTCTACCTCAGGCGAGCAATACCTCGAGACTTACTTAATATTAGACATTGCGCACCAGCTGTTATTGACAAATAGACACACACCACCACCCTTCATTTTACCAGATGTAGCTGTTCTGTCCTGCCGATGCACGGAAAATCCAGCAAACTGTATATTATCCGTGTCGTCGTTCAGCCACGATTCTGTGAATTATAAGATATTACAGTTTTTAATGTCCCATTGGTTGTATAGTCTCGAACGGAGATCATCCAGTTTATTCTCCAGTGATTGCACATTGGCCAATAGAACGTATAAGAGGCGGGTTACCCACTCTGCTGACGACTTCTCACAAGGCACCCCGATCTCCGCCCCCAGTATTTCCGTCTTTTCTTCACGCGAATTACGTGGACCTCGGCCTGGTCTTGGAGAAAATAGTATATCCTTTGCATCGGACTCATTAATGAAAAATCTTTGTCCAGTTTGAGGTGAGTAATTGCTGTTCTGATGTCCATAAGCTCTTTTTGGTCATAAGAGACAGTAACAGCAACATTATTAACAATATAAGTTACAAAAAATGCGAAAAACAACACACAAAATAGCACAGTTGGTAAGGAGCCGTTCATAAAGCCACACCAAATTGAAGAGAAAAGTGAGAAAGGTAACGATTTATTTTAAAGCCTGATATTTCCCAGGTAGTTACTTATAAATTGCTTGTTAAAATGGTAACTATCTAATAAGTGCATAGTAATTACACTTTGGTTTCTTTGAGATTCATTGACACAAACATCACTACAGTATGTACCATTTGGTACCAATTATATTGACACCTTCTCTGAAACATAATAACGATCGTCCCATGTCCTCCGTCAATGGTGGACTTACCATTAGGCAGAAGAGACTGACTCTTGACTCGCTCTACAACCCACACAAGTACTTCTCTGAAGATAACCCGGTACCGGGCCCAAAAATGTATGGAAGAGAAATGGGCATTTCCATGTAAAGGTATACGGGTAACTCCATGTTAAATGTTTTATTTTAATTTTCCTGATTTGACTTATCTCTCTCAGATATAGGACAAACATACTGAGGCCTCCAAATCACTAAATCGCCTTTTATAAATGACTAGACATGATTTCCAGTTGATGAGAAGCACATTGTAATTTATAATAATGTGGGTTAGAGATGTCTTCTTGATTGTTGCTAGTCACCTGAAAAAGATGAGAAACATGTGATAAGAGTTTGAGTTAGGAGCACGGCAATTGGTTCGGCGCCGAAACATTTTGCTGAGAGTCTCCCCATAACATACAGTAGCTCTTTCTGGTCATACATGTGGTAATCAAAAGTTACAAGTACAGTATGATGTTGCTTGCTATTTGAAATGTCAAGGTGAATCTTCAGAAATGTAAATGAATACATTGTTTTCCGTTGTGATTGAAGAGGTTTTGTTCATTTCCAGAGCATTGAAGGGCAAATGGGGCACCTTTAAAAGGACCTTTAAACAGGTCAACATACACAAGGCTGCGGGGCCAGACAGATTACCAGGACGTGTGCTCTGGGCATGTACTGACCATCTGGCAGGTGTCTTCACTGACATTTTCAACATGTCCCTGATTGAGTCTGTAATACCAACATGTTTCAAGCAGACCACCATAGTCCCTGTGCCCAAGAACACAAAGGCAACCTGCTTAAATGACTACAGACCCGTAGCACTCACGTCTGAAACATGAAGTGCTTTGAAAGGTTGGTAATGGCTCACATCAACACCATTATCCCAGAAACCCTAGAACCACTCCAATTTGCATAACACCCAAACAGATCCACAGATGATGCAATCGCCATTGCACTCCACACTGCCCTTTCCCACCTGGACAAAAGGAACCCCTATGTGAGAATGCTATTCATTGACTACAGCTCAGCGTTCAAGATCCCTCAAAGCTCATCACTAAGCTAAGGATCCTGTGACGAAACACCTCCCTCTGCAACTGGATCCTGGACTTCCTGACGGGCCGCCCCCAGGTGGTGAGGGTAGGTAGCAACACATCTGCCACGCTGCCACTCCAAAACCATCATTAAGTTTGCAGACGACACGACAGTGGTAGGCCTGATCACAGACAATGACGAGACAGCCTATAGGGAGGAGATCAGAGACCTGGCCGTGTGGTGCCATAATAACAACCTATCACTCAACGTAACCAAGACTATGGAGATGATTGTAGACTACAGGAAAAGGAGGACCAAGCACGCCCCCATTCTCATCGACGGGGCTGTAGTGGATCAGGTTGAGAGCTTCAAGTTCCTCTCTGTCCAAATCAACAACAAACTAGAATGGTCCAAACAAGACAGACCAAGACCAAGACAGTCGTGAAGAGGGGATTACTGGGGCTAAGCTGCCTGCCATCCAGGACCTCTACACCAGGCGGTGTCAGCAGAAGGCCCTAAAAATTGTCAAAGACCCCAGCCACCCCAGTCATAGACTGTTCTCTCTACTACCGCATGGCAAGTGGTACCGGAATGCCAAGTCTAGGATAAAGAGGCTTCTCCATAGTTTTTACCCCCAAGCCATAAGACTCCTGAACAGGTAATCAAATGGCTACCTGGACTATTTGCATTGTGTGCCCCCCCCAGCCCAACTTTTTATGCTGCTGCTACTCTCCGTTTATCATATGTGCATAGTCATTTTAACTATACATTCATCTACATCGTACCTCAACTGGGCAGACCAACCAGTGCTTCCGCACATTGGCTAACCGGGCTATCTGCATTGTGTCCCGCCACCCACCACCCGCCAACCCCTCTTTTATGCTATTGCTACTCTCTGTTCATCGTACATGCATAGTCACTTTAGCCATATCTACATGTACGTACTCCCTCAATCAACCGGTGTCTGTATGTAGCCTCGCTATGTATATAGCCTGTCTTTTTACTGTTGTTTTATTTCTTTACTTACCTATTGTTCACCTAACACCTTTTTTTGCACTATTTGGTTAGAGCCTGTAAGTAAGCATTTCACTGTTGTATTCGGCGCATGTGACAAATAAACGTTGATTTGATTTGAACATTGTCTACACTGTATTGCTGATCAATTTCATGTTATTTTAATGGACAGAAAATGAGCTTTTCTTTCAAAAACAAGGACATTTCTAAGTGACCCCAAACTTTTGAACAGTAGTGTAGGTACAGTTGAAGTCAAAAGTTTTCATACATCTTAGCCAAATACATTTAAACTCAGTTTTTCACAATTCCTGTCATTTAATCTTAGTAAAAATTCCCTGTCTTAGGTCAGGTAGGATCACCACCTTATTTTAAGAATGTGAAATGTCAGAATAATAGTAGAGAGAATGATTTATTTTAGCTTTTATTTCTTTCATCACATTCCCAGTGGGACAGAAGTTACACTCAATTAGTATTTGGTAGCATTCAAATCAAATCAAATGTATTTATATAGCCCTTCTTACATCAGCTGATATCTCAAAGTGCTGTACAGAAACCCAGCCTAAAACCCCAAACAGCAAGCAATGCAGGTGTAGAAGCACGGTGGCTAGGAAAAACTCCCTAAAAAGGCCAAAACCTAGGAAGAAACCTAGAGAGGAACCAGGCTATGAGAGGTGGCCAGTCCTCTTCTGGCTGTGCCGGGTGGAGATTATAACAGAATATGGCCAAGATGTTCAAATAATAATAATCACAGTAGTTGTCGAGGGTGCAGCAAGTCAGCACCTCAGGAGTAAATGTCAGTTGGCTTTTCATAGCCGATCATT
This sequence comes from Oncorhynchus mykiss, assembly GCF_057628025.1. NCBI lineage: Eukaryota > Metazoa > Chordata > Actinopteri > Salmoniformes > Salmonidae > Oncorhynchus > Oncorhynchus mykiss. Next base: position 12,726,094 of record NC_143049.1, read on the forward strand.
AAGAGTATCTCTTCCGCTCCTGCTGTCTCTAGAGAGTTGAAAACAGCAGGTCTGGGGACAGGTAGCACGTCCGGTGAACTGTTGAGGGATCCATAGCCGCAGGCAGAACAGTTGAAACTGGAGCAGCAGCACGGCCAGGTGGACTGGGGACAGCAAGGAGTCATCATGCCAGGTAGTCCTGAGGCATGGTCCTAGGGCTCAGGTCCTCTGAGAGAGAGAAAGAAAGAGACAATTAGAGAGATCATACTTAAATTCACACAGGACACCGGATAAGACAGGAGAAGTACTCCAGATATAACAGACTGACCCTAGCCCCCCGACACAAACTGGCCCATTCATTTTCACTGTATTATCCAAAACGTCTTTCAAGCTGTCAGGCATTCCCCTGGCAGCAAGAGCCTCTTGGTGGATGCTGCAGTGCACCCAAGTGGCGCCGGGAGCAACTGCTTGCACGCGGGTTACCACTCCACTATGTCTCCCGTGCCATCAGTACAGATACCAAAATGAGCAGCGGCTACACACGGACCGTTAGTGGAATTCCCACGAGAGAGTAACAGTTAATGTGATTGGGTGTTAATTATTTCACTAGGCTACCTGTATTTGATATTGCTTCGTTATTTCGCTGAACACACTTTTTGGCAGTGAAACGAGGCTAATAAGGCGAGAAAAAAAACTCAGCCAAATGTATAGCCCTGTTGGGAAATATAAATGGACAGTTTGAAAATGTGAAGAACAAAACATTTAAACCATTTAAAAAATATATGTGAATAACATTTTTATTTGGCGTACCCCCAACGGCATTGCGTGTACCCCTGGGGTGGTGGTAAACAGATGGTGGTCTCAGAGCCATGTACCTACGTCCCAATGGGATTCTGGAGTATCGTGTCTATGGGATATGCTTCATGCAATAGTAGTTTATCACAGGGGTTTATGTCCCAGGTTGTATTTACGCTTAAAAGCATGTGTGGCACCTCTAGGGATATGTGTCCTTGCAGTAATGAAATGTATGTTTATGATATGAAAATGTACAGATTGAAATTCATGCATGGTGAAAGGTTATTGGAAGTTAAGTAAGTTGAAGTTTAGTTTGAAAATCTCTATTTGGTTCAGTGTTTCCTTTTGTTGCAACAATTAATTTGTCATTTTGTTTTTGTAAATACTTGTACAGTTCTCCAGTAATCTACACATTTGCCAATAAAAGCTTAACTCTAGGCAGAGAAAAACGATCTTCATTGTCAGCCTCCTCAATTTTCAAATCCTACCACTGGGTCAACCTTCACAGAGGGTTACTGGGATGTCATTATTAAATATCAAACTTGTTAAAAAGATTCTGATAGGACAATTTTCACACTCCCACCATATGACAACAATACAGGCTACCTGCCATCGATGAGAAAGCATAAATGAATGATGTCATTCAATGATATCAGTCCCCACAAGAGATAAGAGTTAATAATACTGTAGTAGGATATCTACTGTACAACAGACATTGCAGTATTCCATACTGTGGTGCATTGAATTGCTCTGCACATGCAACTGTAGGCTATCTTAGTGTAACTTGAGTGTTCAAACAACAAATTGGGTAACATGTGAGCATCACATCAAGTCATGAGTTGTTTACTCATTTGTTCCCCCCACCATGTTACATATGTGGTAAGTTTCCCACATAAGAGGGCCAGGACACTTTGCCCTGATCAATAGCAATAAAGCAATCCATTTGTCAGTCTGGGGCTGTATGTATGGAGGTGGGGTTGGTGAGGAGGAAAATAATATAGCTCATTTACAACTTTACTGTGGCGGTGGGGAGGGCGGTGGTTTCAGGCTGAACTCCATGAGCAAACACACACACACACACACGAGCGTGCACGCAAACACGAGCGCACACACACACAGCCCCCACCCTCTACCCCCCAGTATAAGGCCCCCTTGTCCAAGAAGTGCATGTCAGAGTGCACTTTGCCCAGGCCAACCATAAAGCCTGACCATAAATATAGCTCTGGTTCTGAACTGGGTGACATGTGAGAGGACCTTCAGACGAAGAGCGATCAATGCCTCCAACACAGCACTCAGACCTAAGACAGGTACATATACAGCCAATTGCCAAACAGTTATGAAAATACATGACTCCTATCTGGAACTGGGATGACATGTCAACATCCCAAATAAAGAGAAAGGAATCAACTCCTTCCAACAAGGCAGATTTGAATCGAAACGAACAAATACATGATTCTGAACATATCTAGGGGAAATGCTATTTTCAAAGAGGGTGGCAAATTGATTTCCCTTCATAATGCTCTGGCAGGACTACATGCATGTAGCCTCTCTTGAGTTATGTTCAATAGGCCAATAAACTGACTGGGCATTGGATATATTGCCACCTTGTGGTATGCTCTGCAACCTGCACTTCAACTATATTGTTCCTCATCCTTCTTTAGTTTAGAAAAATATAATTAAACGTTTTGAAGTGATGGCATACTGAAACCTTCAATAGAATGTGTTCCTGCATCAAACATTATTTTAGCCAGGTATGCCTTCGTCGTGGAGCTTTACACAATGACAAAAAAATAGAAAGTTCAACTCAACATCTACATTTGTTTTTTTTAATTGAATATCAGAAACATACAATTATACTTGCATTAAAGTCGCTCAACAACGACACCACACCAGTCAACCAACAGATTCCCATTCAGAGTGACACAGAGAAGCATCCAGGGTCAATGCCCTGCATAAGGGCATATTGACAGATCTCCCAACAGGCCCAAAAGTGTGAACACGAACCCGCAAAGATCCCTCCACAGTTCCCCAATAGCTGTCCCTCAACCATTCGAGACCCCTCCCAAGAATAAAACATACAATTAATTCCATTCCCCACCCCCAATGCGCCAACAACCAGGAAAATGAACTAAAAATACATTTTTAAAAAAGACAAGAAACAGCAAACACTGCAAAAAAACAAAAGGACATCAAGGACAACAAAAAATCTTAACAGAAATTATTCAGACCACCTTGACTTTTTTACATCCTTATTCTAAAATGGATTAAATTGTCCCCCCCCCCCCCCCCCCCCCCATGAATCTACACACAAAACCCCATAATGACAAAGCACAACAGGTTTATAGACATTTTTGCAAAAAAAAACAATTAAATAATCGCAAGTATTCAGACCCTTTACTCAGTACTTTGTTGAAGCACCTTTGGCAGCGATTTCAGCCTTGAGTCTTCTTGGGTATGACACTACAAGCTTGGCTAGTCTCCCAGTCCCTGCCGCTGAAAAACATTCCCCACAGCATGATGCTGCCACCACCATGCTTCACCGTAGGGATGGTGCCATGTTTCCTCCAGACGTGACACTTGGCATTCAGGCCAAAGAGTTCAATCTTGGTTTCATAAGATCAGAGATGTTGTTTCTCATGGTCTGAGAGTCCTTTAGGTGCCTTTTGACAAACTCCAAGCTCGCTGTCATGTGCCTTTTACTGAGGAGTTGCTTCTGTCTGGCCACTCTACCATAAAGGCCTGATTGGTGGAGTGCTGCAGAGATGGTTTTCCTTCAGGAAGGTTCAACTCCCATCTCCACAGAGGACCTATGTAGCTCTGTCAGCTCCCTGACCAAGGCCTTTCTCCCTTGATTGCTCAGTTAGTCCGGGCAGCCAGCTCCATGAAGTCTTGGTGGTTCCAAACTTCTTCCATTTAAGAATGATGGAGGCCACTGTGTTCTTGGGGACCTTCAATGCTGCAGACCCTTTTTTGTACCCTTCCCCAGATCTGTGCCTCGACACAATCCTACCACAGAGCTCTACAGACATTCCTTCAACCTCATGGCTTGGTTTTTCCTCTGACATGCAGTCAACTGTGGGACCTTATATAGACAGGTATGCGCCTTTCCAAATCATTTTATTTACCACAGGTGGACTCCAATCAAGTTGTAGAAACATCAAGGATGATCAATGGAAACAGGATGCACCGGAGCTCAATTTCAAGATCATAGCAAAGTGTCTGAATACTTAAGGAAATAAGGCATTTCGGTTCATTTGTAATACATTTAGAACACCTTCAAAAAAACTTTTCGCTTTGTCATTATGGGGTAGTGTGTTGATTGATGAGGGACATTTCAAATAAAATATATATTTTAGAATAACACAATGTGGAAAAGGTGAAGGGGTCCGAATACTTTCCAAATGCACTGTAAATATAGACCATCGGAGGGAAAGATACCACTTACCATCTGTGTGCTGGGTAAAAAAAAAGACCACTGTGAGGTTAAGGGGAGACAGTTGGGTGAACAGCTGGATGAATTATCCCTTTAAAACATAGCTTTGCTGTTTCTGTTGTGTTGCACAGTATGTTATGTGGCCGGCCCAAGGGGGTCTGGTCCTTGTCCTGAGCAGTGGGTGTGTGATCAGCAGCAGATAGGCAAGGCAGGCAGTCTGCTGGGGGGATCCAATCATGGCTCAGACCCAGCCAGGCCCAGTCGTCCATTCAATCATCCATCACCCTGACTGACTGACTGCAGCACTGCCACCCCGTCGGGGTGCTGGAGACAGCACTATCTTCGCTGGCCTGAGGATTGGGGAGAATAGCTGTGCTGCATGAGGGGAGGGCTGTTTGCTGACAGGGTCGTGAGGGGTCGGGGGTCGTTATTCCCCCACCAGGCAGTCAGTTTGTCAGTTAACCCCTGCTGGGTGCGAGTGACAGGAGCCCATTAGGTCCTGCCCGTGTAAGAGAGGGATGGAAATGACAGTCACACCAGGACACTGACTGTCTTTGACCCCCCTCCCCCCAGCAGTGGATTTAGGTACAGGCGACATGGGCAAGCCGCCCAGTGCAGCAAGGGACACCCGCACAATTATTATTTTTTGAATATTCCAAATGGTGACTTTTGCACGATGGGTTTTCTATCGCTCATTCACACATCACGTTAATGATATCATGTCACTGTGTGAGACTGTGGGTCAATTAACCTGGTCGGAGCGGGCGCCCTGATTGCAGTTTGTGAGCTAAGCAGGCTACTGCCTGGGAAGGTCTACCACTCAGAAGTACGAGATGGGGAGGGAGGTGGGGGTAGGTTGACTTCAGATCTCCCCACTGGAAGCCAGAGGTAGGGGGAGCGGGGGAATCTATCAAATAGCTCACCTCTTACTTTGTACAGTACTAATGCAATTAGTTGCCCAATTTAGTTTATGTGTTTCTTGTTTGAAGTGCAATAGTGTAATAATCAGGCTCTCTTCTTTATAAGTGTGTTATTCCATTTATGTATTTTAGTGATATAGGATTTGTGAAATGTAGTTGTTTTTTTGTTAAAAGTAGTGTACCCCAATGTGTTTCAATAAGTATTTTTCTTTTTGTATACATTTTTATATGTTTTTAAATGTTTTGATTATAATGTATTTATTTGTGTAAAAATTTGTTAGTGCAGAATGGTGATTTTTTTTTTTGGGGGGGGGGGGGGTCACCCAGGGAGCCATACAAGCTAGAACCACCACTGCCCCCCCAGGACTGTGCTGTGATCAGTGAGGGAGATCATAGAACCATTCCTAGTGTCTGCTGATTTACCTTAGTTTGCAGCCCTTCAATTTTGTTTAGTCAATCATTGTTTTGTATATTGATGCGATCAGCCAAATGCCTCTAAATGTAAATTTGTCAAAAACAAAGACAGTGAGACGCCAGCCTACACAGCAGGGGAAAGGCAACATGCTAATTAATTGTCCATCAAACATTTATAAATAAACAAGTTGACACTGTCGTCCTTCAGTCAATTTACGTTCACAAGAAACAAATAAAAAAAGGTACCTGTGGTTAGGATGTCCCAAGGTTCATTTTGAACTTTATTTCAGCTATACGTTTGTTTTTTAAAGCACTTTTAAGCAATACAATGACCAGCTTTCATGATACATGTTGTACTGCATACATCAAACATTCATGCCAAAAAAAAGGAGAGAATACTACCGAAACCTTTTTTAAATCTGAACAGATATAAGTATGGAAAATAAGGTACAAAATAGGCCTTTATAACAACTGCATCAAGACAATACTACGATAAAGCAATATTAGTGCTTCAAACTTTTAAAACGTTAACGTGATCAGTGAAAGGAATAAAAACGTTATTTCCTATAAAAAAAAAAGAGCTCGTTTGCACTGGCAAACCCATTTGCGAGGGAGCTGGTCACCTTATACAGAAGTGATCTGCTTTTCCCTCCAGAGAGGGATGTGCTGTATTAGTGTCAACATTGCCAGGGGAACCATGTTCTCCTTAGCCAAAAAAAAAACAAACACTGGTAGAAGGACACATGAAGAAGCTGACAAAAATATATCCCTTTCCTTATCAATCAATCTTACTATTGACTCTGAACATGTTAGACTTGCAGAGACAAAACAAGATATAAAATAATACTTTGATAATTTTTGTTGTTGCTGGAAGTCAATCAAAATAAAAGACCAATTTCAACATTGATATTGAAGCAGGATGTGTGGGTGTGGGAGAGGCTACATATAGATCCTATTTATGGGCAGCAATACAAAATAATTTACTCTATATTATCGTTTTGGCTTTCCATTAGATTTTACACTACCTCAATACATTATTTTATATATATTTTTAAATAAAATACAAGGTAAAGAGCACCTTATCCCCAAACAACTTCTTTAACAGGTACATAATTTTTGGAAGCAATGGCACAGGAATAATCAATGGTTATTAGCGGTGCTTATAAGAATCATAGGATGGATGAATATCAGACAGACAATACCACCTATAGTCTCGGGAAAAAAGCTCCACAGCAACTTGTGACATACGTGTTGACATACATGCTCAATAATGTGCGAATTCATCCATCCAGCGCGTACATGACGGACACTATTCACTTAGAGAAGGAGGCTGAATGAGACGTGTCTTGACTTGCACCTCCACTGGGCGTACAGTATTTAACCGCTGCAGCCCAAAGGTGACGCAATGCTAAACATGTGCTGCCTGCCTGCATTTCTCCACAGAGAGAGCGCGCGCGCGAGAGAGAGCGAGAGGTTGGTAAACAAGGTACAGCTGATGAGGTGTTGCCTGGCGATTGGACGACCGCCGTATCACTACGTTACCAGAGTTACGGTGGCGGTGGACCTCCAAAAGACCTCAGAAAGAACAGCACTTTTGCTTTTACGTTCAATCAGACGTTTTTTCTTCTACCTAGAGAGCATGCCAACTAGTGCAAACCGGTCCTGTTGGATTGGTATTAAACACGCCGTAGGGGAGCATGTCACAACAATAACCCGACCTCGAATATGCACGTGTCGCAGGAGACCGGCTGAACTTTTTAAAAACGGACATTGCATTTGTACAAACATGCCATCATACTGTAATTATCATTGATTAACGTTGAGTAAACTCCAAAAGAACAGAATATCCCAGTCAGTAGCTTCCATTATGAATACGCTTGCATAAGAAACACAATTCCAATAGAACCAATGATGAATGGGCTTTAGATTTAGCATCAGAGGCACTCTTCCAGGCTATTTCGCAAAGCCAAGAGTCCAACATGACAGGGCTGCGTGCCAAGGACCCCACCACAGATATCATTATAAGAGGACGAGTTTCTCTCCCGAGAGAGAGAGAGAGAATATTTGTAGAATCAATGATAAATGGGCTTTAAATTTAGCTTGAGGGAGTCCTTCAACAGAAGAGTTGACATGTCTTCCGGGCCTGTACATTTCCCAAGGCCAAGAGTCCAACACAACAGGGCTGCGTGCCAAGGACCCCACCACAGATATCATAACAGAAATGGTAAGAGAGAGAGATAGAAAGGAAGGTGAAAGGGCATTCTGAGGAGCAAAGCACTTTTTCCTGACACAGGGGGATCAAGAGACTAGTCTGCTGCAGGCTTTTAACTGAGATACAACACCAAGGTTCTCTGAAGACAATGTCAGCTTTTTTTTTTTTGTAACAAGGTTTCCATTTTTAAAAAGAAGCCACAATTGTAATGCTTAAGTCTATGTTTTGTTTTTCTGGTTGTAAGACGTCCTACGCTGGGCAGGGCTAGCAGACACAGAGGGGAGAGCAGTGAAGTTCAGAAAGATGAGAGAGCAGCAGCTGGTGTTGTTGGTTGTTGATGGGGGGGGGGGGGGGTATGGGTGGTATAGTAGGCCAAGACTGAAGCCTGGGACACTAGTAGAGGAGGATGCGTCTCTCGATGGCCTTGCGGCAGATGGGGCACTCGCTCATGCGGTCGCCACACAGCTGGCAGGTGCCGTGGCCACACATGAAGATCATGTTCTTCAGCCGGTCCAGGCACACAGGACACATGGTCTGGAGAGATACGCACAGTAACACTTAGTACTCATCCCAGTTCTGATATAAACATACTGTATTTGGAAAATGGTTGCTGTAAGACATGGCTACAGATGCCAAGAGAGTCTAAAGCCATGTCTAAGGGCAAGTTAAAGGTGTTTAATATCCCCACGCTACTGTGCCATCAGAAAGTATTCACAACACTTGACTTACACATTTTGTTGTGTTACAGCCTGAATTCAACATGTCTCACCCATCGACACACAGTACCCAATAACGACAAAGTGAAAACATGTTTAGACATTTTTGCAAATTCAGTGAAACAAAACAGAAATCGAATTTACACAAGTATTCACACCTGAGTCAATACATGTTAGAATCACCTTTGGCAGAGATTACAGCTGTGAGTATTTCTGGGTAGGTCCAAGAGCTTTGCGCACCTGGATTGCACACTCTTTTTTATTTTTTATTCTTCAAGCTCTGTCAAGTTGGTTGGTTGAGCATTGCTTGACAGCCATTTTCAAGTCTTGCCATAGATTTTCAAACCAATTTAAGTCAAAACCGTAACTAGGCCACGCAGACCTTGGCAAGCAACTCCAGTGTATTAGGTTAGTGTCATGCTGAAAGGTGAATTTGTGTCCCAGTGTCTGTTGGAAAGCAGACTGAACCAGGTTTTCCTCTGGGATTTTTGCTGTGCTTAGCTCTACTCAGTCACCACCCCCAAACAAAAAAACCTAGCCCTTGACAAGCATTCCCATAACATGATGCAGGCACCACCATGCTTGAAAACATGAAGAGTGGTACTCAGTGATGTGTTGGATTTGCACCAAACGCTTGTAAACTCATTTAAAAAAAAGGTCCCTTTTTCAGGACCCTTCCTTTCAAAGATAATTCGTAAAAATCCAAATAACTTCACAGATCTTCATTGTAAATGGTTTAAACATGGTTATCAATGAATCTTAAACAATTAATGAACATGCATGCACCTGTGGAACGGTCATTAAGACACTAACAGCTTAGACGGTAGGCATTTAACACAGCTATGAAAACTTAGGACACTAAAGAGACCTTTCTACTGACTCTGAAAAATCACCAAAAGAAAGATGCCCAGGGTCTCTGCTCATCTGCGTGAACGTGCCTTTGGCATCCTGCAAGGAGGCATGAAATTGGGCAATAAATTGCAATGTCCGTACTGTGAGACGCCTAAGACAGCGCCTACAGGGAAACAGGATGGACAGCTGATCGTCCTCACAGTGGCAGACCACGTGAAACAACACCTGCACAGGATCAGTATATCTGATCATCACACCTGCGGGACAGGTACAGGATGGCAACAACAACTGCCAGAGTTACAACAGGAATGCACAATCCCTCCATCAGTGCTCAGACTGTCCGCAATGTTGTAAGGCAGGTCCTCACCAGACATCACCGGCAACAACGTCACCTATGGGCACAAGCCCACCGTCGCTGGACCAAACAGGCCTGGAAAAAAGTGCTCTTCACTGACGAGTTGCAGTTTTGTCTCAGCAGGGGTGATGGTCGGATTCACATTTATTGTCAAAGGAATGAGCGTAACACCGAGGTCTGTACTCTGGAGCGGGATCGACTTGGAGGTGGAGGGTCAGTCATGGTCTGGGCAGTGTATCACAGCATCATCGGACTGAGCTTGTTGTCATTGCAGGCAATCTCAACGCTGTGCGTTACAGGGAAGACATCCTCCTACCTCATGTGGTACCCTTCCTGCCAGCTCATCCTGACATGACCCTCCAGCATGACAATGCCACCAGCCATACTGCTCGTGATTTCCTGCAAGACAGGAATGTCAGTATTCTGCCATGGCTAGCGAAGAGCCCGGATCTCAATCCCATTGAGCACATCTGGGACCTGTTGGATCGGAGGGTGAGGGCTAGGGCTATTCCCCCCAGAAATGTCCGGGAACTTGCAGGTGCCTTGGTGGAAGAGTGTGGTAACATCTCACAGCAAGAACTGGCAAATATGGTGCAGTCCATGAGGTGGAGATGCACTGCAGTACTTAATGCAGCTGTTACTTTTGATTTTGACAACCCCCCTTTGTTCAGGGACACATTATTCCATTTCTGTTAGTCACATGTTTGTGGAACTTGTTCAGTTTATGTCTAAGTTGTTGAATCTTGTCATGTTCATACAAATACTTGCACATGTTAAGTTTGCTGAAAATAAATGCAGTTGACAGTGAGAGGACGTTTCTTTTTTTGCTGAGTTTATTTACGAAATGAAGTTGTATTTTTGCAGTTTTACTTTAGTGCCTTACTGCAAACAGGATGCATGTTTTGGATTATTTCATTATGTACAGGCATCCATCTTTTCACTCTGTCATTTAGGTTCGTACTGTGGAGTAAATACAATGTTGTTGATCCATTCTCAGTTCTCTCCCGACACAGCCATTAAACTGTTTTAAAGTCACCATTGGCCTCATGTTGAAATGCCTGAGCGGTTTCCTTCCTTTCCGGCAACTGAGTTAGGAAGGATGCCTGTATCTTTGTAGGGACTGGTGCATTAATACACAATCTAAAGAGTAATTCACCACAATTCATCACCACGCTCAAAGGGATATTCAATGTATTTTTATTTGTTAAAAGTACCGTCTACCAAAGGTAGAAAAGGTGCCTTTCTTTGCGAGGCATTGGAAAACCTCCCTGGTATTTGTGCTTGAATCTTTGTTTGAAATTCATTGCTCAACTGAGGGACCTTACAGATCATTTTGTGAGTGGGGTACAGAGATGAGGTAGTCATTAAAATAAATTATGTTAAACACTATTATTGCACACAGAGTGAGTCCATGCAACCTAATATGTAAAGCACATTTTTACTCCTGCACTTATTTAGGCTTGCCATAACAAAGAGGTTGAATATTTAGACTCAAGACCTTTCAGCATTTCATTTGTAATAAAAAATAATAATAATTTCCAAAAAAAACACACTTTCCCTTTGACATTATGGGGCATTGTGTGTAGGCCAGTGACACAAAATCACAATCGAATCCATAGTAAATTCAGACTGTTACAACAGAACGTGGAATAAGTTCAAGGGTGTGGATACGTTCTGAAGGCATTGTAAGTGAATGGTTTGTGCCGAGCATACATAAAAAAGGGAATGTTCAACATTTGTTTATTACAATTAAACCAAATCTGAACCAAGAACAGGGGCAGAAAAGTATTTAGTCAGCCACCATTTGTGGGTACACTTCAACTATGACAGACAAAATTAGGGAAAAAAATACAGAAAATCACATTGTAGGATTTTTTATGAATTTATTTGCAAATTATGGTGGAAAATAAGTATTTGGTCACCTACAAACAAGCAATATTTCTGGCTCTCACAGACCTGTAACAACTTCTTTAAGAGGCTTCCTCTGTCCTCCACTCGTTACCTGTATTAATGGCACCTGTTTGAACTTGTTATCAGTATAAAAGACACCTGTCCACAACCTCAAACAGTCACACTCCACTATGGCCAAGACCAAAGAGCTGTCAAAGGACACCAGAAACAAAATTGTAGACCTGCACCAGGCTGGGAAGACTGAATCGGCAATAGGTAAGCAGCTTGGTTTGAAGAAATCAACTGTGGGAGCAATTATTAGGAAATGGAAGACATACAAGACCACTGATAATCTCTCTCAATCTGGGGCTCCACGCAAGATCTCACCCCGTGGGGTCAAAATGATCACAAGAACGGTGAGCAAAAATCCCAGAACCACACGGGGGGACCTAGTGAATGACCTGCAGAGAGCTGGGACCAAAGTAACAAAGCCTACCATCAGTACCACACTACACCGCCAGGGACTCAAATCCTGCAGTGCCAGACGTGTCCCCCTGCTTAAGCCAGTACATGTCCAGGCCCGTCTGAAGTTTGCTAGAGAGCATTTGGATGATGCAGAAGAAGATTGTTAGAATGTCATATGGTCAGATCAAACCAAAATAGAACTTTTTGGTAAAATCTCAACTCGTCGTGTTTGGAGGACAAAGAATGCTGAGTTGCATCCAAAGAACACCATACCTACTGTGAAGCATGGGGGTGGAAACATCATGCTTTGGGGCTGTTTTTCTGCAAAGGGACCAGGACGACTGATTCGTGTAAAGGAAAGAATGAATGGAGCCATGTATCGTGAGATTTTGAGTGAAAACCTCCTTCCATCAGCAAGGGCATTGAAGATGAAACGTCGCTGGGTCTTTCAGCATGACAATGATCCCAAACACACTGCCCGGGCAACGAAGGAGTGGCTTCGTAAGAAGCATTTCAAGGTCCTGGAGTGGCCTAGCCAGTCTCCAGATCTCAACCCCATAGAAAATCTTTGGAGGGAGTTGAAAGTCCGTGTTGCCCAGCAACAGCCCCAAAACATCACTGCTCTAGAGGAGATCTGCATGGAGGAATGGGCCAAAATACCAGCAACGGTGTGTGAAAACCTTGTGAAGACTTACAGAAAACATTTGACCTCTGTCATTGCCAACAAAGGGTATATAACAAAGTATTGAGATAAACTTTTATTATTGACCAAATACTTATTTTCCACCATAATTTGCAAATAAATACATTAAAAATCCTACAATGTGATTTTCTGAAATTTTTTCCCCTCATTTTGTCTGTCATAGTTGAAGTGTACCTATGATAAATTACAGGCCTCTCATCTTTTTAAGTGGGAGAACTTGCACAATTGGTGGCTGACTAAATACTGTATATAAACTCAAATGATGCATGGCGTTTAACAAGGTCTTTAGTACATACCACCATGTCGTCTTTCGTACATACCACCATGTCGTCTTTCGTACATACCACCATTACATACCACCATGTCGTCTTTCGTACATACCACCACGCTTACCTGCTCCTTGATGTCCTGCAGTTGCTGCTGCAGCTTCTGAACGTCAGCGTTGACATTGGTGTTGTCTTTGTCTCTCTGCATGGCCGGGATGTTACCGCTGGCTGTAGGGGGGAAACAAGGATAGAACGCACACAAAGTTGAGAAAGTAACCAACAACCAACATATGCAGGCTCTCAAACTAGTGGCCCCCGGAGCCGTTTCAATGCAGCCTAGAGAGACCGCAAGCGGGAGAGATTGAGAGAGAGAAGGGGAGATGCCTTTCATTCTGTTGGTGGCAATGTCAACGCAAACCTCCCTTATATTGACATGCTGCTCTAAAGGCCAAACGAATCAAGCAATCATACAGCCCCGTCTATGTGGGCCATTCTGGGAAGAGTTCTACACTTGAATCCAGGCCTTTTTTTAACAAGCAGAGATTTCAGAGTTCGACACATGCACTTCCCCAGACAGTGTTCGGCCGAAAGTGGTCCGAGGCCACGTGCTTGAGGGCACAACCTGTCTGAATGGTGGAAATCAGTGTAATTGTGGGTGTGTGCGATTCTGTGTGTGGTGTGGAGCGGTGAGCGAAGGACCGCTGCAAAGGAAAAGGGGGTTTAGGCAGCAGGGCCTAGGCCAGGCACGGCAGACAGCAGAGGGGAGTTTTGAACCAGGGCAGAGGATGAGATACTTACACCAACTTAGCGCCAGATTGTTGGGCTGGAGCAGATCCTGCTGCGACCCCCCTGCCATTAGAGCTGAGTTAGAGCTACCTGCTGAGAATAACCAGTCACAGTGTTATAGCAGGAGCCCCAGATACAACTCCACAAGACAAGGCCTGAGGAGGAGCAGTCTACTCTCTATTAAAAGGCCTCGAGAGACAGACAGAGAGAGAGAGAGAGAGAGAGAGGGCAAGGAAAATGAGGTTATTAAATCAGAAATAGATGTTAGGTGGGAGGTGGGGGGTGGGGGGGTGGGGGGGGGGGAGTCTTCTCTAGATCGAGTAAGGCAGCTGGCTGCAACCGCTTCCTCCCAAGTCGAAAAACAAAAACACACTAAATAGTGTTATTAGGACCAGGAAAAAAAGCTGTTTGGGTCAGCAGTACCCAGCAGGTAACCTGACAACTCTTTAGTGCTCCCCATTAAACACTAACACTAAGGCTAGGACAGTCTCGTCTAGGTTGGCATCCCTCTTCAAATGTCAAGGGACATACGGGAATGTGCATGTGCGCATCTGTGTGTGATAGACGATGTACTGTGTATTTGAAGAGATCGGTGTGTGTGTGTGAGTATGTGTGTGTTTGTGCGGTATGTGAGTTTGTGGCAACACACAGAAAGATCTTTCGACAAGCGAATCTTCGGCAAATCAATAGAAAAATCAGTGAACTTACAACAGTTTCCCCTTTAACTCAACATAAAATAATAAGGACAACAAAATAAAGGGAACTGCGTGTGAGGTGCAGTCATAAAGGAGGGACAATAATGTGATCGAAGACCGTGGGCAACTTAAAGACAACACTAGGGGATGGTGAACGTAACCCAAAATACACACGTTAAAAGAAATGACCAACATTGTACCGTCACTGCTTAGCTAACAGATTGATTTGGATGGAGAAATGGACTGATGGCGATATTGGAAGCAGTTTGACAAATATACTTCTAGGGGCCATTTAAGGGAAAATGAATAGCCAGTTATGGATGCCAATTTCTGTTAATCACATGAGTGCATGCTGCTAAAATGTTATAAAACTGACGTGACTGAATTACATGTTATGATTAAACACATTCCATTAAAATTGGTCAGCCAGTTCTCGTCTGATTAAGTTGACGATCATAGATGACGCATTAAATGACCTCAACTAGGGAGGTGGTGTCCAAGTCTGGGAAAATAACACACTCGACTAAAAAACACAAAACAATGACAACGCTTGAATAATGAGTGAGCAAGACGGCTGTGAATCAGAAAAACCAAAGCCAACAGCAACAGAACATGTTCATCGTGGGGGGTGGGGGGGAAACGAAGGGACGGTGAGTCATGACAAGAAAGGAAGGAGGATAAAAAGGGAATTAAAAGGGAACGTGTGGAAGATTCACTCACTAAGGTCCTCATCATCCTCATCATCATCATCATCATCATCAGCTGCATCATCCTCCATACCTTTCCCTCCACAACACAGGACGAAGGGCGTGCGGCGTTCCACAACAGCCCGGCATTGTACGCACTTCTTCATGAGGCTGGCACAGTCTGCAGCGAGGGAGGGAACAAACACGGACAGAGTCACAGGTCAGTAAGGCCCGCTGGAACAGGCGACAGGGCCCCATTCCACAGGGCACGCCGGACGCGACCTAGGCTGGTTCACTTAATGTACTTACTCTCACAAGCGCACATGTGACCGCAGGGCTCGAAGAGCACGGCAGCCTTCTTGTCGGAACACACGACGCACTCCTCAATCTGTACGGAGACAACAACAAAAAACAACATCCGATGTCAATGAAAAGAAGGAGAAGAAAAAGTCGTACCTCCGATTGGAGGATGTCTTTACCACCCCCCCCCACCCCCCGCCCCAAACAGATTGAAAACATCTATCAATTGATTCTCTCATTAGCAACTTATTCAGCTTGATACTTACCGAAGCGCAACAACGGTTAGCGTAAATCATTCAGGGACATCAATGGGAGACTAAAGATCCTAAGTCAGAACCCCTCCCTAAAATGCTCCAATACAGACATGATCACTTTATTGAGGCTGGGTGGGTGTGCAACAGTACCTTGGTTCTGGACTGGACCTGGTCCTTGCAGATGAGACACTTCTTGACTCGGGGGGAGCAGAGAGAGCAGGTGGCGATGTGTCCGCATGGTCCGAACAGGGTGTCTCTCTTCATGTCAGAACACACCATACACTCCTCCAGGGTCTCACCGTTACTGTTCAGAGACGGGCTGCGAGAGCCCACCTGGCCACTGGAGGGGAGACACGGGGAGAGAAGAGGGCGTTGGTGAGAAAGAGGAGACCGGACACAACGGAAGGTAGGGGAGACAACTACTTGAAGCGCAACAACCGCGTTATAGTGTGGGTTATAAGGTCTGGGCTGGGAGCTGGGTAAAGGAGCTGGGGTTTCTTACCTGGTCTTCTCCTTGTGGCACTTGGCCAAGGCCTTACAGAGGCTGGGGTCGGGGCAGAGGTCCAGAGGGGACTGGCCCTTCTTGTTGCGGATGGTCAGGTCTGCTCCGTTAGCCGCCAGGAAGCAGGCGATGGACGCTGCACTCTTCTTCTCTGCTCCCTGGGTGCCCAGGCCCATGATCAGCTGTGGAGGACCAACACACAGGAGTCAGTAACGCGGCCTTTTTCTGTCTCCCTTATTCTTTCACCCATTCTCGGTCTTTGTCCCATTCCATCTCCCATTTACCACCTCCCCCTCCCAGCTCCACCAGACAGAGGAGAGGAGAGCAGAGCAGACAATGTGTAATTAGAATGTGTGAACTAGCGTGTAGGGCTGTACAGGTTGAGGCTGGGTCACTCTCCCATAGCATCACTTTACAAGACGGCAGTTGAATTAGCCACCCAAATGGCTCCATCAGTACAGATGTAAGCCACTGGTTAGAAAGAGTCAGACATGTTGAGGATAAATGATTTGGGAGACGGGGGGCTTTGAAAAGGCCCAGCCAGCCGAGTGAGGAGCTGTCTCTCCTCACTCGGCATAGTAATCATTCGAAACGGTGCTTGCAATCACAATGAAGCATGCCCCTTTATGTAAATCTCTCAATGGGACTTTCTTGTTTAACCCATCTAGATAGTCCATTGATGCGCCAGCGAGTCAAAATCCCAGTCAAAATCCGTCAGTATAAGCTAGATATCTGTTTTTTTGTTGTTGCTTTGGATGTGTCTCAATCCACCACATCCGCCAGTGTCGCACCTCCGCACCTGCGGTGAAAGGCGGCAGAGCAAGAGCGTGGTCTGTTAGACCATGAGACATCCCAAAAACGGTTTGGCCTACAACCTATAATGACCACTCTATGGAAAGGGGAGACTCCCCACGAACGCGATGGTGTTCTCCATTTGGCTCTACGACCCCGCAAGTGTCACGGGATTCATCTCAAGGTAACCGGTACCGGTTTAAAAGAAACAAATGAAGGTATGAAGGTACAGTGCCTTGCGAAAGTATTCGGCCCCCTTGAACTTTGCGACCTTTTGCCACATTTCAGGCTTCAAACATAAAGATATAAAACTATATTTTTTTGTGAAGAATCAACAACAAGTGGGACACAATCATGAAGTGGAACGACATTTATTGGATATTTCAAACTTTTTTAACAAATCAAAAACTGAAAAATTGGGCGTGCAAAATTATTCAGCCCCTTTACTTTCAGTGCAGCAAACTCTCTCCAGAAGTTCAGTGAGGATCTCTGAATGATCCAATGTTGACCTAAATGACTAATGATGATAAATACAATCCACCTGTGTGTAATCAAGTCTCCGTATAAATGCACCTGCACTGTGATAGTCTCAGAGGTCCGTTAAAAGCGCAGAGAGCATCATGAAGAACAAGGAACACACCAGGCAGGTCCGAGATACTGTTGTGAAGAAGTTTAAAGCCGGATTTGGATACAAAAAGATTTCCCAAGCTTTAAACATCCCAAAGAGCAATGTGCAAGCGATAATATTGAAATGGAAGGAGTATCAGACCACTGCAAATCTACCAAGACCTGGCCGTCCCTCTAAACTTTCAGCTCATACAAGGAGAAGACTGATCAGAGATGCAGCCAAGAGGCCCATGATCACTCTGGATGAACTGCAGAGATCTACAGCTGAGGTGGGAGACTCTGTCCATAGGACAACAATCAGTCATATATTGCACAAATCTGGCCTTTATGGAAGAGTGGCAAGAAGAAAGCCATTTCTTAAAGATATCCATAAAAAGTGTCGTTTAAAGTTTGCCACAAGCCACCTGGGAGACACACCAAACATGTGGAAGAACATCTGGTCAGATGAAACCAAAATTGAACTTTTTGGCAACAATGCAAAACGTTATGTTTGGCGTAAAAGCAAAACAGCTGAACACACCATCCCCACTGTCAAACATGGTGGTGGCAGCATCATGGTTTGGGCCTGCTTTTCTTCAGCAGGGACAGGGAAGATGGTTAAAATTGATGGGAAGATGGATGGAGCCAAATACAGGACCATTCTGGAAGAAAACCAGATGGAGTCTGCAAAAGACCTGAGACTGGGACGGAGATTTGTCTTCCAACAAGACAATGATCCAAAACATAAAGCAAAATCTACAATGGAATGGTTCAAAAATAAACATATCCAGGTGTTAGAATGGCCAAGTCAAAGTCCAGACCTGAATCCAATCGAGAATCTGTGGAAAGAACTGAAAACTGCTGTTCACAAATGCTCTCCATCCAACCTCACTGAGCTCGAGCTGTTTTGCAAGGAGGAATGGGAAAAAATGTCAGTCTCTCGATGTGCAAAACTGATAGAGACATACCCCAAGCGACTTACAGCTGTAATCGCAGCAAAAGGTGGCGCTACAAAGTATTAACTTAAGGGGGCTGAATAATTTTGCACGGCCAATTTTTCAGTTTTTGATTTGTTAAAAAAGTTTGAAATATCCAATAAATGTCATTCCACTTCATGATTGTGTCCCACTTGTTGTTGATTCTTCACAAAAAAAATACAGTTTTATATCTTTATGTTTGAAGCCTGAAATGTGGCAAAAGGTCGCAAAGTTCAAGGGGGCCGAATACTTTCGCAAGGCACTGTAGTTTACCCAAAAAAGGCATTATATATGTATTAAATAAATATATATATTTCATCAGTTTTTTTAATATCTCCAAGATTTAGGGCAGACACGTCAAAACCTTGATTCTTATGATTTATTTTCGGACTGTCCTTTTTGCCATTTATGAATGTATTACTCAAAAAGGGTCCTAAAATCCCAAATCAAACAGCTAAATGATCCATTGTTTGACCATCTTAAAACAACTCCATATGTTAGCTTAGCACCCCCTCTCCCCTCCCTCGACGTCTGAGACTCTAAATAATTCAGTAAATAAATAACCCTGTACCGTGTTTTTGGATGGTTCCCAGGGCTCCACCTTGCTGACGTCCTGCATGTCCTGCAGCTGGCGGAGCTGGGACAGCGTGTGGTGACGCAGCGCTTCGTGGAGAGGAGTGTCCCCATCCTTGTCCTGCACGTCCAGCTTGGCTTCCGCTCGCACCAGCAGCTGGAGAGAGACACAGAGCGTTCCAAATGAACATGGTGCTAATTTACAATGAGCATTTATTTATATAACAGTTCAGTACCAATTTTTAAAAGCGATCATCATCCAAATGAGTATAGCACCATATCGTAGCAAGACGTCCAGAACATGACTGTGGTCGTGCTGTGCCAGTCTGAGGCTGCACTTGCCAACCACTCCACAAGATGGCGATGTAACAGCTTTACCCAGACAGGAGCCCCATTACTCCCCTCTCACGTTCCCTCCCAGAAAGCTTTCTCCTTTCTTTGGCACTACGTCAGCTTGGACCGAGCGGGCTAATTCTACTGCAGGAGATCCTCCATTTTAAATGAAACGTGGGTAACTGTCTTTGATGTTCTCAACAGCCTTTAGTGCACCGTCAGGGGGACAGATGGCGAGATAACTACAGATAGCATCTTCAATTAGTGGTAGGAGAGAGGGAGTGAGAGGAGAGGAGCGAGGGAGTGAGGAGAGGAGCGAGGGAGTAAGGAAAGTAGAAAAGAGGGAGGGAGGGAGTGAGGAGAGACTGACCCTGACTATCTGTGTGTGCTGTCTCTCCACAGCCAGGTGCAGGGCCGTCTGTTGGTTTACATTCTGGATGTCCAGGCTGGCACTGCCCTGAGAGGAGGAAACAGAGGGAACACACAGAGATGGGGGGGGGAGAGAGAGAGAGAGAGAGAGAGAGAGCTATCGTTCAAATAGTCCTGTATAAACTCCCCAGTATAACATGCTGGTTCTGTGGTGTACCTCCTAATGTACACTACAGTACATTGGTGCATGACTGCATGGTTTAAGCTAGGGCTGAGCAATATAGCAAATTCATACACATTTATATAAAAGGAATTGGCGACTAGTTCTCATTCTGAGAAACAAGCGTCTTCTTATCCAGGTAGGCGACTTGATTTCAACATCTAAAAAAGTGGACAGGCTAGCATGTTGTTCAAACAGACAGAGATGGACAGAAGGGTGTGTTCAGAACAGTTCAACTCTTCTACCTTTTTAGCAAGAAAATACATCTAAGTTGGCTAGACTTTACATATAAAGATTAGCAGGTTACTCACTAGCACATGGGCTTGTGCTTCAGGGATTGTTTGAGACATTTTCTATAATGCCTGCTACAAGAACTTGGTCATTCTTAGTGGGGATGTGCATTGTACATGGTTCTGGTTCAATTTGTAACCAAAAGGGCATTTTCATAGCCAGATCAGTGACTATTGAAAAAAGCAGGTTCCAACTATTTCGATAAAATAAAAATGATAACTCGTATGGTTGTGGAAGGCTTATATTTGGCCTAGGTATAATTTTACAAGCCCAAAATTCATTCGGCTATTCCAGACCGTTTGAAATGCAGTGGTGTGTTAGTGTGTGTCCTACCTGGTGAACCAGCAGCTCGGCCACCTCCACGTGGTTGTTGAGTGCGGCCAGATGCAGGGCGGTGTAACCATCGTCCTTCTTCTCGTCTACGATCCAGGGCCGCGGCAGCTTGGACAGCAACACACGCATGGCACTGCAACGAGAGAGAGAGAGGAGAGAGAGAGGAGAGAGAGAGAGTGAGAGAGAGAGAGACAGAGAGGGAGGGAGAGAGAGGGAAGAGCAGGAAGATGACAGTTTGGTGCATGACAACAGAATCCTAGGAAGGAAGGAAGGAAGGTCATGGGGGCGCAATCAATTGATCAGTGCTGAATGACTCGGGATGAGTCCCAAATGGTGCACTGCCTTTGACTAGATTCCTGCCGGCCCTATGGGATAGGACAGTGATGGTCCAGTCACGTGGCCAGGATACATTTTGGAAATATGATAACATTCCTCAACGTATCTATAGATTCCATATCTCAAAGTCCAATACGTCTATTGAAAGGCATCACTCCACTGAGGACCAACATACACTACAGAGAAAGGTGCCGAAACACACAGCAGTGCACCCCCCCAAAAAAATCAATTTTTAAAAAACACATACACCAGTTTGATTTTTTCCAACAGTACATTCATTCTTACATGGAAACTACTAGAATGCTAAGGATGGCCTTGGCTAGTGGCACAACCACAGCTTCTATTTAGGCTAACCTTTGTGGAGTAGTGTACGAGTGCCTGACGGAATTTGAGAAACCCACATCCTCAAGTCAAACCCAGTTGAAAGAAGAGAGAAAGTCTCTCCCTGGTGAAGCAGCACAAAAGCCCCCGTTAATTGAGAGGCAAACTGGTCATTACACCACAGTTAGCTGCTTTCAGTCAGCTCTCCTTATGGGACGGGGGGAGATCTATTGTTTAAACAGGGTTGTTTAAGAGGGGTGCGTTGCGAGGCAGCAGCGAGCGGCTATGCTCCTGTTTGAAGGTCATTTGGAGGTTACATGCCTTATAGAGAGATGGCTGCTGCACGGGGAAACGACATGACGAGAAGGCAGGTAGTAGTGTGTCCGGACTGGAATAAGGCCTATTGACAATCTGCAGAGCACTTGGAAAAGAGAGCCAACTATGCAATGACGCCACACCAAAACAGAGAGGGGATAGAACATTGGACTGGAGAGAGCAACATTACAATGGAAAACTGGCCTATATGGGCAGACCATATTTGAATGTGGGAGAGAGGCGGAGCGGTAGGAGGACAGAGACAGGCATGCGACAAACCCCACTGCTGAGCAGACTGGGTCTTCCATCAAACCTCCACAGCTAGCCAACACACATCCAAGTATCTCTCTATCCATCTCTCCATCCCCTCTTGCCCTGCCCAGCCCAGCGTAAGCAGCCTGGGCTAGAAGTGACCAGCCCACAGACCAGTCAAGTGGCTCTCATCCCAACACACACTGCATGCAGTGAGGCAATATCGTAACCTCCCTAATACAGTCAACTAGGCCAATAGTCAAAGACTAAACCTGGCTATATCTACTGACTTTGTTGGGGAACTTTTCACCTCGGCCCGCCCTAGCCGTGGAACGGCGTAGGTTGCATCTTTGAACTGCGACAAAAAGAAACACACAAAAAAAGCCAAGTTCAAAAGGGTTTTGCCTTGCCAGGACTTTACAGCCGTGTCATGTACTAGAGAACCAGCAGTGGAAGGAAGAGGGAGCGCAGTAGTTGCTAGGTAGATATTAGGTCCTTATACACATGTAGTAGTGAAACAAAAAGAACGATAGAGGAAGAAAGAAAGTAGAGAAGCAGGCACACGCTGGGAGTAGAGTAGGCTTTGGGGCTCGGAGCTCTCTGGAGTACCATTTAGCTGCAGGGTGGATTCTGCTAAACCCACACTCTCTCTCTCTTTCTTTAGAGTAATAAATAGCATCAGCATAGTAACCCTCCAAGCTGCAGCAGAAGTTCAGTATACATCTGTACAGAGCCGAGCTGACTGCTGTATTACTGCAGTGCTGCAGAATACCCTGATCCCTAGTCTCTCTCTCTCTGTCTCCGCACAGCGCCTGTCTTAAGCACACCTGCATTGCTTGCAGCCATCTTAAAATGCTTAATGCAGGAGAGCGTGGCTTAAACGTGTTGCCAACCAGCCGCAGCTCTACTGCTACCAATTCTCTAAACGGTCAAGACGTGTCACTGCGAAATAGTGCAGTTGTTCGTAAGATACGATGTAATGATCACGTGGAACACTTTCGAGAAATTTCCCTCAAGAATATTTAAACAACTGTATAAACTAATAAATATTTGACTGCTGTATTCTTATTCTCTATTCTACAGCACTGTTGAGTTGAGAGAGAAGATAATGTTGTCATCCCAAGAACTCTCTACAGCGTGACATTGAGAGTCAACCTTCCTGAGTTTGCACTCTCCTTGACGACAAGAGTTTTCATGAGATCCACAGGCAACCATCCCATGCAAAAGCTTTTGTTCTCTGGTCCTTGCTATCTGGTATCCTTGGGATGTCCCTACCCCACATTGAAGATGAAAGGTAAAATGGTTAACGCTGCAATGTGTAACTTTTTGGGCGACCCGACCAAATTCACATACAAATGTGAGTTATAGATCTGTCATTCTCATCGAAAGCAAGTCAAAAAAAGTGGTAGATCTGTTCTATGTGCACTACTTCTATGCTTCCCGTCAAATTTGGTTTTTGCATCTTTTACTTTCAGTTTTGTATACCTGCTTCAAACAACTTAAAAAAAATGTTTTAAGTTTTTTTGAAAATATATTTCACCGCGGTTTAGACAGTACAATGATTCTCTCTCTACCGTATACATCGTTTTGTCAAACTTAAATTAGCAGATACCCATAGACTTCCAGTCATTGCGCTAAAGCTAGCTAGCATTGGCTCGCAAAACTACCCCTCTAACTTCCTTCTTACTGGACACAGAGACATAAGAAAGGTAACCATGAGCTCATCTGACTGTGGAAACAAATAAAGGGCCTCATTGCAAAATAGCCTATCTTGACTTTGTGTCTGTGAAAACTAGTGACAACCGGAAAATGACGCAATTATTCCAAAACTGGAGCTCATTGTTGGAACACATTTTAGGTTGTGTCCCGCAAATTCGCATGTAAAAATGGAACAGAAAAAGCAAATGAACATCGTCTTCAAGAGTCAGTCAGACCTACAGACGTTTTCATGGGAATACTGATTTTCGTAATGTCTCATGGTCTCACAAACACCGCTGTAGCTCGGCCACCTTTCAACGCAGATGCGGAAGGCCGACAGAGACAGATGGGGTGGATAGAGACGCAGCCAGACCAACAAACATCACTAGCTTAAATTAATGGATTTTGATGGCCATTTTTTAAATTTGACAGATTGAAGATTTAAGGATTAAGATTTAAGGATTAAGGTAAACTTAAAGTTACAGGTCCCCAGTCCCAGGTCCCCCACCAAAGTGACTAGGGCCTGGCAGCAGACTGGTGGCCTCTGGTGTTTGTTAGGTGGTACTGCAGCACTGTGCTGCACTGGTCAATTAGTGCTGGTTGGGGTGGAGAGAGACAGAAAGGAGAGTCTCTCCAGTAAAGAAGAAGCTTGACCATAGAGATGGATAGAAGTCGCATTTGCACACTGCATGGACAGTGCCATCGAGGACTTTTACATTAGCTATCATGGCAAAGATAGGTACTCTCTCTTTCCAGCTCTATGAGGTTGGATAGATTGACAGGCTCCCTGCCACGCTGGGTGAAATGGGCAGACATTAATATTAATGCACCTGCCATGCTGCCTGGCCGGCACTGCTGCAATGCAGTTAGCTATTTGCCGAAGAGGCAAGATTTTTTATTTCTTTTAAAAGGGAGGATGGATGAAGAAATAACATACTAAATATCTCAAACTAAAAGCATAATTTTTGGGACAAATCACTCGCTCAACGCTAAACCTCATTTAGATCTATTACTAAATAATGTGAGCATTGAGCAAGTTAAGGAGACTAAACTGCTGGGTGTAACCGTAGATGGCAAGCTTTCAAGGTCAAAACAGACACAAATGGTTGCTAAATGGGAAGAGGTCTGTCCATGATAGGGCGTTGGTCTGCCTTCTTAACATCAATGCACAGTATTAAATAGAGCAATGACTACAAGTAACTTATCCACCCCAGGTAACTCAAACCAGCATTAAATCCAGTTTCAAAAAACAGATAAGGTTTGACATTTTTGCAAATGTATATTTTTTTTAAATACAACATTTACATAAGTATTCAGACCATTTACTCTGTATTTTGTTGAAGCCCTTTTGGCAGCGATTACAGCCTCGAGTCTTCTTGGGTATGACGCTACAAGCTTGTCACATCTGTATTTGGGGAGTTTCTCCCATTCTTCTCTGCAGATCCTCTCAAGCTCCATCAGGTTGGATGGGGAGCATCGCTGAACAGCTATTTTCAGGTCTCTCCAGAGATGTCTGAGCTTGACTGGGCCACAAGGACATTCAGAGACCTGTCCTGAAGCCACTCCTGTGTTGTCTTGGCTGTGTGCTCAAGCTCGTTGTTGTCCTGTTGGAAGGTGAACATTCGCCACAGTCTGAAGTCCTGAACGCTCTGGAGCAGGTTTTCATCAAGGATCTCTCTGTATTTTGCTCTGTTCATCATTCCCTCCATCCTGACTAGTCTCCCAGTCCCCGCTGTTAAAAAACATACCCACAGTTTGCTGCTGCCACCACCATGCTTCACTGTAGGGATGGTGCCAGGTTTCCTCCAGATGTGATGCTTGGCATAAATGCCAGAGTTCAGTCTGTTTCATCAGACCAGAGAATCTTGTTGAAAAAGTCAAGGGGTCTGAATACTTTCGGAATGCACTGTAGATCTTGTATTGTAATTTGCACTGTACCATGTATTAGACATATATATTCTTTGTATGTACTGATATGTAGGCCGTGTGTGTATTTCAGTCCCTTATTCATCATGTTTTATACTATGTATTATGTCATGTTTCATGTAGACCCCAGGAAGAGTAGATGATGCTTGTACAGTGGCTAATGTGGATCCTAATAAATACCAAATACTTGATGTTTTATCTTGGTGGTGTGTGAGTGTGTTTTCACTGTGAGAAAGGGGTTATGTGGGAAAGAGGGGGAGATAGAGGGAGAGAGCACATTGGAGATGGGAGGCAGAGGCTGTGGACAAGAGGTCGACCAATTAATCGGAAAGGCCGATTCTGCGTTGCATATAATCGATGCAGTGCGCATTCGCAAAAAAGGACTGTCGTTGCTCCAACGTGTACCTAACCATAAACATCAATGCCTTTCTTAAAATCAATACACAGAAGTATATATTTTTAAACCTCCATATTTAGCTAAATGAAATCGAGGTTAGCAGGCAATATTCACCAGGTGAAATTGTGTCACTTCTCTTGCGTTCATTGCACGCAGAGTCAGGGTATATGCAACAGTTTGGGCCGCCTGACTCATTGCGAACTAATTTGCCAGAATTTTACGTAATTATGACAGAACATTGAAGGTTGTGCAATGTAACAGGAATATTTAGACTGATGGATGCCACCCGTTAGATAAAATACGGAATGGTTCCGTATTTCACTGAAAGAATAAATGTTTTGTTTTCGAGATGATAGTTTCCGGATTCGACCATATTAATGACCAAAGGCTCGTATTTCTGTGTGTTATTATGTTATAATTAAGTCTATGATTTGATAGAGCAGTCTGACTGAGCGATGGTGGGCACCAGCAGGCTCACAAGCATTCATTCAAACAGCACTTTCGTGCGTTTTGCCAGCAGCTCTGCTGTTTATGACTTCAAGCCTATCAACTCCAGAGATTAGGCTGGTGTAACCGATGTGATGTGAAATGGCTAGCTAGTTAGCGGGGTGCGCGCTAATAGCGTTTCAAATGTCACTCGCTCTGAGACTTGGAGTAGTTGTTCCCCTTGCTCTGCATGGGTGACGCTGCTTCGAGGGTGGCTGTTGTCGTTGTGTTCCTGGTTCGAGCCCAGGTAGGAGCGAGGAGAGGGACGGAAGCTTTATTGTTACACTGGCAATACTAAAGTGCCTATAAGAACATCCAATAGTCAAAGGTATATGAAATACAAATGGTATAGAGAGAAATAGTCCTATAATAACTACAACCTAAAACCTCTTACCTGGGAATATTGAAGACTCATGTTAAAAGGAACCACCAGCTTTCATATGTTCTCATGTTCTGAGCAAGGAACTTAAACATTAGCTTTCTTACATGGCACATTTTGCACTTTTACTTTCTTCTCCAACACTTTGTTTTTGCATTATTTAAACCAAATTGAACATGTTTCATTATTTATTTGAGGCTAGATTGATGTTATTGATGTATTATATTAAGTTAAAATGTATATCATTATATAATATATCATTATTACACATACATTTTAAAAATCGGCCGATTATTCAGTATCGGCTTTTTTTGTCCTCCAATAATCGGTATCGGCTTTGAAAAATCATAATCGGTCGACCTCTACTGTGGATCTCCAGTAGTAGCAGGGCATATAGACTTGACCAGGGCGTTAACACAAAGGAGGCTTGGAGAGAGATTCCGGAGCTCATGGAGGGAGGGAGGGAGGGGAGAGAGGCCAAGTGTTAAAGGATGATGGAGACTCGAGCTGGAGAAATAAAAAGGCAAGCTCCTTTTGTTAGGCGCTGTGTTAAAGCTTGCAGGCAGCAAGAGAGAAAGTGCCTCAATGCAGAAGGGCACAGCGGAGAAAGTACGGGGGGGGGGGGGGGGGGGAAGAGCGAGAGAGCGAGAGAGCGAGAAAGGGACCAATACAGATGGGGAGAGAGGGATAGAGAAAGAGACGGAGGAAGAGAGAGCAGAAGTGAAGGCGTTGATGGAACTGGGTCACGCTGCGGGAGATCTCAGAAGTCCCTCAGGAGCACTCTACCAGGGCCTGTTGTCTTGGGCTGCAATTTGTCATTGACTGGGAGCCTGTATAGCGAGGGTGTGTGTGTGCATGGGTGGGTGGAATGGTCGACAAGGCCATTCTGCTACCCTTGCCTAGCTGACAGCCATCTGTGTGGTGGTCAGTACCTGGTACCCACAATGCAACAGGAGGTGAGCGGGAAAATAACTAATATAGGATAGAGCTAAATAAGAACAGTGTGTTCCATAATGTTTCGCTGAAGAAAAAAAAAAGAAATCCAGACTTATATATTTGGTGTTGTCAATATTTTATTTGGTGTTGTCAATATTTTAAGTTAACAGATAATGCGCTGTTTTCATCATGCAGGTATTTCATTGAATAATATGCAAGATGGAAACCTGTCTACTGCCAACTCCTGGCATTCAGGCTACCATCCTCTAGC
This sequence comes from Oncorhynchus mykiss, assembly GCF_057628025.1. Lineage (NCBI taxonomy): Eukaryota > Metazoa > Chordata > Actinopteri > Salmoniformes > Salmonidae > Oncorhynchus > Oncorhynchus mykiss. The sequence goes on from NC_143049.1 coordinate 12,754,128, forward strand.
CCTCTCTCTGGTGTGAGTCTGGGGAGTGACAGTCTTCAGTGAGAGCTCGGCTAGATGATGTAAATATATGATGATGTAGCCTAAATAAGTAAATCGAGCCCCACAGGATGGTCTTGGCTATTAAAAGGGGTATGGATGCCCACTGACCCAGTCCCACCGTTGAGATGGACTCCACCCTCTACTCTCTCTCAATGTAGACTGAAAGGCTAAATAAACCAGTGCAGGCCAAAGCAGCACATCACAGAGGAACCAGGCTCCAGCTCAATAGAAAAGCCTTTGATTAGGCTGGCGTGGCTGGAATAATTCTCCCTGCAAAGTGACCTTTGCTGTCTACCTGTCGTAGGCCCTGCGTGTGTGTGCTTATGTTAACCACTATTTATTTGCATATAACAGGATGGGAAGAAAGTTAATTGACTTGTGCATTTCTATGTTTTGGTTTGAATTGCTAAGCAATATATTGAATTGTGTGGTGACTGAGGAGACAAATAAAAAATAAAAATAAAAACATTATCATTTTTTAAAGCAACCGACCCAGATTTGGTTTTGTCCATCTGTGAAGTAGGCAATGATCATGCTTCATTTTTTAAAATTATCCTTAAATCACTTTGCATTGTGGAACATTCTGATTCATAGCGATTTAAGAAAACAGAGGTAGACAGTGAGGGGGACCTGAATGGCACATTAATGTCCCATTGGATCTATATGACCCAATTACTTTCCCACAATGCTCCTCTGCCCCTTGCACTTGCCTCACTCATCTCTGCACCAGCCATAACACACGTCCTGCCATAATACTCATAATCTACGTCCTGCCATAACACACGTCCTGCCATAATACTCATAATCTACGTCCTGCCATAACACACGTCCTGCCATAATACTCATAATCTACGTCCTGCCATAACACACGTCCTGCCATAATATTCATAATCTACGTCCTGCCATAATACACGTCCTGCCATAACTTATAATACACGTCCTGCCATAATACTCATAATCTACGTCCTGCCATAACACACGTCCTGCCATAATACTCAATCTACGTCCTGCCATAATACTCATAATCTACGTCCTGCCATAACACACATCATGCCATAATACTCACAATACACCGCCTGCCACAATACACACCCTGCCATAATACTCACAATACACGTCCTGCCATAATACTCACAATACACGTCCTGCCATAACACACATCCTGCCATAATACTCATAATCTATGTCCTGCCACAATACACATAATCTACGTCCTGCCACAATACACATAATCTACGTCCTGCCACAATACACGTCCTGACATAATACATGTCCTGCCATAACTCATAATATATGTCCTGCCACAATACAAGTCCTGCCATAATACTCAATCTACGTCCTGCCATAATACTCACAATAGACGTCCTGCCATAATACTCACAATACACGTCATGCCACAATACACACCCTGCCATAATACTCACAATACACGTCCTGCCACAATACACGTCCTGCCATAATACTAATAATCTACGTCCTGCCATAATACACGTCCTGTCATAATACTTAATTTACGTCCTGCCATAATACTCATAATACACGCCCTGCCATAATACTCACAATACACGTTCTGCAATAACTCATAATATACGTTCTGCCATAATACACACCCTGCCATAATACTCACAATACACGTCCTGCCACAATACACGTCCTGCCATAATACACGCCCTGCCATAACTCATAATATACGTTCTGCCATAATACTCAATCTACGTCCTGCCACAATACACGTCCTGCCATAATACTCACAATACACGTCCTGCCATAATACTCAATCTACGTCATGCCACAATACACATCCTGCCATAATACTCACAATACACGTCCTGCCACAAAACTCATAATATATGTCCTGCCAAAATACACGTCCTGCCATAATAGTCATAATCTACGTCCTGCCACAATTCACATCCTGCCACGATACACGTCCTGCCACAAAACTCATAATCTACGTCCTGCCAAAATACACGTCCTGCCACAATTCACATCCTGCCACGATACACATCCTGCCACGATTCACGTCCTGCCACGATTCACGTTCTGCCACGATTCACGTCCTGCCAAGATTCACGTCCTGCCACGATTCACGTCCTGCCACGATTCACGTCCTGCCATGATTCACGTCCTGCCACGATTCACGTCCTGCCACGATTCACGTCCTGCCACGATTCACGTCCTGCCATGATTCACGTCCTGCCATGATTCACGTCCTGCCATGATACTCATAATTTACGTCCGGCCACAATACACATCCTACCCCAACACACGTCCTGCCACAACACACGTATAATTCACGTCCTGACATAATATTCATAATTCACGTCCTCAAGCAGGGGAATGGATCCAGAAAATTGAAAAGAGGAAACACAAGGGTGTGTGTACGTAGATCAAATCACATTTTATTTGTCAAATACACGTGTTTAGCAGATGTTATTGCGGGCGTAGCGAAATGCTGCAATATCTTTTTTACATTTGTATTTTATTTTAATTTCCCCCCAATTTTGTGGTATCCAATTGTTAGTACTATCTTGTCTCATCGCCCCATGGACCGCCCGGTCACTGCCGGCTGCGACAGAGCCTGGGCTCGAACCCAGAGTCTCTGGTGGCATAGCTAGCACTGCAATGCAGTGCCCTTGACCGCTGCGCCACCCGGGAGTCTAACAGTAATATCTAACAATTTCACAACAATACACACAAATCTAAAGAAAAGGAATTAAGAATATATAAATATTTGGGCTAGCAATGACAACACAACAACGTTCCAAGTCACATGGACTAATGGACAAAATAGCTGGTAAACTATTACAGAACATACTTTCACTATTCCGACCCTGCCAATTTCATTCACTACAATCCTTTACCCTCATGATTGATTTCCTGACCATTTTTTCACCACAACTACCATGACTCGGACCATCAAAAATGGCACAAACAGCACACAGTATAACATAAAAAATATTCTTGCCCCTGGGGATTTTTCATGCTGTTTCACACTGGAGGTTAAGAAGCCATGCTTAGAGGGATTGACTAGGGGTTTGCAGAGCAAAACAGTGGTGGAGAATTAAGCTGCTCGAAGCGAGGGCCTTCGATCGACGGCCAGTCAGGCAGCCTCCTGCCTGTCAAAATATGGTCGACCGTCTGAGAGGCACCAAGGATCTACAGCATGCTCGTAAATCTAGCACTCTAAATCACCGGCTGCCTCGGCCCCCGGCCACACACACACACGTTTACACTCCAACGGATGGCTGAGTTCACTCTGTAGTAGATGAGCTGCAAGGGTACCAGCCACACTAGAATATAATAAACCAACACCTTTAAACCAATAACAAAAGGAGGAACAACCCTTTACCAGATTCTGTACATAAGTAAAGTGCAGTAATTGTAGAAGATCCAAACAGAGATTAAGAGGCTGCTGCAGTGTTGCGGGGATGGATGGGCATCCTGTGGTGAATTCTAACTTCTCACCCTCTTCCCAACTACAAATTACTTTGGGGATTGAAGATACACGGGCAGAAAGGAGTCCATATAGCTAATTCAAATGTATCCATTGTTTGCAGAGGAAAAATTGTGAGTAAAATGCTTTGTATCCAATACCCCCCGAAGCACTGAAACAACAGGGCCATATGCCCCAGTGCAATCCAGAGGATATGTATAATGTGGCTCACGAGGGAGCTGGGCTGTTTAAATGTACATTGTTGTACAGATAAGAACGAGCCCATAAAAACATGAATAAAATCCAACTGTAGTCCACCAGATCCATGGGGGTGCAAAGACAAAGAGTACCATACAGTTCTCAAGTTCTTGCTTTTCGTGTCCAAGCTACAGGCTAAATAATGGACTTGATAACTTCTGTATGGTTTTCCTTATTCGCAATTCCTTATTCAATGGTGTTGTGCTGGGGTGTCAATTATTTTTTGCCCCAGGTTGCTGCAGGGTAGCCTAGTGTTTAGAGCGTTGGACTAGTAACCGAAAGGTTGCAAGTTCATATCCCCGTTCTGCCCCTGAACAGGCAGTTAAACCCACTGTCCCTAGGCCGTCATTGAAAATAAGAATTTGTTCTTAACTGACTTGCCTAGTTAAATAAAAGGTAAAATAAATTTGGTCTTCAACTGAAAACGGATTACACATTTCCTCGCCATCAAAACTTGCAGAAAATAATCCTCCATCCATCATTTTTTGAATTTTCAATATTTCATGTCTGTCTAGCTTTAATTTCAGTGATTATTAGCTAGCTGAACAGTCAAAATCGGTATAAATGTAGGTCAATTATCTCTACACAGTTTCGATTTCGTTAGTCAGTCTGCACCTACCCCCCGATACACAAATCCACTGCGGACTGGACCCCCTCGCTTATTTTATGAATATATACAGATTAAGTCTGAAGTTTACATACACCTTAGCCAAATACATTTAAACACTTCTTCACAATTCCTGACATTTCATCCTAGTAAAAATTATCTGTCTTGGGTCAGTTAGGATCACCACTTTATTTTAAGAATGTGAAATGTCAGAATAATAGTAGAGTGAATGAATTATTTCAGCTTTTATTTCTTTCATCACATTCCCAGTGGGTCAGAAGTTTACATGCTACCAAATACTAATAGAGTATATTGCCTTTAAATTGTTTAACTTGGGTCAAATGTTTCAGGTAGCCTTCCACACGCTTCCCACAATAAGTTGGGTGAATTTTGGCCCATTCCTCCTGACAGAGCTGGTGTAACTGAGTCAGGTTTGTAGGCCTTCTTGCTCGCACACGCGTCTTCAGTTCTGCCCACAAATTTTCTATAGAATTGAGGTTAGGGCTTTGTGATGGCCACTCCAATACCTTGACTTTGTTGTGCTTAAGCCATTTTGCCACAACTTTGGAAATACACTTGAGGTCATTGTCCATTTGGAAGACCCATTTGCGACCAAGCTTTAACTTCCTGACTGATGTCTTGAGATGTTGCTTCAATATATCCACATAATTTTCCTGCCTCAAGATGTAATCTATTTTGTGAAGTGGACCAGTCCCTCCTGCAGCAAAGCACCCCCACAACATGATGCTGCCACCCCCGTGAGATACAGTGAATTATAAGTGAAATAATCTGTCTAAACAATTGTTGGAACAATTACTTGTGTCATGCACAAAGTAGATGTCCTAACCGACTTGCCAAATTTATAGTTTGTTAACAAGAAGTTTGTGGAGTGGTTGAAGAACGAGTTTTAATGACTCCAACCTAAGTGTATGTAAACTTCCGACTTCAACTGTGTGTGTGTGTGTGTGTGTGTGTGTGTGTGTGTGTGTGTGTGTGTGTGTATACAGTGCCTTGCGAAAGTAATCGGCCCCCTTGAACTTTGCAACCTTTTGCCACATTTCAGGCTTCAAACATAAAGATATAAAACTGTATTTTTTTGTGAAGAATCAACAACAAGTGGGACACAATCATGAAGTGGAACGACATTTATTGGATATTTCAAACTTTTTTAACAAATCAAAAACTGAAAAATTGGGCGTGCAAAATTATTCAGCCCCTTTACTTTCATTGCAGCAAACTCTCTCCAGAAGTTCAGTGAGGATCTCTGAATGATCCAATGTTGACCTAAATGACTAATGATGATAAATACAATCCGCCTGTGTGTAATCAAGTCTCCGTATAAATGCACCTGCACTGTGATAGTCTCAGAGGTCCGTTAAAAGCGCAGAAAGCATCATGAAGAACAAGGAACACACCTGGCAGGTCCGAGATACTGTTGTGAAGAAGTTTAAAGCCGGATTTGGATACAAAAAGATTTCCCAAGCTTTAAACATCCCAAGGAGCACTGTGCAAGCGATAATATTGAAATGGAAGGAGTATCAGACCACTGCAAATCTACCAAGACCTGGCCGTCCCTCTAAACTTTCAGCTCATACAAGGAGAAGACTGATCAGAGATGCAGCCAAGAGGCCCATGATCACTCTGGATGAACTGCAGAGATCTACAGCTGAGGTGGGAGACTCTGTCCATAGGACAACAATCAGTCGTATATTGCACAAATCTGGCCTTTATGGAAGAGTGGCAAGAAGAAAGCCATTTCTTAAAGATATCCATAAAAAGTGTTGTTTAAAGTTTGCCACAAGCCACCTGGGAGACACACCAAACATGTGGAAGAAGGTGCTCTGGTCAGATGAAACCAAAATTGAACTTTTTGGCAACAATGCAAAACGTTATGTTTGGCATAAAAGCAACACAGCTGAACACACCATCCCCACTATCAAACATGGTGGTGGCAGCATCATGGTTTGGGCCTGCTTTTCTTCAGCAGGGACAGGGAAGATGGTTAAAATTGATGGGAAGATTGATGGAGCCAAATACAGGACCATTCTGGAAGAAAACCTGATGGAGTCTGCAAAAGACCTGAGACTGGGACGGAGATTTGTCTTCCAACAAGACAATGATCCAAAACATAAAGCAAAATCTACAATGGAATGGTTCAAAAATAAACATATCCAGGTGTTAGAATGGCCAAGTCAAAGTCCAGACCTGAATCCAATCGAGAATCTGTGGAAAGAACTGAAAACTGCTGTTCACAAATGCTCTCCATCCAACCTCACTGAGCTCGAGCTGTTTTGCAAGGAGGAATGGGAAAAAATGTCAGTCTCTCAATGTGCAAAACTGATAGAGACATACCCCAAGCGACTTACAGCTGTAATCGCAGCAAAAGGTGGCGCTACAAAGTATTAACGTAAGGGGGCTGAATAATTTTGCACGCCCAATTTTTCAGTTTTTGATTTGTTAAAAAAGTTTGAAATATCCAATAAATGTCGTTCCACTTCATGATTGTGTCCCACTTGTTGTTGATTCTTCACAAAAAAATACAGTTTTATATCTTTATGTTTGAAGCCTGAAATGTGGCAAAAGGTCGCAAAGTTCAAGGGGGCCGAATACTTTCGCAAGGCACTGTATATATATATATATATATATATTAATATATATATATATATATTATGAATGCATTTGAATTAACAGGTGTGCCTTGTTAAAAGTTAATTTGTGAAATGTCTTTCCTTAACACATTTGAGCCAATCACAAGTGTTGTGACACGGTAGGGGTGAAATACAGAAGATGGTCCTTTACCAAATAGGACTAAGTCCATATCATGCCAAGAAAAGCTCAAATAAGCAAAGAGAAACAACAGTCCATCATTACTGTAAGACATGAAGGACAGTCAATATGGAAAATAAAACCCCTTGAATGAGTAGGTGTCCAAAATGTTGACTGGTACTGTATAACGTAATGTATATAATGAGAAGGGCTTTCTTTGAGGGGGGGAAGCAGCGTCTTACTTGCACGCAATGCATCACATAGACTTTTCACTTCATTCTCCTGTCAGACTGCATTTATATGAGCGGTCCAACTTAACCAGGTAACTCACTGTGAATTATTCAGCAGATGTCAGATTATGAACATCGTAGAACCAGATCTTTCCGAGATCAGAGTGTGTACCATGCATGCAGTAACGTGGTGGCTAAGAACACACTAGATTTGAATGTGTACCATGCAGTAGCAGGCTGCAGTATTGTAGTCCTTGGGGGTGACTCATCCATCAAGATATAATATGTTCTGCATTAATCTAACATGGACTACTAAACCGGTGTGGTTCATTGAGTTCATGTGCACAACATGATGTAGGCTAGATCCCATTATGAAGCTTTGCGCAATCAGAATTCGGGTTTCATTACATCTACAGTAATCATGCATGAAACACAAATGATAACATAGTCAACAGTGTCCAAAAGGTGTCCTCCACAACACAACACGCCAAAACACTATCATTGACTATAAAGAACTATCAAGTTGTGTCCGAATAGAAATTACGACCGCCGTTCCAATACATCAAATGAATATAAACGTTTGTTTTTAAAAATGGAGTGAGAAAATATTCATAGACCCCTGTCAGCCGTGTAGTAAGGAGTATATCCCCTTCATATCCTATATTTATCACCTGCATTGCTGAAGCACTTAAAGGGAAACAACACAAATAAATCCTGCTCTTTCTAGGTTTGGCAAAGAAGAGCAGGGCACAGTATACACACAGTACCACTGCTTCCTATACAGTACAGTGTTTTTTCTTGATCAAAATGGGACTGGGCTGTGGGCAGGGTGGTGGGCACGGCAATGGGTGCAGTCAGCCCGTCGACGCAGCTGAATTTTAGAACATTTTTTATTTAATTTTTTGTTTACCCTTATTTTACCAGCTAAGTTAACTAAGAACACATTCTCATTCATAGCAACAACCTGGGGAATAGTCATTGGGAAGAGGAGGGGGGATGAATGAGCCAATTAGAAGCTGGGGATGATTAGGTGGCCATGATGGTATGAGGGCCAGATATGGAATTTAGGCAGGACACTCTTCAAATCAAATTTTATTGGTCAAATACACGTGTTAAGCAGATGTTATTGCAGGTGTAGCTTGTGTTCCAAGCTTCAACAGTACAGTAATATCTAACAATTTCACAACATCAACAAATATAAAGTAAAGGAATAAGAATATATAAATATTTGGACGAGCAATGTCAGAGCGGAATAGACTAAGATACAGTAGAATAGAATACAGTATATAATTATGGTGAGTAATGGAAAATATGTAAACATTAAAGTGACTAGTGTTCCATTATTAAAGTGGCTAGTGATTTCAAGTTATATATATATATATATATATATATATATATATATATATATATATATATATATATATATATATATATATATATATATATATAGGGCCGCAGGCTCTGTGCTAGTGATGGCTATTTAACAGACAGAAGCTGTTTTTCAGTCTCTCGGTCCCAGCTTTGATGCACCTGTACTGACCTCGCATTCTGGATGATAGCGGGGTGAACAGGAAGTCACTCGGGTTGTTGCTGGCCTTGATTATATTTTTGTCCTTCCTGTCACATTGGGTGCTGTAGGTGTCCTGAAGGGCAGGTAGTTGGCCCCCGGTGAATCTCTGGAGAGCCATGGGTAGCGGGCGGTGAAGTTACCGTACCAGGCGGTGGGTGATACAGCCGAACGGGATGCTCTCAATTGTGCATCTGTAAAAGTTTTGTAGGGTTTTAGGTGACAAGACAAATTTCTTCAACCTCCTGAAGTTGAAGAGGGGCTGTTATGCCTTCACCACACTGTCTGTGTGGACCATTTCAGATCATTAGTGATGTGTACGCCGAGGAACTTGAAGCTTTCCACCATCTACACTGCGGTCCAGTCAATGTGGAAAGGGGGGTACTCCCTCTGCCGTTTCCTGAAGTCCACAATCAGCTCCTTTGTTTTGTTGACGTTGAGTGAGAGGTTATTTTCCTGGCACCACACTCCCAGGGCCCTCACCTCCTCCCTATAGGCTGTCTCATCATTGTTGCTAATCAGGCCTACTACTGTTGGGTCGTCAGCAAACTTGATGATTGAGTTGGAGGCGTGCTTGGCCACGCAGTCATAAGTGAACAGGGAGTACAAGTATTCCCAGTCACCTTGTCATGGTTTAACGCGGTGGTTTGCACTTTCAGTTTTGTGCGAATACTGCCATCTATCCACGGTTTCTGGATAGGTTTTGATAGTCACAGTGGGTTTACCATCTCTAATACACTTCCTGATAAACTCAGACACCGTATCAGTGTATTCGTCAAAGTATTTCTCGGTGGGAACCCAGAACATATCCCTGTCAGCGTGATCAAAACAATCTTGAAGCGTGGATTCCAAATTGGTCAGACCAGCGTTGAACAGTCCTTAGCACTTCCTGTTTGAGTTTCTGCCAATAGGAAGGGAGGAGCAAAATGTAGTTGTGATCAGATTTTCCAAAGGGAGGGCGGGGGAAGGCCTTGTAGGCATCCCGGAAGTTGGAGTAGCAGTGGTTGAGTGTTTTAGCAGAGCGAGTACTACAGTCAATGTGTTGATAGAACTTGGGTAGCGTTTTCCTCAAATTTGTTTTGTTAGAATCCCGAGCTACAATAAATGCGGCCTCAGGACATGTGGCTTACAGTTTGCATGAAGTCCAGTGAAGTTCTTTGAGGGCCGTTGTGGTATCGGCTTCAGGGGGAATATACACGGCTGTGACTATAACCAAAGAATTATATTGGGAGGTTAATTATGAAACATACACCCCCACCCTTCTTCCTGTATGCGCGATGAACTTAGAACCCAGCTGGCTGTATGGACAAAGGCAGCATATCCCGAGAGAGTTATGTTTCCCTGAAACAGAGTATGTTACAATCACTGATGTCTTTCTGGATGGAAATCCTCACCCTGAGATCAACTTTATTCAACTTTATTATATAGAAAACTGAACATTAGCGAGTAATATACTCGGAAATGGTAGGTGGTGTGCGCGCCTCCTGAGTCGGACTAGAAGTCCACTCGGAATACATCTTCTCCACTGGCTGTGTTTTGGATCAGCCTCTGGAATCAGTTCAATTGCCCTGGGGGGTACAAACAAAGGATCCGATCAAGGAAAGTCAAATTCTTGGTCACAACGCTGGCGAGTTACCGCAACTCTGATATCCAAAAGTTCTCTCCGGCTGTATGTAATCAAACCCCCAAAATTAATTGAAGTAAGAAATAACAAAAAAAAAATGGAAAGTTGTCTAGGGGCACGATCTATCGGCACCATTTTCCTTATGATAAATGCCATGGGATCTTTAGTGACCAGAGGGTAAGGACACCAGTTTAATGTCCTGAAAGACAGCACTTTATATAGGACGATTTCCCCAATCAATGCCCTGGGGCAATGGGATATTTTTTGATGGCCAGAGGAAAGAGTGCCTCCTACTGACCCTTCAACACCACTTCCAGCAGCATCTGGTCTCCCATTCAGGTACCATCCAGGACCAACACTGCTTCGGTTCAGAGACAAACCAGCAGTGGGATGCAGGGTGGTATGCTGCTGGCAGTGTATAGACATTCTTGCATTTTTAAGCATATTTCCTGCAATTATTCAAAAATTCTTCATGGAACAGAGTATTTCTGGTCATTTTAAAGCGAATTTCCTACGATTCTACATATTTTGCCATGGAGCTGAGAGAAAATGTTGTACTTTTAAAGCAAATTTCCTGCAATTCTATGAATTTTGCCATGGCTAAATGGTGTGTTTGCTTAAACGTAACAAAATCAATACAGCTAAATTTATGTAATTTTCAAATCTCCCTGACAGTCTAGCTTTTATTTAGGTGACTATTAGTTGTCAGATTATATTATTTAAAAATACACTGAGTTTACCAAACAATAGGAACACCTAATATTGAGTTGCACACCTAGGGCTATTACGGTGATTGCACTACCGCCACATCAGAGGTCACGAGTCATGAAGGCAGTCAAATTCCAAGTGACTGTTTAGTCATGGTAAATTGGCTTCTCCAAGCTCTGACGCTGCTGATGGTCATTAGTAGCCTACCAAACTTACTAACTGCCTTGTACTCTGCACTCTTATTGTCCCTCTAATCACTCTTATGCAAATGTCATCGAAAATCAAAATCTGGCACTTAATGAGAGCCCATGAGCTCATGTTGTGCAACGTTTTCATATCCTTTGGAGAAAATATTTATATTTTATTCAGCATTGTTCAATTGTATTCTTCATACTATAAAATAAAGCCATGGAATTCTAAGCAAATATTGTCTGCTAAATTACCTCGTGTAGCCCACAGCCATATCAGGAGCTAACGTAAGGACAACGCAGAGTATGCTATTCTGTTCTTCCGAAATATAAATTTTCTTCACATCATCTTTCTTTAGACCTGTAAAATAAATAATGGATTCATTGCGAAGGTGTAGGGTATATTACATTCATTTAGACTTTTAAAAAATGTATATGTTCCAAAAGGTTTTCATCAGTGGCTTGTAGGCTGTGTGTGGAATCCAGGAGATGCTACATTTGTTTATGTTAATTAACAGTCAATTACTGTGAGATTACAGGAAGTTATTTGCTTGACAATCACCGGAGGACAATATTTTGTGACCGCCACAGCCCTAGGTTGCACCCGCCTTCAGAACAGTCTACAACAACGTGTCGAAAACGTTCCACAGGGATGCTGGCCCATGCTGGCCCATGCTTCCCACAGTTGTGTAAAAGTTGGCTGGATGTCCTTTGGGTGGTGGACCATTCTTGATACACACGAGAAACTGTTGAGTGTGACAGACTCAGCAGTGGATTTAGCAAGTGACGTCAAAAATAAATCATAGCTTTCTCAGTCAGTCTGTCATGGAAAGAACAGGTGTTCTTAATGTTTTGTATACTCAGTAGATCCATTATCCTTTCTACACCATTTAAATCTGGCTTCAGTCATTTAAGTTTGGATTGAAAGTACCCCCCCCCCCCCCCCCCAGGGCATTAACATGGAGTTGGTTCCCCCTTTGCTGTAATAACAGCCTCCACTCTTCTGGGAAGGCTTTCCACTAGATGACAGAACATTGCTGAAGGGACTAGCATCCATTCAGCCACAAGAGCATTAGTGAGGTCAGGAAGTCTGCGTTAAAATTCATCCCAAAGGGTGTTTGAGGTCAGGGCTCTGTGCAGGCCAGTCAAATTCTTCCACACCAATTGACAAACCATTTCTGTATGGGCTCCCGAGTGGCTCTGCGGTCTAAGGCACTGCATCTCAGTGCTAGAGATGCCATACAGACCCTAGTTCGATCCTGGCCTGTATCACACCCGGCCGTGATCGGGAGTCCCATCGGGCGGCGCACAATTGGCCCAGCGTCATCCGGGTAAGGGGAGGGTTTGGCTGAGTTAGGCAGTCATTGTAAAATAATCATTTGTTCTTAACTGACTTGCCTAGTTCAAATGGACATCGCTTTGTGCACAAGGGTATTGTCATGCTGAAAGAGGAAAGGGCCTTCCCCAAACTCTTGCCACAAAGTTGGAAACACAGAATCATCTAGAATGTAATTGTATGCTGTAGTGTTATGATTTCCCTTCACTGGAACTAAGTGGCCTAGACGAAATCATAAAAAACAGCTCCAGACCATTATTTATCCTCCACCAAACTTTACAGTTGGCACTATGCATTGGGGGCAAGTAGCGTTCTCCTGGCATCCGCCAATCCCAGATTTGTCCGTCGGTCTGCCAGATGGTGAAGCGTGATTCATCACTCCAGAAAACACGTTTCCAATGTTCCAGAGTCCAATGGCTGTGAGCTCTACACCACTCCAGCCAACGCTGGACGAGCAGTTCTTGTGCCGATGTTGCTTCCAATGGCAGTTTGGAACTCTGTAGTGAGTGTTGCAACAGAGGACAAATTATTTTTACACTCGGCGGTCCCATTCTGTGAGCTTATGTAGCCTACCACTTCGCGGCTGAGCTGTTGTTGCTCCAAACGTTTCCACTTCACACTAATAGCACTTACAGTTGACCCGGGCAGCTCTAGCGGGGCAGAAATTTGACAAACTGACTGGTTGGAAAGGTGCCACCTCATAATGACAAAGCAAAAACAGGTTAAAAAAATGCCAAGAGTGTTCAAAGCTGTCATTAAGGCAAAGGGTGGCGATTTGAAGAATCTCAAATATAAAATCTATTTGGTTTGTTTGACTTTTTTGGTTACGACATGATTCCATGTGTTATTTCATAGTTTTGATGTCTTCACTATTATTCTACAATGTAGAAAATTGCAAAAATAAAGAAAAACCTTGGAATGAGTAGGTGTTCTAAAACGTTTGACCGGTAGTGTAAAACATCACTGTTTGGATTTAAATGGCAGAAAAATCCCAGCAGTAGGTAGGTAGTCTACACAATACAAAGGTTACATTTGAGTGAGTGTGTACATGCACTTGTGTATGTAGGTGGACTGAGTGGACACTGGCTGGGTTGGGGATGATGGAATTAAAGTCCCTCTCTGCGTGTCACTTGGGTTACAACAGGTTGGAAGGCGGTGTCATTTAGGTGTATGGTAAAACTGGCTCTTGGCAGGGCTCTACGCTTGACTTAATTTTTTTTTACAAGTAACATGCGGTCACCTAAGATAAAAGGTAGAAATAAAAAAACTGACTTTTTCTAGGTGCACTGCGTGCTACTAAATCAAAATTCAAGGTCACACAGCAAAATATTCCGACTCATATAAGAGTCAAATGGTCCTATTAGGTTCTAGACACACACAGCGAAAATGTGGTCTACGAGTGCAGCTCATCTCGTCTGCCTTCCAAAGGTTACCTGGAGTAACGCAACTCGGTGAGATCACATATCTTTTAATGAATTACAGAGCCCTCATCGCAGTCCTCCAGCCACCCAATCTGGAATTAGGCCAGATCAACTGGGGAAAGGACCGATCACACACGCACTGCAGGTCAACAACAACAAAAACGTATCGTAATACAAATACAAAAAAAGGCCTCTGTATGTAACTGGGTGTCCCCTCTTGGTTTTATCCTGCAACGAGGAAAACGCTCCTATGTTCAATGTGGCTCAGGGGAATTGTTACTGTGTGTGCGAGTGAACATAAGGCAACGGGGTGGTAGCATTGCATTATCCTCGTCAAACACCTTCCCCGTCAGCTCCCTTTATTGACACTGTGCAAACACCTGTCTTGGTCCTCTCCCATAATACCATATGAATATGAAAAACCATCAGGTCAAAATGCCAAACATACAGAGTGTGCATGTATGTACCATACACACCGGGTATACCAAACATTAGGAGCGCCTTCTTAATATTGAGTTGCCCCCCCCGCCCCCTTTATGCCCTCAGAACAGCCTCAATGCGTCGGGGCGTGGACTCTACAAGGTGTCGAAAGCGTTCCACAAGGATGCCGGCCCATGTTGACTCCAATGCTTTCCACAGTTGTGCCAAGTTGGCTGGATGTCCTTTGGGTGGTGGACCATACGTCAAACACAAAGGAAACTGTTGAGCGTGGAAAAACCCAGCAGCGATGCAGTTTGTGACACAAACTGGTGGGCCTGGCACCTAATACCATACCCCGGTCAAAGGCACTTAAATATCTTGTCTTGATCAATGTCTTGATCATTCACCCTCTGAATGGCACACATACACAATCCATGTCTCAATTGTCTCAAGGCTTAAAAATCCTTCTTAACCGGTCTCCTCCCCTTCCTCTACACTGATTGAAGTGTATTTAACAAGTGACAACAGTAAGGGATCATAGCTTTCATGTGGATTTACCTGGTCAGTCTGTCATGGAAAGAGCTGTACTTAATGTTTGGTATACTCAGTGTACATGTGCAGTGTGTGTGGGCATGCTTGCCTTTGTGGGTTTGTGTGTATTTAATTGTGTGTGTTTTGTGTGTAGCTTCCCCTGCAGTGTGGCTTGATGGAACAATGGCAAGAGGATCAGAGGCTGAGGTTGGCTGCAGCCACAGGCTAACCCCTCCACCACGCACACAGTCACCCCCCCCACCACCACCACCACCACCACCACCACCGACCCCCTGGTAAGGTTAGCCATTCATAAATCACTTTTATTCCATCCGGTGCTCAAGAGCCTTACCCTCCCGCAGCGGTCTTCGGCACTGCATCTCAGTGCAAGAGGCATCACTACAGTCCCTGGTTCGATTCCGGGCTGTATCACATCCGGCCGTGATTGGGAGTCCCATAGGGCGCCGCACAATTGGCTCAGCTTCGTTCGGGTTTGGCCAGGGTAGGCCGTCATTGTAAATATGAATTTGTTCTTAACTGACTTGCCTAGTTAAATTATGTAAAATAAAACATTCTGGGGAAAAAATGGTTGGGGGAGGAGGGAAAGATAAAGTAAAATATATATATATATATATATTTATTAAATGTAACCTTATTTAACTAGGCAAGTCAGTTAAGAACGAATTCTTATTTACAATGACGGCCTACATCGGCAAAAGCTGGACAACACTGGGCCAATTGTGCGCCGCCCTATGGGTCTCCCAATTACCGTCTGGTTGTGATACAGCCAGGATTCGAACCAGGGTGTCTGTAGTGACGCCACAAGCACTGAGATGCAGTGTCTTAGACCGCTGCGCCACTCGGGAGCTCCAAGAAGGGATGAAGGGAAGAAGATTCTTGCTGATGGAAGGAAGAGTGAGAAGGATTAACCTCAAAAGTATGGTAACAGATCTGTGTGCGCGGTCTTGCCAACTTCTATGGTCATCATTGTCATCGATGATCACAGGAGTTGGCAAAATAGCACAAAGAGATCTGGGACCAGGCTACAAACTAGACTCAATCGAAAAAAATAGGTTATAATCCCGCAATGGTGTTGGTGTGATACACAGAGCTGAGCCAGGATCACAAAGTCAAAGACCTTGAAAAAGCTTCAAGATGATCAGAAGGATCGTCAACAAACTTCTGCTGACCATCAATTTCGAGAGGATCTCTTTCAAGTCCAGAAATTTGTGACGGAAGCTATGTCAATCACATGGGAGAGTATCAATTGAATAGCCCCCCCAAAAAGTACTTTCAAAAAAGCTGTCCAAACTGAGAGCACCGTGTGAATGTCGAGAACACATTGCTCAAACTCATCCACTCATTCTGGCACATGGAAAGTCCAAAAACAAGTTCCTGACGAGTTTTCAAAAGCTTTCATGGTTTTTGCACACCGAAATGTTCGGTTCTAGAAAGGAACCGCATTGAGGCCTACCAAAACACTACGTTGCCAATCAATCTCTTATAAATGGCTTGTCTTAGGGGAACTCTTGGTTGAATGGAGGAGTCGTCTTAAGACAGAGTGAAAACCCCCCACCCCTTTATCCAACTGAAACCATCCAATCAATTAGTGTTGTGGCCCCTTCCTTCGCATATTGATTGATTACCTGCTCAGCTTAACATCCAGCCCGTACTATTTATCACCCAGGCAGGGAGGACGCATGTGAGGCCGCTGGGGCTGGTTGAGTGATGCTGCTTCAGAGAAAGATGCTTGCCTGTCTTGAGGTAATTCTAATTAAACTGCTGGGCTTGGTTCAGGTTGGGCTGGGCGAAACGGGACCAGTAAGACAAACCACTGAGGGTTTAGCATTATGGACTGGAGTTTTTCCCCTGACTTACCAGGTCACCTGACCAGGCTAACTCCAAGCTCTAGCCATTGCCTCTAACGTGGGCCTGACTTTGTTCGGTCAAAGTCCATGGGTTTGCGAAGCAGTACCTCAGCGGGAAATTTTTGAGCGACCGCTTCAGGTGAAGCAAACTCAACGGCAGCACACTCTTAAACCACACATTGGCGGGAAAATGGCTGCTGGCTCGGCTAGAGCAGAGAAACTCACTATATGAAGGCTAGGGTGTTTTTACGAGAAGTCAACCGATTAATCGGAATGGCCGATTAATTAGGGCTGATTTCAAGTTTTAATAACAAATCGGTATTTTTGGACACCGATTTGCAATTATTTTTTTTTATACCGTTAATACAGTTAAGAACACATTCTTATTTTCAATGACAGCCTAGGAACGGTGGGTTAACTGCCTTGTTCAGGGGCATGATGACAGATTTTTACCTTGTCTGCTCAGGGATTCGTTTTTGCAATCTTCCTGTTACTAGTCCAACGCTCTAACCACCTGCCTTACATTTCACTCCACGAGGAGCCTGCGTGGCAGGCTGACTACCTGTTACACGAGGGCAGCAAGAAGCCAAGGTAAGTTGCTAGCTAGCATTAAACTTATCTTATAAAAAACAATCAATCTTAACACAATCACTAGTTAACTACACATGGTTGATGATATTACTAAATTATCTAGCGTGTCCTGCGTGGTATATAATCGATGCGGTGCCTGTTAATTTATCATCGAATCACAGCCTACTTCGACAAATGGGTGATGATTTAACAAGCGCATTTGCGGAAAAAAGCACTGTCGTTGCACCAATGTACCTAACCATAAACATCACTGCCTTTCTTTAAAATCAATACACAAGTATATATTTTTAAACCTGCATATTTTGTTAATATTGCCCAATAACATGAATTTCTTATAATTAGGGAAATTGTGTCACTTCTCTTGCGTTCCGTGCAAGCAGTCAGGGTATATGCAGCAGTTTGGGCCGCCTGGCTCATTGCGAACTGTGTGAAGTCCATTTATTACTAACAAAGGCCGTAATTAATTTGGCAGAATGTTACGTAATTATGACATAACATTGAAGGTTGTACAATGTAACACCAATATTTAGACTTAAGCCATCCGTTAGATAAAATACGGAACGGTTCCATATTTTACTGAAAGAATAAACGTTTTGTTTTCGAAATGATAGTTTCCAGATTCGACCATATTAATGACCTAAGGCTCATATTTCTGTGTGTTATTCTGTTATAATTAAGTCTACGATTTGATAGAGCAGTCTGAGCGGTGGTGGGCAGCAGCAGGCTCGTAAGCATTCATTCAAACAGCACTTTCGTGCGTTTGCCAGCAGCTATTGCGCTGTTTATGATTTCAAGCCTATCAACTCCCGAGATTAGGCTGGTGTAATGGCTGGCCAACCTGAAAACATCCTAATAAAAGTGTGTCAAGCAAGAATTAGCGGGACCTAAAGTGGTAGACAGCAAGCATCAAATCCTAGTCAATAAGTTATGAAATAATAATGTTGATGTACAATATTTAATGAGAAAGAAAAAAGCTGGCTAATAAATTAACTTAAAATCAGCAGAGAGCGCAACCATTAGTGCGACTGGTGGAGCCCTGCTTGAAGCCTCCCTTCCAGGCAGTGGGACGGCCAGCCTCCGCTTTCCTGCTTCTTACTGCATAGTAGACCTACATCACACACAGGGCTGGGCAGTATACCGTATTTTACGATACACCGGCATTGATGCACGGGACCAGTTTGGGTTTTTCCTTTACCTTCTATAACGGTATTTGAATGTTTGGTTTGTTGAAATGTGATATGCCGTGTGTAACTCCCTTTTTTATAGTTTACTCCGCTACTTCCGTTCTCTCCGCTCGCGCCATGCTGCTTTCCACACAGACCTAGCCCCACCCCGTCAATCAAGCAGCGCATTTGTTACTTGACAACGAGACACTTACGTTCAGTCTGTATGGTCAATGCAGCACATGCAACAAATGTTGATGACAACGATGCTGTTTCCACTTTGTTTCTTAATAGAAATCCACAATTACACAGCTATTGTGTTTTCTTAGCCCCAACTTGCTAAGTCGTATTTGCCCCTATTGCTAATCGCTGGTTAGCTGGCTAGATGTACTGAGTCAGAGCAAATGTAGCTAGCTATGCAGCCTGATACCAGTGATGGTGTAACATAAATCAGCATGTTGTTTGTTCAACAGTATCTTTTAAATCAGAGGAATAGTAAAAGCATGAATATGTTCGCTACATAGAGTGGCTAAGAGAAAACATTGAATGTGTTCAAAGATTATTATGTCCCCTAGGAAACACTGACCAACACTTTGGTTCTTACCCTGGTATTTTCATTCGTTGTGTATTCTAAGTGCCCACTATAATTGTCCAAATATAGATTTAGAATAATCATTTTTCCACAGTTCACCCAAGTGTGTTGATCTAAATCACAAGTCAAATAGCCACATTTGATAAAAAAATAAGACCTAGATTTTTTGCTCATATCTTCCCACCCTAACGTGGCAGTGTGGAAATTCTCTCAATGAGTGCAGGAAATGCAGAAATCGATGAAAATGCAAAAAAAAGTATTTGGGTTTAAGTTTAATTGAACAGTATAAAACAATCAGAGTGGAGAGTGACCCATTGAAATCTCAGGCTGTTCACCCCTTCAAATTAGTGGATTCGGCTATTTCAGCCACACCCATTGCTGACGGGTGTATAAAATAGAGCAAACAGCCACACAATCTCCATCGACAAACATTGGCACTAGAATGGTCTGACTGAAGAGCTCAGCGACTTTCAAAATGGCAGAGTCATAGGATGCCGCCTTTCCAACAAGTCAGTTCGTCAAACTTCTGCCCTGCTAGAGCTGCCTCGGTCAAATCAAATGTATTTATAAAGCCCTTCTTACATCAGCTGATGTCAAAGTGCTGCACAGAAATCCAGCCTAAAACCCCAAACAGCAAGCAATGCAGGTGTAGAAGCACGGTCATTATTGTGAAGTGAAAACGTCTAGATGCAACAACAGCTCAGCCGCGAAGTGGTAGTCCACGCAAGCGCTCAGGACCGCCGAGTGCTGAATCGTGTAGCATGTAAAAATCGTCTGCCCTCAGTTGCAACACTCACTACCGAGTAACAAACTGCCTCTGGAAGCAGTGTCCACACTGTTCGACGGGGACTTCCTGAAATGGGTTTCTATGGTTTCTATAGGAGCTACCTGCCCCAATGCCTAGTGTCAACTGCAAAGTTTGGTGGAGGAGGAATAATGTTCTGATGCCGCTTCTCATTGTTCGAGCTAAGCCCCTTAGTTCCAGTGAAGGGAAATCATACAATGACATTCAATAGTTCCAACTTTGTGGCACCAGTTTGGGGAAGGCCCTGTTTCAGCATGACAATGCCACCGTGCACAAAGCAAGATCCATACAAAAATGGTTTGTCGAGATCAATGTGGAAGAACTTGACTGGCCTGCATAGCGCCCTGACCTCAACTCCATCAAAAAGCTTTGGGATGAATTGGAACGCCGACTGCGAGCCAGACCTAATCGCCTAACATCAGTGCCCAACCTCACTAATGATCTTGTGGCTGAATGGAAGCAAGACAATGTTCCAACATCTAGTGGAAAGCCTTCCCAGAAGAGTGAAGGCTGTTATAGAAGCAAAGAGGGACCAACTCCATATTAATGCTCATGATTTTGGAATGAGATGTTCGATAAAAAGGTGTCCAAATACTTTTGGTCATGTAGTGTATGTGTTGCCACCCGAGGGTCACACACTACTCATAAAGAACATTTTGACCTTTTATAATTTAAAACCATAAAAATGCCATAATTCAAAAAATAAATAAATACTGTGATACTGGCCATATCACCCAGCCCTACTCACACATACATAAAGTAGCGGCTGGACAATGCAGCAGTGCCTGACAGGAGGAGTGCGGAAATGACGAGCTGTTGAGTGTGTAGCGTTGGATAATAGCGGGGGGGATGTAAGCACGATGGTTGAGTGGAGATGGTCAAGTAAGGAATACAGTTATGTAGTGTAATAAAAAAAGGGCTATGGTCGGAAGTAGTGCACTACACAGGGAATAGGGTACCATTTAGGACAAACACCTAATAAACATAGGACTTCCAGAGACAGGGATTTGAGCCGAAACCAGTTGAGAGGAAAACAAAAAGACCAATAACTTAAGCACAAACCCACACCACCAAACACAGCCCTCCTCCCTCTCTGATCTGATGACACTAAGTGAAATTATGTCTGTTAGCAGTGGAGTTGTGACTGGTTTGATTTAAAGAGGGCCCTGCCTATCTGCTAAAGGAAAGTGGAGAGACTGTGGGACTCCTTTTTAGAGCCCAATAACAGGTGGACGTTCCAGGCCTGCCATTTATACAGTTGCAATTCTGCACTTTCATTGGCCATGTAAGGTCAAGCTTTGAGCAGACACATTAGCCTGGAATGAATCCATTCCAACCTGGCAAATGGTCAATTCTTGTAATAGCCATAAAGATAACTTAATCGAAAAGCTATAAATTTTACTGACAATATATTAATTGAGTCGCATACTTAAATCTATGCAAGGATTTCTTACACTCGCCCCATAAAAAAGCCAGGGATATAGTTTTGCTATGGTGGAGATGAGGAAGTGTTGCCAGTGAGCTTGTTAGCAACGATATATAAATCAAATCAGCAGATATGCTTTGGAATTTAGAGCATTAGGCTAACGCAAGACGCTAGGCTACTCTTTTTGATGACAACACACTTTCCTCACAACATGAGCCCCTCTCCATCTCAGCTACTGTGTCTCTGAGCGGTTTTCGTTCTCTTTTATAATGACACAAATACCTCAGAGACATTTCCATATGATTACTTCTTGCAGGGGACATGACAGTAAATGGTGTGAAAAAACATCGGCCTGGAATAATGAAATACACATCCTTGGGCGATGCAGTTAAATACAGGGGGTGTGGGGCTGGTGCCACTACAGGTTGCAGGAATAGTCAAGACAAGCGCTGCGCGAGAGAGAGAGAGAGAGAGAGAGAGAGAGCGAGAGAGCATGCGAGCGAGCGAGAGAGAGGGAAGAGGACACAGAGGACATTCCAGGCAGTGCAGTAGATATGCCCTGTGACGAGACCAACCGATTCTACGTGCCTCGGCAAAGCTAGAAAAAGCCACTTGAAAATGAATTCAAAAGCTCAAAAGGAGAAAAGACAAAGCCTTTGGGTAACACGCGCGCACTAAGCTTCGAGGTGAGGCTGACACATGCACAACTAGATCAGCTGCTCTCCAGTACCCTTTCCACTTCTCACCAGCACAATCTCTTTCCCTCCCTCCTCCTCCTCCTTTTCTCAAATGCGCAGTGTTTCTAAGTATAGAGCTTGAGCAGACGCGAGCTCGACCATAAGCAGTGTGCTCCAGCGCTATTTAAAAAGCGGATAGGGAGAGAGTGAAGGGGGGTTCAAAAGGAGGGAGAGAAGGGGTGGGGGGGTTGAAGTAAAACAGGGGAGGGGGAAAGAAAGACTCAGGAATATACAAGAGGAACCATAAGAGGGAGACCACTTTATTTTAGCGGTACTAAAAATAGCGCAGCAGACAGTGTGGGGTTTGCCTGCTCGGCCGGGCCAAACCAACCTACACTACTCGCCTCGCAGGACGGATGGACGAGAGGTGCAATCGATAGGCGGGGGAACTGGACGGAGGCTCCGCGGAGCCTGTGGCCAACAGTTGCTGAAAGGGGTTTACGGAAGGGGAGTGACGCGGAGACACACTGCTTGACTAAATATGGCCAGGGAGGTGGTGGTGGAAAGAGTGAGACACCGGAGCAGCCCAGCAACCTGGGACCAATTCTGAATGCGTGTTTCAAATGCTTGGCTAGCCATAAAGAGAGAGTCAAGTAACGAACGGTAGCTCTGCTTTCTGTACTGTGCGGAAGGGACACAACAGAAATAGACTCATAGAAATGCCCTTTCTAGTCATTGTATTTCTATGGGGGACACCACCAGTTAAGTTTGTCTCTTATTCGCTATGTGCTTTTTAAGTGTGCGTGAGTTAGCTGCCCTACCTCCCACTACCACCCTCTCTAGGCTGTGACCTTCTCCCCCTGAAGAGGTGACCCCTGCTGGGTTGGTTTGGCCTAATGAGGGTGTCACGTCTACTGTGAAGACTTCAGCTGTGTACTATGAACGGCGTCATAATAGCTCCAGTTCACCCTAGGGAGAGGCTTGTTTTTTTTTTTTTACCCCACCCCCCAAAAAACGAAAAAACATATATTTTATTTTTTAAAGGAACTCAGTCCGGCTCTTGACAGTTGTAATAGTTCACATGGTGCATTATCGAAATTGGGTAGTGCATTATCGAAATTGGGTAGTGCATCATCAGGTCATCTTGTCACGTCAGTCATTGCATACCTAAGAGAGCTATTTATAAGTTTGTCTTAATTTTGGTGTCACTCAAATATGACATGAATACACATAAGACATGGCAAAATGTATACAATTGCAAGAAAATTTGCTTTAAATGTGTAAGATTTTACCCTTGATAAAAATGTGTAGAATTGCAGGAAATAAGCTTTAAACCTGCAAAATGATCTAGACCAACAAGAGGGGTGTGAACAGTTTGTGTCAAACAGTGCTTGTGCCTATAGAAATAGACGTGGTACTGGAATTGTATTTTCAACTGTTTGAAGCTTGTGTACAAAACCAAAAGTAAAAGATGCAAAAACAAAACTTAAGAACAGCAACACAGAAACAGCGTTACATAGAACAGATCTACCGCTTCTTAGACTTGCTTTCAAAAACAATGACAGATCAATAACACACATTTCTACGTGAATTTGGTTGGGATTGCCTAAAAAGTGACACATTGCAGATTTAAAAAAAGGTTAGTAAAATAAGCTACCCTTTTCCTCCCTTAACTGTGTTTGCTAACTGTAGCATGAGCGAATTGCTATCAAGACCTTTTTTTTTAATGCCAAATATTTTCAAAACTACTCGGCTGACTCCCTCACTCTTCTCTTGTGAAGTAGTTGCACTGAATAATAAAAGTGATGCGTTTTAGAAATCCCCAGCACAGAAAGCGCAGAGGCTGTATGTGTGTCATATGAATAAGAAGAAAGCGGGAGCGGGAAGAAGGGAGAGGGAGAATACGTGCTACACTTTCTGCCGGTCTCCTACAGACCAGGGAATCCTCCCTTCCGTCTCTCCCTCAGAATGCACATGGTACAGAGGAATGCTGCAGTTTTTTTCATTCCTCCAACACCTTTTTCAAACGGCAGCTAGCTCCTCATGTCAGTCTTTCCCCTCCTAAAGGTATGGCTTGAGAGTGTGAGTGTGAGAGAGAGAGAGAGAGAGAGAGAGAGAGAGAGAGAGAGCCCCCCCCCCCCCACCTCTCCCTGACTCTGATGCTCTCCCCCAACCAGAGAGCTGATTCAGCGAGTCAGGCATGCACCCAGCACACGATGGCTGCAGCAGCTGGAGCGCAAGCTCTCTAGGTCATTATGGTTCTCCTCACTACGGAAGAAGAGAGGAGGATGAGGAGGAGGAGGAGAAGAGGAGGAGCAGCACCAGTTAACAAACTGACCTGACAGGTAACATATGCGCCCCCCTTTTCATTCAAAAGGGGGAATTTGCCCGACGGGGCCCTGACGCCTCTTCCCTCTCCTCCGTCCTCTTCTATCTCTTTCAGGGGAGGGACGCAATCCATTATTAAGCGCATGGCTTGGCTGTGAGTAGCGTAGTCAGTCGGAAGGGGGGAGTGGAATTTACTGTTCTGCAGTAGCAGCAGTCAGCAGCACACAGTAGCAGCCAGCCATTAGGACAGAAAATAACTTAACCAACCAACACCTTGGGGCTTCTCTCTTCTGGGGTCTCTTGCTGGCTGCCTGGGTAGACCCACAGGAAGAAAAAGGGAACACCGGCCGGGAAGGAAGGAATGTGGAACGAAAAAATGAGAAAGAAGAAGCAGGTGAAGATGAAATGAACGAGGAGGGAAAGTTGCTGTCTGTTCAGTTGACGTCCACATGGATATTTTTGTTGTTTCCCTCTCTCCCTCCCCCACTCACCCGGTTGTGCTGTGGCCGGACATGCTGCTGCAGCATCAGAGCTCCCGCTCTGCCTGGCTCATTAGGTGTCACGGTTGCAGCCCCTCTGATATCTAATGACGGACTCGTTAGCTCAAACCCACACTGACGTGGAGACGGAGGCAGCCAAAGACAGAACCATTCGCTCTTCCGTCTTCACACTTTGTCCTCTATCTACCTGATGGGGAACTCATCCATTTTCTTACGTCCACTTGCTAAAGGAGATATCTTGATGGCGATAGAACATTTCTGGGTATTTGATTACCCTCGTGCCTTTTCATTCACTAGCCGAGATGAGACCTAAGACCTCATTTTTGGAACGAGGTCATCATCATCATCGTCGCCTTTTCTTTAAACTGTAGGGGTACGTTTTGAAGACCCGAGGATGACAGCCGGATGTTCGGAATGTGGATGATATCGTCGGTGGGGATGACGACGAGGTGTCAGCAGCCATAACGAACGGCGTCGGTTGCCATGGCGAACAAACGGCACTTGAGTTTTAAACAGAACAGGGGAGGATGAAATGGCCCGGATTGACGGTACAAAGCTGGGTCAGTGAATTAACACCGATGTGGAGGTAGAGGGGTGGGGACAGGGGGGGAGGAGGGCTGATGGGGGTTACGGCTGACTGAGTGGATGTGTGTCACTGGCTGGCTGAACCCATGCAGTGGTGGTAGTAACCCAGTTTCTCTCACTCTTCCCCCCTCCCTCTCTCTCTCTCTTTCTCAAAATGCTAGGGGCAGGCAGGCAGGGCACAATACTGCAGTGCTACTGTATGTCTCAGACCACACCAGAGCAGGCCGGGGCAGGGCCAGACAGCAAGGCACCAACTCTGCTCATTCACTCCTTCTCTTTACGTCAGTCAGTCAGTCGCTAGTTAGCTAGTCCTCCAGGAGGAATCCCCTCCCCTCACTCATTCTCTCAGGTGGCTGTGACTTTTCCTAAACGGGACGTCACACCAACACAGCAGAGCTGCCTCATCCATCCATCCATCCATCCACCCACCCACCCAGCCCTGCCACATCTTTAAGCTGAGAACAACTGGACAGGACACCTCTAATTCTCAACGGCCAACTCTTCATTCAATCCTATTTCCAGAACCAGAACTCACAAATACGTTTCACTATATATGGCATTAACACATCCACACTCGTCATCCACATTCACAAACATAAGTGTTTAGAGGTAACATGTAAACTAACTCTCCCCCACAAAGCCATAGCCTCAGTCATCCAATCAGCACCTAAGCTAGACTGCTAGTGGTTGAGAGAGGGGGGTTGGGAGTACAAGCTGCCACCAGGCAGTGTTGACTTGTGGAATGTGTTGAGCTGGGTTAAAGATTCATTAGAGACTCGCTGAACTTTTCACGCCGTTGCGCAAATCGTTATTGATCTATCGCCTCCTATCCGTCATATTCTCCCCCTCCCGTAAACACGGGACGGGCAGGTGAGGAGGAAGAAAGAGTGACAAGAAGAAAGGGAGCGAAACGCCCACAGAACCAAGGAACAGAGAGAAAGTGGTGAAGAGTAAGGGGAAGGAAAAAAAAGAAGAAAAAAAAGAGCAGCGCCACCCACGGCCAATCAACATACAAGTGCTGAGTGGGCAGGCCAGCAGTATTAGCGCATGCATGTGACCTCTGGCCTGCCTGTTTTGTGCTGCCTGCCTGTTCTGCACTGCCTGCCTGTGTATGAGCCTAAAACCCAAATCCTGCTCACAATAGCTTCCTGTTCCACTTGGATAGATCGCCACCCTCGTTTTCAAACATCAGCAGGAGGCAATGGGCCAGCAGGGAGCTGGGTGGACACACCGCTCGCTGGGGGGCGAGGGGCAGACAGTGACACCAGAGACATGTATGGGACAAGAACGAGGAGGGAGGGAGGTGCATAACTGGTTAGGGATATGGGGAAGAGGGTGGGAGTAAGAGAGAGAGAGCGAGAGAGAGAGAGAGAGAGCACGGGGGGAGGATCGGGGAGGTGTAAAAGTATACCATGTAGCCTACGTAACTTGAAAGTGCTCCCCTATTTCCAGGACAGTAGGATCAAGCCTCATACAAGACAAGGTGCACAGAGGCTAACCACCTACCAAGGACGCATAACCAGCAAAGAACAAGTCAACTACCCTTAGTCTCTACCGCTTTTGAATTTTTGACCCACCCCTCTACACTCGTCCTCCTCTTTCTTTTTATTTGCTGGAAGAAGACCAGGACAACCTTCTCTTGCTGTAAAAGAGAGAGAAGAAAAAACCTCCCTGTTCCCAATGGTTTGTCCCAGTTCTCCGGAGGACTGATGGAATCACTGGGACCAACAGCAACGACTGGCCTAGAACACTTCTGAAAATAAAGAGGGGGGGGGCTGGTTCAACTTTACTGGGTGGCTAAAGAAAAGCAGCCTCGAGTGTTGATCTGAAATCACGCTCAAAGTCACCTTACGGTGCAGACTCACACTGCATTCTTAGGAGGGGGGAAAACGGTGAGAGAGAAAATCTATGCTGCCACTACTAGCTGCTCCGTGCGACCTTGTGAATTCCCTGTGATTGCCTACTTGGTGTACATACTTCTTTATGTACCCATATGAATATATGACAGCTATGGAATGTAAAGAAGTATGTATTCTTGGTGAGGTGTGGACCCTCGACTGACGGAGCAAAGGGGAATGTTTCTTGATTGACGAGTCGCTGTTTGTTTTTTTGTTGACGATCTATATCGCTGTGTGTGGAGATGATTGTGAACCCGACTGCGATTTCGGGGGGGGGGGGGGGGGGGGGTGTAAATTAGAATAGTGGGCGGAGTGGAGAGAGGGGCGAAGACATTAGCTATACTGTTTTGGGGAAGTGTTCCTGCAGCAATATAACCGCTGTAGGGACATAGTTAATGCTGGTTTCTCTAACTGGCAATATGATCCACACCATTAACCAAGCAATCAGAATATTTCCCAAAACAATGTTTTAGCCTACATGTGTCGACCAGAGTGGAGATACAGGGTTAGTGTGTTTGGCTGGTATTATTCTCCTGTGTGGCGGAATTAATTGGTTCTGTCAGTTCCAGTCAGTTAGGAACGACTTGGTTGGAGCTAGTAAGGAACGACTTGGTTGGAGCTAGTAAGGAACGACTTGGTTGGAACTAGTAAGGAACGACTTGGTTGGAACTAGTAAGGAACGAGTTAGTTGCGTCACCGACAAACTCAGAAGTAATAATGACCCCGTGACATCACCATAGGAACAGGTCCTCCATTCAACAATGGTGGGTTTTACTGCATTATGGCCTTTTGAATCACAGCCAGCTGCAACTTAGCTTGTGACCAGTACAGGGGGAGGGAGAGAGAGAGAGAGAAATAGGTATGCCAGAGAGCCAGGCCAGAGCTCCACTATTAATACTATAATCTTTTCCAAAGGTCCCTCGGGACGGGAAAATAAGGAAGGTGAATTATGGCAAAATGTTGCCATCTTTGTTTAATAAAAGCGCGGCGATGGGATGAAAACGCAGCAGAGGAGAGTTGCTAAGGGGCAGGAAGGCAGTTGCTGCCGTTTAAAAAGCTACTGGCTCTGCCACAGTGCTGGATCATTCGGCAGGCATGGTGTGTGGCGTTAGCCCTACTGTGTGTCCAGTCCAGCTATAGCATTAGCCATGTCTCTCCCAACATACCCTCCGACCCCTCTGAAAACCCCTCTGCACCCCTCCCCTTCGCTGATTCCTAGCCTCATTGTTCAGTTTGCTATGCTTGCCAAATGCTTTGCTGCGCCGCACGGCTGTTGGCAGTGCAGCTTAGGACCGTCGAAAAGTGACAATGCAGGATCAGGGCCAGCTTCGGCCCTGTCAGACGATTCCAATTGTATCACCGCTTCAAACAAATAAAGGCCCACAGGAGAGAGAGGAGGGGGGGGGGAGGGGGAGAGGGCTGTGGCAGCTGAAAAAGGTATAACAAAACTAAGAAAGCGTTTCCATTGCGTTTTTTTGTCTGCAGCGTAAAACAAAAGCTTGCGGAAGTTGTTGTAGTGAGCTGAGCAGTGCGCTAACACAGAATCTGCTAAAAGCAGCACAGTGCAAACCAGACCATGCTAGCGCAGAGCAGTCAAGCAATGGAAAAGCCTAGAGCTTCGTCTGGGACACCTTTGTGCTATGGGACTCGTTTAATGAAATACAACACAATGGCACTCCCGTTGTGGTTTGGTTAACCTGCTGAGGATGGCGCTGCGAAGACGTATTCCATTTGCCATCCATGATAGAAAGTGAAAGGCGGTAGGGAAGAAGCAAGACTCTTAATTCAGTCTTTGACAATGTGCACCAGTGCCATTCCAGCGACATCAAGACAGGAACAAAAAAAAATGAATCAAATAAGTCACATTTTTAGACTTCAGAAAGAGAGAGGTGGAATTTGTAACCTACTTGTCCCCTCTTAATACATTCTGGTTTTTCTTTTTACCTCAGTGAGGTCATATTTGATTCATGGAGATAAAACTGGTGGTACATGCACTCAAGATTCTCTGTGGTGTAAACTAAAATGCTTGAAGACTGAGACAGACCTGCGTTTGCCTTTTCTATGAAGTGTAGGCTAGCTCAGAGTGCAGCTACGCCTTAGGGTAAGCTAAGCCGTTACTGCTTGAAGGAGGGGGTTTGGAACTCGGAAATGAGAAAACGTAGAGAATAGTATAAGAGACCCTCCAATGAGGGTAGGTTGAAATGGTTACGTCAAGCTCAAATGTCATTTCAAGAGACTATCCGCACAGAAGATTAAAGCTACTAAATGTATTTCTCTTTCGTTAACCCCCCCCAGTCTAACCTTTCTCAGTCCTTCTGTCAATAACCATCTGCGTACGTCTCATCCCTCAATCTCTCCCTCCCTTTCTGTAAAACCATAGCAGCTATTCTACCAACTGTCTACGGGGTCTCTCTCTCTGGCCACAACCTGCTGCCTGACTGACACCACACAGCAGATGCTGACATTATCAAATGCTCAGTGCCTGCCTGTCGGTCTGTCCACCCCTTTGCTTTTGCCCTGTTATGGACAGTGGACGAAATGGTGCAGCCGGCCCCCACCCATCTGACTCATCTAGTGTGTGTGTGTGTGTGTGTTGCAAATAGCCTCTCTCCTGTGCCATACCGAGCTGATCTCTCTATCGCTCTCCCGATCTGTCCCTCAGCTGCTGCTCTGCTCTTAGAAAGTGGCTCTTAGGTGCACTCATAGAGTAACCTATTCGCATCAAAACTGTTCCGAAAATTGGAGCAACAAAAAAGGTATAATAACTAAATGACAGTTAAAAAGCACAGTTAACCAGCAGGCCTATGACATTCATTGAAAGGACCACCATGGAAGACATGAGAACGCTCATAATTTAAATACATACTATTTTAAAATCAGTCTACGACTGATATGAATGACTGGGCCAAAGTAATGGCCCCTTGAGCACTGCATTGGGAGTGTGTGAGGCTGACTGCGGAGGTATGGGTGTCGGCCTCAGTTTCTGTGACCTAGAGCGCGCGCGCGCACACACACACACACACACACGCAGCAGGTCCCATCCGTCACAGGCTGTAATTGCTACATGACTCCGGGACATTTGACTTAAGTGCACCACGACAGATTATTATCCTTTTCTTAGGGAACCATTTTTCCTCCTTCTCTCAGATAACTTCTCCTAAAACATGGCAACAAGGATAAATAGACTGGCTGGGAGGGCAGAGCGTGAGGGAGATATGGCTGTGGTGTGGGAAAGGGGAGGGGGGGGGTAGAGAAGCGATTTTAGTTAATGGAGCGGACAGACATAATACTTGATGGCTAATGTCCTAATTGCAGTATTAATAAACTACACACTTCCCTGTACTGTATTATACTGTATGTTCATGTTTCCAGCTTGTTCCATCTGGGCTGTCTACACTCCAGTTCGTGGCCCAGTGAACGACAAACACCTAATGCCTTGCTAAAGCTGGTAAAAAGGAACCAAATCACCTCTTGAATGGATTTGGTCCCCTTCAACCAGCTGTAGCTATGCTTTGATGACTACATACCATCCCTACCGGAGCGCCTCTCTCTTCAAATGCTCTGACTGACTGGATGACGGTGTCAATGATCGTGTGTAGCGTCATGCCTCGACTCACCCACGTCGGCTCTCATCTTCACTAAGCGATTATTGATCAAGTGTCATGTTTCACTGTTGAATCTGTCTGCCTTTCTTCTATCTTGACTAATAAAAAGAAGCCAACAGAGATTCAACAAACCGCTGTAGCGTCTCTTACTCGACCGTAGAATGCATATACAAGACACGCAACTCAACGGCTGTTTAAAAAAAGCGGGGGACGTACAGGTAACTGCCAAAACAATGGAAACACTTGAGGGGTATACAAAGTATATTGAAAGCAGGTGCTTCCACACAGGTGTGGTTCCTGAGTGGATAAAACAATTAACATCCCATCATCCATCTATAAAAATCCTGGGTAGGCCATTATCACGGCTATGCCCCCATAGGATGGCAATGCTCCCATCAACAGGGCACAGGTGGTCACTGAATGGTTTGATGAGCATGAAAACAATGTAAACCCTATGCCATGGCCGTCTTAGTCACCAAATCGCAACACAATTGAAGACCTACAGGAAATGCTGGAGCGGAGCCTGAGACGGTGCTTTCCACCACCATCTACAAAACTCCAAACTATGGAATTTCCCGTGGAAGAATTGTGTCGCATTCCTCCAATAGAGTTCCAGACACGTGTAGAATTTATGCCGGCTCTGTTAAGAGACTTTATGTTGGTGTTTCTTGTATTTTTGCAGTTACCTGTACGCGTTAGAAACATACAGCATTCCGCACCGAGTTAACTCACACGGGTGCGTAAAGAACGCAGCGGCAGCCCAGGGGCCATGCCAGAACTAGCTCCTCCAACTGACTACCACAGGGTGATTTATTAACATACAATTGGTGTTGAGACGTGGGGAGGCAAGCCAACGCAGCACAGTGGGGCCACATAAAACGGTTTGAAAGTGCAGATCTAAGGGAACGTTTTATAGAGAGCGAAGGGGAGTGGGGAATAGTAGACCAGCTCCGGACCCCCTCCTTGGAGAAGCCTCCTTTGTGTGTGTGTGAGCGAGAAGAGGGGGAGATAAGAGCCAGATGCTCCAGAGGACGGGAGCTAAACGCACAAATCATAAAAGGAGCAGACCCCTCGCAGACTGACATACACAGCCGCAGTACATGCAAGCAGATCAAACCATTCCTCTGCACCCGCCCTCCCCCCCACCACCACCTTTCTGCCTCTTTACGTTACTCGCTCTCTCACATACAGAATTGCATCACACTTGGCTTTCATGTTTAATGTCAATCTGACCTGACCTAGCTGTGACATCACACACCCTAAAGCCATGGATATAAGTGACTCAAATGGGCCAACATCTGGTCGTATTTTGTGATCTAAAAAAGGGATATGTTAAATTAACAAAACAAAATATATGCCTATGAAGAACCTGAAGGGTTGCACTTGTAATTGAGTGGTTATTGCAACTACTTACTTACTGCCATTATACTATTTATAACCACAAAGTAGCCTAAAATGTTTGATTAGCTTGTATATATATATATATATATATATATATATATATATATATATATATATTTTAAACGTTTTCAGCTGCAGCCGCTCAAGAACAATAAAGATTTATTGAATTGAAAGTTAGAATTAGAAATGTTGTCTTTGGCTTCACCACATAAAAACAGACATAAAACTCCATCATGAGCACGCCATTTCTTGAGATCGTTAAATAAACTGGACGCAGTAATAAAAAGTGCTAGACAGGGCTGTTCCAAGTTGATAGATTTTGCATTGTTGGTCTAAAGCAATAATCATAGAGTGTTCATCATAAGAGTTTATCAACACGTCAGTGGTTAAAAGACCACCATCATCAAGATTGAAGGGCACCTGGTCATCTCCATGACTCTGATCATCTTATGCATGTCACGGTCTGAGACCACCGTTTACAGAAAAACGTTACACTTTATCCTTGAACTACGAGTAGCCTTGCACAACTTCAAGTCAGGGATTTTTCTGCCATTGTAATCCTTGCGCGGCCTGCCTAAGTGTTTTTCGGGTTGCCTAAATCCATTGTTAAGTTAATACATTTTAGAGATGGAAAAAGACATTCAGTGTAAAGTTAAATGACTAAAATGGATATAAACTACGTAGAAAAGGTAATGGGCCTATATATTTTTTTTAGGGCTGACCCCAATTAGTCGACTTGTCGTTAGGCTGTTGGTCGACAGAGATTGTTTTAGTTGAGCAGTAACAAATACATACAGTACTAATCAAAAGTTTAGACACACTTACTCATTCCAGGGTCTTTGTTTTTACTATTTTCTACATATAACAGTGAAATAACACATATGCAGCAACAAACAAAAAAAAGTGTTAAACATATCAAAATATATATTTTAAATTTGAGACAGATTTGTACCTTGTCAGCTCGGGGGTTTGAACTTGCAACCTTTTGGTTCCTAGTCCAACGCTCTAACCACTAGGCTACCCTGCCGCCCGACTATTGGCATTCTCTCAACCAGCTTCACCTGGAATGCTTTTCCAACAGTCTTGGAGTTTCCACATATGCTGAGCACTTGTTGGCTGCTCTTCCTTCACTCTGCAGTCCAACTCATCCCAAACCATTTCAATTGGGTTGAGGTCGGGTGATTGTGGAGACCAGGTAATCTGATGTAGCACTCCATCGCTGTCCTTTGTCAAATAGCCCTTACACAGCCTGGAGGTGTGTTGGGTCATTATTCTGTTGAAAAACAAATGATAGTGGGACTAAGCGCAAACCAGATGAGATGGCGTATCGCTGCAGAATGCTGTGGTAGCCATGCTGGTTAAGTATACCTTGAATTCTAAATCAAATCCCTGACAGCGTCACCAGCAAAGCACCTCCTCCTCCATGCTTCACAGTGAGAACCACATATGCAGAGATCATCCGTTCACCTACTATACATCTCACAAAAAATCAGCAGTTAGAACCAAATATGTCAAATTAGGACTCATCAGACCAAAGGGACAGATTTCCACCGGTCTAATGTCAATTGTCTGTGTTTCTTGGCCCAAGGAAGTCTCTTCTTATTATTGGTGTCCTTTAGTAGTGGTTTCTTTGCAGCAATTCGACCATGAAGGCCTGATTCACGCAGTCTCCTCTGAACAGTTGATTTTGAGATGTGTCTGTTACTTGAACTGTGAAGCATGTATTTGGTCTGACATTTCTGAGGCTGGTAGCTCTAATGAACTTATCCTCTGCAGCAGATGTAACTCTGGGTTATCCTTTCCTGTGGCGGTCCTCATGAGAGGCAGTTTCATCATAGTGCTTGATGGTTTATGTGACTGCACTTGAAGAAACTCGTAAAGTTCTTGAAATGTTCCGGATTGACTGACCTTCATGTCTTAAAAGTAATGATGGACTGTTGTTTCTCTTTGCTTATTTGAGCTGCTCTTGGCATAATATGGTATTTTACCAAATAGGGCTATCCTCTGTATACCACTCCAACCTTGTCACAACACAACTGATTGGCTCAAACGCATTAAGGAAAGAGGTTCCATAAATTTACTTTTAACAAGGCACACCTTTTACTTGAAATGCATTCCAGGTGACTACCTCATGAAGCTGGTTGAGAGAATGCCAAGAGTGTGCAAAGCTGTCATCAAGGCAAAGGGTGGCTACTTAGGAAGTCAAATATAAAATATATTATGATTTGTTAAACACTTTTTTGGTCACTGCATGATTCCATGTGTGTTATTTCATAGTTTCGATGTCTTCACTATTATTCTACAATGTAGAAAATAGTAAAAATAAAGAAAAACCCTGGAATGAGTAGTTAACTAATCCATCGTGGAAGCCTCGACTAATAGCCAATTTATTTTTTATCTGAAAATATTGTCAGAGGCTCCATATGGAGGGTGTGACGCAATTGCGGAGCCTCCAGAGACATGCAGATGGAAAATCGAGCTCCGTACCGCATCGCCATGTGCCTCCCAAATTTTGTAACAATGCGGAAGGCTCTGTATAGCTTCGCATTGACATGATTGGTTGACGGTAGCTCTGCACTGCTCCGTGAAGTGCAAGAAGTATGAATGACCTTGACATCTGCTGCATCTGCTATCACCGTAAATGCTGCATGGTCAATGCAGAAGTCGAATTGACCATTCACCCATACGCACAATGTCCTCTCTCCCGCCAATTTGTGCACATTCATTGTTTCATAACTTCATTGTGTGAATTGTTTGCGTTTGATTGTTAGTGTATATCAAATCCCCATTACATATATCACCTGTAGTACATTTACCGTTAATTCCTAATCTACAATGTTTGTTGCTTTGGTTACGGTAATTATTTAAATGCATTCAAAATTATTATTCCAGTCTTCCCGTTCTCATTGTCTGAGTGGACACATTGTTTGCAGAGTGCCCAACCTATGCTATACTTGTGAGAAACAAGTTTTGGTTCATTTCATTCAATTTAGTCATCGTCCTTTGTTTGGAGTGCTCCTGTCAATGTTGAGTGAGGATGCGCACACATAGAAGTAGGCCTATTCCTTTCAATAACCACTCAGCGTGAAAGCGAAAAAATGTCATGCTCTGATCCAGTAGAAACGTCATAAAATAGGCCAACCCGGTACTCGGCTCCGGTGAGCTGCCCAAGTCAAGCACCGCTTCTTATCCTTGACGCAAATGCTCACTACAGGGTAAGTGAGGGCCCAGAATATTTTGTACAATGTTGCAAGTTCGCTAACACACGCTTCAGGTTTGGACTCAACTTAATAGTTGATACAATGTTTCAAGTTCATTGCAGACAGGACTTACGTAGCCAGTGTGATTTATATGAATTTGTATTTATTTTTAATCAGGATATTTTCTACCTGCAGGCTGCAATTTTTTATTCCTTGGCTTTATGTAGGCAGTATTCATTTTATTATTATGTTTGAGCAAGAACGCAGCATTATAATTGCAGGAAACTAGAAACCTTTAGGGTATGTGGGACGCTAGCGTCCCACCTGGCCAACATCCAGTGAGATTGCAGAGCGCCAAATTCAAATACAGAAAAACTCATTCGAAAAATTCAGAAAAGATACAACTATTTTACATAGGTTTAAAGATGAACTTCTTGTGAATCCAACCACAGTGTCAGATTTCAAAAATGCTTTACGGCGAAAGCATACCGTACAATTATTTGAGAACATAGCCCAGCAGACAAATCATTACAAACAGTAACCAGCCAAGTAGAAGAGAAACACAAGTCAGAAAAAGAGATCAAATTAATCACTTACCTTTGATGATCTTCATATGTTTGCACTCAATAAATGTTCCTTTTGTTCGATAAAGTCTCTTTATATCCGAAAACCTCAGTTTTGTTAGCGCGTTTTCTTCAGTAATCCACAGGCTCAAACGCAGTCACAACAAGCAGACAAAAAAATCCAAATTGTATCCATAAAGTTCATAGCAACATATCAAACAATGTTTATATTCAATCCTCAGGTTGTTTTTGGCCTAAATAATCGATAATATTTCAACCGGACAATAACCGTCAATATAAAAGGTAAACAAGAAAGGCACTCTCTCGGTCACGCGCATGAAAAAGCTCTGTGACACGGCATTGTCCACTCATTCAGACTGCTCTTACTCCCTCATTTTTCAGAATACAAGCCTGAAACAATTTCTAAAGACTGTTGACATCTAGTTCAAGGCATAGGAACTGGAATTTGAGTCCTAAGTCAATGGAATTTGAGTCCTCAGTGTAATGGCATTGAATAGAAAACTACAACAACAAAAACATCCTTCTTCCTGAATGGATTTTTCTCAGGCTTTCACCTGCCAAATCAGTTCTGTTATACTCACAGACATTATTTTAACAGTTTTGAAAACTTTAGAGTGTTTTCTATCCTGAGTAGAAGGCAGTTTAATGTAGAAATGTAGTAAATTAGCTTCAAAAACAGCAAAAATGTCTCAGCTCCATGGAGAATTGTTTTGAATTGCAAGAAATTGTCTCAAAATTGCTACCTTAATCTACACTGCCAAGACGGGGGCCTATAAAATGTTCTAAAGTTAGGCGCGCCGATAGTCCGACCACGTGCACCACCTAAGCCCCCTTTCGATAAAAAAACAGCAGCCCTGGAGGTGAACCTAGCCTGGTAATAATAGCATAACAGTCTCAATCCCAATTGTCTCCCAGTCAGATTAAGCTAATCTCAAAGTACCTACTTCAGGTGGTAAAACCCTCATTGTCATTCCAGAAATGTCTGCCCTGCAGCAGCAGCAACGATCCCAGAAACCAAACAAACATCCAACACAACCATTTCACAGCAGGCTTCACTACAGGCCTCTGTAAAATATATTTTTGATGTAATTATGACCCGTTACTATGACCAACAGTAGAAGCGATCTCCTCTCTCTAGTCTCCATTAGTTCTGGCAGAGTGAACCGGTGAGTGCGCCTGGTAACCCAGCAGGTCAGGTAATTAGTACTATACGGGGTGTCCTATCTGTTTGTTGGTGCGTTAAAACTACATTATGCAACTTGGAGAAGGAGAAAAAAAAGTGTCCCGTCTACTTGACCATTGAACAGATTCCCAGATCCCAGACTGTAGCGTTAAAGGAGATGTTGAGAGCTGTATTAAAAAAGGGTGAGAGGCATGTAAAAAAGGTGGCGGAGCGGTCTGGTCTGCCACTGCAGGGCCTGCTCTGTTTGGAGCCCCGTACCGTTTATGACTCACGGCTATTAATCGTATTGTTTACAGTGCTGTAGAAGCTAGCGCCTTCCAGCCTTGCAGCCAGACAGAGCCAGAGCTGCTGAGAGGAACCAGTCCCCCCGCGTCAGGGGCAGAAGCAGCAGTAAACACACACGCACACACACACACACGCACACACACGCACGCACGCACGCACAAGCTTAACCCTCCATACCCAATTTAAAAAGGTGTCACCTCAACTCCTCCTATTTACCAAGTAGCCTAAATTACACACTAATTGTAAAAGACACAATAACTGTCTCACAAAACCTGTTGCTTTATATGAAAACACAACCATTTCAATCTGCTTTCAATCTCTCTCCCTCTCTATTCATCCGTCTTCCTCCCTCTCTCAGACAAGCACATACAAAACGTGACGCGGTATGTGTGAGTAATGACAGCGGTGATATATAGTTCAGCTCCCTCATTAGAAGGCGCCCCTGCTGGTAGAGTTTATTTGTCTCCGCGTTTGGGCCTCCACTCCACAATCCATTCCACACACACTGCCAGATGCCAAACTCATCTGTCACCTCAACCCCCCACCCCTTCATCCTCAACAACATTTACCCACACCTGGAGGGCACTACCACACACGCACGCACACTGGCTGCCCGCCATTACTGTCTGATGTTTGAACATATGGCTGATGGGTGGCCTATTTAGTGTACATGGAGGGATTGTCAGATTTGTTTCTCTGGTCCCAGATGATGCACAAGACATGCAACTTGGATTATAAGTACAATCAATACAAGAACATCCCGTGGCAGGAAGTATTCATCCATAACGGAACATAAATAGCCTGAACAGAAGCTTGAGTCATGTACCACTGAACAATAATCATTTCAACTGAACAAACACCACCCGACAGATATTTAGAGGGAAAGGATTTCCTTTCCCAACCTATTTTCAAGGGTTTGGCATCGACACTGGCGGCCACTAAACCACCTAGGGTGCTTTTGAAGAACACGACACTACTACCTGCAGTAAAAACCTACTCTCAGGCCCAAGCACTCTATCAGGACTCAAACGCCATTGCACTAAAGCACTGCTAAAATAAATACATTCACTTCAACCAAGGGAGATGTCCTTTTCAAGGGGTTTAAGACGTGCTCCAGTCCAGGCGGCCATTTTTCTCTCTCTCTGCAATATTGTGGAGGAGTGTGAAATCAATGTAAACGCCATACACATCTTGGCTTCTCTGAAGGCGAGGGGGACAGAGGTTGGGTGGAAAGCAAGGCAGCACGTCACGACAACAACACGGGCCCTGGCCTGTAACAAATACTGACTCCAGCACTTTTCACCTTTACTGTACAGTTGATATAAGACTGACAACTCCCACACACTGGAGGGAATCAGGGTATGAAATGAACACCCACCAAATGCGGGTAGATTAAGATATTGGCGGGTAGGAATGTCTATTTCACCAGCCACGTAGCCGGGTGGTCAATTTGCATGGCTCTACAGCGCGAGTATTACATTCACATTTGCAAATAACAGTCAAAAGTCAAGTATGAGCACTCGCTAATTTCTGCCATTTTGTTTCATAGCTGCTAATCGTACGAAGAAATACGAATCATGTATCCCACCTCACACAGCAACAATACCTGGCTGTGGAGCTTTGCGCACTAAGTTAAGTGCTGACAATAGCGTGCAACTGCAACCTGCAATTCGGGGCATTCTTGCATGTGGGCGTTCCAGCACCCCCCCCCCCCCCCCCTGAAACACACTCAGAGTTCAAGATGCATATGAAACAAACAAAAAAGAAGAAAAGCAGAAACATTTGTCTCCCATCTTTTGATGCCATTAACTGGTTAAATCACCGCATTATGACAAATGACTTCAATGCGCCTGACTGAGGCCACAAGGCTTGTACAGTAATTGGCAGGCCGGCACAGCGAGGCAAGCCGATTGCAATCCAGATTATTGTTTTAACTGGCTATCTATCAGTGGCAGGCAGTGCCATAGGAGGACTCAAGAGGGGCTTAATGTATTCCAGTGTTATACCACTATTACTCCGCTGTATTCCAGTGTGCTACTGCTGTCTGTGCCACTCCCAGTGGACTACACCATACCAGACTGTGTCAGGCAGGGCTGAAACAGCAGGTGCGCCAGAGTCCTCTGACCCCAATTCCCTCTGTCCTCGTGCCAATGGAATGTGTGTCAGCTAAGGGGAATGATAATGTCCCCTAGCTAGCCCTGACCTGACCATACACCACGAGCCAGACCGACAGCCCAGCCACAAGGGCAGCGGCTAGTGTGTGTGTGTGCACTCTCCACCAGTCTAGAGAGAACATGTTTATGTCCAAAAAACCCAGGATTCTCAAGCTGACCGGTATATTGTAGTCTCTCTTAGCTACCTGCCTTAATGTGTGTCTCATGCATGAGAATAGCCCATAGCTACAGAGTGGAGCAGAAGAAACCAGGTGGAGCTAGAAATAGACGTGGCCAAGGACGAGGCGGCTACTGACAGAGGCCGTAGACTTGCCTAGTCTAACAGAAACGAACACATCAACCTCAAAAAGTCATTTGCGGTTCAGTGTGTGCATAAGCCATTTTCTAGCAGTACCATTCAATTTGTTCATTTGCAATCAATAAAAGTAAAACGTGTCTGAAACACTTAAACTTGACAAGCCACAAACTCAACTGTATAGACGCCAGGGCCTCCCATTCACTTGGTTTCCTGTGTAGCCAAAAGGCAGATTTCCACATTGATTTTTTTCATCACCAGCTCTGGCTTGGCGGTTAAGGCCAGGTAAGTACCCGTGTCGTACCTGGGGTTCCCTCGGAGGGCAGCGTGGTGCAGGGCGTTGAAACCGTTGTTGTTGGTGATGGTGACATCTGCACCCGCCTCCAG
Source organism: Oncorhynchus mykiss (assembly GCF_057628025.1). Lineage (NCBI taxonomy): Eukaryota > Metazoa > Chordata > Actinopteri > Salmoniformes > Salmonidae > Oncorhynchus > Oncorhynchus mykiss. Next base: position 12,794,806 of record NC_143049.1, read on the forward strand.
CAGCACAGACAGCATGTCATCTCTCTTCTTACTGATGGCATCATGTAGGGGGGTGTCTCCCTCTGAGTCCTGTAGGGGGCGACATTATACCAACGTCACTTTGACCACCTGCACCACACCCATTATCACTAACAACACCCATATAGAGTTCACCTTAACCCTTGAGTGCAGCGAGATCTACCCAAATATTTGGTTCGAGGTTGGATACATGACAGCGCTCCAAAGCAGGTATCTGCAAACTCCCATCTCCTGAATGTTTGTACATTCATTCATTCTGCGACAGCCAGACTGACTCATTCCTAAACATCGGGGACAATTCGTGTAGAAATATCCAATGCCCTATAGAGCATTTATCATCTTAGGGTCAAGCATAAAATATCACAGACCAAAAGAAAACAAGAAGTACAATTTATGGGTGAATCAAAATCAAAAGAAAACGTACCTGCCACCACTCCACCGGCATGACACGCTTTACAGCTGAAGACTCAAAACACTGTCTACTCATGTATACATTTACTCACTCATCTGTGTGTGTGTGTGTTCTGAGTGGTTACCTGGAGGCTGGGGTGGCAGCCAAAGTCCAACAGGGTCTTGACCACCTGCAGATGGCCCTTGTTGACAGCGATGTGCAGGGGGGTCTGTCGGCGCTTGTTCCTGGCGTTCAGGTCGGCCCCGCCCCTCTGCAGCACCTCGATCACGGAGCCCTCGTCTCCGAAGGATGCGTGGTGCACCGCCCGGTCTCCATCCTTGTCCTGGGAGGGATATTATACACAGACTGACACACTGACCCGATGTCTCCACTGTTTACATCACTGTGTAACTATGACTGACCAGGTCAGCTTTTTAGAGTACGACGCGAGACCTGTGTAGGTAGACTGGGTACGGAAGAAGAGAGCGGGATTGGTTTCTCTAAAGTGGTTTCTCTGTTCATTTTGGTGTTGAGAAAAGAGTTTAACTACATGGGTATTGAGAGGGGACTATAGTATTGATTTTCAGCATTGAGGAGGGACTGTTGGATGTACAAACCTCGGCCTCCAGGTCCACGTTGTGTTTCAGCAGCAGCTTGAGGACGTCCACGTGTCCGTTCTGACTGGCCGCCTGCATGGCTGTGTGTCCAGCACACTGCCCGTTCACCTACAAAACACACAATATAACACTGTTTGTGTATTTTTGTATTTATCCAGTGCACTGCCTCGTCACTTGCAAACAAAATAAATAATATGCGTGTGTATTTCATTGCCAACTGCGGTACTGCAATACTTGGGGCATAAATATTAATGCAGGCTCCTTTGGGAGTCACAGAACGTGTCTTGTCCTGGCGGGCAGATCACTTGGCACAGCTCACCGAGCTTTAAGCAATAATTTCACTGAAAGGCACCGGGGCACCTGGCCAGCCCTCACAGCACTGACACACACACAGCCGCTGAGACTGCTGCAGAACGCTAAGATGATCTACTCTAAGCAGCTCTCGAAAGGCAATAGGAAATAGGAGAGTGCGGACAGCTCTCCTTAGGGGAAGGTTGTTGGCCTGGTTAATGTAAGGATGCAAAAAGGGACAGGAGTTTTTCCTGACTGTGGCCCCCTGACAAGGAAAAACTCTGTGCCCCACCTATAGCGTATAACTAGGCCCCAGAGTTGTCCTAGTAACGTGGACAATTGGCCCTAGACCATAACATGGTGTATGTTCACCATGTCGAGGTTGGTGAACGAAGCAAGCACTGCAGTGCACTCCAATGACCTGGATGCTTGCACTGGGCCGGAGCGGAATGTTTTTAAGATGAGGCGTGAAGTAAATGGCTGTGACGGACTGCAGTAAGCGGTGCTGTACAGAAGGCACATCAGAATGTTTACCTGTGCCCTGGAGAAATGTCTTTCTTTATAGCATTGTTTTGCCATCTCAATTTGCAATAAATAGATCTTAAGGAGAAAAAAAAAAGGGGACTAAATTAAACCCTGAAGCTGTGTTGAATGCAGGGATCACTTACGTCCACGTCAGGTCTCTTGAGGATGTCCTCCACCTTGGCCAGGTCGCCATTGGCTGCTGCTTTGACCAGCTCCTCGTTGATGTCACCAGACTCTTGGGTCTCAAACAGCTTCTTCAGCAGCTGAGACAGACGCTCTACACACACACACACACACACACAGATGGAGAAAAAAATGTTCTAAGTTCATCCTCTAGATCTAAGGAGTGAAGAATGTGTGTGGTGTGTACGAGTGGTCAGTGTACGTGCATGCCCACTTATAAATGGGCTAGAAGCAGATACGGAAAAAATATTTGTTTATGGTCTGTGTATCTCTGTGTGCACGCACATCCACTACGTGTCTGTTCTGACTGTGTGTGTGTGTGTGTGTCCTGCCTACCTCCGGATGCATTGGTGACAGCGGAACCAGCGGGGGCCACTTTGGTGACGGCAGCAGGGTTGTAGGTCCATGACGTTCCACACACCTCCACCTTCAGGTCGCTGTCTGAGTAGATCTGCTGCACGCGGCCCACCTTGCCCAGGGTCTGAGGGAAACAATACATTATTATGTTGCTACAGCGTTTCATTACAATCACAAAAGAGCAGAAACACATCGTATTGATACATTGTTAGTTTGTCTTTGACGACAAACCAGTGCTGCGATGAAGGAGCTTTCTCATAAATAAGTACTGAAGATTATTAAAGTGAATTCTGAAACTCCTTTGAGCATTCTGGTGTCTAACACAGGGAGGGTAAATGATCTAAGACATAACAAAGATATAGAAAACAAAAAGCAAAAACCCCCCCATCGCCAAATAAATGTCACACAAAAAAAAGAGATGCCGTGTGTCTATGCACCCAATTTCTACAAAACCCTTTGTTCCTCGTTCAGGAAGAAAGACTTGGCCCTTTCTTTCCAAAAACATGACAGGAAAGAATAATCACAGATGACTAAAAGCACTGTTCTGATTATTCATTCAACGGGAAGGGCAGTTGAACGGCTGAGCGAACGCCAGACTTATTTCTCATCTATATAGCCAATTACCTGGGACCTTATTGATGTCCGTCAAGGGACACACACACCAGAAAATAGTTCCACTGAAACGCTGTACGAGTTGAGTAATGAAAGGCATTTGCTGGCTGTCTCGCCGGTTCGTTTCAATATCCACAGTCTTCAGCATACTAGATAAACGCAGTGTGTCGGGCATGCATTCTTTCTACACAGTATGCTAATGTCAAATATTAAAACAGACAAAACACTAGGTCGCAATATTCACTCGGTGGCCAGTGTATTAGGTACACCAACCCATTCACGAAAATGGTTCGCGCCAACAGATAGTGAGTGCCATGGCCGTGGCATGCTATATACAGCAGGCAGACGGGCATCGAGGCATTTAGTTACCGTTCAATTGAAATGTAGGATGGGCAAAACGAGTGAACTTTGAGCGTGGTATGATCGTCGGTGCCAGGTCGCGCCGGTTCCAGTATCTCAGAATCGACCGGCCTCCTGGTCTTTTCACACAGTGTCTACGGTTTACCGAGAATGGTGCGACAGACACACAAAAAAAAAACAGCTATTCAGCAGCAGTCCTGTAGGGCCAAAACATCTCGTTGATGAGAGGTGGAAGGAGAATGGCATGAGTCATGCAAGCTAATAGCCGACCCACAAAGAATCAAATAACGCCGCAATACATCAGTGGTGTGGAGAACGGCATCTCGGAACGCACAACTCGTCGGTCCTGGTCACGGATGGGCTATTGCAGCTGACGACCACACATGCTAAAAACAAGAAGCGATCACCAACACCAGACAATTGAGTAGAAAAACAACTTGTTATTTTAGGTTCTGGGCATTTGTTTTTCAGTCCAACAAAAAAATTAAAAAGTGCCTATACAAAGTCCTCAATGTCACTCAAACTAATTCCAGTATCAGCCTGCCAGTTTAAAATCTTTGCCCGTGTGTACACGTGTAGGCTACCTGCACCTGTGGGCCTAATTCAGATCATGTAAATCACATAAGATGCGCTTCAAGCCGAGCCTCCTCCACACCTTCTCTTGCTCTCTCCCCACACGCATCATTTCAGTCACCCTACACTTGTCTGTCCAGTGCATGTGAACAACTATTGCATCGGTGGTGAAGTCATTTAATGTTGAGCTAAAGGAAGAAAAAAAACTAGAGAAAAAAAAAAATGTCAGATGTATCAAAAGGAACAAAAGCAACCAGTACTTTTTGGGGTTTGAACCGGTTCAGAACTTTATTTTGCTGGTCAGAAAATTGGAATGGAACCAAATAATAGTTATATTCAGGAACAAAATGATTGCGTGTGCAACTATGGGGCAAAACAAACGAGGTTGGCTTAGATTATTGACAGCTTGTCAACTAGATTTAGTCTCCAATGTTTACTGAAAACATAAAAGTTGCACAATGAGCACTCATCTCTCAAGTTCATCGTTACATTGGTTGGTTAGCTAGCAAGCAAATGTTTGCCATATTAGCATTGGAGTGACAGTCAAAACAAGACATGGTATCAAGAACAAGATCCAACGAGCCACTTACGATTCCCCACATAGTAGTTCCTTGTCACTGTGACTAGCTATCTGCCCATCCAGAATCATAACAACACACAGCCTTCTGCCCCTTTGAAGAGCGTGCGTGGTTTTTGTGACGGCTAACCCGTCTATAGGGGGTCTGTAGCAGGCAGGCGGAGAGCAGCACCATCAGTGGGTCGTGATCAAAGGAAGTACCTATCACTGGGTTTTAAAGCTCGTTAGCTGCCGAGGGGGTTGGTTTTAGTGGAGTGTTGGATGATTGTAGTGTGATGTAACATACAGTTTGTTGGGACGAAGCAATGACGATCCACAATTATGCTAGTTTACAGACTTTCAGCCTAAAATCACAATAGCCTAGTTTCTGCCATAGTCATCACATAACGTTACACCCCAGTGATACGGTCATTGTTACGTGGGAGGTGAGAAGAAAGAAAAATGCCTTTATGCTGACGAAGGAAACACTTCCGTTTGACCACTGATGCTGCGAGTTCTGGCTTTTATTGCTTATACAAAACCCTAGTCAGAAAACACAAGATGTCAGTTTAAGGGTTTTAAAAAGGTGTGTTTGTCTGTTACAGGCACCATGGCATAGGCCCTCCAGTTATGAGGTTTAAGTGTGTGTGTGTGTGTGTGTCTGTCTTACAGGCAGCATGGCCTCGGCCCACTCCCCGTGTCCTCTCTGCAGCAGTTTAATGCGGTCGATGTCGTAGCAGATCTGGACCAGGTCTCCCACCAGGAACTGGGAGCTGCCGCCCTCTGCCCCCGCCGCAACACCTTCCCCACTACGCACCACGTTGGCTTTGGTCAGCACCGCAGGGTTGAACGTCCACCTGGAAACACACGTTGGTCACGCTTTATTTCAGATGTGACATGGAAATTAGTGTCGGAAATATTTTTTCATTAGGCCAAATACGTTTCAAGTCCATGTCATGCTCTTGTTATGACACAGAGGGTGTCGCTTGTGTCATGACTGGATTGACCTGACACCCCTGTACTTGTGCACTGGTCTGAATCCTGAACTGGTAGAGCTCACCTGTTCCCGCTGGGGTACTGCACCACAATGTCGTGGTCCTCGTCAATTCCACACACGGTACCGGTGGTGGTGAGGGTCTCGAACATGCCGTCTGTCCAGCCTCCGTGGCCGTGCTGCAGGGACTGGACTATCTCCAGGTCCAGGTCGATGTTGACCAGGTCTCCAATCTGCAGACCGCCTGGGTTCCTGTTGCCATTCTGTTCGCCTGTGGAGAGAGTGCAGGGGGAATACATACTGGTTACACAGTAGAAGGGGGGGGGGGGTACATTCCTTACACTATGTAACCTTTATTTATCTAGGTTGGTCTCATTAAGATAAAATAAGGTGGACAAATCAGGTCCTGGAGAGCCTTGTGTGATTATCTAATTTGGTTTCTGCAGTGCTGCATCAGATGCCTAACATAACCCAGGTATCCCTGGACAGGAAAATCTGAGAGAAGATAATCATTTTCCCAGCCAAGGAGCTGGGATTGTGGGAATGCTGTGCCAGTGTGACCTGTGACTGCACCCAGGCTGTCTCCATACAGCCTGGTCCTGTCTGTATCTGTGTGGTGCTGCCACCTAGTGGACGCTACCAGTAACTGCAGCCTGGCATGGATGTGCTCCTGATGCCCTTGGACTCCACTGCAGAACACTGTGCTGGGGAGAAATTGGTGCAATATTGACGGTAGGTGTAGTGCAACGGATTACTAATACAGTACTCACCTAGAACAGGGCAGTGGTCTCTGTAGAAAGAGCCTCCTTTGGCATCCTGGACACATTTCAAATCCGACTGAAAAGGAGAGACGGGGGGAACAAAGTGTCAGCTAATTATCGACTTGATTCAATCTATTAGAACTGCAGCAGAAAAATGCGACAGAGTAAAATCACACTGTCTTAATACTGCGGCGACATTCTGTTAAAGTTACTGCAGGGTAGCGTGGCAACAACGGCATTACCCTCAGGGCTCTGAAGGATATGGAAACATTGCATTACAAGGCTCTGGCTCGGCAGGGCAAAGAAGCCACTGCATCATGTCATTTGTGATGACTCAAATGTGGATGTGTATCCACTGTGACATGGTTAGAGGGCAGCCGTGCTGATTACAAGGCAGTGCAGACATCTATCCAGAGATGAAGGAACACAGCAGGGTTCACTAACAGTTCTGTCCCAAATGGCACCCTAGTCCCTATATAGTGCACCACTTTTGGTCTAAGGTAGTGCACTTTAAGGGAATAGGGTGCCATTTGGGATGCTAGCCATGTTCATAGATGTGTGATATCAACCAACTTGACTCTTTTTGGTGCCCTTTTGCACAAAACAAATGTGTAAAAAGATAAGGGAAAGGAAAGCACGCTGAGGAAATGCAGTCTTTGGTAAATGTGTGAACCCAAGAGACCAGAAACTACTTTGTCAAAGTGCAGTTTCTTTGACCTTGTCAACAGTGCTCTTTTTCAGTCTAACTACCAATAACGTCAAAGCGTGTTACAAAAAGTGTTAAAGTAACAGATCATTTAAACACAAACAGCAAGGTTGACCAATGACCAGGATATCAAATAATATTTATTTTTTATTATTTTTGGGGGAGCAGCACATATAATCTGTGCTGCAGTTCAGTCTTAAATTCTGGGTCGAGACCCAGTCTGAGTAAAAAAATGTAATAATGTTTTCTCTTATAATTTTAGGACTGTTTCAGCTTACAGTTGAGACGAAGAATAGTAGAAAACACAAGGTGCAAGTTTAAAATGTTGAAAATGTTTTGTTGTTGAGAGAGTCACTCAATTAGCCGGGCATGTGCCCAGGCGCCCTAACCTCCAGGGGGCCCACATTGATTTTATTATTTAGTCTCACTCAGATAACATAAGTCATGATAAAATGTGTAGAATTGCAGAAAACTTGCTTCAAAACAGCAACATTTTCTCTATGCCCCATCACATAATGGTAGAATTACTGGGGGGGATTGCTGGGGGTAAAAAAACATACATTTCGCTCCGCCGTCAAGGGGATTGGGGGGGCACTAAAATGTTTTGCCTGCAAGGTGGGGGGCCTCCCAACCAAATCTTGTTTAGGGTACCTAAAAGGGGGCATGTTTTCATGAGCTTCAATCTCAGGAAAACATAGAATTTCTAATTTGGGTCCCAGAATGAAAAAGCTTAAGAACCCTTGTTTTATTCAATCAGATGCCGTATACCTGAACCCCTCAAACCTACCAGACCTATTAGAATAACAAAAGACAAATCTGTTACGCAACCCAGTGCTCTGATTGGCCGTGTTCATAAAAAGCAGGAGTGTTCCGCACCAATCAGCATGCTGCCTGCCTGTCATTTGTGGCTCGTGTGAGACCACTCCTCCTTTTCTCTCCACCCACTGAAGCTGACCTCCATGTTTGCTCTCTTCCTCATTAAGAAAGAAGGGAACAGATTGCCTTTCTCATGTAGATCCCCCCTCCCTCCTTCCAGCTGCCTGCCACAATGGGGCCCCGGCTGCTGGCTGGCTCTCCACCACAAAGGCTTGGCAGCACAAAAAAGACCCCAAGCTCTGTGGTCAAACACAAAGACCAACTGACAGCTGATCTTTTGTGAGTGAGAGAGTGAGTGAGTGAGTGAGTGAGTGAGTGAGTGAGTGGTGCTTTACTCACCATCCCCTCGAAGCCCACCCTGTAGAGGTTCTTGGCCCCGTTGTCCCAGAGTACGTAGGCTGCACTGTGGGGGCTGGCTGCACTCCAGTCCTGGATCTCTGTCACCTGGGGAGGAAGAATGAGAGAGGAAAATATGAAAAGAGTGAGGAACTAGCAAAGACATTCCCATCTAAGAATCATGCTAAAGGCATGCCTTGGGGTTTTCATACACACTGTTGGATATGTCAAATGTATTTCGTGGATTTGGGCAAATAAACAAATAATGGCACCTAAATATATATCATAATATATAATTTAACATGGAACCTCAGACAGAGCCTAAAGAGTAGAAATGATGGAGTGGGTATACACAGTGCATTCGGAAAGTATTCAGCCTTGACTTGTTCCTCCTTTTCCTACGTTACAGCGTTATTCTAAAATGGATTAAATTAACTTTTTCCTCATCCACCAACACTCAATATCCCACAATGAATGAGTGAAAACAGGTTTTTAGAAATTTGGGAAAATACAAAACTGACATAAGTATTCAGAACTTTTGCTATGGCACTCAAAATTGAGCACAGGTGCATCCTGTTTCCATTGATCATCCTTGAGACATTTCTTCAACTTGATTGGAGTCCACCTGTGGTAAGTTGAATTGATTGGACATGATTTGGAAAGGCACACACCTGTCTTTATAAGGTCCCACAGTTCACAGTGCATGTCTTTGCAAAAACCAAGCCATGAGGTCGAAGAAATGGTCCGTAGAGCTCTGAGACAATATTGTGTTGAGGAACAGATCTGGGGAATGGTACCAAGAAATGTCTGCAGCATTGAAGGTCCCCAAGAACACAGTGGCCTCCATTCTTAAATGGAAGAAGTTTGGAACCACCAAGACTCTTCCTAGAGCTGACCATTCTGAGCAATCGGGGGAGAAGGGCTTTGGTCAGGGAAGTGACCAAGAACCCGATGGTCACTCTGACAAAGCTCCAGAGTTCCTCTGTGGAGATAGGAGAACATTCCAGAAGAACAACCATTTATGTAGCACTACACCAATCAGGCCTTTATGGTAGTGGCCAGACAGAAGCCACTCCTCAGTAAAAGGCACATGACAGACCACTTGGAATTTTCCAAAAGGCAACTAAAGACTCTCAGACCATGAGAAATACGATTCTCTGGTCTGATGAAACCAAGATTGAACTCTTTGGCCTGAATGCCAAGCATCATGTCTGAAGGAAACCTGGCACCATTTTCAGCGGCAGGGACTGGGTGACTAGTCAAGATCGAGGGAAAGATCAACGGAGCAAATTACAGAGAGATTCTTGATGATCATCAAACCTCAAACTGGGGAGAAGGTTCACCTTCCAACAGGACAACAACCCTAAGCACACAGCTATGACAACGCATGAGTGGCTTCGGGACAAGTCTCTGAATGTCCTTGAGTGGCCCAGCAGGAGCCTGGACTTAAACTCGATCGAACATCTCTCAGACCTGACAACGCTGTCCAACTTTATAGAGTACCAGACGTGCACACCAAATTGGGGTTCTCTTTCTCCGCGCACGCTGTTTGAATCTGATTTCAGATGTTCTAAATTGATAAAATCTCAAATCTAGTGCAAAGGCGTTTTAGAAGCATTGCCTCCATAGCTAAAACCAGACAGTCATTCAGTCTTCTAAACTCCAGACTCCATTTAATGCCAAGATGATTATTTATTTTCGATTATACTTTGGTAATGCTTTTTGTGACGAGTAATATAATGTTACATGGAAAATATGGAAAACTAACTAACTAAATGTAGAACTAAATGTATATCACACTCGCACAAATGCGACCAGTTATATTTCGTATTTGCATTTCATTTCTTTCACTAGCAAATGCGAGTGAACTGCTGGCACTTTAGAGCCCACTGAAAGTCCATCTTTTGTTTGCTAACATTAGCTTGAAAAAATGTGTTTACCTTTCCACAAAACAGAGTCGAAAAGGGATTTGTGTTTACGTACAGCTGACAAACTCCGCATCACAACAAACAGGAGGGGCAGACATGGGGTAGCTACATCCAATAATGGTGTATTAATCTCCATGTCCGTTGACACAAACTCCGTGCATGTCTGTGTGTTGCAGCTTGAGAATCTGGAAGTTAGATTTACTCAGTGGATTAATTGTTTATTAAAAAAGGTTTAAAAAAGTGTATAAGAAAATGTTTTAAATAAAAAATTCATAAAAACAAAATCAGGCCCTATTCATTTGAGCATACTTTTAACTCGTAGTTGGCAGGTCTGATCTCTGGAGAGACCTGAAAATAACTGTGCAGGGTCGTTCCCCATCAAACTTGACAGAACTTGAGAGGATCTGCAGAGAAGAATGGGAGAAACTCCCCAAATACTGGTGTGCCAAACTGGTAGCATCATATCAAAGAAGACCCAAGGCTGTGCTTCAACAAAGTACCGGTTTCTGCTCTCGTAAAAGCCTGGGTTTTATGCACGTTAACACCAGAAGCTAATTATCTTAAATGGATCAATTTAAAGTGTGGGTTCACAGCTCCAACCAGACGTGTTGGTCATTACTGAGACGTGGTTAATAAAGAGAGTTTTGAACACTGATGTGAAACTTTCTGGTTATAACCTTTTCGGGAAGACAGATCTTCCAAAGGTGGTGGGTGGAGTGGCAATCTTTACCAATGAACACCTTCAGTGCTTGGTTATCTCCACCAAGTCTGTCCCCAAACTATTCTATTTGTTGGTTTTACGCATTCAACTTTCAAATAACTCCGTTGACTGTTGCTGGGTGTTATCCGCCACCATCAGCACCGGTCTGTACCCTGTACCCTTGCCTATGCCGCTCGGCCATCGCTCATCCATATACTTATATGCACATATTCTCATTCACACCGTTAGATGTGTGTGTATTAGGTAGTTGGTGGGGAATTTAGATTACTTGTTAGATATTACTGCCCGGTTGAAACGAAGAAGCACAAGCATTTTGCTACACTCACATTAACATCTGCTAACCATGTGTATGTGACCAATAAAATTTGATTTAAACGTAACCCCCAAAAACACCTGGGTCAGATGGTTAAGACCCTTTCTTCATTAAAGTTGCTGCGCCTATCATCACCAAGCCTCTCCAACCTTTTTAACCCGTCTCTCCTCTCTGGGGAGGTTCCCATTTCTTGGAAGGCAGCCACGGTGCATCTTTTATTTAAAGGGGGAAATCAAGCTGATCCTAACTGTTACAGGCCAATTTCTATGTTGAAGTCAGAACATCTGCTGTCTCAGCCACTGCTTGTCACCAAGGGAGTACCCCAAGGCTCGATCCTAGGTCCCATGCTCTTATCAATTTACATCAACAACATAGCTCAAGAAGTAGGAAGCTCTCTCATCCATTTATATGCAGATGATACAGTCATATACTCAGATGGCCCCTCACCAGATTTTGTGTTAAACACTCTACAACAAAGCTTTCACTGCCCTTAACCTTGTTCTGAACACCGCCAAAACAAAAGGTAATGTGGTTTGTTAACCTCTCTGGGGTAGGGGGCAGTATTTTGACATCCGGATGAAAAGCGTGCCCAAAGTAAACTGCCTGTTACTCAGGCCCAGAAGCTAGGATATGCATATAATTGGTAGATTTAGATAGAAAACTCTAAAGTTTCTAAAACTGTTAAAATAATGTCTGTGAGTATAACAGAACTGACATAGCAGACAAAAACCCAGAGGACAAACCATCCAGGGGTAAAAAAAAATTGGGGTCATAGGATTTTCCAATTGGTTTCTATGGGATACCCTTATTATTAGGAACCTGGTTGCAGTTCCTATGGCTTCCACTAGATGTCAAAAGTCTTTAGAAAACTTTCAATGTTTTTCTTTTGAGAAATGAAGAAGTATTCCTATTAATTCAAGTGTCACTCCAGGTGGACTCTACTGTTTTGGTGTGGGTGAACAGGAGCGGGCTCCACGTTGTTTTTATCCGGTATTAGAAACAGTTGATTCCGTCTTAAATTTGATTGATTATTTACTGTTAGGGTACCTGAGGTTGGATTAGAAACGTTGTCTGAAATGTTTGGACCAAGTTAACAGGTAATTTATTAGATACTATGTAGGCATTTTGGGCGAGATGAAACCAGTGTATTTCTGAATCAAACGCGCCAAATAAATTGACATTTTTTGGGACATAAAGAAGGACATTATCGAACAAAAGGACCATTTGTGATGTTTCTGGGACATATTGGAGTGCCAACAGAAGAAGATCTTCAAAGGCATTAATTATTTGGCTATTTCTGACTTTTGTGGCACACCTGCCTGGTTGAAATATGTTTTGCATGCTTTTGTATGCGGGGTGCTGTCCTCAGATAATCGCATGGTGTGCTTTTGCCGTAAAGCCTTTTTGAAATCTGACACAGCGGCTGGATTAATAAGAAGTAAAGCTTTATTTTGATGTATAACACCTATTTTCAAGAACGTTAAATATTTTAATTTAGTATATTTTAATTTCACGCGCCGCAATTTCACCGGATATTGGCGTCCCACCTGCCCATAAGAAGTTAAGAAGAATGCCCCTCTCCCCACCGGTGTGATTACTACCGCTGAGAGTTTAGAGCTTGAGGCATGGCTAGAAGGTACATTGTCCTTCTCTCAGCACATATCAAAGCTGCAGATTACGGTTAAATCTAGACTTGGTTTCCTCTATCGTAATCGCTCCTCTTTCACCCCAGCTGCCAAACTAACCCTGATTCATATGACATTCCAACCCATGCTAGACTATGGGGACGGAATTTTTTCGATTGGCAGCTAAGGGTGCGACTAGATGTTCTTTACCATTGCCGAGTTAAATAAAATAACCTGAGTAAAGTGTCTGAATACACGCGATTTCCTTTGTTTCCCTTTAATAAATCTGAAAAAATTCTACAAACCTGTTTGATTGATGTGGGGGAAAAAAACTATTTATCTATTTTAGAATAAGGCACAACAAACGTAACAAAATGTGGAAAAATGTCTGAAAATATACAGTGCACTCGGAAAATAAGACATTTTTTTAAGTACAGCTATGAGGCTAAGGCAAGATTGGAAAAATATTACAATAGAACAGTAAATAAAGTATCCCTTTAATTAAGTCTGACCAACTTCCCTCTTTTACGTACAGTTGAAGTCGGAAGTTTAGCCAAATACATTCCAACTCAGTTTTCACAATTCCTGACATTTAATCCTAGTAAAAATTCCCTGTCTTAGGTTAGTCAGGATCACCACTTTATTTTAAGAATGTTAAATGTGGGAATAATAGTAGAGATAATTATTTATTTCAGCTTTAATATCTTTCATCACATTCCCGGTCAGAAGAGGACATTTCTCCAAAAAGGACAATCTTTGTCCCCATGTGCAGTTGCAAACCGTAGTCTGGCTTTTTTTATGGTTGTTTTGGAGCAGTGGCTCCTTCCTTGCTGAGCTGCCTTTCAGGTTATGTCGATATAGGACTCGTTTTACTGTGTATATAGATACTTTTGTACCTGCTTCCTCCAGCATCTTCAAATAGGTCCTTTGCTGTTGTTCTGGGATTGACTTGCACTTTTCGCAAACCAAAGTACGTTAATGTCTAGGAGACAGAACGCGTCTCCTTCCTGAGCAGTATGATGACTGCGTGGTCCCATGGAGTTCATACTTGCGCACTATTGTTTGTACAGATGAACGTATTTGGAAATTGCTCCCAAGGATGAACCAGACTAGGAGGTCCACAATTCTTTCTGAGGTCTTGGCTGATTTCTTTTGATTTTCCCATGATGTCAAGCAAAGAGGCACTGAGTTTGAAGGTAGGCCTTGAAATACATCCACAGGTACCCCTCAAATGATGTCAATTAGCCTATCAGAAGCTTCTAAAGCCATGACATAATTTTCTGGAATTTTCCAAGCTGTTTAAAAGGCACAGTCAACTTAGTGTATGTAAACTTCTGACCCACTGGAATTGTGATAAAATGAATTATAAGTGAAATATATTTGTCTGTAAACAATTGTTGGAAAAATTACTTGTGTCATGCACAAAGTAGATGTCCTAACCGATTTGCCAAAACTATAGTTTGTTAACAAGGAGTGTGTGGAGTGGTTGAAAAACAAGTTTTAATGACTCCAACCGAAGTGTATGTAAACTTTGAACTTCAACCGTATATACTTAAAGATGAATTATATTCTTATTCAGGCCCAAGTTCTAATTCTCACTTTGTGGGGTAAATAATATTCATTATAAACTAACAGTATATCTGCTGCTGGGCTGGGGAACTTGAAATAGCAGTTGAATGTGTGGAGGCGGGAGTTGCCTGAGCAAATTGCTTTCAGCATCGTAAAACAAATTATACTATTAAATAACACAGCAAAATGAGTCCTTTAAAATTGACTGTGGGGAATCTTATATTGAATACAAGTGGAGTCTAGACCGGAGCAGGATCCAGCGACAGAGCAAATCAGTTGGACGGGCATTTGATTTCCATAGGGGAGCAAGTTCTCTCGCCAATGGACCCCCTATTTTTTTATGGGCTTTTAAGACATGTAGCCTAATTTAACTGTAAAATGAGTCAACATGTACTACATTTTAATAGGGTGTATGGGTCAAAATGAAACTTTGGTTGTGGTGTTATAGTTTGTATTCCATGTTGCAGAGCAGCTTCTCAGGAACACAGAAGACTATTTCAAGAGGATAGGACTTAACATTACTGAGATATCTTACTCAAGTAATTGGTGGTGGAGGGGAAAGTAACCTCGCCAAAAAGGCACCAAATCACCTGTCTGAATTCTTAATTTCATTTTGGTCATATTGTTATGACATTTTCAGGGCTGATGTAGAACAGAAACGATTCAAATAATTTTGTATTTTATGAAAATATGCACTAATATGCAAATGAGTCTGTATGGAATACATAATTACAGGAACTTAAGCCCAATCATTTAAGGTAGGGTGCTACTATTTACAAATCATAAAGCTTTATAGAAAACAGAGTTTGTAACAATGTTAAACTTTGTGAAAATCAAAAATATCTGTATATGTTATGCAAATGAGTTACATACTAACATGCTAATTAGTCACACAGAGCCTGGCACACAGACACACACCTTTCACCAAGTATGTACTGTAACAAAGGCTAATAACATGGCTTACTTTTAAGGTAGGCCTACACCTGAGTTGGGTTACATTGTAATGTTATTTTTGGTGTTGATGAATTAACTGCATCGTTTCAAGTAAATAATTAGCCTAGGCTCAGAAGAGTGAGTGGGATGCCTGCTAGCCAACAGCACAGCAAGATAGATGGAACACGTTTTCAAATTCACTGGTATTTAGCTGCTATTTTAATTGATTGTAGTGCTGCAGCCACATAATACTGGTAGTTTCCCCTAGAAAGAATAAAACAATCAATCACAAAATTCGCCACTGGTACAAAACAGCCAATGCTGAAATCGGGGTGGCGGACGTGAATTTGGTCATGTCCCTGACAACACATACATCAAAACGTAGCTACGAAGCTCTGCTTTGCAACCTGCTACATTTATTGTGTCTCTGATGGAAAAAATACAACGTTTCACCTTATACTTCAGTCCAAGGATGTCCAACGACCGTGAAAGAACCTCAAGATTTTCCAATACTTCTAAGCATTACAATGACACATCGATCTTACTCTGGTAGGTTGAGGAATGAATACCTTCCACCAAAAGCAAATATGTACACAAAAAGGGCTTCCTCCACAGAGTAGAACGTTCTTAGCACGGCACTTGCTTTACATTTCGGGTTCATATCTCGTAAATGTCATAAATTAAACTTTGGGGATTTTTAGACATGGGTAACAACAGCCATATTCATGTTGTTTTCAAAGGATTTATTATAGTTTGACGACCACAATATTGCCATTTAGTAAAAATAGATTTTATAGAATTCTTGCATAGCGTCCATGGTTTGTTGCATCACCCAACACCCTACTTTTAACATGGCATGAAGACAACCAGTCATGCTTTCATCATTGTCAAACAAATCACTTCAAAAGTATGTTACCGTAGCACGTTATTCCAAAATAATTCTGGTATTTAAACAATGCAATGTGCACCCACTAACTTTCCTTCAATTAGCAAGTGGTTGAAGCTGTCTCACTAGAGCAGGGCCTAAAATGAACACCCACCACCTGCAGGTAGATTTTGGCATTGGCGGGAAAAATGTCTATTTCACCAGCCACATTGGCGGGTGGTCAGGGCTCCACAGTGCAAGTATTTCACTCGCATTTGTAAGTAAGAAGTCAAGTATAAATGCTGCAGTAGCTGTTTTCAGAGTACTTCCGCAGTGTTGTTTCATAGATGGTAAATTAAATCGCACAAAGTCAAAGAACTATGAATCCTATATAGCCTATTCCACCTAGTGCTGCAACACTGCCTGGCTGGGGGCTGTGTGCATGTGAAGAGCTGAGTGAGATTCATTTTTAGACACGCTAAGCGTAGGCATAAAAGTTAGTCTAATTTACTTGAAACAAAAGTCTACTGAAGTGAGA
Organism: Oncorhynchus mykiss; assembly: GCF_057628025.1. Classification (NCBI taxonomy): domain Eukaryota; kingdom Metazoa; phylum Chordata; class Actinopteri; order Salmoniformes; family Salmonidae; genus Oncorhynchus; species Oncorhynchus mykiss. The sequence goes on from NC_143049.1 coordinate 12,811,454, forward strand.
CTGTCATTGTGTATCTTGGCTATTTATTTACATCATGTTATTTGTCACATACACATGGTTAGCAGATGTTAATGCGAGTGTAGCGAAATGCTTGTGCTTCTAGTTCCGATAATGCAGTAATAACCAACGAGTAATCTAGAGCTCTATGGAGCTGTTCTCTTCATAAATCTACAATGTGAATGTTGAAGCTGGAATGGTGAAACTGCAATGGCCATTTGCAATACCACAACAAATTTAGGGCAAACAACCAACACTTTTTATCCCTCTGACATCATTGCACGAGCAATACAACAGCATCATATGTACTACATTGTTTTTTGCCACGATCCACAACACTCCCCAGCTCTGCTCCGTCAACAAAACAAAGTGTATTGAAATGTATTCTGTGGCGATGAAGTATGCACGTCTTTTCACAATTATACTTATGTAGGGGACTGACTGGGATGGAACTAGTCAGTCCAAAGGAACTAGGCTGGTCCCCACAGTCTTCACACTCCTCCGATCACCTTCTGGAACCTAATGGAGGAAATCACACCGTAGCAAGACATTTTTTCATGGTACATTTTTTTGCAACAGAATGAGTACCTTTCCTCTCCTGCCGTTGCCTCCGTCCTGGTCCTCCCACTGCCAGTCCACTCCCCTCACCACCCGGCCACCTGTGTAGATGCCTCGGGCTGTGATCTTCTTCGACTTGCGCCGAGACTCCAACAGGACTCTGTCAAAATAAACAAGAAAATGTATGTTCAATTTACTGACAGTGGGTAGGTGTATGACAATAGTTGTAATTTGATGGGTGTTGAAGATGGAAATATTCAATCAATGTTGGATAAAGCTGGACGTTTATTTATGGTGGCATTGAAATACCTATTATTGGGGACATCATGAAGTTGATGTATTAGTCCATCTATGATTTAGGTCTACTAGCTATATAGGTTTTTACAATGTTCATTCAATGTTATTAGCCAAAAACTAACTTTGTTAATATGCCAATTTAGACCTTTTCAAGACCTGAGCATCTTTGGTCACTAACGTTAGATAGGTAGAATATTTCAAGATGTCCGTCAAAAACATACCAAGACTCCTCAACTCCATCTCTTTTGATGAAGGCTTAGAGCTGCTAACTGGATTTGAGAGGAGACTAATCGAGGATGTTTAACTGCGCAGTGTACTAAAAACGGTCCCAGTTTTATATTATTGGGATGAAAAGCCATGCTTGGCTAGCCATGAAAACAGACTGAACCATTACCACAACAGCGAGCAGTGCAATTGGCTTGCCAGATGGGCCTGCCTGATCGTCAGAGCAACAATACCAACATATCTAGGCTATACACTTAGTTTAACCACTGCCAGTGAAAAATTAACTCTACAGCCCATTGCCAGCACAACAATGGATTAGGCTACCCCAAAGTAGCCTCATCCATAGTGTCTAACGACATGTTAAACTTATTATGGCTGGGGGGCAGTATTGAGTAGCTTGGATGAATAAGGTGCCCAGAGTAAACTGCCTGCTCCTCAATCCCAGTTGCTAATATGTCAAACACAGCCACTATTGAAGTTAGTGGGATATTGGTCATGTTGCACTTCCTAAGGCTTCCACTAGATGTCAATCGTCTTTAGAAACTTGTTTGAGGCTTCTACTATGAAGGGGGGCTGAATGAGAGGGGAATGAGTCAGAGGTATGCCAGCAGTCACGCACTGGTCACGCGCATTTCACATGAGGTATCTCCCGTTCCTTTGCTTTTCTGAAGACAAAGAAATTCTCCGGTTGGAATATTATTGAAAATATGTTAAAAACATCCTAAAGATTGATTCCATACATCGTTTGATCTGTTTCTACGGACTGTAACGGAACTTTTTGACATTCCGTCTGCAACTAGTGAACGCGCTTCGTGAGTTTTGATTTGTTTACCAAAACGCGCTAACAAAAGAAGCTATTTGGACATAAATGGACATTATCGAACAAATCAAACATTTATTGTGGAACTGGAATTCCTGGGAGTGCATTCTGATGAAGATCATCAAAGGTAAGTGAATATTTATGTTTTTTTCTGACTTCTGTTGACTCCAACATTGCGCATATATGTATTTGTTTGTCTGAGCGCCGTACTCAGATTATTGCATGGTTTGCTTTTTCCGTAAAGCTTTTTTATTTTTTTAATCTGACACAGCGGTTGCATTAAGGAGAAGTGTATCTAAAGTTCCATGCATAACACTTGTATTTTCATCAACATTTATAATGAGTATTTCTGTAAATTGATGTGGCTCTCTGCAAAATCACCGGGTGTTTTTGGAACTACTGAACATAACTCGCTATTTCTGCTTTTTGTGACACCTCTCTTTGGCTGGAAAAATGGCTGTGTTTCCGTGGCTTGGCTCTGACCTAACATAATTGTTTGTGGTGCTTTCGCTGTAAAGCCAATTTGAAATCAGACACTGTGGTGGGATTAACAACAATATTACCTTTAAAATGGTATAAGATACTTGTAGGTTTAAGGAATTTTAATTATGAGATTTGTTGTTTTGAATTTGGCGTCCTGCACTTTCACTGGCTGTTGTCATATCGATCCCGTTAATGGGATTTCAGCCCTAAGAAGTTAAAAAGATTGAGGGCATCTGGTTCAAAAACATTGCGCAATTACTTGTGTCAAACCTCTATTTGGGTATCAGCAAATAATCACATTTCAAGAAACCTTGTCTTGTCTTTGACCTGGATATTCCAGCGCTTCAAAATAACAAATAGGATTTGGCTTGTTTTATTTACTAGTTGCTGGCATGCATCTTTCAGACTCTGGGTCATCCTGGGTTAACCCTTGCACACTGTCTATTGAGAGTAAACAAACATAATGAACAGCCTATAGTGCCTAGACTAGACACCTTGATTTATTCCACATTTTGTTATGTTCCAGCATTATTCTAAAATGGATTATATAAAAGCAAATCCTCAGCAATCTACACACAATACCCCATAATGACAAAGTGAAAACAGGTTTTTAGAAATGTTTTAGAAATGTTTGCATATATACATATACACATATATATACATACATACACACACACACATACATACAAAACAATACCTTATTTACATAAGTATTCAGACCCATTGGTATGAGACTCAAAATTTAGATAAGGTCCCACAGTTGACAGTGTACGTCTGAGCAAAAACCAAGCCATATGGTTGAAGGAATTGTCTGTAGAGCTCTGATACAGGATTGTGTCAAGGCACAGACCTGGGCAAGGCTGCCAAAAGATCTCTGCAGCATTGAAGATTCCCAAGAACACAATGGCCTACATCATTCTTAAATGGAAGAGGTTTGGAACAACCAAGACTCTTCCTAGAGCTGGCCGCCCAGTCTAACTGAGCAATCAGGGGAGAAGGGTCTTGGTCAGGGAGGTGACCAAGAACCCGACGGTCAAGCGTCATGTCTGGAGGAAACCTGGCTCCATCCCTACGGCGAAGCATGGTGGTGGCAGCATCATGCTGTGGGTATGTTTTTCAGCAGCAGGGACTGGGAGACTAGTCAGGATCGAGGCAAAGACGAACAGAGCAAAGTACAGAGAGATCCTTGATAGAAACCTGCTCCAGAGCGCTCAGGACCTCAGACTGAGGCGAAGGTTCACCTTCCAACAGAACAATGGCCCTAATCACACAGCCAAGACAACGCAGGATTGGCTTCGGGACAAGTCTCTGAATATCCTTGAGTGGCCCAGCCAGAGCCCGGACTTGAACCCGATCGAACATCTCTGTAGAGACCTGAAAATAACTGTGAAGCAACACTCCCCATCTAACCTGACAGAGCTTGAGAGGATCTGCAGAGAAGAATGGGAGAAACTCCATAAATACAGGTGTGCCAAGCTTGGAGCGACATGCCCAAGAAGACTCAATGCTGTAATCGCTGGTAATTCAACAAAGTACTGAGTAAAGGGTCTGAATACTTATGTAAATGTTTTATTTCAGTTTTATATTATTAATAAATTAGCAAAAACATTTTGGGCACTGTGTGTAGATTGATGAGAAAAAACAACAATTTAAAACAATTTAGAATAAGGCTGTAAAGTAACAAAACGTGGAAAAAGTCAAGGGGTGTGAATAGTTTCGCAGGTATATATTTGGAAAAGTATGCATCATGAAATTGTCTGCTCCGTAGCATTGTTATTACATGACCGATGAGGCACGCATCCATTTATGCTTCAAACCCAACTTTATAATAGATTATATTTTACTCAAAAATCCATGACTTACTGTAAGTCATTGTTGGCAGAATAGATGGATGCAGTTCAATGCATGACTCATATAATTTACCAATACATTTCTTGGTAGCTATCAAGTTGTAAATCACAGCTGGCCTGGTACATTGTTTGCTGCCTCCACCCATTCGGGATGTACTGCTCAAGTTTCAAATACTCAATATGAAAATGTAAAATAAAAACTGACAACTGTAACTAAGGATGTCAACACAATTCATCTAGCAAGGGCAATGATGACAAGTCCATAATAACGTGGCAATTAGACTAGCGCACATGTCAAACAAGGCCCACGGGGCAAATAGGACACAAAAGCGAGTATAAATGAGTGAACAGTTGAGTCATCTACTTTATGAAATTACAGTCTGATGCACTTGCATCTGTGAATTGAACTTCCATTGCGTTGCTTTTGTGTGTCCCGTTTACAGCGCGCAGCGGTGGGAAAGTGTACAGACACATGTCAGAGTCCTAGCTAGGCTACCAAACTGTTGCAGTCTGGCATCGGTTTTTAAAGTTTGACAATGAATAATCAAAAAACAAAACCTGCAAACCATCCAAAAAACCATGTGTATCCAGAAAAATGTAGGCCTATTACAGGAACATTTGAGCAGTAGCCTAGGCTGGCTACTCAACTACAAGACATTTTGAGTGCACCATACACCAGTGCTGCATTCAACCGCACCGGTGATCCATGTAGTGCAACAAAAATGAAAAACATGTTTTAAGTTACAACATATTGCTTCGTTTTTGTTTTTTGGAGTTATTAGGGTCGCGGCATATTATGCAGATCTGCAAGCAGAGCAGCAAAGACAAAGAATGTATGGTTTAACAAAAAGTATTTATCCCTTTTGTTTTAATATGTTAAAATGCTATATACAGCACCCATATGTACATAGGTGCACACTATAAAGTAGCAATTTTTTGTCAAATCAAATAGGCTAAATTTGGCCCGCAAATTAGTTGTGGTTTTTCCAATATGGCCCGCTAGCTGTTGGGAGGATGTCATGAAATTGGAGTTGTTGAGTGACCGACTTTTCACTCATATTGTTTTTTTGGTGGCTACAGCTAGAGATGCAGGTGTCATTTGGTTAGCTAGCAAGAAATGAGAATTGCTATGCTAGCTAGCTATGGTGAATTTGAACAATTTATCCACAGTTAGCGTCTCTCTTAGTTGCCAATCAAATGCATTTGGCATTGATAAAATGGGCGGGCAGGGAAGTACACATTCAGTTGTCAAAACGTGGGTTTAGACAAGCATGCATTGGCAAGCAAGCGGCAGAAGGATGAGCAGGCTAGAGGTCGACCGATTAATCAGAATGGCCGATTAATTAGAGCCGATTTCAAGTTTTCATAACAAAATGTTGTTGTTTTTTTACACCTTTATTTAATCTTTATTTAACTAGGAAAGTCAGTTAAGAACACATTCTTATTTTCAATGATGGCCTAGGAACAGTGGGTTAATTGCCTTGTTCAGGGGCAGAACGACAGATTTTTACCTTGTCAGCTCAGGGATTCAATCTTGCAACCTTACGGTTAACTAGTCCAACGCTCTAACCACCTGCCTTACGAGGAGCCCGCCTGTTACGCGAATGCAGTAAGAAGCCAAGGTAAGTTGCTAGCTAGCATTAAACTTAATCATAATCACTAGTTATAACTACACATGGTTGATGATATTACTAGTTTATCTAGCGTGTCCTGCGTTGCATATAATAGATGCAGTGCGCATTCGCAAAAAAGGACTGTTGTTGCTCCAACGTGTACCTAACAGTAAACACCAATGCCTTTCTTAAAATCAATACACAGAAGTATATATTTTTAAACCTGCATATTTAGCTAAAAGAAATCCAGGTTAGCAGGCAATATTAACCAGGTGAAATTGTGTCACTTCTCTTGCGTTCATTGCACGGAGAGTCAGGGTATACGCAACAGTTTGGGCCGCCTGGCTCATTGCGAAATAATTTGCCAGAATTTTACGTAATTATGACATAACATTGAAGGTTGTGCAATGTAACAGGAATATTTAGACTGATGGATGCCACCCGTTAGATAAAATACAGAACGGATCCGTATTTCACTGAAAGAATAAACGTCTTGTTTTCGAGATGATAGTTTCCGGATTCGACCATATTAATGACCTACGGCTCGCATTTCTGTGTGTTATTATGTTATAATTAAGTCTATGATTTGATATAGCAGTCTGACTGAGCGATGGTAGGCACCAGAAGGCTCATAAGCATTCATACAAACAGCACTTTCGTGCGTTTTGCCAGCAGCTCTGATGTTTATGACTTCAAGCCTATCAACTCCCGAGATTAGGCTGGTGTAACCGATGTGATGTGAAATGGCTGGCTAGTTAGCGGGGTGGGGTGCGCACTAATAGCGTTTCAAACGTCACTCGCTCTGAGACTTGGAGTAGTTCTTCCCCTTGCTCTGCATGGGTAACACTGCTTCGAGGGTGGCTGTTGTTGTTGTGTTCCTGGTTCGAGCCGAGGTAGGAGCGAGGAGAGGTACAGAAACTATACTGTTACACTGGCAATACTAAAGTGCCTATAAGAACATCCAATAGTCAAAGGTTAATGAAATACAAATGGTATAGAGAGAAATAGTCCTATAATTCCTATAATAACAACAACCTAAAACTTCTCACCTGGGAATATTGAAGACTCATGTTAAAAGGAAGCACCAGCTTTCATATGTTCTCATGTTCTCATGTTCTGAGCATATATTGCACTTTTACTTTCTTCTCCAACACTTTGTTTTTGCATTATTTAAAACAAATTGAACATGTTTCATTATTTATTTGAGGCTAAATTGATGTTATTGATGTATTATATTAAGTTAAAATAAGTGTTCATTCAGTATTGTTGTAATTGTCATTATTTCAAATACATTTTTTAAAATTGTCTGATTAATCGGTATCGGCTTTTTTTGTCCTCCAATAATCTGTATCGGTGTTGAAAAATCATAATCGGTCAACCTCTAGAGCAGGCTACTTCTCCCCAACGTTTATCAGTTCAATTTTGACGGCCAACTAGCTGAAAAGGTTTGAAAGGGTTTATCTAATGTTCCCTTGATAGATTTTAGCTCATCTGGCTAGCATTAGTTGTCGATCTTAATTAATGCTGTTTATGTGCATAACCGAGGGAGCGATAGCCTACCTGGTTGTTTGATCAATAGGACTTTTAATTTCCCAAACGTAAGAGGACTCCCGTGGTATTTACATATTGGAAGAAATCCAGTCAGGTATGTTTTGTGCATTTTGGCGAATGCGTTCTAATGGTGGACAGCTTGAAGCATGGGGGTCTGCTGTCCCCACTTGCTTCAAGATGTCTACCATTGTTCCTGTAACCAAGAAAGCAAAGGTAACAAAACTGACTATCGCCCCGTAGCACTCACCTCTGTCATCATGACATGCTTTGAGAGGCTAGTTAAGGATCATATGTACCTTACTTGACACGCTAGACCCACTTAAATTTGGTTACCACCTTAATAGATCAACGCAATCGCCATCGCACTGCACACTGCCCTATCCCATCTGAACAAGAAGAATACCTATGTCAGAATGCTGTTCATTGACTATGAAACAACACCTTCACTTCGCTGACCCTCAACACTGGGGCCCCACAAGGGTTTGTGCTCAGCCCCCTCCTGTACTGCCTGTTCACCCATGACTCCAACTCAATCATCAAGTATTCAGACAACACAACAGTAGTAGGCCTGATTACAAACAATGACAAGACATCCTAGGTGGTGTAGGTGAGGGCTCTGGGAGTGTGGTACCAGGAAAATAACCTCTCACTCAACGTCAACAAAACAAAGGAGCTAATCGTGGACTTCAGGAAACAGCAGAGGGAGCACCCCTTATCCACATCGACGGGACTGCAGTGGAGAAGGTGGAAAGCTTAAAGTTCCTCAGTGTACACATCCCTGACAAACTGAAATGGTCCACCCCATAGACAGTGTGGAGAAGGCGGCGCAACTGCGGCTCTTCAACCTCATGATGCTGAAGACATTTGGCTTGGCACCTAAAACCCTCACTAACTTTTACAGATGCACAATTGAGAGCATCCTGTCGGGCTGTATCATCGCCTGGTACGGCAACTGCACCGCCCGCAAACGCAGGGCTCTCCAGAGGGTGGTGCGGTCTGCACAATGCATTACCGGGGGCAAACTACCTACCATGTCCTTCAGCACCCGATGTCACAGGAAAGCCAAAAAGATAATTATGGACAACAACCACCCGAGCCACTGCCTGTTCACTCAGCCATCATCCAGAAGGCAAACTCGGTAATGGTGCATCAAAGCCGGGACAGACAGACTGAAAAACAGCTTCTACCTCAAGGCTATCAGACTGTTAAATAGCCAGCACTAGCACAGAGGCTGCTGCCTATATACATAGACTTGAAATCAATGGCCACTTTCAATATGGAAAACTTGTCACTAATGTTTACATATTTTGCATTACTCATCTCGTAAATATATACTGTATTCTATTCTAATGTATCTTAGTCTATGCCACTGACATTGTTCGTCCAAATATTAATATATTCTTAATTCCATTCCATTAGATGTGTGTATTGTTGTGAAATTGTTAGATATTACTTGTTAGATCTTACTGCACTGTTGGAGCTAGAAACACAAGCATTTCACTACACCCGCAATAACATATGCTAAACATGTGTATGTGACCAACAAAATTTGATTTGATGATGTAAAGTCTCACTATTGCTACTGCCTGTAAAGACACAGTCCAGTTCAAAGTGAATGATGGCAGACCCGTGTGGCAAATGGCTTATTTGCATATAGGCCTACTGTAGCCCTGGTCGGCTATGGCGTCCCAGTCTGCGTACGCTCCGATCCTGAACAAGACAAACTTTTTTATTAGGTATTATTTGCCGCAGTGTCTATTAATTGTCCAATCGCACTGCCGCTTTCCCACTCCATATAGCTATAGGATTTTTACAAATGCCTTACCATGTTATTCCCAAACGTTCTATGAATTTATGAAAATTACCTTAAGTACTCGCTTGTCAGAAAACATTTTTAAAAATTCAAACAAAAACAATAAGTGTCTTTCTTCCTTGGGGTGTATACGAACAGATTTTTTTAAATGTTCATGTTGACAAAATGCTGTCAGTTCCACTTTAAATGGCAATTGGTCAAGAGAGAACCCACAGACTCATAAATAGCCAGACTGCCGACAGTCAGTGTGGCATAACAAAAAAAAGTCCATTGTGTCTTCAATTCAGAGCCGTGTCTGTGGGGGGGATGGGGACAATTAACAGTCTCAGGGGAACCGAAGTCACAGGTCGTTGAAAGGGTGCCAGCGGTCTCGCCATGCGTTTGGTTTGTCCCTTTGGATCTAATAAAGGGCTTGAAGCAGTTGGAGGGACTGCTATAGCAAGAAAATATATCCACTGTATGTAATAATGCAGTAACATGTCCTGGTTGCATTCTCTGCACATTACGTTTCAGTCAGTTCACTTTGAAAACCACAGAAACACACTAATTTTTGTTTTCATAAACTAACTTTTCAGCTCCTTTTTTTATTGGGGGAGGCAGGTAGCCTAGTGGTTAGACCGTTGGGCCAGTAACCGAAAGATTGTTAGATAGAATCCCCGAGCTGACAAGCTAAAAATCTGTCGTTCTGCCCCTGAACAAGGCAGTTAACCCACTGTTCCTAGGACGTCATTGTAAATAAGAATTTCTTCTTAACTGACTTGCCTAGTTAAATAAATGTAAAATAAATAAATTCTGACTTTTACATTTCTGTCCTATCATAACCATTGAGGTTCAATAAGAACTGGAGACTGAGTCCAAGATGTCAGACCATTGTTTTCAAGGTAATCTACTCATTTTCGTATATGACGATTCATACGGGTTCAATCCGGTTTATACGGACCAACATCACATGCGTACTAGCACGACTTCATAACATCATCCAAAAACATGGCAGACATTAGATGAATATAAATATAAAATGTTAATATTGTCAGCTGTGATTGATGGGGGAAAAATTAGGCTCAGCAACAATTATTTGAATAATTCCATTAATGTGTTGCGCACAAAAGGTGATGACTAAAGTGTCTTATTAGGAATTTTCAAATCTGACTTCCCTATGTAGCAGAACTGTCGGAGCAGTCGAAACCGTGCTTCTTGACCGGAACCCTGGCCCGTTGACCATAACATTCTCAAGACAGGTTTGTTGTTATGATTTGGCATTTTATGCAGTTATGCTTTGTCTTTCATTTGTAAATCTTCTAGGGAAGCAGATAAAGACAGACATGGACAGTAACATGGGATTGGCTGAGGCTCCAACAACATCGCTGCTTCTGAAATAGAGTCTGAGCAGTCGCCTGGCAACAGAGAGCCATGATCGGTGGCCACATGTTGAGTCTGCCTAGAAGGCTGGGCTCAGGCACCACTTCTCAAATGTCAGAGACAGACAGACAGCCAGGGAGAAACAGAAAGCCACAAAACAGAGAGTAAAATGGGTGGGTCCCTCAATATAAATCAACCAAAGGATGTAGATTAGAATTGTTATCATTTAAATCATTACTAAACCATAGAGTTTGTCATAGACGTGGGGCTGAGTTGACAAAGCATCCCTACACATTGGTTCCACGTTGTCTTTATTGCGGTCACACTGCATAGATAATCAGATCTCACACTGAGTAACATGACTGCATTGAAAATGACCTGGAACGTAATCATTAGCTTCAGAGGGCAGCTGACAGTACTCACCTCTCGCTGCCAGGGGTGGTGATCCTGTAGAAGCGGTGTCGCAGGTGGTGCTTGTCTCCGTGGTAACAGGTGGTACAGAGGTCATAGTTGGTGCACTCCGCACACTTCCAGCGGATACCGATGATAGGCTGCTGACGGCAGGTGTCGCACATGGTACCGTCATGCTTGATACCTGAGTAGTAACAAGGCAGTCAGGAACATTTCTGCTGGGCAGCAGGTTGCCTAGCGAGTGGCGCAGGTGTCTAAGGCACTGCGTCGCAGTGTTGCGGCGTCACTACAGCCTGTGTGTCTGCTAAATGACTCAAATGTAAATGTTGGAGGTGTCAAGTGTGAAGCAATGATGCCTCTGCCCACAGCTCTGGGGCCTGTTGAATTGCCATCTTCGTGCTGTACCATCCTTCATCAACACAAATAAAAGGAAGCATACAGTACTCTAGGTCTAAACACTCAGAGGGCGAAGTTAATCACAATGCTTGCTTTGATGAAGATATCTTAAGTAGTCATCCTCACGTCTAACTCTCTAGATGTCAATCAAACTCAACGTGCTCCATGTAGCACGCTTGATGCATTGCAATAACTTGTAACGTGGCGGTATGCCAAACAACCGTGTACACATCAACACCCAAATGCATAGGCTAATATAAACAAATTATTAACAGAAACAGGACATACGATATGTTTAGCGATCACAGAACCAGCAGGGCAACATTACCTGTGGGAGCACTGTCAAATATCCTCACGTCGTATGCACCAGAGCACCGATAGTTGGCCGCAGTCCCGTTATCCCAGACAACAACCACTTCTTCCGGACTTTCGAAACTCCTGACGGTGCCGACATGTCCCTCTCCACCATCCTGTTTTCCCCATTTCCAATCGGGTCCACGGATCACTCTCGCACCAACTCCTTCCATCATCACACGGTTATTCCTGCCAGTAGTCATTTACGAAAAGGTCTCGCAAATAACGTAACACAAAAAATATATAGCCAACTAGCAGGATATGCTAACTAGCTAACTACCTGTGTTTGGCAGGATAATTTTGAGAAGCAAAACCGTTCTGTTGTCCAGAAAAACACAATTTAGCAATATCTTGTTAGCTTGCACGTTTCGTTAACTAGGCTAGCCTGCTTGCGGTAAAGTTCCAAAACAATATAGCAGACACAAGCTAACAGTTAGTTGCAAAGGCAAATATACATTGCTAGTCAAATGTATCGTAGTGTAAATGTAACAAAGGTTTAGTTAGCTTGCTTGATAAAACAACGCGTTGTACTGGAAATCAAAGCCAAGCTAAGCTAACTCACTAACGTTAACTGTTAGCTAGCTAGCTTTGCCAACTAGCAACTGCCAAACATTAGCTACCAAAGTAAGCTGTTGAATGGCACGCACTTTCCACTCCACAAGCTGTTCGTCTGCAATGTTATGTAAATAACTGGTATGTCTCAGTATCCCCTTTCATGTGCTTTTCGTCCCAAGAGCACAAGACATTGTCACCCCAAGAGCGTGTAAAGTAGCCACATCGTCACGAAATGGTATACCGTTATTAGCTAGCTATTTAGTTAGCTAGCTTGTGCCTCTGCATGAATGCCACCTCCACAACTTAACGTTAGACCACTAGTGTAGATTCGTCCTTTTTGTTGGATAAATAATTTAATTCGTAGGTACGTTTAGCCTATGTATTGGATTTATGTCTCAAATGTATTTATTTTGTCAAATGGCTCGCAGAAGTAAACTCAGTATAAACGCGTCGCCATTATTGTCAATCACCAAGCAGACGGAAGTTTACCACAGATAAACAATGAGACAGATATTTCCCTGGATGTATAAATGTGAAGCATCCGCTTGATGTTTTCTCTCACTACCAAATTTGGTAGGGAGAGGAAGCCCACTGGCGAGTGCAGTGGGAGAACATGGAACGAGATGGCTTTTGGCCGATATTCTGCACATTTTATCATCATGAAACCTTTGATCTCAGTACAGTTTTCTGTTCCCAAAATTATAATATGTTATGAAGAGTGGACTAAGTTTTGTAGACTTTGCCATTGGGGAAAACAATCGCTGTTTAGAAGGAGTGCAAAGGCGAATTAAGTTACTGCACACAAACACTTCAGAATAGGCGTTCTCCAACGGAAATATGCAGATAAAGCTAGAACACGCCAATAGGATCTCTCTAGCTCGTGCTTGGCTCTGCCCACCTCCTGGCTTGTTCCGCACACTATGACTCATTTGTTTCCATTGGAAACGACAGGCATATGTGTATCTTGGTTTAGTTGTAAAAATCTTTGGGTTGACGACGAAGATGTTTTGGTTTGGAAAGCAAGGGGTTTGCCGCGTTCAAACACTAGTAGGAACTAGGAAACGCGGAAATATCCGACATGCCGATTCGTTGTACACGGCACGTGCATAACTACAAACATATAAAGTCCGATGTTTCTGCGTTGTTCAGTTCCGAATAGCACATTAACCCAGCAATAGACAAGCTCAAGGGGTAATTTGACAAAGCGCAAGGTGGGGCAATTTGTTTTGTCGAAAACGCAACATGCAAATGTTCTCAAAATCCAATTTCTTCCTAAATACATTTCCTCTGTTTTAGCCTGATGTAGATGCAGTCTTTGTAGGACTATGATAATGAAGCAGCCGAGGCATATGATATACACTGCCCAGTATATCAGATAAACCACCCTGTTCACGAAAATAGTATGCTCCTACAGACAGTGAGTCACGTGGCCGTGGCTTGCTATATAAATCAGGCATTGAGGCATTCAGTTACTGTTCGATTGAACATTAGAATGGGCAAAAAAACTGACCAAAGCGACTTTGGTCGTGGTATGATCATAGGTGCCAGGCGCGCCAGTTCCAGTATCTCATGCACGACAGTGTCTAGTGTTTACCGAGAATGGTGCTACAAACAAAAAACATCCGGTGAGCGGCAGTCCTGTTGGCGAAAACAGCTCGTTGATGAGAGGTCGAAGGAGAATGGCAAGAATTGTGCAAGCTACCAGGCAGGCCACAAACAGGCAAATAACAGTGCAGTACAACAGTGGTGTGCAGAACGGCATCTCGGAACGCACAAATCGTCAGTCCTTTTCACAGATGAGCTATTGCAGCAGACGACCACACTGGGTTCCACTCCTATCAGCTAAAAACAAGAAGAAGGGTCTCCAGTGGGCACGCAATCACCAACACTGGACAATTGAGAAGAGGAAAAACATTGCCTGGTCCGACGAATCCTGGTTCCAGTTGCGTCATGCTAATGGCAGGGTCAGGATTTGGCATGTGCAGCATGAGTCCTGGTGGCGGTGTGTGGGCAATGTTTTCCTGGCAAACGTTAGGTCCCTTAAAACCAAATGAGCAACGTTTCCATGCTCTGAAGAATTCAGGCTGTTCTGGAGGCAAATGGGGGTCTGACCCGGTACTAGATGGGTGTACCTAATACTCTGGCCACTGTGTGTGTGTGTATATATATAAACACACACACACAGTGGCCAGAGTATTAGGTACACCCATGATTTTATATATACATGTATATAAAATATCATGTTTTAACCAAAAAAGTGCTCAACAAATCAAAATATATTTTATATTTGAGATTCTTCAAAATAGCCACCCTTTGCCTTGATGACAGCTTTGCACGTTCTTGGTGGCAACATCATGTTGTGGGGATTTTTTTGTCAGCGGCAAGGACTGGGAGACTAGTCAGGATCGAGGAAAAATGAACGAAGCAATGTACAGAGAGGTCCTTGATGAAAACCTGCTCACCGTCAATTTATCCCCCGATTGCTCAGGTTAGCTAGAGCTCTAGGAAGATTCTTGTTTTTTTACATTTGGAAAAAGTCAAAGGGTCTGAATACTTTCTGAAGGCACTGTGTGAGTGTGTGTGTGTGTGTGTGTGTGTGTGTGTGTGTGTGTGTGTGTGTGTGTGTGTGTGTGTGTGTGTGTATATATATATATATATATATATATATATATATATATATATTAAACACTCTGTTCAAAAATTTGGGGTCACTTGTTTTTTTTGTCCATTAAAATAACGTCAAATTGATCAGAACTACAGTGTAGACATTGATATCTACATAGGCACACAGAGGCCCATTATCAGCAACCATCACTCCTGTGTTCCAATGGCACATTGTGTTAGCTAATCCAAGTTTATAATTTTAGAAGGCTAATTGATCATTAGAAAACCCTTTTGCAATTATGTTAGAACAGCTGAAAACTGTTGTTCTGATTAAAGAAGCAATAAAACTGTCCTTCCTTAGACTATCTGGGGCATCAGCCTTTGTGTGTTCGATTACAGGTTCAAAATGGCCAGGAACAAATAACTTTCTTCTGAAACTCGGCAGTCTATTCTTGTTCTGCGAAATGAAGGCTATTCCGTGCGAGAAATTGCCAAGAAACTGAAGATCTCGTACACCGCTATGTACTACCCCCTTCATAGAACAGCGCAGAATAGAAAGAGGAGTGGGAGGCCCCGGTGCACAACTGAGCAAGAGGACAAGTACATTAGTGTCTAGTTTGGTTACATATTTTTGGTTATGTAGTGAATGTGGACACCTGCTCATAGAACATCACATTACAAAATCATGGGCATCAATATGGAGTTGGTCCCCCGTTTGCTGCTATAACAGCCTCCTCTTTTCTGGGAAGGCTTTCCACTAGATGTTGGAACATTGCTGCAGGGACTTGCTTCCATTCTGCCACAAGATCATTAGTGAGGTCGGCACTGATGTTGAGCGATTAGGCCTGCTCGCAGTCATCGTTCCAATTCATCCCAAAGGTGTTTGATGGGGTTGAGGTCAGGGCTCTGTGCAGGCCAGTCAAGTTCTTCCCTGCCGTTCTTGACAAACCATTTATGTATGGACCTCGCTTTGTGCACGGGGGCATTGTCATACTGAAAAGTTGAAAGCACAGAATCGTCTAGATTGCCACCGTATTCTGTAGCGTTAAGATTTCCCTTTACTGAAACCAAGGAGCCTAGCCCAAACAATGAGAAACAGCCAGAGACCACTATTCCTCCTCTACCAAACTTTATAGTTGGCTGCCATCCACCAAACCCAGATTCTTCCCTCGGACTGCCAGATGATGAAGAGTGATTCATCACTCCAGAGAATGTGTTTCCACTACTCCAGAGTCCAATGGAGGTGAGTTTTACACCACTCCAGCCAATGCTTGGCACTGTGCATGGTGATCTTATGCTTGTGTGCTGCTGCTCGGCCATGGAAACCCATTTCATGAAGCTCCTGACAAACAGTTCTTGCGCTGATGTTACTTCCAGAAGCAGTTTGGAACTCAGATGTGAGTGTTGCAACGGAGGACAGAAGATTTTTATTAGACAACTTTGGCAAAAGCAACTTTTCAACTACCTACTACTTTTTTAGCTACTTTGCAACTACTTAGCATGTTAGCTAACCTGTCCCTTAACCTTAACCCTTCTCCTAACCATAACCTTAACCCTTTTAGCTAACCCTTCTCCTAACCCTAAGCTAACCCATCCCCTAACCTTAACCCTTTAACCTAACTCCTAAACTTAACCCTAACCCCTAGCTAACATTAGCGAGCTAGCTAACGTTATCCACCTAGCTTGAATTCGTAACATTTCATGCGTTTCGCAAATTTGTAACATGTAGTTTTTTGCAAATTCGTGACCTAACATGTTAAGCAAATTAGTAACATATTGTACTTATTGCAAATTCATGACATACAGTATAATACGAATTGTAATTCGTAGCATATCATATGTAATGGGTGAAGGACAAATTAATGAATACATATATAACTCTAAATGTGCGCAATTGTTTTGCATGGAATAATCGGAAATGTGTAGTTCTGACTATGCTCAATAGGCGATGATATTAAAACCAAATAGTTAGAACATTTAACAATCCCTTGAAAATGGCACGTAGTTGTCAAAGGTCTTAGCGGAGCTGGGGGTCTCCTTGCCCCCCAGCAGTCAAATCGATCGTATTGTGGCGTTTTATTGAAACCGACCTATTCCTGTGACCTGTAGCCTGTATTATACATTTGAATATACAGTATTTGCTTCCTTGGAACAATGTATTTACCACCTATTCCGTGAACCCAGTCACTGGTTTTCTTTGAGGGGCTGTGGCTCTTATGTAATGTATCCTTCCTTTCTTTCTCTCTCGAAGATATCTCTGATCTAATTTATTGTGATAAGATCAGTGATTTAGACTGGATGTAAAGGTGCATTAGGCAGGCTAAGGGCACACTGATTAGATCTAATTCATTGACCGTAAAAAATTACTGGACTTAAAGATCTCGTACATTTTAATGGATTCCTAAGAATCGTCCAAGTGACAGACCATTATGACAACAGACACAACAGTCTGTTCAGGCCAATAGATGGCACATGCAGTAGTGTAAAATACTTAAGTATAAATACTTTAAAGTGCTAGTTAAGTCGTTTTTGGGGTGTCGGTACTATATTTTTTGGCATCTTTTACTTTTACTTCACTACATTCCTAAATAAAATTATGTACGTTTTACTCCATACATTTTCCATGACACCCAAAAGTACTTATTACATTTTGGATGCTTAACAGGACAGGAAAATTGTCCAATTCACGCAGTTATCAAGAGAACATGCCTGGTCATCCCTACTGCCTCTGATCTGTCAGGCTTACTAAACACAAACACATATTTTATAAATTATGTCTGAGTGTTGGAGTGTGCCCCTGACTCTCTGTACATTTTTAAAACAAGTAAATGGTGCTGTCTTTGCTTAATATAAGGAATTTGAAATAATTTATAGTTTTAATTTTGATGCTTAAGTATATTTAGAACCAAATACTTTAAGACTTTTACTCAAGTAGTATTTTACTGGGTGACTTCCACTTTTACTTGAGTAACTTTCTATTAAGGTCTCTAGCTATACATTTACTCAAGTATGACAATTGGGTACTTTTTCCACCACTGGGCACATGCAACATGGCCCTTGCGTAATTCCAGTCGAGGTGATGTGACACAGCCTTGACTGTCCCCACACACTGGGTCATGGCTAGAAAGGTACAACTTTTGTGATATTTATTTCAAAAGTTATTTTTTATTGTTGCATTTTAGCTAACCCTAACCTTCACCCTTTTCCTGACCTTAACCTAATTATCCTAACCTGCTACTTTAATCATCCTAACCTGCTGCGTAAGTTATCCTAACCTGCTACGAAAAATATACATCGGACAAAATGTGTATTGTTTCTTATCAAAACCCGCTCCCGCTGTCCCGGATGCAATGTTGGCTGCTTCCACTGCATGTGTTATATAGCCTAATATTGCGTCTGCTACAGCTCAGCGCAGTCCGGGCAAATAGCGCCATCGTCTGCCTCTATATATATCGCTCCCCTTGACTTTCCCCTTCACATTAGTGCATGCATCCAGAGGAGCAGAGGTTTCACTCGAACCTGGCCGCTATACCTGAAAGCGCGAGATAACAGGGACCTGGCAATGATCTCACTGGACTTCAATTTGAATGTTTTGACAAGGGACCTGTCACTTTATCTGGAAAACCAAGTGAAAGTTGGACTTTTTGGATCTGGAGTACTGTCACTGGTGCTCGGCTTCAGCGCAGCTTATGTCTACTATTACTTGATCTCTGTCGCGAAGGTAGGAGGTCACAGAGGTTGCTTTGAAGAATCATTATTTGGTATACATTGTAACCTGCAACTTGTCTTTTAATTAATAGAACGTGGCATACCGGTTATTATGAGGGACATTGCTCGCGCTTTTGCGCATCAAACCCGCTCAGCTGCTGCATGGTCTGCTGAGGGGGCTGATTTATTACAGTAGCATACGAGCATCTGCGGTACTGCACGTGCGATATAACCTCTCAATAAAATGCTATCGTATGATTTTTCTCCGGACTAAATGTGAATTAGGCCAATTAGGCCAAGGCTATATATTTACAAAAGTTGAATTGCTATTTAGGCCGCATATATTTTATCGTGAGTCCTTTGTTGGTCTTGTCATCTGAAATGTCGATCATGTAGGCTCGGTTTAGGCTATTGTCATACAAGCCGTCAGAAATCTTCATGCAGTGATTGTTCCTTACCTACTGTAGGTCTATTGAATATTCCGAAATGAATGGGTTTTGTCCAATATTCGATTTCCCCAATAATGAAAAGCATAGGCCTATATAACATTAGGCGATCGTTTGATAATAATAAAACTTACAATAACGGGCCGTGCATTCCATTTTTTTGTTATACAGGTTCAGAGATGTGCTGCACATGTATAAGGACCGATATGCTCTGATAGGACAGATGTGTTTGATATTGTGGTGACCTCATATAATCCCATTTACAACACTGCCTACTGTCACTGTATTCTCATTACCAGTCCCCTTCATCTCCACTAGTGACTGCAGAATGTCCTTAAAACTCACCAACACATTTAATATTTCCTGACACTTTATACAGTCCTCTAGACCAAAATTAGAGCAACATAAAATATTGAGTTTCCAGTCTTGATGTTGCATTACAATTACACTATAGTTGTTGAGATCCTTCCTTTGGAATCAATATTCAAAATCATCTGATTTCAGTGAAGCGGGGCTTCACAATGTTTTTTAAGGGTATTGTATGGGAGGAGTGGTGTAGATTGTGAATGATGAAGCATAATGAACTGTATTCAGGAGATTGTTTTTGTCGTCTGTAGTATACACTGCGTACATTCAATGTAGGAAAGGCAGAACAATGTATCTTTGACTTGCATGGTCAGACATTCCTCCTCCAATTCCCCTCAATAACGTGAACGCCACATCACTCACACACTTCATGTCTTGTATTCCAGAAGCCCCAACTGATTTCCGGTGGTAAGAAGTTCTACCAGTTCCTGCGGGACCAATGTCCCGTGGTGTCAGAGATCTACTACCCCACCTTCTGGTGCTGGGAGAGCCGGATCCAGACGGTGCTTAGGCCATTCGTCACGGCTAAACCGGGGGTCAGCTACAGAAAGTAAGACTTGTACAGGATCAGAAGTGATAGTAGTGGTGTTATTGTTGAAAGAACTATCTCAAAATTAACATATTGCGAGAGGATCTTTAGCATGTGAAGGGAAGAGTTTCCCTGGTCTGATGATGAAATGTACTCAGAAAGTACTCAGACCCCTTGACTTTTTCCACATTTTATTACGTTACAGCCTTATTCTAAAATGAATTTAAAAAATAAAATCCTTAGCAATCTACACACAGTACCCCATAATGACAAAGCAAAAACAGGTTTTTAGACATTTTTGTATATAATAAATAAAACATTCTGCATCATTGATGGTCCCCAAGAACACAGTGGCCTCCATCATTCTTAATTGGAAGAAGTGTGGAACCACCAAGACTTCCTAGAGCTGCCCGGCCAAACTGAGCAATCGGGGGAGAAGGGTCTTGGTCAGGGAGGTGACCACGAACCCGATGGTCACTCTGACAGAGCTCTAGAGTTCCTCTGTGGAGATGGGAGAACCTTCCAGAAGGACAACCATCTCTGCAGCACTCCACCAATCATACCTTTATGGTACAATGGCCTGATGGAAGACACTCCTCAGTAAAAGGTGCATGACAGCCAGCTTGGAGTTTACCAAAAGACACCTAAAGACTCTCAGACCATGAGAAACAAGATTCTCTAGTCTGATGAAACCAAGACTAAACTCTTTGGCCTGAATGCCAAGCATCACTTCTGGAGGAAACCTGGCACCATCCCTACGATGGATGTTTTTCAGCAGCAGGGACTGGGAGACTAGTCAGGATCGAGAATGAACAGAGCAAAGTACAGAGAGATCCTTAATGAAAACCTGCTCCAGAGCGCTCAGGACCTCAGACTGAGGCGAAGGTTCACATTCCAACAGGACAAAGACCCTAATCACACAGCCAAGACAACGCAGGAGTGGCCTCGGGACAAGTCTCTGAATGTCCTTGAGTGGCCCAGCCAGAGCCCGGACTTGAACCTGATCGAACATCTCTGGAGAGTCCTGAAAATAGCTGTTCAGCAACACTCTCCATCAAACCTGACAGAGCTTGAGAGGATCTGCAGAGAAGAATGGGAGATACTCCCCAAATACAGGTGTGCCAAGCTTGTAGTGTCATATTCAAGAAGACTCAAGGCTGTAATCAATGCCAAAGGTGCTTCAACAAAGTACTGAGTAAATGGTCTGAATACTTATGTATATGTGTTTTATATATATATATATATATATATATTTTATTTTTTTTGTAAATTAGAATACTTTTCTTAAAACCTGTTTTTGCTTTGTCATTATGGGGTAGTTGTATGTAGATTGATTGACACATGTTTATTTTATTTTATCAATTTTAGAATGAAGCTGTAACCTAACAAAATGTGGAAAAAGTCAAGGGGTCTGAATACTTTCCGAAGGCTCTGTATATAACGTATATAATATAGTATATTCCACAGAGCTAGAATCAAAATAGTGATTTGATCTGATTTACTGACCGGAAATACCAAATTATTTGATCGTCGTCATTAGTTACTGTATTTATGTACACTGTCCACTAAGGAGCAATATCATCATCAACTTCAATAGCCAATCAAGATAGAGTAGACCTTCTGAAATGTTTACTACTATTGCTGAAAGTGGCACTATAAGTAACTAACCACAGAATGGGACTATAGGCCATCTATTACTATTGTCCTGGCCTTGATAGCGGTCAGACAGACTTGCCCTAATCTGACCCAGTGACTCAGAAGGATGCCCTAGTGCCAAGGGCATTCCACTTCCATTGGCCTTTGTTTGACCATTGTCCAATCAAGCAGCGACATGTTTCCCACTTCCCACAATGCACCATGGCAGAATGTGGGTCTCACCCACCACCTGTCTCAGATCAAAGTGTGTGTGTGTGTGTGTGTGTTTAGCCAATGATATTTGCTGGAGGTTATTAGTCATGAGGGAAGAGAAGACCTCTACTAACCATAATCAAATCTACACAAGGACAGAGCATAGAAATTGCATTACTAGAATTGGAAATGTGACTCAGACCATGGCAATTTGACTATTTTACCCACCATGGAATGTTGAACTGAATGGGAAAGAGATCCTTGAAAGCTGACCATGTTTTTCTCGACTATTGCTGGCTGTCGGAGTGAAAGTTCTCTCTCTCTCCCTCCACTCATCCGCATCTGGGATTAGCATGTCTATAAAAGAGGTGTCCTCCTGTTTCTGCTTGTGGGTCGTGCTCGCTCTCGATTGGTACACGTCCCAACCAGCTGGCTCCAGATTGGTGCACGGCCCACGACCCCAGTGGCTGCTCTAGTCTCGCCTTTAAGTGCATATTTAATGCTGGTGTGGTTCTGTAATTTCATTCCTCCTCCAGTCATACAGACATTGACAACCAATGTTGTCGTCTGGTCGCTAAGGTTGGTTGGTTGGCGTGAGATGGATTGCACTAGGACTCATTGACCCCAGCTAACGGGGTAGGCTTGGGGAAGCTATACATTTATTCTCCATAAGAATTCACTGCAGCTGCAGACAACAAAAAAGCTGCAGACAACAAAAAAGTTTGATCTGAGCGCCCAGACGGAGGTCGCAAATGGAGCATCAGAATTGTATCAGGATTGAGATCCACATATGGATGTGATTTAAATTGGAAGTCAAATCAGATTACATGTTTTTTTTCTGTTTTCACTTTAGGGAAAAGATCAGATATTCTAAATCATTGTCAAAAGATCTGAATTGGGCTGCCTGTAGCTTGTGAGGCTGATCACTAGTGAAATAAAGTGGTTGTCAAGAAAATGGTGCAGGTGGGACTGCACGGCTGCAATTGCACAGGCAGCCCAATTCTGATCTTTTGCCCAATTAGAGGCAAAATATCTGATCTGATTGGTCAAAATACCAATTAGGTGGCAAAAATGATCTGCATACTAGGTTCAGTTTGGTCCACCAGAACTCGGCCAGGTGAAGGGAACGTCCGTGCCTCTTATACTCTTTTACAAGACCCTTCGCTTAAAAAACACAATATTACTTTGTCCCTCTTGAGACGCCATAGCAACAACATAGTCAGTATACAATTCCTCAAAATAGTTAGAATGAATCTAAGATAAATCGGTAATTCATTTTGGCGTTTTTGCCGAGGAGGTCTGGTCGCACAATTTTACATCTAAGTAAGATGCTTGGTGCAGTATTTCTCAAGTGAAAATATAGATCCATATAGGTTCCAACAAGAGAATAAACATTACTATAAGGGCACAAGGCAGATGGTAAGAGTCTTGGTAGTTTATTTATAATCCAAAAGGAGAAGGCAAGAGAAAGGTCGTGGACAGGCAGAAGGTCAAAACCAGATTCTGAGTCCAAGAGGTGAAAAGAGTGGCAGACAGGCTCGATGTCAGGGCAGGCAGAAGGGCACAAGTCCAGAAAAAAACCTGCAAAGGTCAAAACAGGGAAGACTAGGAAAAAGATCATAGAAAACAGGCACATGGGAAAACATGCTGGTTGACTTGAAAACATACAGGACAAACTGGCACAGAGAGACAGGAAACACAGGGATAAATACACTGGGGAAAATAAGTCACACCTGGAGGAGGTGGAGACAATCACAAGAACAGGTAAAACAGATCAGACAATTACAGTTGTTAATAATTCTATACTTTAAAGTATTCTATTTCAGATCTCTCTTCCTCTCTCTCTCTCTCTCTCTCTCTCTCTCTCTCTCTCTCTCTCTTTCTCTCTCTCTCTATATATATACAGTGCCTTGCGGAAGTATTCAGCCCCCTTGAACTTTGCGACCTTTTGCCACATTTCAGGCTTCAAACATAAAGATATAAAACTGTATTTTTTGTGAAGAATCAACAACAAGTGGGACACAATCATGAAGTGGAACGACATTTATTGGATATTTCAAACTTTTTTAACAAATCAAAAACTGAAAAATTGGGCGTGCAAAATTATTCAGCCCCTTTACTTTCAGTGCAGCAAACTCTCTCCAGAAGTTCAGTGAGGATCTCTGAATGATCCAATGTTGACCTAAATGACTAATGATGATAAATACAATCCACCTGTGTGTAATCAAGTCTCCGTATAAATGCACCTGCACTGTGATAGTCTCAGAGGTCCGTTAAAAGCGCAGAGAGCATCATGAAGAACAAGGAACAC
The DNA here is from genome assembly GCF_057628025.1 of Oncorhynchus mykiss. NCBI lineage: Eukaryota > Metazoa > Chordata > Actinopteri > Salmoniformes > Salmonidae > Oncorhynchus > Oncorhynchus mykiss. The sequence continues at coordinate 12,835,548 of NC_143049.1, forward strand.
ACCAGGCAGGTCCGAGATACTGTTGTGAAGAAGTTTAAAGCCGGATTTGGATACAAAAAGATTTCCCAAGCTTTAAACATCCCAATGAGCACTGTGCAAGCGATAATATTGAAATGGAAGGAGTATCAGACCACTGCAAATCTACCAAGACCTGGCCGTCCCTCTAAACTTTCAGCTCATACAAGGAGAAGACTGATCAGAGATGCACCCAAGAGGCCCATGATCACTCTGGATGAACTGCAGAGATCTACAGCTGAGGTAGGAGACTCTGTCCATAGGACAACAATCAGTCGTATATTGCACAAATCTGGCCTTTATGGAAGAGTAGCAAGAAGAAAGCCATTTCTTAAAGATATCCATAAAAAGTGTTGTTTAAAGTTTGCCACAAGCCACCTGGGAGACACACCAAACATGTGGAAGAAGGTGCTCTGGTCAGATGAAACCAAAATTGAACTTTTTGGCAACAATGCAAAACGCTATGTTTGGCGTAAAAGCAACACAGCTCATCACCCTGAACACACCATCCCCACTGTCAAACATGGTGGTGGCAGCATCATGGTTTGGGCCTGCTTTTCTTCAGCAGGGACAGGGAAGATGGTTCAAATTGATGGGAAGATGGATGGAGCCAAATACAGGACCATTCTGGAAGAAAACCTGATGGAGTCTGCAAAAGACCTGAGACTGGGACGAAGATTTGTCTTCCAACAAGACAATGGTCCAAAACATAAAGCTAAATCTACAATGGAATGGTTCAAAAATAAACATATCCAGGTGTTAGAAGTCCAGACCTGAATCCAATCGAGAATCTGTGAAAATAACTGAAAACTGCTGTTCACAAATGCTCTCCATCCAACCTCACTGAGCTCGAGCTGTTTTGCAAGGAGGAATGGGAAAAAATGTCAGTCTCTCGATGTGCAAAACTGATAGAGACATACCCCAAGCGACTTACAGCTGTAATCGCAGCAAAAGGTGGCGCAACAAAGTATTAACTTAAGGGGGCTGAATAATTTTGCACGCCCAATTTTTCAGTTTTTGATTTGTTAAAAAAGTTTGAAATATCCAATAAATGTCGTTCCACTTCATGATTGTGTCCCACTTGTTGTTGATTCTTCACAAAAAAATACGGTTTTATATGTTTATGTTTGAAGCCTGAAATGTGGCAAAAGGTCGCAAAGTTCAAGGGGGCCGAATACTTTCGCAAGGCACTGTATGTATCAGTTGGTGACAGAAACCTTTTTTAAAATAAAATGGCCTCACAATGGGCCTCAGGATCTCGTCACGGTATTTCTGTGCATTCAAATTGGCATTGATAAAATGCAATTGTGTTCGTTGTCCGTAGATTATGCCTGCCCATACCTTAACCCCACCGCCATCATGGGGCACTCTGTTCATAATGTTGACATCAGTAAACCGCTTGCACGTCGTCTGCAGTTGTGAGGCCAGTTGGACGTACTGCCAAATTCTCTAAAACGACATTGGAGGCGGCTTACGGTAGAAAATAGTACATTCAATTCTCTGGCGACAGCTCTGGTGGACATTCATGCAGTCAGCATGCCAATTGCAGGCTCCCTCAACTTGAGACATCTGTGGCATTGTGATGTGTGATAAAACTGCACATTGGCCTTTTATTGTTGTTACGTCCATTGTTAGAATGAGACCAAGGTGCAGCGTGGTAGGCGTACATTATACTTTTATTTTAAATGACACCAAAAAAACAACAAAATGCAAAACGAACGTAAAACTATATGCAGTGCAGAAAGCAACTACACACAAACAAGATCCCACAACTGAAGGTGGGAAAAAGGGCTGCCAAAGTATGTTCCCCAATCAGAGACAATGATAGACAGCTGCCTCTGATTGGGAACCATACCCGGCCAACAAAGAAATAGCCAAACTAGAATGCCCACCCAAAATACACCCTGACCTAACCAAATAGAGAAATAAAAAGGCTCTCTAAGGTCAGGGCGTGACAATTGTCTCCAGCACAAGGTACGCCTTTATAATGATCATGCTGTTTAATCAGCTTCTTGATATGCAACACCTGTCAGGTGGATGGATTATCTTGGCAAAGGAGAAATGCTCACTAACAGGGATGTAGACAAATGTGTGCACAACATCTGAGAGAAATAAGCTTTTTGTGCATATGGAACATTTCTGGGATCTTTTATTTCAGCTTATGAAACATGGGACCAACACTTTACATGTTGTGTTGATATTTTGTTTAGTGTACATATAGATATACACTATACAGTATATACAAAAGTATGTTGACACCCCTTCCAATTAGTGGATTTGGTTATTTCAGCCACACACGTTGCTGACAGATGTATAAAATCAAGCACACAGCCATGCAATCTACGTAGACAAACATTGGCAGTAGAATGGCCTTACTGAAGAGCTTAGTGACTTTCAACGTGGCACTGTCATAGGATGCAACCTTGCCAACAACTCAGTTCGTAAAAGTTCACTATTGTGAAGTGGAAAATTCTAGGAGCAATAACGGCTCAGCCGTGAAGTGGTAGGCCACACAATCTCACAGAATGGGACCACCAAGTGCTGAAACACGAAGCATGTAAAAATGGTCTGTCCTCGGCAGCAACACTCAATACTGAGTTCCAAACTGTTTCTGGAAACAACATCAGCACAGTAACTGTTTTTCAGGAGCTTCATGGGTTTCCATGGCCGAGCAGCCGCACATAAGCCTATGATCACCATGCACAATCCCAAGCTTCGGCTGGAGTAGTGTAAAGATTGCCGCCATTGGGCTTTGGAGCATTGGAAACGCATTCTCCGGAGTGATGAATCACCCTTCACCAGCATGTACGAGACAGCGCAGAGAAGCAGGAAAAATGTTATAACGGTATTTTGACATGCATAACCAAGAGAAGTGCTTTTTGATAATCCAACCTATGGATTACAGAATAAAGGAGTCACGATTTTGGGTTTCAGTGGGATTGCTCTTGGACGAGAAGATACAATTTTCCCTCATGTCTCTCTGAATTGTTAACAGACTTCATGACAAAGATGCCTACGTAGTGAATTGTGCATAGGCCTATCAAATGTGTGACAGTCTGAAGACTTACAATGACAGCTCAAAGAGACACACGTTCTTTAATAGACTACACTGTAGGGGGTTTCCTTTAGGGTTTACTAACTGAATTCAGGTTGCTAATGCAGTCCGGCAAGACCGGCAGTGTCAATTTTGCGTGCACTTTGAATTTATGGCCACTTGGTGTGAAGTAAACAACCTGAAGTAAACAACCTGTTTGGATAATGTTCTACTGCGTTTTTTTGCTGATCTGATGCCGTGGAATTGTATTAGTGCAGACATTGGGGAAGAAATGAGTCATCGTTTTTCTTTTCGAGAAACGTGAAGTGTTCTCGGGACAGTCCCGGGATCCCGGTTACCCATGATAATCCCTACTGCTGTCTTTTTCTACCCGACCTGTCCCGCTTCCCTTCTGACTGTTATGTCTGACCTCCTCCACTCTGCAGTGAGCTCATTGGAGCAGCAGATGGAGGGCAGATCTCTCTGGATTGGTTCGACAACGATGACAGCGCCTCCCACCCCAACTCGGCCACGCGCCCCACCGTCCTGCTGCTTCCAGGCCTGACCGGCACCAGCAGAGAGTCCTACATCCTCCACATGGTCCAGCAGAGCAGGGAGCTGGGCTATAGGTATGTGTGTTCTTGGCTAAAAGTACTAGACAGTACTGCACCGTTTTCATTAGTTCAAATTGTTGTTCCATTCCATACTGTGGATTAGGCCTATATCATCGCCCGTCTAAACACTGTGTACAGTCAACTCTTGATAACACACTCATCTGTTTCAGTGCATTGCAGTTCAGTAGTCCAAATTCAAACACATGTTCTTTGCAGTGAACATACTAAATGTCAGGAGTTGACCGTACTTTCAACCGCATTTGTACATTGTGTGATAACAACTGTGTATGAACGGATTTAGGGTTACTTGAGGTAGGCAGCTGCAACAATAGAGAGGCTAGCCAAGCTCCCAGTAGGCAGAGCAGAGCTGCTTTGGAAAGAAAGAGCTGAACGTTGCACAAGCACTAAGAGATGCCGAGGGAGGCAGTTTCTTCTCCTCCAAAAAAGCCCCTCTGTGTTCTCTGTACTCGTTCTTCAAAACAGTGGGAGCAGTTTAGAGAAGGTGCGGGAGGGGGGCAGGCAAGCAAACGGAGCAGGGAAGGGAGGGGGGGGGGGGGGCAAGCAGGCAGGCAAACTCAGCATCTTTCACCCCTGTCCTGCTAGCTTAGTGAATTACAGCTTACTGGTACAAGCTTTGCAGCAGGAAGCAAATGTACGTCCCCACTCCTTGCTGTGTCCACCCCCCAATCTACATTATGGCCCCACCCCGCTGCTGAGTTTTACAGATGGAAACGGCAAGTTTGAGTATCTCAGGTAACAGATGAGTAGAGAAATGTATGACACTGCTGTTCAGCACTAACAGGAAAACCGATTGGGGGCAGCTTGTTATGTTGAGTCATGCAGTGCACCTGGAAGTTAGAACATAGTTATCACACACAGTCTGCTGGCACTCGCTTACATTTAGGAACGTAATCATATTAGCATTGGTCTCGTCATTTCTCAAGGAATGCAAGGAAAGAAATGGAGTGAATGGAATTCAAAGGGTAAGGTCCATGTTTTTGTGTTTCAGGTGTGCTGTATTCAACAACAGAGGGGTGTCTGGAGAAACTCTCTTGGTAAGAATCTAATGTTCATACAAAGTACAGTTTCAAAAAGGATTTGTGCACGTGTGCCTTTTTTTTGGTTTTAAATTCAGACATGCATTCAAGAACACAACCGTTTGCAACGGCTATATTACTCTGTACAATCCTAAAGGGATCTTCATCTACACGGCTACGCCAACACTCACAGCATGACAAAACATAGGCCCTACATCCTAGTGGTGCTCTACATGCCCTGTGCAGGCTTTCCCCTGCATTGTCATTGGTGCTATTTATCAGTCTGACATCCCCTTCACCATGTCACCGAGCAGCCCATAGCATGTCTGTGTCATGTGTAACCCATAGTGTGTAACCCATCATCCCCCGTAGGGAGCCTAGTCCAGACAGGGTGCAGACAGACTATGTTGTAACATAGCAGGGATTGAAGTTACAGGTTGATAGATAGTGTATTCTAACACTGGACCATAGAGCAGAATGACATTGCCCTGTCTTCACCAAGCACATGCTATTCTGACACCCACTGTAGCTCACGCTTTATCTATGCATCTATGCCAAGTTCCAGATCTATTTAGCCAACGATTAGGGTGTCAATCCCCAGTGAAGTGAGGAGGTGCTATGGTGCTATTCAAGAGATGCTAATGTACATCAATTATATCAGGTGTCGGTGTCACCCAAAACTGCTCAGCCAATCGGCAAATGGAACCTTGTATCATGCCATAGTTTGTGGCCACAGTGTTCGTTTTGAGATCTGTGCTCTCAGAATAAATAAATGGGTTGTTTCGTGTCTTGTCGTTGTTGTATTCACATGCACAGTCACAAAGACAGACACACATGCACTCAAGCATGAACACACACTCACACACATGCACGAACACAAACATGAACACACACACACACACCAGTTACTGTTATCTTGTAACCCAGGCCAGGGTTTCATCTGAAAGGGCTATTCTCAGGTGCCAAACTGGGCCAATACTGTAGTGCACACAGATAATTAGGAATTAGAGTACAAGTAATTTAATAAGATCTCTATGAGTGGACATGTGAAAAAAATCTAACAAACTTCACGTGTTGTCTGCATGATGAGGTAAGAAGTACTCTAATTATGCCTAGTTAAATAAATACTTCCAGTATTTTGTATGTACAGGTATGTATATATACCAGTACTATGATCTCTGAGTATAACTATTGCACTACATAACGTGGTGGTAAGAAAGGAATGACCCTTCTTCCACTAGCTTTGAGGTTTTATGCAAATGCCTACACATTTATAAACCTTTGACTGTTTTCTTTGTGGCCAGTTTCGTGTAAATGGGGTCCATTGTCTAAATAGGGCACAGTGTTAGAATGAATGTCCTGCTGTGTGAGAGGTTCCCTCTCGGAGCTAATTCAGTTCTTCAGGTTTCGAACTGCCTCTGTTTTACACGTAGTTGGTCCATTTGAGTCGCATCATATTTCAGAGTAATATTTACCATTTACTACAAGAAAATGGATGGTTATAGGACATTGAACAGTGTTGTATTGTAGTAAACTTTAGTACCGTATCATCAAAAGGGAAATTGGTTCAAGCTGTTTTTATTGTGGATATTATCGTTGTAACCGTAACCACTACAGTTCCTACTCCTCTCAAGTCGTCTACTCAAAAACGTAGGCTACGAGGACACAGCAAGTGGATGTGTCTGCTGTGAAGAAAATAAAAAAAAAAACAGCTTCCACTTTGGCTGAGCGTTGAATATTGATGAGGAGAGGTACTGGTATGCAGCCACAGAGATAGACAACATGTCTGCCTGAGAAATAGGATATGTCAAATGGACTTGAAATGCTGAAGTGATGATGTCGGGGAGTATAAAGTTATAAAACCTGCTCCTTTAAGGTTATTTTACATCCATGTGTTGTCAGTTATTAGTACTTTTAGTGTTTTTTTTAGGTACAACATAGAACAGTTGTAAAGCTGTAGCCTGTCCCATTTTAGATTGTACTAGTATTTGAATTCATTGTCACCTTTAAAACCCTGTTATGTTTCATTTAGTTTCGTCATTGAATGTCCCGAGTGGCGCAGCGGTCTAAGGCACTGCATCTCTGCACTAGAGGCGTCACTACAGACCCTGGTTTGATTCCAGGCTGTATCACAACCGGCCGTGATTGGGAGTCCCATAGGGCGGCGCACAATTGGCCCAACGTCGCTAGGGTTTGGCCGGGGTAGGCCGTCATTGTAAATAATGATTTGTTCTGAATTGACTTGCCTAGTTAAATAAAGGTTAAATATAAAATAAATTGAGTTTTTTCTCAAACCTTAGTGGCCCATTATTGTTCTCCGTGTCTGTGGTCTCATTTGACTAAGCGGGTGACTTGCTTCATGTTTCACAAGAACTTCTTGCATTAATTGATAGTGATGGACAGATGCTACAGTCCAAAGGCTATCCAGCTGCAGGCTGCATGCTACACAGCTCTGACTGCTCTTTAATGGTGCTAGAACTGCTCCTTGTGGTTGCTACTGCGCTAACTCCAAATAGCCTGAATCAGCCATTCGTCATGCCAGACCTTCTTTTTCTACCACTCATTAATAGAGCACCATGAAAACTACATAGCGTCATGGAGATTGTTTGGCCTCTAAACCACAAGCAGTGTTTGTGCACACGTGTGAGAGAAGGTACGAAGGCTTGAGTGTAATTCATGTACCGTATGTGCACGTCTGACTATAGACACCCTAACAGTGTGTGCACATGCAGGGAAATACAGTAGACACACTGTACACACACAGTACACACACTCTGCAAAAGCACACACGGTGAACTCTTCTTGTCTTTTGTGTGCCACCCAGACCCCCAGAACGTACTGCGCTGCCAACACAGAGGACTTGGAGGCTGTCATCGAACACATCCAGAGGACAAATGAGGACGCCCCTCTCATGGCCGCTGGGGTCTCCATGGGCGGGTAGGTGCCTCTTCATGCCTTCTCACTTCAATGGACAGTGACACGATACACGGGGCGAAAATCCCAAGCACGTGCATTACTCAGACTTATGCATCCATCGTGTATTATTGTAGCTTATTGACGTATTACTTCACTGAACTGTGGGAGTCAGTCGGAGGCGAGTACGGCTTATGTAGAGCCTCGAGAGCGCACTTGGTCATCCTTAGGTTTTTAATGATATTCAGAAAAGGTCAACGCACACCAGTAGAAAGGATGTCATGGGTTGGTTATGTATTTTTGACATTTTGCAGCCTCATGCTTTCCCCCTGTCAGAAAACAACACTTTTCAGTTGATTCAGAGAGCTCAGCCTCTCAGTAGTGCTTAGACCATGTCAAAAGAGGTATTCAAGCTATAATCTCCTAGCTAAGTGCAGATTGATGAAAAATGTAACATTTCACAATCATCCTCTGCTCTCCCCCCTCCCTTCTCCCCACGACCCTCTTCCCCCTCTTTTGAACCCCAGGATGATGCTGGCAAACTACCTGGGGAAGAAGGGCAGGGAGACGTGTCTGAAGGGCGTGGTTGTGTTCTCGGCAGGCTGGGATGTTTTTGCGTGCACAGCGTCACTGGAGAAGCCTCTGGACCGCTTCCTCTTCAACTCTTACCTCACTAGCTGCCTGCAGGCAGGTGTGGACAGGTGGGTGGGGGCCAGAGGAAGCTGGAGCCTGGGCTGGGGGATTAGCCTACTTTAGCTGTTAGTTGCACTGAGCTACATTGTTTTCCTTTTAGCGGCTAGCACCTGACCCCTGAGGGTTGCGGAGGGTGTGAACTAGCTTGGCCACAAGCCTCTCTTTCTTTTTCTTTCTTTCTTTCTCTCTTTCTTTCTTTCTTTCTTTCTTTCCCTCTCTATCAATCCCTCTCTCTCGCTCTCACTCCCCTCCCTCTCTCTCGCTATCTCTCTCTGGGGATCCTGGACATATTTTATACTCTGTACTTTACTCTCAGAACCCAATTATATCATGAACATTGCCACTGGATATTAAAGCAAACTCCCATGCTTCCCCATGATCCCCATTGAAGCAAACCTACTTCCTGCTTCCTCATGTTTTTCTCTCCTCTAGACACAAATCTGTCCTTGAGAAGAGTTACGACATTGATCATGTGATGAAGGTAAAATGCACTTCCTTTTTAATGACCTCCTGTAAATCCCAATCAAAGTCAAAGAAAGCAATCTATTCTATCCACGTTCTAGTCTCGTCCTTATGGCCCTCTTGGACTGCTGCCAAATGTTGTTTATCCCAACCCCCATGCAGGCCAAGACCATCCGTGAGTTTGATGAGAGGTTCACGTCTATAATGTTTGGCTACCCCACCAACGATGACTACTACCACGATGCCAGTCCCATCCACAAGCTCAAGTCTGTGCAGGTGCCCATGTTGTGTCTAAACGCTGCAGACGACGTCTTCTCCCCCTGTCATGGTGAATCCACAATCACACCCCACCCCTGGCCCTCCATGTTGGTTGCTTAGCCGATGAGCAAGGCCTATACGGAAAGACAATGCAGGAAAGACAATGAGTGTTGATATAGAACAGTGGTTCTCAAGCGTTTTGGGGTTGGGGACCCCTTTTGTGATAACAAATTCATCAGGGACCACCTTTAAATCAGAGCACAAGAAAATATCATACATGGAGTTCTGCTATGACTTTGGCAGTGCATGCCGGATGAACCACGTCTCGGGCCCTGGGAAGGCACATTTTGGCACACGTTTTGCCATGAGGCAGAGAGAACTTTGCAATTTTAAAGATTGCATTGCAGTGCATTTACAGTGCCTTCAGGAAGTATTCACACCCGTTGACTTTTTCCACATTTTGTTGTGTTACAGCCTGAATTTAAAATGGATTTAATTGAGTTTTGTGTCAACGGTCTACACACAATACCCTATAATTTCAAAGTAGAATTATGTTTGTAGAATTCAAAAAGTTTTCAACATCTTTGTTATGCAAGCCTAAATAATTTCAGGAGTAAAAATGTGCCTCACAAGTCACATAATAAGTCACAATTAGTTGAGCTGTGAATTTCAAACACAGATTCAACCACAAAGACAAGGGAGGTTTTCCAATGCCTCGCAAAGAAGGGCACCTATTGGTAGATGGGTAAAAAAAAAACAGTAATTGAATATCCCTTTGAGTATGGTGAAGTTATTAATTACACTTTGGATGGTGTATCAATACACCCAGTTACTACAAAGATACAGGCGTCCTTCCTAACTCAGTTGCCGGGGGGGAAGGAAACCGCTCAGGAATTTCACCATGAGTCCAATGGTGACGTTGAAACAGTTCGAGTTTAATGGCTGTGATAGGAAAAAACTGATAGATCAACAACATTGTAGTAACTCAATACTAACCTAAATGACAGAGTGAAAAGAAGGAAGCCTGTACAGAATAAAAAATATTCCAAAACATGCATCCTGTTTGCAAATAAGGCACTAAAGTAAAACTGCAAGAAATGTGGCAAAGAAATTAACTTTATGTCCTGAATACAAAGCAAATACATCGCTGAGTACCACTCTTCATATGTTCAAGCATGGTAGTGGCTGCATCGTGCTATGGGTATGCTTGTCATCTGCATTTTTTAAATAAAAAGAAACGGAATAGAGCTAAGCACAGGCAAAACCTGGTTCAGTCTGCTTTCCAACAGACACTGGTAGAAATTCACCTTTCAGCAGGAAAATAACCTAAAACACAAAATGTACACTGGAGTTGCTTACCAAGACAACATTGAATGTTCCTGATTGGCCAAGTTACAGTTTTGACATAAATCGTTTTAGAAAATATATGGCAAGACTTGAAAATGGCTGTCTAACAATGATCAACAAACAACTTCACAGAGCTTGAATTTTTTTTTAAAGAATCATGTGCAAATATTGCACAAGCCAGGTGTGCAAAGCTCTTAGAGACCTACCCAGAAAGACTCACAACTGTAATCACTGCCAAAGGTGATTCTAACATGTGTTGACTCAGGGGTGTGAATACTTATGTAAATTAGATATTTCCAAAATATGTTTTCACTTTGTCATTATGGGGTATTGTGTGTAGATGGATGAGGGAAAAAAATAAATTTAATCCATTTTGAAATCAGGCTGTAACACGACAAAATTGCTCTGAATTCGCTGTCCGAATGCAGTCTAAGCTATAACCACTTTTGGAGCTAACTAGTGCTCTCAAATCGTGTCCTGATGTGGACAGCAGATGGGAGCCAAGTATTCATTGCTAACTTAGCCCCCTAACTTACATTTTGAGAAAACAAGTTATGTTAAGTGGCTGCCTAGCTATCTAGCGTTCACAAGCTCTGCATTTCAGGAACAACAGTAGCAATTACTCCTGGTGCACTGTTCAATTATTTAATAATAACTACATACATTTTTGGAAGAAAACTCTGGTTTTGCTATAGCCCTCTCCGGCTTTCATTGCGTTGAAACGTGAGCTTGTCCGAGGTGTCGGACTCGACTACAGTTGCGATCCGTTAGAGCGCAGCGATTGGTTGCCCAAAATTCGGGGATGGGGCTTAGCGAATGGTCAATTGGTGGAGTACTGTGGATATCATAAAAATTGAATAAAAGGTTTATCTTTTTTATTCATTCTATTTCTTTAATGGATACCAATATCCCTGTGAGCCTCCCAGGCCCATGTTGCCCAGGGTTAAGAACATCAATTGGAGATGAATAACATTGCATTGTATTGTATTACACCCTCTAAACTTATTCCACGGTCCCTTGGCCAAAATTCATTTAATCTGTTAGTAATATAAAAATATATAAAAAATATAATTTTATATCTACCTGTACATTTCTTGCAATGCCTTAATGTGTATGTGTATACAGTATTTCTGTGGGGTTTTGGAAGTTAAATTGACAATCTACTGTATGGTGCTCGGTATATGTATCCATTGCTTGACTGCAAGATTATTAACAATGCGTTTTGTCTCGTCTCCTCCTCAGCCATTCCAGTGGAGGCAGTGAAGCAGAACCCTAACCTAGCCCTCCTTATCACTTGCCATGGGGGCCATATAGGTTTCCTGGAGGGCCTGTGGCCCCGACGGAGCACCTACATGGATCGCGTGTTCAAGCAGTTTGCCAAGGCCGTCATCGAACAGGGTGGTGACCTGAATGACCTTTCCAGCTAGTATGACCAGTTCTTCTCTTTTTCCTTCTCTCTGTCGTTCCTTCACACCTTCATTTTCTCCCTCTCTCTTTCCTTCATTCCTTTTCTCCTTCCCCCAGTCCTTCTCTCCTTACTTCCTCGTCTCCATCCCTCCCTACAAGCAAAAAAAACATTTTCTTTTGAAGTGAACACCCTGTCACAATACAACATTTGTCCGTCCATTCATGTATTCCTTCATACATGAATTCATTCAATGTATGTCCCCATGAATTCATACGATGCTTATTCGAAAAAGTGATTGCAATTGCTCATGTCGACGGTGAAAAGATGAGTACGTTCACATTAGTTGTGCTAGCTAAATGTGTGTGGTGGAAATACTTTTTCAAGTTAACAGAAGTACTGCAGGACATATTTTCCTCTGTCTTTCCCTGTCCTTCAGTGTTCTCAACAACAACTTGTGTATCAGTAGGATTTTAGTCCTCAGGGATTGTATTTATTTTTACATAGTCTGTCTCTGTCTGTCTGTCTTTGTTATGAATGTGAACGTTTTATGTTGAAGATCGTTAATTCCTTTTTAAAGAAAACACAAAAAAAACTATATCTAATCTCTCATGACAGACAGCTAGCTGCTAGAGTAGCGTGATACTTGGTTCTTGGTTCGAGATGATAACTTCACCTTACCCGAACAGATCACAGTATTTATGTTCTCTTGAATTGTTCTGCATGCATTTTTATTCACACATTCTACCTGTGCGCACACCAAATAGCTCTAACAATGTAACTCATTATTAATGATAAGGAATGTGAAATTGCACTATCTTAGTTTGAACGACCCATGCCTCTAATTCCTTCATGCAAACACACTTGACTTCAATTATTTTTAATATGTAAGTAACTATACCCAAAAGGCCTAATAAATGAATATACAAATACCACAGGGAGGTTATTGTTGTCCAGGTTGTTAAAGACACAGCCAAGTCTTAGTTACTTCATGGACCAGTACTGTATTTTACCCTACTTGTAGGGTATTTGCTGAGCATATCAACCTGAAACCTCATGTTAAAATGAAGGTGCTAGATTTATTTTACTAGGCAAGTCAGTTAAGAACAAATTCTTATTTTCAATGACGGCCTAGGAACAGTGGGTTAACTGCCTGTTCAGGGGCAGAACGACAGATGTCAGCTCGGGGGTTTGAACTTACAACCTTGCGGTTACTAGTCCAACGCTCTAACCACTAGGCTACCCTGCCGCCCGATACAGTGACGTGTATGATATATTGCACATTTGAACATAGGATTGTGTTACAGTAAGATGGGATGTATGCATACCCTCTGTGTTGACTGTGATCCTGCGCCAGATGCATATTTCATCAATGCAGCCTGGTTGCCAGTTTAGTTCTGCTTAAGACAACAATGAGAATGGAGTTGTTTACCATAAAGGAGTTCGCAAAAGTAGCACCAGATTTGGCAACCGGACTGTCACCAATGCACTGTTTCAGACATTGTCTGCATACAAAATGGCACCACATTCCCTATATAGTGCACTACCTTTGGCCAGAACCTCATGGACCCTGGTCAAAAGTTTTGCACTCTGTAGGGAATAGGGTGTCATTTCAAATGCACCTATGACTTTATTCCTGTGGAATTTGTATGTTTCTTTATTCTGCCCCGTGGCCATTAAGTAGCATGTGTCTCATCGCCATCACGTCCTGAACCTTACGACTTAGAACACCGCATCATAATGAGTAGCACAAAGGACATATTTTGTTAGTCATTATATTTATGATATTATATTTCATTTTATATTATATTTAAAATAAAAAATAAAAACATTCTATTTAACATGCCTAGCAATAAGATTTTCAAATTAAATTGTCTATGTGGTAAAAGTACCAGTATATACATGTATCAATATGAAGTGAATTTTGCTGTATGTAATACATTACTAGATTAAGCCTACTGCAGTGCAGTTGTCTGGTGTCTCTCTTCTCTCAAGTGCTCTGCTTGTTAATGCATTTCCTCAGTTGACTCTGCCTGACTTGATTGACTTTTAAGGGTTTGGTAATTTGGTCAGTGCCCCACTGTTGGCATCAGCTTCAGTATCATCCAAGAGATGTGTAATGCCACGTTCACGTCATGTCAGAAACTTGGGACCTCTGAGTTCAAATGTTATTTGTGTAGAGCTCCCTATTGGTTGATTCTGATACTTACCGAGTGGGAAACTCTTTCTACAATGAGCAAGCAAGTCGGAAATGTCTGAGTTTCCGACATTAAGTGAATGTGGCATAATAACATGTATGTTGTATCATCCATCCCTATTTCCACCACTAGAATGAAATGAAGACGCGATATGTTTCTACTTTTGACTCCTGAAAACATACTCCAATGTAAATACATTTTATATTAACATCTTTGCTGAATGCAGGCAAATCATCTGTAATCTGATTCACATGGTAATGGTTCTCTGCTAAGCTCTGGTCCACGGGTCAGACGACCTCACACAGCCTCTTACGACATTCAGAGGTCCTGTGGAGGTAACATTCGACAGCACACAGAACAGAAGCCGCATGGCTTATCATATAACCCATCACGTGCCACACAGCCAGGTCATTAGGTTATGACACATGTGCCGGGCTCTCTGTTTATGCCGGGCTCTCTGTTTTTGGTTGGCCGGATTTGGCCGACTCACTGTCATTGGCTGTCCTGGTGTTGTGTTTCGACCAGACCTTGGTTCAAATGGTACTGCTGACACTGGGCTATAATCCTTCACACGCACAAACACACACAGCTCCCAGACAGTGTTGGTTTCAGCTAAATGGAAAGCTTGGGAGAGAGAGTCGTTAGAGTAGACAGTGGACAAATGTCATAATATCAGGAATCTATGTGACCTGTATTGTATTGACCAGACACAAACAGACACATAGGGCTTTCAGAACTTTTTGGAGGGGAAAATGTTTGACCGTTAAAAAAAACTATTTCCACTTAACCTAACCCTAACCCCCAAATCGTAAACCTAACCCTAACCCCCAAATCGTAAACCTAACCCTAACCCCCAAATCGTTAACCTAACCCTAACCCCCAAATCGTTAACCTAACCCTAACCCCCAAATCGTAAACCTAACCCTAACCCCCAAATCGTAAACCTAACCCTAGCCCCCAATTCGTTAACCTAACCCTAACCCCCAAATCGTAAACCTAACCCTAACCCCCAAATCGTAAACCTAACCCTAACCCCCAAATCGTTAACCTAACCCCCAAATCGTTAACCTAACCCTAACCCCCAAATCGTTAACCTAACCCTAACCCCCAAATCGTAAACCTAACCCTAACCCCCAAATCGTTAACCTAACCCTAACCCCCAAATCGTAAACCTAACCCTAACCCCCAAATCGTTAACCTAACCCTAACCCCCAAATCGTTAACCTAACCCTAACCCCCAAATCGTAAACCTAACCCTAACCCCCAAATCGTAAACCTAACCCTAACCCCCAAATTGTAAACCTAACCCTAACCCCCAAATCGTAAACCTAACCCTAACCCCCAAATCGTTAACCTAACCCTAGCCCCCAAATCGTTAACCTAACCCTAACCCCCAAATTGTAAACCTAACCCTAACCCCCAAATCGTAAACCTAACCCTAACCCCCAAATCGTAAACCTAACCCCCAAATCGTAAACCTAACCCTAACCCCCAAATCGTAAACCTAACCCTAACCCCCAAATCGTTAACCTAACCCTAACCCCCAAATCGTAAACCTAACCCTAACCCCCAAATCGTAAACCTAACCCTAACCCCCAAATCGTTAACCTAACCCTAACCCCCAAATTGTTAACCTAACCCTAACCCCCAAATCGTTAACCTAACCCTAACCCCCAAATTGTAAACCTAACCCTAACCCCCAAATCGTAAACCTAACCCTAACCCCCAAATCGTAAACCTAACCCTAACCCCCAAATCGTAAACCTAACCCTAACCCCCAAATCGTAAACCTAACCCTAACCCCCAAATCGTTAACCTAACCCCCAAATCGTAAACCTAACCCTAACCCCAAATCGTTAACCTAACCCTAATCCCCAAATCGTTAACCTAACCCTAACCCCCAAATCGTAAACCTAACCCTAACCCCCAAATCGTTAACCTAACCCTAACCCCCAAATCGTTAACCTAACCCTAACCCCCAAATCGTTAACCTAACCCTAACCCCCAAATCGTTAACCTAACCCTAACCCCCAAATTGTTAACCCAACCCTAACCCCCAAATCGTTAACCTAACCCTAACCCCCAAATCGTAAACCTAACCCTAACCCCCAAATCGTTAACCTAACCCTAACCCCCAAATCGTAAACCTAACCCTAACCCCCAAATCGTTAACCTAACCCTAACCCCCAAATCGTAAACCTAAGCCTAACCCCCAAATCGTTAACCTAACCCTAACCCCCAAATCGTTAACCTAACCCTAACCCCCAAATCGTTAACCTAACCCTAACCCCCAAATCGTTAACCTAACCCTAACCCCCAAATCGTAAACCTAACCCTAACCCCCAAATCGTTAACCTAACCCTAACCCCCAAATCGTTAACCTAACCCTAACCCCCAAATCGTTAACCTAACCCTAACCCCCAAATCGTTAACCTAACCCTTAAACTTAAAATAGCATTTTAACAAGAAGTTCTTGTTTTCCTACCTTTTCAGGACATTCAGGTGAATTGTTTGGACATTGGGGTCCTGATAATGTAGGAAAACAAGTACAGACACACACACACACACACACACATTTATCTAACTAAGCAATGAGGTTCAATTACTTCTGTTTCATAATTCATTATGTCAGATATTTAATATTTTAATCATGTAAAATGTGCGTGGTTAGATTAAGTACAGTATTGCCAGCTAGAGAGAAAGTAGCCTGAGGGCTGAACGACTGAGAATAGTTTTCAGATGGAATCCTCAGGAGAGGGGCAATAGGCTTCTTTGTTAAGGGCAATGTGACAATGACATTTTACAAAGCAATGTAGTTACAATGCAATTGAAATGGTAAAGGTGGACAAAGTGTGCTATACCGGGATAATATTTCTGTTACAACTATACATGTGGAAAGAGAGGAGGGGGGGGGGGGGGGAGGTGCACATGTAACCCAGGAAAGACTTACTATACAGATGTTGTTTATATTCCTGGAGGATTAATTATGTCTTACCCACAAATGGTACACCTAGGTCATCAGTAGTGCTCTGAGAGACAGGGAGTGGGGGAGAGAAACAGACAAATACACAGTGAATCAAGTATAGTTGAAATCACAGTGTTATATTTTAGGGCGGCACTCTAATGGGAGTTATCTTAACTCTCTAGTGAGTGATACGCTCCCTGGAGCTGGTGTTGATAACGGGAGTTAATTTGGACGGAGTACTTTTAACTCCATTATTGGTAACCAGAGACAGGGAGTTAAATCTATGGAGTTATCCACAGACGGATTGTCATATTTCCCATCATGCTCCGTTGCAGGTTGATTTTTAAAATAGTTTGTTTCAATATCTGTATTTTCGCATGTACTGATTGTTTTTAATCTTATGCTACACAAAGATAAGAAACGTATATTTTTCTAAACTAATCCAATCTGTAAGTGGCTGGACTTATAGCAACCGTTAGTGAGATACAGTGGGGCAAAGTTCTCCCACTTAGAAAGATGAGAGAGGCCTGTAATTTTCATCATAGGTACACTTAAACTATGACAGACTATGAGAGAGAAAAATGCAGAAAATCACATTGTAGAATTTTTAATGAATTTATTTGCATATTATGGTGGAAAATATGTATTTGGTCACCTACAAACAAGCAAGATTTCTGGCTCTCACAGACCTGTAACTTCTTCTTTAAGAGGCTTCTCTGTCCTCCACTCGTTACCTGTATTAATGGCACCTGTTTGAACTTGTTATCAGTATAAAAGACATCTGTCCACAACCTCAAACAGTCACACTCCAAACTCCACTATGGCCAAGACCAAAGAGCTGTCAAAGGACACCAGAAACAAAATTGTAGACCTGCACCAGGCTGGGAAGACTGAATCTGCAATAGGTAAGCAGCTTGGTTTGAAGAAATCAACTGTGGGAGCAATTATTAGGAAATGGAAGACATACAAGACCCTGATAATCTCGATCTGGGGCTCCACGCAAGATCTCACCCCGTGGGGTCAAAATGATCATAAGAACGGTGAGCAAAAATCCCAGAACCACATGGGGGGACCTAGTGAATGACTTGCAGAGAGCTGGGACCAAAGTAACAAAGCCTACCATCAGTAACACACTACGTCACCAGGGACTCAAATCCTGCAGTGCCAGACGTGTCCCTCTGCTTAAGCCAGTACATGTCCAGGCCCGTCTGAAGTTTGCTAGAGAGCATTTGGATGATCCAGAAGAAGTTTGGGAGAATGTCATATGGTCAGATCAAACCAAAATAAAACATTTTGGTAAAAACTCAACTCGTCGTGTTTGGAGGACAAAGAATGCTGAGTTGCATCCAAAGAACACCATACCTACTGTGAAGCATGGGGGTGGAA
The DNA here is from genome assembly GCF_057628025.1 of Oncorhynchus mykiss. NCBI lineage: Eukaryota > Metazoa > Chordata > Actinopteri > Salmoniformes > Salmonidae > Oncorhynchus > Oncorhynchus mykiss. The sequence goes on from NC_143049.1 coordinate 12,853,875, forward strand.
ACATCATGCTTTGGGGCTGTTTTTCTGTAAAGGGACCAGGACGACTGATCCGTGTAAAGGAAAGAATGAATGGGGCAATGTATCGTGAGATTTTGAGTGAAAACCTCCTTCCATCAGCAAGGGCATTGAAGATGAAACGTGGCTGGGTCTTTCAGCATGACAATGATCCCAAACACACCGCCCGGCAACGAAGGAGTGGCTTCGTAAGAAGCATTTCAAGGTCCTGGAGTGGCCTAGCCAGTCTCCAGATCTCAACCCCATAGAAAATCTTTGGAGGGAGTTGAAAGTCCATGTTGCCCAGCAACAGCCCCAAAGCATCACTGCTCTAGAGGAGATCTGCATGGAGGAATGGGCCAAAATACCAGCAACAGTGTGTGAAAACCTTGTGAAGACTTACAGAAAACGTTTGACCTCTGTCATTGCCAACAAAGGGTATATATCAAAGTATTGAGATAAAACTTTTGTTATTGACCAAATACTTATTTTCCACCATCATTTGCAAATAAATTCATTAAAAATCCTACAATGTGATTTTCTGGATTTTTTTTCTTCTCATACAGGCCTCTCTCATCTTTTTAAGTGGGAGAACTTGCACAATTGGTGGCTGATTAAATACTTTTTTTGCCCCACTGTACACCCCAAAATGGTGTTAAATTTCCATAGAAGTTACATTTACTCTGTAGACGTGGAATGACATATAACCTGGTGTCACACCACACTGGGGTTGGAGGTGAATCAAACACCCATGTCCCAATACTACCTCCCATGGCTTATAAATAGCGTAGTACAGTACATGGGTTGACCATAGAATTAGGAATTAAAATACAACTCTCAAACTTTGAATACCACTAGAGGGTCATTGTAAAAGGTTGAAAAAGGTTATGGGATAGATTGACAAAAAAAAAAAACAGTGTTACCAAACTACAAGCATTTCGTAAGGAACAGATTATTCTAAAACGTAGCCTCGGGGGATTACTTTAAAAACAAGAATGCTACGCAGGAGAGAGGAAGTAAACTTGTGCTTTTTAATCGAGCAATATAACAAACAGATGGATCCACCTTTTGTAGTACCCGTTCATTGAATTTGTTTAATGTGAGCACAGTTCACCTTATAAAACAAAACATCGTCACAACTCCCTAGTTTATTGTAATGTCACTTTATTAGATTCAGAAATTCCAACAACAAAAGCATGTTTCACCAAAGTTAAATGTTCACAGCCCACATATTGAACAACCGCAATAGTCAACATGAGTTAGATGACTCTGTGGCCAAGCCTACCATGGGTTGGGTCGCCAAATCTTTAGCAAGACACTTAAATACCCACAACAGATAATACTTCAGTGAAGATTGTGAGAAGCAAATTGCATAAGTTACTGCATGTGTTCATCTAATTATCTACAAACAAGACACATTCTATGGGTCAAAAGGGTATGATCAATATTGAAGGGTCTGATCATCAATCAATCAGATAAGTCAATCAACACTGTCTGTCTTTACTGATAGTGTCATCAATATTTTCTCGGTGTCTTTGTTCATCATTTACCCCGTACAGTTCTGATGACAATGATCAATACTTTTTTGGTTGTTGCTGCTGGCAAGTTGTATAGTGCAAGTTCACATTTCCTACCCCTCAACATTCAGTAGATAAGACTCAGGAGCTCTTTGTCTTGTGCAAAGCCTTCGTCCATGGTTTTCAGAAGAGGCTACGCTTTCTTGATTTGAGCTCGCTCAGTCAGCATGCAATCAATATTATTACACTTCCATACGATTATCAGTCCAAAATGCTTGTTCAAATAAATAAGAATCTCTCATGTAAAGGACATGATTTTCATGAAGGAAAAAAAAAAATGATGAGAATCATCTGACATGAGAAAAGCCAGTACACGGTAAGAAGGTAAAATCTTAGGTAGATTCTTTGCGCCTTGGCTGGCAAACACACAAAAATGCAGACAGAAAGCCATCATCATGACACCCAAACATTACCGCTAAACGTGACACAATACAAACAAAAATGGTCAGAAACCCTCCGCGAGCCGTAACGGGGTTGATTTGAATATATTAATAATGTAAACAAAGCTTTTAACAACAGACAGTTGTCCTCACATCCAACTTAACCTCTTAACCCCAACCGGACAGATGTTTCGTCACAATTTCTTCAATTGGATTGGCCTCTCCATTGTAAGACTTATTACAATATTACCCTTCACTGCAAATGAGTGATCTATGTAACAACCTCACTTAATAAGGCATATTCTTTGGATGACCCTGTGCAGTAACATATAAAAACCATTCCTACCTGCTTTCAGGAAGATGAATTGACCTACAGTATTAATCTGATGATGACAGCAGTCCACGCCCACTCTCTGATTATCCATAGTTTCGTGTGAAAACCCTGCAACTGTAAGTCAGTTGACTGGATGAATTAAGGTATATGGGGGGAGGCCTAAGCCATCTATCTATACTGTCAGGCACAGAGAACAGATCACTGAGTAATATTACAATCATAAACAAGGCCACAGGCACAGTCAATAGCAAGACAGATAGAGGTGCCACTGAAGCTTTGCTCTTTCTATAGCATCCTCATCTAGTAGTAGGAGCTACTGGGATATATACATCCTCCGCATAACATGAAATAGAATTGTACTTTGTATCTGAGCATCAAGCCTTTAGAGCTAACTGATTGGTCAACAGGTCTCTTCCTGCTCTCCCTCGCTCCATTTGATTGGCTCAGTTAGATGATCAAAAAGACATTGTCATAGGAACAGTTCAGTTAGGGACAACATGTTGCAATATGAAGGCACAAGAGCAACAGGATCCCTTACGGTGGCTTGCCAGTCAAATGTAAGTGGACAGGACTGTACACTACACAGTGGCTTAGATATCAACTACACGCTTTTCCTCTGACTGAGCAGCATAGAAATGGATATACTAGACCTAGATGATAGAGTTCTAATACACTCCAGAATCTATCATATTTACACTAGTAATCTAACAACGGAGTGGGATTTTAGCGAGAGGAGAGGAGAGTAGAGGAGGCAAGGTGCAGATGTGGATGTCTTTTGTGGCTCATTTCAGGGTTATCAACAACATTACAATGGTTAATAAGTAACAACACTTGACACTGAAGACAAGAGAGAAAAGCAGTAGTTTTCCTTTAGCGACGGGCAACTCGTTGCTGCCTCTCCCTTCAAAACTGAGATAAAGTGTATGTCCGTGACGGGACATCCCGACAAGAGCTGTGTTCGCCACAGCGCCACGTTTACCATCTTTCAATAAGTCCCATTATCGATGACGAGAGTCCCTTTTTGCAGCCAGAAATACGTCAACATATACAGAAGTTCACTGACAATGCCGATTTTTGCACAGTAAAGTCTTTGAATTTGAATCAGGCTCAGATTAGGGACAGACCCCAACACAAGTCTGAGTTAAAACTCACTGTCCAACCACTTCTGTTCCAAACATAGCGCAGCGTTGTGGAGGAGCTCATACTGTAGGAGGAGAAGACATCACATCCACATTAGGTGTCTGGTTAGACTGTAAACTCTCCTTCCAGACCCATATCAAACATCTCCAATCCAAAGTTAAATCTAGAATTGGCTTCCTATTTCGCAACAAAGCATCCTTCACTCATGCTGCCAAACATACCCTTGTAAAACTGACCATCCTACCAATCCTCGACTTTGGCGATGTAATTTACAAAATAGCCTCCAATACCCTACTCAACAAACTGGATGCAGTCTATCACAGTGCAATCCGTTTTGTCACCAAAGCCCCATACACTACCCACCATTGCGACCTGTACGCTCTCGTTGGCTGGCCCTCGCTTCATACTCGTCGCCAAACCCACTGGCTCCATGTCATCTACAAGACCCTGCTAGGTAAAGTCCCCCCTTATCTCAGCTCGCTGGTCACCATAGCATCTCCCACCTGTAGCACACGCTCCAGCAGGTATATCTCTCTAGTCACCCCCAAAACCAATTCTTTCTTTGGCCGCCTCTCTTTCCAGTTCTCTGCTGCCAATGACTGGAACGAACTACAAAAATCTCTGAAACTGGAAACACTTATCTCCCTCACTAGCTTTAAGCACCAACTGTCAGAGCAGCTCACAGATTACTGCACCTGTACATAGCCCACATATAATTTAGCCCTATCAACTACCTCTTTCCCAACTGTATTTAATTTATTTATTTATTTTGCTCCTTTGCACCCCATTATTTTTATTTCTACTTTGCACATTCTTCCATTGCAAAACTACCATTCCAGTGTTTTACTTGCTATATTGTATTTACCTTGCCACCAAGGCCTTTTTTTGCCTTTACCTCCCTTCTCACCTCATTTGCTCACATTGTATATAGACTTGTTTATACTTTATTATTGACTGTATGTTTGTTTTACTCCATGTGTAACTCTGTGTTGTTGTATCTGTCGAACTGCTTTGCTTTATCTTGGCCAGGTCGCAATTGTAAATGAGAACTTGTTCTCAACTTGCCTACCTGGTTAAATAAAGGTAAAATAAAAAATAAAATAAATAAAATAAATTGATGACGGCCACGTGTCCATTTTTTGGGCTATTTGGCCTTGATGTGCCCCCAATACTCCTCTCTGATCTCCTGACATCATTGTGATTGTTAACTGGTCTGAGAACAGATGTTATACTCCTGCGTAATCAGGGTCTGTGTGACAAGAGGTCGGCTAAACAGATCTGAGAACAGTGGTTGTATCCCCCTAACAGACAGGGAATCGTTGTGATTGTTAACTGGTCTGAGATCAGTGGTTAGTGTGTATCCTTCTGTCTGGTTAGGGTGGATGGGACAGGAGGGCCATTTGGGCAGGTCTGGCAGCAGTCTCAGGGTCAAACATGGCGTCCTGTGAGAAAGTAAAGGGGCCGGTCTTCGCTGCAGTTGGCTGTCTGGAACTCATCCCGCAGACGAAACTGCCACTTGTCCTCCAGCTCCAGCCGTACGATGGTCTGACGCAGGGAGTTACGGTCCTGGCAGATCACACACAACGTGGCACCTATGGACAGGGTCAGGGGTGAGGGGTCAGAGGCCATAGGTCAGGGAACCAATCAGAAAGGTGCTATGGTTTTCCTGCTGTATATGCATGTATTGCAATACAGAACAAATCCGAAAAGTGGCATCAATGAAGTTAATTTAATTGGAGATGAATAACCCTTGGCTTCACATACTTTACATTGACTTAACCTCCCAATATTGGTTATGGTTTAGCAACTCGGGATGAGGTTACACTTAACATCACATAAGGGCTAAGAAAAACAACAACATTGAAGTAGCATCAGTTACCTTTGAGGAAGCTGAACTTCTTGAGGAGGCCAGAGACGACAAAGGAGTCACACAGGTAGAGCAGCAGGCCGCTGAAGACCAGACCCTGGTGGTCCAGGTTAGTGGAGTGTGGTCGGGAGCTGACGTAGCACACTGACACCTGGGGATGCAGAAAGCACAGTCACGTCTCCACCATCTCCGTCGGGACTTTTAATCATGGAAACAGTTTGTGGGATCTGTTCTCACCGTAATCCTGCGCTGGGCTGATTTTTTTTTACATTAATCTATGTAGCAGAAAATCAATGCATGAGTTGGACACATGAATATCAAGATTTCACATTCTCTCCACCATACCTCATGGTAAGCCTATGTTGAGGTAGCTGTCTATGGACAGCACTGAGTTGCTGCATACTTCATGGCCTGTGTTGAAGTACATCAGCTGTCTATGGGTTGGATCTTACCTCAGGGCTTATGTTGAGGTACAGTAGCTATCTAGGGGTTGGATCTTACCTCAGTGCTTATTTTGAGGAAGCTGTCTATGGGTTGGATCTTACCTCAGGGCTTATGTTGAGGTACAGTAGCTGTCTAAGGGTTGGATCTTACCTCATGGCCTATATTGAGGTAGCTGTCTAGGGGTTGGATCTTACCTCAGTGCTTATTTTGAGGAACCTGTCTAGGGGTTGGATCTTACCTCAGGGCTTATTTTGAGGAAGCTGTCTAGGGGTTGGATCTTACCTCAGGGCCTATGTTGAGGTAGCTGTCTATGGACAGCACGGGGTTGCTACTGTTCTGTACTGCCTTGGGGAACAGTCTGTGGCTGCAACTCTGGAGAAACTTCTCCAGGAGGAACTGAGCCGGGGCGTCCAGGAGGGTGTGTTCACTGTCTGGGGCACAGATGTACTGGGATGGGCTGATGGGGGTTGGGTTCTCCATCACCTAGAGGGGGAGCAGGGTAGGCGTTAGTCAGTCATCCTATGTTTCAGACTACACACACATACTCGCACACGCACGCACGCACACACACACACACACACACACACACAATATATATATATATATCTCAGACCAGGAGGTGAGGTAGAAAAAAGGAGGAGCAGGACACTCACAATGAGTTTGGGTTTGACCAGGAAGTCCTTGTGTCCTCCAAAGAGAATTTGTTTCTTCATCAAGCTGAAGTGGTTGAAGCGACAGAGCAGCAGACCACTGCTGTTGGCTCTCAGGTTGAAATCCACCTCCTCACAACTGTACCTGTTGAGGTCGTACTGGACGTTCTGCGTCAGCTCAACGTTGAGCATGACAAAGTCGTGAAGGTGGCATCGGGAGAAGGGCAAGGCTGGCAGGCGGCGGGCCAGGGCACTGCTCCACTTGCGGGCCCCGCACACGGCATACAGGGAGATCTTAGGAGTGGCCTCCATGTGCTGCAGCACCGTCTTTAAAGACACGTTGGTCAGACTGGGCCCGGTGTCTGCCATATCACTGAGGGAGACAGGGAAGAGCGGGGGAGACAGATATTAGTATTGTTGTTGATAGAGGAGTCCAGATATATACGGTTCTTTCTGAGAATTCATTGCTGATGGATAGCCATGGACCAATAATTGGACTCCTTCTGGGGTGTTTTTTGTGTGAGTGCATGTGTTAGTTTCCCCCAGCAAACCGGGAACATTCCCAGGACATTAGCTAACTTTCCCATTAAGTTCCAGTTAGGGTTTTATCTTACATTAGGTTGATAACATCCCAAAAACATTGAAATATATATATTTAAAAAAATATGTTCTGGGTGTCACGTCCTGACCTTAGTTCCTTTTGTATTTTTCTATTTTAGGTTGGTCAGGGCGTGAGTTGGGGTGGGCATTCTATGTTGTGTTCTTGTGTTTACATTTCTATGTGTTTGGCCTGGTATGGTTCCCAATCAGAGGCAGCTGTCAATCGTTGTCTCTGATTGAGAACCATTTTTAGGTAGCCTGTTTTCCCACTCTCGTTTGTGGGTGGTTATTTTCCGTTTCAGTGTTTTTCACCAAATCGGGACTGTTTAGTTTTTTCTTTTATTCGCTTGTTTTCTGTGTTCATTAAATAAATATGACGAACACTTACCACGCTGCATATTGGTCCGATATTTCCTACTCCTCCTCAGAAGAGGAGGACGACAACCGTTACACTGGGAACGTTCTTACAACACCAGGTGAATGTTTTATACAAACACTATATATTAATCAGCACAACTGGACAATTTTGGGGTTATTAGAACTTTTTGGGGCAACCTAATAAATGTTCTGAGAATGTTCACAGAACCTGTTTTGGTTTGCTGGGTCTGTTGTAACCCATACCTGCTGCTGTCCTGGGGTTGGTGTGAGTTCCAGAGCACACAGGAGTCATCCATCATGACTATAAAGGGCCAGACGTCCTGCCTCTTGACCCCCTGCTCTTCCAGACGGTTCCTCTCCAGCTCCAGGTTGTGGTACGACAGCTCCTTGATCATGAACCGAGCCGCCCCTGGGACAGGTACGACAGTAATGTTACTGCTATGTTACTGACAGCGGTTGCATCCCAGACAGTGGTTGCTCTGGTCAAAAGTAGTGCACTATACAGAGAATAGGGTGCCATTTGGGACACACTACTTCCCTAATGGGATGCCGCCCCATAATAACTATAATGATACAGTACATATGCTGGTGGAGACCCACTGATATTTCATTTATTTGCCTGGCCACATGACCTGACCAGGAAAAAGTCTGGTGTCTAGTTATGACCAAGGTCAATTCCAACAGCTTTAAGTGGGCCATAGTTACAGCTTGTTTGGTCACAGTAGAAAAACATTAGTCAACCACTGACCCAAGAACTCTACCACAGAGTTTCACCTCCAACTCTAAAGCTCCAACTCACATGACAGTCTGAACTTTGACCTGAATTCCAAGTTTTACTTTGTTGGTCAGCCTTTACCCAATGCCCCTATTACCGCACCTGGCATGTGCTTGTTGTACTGCAACACTATTGGTCCATCCAGAAAGACTACACACCTAAATGGTGGATCCATATATCAGACTACTGGCCTGCTGGTTTTCTCATTGGCCAGGCCCTTCCCTTTTGGTTCCTGCCATATTCAAATCTCAAGTACCTACTATAGTTATGTGTCCAAACATGCTTTACTCAACAGATGGCAATATAGACACAGTATATCTCTTGAATTTTACACAGACTGCTGTAGATGCATCATTATCATCAGAGAGAGAGATAAGCTACTGGGCAAACTAAGAACGTAAAATACATTTGTGTATAATTAAACAAATGCCTAAATATAGTTTATACATCACAAGGCAACTCTATGGTTTCTTTGAGTGTTTTATCACAAACGACTATGGGCCTCAATGCTACAGCTCAGCAGGGAAACACCTTACTGAGCACTATGCTGGGACAAAAACCTGTAGTACTGCAACTCTCCAAGCAGGGTTGAGGATAATAAACCAATAAAATGAGTTAACCTATTTAAATGACTGATTGCCAGACACTCGGAGTATAGCAAAGTTTCCCCTAGACGCTGATTTTGGGTCACTTTTGCATTTTCCCAACTAATGGTTAAGGTTAGGATTGAGGGAGGAGAAGCTGATCCTAGATATGTACCTAGGGGAAACTATACCCAGGGGCCCAAACACTCACCAACTCCTGCACTGTTAAACATGGCAGGAAGCACCAGCAGGATGTGGTTGGGCCAGTATTTCCTGTAGTGGTGCATCTCGTACTGCTTGACCACCAGGATGTGGAGGTGGTCGGTGCCTTCCATGGCGTGGAAGATGTTGAGAAGGCCGTGCTCTTGGCGCCCCGTGGTCGGGGTGAAGATGGGACTTTTCAACAGACTGAGGTCCTGGGATGGGAGAAGGAGAGCTGTAGTTAAAGACGCATAGTGCAGCAGGCTACGGTGCAGGTAGCCTGATCAAGCAGACTGACCACTGAGCTATCAGGCTGGTTCCACTAGGCTAGGGCCTGGTAGCATCAAACAACTGAAGTGAGCGAACGAGAGACACATAGGTGCATAGTTCGCGCTGTGTGTGAAATGTGGCAACTCCTTGTAACATGATGATGTGTGTGCCTGTGTTGCTTATGGCACTATTTCATTTAAGCACATAGAATGCACTGATTACAGAAGCTGAAGGATGAGAACATTCCTTGTCACTATTGATAACATTCATCTTGGGCACAACATGATTGGAGACACTGCCCTGTGTAGGGTGCTGTCTTTCGGATGGGACTTTAAAACAGGTGTCCTGACTCTCTGAGGTCATTAAAGATCCCATGGCACTTATCGTAAGAGTAGGGGTGTTAACCCCGGTGTCCTGGATAAATTCCTAATCTTACCCTCAAACCATCACGGTCACCTAATCATCCCCAGTTTACAATTGGCTCATTCATCCCCCTCCTCTCTCCACTGTAACTATTCCCCAGGTTGTTGCTGTAAATGAGAATGTGTTCTCAGTCAACTTACCTGGTAAAATAACGGTTAAAAAATCAAATAAAAAACATTCTTAGAACTCGAGGGCTGTCTCAAGGTTTTCCCCCAATCCCCACTGATTTCCCCCATCACCCTTTACCTTAGCAGAGATGAGGGGCAGCCTCATGCTCTCCAAGTGACTGCCCTGCTGGCTGAAGACAAAGTGCTGCTCCTTGGCCTTGGGGATGATGAAGTGGAGCTGCACCTCCTCTCCCAGCATGGACGAGCAGAACGTGAAGGCGTGGAATGTGCACTCCGACAGCTGAACACAAACACAACCACGCACATGGTTGCGCACACATTACACACGCATAACACACATTATTACACACATGTACACTTCCAGTACAGACAGAGCTGCACCGGTCAGCACACGTCTCAGCACAAAAGGCTGACCCGCTCAGCACACCAGTCGTTCTACAAGCTGGACGTGGTTTTTCGATAGGTTTAGAAAAGGGGGGAGGGGCTTGAGACCAAACAACGCAGCAATAGGCGTTAAGCCAATAAATCAAGTTCTCCCTTGAGACAAATTATCTCTTCACAATGACAAACTAGCTACCCTTTCCTTCCCAGGGCCGTTTATTAATATCTAAATACTGTACAAGGCTCTTTTCCCTCCCTGTGTACTCACCTGTGTGGCTGGGCTGGCTTCACAGTAATGGTGACACTGATCACAATGGTGAAATGCATTGTGGGCTGCAAACATACTCAGCCGTATCGACACAGTTTCCCTCTTCACAGGCATTTTGCTCTCTCCTTCCAGTTTAGGATCTGCGTGGACAAACATTACAGTTATACCCATATGCTATGGGACAAAGCTGCATGTACAATATACATAGACAGTGATGCTTGAGGTAGAAGTCGAGGTAGAAGGCGCAGCAATATCTGACCCTGAATCAGGGAAACAAGGGCAGCTTCCTCCTACAGTGACAGGGATGGGAATAAGAGTTTATTTCTGCTAACCTTTCAAGCCCTTTGGCATCTTGTCACTGTAAACAGTGCTGGCCCTCCTGAATTTAGGGTCTCTGGGGAAGAGGTCGAAGGGCAGTTTGCGGATCTCCTCAATGTCTGGCCACTGGGTGCTGGCTGGGGGTGTGGCCTCGGACATATCCGTCATCGCTAGAAGAGAACGATACAACATACATTGACATCAGCCTCAGTTTCTCGACTAAGACAGTATGAGAGAAAATTAGAGAGAAAGAGGGAGAGAGAGAGGAACAGACAGATAAAGAAAAGATTAACTAGGGGATCCTGCTCTCCTCACCTTCCTCCAGCTCCTCTTCATCATACACATCCACCTCAAGCAGTCTAATCAACATACGGAACAGGATGCGTAGAAACTGCAGGTAGGCACCCGTCTTCCCCACCTATCAGAGTGACAAAACAGAGCTGTTCAACCGATCACAACCTATCTGGTTTTTACCACTGACACTCAATCAATCACTCAATGGCATGCAGCCATTGCCACTCAATCTGCGATATCCATTCAAATACCGTCATTATACACAATGGCCTGTTAGGACTCCATACAACTAGGTCAATATTATTTTGGTTGAAGAGGGATAAGTGAGGAAAATGAATATCAGCATGCCGCTCTAGAATACGATGCATGACTTGTACAGGAGAGAAGCTGTCATTGATAGACAAGAGGTGATGTATTAATATGTGTATGGTCTCTAACCTGTGGGGGCCCGCTGAGCAGCAGGCGTCGTGGGTGTGGCCCTGGGGGGGCCTCGTGGTCGGCATGATGTTGCCTGGCTACGGTCCACTGTCTGTAGAAGAGGCTCTGCTCTGACCCTTGTAAGTTAGGGGTGAAGAGGGGCCTCAGCGGGCTGCTCCAGCCCACATCGGCGTGAGGCAGCAGGGAGAAGGAGCTCAGCTGGCTCCCTGATTCTCCAGCCAGGAGGTTGTAGGCAGCGCGCGACAGGATGACAGTCCGGGGAGAGACCCGAGGCGACTTGCTGCCCAGGCCGCATTGCGTAGACTGGCTGGGGTGCTGGGTCGAAGAGGAGGAGGAGGAAGAGGAGGAGGAGGAGCAGAAAGAGGGAGGGGCGTTGGAAGGGCGGGAGGTGGCACTGCCCAGGGAGTCACACTCCTGTTTGACCCGACGGGGGGATGTTGAGGTCGTGCCAGTCCCGTCTTCCATCATGATGCTGCCCGCCTTGCCTCCAGGGGGGCAGGAGGAGGTGGAGGGCTTCTGGGAGGAGTCAGGGATGTCAGAGGAGCTGACCCTGTTCTCTGCCAGAGAGCCTGAGGAAGGGAGAGGCATGGGGCGGTGAGAGAGAGACTTCAGACTCATAGTACAGTATTTCAAAATGATTTCATAAACACAACTGTAACACCATCACTACGCAGTATTCTAAACCCTTACAACAATCATCTCGTCCCCATTTCCTAAACATGTTGGGTCACTTTTGTCCAGCGACCTACCAGGGCCTCTGGTAGCAGCGCTGCTGTTGCTCTGGGGCCTCTCCAGGTCCATGTGCAGCTCTAGGTCTGGGTCCTGAGGGCCACTGGTCTTGTCTGTCTCTGGGTTCTTGGGGGCCATGGACCTGCAGGGCTCCTTTACCACCCTCAGGGACACGTAAGAGCAGGCCAGACCCACCTCCTGCTCCAGGGCCGTACGTGTCAGGTAGCTGGAGTCGATCAGACGCAGGTCACAGTACTTCAGGGACCTAAGGGGGAAAGAACCAGTATAAAGGTGAAGTGGAGGATTTTAATCGATTCTACAAAGTCAATCCAATTGACGATGCACCTTCTACGGCAGATGTAGATGCTGTCATGTCAGTAGTACCTTGGAAAGGTTTCTCCTAGGGGGTCTTTTCCAGTGAGGATGACAATGCAGGGAAGACCCTCCAGATCCTCATAGGTGTGAGGGACCCAGTCTTCAATTTCACAGCCCCGCCAGGCCTGCCGAAACAACACAACACACAATTAGAAATGTTTCGGAGCCAAATTAAAACCAGGTTGTTATGTCTCAGTCTGATGAAAGTCGTTGATATGATGACATTTTTTTAAAGACATCTTCATCAAACCACTTCTTTCATAGAGAGGGGTGGTGTTCAAGGTCATCTCAATGTCAAATCATTTCTGGGTAACAATTAAGTACTTGTTTAATTGTGATTGTTTTCAATTAAAATGACCCCCCCCCCCCCCCCCCCCCAAAAAAAATGTATATACAGTGCCTTGCGAAAGTATTTGGCCCCCTTGAACTTTGCGACCTTTTGCCACATTTCAGGCTTCAAACATAAAGATATAAAACTGTATTTTTTTTGTGAAGAATCAACAACAAGTGGGACACAATCATGAAGTGGAACGACATTTATTGGATATTTCAAACTTTTTTAACAAATCAAAAACTGGGCGTGCAAAATTATTCAGCCCCCTTAAGTTAATACTTTGTAGCGCCACCTTTTGCTGCGATTACAGCTGTAAGTCGCTTGGGGTATGTCTCTATCAGTTTTGCACATCGAGAGACTGAATTTTTTTCCCATTCCTCCTTGCAAAACAGCTGGAGCTCAGTGAGGTTGGATGGAGAGCATTTGTGAACAGCAGTTTTCAGTTCTTTCCACAGATTCTCGATTGGATTCAGGTCTGGACTTTGACTTGGCCATTCTAACACCTGGATATGTTTATTTTTGAACCATTCCATTGTAGATTTTGCTTTATGTTTTGGATCGTTGTCTTGTTGGAAGACAAATCTCCGTCCCAGTCTCAGGTCTTTTGCAGACTCCATCAGGTTTTCTTCCAGAATGGTCCTGTATTTGGCTCCATCCATCTTCCCATCAATTTTAACCATCTTCCCTTTCCCTGCTGAAGAAAAGCAGGCCCAAACCATGATGCTGCCACCACCATGTTTGACAGTGGGGATGGTGTGTTCAGCTGTGTTGCTTTTACGCCAAACATAACGTTTTGCATTGTTGCCAAAAAGTTCACTTTTGGTTTCATCTGACCAGAGCACCTTCTTCCACATGTTTGGTGTGTCTCCCAGGTGGCTTGTGGCAAACTTTAAACAACACTTTTTATGGATATCTTTAAGAAATGGCTTTCTTCTTGCCACTCTTCCATAAAGGCCAGATTTGTGCAATATGCGACTGATTGTTGTCCTATGGACAGAGTCTCCCACCTCAGCTGTAGATCTCTGCAGTTCATCCAGAGTGATCATGGGCCTCTTGGCTGCATCTCTGATCAGTCTTCTCCTTGTATGAGCTGACAGTTTAGAGGGACGGCCAGGTCTTGGTAGATTTGCAGTGGTCTGATACTCCTTCCATTTCAATATTATCGCTTGCACAGTGCTCCTTGGGATGTTTAAAGCTTGGGAAATCTTTTTGTATCCAAATCCGGCTTTAAACTTCTTCACAACAGTATCTCGGACCTGCCCGGTGTGTTCCTTGTTCTTCATGATGCTCTCTGCGCTTTTGACGGACCTCTGAGACTATCACAGTGCAGTTGCATTTATACAGAGACTTGATTACACACAGGTGGATTGTATTTATCATCATTAGTCATTTAGGTCAACATTGGATCATTCAGAGATCCTCACTGAACTTCTGGAGAGAGTTTGCTGCACTGAAAGTAAAGGGGCTGAATAATTTTGCACGCCCAATTTTTCAGTTTTTGATTTGTTAAAAAAGGTTTGAAATATCCAATAAATGTCGTTCCACTTCATGATTGTGTCCCACTTGTTGTTGATTCTTCACAAAAAAATACAGTTTTATATCTTTATGTTTGAAGCCTGAAATGTGGCAAAAGGTCGCAAAGTTCAAGGGGGCCGAATACTTTCGCAAGGCACTGTATATAGCTTCTTGGGAAAGAGCAATTTCTCAAGCAAGAATTTTGCTAGGCCTGTCTTGGAGTGGTGGAGTGGAAAACTGAGAACTAGCTGTTATTGGCAGAGAAGATTTGGAATTTTCTTTCTTATTGTGCTATTAACTAACTGATGTCACCAGGCAGGCTAAAACTCCAACCCACCAAAACTGGCAGAAATTTCAGGTGGTCTTTTCAAACAGCTCTTATCATAATTTTCACAATTTCACAGTATTATTCCAACCTCATAGTGTGGAAATAAATATAAAAACACTGGAAATCACATTTTTGACTGCACTGGGTCTTTAAGATGTAAAAATAGGCAAATACAAATTGGCCACCCTGCCCTCCCTCCTGACCTCTCGTCTCACCCTGAGTCGGTTAGCGAAGTGTCGTGGAAGGCTGAGCTCGGTGGCAGGGCTTCCCAGCAGCACAGCGAAGCAGAATTGAAGACCCAGCTTGTCCCTGACGTCCTCCAGGCGTTCCCGGGCCAGCATGGCCAGCTGCAGAGAGGGCACCCGGACCAGCAGCATGTGGCCCCGGCCCTTGGTCCCCTCCCGGCCCGGGGCACTGATCAGATCCTCCACCATGGCCAGGGTCTCCGGGGTGATGTGATCCCGTAGTGAAGGTGAGGAGGTCAGAGCCATCATGGCTTCAGTGTACTGCTGGATCAACAGGTAGCTCCTGATCACCATGCTGTGCAGGTGGGGGTGTCTGCAACCAGGAGAGGAGAGGTGGTGGTGTTAGATGTGTCAAGGCAGGTTTGGTGTCCAGGTGAACTGGTTGAGCAGCTTTTGGGGGAGCTGGTCAAGCATGGGCTTTCTGATGATCTTGAACTTAAACTTTTAAAAATTGTTGATATGTAAGAAATAAAATAAAAATGAAAGATGTGTGTGTATATATATATATATATATATATATATATATATATATATATATATATATATATATATATATATATATACACACACACATGTTTGACTTTTATGACAGAGAGTGTGTGAGAGAGAGGAAGTCCCTAAACCTCCTTAGGTCCCTTTCAGACAATTTTTGTACAGCGTGAACACTCCAAAGGAACTCAGAGGTGCCCAACATCCGAGGTGCCAGGAGAGGACCTGAGAATCCCAGAGGTGCCCAACATCCGAGGTGACAGGAGAGGACCTGAAGCTCCCAAAGGTGCCCAACATCCCAGAGGTGCCAGGAGAGGACCTGAGGCTCCCAGAGGTGCCCAATATGCTACCAGTGCGACACACTAGGAAAAGGGATAACATAAGACCGCCCCTGCGGTATGGGGACTATGTCCCTTAAGAGATGGACAATTCATTTTTTAATCTTATAAAAATAAAATAGGTGTTGATAATGTAAATAGGTATTTTCACTAAGGTATCAAAATGGAAAGGAAGATGTTAAGATAATGAGCATAATGCCAACCCAGAGATGGCGCTAGTGGGGCACCTATCTAGGTTATATAAACAGGTGCATTATGAGTGTCTGATTATGATGTCATGACCTGTAACATGTTATACCAGAGGAAAGGATTATGCTTGCAGTTTACCAAACTCTCCGAAGTGAGTTATTCACATACAGATAATAACAGGGGGTATAAATATGTTTCGGAGGACGCATGACTCGACATTCGCCTCTCTCGAGCCCGTTGGGGAGTTGCAGCGATGAGACAAGATCGTAATCACGAAATTTGGAAGCAAAAAGGGGGTATAAATGACAATATATATATATAATAATAAAACAAAGAGCCCCTGAAGCAAACTGAACTGAGACCACCTCGATTTAGGTTGGCAGTCTGGTTCCCTTTTTGAAGGCTATGTGAACACAACACTCCCCAGGTTCCCTTGTCATTATTCCCACACCACACACTAGACTATTGGAACAATGTTTCCCCTGCCATAACCCCTGACATCGGTGTCACGAAAGAGAGAAGATGATGATGTGCAGGTTCACGAAAAAAAGTGCATTGAGTGAATGTTTGAAAAATATCTGGGTTCCTTTCAAAACATAGCAATATGAATGCAAAGGGCACTCGAACCACAAAAATAAGTGAACTGGCAAAATGTCCGGGTGCCCTCATTCAAAGCCAAGGGCAGTGTGAATACAAAGAGAACTGAGTTCTTTAGCTTTTTTTTATACCCCAGAGTTCACTTTAAAGAGGACTGAGATCGGTTCTTTTAAAGAGGACCAGTGGAGGCTGGTGGGAGGGGCAATAGGAGGACGGGGTCATTGTAATGGCTGTAATGGATAGTATCAAACACATAAAACATACGGAAACCATTGACTCCGTTCCATTTGTTCCATTCCAGTAATTACAATGAGCCTGTCCTCAACTAGCTCCTCCCACCAGCCTCCACTGAAGAGGACTATATTCTTCGGGATAGGGGGCGGCAATTTCACTTTTTGGATGAATAGCATGTCCAAATTCAACTGCCTGCTACTCATCCACAGAAGATAAGATATGCATATTATTAGTAGATTTGGATAGAACACTCTGAAGTTTCTAAAACTGTTTGAATCATGTCTGTGAGTATAACATAACTTATGTAGCAGGCAAAACCCCGAGGACAAACCATTCAGATTTTTTTTGTTTGTTGAGGTCACTGTCTTTTCAATGATTTTCACTGGATGTCACCAGTCTTTAGAAATTGGTTGAGTTTTTTCCTTTGTGTAATGAAGAAGTACGGCCATCTTGAATGAGAGTCACTTGAAGTGGACTGTCTGAGAGAGGCACGTGACCAGAAAAGTAGTGTCAGTTTGTTTTCTTTTTGTATTGAACACAGATCATCCCGTCTTCAATTTGATCAAATATTTACGTTTAAAAATACCTAAAGTTGTATTACAAAGGTAGTTTGAAATGTTTGGCAAAGTTTTACAGGTAACCTTTGAGATATTTTGTAGTGACGTTGGTCAAGTTGGAACCATTGTTTTCTGGATCAAACGTGCCAAAAATTGACATTTTGGATATATATCGACGGAATTAATCAAACAAAAGGACCTTTGTGATGTTAATGGGACATATTGGAGTGCCAACAAAAGAAGCTCGTCAAAGGTAAGGCATGATTTATATTTTATTTCTGCGTTTTGTGTCGCGCCTGCAGAGTTGAAATGTGCTACTCTCTCTTTGTTTACTGTTGTGCTATCATCAGATAATAGCTTCTTATGCTTTCGCCGAAAAGCCTTTTTGAAATCTGACATGTTGGCTGGATTCACAACGAGTGTAGCTTTAATTTGCTATCTTGCATGTGTGATTTAATGAAAGTTAGATTTTTATAGTAATTTATTTGGAATTTGGCGCTCTGCATTTTCCCTGGCTTTTGGCCAGGTGGGACGCAAGTGTCCCGCCTATCCCAGAGAGGTTAAAACACCCTTAGAGACTTTATGAGCCCTAAACCCTGACCCCGAGTGACTGACTGACCTCTCCAGCAGTGTGTTGATCATCTTCTCGAATGCGTCGTCACAGCGCAGGATGGGACTGGCCACCCCCCACTGCAGAGAGCTGCTGTAGTCCCTCAGGCCAAAGTACACCAGCTCCTTAGGAGACAGCTCCCCTATGGGTGGAACACAGGAACATCAGCTGCTGTCTAAGCAAGTTGACTAATCTCTCTGTCTATTAGTTACATCTACATGTCTGACCAATAATTTATATATACACTAGACACCAATAGGGGGGAGCTGTGTTGAAGCCAAAGTGCCTCCATCTTGGCACTCCCCCAAAATTGTACAAAAGCTATAGAAATCAATGTATTAATGTCTACATCTGTTTTTTCCCATGTTTATTATATTACAGACATATTACAGGTTAATGCATACTTTTAAATGATTATGTGAGCTAAACATACAAATAAATAAATAAATAAAAACATTTTCCTTAAAGCATCATTTTGAAAGATTACTAATGTTACTGTCCCCACCACAACAACAAATAATGAAATACAAGTAATTTTGTCCTTGAAACATTTAATTGAAATACTGTAGAATTTCATCCATTGCTATTGAGGACTGCTCCTACTGGGGTGGGCAGATATGGAAGAACGGTGGCTCTCACACAGAGGCCATTTAGAAGGTTTAACTTAGAAGGTGATTGTTATATGTGGTTGTTTTGCTTCATTAGTTGAGTGCACTGGACCATTTCAACTGGGGGGGGGGGGGGGGGGGGGGGGGCAGTTGTACTGTTAGAGGGGCCAGTTACATTAGATGTTATTATTGTCATATTGTTTTCTTCAAAAGCCCATGTTCATAATCATTCAACAATTTATTTGCATTTTCTGTCTAATAACGGATGTAAAAAAAAAAAGAACGATAGCAAAAATGTGTTATGTACAAATTATTTCACACTTCACATTTAGGGGGCCACAAGGGGGTCTAAAATTGTTGTCACAGGGGCACTGCCCCCCCCCCCCCCCCCCCCCCCCCCCCAAGAAACGCTAATGTGCACTGACTGACTGACTGACTGTAAATTGCTATTGATGTGTCTGCTAGAATTACTCAAATAATGTACATGTAATTCCATATAGCTGCCACCAGGTGGCAGAGATGAACCACTGCGCAGGGCCACTCACCAAGCTGTCGGTGTTGGCTGGCCAGTGCACCTCGTTGTGGACGCTGATGCGGGACTGTCGTGTCTGCAGGGTGAATGGGAAGCAGCTGACCTGCAGCACCAGCAGATTCATAGCCTCCAGAACCTCCTGGCAGTTTACCACCCTGTCAGCCAGACCCTGAAGCTCTCCGTGGCACACCGAACCAGACAGGGCACTACACAGAGAGGCGGAAACAAAAAAGAGGTTTCCTTTGGGGAAACTTGTTCTGTCCTGTTCTATATGTATGACTAAAAATAAGCCTCTGCTCTTCTGTCTTATTCTGTCTTGGCTTGGGCTGTTCTGTTCTTATTCAGTACACTGCGCAGCCGAGGACAGACCTTCTAACCGTATCAATGTTTTCAGTTACTACATTTGTCAGAACCAAGTGTCGGCGGCACAATTTCAATACTCAAATGTGTGTGTGTGTGTGTTCGACATGCGTGTGTGTGTGTGTGTTACCTGGTCAGGTCCACGTGGGAGTTGTCGTGGATGAGGACAAACAGGGTGTAGGGGTTCTGTTTGACCTTCCTCATGAAGGCCTCCATCTTGCCGTGGACGTCTCCGTCGAGACGCACCACATACTTGTCGGACCTCTGGTGGGCTGAGGACGCATCCTCTATACCCAGGTCCACTAGCACTCCTTTTAGAGACGGGCAGAAAGAGATTACAAAAAGTCCAACGCAAGTAACCAAGAAACCTTGTAAAAAAACCAACAAAAAAACGGGTACAGATAGTCTTGACATGGACCTCTTGTTTACAACCAACCAGAAACAATTTTTATTCCCCCATTGTAGTATTGCCCAGTGCGGCCGTTCGATCCTAATCATGAGTACCTGATTGTCGGATGCGTTGAGCAGTCTGGTTCACCAGGATGTGGGACGGAGGGACCAGAACCAGGAAGTCCACCTTGCAAAAGCGTCCCAGGTCCAGACTCTGGCTGCCTGAGTCTGCTATGGAGCACACCTGGGAGAGTAGGCTCCTGGCTACATTGAGCTGGGGAGGGTGGATCTGAAACATCTCACTCAGCAGCTCTGGAGGGGTGAGGGAGGGGGGGGACACATGTCATCATACTGGAAACTTAGAGCCAAGTATATAGTATATACTGTAGCTTCTTATCATATCTATCCATCCAGGAGCTTCATAGCGTCAGAGTCTCCAGCAGAAAGAGGAGGAAGGGTCAGAAGAGGGGCCAGACAGAGGCCGTGCCTCACCTGACTCAGAGGGTGGCACCATGGTGGCTGCATCCTGGGAGTGGATGTGGTCAGTGACATCGCCCTGGAAGGGCTGGATGACCTGGCCCTTCCGTCTCCGCTGGATACGCACCAGCTGCTTGTCCAGGTTGTCCCCTGGAAACAACAGCATAGCAGGCCACCACCAGTCAGACACAGAGACACACACGCACACACACACAGACACAGCAGCTACAGAAACAAAATCTACTCATTAAATATTGATGTCTGTCTGTTTGTGGCACAGTGTCTCGTTTCAGTCCTGTGACTGCCTATCTGGAATGGGCCAGTCGGCATTTAGGAAGGTAAATATGTGCCATTTTCCTTGATGCCTTTGTAACACAGCTCATGTTTGTTTGATTGATTGATTGATTCATTGGGCTACCCTAAATCATTACTTTTTCTCTTTAGAAATGACCTTTGAGTGTTTCCCATTGATGTCGTGTCCCCAGGCATCTGGTATACTCACCGAGTGAGGTGGTTTTGAAGTGTGACGCCAGGACACTGACTTTCCCTGTTATGAGCTCGTAGCTGATCTCCTTCAGGAACTCATTGGTGGTGAGCATTCCCTCGGCTAGCGCTCGTGCCTGGTACTTCCCTGTAAGACCCATACAGACGAGTCTGAACGAGCCCGAGTCTCCTTTGCGCCATACAACTGTGCTAGCCCGCAGAGCTAAAGCCTAGGCATTAGCTCTGGGAGCTTACGCAAGTCTTAAGGTCACAGGCAAGGCTCACCTACTGTAATTACTCCCTTTAGTATGCTATAAAAATACAGACACACCACGTCTAAGTATCGTAGTGTACAGGCTGTATGGAGGAACACTCACCCAGGGCGAGCACACAGAACTCGTTGCCGCTCATCTTGGAGGTACACACAATAACCACGTAGGTGGGCAGGCACTGCTGGTAGGGCGGTCCGTCACAGAGCGAGCGCAGGGACTCAGAGATGCCTTCTCCCAGGGAGTTGTAGGTGACCAGGACCTGGACACTGCCCCCAGAGACACTGGCCTCCAGGCGGGCCAGCCAGGGCAGCTGGGCCGGAGAGATGGAGGGACCTCCAGGACAAATTAACATGGCCTTCAGGACTATCTGCTCAAACTCCTCCCTCAGAGGGATCTGCTCCGAACCTGGAGTGGGGAGGGAAGGAGAGGAGAGGTGAAGAGAGGAAATAAATACAGTTTCCCATGTCTACTTGCTGTGTTTTGCGGGGGATGATGCTGTTATGTTTTTATAATGTGAACAAGACAATCAAATCTAATTTCTCAACAGTGTAGAGCCCATTCTCAACTGTGCGGAGTTAATAATGAAGACAAATATTTGCTAAATAAAAAAGGAAATAGTAACACAAAAACAATAACAAGGATATATACAAGGAGTACCAGTATTGAGTCAATGGGTTTTTGCATGAGGTAATTGAGATAATACAGTATTGTATGTACCTGTGTGTAAGGGTAAAAGTGACGAGGCAATCAGTGTGTGGTGGGGTGTCAATATGCATGCGTGTGTGTGTGTTTTGTGAGCGTGTGTATGTGTGTGTGTGTGTGTGTGTGTGTGTGTGTGTGTGTGTTGGAGTGTCAGTGTAGTATGTGGGTAGAGTCTAGTGAGTGTGCATAGAGCAAGTGCAAAACAATTAAGGTCAATAAATAAATAACAAAGGGGGGTCAAGTTAAACCGGTAAATCCGGGTAGCCATTTGATGAACTGTTCAGCAGTCTTATGGCTTGGGGGTAGAAGCTGTTCAGGAGCCGTTTGGTAACAGTCTTTGCACTTTGGTACCACTTGCTGTGCGGGAGCAGAGAGAACAGTCTATGACTTGGGTGGCTGGAGTCTTTGACCATTTTTAGGGCCTTCCTCTGACACTAACCGGTATAGAGGTCCTGAATGGCAGGGAGTTCGCCCCCAGTGATGTACTGGGCTGTACAAACTACCCTCTGTGTGAACTTGCGGTCAGATGCCGAGAGGTTGCCATACCAGTCAAGATGCTCGATCCGCTTTACTACAGCCCCGCCGATGTGAATGGGGGCGTGTGCAGCCCACCGTTTCCTGTAGTCCACGAAAAGCTCCTTTGTCTTGCCAACATTTAGGGAGAGGTTGCTATCCTGGCCTCCTCCCTGTGGTTGTCTCATCGTCGTCGGTAATCAGGCCCACCGTTGTGTCGTAGGCAAACTTGATGATGGTGTTGGATTTGTGTGCGGCCACGCACTCTGCCTCCTTCTTGAGGGTCAGCGTAGCAGAAGTCTTGTTGCCTACCCTTTACCGCCTGGGGGTGGACCATCAGGAAGTCCCGGACCCAGTTGAAGAGGGAGAGGTTCAGTTCCAGGGTCCTTAGCTTAGTGATGTGCTTAGAGGGCACTATGGTGTTGAACGCTGAGCTGTAGTCAATGAACGTCCTTCTCACGTACTGGTTCCTTTTGTCCAGGTGGGAAAAGGCATTGTGGAGAGCAATAGAGATCGCATCATCTGTAGATCTGTTGGGGCGGTACGGAAATTAGAGTGGGTCCAGGGTTTCTGGGATGATGTTGTTGATGTGAGCCATGACCAGCATTTCAAAGCATTTCATGGCTACAGATGTGAGTGCTATGGGGCTGTAGTCAGGTTACCTTGGCGTACTTAGGCACAAGGACTATGGTGATTAGCTTGAAATATGTAGGTATTACAGACTGGGTCAGAGAGAGGTTGAAAATGTCAGTGAAGACACTTGCCAGCTGGTCAGCTCATGCTCTGAGTATGCTTCCTGCTAATCCATCTGGCCCTGCGGCCTTGTGAATGTTAACCTGTTTAAAGGTCTTTCTCACATTGGCTACGGGGAGTGTGATCATAAAATTGTACGGAACAGCTGGTGCTCTCACGCATGGTTAAGTGTTGCTAGCCTCGAATCGAGAATAGAAGGTATTTATCTTGTCTAGTAGACTCGCGTCACTGGGCAGTTCTTGGCTGGATTTTCCTTTGTATTCCGTGATAGTTTACAAGCCCTGCCACATCCGACGAGCGTCAGAGTCAGTGTAGTAGAATTCGATCTTAGTCCTGTAATGACGCTGTGCCTGTTTCGTTGGAGGGCATAGCGGGATTTCTTATAAGTGTCCGGATTAGTGTCCCGCTCCTTGAAAGCAGCAGCTCTAACCTTTAGCTCAGTGTGGATGTTGCCTGTAATCCATGGCTTCTGGTTGGGATAAGTAAGTATGGTCATTGTGGGGACAATGTCGTAGATGCACTTATTAATGAAGCCGGTGACTGATGTGGTAAACTCATCAATGCCATCGAATGAATCGTGGAGCATGTTCCCGTCTGTGCTAGCGAAACAGTCCTGTGGTTTAGCATCCGCTTCATCGGACCACTTTACATATTGAGTGCGTCACTGGTACTTCCTGTTTGAGTTTTTGCTTGTAATCAGGAATCAGAAGGATAGACTTATTGTCCGATTTGCCAAATGGAGGGCGGGGTAGAGCTTTTATGTATTCGTCTCTGTATGTGGAGTAAAGGTGATCTACAATTTGTATCTCTCTAGTTGCACAGGTGACATTCTGGTAGAAATGAGGTAAAAGGGATTTCAGTTTTCCTGCATTAAAATCACCAGCCCCTGGGAGCTCCGCCACTGGATGAGCATTTTCTTATGTACCGTGCCCAGCTCATTGAGTGGGGCCTTAGTGCCAGCATCAGTCTGTGGTGGTAAATAGACACCTACGAAAAATACAGACAGTAAATAGTATGGTCTACAGCTTATGAGGTATTCTAACTCAGGCGAGCCGAATCCAGAGCCTTCCTTAATATTAGAGATTGCGCACCAGCTGTTGTTTATGTTGTCATGACTCTGAGAAGCATAGTGAATTACAGTTCTTAGCAACTCAAGGTCATGCTAGCTATTTTGAGCCACTAAAGTGCATTAGTGAAAGCAAGTGCAGCAGCAGCAGCTAATGGAGCACTTACAATGAGTTACAATGGGGGAGCGGGGTCCAACTACCTCATCAGTGTTACCAAACTACCTCATAAGTGATACCAAACTTTAAAACAACCAGGCTTTGGCTTAGCTCAGCCTCCCAACGATTAGCCTCAATGTCTGATTAAACCTTTTTTAAATAAGCCTTCCATATGTAACGTGTGTGTGTGTGTGTGCGTGTGAGTCTTTTGAAGCCTTTACCTAGCCGTGCAAGGTACTGCAGGGTGAGGAGGATCATGGTCTCCACACTGAGTAGTTGGCTGCCAGTCAGTCCCAGGCTGGCCAGTGTCTTCTCAGTCAACTGGTTGCCCTTATAGCAGCTCACCAGCAGAGGGCTCACCACAATGTCCCCCACGTTCCCATAGAAGTATGGTAATGTGCCATGCCCTGCAAACCAAACACCAGAATCAGTCAGTCAATCATATACCCTGAGGAAGACACTGTGTCCTGAAATGTTGCTTCATTAAATAATTTGATGTTATATAGAGTGTGTCTTTCTTTCTTTTCTCTAAATCACATCCTGGTACCGTACAAGTGTCTTTAAAATTGAGATTACAGTTTTATGAGGAGGATTTACCAATGAGGATAACAGGACGGACTCCTGATGTGTTGAGCAGGTTGTCTGGGACGATGACAGTCTCTCCAGCAGTGACGGGTTGGGGCTGAAGGACACCTGCTACAGGCAGCTGAGGAGTGGGCATGGCCAGCACAGAGCCTGTTCAGAAATAGACACACCATGTTAATACTGTGATTACAAAACTGCTGCACATTAAGCAGATCCTGGAAATCAGGACCTTTCTAATTCTTAAAGATAATTTGTACCCACTCTTTCAGCTTCTGCTCAGTTCTGCACTCACCTATCTCCATGGAGATGCTGAATGAATCACCCCTGACAACAGAGCATTTCATGGACCTTTTGTCCTTCCTTCTCCCGAAAAGCAAGGTCAATGTAATAATCAATGTCAGATCTAACACGCACTCTCTCACACACACTCACACACACACACACACACACACACACACACACACACACACACACACACACGTTTTCACAATGTCTGGGGCTACAGTACACTCTTTTTTTGTTGTTTTTTTTATCAAAAGGGTTCTACATTGAACCCAAATGGGTTTTACCTGGAACAAAAAGGGTTCTTCAAACTATGGGAACAGCCAAAGAACACTTTTAGGTTCTAAATATCACCATTTTTTTTCTAAGAATGCAGGTGGTGCATGACATTTAAAAGAATTCCTCATGAAACAAAGTCTACTAGGGCTGTATCTATTCAGGACATGCTCTGGACGTTAAGCATACGCTGTGGTGTGATGGTGCAATTCATCCAACTGTTGCCTTTTCAGTGTTGTAAATTAATGTGTAAATAAATGTAAATAAACAACAAAACATTATCAAAAGCTCTGTGCCAAACCTGGGGAGCAGACGATGGGTCGGATGGCGGACACAGGGACTGCTGTAGGGGGGACTGGCGCCAGGGGGTTAGGGTGCCAACCGCGGTGGCGCTTTTTGGGCGGGCCTGAGATCATGGCAGAGGAAACTGGACAGAAAACAATACAAGAGAAACATGAAAATTCATGAATGTTGTAACTGCAGAATAGGGGTCTGGGTTCTAGGGGTCTGGGTTCTCAAAAGGGGTCTGGGTTCTAGGAGTCTGGGTTCTCAAAATAATTCAGAGGGCTTCTACAATGGTGACCTATGAGCAATTATACTACATTCTACTTCATATTTCAGAAACTAAGATTTGTAATTAAAAGAAAAAGCAGGTGCAGAGAAACATTCAATTGGAATCGGAATAGTAAATATGTATTGCAATTCACCCATAACAGGAACACAACAAGCAGACATTTCCTGTGTATGTTTAACATCACCGAGGTTAGGGAGTCGAATGTGGAGCTCACCAGGGTTGTCTCCTAGGTCGGAGGTTCTGTTCCCCTGTCCCTGGGGTCCCAGAGACACCTGAGAGGGGCTCAGTAAAGGGGGGTGGCCGTCTTGACCCAGTCCATTGGTCGGCCCGTTCACTCTTAAAGCCATGGGTACTACACAGACACACCGTACATTATTGATGCATTTCACCACAATTCCTTTTCAGATGGTTCAACGCTAAATAATTCACTTTCGTAAGATAATGTTTTGACAGCCTTCTGAGAGACGCCATACTTGAAGTGCGTGCTTAGATCTTCTTCATAGTAAATAAAGAGTAAATAAATACATGTATTTGATCATTACAAAATAAAACCAATTGTCCTGAAAGATATCTTCCTAATATAGAGACTGAACAATACATAAGAATGATTTAGGGCCGTCTAACACTGAGCTATTGATTTCCTATTGCCAATGAACTGATGGGGCACTTTCCAGTCTCAGATTCACTGCGTGTGCATTTACGCTAACACATTGATTGGTATGTGTAGGCCAGGCCTGTCAATCTTTCAACCTTGTAAACGAGCTAATGGATAGCCAGGTCTTAAAAAGTCATTACAGGGATTTTCTGCTCAGTATTGGTGTGTGTGTATGCACACGTGTGTGTCCCCAGTCAGTAGAAGAGGCTAATCTACACACCACAGCTCCATCTGGACTATGCTTGGCCACGTAAACAAGCCTGTTTCTAGGCAACAGGTCCTTCCCCTTCTCCTACTCAGACCAGGGCACATAGCAGAAGTGATGCTGGGGCTATTTCCTGACCCTTAGAAATACATGGGCTAAGGCTTATTGCACACATGGTATGTCTGCATAATATTACTGGATATTATTTATATATAATGTACCATGCTGTAAAACACTTTAAAGCTGATGTTGTGAGGTAACAATATCTATACGATGGAGATATAATTACACATACAATAGATTAACACATTGTCATCCAGAAACAAGTTCCTCAGCCTACACATCACTGACAAATTGAAATGGTCCACCCACACAGACCTCAGGAGGCTGGAGAAATTTGGCTTGGCACCTAAAACCCTCACAAACTTTTAGAGATGCGCAAATGAGAGCATCCTGTCAGACTGTATTACCACCTGGTACGGCAACTGCACCGCCCGCAAAGGCAGGGCTCTCCAGAGGGTGGTGCCCAACGCATCACCGGGGGAAAACTACCTGCCCTCCAGGACACCTACAGCACCCAATGTCACAGGTAGGTAAAAAAAAAACATAAAGTACAACAACCACCCGAGCCACTGCCTGTTCACCACACTACCATCCAGAATGTGAGGTCAGTACAGGTGCATCAAATCTGGGACCAAGAGACTGAAAAACAGTTTCTATCTCAAGGCCATCAGACTTTAAAATAGCCATCACTAGCACATCAGAGTTGAAGTCGGAAGTTTACATACACTTAGGTTGGAGTCATTAAAACTCGTTTTTCAACCACTCCACACATTTCTTGTTAACAAACTATAGTTTTGGCAAGTCGGTTAGGACATCTACTTTGTGCATGACACAAGTAATTTTTTCAACAATTGTTTACAGACAGATTATTTCACTTATAATTCACTGTATCACAATTCCAGTGGGTCAGAGGTTTACATACACTAAGTTGACTGTGCCTTTAAACAGCTTGGAAAATTCCAAATAATGATGTCATGGCTTTAGAAGCTTCTGATAGGCTAATTGACATCATTTGAGTCAATTGGAGGTGTACCTGTGGATGTATTTCAAGACCTACCTTCAAACTCAGTGCCTCTTTGCTTGACATCATGGGAAAATCAAGAGAAATCAGCCAAGACCTCAGAAAAAATTGTAGACCTCCACAAGTCTGGTTCATCCTTGGGAGCAATTTCCAAATGCTTGAAGGTACCACATTTAACTGTACAAACAATAGTATGCAAGTATAAACACCATGGGACCACGCAGCCGTCAAACCGCTCAGGAAGGAGACGTGTTCTGTCTCCTGGAGATTAACGTACTTTGGTACGGAAAGTGAAAATCAATCCCAGAACAACAGCAAAGGACCTTGTGAAGATGCTGGAGGAAACGGGTACAAAACTTTCTATATCCACAGTAAAACAAGTCCTATATCGACATAGCCTGAAAGGCCCCTCAGCAAGGAAAAAGCCACTGCTCCAAAACCACCATAAAAAAAGCCAGACTAAGGTTTGCGACTGCACATGGGGACAAAGATTGTACTTTTTGGAGAAATGTCCTCTGGTCTGATGAAACAAAAATAGAACTGTTTGGCCATAATGACCATCGTTATGTTGGGAGGAAAAAGGGGGAGGCTTGCAAGCCGAAGAACACCATCCCAACCGTGAAGCACGGGGGGTGGCAACATCATGTTGTGGGGTGCTTTGCTGCAGGAGGGACTGGTGTACTTCCCAAAACAGATGGCATCATGAGGAAGAGAAAATATGTGGATATATTGAAGCAACATCTCAAGACATCAGTCAGGAAGTTAAAGCTTGGTCGCAAATGGGTCTTCCAAATGGACAATGACCCCAAGCATACTTCCAAAGTTGTGGAAAAATGGCTTAAGGACAACAAAGTCAAGGTATTGGAGTGGCCATCACAAAGCCCTGACCTCAATCCTATAGAACATTTGTGGGCAGAACTGACAAAGCGTGTGCGAGCAAGGAGGCCTACAAACCTGACTCAGTTACACCAGCTCTGTCAGGAGGAATGGGCCAAAATTCACCCAACTTATTGTGGGAAGCTTGTGGAGGGCTGCACAAAACGTTTGATCCAAGTTAAACAATTTAAAGGCAATGTTACCAAATACTAATTGAGTGCATGTAAACTTCTGACCCACGTGGAATTTGATGAAAGAAATAAAAGCTGAAATAAATAATTCTCTCTACTATTATTCTGACATGTCACGTTCTTAAAATAAAGTGTTGATCCTAACTGACCTAAGAGAGTTTTTACTAGGATTAAATGTCAGGAGTTGTGAAAAACTGAGTTTAAATGTAGTTGGCTAAGGTGTATGTAAACGTCCGACTTCAAGTGTAGCAGAGGATGTAAAGCCACAACACGGCGGGTTGTTTTTATATGTAAACTTCCGACTTCAACTGTACATAGACTTGAAATCACTGGCCACTTTAATAATGGAACACTAGTCACTTTAATAATGTTTATATATTGTGCATTACTCATATCATATGTATATATTGTATTGTATTCTACTGTATCTTAATCTATGCCACTCTGACATTGCTCGTCCAAATATTCATGTATTCTTAATTCCACTCCTTTACCTTAGATTTGTGTGTATTGTGTGTATTTTTGTGAAATTGTTAGATATTACTTGCACTGTTGGAACAAGAAACACAAGCATTTCACTACACCCGCAATAACATCTGCTAAACACGTGTATGTCACCAATAACATTTGATTTGATTTGATAGAAGAAGAGCTGTACCTATTGGTAGAGTCTTGCCCCCAGGGGTAGAGGCCAAAGGCTTGAGGAAGCTGCAGTCTCGGGCCAGGTCCTGGGCTGAGAAGAACACAGAGGCGGCAGAGGGAGTCCTGGTAGGAGGGGAGTCTGGAAGGTAATAAGAGCACAGGGTGGCTGTTGGGTCCTGTCAAATTGCTTTAACCAAAATCTCTCCAAACAAAACTAACAAATCAACAATAATGACTCAATCCAATTGTTCCATTAGAACAAGTAATCCATAACAGTCCTGATTAACAAAACAATGCTTTGTAAACAAACACAGACACTCTACACTCAAGCCAGATGTAATCTTGGTCAGAGGAGGGAGGGATGGGAGATGAGGGGAGGGAGGGAGGGAGGGGAGAGGAGAAGGGGTGTTGTGTCAAACCACTACCCTTCCCTGACAGAGCGTGATGACCTAATTGGGAGCAGGATGTAGCTCAAGGTCGGTGTCAGGAGATAGGACACTGAAGTCATGCCAATGGTGCGTATCAGCACAGCTAACACATCAGGTTAAGTATTTTAGTATGTGTGTGTGCGTGTGTGTTTTTAATCTGATTTTACTGCTCGCTTGAGTTACTTGAAGTGGAAGAGAGTCCCATGTAGTCATGGCTCTATGTAGTACTGTATATTTCCCTGAGTCTGTTATGGATTTGGGGACTGTGAAGAGACCCCTGGTGGTATGTCTTGTGGGGGTATGTATAGGTTTCTGAGCTGTGTGTTAGATGTTTGAAGAGACAGTTCGCTGCTTTCAATAGTCCGGGTGGCCATTTCATTAATTGTTCAGCCGCCTAATAGCTTGGGGGGGGTAGAAGCTGTTAAGGAGCCGTGGCGCTCCGGTACCGCTTGCCATGCGGGAGAAGAGAGAACAGTCTTTGACAATTTTTTGGGGCCTTCCCCTGACACCGCTTAGTATAATTCACAAAGACAAGTAGTGATTCAGTCAATCTCTCCTCTACTTTGAGCCAGGAGAGATTGACATGCATGTTATCGATATCAGCCCTCCTTGTACATTTAAGGGCCAGCCATGCTGCTCTGTTCTGAGACAACAGTCATTTACTTATGCTCTTTTTTTATGGCACTTGACCATATAACTGGGCAGTAGTTCAGGTGTGATAAAAACTAAGGCCTGTAGGTCTTGTTTAGTCGATTGGGACATCAAGAAAGCAGAGTGGCACTTTATCACGGACAGACCTCTCCCCATCTTAGCTACCGTTGCATCAATATGTTTTGACCAGGTCCGTTTACAATCTAGGGTTGCACCAAGCAGTTTAGTCTCCTCAATTTGTTCAACTGACACATTATTCACTGCAACATTTAGATTAGATTTTGGGTTTAGTGAATGATTTGTCCCAAACACAATGCTTTTCTTTTTTTGTATATTTAGGACTAGTTTATTACTTGCCAGCCATTTGAAAACGGACAGCAGCTCTTTGTTGAGTATAGCAGTCTTTTCACTTGCTGCGGTAGCTGACGCTACCTGGTTTACGTCAGAGAGGCTTCCATTAAAGAACACCCTCGGTGATCTGTTAGTTAACTGTCTAACTCTTAATTCACGATATACAGTTGAAGTCGGAAGTTTACATACACTTAGGTTGGAATCATTAAAACTCGTTTTTTCAACCACTCCACAAATGTCTTGTTAACAAACTATAGTTTTGGCAAGTCGGTAGGACATCTACTTTGTGCATGGCACAAGTAATTTTTCCAACAGTTGTTTACAGACAGATTACTTCACTTATAATTCACTGTATAACAATTCCAGTGGGTCAGAAGTTTACATACACTAAGTTGACTGTGCCTTTAAACAGCTTGGAAAATTCCAGAAAATGATGTCATGGCTTTAGAAGCTTCTGATAGAGGAATTGACATCATTTGAGTCAATTGGAGGTGTACCTGTGGATGTATTTCAAGGCCTACCTTCAAACTCAGTGCCGCATGGGAAAATCAAAAGACATCAGCCAAGACATCAGACATTTTTTTTTTAGACCCCCACAAGTCTGGTTCAGGATTGGGAGCAATTTCCAAACGCCTGAAGGTACCACGTTCATCTGTACAAACAATAGTACGCAAGTATAAACACCATGGGACCATGCAGCCGTCATACCGCTCAGGAAGGAGACGTGTTCTGTCTCCTAGAGATTCATGTACTTTGGTGTAAAAAGTGCAAATCAATCCCAGAACAACAGCAAAGGGCTTTGTGAAGATGCTGGAGGAAACGGGTACAAAAGTATCTATATCCACAGTAAAACGAGTCCTATATCGACATAACCTGAAAGGCTGATCAGCAAGGAAGGAGCCACTGCTCCAAAACCGCCATCAAAAAGTCGGACTTCGGTTTGCAACTGCACATGGGGACAAAGATCATACTTTTTGGAGAAACGTACTCTGGACTGATGAAACAAAAATAGAACTGTTTGGCCATAATGACCATCGTTATGTTTGGAGGAAAAAGGGGGAGGCTTGCAAGCCAAAGAACACCATCCCAACTGTGAAGCACGAGGGTGGCAGCATCATGTTGTGGGGGTGCTTTGCTGCAGGAGGGTCTGGTGCACTTCCCAAAATAGATGGCATCATGAAGAAGGAAAATTATGTGGATATATTGAAGCAACATCTCAAGACTTGGTCACAAATGGGACTTCCAAATGGACAATAACCTCAAGCATACTTCCAAAGTTGTGGCAAAATGGCTTAAGGACAACAAAGGCAAGGTATGGGAGTGGCCATCACAAAGCCCTGACCTCAATCCTATAGAAAATTTGTGGGCAGAACTGAAAAAGCGTGTGCGTGCAAGGAGGCCTACAAACCTGACAAGTTAAACAATTTAAAGCAATGCTACCTTTATTTAACTAGGCAAGTCAGTTAAGAACAAATTCTTATTTGTAATGACGGCCTAGAAACAGTGGGTTAACTGCCTTGTTCAGGAGCAGAATGACAGATTTTTACCTTGTCGATCTTGCAACCTTTCAGTTACTAGTCCAACTCTCTAACCACTATGCTACTTGCCACCCCACAAATACTAATTGAGTGTATGTAAACTTCTGACCCACTGGGAATGTGATGAAAGAAATAAAAGCTCTGCTATTATTCTGACATTTCACATTCTTAAAATAAAGTGGTGATCCACACTGACCTAAGAGAGAATTTTTACTAGGATTAAATGTCAGGAATTGTGAAAAACTGAGTTTAAATGTAGTTGGCTAAGGTGTATGTAAACGTCCGACTTCAACAGCCGAGGATGCCACAACACGCCGTTTTTTTCAGCAGCCGACTATGATTGATAATGTCAAAAGATGCATGACAAAACCGCTCCCACAATCATATCGTTATCAATTTCTTTCAGCCAATCAACAGTCATTTGTTTTAGTACCGCACATGTTGAGTGCCCCTCCCTATAAACGTGGTGAAAGTCAGTTGTGAAATAGCATTGTATCTGGTTCAACATTCTTTTTTTCCCCCGAATGTAAATAGTCCGGGTGGCCATTTGATTAATTGTTCAGCCGTCTTATAAAAGCTGTTCAGGAGACTTTTGGACCTAGACTTGGCACTACGGTTCAATTTGTCATGCGGTAGTAGTGAGAACAGTCTACTGTGACATTAATGCTAGTACGAACTCGGACCCAGGCGCAGAGAAACACAGCAGGCAGAGGTAAGGGTAAATCCCAAATATTTACTCAAGATCTTCATAGCAAAACAACAAAGCAAGGGCACACGAGAACACTGAACAGAACATGAGACCTGAGCAACTGGCCCAGTCCACAGAGGAACCTAAATAGTCATCCAGTATGTGATCCCAATAAGCCCAATCAGGGTCACCTGGATACTAGAAGTTACCCAAGGGTGCTCTCCAGTGGCAACCTCAGGTAGTACCCTCAAGGGAGAAAACCTGACCTGTGACACCATGACTTGGGTGACTGGAGTCTTTGACAATTTTTTGGGCCTTCTGGGATGATAGTGTAGATGTGAACCATGACTAGCCTTTCAAAGCACTTCATGGCTACACGCCCTGGTAATCCGTCTGGCCCTCGGCCTTGTGAATTCTGACATGTTTAAAGGTCTTGCTCACGTCGGCTACAGAGAGCGTAATCACATAGTCATCCGGGACAGCTGGTGCTCTCAGTGTTGCTTGCATCGAAGCGAGCATAAAAGGCATTTAGCTCTTCTGGTAGGTTCGCATCACTGGGCAGCTCGCGGCTGGGTTTCTCTTCGTAGTTCGTAATAGTTTGCAAGCCCTGCCACAGCCGACGAGCGTCGGAACCGGTGTAGTAGGATTCAATCTCCGTCCTGTATTGACGCTTTGCCTGTTTGATGGTTCGTCGGAGGGCATAGCGGGATTTCTTAGAAGTGTCTGGATTAATGTCCCGCTTCTTGAAAGCGGCAGATCTAGCCTTTAGCTCGGTGCAGATGTTACCTGTAATCCATGACTTCTGGTTGGGATATGTACTGTATGTACGATCACTGTGGGGACGACGTTTTCGATGCGCTTACTGATGAAGCCGTTGACTGAGGTGGTATACTCCTCAATGCCATTGGCTGAATCACGGAACATCTTCCAGTCTGTGCTAGCAAAGCAGTCCTGTAGCGTAGCATCCGCGTCATCTGACCACTTCCGTATTGAGCGAGTCACTGCTTCTTCCTGCTTTAGTCTTAGCTTGTAAGCAGGAATCAGGAGGATAGAATTATGGTCAGATTTGCCAAATGGAGCGCGGGGGAGAGCTTTGCATGTGTCTCTGTGTGTGGAGTAAAGGTGGTCTAGATTTTTATTCTCCTCTGGTTGCACCTGTGACATGCTGGTGGAAATGAGGTAAAACAGATTTAAGTTTGCCTGCATGAAAGTCTGCTGAGTGCAGTCTTAGTTCCAGCATCAGTTTGTGGTGGTAAATAGATAGCTACGAATAATATAGATAAATCTCTTGGTAGATACTGTGGTCTACAGCTTATCATGAGGTACTCTACCTCAGGTGAGCAATACCTTGAGATGTCTTTAATATTAGACATCGCGCACCAGCAGTTATTGACAAATAGACACACACTCCCGCCCCTTGTCTTCCCAGACGTAACTGCTCTGTCCTGCCAATTGATGGAAAACCCAGCCAGCTCTATATTATCCGTGTCGTCGTTCAGCCATGACCCGGTGAAACATAAGATATTGCAGTTTTTTTTGTCCCATTGGTAGGATAGTCTCGACCGTAGATCATCGAGTTTGTTTTCCAGAGATTGCACATTGGACAATAGAACCGATGGTAGTGGCGATTTACTCACTCGCCTACGAATCCTCACAAGAGACCCTGACCTTCTCCCTCTGTATCTCCAGCTTTTCTTCACGTGAACGACGGGGATTTGGGCCTGGTCTCCGGAAAGCAGTATATCCTTTAGTCGGACTCATTAAAGAAAAAAAATCTTTGTCCAGTTTGAGGTGAGTAATCACTGTTCTGATGTCGAGAAGCTCTTTTCAGTCGTAAGAGATGGTAACAGCAAATTTATGTCCAAAATAAGTTTCAAACAAAATAGCACAGTTGGTTAGTAGCCCGTAAAACGGCAGCCATCCCCTCCGGTGCCATTATTATTCATTCAGAGTTTGTTGCTGGCATTTCATGCCCAAGTTTGCTATTCTTGCCAATAAAAAATGTAAGTAGTTGGCAATATCAGAGGGTTTTGGGATGAACAAAATCATCTGATTCAATGAATGGTAGAGCTGAGTTTGCCTTTTTGCCCAAAATGTAATTTAAGGTGCTCCAAAGCTTTTTACCATCATCCTTTATATAATTTATCTTTGTTTCATAGTATAGTTTCTTCTTCTTTTTGTTTAGTTTAGTCACATGATTTCTCAATTTGCAGTTTGTTTTATTTGCCATTCCTTTTGCCTCGTCCCTCTTAGATCTCACACTGAATGAGCACTATAACTGCACTATAAACTGAGACAGAGTCGACTGCCATGAGCGTGTCCTACCTGAGAGGGAGAAAGAGGAAGAGGAGGGTGTGCGTGTGTCCTACCTGAGAGGGAGAAAGAGGAGGGTGTGCGTGTGTCCTACCTGAGAGAGAGAAAGAGGAAGAGTAGGGTGTGCGTGTGTCCTACCTGAGAGGAAGAGGAAAAGGAGGGTGTGTGTGTGTCCTACCTGAGAGGGAGGAAGAGGAAGAGGAGGGTGTGCGTGTGTCCTACCTGAGAGGGAGAAAGAGGAAGAGGAGGGTGTGCGTGTGCCCTACCTGAGAGGGAGAAAGAGGAAGAGGAGGGTGTGCGTGTGTCCTACCTGAGAGGGAGAAAGAGGAAGAGGAGGGTGTGCGTGTGTCCTACCTGAGAGGGAAAAAGAGGAAGAGGAGGGTGTGAGTGTGTCCTACCTGAGAGGGAGAAAGAGGAAGGAGGGTGTGCGTGTCCTACCTGAGAGGGAGAAAGAGGAAGAGAAGGGTGTGCGTGTGTCCTACCTGAGAGGGAGAAAGAGGAAGAGGAGGGTGTGCGTGTGTCCTACCTGAGAGGGAGGAAGAGGAAGAGGAGGGTGTGCGTGTGTCCTACCTGAGAGGGAGAAAGAGGAAGAGGAGGGTGTGCGTGTGTCCTACCTGAGAGGGAGAAAGAGGAAGGAGGGTGTGCGTGTGTCCTACCTGAGAGGGAGAAAGAGGAAGGAGGGTGTGCGTGTCCTACCTGAGAGGGAGAAAGAGGAAGAGGAGGGTGTGCTTGTCCTACCTGAGAGGGAGGAAGAGGAAAAGGAGTGTGCGTGTGTCCTACCTGAGAGGGAGAAAGAGGAAGAGGAGGGTGTGCGTGTGTCCTACCTGAGAGGGAGGAAGAGGAAGAGGAGGGTGTGCGTGTGTCCTACCTGAGAGGGAGAAAGAGGAAGAGGAGGGTGTGCGTGTGTCCTACCTGAGAGGGAGGAAGAGGAAGAGGAGGGTGTGCGTGTCCTACCTGAGAGGGAGAAAGAGGAAGAGGAGGGTGTGCTTGTCCTACCTGAGAGAGAGGAAGAGGAGGGTGTGCGTGTGTCCTACCTGAGAGGGAGAAAGAGGAAGGAGGGTGTGCGTGTCCTACCTGAGAGGGAGAAAGAGGAAGAGAAGGGTGTGCGTGTGTCCTACCTGAGAGGGAGAAAGAGGAAGAGGAGGGTGTGCTTGTCCTACCTGAGAGAGAGGAAGAGGAGGGTGTGCGTGTGTCCTACCTGAGAGGGAGAAAGAGGAAGAGGAGGGTGTGCGTGTGTCCTACCTGAGAGGGAGAAAGAGGAAGAGGAGGGTGTGTGTGTCCTACCTGAAAGGGAGAAAGGGGAAGAGCTGTGTCCGTTGGTGCCTCCATTCTCCTTGCTACTCAGGGAGGATGAGGAACTGGGCTTGGAGGTGGACGCATTGCTATTGGAGAACTGGCGCGTCTTGCAGTCTAGGGAAAAGGAGGGGAGAAATAAATAACATTTTAAAATAGAGCTGGAAACATATTATCAGTGAATCAATCAATGACACATTTTGTATATATATTGATGGGTCATAAAACAAATATAGCCCCAGACCAATACCACATTTTAGTTATTACAAAAACCACTCAACTCCATTAGGCTACTACGCATTTCTAATGCATTTTAAATCAAATCAAATCCAAGTTTATTTGTCACGTGCGCAGAATACAACAGGTGTAGGTAGACCTTACATGTGTGTGTGTGTGTGTGTGTGTGTGTGTAGGTAAGTAGAGAAATAAAACAACAGTAGCAACGCTATATACAGACACCGGTTAGTCCGGCTTATTGAGGTAGTATGTACATATAGATATGGTTAAAGTGACCATGCATATATGATGAACAGAGAGTAGCAGTAGCGTAAAAGAGGGGTTGGCGGGTGGTGGTTGGGACACAATGCAGATAGCCCGGTTAGCCAATGTGCGGGGAGCACTGGTTGGTCGGCCCAATTGAGGTAGTATGTACATGAATGTATAGTTAAAGTGACTATGCACATAAGATAAACAGAGAGTAGCAGCAGCGTAAAAGAGGGGTTGGGGGGGCACACAATGCAAATAGTCCGGGTAACCATTTACTAAACAACTATGCAACATCCAGTCATGTTGTAGCAACATACAATGTTACTAGTGTAATTACAGTGTTACAACACAGGTATAAGAGAAATGCAATGTAAAGGGTTGCAGAAAGTGTGTGAAATGAATGCAGATAGGGTCAGAGAGACATCTCACCTTTCCAGCAGATGAGGGGTCCTTTGCACAGAGCACCCTGAGAGTTCTTCACCAGGTAGTATTTTAAGTGCTTCTGCTTCTTGGGCTGCGTGGCCAGCTTCAGGTTGATGTGGTTGGAGAACTCAGTAAAGTACCGGAACCCCTTCTCCCCACAGCCAACACAGTTCCCTGAAAACCCTGCACACACAACACATAGAGGACACATTATAAGGATACATTATAGTCTTATGTCAATATTTATATCGCCAAACATTGATGAACAGCAAAAATAAGCTGTTCAATTCAATGTGGCATTAGGAGGCCACAGCACAGGTTAACCAAATGCTGATTGCAACAGTAATCAAAACTAGTTGCAAGCTACAGTATGGAGGGTGGTAAAAATCGAGCATTTCCGATGACTCATCTAAGCTGAGCGGGTAAAATACTCATATGTATACCTCAGTATATCAGGTCAGAGAGACAGACTGACCTAAAAGTGCATTTTTCCCGTTCTCATCAGGCAGAAAGCGCCTATCCACGGCACACACCAGGATGTGCTCTGGGACGCTGGAGGATTTGGCACCGACAAGCTCGAAGCCAGCTGGAACTTCGATGTGTTCCGTCGCCATGGAGACCAGACGGAGGTCCTTACCGGCCTGA
The DNA here is from genome assembly GCF_057628025.1 of Oncorhynchus mykiss. Lineage (NCBI taxonomy): Eukaryota > Metazoa > Chordata > Actinopteri > Salmoniformes > Salmonidae > Oncorhynchus > Oncorhynchus mykiss. Next base: position 12,892,358 of record NC_143049.1, read on the forward strand.
CAGAACCCTGAGAAGAAGAGACAGAACAACAGTCAGCTCGGAGTAAACATCCACAACAACAACACACAGTACACGTACCATGGTCGCGTTCACTGGAATTAGTATTATCGTCGACAGCTTGCTGAATAATGTCTGTATAGATGTCTACGATACATCGGAACATACCATGGTGAATATTGTTGCAAACATGTGGTGTTCCTAAGTAGAGAATGTGTTCTTAAGATCTGTTTTTTTTAGCAAGGATTTGAATCCCTGGGGGTTCCCAGGACAAAAGGAGTATGAGATGTTTTTTGAGGCCTTTACCGTCCATGGTGCAGCAGCCGTCGGGCGCAGGGCCCTGGTGGAGGTAGGGCAGCGGGGGGCTGCTGGTGTCAGAGTCGTCCTCCTCCTCCAGGTCTTCCAGACCGTTAGAGGCCTGGCCGTTTAGCAGATCCTGACCCTTAGGCTCCCCGCACGGCATGCACAGGTCCACCTTGGGCTTGATATCTGACCCAATAACACACAATGACCCCGTAAGACATAATGTCCCCATCATACACCACATCACACAACACAGTAAATTCTCCTGGAGTGAAGATGCCAGACAAAAGGCAAGGAGAAGGAGATCGGAGGCTTTGCAAGTCCTTTTTCAAGAGAAGGACAAACCCATAACACATGACCATGGCCACTTTTAAGTCTACCTCTCTTCAAGAGAACTAAATGAGTGAGATGATATGGATTTGCTGTGTGTGTGGGTATCATGTAATGACTAATTCTCAAGTCCTACTCAACTGGTTATCATTAACATAATTTAACATATCGATCAGAGAAAGACAGTTTTTTTTTTATGTGTTTCTATTATCTATGATCCACTAATGAATGAGTCAGCTGGCTATAGCTAGTGTTCTCTACTGTTTCTATACATAACGACCTTGATGAGGACAGAGAATGGAGCCATGCAGACAGAGAGAAGTACCATCCATGTTGCCAGGATACTGGTCAGGCTCCAGGTATAGCTGAGTGAAGATGGGCTGTGGGTCTCCACTGCTGGAGCGTAGGGAGGCCTTGATGGAGTTGTGGAGGGCCTCCTCGAAGCGAGCAGATTTCAGCTGCCCTGCGTACGAATTCCCCATGATCTGTAATGAGAAGAACGGTATAACATGGACAAAAGCACAGCCATGCACTCAAGGCTCAGCTCCGTCCACGTCGATTAGTAAGAGAGAACAGAGTAGAGATGCTAGGATGCTAGGATGCACTTACAGTCTCACATAAGAAGATGCATGTGCACACACACACAATCTCTCACCCTCTTTACCTTTTTTCCCCCTCTGTCTTTATCCCTACCCTATTTCTTTCTGGTTTTGTCTCTAGATCTTTCCCTCCCTTTCTGAATTTCAGTATGTCACCCCGGCTTCATTGGCCCCCTCCTTTGGTCCACTCTTCGGACATCTGCCGAGGTCGGCTGTGTGGGCCTGGGGTTGAGGTTGGGAAGCAGGTGGCAGCTGGACAGACTGGGGGACACACATGTGGCCTGGTGGCTTAGTGAAAAGCCCTTGTTCAAATAGAACAGAAGTGACCAGTGCAGGGCAAGGGTAATAGCCAAGTACCCCCATAATGAATGACTGATATAGACTGTCCAACTAAATAACTATCCTTAAATAACTCTCCTTGACGCTACTCTCCTTTTTCTGGTCATTGCCCTTTCCATATCACCCAGCCATTCATGTGCATGGTTTACAATTATAAAGGACTGAAAAGGAAGTCATGTATTTTTTGCCAGCTAACATATGGTTTTGGCCTGAAAAACCCTCCCTACCATTGTCCTTGGGCTACATTTGGCAGGTGTTACTGTAGTGTTGTATCAACGCAACCATTAACAGCCAAGTCAAGCCACAGGTTGAAGGCTTCATCTGTTTGGGAACAGCTAGGACTCTGTAACCATCACATTGTCTGTGCAGGTTTTTTAGGGGCACAATTACTTGTGATATCATGTATTTTGACTAAGTCTATGCCTAGCAATATTACATTTTGACTATGCCAAGCGATGTATAAATGGCTCGGCTATCAAACAACTAGTCCAAAACAAAATCCTGTATCTGCAATGTAAAAGAAATGTGCAGGAATATAGACTACACATGATATCTATAGTACATGCAGAATTTGCAGACAAATCACATTTAAATATAACTAACCAATTTGTATCTATTTTTTGCATGTAAAAAAACAAGTTGCATCCAATCCAGACCATTTGATTGACAGGTGAATTGCCACTGGACAAAATACCCCTCGCCTAAGGTAACCATTATGAAATACAACCAACGAAGACTTAACTGGGTTAATCATTAAATCAAGAGAACCTATTTTACTGAGATCAATACAAAGCACTATTGAGTTTCTATGTTGATTCTACTCAAAAGCTTTTTTCTTCACCCTTTTAAAATGAAGAAGAATGCCTCTTCCCAGGTTTTCTTTAGCTACTGTAGTGTCGCCTTCTAAAACCCGAACTCTTTTATTCAATCAATAAACGGCAGGCTTGGTAATCAAGTTGGAACAGTTGGCCATCCGAGGTCCTGTTCCTGCCCTAACCTGTCCCATGCCTGGACAGGTTCAAGCCTGGCTGATTACCCAAGAACCTACCCAGAGGGAAGAGGGGCAGAGAGACTGAGAAGAAAGAGAGAAAGAGACAGCAAGAGAGAAAGAGAGACAGGGAGAGAGAGACAGGGAGAGAGAGACAGGGAGAGAGAGAAAGAGAGACAGGGAGAGAGAGAAAGAGAGACAGGGAGAGAGAGAAAGAGAGACAGGGAGAGAGAGAAAGAGAGACAATGAGAGAGAGAAAGAGAGACAAGGAGAGAGAGACAGGGAGACAGAGACAGCTTTGGCAAGGTACACATGTTTCCCATGCCAATAAAGCCCTTTGACTTGAGAGAGGTAGAGAGGGGGTGGGATATGGCCAGCCAAGGCAGACAAAGGACAAGATTAAGTGTGGTGCCTGATTGTGCTTTGACAGAGATAAGCAGCTTAACATAAAGAAGCTACAGTATTTCTCCCTCAGCTGACGGGTGGATGGATGGAGAAAGGTAGAAAGAGAGAGAGAGAACTACCCACGGTGTGTTTAAAGAGGTGGCGGAGCCTGGTGAAGGCATCCACATGCTTCCCATATATTATGACAACATTTTGTGACGTTTTTGTTCGTTTTGGTCTTCGGCTGTTCGTGCACAAGTCACTTTTTTCTCGAAGTTGGTAGCCGAAGTCGGTTTCATGCAAATTTTTTCACTTGAGAAATACTGCACCAAACATCTTAATTAGTTTAAGAATTCTCGGCAGAAACATGACAAATTAATTCAGCCTGGTTTCAGCGTCTCAAAATAGACAAACAGTAATGTTGCCGCTTTTTTCAAATTTTTCACAAAAAAGTCTTCCAGGTCAATTCGAGAGCCCAGAGCAGCAGAGAACAGATTTGTCCTTAAACCTCACAAAGTGAAGCCATAGTGGTGACCTCATAAAGCTGACACATGGGAGAGGTGGAGAGGTGAACACAGACGAGACCCTTCAACACGTGCTCCATCACAACAAAGCCACACCGGGACAAAGGTGGCCTAATGGATGTGGCTGGAGCAGGAGAGAGATAGAGGAATTGGTGGTCAGGAGTTATTTCAGGCGTGATTTCATTTGACGTAATTCTGTTTGATGAATGATGAAATAGTGTCTGATCTGTGTTTTCAGGTAGTGACAGAATCATGTTTGGAGAAGTGAAGTGACTGAGATCTCAATTTTCTCAGCGGCAACTGGAAGCTGACCAGAAAACCGGTCTCAGATTCTTCCACAGATTCCTGAGCCTGGGTGGCCATAATGGCCATATTGCAAGAATCTAACCCCCGGGCAGAATTAAGGTCTGGTCCTGTGACAAGCTTGCAAATTCCAGGAGGCCATATGGGAGGGAAAAAAATAGGGCTTGTTCATTAGGAATTAAATTGAAGAAAATTGACATTTTGTGAAATGGGGAGGTACCATCTGAACTTGTCCAATAAGAAATGCTCGTTATGGTTTTACGTTTTGACAAGTTTTGCTACGGTGTGTCCTAAGGAACAAGACCCTCCTTTCTCTCTTTATACATCTTTCCCATTCGGACTTTACCTCGCTTTCCCGACACGGCTTTAAAACATGATAATCTCATGTATTATCACGTCATTTTGGCGTAGCTGACCTTACCTTGTGTAATTGTTCCCAGGTGTGAAGGGATGTGTTCTCCTCTACTACATGATGGGTCAGAAGAACCACTGTGTCGAAACGTCCTGCAGTGACATCCCCCTCAGCAGCACTGTTCTAGACCTAAAGAGAGCGGTTAGATGAATGCATGAGATTAACAGAATGCATCTTCACCCAAGGATCCAAATGAACAGACATATGGAATACAGGACACATATTGTATAATAGGCTAAAGGTTTATAGTTGGCTAATTGTCTGAAACTGATGAGCACTAAGGAAGACGATCATGCCACACTGGTGTATTAAAAGGCGAGAGCGTCGAATCAGGCTTTGATACCGTTAATATACTGTATGCAAGGAGAAGAGTTTGCTGCAAATAACACACGATAGGCCTGCAGCACCTTTCATCTCAAGATATCAAATCAAACCCAATATTTAAAAAATCCAATTGAAAGGAAACTCGAGGTTGAAAGACGCACAAATGCTTTTAAATAGTCAGTCCAACTATTCCACACAACATGTCTGACCATGAAAATGAATGGCTGCACTTAGAGCAATGAGAGAGGCCACTCAAAAGTTAAGAGGAGCAGATTGCACAAAACCATGACATATGTAGTGACCGTTGGTGGTGAACAGGGGTTATGTGATACGGTAGCCTCTGGGTATTTTTGTAAAACACACTAGAGTGTTAGGGTTTGTAATCATACACACACACACACACACACACACACACACACACACGTGTGCGCACACTCACACGCAAACTGTATATGGGCGCTCACACGTACACATTAGAGGTCGACCGATTATGATTTTTCAACGCCGATACCGATTATTGGAGGACCAAAAAAAGCCAATACCGATTAATCAGACATTTTTGGGGGGTTTGTTTGTAATAATGGCAATTACAACAATACTGAAAGAACACTTATTTTAACTTAATATAATACATCAATAAAATCAATTTAGCCTCAAATAAATAATTAAACATGTTCAATTTGGTTTAAATAATGCAAAAACAAAGTGTTGGAGAAGAAAGTAAAAGTGCAATATGTGCCATGTAAGAAAGCTAACGTTTAAGTTCCTTGCTCAGAACATGAGGACATATGAAAGCTGGTGGTTCCTTTTAACATGAGACTTCAATATTCCCAGGTAAGAAGTTTTAGGTTGTAGTTATTATAGGAATTATAGGACTATTTCCCTCTATACCATTTGTATTTCATATACCTTTGACTATTGAATGTTCTTATAGGCACTTTAGTATTGCCAGCGTAACAGTATAGCTTCCGTCCCTCTCCTCGCCCCTGCCTGGGCTCGAACAAGGAACACATCGACAACAGCCACCCTCGAAGCATCGTTACCCATCGCTCCACAAAAGCCGCGGCCCCTGCAGAGCAAGGGGAACAACTACTCCAAGTCTCAGAGCGAGTGCCGTCACAGATTGAAACGATCGGTGAAACGAAAGTGCTGTTTGAATGAATGCTTACAATCCTGCTGCTGCCTACCACCGCTCAGTCAGACTGCTCTATCAAATGTCAAATCGTAGACTTAATTATAACATAACACACATAAATACGAGCCTTAGGTCATTAATATGGTCGAATCCAGAAACTATCATTTCGAAAACGAAAACGTTTATTCTTTCAGTGAAATACGGAACCGTTCTGTGTTTTATCTAACGGGTGGTATCCCTAAGTCTAAATATAGATGTTACATTGCACAACCTTCAATGTTATGTCATAATTATGTACAATTCTGGCAAATTAATTAGTCTTTGATAGGAATAAATGGACTTCACACAGTTCGCAACGAGCCAGGCGGCCCAAACTGCTGCAGATACCCTGACTGCTTGCACGGAACGCAAGAGAGGTGACACAATTTCCCTAATTATAAAAAATTAATGTTAGCAGGCAATATTAACTAAATAGGCAGGTTTAAAATATATATACTTGTGTATTGATTTTAAAGAAAGGCATTGATGTTTATGGTTAGGTTTGGTGCAACGACAGTGCTAAATCATCACCTGTTTGGCGAAGTAGGCTGTGATTCGATGAGAAAGGCACTTCATCGATTATATGCAACGCAGGACACGCTAGATAAACTAGGAATATCATCAACCATGTGTAGTTAACTAGTGATTATGTGAAGATAGATTGTTTTTTATAAGTTTAATGCTACCTAGCAACTTACCTTGGCTTCTTGCTGCCCTCGCGTAACAGGTAGTCAGCCTGCCATGCAGGCTCCTTGTGGAGTGCAATGTAAGGCAGGTGGTTAGAGCGTTGGACTAGTAACCGGAAGGTTGCAAAAACAAATCCCTGAGCTGACAAGGTAAAAATCTGTCATTCTGCACCTGAACAAGGCAGTTAACCCACCGTTCCTAGGCCGTCATTGAAAATAAGAATGTGTTCTTAACTGACTTACCTAGTTAAATAAAGGTGTAAAATAATAATAATCGGACAAATCGGTGTCCAAAAATACTTTTGTTATGAAAACTTGATATCGGCCCTAATTAATCGGCCATTCCGATTAATCGGTCGACCTCTAGTACACACACACACACACACACACACACACACACACACACACACACACACACACACACACACACACACACACTACCAACTACTAAAAACTGGTACAGATATAAGGTCTTGATTTGACCAGTTTCTCACAGCAGAAAAATAATCCTGCAGCAACAGGAAATTTGAATTTTGGTGTGGATTATAATTCGTGGAATTTTTGGAGGCGTTAATAAATGTTTATTTTTATTTTTATTAAGTCTGACATTTTAAAGTGGAAATTTCAAACTTTAGAAGCCTTTTTAAACTTGAATACACAACACATTTGCACTTCCTACTTTGCAGGACATTTCCTGCAACAACAGGGTGATCAAATTAAGATCCTACATCTGTACTTCCACTTTGAGCCCAAGCATTGTTTACCCACTCCTAGACCTTATACAACTAAGCTGATACAAAGTTCCCTTCAAAACATTGACTGTCACAAGAATGCTCCCTGTCACCATCCGGTAATGCATGGTCCTTGTTATGCAGTTTTTGGGACCTAGTGTCCCTAATTTGCCCCTGCCTGAGGTCTGGGGCCCAAGTCCTCGCGCTGGCATTACATGCACACTGATTTGTCCTGTTAACCACATTGAAGTAGTTAACTTTGTGAATGATTAGCCTCACACTGATAGGACTAATCAAACTACAGAGCTACATGGTCAATGGGAGGGACAAGGGGATAAGGGAGGTCATGCAAATTCCATACCATCCAGGTCAGACAGTGCTAGAACTTTAACCGGAACGCTGCATGAGCGTAGGGAACATTCTCTTTAGTACAGACTGAACATCCAAATCTTCCTTCACTTCTAGATGCACGCTTTAAGGGCCCTCTAGGCAGCGAACTCTGCAACCACAGTAATATAACCCATTCTATGAGACATTCTTATCACACTGGCCTATCAGTAGGCCTAGACTACACATCACTCTTAACATAACCCTGTATCTATGTCCATGATCACAGGGTCACTATCAACGGCATTGACCCCCCCCCACCTGGCCAGAGTGTTGAAATAGTTTTGTGGCTGCCAAATCAAATGAAGTTTATGTGTCATATGCACAAGAAACACATGGTGTACTCAGTACAATGCTTACTCTCAACTAAATGTGACAACAATAAGAAAAGGTAAAAAACAAAAAAAGTACTAATAATAACAATAATCTAGGACACTGCAGATGGCCGGTGAGATGTGCCTGACCCATCGGAGCCGTAAATCTAGACATACTCAGGCACAGCCTCGGGCGCCTAACGGCTGGGATCCTGTTCTTCTGGTAATGACATTTTAGGGTCCTTTCAGCATGACATGCTGGTAGGGAATTTTGCCCGAGGGGTGTAAGGAGGGAATTTAAGGCGGTGGCCGCAGAGGTACACACGCACAAAACACACACACACACACATACAAACGCACACACACAAACACCCACATGTGCACACAGACAGCACTCCGTGCATGCGTATGCATGAAATAGCTAACTCGTTGTTGATGAACGATGCGAAAACAGAGGTCCTATTTTAGAGTGATGTGGATTTAAATTCTAAGAAATGTTAGAGATTTAACTCCAAGAACACTGTGAGCTTAGCCTTGCCCCCCAACCCTCCCTGTCTTCTCTCTCCCTCCCTCCTTCCCCCCCTCTCTCTGTTTCCCCCACCCCACGCCACTCCACTCCACTCCCCTTTTTTTTGTTTCTTCCTTCATCTGCATAATGACGTTACACTCCTGACAATGGAGGGATAGAGGCAGGATAGAGAGGGATTACATCAACTTCCCCTTGGTCACAACCTGTTTCAGACCCACTCCCGGAACCTTTCCTTCAAGGGCAACACTACAGCGTTGAAGTCAGCCAAGGGTTTCACGTTAAGAAATCTAACTTGCTACTGTATCCACATACGTGCACATAGGCACTGGCACAAATAGACGTGTGTGTGTGTGTGTGTGTGTGTGTGTGTGTGCGCGTGAGCACACGCACGCCACACACAAACACACGTTGAAAAGAGAGGAGGGAAGAAAAGGGAAAGCCGGGGTAGATGCAGAAAAAAACTTGACACTGTCCAGGTGATCCTGAACATGCTTTTTCTACAACACATAGTGATATAATGGTCTAAAATGATTTAGATCATCCAGAACATGGTAAAAAGACGACCACTGACTATCTCTTTACTTGATTATTGAAACATTCACACAAGCTTTTGCCAGTCATCATTACTGGAAATAGATCATGATAAAACAGACTACCTTAGTCATTTGAGTAAATGGATTACATATCTTAAGTAAATGGATTACATATCTTAAGTAAATGGATTACATATCTTATTATTCACAGAAATACAGGAACAATGACTGTAGGCTACACTCCTAGAAAAAAAAAGGTGCTATCTGGGACCGAAAAGGTTTATTTGGCTGTACCCGTAGGAGAACCCTTTGAAGAACCCTTTTGATACCAGGTAGAACCCTATTGGGTTCCATGTAGAACCCATTTCCCCAGAGGGTTCTACATGGAAGCCAAAAGAGTTCTGACTGGGACCAAATAGGGTTCTACCTGGAACCAAAAAGAGTTCTCCTATGGGGACAACCACATAACCCTTTTGGAACCCTTTTTACTAAGAGGGTACTGTCAACATTAGAAATCCGATGGATGAGGACAAGAGTACACATCAGTATAGCAGAAGAGAGGGGGATGGGGGTTATGCAAAAAAGGACTAACATTTCCAGGTCCCTTAAATTAGGTGCTAAGAGCTGAGCCATCAACATAATGTTGGTGGAAATCCAGCAAAGTGCCAGAGTAAACAATGTAAAATGCTTCCATACCTTCCAAGGGTTCTCCACCAGCCAGACAGCACTTCGATAACACAAACAACAACATAAAACGCTCCAAAACCAAACACTAAATTCCACCATGCAAAAATAAATAAATCACAAAGTCACGAATTATAGTCCATTTTGGGTGATAGGTATGTCCTAACGAAGAGGAAAAGAGTGAGGAAATATCCAAGGAGACGTAGGGCTGATTAATTCTCATCTGGTGTGTCCCCAAGTCATCAGCAGCTCCTTGGTAATTAAACTCCACGACAGTATGGACAGCAAATACTCCTCCTTCCTCCAGTACAGCAGAACCCCTCTCTCTCTGAGTCAAGCACACACACACCCAAGCACACACACCCTCCCCCAGTCCCCTTGTCCCTCCCCTATGTTGTGCCATTTGCTGTGTGTGGAGTGAATTCTCTGGGGCCTCATTCATCTTAGCCCCTCTGACCCCCTGTAGTGACAGATGCTCTTGGAGGGCCGTCCTGCCTGGCCAGGAAACAAAGACATTGGGCAACATCCCCTCCTGCCACACGGTTACACCACCCCGACACGCGTGACCATCAGCATTTAACATGCCAACAACACAGGAGGAAACCCTGACTCAGCAGGATGACACACTGGAGAAATAGAACTACTATCCCTATGCAGTTCTTAGATTACCAAAGAAGAAGAAACAAATCTAGTCAAAATCAACCCCCCCACTACTCTTTCTTTACTTTCACCCCTGTCTCTCCCTCTCTCTCTCTCTGCCACTCCCTTCCTTTTTATTAGGGCCAATTTAGAGATAGCGCAAACCCAACCACTGGCAAAATAGGGACAAGAAGAATGTCAGGTCAGCTCTGTGCATTTTGTCCCTCTTGGCCGGGCTGGGACCCTGGCCCTACAGAACAGACTACAGGCCTGGGACTGGGTTGGAGACTGGGATGGACCCCTGACTGTTTTTTTTTTGTTTTTACCCCCGCTATAAATACCAAGGGCTCATCTGGCCAAAATAAATAAACTGGGGATCCACCTTCCGTCACCACAAATCAACAGGCGCTGGGTGGACAGATGTCAAGGATTATAGTGTCATTATAGCCTGGCTGGCTGGTCAAATGCCTCGTCATTACTAACACTGGGCCAATGGAGCGCTGGGGTGACAGATTTTACGGAAACTAAGAAATGCATGATATGACTTTACATCCTTTTGGGTTTATTCCGTGAAAATAAATAAAATTACGTCACATCATGGCTAATATACTGTACATGTAGAGACGTTTCCCTAAGTGCATAAACAACATAACAACAGAACACTGTATTTTTGTTCAATGATATAGGAACTTTGGAGACTTTTTGGGGACTAATCAATTCACCTTCTCCTTCACCAGTGTTTCCCTCACACAGAATGTTCTAACTAGGCTTTTGAACATTTTAGGTTCTCACAACAACACATTTGTAATGTTGAAATCAGATCCCGACCTATTGTCTGAGTATAAACCCCCCCCCCCCCCCTCTACAGATCCACTGCCGATAGAGCAAAGAGTTGTTGTGTGTCAGTGACATTCACATCTCCACTTTCATATGACATTGAACGCTAAATCTAAGCAGCTAACTGACTGCCAAATCATTCCTTGCACACAATGCCTGGTTCCTGTTTTGGCTGCAATCACAAAATAGTCTTCGTTAATCATTTACGCTGGCCTCGTCCATGGAGTGACCAGTTAAAAGGTTACTATGCATAAAAACATTTCCCAAAGAAGCCTGTCATCCCTATGTCTGGGTCTTGTTTTTCTTTTTCTATGTTTAAGTAAAGTTGCTGAGAATTTCTCTAGCAAACTAAGAAAATTGCCAAGTCAACACACAGCTACTTGGCAGTAGAAAAGACACATTCCACTCCATACTTTGCCACGGACCTTTTTAACACTTTGTCTTCCATTGATATTTGACCTCATGTGGATGTGCCAATGACAACATTATTATTCTCACTCTTAAATCCAACATTAGGGAGACTTAAAACAACCTCAAAAGAGCTATACAATATATTCACGATAACACCATACGTCGCTCGTCTCCTTCACCTGCAACCTTCTATTCAACAGTCCATTCTTAGAAAAAGGACAAGCCTGAGTAAGCCAGTCGGTGAGCCATTCATAACAATCTTAACAATACTTTACAAAAATATTGGATCCGGAATATGGATTCATAACATAATTATGTTATCCTGGATCATTCAAGAGAAATAAACAGACAGATGAAACATCAAGTCAGAGGATGTTGATCACGACCATATTGTTTAATTGTAATTCTTTCATTTTCATCTTTGCATAGCCAGGCAAGCAGTGTGGCTGACTGACTGCCTTAGTCTTCAGTTCATTACAGCAGATCTAGTCAACAGTTGGTTTAATCTGTCCGTATAACTCTTCTCACCTCCTCACCAATGGTTATAGTATGCTGGCCACAGGCGGTGTGTGAGACAGCTATAAACCGGGGCATTAGCCAATCAGGGCTCCATTACTCCTCACCACTCATTCATCATACACACATCGCGCATTCTATGCTGAACGTGGAGGTTCGTGTCCATTGCATTATTATACGACACAGCGTCTGTCTGTCTGTATGGACTCTATAGGCTCCCGGGGGTAGTCCATTTGATACAGTTGGAGTAAAGAATGAAAGAAAGAGATGACTTGTGCCCTAAGAGGAGACGAGCAACTTTAGTAAACATTACAGTTTCCTGTCTGAGGTAAATCAACATATGACCACTCGAAAACTCCCCAAATAAGCTCATTTGGTACAGACCCGCACTAGCAGCAAGTTCAACCTGGGAAGAGGAGTCTCACGGTGTGATTAATCTCCCCCAGTTCCCAGCAGTAGCTCCCTCCCTCCCTGACTTTGACACATCAGCCACGTTTAAATAGACCCGTTTGAAACGAAGATAATGAGTAAACCCAGCAGTTTCTTTGGCCTCAAAAGAGCCCTATGTGGGAAAACAAAAGAGCCTGGGTCTGAATGCTGGCCCTGTGGCCCTCCCTCCACCCATCCCTCACCACTGTATTGAGGGCCAGCCAAAGGGCCTGACAAAGGGGAAGTGGCCCTTCCACCCTCCACTGCCACCTGAGGAAAGATGGGTCACGTGACAGGGTGACTAGAGGACAGGGGGAAGGGAGAGGGGGGATAGGGGACTGGGGGTCTCCTATCCCCTGTTGTCTTTAGATTCCAAGGGGGACAGGAGATGGTTGCCTCCATTCCTCCTCTTGTCTTCTGGATTCCCAGGGGGAAAGCTGCTTTGTCTTAGCTCAGCACTGACTCAGCTTCATTGGGTTGAATTGAGCACATTGCAGCTTTGACCGACTCCAATGACCGACTCCAATGACCGACTCCAATGACCGACTCATTATTACACCAGACAGGTGTTGCGATACTTAATTGATACAAGTATAACATGTTCAAAAGCATATGTTCAGGAAAAAAACGTGTAACAATTTCAGACTCAAGGGAACGTGAACCGCACTATTGACTGCGTGCCGAGGTCAAAACATACATTCAGACCTATACATTTAGACCTGATGTAAACTATGTGGAGAGGGTCATTTTAAAACAACAAAAAAACATCAAAATGAAGATACACTGAAACAGAGTCAATGACTATGGAAGTAAAATGTCATAGTAGAATTGCGTGAGATGAGGGATCAGTATCAGGTGTGTAGGAGAGAAAGGAGAGCCGAGGTGTTAAACGGGACAGTGTGTCTGAAGACTTACAATAAGAAAACAAACCTGCTGCATGCATAAACAAGATGGCAAAACAACAACAACACAACCCCAATGTGAAAAGTCCCTCACCGAGCCCCATTGCACCTTCGTCTCTCCCATGTTGGTTACCTCCACGGTGTGAGGTGTGACACTGTCACTTACTAGCCTGGGTGGCAGCTTGTCCCCCTGCTATAATCCCCCCCCCCCCTTCCCCCCAGGCTGAGCCAAGCCACACAAACAAAAGGCAGTGAGCAGCAGCATTCCAGATGAATGCCATAGCTGATGTCGGCAGCAGCAGAACAGAGAAAATAAAAGAGAGCTCAACCAGGCCAGGGCCAGGAAAGTGGAACAAGAGCCTGGGGCTGTAAGGGTGGTGGGTGGTGGGGTGGATTAGCCAGTGGGGACTATAAAGGGGAGTGAACTAGGGTTTAAGGCCTGTTGTGACAGAGGAGCTGGGGAAGGGCTGATGGGGGGCTGGGGGGAGGCGGACAAAAGGAGCATTTGGGCAGATGAAGAAGTCATCATCATTAAGCCACTGGAAGTTTACTGTCCAGTTATAAAAGTCATTTCAAAATTAGGAGGTTAGGGGGTGCGTGTGAAAGGGGAGAAGGGCTCAGAGTGCCTGAGAAGGCCTGGGGGCGTGGCAGATGAGAGCTGTGGCCTGTGGTTGTGAGGGACTCTGTGGGACTGGGGGGCCAATTCATTAGGGGCACAGCCCAGCCTTTGTGTTTGCACCAGGTTGATTGGAGTGCTGACCTTGCCTTGCCTCCCAGCCTTCCCTGCACACTCTGCTCTGGCCCAGTGGAGGATGAGTATAAGGGCAAGGCATTTAACCTTCAACTAAATCCCAGCCTCAACCACAGCAGACAAAGGTCAGCATCATTTATTAACAAAGACTTGCTTAAACAGCTGCTATTAGGACACTATAGATGCTATATAAACTGATACACAGAGTTGGAAAACTCTGTTCTGTCTCCTAAGGATTTGTTGCCAGCTCTAGTTGAAAAGTCGATAATTCCTTTGCATGACAGAAAAAAAACATTGAAGCTTTTCACACTGTTCACCATAAAGCGGGAGACAGGGCAAATTCTAGGCAGCTAAATCAACAAAAATATTTAAGTTAACAACATTTACTTAGATACACATGGTCTTAAAAATTAGGTGTAAGATAGAGGTGTAGGATCTTCATTTGATCACCTTATTGCAGGAAATGTAAAACTTGCAGCGTATTTGAGGTTTAAAAAGGCTTCTAAAGACCTAAGTTTCCATTACAAAAAATGTATCAACGCATACAAAAATGCAGATTCATTATAATCCACATTCTAAATTCACATTTCCTGTTGCTGCAGGATACGTTTTCTGCTGTAGTAAACTGGCTCAAATCAAGATTCTTCATCTGTACCACACTTGCCCCATCTTAGTTTTACTATGTTAAAGAGCGACTGCCCCTAAAATGCAACTTCTCATTTTGAAAATGGCCTATGTGGCATCGATATCAGTCAGAAACATTTATTGTAGTGTCAAAATTGACTATAAAGTGTAAATAGGATAATGTGGGTCATAAAGTCAGTCTCGTCCAAAACAGAGATTTGCGAGATGATAGGAAAAAAGGATATGTCATGGAATGAAGGTTTTCCTTGGGTTGGGTTTATTTTAATCCTGCCCACATGCCCACAGCTGGTAGTGTAACAGTTTAGCTTGCGTCCCTCTCCTCACCTCTACCTGGGCTCGAACCAGGGACACTCTGCACACATCGACGACAGCCACCCTCGAAGCATCGTTACCCATCGCTCCACAAAAGCCACGGCCCTTGCAGAGCAAGGGGAACAACTACTTCAAGGTCTCCAATTGAAACGCTATTAGCGTGCACCCCACCTACTAGCTAGCCATTTCACATTGGTTACACTCACCCCCCTTTTGACCTCCTCCTTTTCCGCAGCAACCAGTGATCCGGGTCACGGCACCAATGTAACATGCAATGGTCAATTTGGTTGACATTGGATATCCCTATGGGGCTAGTTAGGGACCATCAGTAAATTACACAATGTACATAAGACAATATAAAAAAAGGTTAATAGCTCAAAGTTTCAATGACTTAAAAACCTCAAATCAACTATAAATTGTAGTTATTCAAATGCCAATATTGAAAGCATTCAATGAGACAACTAAAATATGTGCAACATCCAATGTCAGGGCTATCCAATGTCCAATGTCAAACCAACTTTGCCAAGGTCACACACCAGCTGGCTGAAGCTAATTGCCGAAAGAAGTTGGCTAACACTAGCTAGCCTAGGTGACTTCAAGACATAATACCTTGATAGACTTTTTCACGTTATCTGGAAGGGTGAGTTACTGTAACTGTACTGTTTTGCCAGAGAGAATGTACAAACGCTTGCCATGTTCGAACACACACAAGAGACACCCACATTAACCCCCCCCCCAGACAATTCTTGAATCACATGGCCGCTGCATTACTTAATGAAAAACAAGGCCAAATCAGGAAGTTCAGCCCTTTTTAAATGTGAAGAAAAAAATATATAGAACATTTTCACTAAGTGTTGTTCTTTTTAAATTTTATTTGAGGCCTGGAGGACAAACTCAATCAATGTGGGGAATTACTGATAATTTACAAAGCTCGCTGAGAAGGCCTAATAAAATTGAAGCCCTACGAGTGAACCCGCTCTGCAGTTTACAACACTGCTCAGCCAAGGTTGAACACCAGTCCAACTAGCTGAACAAGAAAAGGACATAGAACCTTTGGCCCTTGGAATATTTTTATGTTTACGGAGTTATTCTGAGCTGCCATATTGAAAGTAAACAATAAATTCCAGTTTACCCATCTCTCCTTAGTAATGGTTATTACATAGGCCCGAAAATATACAGAAATAACAAGAGAAACAATTATAATTATAATTCAAAAATGTTCAATTAAATTACAAGAATATTTTTTTACATTTTCTTGAAAGGACATGCTTGTCCTTTTTCTACTGTCAACAGCTCTACTATAGTAAGCCTACTACTGTAAAAACTAACACTACATGATATGTCAAAGTACTATTGCTGCATCTACTATACAGTGTTATTAGTAAGACTCATAAGTTCTTCAAATTTAACCCAAACAAATAAAACAACTTTTTTTAAATTTTATTATAATAATATAAACCTCTCCTTCCTGTACAAACTCACTGGTACCTATCTAATCACTCCTCTCACATAACAGAAGACGACAGGAAAAAAAGGAACATAGCTCAGTTACTCACTGTAATGGTTTGTGCACCCCGATAGCATCATCACAGCTAGCATCTCCATTTGGGCATCTGGTCAACACCTCACTGCTCATCCCCTCCCTAAACCCTGAACATTTAATGTTCAGTTTGACCAAACCCTGTCCTGGCCTGGCCTTCAATTGCTATTTAGACAGGCCTATTTGTTATGGGGTGTAAAAGGGGAGCTCTAAAGCCATGGATCATGGGTGGAGGGCAATATTATCAAAACACTTAGTCTTATCAGATGACAGGAGGGAACAGTAAGGGGTCAAGTTCCATGTCCAGGAACAGTACAGGCCTGGCCTGCAACACACCTCAACCACTAACTGCATTTTTCTATTGTATCTCATCTGTCAGTCCAGGATAGTTCATGTCAGTATATCGAGTTGCAACCAAAGTGGAGTCTATCAAAGATGTTGAAACATTTGTCATGATTGTTAAATTTTTTCTAGTGCTGAGCGATTAACCGACGTTTAGTATTGTTGTGGTTATTAAACAACTAATTGACCAACGTTGATTAAATTACTTGAATTCCATTTAGTTCAGTTTTTTTTTGTGAGCCCAAAGCGCCATTTCTCTAGAGCAGGTATCCCCAAACTGGGTTACGCGTACCTCCAGGGGTACACGCAATGCCGTTGTGGGTATGCCAAATAAAAATGTGATTCAAATTTTTATTAATAAAAAATATATATATATTTTTTTTCTTCACATTTTCAAACAGTCCATTTATATTTTTACAATGACTGCCTAACATTAACCGTTACTCTCTCGCAGGAATTCCATTAACGGTCCGTATATAGCAAAACGTAGCTGATGCTCATTCCGTTTACTCGAAAATTGATAAATGGTTTAAAAAAAAGTAAGGCCCACGTCCATTGGCCCAGCTAGCATGGATGCTGACAGTTGTGAATCTGATGCAGCCGAAGAGCTATTGCCCTCTTACCCCGGAAAGCACTGAACAACAGAGAGGGACGTTGGACCATCGAAGAGGAGCAAAGATGATGAGAACTACATTGATTTGGAGTTCACTTATATTGGGAGTAGTGCCTATCCTCAGCCACAGTGTGTTATATGTGCAAAAGTACTATCTCACAACTCAATGAAACCTTTAAATTTCAAAAATAAGCCACAGGAGTTTTTTGAGCGAGAATTAAGACAACTTCCGATTAGTAAGACATGTATAAAAGCAACAGATACCATTAATAAGAAGGGGCTAGAAGCGTCTTATATGGTGAGCTACCGATTGGCTAGGACAGGCAAGCCCCATACTATTGTGGAGGACTTAATTCTTCCTGCTGACGCGGATATGGCTGGGACAATGCTGGGGGAAAAGGCCCACAAAACTATACAGACAATGCCTTCATCAAACAACACTGTTTCACAACGTATCAGTGACATGGCAAGAGATGTTTTGAAACAATTACTGTTTCGCATACAAGCCAGTGAATTATATGCATTACAGCTGGATGAGTCAACAGGCCTGGCAGTTGACAAAGGAATGCCTGACAGCTTGAAAGACATTTTGGACACTCCAGTGAAAATGCTTAACTTTGTTAAACAAGGCCCCTGAACTCTCGTGTATTTTCTGCACAACGCAATGATATGGGCAGCGACCATGTAATGCTTTTACAACATACAGAAGTGCGCTGGTTATCATGGGGCAAAGTGTTTACGTGGCTTTTTTTAATTGAGAGACGAGCTTAAAGTTTTCTTTACTGACCATAATTTTCACTTGTCTGACCACTTGCATGATGACGAGTTTCTCACACCTATCTGGGTGATGTTTTTTCTTGCCTGAATGATCTGAATCTAGGATTACAGGGACTCTCCGCAACTATATTCAATGTGCGGGACAAAATTGAGGCTATGATTAAGAAGTTATTCTCTGTCTGCATTAACAAGGACAACACACAGGTTGTTCCATCATTGTACGAGTGTTTTGTGTGCAAATGAGCTCAAGCTTACGGACATTGTCAAATGTGATTATAGCGAAGCACCTGAGTGAGTCGGTGCGCAATTACGCAGATACATTCCTGAAACGGATGACACAAACAACTGGATTCATTATCCCTTTCATTGCCTGCCTCCAGTCCACTTACCGATATCTGAACAAGAGAGCCTCATCGAAATTGCAACAAGCGGTTCTGTGAAAACTGAATTTAAATCAGATGCCACTGCCACATTTCTGGATTGGGGTGCACTCAGAGTATCCTGCCTTGGCAAATCATGTTGTTAAGACACTGATGCCCTTAGCAACCACATACCTATGTGAGAGTGGATTCTCGGCCCTCACTAGCATGAAAACTAAATACAGGCACAGACTGTGTGTGGAAAATTATTTAAGACTGAGACTCTCTCCAATACAACCCAACATTGCAGAGTTATGTGCATCCTTTCAAGCACAACCTTCTCATTAACCTGTGGTAAATTGTTCACAATATTCAATGAACAAATAACATTTTATATGTAAGATGGAAAAATAAAGAGCAAAACTCACACTCGTTCTTATGTTTAATGAATGTATTGTATAGTGTGTGTGTGGCAGGCTTACAATGATGGCAAAAAACAACAACTAAGAGTGTGCTGACCCTGGTGCTAGAGGGGGCACGCAGCTGGAGGTTGTATGTTTGAAGGGGTACAGGACTATAAAAAGTTTGGGAACCACTGCTCTAGAGAGAAATCAAATCATTCACTGAAAGAAATCAAGTCAAAAACTATGTGGGACGCTGGGCTGAAGGGAGTTTTTACTAAGCAAATATTTTTAGTTTTTTTTCTCCATTGAACCTTTATTTAACTAAGCAAGTCAGTTAAGAACACATTCTTATTTACAATGACAGCCTAGGAACAGTGGGTTAACTGCCTTGTTCACTGTCATCTCGGGGATTTTCTCTAGCAACCTTTTGGTTACTGGCCCAACACTCTAACCACTAGGCTACCTGCCGCCCCATGTTTATCCTAGCAGTAACGTGGTAATTAACTACAATGACCATATTCCATTGCACCTGTTTTTTCCAGCTCAAACAGATCAGAGAGGAAGAGGCGAAGTGAGATGTTTCACTCTGGTCAAAATCTGTCCAAAATAAGCCCAATGCATTTCTATGGGATTGATTTGTACCTAAAAGTTGTCGCCTGCCTTCCCGCCTTTAGGAAAATGACTCCCATTGTTGGGGCGGAGACATGAGCATCTCGTCATTATATACAGATCTCTGGACTGATATTTGTTTACGCCTGCTATGTGAAGTTAGATAGACACAGACCGTGTGAAAGAGAAATGTAGACAAACTACGAGAGTGACAGAGAGAGTTTGTGAAAGTATGCTTAACGAAATTGAAGTTAAAGGTCAAATTATATCGTCAGACAGCTCTGCAGTATGATAGGCAGGCTAGCTAAATGGCATGACTAAAGACAGTACAGTATGGGGAGCACATAATATTATATGGCCTGGCTAGCTGGCTGACTGCTACTGTCTGAGCAGAGATGAGATCATTACTTTAATAATTATAAGGAATGAAAAATAATAAAATGATAAGTTATATACAACACATAAATATTTTTATGTTTCATTGTCATTTCCTATTTTTCTATAGAAAGTCTACACAATGTGAACCTGATCATTGACTATGGAATATGTTTTGGCAATTGAATGTTCGTTTTAGGAATTTCCATTAAAAAGCTCTTTAAATCATAGTGACATCTTTTCTTAATGCATTTCCTGTTTACAAAAATAATCAAAACTGAAATCTAAAAAACGGGATTCTTTAAAAGAAAATCAAACAGAACCAATCTCAAAGAGCACAAATCTCTTTAATGAAAAAAAATCTGATCATCTAAATGTAAAAGTATCACTCAAATATCCAGACAACCCCATCCCTATGAAAATTCTCAAAGACATTGCATCTAACCACTTTTGAAGTCGATGAAAAAATGCCCATCAAAAAGAGAAAGAAAGAAAGAAAGAAAGAGAGGACACCTCACTGAATAGGACCCTTCCACCCATTCTTTCTTTCCTCCCCCTGAAGTCCCAAAGCCACCTTGAATTCATTTGAGTGACACATTGACAAAGAACGTCCTTAATGTCCTAAGGAAGGAGCGCTCTACCCCCCCACCCCCCCCCCCACCCCCACCCCACACCCCATTTACTTCCTTGAGGGGCGATCAGCTGTATCTATCATGCCTCTGTTCCTGACCTCCAGGTGCCTCTGCTGCATCAGCACTGACACACACACACACACACACACACACACACCACTCCCTCCCGATTAATAATAAGTAGCCATGTTGTCCCTGGTGACAAGGTCCACATTTTAAATCCCATTCCCCCTAGCTGACCACAGCACAGCCAGGACCTACCGTGGTCACAGTGACAGCAGGGCTTCTCCTCTCTTCTTCTTTTTGTCTTAACGGGACAATGGTGGCCAGGGAGGCCTTTGTCAGGCCCTGACACAAACACAAACCTCACTGATGAGAAAAGTGACAGTAAACCCATTCAGGCATAGTGGCCACTGCTTCAACTGTATTGATCCCGTGGGAGACAGGATATTTTCCCGGCAGATGTGCCAGTCAGGGCTGACAGGAGCTGAGCTGAGGCTCTCTCTGTGGCTCTTGATGTGGATTGAGAGGATAAAGATTGGGCTTAATTAGTTACTAAGCTCTGAAATGGACAAATAAAACACCAGTCGGGATTGGGAAGTTTAGATGTGTTGTTGTTGTTCTCATTGATAATGTTACTTATCGTTTCCCTCTTTGAACCTTTGCAGAGTTTCTAAAATGTTAAATGGATGATACAGTTGGTACAAAATCACTGACTGAAACATCAAAACCTGCAGGACTTGGATAACACAGAATGTACTTGTTTTATTAAAACACAATGCAAGGCTTAAAACGAACTGTACTGTAGATATAACCACGACAACAGGGTTTACAGTTGAAGTCGGAAGTATACGTACACTTAGGTTAGAGTCATTAAAACTCATTTTTCAACCTCTATACACATTTCTTGTTAACAAACTATAGTTTTGGCAAGTCGGTTAGGACATCTACTTTGTGCATGACACAAGTAATTTTTCCAACAATTGTTTACAGACAGATTATTTCACTGTATCACAATTCCAGTGGGTCAGAGGTTTACATACACTAAGTTGACTGTGCCTTTAAACAGCTTGGAAAATTCCAAATAATGATGTCATGGCTTTAGAAGCTTCTGATAGGCGAATTGACATCATTTGAGTCAATTGGAGGTGTACCTGTGGATGTATTTCAAGGCCTACCTTCAAACTCAGTGCCTCTTTGCTTGACATCATGGGAAAATCAAAAGAAATCAGCCAAGACCTCAGAAGAAAGACCTCCACAAGTGTGGTTCATGCTTGGGAGCAATTTCCAAACACCTGAAGGTAAACACGCTCATCTGTACAAACAATAGTACGCAAGTATAAACACCATGGGACCACGCAGCTATCATACCGCTCAGGAAGGAGACGCGTTCTGTCTCCTAGAGATGAATGTACTTTGGTGCGAAAAGTGGAAATAAATCCCAGAACAACAGCAAAGGACCTTGTGAAGATGCTGGAGGAAACAGGTACAAAAGTATCTTTATCCACAGTAAAACAAGTCCTATATCGACAACCTGAAAGGACGCTCAGCAAGTAAGAAGCCACGTCTCCAAAACCGCCATCAAAAAGACAGACTACGGTTTGAAACTGCACATGGGGACAAAGATCATACTTTTTGATGAAATGTTCTCTGGTCTGATGAAACAAAAATAGAACTGTTTGGCCATAATGACCATTGTTATGTTTGGAGACAAAAGGGGGAGGCTTGCAAGCCGAAGAACACCATCCCAACCGTGAAGCACGGGGGTGGCAGCATCATGTTGTGGGGGTGCTTTGCTGCAGGAAGGACTGGTGCACTTCACAAAACAGATGGCATCATGAGGTAGGAAAATTATGTGGATATATTGAAGCAACATCTCAAGACATCAGTCAGGAAGTTAAAGCTTGGTCGCAAATGGGTCTTCCAAATGGACAATGACCCCAAGCATACTTCCAATAGTTGTGGCAAAATGGTTTAAGGACAACAAAGTCAAGGTATTTGAGTGGCCATCACAAAGCCCTGACCTCATCCTACAGAATATTTGTGGGCAGAACTGACAAAGCATGTGCGAGCAAGGAGGCCTACAAACCTGACTCAATTACACCAGCTCTGTCAGGAGGAATGGGCCAAAATTCACGCAACTCATTGTGGGAAGCTTGTGGAAGGCTACCCGAAATGTTTGACCCAAGTTAACAATTTAAAGGCAACGTTACCAAATACTAATTGAGTGTATGTAAACTTATAACCCACTGGGAATGTGATGAAAGAAATAAAAGCTGAAATAAATCATTCTCTCTACTATTATTCTGACATTTCACATTCTTAAAATAAAGTGGTGATCCTAACTGACCTGAGACAGGGAATTTTTACGAGGATTAAATGTCAGGAATTGTGAAAAACTTAGTTTAAATGTACTTGGCTAAGGTGTATGTAAACTTCCAACTTTAACTGTATATTCTAACTTAATCTGGACTCTGTCCAACACAACTGAATAGGATATTCTGTGGAGGGATTGTGGAACTCTTCAATCCAGAAACAGACAGTTGGATGGGTTCTAGTTCTAGTGCATCAAAACAGAGAGTGAGAAAGAGAGAGGGAGAGAGAAGGAAAGAGAGAGGCCAGCTGAGATCCATAAAGTTGCCCAGTAACAGGACTTCTCAGGTTAGAAGGCTGGGAAAGAGAGTAAGAGAACGAGAGAGAGAGAGAGTTCTCAATTGGTACAAAATATATAAAGTACTGCACACACGACAATCGCTTAGGTTTAAAATGAAGCTCAACTGGAAACCTAAATGAGGCAGTGACAGAACTGAGAGAAATAACGCAGGGAATTCTGCACCAATAAAAAACATATTCAAATTGAAATACCTATTAAAACGTGACTAAAACTATTAGAATGTGTCATTAAACCAATTGCACTACATGGCAGCAAGGTGTGGGGTCCACTTGCAAAACAAGATTTGAAACACCCCATTGAAACCCTGCATGCAGAGTTCTGTAAGATTCTCCTACAAATCCAGAGGAATACTACAAACAATGCATGTAAAACAGAATTAGGCCAATATCCACTAATAAGAAAAAAAATAAAATAGCAATTAAGTTTAGGAAACATCTAAAATACAATGACCCCCTCTCATGTAGTGTAGTGCGCTGTAGAGCGCTGGCAACCCACAGCGTCTTCCCCTAACAGGACTATTCTCACCAGATCGGTCTTGAAACCTTGAATAAGAGTTTCAAATTTGGGGAAATTACATTCTCTAATTGTGTAATTTTGGGCGGCAGGTAGCCTAGTGTGGGGCGGAAGGTAGCCTAGTGTGGGGCGGAAGGTAGCCTAGTGGTTAGAGCGTTGGGCCCATAACCTAAAGTTTGCTAGATCAAAAACCCATTGCTGACAAGGTAAAAATCTGCAGTTCTGCCCCTGAACAAGGCAGTTAACCCACTGTTTCCTGGTATGCCATCATTGTAAATAAGAATTTGTTCTTAACTGACTTGCCTAGTTAAATAAAAAATATATAATTACAAAGCCCTGAAATGCCAAGAGCTGAGCAAAGAAAAGTCCTCTCATCCAGGTGGTCATGGAGGCTGAGTTCACAAACTTGTTCTACTAACACACTGAAGCCTTTTGGACCAGAACATCCCATCAATCAGAATAAACCAAATGACAACAACAGTCAAAAGACAAAACTACATTAGCTATAGGGAAGCACAAAGCAAAATGCAGCGCTACCTAAATCGACAGTACACCATGGCAAACTATTTGACCATGGTTACTGATCAAAACCATAGAAAAACCTTGACAAAGTACAGGCTTGGTGAGCACAGCCTTGCCATTGAGAAGGGTAGACACGGGGAAAACCTGCGGCCCTGTAGGAAAGGCTGTACAACCACAGCAGAACCTGAGACAGAGCTGCATTTCCTGACAAAATGTTACAAATATAAAACCATTTCAGAATGAAATTTCCCCAAATTTGAAACTCTTGTTCAAGGTTTCAAAGACCGATCTGGTGAGAATAGGAATTACCAGTCCTGTTAGGGGAAGACACTGTGGGTTGCCAGCGCTCTGTTTCTGCCTGACAATGTACACCCCCAGGGGATTCGCGCAATGCCGTCGGGGGTACGTCAAATAAAAATGTGATTCACATAAACAATATTTTAAGATATGTGTACTGTATACAGTTGAAGTCAGTTATCCACAATTCCTAGTAAAAAATTCCCATGTCTTAGGTCAGTTAGGATCACCACTTTATTTTAAATGTCAGAATAATAGTAGAGAGAATGATTTATTTCAGCCTTTACTTCTTTCATCACATTCCCAGTGTGTCAGAAGTTTACATACACTCAATTAGTATAATGGTAGCATCGCCCTTAAATTGTTTAATTTGGGTCAAACATTTTGGGTAGCCTTCCACAAGCTTCCCACAATAAGTCTGCGGAATTTTGGCCCAATCCTCCCGACAGAGCTGGTGTAACTGAGTCAGGTTGGTAGGCCTTCTTGCTCACACACGCTTTTTCAGTTATGTCCACAAATTTTCTATAGGATTGAGGTCAGGGCTTGTGATGGCCGCTCCAATACCTTGACTTGGAAGCTTGAAAGACGTTTTAGGCCTCCCGGGTGGCGCAGTGGCAGTTTTCTTTACTGACCATAAATTTTCACTTGTCTGACCGCTTGCATGATGACGAGTTTCTCACACGACTGGCCTATCTGGGTGATGTTTTTTCTCGCCTGAATGATCTGAATCTAGGATTACAGGGACTCTCCGCAACTATACTCAATGGGCGGGACAAAATTGAGGCTATGATTTAGAAGTTGGAGCTCTTCTCTGTCTGCATTAACAAGGACAACACACAGGTCTTTCCGTCATTGTATGATTGTTTTGTGTGCAAATGAACTCAAGCTTACGGACAATGTCAAATGTGATATAGCGAAGCATCTGAGTGAGTTGGGTGCGCAATTACGCAGATACATTCCCAAAACAGATGACAGAAACAACTGGATTCATTATCCCTTTCATTGCCTGCCTCCAGTCCACTTACTGATACCTGAACAAGAGAGCCTCATCGAAATTGCAACAAGTGGTTCCATGAAAATTTATTTTAATCAGAAGCCACTGCCAGATTTCAAAATTGGGCTGCGCTCAAAGTATCCTACCCTTGGCAAATCGCCCTGTTAAGACACTAATACCCTCTGCAACCACATACCTATGTGAGAGTGGATTCTCGGCCCTCACTAGCATGAAATGAATGAAATGAATCACACTCATTACTATGTTTAATAAATGTATTGTATAGTGTGTGTGGTAGGCTCACAATGATGGCAAAAAACAACATTTTGAGAGTGTGCTGAAACTGGTGCTCGAGGGGGTACGCAAGCTGAAGGTTGAATGTTTGAAGGGGTACGGGACTACAGAAGGTTTTGGAACCACTGCTCTATGCCGTTGTCATTACAGTTTTTCTCAATTGCTAAAACACAATTTCTGAAACCTTGCTCAATTTCCTGAAAACATTCAACACAAGACCTCATCTTCAAGCACTATTTACATAACCTCTGACATTCGCCTCAAAACAGTTTTACCTGTGTTCAAAATCAAACACTGCTCTCAAAACATAAACAAAGTGATCAAAATGATATACACTCTCAAGCAGTCAGTAAACAATACACCAAAAAATAGAAAACAATTCTCAGGGAGAAGTACATTTTTAATCTAAAAAAACATTCATATTTTTCCATCATTGTCTTTTGATGAACGAAAACATGTTCTATCATAGTAGCTCAAAATTGATCAGGAATTACTACTCTGCTTTGCTCTTTGCAATTTTGTTTTTTGTTCTTCCTCCTCCTTATATCCCTATTTTTACAGTTCTGTACCCTGCATCTCACAAACTTGTCCTTTGTCTCTGTGATACTGTAATTCTTGTTCTTTGTTGATATGAACCTGCAACCAGTCAAAATCTATTGAGCAGTCAGTACTGTTAATAAATGGAAAGCACAATGTTCAGGGCCATACAATTTGTCCATTGTACAGTATACAGCCTACAATGCACTGTACTACAGTATCCATTCTCAGACTTTCTCCTTCCCACCTTCAACAACCTGTTTGCTCTCTGAACTGGCTTATATTGGTTGTGTCGCATCATTTGAAACAGGTTAAATCAATTTTGAGTGGTTGTGTTCAATCAATGACATATGTTCTCTATTTGTATTTGATTGTTGCCACTTGTGTTTACCAGTATGGATGACATGTGCATTAGAGTGCAGAATGTGTGAGAATGAGTTTAGAGTTTTGCTGAAAAGTCTAAGTGAGATCTGCAAATTGTGTTTTACCATGTGAAATGGTTTAAGGTATTGACAACAGACTGCATAATTAGCTAAATGAGTCCAGGCAACTGAGAACTTTGTTCAGCCAATGGGTTTTAGTGTTTTAGCAATTGAGAAAAACTGTATTTGTACTGTAACTGTCCATTGTATGGTTATTTTCCACTTGATTATTGTTGTTACTGATTGTTCCGTTGGCAATCTTGTATTATAATAGTTTTAATTATGTTAATATTGTAAACAAATCACTTAAGATTCAAAGTACGCCTTAGCAATATGTACATTGTTACGTCAAGCCAATAAAGCAAGTTAAATTGGATTTTTAGAGAGAGAGAGAGAGAGAGAGAGAGAGAGAGAGAGAGAGAGAGAGAGAGAGAGAGAGAGAGAGAGAGAGAGAGAGAGAGAGAGAGAGAGAGAGAGAGAGAGAGAGAGAGAGAGAGAATAGAAATCAGTCCGTGTCCTTGTTCTTCCCAGGTAAATATTTGGTCACCTTGTTATCAAAGCAGGGAACTGAGAGTCTGGATGTCCTCTGCAACCAGGAAAGCTTTAGACAAAACAGTCAAAACACCTCAAAACAAGACATGGTTTTAAGATCAAGATAAAACTAGCTGAATTGAGTCACTTACGATTCCCCACATGGCAGCTTCTTGTCATTGTTGCTATATATCTGGGTGCGCACATCATTTTCGTGACGTTGTCAGTTAACCCATCCATAATCCAAGGAAAAAGTCAGACTCACAATTGGATGTGTTTATCTATAGACTCATTTTTGTGGCCAGAGAGAAAAAGAGAGAGAGAGAGAGAGCTGACTGGCTGGGTTCTGGTCACCGTGGCCTTGGACAATCTGTGACAGCCCACAGCAGGCTCAGCCTTCTGCCAGAGAACCTCTCTCCCCTCCTCTCCTCTCCTCTCCCACAGTCACACTGCCTTGGTAGGTCTGACACTGTCATGACCTTGGGCTTAAGTACGTACGTACGTACGTGTGTGTGTGTGTGTGTGTGTGTGTGTGTGTGTGTGTGTGTGTGTGTGTGTGTGTGTGTGTGTGTGTGTGTGTGTGTGTGTGTGTGTGTGTGTGTGTGTGTGTGTGTGCCTGAGCATGGAGGGGCAGGAGCCAGGCCTGATAACGCAGCTGCAATGTTGCTAAAAAAAAATTGGTGAAACGCTTGAAGCACAGAACAGGTTTTGTCCCTAAGCCAATGAAAAACGACAATACCATGACCTCAGCTGTACCCTCGTATTGTCAATATCTAGTACACAAACTGTGCTCTGCAAGATAATTGACTTCAGGAGTGGAGAGGAGAGGGCTGTCTCCTGTAGAGAATAAGTTAACTTCAGGAGACAGCAGAGAGAGCCCGCCCCCATCCACATTGACAGGGCTGCAGTGGAGAGGGTCAAAAGCTTCAAGTTTCCTGGCGTGCACATCACTGAGGACCTGAAATGGTCCCACCACACCAACACCGTGTTGATGAAGACACAACAGTGAACTTCCACAGACGCACTATTGAGAACATCACCGTCTGCACGGCAACTGCACCTCAACCGAATGGCTCTCCAGATAGTGGTGCAGTCAGCCCAATACATCACCGGGGGTATGCTGCCTGCCCTCCAGGACATTAACAGCACTTGGTGTCAAAGGAAGGCCAAGAAGACCATTAAGGACCTCAGCCCGAGCCATGGTCTGTTCACTCTGCTACCATCTAGTAGACAGAGACAGCATAGGTGCATCAGAGCCAGGGCCGAGAGACAGTGAAACAGCTTCTATCTCCGGGGCCCAGTTTTTCTGAAGTAATTTATCCGAATTTCACCTGTCAGATAGGATTAAATGCATAGAAATACAATTCAAGTCAATTATTTGTCCATTGTAATAACTCTATTTTCATGCATTTAATCCTATCCGATAGACAGAATCCAGATTAATAACTTTTGAAATACTAGTCCCAGGCCATCAGACTGTTGAATAGCCATCACTAGCTGGCTAAATTGAATGCTGGTCACCTCATATTCTGTTTACATACTGTTGTTTACTCACTGTGTATGCATAGACTGTATTCTCGACATACAGTATTCAGACCCTTTCACATTTTCCACATTTTGTTACGTTACAGCTTTCACACAATAACAAAGCAAAAACAATTTTTTGACATTTTTGGAAATGTATAAAAAAACAAAACTGAAAATCACTTTTACATAAATATTCAGACGCTTTACTCAGTACTTTGTTGAAGTACCTTTGGCAATGATTACATCCTCAAGTCTTCTTGGGTACGACGCTACAAGCTTGGCAGACCTGTATTTGGGGAGTATCTCCCATTCTTCTCTGCAGATCCTCTCAAGCTTTGTCAGGTTGGATGGGGAGTGTCTCTGTACAGCTATTTTCAGGTCTCTTCAGAGATGTTCGATCGGGTTCAAGTCCGGGCTCTGACCGGGCCACTCATGGACATTCAGAGACTTGGCTGTGTGATTAGGGTCGTTGTCCTGTTGGAAGGTGAACCTTCGGCCCAGTCTGAGGTCCTGAGCGCTATGGAGCAGGTTTTCATCAAGGATCTCTGTACTTTTCTCAGTTCATCTTTCCATCGATCCTGACTAGTCTCACAGTCCCTGCCGCTGAAAAACATCCCCACAGCATGATGCTGCCACCAATATGCTTCACCGTGGGGATGGTGCCAGGTTTCCTCCAGACATGATGCTTGGCATTCAGGCCAAATAATTAAATCTTGGTTTCATCAGACCAGAGAATCTTGTTTATCATGGTCTGAGTCTTTAGGCGCCTTTTGGCAAACTCCAAGCGGGCTGTCGTGTGCCTTTTACTGAGGAGTGGCTTCCGTCTGGCAATTCTACCATAAAGGCCTGACTGGTGGAGTGCTACAGAGATGGTTGTCCTTCTGGAAGGTTCTTCCATCTCCACAGAGGAACTACGAAGCTCTTGCAGAGTGTCCATTGGATTCTTGGTCACCTCCCTGACCAAGGCTCTTGTCCCCCGATTGCTCAGTTTGGCTTCTTCCATTTAAGAATGATGGAGGCCACTGTGTTCTTGGGGACCTTCAATGCTGCAGAAATATGTTGATACCCTTCCCCAGATCTGTGCCTCAACAGAGAAACCACCTGTTTTCGCTTTGTCATTATGGGGTATTGTGTGTAGATTGATGAGATTTTTTTTTATTGAATACATTTTAGAATAGGGCTGTAACGTAACAAAATGTATGAGAAGACAAAGGGTCTGAATACTTTCCGAATGCACTGTAGCTCATTCTAATACTACTGTACATGTCATTGATTGTTATCTCTTGATTTATTGTAAGGATTTATTTTGTTACACACAAACAACTCTACCCAACTGTTTTGGCTGGGAAGCATGTGGATGTCTGGAGGAGTTGAGGGGGAAGATGGGAGGGATAGCCTTCAGAAAAGCTGCTGAGGAGGAGGATGATGAGAGGGGAGGAATGGGGTGTGAGAGGGTGAACGCCGGGAGGGTGGTGGGGGAGGGACAGGGATTACAGTGATGAGAGATAAGGTGCTGTCCTCCATGTCAGGACCTGAGATAACCAGCAGGACAACAGGAAGTGACATCCATCACCGCCATCCATCACTAGAGTCCATGGACGCAGACTCACTTAGTCAAAGGGGTGTCTGTAACGGAGCCTGGTCCTATAGTGCATGAGGTTCTGGCTAGTAGTTGTACACTGTAGAGAATATGGTGCCCCACAAACTAAAACTCTGAAATTACATCTGACTGAAGTGTGCAGAGACTCCACTCTCACTGGGCACACATTGGGTGAACCAACGTTGTTTCCACGTCATTCCAATGAAATTGCATTGAATCAACGTTGAATTGACGTCTTTGCCCAGTCTGCTTTTCCACTTCCCTCAGAAACAGACTAGGATCTTCGGGATTGTATTACGTACTGCGTGTTCTAGCTGTCTTCCTTAATGTTCCTCCTGTCCCATACATCACAAAAGCCTTGTCAACAGCTCAGCGCTGAGTGAGAGGAGGGTTGTTGCTGGGAGGTGTTTCAGCTCGTCCATAGAGGTTTCCCCTTCACTGTTTGGCCCATCGTAAATACCAGGGAGTGAAGTGGGCTCGCACCCAGACTCAGCACAACAACTTCATGGTCAGACAGAAATTTGGAACAGGAGTGACCTGGCTCATTGATAAGAACAGTTGATAATAATAAAGGGGTATACTACAAAGCAAGATCAATGAGTTAGCCAGCTAACTAAATATTCCGAAATAACTTCTTATTTTTTTGGAAAGACAAGCTT
Source organism: Oncorhynchus mykiss (assembly GCF_057628025.1). NCBI lineage: Eukaryota > Metazoa > Chordata > Actinopteri > Salmoniformes > Salmonidae > Oncorhynchus > Oncorhynchus mykiss. Next base: position 12,923,562 of record NC_143049.1, read on the forward strand.
GATATGGGCATGGTCTAATTGACTTAACAACCAAAAACACATATCTAAGTTTAGCTGGCTAACTCATTGATCCTGGTTTGTCGTATACCCCTCAGTTGCAGTGTATGAATTATACGGCATTATTGATTACTGGAATGGTCAGCCTCTTTATGACAAAAATAGTTTCAGCCATCAAGCAATCAAGGATTTCGGTAGACAGGACTGACAGTGTTTTTGGTGAGAAACACCATATGCTCAATTGTGATGGAGTTCTGTCCGAGTACGGAGAGACGAGAGTCGAGTTCAATACAAAGTTGTTTCCACCCATAAATACCCACTTACAACTAACTACAAATGGATTTGGGAAAATGTCAAACAGGAGAAACTGGCTTTGAACCCTTATTTTTCACGGTATACAGTTAGTCTTTGCATCTTTCATCCTTACCTGTCTATTACACAGTCCCATTGTCCAGTCTCTAAATATAAAATATACTGTATAATATATGCTGTCAACAACATACCATGTTGTGAAGAATGTTCGGGTATAAGAAACTAAAATACTGTATAACAGCTGATCTGTGAGTGCTTTGCTTGAGGAAGGAAAGAAACCCCACCTCCAGCGGAGGGATCAATGCCTAGAAATGGAAGAGGTCAGTGACCTTTGACATCTTCATTCAGAGGGGGTAGGGGCCAGGGCCTTTGTCCGATTGTCTAAAATGATCCAATTTTGCAACTGTGTCATACTCTCTAATACAGTACAAGCAGTCAGTTTGGCCCCCTCCTTCCCTCCCCCCCTCTGAAAACATCTTAACCTACCGTTCCAGCTGTCTTGTTTCTTTACCACTCACTCCCACATCTTTTTAGCCTCCTCTCCTCGCTCACATCACCCTCTCCACCACCACTTCCCCCCTCCAACCAATCTTTCTTTCACTCCCTATCTTTCTCTCTCCCTACCTTATCTCCCTTTGCTTTCATGCTGCATTTTGTAGGTGGGGCTTGGCCACTAACAAGGCCAAAAAGTCTAAAATGTACTTACTGTATGTAATTTTACTTAATTCCTAGTGAATTCCAAATAATACAAGATTACGTCAATGGTTATTTGTTTGATTTACGAAATATGTCAATTCCAGGACCTCAAAGAGCAATTGGTAATAATTAGGCTACGAAATAACCTAACACAAAAACACAAAGATGTATAAATGTATCATGCCTCTTGGTAAACTGTCAGCATAAAGGTTACAGCTGTAACTCACAACAATAAACCAAATGAAGGAAATACTTCCTAAATGACAACATAAAAAAAACAGACAAACAGACAAATGTACTTATTCTAATCTTGGGGCACATCTGGCTATTACAAAGACAATCCTTGTGAATGTTTTTCTTTCTCTCTCTTTTTTACACAGGGTTGACAATGCAGATGGGTTCCTGGCATTCTTGACCCCCAATCGAAAGGACAGGTTAAAAGTTTACAAGCACCCATGTGGAAGATGGCTGGGCCAGCAGAGCAGCAGCTGGAAAAGAATATATCCTAACTCCACAGCTGATTATACCTCTGAGGTCTGGTAACTAAGGACACGTCTCTGACCTAACTCCAGGTCCACTGACCTGTGCAATTAACTCAAAATATACTTGTGACCTCTCAACTTTAACATTTCATTGAGTATTGTTGGCTTTTGGTTGAGGCCCTGAAGACTGAAGGCTAAATATTATCAGAATGACTAGTGGCATCTAGGATTCTAGGATTCCTAAACAGATGGTCTCCAAAAAGGCAAGGATTTCTCCCTGGCACATAGCAGGGTTTTCTCTCTCCTACTACCATCTGTACTCAGCACCAGCAAAGCCCATTATGGCCTTCAGGTACATCTCAATAGGTAAGAAGATTGCATCTGTAGGCTTTAAAAAAACAACAACATCCACCTCAATACAATGTCTGTATTCTTGATGTTATTGGTAGTCAATTGTTATGTATGGCCTTCTGTTATGACACAGAGTGCAGAGATGAACCATCCCATCACACACTGGTTTGTCATAACAGACGATGATGGATGGGGTATTGTGATCAATATGGATGTAATTCAATACAGGGCTTTAGAACAATACTGCCTATGTGTTTACCCCAGCTGTAATGACTAGTACACAAGGGGAGACAAGGCAAGCAGAGGTGGTTTGAAAAAAAATACAATTACATTTACAGTAGGCTAGAGATTAAACCAGCCAAGCAGGAAGAACCAAAAGGTGCTCATTAAGATTTTTTTAAATGGTTTAAATAAGCATGGATCTACAACAGCTAGCGGTCTCTTTAAAATGCAATCTTAATGTAAAAAAGGTCACGTATTGGGAGCTGAGAAATAATAGATCCTGGATCGTTCCACATCAAAAAGCACAACAAATTGGATTGACACCCACCATCTCAGATTGTTTCTGTCGTTAGAAACAGATAAGACTAGAATTCCCGGCCAAATAATTATTTTGTGGAAATATATTTTGATCTCTGAGAAATTAAGACAAATGATTGCACCCAAATTAGCAAATTTATTTTATAGGATTCATATAATATTCAATAAATATAGAACCTAACATCTGGAGTTGGACCAAACTTTGTTGTATTCCCAGTGAATTTGTTGTATTCCTAGTGAATCCCCTGATCAGATAAATGAGTAATTGAAGTTGTTAAATTTATGTCCCATCCTACACCCTAATATTACCAGGTACCAATAATGGTTTATAAATGCACTTAAAATGGTCATAAGACAACCTCTTATTTCATAATGTAACCTTTTGCGAGGGTTACATGGTTGAAGAACATTCTCACCTGTAGACGGGATGGATTGGTGCATTTATTTATTTATTATTAAGGCTTCATGTCAAGATCTTCCCATCAGCACAACGTGCTCGAAATATTGATGACCTCGAACGCAACCACACTTTATGTTGACATGGGTATCATAGTGACAGTGTGCAAATAACCAGGATCTAAAAAAAAAGGTTGAGCGCAAAATCCAGACATAAAGGATTGCAGCGAAATAAACAGTGTTGTAGATGAGACAAAAACATCCACATAGGACAGAGAAGGACTCGCTGCCAAAGGTGATTCTAACAGGTATTGACTCAGGGGTGTGAATACTTATGTAAATGAGATATTTCTGTATTTCATTTTCAATAAATTAGCCTTTTTTTTTTTAACATGTCACTGTCATTATGTGGTATTGTGTGGAGGTGGGTGAGAGAAAAACATAGATTTAATCCATTTTGAATTCTAGGCTATAACACAACAAAATGTGGAATAAGTCAACATCTATGACCACTTTCTGAAGGCATTGTACCTAAGGCTGACAAACAGATAGCAAGCTAGCAGGACTCAATGATCTTATCTTCCCTGAACCTTGTTTTCAAGGTATCTGTACCCAAGGGTATTGTTATAGGCCACAGCTTTTCATTTCCAATGGGAAGAAATTAGTCATAGTGGGCAGAACAAGCAAGGTGGTGGGCAGAGCCAAGCACGTGCTAGCGATATCCTATTGGCGCGCTCTAGTATACATCTGCATATTTCCATTAGGGAATAGCTGTTCTGTGAAGTGCGGGTGTGCAATAACTTAATTTCCCTTTGCACTCCTTCTAAACAGCACAATTTTGCACACCTTTTGAAAAGGGTGAAGTCTACAAAACTTCTTCCGTTCTGTTCATAACAGATTCTAGTTTTGGGAACAGAAAACTGTATTGAGATCAAATGTTTAATTGATGAGAAGATTTGCAGAATGTCGGCCAAAATCCATCTTGTTCCATCTTCTCCCACTGCCCGCCAGTGGGCTTCCTCTCACTACCATATTTGGTAGTGAATGGAAACGCCAACCGGATGCTTCACATTTATACATCCAGTGAAATATCTCTCATTGTTCTGTCTGTGGTACTATGTGAGACACACCCAGCATGTTAAAGTTAGCTAGCTAGCTACTTGTGTCAAAACACCTTTTCAATTGAAACTCTAGCTAGCGTCTTAGTGTTAGCAAGCACCATTATTAGTATAATGCTAGATGGATAACACAACAACTAGGTAGATAGGACTAGCAATAAGACTAAACCCTAAATTATAGAAATCATGACAGCTAATGATGATAGCAGAGATATTGGAGGAAGGTTTATATACTGTCTCTGATGATAGATAGGTCTCAGACTCCAGAATGGGAAATGCTTTCAAGAAAGAAACAGATGTTGTCCATTTCTAATGTTACTTGTAATGTAAAAAATGGCAGAAAAGGATAATCCAATGTTCTCTTAATTAGATAGCTAGCTAGCTAGGCTACTCACCATACTATAGGTTGCAGATTTGAGTCACAACTAAAATATTTATGTATAAGTAACATACTATGTAGGTACATAATAATGACAAGTAAGTACCCCCCTAAATACACTTCATTATAACTAGCTAAATCCTGTATAACACCTAGTAATTACATTGCACTTATGCAGATATTACATGTACTCTGGTGTATTAGTGGGTTTATCCTCACACTTGGATGGCAAGGAGGTTGAGGTTGTCATAATGGGTAACGTACACATTCATTATAAATACATTTGTTAATTATAATCTAGGATGACACCCGTATGCCAGATCCCAGTCAGTGAGGTTGACCTATATCTGATCTGTTTCTGTGAACTCAACCAAGTTAACCCAGATGGTACATTTTTTGAGGGCAAGTGCTAGCAACAACACTGCATGGGAGATGTTGCATTCACGGGTAGGTAATTAGAGCCTATAGAGCATCCAACCTTTGTAATCTCGGACACCCAACACATCTGTCCACGCGAGATGACAACCTTGTGACGGTTGTTACTGAATCGGAGAGCAGAAGCAAAACACTAAATTGGTGAATTTAGTGGAAACTTGACCATTTGTAACAAGCATTTGTTATTATACCGCTGTAATTACAGACTACAATTACCAACAGTTAAATGTTGTTTTTACAGTGCAACTTTAAGTTATTACAATGAACTACAATACTTGTTACAGTGTAATTACACTGTAATAAGGACCGCTTAAAATTAAGTGTTACCCAGCACATTTAGCATATTGTGTTTCTCTGTTCTTATAAACTAAAGGACTAGGACATTAATCATTTTTTGAGATATAGCACTCACGGCATGGAACTCTTTCGCAAGTTTTTTGAATATCTCCTCAATGCAAAACTTCCATGTTTCTCAAATTAGGATTGCCTTCAAAGCAGCTAATGGCTGGTGATTTCATAATGAAGCTGCACCATTTAGGCGAGCATAGAGAGTGACTGAGGAGGCTATTCTTATCTCTCCCAGATTAACTTCACATTGTTCCCAATGAACAAAGGCAGCCTGTGAGGAAGCCAGCCCCCCCCCCCCCCCCCCCCCTCCACTCGAAGGCCAGATGGCCAGCTCAGTGCTCTGCTCAGCACTCTGCTCAGGGCCCCTGACCCTGCCGGCCAGCCGCTTGCCCTCACTGACATAGTGGCACGTGCTCAGTCCAGACATAGAGACATAGGCCACCAGAGTTCATCATCATACACACTGGCTAATGACGCCAAGTGTCATAAAAACGATGTGAAGTGTATGCTGCAAGGAACTGCAAGCCCCAATGAAAGCAAAGGCTTATCATGTGACCTTGCTTTATCACATTCACAACAATATAGTGAGGATATTTTTTTGACTTGTTGGGTAAATAACTGATTGAGATGGTATTCATAAACCATTCAAAGCATTGGAATATGGAAAACTGATGTTGGTTGCTGAGAACATATGGCTGGGAAAACATCATAACCATACCTGACTCCGTAACGTCTGGGCACATCCATTTTAATTGAATCACTTTTTGATAGCACCCCTTTTCAATTTAGACGAAACCTTTGCCCATAGTAGAAGTGCTCAGAAAATGACTTTTTAGACCTGAATGCCAAATCATTCACGAGAGAAAGGTGCTCAAAGTCTACACATGTCGAATACTCCACACCATACCATTAGACATCCATGTCTTCATCACTGGAAAAAACAAACATGTAATTGTCACATGCTTCATAAACAACAGTTGTAGACTAACAGTGAAATGCTTACTTATAGGCCTTTCTCAACAACATAGAATATATTTTACAAATATTATAATAATAAAAAAAATAGTAACACAAGGAATAAATACACTATAAACACTGATACCGTGGCTATATACATTTGAAGTTGGAAGTTTACATACACTTAGGTTGGAGTCATTAAAACCCGTTTTTCAACCACTCCACAAATTCCTTGTTAACAAACTATAGTTTTGGGAAGTCGGTTAGGACATCTACTTTGTGCATGAAACAAGTCATTTTTCCAATAATTGTTTACAGACAGATTATTTCACTTATAATTCACTGTGTCACAATTCCAGTGGGTCAGAAGTTTACATACACTAAGTTGACTGTGCCTTTAAACAGCTTGGAAAATTCCAGAAAATGATGTCATGGCTTTAGAAGCTTCTGATAGGCAAATTGACATCATTTGAGTCAATTGGAGGTGTACCTGTGGATGTATTTCAAGGCCTACCTTCAAACTCAGTGCCTCTTTGCTTGACATCATGGGAAAATCAAGAGAAATCAGCCAAGACCTCAGAAAAATATTGGAGACCTCCACAAGTGTGGTCCGTGCTTGGGAGCAATTTCTAAATGCCTGAAGGTACCACGTTCATCTGTACAAACAATAGTACGCAAGTATAAACACCATGGGACCACGCAGCTGTCATACCCCTCAGGAAGAAGATGCGTTCTGTCTCCTAGAGATGAAAGTACTATGGTGTGAAAAGTGAAAATCAATCCCAGAACAGCAGCAAAGGACCTTGTGAAGATGCTGGAGGAAACAGGTACAAAAGTATCTATATCCACAGTAAAACAAGTCCTATATCGACAACCTGAAAGGACGCTCAGCAAGGAAGAAGCCACTGCTACAAACCGCCATAAACAAGCCAGACTACAGTTTGCAACTGCACATGGGGACATGTGATCGTACATTTTGGAGAAGTGTCCTCTGATCTGATGAAACAAAAATAGAAATGTTTGGCCATAATGACCATCGTTATGTTTGGAGGAAAAGGGGGAGGCTTGCAAACCCAAATAACACCATCCCAACCGTGAAGCACGGGGGTGGCAGCATCATGTTGTGGGGGTGCTTTGCTGCAGGAGGGACTTGTGCACTTCAGAAAATAGATGACATCATGAGGATGAAAAATTATGTGGATATATTGAAGCAACATCTCAAGACATCAGGCAAGAAGTTAAAGCTTGGTCGCAAATGGGTCTTCCAAATGGACAATGACCCTAAGCATACTTCCAAAGTTGTGGCAAAATGGCTTAAGGACAACAAAGTCAAGGTATTGGAGTGGCCATCACAAAGTCCTGACCTCAATCCTATAGAAAATGTGTGGGTAGAACTGAAAAGGCGTGTGCGAGCAAGGAGGCCTACAAACCTGATTCAGTTACACCAGCTCTGTCAGGCGGATTGGGCCAAAATACACCCAACTTATTGTGGGAAGCTTGTGGAAGGTTACACAAAACGTTTGACCCAAGTTAAACAATTGAAAGGCAATGTTACCAAATACTAATTGAGTTTATGTAAACTTCTGACCCATTGGAAATGTAATGAAAGAAATAAAAGTTTAAATAAATAATCCTCTCTACTATTATTCTGACATTTCACATTCTTTTTTTTTGTGTGTGTTTATTATAATTGTTTTTACCCCTTTTTCTCCCCAATTTCGTGGTTTCCAATTATTTAGTAGCTACTATCTTGTCTAATCGCTACAACTCCCGTATGGGCTCAGGAGAGACGAAGGTTAAAAGTCATGCGTCCTCCGATACACAAGCCAACCAAGCCGCACTGCTTCTTAACACAGCGCGCATCCAACCCGGAAGCCAGCCGCACCAAAGTGTTGGAGGAAACACCGTGCACCTGGCAACCTTGCGCCCGGCCCACCACAGGAGTTACTAGTGTGCGATGAGACAAGGATATCCCTACCGGCCAAACCCTCCCTAACCCGGACGACGCTAGGCCAATTGTGCGTCGCCCCACGGACCTCCCGGTCGCGGCCGGTTACGACAGAGCCTGGGCACGAACCCAGAGTCTCTGGTGGCACAGCTGGCGCTGCAGTACATTTCACATTCTTAAAATAAAGTGTTGATCCTAACTGATCTAAGACAGGGAATTTTTCTTCCGACTTCAACTGTACCTGGGGTACGAGTACCGAGTCGATTTGTAGGCATATGAGGAAATTGAGGTAGATATGTTGATATAGGTAAAGGCAAAGTGACTAGGCAACAGGATAGATAATAGATAGTAGCAGCAACGTATGTGATGAATGTGGAAGTATGTAAGTGTGTATCTGGTGAATGTGAGCCTGTGTGTATGTGTTATGTGTGATTGAGCGTGTGTGTGAGTGTCTGTATGTTTTAAAGTGTCAGTGTAAGTATGTGTGAGTGTGTGGGTAGAGTCCAGTGCGTGTTTATAGAGTCAAAAAGAGTTTGTGCAAAAAGGGTAAACTCAGATAGTCCGGATAGCTATTTGTTTTACTCTTTAGCAATCTTATGGCTTAGGGGTAGAAGCTGTTCAAGAGCCTTTTGGTCCCAGATGGTTGAGATTGATATCATTTAAAAGCAGGGTTGTCAAATTACTTGATAGTATATGGAGAAAAAAATACATACATAAAAAATATATACTTTGTTTTAACCTTCAACATCAATTATCTAAAAACCTGTAAACTCCCAAAATTGTCATATTCACATATGTTGTAGCTTAGACCCTATTTTACATAACTTTAGGTTTTTGTGTTGTGCCTGTCATCGGTGGAGACACAGCATGCTCTTGAATAGGGTGGCCTACAGGGTGGGTGTCATGTTTTGGCTGATAAATGTACAAAAATGGCAATACAACTGAAATGTTGACTTTCAAATGGTACCACAAAGACGGTTGGAGGTCCACACATCAAATAATGTAGACTTAAATGGGAATATCTGTTGATTTAAATGATACTGTCCATCCTCCACAGGAAACCTGTTGAAATGATAGAATTATAGATAATAAAATAGACATGACCATTTATGTTGACATTAGGTGGACCGGCGGTCATCTTTGTGGTCGTAATTAGAAGTTAAAATGTAAATTAAATGTAAATAGTGTAGCAGCTAAATTACAATGTTCTCAAGTGGTTGTAAGAATTCTACTACTATGATTGAAATGACACCCACCCTGTATTCGAAAGCATATTGTGTCACAGCCGATGGAGGGTACAACACAAAAACCTCAGATCATGTGAAATAGGGTCTAAACTACATATGCGAATATGAAATAATTGACATTCAAGGTTTAAAAATGACATACTTTTTATTTAACTTGTTTTTTAAAAATAAATTATTAAATAGTTTGACAACACTGTTTGGAAGCTTTTAAATGATATCAAACTCACCGCTTATCTTTTCCAGTGACAAAGAAATCGATGTCTCATGGTATGGTAGGTATGCACAATGGGTCAACTTTGAGCACCTTTATCTCCTGAATGTTTTGGCATTCGGGACCAAGAAGTCCATTTCTGATAACTTTTTTCATGGGCAAACATATAAGGAAAGTTTTGTTTAAAATCAAAAGGGATGCTGTCAGAAAGTTATTGAATTCAAATGGATATACCCATCTACAACTACATAGTCATCCAAGGCTGCAGACATAGGTCAAATACAAAGCAGTTTGGTGACTGACAACAACACAGTATTATTAGCTAACAGTCCAAATTTATGAATAAGTACTTCCTGTTTCATTTTTAAATGCAACACCTTTTAGGGCCTTCTGTCAAAAAGAAAGGCATGTAACCTCCAAAGAATTCAACCAGAAATTGGGAGGAAGGAGGGAAGAGTGATAAAGATGAGGTTTTGTGGAGACACGCGGAATGTAGTTCACCTCTAGGACATGAAACATGGGGGACAGTACTGTAGATTAGGATCTGGTCTGGACAGACAAGTTTGTAAAGGTGTAATTTCAGTAATGGCTTCCACACCACATCTTCTGGTCACTCTCATCTGATATGACTCATCTCATTATCTACCTTAACGTGCAAGTAAAAGATGAGTCAGCAAAATGCAATCTATAGTCCCAAGTAGGGATAGTACTATATAAACGTTTTGACTGGTCTTCATCCAATATAACTGTGGTGGGCATATATCACCTGTGATACTCAACCGTTGAATCCGGTTTTGTTGAAAGACGTTTTTGAAAATGATTGTTGGAAAACATTTCAATAAGGCCACTAAAATGACCCAAATTCAACATTATACAGTACAATTCCAAATGTTTTTAAACATGATTTTTGACAATGACATTGACTCTTCTGGGCATTAAAACAATATTACAAATCCACAGAGGTAGAGTAGCCTATCATGCCTTTCAAGTGCATCATGAGCTCGAGAGCAACATGACAATAAAAACAAACAACAACAAAATACATAAATCATTTCACAAAATAAATTAGAACTAGAACATCTGAAATTGTAGGAACAAAATGTAGGTTACTTAGGCTATGTCTCTACCTTCTTGTCCTTTGTGCTGTTGTCTGTACCCAATAATGTTTGTACCATGTTTTGTGCCACTACCATGTTGTGTTGCTACCATGTTGTTGTCATGTTGCTACCATACTGTGTTGTCATGTGTTGCTGCAATGCTATGTTTTTTTCTTTAGGTATCTCTTTATGTAGTGTTGTCTCTCTTGTCGTAAAATGTGTTTTGACCTATATTTTTTTTAAATATATTTTTTTATCCCAGCCCCCGTCCCCGCAGGAGGCCTTTTGCCATTTGGTAGGCCGTCATTGTAAATAAGAATTTGTTCTTAACTGACTTACCTAGTCAAATAAAGGTTAAATAAAATTAAATACAAATACAAAATTTCCCTACATTTCTATTAAAGTTCTTAGTGTAAGAGAGACTGAGAAAATAGACAATGTGGCATAGTTTTCTTTCTGAGAAAATATATATTAGACAGAACATCTATGTTATATAAATCGAATGCAATATAGTGCTGGATTAAATATAGACGGTCTCTCAGTCTCAACTCGACCCATCACCTGCAACATAGCCTTCGCTCATGTGTTCGAAGGGATGGAGAACTTCGTAACACGCACTGACGGCGAGATACAATGCTAAGCATAACCAGCTGCAAAACACATAGGCCTACATCAATAATTAGAAGGAAAAAAACCTACCAATTTGAGATTTCAGTTGAATTGAGTTGAGATGGAAATGTCCACCACGCACATCTTTCGCTCTCGCAGTTCCAGGCTATCGTCTGAGCACTCAGAGCCACAGTACAGGGAGCCTCCAATTGACGTCAATGAATTACTTGTGGGGAAATTGCTTGGACTTCTAATGAACAGTACATAATAAAAACAAAAGACTGCAGAACGTCTGTAACTGATGCGCAGTTATTGTAGCCCATATGCCTATGGCTAAAATGCGCGCTAGAGAAGCAATCCAGTTCAGTGAAAAGGGGGATTTACGCATTTTCAGGACTAGACCCTAGTGATAAATTCCTCATCATTACTCGTTTTTAAATATATATATGTATTCAAAATGTATAACTCATTACATGTGTAACTCATTAAGCATAATATAAAGCTAGGCCTATGCTATATTTTCAACCCCTAAAAAGTGTATTGTAGCCTACGGTCAATCAACAAATAAAAAAGTAGGCTATAGTTTTTCATCTCTAAGTTATCATATTTATCGTTTTTCATCTATAAGACTTAAATTCAATTGACATATTACTACATTTCATTTTGGTTTAGTTTGATTTATTCCATATTTTGGATTCACACAATAGGCTATGAATTGCATTAGGCATAGACCTACATAGGTAGGCTAAAACAAACTATACCTAGAAAATAAAAGCTCGTTAAAATACAAATGATAGAAATGACACCATGGACACTTGAATCACATAAAATACCTATCTTTATATGTTGCACGCACGCACACATGTTCCTCATTTAGTCGTTGCGTGTAGTGGTGTACTTCACATTCTCAACGAGGTTTAGAACAATGTTTCTGCCGTCATCATGACACAAGTTCTTCATCAGCTCCTCCCATTGGGTTTGACTGTCTAAAAGCTTGGGAACCTCTCCCTCTGTCGGAAAAAAAATGTTCTGTAGCCTAGGCTGAAATGTCGAAACCACGTTTAATGTCAGTCACTGCATGATCTGCCGTTGAAGGGTAATTGACAATTAATCATAACTAAATAGAGTCATTCATTTGATATTTCCACAAATAATCACTCCAATATATTACACCATAAAGTGCATGGTAAGCCTAGGCTATATCTTGTAGGCAAAAAATAATAAATAGGTTAAATAGAACACTTTTTTGTCTTTATACTTTCAGTGAAGACTTGAAATAAAGTAGGCCTGAGAGCTGAAGGGCTATATTTTCCTACAGATCTAAGATCAGCTTCTTCTCCTCCAATCCACCTATCATTAGCGGCGCGTGGATAAAATCACTGGGAAGCCAAGCATACGCCCTGCGACCGAGACAACAAGAATACACAGTGGCAACCACAAAGCATATTGCATATAGTCCATAGGGACTTTATTTTACTAGGCAAGTCAGTTAAGAACAAATTCTTATTTTCAATGACGGCCTAGGAACAGTGGGTTAACTGCCTGTTCAGGGGCAGAACGACATATTTGTACCTTGTCAGCTTGGGGATTCGAACTTGCAACCTTTCGGTTACTAGTCCAATGCAATGTTGCCGCCCGTAGTATTGAATGCAAGGGAAGCCAGCCAGCATCTGGCCTCCCATGACAAAAAAAGTATAAAACATTTGCCAATCAGCGGGAATCACTGGGAAGCCAAGCATACGCCCTGCGACCGAGACAACAAGAATACACAGTGGCAACCACAAAGCATATTGCATATACAGTAACAGACAATTACATTACCTACAGCATTGTCAAGCAAGTTTATGTTTCCGATATTTTCAGACAACTATTTATTTAAAGTTACCGCAAGTCGCAAAGAAAACAAGAGCTGCCTCTACTATTCCTGCACCATTTCAACTTCAACATTTCAACATTATCCCGAGCTCCAGAGTGGCGCAGTGGTCTATGGCACAGGCACTGCATCTGGGTGCTTGAGGCATCACTACGGACAGCATGGTTTGAATCCAGGCTGTATCACAACCGGCCGCGATTGGGAGTCCCATAGGGCAGCACACATTTTTCCCAGTTTGGCCGGTGAATAAGAATTTGTCCTTAGCTGACTTGACAAAATAAATAATAAAATCACCTCTGCTTAGTCAAATAGAGTGTTATCTCGAAGATGCCAAAAACAATTTAGTGCAATCAGTGGCGTGTACTCATGGATGCTGAGAGATATTTTTTTAAAAACATAAAATAATGTATATTTCGTGTCTCTGTTTCATAACGTTCGTTCAATTCGCAAAAGGCTGAATATATCTCACAGGAGAAAGCATCTGAGCGAGCGAAACAGCGCCCCTCTGTCTCTCAATGTGTAGGCCATATATATGGTGCTGTCTGATACCATTGTTTAAAAAAATATATATATAGTTTACCTTTATTTTACTAGGCAAGTCAGTTAAGAACAAATTCTTATTTTCAATGACGGCCTAGGAACAGTGGGTTAACTGCCTGTTCAGTGGCAGAACGACATATTTGTACCTTGTCAGCTTGGGGATTCGAACTTGCAACCTTTCGGTTACTAGTCCAATGCAATGTTGCCGCCCGTAGTATTGAATGCAAGGGAAGCCAGCCAGCATCTGGCCTCCCATGACAAAAAAAGTATAAAACATTTGCCAATCAGCGTTGAGCTAAACTGAGTGACTTCCACTGTGAATGGTCCTGGCGCACCAAAAAGAAATGTCAAAGCCATCTAGGATTTGTCCACTCCTATCAAATCCCATTGAGAGCGTACATCATTGACATAAACATGTGAATTGTTGCATCTCGTCGTGTTGTTGTCTTCCAGTGGCAATCTAGCCAGCTAGTTAAAATTGTCCCTTTCCTAAATTAGCAATGGATGAAGATTGGGATTTGGACTTGTGGTTTTACTTAATTCTCCGTACTGGCCAATGGTTATAATGGCGATTCTGATCCAACCATTAATTCATACATTGTTGTGCCCCCTGGCCTGAGAGGATAGAAGTTCAATATGTTATTCTAATGTTAACTAGCTAACGTTGCCCATTAATGGGAGTTAGGCTAACGTGCAAGCATTTTAGCCAGGTTGCCAAGAACAACAAAAAAATAAAAGCATGTACTGTATGACAGAGTGATAGACCATTTCGTCTACATGAAAAAGAGGAGGATGGCATTGACGTTTCTCTACAAGTAGGTTGAGTCAACATGCTTCTCTTCTTGCACGAACGCACACACACGCACAGAGAAATCAGAACCATGGACAGTCACATCATATTTAGCTTACATTGATTGGACTAAATAGTTTTTGGTATCTTTTAGTTGTCACTGTATTAGACTAAGCAGAGGTGATTTGATGATGTTTAAATGTTGACGTTGAAATGGTGCTGGAATAGTGGAGGCAGCTCCTGTTTTCTTTGTGACTTGCGGTAACTCTCTGTGGTTCTAAGTCAATAGTTGTTTAGTGGTGCGAAAATGTCGGAAACATTAACAGCTTGACCATGCTGTAGGTCATGTAACTGTTAGTTACATGCAAAATGATTTGTGGACTTCACTGGACAGAGGTTGCTATCCGGTTTTGTAATAAAACAAATATGTGGTTGAATTTATTCTGCCACCGTGTCTTCTTGTTGTCTTTAGGCTTATATATCACGGTCGCAAGGCATATGCATTAACAGGTTATAGAATAAACAATGCAATTATCACAACACATAGGTTGGGGGGTGGCTTGGCTTCCCCAGTGATTTTACCCATATGATGTGGCTGTCCATGGTTCTGTTTTGTGTGTGTTTGTGTGTGTGTGTGTGCGTGTGTGTGTGTGATCAAATAACATTTTATTGGTCAAATACACGTGTTTAGCAGATGTTATTGCGGGTGTAGCGAAATTCTTGTGCTTCTAATACCCAATATACCCAATACACAGAGACAACACAAATCTAAGTAAAGGAATAGAATTAAGAATATATAAATATATGGACAAGTAATGTCAGATCGGCAAATAGTAACATACAGTAGAATGTTATAAGTAGAATAGTATAGAATACAGTATATACATATGTGATGAGTAATGTAAGATATGTAAACACTATTGAAGTAACATTATTAAAGTGACTCGTGTTACATTTATTAAAGTGGCCAATGATTTCAAGTCTCTGTATATAGGCAGCAGCCTCTCTGTGAAGCAAATGTCGGAGTCCGCGACGTGGCTGGTTTTCCTTTTATTGTCCATGATTGTCTGTTGACCCTGCCACATACGTCTCGTGTCTGAGCCGTTGAATTGCGACTCCACTTTGTCTCTATACTGACATTTTGCCTGTTTGATTGCCTTGCGGAGGGAATGACTACTCTGTTTGTATTCTGCCATATTCCCAGTCACCTTGCCATGGTTAAATGCAGTGGCTCTCGCTTTCGCAGTGGCTCTCGCCGGGGATAGATGGCGCGAATGCTGCCATCTATCCCCGGTTTCTGGTTAGGGTAGGTTTTAATAGTCAGTGGGTACAACATCTCCTATACACTTCCTGATAAACTCAGTCACTGTCTCAGTGTATTCGTCAATATTATTCTCGGAAGCTAACCGGAACATATCTCAGTTCGCGTGATCAAAACAAGTGTGGATTCTGATTATTCAACGCTGGTCTGACCAGTCCTGAGCATGGGTACTTCCTGTTTGAGTTTCTGCCTATAGGAAGGGAGGAGCTAAATGGAGTCGTGGTCAGATTTGTCAAAAAGAGGGCAGGGGAGGGCCTTGTATGCATCGGGGAAGTTGCAGTAGCAGTTGTTAAGTGTTTTAGCACCGCGAGTACTACAGTCAACAGGCTGATATAATTTAGGCAGCCTTTTCCTCAAATTTGCTTTGTTATAATACCAAGCTACAATAAATGCAGCCTCAGGATATATGGTTTCCAGTTAGCATAAAGTACGGTGAAATTCCTTGAGGGCCGTCGTGGTATCTGTAAGGGTTGTCGTCGGTGGAAGAAGGATCGGACCAAAGCGCAGCGTGGTAAGTGTTCATGATGTAATATTTAATGAAACGAACTGAACACTGAAATATAAAAAAATAAAGTGAACGAACGAAAACCGAAACAGTACCGTGTGGACCAAACACTCACACGGAAAACAAACACCCACAAACCAAAAGACTGACGGCTCCTGGCAGACTGGCGGCTCTGGCGGCTCCTGGCAGACTGGCGGCTCCTGGCAGACTGGCGGCTCCTGGCAGACTGGCGGCTCAGGACAGACGGGCGGCTCTGGCGGCTCAGGACAGACGGGCGGCTCAGGACAGACGGGAGACTATGGCGGCTCAGGACAGACGGGAGACTCTGGCGGCTCAGGACAGACGGGAGACTCTGGCGGCTCAGGACAGACGGGAGACTCTGGCGGCTCAGGACAGACGGGAGACTCTGGCGGCTCAGGACAGACGGGAGACTCTGGCGGCTCAGGACAGACGGGAGACTCGTGCGGCTCAGGACAGACGGGAGACTCTGGCGGCTCAGGACAGACGGGAGACTCTGGCGGCTCAGGACAGACGGGAGACTCTGGCGGCTCAGGACAGACGGGAGCACCTGTAGGGAGAAGACGGAGAGACAGCCTGGTACGGGGGGCTGCCACCGGCGGGCTGGTGCGTGGCGGTGGCACCGGATAGACCGGACCGTGCAGGCGCACTGGAGCTCTTGAGCACCGAGCCTGCCCAACCTTACCTGGTTGAATGCTCCCCGTAGCCAGGCCAGTGCGGCGAGGTGGAATAGCCCGCACTGGGCTGTGCTGGCAAACCGGGGACACCATGCGTAAGGTTGGTGCCATGAACGCCGGCCCGAGGAGACGCACTGGAGAAGAGATGCATAGAGCTGGCTTCATGGCACCTGGCTCGATGCCCACTCTAGCCCGGCCGATATGAGGAGCTGGAATGTACCGCACTGAGCTATGCACAGACGCACCGGGGACACCGTGCGCTCCACCGTATAACACAGTGCCTGCCCGGTCCCTCTCGCTCTCCGGTAAGCACGGGTTGCTGGCTCAGTTCTCCTACCTGACTTAGCCAGACGCGCTGCCGTGCTGCCTCCTCATACCGGCGCCTCTCTGCTTTCGCTGCCTCCAGCTCTGCTTTGGGGCGGCGATATTCCCCTGGCTTTGCCCAGGGTCCTTTGCCGTCCAGAATCTCCTCCCAAGTCCAGTTCTCCAAATATCGCTGCCTCTCCTGCTGCTGCCCGTTACCACGCTGCTTGGTCCTCTGGTGGTGGGTGTTTCTGTATATTTCACATTTATTATTTTGTTCCAGTGTTCAGTTGTGTGTTTGAATAAATCAATATGGACACTTACCACGCTGCGTTTTGGTCCGATCTTTACTCCTCCTCAGACGAAGAGGAGGAAATCCGTTACAGTATCGGCTTGAGGGGGGATACACACAACCATGAATATGACCGAAGAGAATTCTCTTGGGAGATAATACGGTCGGCATTTGATTGTGAGGAATTCCAAGTCGGAACAAAAAGGACTTGAGTTCCTGTGTGTTATCACAATTACACCATCAAATCAAACTTTGTCACATGCGCCGAATACAACAAGTGTAGACCTTAACGTGAAATGCTTACTTACAAGCCCTTAACCAAAAGAGCAGTTCAAGAAGAGTTAAAGAACATTTTTACCAAATAAACTAAAGTAAAACATAACAAATAATAAAAAGTAACACAATAAAATGACGAAGCTATATACAGGGGGTACTGGTACAGAGTCAGTGTGCGGCGGGGTACAGGTTATTTGAGGTCATTTGTACAAGTAGGTAGGGCTGAAGTGAATATGCATAGATAATAAACAGCTAGTAGCAGCAGTGTACAAAACAAATGGAGGAGGGGGGGTCATTGTAAATAGTCCGGTGATCATTTTATTAATTGTTTAGCAGTCTTATGGCTTGTGGGTAGAAGCTGTTAAGGAGCCCGTTAATCATGAAACATACACCCCTGCCCTTCTTCTTCCCAGATAGATGTTTATTCCTGTCAGGATGATGAACTGAGAATCCAGATGGCTGGACCCGAGAGAGCCATGTTTCCGTGAAACAGAGTATGTTACAATCCGTGATGTCTCTCTGGAAAGAAAACCTCGCCCTGAGCTTGTCAACTTTATTATCCAGAGACTGAACATTAGCGAGTAATATACTTGGAAGCGGTGGGTGGTGTGCGCTCCTCCTAAGTCGGACTAGAAGACCGCTCCGAGTACCACTCCTTCTCCGGCGTTGTTTTGGGTCGGCCTCTGGAATCAGTTCAATTGCCCTAGGTGGTGCGAACAAAGGATCCGCTTCGGGAAAGTTGTATTCCTGGTCGTAATGCTGGTACTGCTGGTGAGTTACTGCCGCTCTGATATCCAATAGTTCTTCCCAGCTGTATGTAATAACACAAACATTTCTGGGCTAACAATGCAAGAAATAATCCATTAAAAAACAAAATACTGCAAAGTTTCCTCAGAAATAGAAGCGAGGCAGCCCTCTCTGTTGGCTCCAACTTCATACTGTGCGTGTGTGTGTGTGCGCGCGTTCGTGCAAGTAAAAAAACAACAACAAAAAACGGAATATCACTGTCTTACAGTACACACTTTTATTTGTTGTTTTCCTAGGATACCTGGCTAAAATGCTTGCTTGCCTAACTTCCATTCCTTGGCAAAGTTAGCTAGTTAACATTAGCCTTCTACATCTAGCTACATATTGAACTTCTATCCTCTTAGGCCAGGGGCACAACAATGTATGAATTAGAAGTTGGATCAGAATCGCCATTATAATCATTGGCCAGTACGGAGAATTAAGTTAAACCACAAGTCCAAATCCCTATCCATGTCTAGTTTAGGAAAGGGCCACATTTAGCTAGCTGTCCCGTTAGCCACCGGAGGACAACACAACGAGATGCAACAATTCAAGTTTTTCTGCCAATGACATATGCTCTCAATGGGATTTGATAGGAGTGATGCCAAATCCAAACTGGCTTCCCTTGACACTTGTTTTTTGGTGGGCCCCGACCATTCACAGTTGAGCTCACTCAGTTTAATTCAACACTGATTGGTAAATGTTTTATACTTTTTTTTGTCATGGGAGGCCAGATGCTGGCTGGCTTCCCTTGCATTCAATACAATGTCATCCTCGTTTGGACCAGACAGCATCAGATAGGTGCCCTACACGTAGAGAGACAGAGGTGCTGTTTCGCTCGTTTGGATGCTTTCATTTGTGAATTGAAAAGTTATGAAACACAGACAAAATATCAATTATTTTATGTTTTTGGGGGAAGCCTGGGTTCTCTTGCTATGAATACAAGACACTGTGCCAAACACAGACTGAGTTTGCAAAGTAATGTTTGTTTATCATGCTAGCGTTTTCCTACTGCTATACATGTTCTACAGTTCTTATACGAAAGGTCATACGAGACTAGAGACTAGAAATGTTAACCATGTTTATTAGAGTGTAAAGTTACATTGTAGGCCTATTTGCTGACCTGTAGCCTCTTGCCCGCTGATAATCAACTAAACTGGATTTTTTCTTGAGAGTATGGTCAAGGGTCGGAACATCATTACATATAATTTATAGACTGCAAATTGACTGCAAGAAGCCCAAACACATATAATATTTGACTAAGACATAATAATATCAAACCTATTGTGTGGTAATACTTGGGAACAGATTTCCAAAATGTAAATAACTTGGAGCTGATTTTCTGGTGTTTTAACAGTCCTCCCCTATACGTTCTCTGGGAGAGAAAGTATAGGCCTAGGCAATGAGGTGCCAGGCAGCCTAGTGGTTAAAGCATTGGGGAAGTAACCGAAAGGTTGCTGGATTGAATCCCCGAGCTGACAATGTAAAAATCTGTTGTTCTTCCCCAGAGCGGGCAGTCCACCCACTGTTCCCCAGTAGACCGTCATTGTAAATAAGAATTTGTTCTTAACTGCTTAGTTAAATAAAGGTTCAATTCAAATAAAATAGAGGCTTACAGGTTAACAATGTATTTAAGCAATAAGGACCAAGGGAGCGTAACAGATGTGAAATGGATAGCTAGTTAGCGGTGGTGCGCACTAATAGCGTTTTAAATCGGTGACGTCACTCGCTCCGTGGCTTTTGTGGCACGATGGGTAACGATGCTTCGAGGGTGGCTGTTGTTGATGTGTGCAGAGGGTCCCTGGTTCGAGCCCAGGTAGGGGCGAGGAGAGGGACGGAAGCAATACTGTAACATACGGCAACGCGGAGTCCCTCGATACAGCCCTTAGCCGTGGTATATTGGCCATATACCACAAACCCTTGAGGTGCCTTATTTCTATTAAAACTGGATACCAACTTAATTAGAGCAGTAAAGATAAGTGTTCTCTCATACCCATGATATATACAGTGCCTTGCGAAAGTATTCGGCCCCCTTGAACTTTGCAACCTTTTGCCACATTTCAGGCTTCAAACATAAAGATATAAAACTGTATTTTTTTGTGAAGAATCAACAACAAGTGGGACACAATCATGAAGTGGAACGACATTTATTGGATATTTCAAACTTTTTTAACAAATCAAAAACTGAAAAATTGGGCGTGCAAAATTATTCAGCCCCCTTAAGTTAATACTTTGTAGCGCCACCTTTTGCTGCGATTACAGCTGTAAGTCGCTTGGGGTATGTATCTATCAGTTTTGCACATCGAGAGACTGACATTTTTTCCCATTCCTCCTTGCAAAACAGCTCGAGCTCAGTGAGGTTGGATGGAGACCATTTGTGAACAGCAGTTTTCAGTTCTTTCCACAGATTCTCGATTGGATTCAGGTCTGGACTTTGACTTGGCCATTCTAACACCTAACACATGTTTATTTTTGAACCATTCCATTGTAGATTTTGCTTTATGTTTTGGATCATTGTCTTGTTGGAAGACAAATCTCCGTCCCAGTCTCAGGTCTTTTGCAGACTCCATCAGGTTTTCTTTCAGAATGGTCCTGTATTTGGCTCCATCCATCTTCCCATCAATTAAACCATCTTCCCTGTCCCTGCTGAAGAAAAGCAGGCCCAAACCATGATGCTGCCACCACCATGTTTGACAGTGGGGATGGTGTGTTCAGCTGTGTTGCTTTTACGCCAAACATAACGTTTTGTATTGTTGCCAAAAAGTTCAATTTTGGTTTCATCTGACCAGAGCACCTTCTTCCACATGTTTGGTGTGTCTCCCAGGTGGCTTGTGGCAAACTTTAAACGACACTTTTTATGGATATCTTTAAGAAATGGCTTTCTTCTTGCCACTCTTCCATAAAGGCCAGATTTGTGCAATATACGACTGATTGTTGTCCTATGGACAGAGTCTCCCACCTCAGCTGTAGATCTCTGCAGTTCATCCAGAGTGATCATTGGCCTCTTGGCTGCATCTCTGATCAGTCTTCTCCTTGTATGAGCTGAAAGTTTAGAGGGACGGCCAGATCTTGGTAGATTTGCAGTGGTCTGATACTCCTTCCATTTCAATATTATCGCTTGCACATTGCTCCTTGGGATGTTTAAAGCTTGGGAAATATTTTTGTATCCAAATCCGGCTTTAAACTTCTTCACAACAGTATCTCGGACCTGCCTGGTGTGTTCCTTGTTCTTCATGATGCTCTCTGCACTTTTAACGGACCTCTGAGACTATCACAGTGCAGGTGCATTTATACGGAGACTTGATTACACACAGGTGGATTGTATTTATCATCATTAGTCATTTAGGTCAACATTGGATCATTATTTGGTCACCTACAAAAAAGCAAGATTTCTGGCTCTCACAGACCTGTAACTTCTTCTTTAAGAGGCTCCTCTGTCCTCCACTTGTTACCTGTATTAATGGCACCTGTTTGAACTTGTTATCAGTATAAATGACACCTGTCCACAACCTCAAACAGTCACACTCCAAACTCCACTATGGCCAAGACCAAAGAGCTGTCAAAGGACACCAGAAACAAAATTGTAGACCTGCACCAGGCTGGGAAGACTGAATCTGCAATAGGTAAGCAGCTTGGTTTGAAGAAATCAACTGTGGGAGCAAATATTAGGAAATGGAAGATATACAAGACCACTGATAATCTCCCTCGATCTGGGGCTCCACGCAAGATCTCACCCGGTGGGGTAAAAATGATCACAAGGACGGTGAGCAAAAATCCCAGAACCACACGGGGGGACCTAGTGAATGACCTGCAGAGAGCTGGGACCAAAGTAACAAAGCCTACCATCAGTAACACACTACGCCGCCAGGGACTCAAATCCTGCAGTGCCAGAAGTGTCCCCCTGCTTAAGCCAGTACATGTCCAGGCCCGTCTGAAGTTTGCTAGAGAGCATTTGGATGATCCAGAAGAAGTTTGAGAGAATGTCATATGGTAAGATCAAACCAAAATAGAACCTTTTGGTAAAAACTCAACTCGTCGTGTTTAGAGGACAAAGAATGCTGAGTTGCATCCAAAGAACACCATACCTACTGTGAAGCATTGGGGTGGGAACATCATGCTTTGGGGCTGTTTTTCTGCAAAGGGACCAGGACGACTGATCCGTGTAAAGGAAAGAATGAATGAGGCCATGTATCGTGAGATTTTGAGTGAAAACCTCCTTCCATCAGCAAGGGCATTGAAGATGAAACGTGGCTGGGTCTTTCAGCATGACAATGATCCCAAACACACCGCCCGTGCAACGAAGGAGTGGCTTCGTAAGAAGCATTTCAAGGTCCTGGGGTGGCCTAGCCAGTCTCCACATCTCAACCCCATAAAAAATCTTTGGAGGGAGTTGAAAGTCCGTGTTGCCCAGCAACAGCCCCAAAACATCACTGCTCTATAGGAGATCTGCATGGGGGAATGGGCCAAAATACCAGCAACAGTGTGTGAAAACCTTGTGAAGACTTACAGAAAACGTTTGACCTCTGTCATTGACAACAAAGGGTATATAACAAAGTATTGAGATAAGTATTTGGTCAATAACAAAAGTTTATTTTCCACCATCATTTGCAAATAAATTCATTAAAAAAATCCTACAATGTGATTTTCTGGATTTTCTTTCTCATTTTGTCCGTCATAGTTGAAGTGTACCTATGATGAAAATTACATGCCTCTCTCATCTTTTTAAGTGGGAGAACTTGCACAATTGGTGGCTGACTAAATACTTTTTTGCCCCACTGTATATACAGTGCATTCAGAAAGTATTCAGACCCCTTCCATTTTTCCACATTTTGTTACATTACAGCCTTACTCTAAAATCGATAAAACGAATTATTTTCCACATAAATCTAGACACAATACCTCATAATGACAAAGAGAAAACAGTTAAAAAAAATAAAAAATTTAAGCAAATGTATCAAAAATACAAAACAGAAATACCTTATTTACACAATATTCAGTCCCTTTGCTATCAGACACGAAATTGAGCTCAGGTGCATCCGGTTTCCATTAATCATCTTTGAGATGTTTCTACAACATGATTGGAGTCCACCTACGGCAAATTCAATTGATTAGACATGATTTGAAAAGGAATACGCCTGTCTATATAAGGTCCCACAGTTGACAGTGCATTTCAGAGCCAAAACCAAGCTATAAGTTTGAATAAATTGTCCGTAGAGCTCTGAGACAGGATTGGGTTGAGGCACAGATCTGAAAAAGGGTACCAAAAAAATGTCTGCAGAATTGAAGGTCCCCAAGAACACAGTAGCCTCCATCATTTTTAAATGGAAGAAGTTTGGAACCACCAAGACTCTTCCAAGACTGGTCCTAGACTTGGTGCTCTGGTACCGCTTGCCTTGTGGTATCAGAGAGAAGTATATAGGTCCTGGATGTCAGGAAGCTTGGCCCCAGTGATGTACTGGGCCGTATGCACTACCCTCTGTAGGGCCTTACAGTCAGATGCTGAGCAGTTGCATTACCAGGCGGTGATGCAACCGGTCAGGATGCTCTCGATGGTGCAGACTGGAGAGACCTGAAAATAGCTGTGCAGCAACGCTCCCCATCCAACCTGACAGAGCTGGATAGGATCTGCAGAGAAGAATAGGAGAAAATCCCCAAAGAAAAGCTGTGCCAAGCTTGTACCGTCATACCCAAGAAGTTTAGAGGCTGTAATCGCTGACAAATGTGCTTCACCAAAGTACTGAGTAAAGGGTCTGAATACTTGTGTAAATGTGATAATTCAGTTTTTTATATTTTATAAATTAGCAAACTTTTCTAAAAACCTGTTTTTAGTATAAGGCTGTAACATAAAAAAAAATTGGGAAAAAATCAATGGGTCTGAATACTTTCTGAATGCACTGTACATACACTGAAACAAAATATGAACACAACATCCAACAATTTCAAAGATTTTACTGAGTTACAGATCATGACTGGGAATACAGATATATATGTGAAGTTCACAAATGCCTTTTAAAAAGGTAGGGGAGTGGATCAGAAAACTAGTCAGTATTTTGTGTGACCACCATTTGCCTCATGCAGTGCGACACATCTCCTTTGCATAGAGTTGATCAGGCTGTTGATTGTGGCATGTGGAATGTTGTCCCACTCCTCTTCAATGGCTGTGTGAAGCTGCTGGATATTGGCCGGAACTGGAACACGCTGTCGTACACGTCGATCCAGAGTATAACAAACATGCTCATTGGGTGGTGGCATGTCTGGTGTGTATGCAGCCCATGGAAGAACTGGGACATTTTCAGCTTCCAGGAATTGTGTACAGATCCTTACGACATAGGGCCATGCATTAGCCCGCAGGTGAAGAAGCCTTATATGGATGTCCTGGGCTGGTGTGGTTACACATGGTCTGCGGTTGTGAGGTTGGTTGGACGTACTGCAAAATTGTCTAAAACGATGTTGGAGGCGACTTATGGTCAAGAAATTGCATGCTCACTCAAAACTTGAGACATCGGTGGCATTGTGCTGTGTCACAAAACTGCACATTTTAGAGTGGTCGTTTATTGTCCCCAGCACAAGGTGCACCTGTGTAAGGATCATGCTGTTTCATACGTTTATTGATATGCCACACTTGTCAGGTGGATGGATTATCTTGAAAAATGAGAAGTGGTCACTAACAGGGATGTAAACACATTTTTGGCCAAAATGTGAGAGATATATGGTTTTTGTGCGTATGGAAAATTTCTAGGATCTTTTAGTACCCGCAAAACACTCATCTCAACGTCAACGGTGAAGAGGCCAATCCAGGATGCTGGCCATCTAGGCAGAGTTGCAAAGAAAAAACCACATCTCAGACTGGCCATTAAAAATAAAATATTAAGATGGGCAAAAGAACACAGACACTGGACAGAGGACCTCTGTTCCCGGGATCTCCTCTTCACTGTTGACATTGAGACTGGTGTTTTGCGGGCACTATTTAATGTCCTCCCAATTGAGGACTTGTGAGGGGTCTGTTTCTCAAACTAGACACTAATGTACTTGTCCTCATGCTCAGTTGTGCACCGGGGCCTCCCACCCCTCTTTCTATTCTCGTTAGAGACAGTTTGCCCTGTTCTTTGACGGGAGTAGTACACAGTGTTGTACAAGATCTTCAGTTTCTTGGCAATTTCTCGCATGGAATGGCCTTCCTTTCTCAGAACAAGAATAGACTGACGAGTTTCAGAAGAAAGTTCTTTGTTTCTGCCCATTTTGAGCCTGTAATCGAACCCACAAATGCTGATGCTCCAGATACTCAACTCGTCTAAAGGCCAGTTTTATTGCTTCTTTAACCAGAACAACAGTTTTCAGCTGTGCTAACATAATTGCAAAAGGGTTTTCTAATGATCAATTATCCTTTGAAAATTATTTGGATTTTAAACTTGGATTAGCTAACACAACGTGCCATTGGAACACAGGAGTGATGGTTGCTGATAATGGGCCTCTGTCAGCCGATGTAGATATTCCATAAAGAATCTGCCGTTTCCAGCTACAATAGTAATTTACAACATTAACAATGTCTAAACTGTATTTCTGATCAATTTGATGTTATTTTAATTGACAAAAAATTTGCTTTTCTTTCAAAAACAAGGACATTTCTAAGTGACCGCAAACTTTTGAATGGTAGATAATTCAAGATGTTTAACTCACCAAACCTCAGAGGGAAGGAGGAGAGGGACACTCAAAGTGTTTTTAACAGCCAGTCTGCTGCGATATTTAGATTGTGTTGCAGCAAGAGAGGAGAAGCTGGTCTCACATAAATAGGTAGAATTAAAGGAGCTTAACGTCATCACTGCCCTCTCGCTGAGTTGCGGGTATTATACACCGCTTTACAGCCAGAATGTGGAAAGGCGCATCTCATTCAAACGTTCGCCCCAGACCTTGGTCACAGGTTAGCTCCAGGTTAGCTCCAGTTAGCTCTAGTTTATCATCAAGAACCGGTGACAGTATGCGAGTCTCTTCTGTGCTGGTGAACGGATTACGCATCCACTGCTTTCCCGGGCGTGGATCGGATATTGAGGGGAAGTAATCGTAGAATTTGAGCAGTTTGTCTCAAATGTAACCCCCTCAATTTACGCATGTGATCCATGTCTACATCACCCTCGTCTGTCAAAATTGAGAAGAGGGGGAGTATTGTCCACTGGGTCTCTCCAGGCGCACAGCTTTTTATTGAAGCGGCAATTGTATTGTTTGCTTGGAAAATGTCACTTGCGCGTCCCTGGTTGGATAGGTTGAGCAGCAATCCCGTCCGTACAGAGCGGTCCCTTCGTAACGGTCCCATCGTAATCCATGTCCCGTTATGTAGGCCTATTCGTTCAGAACCCGGAATATTTCACCTGCAGTTGTATTCGGAGGCAACTCTCTGCAACAAATACATTATTAATATAGCCTATGTAGCGTTAATGTTCAAGAAGTGGCCGTCTGAAATGTCAGTCGTCTCATCTAATTGGATTGCAGACCAATGTTGTTGTGCGAGCTCTGTCTAAAACCTGGGATTCAACATGATCTGCCATATTCTGGATTCTATGCGTGACAGTGTTATTGTAAAGTAGGATTGCACTTTCCTTTGTAGCAGCAGTTGGGCCTAAAACGTCTTGCCATTTTCTTGCCTGCCGATTTTTCTCCCCCCCCCCCCCTTTCTATTTTGGCACTACAAGGCCTGGCACACATAGTTTTGGTAGCAAGAACATGGCCTTGCGGAAATACTCTCCCCTCTCTTCTAATTTCCTTAATTTTGTGGCTAGAGTGAAATACTTTGTTTCCTATAAGAGCTCTTATAGGACCAGGGCACAAACAATAATATACTAATACTCAATAATGTTGCTCTTTATTTAACCATCTTACATATACAACCTTATTTGTTCATCGAAAATTGTGAATAACTCACCACAGGTTAATCAGAAGGTTGTGATTGAAAGGATACACATAACTCTGCAATGTTGGGTTGTATTGGAGAGTCTCAGTCTTGAATAATTTCCCACACACAGTCTGTGCCTGTATTTAGTTTTCATACTAGTGAGGGACAAGAATCCACTCTCAGATAGGTATGTGGTTGCAAAGGGCATCAGTGTCTTAACATCTCGATTTTCTAAGGATACTCTGAGTGCAGCCCAATCCAGAAATCGGGCAGTGGCTTCTGATTAAATTAAATTTTCACAGAACCGCTTGTTGCAATTTCGATGAGGCTCTCGTTCAGATATCGATAAGTGGACTGGAGGCAGGGCATGAAAGGGATAAGGAATCCAGTTGTTTGTGTCGTCCGTTTCGGGAAATTACCTGCGTAATTACGCACCCAACTCACTCAGATGCTTCGCTATATCACATTTGACATTGGCCTTAAGCTTGAGTTCATTTGCACACAAAAAAAGTAATACAATGGTGGAAAGACTTGTGTTGTCCTGCAGACAGAGAAGAGCTCCAACTTCTTAATCATAGCCTCAATTTTGTCCCGCACATTGAATATAGTTGCGGAGAGTCCCTGTAATCCTAGATTCAGATCATTCAGGTGAAAAAAAACATCACCCAGATAGGCCAGTCATGTGAGAAATTCGTCATCATGTGAGCGGTCAGACATGTGAAAACCATGATCAGTAAAAGAAAACTTTAAGTTCGTCTCTCAACAAAAAAACCGTGTCAATACTTTGCCCCATGATAACCAGCGCACTTCTTCTGTATGTTGTAAAAGCATTACATGGTCGTTGGCCATATCATTGTGTGACAAAGTGGAAATGTAGAGTTCCCATTAAAGAACACCGCAGTTCGTGGGTAGAGTAGTGGGTGAAACCATTCACTTCAGGAAAAGGTTTGATATAAATAAAGTTTCCTTTCATTATGTGTGTCGAATTCATAAAAAATATTTGCTGCCATTGTAGAAAGGTTGGCAATATGAGAGGTCTTCTGGACGTTTTTTAAATTTTTATTATTATTATCCTTGAAAGAATAACTAAGTGCTTCTCCCCTATTTGGAAAGTTTGTCTGCCTGCTCTTCAGTCTGAGAGAGATATTCTGAGTGCAGGTTTGTGTCTCCCTCTGTACATAAAAAAAACTGTTCAAAACTGTATAACACAATAGTGTCTTTGGAAAATGGGTTCATATTCAATAGTGAATGTGACTATGTATATATATATATATATATATATATATTATATATATATATATATATATATGTTATGTTCTGTTAATTACTGATGTCCCCTTTAAGGATGGAGCACCCTTGGTCATGCGCAGTATTGTTCTATGTTATTCTGGTACTAACTAGTTTGAGTAAATGTGAAGCTCCAGTTCAATTGCTTGTATTCCGAGTCTTTCTTATTACATAAATAAGTACTAAGTGTTAAGACACTACAATGGCGACGAGGATGATTACCTGCAGTGTGCATCACGAATACAGATGGAGTTCGTAGGAAGAGAGGAAGATTTTGACCCTGTAGCACAACAGCTAGCAAGCAGTGAAGACGAGGGGAGAGCTGACGAGAACGAGGCGGCAGATCAAAGACCCGTGGAGCCGGAGGTAAAGAGAATGGCTAGCATCGGGAAAATAGATGTGTTTGATGACACGCAAGAAAACTGGGCAATTTACATTGAACGACTGGAACAGTACTTCATTGCAAACGACATTGCTGATAACAAAAGAGTACCAGCGTTGTTGAGTTTAATTGGCCCAAAAACATACAGTTTGCTAAGAGATCTGACTGCCCCTCTGAAGCCCTCAAATAAAACATTCACAGAGATTGTGGAGATATTGCAAAATCACCTATCACCTAAACCACTCCTCATCGCGGAACGTTTTCGTTTCCACAAGAGAGATCAGAATGAGGGGGAGGGTGTTAGTACATATGTAGCAGTGTTGAAGAAACTGTCTGAACATTGCCAGTTGGGAGAGAACCTAAATGACACATTAAGGGATAGATTTGTGTGTGGACTGAAACATGAACACATTCAAAAACGTTTGCTCACAGAATCAGAGCTCACGTTTGCAAAGGCTGTTGAAATTGCTGTGGCTATGGAAATCGCGACTAAAGATGCATTTGAGTTGCAAAGTAAAAGAAGTACTGACCTGTCACAAATTTCCCTGCACAAGTTTTCACGCAGTCTACAGCGCCCCCGTGTGGCCGAAAAATGCAACAGGTGTGACAGAGATGGTCACAAAGCAGAGGACTGCCGTTTCAAAGACGAAATTTGTCACAAATGCAGTAGAAGGGGGCACATTCAAAGAGCATGCAAAGCTAAATTCAGTCACAACAGTAAAACTGAGAAAATTAAAGGGTTGGTGAATACACTAGCAGAGAACAGTGGCAGTGATTCAGATGAACGATTAATTGGTACAATGGAGTTAAACACAGTGACTTCTCCCAGCAGTAGCATAATATGGGTGACACCAGATATCGAAGGCAAACCCCTCAAAATGGAGCTGGACACAGGATCTGCAGTGTCTATAATTTCCACTACTGTCTACAATGAGCACTTTAAGGCTATCAAGCTGAAGAACACAAATGTGTTGCTGAAGACATACTCAGGAGAGAGATTGAGCCCAATGGGGGCGTTGCAGGTCAGAGTGCATTATGGGGGGCAAACACAGCAGTTACAGCTGTATGTGGTGCCTGGAACTGGCCCCCCATTATTTGGCAGGGAATGGCTTTCAAAAATAAAGCTGAATTGGTGTGACTTGAAAATGCTCCACACGTTCCAGTCCAAAGAGAAAGGCACAGACCAAACACTGGAACACTTGCGGAAGAAATACAACACAGTTTTCAGTGATCAGATGGGAACAGTAAAAGGCTTCACAGCAAAACTTGTACTAAGAGATGACGCAACCCCGAAATTCTGCAAAGCCAGATCTGTTCCATACTCCCTGAGACCAAAGGTGGAAGCGGAAATCGATCGCTTGCAGGATACAGGGATCCTGACGAAAGTGGACAGAAGCGAATGGGCCACACCCATAGTTCCTATTTTGAAGAAATACGGGTCTGTTAGAATGTGTGGGGACTTCAAGGTAACTGTGAATTCAATGTTGCATGTGGACCAATACCCCCTACCACGTCTGGATGACATCTTTGCTGCACTAGCTGGTGGGAAACACTTCAGTAAAATCGATCTGAAACAGGCTTACCTGCAGCTACCGGTTGAAGAGAGTTCCAAACAGTACCTGACAATAAACACACACAAAGGTCTATACAGGTATAACCGCCTGGTTTTTGGCATTGCATCAGCCCCAGCCATTTGGCAACGAACTATTGACCAGATTTTGCAAGGAATCCCAGGAACCCAGTGTATCCTGGATGACATGATCATAACAGGACGCACCGACAAAGAGCACCTGGCTAACCTGGAAGAGGTCCTGAAAAGACTGAAAGAGTATGGTCTACAGGCAAACTTAAAGAAGTGTGAGTTCTTCAAAGACAAGATTGTCTTCTGTGGACATGAGATTGACTGCAATGGATTGCACAAAACACAGGACAAAATCGAGGCAGTGGTACAGGCACCACGACCACAAAATATCACAGAAGTAAGATCTTTCACGGGACTGATCAATTACTTTACCTGCTCCTACCTATCTTTCCGATTTGGTCCTGCCGTACATACCTACACGTACGCTATGGTCACAGGATGCAGGCCTCCTAACTGTCCCTAGAATTTCTAAGCAAACAGCTGAAGGCAGGGCTTTCTCCTATAGAGCTCCATTAATATGGAATGGTCTGCCTACCCATGTGAGAGACGCAATCTCGGGTTCAACTTTTAAGTCTTTATTGAAGACTCATCTCTTCAGTAGGTCCTATGATTGAGTGTAGTCTGGCCCAGGAGTGTGAAGGTGAACGGAAAGGCACTGGAGCAACGAACCGCCCTTGCTGTCTCTGCCTGGCCGGTTCTCCTCTCTCCACTGGGATTCTCTGCCTCTAACCCTATTACAGGGGCTAAATCACAGGCTTACTGGTGCTCTTCCATGCTGTCCCTAGGAGGGATGCGTCACTTGAGTGGGTTGAGTCACTGACGTGATCTCCTTGTCTGGGTTGCCCCCCCCCCCCTTTTGGGTTGTGCCGTGGAGGAGATCTTTGTGGGCTATACACGGCCTTGTCTCAGGATGTTAAGTTGGTGGTTGAAGATATCCCTCTAGTGGTGTGGGGACTGTGCTTTGGCAAAATGGTTGGGGTTATATCCTGCCTGTTTGGCCCTGTCCGGGAGTATCGTCAGACAGGGCCACAGTGTCTCCCGACCCCTCCTGTCTCAGCCTCCAGTATTTATGCTGCAGTAGTTTATGTCGGGGGGCTAGGGTCAGTCTGTTATATCTGGAGTATTTCTCCTGTCTTATCCGGTGTCCTGTGTGAATTTAAGTATGCTCTCTCTAATTCTTTCTTTCTCTCTTTCTCTCTCTCTGAGGACCTGAGCCCTAGGACCATGCCTCAGGACTACCTGGCCTGATGACTCCTTGCTGTCCCCAGTCCACCTGGCCGTGCTGCTGCTCCAGTTTCAACTGTTCTGCCTGCGGCCATGGAGCCCTGACCTGTTCACCGGACGTGCTTCCTGTCCCAGACCTGCTGTTTTCAACTCTAGAGACAGCAGGAGTGGTAGAGATACTCTGAATGATCGGCTATGAAAAGCCAACTGCCATTTACTCCTGAGTTGCTGACCTGTTGCATCTTTGACAACCACTGTGATTATTATTATTTGACCCTGCTGGTCATCTATGAACATTTGAACATCTTGGCCATGTTCTGTTACAATCTCCACCCGGCACAGCCAGAAGAGGACTGGCCACCCCTCATTGCCTGGTTCCTCTCAAGGTTTCTTCCTAGGTGCTGGCCTTTCTTGGGAGTTTTTCCTAGCCACCGTGCTTCTACACCTGCATTGCTTGCTGTTTGGGGTTTTAGGCTGGGTTTCAGTACAGCACTTTGAGATATCAGCTGATGTAAGAAGGGCTTTATAAATACATTTGATTTGATTTGGTCTGCCTGCTCTTCAGTCTGAGAGAGATATTCTGAGAGCAGGGTCGTGTCTCCTTCCTCTGTACATAAAAAAAACTGTTTAAAACTGTATAACACAATAGTGTCTTTGGAAAATAGTGAATGTGACTATGTATATATTTATCTCACCGATAATGTATTTAAGGCCTATTTCGGCAAGTTAACCAAGTTTTTGCTGGTTAAGCTAGCCATGTTAATGACGAGCTGACTAGCACTGTTGTCAGTCCAGTGCACTGTAATGTTAAGCTAGCTATTGCTAGCAGGTGATTTGCTACCAGGTAATTTATTGAAATATTAAGTGAATGTTTATTTTCTTACTACCTTAAAAGGTTTATATGAAAAGGGTTGTACTTGTGCTCTGTATTCATGGATTAATATCACTTCACATTGAGGGCATGTATCATTACTGTTTCTCCTATCTAAAATATATCTTGTGTTCTACCTAACCAGTGAACGTGTGGCTGTGACCGTCCTGTCAATGCCTGTCATCATTGTTTGATATCTTTTATTGCAGAAAAAAACAAGTCAACCTGAAGTGTGGGTGTCCGTGTGCATTTCTTCTGGGGGGGCTATGTGAAGTTGGTTACAATTGCATAGTGCAGAAAATACACAAGAGTTCAGGGGCCTTGCTTTAACCAAGTTAACTATTTTCACTTTAGTGTCCAAAACATCTTTCAAGCTGTCAGGCATTCCCTTGGTAGCAAGAGCCTCTCGGTGGATGCTGCAGTGTACCCAAGTGGCGTCGGGAGCAACTGCTTGCATGCATGTTCCCACTCCACTATGTCTCCCTGTCTTGGCTTTTGCGCCATCAGTACAGATTCCAACATGAGAAGCAGCTACATATGGACCGTTAGTAGAATTCCCACGCGAGAGTAACGATTAATGTGATTGGATGTTAATTATTTGACCAGGCTACATGTATTTTACTTTGTGTTGTTATTTCGCTGAACACCCAGATGGTTTAATTTTATTTTAGATTATTTAATTGTATTTTTGGCAGTGAAACGAGGCTACTCAGGCGAGAAAAAAAACTCGCCCAAATGCATAACCCTGTTGGAAAATATATATATATTTAAATGTGAATCACATTTTTATTTGGTGTACCCCTAGGGGGAATACCTGGGCTACATGAGCATGTTCTTGCAATTTTTCCGCCCTAGGCAGACCAAGTAAATTAGTATTTTCCAGATGTTGAAAATATGTATTTTCTGAAAATATGTGGTTCTGAATGAAAGTTGTGAAGACATTTATAGACGTCTTTGATTGGTTCAAATTTGTTTTGGACTAGATCAAAAATCAATGTCCATGTATGTGGAAATCAACGTTGGTCCAGACTGCACCAAAAAAAGATGGCGTGAGTTGGTCTGTGCTAATTTATAAAAAAAAATATGTAACTTTTTTTTTTATCTTGGCAAGTCAGTTAAAGAACAAATTCTTATTTGCAATGACGGCCTAACCCGCATGACGCTGGGCCAATTGTGTGCCACCCTATGGGACTCCAAATCACGGGCGGTTGTGACACAGCCTGGAATCAAACCAGGGTCTGTAGTGACGCCTCTAGCACTGAGATGCACTTCCCTCGACCGCTGTAGGAGTAGCCTACATTGTTGCCTGAAATTGAATTTTGCCCATCTATGTGGTAAGCCTACCGTTTGCAAATAACCAAAAAAAGATGTCCAAAAGAAGTCAGCTCGGCTTACTGAGGTCTAGTTTTACCAAGTCAGCCCACAATGGAATTTGATGAATCCATGTGGTAGCCCCACCATTTGCTAAACAGGCCGTTGCATTGGCTTTACTAGTCCTGATTCCTGTGACTAATAAATTTGGCTATTTAAGCTCTGAAAATCAGCTACCCAACTTTATCAGGAGTTATCGTGAGGCTATTTGCAATGTGTTTACACAGCCGGAAACGCATAATGATTTTATTTTTCGCCATGATTAGCTTGTCAGAAATGGACAGATACAACTTGAAACCACTGATCATGACAATTGGGTGAAACTCCTGGACAACAGTTGTGATTGTCCATTTTACTGACCTATCCTGTTTTTAGGTTAGGCGCATTTTGTAGGTTAGGCTATTTGATCGGATAAACCTGCATGATGTAAAAATTCTCATTACATTGTCATACCTTTATCTCCAGCCTGTAGGCTAAAAAAAGGCCACATACTCTTTCTACCATATGCTATATCTGCAACATGATTTATGTTGGATTTTATTTTTGAGACGGAACGTTGGTTCGCCGCAGTGAACAAATTATTATTATTTACAATGACCGGCCAAAACCGGGCAACGCTGGGCCAATGGCGCGTCGCCCTATGGGACTCCCAATTGCAGCCAGTTGTTATGAAGCCTGGATTCGAACCAGGGTGTCGGCCTCTAGCACTGAGTTGCATTGCCTTAGACTGCTGCGCCACTTGAGAGCACAATAGACAAGAAAAAATATTTGGACACTGCTTATCACAGGGCAGCATCAACGCTTACGACCAAAGCCCAAATCTCTGGTTGAGAGAAATTGGCATTGTTTTGGGGCAGAATTATGTTGAGAACTAAGCCTAGCCCATGCACAAACTCCTTTGCAAACTGGGGTTTTACACTGTTGAGTGCTGACACCGGTGTAGATCGATTGGAAATCTCTATTTGATTTTAAAGTACTGGCTGGGTGGGAGTCTGAAAGGCTAGATAAAGCAGGATGTATTTGTCTACTTTTGAATTGGGTTTGGCCGGGCCTCCTTATGTGGAATTTACATTGACATGTATATTGTAAAGAGGGGCGTGTTTGAGCTGGGCCCTACAACATGTTGTCATCATCATGATCGTGCGCTCAACAACCCAGCCTGGGTAAACTCCATACCGTCTATGGTGGTAAACTCCTTCAATGAGCCTCCACCGGGGCTCATGCGCAGTACTTGACGTTTCAAAGTTGCTTCTCCGGGTGTTTGAACAGGAAGGCGGACATGTTGGTCAGGCGGTGGGAGAAAATCGGGCATCGTTTAGTTTTTCGAAAAATAACATAGCTAACGTTAGATCAAAACCAGATTTATCTATGTAGAACCAGAAAGTTTTCCTTCTGTATCGGTCGATATCGATGGCCGATGACAATGTGAGGCTTACAGCGAACGGACGTCAATGAAATGTTGTAACAAGACGGTGTTTTAAACGGATCGAAATTTGGAAGGATCATTGTTTTTCCGCCACTTCTACTTTGCAGCTGTCAGACTCGTTTATTGTTTTTTTTTGCAAGGGCCTTACACTGATATATGGACACAAGCCTGGGAGTAATGTGGCTACTTTGCAGCCTATCGGATTTTTAAAACTGTATTTAAGTTTTACTCTTTGGATGTATTGATATATTTTTAAATTCAGCACAACTCATCTGCGGCATCCTGTGGACGCCGACTAATCTGTTGATGCATTTAGCCAAGTTAACTTGCTAACGCTAGCTAAATTAACTTCTTTTGAATTGCTGAAGTTGTCTGCAAAACCTGGCTGAACTGGGGAAATATTTATTCTGAAAATGTGGCTTTTGAATATCAAACGCCACTTTAAACGTTTCGTGGTCAGTGAAAAAGAGAGAAGAGGCACGTTTCTTTGATTGAATCTGCGGGTTCTTTCTAAACACTTGAGTTCACGCAAAGGAAATAACAGTAGGCTAAATAGCTACGTTAGCACTTGAGCTAGATTGCTAACTCGTTTTATTTAGCTATAGCACCGGCGTGGAACTCTACTTGTCTGCAAAAATGTCGGCTGGAGAAAGTTTGGAAGCTCGTTTTGAGAAAATCGATGCCATGTTGAAGGACCCGAAGTCGGAAATAAACACGGATTGCCTTTTGGTAAGTAAACTAGCCAGCGTTAACTTGACGATAAGCTTGGCTCGCTAAAGTTGGCTAACGTTAGCTAGATATGTTATTGAATTAGCTAACTATTAGCATCATTTAGCTAACTAGGTAATGAATGTGTTAGTAATCTAACTACCGTTAGCCAAGTTGAAATTGGTTAGATTAAATTAGCTAGCTAACGTTAGATTAGAAGTTAGTTTGCTACTCAACTTTCTAGCTACCTGGTGTAGGCAGCTATATGAATAGCTGCCTGCTATAGGCTATATTTGTTAGCCAGCCGACGTCTTGAAGATTGGCTTGCTACCTTGTAAACGTTAGCTAACTAACGTTGACTACCTGTTAGCTAATCAGCTAACGTTATTTGGCTAACAAGCTGAACAAGTGGCATCCAAAACAACCATGAGATATAACCTTAGTAGGGCTGTGAATTGCCAGGGATCTCACGATACGATGTTATCACGATATGTAACTACGTGCCTAAACGATATGTATTGCGATTCTACATTATATGTAACGTTATTGCAATAACACGTTGAGTTTTTTTTATTGCGATTTGATGTTCCAAACGTATTGCTCACTAAAGTTATGTCTGCTGCCGAGTGACTGTTTTGATCGGTCAGGGAAATAAAATGTATCTATATCGTCATTCCAGTCCATTTTTTTTACTGTTTCCGGGAACGTTAGTTAAAATATATATATATTATATATTTTTTTAAATGTCCATGTTAACTTCTTATCAGGCATCGATGCTAGAATGGCTGAATAACTTTAATTAAGTTGAATACCGGTATGTCTGATTATTGATATAATTACAATTGACACATTTCACTACTAGTAGCTATTTTAAAATCGTCAACGCTGTTGATAGTGAAGGTGCTATGCTATTTTAACCCGAGGGTATTTTGCAGTCTAAATATTAATAAATAACTGTGTAGTTTTGTTTCCATGAAGATGGACACAGTCCAACCTTGACCATGGTGACTTTGCAGCCTGGTCTCATATACAAGACGTAACACAGTAAAACACACAGAACACTCAAATTACTATGGTATGGTGACATAAGACAGATCGTTACTCTATCCAAAAATGAAAGTCAGGTGGATGCTACTTCGAATCTCATCATGGACAAAGTTAGCATTTTAGCTATTACCCAACTTTTCAACTACTTACTACTTTTTAGCTACTTTGCAAATACTTATCATGTTAGCTAACTTGTCCCTTAAACCTCTACTGACTCCCCATCCCGCATGCGGGAGCGTAATCATCGCTTGACACTAATTAGCATAACGCAACGGACATAAATATCCCTAGGAAATATTCCTATTCATGAAAATCACAAATGAAAAATATTGAGACACAGCTTAGCCTTTTGTTAATCAAATCATCTCAGATTTTCAGAATATGCTTTGCAGCCAAAGCTAGACAAGCATTTGTGTAAGTTTATCGATAGCCTAGCATAGCATTTTGTCCAGCTAGCAGCAGGTAATTTGGTCACGGAAATCAGAAAAGCAATCAAATTAAATTGTTTACCTTTGATGAGCTTCGGATGTTTTCACTCACGAGACTCCCAGTTAGATAGCAAATGTTCCTTTTTTCCAAAAATATTATTTTGTAGGCGAAATAGCTCCTTTTGTTCTTCAGCTTTGGCTGAGAAATCGCCCGGAAATTGCAGTCACGAAAACGGCGAAAAATATTCAAAATTAGCTCCATAATATCGACAGAAACATGGCAAATGTTGTTTATAATCAATCCTCAAGGTGTTTTTCAAATATCTATTCGATAATATATCCATCGGGACAATTAGTTTTTCAGTAGGACAGATTGGAGTAATGGCTACCTCTGACCACTTGCGATGTGGCCGCCTATGGCTATTCTTCAACATAAATGTGTAAAACTACGTCACAATGCTGTAGACACCTTGGGGAATACGTAGAAAGCGCAATCTGGTTGATAGCCCATTAACTGCTCAATAGGGACTCATTGGAACGAAGCGCTTTCAAAACATGGGGCACTTCCGGATTGGATTTTTCTCAGGCTTTCGCCTGCAACATCACTTCCCCTAACCTTAACCCCTAGCATAGCTAACGCTAGCCACTTAGCTAGAGTTAGTAACATAGACCTTTTGGAAATTTGTAACACATCATACAAAATGGGTGTTGGACATCCACAAATTAATACATACCATAAGAAGTGGAACATATGCTAAATGGAGTGTCTCGGATTTATGTACAGAATGATACGAAATGCTCCGAGGCCAGGTTTGCCTTCTGGTTGTCAATCATAGTGCATTGAACCAAAACAGAAAAGGCACAGTGGACCAAATGTGACAGGGGTTGTGGCTGTCTGCCTGAAGGCCTCCTTTGTGATGTACAGGCAATATTAGAACAAACTCTTTGGAGAGTAGGGCTATACATGGACTTTTATTTTTTTAATATCCTCTGAAGTGGTAGCATCACGCCTGTTCGAACCTGCCAACCCAGCTGCATCAGTTAACTTGCTTGGGTCTGCCTGCCCTGACGTTTTACTGTGTCACTCATTCCCCGCTCATGATGTAACTTGTATCAGACTGCCACGTGCTAAACCTCAGAGGAACACCTCCAGACTCAAGTATCAATCATGCAAACCGAAAACAAAACTGTTGTTATCAGCAACCATCACTCATGTGTTCCAATGGCACATCGTGTTAGCTAATCCAAGTTTATCATTTTAAAAGGCTAATTGATCATTAGAAAACCCTTTTGCAATTATGTTAGCACAGCTGAAAACTGTTGTTCTGCTTAAAGAAGCAATAAAACCGTCCGCCTTTAGACTAGTTGAGTATCTGGAGCATCATTTGTGGGTTCGATTACAGGCTCAAAAATGGGCAAAAACAAAGACCTTTGTTCTGAATCTCGTCAGTCTATTCTTGTTCTGAGAAATGACGGCTATTCCATGCGAGAAACTGATGATCTTGTACAACGCTGTGTACTACTCCCTTCACAGGACAGCGCAAAATGTCTCTAACCAGAATAGAAAAAGTGGGAGGCCCCGGTGCACAACTGAGCAAGACGACAAGTACTGTTTGAGAAACAGACACCTCACAAGTTCTCAACTGGCAGCGTCATTAAAAAGTACCCGCAAAACACCAGTGAAGAGGCGACTCCGGGATGCTGGTGTTCTAGGCAGAGTTGCAAAGAAAAAGCCATATCTCAGACTGGCCAATAAAAATAAAAAAATTAGATGGGCAAAAGAACACAGACACTGGACAGAGGAACTCTGCCTAGAAAGCCAGCATCCTGGAGTCGCCTCTTCACTGTTGACATTGAGACTGGTGTTTTGCAGGTACTATTCAATGATGCTGCCAGTTTTACTGCTTCTTTAATTAGAACAACAGTTTTCCGCTGTGCTAACATAATTGGAAAAGGGTTTTCTTTTCAAAAAACGTTTATTTCAAAAACAAGGACATTTCTAGGTGACCCCAAGCTTTTGAACGGTAGTGTATATATCTCAGAAATGCAGTGTAACATTTTGT
Organism: Oncorhynchus mykiss; assembly: GCF_057628025.1. Classification (NCBI taxonomy): domain Eukaryota; kingdom Metazoa; phylum Chordata; class Actinopteri; order Salmoniformes; family Salmonidae; genus Oncorhynchus; species Oncorhynchus mykiss. The sequence continues at coordinate 12,963,399 of NC_143049.1, forward strand.
CTCCTTATATTACAGGGTGAAGATAATTATTATTATTTTTGACGGACAACTCTCCAAAAATCTATGTGATGGCAAAATCGAGAGCTTCTAAAAATATCACCTTAACTTGATAATTAAAACGTCAATTGATAGTCATTAACGTGGTTCTTCACTGACCATGTTTACATGCACACCCATATCCCCCTATTTTCCGGGGTACTCAAGTATTCTGTTTTTGAGTTGACGAACATAAGCGGCATATCGAGTTTTGCAATAACCCGAAAAAAGATTATATCGCGGTTATGAGAAACCAGGGTTAAGATGCCTGGGAAATATTTATCTTAGACATGATACTGTGGCACGTAATCATCTTTTCCCGTTTTAATGTTTTTTGCGGTCTGTGCAGGCTCAGTTTCTCTTATCATGGGTGTTGTGTGAGGATGCTTTTATCTGATTGTCAAAGAAATCACTTCAAAAAGTGATTCTGCCAAATTCTCTAAAACAACATTGGAGGTGGCTTATGGTAGAGAAATTAACATTAAATTATCTTGCAACAGCTCTGGTTGACATTCCTTCAGTCAGCATTCCAATTGCACGCTCCCTCAACTTAAGACTGGCGTTGTGTTGCAAATCTCCACATTGTAGTGTCCTTTTCTCCTCAGCACAAGGTGCACCTGTGTAATGATCATGCTGTTTAATCAGCTTCTTGATATGCAACACCTGTCAGGCGGATGGATTATCTTGGCAAAGTAGAAATGCTCACTAACAGGGATGTAAACAAATTTGTGCACATTTGAGAGAAATAAGCTGTTTGTGCTTATGGAACATTTCTGGGATTTTAATTTCAGCTCATGAAACATTTTTGTTGCATTTATATATTTGTTCAGTGTAGTTAATACTGGTAAAGTTGTCTGTATTTAGAGACCCAGGAGCAAGCACAATAACAGTGAAAAGATTGGTCCTGTCCAAAATGTTAAAATGTCATCAGTTGGATCGGTTTTAAGGAAATTAAAGGTTCAGTTTGCCTTGGGTGCATATTTTATGTGGTTGAAGTACTCTCTGCTTCAGTTACTATTCCATTTCACTCATATTCATTTAAATGAGGAATATTCATGGAAACAGGGATACTCGTAAGCGGGATATCAAAGGTGCATGTAAACAGCTTATCGTGAATAAGACCTTAAGTGGGATATGAGGTACAAACCGTAATACTGTGTGTGTGTGTAAACATGGTCACTAAACTATACTTAATACTTGTATGATGCGCATTTGGTGTCAAGCTGTTTAATTACACTGATATGTTCAAGCAGCGTCATTATCTGATCCAGGAAGGAATTTTCTGAATGACAGTCTAGACGAACAGCTGTTGTGATAGCACATGCGACGCAACAACAGCCCAAGTGCTTGAAAAAAGGTAATTTGTTTCGCCAGTGAAGACAATTGTGCCTATATGCATGTTGGATCTAATATGTCTAGCGATTTATGTTTTTCTATGCTTGATAGTGCTCAGTTAACTGGTGTTTTTGTTTTACCAACATCAGTTCAATTACTTGAATTCTGTTTACTCCAGATTTTTTTGTGACCCCAATGCGCCGTTTCTGTAGAGAAATCAAATCATTCACGAGAGAAATCGAGGAAATTACAATGTGGGATGCTGGGCTGAAGGGAGTTGTAGTTTTGATTAAGCAAATTTTCAACCTAGGTCAGTGTCGAAACGTAATTAACTACAATGATCATATTCAACCTTACTTTAGACTTAAGTTTGTCGCCTGTCTTCCCGCTTTTGGGATGACCCCCCCCCCCCCCCCCCCCCCCCCCCCATTGTTAGGGTGTGGACATGAGCATCTCGTCATTATATACTGATCGATACACTTTTACGATTGATATGTTAGATACACACACACACACAAACCGCATGAAAGAGGAATGTACACCAAAACAGTTTGTTAAAGTATGCCTTACCTACTTTGAGGAACTAGTAAAATGATCTTGTCAGACAGCTCTGCAGCATGATAGGCATGCTAGCCAAATAGGGTGACTAAAGATAGTACTGTATGGGGAGCACAACGTTATATGGCCTGGCTGCTACTGTCTCAGCAGAGATGAGATGATTACTTTAAGCAATGAAAAATAATAGTCATCAAATAACTAAATCATATTTTATTATTTCCTAGTAAATTCCTAGTTACCTATTGGGTCGACATCAATGTGGACCTGACAGACTGTTGAAAAAAAATATGATCAATGTTTTGGCAATTTAGCTTTGGTTTCTTTTTTAATTTATCCGGACCGACTGCAAAAAGCACTAATCGCTAGGCACTACTGCTTGATTTACAGCAGGGTCTCGTTAGATTTAACTGAGGTATTATCCAGGTAATGAGGTCATTTTCAGTTTTTTTGTGGCTCGAATTGGACACTGAGTCTACTGTGCGCAATTGTGTGGGATAGACTATTGTGCAACACCCAACGCTATTCTTCTTAATCATTCTGAATAGAATGCCAACAAATTACATAGCCTCGTGTTCGTCTTCTGCTGATTTACATGTCATACATTTTGGTTTCCATGTTACACCTTTTTAGTTTAAACAATACAAGGGGCTTGAAGTAGTCTACTCAATCTGGAATTTGGAGCTCAGAAGTTCAAGTACTGGAATAGGCCTACCTTGAAAATCTGACGTTTCCTTACTTTTGTGCTTGTAATTATCGTAGGCAATTTATACGTTTTCATTCTCCCTTATCTGTGATTATATCTGCCACTTTCGTTTGTTTCCTGCCGCTTCAGTTGAAGGGTGTTGCGAAACTCTGTTGCGGTAAAACCACGTGCTGTTATGAGGATGACAACATCTAATGCTGGCTCCAACTTGCCTCATATTTTACAATGTAGTAATTATAATTAGAATATCAATGTGTTGGCAAGGCCTAAACAAAATCTTTGATAATGGCCTATTTATTTTTTTTACACTTTGCATGCTTTTTGGGGAGGGGTTTGTATTGTGCCCTATATGTACAATTATATAAATTATACAATTGTCTAACATTGAGGTCCTTAAATTACAATTAAGTGCTTGAAGAAGTCCTTTAATTTGACTTGCCAATGTCTGTATGAACCCAGCTTAAATTGTGAATAGGCCTAGATCTATGTTGTATAGGTGGAGTTATGGGAGAATTTGCATATATTCCTTTAACTACACACTTATACCTGCATCAAAATATATATATTTTTGTTTCCAACCATTTTAAATTTTGATCCTAGTGTGTCAAATTTGCCCAATTATTTATAGAAAGACCCACAAGCAAGTTGCCTAAAATGTGTGATAAGTATGAATAGGACTGGGAACTGCGAGGGGCCTCACGATACAGTATCATCACCATACTTAGGTGCCGATATGTATTGTGATTCTCACGGTTTTAGATTTGTTGAGATTCGAGGGACGAGAGAGCATGAGAGTTTTATTTTGATCAGTCATGGAAATAAGTGCTGAAAACAAATTGGCTCACTATTTAAAAAGATGAAGAACACGCTAGAATTGAAAAATATAACAGTTTTGGTACAGTTAAAGCCGACTAGCGCAAAAGTATTGCCATATTGTACAAAATGATATTGCCATATGTCGTCCATAATAATATCCTGATACCCCCCCACCCATAAACAACTTATAAACGGGAGGCATAGAAATGGTGCACATAAAACAACTCTACCGCTTCTTAGACTTGCTTTTAATGAGTGACAGATCTATAACAAACATTTCTATGTGAATATGACCGGGTCGCCCGAAAAGTTACATATTGCAGCTTTAAATTAAGCTAGCAGGTATTAGGCTAAGCCGAATACAGATGGGGGAAGCCTTTCTCTACATGGAGTTCAAATAAATAGAACCGCACACTGTCGGAAAAAATAATTATTTAAAACCGAGGCTTGAATGCAAAATAAAGATGTTTATTGAAACGTGGCCAAAAAAAGCTCCCTAATAATTGATGATATTTCTCGCTTTTGTATATTTTGTGTATATAATCTAGATCATGCATTCTATTGTACTTGGTACTGATTCATAGATTTTCCAGTGTTTTTCTTGCTTGATCATGTGACACATGCAATTAACCTTGAAATACAAGCCAGGTGTGTGTGCTGACAATTTCCACTGATGACCTTGTAAAAAAGCTTGTGTTTTCACCTATTTTTTTGATTTTATGCATTTTCTTGCGCAATGGTTTTTTGGGGCACCGTGATGGTTCAATAAACATCTTTATTTTGCTTTCAAGCCTCGGTTTTGGATTTTCCTTTTTTCTATGGTTTGTGGTTCTATTTATTTGGCTCCTACACACCTGGAACAGACACTATTCAGTAGTTAGGACCTTTTTTAAAGAACATCATCTACATGGAGGGTGCCAGGGCTGCTAGCCATATTAAAAACGACACCCTTTTAAAGAAGAACAGTTGTTTAGTCTCCCTGGCCTGCCTGCCTGCCTGCCTGCCTGCCTGTCATAGAGAAAGGCACTCACCTAATGCACACACTCCGGCTCTGCTCTGACTTAATGGCAAAAAGCTGTGGCGACTTTTCCGAAGCTCAAGCCCAGGGCAGCCACACACACAAGGGTGTTGTTCCTCTTTTCCCCTTAGCTGCAATCTCCCTCAATGAATGGAAGCCTTTGCTTCAACCCCCTCTCCACCACCACTCTGCTTCTTCACCCACAGCTTAATAAAATTCCATGCTAATCAAATAACCTCTTGTCTTTGACTGGCCTGGAGTCCCCTGTGTGTCCCAAAGCCATTCTGTACGTGCTGCCTGCGCCTGGAGAGAGTCAGAGCTGCTTGCCCGGCCTCTGCTCTGAGGTAGCTAGCTGGGTGTGTTCTCTCCACCCATAAAACCAAAATTATGTGGGCCGTGGTAGTTTCATGTTTCTGAGAGCTTTGCCTGTAACATTTAACTCGTAAAGCAGTTTCCAACATGTTTGGCTGCTAGGCTATGAGTAGGCTAATCAGTTCCATCAAAAAAACACAATGCTAGCTGTTTTCTAAGGATGCTATGGTTATCTGACTCTAACCTGATTTGACTTTTTGTTGTGTTTTTCCGCTAGCTCTGGCGGGGTCTGGGGTTCCAATCTGTTTTTGCTCTCTTGCCAACTCCCTATGGAATTGCCATGCCAAATGTTGTCAAGAGAGCATTAACAGACTGGCACCCAGGCTAGTTTGACCGCTGCCTTAGCCGAAAGCAGTGATGTTGCACTTTTGCCCATTTGTTGTTTTGACTGTGATATTTTGCCCCTGTCCTGCACTCAGGGGTAGCCTACCACTCCTGTCAAGCTTATCTTCTCCCTAAATAATTTCTGTTGGAGAGAGAGATGGAACCTTATCTGTATCACACTGCCCACCCTCATCACAGCTCCAGGCAGGCTCCTGCTCCTGAGAGCCTCTCCGCACAACCAGAATTCCTGGCATTGTGTTGGGAAAAGCTCGCTGACATTTTAAGGGTGCTTTTATCGTCTATATAGTGAGCTATGTGTGTTTTTCCATAGGTCTTTTGATAGTACACAGGCCTAGTTTAAAAAAAGTGTCATGCCCTGGAAATCCTGGAATAGGAGCCTGAAGCTGTCTGAAATAGCATTTTTAACAAAAGCTGCATTCTAGTAACAGAATGTTATATTTAAATCCTAATTGCTAGTTGGTAGTTTCCTTGAGTTTGATCACATGTTTGGTAGAACTAATTCACCGGCTGGCAGAATGGGATGGCTGGATTGATCTGTTGGAGCTTGCCTGGTATGGGCCTTTGTTCCTGCTATAGCTCAGTCTTTATTTAAGCAGTAAGGCTCGAGGAGGTGTGGTATATTGGCCATATACCACAAACCCCCAAGGTGCCTTATTGCTTAAATAAAGACTTGGCTATTATAAACTGGTTACCAATGTAATTAGAGCAGTAAAAATACATGTTTTGTCATACCTGTGGTATAAGGTCTGATATACCACGGCTGTCAGCCGATTTAGCATTCAGGGCTCAAACCACCCAGTTTATTTATTTTTTAGACACTTTGCACATTGGGCTCCCTAGCCTAGCATAAGTCTGTTTTGCCTCTTCCTTGAGCTAATGCCTAGCTGATTTTTAATGTGCTCACATTTCTAGATTTTCCTTGTACCAAGTCTTTCATTCCATCCATCCTCAACCCCAGGACGTGGGTGCTGACATTACACTCTGATTCCCTAGTTCAGAGATCAACTAGATTCAGCCATGGGCTGATTTTTATTATAATAATTTTTCCTGGAGCGGATGGTCAGTTGGCCGGAACATGCACATTGGCCACAAAAAGCCCAAACATATATTGACTCAAACAATCCTTTAAAACTTTGCTTTCATTTGTATACTTTCACAAACACTGAGTATACCACACATTAGGAACACCTTCCTGATATTGGGTTGCAGCCCCCTTTGCCCTTGGAACAGCCTCAATTCATTGTGGTATGGAATCTCCAAGGTGTCAGAAGCGTTCCACAGGGATGCTGGCCCATGTTCACTCCACCGTTGTCAAGTTGGCTGGATTCCCTTTTGGGTGGTGGACCATTCTTGATACACACAGGAAACTGTTGAAAGTAAAAGCGTTGCAATTATTGACACAAACCGGTGCGCCTGGCACCTACTACCATACCCCTTTCAGATGCACTTAAATCGTTTTTCTTTGCCCATTCACCCTCAGAATGGCTGGTAAGTTGAGTGACAACGCGTTCTCTTTTACAGCAACGACCTGGGGAATAGTGACAGGGGAGAGGAGGGGGGGATGAATGAGCCAATTGTAATCTGGGGATGATTAGATGACCATGATGGTATGAGGGCCGGATTGAGAATTTAGCCAGGACACCAGGGTTAACACCCCTACTCTTACGATAAGTGCCATGGGATCTTTAGTGACCAGAGAGTCAGGACACCTGTTTAACATCCCATCCAAAAGACTGCACCTTACACAGGGCAATGTCCCCAATCACTGCCCTGGGGCATTGGGATATATATCTTTAGACCAGTGGAAAGGGTGCCTCCTACTGGCCCTTCAACACCACTTGTAGCAGCATCTGGTCTATCATCCATGGACTGACCAGGATCGACCCTGCTTAGCTTCAGAAGCAAGCCAGTGGTGGGATGCAGGGTGGTAATGTTGCACAATCCATGTTTCAAGGCTTAAAAATCTGTCTTTAACTGGTCTCCTCCCCTTCATCTACACTGATTTTGAAGTGGATATAACAAGTGACATCAATAAGGGATCATAGCTTTCACCTGGTCAGTCTGTCATGGAAAGAGCATGTTTTAAGCATGTTTTCAGTGTATGCTGTAGTGTTAAGATTTCCCTTCACTGGAACAAATGGGCCCAGTCCAAACCATGACAAACAGCCCCAGACCATTATTCCTCCTCCACCAAACTTTACAGTTGGCACTATGCTTTTGGGCAGGTAGCAATCCCCTGGCATCTGCCAAACTCAGATTCTTCTGTCAGACTGCCACATGGTGAAGCGTGATTCATCACTCCAGAGAACGCGTTTCCACTGCTCGAGAGTCCAATAGCAGCGAACTTTACTCCACTCCAGCCGATGCTTGGCATTACGCATGGGGATCTCAGGCTTGTGTGCGGCTGTTCAGCCATGGAAACCCATTTCGTGAAGCTCCCAACAAATTTTTCGCTCCCGTTTTGCGCTCATGTGGCCGATCACTTCATGGCTGAGCCGTCTTTTTTATTTATTTTTTATTTTACCTTTATTTAACCAGGTAGGCAAGTTGAGAACAAGTTCTCATTTACAATTGCGACCTGGCCAAGATAAAGCAAAGCAGTTCGACAGATACAACAACACAGAGTTACACATGGAGTAAAACAAACATACAGTCAATAATAAAGTATAAACAAGTCTATATACAATGTGAGCAAATGAGGTGAGAAGGGAGGTAAAGGCAAAAAAAGGCCTTGGTGGCAAGGTAAATACAATATAGCAAGTAAAACACTGGAATGGTAGTTTTGCAATGGAAGAATGTGCAAAGTAGAAATAAAAATAATGGGGTGCAAAGGAGCAAAATAAATAAATAAATTAAATACAGTTGGGAAAGAGGTAGTTGATAGGGCTAAATTATAGGTGGGCTATGTACAGGTGCAGTAATCTGTGAGCTGCTCTGACAGTTGGTGCTTAAAGCTAGTGAGGGAGATAAGTGTTTCCAGTTTCAGAGATTTTTGTAGTTCGTTCCAGTCATTGGCAGCAGAGAACTGGAAAGAGAGACGGCCAAAGAAAGAATTGGTTTTGGGGGTGACTAGAGAGATATACCTGCTGGAGCGTGTGCTACAGGTGGGAGATGCTATGGTGGTCTTTGCTCCAAGACGTTTCCACTTCACAATAACAGTTGGCCTGGGCAGCTCTCGCAGGGCAGGAATTTGACGAACTGACTTGTTGGAAAGGTGGCATCCTATGATGGTGCCACGTTAAGTCACTGAGCTCTTCAGTAAGGCCATTCTACTGCCAATGTTTTCCTATGGAGATTACATGGCTGAGTGCTCGATTGTTATACACCTGTCAGCAATGGGTGTGGCAGAAATCGCCAACTGCGCTAATTTGAAAAGGGGGTCCACATACGTGTGTGTGTGTGTGTATAGTGTGTTTGAGAAGTCCGTACTAGGCCCATGGGTGTTCTAAATAAGCCCACCTCTTAAATAGTAAATTCTAATTAATTTCCAAATGTTCAAAACTTACAAACTGTCATTTATGTAAAATTGGATCATATTAATATTCCTTAAAGTTATTAAAATAAACTGATCATTGCTATTGTTGATCATGAAGGTAGCACATAACGGGTGTGTTCAATCGGATCACACGGAGATCAATGTGGATTTAGGCTTTTGTTTTTGCCAACCAGTGTACAAACCGGATTCAACTAATCATAGACTTGATTCAATATGTGATTAGTTGAATCAGGTGTGTTGTTGCTTGGTGAGAACACAAACCTGCACCCACACTGGCCCTCTGAGGATAAGAAGAAAGATAACACACACAATTTTCAATGACTTTTCTGAAAGCTGATTTCACATTTGCTGTACGGCTGTTCTTGTTAATTGTCTTTCTAAAGCATATCTGAAGAATAAGATCTACTCTTATTTTACCAAGGTACAGGTGGTGGTCCAAAAAATGTAATCACCTGGATGAATGAAGGACAACAATATGACTGTGTCCCCACCCAATAGTGCATGAGTCGTCACCCAGTAGTCCATATTCTTGTCCTCATTTGTTTGCATTTTAGTCTACCACTTGTAGGTCTTTTATTCCTTATGTCCTTCAAGCCTGATCTTATTCTCTCTCTGCATCAACCTGTTCTTTCCAAAAAATCTTGGCGAGAGTACAGAGGTTTTTAATCTTGGTAAAGGCACCGTGGCTAGATTAGGGCTGTGATGGTCATGCCGTTTTTCCAGACGGTTATTGTCATGCAAAAGACTGCCAGTCTCACGGTAATTGACGTTAACATAAACACGTTTAGCATTTCCAGGAATAGAAACTGCATACATGCCTTTGGAACATCTATAATAAAACATGAAAAAATCTAAATGAATTGAATATACACCATCACAATAAGTCCATTATTTATATTAGGAAAGTCTAAAACATTAGGATATGAATGAAATGTATTTCAGAACATACAGTAGACCAACTCATTCTGTTCTTATCTGGCTATGTGCCATGCCATAGGTTGTAGGTGTGTTCATTAGGCAGACAGGATATGCTTATAAGTACGGTTTAATTATTTTATTAGATTTTATAGTAAGAAGAATATAATTTAAATTAGCTGAATAAAATGAATATCTTTTTCCCATTTTGGAGCCAGCCATTTCAAATACGCACTATGTTGAGCTTAGGAGTGATCAGTTGAAACTGGTCCTATATGCTAGAAATCAGAGTTATTTGGCAACTTTAGCTGGGGGAGTCTCGGGCTGAAAATAAGTTTTCATATTTTTATCCATCAGATTATTTTCAATTTGATCTAGTCTGAATATGTTAAATTAGTTTAGATTGGCCCATTTATCAAATGTGCAGGAATAGCAATTGGAGGCCGCTTTCCCGACTTCATTTTTTGCGGGGTAGGCAACTCTGGTTGTTTCACTCCATGCAGCAACCACTGTTTTGAGGAGCATGCATCCAGGTGATTCCCCCCCCCCCCCCCCCCCGCCTAAACTCTTTATGCCGTGGGCTCTCCAACCTGGTTCCTGCAGCTACTCAGTGCTTAATTTGGGAAACCAAGTGAAATCTGTTCGGGAACATCGATAGGAACACGTTTTCACAACAAAACATGTTTCATTCAACTGTTAACAGCCTCTATCTCTGCTCGCTCTAGAAAGGAATGAAGGGTAGGAGATGGAAAGGCACGGTGGTGAGATTCTGTAGCTTAAGGTAATGTCAGCTTAATTTTGAAAATATAAAAATGCCCTATTACTAGGCTATTCAAAATCATATAGAAATGCACTATAATTGTAGGCAAACTCTGTTAGCCACCCTGCACAATCAAGGAACCAATGTCATTTATTTTTTTTACTTAAAAGAAAATATTTAACTAGGCAAGTCAGTTAAGAACATTCTTATTTACAATGAATGCCTAGGAACAGTGGGTTAACTGCATTATTCAGGGGCACAACGACAGATTTTTACCTTGTCGGCTCGGCGATTCGATCTAGCAACCTTTCGGTTACTGGCCCAACGCTCTAACCACTAGGCTACGTACTGCCCCATTGCCTAGGTCTATACATTCTGGTCTATACATTCTCTCCCAGTCTCACGGATAGAAAGTTTGGAGCGTAGCATAAGTCAACCAGTCCATCCAGTATGCGTAATAGTACAGTACACACTCAAAAGCCATTACTAAAAATGTTTATTTTGGAGGATAGGCTACACCAAATATACCAAAGACTTCTTAAATAAATGTTTTAAAAAATGGTTGTGTGTAATATGCGGTAGGCTATGTATTGTATTGCACAATCATAATTTTAAGTCAGTTTTTTTGGGGGGGGGCTTGGGCTCATTATGCCTGTGTAAACCTGTGTATGTTTTTTTTTTTTCTTCAGCGTAGAAAGCATTGTCCATTCAGGCTTTAAAACAACATCCACAACGACTATTTTCCACTCAGTTTCAACCTGTTGAACTACTTCATTCAAATTGATCAATCAGTGAGGTGAGCTTTTTTTTAAAGAAAAATACTGTTTTCATGAAGTGTGTGTGTGTGTGTGGTTTTAGATTGTATTTGCATTGATGTTAGATGGACAATGGAGCCCTGAGTACCAGACCATCAGCAACCTGACGATCGTTAGTGAGTTGGGTACCACCAATGCATGTTCAGAGTGCATAAATGGAGATTACTGTGACTTTCCTGCGGTCAAAGCAACCGCCCTAGGCTACATGCATAATATGCATAACTGTAGTTTTTTTGTGTGTTCTAAATAACTTAAATCTGGAACAAAAAATGTATGCTCATGTTCAATGAATATTAGGGAGAGCAACACTATCCCCATGTTTCAAGTCAAACCGGGCTTAATAGAAGCGTACTGGGCTTAATGGTGAAAAAGACAGAATAGCAAAGTCTCTACTCATAAAATATGATGCAAAGTTAGTATTGAACAGTATTTTATTTATTTATTGCCATTTTACATTTTGTGTAGAGTGTTGACATGAGAGATGGCATCTGTGTATAACAATGCCAGGTTAATTTGAACAAAAATGCATTGAAGAATGAGCTGTGAAAGATAATTTCCAGCAATCTTTCTGTCGTTCAAGTTATGTTGCTACAGTGTGACATGCAGGCACAATTGCTAGCATGGAAAAACCCATGTTTCTTAATGGTCAAGAAAGTCATTAATTCTCAAGGAATATGCTATCGTGTGCTTTCGGCAAGTATTCAGGCCCTTCCCCTTTTCCACATTTAGTTACATTACAGCCTGATTCTAATATCAATTAAATATGTTTGTCCTCATCAATCTACCACACACTACCCCATAATGGCAAAATGTATATATTTTATTTTTGCTCAACTTGAATTGGCCAGTTGGGGAACACTGCCCTAGTTGATCCTGCCTGGTGCGAACAAAAAACAATGCATACCTTCAAACTGCGAGCTGCTTTATTAGTGTGCCCACTATTATGTGCAGAAACCTGGGGGAAAATACTGCGGTAGGTCTGTTAAGTTGACCATTTTACCACCACGCTGGCGCTCACAAGTCATGACCGCAGTTAAATTCCATGTGACCTTTTAGTCACGGTAACTAGGCTTCTCCAAAACTGCTCTGATGCTGCTGATGGTCATTAGAAGCCTACCAAACATGCTAACGACCAGTCGCTAATAGCCTGGTACTCAGCGCTCTGTTGTCCCTCTAATCACTCTGACATCAATGCAAATGCCTAGGACCCCTGGAACAGCTTTAGAGAGCAGATAGCGTACAGAGCCTAGTGACGGGTGTTCTTATAAGCCCAGCCATTGTGCAATCGCACATGGAATGAGTTTTGACTACCCACTATTTAAAAGAGGATCCCAGCTTTCTCCTGCTGCTATATTTATTGCTCAATTCTAGAAATGAAGCACATAAATCCGCTTTACAACCTGGCATACAAGGGCGTGAGTTTCAAGTTTGGGGAAGTAAATTTTCACAATTTACAAAAAAAAATCACATTTTATTATAATAAAAAAACAAACATTCTATGCATCATAAGTGTGCATTTGCCTTGTAGCGTTGTATTCGTAATGTGATGAGTAGATCGGATAGTCATAATTTAGGCTAATAATATAACTCACTGTTCAGTGTGGTGTGTGTGTGTGTGTAGTGTAGGCCTAGACTATATCAGATACGTTTCTTCTATTTTTGCATGGGGAAAAAACGGGGCCTTTTTATAAACGCATTCCATGCAATTCTACTACACTTTATGACTGGAGACATTAGCAGAATATGTTTTTATATGACTAATTACAGGGTTGCCTAATCTGCTGACACTGACAAACAGATCAGTGAAAACGACATTGTCTATATAGGCCTTTTGAGAAGGGGGAGACGGAATATGAAGTCGATCTAAAAATCCTTGAAATTGTTGCATGTTGCGTTTTTTAAATATTTTGGTCCAGTGTAGATGAGTTTGTTGCAGACAGACCAGTAGAGAGATGAATGCGATTTGCAAGAACATTAACAAACTGCCATGCATAGCCGATATGATTAATAGGATATTTGTTTTTAGCAGGATATTTTCTACCGGTAATATATTTGTTGATTTTTATGTAGGATATTCGTACCTAGTTGCATTTGTGTGTGTGTGTATACAGTGGGGCAAAAAAAGTATTTAGTCAGCCACCAATTGTGCAAGTTCTCCCACTTAAAAAGATGAGAGGCCTGTAATTTTCATCATAGGTACACTTCAACTATGACAGACAAAATGAGAAAAAAAATCCAGAAAATCACATTGTAGGATTTTTAATGAATTTATTTGCAAATTATGGTGGAAAATAAGTATTTGGTCACCTACAAAAAAGCAAGATTTCTGGCTCTCACAGAACTGTAACTTCTTCTTTAAGAGGCTCCTCTGTCCTCCACTCGTTACCTGTATTAATGGCACCTGTTTGAACTTGTTATCAGTATAAAAGACACCTGTCCACAACCTCAAACAGTCACACTCCAAACTCCACTATGGCCAAGACCAAAGAGCTGTCAAAGGACACCAGAAACAAAATTGTAGACCTGCACCAGGCTGGGAAGACTGAATCTGCAATAGGTAAGCAGCTTGGTTTGAAGAAATCAACTGTGGGAGCAATTATTAGGAAATGGAAGACATACAAGACCACTGATAATCTCCCTCGTTCTGGGGCTCCACGCAAGATCTCACTCCGTGGGGTCAAAATGATCACAAGAACGGTGAGCAAAAATCCCAGAACCACACGGGGGGACCTAGTGAATGACCTGCAGAGAGCTGGGACCAAAGTAACAAAGCCTACCATCAGTAACACACTACGCCGCCAGGGACTCAAATCCTGCAGTGCCAGACGTGTCGCCCTGCTTAAGCCAGTACATGTCCAGGCCCGTCTGAAGTTTGGATGATCCAGAAGAAGATTGGGAGAATGTCATATGGTCAGATGAAACCAAAATATAACATTTTGGTAAAAACACTGTTTCCCATGCTTGTTCAATGAACCATTAACAATGAACGAACATGCACCTGTGGAACGGTCGTTAAGACACTAACAGTTTACAGACGGTAGGCAATTTAGGTCACAGTTATGAAAACTTAGGACACAAAAGAGGCATGAGGACTGCAGATGTGCCCAGGGCAATAAAATGTTGTCTGTGAGACGTCTAAGACAGTGCTACAGGGAGACAGGACGGACAACTGATCGTCCTCGCAGTGTCAGACCACGTGTAACAACACCTGCACAGGATCGGTACATCCGAACATCACACCTGTGGGACAGGTACAGGATTGCAACAACAACTGCTCGAGTTACACCAGGAATGCACAATCCCTCCATCAGTGCTCAGACTGTCCGCAATAGCCTGAGAGAGGCTGGACTGAGGGCTTGTAGGCCTGTTGTAAGGCAGGTCCTCACCAGACATCACTGGCAACAACGTCACCTATGGGCACAAACCCACCGTCGCTGGACCAGACAGGACTGGCAAAAAGTGCTCTTCACTGACGAGTCGTGGTTGGATTTGCGTTCATCGTCGAAGGAATGAGCTTTACACCGAGGCCTGTACTCTGGAGCGGGATCGATTTGGAGGTGGAGGGTCCGTCATGGTCTGGGGTGGTGTATAACAGCGTCATCGGACTAAGCTTGTTGTCATGGCTGGCAGTCTCAATGCTGTGCGTTACAGAGAAGACATCCTCCTCCTTCATGTGGTACCCTTCCGGCAGACTCATCCTGATATGACAAGCCATACTGCTCGTTCTGTGCGTGATTTCCTGCAAGACAGGAATGTCAGTGTTCTGCCATGGCCAGCGAAGAGCCCGGATCTCAATCCCATTGAGCACGTCTGGGACCTTTTGGATTGGAGGGTGAGGGCTAAGGCCATTCCCCGCCCCCAGAAATGCCCAGGAACTTGTAGGTGCCTTGGGGGACGAGTGGGGTAACATCTCACAGCAAGAACTGGCAAATCTGGTTCAGTCCATGAGGTGGAGATGCACTGCAGTACTTAATGCAGCTGGTGGCCACGTCAGATACTGACTGTTACTGTTACTTTTGATTTTGACCCCCCCCCCCCCTTTGTTCAGGGACACATTATTCAATTTCTGTTAGTCACATGTCTGTGGAACTTGTTCAGTTAATGTCTGTTGTTGAATCTTATGTTCATACAAATATTTACACATGTTTAGTTTGCTGAAAATAAACGCAGTTGACAGTGAGAGGACGTTTCTTTTTTTGCTGATTTTATTATAACACAGGGTGTGTTTATATGGAAAAATACACGTTTAAAAATTGACATCGATTGGTCGAAAGAACAGGTGCTTCCTGGTCGACCAAGATTTTGTTTTGTCAGGGACAGCCCTAGCTAGAATGCAGACTAAAAGGATGCAGATCCAGGCCCTTTACTAGATAGGCAACCCAACCCACAGTCCTCTCATCCTCCCTTGATTTATTTCATTTAAAATAATTTCCTCCTGTTTTTTTTTGTTCCTTTTAATTTTTCCTCGTTACTGTTCTTTTTCTTTGTATCCCACAAACCAAGGAATCCCTTCTGCATGCCCTGGCTGTGCTGTCTGTGTGCTTCAGTCGAGCCAGCTAGCTGAAGTGAGCTGCAGCTCTACCAGCCTCAGGACAATGTTTAATAAATTGTTTAGTTGGTCCAGGTTATCTCTGGGGTGAGGTCAGGATCCTGCCAAGGCAAGGCAGGCAGCCATGGTTGAGTTTGCTTTGCTTTGCCTTGAGAATCTGTACTAAGGAACTTGTGAGCAGTGCTCCTCTCTCTGTTGGAATAACTCAATTATATTTTGATGTGAAAGCCTTTGACAGCCAGTACAACTCACAGGGGCCTCATAAGGAAATGGAATGCCCTGGTTCGCCATGCCTGGGTTCACTGTCATTGCCATTTATACACAATGCTTGTTAGATATGCGGTCTTTCTAGGTAAATGTGATTTCCTGTCAGCACTGTACAGTGGGGCAAAATAGTATTTAGTCAGCCACCAATTGTGCAAGTTCTCCCACCTAACTATGAGAGGCCTGTAATTTTCATCATAGGTACAGTGCCTTGCGAAATTATTCGGCCCCCTTGAACTTTGCGACCTTTTGCCACATTTCAGGCTTCAAACATAAAGATATAAAACTATTTTTTTTGTGAAGAATCAACAACAAGTGGGACTCAATCATGAAGTGGAACGACATTTATTGGATATTTCAAACTTTTTTAACAAATCAAAAACTGAAAAATTGGGCGTGCAAAATTATTCAGCCCCCTTAAGTTAATACTTTGTAGCGCCACCTTTTGCTGCGATTACAGCTGTAAGTCGCTTGGGGTATGTCTCTATCAGTTTTGCACATCGAGAGACTGACATTTTTTCCCCAAATCCTCCTTGCAAAACAGCTCGAGCTCAGTGAGGTTGGATGGAGAGCATTTGTGAACAGCAGTCTTCAGTTCTTTCCACAGATTCTCGATTGGATTCAGGTCTGGACTTTGACTTGGCCATTCTAACACCTGGATATGTTTATTTTTGAACCATTCCATTGTAGATTTTGCTTTATGTTTTGGATCATTGTCTTGTTGGAAGACAAATCTCCGTCCCAGTCTCAGGTCTTTTGCAGACTCCATCAGGTTTTCTTCCAGAATGGTCCTGTATTTGGCTCCATCCATCTTCCCATCAATTTTAACCATCTTCCCTGTCCCTGCTGAAGAAAAGCAGGCCCAAACCATGATGCTGCCACCACCATTATTGACAGTGGGGATGGTGTGTTCAGGGTGATGAGCTGTGTTGCTTTTACGCCAAACATAACGTTTTGCATTGTTGCCAAAAAGTTCAATTTTGGTTTCATCTGACCAGAGAACCTTCTTCCACATGTTTGTCTCCCAGGTGGCTTGTGGCAAACTTTAAATGACACTTTTTATGGATATCTTTAAGAAATGTCTTTCTTCTTGCCACTCTTCCATAAAGGCCAGATTTGTGCAATATACGACTGATTGTTGTCCTATGGACAGAGTCTCCCACCTCAGCTGTAGATCTCTGCAGTTCATCCAGAGTGATCATGGGCCTCTTGGCTGCATCTCTGATCAGTCTTCTCCTTGTATGAGCTGAAAGTTTAGAGGGACGGCCAGGTCTTGGTAGATTTGCAGTGGTCTGATACTCCTTCCATTTCAATATTATCGCTTGCACAGTGCTCCTTGGGATGTTTAAAGCTTGGGAAATCTTTTTGTATCCAAATCCGGCTATAAACTTCTTCACAACAGTATCTCGGGCCTGCCTGGTGTGTTCCTTGTTCTTCATGATGCTCTCTGCGCTTTTAACGGACCTCTGAGACTATCACAGTGCAGGTGCATTTATACGGAGACTTGATTATACACAGGTGGATTGTATTTATCATCATTAGTCATTTAGGTCAACATTGGATCATTCAGAGATCCTCACTGAACTTCTGGAGAGAGTTTGCTGCACTGAAAGTAAAGGGGCTGAATAATTTTGCACGCCCAATTTTTCAGTTTTTGATCTGTTAAAGTTTGAAATATCCAATAAATGTCATTCCACTTCATGATTGTGTCCCACTTGTTGTTGATTCTTCACAAAAAAATACAGTTTTATATCTTTATGTTTGAAGCCTGAAATGTGGCAAAAGGTCGCAAAGTTCAAGGGGGCCGAATACTTTCGCAAGGCACTGTACATTTCAACTATGACAGACAAAATGAGAAATAAAATCTAGAAAATCATATTGTAGGATTTTTTATGAATTTATTTGCAAATTATGGTGGAAAATAAGTATTTGGTCAATAACAAAAGTTTATCTCAATACTTTGTTATATACCCTTTGTTGGCAATGACAGAGGTCAAACGTTTTCTGTAAGTCTTCACAAGGTTTTCACACACTGTTGCTGGTATTTTGGCCCATTCCTCCATGCAGATCTCCTCTAGAGCAGTGATGTTTTGGGGCTGTTGCTGGGCAACACGGACATTCAACTCCCTCCAAAGATGTTCTATGGGGTTGAGATATGGAGACTGGCTAGGCCACTCCAGGACCTTGAAATGCTTCTTACAAAGCCACTCCTTCGTTGCCCGGGCGGTGTGTTTGGGATCATTGTCATGCTGAAAGACCCAGCCACGTTTCATCTTCAATGCCCTTGCTGATGGAAGGAGATTTTCACTCAAAGTCTCACGATACATGGCCCCATTCATTCTTTCCTTTACACGGATCAGTCGTCCTGGTCCCTTTGCAGAAAAACAGCCCCAAAGCATGATGTTTCCACCCCCATGCTTCACAGTAGGTATGGTGTTCTTTGGATGCAACTCAGCATTCTTTGTCCTCCAAACACGACGAGTTGAGTTTTTACCAGAAAGTTATATTTTGGTTTCATCTGACCATATGACATTCTCCCAATCCTCTTCTGGATCATCCAAATGCTCTCTAGCAAACTTCAGACGGGTCAAGACATGTACTGGCTTAAGGAAGCGGGACACATCTGGCACTGCAGGATTTGAGTCCTACAATGTGATTTTCAGGATTTTTTTTTTCTCATTTTGCCTGTCATAGTTCAAGGGTACCTATGATGAAAATTACAGGCCTCTCATCTTTTTAAGTGGGAGAACTTGCACAATTGGTGGCTGACTAAATACTTTTTTGCCCCACTGTATGGAAAGACTCTTTCTGTTAAGGCATTGAGGACAAACTCGCTTTTAGTATGGCCCTTGTTGGTTGGCAAGCAGTTGCCCAATGTTCTGGCCTACAGTTGAAGTCTGAAGTTTACATACTTAGGTTGGAGTCATTAAAACTCGTTTTTCAACGACTCCACAAATTTCTTGTTAATAAACTATAGCTTTGGCAAGTCGGTTAGGACATCTACTTTGCATGACACAAGTAATTTTTCCAACACTTGTTTACAGACATATTATTTCAGTTATAATTCACTGTAGTATCACAATTCCAGTGGGTCAGAAGTTTACATACACTAAGTTGACTGTGCCTTTAAACAGCTTGGAAAATTCCACAAATGATGTCAGGGCTTTAGAATCTTCTGATAGGCTAATTGACATCATTTGAGTCAATTAGTGATGTACCTGTGGATGTATTTCAAGGCCTATCTTCAAACTTAGTGCCTCTGCTTGACATCATGGAAAAATCAAAAAAAAATCAGCCAAGACCTCAGAAAAATAATATAGACCAACACAAATCTAGTTCATCCTTCGGAGCAATTTCAAAACGCCTGAATGTACCACGTTTATCTGTACAAACAATAGTACGCAAGTATAAACACCGTGGGACCACGCAGCTGTCATACCGCTCAGGAAGGAGACGCGTTCCATCTCCTAGAGATGAACATACGTTGGTGCGAAAATTGCAAATCAATCCCAGAACAACAGCCTTGTGAAGATGCTGGAGGAAACAGGTACAAAAGTATCTTTATCCACAGTAAAACGAGTCCTATATCGACAACCTGAAAGGCCGCTCAGCAAGGAAGAAGCCACTGGTCCAAAACTGCCATTAACAAGCCAGACTACGGTTTGCAACTGCACATGGGGACAAAGATTGTACTTTTTGGAGAAATGTCCTCTGGTCTGGTGAAGCAAAAATAGAGCTGTTTGGCCATAATGACCATCGTTATGTTTGGAGTAAAAAGGGGGAGACTTGCAAGTCAGCACGGGGGTGGCAAGCATCATGTTGTGGGGGTGCTTTGTTGCAGGAGGGATTGGTGCACTTCACAAAACAGATGGCATCATGAGGTAGGAAAATGATGTGGATATATTGAAGCAACATCTGAGAAAATTAAAGCTTGGTCGCAAATGGGTCTTTCAAATGGACAATGACCCCAAGCACATTTCTAAAGTTGTGGCAAAATTGCTTAAGGACAACAAAGTCAAGGTATTGGAGTGGCCATCACAAAGCCCTGACCTCAGTCCTATTGAAAAAGTGTGTGTGAGCAAGGAGGCCTACAAACCTGACTCGGTTACACCAGCTCTGTCAGGAGGATTGGGCCAAAATTCACCCAACTTATTGTGGGAAGCTTGTGCAAGTCTACCCAAAACGTTTGACGTAAGTTAAACAATT
The DNA here is from genome assembly GCF_057628025.1 of Oncorhynchus mykiss. Lineage (NCBI taxonomy): Eukaryota > Metazoa > Chordata > Actinopteri > Salmoniformes > Salmonidae > Oncorhynchus > Oncorhynchus mykiss. The sequence goes on from NC_143049.1 coordinate 12,983,587, forward strand.
TAAAGGCAATGCTTCCAAATACTAATTGAATGTGTGTAAACTTCTGACCCACTGGGAATCTGATTAAAGAAATAAAACATTCTCTACTATTATTCCGATATTTCATAATCTTAAAATAAAGTGGTGATCCTAAGACAGATACATTTTACTCTGATTAAATGCCAGGAATTGTTTAAAACTGAGTTTAAATGTATTTGGCTAAGGTGTATGTAAACTTCTGACTTCAACTGTACGTCCCTGCATACAGGGTATTTTCCTATTCATTCCCATTATTTGGCTTTTCCCCCATTGACAATGCATTGCAGTAGACTTATGCAAAAAAGGCTTTCATATATTTTTATTCATTTGATCGGCAAAGGCTTTAGCAAGCAGAGTTTGTATAAGTTGCAGACTGAGAGAGCCCGCCATCGGCACGGTTTGGTTTTAGTTGGCCTTTTTGATAGATACCGAATTTCTTTTGCGTCTGTATTGCTAATGTGTGTGTGTGGGTGACCTCTTTTAGGTGGCAAAGGGGAATGAGAGGTAAGGCTACAATTAAGACCTCTGTGCCTGGCCTGTCCACAGTGCCCAGCGTTGGCATGTAGAGAAGGAAGATGTGGTTGAGTCGCCCATGGAAACTAACTCAAAACTGAAATGTCTGCCGAAAAAAAAGAGGTGGTCTGACTAAATGTGTAGATTTCAACTCCCTTTCAGCATAATATAAATAATTGCCATGTTATGTCAACCACAGATTTTTATTTGCACTTATGAATGTCCTTTTCATCAATAGTAGTGTGCTTTTTGTGTTATTATTTAGCAATCTTCGGGATGGATGTCACCCTTCCCTGCAGCATCAGCAGAATGCAGGAGAAGTACAGAGTTGGCAGGATGCAATGCTTTGCTCTCCTCGGTCTGCTTTTCTAGCCATTTTCCCCAAACCACCATATGTGATTGGTAGAGGTTTGATTTTCTTCAGTTTGTGGAGTGAAGCAAACTATAGCCTATGGACTAGAGCCATATACATGACTCTGGCTATAGACCTAGGCATACTTTAAAACATTTTTTTTTTTTTTACATAGGCTTAGTCTGAAGAGTTAGGCTTAGCCCAGTATACAATTGATCTGTTTTACCTTGGTCTGAATCTGTCAAGCAACAGTGCCATACGGAGCAGTTATTTGGCCTAGATCCTTCGTATGCTGAGAATCTAAAATATTACCAGCTGGCCATATTGCATTAGTCATTACTACCGTTTGTTATGCATTTATTGATGGTCGCTGCACGAGTCACCTCCTGTGCCTGGAAAGCAGATAGACTGCACACCTCTGGTGCTCTGTAATACCCTTCTCGCACGAGTGAGATGAGCTGAGCCAAGCTGTACTATGCTGGTCTGGTTACGCATCCATCATAATGGCTGGAAATGAGATCGAAAGGACAGTCTGACACACAAACTCTGAAACCGCACCGTATGATTCCGGTCGGCGTAAAGGCATTTAAAAAGTGTAAAGAAAAGCAATCCGTACGGTCCGGGTTGGCATGATGGCGTGAAAGGTGTCAATCAGTGCATTGGTGGCAGAGGCTTTTTTTGGCCCTGTGTTCCTGTCTTCTCCATGTAGCTAGACGGAGACAGGGGAGAGATGGATAAACTCAGGTCAATCCCTGCCCGTGCCCTGCTCAGCATTGGTTGCCTGGTGCATCGCTTTCTGCACAGGATTTGAAACCAGAGCCTTCATTATTCGGTAGGTCTTAGTAAAGTCACTGTGGTTTACACAGCTACCGGTTTTCTCAGAACAGCGGCTTGACTTTTGCGCATGAAAAGACGTTTCACGCATCACTGTTTGGTGCATGGATGACCTGGGTTCCATCTCTTTCCTCCACAATGCATACTTGGGTTTATGCCTTGGGTTGGTGTATCTGAAGACAACGTGTACATACACTTAGGCTAATATGTATTTTTGTTCTGAGTTAATATTATACTGAACAAAAATATAAACGCAACATGTACATTTCAGACGTAGCTGGTAAATTCGCTCAGAATATGGCTGGTGTCAGCCGAACCAGCTCTGCTAGGGTGAGTAAAATGGTCAGAGTGAGCTGTTCCCTCATTTGTGTCTGGAAGTAGCTAGCCAACGTTAGCCTGTTAGTATGGGTGCTTGACTGCGTCCAGTGTGCGTGCTGAACACGCCGAGACCGCAGCGCTCTGAAGTTACGAACGGACAATCTGACAACGCTCTGAGTTTACGAACCCAAAGAACATTCTGGCACTCCAGATTACGGATTACGAACACACCCGTAGTATAAACCACCCTTTTAGTCTTGAAATCCTTGGTTGTTTTAGTACATAGCCCCACAGTGAATCCTTAAAGAGATGGGTGGGGCTAAAGCTTCAAAGGGTTTGTATGATGTTGAATGGGTGTAGACGAAGCTCTCCAGTAGGTACCAAAACATTTGATTCATTTCCCCAAAAGTGAGTTTACAAGTTTATCAACCTTCAAAGCAGAATTACTTTCCCATTGTTCCTCAACTGGTAGTGTATGATATACCATTTTCTAGCTCTGAGTCTCTACTTTTATCCAATGTAAAAAATAAAAGTTCCCATTTTGCTGCAGAAGACTGAGCCGGTCGAGCCGGTCGGTAGGTCACATTTTATTGATGGCCATTTGAATGCACAGAGATACCATGACGAGATTCTGAGGCCCATTGTCGTGCTATTCACCTCATGTTTCAGCATGATAATGCACGGTTCCATGTCGCAAGGATCTGTACACAATTCCTGGAAGCTGAACATGTCCCAGTTCTTCTATGGCCTGTAGGCTCACCAGACATGTCACCCCTTGAACACGCTGTGGTACACATCGATCCAGATGTGGGTGACATCATCTGGATCGATCTGTACGACAGCGTGTTGAAGTTACCCGCCAATATCCAGAAACTTCGCACAGCCATGAAAGAGAAGTGGGACAACATTTCACAGGGCACAATTAACAGCCTGATCAACTCTGTGGGAAGGAGATGTTGCACTGCATGAGGCAAATGGGGGGTTACATCAGATAGTGACTGGTTTTCTGATCCACGCCCTTACTTTTTTTTGTGACCAACACATGCATATCTGTATTCCCAGTCATGTGAAATCCATAGATTAGGTCCTAATGAACTGAAATAGTTACATGTTGCGTTTTTAATATTTTTGTTCAATGTATCATTATTAGGCCTATATCAGACATGTTATGTTTTATAATATTATTGTTAGGTTACTATTATAAGCCTATTATTCAGTATATACTCATACCATAATCAGGGAGTGTTGAGCGAGTCTGACAACAAATCTGTGTTTTTAAATTGAAAGTCGAGGGTGTTCTTGGGGACCTTCAATGCTGCAGACATTTTTTTGGTACTCTTCCCCAGATCTGTGCCTCGACACAATCCTGTCTCGGAGCTCTCCGGGAAATTCCTTTGACCTTATGGCTTGGTTTTTGCTCTGGCATGCACTGTCAACTGTGGAGACCATATATAGATAAGAGTGTGTGTGTGTGTGCGTGTCTTTCCAAATCATGTCCAATCAATTGAATTTAGCATAGGTGGACTCCAATCAAGTTGTAGAAACATCTCAAGGATGATCAAAGGAAACAGGCAATTTCGGGGCTCATAGCAAAGGGTCAGAATACTTTTATGTAAATAAGTTATTAACCTTTAAAAAAAAAATCAAAACCTGTTTTCACTTTGTCGTTATGGGGTATTGTGTATAGAATGCAGAGTTTAAAACAAAAAACTAAAACATTTTAGAATAAGGCTGTAACTTAACGAAATGTGCAGTAAGTCGTCTGGTCTGAATACTTTCTGAAGGCTACCGCCACACCTGCGGTCACAAGTCATGACGGCAGTCAAATTCCACGTGACTGTTTAGTCATGATAAATGGGCTTCTCCAAGCTCTGACGCTGCTGATGGTCATTAGTAGCCTACCAAACTTACTAACTGTATTGTACTCTGCACTCTTACTGTCCCTCTAATCACTCTTATGCAAATGTCATCGCAAATCAAAATCAGGCACTTAATGAGCGCCAATGAGCTCATGTTGCGCAACATTTCTATAGGCTGTGCAATTGCGTGAGAAAATGTTGATGGCCTCTAAGAGTTTTCTATAGGCTAGGCCTAATATATTTATTTCTCAACCTTCCTAATATTAAGCACATTGCTTCTCTTTAAAACAGGAGTATAACCTACCTGGCTGGCATGAAAATGAACCGTGGGAAAAGTGTCCTCCATTCGCCAATTAAGTGCATAGATGACATGTGTTTTTTTCCCCCGCTGCCCGTTTCGAGACGTGCATGATAATGGTCCGTTCTTCTTCTAAAAAAATGTCACACATTATTTACTATCTGTAAAGACGAGATTAAATCAAGTATAGTGTGATGAGTGACAATTTTAGCCTATCACTTGTGAATGATATATTATAATGTCCTGCGTAAGGCAAACGGCGCATGCTTTGTTTTGGGCAACTTTTCAAGTCATAGTAGCACAGTTAATGGAATGAAGCACATTAAGCCACTTTGCAGCGCGTGAGTTTCAAGTTTGGGGAAGATCATATTCACCATAGAAATGCACCTTTTATAATATGTATTACATGCATATTCTTAATTGTGGTCACTTTTGACTGCTGCTTTCATGCTAATGGAATTTTTTTTGTGTGCTTATTGCCTACTGCCTTGTGCGCATTTCTGCGCTCCGTAATGTTTAGAAATAGCCTGATAGTTTATCAACATTTTAAGCTAAACGTTCTGATCTGTTGCATCAGGCTCATTGCTTAAAACAGTTTTTTTATGCTATTGGTTGAATTGATTTGGGATCTATCGCATCCCGCAACTGTCCAAGAGTATGTTTGGAATATTTATTTCTCGCACAGACTAGAATAGGTCAACTTTTGTACTATGGGTATTGTATATTGACATAGGGTAGTGCTCTTGCTGTTCGTTAGGCCTACTCATCTTGTTGTCTGCCGAAAATTAAATGTGGACAGTTCTTCCAATATCTTCAATATGCTCCTCAGAATTTGATAAGGACGCGCGCAGTTTCTTCCCATATGTGTCTGTCTTCACTTGTAAAAGAGAAAAGACCCAATCACGTGACTGAGGGCCGTGTGCGTCAGAGGTTCTTCGGCATGCAGTTGGGAGAAGAGAATTCTATTCAGCCACAGGCCGCAAAATGCATGTTTTTTTTAGGGGGATTATGGCCACACAGGGATGCAGCCGGGAAATTAGATGCTTGTGTGCAGCCTGCGCAAAAAACAAGGCAGACCTCATGCTTTTTCATGCAACTTTTTTTCAAATCGTCATTAGTCAAATCTTGCCGCCTTAGAATGTTTTAAAATTCAAAACATATATCCCAACATTTGTATCCCTAAACTAAAGTTACATAATCCTAAATTAAGCATATAGGAGGACCTATTTCTTAACCGCTCAACACAGAATATCCTGCATGTGTGCACTCCCTAAAATCATTTGGAGAAAATATCCTTTCTATTTTATTCATCCTTGTTCAATTGCATTCTTCATACTATTAAAAACAATGCCACGTAATTCTAAGCAAATCTTGTCTGCTAAATGAGCCTAGTGTAGCCCACATCCATATGGCATAGCCAGATCAGGGACTAACATAAGGACAAGTCAGTATGCTATTCTGTTCTTCTGAAATAGACTACATTTTCTTATGTTTCTTTAGACCTGTCTAAAATAACTAATGGGTTAATTGTGATGGTGTAGGTTATAATTACATGGATTTATTAGACTTGTTAAAATTGAGATGTTCCAAAGGTCTGCATCTCAGTGGCTTGTAGGCTATGCGTGGAAGCCAGGAGATGCTAAATGTGTATGTTAATTTATGGTCAGTTACCGTGAGACCGGCAATTATTTGCTTGACAATCACCGGTTGGCATAATTTCATGACTGCCACAGCCCTAAGTTTGCAAATATAGTTTTTCTAAAATGAAAATACATTAGTGCAACATATTTGGCCCAAAAAATAGCTTCACTATCATCAGAAAACAGAAGTGCAACGTTTTTTGGCGAGCAGCCACACAAGTAAATTAGCTTGCATCGTTTTGCATAAACGATGCATGGCCATCATATTTCTGTTTTATCACAGAGAGAATGGAACCAGCTACATTTCTTATTGTTTTGCGAGGTGTTAATCTTGCATTTTTCTGGAGAAAAGTAGGCTACACTGACGAGTACCAAAAAAGTAGACTGATAGAATGCCCGTTCGTGAATTCTCATCCGAGTGGAGAAGTGCAGCTGAAGTACAAAATGAGTCTGATGCCGATCAGAAATGACCATAAGGAGCGTTTTTAGATATGCGTTTACCAAACGCAGCATGATTTTTCTTACGGGTTATATATATTTTATATATCGTTTGAAAAACACATTTTGTATTGTGACCCCTGCAGTTGTAATGCAGGATATCTTCTCACCCACTCTTCCATGGCCAAGCTTAGCCCCTCGGCTATATTGCCTAAAGTGTCGTTTCCAGGCATTTTGACTCCAGCTCCCAGTAGTCCTTGGTGATGGAGTGTGCCGTCGCAGTCATATAGGGCGTCAGTTGCAGCTGGAGAACTTATCCTCTGCAGCAGAGGTAACTCTGGGTCTTCCTTTTCTGTGGCGGTCCTCATGAGAGCCAGTTTCATCATAGCGCTTGATGGTTTTTGAGACTGCACTTGAAGAAACTTTGAAAGTTCTTGACATTTTCCGGATTGACTGACATTCATATCTTAAAGTAATGATGGACTGTCGTTTCTCTTTGCTTATTTGAGCTGTAATTGCCATAATATGGACTTCATCTTTTTCCAAATAGGGCGATCTTCTGTACACCAAACCTATCTTGTCACAACACAACTGATTGGCTCAAACGCATTAAGAAGGAAAGAAATTCCATAAATTAACTTTAATCAAGGCACACCATTTGGTGGCCCCCTTTCACCCTATGTTGGTATCAGAAGTCTGGCACTATGGTGTGATAGAGCATCTGCTAAACTAACTAAATGTATGTATATGTAAAAATGAACAATCTGAGTATTATTCGAATGAGCTCTGCCCCAAAACACACCCAATAATGAATACCTAGTGTGTGTTGCAGTTCATTTAGCTATTTTCACATGTACATTTACATTTTTGTGATTTAGCAGACACTCTTATGCTTCAGTTCGGCTGGCGCCTAGCTGAACTCTTCTAACCGAACAGGTGTGCTCGCATACTCCCTTAAGACTGTCACTTGAAAAATTAGGAAAAGCGGCAATAATACTTTGTCCATTTTGAGACATTGTATCCAGTACTCACTGCCTCAAAATTGTCAGAATGAATCTAAAATAACGAAAGAAATCTGCCGAGGAGATCTTAGTCGAGCAATTGTACGTCAGATGTTTGGTGCAGTATTTCTCGATGAAAAAATGTGCATTAAAACCAGTCTTTTCACATTGAATGACATACTTTATTGAAGATTCCGTACTGTTGACAAATCACCGACGAAGGGGTGTAGACTCCGGCTCCGAACTTCGGCTTGCCTTTAGATAGAATCTTGTCTTCCTGAACAGCCGATTAAAATAAAAATCTCACAAATCCAAAAACAAACGGACCTGTGAGGCTTCTGTTTCTCAAACTAGACACCCTGTGCTTGTGCTCTTGCTCAGTTGTGCACCAGGGCCTTCCACTCCTCTTTCTATTCTGGTTAGAGACAGTTTGCGCTATTCTGTGAAGGGAGTAGTACACAGCGTTGTATGAGATCTTCAGTTTCTTGGCAATTTCTCGCATGGAATGGCCTTCCTTTCTCAGAACAAGAATAGACTGATGAGTTTCAGAAGAAAGTTCTTTGTTTCTGCCCATTTTGAGCCTGTAATCGAACCCACAAATGCTGATGCTCCAGATACTCAACTCGTCTAAAGAAGGCCAGTTTTATTGCTTCTTTAACCAGAACAACAGTATTCGGCTGTGCTAACACAATTGCAAAAGGGTTTTCTAATGATCAATTAGCCTTTTTAAAATGATTTGGATTTTAAACTTGGATTAGCTAACACAATGTGCCATTGGAACAAACATAGGAGTGATGGTTGCTGATAATGGGCCTCTGTCAGCCTATGTAGATATTCCATAAAAAAAATCAGCCGTTTCCAGCTACACTAGTCATTTATAACATAAACAATATCAACACTGTATTTCTGATCAATTTGATGTTATTTTAATTGACATTTTTTTTAATTTTCTTTCAAAAACAAGGGCATTTCTAAGTGACCCCAAACTTTTGAATGGTAGTGTATGCATGAACTCTTCCAAACTGTTTCGGCTGAGAAGCATGCGGGCGCCTTTATCCAAAGTGACTACCTATATTAAAAAAATATATATAAACGCAACATGCAGTTGCATTTCATATAAGGATATCAGTCAATTGATATAAATTCATTAGGCCCTAATCTATGGATTTCATATGACTGGGCATGGGTGCAGCCATGGTTGTACCTGGGAGTTCATGAGCTTTTCCCCACAAAATTGCATTTTTACAGACAAATAATTTTCAGCATTTGAGAGAAGTTTTGGAGCATTTTATTATTATTTTTCAGGTCATGAAACATGGGACCTACATTTTGCGTTAATATATAATTACGTGTATTTACCGTCCGTGCATTCAACTGAGGTAGATAAACATCACATTCATAGCAAATAACATGTTCTGTAACTGTTTCTGAGAATGTTGTTGCTGTTCGGGACGGCTACTTGCAAATGCATTTCTGTATTTTAAAAAACAACACGTATTTTTGTTTTAAATGCATTTCAAAATACAAGTGTTATGTAGTTATGATACATTGATATTTTTGCCCAATCCTGTCCGCCATCCGGAGCCATCGTTACTTAAGAGCATTCCTCTCTTGTCTGAGCTGCAGCTGATTCACCATGAGGAGGGTCGGGCCTATCTGTCTGTAGTGTCATCTATTGTTTTTATTTCACACAGATTGGTTGATCAAGTCATAACTAGGTAGACAAAGGTCAAGTTTCTGTGCTCACGTGACACAGAACAGAATACATGACATCTATGCCCGACTCAATCAGTCCATCACAATTGACTCCAATGCTTCCTTCTTACTTGTGTGGGAGCCAAGGAAAGAACCATACACGTCCTGCTGCTGTTCAATTGCATGCAGCTCGGATAACTTTTTTATAGACCTAGATATCAAGGTGTGAAATAATGTTTTTGCCTTTATGATTCTCTCCATGAGGCAGCTGTTCCCCAGTCAATTGAGCACACGAAAGAGTCACAGACAAAGAGGTTCGCTTCTGCTGCAGCCTTCGCTGTAAAATATAACGCTTTCCAGCAGCGATTCGGTCCTGCTACAGGCCTGGCTAAAACGTCTCTCTTCGATGTGGCCCTGCCCTCTTTGTGTGAGACATCCTGGATTAAGGAAGATTAGGTTAAATCCCGCCAGTTGGCTGGCCGGCGGCACTTCTTTTTCTGCTCCAGTATGGCCCGACCGACCTAGGCTCTGAGGAGGTCCCTTTTTGTTCACACCCGGGTGATGACTGGGGATTAATATGTTTTAGTAATTAATCATCGTGTTGGAATAACATCATATGGATGACCTCATGTCACGAGATGTGGAGAGGACTGTTTCACTGCAGTGTTGACATTGACGTAATCCTTCCCCCATTTATCTACTTCCATTCGAGTCGAGGTGCTAATTGTCTAAGCCTTGCCAAGTTGACTAAAGGTAGAAATTCGGTCAACCAGACAGGTTTGCATTAAAGAGAGCTCCCTGACCTGTGAAATTCAGGCAATTATTACAACCCACTGTTTTACGTCATTTGATTTGTAGTGCTTTCTCATTCTTCAGTTTCCTCAGTTGCTGTTCTTAAGGAGTGGCTGGTGGTAAATGAAATCTCAATGCTTGTGAGTGTGACGTCCAATGCCTGTGGCTAACCTGTCCATTCATCATTTGTTTCTTATGAACATAGATTTGCGATCTTGCTGTAAGGGGAATGAGCTGTAAAGTCAGACTGAACAGGCTTTGTCCATCTTTTTTTTGTTGGAGACCAAACGCCTGACTACATTTGATGTCACACCATTGCTGTGATTGTGTGTAGTGCACTAGCTCTATGACTTAATGTGACTTGCAGGGCTCTATGCTGAGTTTAAAAAAAAATAAAAAATACAAGGAGGATGTGTGCACTTACATTGGAAAATGTAGGCACACATAAAGACATTTTAGAGCTCAATGAAAAATATTTCAGATAATGAATTTGTCTAGGTGCATTGGTGCTCCTAAATGAAAATTCCTGGTCGAACAGCAAAATATTTAGCCGCATTTGCGAGTAAATTGGTCACCACTGTAGAGCCCTGCCTTGATGCTTTTTTTCCTTGGGTCTGAAGCTCCTTAAAGATGGATAAAGTTGTGAAACAAAACCCTTTTCAATCTGTCATTAGATCAGCTATTAATCAGTTAAACTAAATTGCAACCATTTAGGCTACAAGTGGCACAGAAATATGATCTTTTGATTTGCTGAAAACCCTGGCCTCTGTTGGCTAAGCCAGGTTGGGGCTACTGCTTGCAGGGTTGCTTATTGTGAAGGTTTGGGTATATAGCTGGTTTATACAGTGCCTTGCGAAAGTATTCGGCCCCCTTGAACTTTGCCACATTTCAGGCTTCAAAAATAAAGATATAAAACTGTATTTTTTTTGTGAAGAATCAACAACAAGTGGGACACAATCATGAAGTGGAACGACATTTATTGGATATTTCAAACTTTTTTAACAAATCAAAATTATTCAGCCCCTTTACTTTCAGTGCAGCAAACTCTCTCCAGAAGTTCAGTGAGGATCTCTGAATGATCCAAGGTTGACCTAAATGACTAATGATGATAAATACAATCCACCTGCACTGTGATAGTCTCAGAGGTCCGTTAAAAGCGCAGAGAGCATCATGAAGAACAAGGAACACACCAGGCAGGTCCGAGATACTGTTGTGAAGAAGTTTAAAGCCGGATTTGGATACAAAAAGATTTCCCAAGCTTTAAACATCCCAAGGAGCACTGTGCAAGCGATAATGGAAGGAGTATCAGACCACTGCAAATCTACCAAGACCTGGCCGTCCCTCTAAACTTTCAGCTCATACAAGGAGAAGACTGATCAGAGATGCAGCCAAGAGGCCCATGATCACTCTGGATGAACTGCAGAGATCTACAGCTGAGGTGGGAGACTCTGTCCATAGGACAACAATCAGTCGTATATTGCACAAATCTGGCCTTTATGGAAGAGTGGCAAGAAGAAAGCCATTTCTTAAAGATATCCATAAAAAGTGTTGTTTAAAGTTTGCCACAAGCCACCTGGGAGACACACCAAACATGTGGAAGAAGGTGCTCTGGTCAGATGAAACCAAAATTGAACTTTTTGGCAACAATGCAAAACGTTATGTTTGGCGTAAAAGCAACAAAGCTCATCACCCTGAACACACCATCCCCACTGTCAAACATGGTGGTGGCAGCATCATGGTTTGGGCCTGCTTTTCTTCAGCAGGGACAGGGAAGATGGTTAAAATTGATGGGAAGATGGATGGAGCCAAATACAGGACTATTCTGGAAGAAAACCTGATGGAGTCTGCAAAAGCCCTGAGACTGGGACTGAGATTTGTCTTCCAACAAGACAATGATCCAAAACATAAAGCAAAATCTACAATGGAATGGTTCAAAAATAAACATATCCAGGTGTTAGAATGGCCAAGTCAAAGTCCAGACCTGAATCCAATCGAGAATCTGTGGAAAGAACTGAACTGCTGTTCACAAATGCTCTCCATCCAACCTCACTGAGCTCGAGCTGTTTTGCAAGGAGGAATGGGAAAAAAATTCAGTCTCTCGATGTGCAAAACTGATAGACATACCCCAAGCGACTTACAGCTGTAATCGCAGCAAAAGGTGGCGCTACAAAGTATTAACTTAAGGGGGCTGAATAATTTCGCAAGGCACTGTAGCCTATAGCCTCCAGGTAACACGCCATAGATTTCTTCAACTGCAGACCAGCTAAGAGCTGGTTACAGTATTGTAGAGTAGTTGCCCCAGTTGTGGCCTTAAGCCTTGAAGACTATACCTTTTTATTAATGCTTCTCTTCTATCTCTCTAGGATGGCTTGGATGCGTTGGTGTACGACCTTGACTTTCCAGCCTTGAGGAAAAACAAAAGCATCGACAACTTTTTGAATAGATGTAAGTAACTAGCCCATACGAGGCTCTTTTCCCCATTTGTCATCCTTCCTTTGAATCTGTGACTTCCACCATGTAGAACATGCGCACCAGTGTTTCCCCCAGGATTTTTTTCAGCAGTGGCGACAAAGTTAGCATACCTGGGGGGTGGTGGTGAGCGTGGCCAATGGCGCAATCTCCGATCAACATTTTTAGAGGCTTTCCTCTTGGCTGCAGAGACACAATTTAGCTGTTCCAAAGAGAAGTTCCTGCAAATCTACAGATTTTGTCATGGGGTTGAGAGAATTTGCTGTTTTTAAACCTAATTTTCTGCATTTCTACACAGCATGAGCCATGGCAAAATATCTGAGTGACTAAAACATAACAACAAAATCAATAGGGGCCCCATTTTAGATTCACCCCAATTTTGTGATATCCAATTGGTAGTTAGTCTTGTCCCATCGCCGCAACTCCCATACGGACCCGGGAGAGGCGAAGGTCGAGGGCCGTGCGTCCTCCGAAACACAACCCCGCCAAGCCACACTGCTTCTTGACACACTGTTCGCTGAACTCGGAAGCCTACCGAACTAATGTGTCGAAGGAAACACCGTACACCTGGCGACTGTCTCAGTGTGCATGCGCCTGTCCCGGCCCGCCACAGGAGTCGCTAGAGCGCGATGGGACAAGGACATGCCGGCCGAACCCTCCCCTAACCCGGCAGACGTTGGGCCAATTGTGTGCCGCCTCATGGGTCTCCCGGTTGCGACACAGCCCGGTAATTGAAACCGGGCCTGTAGTGATGCCTGTTGTTTTTATTTTGGTGATTTTCGTTCTGATGATGTTATAGAATAATATAGCGCTCGCTCCATTATCTTTTCTATATGTTTTATCTGGCTTTTGTCGTTTAAGTTTACACTTTATTTTGAGTCGCGGCAACGATTTAGCAGTGGTGTCAGGAGAGATTGGAGGCTGTTTTTAGGTCACTGCCTCGCCTCTGGCCAGTCCCGGGTATAATTGTCTGCAGCTTAGCCCACTCAGGGTCCCCAACAAAGGGGCTTTCATGAGTGGCTGGTGACCCACACGGTGTCTATCATGACACGTTCCCTTCACCACTACACCCTCTATGACTGTAAAACTTATGGAGGCTATGGCATTTTTACACATGGACTCTCGTCATGTGTGTTAGTGTCTTTATGATGACAATTCTTCACAAACTGTTCATTGTATTAGAAACAAACTATTGTTGAATTAGTCTAGTTGGTACTTTTTTCACGTTCAACTCGGGCTGGGTGATATACCGTATTTTACTATATACCAGTATTCTTGCACAGACCGGTTTGGGTTTTTCATTTACTTTCTATAATGGTATTTTTAATGTTTCAAAAAATGAAATGTCATACTGAAGTCCAGTGCGTGTAGTGTCTGTTTTTATAGTTTCGTCCATTTGCTATTGGTCATCTTTCTCCCCCTCTTGCTGCATACCACTTCCCACACCACGCCCTGCCCCCTGTCACTCAAGGAGAGAGCAGTTGCTCAACCAGGGAGTCATGAGCACTTTTTTCCCCTTCACTTTTCACTTCTTCATGGTCAGATAGATGCGACAAGATGTTGGTGACAACTAGTGATGGGCAATTTGGAATTATTTCAGTATTTGAATAACATAATGATATCCGGATAGTCGAAGAACATGTTTTCAATTATTATAATCATTTTTTAAATATTTTTTTTTTTTTTTTTTTTTTTTTACTTCAATGGAGACTTGCTCACACAACTCAGGAGGAACTGCCGGTAGTGGTGTGCAGGTCAGCTCTTTTGTTCACCTGCTCCTGCCTGCAATTACTAATAACGCATCTATTTTTTTTTTTACATTTTGGGACAGGGTTTGCAGGATTTTGTTTTGTCATTTAGATGTTTCTGCTTATAATTTCAGACATTTTGGTAGGCTATTTGTTCTTCAACTTGTCTATAATTAGATACATATAGATTCTCTTTTGTCATATGTTGCCCTAGAAGACGAAATAAACCATTGCTCAACAGAATGTGGTTGAAATACTATCATATTTTATGATGAAGACAGCACCTCTACAGATCGTATCTAACGGAGCATTGCATTCTCAAGATGCAGAAAGAAATGAATCATTATTCTCCACTCCTGTTCCCAAGTAAACATTTTCCTCATTTGGTGTATAATTTTACTGCAAGAAATGCTTAATTCAGCAGAGGTTAAGACTATAACCCTGTTCGCACGGTACTAATATTACCAGAGAACGTTGGTTATGTATTTGTTACCCCAGAATGTCTGTTATTCCAGAGAAGGATTTGACGGGATAAGTTTTTTTCCAACCTGCCCCCTGTAATTCTTACTTAAAAAAAATAATAATAAAGTTGTGAAGATATTTCAACCAGTCCAGGCAATTTCAGGCCACACTGATAACATCTTTGGTATAGTGTCGCTATAATATTTGCATTGAGGAAGTGCGATCAATATCATTAGGATATTTTAGCTATCCGCAGTAGACATCCTAAATGCCCCCCAGCCTTCAGATGTGAGCTAAACGGCTAACTACAAATGACATTTTATTTACCAAATACAACAGGTTTAGACTTTACAGTGAAATGCTTACTTACAAGCCCTTACTAACCAACAATGCAGTTAAAAAATAAAAATAAAAGATTAACAAGGAATATAATACAAAAAATATGTAAGAAATGAAAGTTACATAATTAAAGAGCAGCAGTAAAATTACAATAGCGAGGCTATATACAGGGGGCACCGGTTAGTCGAGGTAATATGTACATGTAGGTAGAGTTATAAAAGTGACTATGCATAGATAATAACAGAGTAGCAGCAGTGTAGGAGAGGGGGGTCAATACAAATAGTCTGGGTAGTCTTTTGATTAGTTGTTCAGGAGTCTTATGGCTTGGGGGTAGAAGCTGTTATGGAGCCTTTTGCTCCTAGACTTGGCGCTCCAGTACCGCTTGCCATGTGGTAGCTGAGAGAACAGTCTATGACCTGGGTGGCTGGAGTCCATTTTTAGGGCCTTCCTCTGACACTGCTTGGTCTAGAGGTCCTGGATGGCAGGAAGCTTGGCCCCAGTGATGTACTGGCCTGTACGCACTACCCTCTAGTGCCTTGTGTTGGCTGAGCAGTTGCCATACCAGGCAGTGATGCAACCAGTCAGGAAGCTCTAGATGGTGCAGCTGTATAACCTTTTGAGGATCTGAGGACCCTTGCCAAATCGTTTCAGTCTCCTGAGGGGGAATAGGTTTTGTTGTGCCCTCTTCACGGCTGTCATGGTGTGCTTGGACCATGTTAGTTTGTTGGTGATGTGGACACCAAGGAACTTGAAGCTCTCAACCTGCTCCACCACAGCCGCATCGATGTGAATGGGGGTGTGCTCGGTCCTACTTTTCCTGTAGTCCACAATCATCTCCTTTGTCTTGGTCACTTTGAGGGAGAGGTTGTTATTCCTGGCACCACACGGCCAGATCTCTGACCTCCCATAGTGTTGTCGGTGATCAGGCCTACCACTGTTGTCATCGTCAAACTTAATGGTGGTGTAGGAGTCGTGCCTGGCCGTGCAGTCATGAGTGAACAGTGAGTACAGGAGGGAACTGAACACGCACCCCTGAGGGACCCCTGTGTTGAGGAACAGCGTGGCGGATGTGTTGTTACCTACCCTTACCACCTGGGGGTTGCCCGTCAGGAAGTCCAGGATCCAGTTGCAGAGGGAGGTGTTTAGTCCCATGGTCCTTAGCTTAGTGATGAGCTTTGAGGGCACTATGGTGTTGAACGCTGAGCTGTTGTCAATGAATAGCATTCTCACATAGGTGTTCCTTTAGTCCAGATGTTAAAGGGCATTGTGAAGTGCAATAGAGATTGCATCATCTGTGGATCTGTTGATGCGGTATGCAAATTGGAGTGGGTCTAGGGTTTCTGGGATAATGGTGTTGATGTGAGCCATGACCAGCCTTTCAAAGCACTTCATGGCTACAGGCGTGAGTGCTACTTGTCTGTAGTAATTTAGGCCGGTAACCTTAGTGTTCTTGGGCACAGGGACTATGGTTGTCTGCTTGAAACATGTTGGTATTATAGACTCGGACAGGGAAAGTTTGAAAATGTCAGTGAAGACACTTAAAAAAAAAATGTAGGCTATGGATGAGAAAGTGAATTTGTTCCAAATGTTTAGCTCAGTTGTATGCTGCTTTGCGATCTATTAAAAGCAGGGGTTGCATTAAATATCAAATCAAATGTATTTATATAGCCCTTATTACATCAGCTGATATATCGAAGTGCTGTACAGAAACCCAGCCTAAAACCCCAAGCACGCTATTAGTTTCTGTCTGCTAGTTAATTTTCTTAGTAAATGCTGACTGAAGGTAAATAGGCACAACCTTTTTTTTATGACGCATATGGCGATGTTCAAGTCATTCCCACAAAACGTATAAACAAAAGCATTCATTGTGAAGTTGCAACACGGTCTTGCAACAAAAGTTGATACATGTAGGCCCGTCATATATAGGCTATGCACAGCATTTCATTCAATTTATCGAATTGTTATTGTTTTCTTGCTCAAATATCAAGAAACACCTGTAAAACTTTTATCTCAAAACACAAGGATGTCGATTCGCACGGCACGAGTATTATCAGAGGACTTTGCCAAAAAACAGTAGGTTTTTCAGGTTAGTCAATGCCCAGATTTCAATTTCCGTTTAACCCATCTAAACGATAGGCTACGGTTTCCTTGACATGCCATAGACCTATTTGAAGTCCTGTCTTGTGACTGTCGAATTTTTATAGTGCCTCGCTATCATCCTCTTTTACCACTTCAAATCTTTTCAAAACATTTTCTGGCCCTCCCTTCTCTTTATTTTTGACTCTCCTTTCCCAGCTTTTGTCTAATTGAATTGAATTTCGACAAAGTTCTTTTTGCCTCCGTGGATAAATCTGTCTGCTAGTTTATTTTCTTAGCAAATGCTGGCTGAAGGTAATTGTGTTAGCCGTGAATGCTAATTGCTAGTTAGCTGGCTAGCTAGTAGGGATCTGAACAATGGAAAATGTTTCTGAATGTTTAAACGTTTTTCCCCTTAAAATTATAAGAAAGGAATATAATTCCACGTCAATTTCACACTCCAGCGTCGCTGCTAGAGCAACAGTTTGGTCTCATGATGCGTCCCTTTCGGATGGTTATGCGCTGCACCTGGACTACCATTGCTGTACCTCAATTTCAACTGGCAAAGTTAACATTTCTTTCTCGTTTAACTTCTTAAAGTATTGCCATACAGGACTTTGCTGCTGTCGCTTGCCTTTCTCTGCCATTGTTCCAACTGTTAACGATGCTAACTAGGCAAGTCCGTTAAGAACAAATTCTTATTTACAATGACGGCCGGCCAAACCGCCCCAGCCCAATCATGGCCGGTTGTGATACAGCCTGGATGTAGCGGTGGAGTGTCGACTCCAACTCCTTGCACATCGACTCCATTTTTTTCCCCCATATCATGCAGCTCTGCGTGTGGAAATTAAAACAAAAGTCCAGGAAATGCAGAAATTGGTTAAAATGCTGCAATATTGTTGTTGGATTGAGCATTATAAAACTGTGTTGCCACCCTGGTGTCATGAATTACTCATAAAGCATATTTTGAACTTTTATTATTCAAAAACATAAAATAACATGAATTAGAAAAATAAGTTCAACAGCCAAGTGTTGGACATTAATGGATTTAGCTTATACGCATAGACTCAGTCACATTAGCCGACATCACAAACACGTGATTTAAAGCTGGAATCCGTAGTGGTGAAACTACCACGCCCGTTTAGGATATTATATTACTTCAAACCACAAACAGTTTTCTTCCCCTCGGGCATCATTGCGTGATAGAACAGAAGAGTATTTACTACAAAAATATTTATCACGAATCGCCTCCGCTCTGTTTACATAAACAAAACAATGACAAATGAGCCTGGGGCGACCAGTGGTGTTGGTTCACCTTATGCGGATCTCGGCTTAAATGCTTCTCAAAATGTATTTTAATCCCGTTTTTTCAATACCATTTCTCAAGTAAGGATCATGTTCTTTACCTTCTTGAAACTGTAACTGCTGGAAATGATTGCATCAAAATGTTCTGATTTTAATGGTCCATGGCTTTATTTTGTAGATCAGTTGAACTGTGATACTGGACTCTGGCGCAGTGGAAATGTGTTCTCTGGATGAATGAATCACGCTTCACCTTCTGGAAATCAGTCGGAATAATCTAGGTTTGGCGGGTTCTAGGTGAACTCTACCTGCCCCGATGCATAGTACCAACTGTAAAGTTTGGTGGAGGAATAATGTCTGTGGCTGTTTTTCATGGTTCGGGCTAGGCCCATTTGTTCCAGTCAAGGGAAATCTACAGATTACAGTGGCATTCTAGACGATTCTGTGCTTCCGACTTTGAGGCAACAGTTTGGGGAAGGCCCTTTCCTGTTTCAGCATGGCAATGCCTGCGTGCACAAAGCGAGGTCCATACAGGTTTTTCAAGATTGGTGTGGAAGAACTTAACTGGCATGCACAGAGCCCTGACCTCAACCCCATCAAACACCTTTGGGATGAGTTGGAACACCGACTACGAGCCAGGCCTAATCGCCCAACATCGTTGCCCGACCTCACTAATGCTCTTGTGGCTGAATGGAAGCAAATCCCCGCAGCAATGTTCCAACATTCAGTACAAGGCCTTCCCAGAAGAGTGGAGGCTGTTATAACAGCAAAGGGGGAACCAACTCCATATGAATGCCCATGATTTTGGAATGAGCTGTTCGACAAGCAGGTGTCCACATACTTTTGGTCATGTAGTGTACTTCAGATATCCAGTGAGGGTACTGACAGGTTTTCATCTGCTGTTGAGCCTTTTTTTTCCCGATTCTGAATTCTCAGTCAGTGGACAAAAGCCTCATACTCACTAATCAACCCAGTTTACTAATGATAAACCCTTGCCCTGCTCTAACTGGTTTCCTCTTAATGTCATCTCTCCTCCTCAGATAAGGACACCATCGGTAAGATCCGGGACCTGCGGATGAAAGCAGAGGACTATGAGGTGGTCAAGGTTATCGGGAGGGGTGCTTTTGGAGAAGTGCAGTTGGTGAGGATAACCATTATGGTTATGCTAATTTGTCTTCCAGTGAATTACATCAACTGTCATTTGTCTGTCTGCTTGCCCATTTTTATAAATCTGGTGCAGGCGTATTAAATAATTATATGGCTTAAGTCTTTGTTTTCATCTGTATGGAAGCCCAGTGTACGTCCTAAGAAGACTGTTCTCCTGTCTCTCCCAGGTAAGACACAAAGCCACCAGGAAGGTGTACGCCATGAAGCTGCTTAGCAAGTTTGAAATGATCAAAAGGTCGGACTCTGCTTTCTTCTGGGAGGAGAGGGACATCATGGCCTTTGCCAACAGCGCCTGGGTTGTGCAGGTATAGATAATTGAATAAAATTTTTTTTTTTTTTAGAGCAACTCCCTAGTGTCGTCCTCAGTTTGCCTACTAGGAACAATCTGCAAGGAAGCCCGGTGATTGAGTTTCATGTAACAGAATATTCATGCAATTTCTAGTTTTGGGTCTTTTAACTGTCCATTCCTCCTACTTAAGTTTGGTCACTAACCCTTTCTCTCCCTCCCCCCCCCCTCCCAGCTGTTTTATGCGTTCCAGGATGACCGTTACCTCTACATGGTGATGGAGTATATGCCCGGTGGAGACCTGGTCAACTTGATGAGCAACTATGACGTCCCCGAGAAGTGGGCCCGTTTCTACACCGCTGAGGTGGTGCTGGCTCTGGACGGGATCCACGCCATGGGCTTCATACACAGGTATACTTACTGGGCTTCTCTTTCTCTTCGCCTCCACTGTAAAGGTTGCTCTTGAATGTCTCCACTTCTATGTCAGTTCTGTCGTGGAAGTTCTCGCCACCCTTCCAAAGCCTCCCTGAATTGGAGAAAGCCGCTCTTTCTCTTGACTGGGTCTTGAAAATGGCAGTTTGATGTACCGTTGTTGGTTTGAGAATGCTTTGGTTGTATTCTTGTTCGAGAGGTGCTGGTTTGTTATATTACTGTGTCTTTGTCTTTTCAGGGACGTGAAGCCTGATAACATGTTGCTAGACAAAGCGGGCCACTTGAAGTTGGCAGACTTTGGGACCTGTATGAAAATGAACAAGGTAGCTATCGCACTAGCCTTCCAATTCACCACGACTGAAAATGAGGAGTTAGTCGACAGTTCGACACCTTGTAGAGTAGACTGTTGGTATTCTCGGATCCCGAAATTGAGATCCGAACCGAATTGGATCTGCAAAATTTCCATCCGACATCGAAAGGGACCCTTTTAAAATATATATATATTTTTAAAGATAATATCGGATCCGAGGTAGATCAGATCCAACCCAAAATATGTCAGAGATGGTGGAGAATTTTATCGGACATGACCCAGTTAATCAATAGCCTAGAGATTTACCATTCAAATAAATGATTGTTTTCTTTACCAGTCTAATTGATTGTTTGACCGAATAATCGATTTGTTAATGCATACATAAAATAATCTAATCATTGATATGGAACTCAAAAGATCTGTCTGGATCAAGTGCCATCTGAGACGAGCTAATTCGTGTTATTTTTTGTGCCGTGGTATTTGTTTTGGTATCGTGATACTAAACCTGGTATCGAAGTCAACATTCTGGAATCGTGACAACACTAGTTGCAAGTTTTCTCTAGCGAGCTCAAGCCAGACCGAGAGAGAGGCAGACAGGCGGCGGAGAGATGTTAATGCATTTGACTGAACTGACTGCCATGCGTAGCACGATTTAACCGTGCATCAATCTTTAGAACGGTTTAACACATTTACTTTCCATTTTTCCTCATGCATATCAGCTACGTAGGCTTACAATTTCTTTGCTTTCTTGTACTGACAGCTTATGCATTTTATGCAGATCGCATTAAGCATTGTACGATGCGAGACACAGCTGTGTTTTATAAATACTGTAGTATAGCAGTATAATATGAGGCTGTGTTTCAGGATGGTATGGTACGATGCGAGACACAGCTGTGTTTTATAAATACTGTAGTATAGCAGTATAATATGAGGCTGTGTTTCAGGATGGTATGGTACGATGAGACACAGCTGTGTTTTATAAATACTGTAGTATAGCAGTATAATATGAGGCTGTGTTTCAGGATGGTATGGTACGATGAGACACAGCTGTGTTTTATAAATACT